>NW_028225181.1:66103392-68503392 GCF_052327205.1 Somniosus microcephalus | reverse complement strand
AATTTCCCCCTAAGAGTCTAAATGGGTTGGAGGAGCAGAGGGATCCAGATACACAAATCACTAAAAGTAGCAACACAGGTTAATAAGGCCATTAAAAAAAAAGCACTGGGGTACATTCCTAAAGGAGCCTTCTGTTCCGTGCCTTGGAGCTCTGAAACATGGCAGAGAGCGGCTGGGACACATTTCTCACACACCTCGAGATTAACGCGCACGGCAACTTTGCTGTCAGTGAAGAGAGACAAGAAAGACCAAAGTGCCGTTTGCCCCTCTCAGTGTGGCCCTGAAGGACTGTGTCCAGGATGGAGTTCTGTTCCCACCGTTAGATCCTCTCCCAGATTGTCCTTTCTGAGCTCCAGCCAGGTGATGCTAAACACGCAGGTGGGAAAGACTAAAATCTACAACAATGTGTTTAAAACAAAGTTGATTTATTTGACATATATCCAGAATATGAAACTCCAGCCCAGTTCCCGGAGTTAGTAACATCAGCAGAAACAACCCCCACCTGTCAGAATGAACATGGTTCAGTCCTGGATGTGATTAACAGCAGCAACAACAGAATCCAAACCCTGCTGTCACTTGTGAACTCGCTGGTGTCTCAGCAGGTGGGATGACTGAGTGAATCCCTTCCCACACTCAGGGCAGGTGAACAGCCTCTCCCCAGTGTGAGTGCGCTGGTGTACAGTGAGGTCAGATGACTGCCTAAACCCAGTCCCGCAGTGAGTGCACCTGAACGGTCTCTCGTCAGTGTGAACTCGCTGGTGTCTCAGCAGGTGGGATGACTGAGTGAATCCCTCTCCACACTCAGGGCAGGTGAACGGCCTCTCCCCAGTGTGAACTCGCTGGTGTACTGTGAGGTCAGATGACTGCCTAAACCCAGTCCCGCAGTGCGAGCACCTGAACGGTCTCTCCCCAGTGTGAACACGTTGATGGCGTATCAGTTCCCCGGAACCTTTATAGCACTTCCCACAGTCCGAGCATTTAAAAGGTCTCTCATCAGTGTGAACTCGCTGGTGTGTCAGCAGGTGGGATGAATTGGTGAATCCCTTCCCACACTCAGAGCAGGTGAACGGCCTCTCCCCAGTGTGAACTCGCTTGTGTGTCAGCAGGTGGGATGAATTAGTGAATCCCTTCCCACACTCAGGGCAGGTGAACGGCCGCTCCCCAGTGTGAACTCGCTGGTGTGTACGCAGGTGGGATGAATTAGTGAATCCCTTCCCACACTCAGAGCAGGTGAACGGCCTCTCCCCAGTGTGAACTCGCTGATGTGTCTTAAGATCAGATGACTGAGTGAATCCCTTCCCACACTCAGAGCAGGTGAATGGCCTCGCCCCGGTGTGAAAGCGCTTGTGTTTCGATAGGCCAGAGGGTTGACTGAAGCCGCGTCCACACACAGAACACATATATGGTTTCTCCCCGCTGTGAACAGTGCTTTTTGCTTCCATATTCAAAGGCCGATGATATTCAGTTCCTGATGAATCAAGTGACTGTCAGATCTTGACGTGATGTGTGGTTTGAGTTTCCCGTCTGCAAATCCTCCCCTTCAAACACCCTGTAAAATAAATTTAAAACAGGGAGCGTGAGAGAGAACCCACTAAAGAGGCAGGTTGTGAAATTGAGCTCAATGAATCTGGTCATTTGTGGGGCCGGCACTAGAAAAAAGTGACTATGAAAGCTGCCGGATTGTCATAAAATCCCACTGGTTCACTAATGTCCCTCAGTGAAGGGAATCTGCCACCTGGTCTGGGCCTCTGGCCTCTATGGGAGGAGAGAGAGGTGGGAGTGGGAGGGGGCGAAGAAGATGGACTTTATACATCTGCAACTCGACCAGAACTTTGACAGAACCTCCAAAACCCACAACCTCCAGCACCTAGAAGGACAAAGGCAGAAGGTGCATGGGAGCACCATCACCTCCAAGTTCTCCCAGTCACACACCATCCTGACTTGGACATACATCGCCATTGCTACATCATCACTGGGTGAAAATCCTGGAACTCCTTACACAACAGCATTGTGGGAGTACCTTCACCACACGGACTGCAGTGGTTCAAGAAGGCGGCTCACCATCACCTTCTCAACGGGAAGATGGGATTGGCAACATATTCTGGACTTGCGAGCGACGCCTGATGCAATAAAAAGTCTCACACGTCAAGGAACTTTAAAGTAAGCTTTAAACAACTTATAATTATACTATGTACAAGAGCGGTCTTCACCGTGCCTCTAGGAGAAGCCCTTTTACTATACTGAGCAGTTCAGTATTTATACTAGTCCAAACACAGGAAGTGACGTATGCACAGGAAGTGATGTATGCACAGAGTTCACAGGAAGTGACGTGCACATAACTTCCTCCGGCAGTTATTTATTATTATTGCATTCTTCCCTCCTGCGAGATTAGAAGGCTGTGGTCTTCCTTTTATTCCGCAGCCGCCGAATGAGGAAAAGTCGCACCCGTTTGGGTTCCCATCGTAGAGGGTCACTGGTCCGCTTACATGCTGTTGGCCATTGGTCAGAGTCTGTGTGGCCTGGATTACCCTGTGAAGGGTCGGGGAGATCATGGCTTCGTGTACGAGCCCCAATAGGTGCAGAGTCGGTCTGTCTCTGTTCAGAGGGAGGTGCAGAGCTGGTCCGTGGCAGATCAGTACTTTGGTGCGCGGTACTGGGAGGGTCGCAACTTTGAGTATGGGGTTCTACCGGCACCAAGCTAGTTGGTGTCAGATCAGGATCCTGGAGAGGGGTACCCGGTAGGTTCCAAGAGGCTCCTGGTAAAATACCATCACTTGATGTCCCACTAGGTCCTGGTGGGCAGGGAGCCAGATCCCGTAATGATACGGTAGATTCTCGGCCGTCGGGATATCGTATGTATGCATAGGTGGGGTTGGCATCGGTTAGTTCGACCTCGTCTACGAGAGGGTCATTTTTAGACGTCCGAACGTATCTTCGGAGTAGTACAGGTCCAGGAGTAGTTAGCCATGACGGGAGGGATGTCCCATAAGATGAGCGACGCTGGAATCCAAAGAACCGCTCATGAGGTGTAGTATTTGTGGCTGTAGAAAGAAGGGACTGTATAGAGTGCAATGCATCCGGAAGCACTGCTTCCCATTGCTGGTTTGGTAGGCCCCGAGATCTTAAAGCAAGATGTACGGAATTCCAGATGATACCATTATACCTCTCTACCTGCCCATTTCCGATGGGATGATATGGCGTCGTTTTGCTTGTAGCAATTCCCCGTTCTGAGAGGTAGTCCTTGAGTTCCCTTGACATAAAGGATGGACCCCGATCCGAGTGAATGTAAGCCGCCATGCCACAGAGAGAAAATACTTGCTCAAGGCAGCAGATTACTGTGGACGCCAGCATATTGGAGCAGGGGAAAGCAAATGGAAAATGTGAATATTCATCAATCATGGTGAGTAAGTATGTGTTCCGAGTTGAAGAGGGCACTGGGCCCTTAAAATCGATGCTAAGTCGTTGCATCGGTTGGGTTGCGTGTATGAGCATACCATCTGAGGGGCGGAAGAACTGAGGTTTTAATTCTGCACAAAGCCGGCATTCTGAGCACATTTTCTTTACATCTCCAGTAGAAAAAGGGAGATTCCATGATCGTACGAAATGTAGCATGCACGTAACGCCAGGATGACACAATCCATTATGGACATCTATGAGAGTAGAGGACGACATAGTGGAGCAGAATGCTCGTGTGAGGGTATCCGGGGCCACATTCTCCTTGCCAGGTCGATAGTGAATGGTGTAACCAAAAGAGGCCAGTTCCATCCTCCAAAGCTGTATTTTATTATTCTTAATTTTGGTTCGTTTTCGATTATCGAGCATGAAGGCGACTGATCGCTGGTCCGTGATTAATGTAAAGTGCTGGCGAGCTAGGAAATGGTTCCACTTCCGTACCGCCTCTATGATGGCTGTGGCTTCCTTCTCAACCAGAGGATAATGTAGCTCGGCACCTTGTAAGGTCCTGGACATAAATGCTACAGGACGACCTTCCTGATTTAGAGTAGCCGAGATCGCCACCTCCGAGGCATCACATTCGACTATGAAAGGGAGATTCTCATCGATGGAGTGAAAAGCCGCTTTCTCCAACTGTTTTTTGAGAAGGTTAAAGGCTGCAACAGCCGCTCTTTCCAATGGAAATGATCTAGCATGCAGCAAGGGTTGGATTTTGTCTGAAAAATGAGGAATCCATTTAGCGTAGTATGCAAACAGACCGAGAGCCCGACGTAAAGAAGCCGGATTCTTAGGTGACGGGAGCTCTTGGAGCGGGCGAAGTCTTTCTGGGTCTGGCTTAATGATACCATTGCCTACGCAGTAGCCAAGGATGTTGATGGTCGGTTGAGACTCAACAGATTTAGATTCATTCAAAGTTAAGTTACGGTGAGGGAGAGCATCCCGAAATTTTTGGAGGTTGGCGTCGTGTTCCTGTTGATCGTGACCTGCAATAGCAATGTTATCAAGATAGGGAAAAGTGTCCCTTAAATTTTCCTGCTTAACCAGGCCATCCATTGCCTGTTGGAAGACAGCCACTCCATTAGTAACCCCGAATGGGAGGCGACGAAATTGGTACAGCCGTCCATTAGCCTCAAAGGCTGTGTACTGCTTATCTGAGACCTTCAAGGGTACCTGATGATAGGCACTTTTCAAATCGTAAGTTGAGAACACTTTGTATTCGGCCAGTTTATTAACCATATCATCAATGCGTGGCAATGGGTAGGCATCCAAGTCAGTATATTGATTGATGGTTTGCGAATAATCAATGCATAGTCGTTGTTTGTGAGGTTTTAGAGGGTTCTTGACGATGACGATTTGAGCCCGATAGGGCGACGAACATTATTCGATGATATCCTCTGCTAAAAGTCGAGAGATTTCAGCCTCAATAAAAGATTGGTCTTCCTGACTAAAGCGCCGCGATTTCGTTATTATTGGTTTGCATCGAGGAGGAATACTGGCAAATAATGAGGGTTCATCAAGTGAAGCTGCTGATAATGCACAAAATGGTAATTTAGACAGTATATTAGAAATAGTAAGTCCAGGTTTGGATCCGCCGAACTCAATGGTGAGTTTCTTATGCTGTTTTTGAAAATCCAGCCCTAAGATGAGATCACTACATAAGTCCTTGAGCACCGAAAGTCGGGTGGAGGGATACATGCGACCATTAAGTGTCATATCAATAATACAAAAGCCGGAGATTCTGGTATTAAGTGATGACTGAGCCATCGCAATTGCCTGGTCCGATGGGAAGATATGTAGTTTCAATTTCGCAACAATCTGTTCTCTAATGAAACTATCAGTACTTCCTGAGTCAATTAAGGCATCTAAGGTATGCCCATTAACTGAAACTTTTGTAGCTGCATGAAACAGGTTCTGTGGGCAAGCAGCTGTAATTGGTGTGGTTGCACAGAGAGTGGCTGAAACTCTAGGTCTGCTTCTTCGGGAGAGAGCTCGAGAGGAAGCTTGATAGGTCCTAGCCGGAGCATCTTGATAGGCCCTAATTGGGGCAGTTCGGTAGGCCTTAGCTGGATAGGCCCTCGCAGAGGCTCTTGATTGGCAAACTTTTGCAAAGTGTCCCTTTTTATCGCAATGACTGCAGATCGCATTGCGAGCAGGGCAGAATTTCCTAGGGTGAAAAGAATCTCCACAAAAGAAGCATTCCTTCCTAGATTGCCAAGAGGCTGCTAAAGTGGGATCATCCTCCTCTTCTTCATCAGAATTATCATCAGGATTAGATTCCTCCATGATAGGGTTCACCTGAGACCACTTGAATCGTCTGGTTGCAGTTACAGCAGCAGATCGAGATCTGGGCAGCTGATAGAGGTCTGCATTTTTCTTTGCCAAATCCAGAGAACAAGCCAGGTCAAAAGCCTTTTGTAGCTCAAGTGTTTTACTTTCTAGCAGACGCTGGCGCATAAATGGAGAGGCAATCCCGCAGATGAAAGCATCACGAATCATTTCTTCGCGGTACAGCTCAGCCGAGGGTGCCTGAAAGTTACAATCTACGCTGAGCCTGCGAAGTTCTTGAAGGAATTCGTTAATCGATTCCCCTGGCCCTTGTCGGGCTGTGGCCAGTAGATGTCTAGCATAGACCTCATTTGCGGTCTTGGCATATAGTTTTTTAAGTGCCCGGATCACCTCATCGTAATTATCCCATTCATCAACATATTCAAACACTGTTGGGGTCACATAGTTGATAAGTATCCTCAGTTTAGTAGAAGCATTCGCTTTACATTCATCAAGAAAATTCTCAAAAGTACGGTACCAATGCTTCCATACCCTGCCAGCTGCTGGTGCGTTTGGGTCCAAGTCCAGATGAGTAGGTTTAAGGATGTTTTCTATGATGGGTGGTTCCCTGGATCCTTAACTCCGAGTTTGTCCGAAGGTCTAGTATTTGTGAGTGTAAATACTAAGTTGTTTAAATTGATGTAATAAAAAGTCTCACACATCAAGGAACTTTAAAGTAAGCTTTAAACAACTTATAATTATACTATGTACAAGAGCGGTCTTCACCATGCCTCTAGGAGAAGCCCTTTTACTATACTGAGCAGTTCAGTATTTATACTAGTCAAAACACAGGAAGTAACGTATGCACAGGAAGTGATGTATGCACAGAGTTCACAGGTCACAGGAAGTGATGTGCACATAACTTCCTCCAGAAGTTATTTATTATTATTACAACGCCCACATCCCAAGAATGAATTAAAACAAATCTGCAGACGTAAACTGGATTAAAAGCCTCTACAGAAATGCTTATTCCTAAAACAATACTCTTTTACATAGTAGGGACAGTGGCTGTTTAACAACCTAATCTCCCCCAGAATCCACCTCCCTTGACAGTCTCACATTGGAAATTGTTGGATCCTCCTGGGCTCAGAAGTACTGGGGTTTAAACCCAGCAGCTTCTCCTCCATCTCCACTCCAGCTCAAACTGAAGCAACAAAATCACCTACACAGACGGCCAGGGACCTACCTTCCGTCAGCCTGCAATAAAACACTTCCCGACAGCTGCTGACTAATGGCGGCCGCAGCACCCACAGTTCACCGCGCCCCAGAATCCACACTATCCAACACGTTGATTTCCCCGCTGAGAGTGCGCATGCTCCCCGGGGCCGCGGGCCATTCTGGGAGCCTGGCCTTTGTCCTTTGTCCCGAATCGGACTCGGTGGAACCAGCTGAAGAAACCAGGAAGCGGCAGCTCGGATGGGGGAGGCGCTGCACCCTGGGTTTCCTGGTGCCAGGGCCCTGGCCGCACGTCCACCGGGCCCGGCTGCTCTGATTCTGATTGAGTTTTTTGATGAGGTAACGGAGAGGGTTGATGAGGGCAATTCGGTTAACGTGGTGTACATGGATTTCCAAAAGGCGTTCAACAAAAAGCCACATAATAGGCTTGCCAGCAAAGTAGAAGGCCATGGAATAAAAGGGACAGTCGCAGCATGGATATGAAATTGGCTAAGTGACAGAAAAGAGAGAGTAGTGGTGAACGGCTGTTTTTCAGACTGGAGGAAGGTATACAGTGGTGTTCCCCAGGGGTCGGTACTAGGACCACTGCTTTTCTTGATATATACTTGAAGTGCCTGGCGGTGCCGAAGGTCTTTTGAGGGCATGTTGTTGTTGGAAGAGGGAGAGAGAGCGACTGGGGGTGGAAGAGAGAGCGCGACCGGGGGGGAAGAGAGAGCGCGACCGGGGGGGAAGAGAGAGCGCGGCCGGGGGGGAAGAGAGAGCGCGACCGGGGGGGAAGAGAGAGCGCGACCGGGGGGGGGGAAGAGAGAGCGCGACCGGGGGGGAAGAGAGAGCGCGACCGGGGGGGAAGAGAGAGCGCGACCGGGGGGGAAGAGAGAGCGCGACCGGGGGGGAAGAGAGAGCGCGACCGGGGGGGGAAGAGAGAGCGCGACCGGGGGGGAAGCGAGAGCGCGACCGGGGGGAAGAGAGAGCGCGACCGGGGGGGAAGAGAGAGCGCGACCGGGGGGGAAGAGAGAGCGCGACCGGGGGGGAAGAGAAAGCGCGACCGGGGGGGAAGAGAGAGCGCGACCGGGGGGGAAGAGAGCGCGACTGGGGGGGAAGAGAGAGAGCGACTGGGGGGGGAAGAGAGAGAGCGACTGGGGGGATAGAGAGAGACTGGGGGGGATAGAGAGAGACTGGGGGGGATAGAGAGAGACTGGGGGGGATAGAGAGAGACTGGGGGGGATAGAGAGAGACTGGGGGGGATAGAGAGAGACTGGGGGGATAGAGAGAGACTGGGGGGGATAGAGAGAGACTGGGGGGGATAGAGAGAGACTGGGGGGGATAGAGAGAGACTGGGGGGGATAGAGAGAGACTGGGGGGGATAGAGAGAGACTGGGGGGGATAGAGAGAGACTGGGGGGGATAGAGACTGGGGGGGATAGAGAGAGACTGGGGGGGATAGAGAGAGACTGGGGGGGATAGAGAGAGACTGGGGGGGATAGAGAGAGACTGGGGGGGATAGAGAGAGACTGGGGGGGATAGAGAGAGACTGGGGGGATAGAGAGAGACTGGGGGGGATAGAGAGAGACTGGGGGGGATAGAGAGAGACTGGGGGGGATAGAGAGAGACTGGGGGGGATAGAGAGAGACTGGGGGGGATAGAGAGAGACTGGGGGGGATAGAGAGAGACTGGGGGGGATAGAGACTGGGGGGGATAGAGAGAGACTGGGGGGGATAGAGAGAGACTGGGGGGGATAGAGAGAGACTGGGGGGGATAGAGAGAGACTGGGGGGGATAGAGAGAGACTGGGGGGGATAGAGAGAGACTGGGGGGGATAGAGAGAGACTGGGGGGGATAGAGAGAGACTGGGGGGGATAGAGAGAGACTGGGGGGGATAGAGAGAGACTGGGGGGGATTGAGAGAGACTGGGGGGATTGAGAGAGACTGGGGGGGATTGAGAGAGACTGGGGGGGATTGAGAGAGACTGGGGGGGATTGAGAGAGACTGGGGGGGATTGAGAGAGACTGGGGGGGATTGAGAGAGACTGGGGGGGATTGAGAGAGACTGGGGGGGATTGAGAGAGACTGGGGGGGATTGAGAGAGACTGGGGGGGATTGAGAGAGACTGGGGGGGATTGAGAGAGACTGGGGGGGATAGAGAGAGGCTGGGGGGGATAGAGAGAGACTGGGGGGGATAGAGAGAGACTGGGGAGAGAGGGTGAGGGAGGGGGCAGAGAGAGAGAGGGGGAGGGAGGGGGCAGAGAGAGAGAGAGAGGGAGGGGGCAGAGAGAGGGGGAGGGAGGGGGCAGACAGAGAGGGGGAGAGAGGGGGAGGGAGGGGGCCAAGAAAGAGGGAGGGGGCAGAGAAAGAGAGGGAGGGGGCAGAGAAAGAGGGGGAGGGAGGGGGCAGAGAAAGAAGGGGAGGGAGGGGGCAGAGAAAGAAGGGTAGGGAAGTGGCAGAGAAATAGGGGGAGGGAGGGGGCAGAGAAAGAGGGGGAGGGAGGGGGCAGAGAAAGAGGGGGAGGGAGGGGGCAGAGAAAGAGGGGGAAGGAGGGGGCAGAGAAAGAGGGGGAGGGAGGGGAAAGAGAGGGGGAAGGAGGGGGGAGAGGCGGTGGGAGGGGGGGAGAGGGGGAGGGAGGGGGGAGAGAGAGGGGGAGGGAGAGAGGGGGAGGGAGAGAGGGGGAGGAGAGGGGGAGGGAGGGCGGAGAGAGAGAGGGGAGGGAGGGGGCAGAGAGAGAGTGGGAGAGAGAGAGGGTGAGGCAGGGGAGAGAGAGAGGGAGGCAGGGGGGAGAGAGAGAGGGGAAGAGAGAGAGGGGGAGGGGAGAGGCGAGAGGGGGGAGAGGAGGGGGGAGGGAGCGAGAGGGAGGGGGAGGGAGCGGGAGAGGGAAGGGGGAGAGGGGGAGGGGGTTGGGAGAGGGAAGTGGGGGAGGAGAGAGAGACAGAGGAAAGGAGGGCGAGTGGCCCGCGGCCGCAAATGGAGCCTGATGCACCATCAATTACTCAAAAGACTGAGGTTGAGCGAGTAACAATCAGGCTTTTATTAACTAAAGAATGAAGGTCTTGTCTCGAGTGGTCGACCCGTCCAGAATACTAAGGGACTGGGAGGTAGTCACTTTTATACCTGGACTAGTGGGAGGAGTCAGCCGAGGCATGTCCAGACCTGTACCTAGTGGAATACACATACACATACAGACAGGTATAACAGTGGTTTACCACATTCACCCCTTGTTTAAAAATGAGTCCGGCGGGGTGAAGTGTATTTAAAAGTTCGTGTATTGGAGTCTATCCGGAGGTCCTGTCTGCCGCTGTGATCGACGTGGCGACGGCAGGGGTGGTGGAGCTTCCGGCGTCGCGTCCCGTGTAGGCTGGGGCCCTGGAGTGTAGCCCTCGTGGGTGACGGTCCAAGGCGAGCCGGCTGCTGGGGTTGCATATCGGGTCGTGGGGTGGGTGGTAATGGGTAGTGGGTTACAGCGGTCCCCGAGGGTGCGAGGTCCCATATGGAGACTGTGTCCTCCTGCCCTACAGCGGTCCCCGAGGGTGCGGGGTCTCGTATGGAGACTGTGTCCTCCCGCCCGTCCGGGTACGCAATGTAAGCATACTGGGGGTTGGCGTGGAGGAGGTCGACCCTCTCGACCAGGGGGTCCATTTTATTGGCCCTCACGTGTCTTCTCAGTAGTACCGGCCCTGGGGACGTCAGCCATGGCGGTAACGATGTCCCCGATGTGGACTTCCTTGGGAAGACAAACATTTTCTCGTGAGGGGTGGCATTGGTGGCAGTGCAGAGCAGTGACCGAATCGAGTGGGGCGCATCGGGGAGCACCTCCTGCCAGCGGGAGGTCGGAAGGCCCCTAGACTTTAAGGCTAGTAGGGCGGCCTTCCAAACTGTCGCATTCTCTCTTTCCACCTGTCCGTTCCCCCGGGGGTTGTAACTGGTGGTCCTGCTTGTGGCTATACCCCTAGCGAGCAGGTACTGGCGGAGTTCGTCACTCATAAACGATGAGCCCCGGTCGCTATGGATATAGCTGGGGAAACTGAACAGGGTGAAGAGGCTGTTCAGAGATTTAATGACCGTGGCACTGGTCATGTCCGAGCAGGGGATAGCGAACGGGAAACGGGAGTACTCGTCAATGATGTTGAGGAAGTACACATTGCGGTCGGAGGAGGGGAGAGGCCCTTTAAAATCGACGCTCAGGCGTTCGAAAGGGCGAGTGGCTTTTATCAGGTGGGCTCTGTCTGGTCTATAAAAGTGCGGTTTGCACTCAGCGCAGACTTGGCAGTTCTTGGTCATGGTCCTGACCTCCTCGATGGAGTAAGGCAGGTTGCGGGCCTTGATGAAGTGGAAGAACCTGGTGACCCCCGGGTGGCAGAGGTCATTGTGGAGGGCCCTCAGCCTATCGATCTGCACGCTGGCGCAGGTGCCACGCGATAGGGCATCTGGGGGTTCATTGAGCTTCCGAGGCCGGTACAAGATCTCGTAGTTGTAGGTGGAAAGTTCGATTCTCCACCTCAAGATCTTGTCATTTTTGATTTTGCCCCTCTGCTTGTTGTTGAACATAAAAGCAACTGAACGCTGGTCAGTGAGCAGGGTAAATCGTTTTCCGGCCAGGTAGTGCCTCCAATGACGCACAGCCTCCACAATGGCCTGGGCCTCCTTCTCGACCGCGGAGTGTCTGGTCTCCGGGCCCTGGAGGGTTCGTGAGAAGAATGCCACAGGTCTCCCCGCCTGATTAAGGGTGGCAGCCAGAGCGAAGTCGGACGTATCGCTTTCCACCTGGAAGGGGATGGATTCGTCCACTGCGTGCATGGTGGCTTTGGCAATGTCCTCCTTGATGCGGTGGAAGGCCGAGCGGGCCTCTGCCATCAGGGGAAAAGAGGTGGATTTGATCAGCGGACGGGCTTTGTCTGCATAGTAGGGGACTCACTGAGCGTAGTAGGAAAAAAACCCTAGGCACCTCTTCAGGGCTTTTAGGCAGTGGGAGTTCCATAAGGGGACGCATCCGGTCCGGGTCGGGACCGATGACCCCGTGTTCCACAACACAGCCAAGGATGGCGAGGCGGTCTGTGCGGAATATGCACTTCTCCTTGTTATATGTCAGGTTTAGGAGTTGGGCGGTGCGGAGGAATTTCTCGAGGTTTGCGTCATGGTCCTGCAAGTCCTGGCCGCAGATGGTCACATTGTCTAGGTAAGGGAAAGTGGCCTGCAGCGCGTTTTGATCGACCATCCGGTCCATCTCCCTTTGGAAGACGGAGACCCCGTTGGTAACGCCGAAGGGAACCCTAAGGAAGTGATAGAGGCGGCCGTTTGCCTCAAAAGCAGTATACTGGCGGTCTTCAGGGCGGATGGGGAGCTGGTGGTACGCTGATTTCAGGTCAATGGTCAAAAAGACGCGGTACTGCGCGATCTGGTTGACCATGTCAGCTATGCGGGGGAGTGGGTAGGCGTCCAGCAGGGTGTAGCGGTTTATTGTTTGGCTGTAGTCGATGACCAGGCGTTGTTTCTCGCCGGTCTTAACGACCACAACCTGGAGCTGCCCTCAATAATCCCCTCCTTCAGGAGTCGCTCCACTTCGGTTTTGATGAAAACCCTGTCCCCGGCACTGTATCGCCTGCTCTTTGTGGCGATGGGCTTACAGTCGGGGGTGAGGTTAGCAAACAGTGGGGGGGGGGGGTGGGACTCTGAGTGTGGAGAGGTTGCATCTGGTGCGCGGCGGGCAATTTGGAGGCTGCTGGCTGCGGACTGTGAGTGGGGGGAGGGGGCCACCGTACGCCATCGTAACGCTTTTGAGGTGGCACTGGAAATCCAACCCCAGTAGGACGGCAGCGCAGAGGTCGGGCAGGACCAGGAGTTTAAAATTATTGAATACAGTCCCGTCTACTACTAGTGTCACCACGCAGTAGCCGCCAATGTCCGCTGACTGGGACTCAGAGACCATAGAAATCCGCTGGTGCGCAGGCAGGACTGGGAGAGAGCAACGCCGCACCGTGTCGGGGTGGATGAAGCTCTCTGTGCTCCCAGAGTCAAAAAGGCAGTTTATTGCACAGCCGTTTACCTTAACGTCCATTTTGGACCGAGCTAGTTGGTGCGGTCTCGTTTGGTCCAGCGTAACAGAGGCCAGCGTAGGGGTCGGTGTGTCGCTGTGGGTATCAGATTGGGGGGGGGGGTTGGCGGTCTGCTGCGTCCCGGTTGGTGTCCAAGGTGGCGGCGTCCATGATTCCCATGTGGCTGGAGTCGTCCAAGATGGCTGCTGCTGCAGTGGTTCGCACATGGCTGGGGAGGCCCAAGATGGCGGCCCGCACGGCCCACACGCGGCGCTGTTGGGGGCCCAAGATGGCGGCTCGCCCGGCCCACACGCGGCGCTGCTGGCGTTCGGGGTGGCTTTGGCCTTGCAGACGCTGGCGTAGTGTCCCTTTTTCCCGCAGCCCGAGCAGGTCGCATTCTTCGCCGGGCAGCGCGCTCTGGGGTGTTTGGCCTGGCCACAGAAGTAGCATTTCTGGCCTTGGGATACTGTTGTCTGGCTTTGGGACACTGCTGCGGTAGTTGGGCCGTTGTTGGGCTGTGGCTGGGGTGGCACAGTGCTATGGGGCTGTCCTACCGTGTCCCAGGTTGTCGTTCCCCGCGGCGTCCACGGTGCAGAGGAGTAGGCATCCATGCCCCGGTAGGCTGCGTCCAGCGTTAGTGCGATTTCGGAGGCTTTGTTGAGGTTGAGGTCGCTCTGCTCCAGCAGACGCTGTCGGGTGTAGTTGGACCTGTGGCCCGCTACGAAGGCATCCCGGATCAGTTCCTCCGTGTACTTAGCGGGCGTTACCGCCTTACACCCACAGGCCCGGCCAAGCACGGACAGTGCTTGGAGGTATTCCTCAGTCGACTCCCCAGGAGGTGCCTGGCGTACACTTCGTTCACAGGGCGCGCGTACTGGGTCTTGAGGAGCTGGAGGGCATCTGTGTACGAGGTCGCGTCCTGGATGACTGAGTACACTCAGTGGTTCACCTTGGAGATCAGGACAGACAGTTTGTCCGCATCCGTTGTGACCGCAGTGGAGGCAGTCAGGAATGTCTCGAAGCACATGAGCCAGTGAGCAAACTTGGTGGAAGCGTCCGCTTCCCGACTGTCCAGGTCCAGGCATGCTGGTGTGAGGATCTTCTCCATTATAAAAATTTAGTTAATAAAATTGATGCGCCATCAATTACTCAAAAGACTGAGGTTGAGCGAGTAACAATCAGGCTTTTATTAACTAAAGAATGAAGGTCTTGTCTCGAGTGGTCGACCCGTCCAGAATACTAAGGGACTGGGAGGTAGTCACTTATATACCTGGAATAGTGGGAGGAGTCAGCCGAGGCATGTCCAGACCTGTACCTAGTGGAATACACATACACATACAGACAGGTATAACAGTGGTTTACCACAGAGCCAAGCCCCGGGAACGGGCGTGAGCCAGCTGGAGGCTGTGAGAGACGGCCGGGCCCAGTTGCCGGGGTAACCCTTCCCCCCCTTCCGAGCCCCACCCTCCGCCCTCCCGAGCCCCGCCCTCCCGAGCCCATTTCAAGACCGCCGATTGCGGCTGGAGCCAAGCCCCGGGAATGGGCGTGAACAGCTTGAGGCTGTGAGGGCCCGGCCCGGTTGCCGGGGTAACCCTTCCCCCCCTTTCCGAGCCCCTTCCCCCCCCCCCCACCCGAGCCGGCTTCAAGGCCGCCGATTGCGGCTGGAGCCAAGCCCCGGGAACGGGCGTGAGCCGGCTTGAGGCTGTGAGGGCCCGGCCCGGTTGCTGGGGTAACCCTTCCCCCCCTCCCGAGCCCCTCCCCCCCCCGCCCGAGCCGGCTTCAAGACTGCCGAGCGGGGAAGAGAGAGAGAGATGCCGCATCTCACCTGCTGGCTTCCTGCGCTCTGTGCCTCGGGCTTGTGTGTGTCGCCTGCTGCGCGTGCACCCTGTGCCTGTCCCGTGTCCCTCGCAGCCGACGCCGTTGCCCCGGGTAACGTGACGGGGGAGACTGGGGGGGGTGAGGGGGGGGAGGAGCTTGCCACAAGCCGTGGGACAATTACCTAGCTCGGGCGTGGCTGGGCAGGAGAGGCCCAGGCTTCGAGGCCTACAAAAACGGGCAAAGGTAGGAAAAAGAATCAGGTTAGAGAAAATATTTGCAAATGAATTATCTTTTTTTTAAAACTATTTAATAAAAGCAATTATTTTTTTGCTGGAAATGTACATTTGAAAATAAAGACGCAGAAAGCGGGAAAAAGAAATGAAGAGTTTGGAATCAAGATGGCGGCCACTCACCTGAACTCAGAATGATTAGTCCCGCCCACACACACACCGATTGGTCAACCATCAGGTCACTGAACTGTAGGATTGGTCAATGGTCACGTCACTCGACTCTAGGATGGCCCGCCCGCACACGCAATGAACCCACCCCCGTGACGCAGCGATTGGTCGATCGTCGGGTCGCTCGACTGTACGATTGGTCAACCTTCACGTCACTCGATGCTAATGAGCGGATAATGAGCGGAATTTTGAATGTTTTTTGGATACCGTCGGCACAATTTTTGTCCAACCAAAATGTAAATACACCCATGAGAGGCCCCTAATGATGAGCTTTCTTTTGATATAACATATGTGTAGGTACGCTCTATAACTTTTGATTGTATAGCCGGACAGACAGAAAGAGAGACGGAGAGACGGAGAGACAGAGAGACAGAGACATACTGTTTTATATATATAGATATTAATGACTTGGACTTGGGTGTACAGGGCACAGTTTCAAAATATGCAGATGACACAAAACTTGGAAGTATAGTGAACAGTGAGGAGGATAGTGATAGACTTCAAGAGGACATAGACAGGCTGGTGGAATGGGCGGACACATGGGAGATGAAATTTAACGCAGAAAAGTGCAAACTGATATATTTTGGTAGGAAGAATGAGGAGAGGCAATATAAACTAAAGGGTATAAGTCTAAAATGTGTGCATGAACAGAGAGACCTGGGGGTATGTGTGCACAAATCATTGAAGGTGGCAGGGCAGGTTGAGAAAATGGTTAAAAAAGCATACGGGATCCTCGGCTTAGTAAATAGAGGCATAGAGTCCAAAAGCAAGGAGGTTATGATGAACCTTTATAAAACACTGGTTCGGCCTCAACTGGAGTATTGTGTCCAATTCTGGGCACCGCACTTTAGGAAGGATGTGAAGGCCTCAGAGAGGGTGTCGAAAAGATTTACAAGAATGGTTCCAGGGATGAGGGACTTCAGTTACGTGGATAGACTGGAGAAGCTGAGGTTGTTCTCCTTAGAGCAGAGAAGGTTGGGAGGAGATTTGACAGAGGAGTTCAAAATCATGAGGGGTCTGGACATAGCAGATAGAGAGAAGCTGTTCCAATTGGCGGAAGGGTCGGGTACCAGAGGACACAGATTGAAGGTGATTGGCAGAAGAACAAAAGGCAACATGAGGAAAAACTTTTTTACGCAGCGAGTGGTTAGGATCTGGAATGCACTGCCTGAAAGGGTGGTGGAGGCAGATTCAATCACCGCTTTCAATTGGGAATTGGATAAGTATCTGAAGTAAAGAAATTTGCAGGGTTACGGGGAAAGGGCGGGGAGTGGGACTAGCTGAAGTGGTCTTGCAGAGAGCCAGCACGGGCTCGACGGGCCGAATGGCCTCCTTCTGTGCTGTAACCATTCTCTGATTCGATAAAATATTAGAAAGTTTGTTCCACAGAAGCACAGGATTTATCTGCTTTTATTGATGAATTTAAAAAGTCTCTATTAAAACCTGAGCCAGAGTGTTGTGAGCCAAAGAGCCTTGTGTCCAATGAGGGGAATAAAGGCCCACAGCCTCCCCTGGCCCCGGGCCCTGAACAAGGGACTGGAGAAACTCGCTGCCCTGCGGATCAGACAATCAGCCGGCGCTAGTCCCGCCCCTCGGGCTCCCCGATTGGTTGGAGGACCCGCCGCCAGCTCGCTCCCTATTGCAAGGGGACATAGACAAGCTAAGTAAGTGGGCAGAGATTTGGCAGATGGAATACAATACTGGAAAGTGTGAGGCAGGAAAAATCGTAGAGCAAGTTATTATCTTAATGGCAAGAAACTGGAAAGTACTGAAGTACAAAGGGATCTGGGGGTCCTGGTGCACGAAACTCAAAAGGTTAGTATGCAGGTGCAGCAAGTGATTAAGAAGGCCAATGGAATGTTGGCTTTCATTGCTAGGGGGATAGAATATAAAAATAGGGAGGTATTGCTTCAGTTGTACAAGGTATTGGTGAGACCGCACCTGGAATACTGCGTACAGTTTTGGTGTCCATACTTAAGAAAGGACATACTTGCTCTCGAGTCAGTACAAAGAAGGTTCACTCGGTTAATCCCGGGGATGAGGGGATGGACATATGAGGAGAGGTTGAGTAGATTGGGACTCGACTCATTGGAGTTCAGAAGAATGAGAGGTGATCTTATTGAAACATATAAGATTGTGAAGGGGTTGGATCGGGTGGATGCGGGGAGGATGTTCCCGATGATGGGTGAAACTAGAACTAGGGGGCATAGTCTTAGAATAAGGGGCTGCTCTTTCAAAACTGAGATGAGGAGGAACTACTTCACTCAGAGGGTGGTAGGTCCATGGAATATGCTGCCCCAAAAAGCTGTAGAAGCTACATCATTACATAAATTTAAAACAGAAATAGACAGTTTCCTAGAAGTAAAGGGAATTAAGGGTTACGGGGAGCAGGCAGGAATTTGGACATGAGTCTAGGTCCAGATCGGTCATGGCCCTGTGGGTAGCGGAGCGGGCCCAGGGGCCGTGTAGCCTGATCTTGCTCCTAATTCGTGTGTCTAATTCTGTTAGATTCAGGAGATGGTTCTGTGATAGTGGATTGGCGGTTAGGATCAGATCAGCCATGATCTTATTGAATGGCGGAGCAGGCTCGAGGGGCCGATTGGCCTACTCCTGCTCCTATTTCTTATGTTCTTATGGTTGGAAGCTCCCGTCAATCAAGACCTGGGCCCGGGTCACGTGTCCCCGAGGAGATCACGTGCTCCGTCCAACTGCCGCCGCTCGGTCCGGGGCCTCGCAGACTCTCAGGTTTTTCTATTTCTCTTTATTCTCTCCCGATCCACTCCTCACCCCCACCCCACGTGATTCTCCACCCAATCAGAGCGGATAAAACTCACTTTGCGTCACCGATCGCGACTCTGGAACCGACAGCAAGGCCTTTCCCCGGAATGCCCCGCGCCGACTCCGTCCGGCAGGATCCGAGTGCGCAGGTGCAGCTCCGAGTGGGGGAGGGGGTTGGTGTCCTCTGGGCATGCGCAGTTATTACCCTTGGTGACCGGGAGGGGTCGCTGTGCCGGACTCGGCCCAAACCACCGCTCCGTGTGCGCATGCGCGGACTCTCGGCTCTCAATCAACCATCAGCCAGAAGAGGTCGCTGGTGAGACCAGTGAAAAAAGACTTGCATTTTTATAGCGCCTTTCACCACCACCGGACGTCCCAAAGTGCTTTACAGCCAATGAAGTACCTTTGCAGTGTAGCCACTGTTGTCATGTAGGAAATGCGGCAGTCAAATAGCGCACAGCAAGCTCCCACAAACAGCAATGTGATAATGACCAGATAATCTATCTTTTTGTTAACTCTGTTTCTCTCTCTACGGATGTTGCCTGGCCTGCTGAGTGTTTCCAGCATTTCCTGTTGTTATTTCAGATTTCCAGCATCCACAGTATTTTGCTATTATCCTTTTGTTACATTGATTGAGGGATAAACATTGGCTAGGACACCAGGGATATTTCCCCTGCTCTTTCCCACATTACAACAGTGACTACACCTCAAAAGTACTTCATTGGCTGTAAAGCACTTCAAGACGTCTGCTGGTCATGAAAGCACTATATAAATGCAAGTCTTTCTTTCTCAAAATAGGGTCATGGGATCTTTTACATCCACCTGAGAGAGCAGACAGGGTCTCAGTTTAATGTCTCATCCGAAAGACGCATAGAAAGTGGCCCTTCGGCCCATCGTGTCCGCGCCGGCCATCAAGCCCTGTCTATTCTAATCCCATTTTCCAGCACTTGGTCCGTAGCCTTGTATGCTATGGCGTTTCAAGTGCTCATCTAAATGCTTCTTGAATGTTGTGAGGATTTAATGCCTCTACCACCCTTTCAGGCAGTGAGTTCCAGATTCCAACCACCCTCTGGGTGAAAAAGCTTTTCCTCAAATCCCCTCTAAACCTCCTGCCCCTTACCTTGAAACTATGCCCCCTGGTTACTGACCCCTCTACTAAGGGGAAAAGTTCTTTTCTATCTACCCTATTGTGGCAAAGCCACCAAGGGGCTCCTGTACAAACGTATAACTGTCTTTAACAGAGTGCTATAGCACCTATGTTGTTGCCTGCATGTAAATAGCTTGTCTGGAGAAGTCCCAGAATCAACGCGATGACGTCATCACATTGGTCACGTGATGCCCTGAACGGCGGGAAACGTGATGACGTCATGACGTCAGAGAGGGGGAGGTTCCCACTTCAGACCTCGTGAAACCAGCAAGTAAAAAGACCTGTTTACTGTTGCTCCTGCATGCCTTTGTTTTGTTCTCAAGTTTTAATTAAACTTAGTTTATTTATCGAACTGACTCGACCTCAGTGCTTTAGTAGGGGATCGGTCGATTCCTACACTATCTATGCCCCTCATAATTTTGTACGCCTCAATCAGGTCCCCCCTCAGCCTTCTCTGCTCTAAGGAAAACAACTCCAGCCTGTCCAGTCTCTCTTCATAGCTGAAGCGATCCAGCCCAGGTAACATCCTGGTGAATCTCCTCTGCACCCTCTCCAGAGCAATCACATCCTTCCTATAGTGTGGCAACCAGAACTGCACACAGTATTCCAGCTGTGGCCTAACTAGCGTTTTGTACAGCTCCATCATAACCTCCCTGCTCTTACATTCTATGCCTTGGCTAATGAAGGCAAGTATCCCATGTGCCTTCTTAACCACCTTATCTAGCTGTCCTGCTGCCCTCAGGGATCTATGTACATGCACACCAAGGTCCCTCTGATCCTCTGTCCTTCCTCGGGTTCTACCATTTATTGTGTATTCCCTTGTTAGTCCTCCCAAAATGCATCACCTCACACTTTTCAGGGTTAAATTACATTTGCCACTGTGCTGCCCATCTAACCAACCCGTCTATATTCTCCTGTAGCCTGAGGCTTCCCTCCTCGCTATTTACCACTCCACCAATTTTCATGTCATCTGCGAACTTACTGATCATACCTCCTACATTCATATCTAAATCATTAATGTACACTACAAACAGCAAAGGACCCAGACCCTGTGGTACACCACTGGACACAGGCTTCCAGTCACAAAAACAACCTTTGACCATCACCCTCTGCCTCCTGCCACTAAGCCAATTTTGGATCCAATGTGCCAAATTGCCCTGGATTCCATGGGCTCTTACCTTCTTGACCAGTCTCCCATGTGGGACTTTGTCAAAAGCCTTACTGAAGTCCATGTAGACTACATCAACTGGACTGCCCTCATCCACACACCTAGTCACCCCCATCGAAAAATTCAATCAAATTGGTTAGAGATGATCTCCCCCTGACAAAGCCATGCTGACTATCCTTGATTAATCCTTGCCTCTCCAAGTGGAGACTAATTCTGTCCCTCAGAATTTTTTCCAATAATTTCCCTACCACTGATGTTCGTCTCACTGGCCTGTAATTCCCTGGTTTATCCCTACTACTACCCTTCTTGAATAATGGTACTACGTTAGCTGTTCTCCAGTCCTCTGGCACCTCCCCTGTGGCCAGAAAGGTTCTGAAAATTTGTGTCAGAGCCCCTGCAATCTCCTCCCTTGCCTCACACAGCAGGCTGGGGTACATCTCGTCTGGGCCTGGGAGTTTATCCACTTTTAAGCCCGCTAAAACCACTAGTACCTCCTCCCTCTCAATACTAATTTGTTCAAGTATATCACAATCCCCCTGCCTGATTTATATGCCTGCATCGTCCTTCTCCATAGTGAACACAGATGCAAAATATTAATTTAAAACCTCACCTACATCTTCTGGCTCTACACACAGAATGCCACTTTGGTCCCTAATGGGCTCTACTCTTTCCCTGGTTATCCTCTTGCCCTTAATATACTAATAAAACACCTTGGGGTTTTCCTTTATTTTGCCTGCCAGTGTTTTTTCATCACCCCTCTTCGTTCTCCTAATTTCTTTCTTTTTTTTTTTTTTTTTAAGTACCCCGCTGCACTTTCTATACTCCTCTAGGGCTTCCACTGTTTTTAGTCCTTTGTATCGGCCAAAAGCCTCGCTTTTTTTCCTAAACCATTCTTGTATGTCCCTTGACATCCAGGGTTCCCTGGGCTTGTTGGTCCCACCCTTGACCTTTACAGGAACATGTTGGCGTTGTACTCTCTCTATTTCCTTTCTGAAAGACTCCCACTGCTCTGATGTGGATTTTCCTACAAGTAACTGATCCCAGTCCACTTTGGCCAGATCCTGCCTTTTCATATTAAAATCGACCTTCCCCCAATTTAGAACCTTTATTTCCGGTCCATCTTTGTCCTTTTCCATAACTACTTTAAATCTCACCGAATTATGGTCACTGTCACCAAAATGCTCTCCTACTAACCCTTCTATCACTTGCCCTGCTACATTCCCTCGAATTAGGTCCAGTGCCGCCCCCTCTCTTGTAGGACTTTCTACATGTTGGCTGAAAAAGCTCTCCTGGATGCACTTTAAGAATTCCACACCCTCTAAGCCTTTCACACTCTGACTATCCCAGTTAATATTGGGGAAGTTGAAATCCCCAACAATTATCACCCTATTATTTCTACACTTCTCTGAGATTTGCCTACATATCTGTTCCTCTATCTCCCCCTTACTGTTTGGGTGCCTATAGTACACTCCCAGTAAAGTGCTTTCCCCATTTTTGTCTTTAAGTTCTACCCATATGGCCTCATTAGAGGAACCTGCTAAGGAATCATCCCTCCTTACAGCAGAAATTGACTCCTTGATTAATATTACTGACCTGATTTTCAGTCAACTCTTGAGTATTCACGTTTAATAAATCTCCGGGAGAAGGAGTCGCTTCACTTGTACTGATTCCTGGGGCCTGATCACCTTCCCCAGGAGCAGGGCCTTGACCCTGACTTTGCTCACTTGTACTGCTTCTTGGGGCCTGATCACCTTCGCCAGGAGCAGGGCCTTGATTCTGGGGGAGTTTTATTGCACCGCTTGGTTTACTTGAGAAGGGCCCCATCAGGGCGAGTGCGGGAGGGTCAGGGGGCGAGTGCGGGAGGGTCACGGGGCGAGTGCGGGAGGGTCCATCTCTAGGACCATTGTGTATATGAGTCAATGGGACTCTCACTGACCTTTCTCCCCAGTCCATCTCCAGGACCAGTGTGTATCTGAGTCAATGGGACTCTCTCTAACCTTTCTCCCCAGTCCATCTCCAGGACCAGTGTGTATCTGAGTCAATGGGATTCTCTCTGACCTTTCTCCCCAGTCCATCACCAGGACCAGTGTGTATCTGAGTCAATGGGACTCTCTCTGACCTTTCTCACCAGTCTATCTCCAGGACCAGTGTGTAGCTGAGTCAATGGGACTCAGACCTTTCTCCCCAGTCCATCTCCAGGACCAGTGTGTATCTGTGTCAATGGGACTCTCTCTGACCTTTCTCCCCAGTCCATCTCCAGGACCAGTGTGTATCTGAGTCAATGGGACTCTCTCTGATCTTTCTCCCCAGTCCATCTCTAGGACCAGTGTGTATCTGAGTCAATGGGACTCTCTCTGACCTTTCTCCCCAGTCCATCTCCAGGACCAGTGTGTATCTGAGTCAATGGGACCATCTCTGACCTTTCTCCCCAGTCCATCTCCATGACCAGTGTGTATCTGAGTCAATGGGACCCTCTCTGATCTTTCTCCCCAGTCCATCTCCAGGACCAGTGTGTATCTGAGTCAATGGGACCCTCTCTGACCTTTCTCCCCAGTCTATCTCCAGGACCAGTGTGTATCTGAGTCAATGGGACTCTCTCTGACCTTTCTCCCCAGTCCATCTCCAGGACCAATGTTTATCTGAGTCAACGGGACTTTCTCTGGCCTTTCTCCCCAGTCTATCTCCAGGACTGGTGTGTATCTAAGTCAATGGGACTCTCTCTTACCTTTTTCCCCAGTCGATCTCTGGAAGCTCTTTGAATCGGAAGGGTTCTCTCCGGTTGGTGCTCACAATCCTGTGCTGGTTCACCTGCTGTTGTTCCTCAGTCTACAATCCCTGTTTACTTCGAGCTGAGCACCTTCCTCAATCACACCATCATTCACCGGGACATCTAATTGTGACAGAGCAGAAAATAAGAACAATATTGAAAGCGTGAAATAATGTAATGTAGACTTTTAATCTGCTTACTAACAATTCAATTTCAAGGCCGAGTATTTGTTTGATTTTGTCCCTTTCCGCAGATCCCCAGTTCGAGGGCTGTGTGCTTAGTTCGGAGATTTTCCTCACTGTAAATTTCCGGCCTTCTGAGACTCCCCCATTTCCACTGATCTGGGCGGAAATGCGCCATTTTCTGTGCGGATTTACTAACCGGAGCGGTGACCCTGTGACCCTCCCTCGCTGTGATCAAAACTCGGGGCTGAGCAGCCGCTGTCGGGCCGGGTGCTGAATGGATCCGAGTTCCCACAGGCACAGAGCGGGCCCTGTAACCCGGGCAACCAGCCTGTTTCTGACCCTCACTCCGATCAACCCGCGCCGCCCGGCACTGCGCTTGCGCGGTACAAGGGAGCGGAGCGGCACTGCGCCTGCGCGGGAGAGTAAGGAGCGACACTGCGCCTGCGCGGGAGCGAAGTGGTGCGGCACGGCGCCTGCGCGGGATAGAGAAAGGAAGCGGCACTGCGCCTGCGCGGAAGAGCGATGTCGCAGGAACGCATCAGTATCGCTCCCAGTGCTGGGAGGACTGCATCGGAACATATTAATATCCGATGTAGTCCTCCCACCACTGGGAGCGATACTGATGCATTTCTGCGACGTCGCTCTTCCGCGCAGGCGCAGTGCCGCTTCCTTGCTCTCTCCCGCGCAGGCGCAAAGCCGCTCCCTTTGTCTCCCGCGCAGGCGCAATGCCGCTCCTTGCACTCCCGCGCAGGCGCAGTGTGGCTCCCTTACTCAGTTCCGCGCAGGCGCAGTGCCGCTCCCGTGCGCTCCCTCTACTGCGCAGGCGCCGTGCAGCTCCCTTTTCTCTCCCGCGCAGGCGCAGTGCTGCTCCCTTTCTCTCTCTCTCTCTCTCTCACGCGCAGGCGCAGTGCCGCTCCGCTGCAGTGCCGGGCGGCGCGGGTTGATCGGTGAGTGAGGGTCAAAAACGGGCTGGTTGCCCGGGTTACAGGGCCCGCTCTCTGACTGAGAGAACTCGGCTCCATTCAGCACCCGGCCCACCAGCGGCTGCTCAGCCCCGAGTTTAGATCTCAGCGAGGGAGGGTCACAGGGTCACCGCTCCGGTAAGTAACTCCGCACAGAAAATGGCGCATTTTCGCCCAGAGCAGTGAAAATGGGGGAGTCTCAGGAGGCCGGAAATTTACAGTGAGGAAAATCTCCAAACTAAGCACACAGCCCTCGAACTGGGGATCTGAGGAAAGGGACAAAATCAAACAAATACTCGGCCTTGAAATTGAATTATTAGTAAGCAGATTAAAATCTACATTACATTATTTCAGGCTCTCAATATTGTTCTTATTTTCTGCTTTGCCACAATTAGATCTCCCGGTGAATGATGGTGTGATTGAGGAAGGTGCTCAGCTCGAAGTAAACAGGGATTGTAGACTGAGGAACGACAGCAGGTGAACCAGCACAGGATTGTGAGCACCAACCCGAGAGAACCCTTCCGATTCAAAGAGCTTCCAGAGATCGACTGAGGAGCAAGGTAACAGAAAGTTCCATTGACTCAGATACACACTGGTCCTGGAGATGGACTGGGGAGAAAGGTCAGAGAGAGTCCCATTGACCCAGATAGACACTGGTCCTGGAGATGGACTGGGGAGAAAGGTCAGAGAGAGTCCCATTGACTCAGATACACACTGGTCATGGAGATGCACTGGGGAGAAAGGTCAGAGAGAGCCCCATTGACTCCGATACACACTGGTCCTGGAGATGGACTGGGGAGAAAGGTCAGAGATTCCCATTGACTCAGATACACACTGGTCCTGGAGATGGACTGGGGAAAATGTTCTGAGAGAGTCTCATTGATTCAGATAGACACTGGTCCTGGAGATGGACGCTCCCGCGCTCGCCCCCCGACCCTCCCGCGCTCGCCCCCCCGACCCTCCCGCGCTCGCCCCCGACCCTCCCGCGCTCTCCCCCTGACCCTCCCGCGCTCTCCCCCTGACCCTCCCGCGCTCTCCCCCTGACCCTCCCGCGCTCTCCCCCGGCCCTCCCGCGCTCGCCCCCCGACCCTCCCGCGCTCGCCCCCCGACCCTCCCGCGCTCGCCCCCCGACCCTCCCGCGCTCGCCCCCCGACCCTCCCGCGCTCGCCCCCCGACCCTCCCGCGCTCGCCCCCCGACCCTCCCGCGCTCGCCCCCCGACCCTCCCGCGCTCGCCCCCCGACCCTCCCGCGCTCGCCCCCCGACCCTCCCGCGCTCGCCCCCCGACCCTCCCGCGCTCGCCCCCCGACCCTCCCGCGCTCGCCCCCCGACCCTCCCGCGCTCGCCCCCCGACCCTCCCGCGCTCGCCCCCCGACCCTCCCGCGCTCGCCCCCCGACCCTCCCGCGCTCGCCCCCCGACCCTCCCGCGCTCGCCCCCCGACCCTCCCGCGCTCGCCCCCCGACCCTCCCGCGCTCGCCCCCCGACCCTCCCGCGCTCGCCCCCCGACCCTCCCGCGCTCTCCCCCGACCCTCCCGCGCTCGCCCCCCGACCCTCCCGCGCTCCCCCCGACCCTCCCGCGCTCGCCCCCCGACCCTCCCGCGCTCGCCCCCCGACCCTCCCGCGCTCTCCCCCCGACCCTCCCGCGCTCTCCCCCCGACCCTCCCGCGCTCGCCCCCCGACCCTCTCTCGCTCCCCCCCCGACCCTCCCGCGCTCGCCCCCCGACCCTCCCGCGCTCCCCCCCGACCCTCCCGCGCTCGCCCCCCGACCCTCCCGCGCTCGCCCCCCGACCCTCCCGCGCTCGCCCCCCGACCCTCCCGCGCTCGCCCCCCGACCCTCCCGCGCTCGCCCCCCGACCCTCCCGCGCTCGCCCCCCGACCCTCCCGCGCTCGCCCCCCGACCCTCCCGCGCTCTCCCCCCGACCCTCCCGCGCTCCCCCCCGACCCTCCCGTGCTCGCCCCCCGACCCTCCCACGCTCGCCCTGATGGGGCTCTTCTCAAGTAAACCAAGCGTTGCATTAAAACACCCCCAGAATCAAGGCCCTGCTCTTGGGGAAGGTGCTCAGGCCGCAGGAACCGGTTCAAGCGAACAAAGTCAGGGTCAAGGCCCTGCTCCTGGGGAAGGTGATCAGGCCACAGGAACCAGTGCAAGTGAAGCGACTCCTTCTCCCGGAGAATTATTAAATGGGAATACTCCAAGAGTTGACCAAAAATCATGTTAGTAATATTAATCAAAGAGTCAATTATTGCTGTAAGGAGGGATGATACCTTAGCAGGTTCCTCTAATGAGGCCATATGGGTAGAACTTAAAACCAAAAAGGGGGCAAGCACTTTGCTGGGATTGTACTATAAGCCCCCAAACAGTAACGGGGAGATAGAGGAACAGATATGTAGGCAAATCTCAGAAGTGTAGAAATAATAGGGTAATAATTGTTGGGGATTTCAACTTCCCCAATATTAACTGGGATAGTCAGAGTGTGAAAGGCTTAGAGGGTGTGGAATTCTTAAAGTGCATCCAGGAGAGCTTTTTCAGCCAACATGTGGAAAGTCCTACAAGAGAGGGGGCGGTACTGGACCTAATTCGAGGGAATGTAGCAGGGCAAGTGGTAGAAGCGTTAGTAGGAGAGCATTTTGGTGACAGTGACCATAATTCGGTGAGATTTAAGGTAGTTATGGAAAAGGACAAAGATGGACCAGAAATAAAGGTTCTAAATTGGGTAAGGCCGATTTTAATATGATAAGGCAGGATCTGGCCAAAGTGGACTGGGATCAGCTACTTGTAGGAAAATCCACATCAGAGCAGTCGGAGTCTTTCAGAAAGGAAATAGAGAGAGTACAATGCCAACATGTTCCCGTAAAGGTCAAGGGTGGGACAAACAAGCCCAGGGAACCCTGGATGTCAAGGGACATACAAAAATGGATTAGGAAAAAAAGGAAGGCTTTTGGCAGATACAAAGGACTAAAAATAGTGGAAGCCCTAGAGGAGTATAGAAAGTGCAGGGGGGTTCTTAAAAAAGAAATTAGGAGAACGAAGAAGGGTCATGAAAAAACACTGGCGGGCAAAATAAAGGAAAATCCCAAGGTGTTTTATTTGTATATTAAGGGCAAGAGGATAACCAGGGAAAGAGTAGAGCCCATTAGGGACCAAAGTGGCAATCTGTGTGTAGAGCCAGAAGATGTAGGTGAGGTTTTAAATTAATATTTTGCAACTGTGTTCACTATGGAGAAGGACGATGCAGGCATATAAATCAGGCAGGGGGATTGTGATATACTTGAACAAATTAGTATTGAGAGGGAGGAGGTACTAGTGGTTTTAGCGGGCTTAAAAGTGGATAAACTCCCAGGCCCAGACGAGATGTATCCCAGCCTGCTGTGTGAGGCAAGGGAGGAGATTGCAGGGGCTCTGACACAAATTTTCAGAACCTCTCTGGCCACAGGGGAGGTACCAGAGGACTGGAGAATAGCTAATGTAGCACCATTATTCAAGAAGGGTAGTAGTAGGGATCAACCAGGGAATTACAGGCCAGTGAGCCAAACATCAGTGGTAGGGAAATTATTGGAAAAAATTCTGAGGTACAGAATTAGTCTCCACTTGGAGAGGCAAGGATTAATCAAGGATAGTCAGCATGGCTTTGTCAGGGGGAGATCATGTCTAACCAATTTGATTGAATTTTTCGATGGGGGTGACTAGGTGTGTGGATGAGGGCAGTCCAGTTGATGTTGTCTTCATGGACTTCAGTAAGGCTTTTGACAAAGTCCCACATGGGAGACTGGTCAAGCAGGTAAGAGCCCATGGGATCCAGGGCAATTTGGCACATTGGATCCTAAATTGGCTTCGTGGCAGGAGGCAGAGGGTGATGGTCGAAGGTTGTTTTTGTGACTGGAAGCCTGTGTCCAGTGGTGTACCACAGGGTCTGGGTCCTTTGCTGTTTGTAGTGTACATTAATGATTTAGATATGAATGTAGGAGGTATGATCAGTAAGTTCGCAGATGACACGAAAATTGGTGGAGTGGTAAATAGCGAGGAGGGAAGCCTCAGGCTACAGGAGAATATAGACGGGTTGGTTAGATGGGCAGCACAGTGGCAAATGGAATTTATCCCTGAAAAGTGTGAGGTGATGCATTTTGGGAGGACTAACAAGGGAATACACAATGAATGGTAGAACCCTAGGAAGGACAGAGGATCAGAGGGACCTTGGTGTGCATGTACATAGATCCCTGAGGGCAGCAGGACAGCTGGATAAGGTGGTTAAGAAGGCATATGGGATACTTATATTCTATGCCTTGGCTAATGAAGGCAAGAGCAGGAAGGTTATGATGGAGCTGTACAAAACGCTAGTTAGGCCACAGCTGGAATACTGTGTGCAGTTCTGGTTGCCACACTATAGGAAGGATGTGATTGCATTGGAGAGGGTGCAGAGGAGATTCACCAGGGTGTTACCTGGGCTGGAGCGCTTCAGCTATGAAGAGAGACTGGACAGGCTGGGGTTGTTTTCCTTAGAGCAGAAAAGGCTGAGGGGGGACCTGATTGAGGTGTACAAATTATGAGGGGCATAGATAGGGTAGATAGAAAGGAACTTCTCCCCTTAGTAGAGGGGTCAATAACCAGGGGGCATAGTTTCAAGGTAAGGGGCAGGAGGTTTAGAGGGGATTTGAGGAAAAGCTTTTTCACCCAGAGGGTGGTTGGAATCTGGAACTCACTGCCTGAAAGGGTGGTAGAGGCATTAAATCCTCACAACATTCAAGAAGCATTTAGATGAGCACTTGAAACGCCATAGCATACAAGGCTACGGACCAAGTGCTGGAAAATGGGATTAGAATAGACAGGGCTTGATGGCCGGCGCGGACACGATGGGCCGAAGGGCCCCTTTCTGTGCTGTATAAATCTATGACTCTATGGTAGCACTCTTGCCTCTGAGGCATAAGGTTGTGGGTTCAAGTCCCACTCCAGAGACTTGAGCACAAAAATTCAGTCTGACACTCCAGTGCAGTACTGAGGCACTGTCAGAGGTGGCGTCTTTCGGATGAGACATTAAACTGAGGCCCTGTCTGCTCTCTCAGGTGGATGTAAAAGATCCCATGACACTATTTTGAGAAAGAAAGACTTGCATTTATATAGTGCTTTCATGACCAGCAGACGTCTTGAAGTGCTTTACAGCCAATGAAGTACTTTTGAGGTGTAGTCACTGTTGTAATGTGGGAAAGAGCAGGGGAAATATCCCCGGTGTCCTAGCCAATGTTTATCCCTCAATCAATGTAACAAAAGGATAATAGCAAAATACTGCGGATGCTGGAAATCTGAAATAACAACAGGAAATGCCGGAAACACTCAGCAGGCCAGGCAGCATCCGTAGAGAGAGAAACAGAGTTAACAAAAAGATAGGTTACCTGGTCATTATCACATTGCTGTTTGTGGGAGCTTGCTGTGCGCTATTTGACTGCCGCATTTCCTACATTACAACAGTGACTACACTTCAAAAGTACTTCATTGGCTGTAAAGCACTTTGGGATGTTCGGTGGTGGTGAAAGGCGCTATAGAAATGCAAGTCTTTCTTCACTGGTCTCTCCAGCGACCTCTTCTGGCTGATGGTTGATTGACAGACGATGGTCCGCGCATGCGCACAGGGAGCGACGGTTTGGACAGAGTCGGGCACAGCGACCCCTCCCGGTCACCAAGGGCAACAACCGCGCATGCCCAGAGGACACCAAACACCCTCCCACACTTGGAGCTGCGTCTGCGCACTCAGATCCTGCCGGATGGAGTCGGCGTGGGCCATTCCGGGGAAAGGCCTTGGTGTCGGGTCCAGAGTCGCGATCGGTGACGCAAAGTGAGCTTTCTCCGCTCCGATTGGGTGGAGAATCGCGCGGGGTGGGGGGGGAGGGGTGGATCGGGAGAGAATAAAGAGAAATGGAAAACCTGAGAGTCCGCGAGGTCCCGGACTGAGCGGCGTCAGTTGGACGGAGCACGTGATATCGGGGACACGTGACCCAGCCCAGGGCCTGATTGACGGGAGCTTCCGACCAATAGGGAGCGAGCGGGGCGGGTCCTCCAACCAATCGAGGAGCCCGAGGGGCGGGACTAGCGCCAGCTGATTGTCTGATCCGCAGGGCAGCGAGTTTCTCCAGTCCCTTGTTCAGGGCCCGGGGCCAGGGGAGGCTGTGGGCCTTTATTCCCCTCATTGGACACAAGGCTCTTTGGCCCACAACACACTGGCTCAGGTTTTAATGGAGACTTTTTAGATTCATCAATAAAAGCAGATAAACCTCGTGCTTCTGTGGAACAAACTTTCTAATATTTTATAGAATCATAGAATGGTTACAGCACAGAAGGAGGCCATTCGGCCCGTCGAGCCCGTGCCGGCTCTCTGCAAGATCACTTCAGCTAGTCCCACTCCCCGCCCTTTCCCCGTAACCCTGCAAATTTCTTTACTTCGGGCACTTATCCAATTCCCTTTTGAAAGCGGTGATTGAATCTGCCTCCACCTCCCTCTCAGGCAGTGCATTCCAGATCCTAACCACTCGCTGCGTAAAAAAGTTTTTCCTCGTGTCGCCTTTGGTTCTTCTGCCAATCACCTTAAATCTGTGTCCTCCGGTTCTCGACCCTTCCACCAAACAGTTTCTCTCTATCTACTCTCTCCTGACCCCTCGTGATTTTGAACACCTCTATCAAATCTCCTCTCTACCTTCTCTGCTCTAAGGAGAACAACCTCAGCTGCTCCAGTCTATCCACGTAACTGAAGTCCCTCATCCCTGGAACCATTCTTGTAAATCTTTTCTGCACCCTCTCTGAGGCCTTCACATCCTTCATAAAGTGCGGGGCCCAGAATTGGAAACAAAACTCCAGTTGAGGCCGAACCAGTGTTTTATAAAGGTTCATCATAACCTCCTTGCTTTTGGACTCTATGCCTCTATTTATTAAGCTCAGGATCCCGTATGCTTTTTTAACCACTTGCTCAACCTGCCCTGCCACCTTCAATGATTTGTGCACACATACCCCCAGGTCTCTCTGCTCATGCACCCACTTTAGACTTATACCCTTTAGTTTATATTGCCTCTCCTCATTCTTCCTACCAAAATGTATCACTTCGCACTTTTCTGTGTTAAATTTCATCTCCCATGTGTCCGCCCATTCCACCAGCCTGTCTATGTCCTCTTGAAGTCTATCACTATCCTCCTCACTGTTCACTATACTTCCAAGTTTTGTGTCATCTGCATATTTTGAAACTGCCCTGTACACCCAAGTCTAAATCACTAATATATATCAAGAAAAGCAGTGGTCCTAGTACCGACCCCTGGGGAACACCACTGTATACCTTCCTCCAGTCTGAAAAACAACCGTTCACCACTACTCTCTGTTTTCTGTCACTTTGCCAATTTCGTATCCATGCTGCCACTGTCCCTTTTATTCCATGGCCTTCAACTTTGCTGGCAAGCCTATTATGTGGCACTTGTCGAACGCCTTTTGGAAATCCATGTACACCAGGTCAACCGCATTCCCCTCATCAATCAACCCTCTCTGTTACCTCATCAAAAAACTCAATCAGAATCAGAGCAGCCGGGCCTGGCGGACGTGCAGCCAGGGCCCCGGCACCAGGAAACCCAGGGTGCAGCGCCTCCCCCATCCGAGCCGCCGCTTCCCGGTTTCTTCAGCCGGTTCCACTGAGTCCGACTCAGGAAAAAGAACAGGAGCCAGGCTCCCAGAATGGCCCGCGGCCCCGGGGAGCATGCGCACTCTCAGCGGGTAAATCAGTGCGTTGGATAGAGTGGTTTCTGGGGCGCAGGGAATTGTGGGTGCTGCGGCCACCATTAGTCAGCAGCTGTCGGGAAGAGATTTATTGCAGGCTGATGGAAGGTAGGTCCCTGGCCGCCTGTGTAGGTCTTTTTGTTGCTTCAGTTTGAGCTGGAGTGGTGATTGTGGAGAAGCTGCTGGGTTTAACCCCCAGTACTTCTGAGCCCAGGAGGACCCAACAATTTCCAATGTGAGACTGTCAAGGGAGCTGGATTTTGGGGGAGATTAGGTTGTTACACAGACACTGTCCGCACAATGTAAAAGAGTATTGTTTTAGGAAGAAGTATTTCTGTACAGGCTTTTAATCCATTTTACATATACAGATTTGTTTTAATTCATTCTTGCAATGTGGGTGTCGCTCGCAAGAGCAGCAAATATTGCCATCCCCAGTTGCCGATTGAGAAGGGGGTGGTGAGTCGCCGCCTTGAACCGCTGCAGTCCGTGTGGTGAAGGTACTCCCACAATGTTGTTTGGTAAGGAGTTCCAGGATTTTGACCCAGTAATGATGAATATGTCTAAGTCAGGATGATGTGTGACTTGGAGGGGAACTTGGAGGTGATGGTGCTCCCATGCACCTTCTGCCCTTGTCCTTCTAGGTGGTGGAGGTTGCGGGTTTGGGAGGTTCTGTCAAAGTTCTGGTCGAATTGCAGATGTATAAAGCGCCTTTCCTTCGCCCCCTCCCACTTCTCTCTCTCTCTCTCCTCCCATAGAGGCCAGAGTTGTGTGTAGGCCCAGACCAGGTGGCAGATTCCCTTCCCTGAAGGACATTAGTGAACCAGTTGGGTTTTTATGACAATCCGGCAGCTTTCATGGTCACTTTTTTTTAGTGCCAGCCTCACAATTGACCAGATTCATTGAGCTCAATTTCACAACCTGCCTTTGTTTTCTTGTGGGTTGTCTCTCACGCTCCCTGTTTTAAATTAATTTTACAGGGCACTGGAAGGGGACGATTTGCAGACTGGAAACTCAAACCAAACATCACTTCAAGATATGACAGAGTCACTCGACTCATCAGATCTGAATATCAACGGCCTCTGAACATGGAAGCAAAAAGCACCGTTCACAGCGGGGAGAAACCGTACACGTGTTCTGTGTGTGGACGAGGCTTCAGCCAACCCTCTGGCCTATCGAGACACAAGCGCATTCACACCGGGGAGAGGCCATTCACCTGCTGAGTGTGGGAAGGGATTCACTCAGTCAGGCACCCTACTGGGACACCAGCGAGTTCACACCGGGGAGAGGCCGTTCACCTGCGCTGTGTGTGGGAAGGGATTCACTCAGTCAGCCACCCTACTGAGACACCAGCGAGTTCACACTGGCAAGAGACCGTTCACCTGCTCTGAGTGTGGGAAGGAATTCACTCGGTCATCTGACCTTCAGACACACCAGCACACTCACACTGGGGAGAGACCGTTCACCTGCCCTGTGTGTGGGAAGGGATTCACTCAGTCAGCCACCCTACTGAGACACCAGCGAGTTCACACTGGGGAGAGGCCATTCACCTGCTCCGTGTGTGGGAAGGGATTCACTCAGTCATCCAACCTGCTGACACACCAACGGGTTCACACTGACGAGAGACCTTTTAAATGCTCGGACTGTGGGAAGTGCTATAAAAGTTCCTGGGAACTGACATGCCATCAACGTGTTCACACTGACGAGAGACCGCTCAGGTGCTCTCACTGCGGGACTGGGTTCAGGCAGTCATCTGAGCTCACTATACACCAGCGCACTCACACTGGGGAGAGGCCGTTCACCTGCTCCGTGTGTGGGAAGGGATTCACTCAGTCATCCAACCTGCTGAGACACCAGCGCGTTCACACTGGGGAGAGGCCATTCACCTGCTCTGAGTGTGGGAAGGGATTCACTGAGTCATCCCACCTGCTGAGACACCAGCGAGTTCACACTGACGAGAGACCTTTCAGGTGCTCTCACTGTGGGACTGGGTTCAGGCGATCATCTGACCTCCTTGTACACCAGCGCACTCACACTGGGGAGAGGCCATTCACCTGCTCCGTGTGTGGGAAGGCATTCACTCAGTCATCCAACCTGCTGAAACACCAGCGAGTTCACAAGTGACTGCAGGGGGTGGATTCTGCTGTTGCTGCTGTTAATTACATCCAGGACTGAACCATGTTCATTCTGACATTGGGGATTGTTTCTGCTGATAATAACTCTGGGAACTGGGCTGGAGTTTAATATTCTGGATATTATGTTCAATAAATCAACTTTCTTTTAAACACATTGTTGTAGATTTTTGTCTTTCCCACCTGAGTGTTTAGCATCACCTGGCTGGAGCTCAAAGTACAATCTGGGGGAGGATCATATGACGGGAACAGAACTCCAGCCTGGACACAGTCCTTCAGGGCCACACTGAGAGGGGCAAACGGCGCTTTGGTCTTTCTTCTCTTTCTTCACTGACAGCAAAGTCCCCATGAGGGTTAATCTCGAGGTGTGTGAGAAATGTGTCCCAGCCACTCTCTGCCATGGTTCAGAGCTCCTAGGCACGGAACAGAAGGCTCCTTTAGGAATGTACCCCAGTGCTTTTTTTAATGGCCTTATTAACATGTGTCGCTACTTTTAGTGATTTGTGTATCTGTATCCCTGGATCCCTCTGCTCCTCCAGCCCATTTAGACTCTTCGGGGGAAATTCGGTGGCACCCCCTTTGGGTCACTAACGTCACCGGGGCTAATTTTAGCCCCCCGAAAATGTTAGCGCCCCTGTGCATTAAATTCAGTGGTAGCACCGGAGGCTACTGGAAGCGCTCCCCTCCCTCTTGAGGCGCTACCAGTGAATTTCACGACACTTCGTGTAACAGCGCCACGCCCGTCGGCACATAGCACCGCGTCATAGCAGACCTCCCTCCCTGATTAACGGGGAGGAGCCTAGCACTGTGCACACTGGGGCCCTGCTGGACCACCAGGGAGCGAGGTGTCAGATCAAGAAGAGCGCCGGGCTGTGCGATCGCGGCCGACACCCCGAAGAAGAAAGGGGAAGGGGGCAGGTGCTGGCAGTCAGCCAAAATAAAAAGTTGCCACCCGACACCAGCACTTTAAGTGGCGTCGCCGCAGCTGTAGAAACGACCCCTGACCCTGTCGGACATATCGGCCAGCGATAGGTCAGCGGTTGCCGGGGTGCTGCGCGTGGTGATGAGGTCATTGCCGGCGGTGCAGTTCCGCGGGGCGCTAGCGGCTACCACCGCCACTAACCTCCCGCTGAATATCGCGGGAGGCACAAAGCAACCCAATTTCACCCCCTTGTCCAAGTAGTGAGTGGCCTCCTTATTCTTCCCAACAATACACACCACCTCACACTGACCTACAGTGAAATTCATTAACACACCACCTCACACTGATCTATAGTGAAATTCATTAACACACCACCTCACTGATCTATAGTGAAATTCATTAACACACCACCTCACACTGATCTATAGTGAAATTAATTAACACACCACCTCACCCTGAGCTATAGTGAAATTCATTAACACCACTTCACACTGATCTATAGTGACATTCATTAACACCACCTCACCCTGGTCTATAGTGAAATTCATTAACACACCTCCTCACATTGACCTATAGTGAAATTCATTAACACACCCCCTCACACTGATCTATAGTGAAATTCATTTGCCAATTACACGCCCATTCTGAAATTTATTAATGTCTTCTTGCATTTTGTCTTCCTCAGTATTAACTCTACCTCCCAATTTGGTGTTATCGACAAACTTTAAAATTGTACTTCTGATTCCCGAGTCCAAATCGTTTATGAACAACAGTGATCCCAGCACCGATCCCTGTGGAACACCACTTCCCACCTTTTGCCAGTCTGAGTAGCTACTCCCAACCTCCAGTCTCTGTTTTCTGTTTTGTGACCAGCTTGCTATCCAAAAACAGTTTGTAAGATTGACAAGATGACCAAGGTCAGGCCGTGTGGAGTGAAGAGCCAGGCAGCAGAATGGATGAAAAGCTGGCTACAAAACAGAAATCAGAGGGTTGGAGTTAAGGGACGTTTGTTGCGATCTTTCCATCCATTCTGCTGCCTGGCCCTTGGTCAGGCCGTGTAGAGTTGTGGTCATCTTGTAGACTGTACATACTGCAGACACAGTGCACCAGTGGTGGAGGGGGTGGATATTGAGTCCTGTGGCAGGGGCGCCCCTGACAGGGTTACAGACCCTTCAGCCACTGGAGAGACATGGAGCGCTGAGCTCGGCAGCATTAGTCCTGTTTTGCATCCTCCCTCCACCCATCTCTCACCTGCTGCTTCACCCACAGTCGCCACCGCTGCCCGCGCATGCTCAGCTCACACTACCCGGGTGATTGACGGGAGCTCCGGACCAATAGAAAGAGCAGGGCGGGGCTGGAGGACCGAGTGGGCGGCGAGTCCTCCAACCAATCAGAGTGTGTGAGGGGCAGGGCTTGCGGCACCCAGTGGGCGGGGCTCAGCCTGGAGCTCCCTCATTGGCTGAAACTCTGCATCATTTTCAAACCTGATTTCTCTCAAACTCCAGGAGAAAACTGGCCCTTTCTGTTGTGGCTTTAAACAGATGAAACCCTGTGGTGTGGAGCAAACATCGCAACATTTGGTAGTGAAATGGATTCATTCAGGACAGACAGCAGGGATTATTTCAGGAAATAACACAGTGTAGTGAGGGAGGAAATGCAGTGGATGTTGTGTAGATGGATTGTCAAAAGGTGTTTGATAAGGTGCTGGACAGGAGGCTTGTTGATCAAATTAAGGCTCACGGTATTAAAGGGAGGGGGCAGCGTGGATAGGAAGTTGGGTAAAGGGCAGAAAACAGAGAGTAGTGGTTAATGGCTGTTCTTCAGACTGGAGGGATGTAAACAGCGGTGTCCCCCAGGGTCAGTGTTGGCACCATTGCTCTTCTCAATATAACTGAATGAGCTGGGCTTGTGTTTATGGGGCACAAGGTCAAATTCACCAGATGAGGCTGAAATAGGGAGCATGGCCACCTGTGAAGAGGACTGTAATTGACTTCAGTGTGAATACACAGGTTTGTATATGGGGCGGGTAGATGTCAAATTAAATTTCATGCTAAGAAATATGAGTTCATAAGAACGTAAGATGTAGGAGCAGGAGTAGGTCATGTGGCCCTTCGAGCCTGCTCCACCATTCAATAAGATCATGGCTGATCTGATCTTGGCCTCAACTCCACTTCCCTGCCCGCTCCCCAGAACCCTTGACTCCCTTATCGTTCAAAAATCTGTCTATTTCCACCTTAAACACACTCAATGACCCAGCCTCCACAGCTCTCTGGGGAAGAGAATTCCAAAGATTCACGACCCTCTGAGAGAAGAAATTCCTCCTCATTTCCGATTTAAAAGGGTGCCCCCTTATTTTGAAATTATGCCCCCTAGTTCTAGATTCCCCCACGAGGGGAAACATCCTCTCAGCATCTACCCTGTCAAGCCACTTCAGAATCTTGCATGTTTCAATAAGATCACCTCTCATTCTTCTAAACTCCAATGAGTATAGGCCCAACCTGCTCAACCTTTCCTCATAAGACAACCCTTTCATCTCCAGAATTAACCTACTGAACCTTCTCTGAACTGCCTCCAATGCAAGTATATCCTTCCTTAAATAAGGAGACCAAAACTATATGCAGTAAGGCAGGATCTGGCCAAAGTGGATTGGGATAAGCTATTTGAAGGAAAATCCACATCAGAGCAGTGGGAGTCTTTCAGAAAGGAAATAGAGAGAGTACAACGCCAACATGTTCCCGTAACGGTCACGGGTGGGACCAACAAGCACAGGGAACCCTGGATATCAAGAGATATACAAGAATGGATTAGGAAAAAAAAGGAGGCTTTTGGCAGATACAAAGGACTAAAAACAGTGGAAGCCCTAGAGGAGTATAGAAAGTGCAGGGGGGTACTTAAAAAAGAGATTAGGAGAGCAAAGAGGGGGCATGAAAAAACACTGGCGGGCAAAATAAAGAAAAATCCCAAGGTGTTTTATAAGTATATTAAGGGCAAGAGGATAACCAGGGAAAGAGTAGGGCCCATTAGGGACCAAAGTGGCAATCTGTGTGTAGAGCCGGAAGATGTGGGTGAGGTTTTAAATGAATATTTTGCCTCCATGTTCACTATGGAGAAGGACGATGTAGGCATAGAAATCAGGCAGTGGGATTCTGATATACTTGAACAAATTAGTATTGAGAGGGAGGAGGAACTAGCGGTTTTAGCAGGCTTAAAAGTAGATAAATCCCCTGGCCCAGATGAAACGTATCCCAGGCTGCTGTGTGAGGCAAGGGAGGAGATTGCAGGGGCTCTGACACAAATTTTCAGAACCTCTCTGGCCACAGGGGAGGTGCCAGAGGACTGGATGACAGCTAACATAGTACCATTATTCAAGAAGGGTAGTAGGAATAAACCAGATAATTACAAGCCAGTGAGCCGAACATTAGTGGTAGGGAAATTATTGGAAAAAATTCTGAGGGACAGAATTAGTCTCCACTTGGACAGGCAAGGATTAATCAAGGATAGTCAGCATGGCTTTGTCAGGGGGAGATAATGTCTAACCAATTTGATTTAATTTTTCAAGGGGGTGACTAGGTGTGTGGATGAGGGTAGTGCAGTTGATGTAGTCTATATGGGCTTCAGTAAGGCTTTTGACAAAGTCCTGCATGGGAGACTGGTCAAGAATGTAAGAGCCCATGGGATCCAGGGCAATTTGGCACATTGGATCCAAAATTGGCTTAGTGGCAGGGGGCAGAGGGTGATGGTCGAAGGTTGTTTTTGTGACTGGAAGCCTGTGTCCAGTGGTGTACCACAGGGATCGGTGCTGGGTCCTTTGCTGTTTGTAGTGTACATTAATGATTTAGATGGGCACTGGTGTGTAGTCCTCGTGGGTGTCGAGCGGGTCGCGAGGCTCAGGCGTGCTGTCTGCTGGGGTTGGATATTGGATCGTGGCGGGGGTGGTAGTGGGTAGTGGGTTACTGGGGACCCCGAGGGTGCGAGGTCTCATATGGAGACTGTGTCCTCCCACCCGTCCGGGTACGCAATGTAAGCATACTGGGGGTTGGCGTGGAGGAGGTCGACCCTCTCGACCAGGGGGTCCGTTTTATGGGTCCTCACGTGTCTTCTCAGTAGGATCGGCCCTGGGGACGTCAGCCATGGCGGTAGCGATGTCCCCGATGTGGACTTCCTTGGGAAGACAAACATTTTCTCATGAGGGGTGGCGTTAGTGGCAGTGCAGAGCAGTGACTGAATAGAGTGGAGCGCATCGGGGAGCACATCCTGCCAGCGGGAGGTCGGAAGGCCCCTAGACTTTAAGGCTAGCAGGGCGGCCTGCCAAACTGTTGCATTCTCTCTTTCCACCTGTCCGTTCCCCCGGGGGTTGTAACTGGTGGTCCTGCTTGTGGCAATACCCCTAGCGAGCAGGTACTGGTGGAGTTCATCGCTCGTAAACGATGAGCCCCGGTCGCTATGGATATAGCTGGGGAAACCGAACAGGGTGAAGAGGTCGTTCAGACATTTAATGACCGTGGCACTGGTCATGTCCGGGCAGGGGATGGCGAACGGGAAACGGGAGTACTCATCAATAATGTTGAGGAAGTACACATTACGGTCGGAGGGGGGGGAGAGGCCCTTTAAAATCAACGCTCAGGCGCTCGAAGGGGCGAGTGGCTTTTATCAGGTGAGCCCTGTCTGGTCTATAAAAGTGCGGTTTGCACTCAGCGCAGACTTGGCAGTTCCTGGTCATGGCCCTGACCTCCTCAATGGAGTAAGGCAGGTTGTGGGCCTTGATGAAGTGGAAGAACCTGGTGACCCCAGGGTGGCAGAGGTCATTGTGGAGGGCCCGCAGTCTATCGATCTGCGCGCTGGCGCAGGTGCCACGCGATAGAGCATCCGGGGGTTCATTGAGCTTCCCGGGCCGGTACAAGATCTCGTAATTGTATGTGGAAAGTTCGATTCTCCACCTCAAGATCTTGTCGTTTTTGATTTTGCCCCTCTGCTTGTTGTTAAACATAAAAGCAACTGAATGCTGGTCAGTGAGCAGGGTAAATCGTTTTCCGGCCAGGTAGTGCCTCCAATGACGCACAGCCTCCACAATAGCCTGGGCCTCCTTCTCAACAGCGGAGTGTCTGGTCTCCGGGCCCTGGAGGGTTCGTGAAAAGAAGGCCATGGGTCTCCCCGCCTGATTAAGGGTAGCGGCCAGGGCAAAGTCGGACGCATCACTTTCCACCTGGAAGGGGATGGATTCGTCCACTGCGTGCATGGTGGCTTTGGCAATGTCTTCCTTGATACGGTGGAAGGCTAAGCGGGCCTCTGCCGTCAAGGGAAAAGAGGTGGACTTGATCAGCGGACGGGCCTTGTCCGCATAGCAGGGGACCCACTGGGCGTAATAGGAGAAAAACCCTAGGCACCTCTTCAGGGCCTTGAGGCAGTGGGGCACTTTGGAGGTCAGGACATCCCGTTTGTCCTCATCCGGTTTGACCGTTGCAGCGGAGGCGATCAGGAATTTTTCGAAGCACCTAAGCCAGTGAGCAAACTTGGTGGATGCGTCCACCTCCAGATGGTCTAAGTCCAGGCATGCTGGTGTGAGGATCTTCTCCATTATAAAAAATCTTGTTAAAAAAATTGATGCGCTATCAATTACTCAAAAGACTGAGGTTAAGCGAGTAACTAACAGGCTTTTATTAACAAGAGAATGAAGGTGTGCCTCGAGTGGTTGACCAGTCCAGAATACAGAGGGACTGTGGCGCAGTCACCTTTATACCTGGAATCGTGGGAGGAGTCAGCCGAGGCATGTACAGACATGTACACAGTGGAATACAAACAGTGGTTTACCACAAGTTCGCAGATGATATGAAAATTAGAGTGGTAAATAGCAAGGAGGGAAGCCTCAGGCTACAGGACGATATAGACGGGTTGGTCAGATGGGCCCAACAGTGGCAAATGGACTTTAACCCTGAAAAGTGTGAGGTGATGCATTTTGGGAGGACTAACAAGGCAAGGGAATACACAATGAATGGTAGGATCCTAGGAAGGACAGAGGATCAGAGGGACCTTGGTGTGCATGTACATAGATCCCTGAAGGCAGCAGGACAAGTAGATAAGGTGGTTAAGAAGGCATATGGGATACTTGCCTTCATTAGCCGGGGCATAGAATATAAGAGCAGGGATGTTATGATGGAGCTGTACAAAACGCTAGTTAGGCCACAGCTGGAATACTGTGTGCAGTTCTGGTTGCCACAATATAGGAAGGATGTGATTGCATTGGAGAGGGTGCAGAGGAGATTCACCAGGGTGTTACCTGGGATGGAGCGCTTCAGCTATGAAGAGAGACTGGACAGGCTGGGGTTGTTTTCCTTAGAGCATAGAAGGCTGAGGGGGGACCTGATTGAGGTGTACAAAATTGTGAGGGGCATAGATAGGGTAGATAGAAAGGAACTTTTCCCCTTAGTAGAGGGGTCAATAACCAGGGGGCATAGTTTCAAGGTAAGGGGAAGGAGGTTTAGAGGGGATTTGAGGAAAAACTTTTTCACCCAGAGGGTGGTTGGAATCTGGAACTCACTGCCTGAAAGGGTGGTAGAGGCGGGAACCCTCACAACATTCAAGAAGCATTTAGATGAGCACTTGAAACGCCATAGCATACAAGGCTATGGACCAAGTGCTGGAAAATGGGATTAGGATAGGGCTTGATGGCCGGCGCGGACACGATGGGCCAAAGGGCATCTTTCTGTGCTGTATAACTCTATGACTCTAACTCTGAGCCGAAGTTCCTCGCGCTGCAGACACTTCTGGTCACCACACTTTAGGAAGGATGTGAAGGCCCTTGAGAGGGTGCAGAGGAGATTTACCAGAATGGTTCCGGGGATGGGGGATCTTAGCTACAAGGACAGGTTGGAGAAGCTGGATTTGTTTTCATTAGAGCAAAGGAGGTTGAGGGGTGATTTGACAGAGGTGTACAAGATTATGACAGGTTTGGATAAGCTAGACGGGGAAAGGCTGTTCCCACTAGTTGATGGTCCAAGGACGAGGGGACACAGATTTAAGGTTTTGAGCAAGAGATACAGGGGGGATGTGAGGGAAAACTATTTACAGAGTGAGTGGGGATGACCTGGAACTCGCTGCCAACGGAAGTGGTGGAAGCGGAGACACTGAATGTTTTCAAGGGGAGACTGGATAGACACTTGAGGGAAATAAACTTGCAGGGCTACGGGGATAGAGCGGGGGAATGGGACTGACTGGATTGCTCTACAGAGAGCCGGCATGGACTCGATGGGCTGAATGGCCTCCTTCTGTGCCTCTATGACTCTATGCAACACATCACCTGCCCTGCCATCTCTATTGTATTTTATTTAACTAATTAGGTTTTCAAGTTTTGAAATACTCAATTGTCTATCAATAGTTTTTAATCTTGGTAATAACCTTGTTTAATTTATTAAATGTAGTTATATGCATTAGGTCTTTACTGTAACTTAGCCTACAGTCCTAATTAAATCCTAGTTGTTTCTATATTTTTTAATGTATCAAGCAGCACCTCTTACCCCCACCTCATCGAATTCACTCACTCACCCAATTCCCGAGTTCAGTACTCTGTAGAAGCAATACTCCATAGAACTGGACTCAGTGCTACTTACCTCCCAAACATTTCTCCTTCCACACTCAAAAGGCCGATGAATTTCAGGTCCTGATGAATGGAGTGACTCTCTCAGCTCTTGATGTGATGTTTGGTTTGAGTTTCCCCGTCTGTCAATCCTGCCCATCTCACAGCCTGTGAAAGGAGTTTACAAAAGCCATCACTGAGAGTCCAGGACAGAAATTGACAACATTCGCTCCTCCTGCTCCCTGGCCCAAGGGGGCCGCGCATGCGCCCCGCTGCACACTCGGCCTCTCAAGATGGCAGCCGTTGAGCCGGGCCTGTCACCGGGAGAAAGTCCCGCAGCCGCTGCCCCACTCGTGGCAAACGTGGGAACCGTAGGTACTTATTCGGGGGCTTGAGGCCTACACCGGGTGTTTATAAAACCTCCCCGCCGGTTCCATTGCTCCCCTGCACCCCAACACCACCTCCCCGCTCCGGAATCTTCTCTCTGCCTTCCGCCGCCATCACCCGACTGGCGGCACTGACTGCGCACGCATGGGACCCGCCCCGCCCACCCCGCGCCTGCGAACCAGTCCCCTGCAGCATTGATAGGGCCTATTCTCCCTCGTGGAGCGTTCTGGGTAACAACCACCGCCATTGTCTCGGCCGGCTGAGGAGTGCAGAGATACATTTAGAGCAAGCAATAGGAGGAGGAGAAAATCAATGAAAGTTGATTCCTGTGATTTCAGACACCGGGATGAGCCGCGCAGCGTCCATTGGAGCAATGCTCGGATACACTCAGCGCATGGGCAACTAGCACAATTTTAGAAAGGGTTAGAAGATGAGATTAAATTGTTATAGTTTATTATTATATTTCAAAAATTAAGTGGATGATCAGCATGGGTTAGATACAGATTAAGACTCCCTCCGCACTGTCCCATTAAACACTCCCAGGACAGGTACAGCAGGGGTGAGATACAGAATACAGATATAGAATACAGCTCCCTCTACACTATCCCATCAAACACATTTTTTATTCATTCATGGGATGTGGGCGTCGCTGGCAAGGCCAGCATTTATTGCCCATCCCCAACTGCCCTTGAGCAGGTGATGGTGAGCTGCCTTCTTGAACCGCTGCAATCCTTGTGGTGAAGGTACTCCCACAGTGCCGTTAGGGAGGAAGTTCCAGGATTTTGACCCAGTGACAATGAAGGAACGGCGATATATTTCCAAGTCAGGATGGTGTGTATCTTGGAGGGGAACTCAGAGATGGTGGTGTTCCCATGTGCCTGCTATCCTTGTCCTTCTAAGTGGTAGAGGTCACGGGTTTGGGAGGAGCTGCCAAAGAAGTATTGGCGAGTTGCTGCAGTGCATCTTGTAGATGGTGCACACTGCAGCCACAGCGCACCGGTGGTGGAGGGAGTGAATATTTAAGGTGGTGGCTGGGGTGCCAATCAGGCGGGCTGCTTTGTCCTGGATGGTGTCGAGCTTCTTGAGTGTTGTTGGAGCTGCTCTCATCCAGGCAAGTGGAGAGTATCCTATCACACTCCTGACTTGTGCCTTGTAAATGGTGGAAAGGCTTTGGGGAGTCAAGAGGTGAGACACTTGCCACAGGATACCCAGCCTCTGACCTTTGGAATTCTCTTCCCCAGAGAGCTGTGGAGGCTGGGTCATTGAATGTGTTTAAGATGGAGATAGACAGATTTTTGAACGATAAGGGAGTCAAGGGTTATGGGGAGCGGGCAGATAAGTGGAGTTGAAGTCAAGATCAGATCAGCCACGATCTTACTGAATGGCGGAGCAGGCTCGAGGGGCCAAATGACCTACTCCTGCTCCTACGTCTTATGTTCTTGTGTCTCTCATCAGCTCCGGCCGCCGCGCTGAGTTGTGGCTGACCCCGCGCATACGCCCCATGGCCCTGCCCTCTCCTGCTCCACAGGCGCCCGGCCCGCACCACGCATGCTCAGCACACACCCTGGGCCCCTGTCAATCATCCTCCCCAGCACAAGCGCCTGCGCGCTGGGCCCCTGAGCTCCAGGCTGCCGCACGGGGCTTTCGTTGTAAAGTCGGTGTTGGTGAAGAGCCGCAATCAGTGAGGGAAAGTGAGTTTTGCGAGGGGGTGGCGTGAACCGCGGCACGTGATCGCGGGGCCTGTGACTGACAGGAGCTCTGACCAATAGGAAGAGCGCGGGCGGAGCTGACTGGCGGCAAGCCCTCCAACCAATGGTGGTGCGGCAAGGGGGCGGAGCCTCCTCTCTAGCTCAGGTGTGCTGGGGCCGATTGTGACGCGCTGTCCCCAGGTGAGAGCAGCTCAGTCAGCACAGAGCTGGGGCTGGAATCTGGGAGAGGGGCCGCAGTCAGCGGGCCTAGCAAAGGGACAATCACTGATTGAATAATATACAGGGGTAAGGGCACACTAACCTCACATCATCTATATATATTAATGAATGCTTTACCTCTGTTTTCACAAAAGGGTCGATGCAGACATTGCGATCAGGGAGGAGGAGTGTGAAATATTAGATGAAATAAACATAGTGAAAGAGGAAGTATTAAAGGGTTTAGCATCTTTGAAAGTGGTTCAATCCCCAGGGCCGGGTGAAATGTATCCCAGACTGTTAAGATAAGTAAGAGAGGAAATAGCAGAGGCTCTGACCATCATTTTCCAATCCTCTGTGGCTACAGGTGTGGTGCTGGAGGACTGCTAACGTGGTACCGTTGATTAAAAAGGGAGAAAGGGATAGACTGAGTAATTACAGGCCAGTCAGCCTAACGTCGGTGGTGGGAAAATTATTGGAAAGAATTCTGAGGGACAGGATAAATCTTCATTTAGAATAATCAGGGACAGACAGCATGGATTTGTTAAGGGGAGGTCGTGTCTGGCAAACCTGATTGCATTTTTTGAGGAGGTAAGAAGGAGGGTCGATGAGGGTAGTGTGTTTGATGTAGTCTATATGGATTTTAGCAAGGCTTTTGATAAGGTCCCGCATGGTAGATTGGTCATGAAAGTAAAAGCCCATGGGATCCAATGCAAAGTGGCAAGTTGGATCCAAAATTAGCTCAGAGGCAGGAAACAAAGGGTAATAGTCGAAGTGTGGCGTACCGATCACAGAACGGACACAATCCGCTTTCCGGTCCGTAGAATATAAATCAGGCGTCATGCCTTTAAGAAGCATCACACCTTTAAGAAACTCGGTCTGCATATAGTTAAGCCCAGAGCGGGGGAGGAGGGTTCGAAGCTGTGCACTGATGAAAGGCAGTTGTACTTTGTGTGGTCTCAGACTCCATTTTGTGTTCAGCATGCAGCCTCAACAATTAAACCTTTTCTGTTGAACCTCTCCGAGTGCAGTATTTTTTGCTAGGAGTACGTAGACTCCTACAGAAGGGTGTTCTTGTGACTGGAAGGCTGTTTCCAGTGGGGTTCCACAGGGCTCAATACTGGGTCCTTTGCTTTTTGTGGTATAAATCAATGATTTGGACTTGAATGTAGGAAGTATGATTAAGAAGTTTGCAGATGATGCAAAAGTTGGCTGTGTGGTTGATAATGAAGAAGAAAGCTACAGACTGCAGGAAGATATCAATGGACTGGTCAGGTGGGCAGAACAGTGGCAAATGGAATTCAATCCGGAGAAGTGTGAGGTAATGCATTTGGGGAGGGCTAACAAGGCAAGGGAATACACTATAAATGGTAGGACACTGAGAAGTGCAGAGGATCAGAGGGACCTTGGGGTGTATGTCCACAGATCCCTGAAGGTAGCAGGACAGGTAGATAAGGTGGTTAAGATGGCATACGGGATACTTGCCTTTATTAGCCGAGGCATAGAATATAAGAGCAGGGAGGTTTTGCTTGAACTGTATAAAATTTTAGTTAGGCCGCAGCTAGAGTGCTGCATGCAGTTCTGGTCACCACAGTACAGGAAGGATCTGATTGCACTAGAGAGGGTGCAGAGGAGATTTATGAGGATGTTGCCTGGTTTGGGGAATTTTATATATAAGCAGAGATGGCTGGGGTTGTTTTCTTTGGAACGGAGGAGGCTGAGGAGAGACCTAATTGAGGTGTATAAAATTATGAGGGGCCTAGATAGAGTGCATAGGAAGGACCTATTTCCCTTAGCAGAAGGGTCAATAATCAGGGGGCATAGATTTAAAGTAATTGGTCGGAAGCTTAGAGGGGATTTGAGGAGAAATGTTTTTCACCCAGAGGGTGGTGGGGGTCTGGAACTCACTGCCTGACAGGGTGGTAGAGGCAGAAACCCTCATCACATTTAAAAAGTACTTGGATATGCACTTGAAGTGCTGTAACCTACAAGGCTACGGACCAAGTGCTGGAAAGTGGGATTAGGCTGGATAGCTCTTTGTCGGCTGGCATGGACAAGATGGGCCGAATGGCCTCCTTCTGTGCTGTAAATTTCTATGATTCATTGATCATCCCATTCCCCAGGCTGACTCTGTGTTAACACCTCAGGCGAGCCGTCCCACGTAGGGTGACTCCCTCAACCTGTTCTCCCGGTTACAGAACCAGTTTCTCTCTCTCAGGAATGCCCAAGGCTCTGTTGTCTGGGCACCAACTCACTCGTGACCTCACATGTTGCAACAAGTCTGCTGCCTGAGCAGTTTGCAGTGTTATTAGGTCTGTGGGTCTCTTAGCAACCACCTCCCTTATCTAGGCAAAGGGCTCATCTCCTGACTTTGGGTGTTATCATTCCAAACTTCAGCATTCTCTGTCTTTTAGCTTCAATCTGTCTGTGTCCACCCAGTGACAACACTGAGCTCCTCCCTCCAACCACTGACACTCGCCCTCTTGCTGAGAAAGAAAGACTTGCATTTATATAGCGCCTTTCACAACCTCAGGACGTCCCAGGGCGCTTTACAGCCAATGAAGTACTTCTGAAGTGTAGTCACTGTTGTAATGTGAGAAATGCGGCAGCCAATTGGCGCAACAGCAAGCTCCCACAAACAGCAATGTGACAATGACCAGGTAATCTATTTCAGTGATGTTGATTGAGGGATAAATATTGGCCTCAGGACACCGGGGAGAACTCCCCTGCTCTTCTTCAATGTAGTGCCACAGGATCTTTTACATCCACCTGAAAGAGCAGACGGGGGCATCGGTTTAACATCTCATCCGAAAGACGGCACCTCTGACAGTGCAGCACTCTCTCAGTACTGGAGTGTCAGCGTAGATTTTTATGCTCAAGTCTCTGGACTGGGACTTGAACCCACGACCTTCTGACTCAGAGGTGAGAGTGCTGCCCACTGAGCTAAAGTGCCTGGAGCTAAGCCAGCTGGGATACTTGACATAGGATTACATTGGATATACGGCACAGAAACAGGCCATTCGGCCCAACCAGTCCATGCCGGTGTTTATGCTCCACTCGAGCCTCCTCCCGTCTTTCCTCATCTAAATCTATCAGCATAACCCTCGATTCCCTTCTCCCTCATATGCTTGTCTAGCCTCCCCTTAAATGTATCGATACTATTCGCTTCAACCACTCCCTGTGGCAGCGAGTTCCACATTCTCACCACTCTCTGGGTAAAGAAGTTTCTTCTGAATTCCCTATTGGATTTCTTGGTGACTATCTTATATTGAGGCCTCTAGTTATGCTCTTCCCCACAAGTGGAAACATTCTTTCTGTATCCACTCTATCAACATTTTTCATAATTTTAAAGACCTCTATTAGGTCACCCCTCAGCCTTCTTTCAAGAGAAAAGAGACCCAGCCTGTTTATCCTTTCCTGATATGTATACCCTCACATTTCTGGTATCATCCTTGTAAATCTTCGCTGCACCCTCTCCAGTGCCTCTATATCCTTTTTATAATATGGCAACCAGAACTGTACACAGTACTCCCTGTGTGGTCTAACCAAGGTTCGATACAGGTTTAGCATAACTTCACTAGTTTTCAATTCTATACCTCGCGAAATAAAACCTAGTGCTTGGTTTGCTTTTTTTATGGCCTTGCTAACCTGTGTCGCAACTTTTAGTAATTTGTGTATTTGGACTCCGAGATCCCTTTGTTCCTCTACCCCACCTAGACTCGCACCCTCCAAGTGATGTGACCTCCCCATTCTTCCTACCAAAATGTAATACCTCACAGGGTAGGGTTTAAACTGAAATGGCAGGGGGTTGGGAACCTGAGCAGGGAGACAGTGGAAAGGGAAACAAGTATAAAAGCAAAAGATAGAAAGGAGAAAAATAAAAGTGGCAGTCAGAGAAATCAATGGTTTAAATCAACCATGGCCACAGTAAATAATAATTCCAATAGGTCTAAGAGTGTTAAAAACACAAGCCTGAAGGCTTTGTGTCTTAATGCGAGGAGCATTCGTAATAAGGTGGATGAATTAGCTGCGCAAATAGAGGTAAACCAATATGATTTGATTGGAATAATGGAAACATGGCTCCAGGGTGGCCAAGGCTGGGAACTCAACATCCAGGGGTATTCAATATTCAGGAAAGATAGGCAAAAAGGAAAGGGAGGTGGGGTAGCATTGCTGGTTAAAGAAGGGATTAACACAATTGTAAGGAAGGATATTAGCTCTGATGATGTGGAATCTGTGTGGGCAGAACTGAGAAATACCAAGGGGCAGAAAACGTTAGTGGGAGTGGTATATAAACCTCCAAACAGTAATGCGAATGGCATTAAAAGGGAAATTAGAGAAGCATGCAATGAGGGCACAGCAGTCATCTTGGGTGACTTTAATCTACATATAGATTGGGCTAACCAAATTAGTAACAATACTGTGGAGGAGGAATTCCTGGAGTGTTTACGGGATGGTTTCCTGGGCCAATATGTCGAGGAACCAACCAGAGATCAGGCCATCTTAGACTGTGTATTATGTAATGAGAAAGGATTAATTAGCAATCTTGTTGTACGAGGCCCCTTGGGTCGGAGCGATCATAATATGATAGAATTCTTCATTAAGATGGAGAATGAAGTAGCTGACTCTGAGACTAGGGTCCAGAATTTAAATAAAGGAAACTACAATGGCCTGAGGCGCGAGTTGGGTAGGATTGATTGGCGAATGTCACTCAAAGGGTTGACGGTGGATAGGCAATGGCAAACATTCAAAGACCGCATGGATGAACTACAGAATTTGTTCATCCCAGTTTGGCATAAAAATAAAACAAGAAAGGTGACTCAACCGTGGCTAACAAGGGAAATTAGGGATAGCATAAGATCCAAGGAGAGGACATATAAATTGGCCAGAAAAAGCAGTAAACCTGAGGATTGGGAGCAGTTTAGGATTCAACAAAGGAGGACAAGTGGATTAATTAAGAAGGGGCAAATAGAATATGAGAGTAAGCTTGCAGTGAATATAAAAGCATTTATAGATATGTGAAGAGAAAAAGATTGGTGAAGTCAAGCGTAGGTCCTTTGCAGTCAGAATCAGAGGAATTTACAATGGGGAACAAAGAAATGGCAGACCAATTAAATACATATTCTGCTTCTGTCTTCACAAAGGAGGACACAAATAACCTCCCAGAGATGTCGGGGAACATAGGGTCTGATGAAAGGAACTGAAAGAAATCAGTATTTGTAGGGAAATGGTGTTAGAGAAATTGACAGGATTGAAGGCCGATAAATCCCCAGGACCTGATAATTTACATCCTAGGGTACTTAAGAGAGTGGCCCTAGAAAAAGTAGATGCATTGCTGGTCATCTTCCAACATTCGATGGAATCTGGAACAGTACCCATGGATTGGAGGGCAGCTAATGTTACCCCACTATTCAAAAAAGGTGGGAGAGAAAACGGGGAATTACAGACCAGTAAGCCTGACATTGGTAGTGGGGAAAATGCTAGAGTCCATTATGAAAGATGTAATAGCAGAGCACTTGGAAAACAGTGACAGGATCGGACAAAATCAACATGGATTTACAAAAGGTAAGTCGTGCTTGACTAATCTACTGGAATTTTTTGAGGATGTAACTGGTAAAATAGATAAGGGAGAACCAGTGAATGTGGTGCTTTTGGACTTTCAGAAGGCTTTCGATAAGGTCCCGTATAAGAGATTAGCGTGTAAAGTTAAGGCACATGGGATTGAGGGCAAAGTATTGACTTGGAGAGAGAACTGGTTGGCAGACAGAAAGCAAAGAGCTGGAATAAACGGGCCTTTTTCTGAGTGGCAGGCAGTGACTAGTGGGGTACCGCAGGGATCGGTCCTTGGACCCCAGCTATTCACAATACATATTAATGATCTAGACAAGGGAACTAGATGTAATATCTCCAAGTTTGCAGATGACACAAAGCTGGGTGGGCATGTGTGCTCTGAGGAGGATGCCGAGAAACTCCAGGATGATTTGGACAGGTTGGGTGATTGGGCAGAAGCATGGCAGATGCAATATAACATGGATAAATGCAAGGTTATCCACTTTGGTGGCAAAAACAGGAAGGCAGATTATTATCTGAATGGCAATAGATTGGGAGACGGGGAAATGGCAATAGATTGGGAGAAGGGGAAATGCAACGAGACCTGGGTGTCCTTGTGCACCAGTCGCTGAAGGTAAGCATGCAGGTGCAGCAGGTGGTTTAGAAGGCTAAATGGTATGTTGGCTTTCGCAGCGAGAGGGTTTGAGTACAGGAACAAGGATGTCTTGCTGCAGTTGCACAGGGCCTTGGTGAGACCACACCTTGAGTATTGTGTGCAGTTTTGGTCACCTTATCTGAGGAAGGATGTTCTTGCCATGGAAGGAGTTCAGCGAAGATTCACCAGGCTGATACCTGGGATGGCAGGAATGACGTATGAGGAGAGATTGGGTCTTCACCCAGAGAGTGGTGAACCTGTGGAATTCTCTACCACAGAAGGCAGTAGAGGCCAATTCATTAAATATATTCAAGAAAGAGTTGGATATATTTCTTAAGGCTAAAGGGATCAAGAGGTATGGGGAGAAGGCAGGGACAGGGTACTGAATTTGGATGATCAGCCATGATCTCATTGAATGGTGAAGCAGGCTCGAGGGGCCGAATGGCCTACTCCTGCTCCTATCTTCTATGTTTCTATTTATCTGTTCAGCCTTGGTCAGTCTGCAAAAACTCTGAGGTGTTTAATAATGAAATCAGGGAATCAAAAAGCTCAGGTGAGGCAGTTTAAAAAGACAGTCCCTGACCAGAGATTGCTGGAAGCTGACACTTGGTGCTCACGAGGATAGAATGTCCCATTCCCCAGGCACGGACATCCAGCACCTCGATCACAGCAACAATTCTCGAAACAATGGCAATATAACTTGGAGCAGAGATGGTTAAGTGGAGCTGTGATCGAGGTGCTCAAAATTATGAGGGGTTTTGATCGAGCAAACAAGGAGAAGCTGTTGTCACTGGCAGGAGGGTCGGTAACGAGAGGACACAGATTTCAGATCATTGGCAAAAGAATCTAGAGAGGAAATGAGGAGACTTTTTTTACACAGCGAATTGTGATGATCTGGAATGCACTGCCTGAATGGGAGGTGGAAGCTGTTGTGTATGTAACCGTTTACCTTTAAGGGAACTATAGAATGTGACCGTTCGCCTTTAAGAGCACTACTTTAGGGTGGCACTATTTATTGGCTCATGTATACTGTAATACCGATAGTGACCACACCAGTATATAAGGGTTGTGATACGTTAACTAGATCAGAAATCGCCCAGACCTCTGAATAGTAAAGACCTGTTTTGTTTGTACTTCTAAAGTCTCTGAAGTTATTTACTGCACAACCTACAGACTTTACAGTGGCGACGAGTCCGATCGTACCCTGCGGCAAGACTAACCAGTAGCAGAGAGCTTCAAAAAGAAAACACGAGGCTCCGTCTACTAAAAGTATAGTACTTACTGGAAGCTGGAAGATTAACAGCAAAGCTGCGGCAGCAACAGGCACAGATTACCCTGCTACCACATCTTGAGCGAGCCAATCAGCCTAAAACAAGGCGGCCGAAGAGACTGTGAGTAGTTAAAACAAATAAATTTAAAAAAAACGGGGTAGAAGTATTTGGAGGAGAAGGGCAAAGCATTCGGGTGCAACGGCGTCGGGTGACAGCCGGACCGCGGGCAATGTGAGAAGCCGTGCAGCAACCGCTGCCACGAAGCGCTGAGCCTGCGAGTAGGCGCGGGAGTGTCAGAGCCGAGAGCCGCGCGAGCGGGGGAGCCAGAACCGAGCGGGAGGCGTTGCAAGCCAGCGATCGCATCTCCAGATAAGGGCCGAGAGCCGCGAGAGCGATCGGATCTACAGATAAGGGCCGGCAGCCGCTTCGCGATCCAGCGATCGCATTATAGATAAGGGCCGCACTCGGGCTGACAGACGGCGTCGGGGGACCGGGTGAAGACCGCCAAGCGCGGGAAAACCGCCATTGAAGTGGGCGGGGAGAGCGAGAAGCGCGGGAAAGCCGCCATTTTTCGGGGAAAACCGCTGAAGAAGAAGGAAGAAGCGGGAAACCGCCATCTTGGAAATTATTAAGAATTTCAGAAAAGTAATAAGATTTTTCAGAAAGGCTGGTGTGTTCTCAAGAAGAGAGAAGAAAATTAATAATAAGTAAAGTAATACTTGTACTGTTCTCAAAAAGAGAAGATGCCTAAGCGAGGAAATATTAATGACTTTAATGCAGAAATAGAAGACTGGGTCACGTATGTGGAACGCATAGAAATATATTGCGTAGCCAACGAAATTGAGGATGACAACAAGGCAATAACTTTGTTAAATTCGATGGGAGCAAAAACATACGGGCTTTTGAAACATCTAATAGCACCAGTTAAACCAGTGGACCAGACCTTCGAAGAGATCGTAACAGTGTTGAAGGATCACTTGAACCCCACACCGTTGATGCTGGCTGAACAATTTAAATTTTACGCCAGAACCCAGAGGCAAGATGAAAGCAATGCGGAATACTTAGTCGAACTGCGTAAGCTAGCGAAATACTGCCAGTTTGGAGGGAATTTGACAGAGGCACTGCGGGACAAGTTCGTATGCGGCTTGGCCAAAGAAGGAACGCAGAAGCGACTTCTGGAAGAAAACGACCTCACACTGGACAGGGCTGTCCTCATAGCTTCATCGCACGAAGCCGCAGCGAAAGGGACGGCGGAAATGCAGCTAAAGGCGGCGGCACTCGGGGTGGACCAAATTACAGCAAGCACTCCCAAATGCTACCGTTGTGGAAAGACAACGCACGACCAGAATCAGTGCTGGTTTAAGAACCAAGAGTGCAGGAAATGTGGCAAACTGGGTCACATCGCAAAGGTATGCAGGTCCGGAAAGAAGACCAACAAGCAAAGGAAGCCACCACCACAAGGAAAGTACAACAAGGTGCATCAGGTGGCTGAAAAGAGTTCAGACGAACAAAATTCAGACTCAGACCCAAACAGCCAGGAGCTGGATAGTCTGAGAATCCACCATGTGGGTAAAGTAACTGATCTACAGTTGATCTGGGTCACACTAAAAATAGCGGGAGTCCAAGTACGAATGGAGCTGGACACGGGATCAGCTGTATCCGTCATCAACCAAAAGGACTATCACCGGCTATTCTCTCACATACCCTTAAGAAATACCAAATTCGTATTACAGACATACACGGGGCATCATGTATACCCCCTGGGAAAAATACGAGTCAAGGTGAGAGATAGGGGTAAAGAACACCCACGAATGTATCTGTACGTACTACCTGAGGGAGGACCACCACTTCTGGGACGGGAGTGGATCAAGAAAATAGACATGGAATGGCACTACCGACAAGCAATGACGAGTGAGGACTCGGTGCAGACAAGCAGCTCAGACTCCGAGCCGGAAGACGATAAGTTCAGCTTATGTATGAAAAACAAGATTAACATGAACTCACGGACTAAGGTTGGGAAATCGATGGCGTGCATAAAGACAGAGAATTCTGAGTCTGTTCAAGCTACAGACATATGCATTACGGAGGAACACCGGGCTAGAACTCAACGTTATGTCAAAGTACAACGACAATTAGAACAGTTGAGTGCCCGTCTCCTACAAGAGATGGAAAAGGTGAAAAAGTTCTGGGACACCGAATGGGAGTCCCTGGAAAGACAACAGAGACAGCTCGCTCAAGCAGAGAGCGACCATAGAGCCATCGTGGCCAAGTACCAATCACATCTCCCCGAGGCTGTTCAGGAACTAGAATATACACAGAACGATCCAAAGGAAGAGGAATCTTCAGGAAGTCAGGATGGTATTCCAGTTCACCTCTACGACTTGTTGCAAGCAGAGTGTAACGAGTTGAAAGAACAGTATGAACAGGCTCGGACTACAATCCTGGAAGGGGTTAACTTGGCAACTTCCGAAAAGCTCGTGTTAGTGAAAGCATATGAGCAACTAAAGGTTGAACATGAACGACTAAAGGTTGACCATAAGCAAGAATTACAAAGTCTGCAGGAAATGTTTGATGAGCTTCAGGCCAAGGCTGACTCATCGTTAGGGATTCAATCCATAGGAAAAAAATTAGTGGTGGAAGACATACCAGAACAGGGAATACAGGATGTCCAAGAACTCGTTAAATTATTAAAGGAAACACAAAATAAATATGAAGCGGCAATGGCCGAGGTCCAACGACTTGAAGAACAGATGCAACTGGAAATCTTTTCAGTGGAAGAAAAGGGAACTGTAAGAAACACAGAGACCGTAAGAATGGGCCATGAACATGAGCTTAAATCATCAGAGGAGAAGGGTTTGGAGCTCTCAAAAGTTATTGAAATAGCCGAGGTTGCAACACAGACTGAGAAGATGGCAGCAGAGCAACCCTTAGATACCAAAAGTACGCTGACTCATGTCAAGGTTGAACAACAGAACGCTGAAACAACTGCTCCGGTAGAGGGATTGAATAGTCCGATCAATCAATCTCCAAAGGAAGTTGAAGTATTAAAATCACAAATGAGGTCATTAGTAAACAACTTGCTGAAAGCCCAGAAAAAGTTAGAGGAAGCGGAACACGTGAAGAAGTCTCTTCAGGAAAGATGTCTGGATTTGGAACAAAAGCTGGCTGACGTCCAGCTGGGTAGGGAGGACATAGAAGACCCTCTCGCTGGCCTAGCTCAGGACGACTCCGAATATTACTATGTCCTGTCCTGCCCAACTTGTAACTTCGACTCCCACCATACAGAAATCATGGAGGAGCACCGAAAGTCTACGGAACATCGGGAGAAGGTGGCTCTACTACGGAAAAAGGAGGAAGAGAAGGAGGAACTGCGCATGCAGCTGGCAGCTGACAGTGGAGCCCAGAGAGTCTCCAAGAAGCAGAAAAGGAAAAGTCGAAACAGAAGATGACCCATCTGAACCATTATTACCTCTACCAGATCACACACGTGGTCCCTCCGAACGGAGCCAATTCAGTTCGGAAGTTCAAACTGTTAAAACCATGGAAGGACTATTGAATGAGTCACTCCAGCAATGTGAACCGACTACACCACAGAGACTGAATCTATGAACTGTTTTCCACAGAGACTGAATCTGTGATCTGTTTTGACATGAAGTTATATATGTTATTATGTTATGTTAAACATGAAGTTATATGACGTTGACTCCATCGAGAGTATATCTGTAAATTGTTATATGACGTTGACTCCATCGAGAGTATATCTGCAAACTGTTTATATAAAATTGAAGATTGTATGTTTAACGGGATTCTGTAAGTAATAAGCTAGGAAGGGAGGAGTGTTGTGTATGTAACCGTTTACCTTTAAGGGAACTATAGAATGTGACCGTTCGCCTTTAAGAGCACTACTTTAGGGTGGCACTATTTATTGGCTCATGTATACTGTAATACCGATAGTGACCACACCAGTATATAAGGGTTGTGATACGTTAACTAGATCAGAAATCGCCCAGACCTCTGAATAGTAAAGACCTGTTTTGTTTGTACTTCTAAAGTCTCTGAAGTTATTTACTGCACAACCTACAGACTTTACAGAAGCAGATTCAATAGTAACTTTCAAAAGGGAATTGGATATATACTAAAGGCAGAAATTTGCAGGGCTGTGGGGAAAGAGCAGGGCAGTGGGACTAATTGCATCGCTCTTTCAGAGAGCCGGCACCAGCACGATGGGCCGAAAGGCATCCTACTGTGCTCTATGATTCTATAACATCAGCTTCTCTCTGCTCACGAGTACTGAGAGAACAGGGAATAATCTTTAAATCCAGTCCAGTTATTGGGGGCTCTTAACATTAACAAGCCCCAGTTGCCTGAATTAACATGGTTCAGTCCTGGATGCGATTAAAGGCATCAGAAACAGTGGAATCGACCCACCGCAGTCACAATGTGGACACTCTGGTGTGTCAGCGGGTGGGATACACCAGGGAATCCCTTTCCACACACTGGTTGACTCTATTGATCGGGAGTCCCAGGGTTTCGGATACCAGATAATCAAGCTCACAAGAACACAAATTGTCTCTCCAGGCTTTATTAAGAGCGCTGCATAACACAGATCGGGTGATAATTCCCTCAATCTGGAGAATAGAAGTACAGTGGATTCGCGCGCGATCTTCTCGAGTCTGTTCCAACTGACAACGGCTTAAGTGGTCTGTTCTTATACACAAGCTTGGTTACCGCTCAGGAAATGGGATTGTTTGGACCCGTCTGTTGACCGCCTCCTGAACTCCTGCTAATTCAGGGAATTTAGTCCATCTGTGACCAGACTATAACCACAAGCCCGTCTGGTTATCACACCTATACGGTCCGTGAGGTTATTATCAGATTCACACCCAGACGTTGTGTCTTTTCTTGTCTGGCACTTCATCCCATAACATGGGTACAGGGGCTCAATAATGTTTCATTCATCGGAAAAAGACAAAGTACAACAACGTACTGGTCAGCTTAACAGAATCTCATCATATTTATGTGGCTATAAATATAAAAGTCACTAAGAAATCCAGGAGGGAATTCAGGAGAAACTTCTTGACCCAGAGAATGGTGAGAATGGGGAACTCGCTACCACAAGGAGTTGTTGAGGTGAACAGCATAGATGGATTTATGGGGAAGACACTCAAGGGAGAAAGGAGTGGGAGGAGATGTTGATCGGGTTAATTGAAGTAGGGTGGGTGTGGAGCATAAACACTGGCATGGACCAGTTGGGCCGAATGGCCTGTTTCTGTGCTGTACATTCTAAGTAACACCATGAACTGTCAAAAGAAGGGAATCATCAGCACAACAGTCTTAAAGATTAAACAGCAGTACAAGAATTTATAAAACATTCATCCATTCCACGTTCATGTCACCCCAGCTGTCTACAGGGCTCTGCGCTACAGAACAATGTGAATTCGCTGGTGTCTCAGTAGGTGCGATGACAGAGTGAATCCCTTCGCACACACAGAGCAGGTGAATGGCCTCTCCCCGGTGTGAACTCGCTGGTGTCCCTTCAGCTCCTGGAACATTTGAAAGCTTTTCCCACAGTTGGAATGTTTCACCGGCCTCTCCCCAGTGTGAACTTGCTGGTGTGCCAGCAGATTTGAGGACCAAGTGAATCCCTTCCCACACACTGAGCAGGTGAATGGTCTCTCCCCGGTGTGAACTCGCTGGTGTCCGTTCAGAATCCTGGAGCTCTTAAAGCTCATCCCACACACCGAGCATGTAAATGGTCGCTGATCGGAGTGAACTTGCTGATGTTGCTTCAGATCCTCAGAGGATTTAAAGCTCTTCCCACAGGCAGAACATTTAAATGGTCTCTCATCGGTGTGAACTCGCTGGTGTTGCTTCAGATTCCCAGAGGTGTTAAAGCTCTTCCCACAGACAGAACATGTAAATGGTCTCTCATCGGTGTGAACTCGCTGGTGTTGCTTCAGATTCCCAGAGCTGTTAAAGCTCATCCCACAGACAGAACATGTAAACGGTCTCTCATCGGTGTGAACTCGCTGGTGTTGCTTCAGATTCCCAGATGTGTTAAAGCTCTTCCCACAGTCAGAACATTTAAATGGTCTCTCCCCAGTGTGAACTCGCTGGTGTGTCAGCAGGTGGGATGACCGAGTGAATCCCTTCCCACACACGGAGCAGGTGAATGGCCTCTTTCCTGCTCTCTCCAGCTGCTGTCCCTTCAGCTCCTGGAACATTTGAAAACTTTTCCCACAGTTGGAATGTTTCACCGGCCTCTCCCCAGTGTGAACTTGCTGGTGTGCCAGCAGATTTGAGGACCAAGTGAATCCCTTCCCACACACGGAGCAGGTGAATGGTCTCTCCCCGGTGTGAACTCGCTGGTGTCCGTTCAGATTCCTGGAGCTCTTAAAGCTCATCCCACACACCGAGCATGTAAATGGTCGCTGATCGGAGTGAACTTGCTGATGTTGCTTCAGATCCTCAGAGGATTTAAAGCTCTTCCCACAGGCAGAACATTTAAATGGTCTCTCATCGGTGTGAACTCGCTGGTGTTGCTTCAGATTCCCAGAGGTGTTAAAGCTCATCCCACACACCGAACATGTAAATGGTCGCTGATCGGAGTGAACTTGCTGATGTTGCTTCAGATTCCCAGAGGTGCTAAAGCTCTTCCCACAGTCGGAACATTTAAATGGTCTCTCCCCAGTGTGAACTCGCTGGTGTGCCAGCAGATTCGAGGACCGAGTGAATCTCTTCCCACACACGGAGCAGGTGAACAGAATCTCTCCTGCTCTCTCCAGCTGGTGTCTCTTCAGATCCTGGGACCTTTTAAATCTCTTCCCACAGTCAGAACATTTAATGTGAACAAGCTGGTGTCTCAGGAGGGTGGCAGAATGAGAGAATCGCTTCAAAAACACGGAGCAGGTGAACGGTCTCTCATTGGTGTGGACAAGCTGGTGTCTCAGCAGCATGGAGGGTGAAATTAATCCCTGCCCACACACGGAGCGGGTTAAAGGTCTCTCCTTAGTGTGAACTTGCTGGTGTATCATTGGAGCGGATGGCTGAGTGAATCCCTGCCCACACACGGAGCGGGTTAAAGGTCCCTCCCTAGTGTGAACTTGCTGGTGTATCATTGGAGCGGATGGCTGAGTGAATCCCTTCCCACACACGGGGCCGGGGTTTCTCCCCGCTTCAGGTATTTGTAGATTTTGAAGCTCTTTCAGAACATTTAAAAGGTCTCTCATCAGTGTGAACTCACGGGTGTTCCAGCAGATTGGAGGAGCGACTGAATCAGGTCCTGATGAATCGAGCGACTCTGTCAGGTCTTGACGTGATGTTTGGTTTGAACTTCCTGTCTGTAAATGCTCCACTTCTAAAACCCTGTAAAAGGAGTGCAGAAAGGGTAAGTGGGGAAGAAGGGTTTTTTTTGGGCTAATTTTGTCTCAAAGAACCAACAGGGTAGAGCCGGTCCCACTGGTGTCCAGCCGTGCCCACAATAACCACCGGGCCAGAAACAGCCCAATCCACCTCAGTGACTTGGTCCTGAAGTCAAAACAAGTCTCATCAAATGACATCCTTTGTGACTGTGACAAAGGTAAACTAACTCTCCTCATCCTTCCTGACTTGTCTGCAGCCTTTGACAGGGTTGACCACTCCATCCTTCTCCCAACGCCTCTCCACCGTCGTCCAGCTGGGTGGGACTGCACTCGCCTGGTTCCATTCTTATCTATCTAATCGTAGCCACAGAATCACCTGCAATGGCTTCTCTTCCCGCTCCCGCATCGTTACCTCTGGTGTCCCCCAAGGATCTATCCTTGGGCCCCTCCTATTTCTCATCTAAATGCTGCCCCTTGGTGACATCATCTGAAAACACAGCCTCAGTTTCCACATGTACGCTCACGACACCCAGCTCTACCTCACCACCAATTCTCTCGACCCCTCCACGATCTCTAATCCGGTTCTGGGTGAGCAGAAATTTTCTCCAATTAAATATTGGGAAGACTAAAGCAATTGTTTTCAGTCCCTGCCACAAACTCCGTTCCCTAGCCACTGACTCCATCCCTCTCACTGACATCTGTCTGAGGCTGAACCACACTGTTCACAACCTCGCCGTCATGTCTGACCCTGAAATGAGCTTCCGAACACATATCTGCAGCATAACAAAGACCGCCTATTTCCACCTCGGTAACATCACCCGTCTCCACCCCTGCCTCAGCTCATCCGCTGCTGAAACCCTCAGCCGAGCCTTTCTTACCTCTAGACTCGACTATTCCAACGCACTCCTGGCTGGCCTCCCACATTCTACCCTATGTAAACTTGAGGTGATCCAAAACTACCCGTGTCATAACTCAACGCCAAGTCCCGTTCACCCATCACCCCTGTGCTTTCTGACCTACATTGGCTCCCGGTTAAGCAATGCTTCGATTTCAAAATTCTCATCCTTGTTTTCAAATCCCTCCCTGGCCTCGCCCCTCCCTATCTTAGTTATTCCCTTCAGCCTCACAACCACCCGCCGCCCACGATAGAATCATAGAAAAATTATGACACAGGAGGCCATTCGGCCCATCTTGTCCGTGCCGGCCGATTAAATGCTATCCACACTCATCCCACTTTCCAGCACTTGCTCCGTGGCCTTGTAGGTTACGGCACTTCAAGTGCACATCCAAGTACTTTTTAAAATGTGATGAGAGTTTCTGCCTCTACCACCCTGTCAGGCAGTGAGTTCCAAACCCCCACCACCCTCTGGGTGAAAACATTTCTCCTCAACTCCCCTCTAAAGCTCTGACCAATTACTTTAAATCTACGCCCCCTGGTTGTGGACCCCTCTGCCAAGGGAAATAGGTCCTTCCTATCTCGGCCCCTCAGAATTTTATACACCTCAATCAGGTCTCCCCTCAGCCTCCTCCCCCCGAGACATCTGCGCTCCTGCAATTCTGCCCTCTTGAGCATCCCTGATTATAATCGCTGCACCATCAGTGGCCGTGTCTTCTGTTGCCTCGACCCTAAGCTCTGTAATTCCCTCCCTGAATCTCTCCGCCTCGCTATCCTCCTTTAAGACATAGAAACATAGAAGATAGGAGCAGTAGGCCATTCGGCCCCTCTAACCTGCTCCGCCATTCAATAAGATCATGGCTGATCATCCAAACTCAGTACCCTGTCCCTGCCTTCTCCCCATATTCCTTGATCCCTTTAGCCTTAAGAAATATATCTAACTAATTCTTGAATATATTTAATGAATTGGCCTCCACTGCCTTCTGTGGTAGAGAATTCCACAGGTTCACCACTCTCTGGGTGAAGAAATTCCTCCTCATTTCTGTCCTAAATGGCTTACCCCTTATCCTTAGACTGTGACCCCTGGTTCTAGACTCCCCAGCCAGGGAGAACATTCTCCCAGCATCCACCCTATCAAGCCCTGTAATAATTTTGTATGTTTCAATGTGGTCCCCTCTCATTCTTCTGAATTGAAGAGAATACAGGCCTAGTTTACTCAATCTCTTCTCATACAACAGTCCCGCCATCCCAGGAATCAATCTCGTGAACCTTCATTGCACTCCCTCTATGGCAAGTATATCCTTCCTTAGGTAAGGAGACCACAATTGTACCCAGTACTCCAGGTGTGGTCTCACCAAGGCCCTATATAATTGAAGTAAGACTTCTTTACTCCTGTACTAATATATTTCTTAAGGGAAGGAGGCAGGGACAGGGTACTGAATTTGGATGATCAGCCATGATCTCATTGAATGGCGGAACAGGCTCGAGGGGCCAAATGGCCTACTCCTGCTCCTATCTTCTATGTTTCTATGTATTTAATCTTTCCTTGTAGCTGAAATTCTCTAGTCCTGGCAACATCCTCGTAAATCTCCCGTCTTGAGCAGTCACATCTTTCCTGCAATGAGACGACCAGAACTGCACGCGGTGGCCTAACTGGTGTTTTTGTAAAGTTCAAGCAGAATCTCCCTGCTCTTACATGATACAGAAAGAGAGAGGCATTGCCCCTTTAAATACCTGGGGGGCACCCATTCCCCTTTAAATGACCAAGCAATTTTTTTTTTGTTTTTTTGAAAAGGGGCCGCAGTCGCCTTTGACTCCCCCCCACCCTCTCACCCACCACAAATACTCACGAGAGAGAGAGGAGGAAGAATGCTGGTCTTTGTCCCTTTAAAAGTGGCTGCCCACGAAAATGTTCACAGCACCAGGGCTCTTTGTTCTGGATAAAAATCAAAAAGAGAAAAGGTTCACTTATTTTTAAATCAATGCAATTGATGAATAGCCTTGCAATAAAGGTAATGCAAAGGAATAAACACTCACAAGCTTGTTTTTTTCCCACCCTCCCCTTTAACAGCTCCTGCAGACAATGAAAGCAGGAAAACAGCCTGCAGCCTACCGAGGTCCCACCCCCCTCCCTCCCGCCATTGGTTGGAGGACCGTCAGCCCGCCCGATCCTCCCAGCGTTTTCCACGCTCCTGATTGGCGGGCGCCTCGCGTCAATCACCCCCCTCCGATTACGCGCTGATGCCAGCACGCAACGCCCAGGGGTCGGTTGGATCGGCGCACGCCACCGCAAGGTAAAAAAGACACTAGACGAGGGAACTAGATGTAATATTTCCAAGTTTGCAGATGTCACAAAGCTGGGTGGGCTTGTGTGCTGTGAGGAGGATGCCGAGAAACTCCAGTATGATTTGGACTGGTTGGGCGATTGGGTAGATGCATGGCAGATGCAAAATAACGTGGGTAAATGCGAGGTTATCCACTTTGGTGACAAAAACAGGAAGGCAAATTATTATCTGAATGGCAATAGATTGGGAGAAGGGGAAGTGCAACGAGACCTGGGTGTCCTTGTGCACCAGTCGCTGAAGGTAAGCATGCAGGTGCAGCAGGCGGTTAAGAAGGCAAATGGTATGTTGGCCGTCGTAGCGAGAGGGTTCGAGTACAGGAACAAGGATGTCTTGCTGCAGTTGTACAGGGCCTTGGTGAGACCACACCTTGAGTATTGTGTGCAGTTTTGGTCACCTTATCTGAGGAAGGATGTTCTTGCCATGGAGGGAGTGCAGCGAAGATTCACCAGACTGATACCTGGGATGGCAGGAATGATGTATGAGGAGAGATTGGGTCGATTGAGCTTATACTAGCTGGAGTTTAGAAGAATGAGAGGTAATCTCATTGAAGCTTATAAAATTCTAACAGGACTAGACAGACTAGATGCAGGAAGGATGTTCCCAATGGTCGGGGAGTCCAGAACCAGGGGTCATAGTCTAAGGATAAGGGGTAAGCCATTTAGGACAAAGATGAGGAAGAATTTCTTCACCCAGAGTGGTGAACCTGTGGAATTCTCTACCACAGAAGGCAGTAGAGGCCAATTCATTAAATATATTCAAGAAGGAGTTAGATATATTTCTTAAGGCTAAAGGGATCAAGGGATATGGGGAGAAGGCAGGGACAGGGTACAGAATTTGGTTGATCAGCCACGATCTCATTGAATGGTGGAGCAGGCTCGAGGGGCCGAATGGCCTACTCCTGCTCCTATCTTCTATGTTTCTATACAGTGCAGGAGAGGCCATTCAGTCCCTCGTGCCTGCTCCGCCATTCAATGCGATGATGGCTGATCATCCAAGTTCAGTACCCGGTCCCTGCTTTCTCCCCATATCTCTCCCCCGGGCCCCGGGCCCGACCCAAGGTTCCCAGAGATTGCCTGAGAGGCCGGCGCTGCTGTAAATATCGGAGATTCTCTGATCCACACTCACCGCACCATCCGCCGCTCCTCAGTCCCGCCGCCATTTTATCTCCGTCCTCAAACCGGAGCCTCATCCGGGGACTGCGAGCAGCACCGAGCATGCGCACTGCGGCCACACAGCCCACGCTTAAAGTACCTCCCTGAGTCCGTCTCTTCTATTGGCTGCGACTCGTAGATTGACAGCTGCGCTCACCAATCGCAGCCCGCAACGCCTCGGGGCCCCGCCCACTGTCTTAAAAGGCCGCCGCCAGCTCCGGGGTCACGTGGCTCCTGATCGGCCGTTCAACCGCCTCAGCGCGCGGGTGAGGTCATAGCCCCGCCCACCCGCGAGCCCTTGTTGCCCAAGGTGCCGGCCGACTGCTGTCCCTTCTCCCCGGGTGGGAGGGGGGGTTGGGGGTGTGGGGAGGGGGGCGGACTGCTCTCTAACTTTGTTCTCCAACTGCTTCTCCCCGCTGCGGGCTGCGGCTTTTATAGCAGCCGCCGGCCCCGCCCAGCCCAACCCAGCCGCGCCTTCTGATTGGCTGAAAACCCGGCAAATCTCTGCCTCTGATTGGCGTGTTTTTCAATCCGCTCCAACCTTGGCCACCAACGAAACAGGCGGCTTTTCGAATAAGAGCTCGTCTGTGAATCAGACTCGTTATTGTTAAAGTGATGGCCCTCTGTGGGACTGAATATTAACCAGTTATTAAAATCACTGCATCTGTGGGACGGAATAATAATCATTATTGTTAAAATCATTGCATCTGTGGGATTGAATAATAATCGTTAAAATTATGGTGTCTGGGACTGAATAATAATTACAACGATGGCATTTGTGAGACTAAATAATAATCATTACTGCTAAAGATTGTCATCTGTGGGACTGAATAATCATTTTGATTAAAATTATAGCGTCTGTGGGACTGAATAATCATTAAAATGGCATCTGTGAGTCTGAATAATTCATTATTAAATTGTGAATTATGGCAAATTGATCCTTTAAAATTACTGGTTCCTGAATTGACAGATTTAATTTAATTTTAGCTTTTCAGCGACCCGCTTATAAATTAGTGCTTTGTACAAAACAGGGCAGTGACAATGCATCATTTTGTTATATATTTGTTAAATTTCAATCTATTTTAAATTAACGATATACTGTATTACAAAAACACACCAGCAAAATCTGAACATACGACAAAAAAATGAAAGTGAGGGTTAAATAAAGAAAGGATGATAAAACATTTTTAAAAAGAGTTTCGTTCTTTATGCTGTCCATATTTCAAATGTCATTAGTCAAATGAAAATAAATAGTCCCTTCTGGATCTCGTGTGTGGCTCTGAAAAGAGCATTTGGGTTGAGTTTTTAAGGTGGGAGGAACGAGAGGCTTTATTTGCAGCTGGTGTATTTGGTGACTGCTTTCGTCCCCTCCGAGACAGCATGCTTGGCCAGTTCCCCGGGCAGCAGGAGGCGGACGGCGGTCTGGATCTCCCGGCCGGGAGGAGATGGTCTGGCGTTTGGTGTAATGGATCAGGCAGGAGGCCTCGCAGGCGATGCGCTCGAAGATGTCAGTGACGAACGAGTTCATGACACTCATGGCCTTGGAGTAGATGCCGGTGTCGGGTCGGGGTGGACCTGCTTCAGCACCTTGTAGATGCAGATGCTGTAACTCTGCTTCCTGGTCTTCCTGCGCTTCTTGGTGGCCGCTTTCTTCGGCCCCTTTTTCGGGGCGATGCCCCTGGTCGCCGCTTCAGGCCTGGTGAATGGACGCGAGGGTTTGTGATGGAGAAAGTCTCCCGGACACGCTATTTAATAGCCAGCCTTATGCAAATGAGGAATCAGAAAGTGAAGGATTCCTATTGGTGAACCAGCGCATAAGTATCTATTGTGAGTTAGGAACAAGGGGTGCCAACTGGCCAATCAGAAACGCTCATGGTGTTGCAGCTGGTTTCAGGCACGTGGGGGAGAGTCTCCACATGGCTGCAGCTTGAAAAATATATTACAACAGGAAAATACTGCGGAATCTGAAATAACAACAGAAAATGCTGGAAATACTTGATGAAGGGTCCCAGACCTGAAACGTTAACTCTGTTTCTCTCTCCACGGATGCTGCCTGGCCAGCTGAGTATTTCCAGCATTTTCTGTTGATAAATGTATTTTTGGTACCATAAGTTGCCCTGTTAAATTGCAGACTGCTTGCCCGACATTGATCCAGCTGAATGTTGGGAAGACCGGTCCCTGCCACTAACTGCGCCCCCACACCACCGACTCCCTCCCTCTCCCTGGGCAGCTGGCTGAGTCAGACTGTTCGCAACCGTGGTGTCATATTTGATCCCCCACCACCCCCCTCAGATGAGCTTCCGACCACATCCACGCCAGCACTAAGACCGCCTATTTCCGCCGCCGGTACATCACCCGACCCCGCCTCTACCTCAGCTCATCTGCTGCTGAAACCCTCATCCACGCCTTTGTTATCTCTATACTTGACTATTCCAATGCACTCCTGGCCGGCCTCCCACATTCCACCCTACGTAAACTTGAGGTCATCCAAAACTCTGCTGCCCATGTCCGCACGTGCACCAAGTCCCGTTCAAACATTACCCCTTGTGCTCGCTGACCTACAGAGGCTCCCGGTTAAGCACGCCTTGATTTAAAAAATCTCATCCTTGTTTTCAAATTCCTCCATGGACTCGCACCCCGCCCCTCCTCCCCCACACACACACAAAGCTAGGTGGGCGTGTGTACTGTGAGGAGGATGCTGAGAAACTCCAGGATGATTTGGACAGGTTGGGTGATTGGGCAGATGCAGTATAATGTGGATAAATGCGAGGTTATCCACTTTGGTGGCAGAAACATGAAGGTAGATTATTATCTGAACGGCAATAGATTGGGAAAAGGGGAAGTGCAACGAGACCTGGGTGTCCTTGTGCACCAGTCATTGAAGGTAAGCATGCAGGTGCAGCAGAGGGTTAAGAAGGCAAATGGTATGTTGGCCTTCGTAGCGAGAGGATTCGAATACAGGAGCAACAATGTCATGCTGCAGTTGTACAGGGCCTTGGTGAAACCACACCTTGAGAATTGTGTGCAGTTTTGTTCGCCTTATCTGAGGAAGGATGTTCTTGCCATGGAGGGAGTGCAGCGAAGATTCACCAGACTGATACCTGGGATGGCAGGAATGACGTATGAGGAGAGATTGGGTCGATTGTGCTTATCCTCGCTGGAGTTTAGAAGAATGAGAGGGGATCTCATTGAAACTTATAAAATTCTAACAGGACTGGACAGACTAGATGCAGGAAGGCTGTTCCCGATGGCGGGGAGTCCAGAACCAGGGGTCACCATCTACGGATAAGGGGTAAGCCATTTAGGACTGAGATGAGGAGGAATTTCTTCACCCAGAGAGTGGTGAACCTGTGGAATTCTCTACCACAGAAGGCAGTAGAGGCCAATTCATTAAATATACTCCAGAGAGTGTTAGATATATTTCTTAAGGCTAAAGGGATCAAGGGATATGGGGAGAAGGCAGGGACAGGGTACTGAGCTTGGATGATCTGCCATGATCTCATTGAATGGCGGAGCAGGCTCGAGGGGCCGAATGGCCTGCTCCTGCTCCTATCTTCTATGATTCTATGTTTTTTCTATGTTTCTACCGTTATTTAATGAAATTAAATCCGCTCTACCTCTCTCTCTCCGCCTTTAAAACGCTCCTTAAAACCTCCGTCTTTCTGTCCTAATATCTCCCGATGAGGCTCGGTGTCAATGTTTGTCTGATTACTCTCCTGTGAAACGTCTTAGGACGTTTTACTACATTAAAGGCACTATATGAATGCAGGTTGTTGTTGGAATACCTAGACCAGGCAGATGGATCATGGAGACCTGGGATTATCGTTAGCAGCATGACTCGATATTTCATCCATTAACCACGCCTGAAATCAAATATAAAGAGGCACATTCTTTGACAACGATACACATAAAACATACCATAGTCACGCTGAAGCAAAGATTCTGCTGCTTGAACAGGTCTGGGAGGGTGGAGGGTGGGGCTGTCCTATTGCAAAGCGCTAGAAAGGTATCCATTATAGTGGTATGCTGCAAAGTGCATAATTATGCTCTCAGAAGACACGTCACCATGCAGTAGTTGGGACAGGAAGGACAGTCAGGATCGACAGAGGCTGAGCTCATGGCTGGCTGCTCCACCAGACTGGCGGCAAGGAAGACAAGCCCAGCAACTTCTAATGGACAGCCATTTCAATTAGACATTCAAAGGTCACTTCAGCACAAGCATTGCTGAACTCATGTTCCCAACGAAACTGATGCACCAAACCCATCCACACCATTATGCTCTACCCAACCCCGGCCATCAAACATATCAATCCCATTCATTTCCTGCTACAGAAATGTGCCCCAGTAAGAGTGAAAACGTGATTCCAATAAACAGTGCAGGATTCATTATGAATTAATGCCTCCTTATCCCAATGCTTCTCTGTGTCCAGCGCGTCTCCAACTACCTAATGTAAGCGACCTGATGGACATGACTGAATGTTTACTTGGATACAGATGATCCTTTACCTCCTTCTGCTGGGCCATAAGATTGCCCTGTTAATGCCACATCTAACACTGCAGTGGCTGCCTGAGATTGCACTCTCTGGCTCAGTAGGATGGCAAGGATACAGCAGGACCCCGAGCAACAACTCCCGTCTCCAATATATCCAAGTTTGCTGATGATACAAAGCTGGGTGGGAATGTAAGTTGTGAGGAGGATGCAAAGAGGTGTCAAGGGGATATAGATAGGCTCAGTGAGTGGGCAAGAACATGGCAACTGGAATATAATGCGGAGAAATGTGAAGTTGTCCACTTTGGTAGGAAAAATAGAAAAGCAGAGTATTTTTTAATTGGTGAGTGATTGGGAAATGCTGGTGTTCAGAGGGACCTGGGTGTCCTTGTACACAAATCACTCCAAGTTAACATGCAGGTACAATTAGAAAAGCAAATGGTATGTTGGCCTTTATTACAAGATGATTTGAGTATAAGAGTAAAGAAGTCTTACTGCAATTACATAGGGCCCTGGTGAGACCACACCTGGAGTATTGTGTACAGTTTTGGTCTCCTTACCTAAGGAAGGATATACTTGCCTTAGAGTGAGTGCAACAAAGGTTCACCAGACTGGTTCCTGGGATGGGGAGATTGTCCTTTGAGGAGAGATTGAGTAGACTAGGCCTATATTCTCTAGAGTTTAGAAGATTGAGAGGTGATCTCATTGAAACATACACAAGTCTGACAGGGCTTGACAGAAACATAGAAACATAGAAGATAGGAGCAGGAGTCGGCCATTTGGCCCTTCGAGCCTGCTCCGCCATTCAATGTGATCATGGCTGATCATACAAATTCAGTACCCTGTCCCTGCCTTTTCCCCATATCCCTTGATCCCTTTAGCCTCAAGAAATATATCCAACTCTTTCTTGAATATATTTAATGAACTAGCCTCCACCGCCCTCTGTGGCAGAGAATTCCACAGGTTCACCACTCTCTGGGTGAAGAAATTCCTCCTCATTTCAGTCCTAAATGGCTTACCCCTTATCCTTAGACTATGATCCCTGGTTCTGGACTCCCCGGCCATCAGAAACATCCTTCCTGCATCTAGTCTGTCCAGACCTGACAGAATTTTATAGGTTTCAATGAGATCCCCTCTCAATCTTCTAAACTCCAGTGAGTATAAGCCCAATCGACACAATCTCTCCTCATACGTCATTCCTGCCATCCCAGGTATCAGCCTGGTGAATCTTCGCTGCACTCCCTCCATGGCATAAACGTCCTTCCTCAGGTAAGGTGACCAAAACTGCACACAATACTCAAGGTGCGGTCTCACCAAGGCCCTGTACAACTGTAGCAAGACATCCTTGTTCCTGTACTCGAACCCTCTTACTACGAAAGCCAACATACCATTTGCCTTCTTAACCGCCTGCTGCACCTGCATGCTTACCTTCAGCGACTGGTGCACAAGGACACCCAGGTCTTTTTGCACTTCCCCTTCTCCCAATCTATTGCCATTCAAATAATAATCTGCCTTCCTGTTTTTGCCACCAAAGTGGATAACCTCACATTTATCCACATTATAGTGCATTTGCCATGTTTCTGCCCAATCACCCAATCTGTCCAAATCGTACTGGAGTTTCCCGACATCCTCCTCGCAGCTTACCCTCCCGCCCAGCTTTGTGTCGTCTGCAAATTTGGAGATATTACATCCAATTCCCTCGTCCAGATCATTAATATATATTGTGAACAGCTGGGGTCCTAGGACCGATCCTTGCGGTACCCCACGAGTCACTGCCTGCCACTCGGAAAACGACCCATTTATTCCAACTCTTTGCTTTCTGCCCGCCAACCAGTTCTCTATCCAAGTCAATACCTTGCCCCCAATCCCATGTGCCTTAATTTTGCACGCTAATCTCTTATGTGGGACCTTATCGAAAGCCTTCTGAAAGTCCAAATACACCACATCTACTGGTTGTCCCTTATCTATTTTACCAGTTACATCCTCAAAAAATTCCAGTAGATTAGTCAAGCATGATTTACCTTTTGTAAATCCATGTTGACTTTGTCCGATCCTGTCGCTGCTTTCCAAGTGCTCTGCTATTATGTCTTTTATAATAGACTCTAGCATTTTCCCCACCAGCGATGTCAGGCTTACTGGTTTATAATTCCCCGCTTTTTCTCTACCACCTTTTTTGAATAGTGGGGTAACATTAGCTACCCGCCAATCCATGGGTACTGTTCCAGAGTCTATCGCATTCTGGAAGATGATCAGTAATGCATCTACTATCTCTAGGGCCACTTCCTTAAGTACCCTGGGATGTAGACCATCAGGCCCTGGGGATTTATTGGCCTTCCATCCCATCAATTTTCCTAACACCATTTTCCTACAAATACTGATTTCTTTCAGTTCCTCTCTTTCATCAGTCCCTATGCAGATGCAGGGAGGATGTTTCCCCTGGCTGGGGAGTCTAGAACCAGGGGTCACAGTCTCAGAATAAGGGGTCGGCCATTTAGGACGGAGGTGAGAAATGTCTTCACTAGAGGGTTGTGAAACTTTGGAATTCTGTACCCCAGAGGGCTAAGGAGGCTCCGTCGTTGAGTATATTCAAGACAGAGAAATAGATTTTTTAATATTAAGGGCATCAGGGGATAGCTCAGGAAAGTGGAGATGAGGTGGTGGAGCAGGCTCGAAGGGCCAAATGGCCGACTCCTGTTCCTGTTTCTTATGTTCTTATCTGTGCCTACTCCTGCCACGCCCCTCATTGTCAAATCTCGCAGTGAGGTTTACCAGAATTTTTACATTTCACAGACCTCTTGTCGATTGAATGGGTGGCTATTAAAAGAGCCTTTTTTCTTTGGTTCAGATCCATAATTTTAATTTAATCTTTTCAACCGCCGAATCCATAGAGTGTCTGCCCCTGGTGTTTCAGCGCATACACCACGTCCAGGGCAGTGACCGTCCTGCGCTTCGCGTGTTCCGTGTAGGTGACCGAGTCTCTGATGATGTTCTCCAGGGAGACCTTCAGCACACCCCGGGTCTCTTCGTAGATGAGACCAGAGATACGCTTGACGCCGCCTCGCCGAGCCAGGCGGTGGATGGCGGGCTTGGTGATGCCCTGGATGTTGTCACGAAGGACTTTGCTGTGCCGCTTGACTCCGCCTTTCCCCAGCCCCTTACCCCCTTTCCCTCTGCCGGTCATAACTGAAACTTAATCTATTGCAAAAGAAACAACCCCAGTAATTGAATTGGGAATAAGAGTTTTCGGCGCCGCACACTCCTTTTATACAATGCTGGCGGACATGGTTGGAAACCCATAAATGGGCGGAGTCAGGATGAAAATGAGGACTCCCGGTTCCTTCTCAAGTAGCCGATATTGAACTGCACCCGTGGGGGAGATAAGCAAAATACTGCGAATGCTGTCAAACCTGAAATAAAAACAGAAACTGCACGGAATATACGCAGCAGGTTGGGCAGCACCTGTGGAGAGAGAGAGAGAGAAATAGAATCGATCTTCCTTGTGCCAGACCTTGTTTTGGACACAGTTTTGTCTCCTTCAGCTGTGCTTTATTGAAGTCCTTCCCAGTTTTTATCTCCCATTACATGTTTCGGTCCTTCCAGCAGATGACTTTTCCATTGTACCACTGCTAACCCCCTCCCCTCCGCCTTTGTGGGGTGTTTCCAGTTCACCCGGGTTTTCACAAGTTAACAGGGGTGGAGGGTGGGGGTGGGGAGATGCCTTCAGTTAGATGCAACCTGGATGAAGGCAGCCTAGACACCTCTTTCACAGAGTGTTGTAATCACTGATAAGCACAAAGGTTTAATCTAATAATGACTGGGAGATGGCTACTCTCCGAGTCCTCCTGACCCTCAGACTTGAGCACCTACCAGCAATCAGTGAAATCCCAATTGTGATCTGAGGTGAAACCTTTGCTTTAGAAAGTAGCTCCAGGGGTTTCAGAATGCAAGGGCCACTGTATGTGTGTTGTTCATCAGAAGCTTTACCAGCACAAAAATTAATCAGAAGAGCAAATGACAGAATAAACAGCCACTTGCCAATATACAGACAAGACTACTAGGAATCATTCCTAATGGAAATGTTACTCCATCTCCCCATATTTCCAATTGCATGTGATTACTATGGTTTACAATACTAATCAATCTTTGCTAGATAGGAAGGTCTATGGATGCAACATTAATATTTTCTGGTCTATTTCTCAGTAATTGTTTTCCATTGTTTCCCCAAACCTCTCCGTCTCTCGACCTCTCTTTCCTCCTTTAAGACACTCCTAAAACCTCCCTCTTTGACCAAGCTTTTGGTCATCCACCCTCATCTCTCCTTATGTGGCTCGCTGTTAAATTTTGCTTGATAATCACTCCTGTGAAGCGCCTTGGGATGTTTTACTACATTGTTGTTGTTTTGTGCACCTCTTAAGTTAATATGCAGCATATTCCTTTCTTTCCTGTGAAATTGGAAGTGGTAGAGAACCAGGAGCCAAAGTAGGCCGACAAGAGCAGGGCTGATTTGTGAGCGGGACCTGGTGCGGGATAGGATACGGGCAGCAGAGTCTTGGATAAGCTGAAGTTTGCTGAGGATGAAGGAAGGGAGGCTGCCCAGGAGAGCATTGGAATAGCCGTGCCTGGGGGGCGACAAAGGCATGGATGCAACTTTCAGCAGCAAATGGTCTGAGGCAGGGGCGGAGGCAGGCGATGCCACAGGGGTGGAAGTAGGTGATATTCGTGATGGAGAGTAAGGGGAGAAACCCAGGGGGTAGATTTTCACCTTAGTGCTCAGGTGTAAAACGGATGTTGCGGATCGGCCGCCCGTTAAATAAACCGCCCGATTTTCGTTCCGATGAATTAATGTAGTGAAAATTGGATGACTTCTATAACAGGAAGCCTCACCAGATTCAACCCCCAGACTGAGCCTTATGACATTTATGAACTAACAAAGCAGGTTCACTCCTAAGTTAGAAATTTCTTCCAAATCCATGGGAATCTTGAATTTATTTGTATTGTTTTGAAAGCCTCTTGCATTAATATACAACATTCATTTTCTTTTAAATTGGAGGTGTTAGGGAGCCAGGAGCCAAAGTAGGTCAGCAAGGGCAGGGGTGATTTGTGCGAGGGACCTGCTTTCAGCTGTGGCTCACTGGGTAGCACCCTTGCCTCTTGAATCAGAAGGTTGTGGGCTCAGAGTCCCCACTCCAGAAACATCAGCACAAAATCTAGGCTGACACTCCAGTGCACTGCTGAGGGAGTGCTGCACTGTCGGAGGTGCAGTCTTTCAGATGAGACGTTAAACCGAGGCCCTGTCTGCTCTCTCGGGTGGATGTAAATAGATCCCAAGGGGGACGATTTCGAACAAGAGCAGGAGAGTTATCCCCGGTGTCCTGGCCAATATTTATCCCTCAATCAACATAACAAAAACAGATTACCTGGTCTTTATCACATTGCCCATTTGTGGGAGCTTGCTGTGCGCAAATTGGCTGCTGCATTTCCTACACTGCAACAGTACCTACACTTCAAAAGTATTTCATTAGCTGCAAAGAGTTTTGGGACATCCTGAGGTCATGAAAGGCGCTATACAAATGCAAGTCTTTCTTTACTTAATCACATGTTTTTTTTAACTTGTCACAAACAAGGCTTTTCGTTAGGCCTGTTATACCGAGCACTCAACCATTCCGTCCAGGGAGATCAAGGCTGCCGTGCACCTTCAGCCTGGGGAGAACTGGACAAACAGGCCAGGTTGCTTTCTTCAGTGCCTAGGTGTATTGCTTGGCAGGGCAAAAGCTCCAATTGCAGAATTGGAACAAAAAGCATATCCTTCCATTGTACTGGTTTGTGACCAAATTTTAACCTGGTCTTATGTAGTCATGAAAATCTATAATGAATCTAAAAATGCAAAATTGGACAATTTCCCCAGTCTCCTTTACGTTCTAAACTTTGGTGATTTTAGCAAAGATGGCTATAAAACAGGATAGAAGTTAATGGACGTTTCATGGACTGGCAGAAAATGGGAAGTGGTGTCCTACAGGGACCACCGTTGTTCACCTTATAGATATATATATATAAATGATTTAGACTCAGAAATCGGAGATCTAGAGTCGAAATTTGCTGATTGGCATATAGGAACAGGAGGCGGCCATTCAGCCCCTCGAGCCTGTTCCACCATTCAATGAGATCATGGCTGATCTGTATCTCAACCCCCTCTACCAACCTTGTTCCCGTGACCCTTAATAACTTTGCCTAACAAAAATCGATCAATTTGATACCAAATTGGGGTGAGGTTGGGGGGGGGGGGTAGAGCTAATAATGTGGGGAGCTGCACCAAAACACAGGAAGATATAAACAGGCTTGCAGAATGGGCAGAAAAATGGCAAATGAAATTCACTGTAGCTAAGTGTGAGGTGGTTCATTTTGGTAAGTGGAATAAGGAGGCCACTTATTCCTGGGAATACAGATACAGTACATAAATTGCTAACCGAAGTAACACACCTTGATAAGGTCATAAAGAGTACAAATAAATTACTGAGGTTCATTGCTGGAGAAATTGAATAAAAAAGCAGAGATGCCAATTTATATAGAACCTTGGTTAGACCACCACTGGAGTACTGTGCACTGTTCTTGTATCCATATTACAAAAAGGATACTGAAGCATTGGGAAAACTGCAGGAAAGACTTACAAGAATGTTTTCAGTATTGAGAGCACGGGAACTATCAGCAGGCTGGGGTTCTTTTCTCCGGAGAAGTGATGACTACGAGGAGACCCGATCAAGGTCTTTCAAATTAGGAAGGGGTTCTATGGGGTGGATGTGGAGAAATTGTTTCCACTTGTGGGTCCAGAACAAGTGGGCTTAAACATAAGAGAGCCACTAACAGATCAAATAAGGAATTCAGGAGGATTATTTTGACACAGAGAGTGGTGAGAATGTGGAACTGGCTGCCACATGGAATGGTTGAAGCAGAGAGCACCGGTGCATTTAAGGTGAGGCTTGATGCATACATGAGGGAGAAGGGACTAAAGAAGGAAAGACTTGCATTTATATAGCACCTTTCATGACCACCGGACATCTCAAAGCACTTTACAGCCAATTAAGTACTTTTGGAGTGTCGTCACTGTTGTAATGTGGCAGCCAATTTGCCTACAGCAAGCTCCCACAAACAGCAACGTGATAATGACCAGATAATCTGTTTTTGTTATGATGGCTGAGGGATATGCATTGGCCAGGACACCAGAGAGAACTTCCCCTGCTCTGCTTCGAAATAGTGCCATGGGATCTTTTACATCCACCTAAGAGGGCAGACGGGACCTTGGTTTTAACGTCTCATCTGAAAGACGGCACCTCCGACAGTGCCGCACTCCCTCAGCACTGCAAGCCTAGTTTTATGTGCTCAAGTCTCTGGAGTGGGACTATGAACCCACAACCTTCTGACTCAGAGGCGAGTGTGCTGCCCACTGAGCCACAGCTGACACTGTAGTACAGTGCAGAATAGAGGGCTAGTGTGGGAAGGGGCAATTCAAGTGGTAGGAGGTTTGTGTGCAGTATAAACATTGGCATCGAGCAGTTGGGCCAAATGGTCTGTTTCTGTGCTGTAGATTCTATATTGACCATTGAACCAGATCTCGGTCTCTGCCTCTGGTCTTAGTATGGCCTCAGTTGTCCACCGATATAAAAGTCCTTTTGCATTAATAACAAAACAAATTGTTGCTGGAAAAAGAAACAAAGAAAGACTTGCATTACTACTACTTTGGTCTGATGGGTAAAGCTTATGATGGGATGTCTAGTTTGGCCGTCCATCCGATGGCCTCCTGAGATGCCGAGCAGAGAAATGAGGTGCCTCCCACAACAGATCTTTAGTGGGCATGTGTGATGTGTTCCATGGTCTGGGACTCATGGCCACAGTCGCACATCGGGTCGTCCCTCATCTTCCACTTGTGGAGCGGCTGGCCGCAGCGTCCATGTCCTGTGCGGATTGGGTTCAGCGCTCTCCGCTGTCTTTGAGCGAGGTCAAAGCCAGGGGCCTCTGCTGTTGAGTCAGCGATGAGGTGTCGGTTCTTTATGTTGCATGCATCCCACGAATCTGTCCATCTGGATAGTGGGTCGTTACCAGCTGCATCAAAAGTGGCTGCTGTTTCCCAGAATGGCCGGTGCAACTTTCAGCGCCTTCGTGGTGGGTTTATCCAGTCTTTGTGAATGGGAAGGTCAACGTTGCTCATGATTTCTTCCATCTCATGGAGCACGGTGGCATCGTGGTGAATGGCAGGTGGGGCAATGTGGGACTGCACCGGGAGCAAGTTCAGTTGGAGTGGACTTAAGCATCCCTGACACCGTCCTCAGCACCTTTCACCACCTCAGGATGTCTCAAAGCGCTGTACAGCCAATGAAGTATTTTGAAGTGCAGTCGCTGTTGTAATGTAGGAAACACGATTTTCACATGACTGCATATAGTGATATTTCAAGCACCAGGCAGAATGGAGATGATTTAGAAATACCTGCATCAATCATGCCTGGAGAGCACACAGCTGTAAATGACTGGGATTAATTTTAAGCATATCATTTCTATTATGGAACTATCCTCCACTCACGGCATTTCATTGGAGAAATAAACACACTATTATCGGGAGACTTTGCTGTAGTTTCGGTCATGAGTTATGTTTCCTGTAGTTTGTTAAATAGACTTTGTTTGCTGTATGCTGAGTAATAGGCTGTTTAATTCTGTTGTGACGTGTTTTAAAATATGGTTCAATCTTTTTTTATTATTCATTCATGGGATGTGGGCGTCACTGATAAGGCCGGCATTTATTGCCCATCCCTAATTGCCCTTGAGCTGCCTTCTTGAACTGTGACGTGATGATAATCTCGTTGAATGTCAAGGGGAGGTGGCTAGACTCTCTCTTGTTGGAAATGGTCATTGCCTGAAACTTGTGAGTTGCGAATGTTACTAGCCACTTATCAGCCGAAGCCTGAATGCTGTCCAGGTTTCACTGCATGCGGGCAAGGACTGCTTCATTGCCTGAGGAGTAATTGGTGTAAGACAAGCCCGAATTCAAAGTTTGAAGAGCGCAACCAGATCGGATGCACCCGCACAGGGAGGGGGAGGGGGGTATTGAAAGTCTGAAGAATGCAACCAAATTTGATGCACCTGCCCATTGAGGGGAGGTGGGTGTTGGGCTGTAGGTTTGAAGAATGCAGTCCCATTGCATGTCAAGGGGAGGTGGCTAGGCTCTCTCTCTTGTTGGAGCTGGTCATTGTCTGGCACTTGTCAATTATCAGCCCAATCCTGAATGTTGTCCAGGTCTTGCTGCAGGCGGGCAGGGACTGCTTCGTTATCTGAGGAGTAATCGGTGTACTCTTCTGATTGGGTACTTAAACAAAATGTCTGTAAATTAATACAACTTTAAATAAAACTTAACAAATTAAATTAAAATTTGGTTGTCCGGGTTGATGATGCACTCCAGTCCCCCCGATGCCCACCGGTCGCGGAAGTACTCAAGCGTGCCGGCGGACACCGCGTGCTCCATCTCCAGGGGGAGTAATCGGTGTACTCTTTTGTTTGGACCAGAATCAAATTTGACTGTAAATTAAACAAACTTCAAATGAAACTTAAACAAATCAAATTAAAATTGTGTTGTCCGGGTTGATGATGCACTCCAGTCCCCGCGGTGCCCACCAGTCGCGGAAATACTCAAGCATGCCGGCGGACACCGCGTGCTCCATCTCCAGGGGGAGTCATCAGTGTACTCTTTTTGATTGGACCAAAAGACAAATTATCTGTAAATTAATCAAACTTTAAATAAACCATAACAAATCAAATTAAAATGTGGTTGTCCAAATTGATAATGCACTCCAGTCCCCGCGGCGCCCACCGGTCGCGGAATGCCTCAAGCGTGCCAGCAGACACCGCGTGCTCCATCTCCAGGGGGAGTAATCGGTGTAAGGCAAGCCTGAATTCAAAGTTTAGTTCGCATGGTTAATGTCATGGATGCACCTGCCTCGGGGAGTTGACGGTTTGAAGAATTCAACCAAATTGGATGCACCCGCCTCGGGAGAGGAAGGGGTTCTGGGTTTGAGGAATGCAACAAAATGGGATGCACCCGCCTCGGGAGAGGAAGGGGTTCTGGGTTTGAGGAATGCAACAAAATGGGATGCACCCACCTCGGGAGAGGGAGGGGTTGAAGGTTTGAAGAATGCAACCAAATCTTTTCACGCTCGCACTCACACAGAAAGAGTCGCAGGCGGCGCTCGGCCACGCGCCGGATCCCGGTGGAGGAGTTGCCTCTGGACGGTCCGCCTTGAGCTTACAAAAGGCGCGGCCGCCGCCGCCGATCGGCAGCTGGACTCGGCGCGGTGAGGAGCGCGGAGCAGCCGGAGGAGGGGGGGAGGCGCTGAGCGGAGCAGCTGGACTCGGCGCGGTGAGGAGCGCGGAGCAGCCGGAGGAGGGGGGGAGGCGCTGAGTGAGCGAAAAAATAAAATGGTTTTGGGCGACCAGACCAAAGGCCCGGCCCGAGGCCGCAAGGCCAGGACGAGGAGGAGCCCAGCCCAAGGCGCGGCCGGCGGGCGGGCCCACGGTGTCGGGCCACATCCTGCAGGCGGTGGCCTGTCGCTGGCCGCCGTCAAGCAGGCGCTGTCGGCCGCCGGCTACGACATGCCGCGCATCAACTGGTGGGTGAAGCAGGCGGTGCGGAGCCTGGTGACCGAGGCCTCGCTGGTGCGGCCGGCCGGCAAGAACAAGCCCAGGGGGCGGAGGAGGAAGGAGGCCGGGGGGCGGCGATCCTGCTGCTGCTGCCGCCGAAGAAAGGCCGAGAAGAGGGCGGGCGGGGTCCGCCAGGGGGCGAGGCCCGCCGGGCGACCCGGGAGCCGTCGGGGGCCCCAGGTCCCCTCCAGGGGCAGGAAGCCCGGGAGCTGCCGAGACCAGAAGGCGGCAGCAGCCCCACGGGCGGCGGCCAAGACTGAAAACCCAAAACAGAAATACTACCCGTGTGAACCAAAACAACAGGCTCTTTTCAGAGCCACCACACCCTTCAGATGAAAGAGGTTGTTCCAGAATTATACAATAAATATCTTTATTTTTAAATCATTGCTGCGGCCGATAAACCCGAGAATCTTCGAATGATCCTGGCGGTTGTCCTCCAGCTCTGGGGAGACTTTGCAACCAGCTGCAGTCGCCGTGAAGCATCTTGCAGACTAGAATGAGTTGGAGAAAAAATAGTCACAGAAATGATTGGTATTCATTGGATTAAGAGTTGGAATTGTGTTGGTGTTTCTGCTCCATACGATCATCCATGTCGCCCTACTTTACCTCATGTTTCCAGCGTATTCTGCAGTGAGTGTCTCACTTCCTGACTCCAAGCCTTTCCACCATCTACAAGGCACAAGTCAGGAGTGTGATGGAATACTCTCCAGTGTGGACCATCGACAAGATGCACTGCAGCAACTCGCCAAGGCTTCTTCGGCAGCACCTCCCAGACCCGCGACCTCTTCCACCTAGAAGTACAAGGGCGGCAGGCGCATGGGAACACCACCACCTCCAAGTTCCCCTCCAAGTCACACATCATCCTGACTTAGAAATATATCGGCCAATCCTTCATCGTTGCTGGGTCAAAATCCTGGAACGCCCTCCCTAACAGCACTGTGGGAGTACCTTCACCACACGGACTGCAGCGGTTCAAGGAGGCGGCTCACCACCTCCTTCTCAAGGGCGATTAGGGATGGGCAATATAAGCTGGCCTTGCCAGCGATGCCTACATCCCGAGAATCTTTTAAAATACCAAATAAATTGCCTCAGGTTTAGCATTTGTGTACTATGCCATAAGGGTTTTAGTAAATAACTAATATTGCAGTGGCCTTTCTTAAACAGAAGCGATTAAGCGCATATATTTTTTTCTTAGACAATCTCTTTTGTAGTTTCTGGGACCTGTCTAATTTGTATATTATGGGGAGTTCCAGAATTGTTGTGGCTCGAATGAATGTATTTCACATAAGACATTTACTGTGGACGTGTCACATGAGAGTATGAGATTTTTTTATATATATATATAGCTTCGGGATTTTGCTCCAGCAAATTAAGGTTTCCCCATTCCTTGCATGGCAGCGGCTGCTGACAAAAAAAACTTGATAGGTGACTGTGATTTGTGCAGACTGAACATGTGGTATGTCAAGGATCAGCCAATTGGAATAGATAATTTGGCATCCGTCATTAGGATAAAGCTGTGTATATAAAGGAGGGGTTGCGGGCTCCATTTCAATGTTGCTTTGTGTTTTTATTAACCAGTCGAGGTGGAGAAGGAATTGAAGGGCTTGCCATGCCGACTGCTGCTGCTGTTTCCACCAGTTCCACCACAGCTGGTGCCAAGGGCGCCGTCTCCAAGAAGGGCTCGAAGAAAACCACCATGAAAATGACCAGGAGAGGGGACAGGAAGCACAGGAGGAGCAGGAAGCAGAGTTACAGCATCTACATCTACAAGGTGCTGAAGCAGGTCCACCCCGACACCGGCATCTCCTCCAAGGCCATGAGTGTCATGAACTCGTTCCTCACCGACATCTTCGAGCGCATCGCCTGCGAGGCCTCCCGCCTGATCCATTACACCAAACACCAGACCATCTCCTCCCGGGAGATCCAGACCGCCGTCCGCCTCCTGCTGCACGGGGAACTGGCCAAGCACGCCGTCTCGGAGGGGACCAAGGCGGTCACCAAATACACCAGCTCCAAGTAGAGTCCCCCTCCCAAAATAAAACCTGCAATTAAATCACCAAACGGCTCTTTTAAGAGCCACTTCACAAAGTCTTAAAACGGAGCTATAAAACAAAACCGAGACCCCTGAACAAATACTTCTGTTAGGCTGTATGTTAATGCAATGAATTGCTAAATTAATCGTCCGGTTCATCCATCTACATGGGGTGCGTTCTATTTATGAAAGCTGTTTTAATTCGCATTTCTTACTTTTGAGTATAAGTCCCAGAAGAGATTGGGGAATTCACGGGGAAGGGGGCAATCGGCGCTCAATAACTCCGAGAACAAGGATTTCGGTTGAAACCAAGGCTCTTCCCTGCCAGTTGAAGAATTTACTCTTGATATTGAAACCCAGGAGTACAGCGAAGATCAATGTTGCCGGACCGCCAATATTGTGGAAAAAAGCGGGTAAAATAGGAGGTCGCTCAAGCATTAATGTTCAGTGACGCCACATTTCAGTTCAGGAAGACCTTTGTTTTGTAGAGGGAAGGGGAGAACTTGGAGACAAGATATCATTGAGACCGCGACTTGGAGTAGGAGATAAGACGGACACATTTCCCCAGATCAAGAAATCTGCACAACTCGCATTTACAAACGACATTTAAGGTCGAAACACGTCCCAAGACGTTTCACGGGGGAAAGAGATGAAGAGACGCTCAAGTCTTTACAGAGAGTTGAGCTAAAGATACATGAAAAAAACATAAGATTCAGAAGAACTTAATAATAATAATAATCAACTTTATTGTCATTGTTAGTGCACAAGTGCAGTACAATGAAATGTAGGCTTGCGGCTCCTGAGAGTGTACATTTAGATTAAGACATTTAACATTCAACATTCATTTGGCTTGTAATACATAAAAATAAACATAATAAAGTGCATTGGCAGATGTGCAGGCTTTAGAGTTTATTTGTGGAGTTCAGTAGGATGACAGCCCTGGGAAAGAAGCTGTTCCTAAATCTGTTCGTTCGGGTGCGAATGCATCTGTAGCGTCTCCCAGATGGCAGGAGGGCGAGCAGACTGTGGCTGGGGTGGGTAGTGTCTTTGATGATGGTCAGTGACCTCCGTAAAGAGTGAGAGAGAATGTCTCTGGGGATATATAATCGCTCTGAGGTGATACACGCTTTGGAAAGAAGGCGACTTTGTTTTGTGTTTTGTTGGCGGGCATTTTTCAGGAGATGAGACCTTTGGCTGTGCAGCGTCCGGTTCGCCTGGTTAAATAGCGCCGGCTGCTGGAAACTCTTCATCCCCCAACACACACTCAGATAGATAGAGAGAGAGAGAAGGTCCCAGCCCAAGCCATGGCCGACACTCTCCCTGCCAGGAACACCAGGAGGAAGACCAGGACTGCGCCCCCGGCCAGGAGACCCAGCACCACCGTGTCCCAGCAGATCCTGGAGGCGGTGGCGGCCACCAAGGAGTGCCGGGGACTCTCGGCTCTCAAGAAGGTCCTCTCGGGCCGCGGCTACGACGTGGCCAGAAACAACTGGCGGGTCCACCAGGCGGCCCGGAGCCTGGTGACCAAAGGCTCACTGCTGCAGCCCACCGGCACCGGTGCCTCGGGCTCCTTCAGGCTCAGCAAGAGGTGGGGCGACCGGGAGGAGGAGGAGAAACCCAAGAGGGAGCCCGCCGCCGCCGCCAGGGAGAGGAGGAGGAGGATGAAGCAAGGTGCGGTCAGGAAAGCGGCGCCCAGGAGCAGAGGCTCGCCCAGGAAGACCAAGAAACAGGGTGCCGCCAGGAAGGGGGTGAGAAGGGCCACCGCCCGCAAACCCAAGGGCAGGAAGGCGGCCAGGGCCGAAGGGAAAGGCAAACGCCAGCGTGCAAAGTCGAGCAAGCTGGCCAAACAACCGGAGCAGGAAGCGGTCCAAACCCCCGCTCAGGAGGAGACCTCCCTGTCGGAGAAAGAAAGCCAAGTTTGCTCAGAGCAAGAGGGCAGCTCCTGAAGGGGAGACCAATCAGAGGATGAATACCTTCAATATCAAACAGCTCTTTTCAGAGCCACAAAAAACATTCACAAAGAGCCGGACCGGAGGGTTGGGTGTGTGAAAAAAGGAACATTGCAATTGGCCCGATGGTATATGACCAAAATCATCCTTATTGAAAAATAGAAAACCAATTATATCCCCATTACAATACTGGAAATTATTAAAAATTCGATTGAGTTTTAATTCCTGAAGTATACCTTCCAGGAATAATATAATATACGAACCAATATTGGTTTTTAACTCCTATTTTAAAGGTGGTTAAATTGAGAGCAGCAGAGCTGTGATAGATTGTAGGGCGGGAGAATCGGAAGACCAGGAGTCCTCAGCCTGGAGTCACTTTCAACAGTCCTCAGCCAGCTCCGCAACGGCAGCTTTTGCCTCAAATTGTTCATTTTGTTATATTTCTCGTTTCAGCAATGAGACTATCTGAAAATTTATAAATGGTTGAAATCCAATCCTGCCGTGCAGCTGATGATTGTTGCTGCAAGTATTTATTGCAATGGGCATATCGTGAAACTACAAACGTCTTTATGAACTCCTGCGGTTGCGGCGATGCCTTCTAGATAGCATTTAAATTCTGTTAGTTATTGACACGATTTCGGTAGGTCAGTCGTCTTCGCCACTTGAATGTGTAAGAATCAACGTTGAAACAACAATAATGAGCTATTTTCGCTTCCATTGTGTGCTTCCGATACACTTTTAATAGCCGAGCTGTGATTGTCTTTGTCAAGACCACCAATTTACATTTTTATAACGTAAAAAAACGGATGGTATCACAGAATACAACCTCCAAAACGCTGGCGAAATTCCTACAAAACGTGGTACTAAAATTCAGGCACCATAAACCAGGTGGCCCTACTTATAAACAAATGGAATTTTAGAATGTGGTCTCCAATGTACTGGTGAAATGTTGGGGACTTCCCAACATCCCAGGTAATAGGATTTGGTCACCAAGAACCAGTGTGTGATTGTGCGGACCCAGATCGATGAGTAGCCCCACAACCTATCAGCAACATTCAACACAACGCTTGAGAATGGAAGTTGCAGGTGATCCTTTCAAATGTTTATTTTCAAAAGTACAGCTCCGCGACCATGGCCAAAATTAACAGAACCTATGCGGTAAAGGCCACAAAACAGCATCGACATCTAAATGACATGACCTGCTGCATCAACGCATTGAAATGAAAATGCTGCTTATTGCCTGCTGGATCTTCTTGGGCACGGCGGCCGCAGATCTAATGTGCATGATCTCTGCCCAAACTTGCGGTAGGCAGCCCTTTGATTATCGCTATTGATAGGATGTGGTCTTCTCAAACATCCGCTCTCCTGTGAATTCAAAACCCCTCGGGTGTTTACAAGCTCTCCCTTGCCACTACTTCAATTTATATAGTGCCTTTCAAATCCTCTGGACATCCCAAAACACCTGACAACCTAAGATTACTCTTCAATGAAGGAACAGCCAGACAATCTGTTTTAGGTGGTGTTGGCTGAGTTGTGAAATGTTGGTGACATAGGAACAGGAGTTGGCCATTCAGCCCTTCCAGTCTGCTCTGCCATTCAATTAGATCATGGCTGATCTGTACCTCAACTCCATGTACCCACCTTAGCTCCGTATCCCTTGATATCCTTACAAAGGTGGTTGGGACACGGAGACACCTTTTTCTTCTTCAATTGCTGCTACGGGACTTATATCCACCCGAACTGAAGATTTCACCTGAATGACTGTGTAAGGGTAAACCGGGAGAGCTTCTTCTCCCCTCTGGTATAAAGGGTCGACGTCCGCCTTATTCCCTATCAATCACTCAGAGTCCTGCGAGGCCTCCCGCCTGATCCATTACACCAAACGCCATGCCTGGAGGAGTCGGTGTTCCACGTATATATGGAGTGTGAGAGGTTGGAGCCCCTCTTTCATTACCTGAAGGGGCTGCTCCTCGATTTTTGGTTGCACTTCAGTCCCACGCTCTTGATCTACGGTCACCTGGTGCGGAGGGGAGCGGGCAGGTTGGAGGACCTCCTTGTAGGCCTGCTCCTGGGCCTGGCTAAAAAAGCCATCAATTGGTCCAGGCAGCGGGCGGTCGAGGGGGTCGTCCAGCCAGATTGCCTGCCTCTCTTCCGCGGCCATGTTCGCGCCCGGGTGGCCCTGGAGCTGGAGCACGCGGTGTCCGCCGGCACGCTTGAGTACTTCCGCAACCAGTGGGCGCCGCGGGGACTGGAGTGCATCATCAACCCAGACCACCAAATTTTAATTTGATTTGTTTAAGTTTTATTTGAACTTTTGTTAATTGACAGTCAATTTGTTTAAGCACCAACCAAAAGAGTGCACCAAACGCCAGACCATCTCCTCCCGGCCGGGAGATCCAGACCGCCGTCCGCCTCCTGCTGCCCGGGGAACTGGCCAAGCACGCCGGACCATCTCCTCCCGGCCGGGAGATCCAGACCGCCGTCCGCCTCCTGCTGCCCGGGGAACTGGCCAAGCACGCCGTCTCAGAGGGGACGAAAGCTGTCACCAAATACACCAGCTGCAAATAAAGCCTCTCGTTCCTCCCACCTTAAAAACTCAACCCAAAGGCTCTTTTCAGAGCCACTCACCAGATCCAGAAGGGACTATTTATTTTCATTTGACTAATGACATTTGAAATATGGACAGCATAAAGAACGAAACTCTGTAAAAAATGTTTTATCATCCTTTCTTTATTTAACCCTCTTTCATTTTTTGTCGTATGTTCAGATTTTGCTGGTGTGTTTTTGTAATACAGTATATCGTTAATTTAATATAGATTGAAATTTAACAAACATATAACAAAATGATGCATTGTCACTGCCCTGTTTTGTACAAAGCACTCATTTATAAGCGGGTCGCTGAAAAGCTAAAATGAAATTAAATCTGTCAATTCAGGAACCAGTAATTTTAAAGGATCAATTTGCCATAATTTACAATTTAATAATGAATTATTCAGTCTCACAGATGCCATTTTAATGATTATCCAGTCAAACAGACGCTATAATTTTAATTAAAATGATTATTCAGTCCCACAGATGACAATCTTTAGCAGTAATTATTATTATTTAGTCTCACAAATGCCATAGTTTTAATTATTATTCAGTCTCAGATACCATAATTTTAACGATCATTATTCAATCCCACAGATGCAATGATTTTAACAATAATGATTATTATTCAATCCCACAGATGCAATAATTTAAACAATAATGATTTTTTTCAATCCTACAGATGCAATAATTTAAACAATAATGATTATTATTCAATCCCACAGATGCAATAATTTAAACAATAATGATTATTATTCAATCCCACAGATGCAATGATTTAAACAATAATGATTATTATTCAGTCTCACAGATGCAATGATTTTAATAACTGGTTAATATTCAGTCCCACAGAGGGCCATCACTTTAACAATAACGAGTCTGAATCACAGACGAGCTCTTATTCTATAAGCCGCCTTTTTCGTTGGTGTCCGAGGTTGGAGCGGATTGAAAAGCGCGCCAATCAGAGGCAGAGATATAACAACAGAAAATGCTGGAAAAACTCAGCAAGTCAGGCAACATCCGTGGAGAGAAATTTGAGTTGACGTTTCGGGTTTGACCCTTCTTCAAAACTGGAGAGAAAAGGAACTAGATCGAAGGCAGGGCTGCGATCGGACAAAAGAATAAAAGAACCAAAAGAAGTAAAAGAGATTAGAAGCTAGATCAAACACGAGAAGGGAAACTGAAAGTAATGAAGATGAACAAGGTTGAAGAGCCAAACGGAGATCCCGTCGCAGAGAAGAGCAGAACTTCTTCAAGGTAGGCATTCCTAGAAGAGGTGTGGCAGTGAACCAAACACTAGTACGATAGCAAAATACTGCAGATGTTGGAAATCCGAAATAACAACAGAGGCAGAGATATGCCGGGTTTTCAGCCAATCAGAAGGCGCGGCTGGGCTGGGCTGGGCGGGGCCGGCGGCTGCTATAAAAGCCGCAGCCCGGAGCGGGGAGGAGCAGTTGGAGAACAGAGTTAGAGAGCAGTTCGCCCCCTGGGGGAAGGACAGCCGCCGCCCGCCCGGGGAGAAGGGACAGCAGTCGGCCGGCACCTTGGGCAACAAGGGCTCGCGGTGGGCGGGGCTATGACGTCACCCGCGCGCTGAGGCGGTTGAACGGCCGATCAGGAGCCACGTGACCCCGGAGCTGGCGGCGGCCTTTTAACACAGTGGGCGGGGGCCCCAGGCGTTGCGGGCTGCGATTGGTGAGCGCAGCTGTCAATCTACGAGTCGCAGCCAATAGCAAAGACGGACTCCGTGAGGGACTTTAAGCGCGGGCTGCGTGGCCGCAGTGCGCATGCTCGGTGCTGCTCGAAGTCCCCGGATGAGGCTCCGGTTTGAGGAAGGAGATAAAATGGCGGCGGGACTGAGGAACGGCGGATGGTGCGGTGAGTGTGGATCAGAGAACCTCCGACATTTACAGCAGCGCCGGCCTCTCTCAGGCAATCTCTGGGAACCTGGGGTCGAAGGGGCGGGCGAGAGAGAAAGATCAGAGAGAGTCCCATTGACTCAGATACACAGTGGTCCTGGAGATAGACTGGGGAGAAAGGTCAGAGAGAGTCCCATTGACTCAGATACACACTGGTCCTGGAGATGGACTGGGGAGAAAGGTCAGAGAGTCCCATTGACTCAGATACACACTGGTGCTGGAGATGGACTGGGGAGAAAGGTCAGAGTCCCATTGACTCAGATACACACTGGTCCTGGAGATAGACTGGGGAGAAAGGTCAGAGAGAGTCCCATTGACTCAGATACACACTGGTCCTGGAGATAGACTGGGGAGAAAGGTCAGAGAGAGTCCCATTGACTCAGATACACACTGGTCCTGGAGATAGACTGGGGAGAAAGGTCAGAGAGAGTCCCATTGACTCAGATACACACTGGTCCTGGAGATAGACTGGGGAGAAAGGTCAGCGAGAGGCCCATTGACTCAGATACACACTGGTCCTGGAGATGGACTGGGGAGAAAGGTCAGAGTCCCATTGACCCAGATACACACTGATCCTGGAGATGGACTGGGGAGAAAGGTCAGCGAGAGGCCCATTGACTCAGAGACACACTGGTTCCTCCCTCCCTTCCATTTCCTGATTTACAGCTATATCTGGGATGTTACTTGTATCCTCTATGGTGAAGACCGATACAAAATACCTGTACAATTCAACTGCCATCTCCTTATTTTCCATTATTAATTCCCTGACTCTCTATCGGACCAACACTCACTTTGTTAAATCTTTTCTTCAATAAATATCGATAGAAACTCTTACTATCTGTTTTTATATTTCTAGCTAGCTTTCTCTCGTACTCTAATTTTTCTCATTAATCTTTTAGTCACTCTTTGCTGTTTGTTATATTCTGTCCTATCTTCTGACCTGCCAGCCATCTTTGCGCAATTATATGCTTTTTCTTTAAGTTTGATACTATCATTAATTTTTTAGTTAACCATGGATTGTGGGTCCTCCCCTTGGAATTTCTCTTTGTTGTTGGAATGTATATATTCTGAAATATCCCCTTAAATGTCTGCCACTGCATCTCTATTGACCGATCCCTTAACCTAATTTGCCAGTTCACTTTAACTAGCTCTGCTTTCATGCCCTCGTAATTGCCCTTATTTAATTTTAAAATACTAGTCTTGGACCCACTCTTCTTTCCCTCAAACTGAAGGTAAAGTTCAATCATATTATGATCGCTGCTACCTAGGGGCTCCTTCACTATGAGGTCTTTAATCCTATCTCATTGCACAATACCAGGTCTAGTATAGCCTGCTCTCTGGTTGGCTCCAGAACGTGCTGTTGTAAGAAACTATCCTGAAAACATTCTATGAACTCCTCATTTAGGCTACCTTTGCCCATCTGATTTTTCTGGTCTCTATGTAGATTAAATCCCCCATGATTATTGCCATACCTTTCTGACAAGCTCCCATTATTTCTTCCTTTATACTCCATCCTGTGTGGTTACTGTTCGGGGGCCTGTACACCACTCCCACAAGTGACTTCTTGCCTTTATCATTTCTCATCTCTACCCAAACCGCTTCTACATCCTGGTTTCCTGAACTTGGGTCATCCCTCTCTATTGTGCTAATACCATCATTAATTAACAGAGCCACCCCTCCACCTTTTCCTAGCTTTCTGTCCTTCCTAGATGTCACGTACTCTTCAATATTCAGGTCCCAATCTATGTCATCCTGCAGCCATGTTTCTGTAATGGCTATCAGATCATACTTATTTATTCCTATTTGCGCCATCAGTTCACCTGTTTTGTTTTGAATGCTACGTGCATTCAGATGCAGAGCCTTTAGTTTTGTCCTTTTATTTTTGTAACCTCTAGCCTTAACTGTTGATTTACTCTTAGATTTGTCCTCTCTACCCCTTCCTGTCACGGTCTGTTTATCATTTCCCATATTAATACCTTTCTCTATTGCCTTGTCTCTACTCTTTGATTTACCACATCTTCCCAAATTTGATCCCTTGCCCCCACTATTTAGTTTAAAACCCTCTCTACCGCCCTAGTTATATGACTCGCCAGAACACTGGTCCCAGCACGGTTCAAGTGAAGACCGTCCCAATGACACAGATCTCACTTTCCCCAGTGTGGTGCCAGTGCCCCAGGAATCGAAACCCATTTCTCCCACACCAGTCTTTGAGCCACACATTCATCTGTCTAATTTGATTTACCCTATGCCAATTTGCTCGTGGCTCAGGTAATAATGCAGACATTATTACCCTTGAGGTTCTGCTTTTTAATTTAGCCCCTAGCTGCTCATAGTCTCTCAGCAGAACCGCTTTCCTAGTTCTAACTGTGTTGGTACCTACATGGACCATGGCCATTGGCTCCTCCCCCTCCCACTGCAAGTTCCTCTAGCCCAGAGCAGATATCCTGAACCCTGGCACCGGGCAGGCAACACCGCCATCTGGACTCTTGGCCGCAGAGAACTGTATCTATCGCCCTGACTATGCTATCCTTTATTACCACTATATTCCTATTAACTCCCCCCGCTTGAATCGCTTCCTGTGCCACGGTCAGTTTCCTCATCCACCCTGCAGCCACCGCTTTCATGCATACAGGCCGCAAGAACCTCAAACCTGTTGGACAATTGCAAAGGCTGAGGCTCCCCCACCTCCTGGGTCCCCATAGCTGCCTCACTTTTAATTTAATTTGAATGAATTAAAGGGTAAGGCATGGCAGGAGAGCTCTGTGCCGTCGTATGGTCTTCCTGCACTATGTGGGAAATCAGGGACACTTCCTGTGTCCCTGACGACCATGTGTGCGGGAAGTGTATCCAGCTGCAGCTACTGACAGACCGCATTGTGGTGCTGGAGCTGCGAGTGGATACATACTGGAGCATTCGCGATGCTGAGGATGTCGTGGATAGCACATTTAGGGAGTTGGTCACACCGCAGGTAAAGGCTGTACGGGCAGGAAGAGAATGGTTGACCACCAGGCAGAGTAGTAGGCGCAGGCAGGTAGTGCAGGGGTCCCCTGTGACTATCCCCCTCTCAAACAGATATACCGCTTTGGATATTGTTGGGGAGGATGGCTTATCGGGAAGGCAGCAGCAGCCAACTTCCTGGCACCGTGGGTGGTTCTGCTGCACAGGACGGGAGGAAAAAGAGTGGGAGAGCTATAGTAATAGGGGATTCTATTGTAAGGGGAACAGATAGGCGTTTCTGCGGCCACAAACGTGACTCCAGGATGGTATGTTGCCTCCTGGTGCAAGGGTCAAGGATGTCCCCAGAGTGGCTGCAGAACATTTTGGAAGGGGAGGGTGAACAGCCAGTTGTCGTGGTGCATATAGGTACCAACGATATAGGTACAAAACGGGATGAGGTCCTAAAAGATGAATATAGGGAGTTAGGAGGTAAATTTAAAAATAGGACCTCAAAGGTAGTAATCTCAGGATTGCTACCAGTGCCACGTGCTAATCAGAGTAGAAATAGAAGGATATTTCAGATGAATACGTGGCTAGAGGAATGGTGCAAGGGGGAGGGATTCAAATTCCTGGGACATTGGAACCGGTTCTGGGGGAGGTGGGACCAGTACAAAACTGACAGTTTGCACCTGGGCAGGACCGGGACCGATGTCCTTGGGGGAGTGTTTGCTAGTGCTGTGGGGGAGGGTTTAAACTAAAATGGCAGGGGGTTGGGAACCTGAGCAGGGAGACAGAGGAAAGGGAAACCAGGATAGAAGCAAAAGACAGGAAGGAGAAAAACAAAGGTGGCAGTCAGAGAAATCAAGGGTTTAAATCAAATATGGCCACAGTAAATAATAATTCTAAAAGGTCTAAGAGCGTTAAAAAAACAAGCCTGACGGCTTTGTGTCTTAATGCAAGGAGCATTCGTAATAAAGTGGATGAATTAGCTGCGCAAATAGAGGTAAACAGAATGATATGATTGGGATTATGGAAACATGGCTCCAGGGTGACCAAGGCTGGGAACTCAACATCCAGGGGTATTCAATATTCGGGAAAGAAAGGCAAAAAGGAAAAGGAGGTGGGGTAGCATTGCTGGTTAAAGAGCAGATTAACACAATTGTAAGGAAGGATATTAGCTCTGATGATGTGGAATCCTTATGGGTAGAATTGAGAAATACCAAGTGGCAGAAAACGTTAGTGGGAGTGGTATACAGAACCCCAAACAGTAATGCGGAGGTTGGAGATGGCATTAAACGGTAAATTAGAGATGCGTGGAATAAGGGCACAGCAGTTATCATGGGTGACTTTAATCTACATATAGATTGGGCTAACCAAATTAGTAACAATACTGTGGAGGAGGAATTCCTGGAGTGTATACGGGATGGTTTCCTGGACCAGTATGTCGAGGAACCAAGTTGAGATCAGGCCATCTTAGACTGGGTATTATGTAATAAGAAAGGATTAATTAGCAATTTTGTTGTGCGAGGCCCCTTGGGTCGGAGCGATCATCATAATATGATAGAATTCTTCATTAAGATGGAGAGTGAAGTAGTTGACTGAGACTAGGGTCCTGAATTTAAATAAAGGAAACTACGATGGTATGAGGCGCGAGTTGGGTAGGATAGATTGGGGAATGTCACTCAAAGGGTTGATGGTGAATAGGCAATTGCAAACATTCAAAGATGAACCGCATGGATGAACTACAGAATTTGTTCATCCCTGTTTGGCATAAAAATAAAACAAAAAAGTTGACTCAACCGTGGCTAATAAGGGAAATTAGGGATAGCGTAAGATCCAAGGAGAGGACATATAAATTGGCCAGAAAAAGCAGTAAACGTGAGGATTGGGAGCAGTTTCAGATTCAGCAAAGGAGGACAAAGGGATTAATTAAGAGGTGGAAAATGGAGTATGAGAGTAAGCTTGCAGGGAACATAAAAACTGACTGCAAAAGCTTCTATAGATATGTGAAGAGAAAAAGTTTGGTGAAGTCGAGCGTAGGTCCCTTGCAGTCAGAATCAGGGGAATTTATAATGGGGAACAAAGAAATGGCAGACCAATTAAATACATACAGGAAACTTTGGTTTATCCGGCGGTTGTATGTCCGTAAACCTCAATCTAACTGCAGAAATCAGCAGCCGTTTTGGTGAGGTTTTTTTTCTTCTAGCATTCTTTTAACAGGCAGGCTCTGGAAAGCATCTCTAGCTTAGCAACAGCTTCAGAGACGCTTCCAAGATACGGGCCGAGTGTTTACAAGCTGTTGCTCAGCAACAGTGTTTGTTGTCAGATACGGAGATGAAAACCTCCGTATCCTACAACATTAGCGCTGGTCTATCCGGAAGTTTGGATAGATCGGCAGCAGCTCGGTCCCGTCGGTGCCGGATATCGCGAAGTTTCCTGTACTTTGGTTCTGTCTTCACAAAGGAGGACACAAATAACCTCCCAGAGATGTCGGGGAACATAGGGTCTAATGAGAGGGAGGAACTGAAAGAAATCAGTATTTGTAGGGAAATTGTGTGAGGGAAATTGATGGGATTGAAGTCCAATAAATCCCCAGGGCCTGATAATCTACATCCTAGGGTACTTAAGGAAGTGGCCATAGAAATAGTCTATCTTCCAAAATTCAATAGACTTGAACAGTTCCCATGGATTGGAGGATAGCTAATATTACCCCACTATTCAAAAATGGTGGTAGAGAGAAAATGGGGAATTACAGACCGGTAAGCCTGACATCGGTAGTGGGGAAAATGCTAGAGTCCATTATAAAAGATGTAATGGCAGTTGGAAAACAGTGATAGGATCAGACAAAGTCAACATGGATTTACAAAAGGTAAATCGTGCTTGACTAATCTACTGGAATTTTTTGAGGATGTAACTGGTAAAATAGATGAGGGAGAACCAGTGGATGTGGTGTATTTGGACTTTCAGAAGGCTTTCGATAAGGTCTCGCATAAGAGATTAGCGTGTAAAGTTAAGGCACATGGGATTGGGGGCAAGGTACTGACTTGGATAGAGAACTGGTTGGCAGACAGGAAGCAAAGAGTTGGAATAAACGGGTCTTTTTCCGAGTGGCAGGCAGTGACTCGTGGGGTACCCCAGGGATCGGTCCTCGGACCCCAGCTATTCACAATATATATAAATGATCTAGACGAGGGGACGAGATGTAATATCTCCAAGTTTGCAGACGACACAAAGCTGGGTGGGCGTGTGTGCTGTGCGGAGGATGCCGAGAAAGCCCAGTATGATTTGGACAGGTTGGGTGATTAGGCAGAAGCATGGCAGATGCAGTATAATGTGGATAAATGCGAGGTTATCCACTTTGGTGGCAAAAACAGGAAGGCAGATTATTATCGGAACAGCAATAGATTGGGAGAAGGCGAAGTGCAACGAGACCTGGGTGTCCTTGTGCACCAGTCACTGAAGGTAAGCATGCAGGTGCAGCAGGCGGTTAAGAAGGCAAATGGTATGTTGGCCTTCGTAGCGAGAGGGTTCGAGTACAGGAACAAGGATGTTTGCTGCAGTTGTACAGGGCCTTGGTGAGACGTCACCTTGAGTATTGTGTGCAGTTTTGGTCACCTTATTTGAGGAAGGATGTTCTTGCCATGGAGGGAGTGCAGCGAAGATTCACCAGACTGATACCTGGGATGCCAGGAATGACGTATGAGGAGAGATTGTGTCGATTGGGCTTATACTCACTGGAGTTTAGAAGAATGAGAGGGGATCTCATTGAAACTTATAAAATTCTAACAGGACTGGACAGACTGGATGCAGGAAGGATGTTCCCGATGGTCGGGGAGTCCAGAACCAGGGGTCACAGTCTAAGGATAAGGGGTAAGCCATTTAGGACAGAAATGAGGAGGAATTTCTTCACCAGAGTGGTGAACCTGTGGAATTCTCTACCACAGAAGACAGTGGAGGCCAATTCATTAAATATATTCAAGAAGGAGTTAGCTATATTTCTTAAGGCTAAAGGGATCAAGGGATATGGGGAGAAGGCAGGGACAGGGTACTGAATTTGGATGATCAGCCTTGATCTCAATAAATGGTGGAACAGGCTCGAGGGGCCGAATGGCCTACTCCTGCTCCTATCTTCTATGTTTCACTCGCAGTCACATCCTCCTGTCCCTGACCACTGACCAAATCCAAAGACCCTATCCTAAGGGGTGTGACTGCCTCCTGGAATAATGTGTCCAGGTAACTTTCCCCCTCCCTGATGTATCGCAGTGTCCACAACTCGGCCTCCAGCTCCTCAACTCTGAGCCGAAGCTCCTCGAGCCGCAGACACTTATCACAGACGTGTTCGTCCTGGATCAGACTGGCGTCCAGGAGCTCCCACATACTGCAGTCGCAACACATCACCTGCCCTGCTATCTTTATTGAGTCTTAATTAATTTATTTTATAACCCTACTACACCCAATAAGATTTATTACTGCTAGTAATCTTTACTAATACTAATGAAACCGTACAGTTACTAAAACTTCCTGGGCTTTAAAAGATAAGTGTAAGAAGTCACACAACACCAGGTTATAGTCCAGTGAAGTCACCTGACGAAGGAGCAGCGCTCCGAAAGCTTGTGATTTCAAATAAAACTGTTGGAGTATAACCTGGTGTGTGACTTCGTACATTTGTCCACCCCAGTCCAACACCTGCATCTCCACACCATGGCTACTATTAAAAGATAAGAGAAGTGAGCAAAATACTCACCGACCAATCACTTACCCGTTTCCCTGTGATGTCACCTTTTATTTTTCTCCGAATGCGGTTGGGGGGTTTCACAGAGCTGAACTCCCACTGGTTCTCTGTCCCCTCGTGCAGCTTTTTAACTTCTGCTGTCCTGGAGGCTGAGAAAGATAGATAAAGGAGCACTTCCCTCCACTCCTCGCCTAACTCCCTTTCTCATCAAATGCACAGGTTTACAGTCGGTGTAAAGTTAAGGCACATGGGATTGGGGGCAAGGTACTGACTTGGACAGAGAACTGGTTGGCAGACAGAAAGCAAAGAGTTGGAATAAACAGGACTTTTTCTGAATCGCAGACAGTGACTAGTGGGGTACCGCAGGGATCGGTCCTAGGACCCCAGCTATTCACAATATATATTAATGATCTAGACGAGGGAACTAGATGTAATATCTCCAAATTTGCAAATGACACAAAGCTGGGTGGGCGTGTGTGCTGTGAGGAGGATGTCGAGAAACTCCAGGATGATTTGGACATGTTGGGTGATTGGACAGAAAATGGCAGATGCAATATAACGTGGATAAATGTGAGGTTGTCCACTTTGGTGGCAGAAACAGGAACGCAGATTATTATCTAAATGGCAATAGATTGGGAGAAGGGGAAGTGCAATGAGACCTGGGTGTCCTTGTGCACCAGTCGCTGAAGGTAAGCATGCAGGTGCAGCAGTCAGTTAAGAAGGCAAATGGTATGTTGGCCTTCGTAGCGAGAAGGTTTGAGTACAGGAACAAGGATGTCTTGCTGCAGTTGTACAGGGCCTTGGTGAGACCACATCTTGAGTATTGTGTGCAGTTTTGGTCGCCTTATCTGAGGAAGGATGTTCTTGCCGTGGAGGGAGTGCAGCGAAGATTCACCAGGCTGATACCTGGGATGGCAGGAATGACGTATGAGGAGAGATTGGGTCGATTGGGCTTGTACTTGCTGGAGTTTAGAAGAATGAGAGGGGATCTCATTGAAACTTATAAAATTCTAACAGGACTGGACAGACTAGATGCAGGAAGGATGTTCCCGATGGTCGGGGAGTCCAGAACCAGGGGTCACAGTCTAAGGATAAGGGGTAAGCCATTTAGGACAGAAATGAGGAGGAATTTCTTCACCCAGAGAGTGGTGAACCTGTGGAATTCTCTGCCACAGAGGGCGGTGGAGGCCAATTCATTAAATATATTCAAGAAGGAGTTGGATATATTTCTTAAGGCTAAAGGGATCAAGAGATATGGAGAGAAGGCAGGGACAGGGTACTGAATTTGGATGATCAGCCATGATCTCATTGAATGGCGGAGCAGGCTCGAGGGGCCGAATGGCCTGCTCCTGCTCCTATCTTCTATGTTTCTGTTCCAAGCTGCACTCCGTGACAAACGGCACTCAGTTGTGAATTACAATTCTGAACTGGACGCTGGATTTACTGAGTTATTTTCTATCAGTAAATCTATTTCTGAATTTTGCGATGGCAGTTGAATTAAATGATTATCATTTAAGTATAAACTGATAAAATGATACGTAAATCTTATATTTTCATGATTATTAGTAAAATTATTTTGTGTTGTCAGAGAAAAGATTCTTGTTGGTCCCATGATCCAGGTGTCTGGAGACATACAATTCGAGAACTAACAGATTCAGCTGGTTTAAGACAATCTGCTTTTCAGCGGTCACAGGGTGAATCTCCAACAATGCGACTATTGTATTGATGTATTTCTGTAGATGTGGCACTGCTTAATGTTCTGTACAGATTGAACTGACGGTGGATTCAGTAAACCCGCAGTGTCTGGTCTAGTGGTGTAAAAATCTGTTATTGGAATCGCAGCTTCATGGTTAGAAACACTGGCTGAATGTTCAGGGTTAATGTTCTTCACTAAACTCCGAACATGTGATGTTGGTTTTGTTATTTCTGTTTTCGGTTATTGTCGGTGAGTGATTTCCTCTGTTGTCAGGGTAACAATCTGTCAGATCTCAGTGCCAGAGGCCTTGGCTCCAATTTATATCTGAAAGTCTGTGAAACATTCAGTGTAAACTCCTGTCTATGTACTCGGCAGTCCAGGAGTAGGAACCTGTTGGTTCTGAGCAGTAGGGTATGTGGATACATATCATTGGTAAGACTTCCTCTTGCTATGGTTTAGTAACTTTCTTTTTTAAATTTGATAAACTCTGTCTCATTATATTTTTGAGTAGTGAATATTGTTCCACATGTTGTTCAGTTCTGGGCACCGCCCCTCAGGAGAGAGATGTTGGCCTTGGAGGGGATGCAGAGGGGATTCATCACCTGAGCTAAAATGGTTCAATTATTGCAAAGACTAGCCTTCTATTCCCTGGAACATAGAAGATCAAGGGGTCATCTAATTGAGGTGTTTAAGGGGAGCGATAGTGATACTCTCCTGCTGTGTTGCCGTCCCGTGCAGGCGCAGTGCTGGGCGGCGCGGGTTGATCGGTGAGTGTGGGTCAGACACCGGCTGGTTGCCCGGGTTACAGGGCCTGCTCTGTGACTGAGGGAACTCTGCTCCATTCAACACCTGGCCCGACAGCGGCTGCTCAGCCCCGAGTTTAGATCACAGCGAGTGAGGGAGGGTTACAGGGTCACCGCTCTAGTTAGTAACTCCACACAGAAAATGGCGCGTTTCAGTCTACAGGAGTGAGAATGCGGAAGTCTCAGTTCTAATGTTTTACATCACAAGGAGGGAGGGTAAAGTGCAACAGAACCGGTTTGTAATGGAGGGGAGATTCCTGTTAGCATCAGGTCCCGGGGAATGAGCTGACCTGACTCTCAATACAGGGGCTGGTCCGGGGGTGGAGGCTGCGGTGGGTTCATCAGGTCCCGGGGAATGCGCTGAACCGGCTGACAATACAGGGCCTGGTCCGGGGGTGGAGGGCACGGGGGGTTCATCAGCAGTTTGGACACACAATGGCGGATTTCTGCCCAGAGCAGTGAAAATGGGGGAGTCTCAGGAGGCCGGAATTTTACTGTGAGGAACATCTCCAAACTAAATACTCTGCCTTGAAACTGGGTTTGGCGAGAGGACGGAGTTATAGAATAGAAATACCAGTGAGATCAGACAGTGTGTAACCTGGGGAGAATGGGCCCAGTGAGATCAAACCGTGTGTTACCCGGGGAAAGATGGCCCCAGCTTCGGTTTGCCTAAAGCACAGGGAAATTGTACATTTCCATCCAGAACTTTGGTGATATGCTGGAAGCCCAGGCGGGCGGGGATCTGAGAAAAGGGACAACATCAGACAGAAGCACTCGGACCCAAACTTTTATTTTTATTAAGCGGCAGAAAAGTCTACATTACATTACTTCACACTATTCATGTTGTTATTTTCAGTCCTGCCATAATTAGATCTCCCGGTGAAAGACTGAGTGATTGAGAAAGGTCCACAGCTGAGAGTAAACAGGGATTGCAGACTGAGGAACGACAGCAGGTAAACCAGCACAGGATTGTGAGAGCACCAACTGCAGAGAACTCTTCCGATTCAAAGAGCTTCCAGAGATCGACTGGGGGAAAAGGTAAGAGACAGTCCCATTGACTCAGATACACACTGGTCCTGGAGATGGACCCTCCCGCACTCACCCCCCTCCCGCGCTAGCCACCCCCCCCCCCCCCATCCGCGCTGGCCCCCCCCCCCCCCATCCGCGCTGGGCCCCCCCCCCCCATATCCGCGCTGGCCCCCCCCCCCCCCCCATCCGCGCTGGCCCCCCCCCCCCCATATCCGCGCTGGCCCCCCCCCCCCCATATCCGCGCTGGCCCCCCCCCCCCATATCCGCGCTGGCCCCCCCCCCCCCCATATCCGCGCTGGCCCCCCCCCCCCCCATATCCGCGCTGGCCCCCCCCCCCCCATATCCGCCGCTGGCCCCCCCCCCCCCATCCGCGCTGGCCCCCTCCCCCCCCCCCCCCCCCCCCCCCCCATCCCGCGCTGGCCCCCCCCCTCCCGCGCTGGCCCCCCCCCCTCCCGCGCTGGCCCCCCCCCTCCCGCGCTGGCCCCCCCCCTCCCGCGCTGGCCCCCCCCCCCTCCCGCGCTGGCCCCCCCCCCTCCCGCGCTGGCCCCCCCCCCCTCCCGCGCTGGCCCCCCCCCCTCCCGCGCTGGCCCCCCCCCTCCCGCGCTGGCCCCCCCCCCTCCCGCGCTGGCCCCCCCCCCTCCCGCGCTGGCCCCCCCCCTCCCGCGCTGGCCCCCCCCCCTCCCGCGCTGGCCCCCCCCTCCCGCGCTGGCCCCCCCCCTCCCGCGCTGGCCCCCCCCCTCCCGCGCTGGCCCCCCCCCTCCCGCGCTGGCCCCCCCCCTCCCGCGCTGGCCCCCCCCCTCCCGCGCTGGCCCCCCCCCTCCCGCGCTGGCCCCCCCCCTCCCGCGCTGGCCCCCCCCCCTCCCGCGCTGGCCCCCCCCCCTCCCGCGCTGGCCCCCCCCCCTCCCGCGCTGGCCCCCCCCTCCCGCGCTGGCCCCCCCCCCTCCCGCGCTGGCCCCCCCCCCCTCCCGCGCTGGCCCCCCCCCCTCCCGCGCTGGCCCCCCCCCTCCCGCGCTGGCCCCCCCCCCCCCCCCCCCGCGCTGGCCCCCCCCCCTCCCGCGCTGGCCCCCCCCCCCCTCCCGCGCTGGCCCCCCCCCCTCCCGCGCTGGCCCCCCCCCCTCCCGCGCTGGCCCCCCCCCTCCCCGCGCTGGCCCCCCCCCCCCTCCCGCGCTGGCCCCCCCCCCCTCCCGCGCTGGCCCCCCCCCCCCTCCCGCGCTGGCCCCCCCCCCCCGCGCTGGCCCCCCCCCCCTCCCGCGCTGGCCCCCCCCCCTCCCGCGCTGGGCCCCCCCCCCCTCCCGCGCTGGCCCCCCCCCCCTCCCGCGCTGGCCCCCCCCCCTCCCGCGCTGGCCCCCCCCCTCCCGCGCTGGCCCCCCCCCTCCCGCGCTGGCCCCCCCCCTCCCGCGCTGGCCCCCCCCCCCCCCCGCGCTGGCCCCCCCCCCCCCCCCGCGCTGGCCCCCCCCCCCCCCGCGCTGGCCCCCCCCCCGCGCTGGCCCCCCCCTCCCGCGCTGGCCCCCCCCTCCCGCGCTGGCCCCCTCCCTCCCGCGCTGGCCCCCCCCCTCCCGCGCTGGCGCCCCCCCCCCGCTCTGGCCCTGCCCCTTGGCCTTCTTTACAGAGGCTGGTGTCGGGAGCAGTGAGACCGGAGACCCAGTGAGTATTTAAACTCACTTTCGTGGGCTTTCTTTACAGAGGCTGGTTTCGGGAGCAGTGAGACAGGGTTAAATTCTGCGGTTTATATTTTCTTGCGTCTCTGCGGTGGAGTGGGGACAGTTGGTAAATAAGCACCCTAGAGTATATCTTTAACTGGTGGTATTGAATTAATTTAAATTAATTAAAGGGGTAAGTCATGCCAGGAGAGCCCAGCCCCGTGTTATGCTCCTCTTGCTCTATGTGGGAATTCAGGGACGCTGCCAGTGTCCCTGATGACCACGTGTGCCAGAAATGCATCCAGCTGCAGCTACTAACGGGCCGTATTGAGGCACTGGAGCTGCGGATGGATGGGTTGTGGAGCATTCACGATGCTGAGAGGGTCGTGGATTACACGTTTGAGTTGGCCACGCCGCAGGGTCGGGCTGCACAGGCAGAAGGGAAATGGGTGACCACCAGGCGGAGCAATAGAAGCAGGCAGGTAGTGCAGGGGACCCCTGTGGCCATCCCCCTTTCAAACAGCTATACCAATTTGGATACTGTTGAGGGGGATGACTCACCAGGGGAAGGCAGCAGCAGCCAACTTCCTGGCACCAGGGGTGCTTCTGCTGCTCAGGAAGGGAGGAAAAAGAGTGGGAGAGCAATAGTGGTAGGGGATTCTATCGTAAGGGGAACAGATAGGCGTTTCTGTGGCCATAGACGTGACTCCAGGATGGTTTGTTGCCTCCCTGGTGCCAGGGTCAAGGATGTCACTGAACGGCTGCAGGGCATTCTGAAGGGGGAGGGTGAACAGGCAGAGGCCGTGGTTCACATTGGGACCAACGACATAGGTAGGAAGAGGGATGATCCTGCAGCAAGAATTTAGGGAGCTAGGTAGCAGATTAAAGAGTAGGACCTCAAAGGTTGTAATCTCTGGATTACTCCTGGTGCCACGTGCTAGTGATTATAGGAATAGGAGGAGATGAATGCGTGGCTAAAGAGTTGGTGCAGGAGGGAGGGCTTTAGTTTCCTGGATCACTGGGTGTTCGATCGGGTAATTAATTTCAGTGGACCACACTGATCTGAGGTCAACACACTAAAATAAAAGTTTGCGAGCCCGGTGGTAAGTTTTAAATAGTCGATTTATTGCATCACTTGATTTACACTGTTTGACTTCCTTCATCCGACTAACATCATATTCAAAATGGCTGTTTTTTATACAGCAGCAGATGTACCCACCCCTTTATTACCATTGGCTCAGCAGCATGCATGCAGAGCTATTGTTGGTTCAACTACATCACACTGATTGGATCTCTGATACATCAATCATTCCTTTGTTCTCTAAGCAGAATCATCACTTTCAGTTTTAAGCTAAGATCAGCACTTTCACAGTTTAAGCTAAATCAGCATTTTCATTGTTCTGTTTTTAAGTCAGCCGATGTGAGTTACCAGCTGTGATTGGATCTGATACATCACACCATCCTTTGGCATGTGGTCAGCTTAAGCATAATCTGATTTCTTTAAATCATTAGATTTTAATCATATTCAAATCTGTTATTTTAAAATATACCTAACACTCTCTTTCCCTCCCCCCCCCCCCCCCCCACTTTGATTCTTTCAAACATTGAATCATAAAAATAAAGTCAGATTACAAATATAATCAATCATTGCTGTGTTTTGCCACTGTCCGGATCAGTGGCTTTTGCACAAATTTACATCAACCAGGATTTTACGTGGCCACAGTAAAAGCCTGGCTTTAATAAGTTAATTGATTTCATGATCTTAAATTAATTAGTGCATCTTAAAAAGTGGGAGGAACTCCCCTCAGCTTATGGCTTTGAAAAATACATTCAGGTAAAAAGGTACAAAACAATCTAGCAACTAAATATAACATGCCTCTTTAAGATGTAAAAACGGTCTGCGGCGACCTGCAAGGCGTCTTGGCCGCGGGGCAGCAGCCGCCTGGTGGCAAGCACATTTAATCAACAGAAACACACAATTTGATCCCCATCCTATTGTACAAGGCCTCCCTCTTATCTTTCTGAGGAGTGTTTTGTCAAGATTCTTCAACGGCATTTTATGGCTTCGTGGCTCCTTGTTATCTAGCAGGTGCTATCCTCCCTGTTTCCTTGCATTTTACCATTCCCTTATCATTTCTATGTTTGTCTTTTGATGCTTGATATTCGACCTTGCTGGCATATATGCTATCTTTTTCCGCTTGCCTGTTGTCAGTCCCTGGTCTAAGAATTAAAACCCATCTTTGAATCTAACAGCTATTTCTTGCAATTCCCTTCTTTGAGAAGGAAATATCCTTATTGATTTCTCACAATCGGCTCTTGACTAATCTAGCTAGCTCTTATTGCACTCTCAACTTGGGCGTTAGTTAGTAGGGAGTCTTAAAGATTTCTCCCTTCCTTACAGTCCATTCCTTTGAGGGGGAGGAGCAACCTCTGACCCCTTACTCAAATTCAATTCACTGTTCCGGTGTTCCAATTCTGCCCCGCCTGGGGAATCCTCTGTTTCTTCTATCTTTCCTGATGTTACCCCGCCTGGGGTCTCCTCTACATTACTTCGGATCTTCTCTTTTGGTGTGCTCAATTAATTTGTTAGTGCTTGTCAGTCATGGGCATGAGTACCCAATTGGCTTATGTATCAAAGTCTTACTCCACACGTTACATATATCAAATACACTATCATTACAAGTTGGATAGCTACCAGAGCATGTGAAATAATACGAACCTAAGGGTGTGCTGATGTATTAAGCCCAATATCCCACCAGTGTGAGTTGTCCCCTATGCTGTCAATTTCAATATCCTCGAGTTGTCTTGCTCCAAAACATAAAAATGCTTTAGGGAGGAGTTCAGTCGCATCATGAGCTCACTGAAACCCACAAACAACAGGGGAATGTCGTATTCGAATTGTGCCACATAATTGTGTAGCTCATACTTAAAAATGTGTTGGTTGATGGGACAGGTCCTGTTAGACCCGTAAAGCATGGTAATTGCAGTAGTAGTGACACAGGAGGCACCACCAAAACCACCTCATACTGGGTTCGTACTGGTTTTTCCCACACTCTGTTACCTACAAAACACAATTATTACAGTCACAGTTAAATTCAGTATTACAATCATTTCAAGCGACATTACAGTTTAACATCTAATCAACAAATCATGGATTTAAAAGATTCTCCAGATCTCTTTTACTCGTATCCATCTTGTGGATAATTCTTATTAAACATGATTTCTCCTTAGCCCTCAATTGTCCCAATCCAGATTCCATGTAACTCTCCACTTCAACTTCAATTTCAATCCCTCTAACAGGTACCAGTGTGTTTAAATCTATTCTGATTGTTTCATCAATTAGATAGTTTCTCGATGGAGTATGTGTCCATGCTTTAAAAGTTGTCTCGCTCTCCTGAGCCACATTAACCATTTCATGCCTTGCTGTTGTCAAGTAACTGAGCATGTCTGAGACCCGTTCTTCAGTGTAAACTCACCACACATTCCTGGATGGTAATTACTTCATACGTAACAAATCACAGTTACACACTCATACCGGTATCTCACTATCATGTCGCCCATACCGTCCGATACAAGCCTTTCTCGGGCTTTCAGGTATCTTATCGAAAGATTGTAGTCGTCTAATGGCTGAATACTTCTTCAGGGTCTTACTTGCTGCTATTTAAGCTTTGACCTGAGCTCTTGGCCCTCTGCCTGTAATCTGGCCACTTCAGCCTGCTTGATTTCAAGCTGATTTTTAGCAGTAACTAGCTCTACATTAATCTCTTCCATTTCTTTCTCCTGAAGTGCTCTTTCCTGTAGTTGTGCTTTCACTAATGCGGTTTTCTCAGCTATTAGGCTCTCTAAAAGCATAATCTGTTGCTTAAAGTTATTCTCAAGATTCAACTTTTCTTTTTCCACGGTCTCTATTGTTGCCTGACTTTTCTCAATGTTTTCCGAAAACTGCTTTAACCTGTCAACTTTTTCAAGTAAAGCATCTTCCTTCTCAGCTAGAAGGGAGGCAAGAGAATTTTCATTCTGCTTTGACTTCATTAATTTATTCTCCAAGTCTGAAACCAGTTCTTCCTTGGTCTGGCAATCTACCTGGAGATTTAGTAAGCGGTCGTTCAAATTATTTTCTTCTTGTTTCAGATCATCGAGTTCAGACTGATTTTTTTTCAGTTTTGTTTCTGCTCTTTTAAACTGCCTGAGAGCATTTTGCAAGTTCTCATTCAGTAGTGTAATTCTCCTGTTTCAATCTTACACTCTCAATCACTTTCCTTTAATTACATGTGGGATATGTGCATTCCATCCTTCACTACCCCAATATTCTGTATTCGGTGCACCTCTCGTCCTTGGGCTTAGGGTGCCATTACGGTATTACCAATACCAACCCTAGGAGCCCATTCAGTAGTGCCTTGGGCTTGGGGTGCTTAGGGTGCCATTACGGTATTACCAATACCAACCCTAGGAGCCCATTCAGTAGTGCCTTGGGCTTGGGGTGCCATTATGGTATTACCAATACCAACCCTAGGAGCCCATTCAGTAGTGCCTTGGGCTTAGGGTGCCATTACGGTATTACCAATACCAACCCTAGGAGCCCATCCAGTAGTGTAATTCTCCTGCTTCAATCTTACACTCTCAATCACTTTCCTTTAATTACATGTGGGATATGTGCATTCCGTCCTTCACTACCCCAATATTCTGTATTCGGTACACCTCTCGTCCTTGGGCTTGGGGTGCCATTACCGGTATTACCAATACCAACCCTAGGAGCCCATTCAGTAGTGCCTTGGGCTTGGGGTGCCATTACGGTATTACCAATACCAACCCTAGGAGCCCATTAACACCACGTAGGTAAAGCCGTTTCGGTTAAATCTAGCGCTACCAGTACAAGTTCATGTTGCACATTATCATGCAATTAGTTTACAAGATAACTTCCATTTATCAAATCATGATTTTCTTTCTATCACTGTGGGGAAATATTAACTTTAAAATTAAGAAACTTAAATTTAATAATGTCCCATATCTTTAAATTTCATACTAAAATTGTTGCTTGGTGAACTTAAACAGCTGCCAGTGGAAAGGGTTAACTCCTTTGCAGGTTTTTAAGAAGGTGGAGCAAAACATTATCAGGCGCAATTGCGTCACTTCACGTAAATTTAAAAAAAAAAAAACTTTCCTGATCGAAAAAGACAGTTGTGTTTTCACACTTTAACTAAACACGAACAGAACAGATAAAACAGAACAAAATGGCACATTCTTGCAGAAAACAGTAAATTACATCATATTTCTTATTGTCCTTTTTTCAGATGTCTTTCCAAAATACTGTAAAAACATTGAATATAACTGGAGAAAAATTAGTTTTTCACATTTAAACAAATCAAATCAAACTGCTTTAGAAGATTTCACCATAGCAACCGCGACTCCAAGGTTAAATCTTAGACTGAAACTTAATGTAACCTTGTACAGTTTGCACTGCAAGTACAAAAATCTATCGCAATCTTTTGTTAAGCAAACTTTTTGTTGCTCTTCTCAGTTTTTACACACCAGCTTAACTTAAATTAGTTCAAAGGTTTTTTTTCGATTCTTGGGGCACAATCTTATTCGCACATTCTTAAAACTTCCAAAATCCAAGACAAGACAAAAGATTTAAACGCTTTTAACACAGAAGTGGGTGGAGCTAAAACACACATAACAGAATCTTTCTTTTAAAGAACATCTAATCAGACAAAAGAAATACTGTAACTTCTTAAACATTCATAGTCATTTTTTAAGGTTCCTTTCACTCAGCAAATCTTGTGTTTTATTTGTCTCAGCACAGATGTTAATAACTTCCATGTCAGTAAAACTTTAAGTTTCTCTTTTTATCCTCTTTTTCCATCGGCGTCTCAGCATTTCCTGGCTTTCCAAATCCCTGTTTTTTTCCTTCCTTTGCTGAGTTCTCAGATTGGTTAGCCTGCAAATGAGATCTTTTTCCTTCTTTATCTCTCCTGTGTTCAGCCCCGAGTGTTCCAACCAGTTAGTTTTAAATCTCCCGTCGTACTCTAACACTTCCTCCGTCCCTTTCTGTCGACAGGCTATGATCTTTCCCCAATCCGTTTTTGCAGGGCTAATCACTTGTAACCACTGTTGGATCGCATCCCATCCGGCATCTAATTCTTGCTCATCATTTCCCAGGCCAGTCTTTGCTGTGTAACATATTTCCCTCTCTCCTGGGTATCATTACAATCAGAATTTGGACTCCGTCCCACGGGTGGAATTGTTTTTTACAGTCCTGAACTTCACCTTTAAGTTTTTTACCTTCCACTTCTGACTTTTCAAGCTCATTTATTTTCTTTTTCAATTGTTCATAAATCGCATCATTTTGCTCTTTTGCATTGGTCAAATCGTGATTATGTTGGGATTGTGTCTTAATCTCATTTTGCTGTCGGATCTGGCCCATAACTGCCAAGGACCATCTGATCCGTCTTTTATCTTTCATACGGGTCGTTTTTCCCCAGACCCTCTTTGTCATCCAAAGACCACTGTTCAGAGGAGGTACCGTACTTTTGTTCGATTTCGAACCAGGTTTTAGGTAAGTCAAACTGTAATTCTATATAGTCTTTCAACTCCCACAGAATTTCGTCTTCTGAAATCTCAGGTGGGGCACGCCCCCCTTTAATAGTTGTAGGTTTATCGAGTGGTGCCATAATATCAATTTCTTTACTTGGGGGTCTCAAGTCGTAGGCTTTTCAGCCGAGTCAGTAAGTTAGAGCTCTATAGGGGAGCTCGAGCCATCTTACCACCCAGAGGGTTCGCTACCCAGGAGGTTTGCAGAGTCACGTGGAGGGGAGATGACTAGACAACCAACCGAGGACTTTTATAACGAGGAGTCCTTACCTCCGATATAGGTCTGGTGTCTCAGATTCTGTCTCTTCCTTCAGCGACCCTGCTCGCAGCGCCAAATTGTTAGATCAAGGTAATTTCAGTGGACCACACTGATCTGAGGTCAACACACTAAAATAAAAGTTTGCGAGTCCGGTGGTAAGTTTTAAATAGTCGATTTATTGCATCACTTGATTTACACTGTTTGACTTCCTTCAGCAACTAACAAGCATGTTCAAAATGGCTGGCTTTATACAGCAGTAGATGTACCCGCCCCCTTTATTACCATTGGCTCAGCAGCATGCATACAGAGCTATGGTTGGTTCAGCTACATCGCACTGATTGGATCTCTGATACATCACTCATTCCTTTGTTCTCCAGTTAGGCTAAATCGGCACTTTCAGTATTAAGCTTAGATCAGCACTTTCAGTATTAAGCTTAAATCAGCACTTTCAGTATTAAGCTTAATCAGCACTTTCATTGTTCATAGTTTAATCATATTAAAATCTATGTTATTAAAATGAATATATATATATATATATATATATATATATATATTCCCTAACACCGATCCTGTCACTGTTTTCCAAGTGCTCTGCTATTACATCTTTTCTAATGGACTCTAGCATTTTTCCCAGTACTGATGTCAGGCTTACCGGGCTATAATTCCCCGTTTTCTCTCTACCGCCTTTTTTGAAAAGTGGGGTAACATTAGCTACCCTTCAATCCATGGGAACTGTTCCAGAGTCTATAGAATTTTGGAAGATGACCAGCAATGCATCTACTATTTCTTTGTTCCCCATTATAAATTCCCCTGATTCTGACTGCAAGGGACCTATGCTTGACTTCACCAATCTTTTTCTCTTCACATATATATATATAGAAGCTTTTAAAGTCAGTTTTTATGTTCCCTGCAAGCTTCCTCTCATAATCTATTTCCCCCCTCTTAATTAATCCCTTTGTCCTCCTTTGCTGAATCCTAAACTGCTCCCAATCCGCAGGTTTGCTGCTTTTTCTGGCCAATTTATGTCCTCTCCTTGGATCGTATGCTATTCCTAATTTCCCTTGTTAGCCACAGTTGATTCACCTTTTTTGTTTTATTTTTATGCCAAACACAGATGAACAAATTCTGTAGTTCATCCATGCGATCTTTGAATGTTTGCCATTGCCTATCCACCGTCAACCCTTTGAGTAACATTCCCCAATTAATCCTACCCAACTCGCGCCTCATACTATCGTAGTTTCCTTTATTTAAATTCTGAACCCTAGTCTCTGAGTCAAATACTTCACTCTCCATCTTAATGAAGAATTCGATCATCATATGATCGCTACGCCCCAAGGGGCCTCGCACAACAAGATTGTTAATTATTCCTTTCTCATTACATAATACCCAGTCTAAGATGGCCTGATCTCTAGTTGGCTCCTTGACATATTGGTCCAGGAAACCATCCTGTATACACTCCAGGAATTCCTCCTCCATAGTATTGTTACTAATTTGGTTAGCCCAATCTATATGTAGATTAAAGTCACCCATGATAACTGCTGTGCCCTTATTGCACGTGTCTCTAATTTCCCGTTTAATGCCATCCCCAACCTTAACATTACTGTTTGGGGGTCTGTATACAACTCCCACTAACGTTTTCTGTCCCTTGGTATTTCTCAGCTCTACCCATACAGATTCCACATCATCAGCGCTAATATCCTTCCTTACTATTGTGTTAATCTCTTTAACCAGCAATGCTACCCCACCTCCTTTTCCTTTTTGCCTGTCTTTCCTGAATATTGAATACCCCTGGATGTTGAGTTCCCAGCCCTGGTCACCCTGGAGCCATGTTTCCCTAATCCCTATCATATCATACCTCAATGGCTTTGGTCTTCTCGATATTTAACTGGAGAACATTTCTGCTAATCCAGAACTGGATGTCGGACAAGCAGTCTGACCATTTAGAGACAGTGGAGGGGTTGAGAGAAGTGGTAGTGATGTAGAGCTGGGTGTCGTCGGCGTACATGTGGAAACTGTGGGGGGGGGGAAATGGAATTAAACTTAATCTTCAGAAAACAGAGAGACTGTTCAAGAAAGCCTGAAGTCTCTCAAAATGGACAGGTTCACAGTACAGAAGTCTACACCAACAACAAGAAGTATTTATATTGCGCCTTTAAAATAGTAAAACGTCACAAGGTGCTTAACAGGAGTTTTAGAAGACAAAAAATTTGACACCGAGCCACATAAGGAGATATTAGGGGAGATGGCCAAAAGCTTGGTCACAGAGGTGGGTTTTAAGGAGCATCTTAAAGGAGGAAAGAGAGGCGGAGAGGTTTAGGGAGGGAATTCTAGAGCTTAGGGCCCAGGCAGCTAAAGGCACGGCCGCCAATGGTGGAGCGATTAAAAATCAGGGATGCTCAAGAGGCCAGAATTGGAGGAGTGCAGAGATCTTTTTTGGGGGGTGGTGGCTGGAGGAGATTGCAGAGATGGGGAGGTGGGTGAGGCCATGGAGGGATTTGCGCCAGGATGAGAATTTTGAAATCGATTGTACGAACAGTTCTCCACCCATTGTTAACCAATTTTCAATCCATGCCAGTATATTACCCCCAATCCCATTGCCTTAATTTTGCACACTAACCTCTTTTTATGTGGGACTTTATCAAAGGCCTTCTGAAAATCCAAATACACCACATCCACCGGTTCTCCATTATCTATTCTACCAGTTACATCCTCAAAAGGCTCCAGTAGGTTTGTCAAACACGATTTCCCTTTCATAAATCCGTGCTGACTTTGTCTGATCCCGTTGATATTTTCTAAGTGTCCTGTTATCACATCCTTTATAATAGACTCTTTAGCATTTTCCCTACTACTGATGGTAGGCTAACCAACTTGTGCAGCAGCTGGGGCCTGAAAATCAGCTTCACTGCCCCTGGGCTGGGAAAGGGGGACATGAGGCAACATTCTCCCTCTTACCCCTTTCTACACTCCTTTTACAGGGTTTTAGAAGTGGAGCATTTACAGACGGGAAGCCCAGACCAAACATCACGTCAGGGTCTGACAGAGTCGCTCGATTCATCAGGACCTGTATATCATCAGCCTTTGCACATGGAAGGAGAAAGCAGCGATCACAGTGCGGACAAACCACACACGTGTTCCGTGCGTGGACTGTGATTCAGCCGATCACCTGACCTGTCGAGACACGTGCACCGTCATACCAGGGAGAAACCGGGTAAAGGTGGGGACGGCGGGAATGGATTCAGTTCCCCGTCTACATCAGAAGTTCATCCGCACAGTCACCCTGGGGACGGTCTGTTCACCTGCTCCGTGTTTGGGAAGGAATACACTCGCACATCCCACCTGCTGAGACACCAGCTTGTCCACACTGATGAGAGACCGTTTCAATGTTCTGACTGTGGGAAGAGGTTTAAAAGCTCCACGAATCTGATGACACACCAGCGGTCTCACACTGGAGAGAGACTGTTCATCTGCTCTGTGTGTGGGAAGGGTTTCACTGTGTCATCCAACCTGCTGCAATGTGAGCAAGTTCACACTGGAGAGAGGCCTTTCTCCTGCTGTGAGTGTGGGAAACATTTCACTCAGTCATCCACCCTGCAGATACAGCAGCGAGTTCACACTGGGGCGAGGCCGTTTAAATGTTCCGACTGTGGGAAGAGCTTTAAATACCCCGGGGACCTGAAGCAACACCAGCTTGCTCACACTGATGAGAGGCCGTTTAAATGTTCCGATTGTGGGAAGAGCTTTAAAAACTCAGGGAATCTGACCAGACACCAACGAGCTCACACTGATGAGAGAGCATTTAAATGTTCCGACTGTGGGAAGAGCTTTAAAAGCTCCGGGGAGCTGACCAGCCACCAGCTTGCTCACACTGATGAGCGAGCGTTTCAATGTTCTGACTGTGGGAAGAGCTTTAAAAGACCTGGGGTTCTGACCAGACACCAGCGAGTTCACACTGGGGAGGGTCTGTTTACTTGCTCCATGTGTGGAAAGGGATTCACTGAGTCAACTACCTTGCTGAGACACCAGCTTGTTCACACTGATGAGAGACCCTTTAAATGTTCTGACTGTGGGAAGAACTTTAAATGCTCCGGGCATCTGAAGCAACACCAGCAAGTTCACACTGTTCTGTAGTGCAGGGCCCTGCAGACAGCTGGGTGACATGAACATGGAATGGATGAATGTTTTATAAATTCCTGTACTATTGCTTAATCTTTCAAACTGTTGTGCTGATGATTCCCTTGATTTGACTGTTCATGTAATTTTTTTCCCTTATCACAGGCAATTGCCTATTAAAAGTCAACCATGTGCCCGCACAACCAATAAAACGTGTAACATAACAAAAAAAGGTTTAAAGGGAACTTAACAAATGAAATTAAAATTCTATTTTCGGTGGTGATGATGCACGCCAGTCCCTCCGGTACCCACCGGTTGTGGAAGGCCTCGAGTGCGCCGGTGGACTGTTCATGTTATCACATAGAATAGGTCGACAAGTAAAGGCACAACGTCTGGGTGTGAATCTAATAATAACCTCACGGACCGTATAGGTGTGATACCCAGACGGGCTTGTGGTTATGGTCTGGTCACAGATGGACTAAATCCCCTTTACTCACCTCTACAACAGGAGATGGAGATTCACAATCTGCACAGGGTGGGGAAGGAACCTCGGAACAGGACGAGGCCATTCAGCCCCTCGAGCCTATTCCGCCATTCAATCAGATCACGGCTAATCCGTATCTCACTCCATCTACCCGCCTTGGTTCTGTAATCCTCACCACCCATACCCAACAAATTCTATCATTCTCCATTTGATATTTTCAGTTGACCCCCAGTCTCAACAGCTTTTTGTGGGAGTGTGATTGAGATTTCCACTACCCTGTGTGTGAAGAAGTGCTTCTTGACATCACCCCTGAAGGGCTTAGCTCTAATTTTAAGGTTGTGCCCCCTTGTTCTGGACTCCCCACAGCTCCACCAGAGGAAATAGTTTCTCTCTCGACCCTATCAACTCCTTTAGTCATCTTAAACACCTCATTAGATCACCCCTGAATCTCCTATACTCGAGGGAATACCGGCCCAGTCTGTGCAACCTGGCCTCATAACTTAACCCTTTCAGCTCCGGTATCATTCTGGTAAATCTGTGCTGCGTCCCTCCACGGCCAGTATATCCTTCCTGAGGGGCGGGGCCCAGAACGGAACAGGAGGGCAAAAGAAAATGCTGGAAGTACTCAGCAGGCCAGGCAGCATCCGTGGAGAGAGAAACAGAGTTAACGTTTCAGGTCTGGGACCCTTCATCAGAACTGGAAAAAGCTGGAGATGTAACAGATATTAAGCAGGTGCAGAGACGGCAGGGGGGGGGGGAGTTAGGAGGGGAGGAAGGAATTGAAAGAACATCCTGTACTTTTGTAAGAGGCAGGAAAGATTAAAAGTTGCAAATGGGAGTGGCAAAAATCATACGAGACCTGGGTGTCCTTGTGCACCAGTCGCTGAAGGTAAGCATGCAGGTGCAGCAGGCAGTTAAGAAGGCAAATGGTATGTTGGCCTTCATAGTGAGAGGGTTTGAGTACAGGAGCAAGGATGTCTTGCTGCAGTTGTACAGGGCCTTGGTGAGACCACATCTTTTGAGTATTGTGTGCAGTTTTGGTCCCCTTATCTGAGGAAGGATTTTCTTGCCATGGAAGGAGTTCAGCGAAGATTCACCAGGCTGATACCTGGGATGGCAGGAATGACGCATGAGGAGAGACTGGGTCGATTGGGCTTGTACTCGCTGGAGTTTAGAGGAATGAGAGGGGATCTCATTGAAACTTATAAAATTCTGACAGGACTGGACAGACTAGATGCAGGAAGGATGTTCCCGATGGTCGGGGAGTCCAGAACCAGGGGTCACTGTCTAAGGATAAGGGGTATGCCATTTAGGACTGAGATGAGGAGGAATTTCTTCACCCAGAGAGTGGTGAAACTGTGGAATTCTCTACCACAGAAGGCAGTAGAGGCCAATTCATTAAATATATTCAAGAAGGAATTGGATATATTTCTTCAGGCTAAAAGGATCAAGGGGTATGGGGAGAAAGCAGGGACCGGGTACTGAATTTGGATGATCAGCCATGATCACATTGAATGGCGGAGCAGGCTCGAAGGGCCGAATGGCCTACTCCTGCTCCTATCTTCTATGTCTATACTGCATGAAAAATGGGGGCAGGGATAATTATCTGAAATTGTTGAACTCGATGTTGAGTCCGGCAGACTGTAAAGTGTCTAATCGAAAGACGAGGTGCTGTTCCTCGAGCTTACGTTGAGCTTCATTGGAACAATGTAAGAGGCTGAGGACCGAGAGATCAGAGTGAGAGAGAAGCGGTGAATTACAGTGACAGGCGACCGGAAGCTCAGGGTCACGCTTACGGACTGAATGGAGGTGTTCCGTAAAGCGGTTGCCCAATCTGCGTTTGGTCTCCCCAATGTAGAGGAGACCGCATCGTGAGGTGCAGGTGCAGCAGGCGGTTAAGAAGGCAAATGGTATGTTGGCCCTCATAGCGAGAGGGTTTGAGGACAGGAACAAGGATGTCTTGCTGCAGTTGTACAGGGCCTTGGTGAGACCGCATCTTGAGTATTGTGTGCAGTTTTGGTCGCCTTATCTGAGGAAGGATGTTCTTGCCATGGAAGGAGTGCAGCGAAGATTCACCAGGCTGATACCTGGGATGGCAGGAATGACGTATGAGGAGAGATTGTGTCAATTGGGCTTATACTCACTGGAGTTTAGAAGATTGACAGGGAATCTCATCAAAACCTATTAAATTCTGTCAGGCCTGAACAGACTAGATGCAGGAAGGATGTTCCTGATGGTCGGGGAGTCCAGAACCAGGGGTCATAGTCTAAGGATACGGGGTAAGCCATTTAGGACAGAAATGAGGAATTTCTTCACCCAGAGAGTGGTGAACCTGTGGAATTCTCTGCCACAGAGGGCGGTGGAGGTCAGTTCAGTAAATATATTCAAGAAGGAGTTGGATATATTTCTTAAGGCTAAAGGGATCAAGGGATATGGGGAGAAGGCAGGGACAGGGTACTGAATTTGGATGATCAGCCATGGTCTCATTGAATGGCGGAGCAGGCTCGAAGGGCCGAATGGCCTACTCCTGCTCCTATCTTCTATGTTACTATGTTTCTATGTGAGCAGCGAATACAGTATATTAAATTGCAAGAAGTACAAGTAAATCGCTGTTTCAGCTGGAAGGGGTGTTTGGGGCCCTGGACAGTGGGAAGGGAGGAGGTAAAAGGGCATGTGTTGCATCTCCTGCGATTGTACGGGAAGGTGCCGGGTGAAGGAGAAGGGCTGTTGGGGGTGATTGAGGAGTGGACCAGGGTGTCGCGGAGGGAGCGGTCCCTTCAGAATGCTGAAAGGGGAGGTGAGGGGAAGATGTGTTTTGGTGGTGGGATCACGTTGGAGATGGCGGAGGATGATCCGTTGACTGAGGAGGCTGGTGGGGTGAAAGGTGAGGACAAGGGGAACCCTAACGTGGTTCTGGGAGGGAGGGGAAGGGGCGAGAGCAGAAGTGCGGGAAATAGAACGGACACAGTCAAGGACCGTGTCAACCACAGTAGAGGGGAATCCTCGGTTGAGGAAAAAGGAACACGTCGGAAGCACTGGTATGGAAGGTCGCATCGTCAGAACAGACGCGGCGAAGACGGAGAAGCTAATTTTCAGGTCTCAGTTGCTGCACAGGTTGGTTGAAATGATCCACAGTAATGGCGTCTGCAATGCCCACAAGCCCCGCGCTCCAGAAAGCGCTCCGGCCGCCGCGCTGAGTTGTGGCTGACATCGCGCATACGCCCCATGGCCCTGCCGTCTCCTGCTCCACAGGCGCCCGGCCCGCACCTCCCCTGCGCCCTGGGCCCCTGAGCTCCAGGCTGCTGCGCGGGGCTTTCTTTGTAAAGTCGGTGTTGGTTAAGAGCCGCAATCAGTGAGGGAAAGTGAGTTTTCCCCCAGATCCGATTGAGATCAGAGGAGGGGAGAGACTAAAGGGGAATCCAAACCTGAGAGTCCGCCGATGCAGGCCCCGAGCGGAGCTTCTTCGGTTTGGCAGAGCTCGCTCCAGGGCACGTGACCCGGGCCCAGGGCCTGATTGATGGTAACTTCTGACCAATAGGGAGCGAGCAGGGCGGGGCTGGAGGAGCGAGCTGGCGGCTGGTCCTCCAACCAATCGGGGAGCCTGAGGGGCGGGACTTGCGCTGGCTGATTGGGACAGAGGAGGCTGACGGGAGATTTAATTTAAATTTAATTTCCCGCCTGCTCCAACCGCCCACCCTGCAACGTCACGACGTTGCCAGCATGCACTGACTGACACTGAGCTCTCCACCAATGAGCGAGGGGAGGCTGAGGCTGGAGGACCGACTGAGGGGCTTTGGTCCTCCAACCAATCGCGGCGAAGGAGGAGGCGGGACCTGGAACCGGCTCATTGGACGGATCGGCCCGCTGCCATTTTGTAAAGGGGCCTGGTCAGGATCTGTGAGCCTGGGAACGTTTATTTTTAATGTTCCTTTCACATTTTACAGCTCAAACTAATTTTGTTTTGCATAAGCTTTTAAAAAAGCAGTTTGTTTTTAAATTGATGAAGCAGAAGCATAAACCCTCTGGAGCAAATACTTGTGAGTAAAAATACTTTTCTCCCTGAATTAATTTTTAAAATATTAATTTCCAGCGTTTGTAATTATTAATTTCAAGCACTTTAAGAGAAATATGGGGTGGGGGGTTCTCTTAAAGGGACAGGCACTCTTTTTCTATGTGATTTTCATTAAAGGGACCGTGTCCCTGTGGATGACTGATTTTAAAGGGACAGCGTCTCCTTTTCTATATAATGTATATATAAGAGACTGACATTTAAAGTAGGGCAAATCCCCTGCTCCCGTGAGTGCTTGGTGAGAAATCAGGTGCTGTTTGCTCTCGCCCCCTCCCAATTTTCTGCCAAGGGACAGAAAGCAGAGAGTAGTGGTGAACGGTTTCTTTTCAGACTGGAGGGAGGTAAACAGTGATGTTCCCCAGGGGTCGGTATTAGGACCAATGTTCCCTTTATTTTTTTTGAGGTGCGTGGCCCCTTTAACAGGCTGTGCAGCCCATTCAAATTTCCGCGCATGCTCGTTTTTTCCATTTATAGGGCGGTGAGCCAGCTGCGCGGGACCTCCATACCGCTGCGTGGCCGTGCAACTTAACGTGAACATTGATTCGGACCACTGCTTTTTCTGATATATATTAATGACCTGGACTTGGAGATACAGGGCATAATTTCAAAGTTTGCAGAGGACATGAAACTCTTAAATGTAGCAAGCAATGAGGATAGTAACAGACTTCAGGAGAATGTAGCCAGACTGGTGAAATGGGCAGAAACGTGGCAGATTAAATTTAATGTAGAGAAGTGTGAAGTGATACATTTTGGTAGGAAGAATGAGGAGAGGCAATATAAACTAAATGGTCCAGTTTTAAAGAGGGTGCAGGAACAGAGAGGCCTCGGGGGGTATGTACACAAATCTTAGAAGGTGGCAGGACAAGTTGAGAAGGCTGTTAAAAAGCAAACAGGATCCTTGACTTTATTAATAGAGGAATAGAGTACAAAAGCAAGCAAGTTATGCTAAGCCTTTATAAAACACTGGCTCGGCTTCCGCTGGGCACCGCACTTTAGGAAGGATGTCAAAGCCTTAGAGAGGGTGCAAAAGAAATTTACGAGAATTTGATCAAGGATGAGGGACTTCAGTTACGTGGAGAGGCGGGAGAAGCTGGGGTTGTTCTTCTTGGAGCAGAGAAGATTAAGAGGAGATACCATACTGTATCATTCTATGATGCTATTCCACACAGACACACACACACATACAGTCAGACAGACACACAGACACAGATACTCACTAAAATACAGACAACACACACATTTTTTCTGCATGAACTTTTATTATTAATTTCAAAGACTTTAAGAAAAAGGTGGGAGTGGTGGGCAGAGGGCTCTTAAAGGGACAGGGACTCTCCTTTTCAATGTGATTTTCATTAAAGGGACCGGGACCCTCCTTGCCTGTGGAGGACCAATTTTAAAAGGACAGCGTCTCGAAATCGGGTGCTGTCTGCGTGTGCACCACCTCCTCCCAATTTCTTGCCAAGCGCTCCCTGCGGGCACCACTCCACTCCAGGAGTGGCTCCTAGAATCATACAGCACAGAAGGAGGCCATTCAGCCCATTGTGCCTGTGTCAGCTCTTTGAAAGAGCTATAAATATAAAAGTCACTGATAAATCCAGGAGGGAATTCAGGAGAAACTGTTTTACCCAGAGAATGGTGAGAATGTGGGACTTGCTACCACAGGGAGTAGTTGAGGTGAACAGCACAGATGGATTTATGGGGAAGCCACATGAGGGAGAAAGGAGTGGGAGGAGATGTTGATCGGGTTAATTGAAGTAGAGTGGGTGTGGAGCATAAACACTGGCATGGACCAGTTGGGCCGAATGGCCTGTTTCTGTGCTGTACATTCTATGTAACACCATGAACAGTCAATCGAAGGGAATCATCAGCACAACAGTCTTAAAGATTAAACAGCAGTACAAGAATTTATAAAACATTCATCCATTCCACATTCATATCACCCCAGCTGTCTACAGGGCCCTGCGCAACAGAACAATGTGAACTCGCTGGTGTCTCTTCAGGTCCTTCGGCCATTTAAAGCTCTTACCACAGTCAGAACATTTACATGGTCTCTCATCAGTGTGAGCTCACTGGTGTGTCAGCAGGTGGGATGACCGAGTGAATCCCTTCCCACACATGGAGCAGATGAACGGGCTCTCCCCGGTGTGAACTCGCTGGTGTCTGTTCAGATTCCTGGAGCTTTTAAAGCTCTTCCCACAGACAGAACATGTAAACGGTCTCTCATCAGTGTGAACTCGCTGGTGTCCCTTCAGATCCCAGAGCTTTTAAAGCTCTTCCCACAATCAGAACATTTAAATGGTCTCTCCCCAGTGTGATATCGCTGGTGTCTCACCAGGCTTGATGACTGAGTGAATCGCTTCCCACACAGTGCAGGTGAATGGTCTCTCCCCAGTGTGAACTCGCTGGTGTGTCAGTAGGTGGGATGACTGAGTGAATCCCTTCCCATGCACAGAGCAGGTGAATGGCCTCTTTTCTGCTCTCTCCAGCTGGTGCCCCTTCAGCTCCTGGGACCTTTTAAAGCTTTCCCCACAGTCGGAATGTTTCACCGGCCTCTCCCCAGTGTGAACTCGCTGGTGTGCCAGCAGATTCGAGGGCTGAGTGAATCCCGTCCCACACACTGAGCAGGTGAACAGAATCTCTCCTGCTCTCTCCAGCTGGTGTCTCTTCAGATCCTGGGACCTATTAAAGCTCTTCCCACAGTCAGAAGATTTAATGTGAACAAGCTGGTGTCTCAGGAGGGTGGCAGAATGAGAAAATCGCTTCAAAAACACGGAGCAGGTCAATGGTCTCTCATTGGTGTGGATAAGCTGGTGTCTCAGCAGCACGGAGGGTGCAATTAATCCCTGCCCACACACGGAGCGGTTTAAAGGTCTCTCTCTAGTGTGATCTTGCTGGTATGCCATCTGTAGTATATGTACTTTGCAGAATGAACTATATTCTGCAGCCCCTGTATACTGCAGTACCAGTAGTGACCACCCTTGTATATAAGCCTGTGTAGTAACTTTGCATAGTAGTTCCAGTTTTGTCTCCACTCAGTAAACACCTGTTGTAACCAGCTCCTGCAGTCCGTGTCTCAATTACACACGGACATAATACTGGTGACGAGCAGATCCGAACTTACCTACAGTCTGCACCACCTCATGGGGATCCATCCCTGAAGCGAAGTTGTCAGAGGTCGAGGCCAGAAGGAAGAAGGAACGAAAGAAAAAAACCAAACAAACAGAAGAAACGAGCATCGACCGTGGGCAACCGCCTCTGATTCATTGGATTTGAAGATTGCAGGAGAGGCTGTCGAGAGCGGGGCTTGGTTATCCTGTCTATGGTGTTCCAGCTAATCGGGCTGGTGGCAGGTAGTACAGTGATCCTTCCTGGGCTGTGGCAGGCTAGAGCTCGATCGGCTGGCTTTTCAACGGGGCCGAGCAGCGTTGTTGGGAAGAGGAAAGAGAGAGAGAGGGTGGAGCACTCAGGGCGCGGCCGGTGCTATGAAGCCGGGCAGCGTACAGACCCGAGAAGAGGGAGGAAAGTGTCCCGTAGGGTTTGCTATGACGATGGGAAAATAAAAGAAATTAGAAGCGCAGAAAGCCGCGAGGAGCTGCAGTTTGCCACGGGGACCGCGGAGAGCGGTGTTAGCAGCAGCGCAGGGGGAAGTGCGCGAAGACCATAGGGTGTCGCCATCAAGGCATAAAAATGCCAGCAACAGCGTTAGCAGCAGCGGAGAAGACAGAAAGCGCGGGAGGTGCCATCTTAATCCAGCGGGGAAGAAGGCAAAGCGCGGGAGGCGCCATTTTGTTAAATCGGGGAAGAAGGCAAAGTGCGGGAGGCGCCATCTTAGATTTCCAAGATGCCGAAGACTGGCAATATCACCGCCTTCGATAATGCAATAGAAGACTGGACCACGTATGTGGAAAGAGTCGAAGTATATTGCAAGGCAAACAAAGTAGTCGATGAGAAAAAGGCATCGGTACTCCTAAACTTAATGGGTGCAAGAACGTATGGCCTATTGCGGAACCTGATCACTCTAGCCAAACCGATGGCGAAGAGTTTTAACGAAATTGTTGATATCCTACAGGAACACCTAAATCCTACACTGCTGCTGATAGCAGAAAGAATTAAATTCCACAGGCGAAATCAGCATAAAGATGAGAGCAATGCTGATGACCTTACGGAACTACGCAAGCTATCAAAGCACTGCCAGTTCAGAGCAGGACTGACAGACACTCTACGGGACAAATTTGTCTGTGGACTCCTGAGTGAAGGAACCCAGAAGAGGTTACTCTCAGAGAAAGAGCTGACGCTGGATAAGGCTTTCAGCATGGCAGTATCGTACGAAGCAGCAGCAAGGGGAGCTGCGGAAATACAGCAAAAGCCACAGGAATACGGCACCCATGAAATGACATGGGGATTTGAAAAATGTTATCGCTGCGGCAGAACAACCCATGACCAGAAGGACTGCTGGTCCAAGGACAAAATATGCAGGCAATGTGGGAAGGTGGGACACATTGCATGAGTTTGCAGCTCTGGAAAGAAGACTAACGACAACAAAAAGGCTACTAAGGAACAGTACAGGAAAGTATAAAAGATGACGGACAGTAGTTCCGAAGACCAGAAGAGCGATAGTGAATCCGGGAACAAGAGACTAAGCTGTCTCAAACTTCACAACGTAATCGCGAAAGAGGATCACCGAACCATTTGGGTCACCCTCATGATAGCAGGGTCCCAAGTCAAAATGGAATTGGATACAGGATCAGCCCTGACCGCCATGAATCGACGAGACTACGAGCGGCTATTCTCACACATACCCTTGAAAGAGACATCCATTGTCTTGAAGACATATACGGGGCAGAAAGTATACCCCAGAGGGAAAATAAGGGTGCCTGTCGAATACAACAGCAAAGAAATACAGAAATTGTATCTGTACATACTGCAAGATGGTGGACCACTGTTATTGGGACGTGAATGGATCAGAAAGATAAGTTTAGACTGGCACTCCATTCAGGCACTGACTGTGGCTGGTAAAAAGGATCAAGAACTGGGAACTCTTAAAGGTGTAACCGCCTCGATAAAAATAGAAGAGAATGCAATCCCCAAGTTTTTCAAAGCAAGACCGGTACCATATGCAATTCGCCCAGCTGTCGAGGCAGAGCTGGAGAATGCAGGCGTGTTATCTAAGGTAGACTGGAGCGAGTGGGCGACACCCATCGTTCCTGTCATGAAAAAAACGTTAAACAATAAGTCTGAGGAGCCAAGGAAGGTTCGCATCTGTGGGGACTTTAAGGTGATGGTGAACCCAGTGCTTCACACAGTACAGTATCCTCTTCCAAGGATAGAAGATATTTTCACCTCACTATCTGGAGGGAAGCATTTTACAAAAATTGACCTAGCACAAACATATTTGCAGATGGAGGTTGAAGAATCCTCTAGGAAGTATCTCACGATAAACACTCACAAAGGTCTTTACCAGTATAATCGACTGGTATTCGGAGTAGCATCAGCTCCGGCGATATGGCAAAGAGCGATGGAACAAGTCCTGCAAGGGAGTCCGGGGACCCAGTGTTACTTGGACGACATCCTAGTGACAGGTGAAAATGACAGTGAACACCTTGCCAACCTAGAGCAGGTGCTCACTAGACTAAGAGAACACGGGCTATGAGCCAATCGCCCTAAGTGCGAGTTTTTTAAGAAACAGATATCGTATTGTGGCCACGTGATTGACGAAGAGGGGTTACATAAGTCCCCTGACAAAATTGAAGCGGTAGTTAAGGCTCCAGCGCCTGAAAATGTGTCGCAACTGAGGTCATTCCTAGGATTGGTGAATTACTACCATAAGTTTTTGCCGAATTTGTCCACAATTCTGCACCCACTGACTGCCCTACTACAAACTGGAGTAGCTTGGAAATGGAGCAATGAATGAAAGCGGGCCTTTCAGAAGAGTAAAGACCTAATCACTTCAAGAGAAGTATTGGCTCACTACAACCCATCACTACCGATAAGACTGGCGTGTGATGCGTCTCCCTACAGCATTGGAGCGGTACTGTCACATAAACTCCTTGATGGTTCAGAGAGGCCGATAGCTTTTGCGTCACGCTCGTTAACTTCAGCTGAGCGTAACTACGCCCAGATTGACCGAGAGCCTGGAGTGGGGGGTGAAGAAGTTCAATCACTACCTGCACGGTCAGAAATTTACTCTACTAACTGATCATCAACCTCTTGTCTCCATTTTCAACCCTCAGAAGGGCGTCCCAATAATGACAGCACAACAGCTACAGAGGTGGTCCCTTTTCCTAGGGGCACACCAATATGACATTGAGTACAAAGGAACTAAACAGCATGGGAATGCTGATGGATTGTCGCGCCTACCATTGCCGATGGTGGAAGAAGCACCTGCAGTGGATCCTGTGGAGATATTCCACTCGACCATAGTCGAATGTCTACCTGTGACGAATGCAAACATAGAAAAGGAAACACGAAATGACCCGACACTCTCCAGGGTCTATGATTTAACGGTGAAGGGATGGCCAGCACATGGCGAACCACTGTTGCCAGCATTCTCGCCGAGAAGAGAACAGCTGTCAGTGTGCAGAGGAACCTTGATGTATGGATCCAGAGTAGTAATTCCAACCAAATTGAAGGATAGAGTGCTCAATGAGCTTCATGAGGGTCATCTGGGAGGGGTGAAAATGAAGAACTTAGCCAGAGCATTTGTGTGGTGGCCGGGAATCGATAGAGAAATCGAAGAGATGACCAAGAGCTGTACAGGATGCCAGAAGGTCCAAAACGCCCCACCACAAGCCCCTCTACATCCATGGGAGTGGCCCTCATCTCCATGGCAAAGGGTGCACGTTGATTTTGCTGGTCCATTTATGGACTCGATGTTTTTAATTGCGGTGGATGCACATTCAAAGTGGCCAGAGGTAATAAAAATGTCCTCAACCGCCACAGAAAAAACTATCACAATCTTACGAACCATATTCGCCAGAAATGAGCTGCCTGAACAGATTTGCTCCGACAATGGACCACAGTTTGTGTCTGAAGAGTTCCGGAGGTTCTTATAGAACAATGGTGTTAAGCATTACACATCCGCCCCATATCATCCAGCCACCAATGGATTGGCTGAGAGGTTCGTTTAAACATTCAAGAAGGCTATCAAGGCAATGTGTAATGAAGACATACCCCTACAACACAAGGTGGATAACTTCTTGTTTGCCTACCGGAATGCGACACATGCGGTTACCAACCAAACTCCAGCCATGATGTTCTTCAATCGAAGACTGTGATGCCGCTTGGATTTGGTTAAGCCAAACATCAGAAGAGATGTGGAGAACAGGCAGTTTCAGAATATGAATGAAAGGCCGACCAGGAGTTTTAAGATAGGTCAACCAGTTTTGGCCCGGGACTACCGCACAGAGAAATGGCAGCCAGGAACGATCTGCATACGGCAAGGACCTCTAATGTATACCGTGGACGTTGGAGAGAGCATTGTAAGACGCCATGCTGACCAGATTCTAGAGTTACTGGAAAACATCAAATCCACACCATGATCCGATACACCTGGTGATGAAACCGAAATACCAATTGCAACTACCTCAGAATCGGTTATATTGGAAGCAGACGAACCAAACAATGACATTGATCCCGAATCAACTTTGCCAGAAGAACCTGATACCCCAAAAAGGCGTTATCCGGACAGAATCAGGAAGCCTCCTCAAAGACTGAACTTATAATTGCTTAACTTCAGCTAATATATCTAACAACTGTAATTGTAAATATGTTGTTTAATTATTAATCAAATGTTATGTACTGTTTAGCTAAAAGGGGAGGAATTGTAGTGTATGTACTTTGCAGAAGGAACTATATTCTGCAGCCCCTGTATACTGCAGTACCAATAGTGACCATCCCTGTATATAAGCCTGTGAAGTAACTTTGCATAGTAGTTCCAGTTTTGTCTCCACTCAGTAAACACCTGTTGTAACCAGCTCCTGCAGTCCGTGTCTCAATTACACACGGACATAATACCATCGGAGCGGATGACTGAGTAAATCCCTTCCCACACATGGGGCCGGTGAATGTTCTCTCCCCAGTGTGTAGACACTGGTGTCACTTCAGGTACTTGTAGATTTTGAAGCTCTTCCCACACCCAGAACATTTAAAAGGTCTCTCATCAGTGTGAACTCTCTGGTGTATCAGCAGATTGGAGGAGCAATTGAATCAGATCCTGATAAATCGAGCAATTCTGTTTGATCTTGACGTGATGTTTGGTCTGAGCTTCCTGTCTGTAAATGCTCCACTTCAAAACCCTGTAAAAGGAGTTTAGAAAGGGGTAAGAAGGAGAATGTTGCCTCATGTCCCCCTTTCCCAGCCCAGGGGCAGTGAAGCTGATTTTCAGGCCCCAGCTGCTGCACAGGTTACATATGAATTAGGAGCAGGAGTCGGCCTCTTGACTCCTCGAGCCTGCTCCACCATTCAATAAGATCATGGCTGATCTGATTACTCCACTTTCCCGGCCTATCCCCGATAACCTTTCACCTACTATTCAAAAAAGGTGTTAGAGAGAAAACAGGGAATTATAGCCTGACATCAGTAGTGGGGAAAATGCTAGAGTCCATTATAAAAGATGTAATAGCAGAGCACTTGGAAAACAGTGACAGGATCAGACAAAGTCAACATGGATTTACAAAAGGAAAATCGTGCTTGACTAATCAACTGGAATTTTTTGAGGATGTAACTGATAGAATAGATAAGGGAGAACCAGTGGATGTGGTGTATTTGGACTTTCAGAAGGCTTTCGATAAGGTTCCGCATAAGAGATTAGCGTGTAAAGTTAAAACGCATGGGATTGGGGGCAAGGTACTGACTTGGATAGAGAACTGGTTGGCAGACAGGAAGCAAAGAGTTGGAATAAATGGGTCTTTTTCCAAGTGGCAGGCAGTGACTCATGGGGTACCGCAGGAATCGAGCTATTCACAATATATATTAATGATCTAGACAAGGGGACTAGATGTAATATCTCCAAGTTTGCAGATGACACAAAGCTGGGTGGGCGTGTGTGCTATGAGGAGGATGCTGATAAATTCCAGTATGATGTGGACAGGTTGGGTGATTGGGCAGATGCATGGCAAATGCAGTATAATGTGGATAAATGTGAGGTTATCCACTTTGGTGGCAAAAACAGGAAGGCAGATTATTATCTGAATGGCAATACATTGGGAGATGGGGAAGTGCAACGAGACCTGGGTGCCCTTGTGCACCAGTTGCTGAAGGTAAGCATGCAGGTGCAGCAGGCAGTTAAGAAGGCAAATGGTACATTGGCCTTCGTAGCAAGAGGTTTCGAGAACAAGGATGTCTTGCTGCAGTTGTACGTGGCCTTGGTGAGACCACACCTTGAGTATTGTGTGCAGTTTTGGTCACCTTATCTGAGGAAGGATGTTCTTGCCATGGAGGGAGTGCAGCGAAGATTCACCAGACTGATACCTGGGATGGCAGAAATGACGTAGGAGGACAGATTGGGTCGACTGGGCTTATACTCGCTGGAGTTTAGAAGAATGACAGGGGATCTCATTGAAACTTATAAAATTCTAACAGGACTAGACAGACTAGATGCAGGGAGGATGTTCCCGATGTCGGGGGAGTCCAGAACCAGGGATCACAGTCTAAGGATAAGTGGTAAGCTATTTAGGACAGAGATGAGGAGGAATTTCTTCACCCAGAGCGTGGTGAACCTGTGGAATTCTCTACCACAGAAGGCAGTGGAGACCAATTCATTAAATATATTCAAGAAGGAGTTAGATATATTTCTTAAGGCTAAAGGGATCAACGGATATGGGGAGAAGGCAGGGACAGGATACTGAATTTGGATTGTTGCACTTCCCCTTCTCCCAATCTATTGCCGTTCAGATAATAATCTGCCTTCCTGTTTTTGCCACCTAAGTGGATAACCTCGCATTTATCCACATTATACTGCATCTGCCATGCTTCTGCCCAATCACCCAACCTGTCCAACTCATAGAAACATAGAAAAATAGAAGATAGGAGCAGGAGTAGGCCATTCGGCCCTTCGAGCCTGCTCCACCATTCAGTGAGATCATGACTGATCAAACAAATTCAGTACCCTGTCCCTGCCTTCTCCCCATATCCCTTGATCACTTTAGCCTTAAGAAATATATCCAACTCCTTCTTGAATATATTTAACGAACTGTCCTCCACCACCCTCTGTGGCAGAGAATTCCACAGGTTCACCACTCTCTGGGTGAAGAAATTCCTCCTCATTTCAGTCCTAAATGGCTTACCCCTTATCCTTAGGCTGTGACCCCTGGTTCTGGACTCCCCGACCATCGGGAACATCCTTCCTGCATCTAGTCTGTCCAGGCCTGACAGAATTTTATAGCTTTCGATGAGATCCCCTCTCAATCTTCTAAACTCCAGTGTGTATAAGCCCAATCGACCCAATCTCTCTTATTACGTCATTCCTGCCATCCCAGGTATCAGCCTGGTGAATCTTCGCTGCACTCCCTGCATGGCAAGAACGTCCTTCCTCAGATAAGGTGACCAAAACTGCACACAATACTCAAGGTGCGGTCTCACCAAGGCCCTGTACAACTGCAGCAAACCATCCTTGTTCCTGTACTCAAACCCTCTCACTACGAAGGCCAACATACCATTTGCCTTGTTAACTGCCTGCTGCACCTGGATGCTTACCTTCAGCGACTGGTGCACAAGAACACCCAGGTCTCTTTGCACTTCCCCTTCTCCCAATCTATTGCCTTTGAAATAATAGTCTCCCTTCCTGTTTTTTCCACCAAAGTGGATGACCTCACATTTATCCACATTATAGTGCAATTGCCATGTTTCTGCCCAATCACCCAACCTGTCCAAATCATACTGGAGTTTCACGACATCCTCCTCACAGCTTACCCTCCCACCCAGCTTTGTGTCCTCTGCAAATTTAAGATATTACATCCAATTCCCTCGTCCAGATCATTAATATATATTGTGAACAGCTGGGGTCCTTCGACCGATCCTTGCGGTACCCCACTAGTCACTGCCTGCCACTCAGAAAACGACCCGTTTATTCCAACTCTTTGCTTCCTGTCTGCCAACCAGTTCTCTATCCAAGTCAATACCCTGCCCCAATCCCATGTGCCTTAATTTTGCACGCTAATCTCTTATGCGGGACCTTACTGGAGTTTCTCAGCATCCTCCTCACAGCACACTTGCCCACCCAGCTTTGTGTCGTCTGCAAACTTGGAGATATTACATCTAGTTCCCATGAATGTAGTTAGGAAGAGACTGGACAAGGGGAGAAAAAATAGAGTTGAGATAGGAAGAGATAAGTTCCGTGGGGCAAAAACAGGCTGAATCGCTGGGCCTACTAGGGCAGCCCTGTTTGTGGATCTTGGGAAGGAGGTAGAAGCGGGCTGTGCGGGGTTGGGGGTCTATGAGGTTGACAGCCATGGAGCGAGGATCTCCAGAGGAGACGAGGTCAGTGACAGTCCTGGAAACAATGGCTTGATGTGGTAGTGGGGTCATGGTCCAGGGGGAGCTGGAGGAGGTGTCAGAGAGTTGGTGATCAGCCTCTGCACAGTAGAGGTTGGTTCGCCAAACAACAACAGCACCACCCTTGTCAGCAGGTTTAATGACAATGTTAGGGTTGGATCAGAGCGAACGGGATCCTGCAAGCTCAGAGGGAGGTAGTTTGGAGTGAGTGAGGGGACCAGAGAAATTGAGACACAATGTGGACACTCTGGTGTGTCAGCGGGTGGGATACACCATGGAATCCCTTTCCACACACTTAGGTTGACTCTAATGATCGAGTCTGTTCCAACTGACAACAGCTTAAGTCTCCTGAATTGATTACTGAATTTATTAGTGACTATTATATTTATGGCCACTTAAATATGATGAGATTCTGTTAAGCTGACCAGTATGTTGTTGTACTTTGTCTTTTTCTGATGAATGAAACATTACTGAGCCCCTGTACCCATGTTATGGGATGTAGTGCCAGACAAGTAAAGACACAATGTCTGGGTGTGAATCTAATAATAACCTCACGGACCGTATAGGTGTGATAACCAGACGGGCTTGTGGTTATAGTCTGGTCACAGATGGACAAAATTCCCTGAATTAGCAGGAGTTCAGGAGGCGGTCAACAGACGGGTCCAAACAATCCCATTTCCTGAGCGGTAACCAAGCTTGTGTATAAGAACAGGCCAGTTAAGCCGTTGTCAGTTGGAACAGACTCGAGAAGATCGCGCGTGAATCCACTGTACTTCTATTCTCCAGATTGAGGGAATTACCACCCGATCTGTGTTATGCAGCGCTCTTAATAAAGCCTGGAGAGACAATTTGTGTTCCTGTGAGCTTGACTGTCTGGTATCTGAAACCCTGGGACTCCCGATCATTAGAGTCAACCTCAGTGTGTGGAAAGGGATTCCCTGGTGTATCCCACCCGCTGACACACCAGAGTGTCCACATTGTGACTGTGGTGGGTCGATTCCACTCATTTCCTGTAAACCTGTTTTTTAAAATCTGAGCCAGTGTGTTGTGAGCCAAAGAGCCTTGTGTCCAATGAGGGAAATAAAGGCCCACAGCCTCCCCTGGCCCTGAACAAGGGACTGGAGAAACTCGCTGTCCTGTGGATCAGACAAACAGCCGGCGCTAGTCCTGCCCCTCGGGCTCCCTGATAGGTTGGCGGACCTGCCGCCAGCTCGCTCCCCCAGCCCCACCCCACTCGCTCCCTATTGGTCGGAAGCTCCCGTCAGTCAGGCCGCTGGCCCGGGTCACGTGTCCCTCACCGACTTTACAGAGAAAGCTCTGCACGGTCGCTGGGCGGAGTTGCAGGTCGGTGGGAGTGGGGTCGGGAGATTAATAATCTGCGGGTAGGCCGCACTGCAGGGTTTATAAAGTTGGAAAATGGTCTCAGGCCCGAATGAGATCCAGCGGCTGAATGTGTTCCACCGGATGGCAGCGGTGAGGCTTTTTCTCAGTGATAGGCCTGGCTTAGGCGCTGCCATCTTGGTGGAGGTAAGACAGACCGGTTCCTGCTGCAACAAGGTGCATGCGCAGCCATCTTTCTACAGGTACAAAGAGTGGGCGGGGCTTCAGGGTCCCAGTGACCAGGAGAGACAATCATTGACTCATTGATTTTATTCTCACTCTGCACACAGCAGGTGGAGAACTGAAGGTTTCAGGGTCCCAGTGACCAGGAGAGACAATCATTGACTCATTGATTTTATTCTCACTCTGCACACAGCAGGTGGAGAACTGAAGGTTTCAGGGTCCCAGTGACCAGGAGAGACAATCATTGACTCATTGATTTTATTCTCACTCCGCACACAGCAGGTGGAGAACTGAAGGTTTCAGGGTCCCAGTGACCAGGAGAGACAATCATTGACTCATTGATTTTATTCTCACTCTGCACACAGCGGGTGGAGAACTGAACCCAACCAGAGTAGAGAGAGGGGGAAAACTGGGAGTGGAGATAATAAATGTTGGAGATGGTGCGATGGGTTTGGATTTCAGCACAGGGAGGAGGGAGAGTGTGTGGGACGGGGATTTACAGCTTTGGGGTTAAAATGTGTTATTTTGGTCATATTTCTAGATTTGCCATTTTCTGCCCACAGGGCAATCACAGTGCACTGACCAACACCTTATCTTGTCAGAATAGGGCAGGTGGAACCGAGCCAGAGGCAGCTCTGGGACTTCATCTTCTGAGCATTGGGTTGGGAAAGAAGAATTCCATTGTTTATTGGGCCCTGGCGAGCACTGCCCTCCCTCCCACAATTTTAATATTTTGATGCATCTGTCTATTTATATACTAGGAATGTTTTAATTACTTTCACAGCAAAATGCATTTATTATTAAACATTCACAGAAGGCAACTATGGTAACAATTGAATAAAACTCAGAGTTGTCGGGATCTGGAACGTTCTACCTGAAAAGGTCATGAGCTGATTCCATCAATGACTTTAAAAGGGAGTTGGGCGGGTACTTGAGGATGAGGATCTTACAGGGTTACGGACAACAAGCAGGGATGTGGGACTAAGCACGAGTGCTCTTTCTAAGAGCCAGCACAGGCACGATGGGCCGAATGGCCTCCTTCGTGCTGTACTTTTCAATGATTCTATGAAAGCTAACAGAACGAAACAAAGAAATGATCTTCCTTGGTTATTGATCATTTCACTAAATTTCAACAGAGTTCTCTATAAACCAACCACAACTTTTTTAAAAATTCATTGATGGGATGTGGGCGTCGCTGGCTGGCTAGGCCTGCCTTTAGTGCCCATCCCTAATTGCCCTTGAGAAGATGGTGGTGAGCCGCCTTCTTGAACCACTGCAGTCCATATGGTGTAGGTACACCCACAATGCTGTTAGGAAGGGAGTTCCAGGATATTGGCCCAGCGACAGTGAAGGAACGGCGATACTGGTCCAAGTCAGGATGGTGTGTGGCTTGGAGGGGCACTTGTAGGTGGTGATGTTCCCATGCGTCTGCTGCCCTTGTCCTTCTAAGTGGTCGAGGTTGCGGGTTTGGAAGGTGCTGTTGAAGGAGCTTTGGCGAGTTGCCGCAGTGCATCTTGTAGATGGTACACACTGCAGCCACGGTGCGCCAGTGGTGGAGGGAGTGAATGTTTAAGGTGGTGGATGGAGTGCCAATCAAGCGGGCTGCTTTATCCTGAACAGTGTCGAGCTTCTTGAGTGTTGTTGGAGCTGCACTCATCCAGGCAAGTGGAGAGTATTCCATCACACTCCTGACTTGTGCCTTGTAGATGGTGGAAAGGCTTTGGGGAGTCAGGAGGTGAGACACTCGCCGCAGAATTCCCAGCCTCTGGCCTGCTCTTGTAGCCACAGTATTTATATGGCTGGTCCAGTTCAGTTTCTGATCAATGGTAACCCCCAGGATGTAGATAGTGGGGGATTCAGTGATGGTAATGCCATTGAATGTCAACGGGAGATGGTTAGAGTCTCGCTTGTTGGAGATGGTCATTGCCTGGTACTTGTGTGGTGCGAATGTTACTTGCCACTTGTCAGCCCAAGTCTGAATGTTGTCCAGGTCTTGCTGCATATGGACACGGACTGCGTCAGTATCTGATGAATCTCGAATGGTGCTGAACAGTGTGCAATCATCAGCGAACATCCCCACTTCTGACCTTATGATGGAGGGAAGGTCATTTATGAAACAGCTGAAGATGGTTGGGCCTAGGACACTGCCCTGAGGAACTCCTGCAATGATGTCATGTGATTGAGATGAATGACCTCCAACAACCACAGCCAACTTCCTTTGTGCTAGGTATGATTCCAACCAATGGAGAGTTTTCCCCTTGATTCCCATTGACTTCAGTTTTGCTAGGGCTACTTGATGCCACACTCGATCAAATGCTGCCTTGATGTCAAGGGCAGTCACTCTCACCTCACCTCTTGAGTTCAGCTCTTTTCTCCATGTTTGGACCAAGGCTGTAATGAGGTCAGGAGCTGAGTGGCCCTGGCGGAACCCAAACTGGGCGTCAGTTAGCAGGTTATTGCTGAGTAAGTGCCGCTTGATGGCACTGTCGACGACACCTTTATATAGAGCTTTTAAAACATCTCAAGGCACTTTACAGTAGGGTAATAAGACAACAATCGACACACATATTTTGTTTGTGGTCCAGTGCACTGACACAAAGTTCCTTCACAACTGTAACAATTTTATTGCTGTTGCTGTGAAGGCTGTGCTCGCTCTGCTCGTACACCTGGTCTCCAAAGGAGGCAAAACAGGACTAATGCTGCCGAGCTCAGCTCTTTTTGATCAGAAAAAATCAACTGTTTCGCCTTGCCAGGAAATGCACAACAGAGGCAGCAGTGCTCATTGGCTGCCCAGGAAAGTCCTATTTAGATTAAACTCCTTCACCCAGAGGATGCTGAGAATGAGGAACTTGCTGCCACAGGGAGTAGTTGAGGCGAAGAGCATGGATGTATTTAAGGGGAAGCTGGATAAACACATGGGAGAAAGGAATAGGAGGAGATGCTGATAGGGTGAGATGAAGAGAGATGGGAGGAGGCTCGTGTGGAGCATAAACACCACATGGACCAGTTGGGCCGATTGGCCTGTTTCTGTGCTGTACAATCTGTGTAATTCTATGTAATAAGAGAGGAGAGAATGTTCCATAGAAACTAGAATTATCTGTTCTGCACTTTAATCCTGAACTTACAGTGATGTCTTTTGTAAACAACTTTTACAGGGAATATCATCGCCTTTGAATGTGAAAGGAGAAATGTTTGCCTGTTCTGTCTGTGGGAAAAGATTTCAAAGATCGATGTGACTGGAAAAGCACCAAGACACACACACCCGAGTGAGAGTGTTCCTGTGCACTGACTGTGGAAAGAGCTTTAACCAGTTATACAGTCTGAAAAAACATCGCACCGTTCACAGCGGGGAGGAACCGTGCACGTGTTGTGTGTGTGGATGAGGCTTCAACCGATTGTCCAACCTTGAGAGACACAAGGACGCCCACACCACGGAGAAACTGTGGGAAGGGATTTAGCTCCCCGTCCCGGCTGGAAACTCATCGATGCAGTCACACCGGGGAGAGGCCATTCACCTACTCCAAGTGTGGGAAGGGATTTAGTCAGTCATCCCACCTTCTGACACACCAGAGACTTCACACTGAGGAGAGACCATTCAGTTTCTCTCACTGTGGGAAGAGGTTCAGGCAGTCATCTCACCTCATTGAGCACCAGTGCATTCACACTGGGGAGAGACCGTTCACCTGCCCTGTGTGTGAGAAGGGATTCACTAATTCATCCACCCTGCTGATACACCAGCACATTCACACTGCAGAGAGGCCATTCACATGCCCCGTGTGTGAGAAGGGATTCACTAATTCGTCTGACCTTCTGAGACACCAGCGCATTCACACTGGGGAGAGGCCATTCACCTGCTCCGTGTGTGGGAAGGGATTCACTAATCATCCAACCTGCTGACACACCAGCGAGTTCACACCGGGGAGAGACCGTTCACCTGCTCAGTGTGTGAGAAGGGATTCAATCAGTCATCCAACCTGCTGAGACACCAGCAAGTTCACAAGTGACTGCAGAGGTTCGATTCTGCTGTTATTGCTGCTGTTAATCACATCCAGGATGGAACCATGTTCATTCTGACAGTTGGGGTTTGTTTCTGCTGATGTTAATAACCCCTATAACTGGGCTGGATTTTAATATTCTGGATATGTAGCTGATTGAGTTGTCGGGGCTGCAGTGTTGCTTTAAGTACTGCTGTCTGATCTTTCCCCTTAATTTCTGATGAGTGTTCCTGAAATATTTTACAATAAAATTATGAACTTTTATTCAATCGTATATTAATCTTTGCTATAAAATCGACAATTCATTGTCTGAAAGATTCCATTATCATCTCCAATTAGGAAGTGCTGATTAATCCTCGCTGACAACTCTTACTCACTTGCACATTACACAAAGTGGCACCTCCAATATCCACCAGAAAGGGGAATGGGAATTGGTGGAGAATCGAGAGTCCCCAAATGTTGCCCCTCCCATCTGGTACAGCAATCCCCTCGGCACGGGAATGGAGGCAAGTCCAGTTATTGTGTGTGGTAAACCACTGTTATTGTTGTTCGCCATTGTTGTTGTTGTTGCACACTGTTGTATCTATGCATGCCTCAGCTGGCTCTGCCCCTGGCTCCACCCACATGCCCAGGTATAAAGGTGACTGCTCTGCAGCCCCCTGCCTTCTTGTAAACCAGTCAACCACGAGAGGCATGCTCTGTTCTTTGTTAATACATGCTCTGTTCTTTGTTAATAAAAGCCTTTTAGTTACTCTCCTAACTCTCCGTCTTTTATCAGTAATTGACAGCGCATCAATTTTATTAACAAAGACAAAATGTCGGCACCAAACGCTGAGCAGCAGGCGCTGCTGCATGCCCTCAGACCAACATGCCTGGACCTAGACCCTCAAGAGGCGGGTTCGTCTACCAAGTTCGCACAATGGCTGCGTTGCTTCAAAGCTTACCTGGAAGCCTCAGCCGTGACACTAGATGGAAACAAACTAAAAATCCGGGCCACCAAGTCTACACGCTCATCCAGGACGCGACTACCTACGCAGCGGCTATCGATCTGCTAAAAGGACAATACACACGCCCGGTAAATACGGTTTATGCCAGACACCTCCTGAGATCCCGCAAACAGCAGTCCGGGGAATTGGTGGAGGCATTCCTACGGGCACTACAGATACTCGGCCGAGCCTGCGATTGTAAAGAGGTATCGGCCGCGACACACATGGAGGGACTTATCCGAGATGCTTTAGTTGCGGGCCTCAAGTCCGACTACTCCCGGCAGAGACTGTTGGAGAAGGGCGAAATCGACCTGAAGAAGGCAGTGTCCCTCGCGCTCTCGCTAGACGCGGCCCACCGGAATATGGACGCATTCTCCCCTAACCGCTCCACACCGTGGACGCCGCAGCCTTGGGTCATGGGACCGCCACCCCCGGCACCAACTGCTGCAGCGATGTCCAAGGGCCCAAAATGTTACTTTAGTGGCCAGGCAAAACACCCCAGAGCACGCTGCCCGGCGAAAAACGCTACCTGCTCTGGCTGCGAGAAGAAAGGACACTACGTCAGCGCCTGCAAAGGTAAAACCGCTAACGCCAGCAGCGCCGCGTGTGAACCGTGGGGGCAGCCATCTTGTCCGCCATCTTGGACGCCTCCAACTCCAATCACGGATGACCCGGACTCAACCACCGCCTTGCCTGACAACCACAGTGACTCGCTTGACCATACGCTGGCCTCCGTGACGCTGGACCAATCTCTCCCTCACCAACTGTCCAGGTCCATGATGGACATTACGGTAAACGGCCACGCCACTACCTGCCTTTTCGACAGCGGGAGCACGGAGAGCTTTATCCACCCCAACACGGTGCACAGTTACTCTCTCCCGGTCCTGCCAACATGCCATCAGATCTCCATGGCTTCCAAATCCCATTCAGCAGACGTCGGTGGCTACTGTGTAGTGACCCTTTCAGTAAGGGGCACAGAATACAAAAATTTTAAACTGCTTGTCCTGCCCCATCTCTGCGCTGCCGTTCTACTGGGGTTGGATTTTCAGTGCCACCTTAAAAGTGTCACATTAGCGTACGGCGGACCCCTCCCCCCACTCACAGTCTGCAGCCAGCAGCTTTTAAATCGCCCGCCGCGCACCATTTGCAGCCTCTCCATGCTTAAAGTCTCCCCCCCACCTTGTTCGCTAACCTCACCCGCGACTGTAAGCCCATCGCTACCAAAAGCAGGCGGTACAGTGCCAGGGATAGGAGCTTCATTAAATCCAAAGTAGCAAGACTCCTGAAGGAAGGGATTATTGAGGGTAGCACTAGCCCATGGCGAGCACAAGTGGTGGTAGTAAAGACTGGCGAAAAACAGCGCCTAGTTATTGACTGCAGCCAGACGATCAATCACTACACCCAGTTAGATGCATACCCACTCCCCCGCATATCTGACATGGTCAATCAGATAGCACAATACCGGGTGTTCTCGACGATTGATCTGAAGTCGGCATACCACCAGCTCCCCATCAGGGCTGAGGACCACCAGTACACAGCTTTTGAAGCTGACGGTCATCTCTACCACTTCCTCCGAGTCCCCTTCGGTGTCACCAACGGGGTTTCGGTCTTCCAAAGGGAGATGGAACGAATGGTTGACCAGAACGCGCTGCAGGCCACCTTCCCCTATCTAGACAACGTCACCATCTGTGGCCATGACCAGCAGGACCATGACGTTAACCTAGAGAAATTCCTCCGTACGGCCCAGCGGCTGAATCTAACATACAACAAGGACAAATGTATGTTTCGCACCACGCGCCTCGCCATTCTTGGCTGCGTAGTGGAGAATGGAGTCATCGGCCCCGACAGAATGCACCACCTTATGGAGCTCCTCCTCCCCCACTGCCAAAAAGCACTGAAGAGATGCCTAGGGTTTTTCTCTTACTATGCTCAGTGGGTGCCCAACTATGCGGACAAAGCCAGACCCCTCATCAAGTCCACCTCCTTCCCCCTGACAGCAGAGGCATGTGCAGCCTTCACTCTCATAAAAAGAGATATTGCGAAGGCCACAATGCACGCAGTGGATGAGTCCATCCCTTTCCAAGTGGAGAGCGACGCATCCGACTTCGCCCTAGCTGCAACTCTTAACCAGGCGGGGAGACCCGTGGCCTTTTTCTCAAGGACCCTCCAGGGCCCCGAGATTCAACACTCCTCTGTCGAAAAGGAGGCCCAGGCCATTGTGGAAGCGGTGCGACATTGGAGGCATTACCTGGCCGGAAAACGATTTACCCTGCTAACTGACCAGCGTTCAGTAGCTTTTATGTTTAATAATAAGCAGAGGGGCAAAATCAAGAACGACAAGATCTTGAGGTGGAGAATTGAACTCTCCACCTACAATTACGATATCTTGTACCGGCCCGGGAAACTCAATGAGCCCCCAGATGCCCTATCACGTGGTATATGCGCCAACGCGCAGGTTGATAGACTGCAGACCCTCCACAATGACCTCTGCCACCCGGGGGTCACCAGCTTCTTCCATTTCATCAAATCCCGTAACCTGCCCTACTCCATCGAGGAGGTCAGGACCATGACCAGGAACTGCCAAATCTGTGCCGAGTGCAAACCGCATTTTTAAAGGCCAGACAGAGCAAGCCTGATCAAGGCCACTCGCCCCTTAGCGTCGATTTTAAAGGGCCCCTCCCCTCCTCTGACCGAAACGTGTACTTCCTCAACATAATTGATGAGTACTCCCGTTTCCCATCCCTTGCCCAGACATGACCGGTACCACGGTCATTAAATGTCTGAATGACCTTTTCGCCTTGTTCGGCTTCCCTAGCTATATCCATAGCGACCGGGGCTCATCCTTTATGAGCGACGAACTCCGTCAGTACCTGCTCACGAGAGGTATTGCTACAAGCAGAACCACCAGCTACAACCCCCGGGGGAACGGCCAGGTGGAAAGAGAGAACGCGACGGTTTGGAAGGCCATCCTCTTAAACTTAAAATCTAAGGGCCTTCCGACCTCTCGCTGGCAGGAGGTCCTCCCTGCAGCGCTCCACTCCATTCGGTCACTGCTTTGTACGGCCACCAATGCCACCCCCCATGAAAAAATGTTCACTTTCCCCAGGAAATCCACATCGGGGACCTCGCTACCGACATGGCTGACGTCTCCAGGACCCGTCCTACTGCGGAAGCACGTGAGGTCCCATAAAATGGACCCCCTGGTCGAGAGGGTGAGCCTCCTCCACGCCAACCCCCAGTATGCTTACGTGGCGTACCCGGACGGGCGGGAGGACACAGTCTCCATACGAGACCTCGCACCTTCGGGTGCCCCTGAAACACTACCATTGCCATCCACCACCACCCACAACCCAACCCCTGTAGACAGCATGCCGCAGCCCCAGGACCCATCCTTGACCACCCAACCACTCAATGAGACGCCAGATTCAACGTTGGATGCTGCACCATCACCGCCGCCACCACGATGATCAGGACGGCATACAAGGCCACCTGATAGACTTACTTACACGAACCTTTAGTACACTTCACCCCGCCGGACTCAATTTTAAACAAGGGGTGAATGTGGTAAACCACTGTTATTGTTGTTCACCGTTGTTGTTGTTGTTGCACACTGTAGTGTCTATGCATGCCTCAGCTGGCTCCGCCCCTGGCTCCACCCACACGCCCAGGTATAAAGGTGACTGCTCTGCAGCCCCCTGCCTTCTTGGAAACCAGTCAACCACGAGAGGCATGCTCTGTTCTTTGTTAATAAAAGCCTTAGTTACTCTCCTAACTCTCCGTCTTTTATGAGTAATTGATAGCGCATCATAGTGATGGGATGAGTTAAAGGTATTTACTCAGATGGGCGGAAGGTGGGAAGTGGTGTTCCACGGGGATTGGTACTGGGACCACTGTTGTTCACCATTTACATGAATGATTTGGACTTGGTAATCAGAAGTACAATTTCAAAATTTGCTGATGACCCTAAATTGGGGATGTGGTTAATACTGAGGAAGACTGCGATAGCATCCTTGTAGAATTATTCAGTTGTGTTCAGTAAATAGCAGCATCTTTTAAATTGCTTTTACTGATCACATCACTATATAGTTATGTGAAAAACAGAAATCATTAAAAGCTCCTAATTTCAGAATTGTTAGATTCAAACTCAACTTCTTCCAAGTACAATCTAACATTTCAAACATTGTAATGGATGTAGGCGAGATATTAGGACTGTTGTCTAGCACAATCCAAACACAGTGACACACAGACAGATGGGCAGGTGTAGCTTCACAGCAAATCCTTTCAAGCCTCACTAAAAAGTGGCAGACTGGCAATCCATTGTTCACGAATGGAGTTGTGATCTTTGTAAATTAAGAAATGGAAATGTGTCAAAGAGTTGATTAACAGAGTGGGGCATCATCTTCCTTTGATTTCTATTTCTGACACCAGGCAACAGAAAAAGGTAATTACAACACGACATAAACAGACTCTTCAGGTGTGAGACATCAGACTTCAGAACAACACGTCTGCCAGCTCGGCCACAAACCCCAGTACAGTCAACCTTTCAGCAGCTGCAGCCCTGATTAAATAACTAGTAGTTTAACATGTCTAGTAGAACTTTTGTATCAAAATAGAAGAAATGTATTTGACACACACACAATTAATAATTAAATCACAATGTGATTGTGAGGATCGATTATCGACTCTTGATGCCTTCCGTGTCCACCGGTCGAGGAAGGTATCAAGTGAACCAGTGGACACCGCCTGCTCCCTCTCCAGGGCCACCCGGGCAGCGACAAGACCATGGGAGAGAGGCAGGCAGCCAGAGTGATCCCGCCCCCCATGGGCCCCGCCCATCCTGGGCCTACAAATTGCTGTTTTCGCCAGGCCCAAGAGCAGGTCAGGAGAAGATCCTCCCACTTACCCACCCCACTCCGCACCGGGCGGACAAAGATTAGGAGCGTGGGGCTAAAGTGTAACCAAGAGTTGAGGAGCAGCCCCTTCAGGTAACTATCCAAGGGCTGTAACCTCTCACACTAAATATATACACGGCCCATGGACTCCTCTAGGCCACAGAAACCACATCTGGCCTTAGAGTCCAGAAAGGAGCTTAAAAACTGTTGCACTCGACAGCTCCCTGCAACAGTCTCCACCCCAGATCCCCAATGGTGCTGGGAAGCACTCCCGCAGAGAGCCCTCCACTGGGGACCCTCGCCTCCGTCAGACAGCAAGATGACCCGCCAGTCTGATTGAGATTGGGCAATAAACAAAATTAATCAATAAATGACACAGAAACCCAAGTCCCCGGGTCCTCAGCCCTGGTGTGAAGTACACTGGCCACCAATTTTCCATTACTAACGCGCACCTCAGGCCCCACCCAGTCTGGTTTAATTGCTAAATGTTTTCTAACTCGGTTCAGGCCTGTCATTCTACGGGAAACTTACAAGGCCTCATTTATTGATGTGTCCCACCTGAGCGGCTGTTAATGGCTTTAATAAACTGGCAGCAAGGTTTTTTTTTTAAAAGGTGGAAAGAGGTGAAAAACGCCACTAGTGATGCCTCAAAACTCACGGACAGAGAAATCCACTTCATCAGTGCCCCTGCCACAGAACTCAACATCCACCCCCTCCACCACTGGTGCACTGTGTCTGCAGTATGTACGGTCTACAAGATGACCACGGTCAGGCCGTGTGGAGTCAAGGGCCAGGCAGAATGGATGGAAAGATCACAACAAACTTCCCTTAACTCCAACCCACTGATTCCTGTTTTGTAGCCAGCTTTCCATCCATTCTGCTGCCTGGCCCTTCACTCCACACAGCCTGACCTGGGTCATCGTGTCGATCTTACACACCGTTTATGGATAGCAAGCTGGTCACAAAACAGAAAACAGAGAGTAGGGGTTAAAAGTAGCTACTCAGACTGGCAAAAGGTGGGAAGTGGTGTTCCACAGGGATCGGTGCTGGGACCAGTCTTGTTCACCATTTACATAAACGATTTGGACTCGGGAATCAGAACAATTTCAAAATTTGTCGATGACAGCAAATTGGGAGGTAGAGTTAATACTGAGGAAGACAAAATGCAAGAAGATATTAATAAATTTCAGAATGGGCGTGTAATTGGCAAATGAATTTCACTATAGATCAGTGTGAGGTCGTGTGTTAATGAATTTCACTATATATCAGCGTGAGGTGGTGTGTTAATGAATTTCACTGTAGATCAGTGTGAGGTGGTGTGTTTTGGTGGGAAGAATAAGGAGGCCACTCACTACTTGGACAAGGGGGTGAAATTTGGTTGCTTTGTGCCTCCTGTGATATTCAGCGGGAGGTTAGCGGTGGCAGTAGATGGTAGCGCCCTGTGGCACTGCACCGCTGGCAATGACGTCATCGCCATGCTCAGCACCCCGGCTGCAACCTTGGGTTGCGATCCCTGACCTATAGCTGGACGATATGTCTGACAGGGTCAGGGGTCATTCCTGCAGCCGTGGCGACGCCACTTAAAGGGCAGGTGTTGGGCGGCAACTTTTTATTTTGGCTGACTGCCAGCACCTGCCCCCTTCCCCTTTCTTCTTTGGGGTGCCAGCCGCGATCGCTCAGCCCGGCGTTCCTCTTGATCTGACACCCTGCTCCCCGGTGGTCGAGCAGGGCCCCGGTGTGTGCAGTGCTAGGCTCCTCCCCGTTAATCAGGGAGGGAGGTCTGCTATGACACGGTGCTATGTGCCGACGGGCATGGCGCTGTTACACGAAGTTCCAGGAAATTCACTGGTAGCTCCCCAAAAGGGAGGGGAGCGCTTCCAATAGCACCCCGCCTCCTGCTTGGGGTGCTACCACTGAATTTAATGCGCAGGGGCGCTAACTTTTTCAGGGGGCTAAAATTAGCCCCGGTGACGTTAGCAACCCAAAGGGGGCGCCACCGAATTTCCCCCCAAGTGTCTAAATGGGCTGGAGGAGCAGAGGGATCCAGGGATACAGATACACAAATCACTAAAAAGTAGCAACACATGTTAATAAGGCCATTAAAAAAAAAAGCACTGGGGTACATTCCTAAAGGAGCCTTCTGTTCGATGTCTAGGAGCTCTGAACCATGGCAGAGAGCGGCTGGGACACGTTTCTCACATGCCTCGAGATTAACCCGCACGGCAACTTTGCTGTCAGTGAAGAGAGGCAAGAATGTCTGGCCCTGAAGGACTGTGTCCAGGCTGGAGTTGTTCCCACTGTACGCTCCTCCCCCAGATAGTCCTTTCTGAGCTCCAGCTAGGTGATGCTAAACACTCAGGTGGGAAAGAAAATCTACAATAATGTATTTAAAACAAAGCTGGTTTATTTGACATCTATCCAGAATATTAATAACTCCAGGAACTGGGCTGGAGTTTAACATCAGCAGAAACAATCCCCACCTGTCAGAATGAACTTGGTTCAGTCCTGGATGTGATTAACAGCAGCAACAACAGAATCCACCCCCTGCAGTCACTTGTGAACTCGCTGGTGTGTCAGCAGGTGGGATGACTCAGTGAATCCCTTCCCACACTCAGAGCAGGTGAATGGCCTCTCCCCAGTGTGAACTCGCTGGTGTCTCAGCAGGGTGGATGAACGAGTGAATCCCTTCCCACACACGGAGCAGGTGAACGGCCTCTCCCCAGTGTGAGTGCGCTGGTGCACAGTGAGCTCAGTTGATCGACTGAACCCAGTCCCACAGTGAGAGCACCTGAACGGTCTCTCCCCAGTGTGAGTGCGCTGGTGTACAGTGAGCTCAAATGATCGACTAAACCCAGTCCCACAGTGAGAGCACCTGAACGGTCTCTCCCCAGTGTGAGTGCGCTGGTGTACAATGAGCTCAGATGATCGCCTGAACCCAGTCCCACATTGAGAGCACCTGAACGGTCTCTCCCCAGTGTGAGTGCGCTGGTGTATAGTGAGCTGAGATGACTGCTTAAACCCAGTCCCGCAGTGCGAGCACCTGAACGGTCTCTCCCCAGTGTGAACACGTTGATGGCGTTTCAGTTCCCCGGAACCTTTAAAGCACTTCCCACAATCCAGGCATTTAAAAGGTCTCTCCCCAGTGTGAACTCGCTGGTGTGTCAGCAGGTTGGATGAATTAGTGAATCCCTTCCCACACTCGGAGCAGGTGAACGGCCTCTCCCCAGTGTGAACTCGCTGGTGTGTCAGCAGGTGGGATGACTGAGTGAATCCCTTCCCACACTCGGAGCAGGTGAACGGCCTCTCCCTAGTGTGAACTCGCTGATGTGTCTGAAGGTCAGCTGACTGAGTGAATCCCTTCCCACAGTCAGAGCAGGTGAACGACCTCTCTCCAGTGTGAACTTGCTGGTCTGTCAGCGGGTTGGGTGAATTAGTGAATCCCTTCCCACAGTCAGAGCAGGTGAACGCCCTCTCTCCAGTGTGAACTTGCTGGTCTGTCAGCGGGTTGGATGAATTAGTGAATCCCTTCCCACACTCGGAGCAGGTGAACGGCCTCTCCCTAGTGTGAACTCGCTGATGTGTCTGAAGGTCAGATGACTGAGTGACTCCCTTCCCACAGTCAGAGCAGGTGAACGCCCTCTCTCCAGTGTGAACTTGCTGGTCTGTCAGCGGGTTGGGTGAATTAGTGAATCCCTTCCCACACTCAGAGCAGGTGAATGGCCTCTCCCCAGTGTGACTGTGCTTGTGCCTCGATAGGCCAGATGATTGGCTGAAGCCTCGTCCACACACAGAACACGTGTACAGTTTCTCCCCGCTGTGAACAGTGCTTCTTCCTTCCATATTCAAAGGCCGATGATATTCAGTTCCTGATGAATCGAGTGACTCTGTCAGCTCTTGACGTGATGTGTGGTTTGAGTTTCCTGTCTGCAAATCCTCCCCTTCTAATACCCTGTAAAATGAATTTAAGAGGGAGCGTGAAAGAGAACCCACTAAAGAGGCAGGTTGTGAAATTGAGCTCAATGAATCTGGTCATTTGTGGGGCCGGCACTAGAAAAAAGTGACCATGAAAGCTGCCGGATTGTCATAAAATCCCACTGGTTCACTAATGTCCCTCAGTGAAGGGAATCTGCCACCTGGTCTGGGCCTCTGGCCTCTATGGGAGGAGAGAGAGAGAGGTGAGAGTGGGAGGGGGCGAAGGAGACGGACTTTATACATCTGCAACTCGACCAGAACATTGACAGAACCTCCAAAACCCGCAACCTCCAGCACCTAGAAGGACAAAGGCAGAAGGTGCATGGGAGCACCATCACCTCCAAGTTCTCCAAGTCACACACCATCCTGACTTGGACATATATCGCCGTTGCTACATCATCACTGGGTGAAAATCCTGGAACTCCTTACACAACAGCATTGTGGGAGTACCTTCACCACACGGACTGCAGCGGTTCAAGAAGGCGGCTTACCATCACCTTCTCAACGGGAAGATGGGGATTGGCAACATATTCTGGTCTTGCGAGCAACGCCCACATCCCAAGAATGAATTAAAACAAATCTGTATATGTAAAATGGATTAAAAACCTCTACAGAAATATTGTTCCTAAAACAATACTCTTTTACATTGTAGGGACAGTGTCTGTTTAACAACCTAATCTCCCCAGAATCCCCCTCCTTTGACAGTCTCACATTGGAAATTGTTGGGTCCTCCTGGGCTCAGAAGTACTGGGGGTTAAACCCAGCAGCTTCTCCTCCATCTCCACTCCAGCTCAAACTGAAGCAACAAAAAGACCGACACACTCTTCCCCACAGCTGCTGACTAATGGCGGCCGCAGCACCCACAATCCCCCATGCCCCAGAAACTGCTCTATCCAACGCGCTGATTTCCCCGCTGAGAGTGCGTATGCTCCCCGGGCCATTCTGGGCGCCTGGCTCCTCTCATTTGTCCCGAGTCGGACTTGGTGGAACCGGCTGAAGAAACTGGGAAGCGGCGGCTCGGATGGGGGAGGCGCTGCACCATGGGTTTCCTGGTGCCGGAGCCCTGGCCGCACATCCGCCAGGCCGCTCTGATTCTGATTGAGTTTTTTGAGGAGGTAACAGAGAGGGTTGATGAGGGCAATGCGGTTAACGTGGTGTACATGGATTTCCAAAAGGCGTTCGACAAAGAGCCACATACTAGGCTTACCAGCAAAGTTGATGCCCATGGAATAATAGGGACAGTGGCATCATGGATACGAAATTGGCAAAGTGACAGGAAACAGAGAGTAGTGGTGAACGGTTGTTTTTCAGACTGGACGAAGGTATACAGTGGTGTTCCCCAGGTGTCGGTACTAGGACCACTGCTTTTCTTGATTAATATATATATTATATATATATATCTCTATCTATCTATATCTATATATAAAAGGATATGTCTCTCTGTCCGGCTATACAATCAAAAGTTATAGAGCGTACCTACACATATGTTATATCAAAAGAAAGCTCATCATTAGGGGACTCTTGTAGGCGTATTTACTTTTTGCTCGGACAAAAGATGTGCCAACGGTATCCAAAAAACTTTCAAAATTCCGCTCATTAGCATCGAGCGGGGGCGGGTTCATTGTGTGCGCGGGCGGGCCATCCTACAGTCGAGTGACAGGACCATTAACCAATCCTACACTTCAGTGACCTGACGGTTGACCAATCGGTGCGTGTGTGGGCGGGCCTTATCATTCTGAACCGAGGTGAGTGTCAGCCATCTTGATTCCTAGCTAATAGCTATTGATTTATTTTCCCACTTTCTGTGTGTGTGGAGGGGATTTTATCCAGCACAAATTTGGTACTTAGGAGCCCAAATAGCTCATTATATAATTTGCGCGTAATAAATGAGTCCAGTGTGTGATTTATTTCTCGGGGCCATGTCAGTGCGGGGGCCCGGGGCCTAGGCTTCTCCAACCGCCAGCAGCGCAACTCTAGTCCCAGGCTCCCGGCCTGGACAGGGACCAACACTGGCAGAGGGGAGAGGGTCTGCTGCCTCCGCTCCATTCCAGGGGTTGGTAGGTGGGGAGGCTTCATAAGCAACTGGGGTAGGTCGCAAGCCTTGAATAATTATCTGAAGGTCCTGTGTTTGCAGCTGAGGGGATTTCTTCTGCTGACAGCCCCAGGTTAACAGCAGCCATCTTTGTCAAGGAGGGCGAAAAGTTTGTGTCGCCATTTTGATTCAGTGTGTAAGAGTGCATGTGTGGCCATCTTAGTACAGGAACATAGAGTGGGTGGGGCTTCAGTGCTCCCAATCGGGTCCTGGAGAGACAATCGAGTGTGTGGGCGGGGCCTAATCTTTCCAACTGAACAGCAAGCAGCGGCCATTGTTGTTTGTGATACAACACACTGACAGGTAATAAAAAGGTTGGTGAGGTTGTAAAGTGTATGTTATAGAAAGATTTACCAAAAATGTTTTATAAGTACTTTAAGTTTCATGTTTCAAGGTATTAAAAGGTAAGCTGGGCCATGTCAGTGTAGGGGCCCGAGGCCTAGGCTTCTCCAACAGCCGGCAACGCAACTCCAGTCCCAGGCTTCCGGCCCAGACAGGGTCTGCTGGCTCCCTCTCCCTTTCCCCCCCACTCACTTCGCCCCCGCTCTCACAACCCCCCCTTCCTCCCTCGGGCGCCCGCCTCTCTCTCCCCCGAGCGCCCGCTTCCACCCGCGCCTCAAGGTTCCCAGAGATTGCCTGAGAGGCCGGCGCTGCTGTAAATGTCGGAGATTCTCTGATCCACACGCACCGCACCATCCGCCGCTCCTCAGTCCCGCCGCCATTTTATCTCCTTCCTCAAACCGGAGCCTCATCCGGGGACTGTGAGCAGCACCGAGCATGCGCACTGCGGCCACGCAGCCCGCGCTTAAAGTCCCTCACTGAGTCCGTTTAGTCTATTGGCTGCGACTCGTAGATTGACAGCTGCGCTCACCAATCGCAGCCCGCAACGCCTCGGGGCCCCGCCCATTGTGTTAAAAGGCCGCCGCCAGCTCCGGGGTCACGTGACTCCTGACACCCCGTTCAACCGCCTCAGCGCGCGGGTGACGTCATAGCCCCGCCCACCCGCGAGCCCTTGTTGCCCAAGGTGCCGGCCGACTGCTGTCCCTTCTCCCCGGGCGGCGGCTGTCCTTCCCCCGTGGGGGGGCAGACTCCTCTCTAACTCTGTTCTCCAACTGCTCCTCCCCGCTCCGTGTTGCGGCTTTTATAGCAGCCGCCGGCCTCGCCCAGCCCAGCCGCGCCTTCTGATTGGCTGAAAACCCGGCAAATCTCCGCCTCTGATTGGCGCGTTTTTCAATCCGCTCCAACCTCGGACACCAACGAAAAAGGCGGCTTATAGAATAAGAGCTCGTCTGTGAATCAGACTCGTTATTGTTAAAGTGATGGCCCTCTGTGGGACTGAATATTAACCAGTTATTAAAATCATTGCCTCTGTGGGACTGAATATTAACCAGTTAATAAAATCATTGCATCTGTGGGATTGAATAATAATCATTATTGTTTAAATTATTGCATCTGTGGGATTGAATAATAATCGTTAAAATTATGGTATCTGGGACTGAATAATAATTAAAACTATGGCATTTGTGAGACTAAATAATAATCATTACTGCTAAAGATTGTCATCTGTGGGATTGAATAATCATTTTAATTAAAATTATAGCGTCTGTGGGACTGAATAATCATTAAAATGGCATCTATGAGACTGAATAATTCATTATTAAATTGTGAATTATGGCAAATTGATCCTTTAAAATTACTGGTTCCTGAATTGACAGATTTAATTTCATTTTAGCTTTTCAGCGACCCGCTTATAAATGAGTGCTTTGTACAAAACAGGGCAGTGACAATGCATCATTTTGTTATATATTTGTTAAATTTCAATCTATTTTAAATTAACGATATACTGTATTACAAAAACACACCAGCAAAATCTGAACATACGACAAAAAAATGAAAGTGAGGGTTAAATAAAGGATGATAAAACATTTTTTAAAAGAGTTTCATTCTTTATGCTGTCCATATTTCAAATGTCATTAGTCAAATGAAAATAAATAGTCCCTTCTGGATCTGGTGAGTGGCTCTGAAAAGAGCCTTTGGGTTGAGTTTTTAAGGTGGGAGGAACGAGAGGCTTTATTTGCAGCTGATGTATTTGGTGACAGCTTTCATCCCCTCCGAGACGGCGTGCTTGGCCAGTTCCCCGGGCAGCAGGAGGCGGACGGCGGTCTGGATCTCCCGGCCGGGAGGAGATGGTCTGGCGTTTGGGGTAATGGATCAGGCGGGAGGCCTCGCAGGCGATGCGCTCGAAGATGTCGGTGACGAACGAGTTCATGACACTCATGGCCTTGGAGGAGATGCCGGTGTCGGGTCGGGGTGGACCTGCTTCAGCACCTTGTAGATGTAGATGCTATAACTCTGCTTCCTGGTCTTCCTGGGCTTCTTGTCGCCTTTGGCCTGCTTCTTGGTGGTCGCTTTCTTCGGCCCCTTTTTCGGGGCGACGCCGCTTCAAGCCTGGTGAATGGAGGCGAGGGTTTGTGATGGAGAAAGTCTCCCGGATGTGCTATTTAATAGCTAGCCGTATGCAAATGAGGAATCAGAGAGTGAATGATTCCTATTGGTGAACCAGCCAATCACAATCATTACCTTAACCCATCCCACATTAGCATAGGGCTGTGGGGCAGTCTATTTATTCTGAGCGTGGAGCGGGATTTGCGTCATTTTGTGTTGAAATCGAGTTTGAGAATGGTTGAGGAAAAGAAAACAGTGGCCAAGAAGGGCGCCAAGAAAACCGTCACTAAACCGGCAGTGAAGGGCGGCAAGAAGCGCAGAAGGTCGAGGAAGGAGAGTTACTCCATCTACATCTACAAAGTGATTAAGCAGGTTCACCCCAACACCGGCATCTCCTCCAAGGCCATGAGCATCATGAACTCGTTTGTGAACGATATTTTCGAGCGCATTGCGGGTGAGGCTTCCTGCCTGGCCCATTACAACAAGCGGCTCACCATCAGCTCCCGGGAGCTCCAGACCGCCGTGCGCCTGCTGCTGCCCGGGGAGCTGGCCAAGCACGCCGTGTCGGAAGGGATAAAGGCGGTGACCAAATACACCAGCTCCAAGTAAAACTCCACGCTGTCCTGAAAGAACAAACCCAAAACACAACGGCTCTTTGAAGAGCTACCCACAATCTCTCTGAAAGAGCTGCACAATCACATCTCCCTTTAGACTCAATTTACTGTAATTATTTACTGAACAAGTGTGTTTGAGAACTTTTGAAGTTCCAGCTGTAGATTTAGGTTTGAATTCTCAGATAAGCAGGTTCACTGACCCGATCGACCTTAGCGCCGCTGTTGAATTTCCTGTCCAGTTAATTACAAACACGGTCTGTGGTCTTTATTTCCCTTTGCACTCAGACTCTGCGTCTATTTCCAGCACCTGCCGAGGAATTAAAAGCTTGTTTCCGGGATGAGACTCGGATATGAGATGGGCCGAATGGCCGCCAATGTGCTGTAATGAATCTGTAATAGATTTGAAGTGCAGAGTGCCTCTTTTAAAGAATTTTAATTATAATGTCCGCTTGTTGCTTTTCTGGGAAGCGAGTGGTCAGGGTCTGGAATGAACTGACTGAGAGGGAGGTGGAGGCGGACTCAATCGTAGCGTTCAACAGAGAATTGGATAAGTACCTGTAGGGGAAAAATGCAGGGCTACGGAGAAAGGGCAGGTGTGTGGGATTAGCTGAAGTGTTCTTACAGAGAGCCGACATGGGCTCAATGGGCCGAATTGCCTCCTACTGTGCTGTAACGATTCTGCAATCGATTTGTAGGGCAGCATGCCCCATTTGTTGAATTTTAATTATATACAGCGTTTATTGTTTTTATAGAAATCCTTGATTATCAGGATTTCTCTGAATGTGTATTTAGCGTTTGTGAAGATTTTTACAGAGGATTGTAACGTCAATGTGGAGAGGTTGCTGGTAGCTCAGAGCCCTTTCTCTCTCACTCTGAATCTGTCTTCTACCTTCCCGCTCTCTCTGCTCCCTCTCTTTCAATCCCCTCACTTCCGCCTCACGTACAGTCTGCCTTTCTCAGCCAGGTCCGCTCAAGCTGCATAAGTAATGTTGTAAGGCGAGGGAATCTCATTCAGCGATGATTTCAGTGAAGAATCATCATGACTGGACGAGGTAAATGAGGCAAAGGACTGGGCAAAGGCGGAGCCAAGCGGCACCGTAAAGTGCTCCGTGACAACATCCAGGGCATCACCAAACCAGCCATCCGCCGCCTGGCTCGCCGTGGCGGTGTCAAGCGGATCTCGGGGCTGATCTACGAGGAGACCCGCGGGGTGCTGAAGGTTTTCCTGGAGAATGTGATCAGGGATGCGGTCACCTACACTGAGCACGCCAAGCGCAAGACGGTCACTGCCATGGATGTGGTGTACGCCCTGAAACGGCAGGGCCGCACTCTCTATGGATTCGGCGGCTGAACAACTCGACCCTTTCAACCAAACACAACACAAAGGCTCTTTTAAGAGCCAACCAACAGCTCACAGAGGGAGCAGTGACCTGGGAGCGGGGATAGATTGATGATTTACATTGTGATCGGTGAAGGTCTATATTTAATTCCAAGATCAAATTTAGGTGTGGAGGTGTTTTAAATCAGCATACGCACGATGGGTCGAATGGCCTTCAGTTGTTGAATCGTAGACATTTACGGCAGTGAAGGAGGCTATTCGACCCTTCGTCTCTGCCGGCCATAGCCTTGTCGGTAGCGGCATTTCAGTACCTGTCAGTTTCTGCTCTGGGATTTATGTGGGTGTTGATTTTACTCTATATCTGTCACTTTCTGGGATCTGACTGAGTTACTGTGTATTTGTTAGGGTCTAGTATGTGAGTTGTCTTTATAGCGCTCTGTCTCTGCGATGTATAGTATAGCAGGAGGCCATTCGGCCCATCGTGTCTGTGTCGGCCATAAACAATCTATAAAGCCAAATCCCACTTTACAGCTCTTAATCCGCAGCCTTGCAGTTTACGGCACTGCTTGGATATGACCATGAACTTTTTAAAAAGCGATGAGGGTTTCTGCCTCTACAACCCATTCAGGCAAATAGTTCCTGACCCCCACCACCCTCTGGGTGAAAATAAAATCTCAACTGACGGAATGTGTGAACCTGTTCAGGAACTCCCACTCCAGCCTGCGGGTCACACACTCAGTTTATCAGTAATTCGGATGATAATTAACATCATCTCCATGAGGCCCATTGAATGAATGATAAAAGTGATTTGTGAAACGATCACATTTTGGCTGATTTAAGTGTGCTAAAAAGACTGATCTTGCGCTAAAATACAACCCTCGCCTCGGCCTCCCCCACACTTTTTAAACCCATGGGAAGGGCCCCTGCGAGCACCGCTCCCCCAGCGGATGCCGTTTCCTCTGGGCTCGACTGATAAGAACTACAAACACGGTCGTGGTCGCTCTTTCCCTTTGCTCTCAGTCCCGTTCATCTACAGCGCCTGCCGACGAATTAAAAGCTTGTTTAAGGGACGAGACACTGATTTCAATCATCTTGTACTCTTGTCAAGACCTTTCCAATTTTTTAAATTCCATTTGGGAGTCAATCCGTTTATTAATTGAGATTTTCTGCAGCGTAACAACCCAGAATGGGAGTTCTTATAGAGACCAGAACGGGGTCAGTTTGAACACTCTCTCCCTCTCTTTTCACAGATGGACTCCCAGTTCTAGCTTCACTGCCGCAGCAGTGGAGTACATCTAAGTTGTTGTCCCATCTGAAAAGGTGTGCTTGGGGCATTGCATATAATGGTCTGGGAATCGGTGAGTGGGCAGATGATTCTCCCTCTGCTCTTGGGATGACCTTACTGACTGCAGAGGACGTGCTGGTGGCAAACACACAATCTGATTGGATAGATGAAAAAGCCAATCAGAAAGATGCAGAATAATGAAAATTGACATAATTCCTAACCAGCCATTCACAATCATTGCCTTCACCAATCCGTCATTAGCATAGGGCTTTGGGGTTGCCTATATATTCCGAGCGCGGAGCGGCTTTGCATCACTTTGTGTTTGAAATCGAGTTTGAGAATGGTTGAGGAAAAGAAGATTCAATCTAATAACCCAAAGGCGCTTTTCAGAGCCACCCACACTTTCTAGGAAAGGGCTGGTTCCTGTTCTGTCCTATGGAGCACAGATAGCCCAGAATTAATTTAATATGTTAAATCTCTGCAATTAAGCAGGGAGTTTCCTGATCAGAAATGATCCTCAGCCATTTTTGGTTATAAACAAGACACTTTGTCGATCATGTAGAGATCTAGATCCACAAACACTGCAGGGAGATTGCAATAAGCAGAAAATCAGATCAGTTATTCAATATAGAGAGAGACTGGCTTCAGAGAAAAGCAAAACTAACAGAATCGTAACCTGAGAGGAGTCGTCTTTGAACACACTGTTGGGAGAGCCGAAAATAAACGAATGTTAAAAACCGAGAATGAGCGTTTGATGGGATCACCATTTCTTATTGGGGCAATAATTCCATAGGGAAAATTAAACACATTGATCCAGACATATTTTTCCCTGCTAATTAAAAAAAAATGTTTATTCATTGATGGGATGTGGGCGTCATTGGCTGGCTAGGCCTGCATTTAGTGCCCATCCCTAATTGCCCTTGAGAAGATGGTGGTGAGCCGCCTTCTTGAACCGCTGCAGTCCATATGGTGTAGCTACACCCACAATGCTGTTAGGAAGGGAGTTCCAGGATTTTGGCCCAGCGACAGTGAAGGACCGGCGATGCAGGTCCAAGTCAGGATGGTGTGTGGCTTGGAGGGGAACTTGTAGGTGGTGATATTCCCATGCGTCTGCTGCCCTTGTCCTTCTAAGTGGTGGAGGTCGCGGGTTTGGAAGGTGCTGTTGAAGGAGCTTTGGCACGTTGCTGCAGTGCATCTTGTAGATGGTACACACTGCAGCCACGGTGCGCCGGTGGTGGAAGGAGTGAATGTTGAAGGTGCTGGATGGAGTGCCAATCAAGCAGGCTGCTTTATCCTGAATGGTGTTGAGCTTCTTGAGTGTTGTTGGAGCTGCACTCATCCAGGCAAGTGGAGAGTATTCCATCACACTCCTGACTTGTGCCTTGTAGATGGTGGAAAGGCTTTGGGGAGTCAGGAGGTGAGACGCTCGCCGCAGAATTCCCAGCCTCTGGCCTGCTCTTGTAGCCACAGTATTTATATGGCTGGTCCAGTTCAGTTTCTGATCAATGGTAACCCCCAGGATGTTGATAGTGGGGGATTCAGCGATGGTAATGCCATTGAATGTCAAGGGGAGATGGTTAGAGTCTCGCTTGTTGGAGATGGTCATTGCCTGGCACTTGTGTGGTGCAAATGTTACTTGCCACTTGTCAGCCGAAGTCTGAATGTTGTCCAAGTCTTGCTGCATATGGACATGGACTGCATCAGTATCTGACGAGTCTCGAATGGTGCTGAACAGTGTGCAATCATCAGCAAACATCCCCATTTCTGACCTTTTGATGGAGGGAAGGTCATTGATGAAACAGCTGAAGATGGTTGGGCCTAGGACACTGCCCTGAGGAACTCCTGCAGTGATGTCATGTGATTGAGATGAATGACGTCCAACAACCACAGCCAACTTCCTTTGTGCTAGGTATGATGCCAACCAATGGAGAGTTTTCCCCTTGATTCCCATTGACTTCAGTTTTGCTAGGGCTCCTTGATGCCACACTTGTTCAAATGCTGCCTTGATGTCAAGGGCAGTCACTCTCACCTCACCTCTTGAGTTCAACTCTTTTGTCCATGTTTGGACCAAGGCTGTAATGAGGTCAGGAGCTGAGTGGCCCTGGCGGAACCCAAACTGGGCATCAGTTAGCAGGTTATTGCTGAGTAAGTGCTGCTTGATAGCACTGTCGACGACACCTTCGATCACTTTGCTGATGATTGAGAGTAGACTGATGGGACGGTAATTGGCCGGGTCGGATTTGTCCTGCTTTTTGTGGACAGGACATACCTGGGCAGTTTTCCACATTGTCGGATAGATGCCAGTGTTGTAGCTGTACTGGAACAGCTTGGCTAGAGGCGCGGCTAGTTCGGGGTGTTGTCAGGTGTTTGCTGTATCCAGTATGCTCAACCCTTTCTTGAAATCAGGTGGAGTGAATGGAATTGGCTGGTGGAACAGGCTGGAGGGGCTGAATGGCCGCCTCCTGACAATATGCTCCGATGTAGTCCTCCCACCACTGGGAGCGATAGTGATGCGTTCGTGCGACATCGCTCTCCCGCGCATGCGCAGTGCCGCTCCTTGCACTACGGCGCAGACGCAGTGCCGCTCCCGTTCTCCCTCCCGCGCAGGCGCAGTGCCGCTCCCGTTCCCTCTCCCGCACAGGCGCAGTGCCGCTCCCTCGCCCCCCGCGCAGGCGCAGTGCCGCTTCCTTTCTCTCACTCCGGCGCAGGCGCAGTGCCGCTCACTTTCTCTCTCCCGCGCAGGCGCAGTGCCGCTCCACTGCCCTCCCGCGCAGGCGCAGTGCCGCTCCCCTGCTGATCATGGGTTTGCTGCGTGCTGGGCCGGGCGGTCAGTAACAGGCTGGTTGTCCGGGTTACAGGGCCCCTCTGTGCCTGTGGGAATTCGGCTCCATTCAGCACCCGGCCCGACAGCGGCTGCTCAGCCCCGAGTTTAGATCACAGCGAGGGAAGGTCACAGGGTCACCGCTCCGGTTAGTAACTCCGCACAGAAAATGGCGCATTTCCGCCCAGAGCAGTGAAAATGGGGGAGTCTCAGGAGGCCGGAAATTTACAGTGAGGAAAATCTCCAAACTAAGCACACAGCCCTCGAACTGGGGATCTGAGGAAAGGGACAAAATCAAACAAATACTCGGTCTTGAAATTGAATTATTAGTAAGCAGATTAAAAGTCTACATTACATTATTTCACGCTTTCAATATTGTTCTTATTTTCTGCTTTGCCACAATTAGATCTCCCGGTTGTGATTGAGGAAGGTGCTCAGCTCAAAGTAAACAGGGATTGTAGACTGAGGAACACCAGCAGGTGAACCAGCACAGGATTGTGAGTACCAACCAGAGAGAACCCTTCCGATTCAAAGAGCTTCCAGAGATCGACTGGGGGAAAAAGGTAAGAGAGGGTCTCATTGACTCAGATACGCACTGGTCCTGGAGATGGACTGGGGAGAAAGGTCAGAGAGAGTCCCATTGACTCAGATACACACTGGTTCTGGAGATGGACTGGGGAGAAAGGTCAGAGAGAGTCCCATTGACTCAGATACACACTGGCCCTGGAGATGGACTGGGGAGAAAGGTCAGAGAGAGTCTCATTGACTCCGATACACACTGGTCATAGAGTTATACAGCACAGAAAGAGGCCCTTCGGCCCATCGCGCCCGCGCCGGCCATCATGCCCTGTCTAATCTAATCCCATTTTCCAGCATTTGGTCCGTAGCCTTGTATGCTATGGCATTTCAAGTGCTCATCCAAATGCTTCTTGAATGTTGTGAGAGTTCCTGCCTCTACCACCCTTTCAGGCAGTGAGTTCCAGATTCCAACCACCCTCTGGGTGAAAAGTTCTTCCTCAAATCCCCTATAAACCTCCTGCCCCTTACCTTGAATCTATTCCCCCTTGTTATTGACCCCTCTACTAAGGGAAAAAGTTCCTTTCTATCTACCCTATCTATGCCCCTTATAATTTTGTGCACCTCAATCAGGTCCCCTCTCAGCCTTCTCTGCTCCAAGGAAAACAACCCCAGCCTGTCCAGTCTTTCTTCATAGCTGAAGCATTCCAGCCCAGGTAACATCCTGGTGAATCTCCTCTGCACCCTCTCCAAAGCAATCACATCCTTCCAATAGTGTGGCGATCAGAACTGTACACAGTATTCCAGCTGTGGCTTAACCAGTGTTTTGTACAGCTCCGTCATAACCTCCCTGCTCTTATATTCTATGCCTCGGCTAATGAAGGCAAGTATCCCATACGCCTTTTTAACCACCTGTTCTGCTGCCTTCAGGGATCTATGTACATGCACACCAAGGTCCCTCTGATCCTCTGTCTTTCCTAGGGTCTTACCATTCATTGTGTATTCCCTTGCCTTGTTTCTCCCTCCAAAATGCATCACCTCACACATTTCAGGGTTAAATTCCATTTCCCACTGTTCCGCCCATCTGACCAACCCATCTATATCGTCCTGCAGACTGAGTCTACTCTCCTCGCTATTTACCACCCCACCAATTTTCCTGGAGATGGACTGGGGAAAAAGTTCAGAGAGTGTCTCATTGACTCAGATACACACTGGTCCTGGAGATGGACTGGGGAGAAAGGTCAGAGTCCCATTGACTCAGGTACTCACCCCCCCCGACCCTCCCGCACTCACCCCCCCGACCCTCCCGCACTCACCCCCCCGACCCTCCCGCGCTCGCCCCCGGACCCTCCCGCGCTCGCCCCCCGACCCTCCCGCGCTCGCCCCCGGACCCTCCCGCGCTCGCCCCCGGACCCTCCCGCGCTCGCCCCCGGACCCTACCGCGCTCGCCCCCGGACCCTCCCGCGCTCGCCCCCGGACCCTCCCGCCCTCGCCCCCGGACCCTCCCGCCCTCGCCCCCGGACCCTCCCGCCCTCGCCCCCGGACCCTCCCGCCCTCGCCCCCGGATCCTCCCGCCCTCGCCCCCGGACCCTCCCGCCCTCGCCCCCGGACCCTCCCGCCCTCGTCCTGATGGGGCTCTTCTCAAGTAAACCAAGCGGTGCAATAAAACACCCGCAGAATCAAGGCCCTGCTCCTGGGGAAGGTGATCAGGCCCCAGGAACCAGTACAAATGAATAAAGTCAGGGTCAAGGCCCTGCTCCTGGGGAAGTTGATCAGGCCCCAAGAACCAGTACAAGTGAAGCGACTCCTTCTCCCGGAGATTTATTAAACGTGAATTCTCCAAGAGTTGACCAAAAATCAGGTTAGTAATATTAATCAAGGAGTCAATTTCTGCTGTAAGGAGGGATGATACCTTAGCAGGTTCCTCTAATGAGGTCATATGGGTAGAACTTAAAAACAAAAATGGGGAAAGCACTTTGCTGGGAGTGTACTATAGCCCCCCAAACAGTAAGGGGGAGATAGAGGAACAGGTATGTAGGCAAATCTCAGAGAAGTGTAGAAATAATAGGGTAATAATTGTTGGGGATTTCAACTTCCCCAATATTAACTGGGATAGTCGGAGTGTGAAAGGCTTAGAGGGTGTGGAATTCTTAAAGTGCATCCAGGAGAGCTTTTTCAGCCAACATGTAGAAAGTCCTACAAGAGAGGGGGCGGTTCTGGACCTAATTCGAGGGAATGTAGCAGGGCAAGTGGTAGAAGGGTTAGTAGGAGAGCATTTTGGTGACAGTGACCGTAATTCGGTGAGATTTAAAGTAGTTATGGAAAAGGACAAAGATGGACCGGAAATAAAGGTTCTAAATTGGGGGAAGGTCGATTTTAATATGATAAGGCAGGATCTGGCCAAAGTGGACTGGGATCAGTTACTTGTAGGAAAATCCACATCAGAGCAGTGGGAGTCTTTCAGAAAGGAAATAGAGAGAGTACAACACCAACATGTTCCTGTAAAGGTCAAGGGTGGGACCAACAAGCCCAGGGAACCCTGGATGTCAAGGGACATACAAGAATGGTTTAGGAAACAAAGGGAGGCTTTTGGCAGATACAAAGGACTATAAACAGAGGAAGCCCTAGAGGAGTATAGAAAGTGCAGGGGGGTGCTTAAAAAAGAAATTAGGAGAACGAAGAGGGGTCATGAAAAAACACTGGCAGGCAAAATAAAGGAAAATCCCACGGTGTTTTATTAGTATATTAAGGGCAAGAGGATAACCAGGGAAAGAGTAGAGCCCATTCGGGACCAAAGTGGCAATCTGTGTGTAGAGCCAGAAGATGTAGGTGAGGTTTTAAATTAATATTTTGCATCTGTGTTCACTATGGAGAAGGACGATGCAGGCATAGAAATCAGGCAGGGGGATTGTGATTTCCTTGAACAAATTAGTATTGAGAGGGAGGAGGTACTAGTGGTGTTAGCGGGCTTAAAAGTGGATAAACCCCCAGGCCCAGACGAGATGTATCCCAGGCTGCTGTGTGAGGCAAGGGAGGAGATTGCAGGGGCTCTGACACAAATTTTCAGAACCTCTCTGGCCACAGGGGAGGTGCCAGAGGACTGGAGAACAGCTAACGTAGTACCATTATTCAAGAAGGGTAGTAGTAGGGATAAACCAGGGAATTACAGGCCAGTGAGCTGAACATCAGTGGTAGGGAAATTATTGGAAAAACTTCTGAGGGACAGAATTAGTCTCCACTTGGAGAGGCAAGGATTAATCAAGGATAGTCAGCATGGCTTTGTCAGGGGGGAGATCATGTCTAACCAATTTGATTGAATTTTTCGATGGGGGTGACTAGGTGTGTGGATGAGGGCAGTCCAGTTGATGTAGTCTACATGGACTTCAGTAAGGCTTTTGACAAAGTCCCACATGGGAGACTGGTCAAGAAGGTAAGAGCCCATGGGATCCAGGGCAATTTGGCACATTGGATCCAAAATTGGCTCAGTGGCAGGAGGCAGAGGGTGATGGTCGAAGGTTGTTTTTGTGACTGGAAGCCTGTGTCCTGTGGTGTACCACAGGGTCTGGGTCCTTTGCTGTTTGTAGTGTACATCAATGATTTAGATATGAATGTAGAAGGTATGATCAGTAAGTTCACAGATGACATGAAAATTGGTGGAGTGGTAAATAGCGAGGAGGGAAGCCTCAGGCTACAGGAGAATATAGCCGGGTTGGTTAGATGGGCAGCACAGTGGCAAATGGAATTTAACCCTGAAATGTGTGAGGTGATGCATTTTGGGAGGACTAACAAGGGAATACACAATAAATGGTAGAACCCTAGGAAGGACAGAGGATCAGAGGGACCTTGGTGTGCATGTACATAGATCCCTGAGGGCAGCAGGACAGCTCGATAAGGTGGTTAAAAGGGCATATGGGGTACTTGCCTTCATTAGCCGAGGCATAGAATATAAGAGCAGGGAGGTTATGATGGAGCTGTACAAAATGCTAGTTAGGCCACAGCTGGAATACTGTGTGCAGTTCTGGTTGCCACACTATAGGAAGGAAGTGATTGCATTGGAGAGGGTGCAGAGGAGATTCACCAGGGTGTTACCTGGGATGGAGCGCTTCAGCTATGAAGAGAGACTGGACAGGCTGGGGTTGTTTTCCTTAGAGCAGAGAAGGCTGAGGGGGGACCAGGTTGAGGTGTACAAAATTATAAGGGGCATAGATAGGGTAGATAGAAAGGAACTTTTCCCCTTAGTAGAGGGGCCAATAACCAGGGGTCATAGTTTCAAGTTAAGGGGCAGGAGGTTTAGAGGGTATTTGAGGAAAAGCTTTTTCACCCAGAGGGTGGTTGGAATCTGGAACTCACTGCCTGAAAGGGTGGTAGAGGCAGGAACCCTCACAACATTCAAGAAGCATTTAGATGAGCACTTGAAACGCCACAGCATACAAGGCTACGGACCAAGTGCTGGAAAATGGGATTAGAATAGACAGGGCTTGATGGCCGGCGCGGACACGATGGGCCGAAGGGCCCCTTTCTGTGCTGTATAAATCTATGACTCTATGGTAGCACTCTTGCCTCTGAGGCATAAGGTTGTGGGTTCAAGTCCCACTCCAGAGACTTGAGCACAAAAATTCAGGCTGACACTCCAGTGCAGTACTGAGGCACTGTCAGAGGTGGCGTCTTTCGGATGAGACATTAAACTGAGGCCCTGTCTGCTCTCTCAGGTGGATGTAAAAGATCCCATGACACTATTTTGAGAAAGAAAGACTTGCATTTATATCGTGCTTTCATGACCAGCAGACGTCTTGAAGTGCTTTGCAGCCAATGAAGTACTTTTGAGGTGTAGTCACTGTTGTGATGTGGGAAAGAGCAGGGGAAATATCCCAGGTGTCCTAGTCAATGTTTATCCCTCAATCAATGTAACAAAAGGATAATAGCAAAATACTGCGGATGCTGGAAATCTGAAATAACAACAGGAAATGCTGGAAACACTCAGCAGGCCAGGCAACATCCGTAGAGAGAGAAACAGCGTTAACAAAAAGATAGATTATCTGGTCATTATCACATTGCTGTTTGTGGGAGCTTGCTGTGCGCTATTTGACTGCCGCATTTCCTACATTACAACAGTGACTACACTTCAAAAGTACTTCATTGGCTGTAAAGCACTTTGGGACGTCCGGTGGTGGTGAAAGGCGCTATAGAAATGCAAGTCTTTCTTTCTTCACTGGTCTCACCAGGGACCTATTCTGGCTGATGGTTGATTGACAGACGATAGTCCGCGCATGCGCACAGGGAGCGGCGGTTTGGGCCGAGTCCGGCACAGCGACCTCTCCCGGTCACCAAGGGCAACAACCGCGCATGCCCAGAGGACACCAACCCCCTCCCCCACTCGGAGCTGCGTCTGCGCACTCAGATCCTGCCGGATGGAGTCGGCGCGGGCCATTCCGGGGAAAGGCCTTGGTGTCGGGTCCAGAGTCGCGATCGGTGGCGCAAAGTGAGTTTTCTCCGCTCCGATTGGGTGGAGAATCGCGCGGGGTGGTGGGGGAGGGGTGGAGCGGCAGAGAATAAAGCGAAACAGAAAAACCTGAGAGTCCGCGAGGCCCCGGACCGAGCGGCGTCAGTTGGACGGAGCACGTGAGCTCCTCGGGGACACGTGACCTGGGCCCAGGGCCTGATTGATGGGAGCTTCTGACCAATAGGGAGCGGGCGGGGCTGGGGGAGCGAGCCCAAGGTGCGGGGCTAGCGTCGGCTGATTGTCTGATCCGCAGGGCAGCGAGTTTCTCCAGTCCCTTGTTCAGGGCCCGGGGCCAGGGGAGGCTGTGGGCCTTTATTCCCCTCATTGGACACAAGGCTCTTTGGCTCACAACACACTGGCTCAGGTTTTAATAGAGACTTTTTAAATTCATCAATAAAAGCAGATAAACTTCGTGCTTCTGTGGAACAAACTCTAATATTTTATAGAATCCTAGAATGGTTACAGCACAGAAGGAGGCCATTCAGCCCGTCGAGCCCGTGCCGGCTCTCTGCAAGACCACTTCAGCTAGTCCCACTCCCCGCCCTTTCCCCGTAACCCTGCAAATTTCTTTACTTCAGGTACTTATCCAATTCTCTTTTGAAAGCCATGATTGAATCTGCCTCCACCAGCCTTTCAGGCAGTGCATTCCACATCCTAACCACTCGCTGCGTAAAAAGTTTTTCCTCATGTCGCCTTTGGTTCTTCTGCCAATCACCTTAAATCTGTGTCCTCTGGTTCTCAACCCTTCCGCCAATGGGAACAGTTTCTCTCTCTCTACTCTGTCCTGACCCCTCGTGATTTTGAACACCTCTATCAAATCTCCTCTCAACCTCTCTGCTCGAAGGAGAACAACCCCAGCTTCTCCAGTCTATCCACCTAACTGAAGTCCCTCATACCTGGAACCATTCTTGTAAATCTTTTCTGCACCCTTTCTGAGGCCTTCACATCCTTCATAAAGTGCGGTGCGGACGTGCGGCCAGGGCCCCGGCACCAGGGAACCCAGGGTGCAGCGCCTCTCCGATCCGAGCCGCCGCTTCCCGGTTTCTTCAGCTGGTACCACTGAGTCTGACTCGGGACAAAGGACAACAGCCAGGCTCCCAGAATGGCCCACGGCCCTGGGGAGCATGCGCACTCTCAGCGGGGAAATCGGCGCGTTGCATAGAGCGGTTTCTCGGGCGCGGGAATTGTGGGTGCTGCGGCCGCCATTAGTCAGCGGCTGTGGGGAAGAGTTTTATTGCAGGCTGACGGAAGGTAGGTCCCTGGCCGCCTGTGTAGGTCTTTTTGTTGCTTCATTGTTGAGGATGTAACTAGTAAAATAGATAAGGGAGAACCAGTGGATGTTGTGTATTTGGACTTTCAGAAGGCTTTCGATAAGGTCCCGCATAAGAGATTAGTGTGTAAAGTTAAGGCACCTGGGATTGGGGGCAAGGTATTGACTTGGATAGAGAACTGGTTGGCAGAGAGACAGCAAAGAGTTGGAATAAACGGGTCTTTTTCCGAGTGGCAGGCAGTGACTAGTGGGGTACCGCAGGGATTGGTCCTTGGACCCCAGCTATTCACAATATATATTAATGATCTAGACAAGGGAACTAGATGTAATATCTCCAAATTTGCAGACGACACAAAGCTGGGTGGGCGTGTGTGCTGTGAGGAGGATGCCGAGAAACTACAGGATGATTTGGACAGGTTGGGTGATTGGGCAGAAGCATGGCAGATGCAATATAACGTGGATAAATGTGAGGTTATCCACTTTGGTGGCAAAAACAGGAAGGCAGATTATTATCTGAATGGCAATAGATTGGGAGAAGAGGAAGTGCAATGAGACCTGGGTGTCCTTGTGCACCAGTGGCTGAAGGTAAGCATGCAGGTGCAGCAGGCGGTTAAGAAGGCAAATGGTATGTTGGCCTTTGTAGCGAGAGGGTTTGAGTACAGGAACAAGGATGTCTTGCTGCAGTTGTACAGGGCCTTGGTGAGACCACATCTTGAGTATTGTGTGCAGTTTTGGTCGCCTTATCTGAGGAAGGATGTTCTTGCCGTGGAAAGAGTTCAACGAAGATTCACCAGGCTGATACCTGGGATGGCAGGAATGACGTATGAGGATAGATTGGGACGATTGGGCTTGTACTCGCTGGAGTTTACAAGAATGAGAGGGGATCTCATTGAAACTTATAAAATTCTGACAGGACTGGGCAGACTAGATGCAGGAAGGATGTTCCTGATGGTCGGGGAGTCCAGAACCAGGGGTCACAGTCTAAGGATATGGGGTAAGCCATTTAGGACAGAAATTAGGAGGAATTTCTTCACCCAGAGAGTGGTGAACCTGTGGAATTCTCTACCACAGAAGGCAGTAGAGGCCAATACATTAAATATATTCAAGAAGGAGTTGGATATATTTCTTAAAGCTAAAGGGATCAAGGGATATGGGGAGAAAGCAGGGACCGGGTACTGAATTTGGATGATCAGCCATGATCGCATTGAATGGCGGAGCAGGCTTGAGGGGCCGAATAGCCTACTCCTACTCCTATCTTCTGTGTTTCTATGTTTCTATGTTTCAGTTTGAGCTGGAGTGGAGATGGAGGAGAAGCTGCTGGGTTTAACCCCCAGTGCTTCTGAGCCCAGGAGGACCCAACAATTTCCAATGTGAGACTGTCAAGGGAGGTGGATTCTAGGGGAGATTAGGTTGTTACACAGACACTGTCCGTACAATGTAAAAGAGTATTGTTTTAGGAACAAGTATTTCTGTACAGGCTTTTAATCCAGTTTACATCTACAGATTTGTTTTAATTCATTTTTGGGATGTGGGCGTAGCTCGCAAGAGCAGCAAATATTGCCAATCCCCAGTTTCCCGTTGAGAAGGGGGTGGTGAGTCGCCTTCTTGAACTACTGCAGTCCGTGTGGTGAAGGTATTCCCACAATGTTGTTCGGTAAGGAGTTCCAGGATTATGACCCAGCAACGATGAATATATCTGAGTCAGGATGATGTGTGACTTGGCGGGGAACTTGGATATGATGGTGCTCCCATACAACAGCTGCCCTTGTCCTTCTAGGTGGTGGAGGTTGTGGGTTTTGGAGGTTCTATCAAAGTTCTGGTCGAGTTGCAGATGTATAAAGTTCCTTTCCTTCGCCCCCTCCCACTCCCACCTCTCTCTCTCTCTCTCTCTCTCTCTCTCCTCCCATCGAGGCCAGAGTTGTGTGTAGGCCCAGACCAGGTGGCGGATTCCCTTCCCGAAGAACATCAGTGAACCAGTTGGGTTTTTATGATCACTTTTTTCTAGTGCCGGGCCCACAATTGACCAGATTAATTGAGCTCAATTTCACAACCTGCCTTTGTTTTCCTGTGGGTTGTCTCGCACGCTCCCTGTTTTATATTAATTTTACAGGGCACTGGCAGGGGGAGGATTTACAGACGGTAAGCTCAAACCAAACATCACTTCAAGATCTGACAGAGTCACTCGACTCGCCGGATCTGAATCTCACCGGCCCCTGAACATGGAAGCAAAAAGCACCATTCACAGCGGGGAGAGACCGTACACGTGTTCTGTGTGTGGACGAGGCTTCAGCCAACCCTCTGGCCTATCGAGACACAAGCGCATTCACACCGGGGAGAGGCCATTCACCTGCTCTGAGTGTGGGAAGGGATTCACTCAGTCATCTGACCTTCAGACACACCAGCGTGTTCACACCGGGGAGAGACCATTCACCTGCTTTGTGTGTGGGAAGGGATTCACTCAGTCATCCAGCCTGCTGAATCACCAGCGAGTTCACACTGGAGAGAGACCGTTCACCTGCTCTGAGTGTGGGAAGGGATTCACTAATTCATCTCACCTACTGACACACCAGCGTGTTCACACTGGAGAGAGGCCGTTTACCTGCTCCGAGTGTGGGAAGGGATTCACTCTGTCATCCCACTTACTGAGACACCAGCGCATTCACACCGGGGAGAGGCCGTTCACCTGCTCTGAGTGTGGGAAGGGATTCACTCGGTCATCCAACCTGCTGAATCACCAGCGAGTTCACACTGGGGAGAGGCCGTTCACCTGCTCTGTGTGTGGGATGGGATTCACTGATTCATCCAACCTGCTGAGACACCAGCGAGTTCACTCTGATGAGAGACCTTTTAACTGCTCAGACTGTGGGAAGTGCTTTAAAACTTCCTGGGAACTGATACGCCATCAACGTGTTTACACTGACGAGAGACCGTTCAGGTGCTCTCACTGCAGGACTGGGTTCAGGTGATCATCTGAGCTCACTGTACACCAGCGCAGTCACACTGGGGAGAGGTTGTTCACCTGCTCCGTTTGTGGGAAGGGATTCACTCTGGCATCCAACCTGCTGAATCACCAGCGAGTTCACACTGGGGAGAGGCCATTCACCTGCTCCGTGTGAGGGAAGGGATTCACTGGCACCCAAACTGCTGACACACCAACAAGTTCACACTGTGGAGAGGCCGTTCACCTGCTCTGAGTGTGGGAATGGATTCACTCAGTCATCCAACCTGCTGACACACAGCGAGTTCACAAGTGACTGCAGGGGTTGGATTCTGCTGTTATTGCTACTGTTAATCACATCCAGGACTGAACCATGTTCATTCTGACAGTTGGGGTTTGTTTCTGCTGATAATAACCCCTACAACTGGGCTGGAGTTTAATATTCTGGATAGATGTCAAATAAACCAGCTTTGTTTTAAACACATTATTGTACATTTTCTTCTTTCTCACCTGAGTGTTTAGCATCACTTGGCTGGAGCTCAAAGGACAATCTGGGGGAGGATCGTACGGTGGGAACAGAACTCCAGCCTGGACACAGTCCTTCAGGGCCACACTGAGAGGGGCAAACAGCACTTTGGTTTTTCTTGTCTCTCTTCACTGACAGCAAAGTTGCCGTGCGGGTTAATCTTCAGGCGTGTGAGAAACGTGTCCCAGCTACTCTCTGCCATGGTTCAGAGCTCCTAGGCACGGAACAGAATGCTCCTTTCGGAATGTACCCCAGTGCTTTTATTTTAATGGCCTTATTAACCTGTGTTGCTACTTTTAGTGATTTGTGTATCTATATCCCTGGATCCCTCTGCTCCTCCAGCCCATTTAGACTCTTAGGGGGAAATTCGGTGATGCCCCCTTTGGGTCGCTAATGTCACCGGGGCTAATTTTAGCGCCCTGAAAAAGTTAGCGCCCCTGCGCATTAAATTCAGTGGTAGCGCCCCAGGCAGGAGGCAGGGTGCTACTGGAAGCGCTCCCCTCCCTCTTGAGGCGCTACCAGTGAATTTCACGGCGCTTTGTGTCACAGCGCCATGCCCGTCAGCACGTAGCACCATACCATAGCAGGCCTCCCTCCCTGATTAAAGGGGAGGGGCGCAGCACTGCGCACACCTGGGCCCTGCTGCACCACCGGGGAGTGGGGTGTCGGATCAAGAGGAGCGCTGGGCTGTGCGATTGCGGCCGACACCCCGAAGAAGAAAGGGGAAGGGGGCAGGTGCTGGCAGTCGGCCAAAATAAAAAGTTGCCGCCCGACACCTGCCCTATAAGTGGCATCGCCGCGGCTGCAGGAACGACCCCTGACCCTGTTGGACATATCGTCCGGTGATAGGTCAGGGGTCGCAACCCAAGGTTGCAGCCGGGGTGCTGCGTGTGGCGATGATGTCATTGCCAGTGGTGCAGTGCCGCGGGGAGCTACCGACTACCTACGCCACTAACCTCCCTCCGAATATCGCGGGAGGCACAAAGCAACCCAATTTCACCCCCTTGCTCAAGTCGTGAGTGGCCTCCTTATTCTTCCCACCAAAACACACCACCTCACACTGATCTATAGTGAAATTCATTAACACACCACCTCACACTGATCTACAGTGAAATTCATTAACACACCACCTCACACTGATCTATAGTGAAATTCATTAACACACCCCCTCACACTGATATAGTGAAATTCATGAACACACCACCTCACACTGATCTATAGTGAAATTCATTAACACCACCGCTCACACTGATCTGCTGTGAAATTCATTAACACACCACCTCACACTGATCTATAGTGATCTATAATGAAATTAATTAACACACCACCTCACACTGATCTACAGTGAAATTCATTAACACACCACTGCACACTGATCTATAGTGAAATTCATTAACACACCACCTCACACTGACCTATAGTGATATTCATTAACACACCCGCTCACACTGATCCATAGTGAAATTCATTAACACACCACCTCACACTCATCTATAGTGAAATTCATTAACACAACACCGCACACTGATCTATAGTGAAATTCATTAACACACCACCTCACACTGACCTATAGTGTAATTCATTAACACACCCGCTCACACTGATCCATAGTGAAATTCATTAACACACCACCTCACACTGATCTATAGTGAAATTCATTAACACAGCACCTCACACTGATCTACAGTGAAATTCATTTGCCAATTACACGGCCATTCTGAAATTTATTAATGTCGTCTTGCATTTTGTTTTCCTCAGTATTAACTCTACCTCCCAATTTGGTGTTATCGACAAACTTTGAAATTGTTCTTCTGATTCACGCATCCAAATCGTTTATGTAAATTGTGAACAATAGTGATCCCAGCGCCGATCCCTGTGGAACACCACTTTCCACCTTTTGCCAGTCTGAGTAGCTATTCTTAACCCCTGCTCTCTCTTTTCTGTTTTGTGACCAGCTTGCTATCTATAACAGTATGTAAGATCGACAAGATGACCAAGGTCAGGCCGTGTGGAGGGAAGGGCCAGCCAGCAGAATGGATGGAAAGCTGGCTACAAATCAGAAATCAGAGGGTTGGAGTTAAGGGAAGTTTGTAGCGATCTTTCCATCCATTCTGCTGCCTGGCCCTTGACTCCACACGGCCTGACCGTGGTCATCTTGTAGACCGTACATACTGCAGACACAGTGCACCAGTGGTGGAGGGGGTGGATATTGAGTCCTGTGGCAGGGGCGCTGATGAAGTGGATTTCTCTGTCCGTGAGTTTTGAGGCATCGCTAGTTGCGTTTTTCACCTCTTTCCACCTTTTTAAAAAAAAACCTTGCTGCCAGTTTATTAAAGCCATTAACAGCCGCTCGGGTGGGACACACCAATAAATGAGGCCTTGTTTCCTTCAGAATGACAGGCCTGAACCCGAGTTAGAAAACATTTAGCAATTAAACCAGACTGGGTGGGGCCTGAGGTGTGAGTCAGTAACAGAAAATTGGTGGCCAGCGTACTTCACACCAGGGCTGAGGATCCGGGGACTCGGGTTTCTGTGTCATTGATTAATTTTGTTTATTGCCCAGTCTCAATCAGACTGTCTGACGGAGGCGAGGGTCCCCAATGGAGGGCTCTCTATGCGGGAGTCCTTCCCAGCTCCATTGGGAAACTGGGGTGGAGACTGTTGCAGGGAGCTGTCGTGTGCAACAGTTTAAGCTCCTTTCCGGACTCCAAGGCCAGATGTGTTTTTTGCGGCCTAGAGGAGTCCACGGGCCGTGTATATATTCAGTGTGAGAGGTTGCAGCCCCTGTATAGTTCCCTGAAGGGGCTGCTCCTCAACTCTTGGTTACACTTTAGCCCCACGCTCCTAATCTTTGCCCGCCCGGTGCGGAGGGGGGTGGGTAAGTGGGAGGATCTTCTCCTGGACCTGCTCTTGGGCCTGGTGAAAACAGCAATTTGTAGACTCAGGATGGGCGGGGCCCATGGGGGGTCACTCTGGTTGCCTGCCTCTCTCCCATGGTCTTGTCCCTGCCCGGGTGGCCCTGGAGAGGGAGCAGGTGGTGTCCACCGGTTCACTTGATACCTTCCTCGACCGCTGGACACGGAAGGTATCAAGAGGCGAAAATCGATCCTCACAATCACATTGTGATTTAATTATTAATTGTGTGTGTGTCACAAATACATTTCTTCTATTTTGATACAAAAGCTCTACTAGACATGTTAAACTACTAGTTATTTAATCAGGGCTGCAGCTGCTGAAAGGTTGACTGTACTGAGGTTTGTGGCCAGAGCTGGCAGACGTGTTGTTCTGAAGTCTGATGTCTCACACCTGAAGAGTCTGTTTATGTCATGTTGTAATGACCTTTTTCTGTTGCCTGGTGTCAGAAATAGAAATCAAAGGAAGATGATGCCCTACTCTGTTAATCAACTCTTTGACACATTTCCATTTCTTAATTTACAAAGATCACAACTCCATTAGTGAACAATGGATTGCCAGTCTGCCACTTTTTACTGAGGCTTGAAAGGATTCGCTGTGAAGCTACACCTGCCCATCTGTCTGTGTGTCACTGTGTTTGGATTGTGTTAGACAACAGTCCTAACATCTCACCTACATCCATTACAATTTTTGAAATTTTAGATTGTACTTGGAAGAAGTTGAGTTTGAATCTAACAATTCTGAATTTGGGAGCTTTTAATGATTTCTGTTTTTCACATAACTATATAGTGATGTGATCAGTCAAAGCAAATTAAAAAATTGTGTTATTTACTGAACACAACTGAATAATTCTACAAGGATGCTATCGCAGTCTTCCTCAGTATTAACTACACCCCCCAATTTAGTGTCATCAGCAAATTTTGAAATTGTACTTCTGATTCCCAAGTCCAAATCATTTATGTAAATGGTGAACAACAGTGGTCCCAGCACCAATCCCCGTGGAACACCACTTCCCACCTTCCCACTGTCTGAGTAAATACCTTTAACTCATCCCATCACTATAACTGGACTTGTCTCCATTCCCGTGCCGAGGGGATTGCTGTACCAGATGGGAGGGGCAACATTTTGGGGACTCTCGATTCTCCACCGATTCCCATTCCCCTTCTTTCTGGTGGATAATGGAGGTGCCACTGTGTGTAATGTGCAAGTGAGTAAGAGTTATCAGCGAGGATTAATCAGCACTTTCTAATTGGAGATGATAGTCAATGGAATCTTTCAGACAATGAATTGTAGATTTTATGGCAAAGATTAATATACGATTGAAGTAAAAGTTCATAATTTTATTGTAAAATATATCAGGAACACTCATCAGAAATTAAGGGGAAAAATTAGACAGCAGTACTTAAAGGGACACTGCAGCCCCGACAACTCAATCAGCTATATATCCAGAATATTAAAATCCAGCCCAGTTATTGGGGTTATTAACATCAGCAGAAACAAACCCCAACTGTCAGAATGAACATGGTTCAGTCCTGGATGTGATTAACAGCAGCAATAACAGCAGAATCCAACCCCTGCAGTCACTTGTGAACTTGCTGGTGTCTCAGCAGGTTGCATGACTGATTGAATCCCTTCTCACACACTGAGCAGGTGAACGGCCTCTCCACGGTGTGAACTCGCTGTGTGTCAGCAGGTTGGATGACTGAGTGAATCCATTCCCACACACGGAGCAGGTGAATGGCCTCTCCCCGGTGTGAACTCGCTGGTGTGTCAGCAGGTTGTATGACTGATTGAATCCCTTCCCACACACGGAGCAGGTGAATGGCCTCTCCCCAGTGTGAATGAGCTGGTGTCTCAGAAGGTCAGAGGAATTAGTGAATCCCTTCTCACACACGGGGCAGCTGAACGGCCTCTCTGCAGTGTGAATGTGCTGGTGTATCAGCAGGGTGGATGAATTAGTGAATCCCTTCTCACACACAGGGCAGGTGAACGGTCTCTCCCCAGTGTGAATGCACTGGTGCTCAATGAGGTGAGATGACTGCCTGAACCTCTTCCCACAGTGAGAGAAACTGAATGGTCTCTCCTCAGTGTGAAGTCGCTGGTGTGTCAGAAGGTGGGATGACTGACTGAATCCCTTCCCACACTTGGAGCAGGTGAACAGCCTCTCCCTGGTGTGACAGCATTGATGAGTTTCCAGCCGGGACGGGGAGCTAAATCCCTTCCCACAGTCCCCACATTCCCACAGTTTCTCCGTGGTGTGGGTGTCCTTGTGTCTCTCCAGGTTGGACAATCGGTTGAAGCCTCATCCACACACACAACACGTGTACGGTTTCTCCCCGCTGTGAATGGTGCGATGTTTTTTCAGACTGTGTAACTGGTTAAAGCTCTTTCCACAGTCAGTGCACTGGAACACTCTCACTCGGGTGTGTGTGTCTCAGTGCTTTTCCAGTCACACCGATCTTTGAAATCTTTTCCCACAGACAGAACAGGCAAACATTTCTCCTTCCACATTCAAAGGCCGATGATATTTCCCTGTAAAAGCAGTTTACAAAAGACATCACTGTAAGTTCAGGATTAAAATTCGGAACAGATAATTCTAGTTTCTATGGAACATTCTCTCCTCTCTTATTACATAGAATTACACAGATTGTACAGCACAGAAACAGGCCAATCGGCCCAACTGGTCCATGTGGTGTTTATGCTCCACACGAGCCTCCTCCCATCTCTCTTCATCTCACCCTATCAGCATCTCCTTCTATTCCTTTCTCCCATGAGTTTATCCAGCTTCCCCTTAAATACATCCATGCTCTTCACCTCAACTACTCCCTGTGGCAGCAAGTTCCACATTCTCAGCACCCTCTGGGTGAAGGAGTTTAATCTAAATAGGACTTCCTTGGGCAGCCAATGAGCACTGCTGCCTCTTTTGTGCATTTCCTGGCGAGGCGAAAAAGATGATTTTTTCTGATCAAAAAGAGCTGAGCTCGGCAGCATTAGTCCTGTTTTGCCTCCTTTGGAGACCAGGTGCACGAGCAGAGTGAGCGCAGCCTTCACAGCAACTGCAATAAAATTGTTACAGTTGTGAAGGAACTTTGTGTCAGTGCACTGGACCACAAACAAAATATGTGTGTCGATTATTGTCTTATTACCCTACTGTAAAGTGCCTTGAGATGTTTTTAAAGCGCTATATAAAGGTAAGTTGTTGTTGGTGTATAGAGAACTCTGTTGAAATTTAGTGAAATGATCAATAACCAAGGAAGATCATTTCTTTGGTTCTGTTAGTTTTCATAGAATCATTGAAAAGTACAGCACGAAGGAGGCCATTCGGCCCATCGTGCCTGTGCTGGCTCTTAGAAAGAGCACTCGTGCTTAGTCCCACATCCCTACTTGTTGTCCGTAACCCTGTAAGATCCTCATCCTCAAGTACCCGCCGAACTCCCTTTTAAAATCATTGATGGAATCAGCTCATGACCTTTTCAGGTCGAGCGTTCCAGATCCCGACAACTCTCTGAGTTTTATTCAATTGTTACCACAGTTGTTTCTGTGGAGGTTTAATAATAAATGCATTTTGCTGTGAAAGCAGTTAAAACATTCCGAGTATATAAATAGACAGATGCATCAAAATATTCAAATTGTGGGAGGGAGGGCAGTGCTCGCCAGGGTCCAATAAACAATGGAATTCTTCTTTCCCAACCCAATGCTCAGAAGATGAAGTCCCAGAGCTGCCTCTGGCTCGGTTCCACCTACCCTATTCTGACAAGCTGAGGTGTTGGTCAGTGCACTGTGATTGCCCTGTGGGCAGAAAATGGCAAATCTAGAAATATGACCAAAATAACACATTTAACCCCAAAGCTGTAAATCCCCGTCCCACACACTCTCCCTCCTCCCTGTGCTGAAATCCAAACCCATCGCACCATCTCCAACATTTCTTTCCTCCACTCCCAGTTTTCCCCCTCCCTCTACTCTGGTTGGGTTCAGTTCTCCACCTGCTGTGTGCAGAGTGAGAATAAAATCAATGAGTCAATGATTGTCTCTCCTGGTCACTGGGACAGTGAAGCCCTGCCCACTCTCGGTTCCTGTACAAAGATGGCCGCGCATGCACCCTGCTGCAGGTAGAACCGGTCTGTCTTTCCTTCACCAAGATGGTGGCGGGTAACCCGGGCCTGTCACTGAGAAAAAGCCTCACCGCTGCCGTCCGGCGGAACACATTCGGCCGCTGGATCTCATTCGGGCCTGAGACCGTTCTCCAACTTTATAAACGCTGAGGCGCGGCCTACCCGCAGTTTATTAACCTCCCGAACCTGCTCCCACCGACCTGCAACTTTGCCCGGCGACCGCGCGTGGTTTTCCTTGTAATGTCGGTGAGGGACATGTGACCCGGGCCCACTGCCTGATTGACGTGAGCTTCCGAACAATAGGGAGCGAGCCAGCGGCGGGTCCTCCAACCAATCGGAGAGCCCGAGGGGCGGGACTAGCGCTGGCTGATTGTCTGATCCGCAGGGCAGCGAGTTTCTCCAGTCCCTTGTTCAGGGCCCGGGGCCAGGGGAGGCTGTGGGCCTTTATTCCCCTCATTGGACACAAGGCTCTTTGGCTCACAACACACTGGCTCAGGTTTTAATAGAGACTTTTTAATTTCATCAATAAAAGCAGATAAACCCCGTGCTTCTGTGGAACAAACTTTCTAATATTTGGGAGTAAAAGTACAAGTTTTTTTCCCTCTGGGGAATTTATTATTAGTTTCAGGAAACAACAACAACCACTTGTATTTATAAAGCGCCTTTAATGTAGTAAAACATCCCAAGGCTCTTCACAGGATCGTTATGAAACAAAATTTGACACCGAGCCACATAAGGAGATATTCGGGCAGATGACCAAAAGCTTGGTCAAAGAGCATCTTAAAGAAGGAGAGAGAGGCAGAGAGATGGAAAGGTTTAGGGAAGGAATTCCAGAGCTTAGGGCCCAGGCAGCTGAAGGCACGGCCACCAATGGTGGAGCGATTAAAATCGGGGATGCTCAAGAGGGCAGAATTAGAGAAGCACAAATATCTCGCGGGGGTGGGGGGTGGTTTGTAGAGGCTGGAAGAGATTACAGAGATAGGGAGGGACGAGGCCACGGAGGGATTTGAAAACAAGGCTGAGAATTTTAAGGATGAGACACTTGAGGAAAAGCAGGGAGTGGGGGTGGGTCAAGCCCTTATGGGACAGGGTCGTTAATTCTGTCCTGCGACAGTTACTGGGACAGACTGTATCTCCCCCTCTCCTCCACACAGGGATTTGTGGTAGTTAAAGGGACAGCGATTCTTCTTGTTCCGCGAGATTGTAATTAAAGGGACACTACTCTGAGATGGCTGTGAACTTTTAGTGCTGCCAGCCTTTCTAAAACATCTTCCTTTTTTTGAAGATCTGTGTGAACTCGCTGGTGACTCAGCAGGTTGGATGAACTCTGAAACCTCTTTGCACAGTCAGAACATTTAAAGGGTCTCTCATCAGTTCTGGGACAGGAGGGATCTGGTTAACAGTGATCACAATATCATTGGGTTTAATGTAGTTATGGAAAGGGACAAAGAAGAATCAATGGTGAAAATAAGCAGCTGGAATAGAGCCAATTTCAGTGATTTGAGAAGGGATCGAGCACAGGTGGACTGGAAACAAAGATTGTCCAGGAAAACAGTGAATGACCAATGGCAGGCCTTCAAGGCTGAGATAGTTTGGGTACAAACCAAGCATATTCCCATAAGGAGGAAAGATGGGCATCCAAAGCTAGAGCTCCCGATGACAAAGGATATCGAGGTTAGAATAAAACAGAGAAAGGAGGTTTACAACAAATGTCAGGTACAGAATACAGTCCAAAACCAGGAGAATACAGAGAGTGCTGGGGAAATTGAAACAGGATATAAGGGCAAAGAGAATATGAGAAAAGATTAGCGGGTAACATAAAAGAGAACCCAAAAATCTTCTATAAACATATGAAAAGTAAAAGGATAGCTAAAGGAATGGTGGGGCCAATTAGGGACCAAATAGGAGCACATCATACGGAGGCAGAGGGCATGGCTAAGGTACTGAATGAGCACTTAGCATCTGTCTCCACAAAAGAAGAGGATGAAGTTCATGTCGCAGTAGAGGAGGGGGGAGTAGAGAAAGTGGATAAAAATGGATAGAAAGGAGGTGCTAAATAGGTTGTCATCACTCAAAGTTAACAAGTCACCCGGTCCGGATGGGATGCATCCTAGGCTGTTGAGGGACGCTAGGGTGGAGATAGCAGAAACTCCGACCACAATCTTTCAATCTCCCTCAGTTATATGGGAGGGGTGCCAGAGGAATGGAGGATTGCAAATGTTACACCCTGTTTAAAAAAGGGGAGAGGGATAAACCTGCTAACTACAGGCCAATCAGTCTGTCAGTGGTGGGTGAATGACTAGAGACCATTGTCAAGGTCGAAATTAATTCTCACTTGGAGAAGCATGAGTTAATAAGGGGCAGCCAGTATGGATTTGTTAAAGGTAAATCGTGTCTGACTAACCTGATTGAGTTCTTTGATGAAGTAACAGAGGGTTGATGAAGGTAGTGCAGCAGATGTATATATGGACTTTCTAAAGGCATTTGACAAAGTACCACATAAGAGACTTATTCGGAAAATAGAAGCACAGGAAATTAAAGGGATGATGGTAATTTGGGTATATAATTGGCTGAGGGAGAGGAGGCAGTGAGCAGTGCTGAGGGATGTTCTTCTGACTGAAGGAAAATATGCAGTGGGTTCCCCCAGGGGTCGGGATTAGGACCATTGCTTTTCTTGTTATATATAACTGACCTGGAATTGGGTATAGGTGTACAATTTTGAAGTTTACGGATGATACAAAACTTGGCAACGTAGTAAATAGTGAGCATAGTAGTAGCAGACTTCAGAAGGACAGAGACAGACTGTGAAATGAGCAGACACAAGGCAGATGAAATTAAATGAGGATAAGTGTGAAGTGATGCACTTTGGGAGAAACAACAGGGAGAGGCCGTATAATCTAAATGGGACTATTTTGAGGGGGTGCAAGAGCAGAGGGACCTGGGGGTCCATATTCACAAATCGTTGAAAGTGCCACGGCAAGTTGGTGAGGTTTCAGAAAGCGTTTGGGATACTTGGCTTTGTAAATAGGGCCATTGAATACAAAAACAAGGAAGTTACACTAAACCTTTACAAATCACTAGTTAGGAACATAGGACAGGAGGAGGCCATTCAGCCCCTCGAGCCTGTTCTGCCATTCAATGTGATCATGGCTGATCTGCGATCTAACTCCATACACCCGCCTTTGGCCCATATCTCTTAATACCTTTGGGTAACAAAAACCTATCAATCTCAGATTGAAAATTAACAATTGATCTCGCATCAATTGCCATTTGCGGAAGAGAGTTCCAAACTTCTACCACCCTTTGTGTGTAGAAGTGTTTCCTAATTTCACTCCTGAAAGGTCTGGCTCTAATTTTTAGACTATGCCCCCAGTCCTAGAATCCCCAACCAGCGGAAATAGATTCTCTCTATCTATCCTCTGTTCCCCTTAATATCCTAAAAACTTCAATCAGATCACACCTTAACCTTCTAAATTCAAGGGAATACAACCCTAATTTGTGTAATCTCTCCTCGTAACTTAACCCTTGAAGTCCAGGTATCATTCTGGTAAACCTACGCTGCACTCCCTCCAAGGCCAATATATCCTTCCTAAGGTGTGGTGCCCAGAACTGCTCACAGTACTCCAGGTGTGGTCTAACCAGGGTGTTGTACAGCTGCAGGGTTTTGGCCTCAGCTGGAGTCTTGTGTACAGTTCTGGGCACCACACTTTAGGAAGGATGTCAAGGCCTTGGAGAGGGTGCAGAGGAGGTTGACCAGGATGGTACCAGGGATGAGGGACTTCAGTTATGTGGAGAGATTGGAGAAGCTGGGATTGTTCCTCTTAGAGCAGAGAAGGTTAAGAGGAGACCTAATAGAGGGGTTCAAAATGATGAGGGGTTTTGATCGAGCAAGTCGGGAGAAACTGTTCACTCTGGCAAGTGGGTCGGTAACCAAAGGTCACAGCTTTAAAATAGTTGCTAAAAGAACTAGAGGGAAATGAGGAGAATTGTTTTCACACAGAGGGTTGTTAAGATCTGGAACGCACCATCTGAAAGGATGCTGGAATCAGGTTCCACAGGAACTTTCAAACAGTAATTGGACATGTCCTTGAAGAGGACTAGTTTGCAGAGTTCTGGGGATAAAGCTGGGGTGTGGGACTAAATTGGACAGCTCTTTCAAAGAGCCGGCACAGACACGATGGGCCGAATCACCTCCTTCTGTGCTGTTAGATTCTATGATCAGTGTGAACACGCTGGTGTCCCTTAAGGCTCTTCGAGATTTTAAAGCTCTTCCCACAGTCAGAACATTTAAAGGGTCTCTCGTCAGTGTGAACTCGCTGGTGTATCAGCAGGTGAGATGACTGAGTGATTCACTTCCCCCACACGGAGCAGGTGAACGGCCTCTCACCAGTGTATAGGAGCCGGTGTCTCTTCAGCTCCCTGGAGCTTTTAAATCTTTTCCCACAGCCAGAGCATTTAAAGGGGTTCTCTCCAGTGTGAACTTGCTGATGGGCCAGCAGGTTGGAGGACCGAGCGAATCCCTTCCCACACACGGATCAGGTGAACGGCCTCTCCCCAGCGTGTAGGAGCCGGTGTCTCTTCAGCTCCCCAGGGCTTTTAAAGCTTTTCCCACAGTCAGAACATTTAAAGGGTCTCTCGTCAGTGTGAACTCGCTGGTGTATCAGCAGCTTGGAGGGCTGAGCGAATCCCTTCCCACACACGGAGCAGGTGAACGGCCTCTCCCCAGTGTTTAGGTGTTGTGTCTCTTCAGCTACCAGGACCTTTTAAAGCTCTTCCCACAGTAAGAACATTTAAAGGGTCTCACGTCAGTGTGAACAAGCTGGTGTGTCTGCGGGGTGGATGACTGAGTGAATCCCTTCCCACACACGAAGCAGGTGAATGGCCTCTCCCCAGTGTGAACTCGCTGTTGTTGCTTGAGCTCCCGGGGGATTTTAAAGCTCTTCCCACAGTGAGAACATTTAAATGGCCTTTCATCAGTGTGAACAAGCTGGTGTGTCAGCAGTGTGGAGGACTGCAAGAATCCCTTCCCACGCATGGAGCAGGTGAATGGCCTCTCCACAGTGTGGAGGCACTGGTGTCCCTTCAGATCCCGGGGCTTTTAAAGCTCTTCCCACAGTCAGAAGCTGTAAACGGCCTCATCAGTGTGAACAAGCTGGTGTCGCTTCAGATGCCCGGGGCTTTTAAAGCTCTTCCCACAGTCAGGACATTGAAATGGTCTCTCCCCAGTGTGAACTCGCTGGTGTGTTTGCAGGTGGGATGAACAAACAAATCCCTTTCCACACACGGAGCAGGTGAATGGACTGTCCCTGGTGTGACTGCGCCGTTGAACTTCCAATGCAGATGGGGAACTGACTCCCTTCCCACTGTCCCCACCTTTACCCCGTTTCTCCCCAGTGTGACGTTGCACGTGTCCCACCAGGTCACGCGATCGGCTGAATCCGTGTCTACACACTGAACACGTGTGCGGTTTGTCATCGCTGCTTTCTCCTTCCATGTGCAAAGGCCGATGATATTCAGGTCCTGATGAATCGACCGACCCTCAGATTTTGACGTGATGTTTGGTCTGAGCTTCCCGCCTGTAACTGCTCACTTCTATAACCCTGTAAATCGAGTTCAGAAAAGGATCAGAGGCAAACTGTTGTTTAATTTTCCCCTTTCCGAACCTAGGGGCAGTGAAGCTGATTTTCAGGCCCCAGCTGCTGCACAAGTTGGTTGAAAGGATCAGCAGTAATGGTGGCTGTAATACCCACAAGCCCCCGGCACTGCAGAAAGCGCTCTGTTGACTCTGAGTCCCGCACATGTGCTCATGGCCCCCGCGCTTTCCCTCCTGCTCTACAATCACCCGTTCCGATCGGTCCGCAACGCGCATTCTCAGGGCACAAAGCCCCACGGTTGGAACATCGGGCGCGCATGCGGAGCCGCAACATCTGGTATGCATGCGCGGCTCAGGTGGGAGCGAGTCAGTGTTTCGCCTCAGCCGCCAGGGAGGTGCGCATGCGCAGGACAACCCAACACTCTTCCAGTCAGCAATCACTCCCTCGTTTCTTTAATAAAAACAGAAAATGCTGGAAATACTCAGCAGGTCAGGCAGCGTCTGTGGAGAGAGAAACAGTGTTAACGTTTCAGGTCGATGACCTTTCGTCAGAACTACTTCTTCTTTCGTGTCAGCTGTGGCTCAGTTGGTAGCACTCTCGTCTCTGAGTCAGAAAGCTGTGGGTTCAAGTCCCACTCCAGAGATTTGAGCACAAAAATCTAGGCTGGCACTGCAGTGCAGTACTGAGGGAGTGCGGCACTGTCAGAGGTGGCATCTTTCAGATGAGACGTTAAACTGAGGCCCCGTCTGCTCTCGCAGGTGGACGTCAATGATCCTATGGCACTATTTCAAGAAAGAAAGGCTTGCATTTATATAGTGCCTTTCATGACCACCAGACGTCTTGAAGTGCTTTACAACCAATGAAGTACTTTTGGAGTGTAGTCACTATTGTAATGTGGGAAAGAGCAGGGAAATTATCCCCGGTGTCCTAGTCAATGTTTATCCCTCAATCAATGTAACAAAATGATAGATTATCTGGTCATTATCACATTTCTGTTTGTGGGAGCCTGCTGTGCGCTAATTGGCTGCCGCGTTTCCTACATTACAACAGTGACTACACTTCAAAAATACTTCATTGGCTGTAAAGCACTTTGGGGCGTCCGGTGGTGGTGAAAGGCGCTATAGAAATGCAAGTCTTTCTTTCTTCACTGTTCTCACCAGCGACCTCTTCTGGCAGTTAGTTGGTTGATTGACAACCGAGAGTCCGCGCACGCGCACACGGAGCGGCGGTTTGGGCCGAGTCCGGCACAGCGACCCCTCCCGGTCACCAAGGGTAATAACCGCGCATGCCCAGAGGACACCAACCCCCCTCCCCCACTCGGAGCTGCACCTGCGCACTCGGATCCTGCCAGACGGAGTCGGCGCGGGGCATTCCGGGGAAAGGCCTTGATGTCGGTTCCAGAGTCGCGATCGGTGACGCAAAGTGAGTTTTCTCCGCTCCGATTGGGCGGAGAATCGCGCGGGGTGGTGGGGAGCGGTGGATCGGGAGAGAGTAAAGAGAAATAGAAAAACCTCAGAGTCCGCGAGGCCCCAGACCGAGCGGCGTCAGTTGGACGGAGCACGTGATCTCCTCGGGGACACGTCACCCGGGCCCACGGCCTGATTGACGGGAGCTTCCGACCAATAGGGAGCGAGCGGGTGGGGCTGGAGGAGTGTGCCGGCGGCGGGTCCTCCAACCAATCGGGGAGCCCGAGGGGCGGGACTAGCGCCGGCTGATTGTCTGATCCGCAGGACAGCGAGTTTCTCCAGTCCCTTGTTCAGGGCCCGGGGCCAGGGGAGGCTGTGGGCCTTTATTCCCCTCATTGGACACAAGGCTCTTTAGCTCACAACACACTGGCTCAGGTTTTAATAGAGACTTTTTAAGTTCATCAATAAAAGCAGATAAACCTGGTGCTTCTGTGGAACAAACTTTCTAACATTTTATAGAATCATAGAATGGTTACAGCACAGAAGGAGGCCATTCGGCCCGTTGAGCCCATGCCGGCTCTCTACAAGACCACTTCAGGGAGTCCCACTCCCCGCCCTTTCCCCGTAACCCTGCAAATTTCTTTCCTTCAGGTATTCGAGGGTCCGAATGGCCAACTCCTGCTCCTATCTTCTATGTATCTATAATCCGAGGCACAGGTAGGCCCCACAGCGGCGGTGGCGGCGGTGATATAAAGTGAGGTGGTGGAGCAGGTTGGCCCCACAGCAGTGGACCTGTGAGGAGCGGCGGCGGTGATATAAAGAGCGAGGCGGCGGAGTTTATAGGGTGTCTTTAATTCTTGTGACGCTTCCTGTGTCCCTGATAACCATGTGTGCGGGAAGTGTATCCAGCTGCAGCTACTGACAGACCGCATTGTGGCGCTGGAGCTGTGAGTGGATACATACTGGAGAATTCGCGATGCTGAGGACATCGTGGATAGCACGTTTAGGGAGTTGGTCACAGCGCAGGTAAAGGCTGCACAGGCAGGAAGAGAATGGATGACCACCAGGCAGAGTAGTAGTCGCAGGCAGGTAGTGCAGAGGTCCCCTGTGGGTGATGTGCCTTCAATAACCACAAAACTAGAATTTATAGACTTTAACAAGTTGGCTTTTAATCACTAAGATCAGAGCTAACATCTCAACACACTGACTGGCTCACAGGAATGAGCCATACAGGTTAGTCAGGAAAGAGGAAGTGAAACCATACACCGTGTGGGGGAGGGTAATATACATGAGTGCAAAACGAATACAGGCAAGAACAAACAGATTTCATTACATTCACCCCTTCTTTAGATTTAGTCCATCGGGGTGATGTTTCTTACAAATTGGTATAAGTGAGTCTGTCAGGAGGATTTGCGGTTCTCAGTGATCGGCGCAAAGCCGGTTGGGGTGCCTCTAGGGGAGTGGATTCTGGTTCCTTCGCTGTCCGGGCCTCCGCAGTGTCTTCCAGGTTATCTGCAGTGTCCTCCAGGTTAAAGTTGGGTATTGATACCTCTGGGCATCCTGTCTCTTTGTGTAGGTCTTCCTCGGGTAGTCTCTCATCGTTCTCTCCGCTCCCCGAGGGAGTGAGGTCTTTTATGGAAACAGTGTCCTCTCGCCCGTCAGAGTATTCGATATAGGCGTACTGAGGGTTTGCATGGAGGAGCTGTACCTTTTCCACAAGGGGGTCCGTTTTATGGCCTCTCACGTGCTTCCGCAATAGTACTGTCCCCGGAGACGTCAGCCACGCGGGTAGAGATATGCCCGAGGTTGATTTCCGGGGGAAAACGAACATCTTTTCGTGAGGGGTAGCGTTAGTGGCAGTACATAACAGAGACCTTATGGAGTGGAGCACGTCTGGGAGGACTTTCTGCCAGCGGGAGGTCGGAAGGCCTTTTGACTTTAAGGCTAACGTGACAGCCTTCCAAACAGTAGCATTCTCCCTTTCCACTTGCCCATTACCCCGGGGGTTGTAGCTAGTGGTTCTGCTAGTGGCTATCCCCTTTGAGAGCAAGAACTGGCGCAGTTCGTCACTCATAAATGAGGTCCCCCTATCGCTGTGCATGTAGTTCGGCATGCCAAACATGCAGAATAGATTACCGAAACACTTGATGACCATGGCACTGGTCATGTCTGGGCAGGGAATGGGGAAGCGGGAATATTCATCAATGATATTGAGGAAGTATATGTTACGGTCGGCAGAGGGAAGGGGTCCCTTGAAGTCCAGACTTAGGCGCTCGAATGGCCATGTGGCTTTGATAAGGTGTGCACGGTCAGGCCTGTAGAAACGAGGCTTGCATTCCGCACAGATGTGGCAGGCTCTGGTCATTGCCCTGACCTCCTCGATGGAGTGGGGCAGATTGCAGGACTTTATAAAATGGTATAGTCGGGTGACCCCTGGGTGACAGAGGTCATTGTGGAGACCCTGTAATTTGTCCGTATGAATGCTGGCACACATTCCCCGCGATAGGGCGTCTGGGGGTTCATTAAGGGCTCCCGGCCTGTACATAATATCATAGTCGAACGTGGATAGTTCGATCTTCCACCTGAGCATTTTGTCATTCTTGATTTTCCCCCTTTGTTTGTTATTAAACATGAAAGCCACCGACCGCTGGTCGGTGAGCAGGGTGAAACGTTTGCCGGCTAGGTAGTGTCTCCAGTGCCGCACTGCCTCCACTATAGCCTGTGCCTCCTTCTCGACAAAAGAGTGCCTGATTTCAGGTCCCTGAAGGGTTCGGGAGAAGAAGGCCACAGGTCTCCCAGCCTGATTGAGGGTTGCAGCTAAAGCAAAGTCTGACGCATCGCTTTCGACTTGAAAGGGAATGCTTTCATCCACTGCACACAGTGCAGCCCTTTCAATGTCCTGTTTAATACTAGTGAAAGCCTCCCGAGCTTCAGCTGGTAGTGGGAAGGACGTTGATTTAATGAGGGGTCGGGCCTTATCAGAGTAATTGGGCACCCATTGGGCATAATACGAAAAAAATCCCAGGCACCTTTTTAAAGCTTTGGGATTGTGTGGCAGGGGCAGTTCCTTTAGGGGGCGTAATCGGTCAGGGTCCGGTCCAATTACCCCATCTTCCACCACACAGCCGAGGATACAGAGACGGGTTGTGTTGAAGACACATTTGTCTTCGTTGTAGGTTAGATTCAGCTTTAGGGCAGTTTTTAAAAATCTCGCAAGATTTAGATCGTGGTCTTGCTGGTTGTGCCCGCAGATAGTGACATTGTCCAGATAGGGGTAGGTAGCTTGTAGTTTATTCTCGTCAACCATGCGGTCCATCTCACGTTGGAAGACCGAAGCCCCATCTGTTACCCCGAAGGGCACTCTGAGAAAATGGTAGAGGCGTCCGTTCGCCTCGAAGGTGGTGTATGGGCGGTCCTCCATTCTAATGGGGAGCTGGTGATACGTGGATTTGAGGTCGATAGTCGAGAAGACTCGGTATTGCGCGATCTGGTTGACCATTTCTGATATGCGGGGTAAAGGGTAGGCGTCCAGCTGGGTATAAATATTAACAGTCTGGCTGTAGTCAATTACCATCCGTTTCTTTTCGCTATTTTTAACTATGACTACTTGGGCACGCCACGGACTGGTACTGCATTCAATAATGCCTTCCCGCAGGAGTCTGTCCACTTCCGCCTTGATAAAGTGTCTGTCTTCCAGACTGTACTGTCTACTTTTAGTCGCTATGGGCCTACAGTTCGGAGCGAGATTAGCGAATAAAGAGGGTGGGCTGATTTTTAAGGTTGATAGGCCACAGACTGTGAGTGGCGGCTGGGACCCGCCATATGCTAGCGTGACACTTTCGTGGTGGCACTGGAAGTCCAGACCCAAGATTACATTAACACAGAGTTCTGGCATCACGAGGAGTTTAAAGTCCTTGTAGTCCGTGCCTTTTACAGTCAATGTTACCACACAGTAGCCCAAAATGTCCGAAGTGTGGGGCTTAGCAGCCATAGCAATTCTGCTCCGTGTAGGGGTTACCGTTAATGAGTGCTGCCATACCAGGCTAGGGTGGATAAAACTCTCGGTACTCCCACAGTCAATTAAACATTTAGTTAAATTCCCGTTTACCTGTATGTCCACCATGGATTTTGTCAACGGGTGTGGCCTGGATTGATCCACCGTGATCGAAGCCACTGTTGGGCCCTGGGCGGCCGTTGAGTCGGGAAAAGATGGCGGATCCCAAGATGGCGGCCCGCACGGCACGCACGAGGCGGTGACGGAGTTGGAAATCGGATTCCCCCTGCAGACTTTGCTAAAATGCCCCTTTTTCTTACATTTGAAGCATGTAGCGTCCTTCACTGGGCATCGTTGTCTGGGGTGCTTGGCCTGGCCGCAGAAGTAGCATTTCGGGCCTCGAGACATTGCCGCTGTAGTAGGACTCCTGGGTGAACTTCTGTGTGGGGACTCCGGCGGTGTAGAGCTGGTCTGAGACCTGGATGGGGAAGATGGCTGATTCCAAGATGGCGGCCCGCTCGGCGCGCACGAGGCGGTGAGGGCCGCATGGCCAGAAGAATAAGAGTCAGAGTTTTTCTGGGCCACGTCCAGCGATCGCGCAGTGGCCACTGCCTTTTTTAAGTCCAGGACCTCCTTCTCCAGCAGTCTCTGCCGGATATAATTCGATTTGAGGCCCGTGATGAAGGAATCGCGGACCAATTCGTCAGAGTACACATTGGCCGTCACGGCCTTGCAGTTACAGTCCGGGACCAAGTCCTTTAAGCCCTGTAAGAAATCGTCCATTGATTCCTCAGGTCGCGGCCTGCGTGTAGCCAGCAGATGTCTGGCGTACACTTCGTTTACTGGCCTCTGGTATTGGGCCTTCAGGATAGTGATGGCCTCCGTGTAAGAGGTGGCGTCCCGGATGAACGAATAAATCCGATGATTAACGCGAGTAGTCAGTAGACTCAGTTTATCTACCTCGCTAGCAGATGAGGCCCTCACGAAGAGTTCGAAGCATTTGAGCCAGTGTCCAAATTGATTTGATGCTTCAGCAGAATGTGGATCCAAGTCCAGACGCTCTGGTTTTAGGAGTCGACCCATCCTAGTATTCTTTAGTGATTAAAATTGATGTGCCTTCAATAACCACAAAACTAGAAGTTATAGACTTTAACAAGTTGGCTTTTAATCACTAAGATCAGAGCTAACATCTCAACACACTGACTGGCTCGCAGGAATGAGCCATACAGGTTAGTCAGGAAAGAGGAAGTGAAACCATACACCGTGTGGGGGAGGGTAATATACATGAGTGCAAAACGAATACAGGCAAGAACAAACAGATTTCATTACAGTGGGCATCCCCCTCTCAAACAGATATACCACTTTGGATATTGTTGCGAAGGATGGCTTATCAGGGGAAGGCAGCAGCAGCCAATTTCCTGGCACCGTGGGTGGTTCTGCTGCACAGGACGGGAGGAAAAAGAGTGGGAGAGCTATAGTAATAAGCGATCGAAAAAGGCAGACACAGGCAGACCAGGCTGCCAAGAGAGGACAGGATATGCTCTCACTGCAGTCAGGGAGTAGTGGAGACAGAGATGCACTTCCTCACAGCCTGTGGAAAATATCAGGGCATCAGGGAGAATTTCTACCAAAAATTCTCACAAATATGCCCTGAATTCAGAAATCTGAATGACGACCAAAAACTCCCATACCTACTGGGGGAGGAGAGAAGCTGTGTAGCACTGGCGGCACACTAGGTTACAGCTTGCCATGAACAGAGGGACAACCAGTAAACCTAAGAAAAGAGTATATATAAATAATGCGAATGTATATTTATACACTCAGGGATATACCTGTTTATACACTGTATGAATAGAACTGCGTTTATGTGTTCAACCATAAATGTATTTTGATGCTTTGGCAACATAAGATGTACCTTATCATGCCAATAAAGCGATTTGAATTGAATTGAATTGAATTGAATTGATTCGATTGTAAGGGGAATAGATAGGCGTTTCTGCGGCCGCAAACGTGACTCCAGGATGGTATGTTGCCTTCCTGGTGCAAGGGTCAAGGGTGTCTCAGAGCGGCTGCAGAACATTTTGGAAGGGGAGGGTGAACAGCCAATTGTCGTGGTGCATATAGGTACCAACGGTATAGGTAAAAAAATGGGATGAGGTCCTAAAAGCTGAATATAGGGAGTTAGGAGGTAAATTAAAAAATAGGACCTCCAAGGTAGTAATCTCAGGATTGCTACCAGTGCCACGTGCTAGTCAGAGTAGAAATAGAAGGATATTTCAGATGACTACGTGGCTAGAGGAATGGTGCAAGGGGGAGGGATTCAAATTCCTGGGACATTGGAACCAGTTCTGGGGGAGGTGGGGCTAGTACAAACCGGACGGTTTGCACCTGGGCAGGACCGGGACTGATGTCCGAGGGGGAGTGTTTGCTAGTGCTCTGGGGGAGGGTTTAAACTAAAATGGCAGGGGGTTGGGAACCTGAGCAGGGAGACAGAGGAAAGGGAAACAAGGATAGAAGCAAAAGACAGGAAGGAGAAAAACAAAAGTGGCAGTCAGAGAAATCATGGGTTTAAATCAAACATAGCCACAGTAAATAATAATTCTAAAAGGTGTAAGAGTGTTAAAAAGACAAGCCTGAAGGCCTTGTGTCTTAATGCAAAGAGCATTCGTAATAAGGTGGATGAATTAGTTGCGCAAATAGAGGTAAACGGATATGATATGATTGGGATTCCGGAAACATGGCTCCAGGGTGACCAAGGCTGGGAACTCAACATCCAGGGGTATTCAATATTCAGGAAAGATAGGCAAAAAGGAAAAGGAGGTGGGGTAGCATTGCTTTTTAAAGAGGAGATTAACACAATTGAAAGCAAGGATATTAGCTCTGATGATGTGGAATCTGTATGGGTAGAGCTGAGAAATACCAAGGGGCAGAAAACATTAGTGGGAGTGTTATACAGACCTCCAAACAGTAATGCAGAGGTTGGGTTGGCATTAAATGGGAAATTAGAGACGCGTGCAATAAGGGCACAGCAGTTATCATGGGTGACTTTAATCTACATATAGATTGGGCTAAACAAATTAGTAACCATACTCTGGAGGAGGAATTCCTGGAGTGTTTACGGGATGGTTTCCTGGACCAATATGTCGAGGAACCAACCAGAGATCAGGCCATCTTAGACTGGGTATTATGTAATGAGAAAGAATTAATTAGCAATCTTGTTGTGCGAGGCCCCTTGGGTCAGAGCGATCATAATATGATAGAATTCTTCATTAAGATGGAGAGTGAAGTAGTTGACTCAGAGACTAGGGTCCTGAATTTAAATAAAGGAAACTACGATGGTATGAGGCGCGAGTTGGGTAGGATTGCTTGGGGAATGTTACTCAAAGGCTTGATGGTGGATAGGCAATGGCAAACATTCAAAGATTGCATGGATGAACTACAGAATTTGTTCATCCCTGTTTGGCATAAAAATAAAACAAAAAAGGTGACTCAACCGTGGCTAACAAGGGAAATTAGGGATAGCATAAGATCCAAGGAGAGGACATATAAATTGGCCAGAAAAAGTAGTAAACCTGAGGATTGGGAGCAGTTTAGGATTCAGCAAAGGAGGACAAAGGGATTAAGTAAGAGGGGGAAAATAGAGTATGAGAGTAAGCTTTCAGGGAACATAAAAACTAACTGTTGATATGTGAAGAGAAAAAGATTGGTGAAGTCAAGCATAGGTCCCTTGCAGTCAGAATCAGGGGAATTTATAATGGGGAACAAAGAAATGACAGGCCAATTAAATACATTCTTTGGTTCTGTCTTCACAAAGGAGGACACAAATAACCTTCCAGAGATGTCGGGGAACATAGGGTCTAATGAGAGGGAGGAACTGAAAGAAATCAGTATTTGTAGGGAAATGGTGTTAGGGGAAATTGACGGGATTGAAGGCCGATAAATCCCCAGGGCCTGATAATCGACATCCTAGGGTACTAAAGGAAGTAGCCCTAGAAATAGTAGATGCATTGCTGGTCATCTTCCAAAATTCGATAGACTCTGGAACAGTTCCTATGGGTTGGAGGGTTGCTAATATTACCCCACTATTCAAAAAAGGTGGTAGAGAGAAAACGGGGAATTATATCGGTAGTGGGGAAAATGCTAGAGTCCATTATAAAAGATGTAATAGCAGAGCACTTGGAAAACAGTGACAGGATCGGACAAAGTCAACATGGATTTACAAAAGGTAAATCATGCTTGACTAATCTACTGCAATTTTTTGAGATTGTAACTGGTAGAATAGATAAGGGAGAACCAGTGGATGTGGTGTATTTGGACTTTCAGAAGGCTTTTGATAAGGTACCGTAGAAGAGATTAGCATGTAAAGTTAAGGCACATGGGATTGGGGGCAATGTACTGACTTGGATAGAGAACTGGTTGGCAGACAGGAAGCAAAGAGTTGGAATAAACGGGTCTTTTTCCGAGTGGCAGGCAGTGACTAGTGGGGTAACGCAGGGATCGGTCCTAGGACCCCAGCTATTCACAATATATATACATATAAATAAATGATCTAGACGAGGGAACTAGATGTAACATCTCCAAGTTTGCAGACAACACAAAGCAGGGTGGGCGTGTGTGAGGAGGATGCCGAAAAACTCCAGTATGATTTGGACAGGTTGGGTGATTGGGCAGAAGCATGGCAGATGCAGTATAATGTGGATAAATGCGAGGTTATCCACTTTGGTGGCAAAAACAGGAAGGCAGATTATTATCTGAATGGCAGTAGATTGTGAGAAGGGGAAGTGCAACGAGACCTAGGTGTCCTTTTGCACCAGTCGCTGAAGGTAAGCATGCAGGTGCAGCAGGCGGTTAAGAAGGCAAATGGTATGTTGGCCTTCGTAGCGAGGGGGTTTGAGTACAGGAACAAGGATTTCTTGCTGCAGTTGTACAGAGCCTTGGTGAGACCACATCGTGAGTATTGTGTGCAGTTTTGGTCGCCTTATCTAAGGAAGGATGTTCTTGCCGGGGAGGGAGTTCAACGAAGATTCACCAGACTGATACCTGGGATGGCAGGAATGACGTATGAGGAGAGATTGGGACGATTGGGCTTGTACTCACTGGAGTTTAGAAGAATGAGAGGGGATCTCATTGAAACTTATGAAATTCTGACAGGACTGGACAGACTAGATGCAGGAAGGATGTTCCCGATGGTCGGGGAGTCCAGAACCAGGGGTCACAGTCTAAGGATACGGGGTAAGCCATTTAGGACAGAAATTAGGAGGAATTTCTTCACCCAGAGAGTGGTGAACCTGTGGAATTCTCTACCACAGAAGGCAGTAGAGGCCAATACATTAAATATATTCAAGAAGGAGTTGGATATATTTCTTAAGGCTAAAGAGATCAAGGGGTATGGGGAGAAAACAGGGACCGGGTTCTGAATTTTGATGATCAGCATGATCGCATTGAATGGCGGAGCAGGCTAGAGGGGCCGAATGGCCTACTCCTGCTCCTATCTTCTATGTTTCTATGTTTGTATGTTTGTATGCTTCAGTTTGAGCTGGAGTGGAGATATAGGAGAAGCTGCTGGGTTTAACCCCCAGTACTTCTGAGCCCAGGAGGACCCAACAATTTCCAATGTGAGACTGTCAAGGGAGGTGGATTCTAGGGGAGATTAGGTTGTTAAACAGACACTGTCCGTTCAATGTAAAAGAGTATTGTTTTAGGAACAAGTATTTCTGTACAGGCTTTTAATCCAGTTTACATCTACAGATTTGTTTTAATTCATTCTTGGGATGTGGGTGTAGCTCGCCGGAGCAGCAAATATTGCCAATCCCCAGTTTCCCGTTGAGAAGGGGGTGGTGAGTCGCCTTCTTGAACCGCTGCAGTCCGTGTGGTGAAGGTATTCCCACAATGTTGTTCGGTAAGGAGTTCCAGGATTTTGACCCAGTAACTATGAATATATCTGAGTCAGGATGATGTGTGACTTGGAGGGGAACTTGGATATGATGGTTCTCCCATACAACAGCTGCCCTTGTCCTTCTAGGCGGTGGAGGTTACGGGTTTTGGAGGTTCTATCAAAGTTCTGGTCGAGTTGCAGATGTATCAAGTTCCTTTCCTTCGCCCCCCTCCCCCCTCCCACTCCCACCTCTCTCTCTCTCTCTCCTCCCATAGAGGCCAGAGTCTTGTGTGGGCCCAGACCAGGTGGTGGATTCCCTTCCCTGAAGGACATTAGTGAATCAGTTGGGTTTTTATGACAATCCGGCAGCTTTCATGGTCACTTTTTTCGAGTGCCGGCCCACCAAATGACCAGATTCACTGAGCTCAATTTCACAACCTGCCTTTGTGGGTTGTCTCTCATGCTCCCTGTTTTAAATTAATTTTACAGGGCACTGGAAGGGGAGGACTTACAGATGGTAAGCTCAAACCAAACATCACTTCAAGATCTGACAGAGTCAGTCGACACATCGGATCTGAATATCACCGGCCTCTGAACATGGAAGCAAAAAGCACCGTTCACAGTGGGGAGAAACCGTACACGTGTTCTGTGTGTGGACGAAGCTTCAGCCAACCCTCTGGCCTATCGAGACACAAGCGCATTCACACCGGGGAGAGGCCGTTCACCTGCTCCGAGTGTGGGAAGGGATTCACTAATTCATCCAACCTGCTGATACACCAGCGAGTTCACACTGGGGAGAGGCCGTTCACCTGCTCCGAGTGTGGGAAGGGATTCACTAATTCATCCAACCTGCTGACACACCAGCGTGTTCACACCGGGGAGAGGCCATTCACCTGCTCCGAGTGTGGGAAGGGATTCACTAATTTATCCAACTTGCTGACACACCAGCGTGTTCACACCGGGGAGAGGCCGTTCACCTGCTCCGAGTGTGGGAAGGGATTCACTAATTCATCCAACTTGCTGACACACCAGCGTGTTCACACCGGGGAGAGGCCGTTCACCTGCTCTGAGTGTGGGAAGGGATTCACTAATTCATCCAACTTGCTGACACACCAGCGTGTTCACACCGGGGAGAGGACGTTCACCTGCTCCGAGTGTGGGAAGGGATTCACTGATTCATCCACCCTGCTGAATCACCAGCGAGTTCACACTGAGGAGAGACCTTTTAACTGCTCGGACTGTGGGAAGTGCTATAAAGGTTCCGGGGAACTGATACACCATCAACGTGTTCACACTGGGGAGAGACCGTTCACCTGCTCTCACTGCGGGACTGGGTTCAGGTGGTCATCTGAGCTCATTGTACACCAGCGCACTCACACTGGGGAGATGCCGTTCAGGTGCCATCACTGCGGGACTCGGTTCAGGCAGTCATCTGCGCTCACTGTCCACCAGCGCACTCACACTGGGGAGAGGCCGTTCACCTGCTCCATGTGTGGGAAGGGATTCACTCAGTCATCCAACCTGCTGAGACACCAGCGAGTTCACAAGTGACTGCAGCGGTTGGATTCTGTTGTTGCTGCTGTTAATCACATCCAGGACTGAACCATGTTCATTCTGACAGTTGGGGATTGTTTCTGCTGATGTTAAATTCCAGCCCATTTCCCGGAGTTATTAATATTCTGGATAGATGTCAAATAAATCAACTTTGTTTTAAACACATTGTTGTAGATCTTTGTCTTTCCCACCTGAGTGTTTAGCATCACCTGGCTGGAGCTCAGAAAGGACAATCTGGGGGAGGATCGTACGGCGGGAGCAGAACTCCAGCCTGGACACAGTCCTTCAGGGCCACACTGAGAGGGGCAAACGGCACTTGGTCTTTCTTGTCTCTCTTCACTGACAGCAAAGTTGCCGTGCGGGTTAATCTCGAGGTGTGTGAGAAACGTATCCCAGCCACACTCTGCCATGGTTCAGAGCTCCTAGGCACGGAACAGAAGGCTCCTTTAGGAATGTACCCCAGTGCTTTTTTTATGGCCTTATTAACATGTGTTGCTACTTTTAGTGATTTGTTTATCTGTGTCCCTGGATCCCTCTGCTCCTCCAGCCCATTTAGACTCTTAGGGGGAAATTCGGTGGCGTCCCCTTTGGGTTGCTAACGTTTCCGGGGCTAATTTTAGCCCCCTAAAAAAGTTAGCGCCCCTGCGCATTAAATTCAGTGGTAGCGCCCCAAGCAGGAGGCGGGGTGCTACTGGAAGTGCTCCCCTCTTGAGGCGCTACCAGTGAATTTCATGGTGCTTCGTGTAACAGCGCCACGCCCGTCGGCACATAGCACCGCGTCATAGCAGACCTCCCTCCCTGATTAAAGGGGAGGAGCCTAGCACTGCGCACACCGGGGCCCTGCTGGACCACCGGGGAGCGTGGTGTCGGATCAAGAGGAGCGCCGGGCTGAGCGATCACGGCTGACACCCCGAAGAAGAAAGGAGAAGGGGGCAGGTGCTGGCAGTCGGCCAAAATAAAAATTTGCCGCCCGACACCTGTCCTTTAAGTGGTGTCGCCGCGGCTGCAGGAACGACCCCTGACCCTGTCTGACATATCATAAGAACATAAGAAATAGGAGCAGGAGTAGGCCAATTGGCCCCTCGAGCCTGCTCCGCCATTCAATAAGATCATGGCTGATCTGGTCCTAAACGCCAATCCACTATCACAGAACCATCTCCTGAATCTAACAGAATTAGACACACGAAATAGGAGCAGGATCAGGCTACACGGCCCCTGGGCCCGCTCCGCTACCCTCAGGGCCATGACCGATCCGAACCTAGACTCATGTCCAAATTCCTGCCCGCTCCCCGTAACCCTTAATTCCCTTTACTTCTAGGAAACTGTCTATTTCTCTTTTAAATTTATGTAATGATGTAGCTTCTACAGCTTTTTGGGGCAGCATATTCCATGGACCTACCACCCTCTGAGTGAAGTAGTTCCTCCTCATCTCAGTTTTGAAAGAGCAGCCCCTTATTCTAAGACTATGCCCCCTAGTTCTAGTTTCACCCATCATCGGGAACATCTTCCCCGCATCCACCCGATCCAACACCTTCACAATCTTATATGTTTCAATAAGATCGCCTCTCATTCTTCTGAACTCCAATGAGTAGAGTCCCAATCTACTCAACCTCTCCTCATATGTCCATCCCCTCATCCCCGGGATTAACCAAGTGAACTTTCTTTGTACTGACTCGAGAGCAAGTATGTCCTTTCTTAAGTATGGACACCAAAACTGTACGCAGTATTCCAGGTGCGGTCTCACCAATACCTTGTACAACTGAAGCAATACCTCCCTATTTTTATATTCTATCCCCCTAGCAATGAAAGCCAACATTCCATTGGCCTTCTTAACCACTTGCTGCACCTGCATACTAACCTATTGAGTTTCGTACACCAGGACCCCCAGATCCCTTTGTACTTCAGTACTTTCCAGTTTCTTGCCATTAAGATAATAACTTGCTCTATGATTTTTCCTGCCAAAGTGCATAACCTCCCACTTTCCAGTATTGTATTCCATCTGCCAAATCTCTGCCCACTTACTTAGCCTGTCGATGTCCCCTTGCAGGTTTTTTATGTCCTCCTCACTCACTACTTTCCCTCCCATCTTAGTATCATCTGCAAACTTTGATATGTTACACTCGGTCCCCTCCTCCAAATCGTTAATATAGATTGTAAAGAGTTGGGGACCCAGCACTGACCCCTGCGGAACACCACTAGTTACTGATTGCCAGTCTGAGAATGAACCATTTATCCCAACTCTCTGCCTTCTGTTAGATAGCCAATCCTCTATCCATGCCAGAATATTACCCCCAATCCCGTGATTTTTTATCTTGAGCAATAATCTTTTGTGTGGCACCTTGTCAAATGCCTTTTGGAAGTCTAAATACACTACGTCCACTGGTTCCCCTTTATCCACCTTATACGTTACTTCCTCAAAGAACTCCAGCAAATTTGTCAAACATGACTTCCCCTTCATAAAACCATGCTGACTTTGTCCTATTAAATTATGATTATCCAAATGTCCTGTTACTGTCTCCTTAATAATGGACTCCAAAATTTTACCTACCACAGATGTTAGGCTAACCGGTCTATAGTTTCCAGCCTTCTGTCTACTGCCCTTTTTAAATAAGGGTGTTACATTAGCAGTTTTCCAGTCTGCCGGGACCTTTGCCGAGTCCAGGGAGTTTTGGAAAATTATTACCAATGCATCCACAATCCCTACTGCTACTTCCCTCAAGACCCTAGGATGTAAGCCATCAGGTCCAGGTGGTTTATCCGCCTTGAGTCCCATTATTTTACCGAGTACCACTTCCTTAGTGATTTTGTTAGTGTTTAGCTCCTCCCCCCCCCCCTTTAGCCCCCTGTTTGTCCAGTGTTGGGATACTCTTCGTGTCTTCTACTGTAAAGACTGATGTAAAATATTCATTCAGTGTTTTTGCCATCTCCATATTTCCCACCATTAATTTCCCGGTCGCATCCTCTAAGGGACCAACATTTACTTTAGCCACCCTTTATCTTTTTATATAACTATAAAAACTCTTACAATCTGTTTTTATATTTTTTGCTAATTTACTTTCATAATCTATCTTCCCTTTCTTAATCAATCTTTTTGTTATTTTTTGCTGTCTTTTAAAGTTTTCCCAATCCCCTATCCTCCCACTAGATTTGGCTCCCTTATATGCCCTTGTTTTTAGTCGAATACTATCCTTAATTTCTTAGCCACGGATGGCTGTCTTTTCTTTTACACCCTTTTCTTCTCAGTGGAATATATATTTTTTGGAAGTTGTAAAATAACTCCTTAAATGTACACCACTGATCATGTATCGTCTTACCCTTTAATCTATTTTCCCAATCCACTCTACTCAATTCCGCTCTCATACCTTCATAGTCTCCTTTATTCAAGCTTAGCACGCTTGTTTGAGATCCAACCTTCTCACCCTCTAATTGAATATGGAATTCAACCATGTTATGGTCACTCATTCCAAGGAAATCCTTTACTAGGACATTTTTAATTAATCCCGTCTCGTTACACAGGACCAGATCTAAGGTTGCTTGCCCCCTGGTCGGTTCAGTTACATACTGCTCAAGAAACCCATCCCTAATACACTCAATGAACTCATCCTCAAGGCAGCCCTGCCCAATTTGATTTGTCCAATTAATATGATAGTTAAAATCCCCCATAATTATAGATGTTCCCTTATTACAAGCCTCAACTATTTCCTGATTGATACTCCGTCCAACAGAGTTGCCACTGTTCGGAGGCCTATAGACTACACCCACTAGTGTTTTTTTCCCCTTATTATTCCTTATCTCCACCCAAACTGTTTCATTATCCTGATCTTTTGACCCAATATCATTTCTCTGTATTACAGTGATTCCTTCCTTTATTAAAAAAGCCACCCCACCTCCCCTTCCTTCCTGCCTGTCCTTCCTGATCGTTAAATAACCTGATATGTTTAATTCCCAGGCATTGTCACCCTGCAGCCATGTTTCTGTAATGGCCACAAGATCATACCCATATGTAGTTATTTGAGCCATTAACTCGTCTATTTTGTTACGAATGCTACGTGCATTCAGATAGAGAACTTTCAAATATGTTTTGTGACACTTAGTTCCTGCTTTTGCCCTTTTTATTACTTTACCTTTTACTCCATACCTTCTGCCCCTTCCTGACACACTCTGGTTTTTAATTTCACCACTGCTACCTAAGTCTATGACCTTCTCTGTTGTCATTTTTATTATTTGCTCTCTCGGAACCTCCACCCCCCCCCCCCCCACTAGTTAGTTTAAAGCCCTCTCTACAGCCCTAATTATATGATCCGCCAGGACTCTAGTCCCAGCACTGGCCAAGTGAAGCCCGTCCCAACGGAACAGCTCCCTCCTGCCCCAGTACTGGTGCCAGTGTCCCAGGAAGCAAAACCCATTTCTCCCACACCAGTCTTTGAGCCACGCATTTAACTCTCTAATTTTATTTGCCCTAGCCAAATTCGCTCGTGGCTCAGGTAATAATCCAGAGATTATTACCCTTGTGGTTCTTCTTTTTAATTTGGCCCCTAGCTGCTCAAACTCCCTCAGCAGAACCTCGTTCCTTGTCCTATCTATGTCGTTGGTACCAACATGGACCACGACAACTGGATCCTCCCCCTCCCACTCCAAGTTTCTCTCCAGTCCAGAGGAGATGTCCTTAACCCTGGCACCAGGCAGGCAACACAGCCTTCGGGACTCTCGCTCTCGGCTGCAAAGAACTCTATCTATCCCCCTAACGATACTATCCCCTACCACTACAACATTTCTTTTAACTCCCCCCACTTGAATGGCCCCCTGCTCCACGGTGCTGTGGTCAGGTTGCTCATCCTCCCCGCAGTCCCTGTTCCCATCCTCACAGGGAGTAAGAGCCTTGAACCTGTTGGACAAGTGCAAGGGCTGCAGCTCCTCCAACACTACCTCCTGGATCCCCGTACCTGCCTCACTTCTAGTCACACCATCCTGACCCTGGCCACGGACTACATCTGAATTAATTAATCTAATTGGTGTGACTACCTCGTGATACACAGAGTCCAGGTAACTCTCCCCCTCCCTGATGTGTCTCAGTGTTTGAAGCTCGGACTCCAGCTCTTCAACACGGAGCCGGAATTCCTCGAGCAGCCAACACTTACTGCAAATGTGATCACCGTGAGCATCAATGGTGTTCACCAGCTCCCACATATTGCAGCAGCAACACATCACCTGATCTCCCATTCTATGTAATTAATTAAATATATTAATATTATTCTTAAATATCCTCTGCCCCGATTCTAGATGGTGAATATCACACCTTAGAATCTATAAACCAAAGAGATTTAAGCTTAAAAAGGGAGAAATACTTACCAACCAATCACTTACCCGCTTTCTGGTGACTTCACACTTGGATTACTTTTTACCTCTCTCCTTCCAGACTGGAGACTGGTACACCTTACCTGGTCTCTGGGGACTTTTATACCCCGCTCTGCCGCTCAGGATTCCCACCGACGCTGTGAGGCCTTACCTGGTCTCTGGGACTTTTATAGCCCTGCTCTGCCGCTCAGGATTCCCGCCGACGCACTGAGGCCTTACCTGGTCTCTGGGACTTTTATAGCCCCGCTCTGCCGCTCAGGATTCCCGCCGATGCTGTGAGGCCTTAACTGGTCTCTGGGACTTTTATAGCCCCGCTCTGCCGCTCAGGATTCCCACCAACGCTGTGAGGCCTTACCTGGTCTCTGGGACTTTTATAGCCCCGCTCTGCCGCTCAGGATTCCCGCCAGCGATAGGTCAGGGGTCGCAACCCAAGGTTGCAGCCGAGGTGCTGCGCATGGCGATGATATCATTGCCAGCGGTGCAGTGCCGCGAGGAGCTACCGACTACCTCCGCCACTAACCTCCCGCTGAATATCGCGGGAGGCACAAAGCAACCCAATTTCACCCCCTTGTCCAAGTAGTGTGTGGCCTCCTTATTCTTCCCACCAAAACAAACCACCTCACACTGATCTATAGTGAAATTCATTAACACACCACCTCACACTGATCTATCGTGAAATTCATTAACACACCACCTCTCACTGATTTATAGTGAAATTCATTGACACACCACCTCACACTGATCTATAGTGACATTAACACACCACCTCACACTGATCTATAGTGAAATTCATTAACACACCACCTCACACTGACCTATAGTGAAATTCATTAACACACCACCTCACACTGATCTACAGTGAAATTCATTTGCCAACTACACGCCCATTCTGAAATTTATTAATGTCTTCTTGCATTTTGTCTTCCTCAGTATTAACTCTACCTCCCAATTTGGTGTCATCGACAAATTTTGAAATTGTACCTCTGATTCCCAAGTCCAAATCGTTTATGTAAATGGTGAACAATAGTGATCCCAGCGCCGATCCCTGTGGAACAGCACTTCCCACCTTTTGCCAGTCTGAGTAGCTGCTCCCAACCCCTACTCTCTGTTTTCTGTTTTGTGACCAGCTTGCTATCCATAAACGGTATGTAAGATCGACAAGATGACCAAGGTCAGGCCGTGTGGAGTGAAGAGCCAGGCAGCAGAATGGATGGAAAGCTGGCTACAAAACAGAAATCAAAGGGTTGGAGTTAAGGGAAGTTTGTAGCGATCTTTCCATCCATTCTGTTGCCTGGCCCTTGATTCCACACGGCCTGACCGTGGTCCTCTTGTAGACCGTACATACTGCAGACACAGTGCACCAGTGGTGGAGGGGGTGGATATTGAGTCCTGTGGCAGGGGCACTGATGAAGTGGATTTCTCTGTCCGTGAGTTTTGAGGCATCGCTTGTGGCGTTTTTCACCACTTTCCACCTTTTAAAAAACAACCTTGCTGCCAGTTTATTAAAGCCATTAACAGCCGCTCAGGTGGGACACACCAATAAATGAGGCCTTGTTTCCCTCAGAATGACAGGCCTGAACCCGAGTTAGAAAACATTTAAACCAGACTGGGTGGGGCCTGAGGTGCGAGTTAGTAACGGAAAATTAGTGGCCAGCGTACTTCACACCAGGGCTGAGGACCCGGGGACTCGGGTTTCTGTATAATTTATTGATTAATTTTGTTTATTGCCCAATGTCAATCAGACGGGTGGGTCATCTTGCTGTCTGGCGGCGGCGAGGTTCCCCAGTGGAGGGCTCTCTACGCGGGAGTCCTTCCCAGCACCATTGCAAGTCCAGATGTGTTTTTTGCGGCCTAGAGGAGTCCACGGGTCGTGTATATATTCAGTGTGAGAGGTTACAGCCCCTGTGTAGTTACCTGAAGGGGCTGTTCCTCAACTCTTGGTTACACTTTAGCCCCACGCTCCTAATCTTTGGCCGCCCGGTGCGGAGGTGGGTGGGTAAGTCAGAGGATCTTCTCCTGGACTTGCTCTTGGGCCTGGTGAAAACAGCAATTTGTAGGTCCAGGATGGGTGGGGCCCATGGGGTGGCGTCACTCTGGCTGCCTCCCTCTCTCCCGTGGTCTTGTCCGTGCCTGGGTGGCCCTGGAGAGGGAGCAGGCGGTGTTTTGACCGGTACGCTTGATGCCTTCTGTGACCGGTGGGTGCCTCAGGTTACAGAGGGTATGATTAAGAAGATTGCAGATGATACTAAAATCAGCTGTGTGGTTGATACTGAAGGAGGAAGCTGCAGACTGCAGGAATATCAATAAATTGGTCAGGTGGGCAGAACAGTGGCAAATGGAATTCAATCCGGGGAAGTGTGAGGTAATGCATTTAGGGAGGACTAACAAGGAAAGGGAATACACATTAAATGGTAGGACACTGAGTAGTGTAGAGGAACAAAGGGACCTTGGAGTGCATGTCCACAGATCCCTGAAGGTAGCAGGCCAAGTAGATAAGGTGGTTAAGAAGGTGTACGGAATGCTTGCCTTTATTAGCCGTGGCATAGAATACAAGAGCAGTGGGGTTATGCTATAACTGTATAAAACACGAGTTAGGCCTCAGCTAGAGTACTGCGTGCAGTTCTGGTCACCACATTACAGGAAAGATGTGATTGCACTAGAGAATGTACAGGGGAGATTTACAAGGATGTTGCTGGGAGTAGAGAATCTTAGCTCTGAGGAAAGTCTGGATAGGCTGGGTCTATTTTCCTGAGAACAGTGGAGGCTGAGGGGAGACCTTATTGAGGTGTATAAATTTATGAGGGGCCTAGATAAAGTGGATAGAAAGGACCTATTTCCCTTAGCAGAGGGGTCAAAAACCAGGGGCCACAGATTTAAAGTAATTGGGGGAAGGTTTAGAGGGGATTTGAGGGGAAATGTCTTCACCCAGAGGGTGGTGGGAGTCTGGAACTCACTGCCTGAAAGGGTGATAGAGGCAGGAACCCTAACCACATTTAAAAAGTACTTGGATGTGCACTTGGGATGCTTTACCCTGCGGGGCTACGGACCAAGAGCTGGGAAGTGAGATTAGGCTGGATCGCTCTTTGTTGGCTGGCGCGGACACGATGGGCTGAAATGGCCTCCTTCCGTGCTGTAACTTTCTATGATTCTAAGTGGCAATAATCGATCCTCACAGTCACATTATGATTGAATTATTATTTGTGAGTGTCGCTGTATTGTACAGTTATTATTCATAGAATAGATTCACAGAGACTTACAGCACAGAAGGAGGCCATTCGGCCCATCGTGCCTGTGCCGGCTCTTTGAAAGAGTTGTCGTGTTTAGTCCCACATCCTCACTTTTTGTCCGTAACCCTGTCAGTTGCTCAAGTTCCCGTCCAACTCTGCTTTACAATTATTAACGGAATCAGCTTCCACCATCTTTTCAGGTCGAGTGTTCCAGATCCCCACAACTCTGAGTGGAAACATTTCTCCTCTAGATCTTTTGCCAATATTGTTGAACCTTTGACCTCTAGTTATTGACCCACTCACCAGAGCGAATGTTTCTTTCCCAATTTATTCTATCAAAATCGCTCACCATCTTGAAAACCTCTATTAAATCACCTCTGAACCTTCTCTGTTCCAAGGAGGACAGTCCAAACTTTTCCAACCTCTCCTCATAACTGAAGCCCCTCATCCCGGGTAACATCCTGGTAAACCTCCTCTGGGCCCTTTCTAAGGCCTTTACACCTTTCCTCAAGTGTGGGGCCCAGACTTGTCCACAACACTCCAGCTGAGGCCTAACCTGTGATTTATGAAGTTCCAGCATCATCTCTTTGCTTTTATATTCTATTCCTCTGTTTATAAACCCAAGTAACCCATTATTGGTTGTTTAATATCTGTGGGGCACTGGGGCACTTGCCTTCATGGGTTTTGCTCCCGTCTGGTGTCACTGGGGCAACTCAGAGTCACCCCTACAGTTGGTGAACAATGGCCCAATCTCAATCGGATGACAAAGATGAGGAGAAATGTTTTCACTCAGAGAGTTGTTGGGATCTGGAATGCTCAGGGAGTGGGTTAATGAACCCCGGGATCCCTGATAGCCAGCCAGGATCTTGTGCTGCTGCTGTGCCAGAAGAGAGGAGAGGGGAGGAGAGGAGAGGTCTCTCTCTCTCTCTCTGTCCAGGAGGAGAGACCACATCTGTTGCTGCTGCAGCTACTATTGGGGTGCCAGAGGACAGGAGACCAGACCAGAGCTAACAACAAAGGGAAGCCATTCCATCACTGCTTCCCCAACTAGTCTCCATTACAGGAGAGGGAGAGAGGGGAGAGAAACGAACATCCTACATCTGTTCAGAAGGAGGGAGAGCCGTTGGAGAACTTCTACAGGTGGGTGTTTCATGGTGCACTCTCATAAAGACTTTGTATTTAAGTGGGGGGAGGAAAGAAGGAGAAGAAACATCTAGGGGTGTGTGTGAGTGTGTGTGGCTCTTGTAAAAACTAGGCCACACACACCACCAGCAAACACCCCTCCCTATTGCTTGACCTGGGACAGCTGGAGCTGCCCAGGCGAAGTCATCATTTAATTATCACATCGTTAAGACCTGGTGGTGGACTGAGCCTGGGCATCTCCAGCTTTATTTTCCCAAGTGAAGACAACTTCTCCCCCCACAAGAAGACCATCAATAGAGACTTATTTTTCGGAGAGTGCACCCCTGCAAGCACCCACCCACCATCTTGAGTGGAGACCCAGCCCCTGCGGCCTCCCTCCTTCCCACCCCCCTTTCTCTCTCTTTGCCTCTCTCTTTGTCTCTCTCTAGAGAGACACCTCGTATCCATTAATTGCCCATTGAGCAGAGGGAAGAAGGCCCCTCTCCCAATTTAATCAACAAGGGGAGAGGTGTGCCTTCACTTTTAAAGCTCCCTCTGCTCAGGGAAAACAACCATTGAGGCCATTAAGATTGCCAGGCCTGTGACTTGGGTGGGTGTAGCCCTTTATAATAAGCGCCCCACGATGGTGACCACATTATCACCGGTGATTGGGCCAGCAAGGTCATATGCAAGTGTGGCAGCCACGGCCAAGGCTGCTCCCGTTGCTTCTGCTGCCCCGTCACCTTTCCGCCTTCACACTAAAAAACACGGGGTGAAGAGCTACACTCACCCCAACATGACTATCAAAGCATGCGTGAAGGCCATGGCTGAGGTTGTCGGCCCTTCAGCCATCGTCGCCGCCTCGAAAATGTACGGCAAGGCTGTGTTCTTCCTGGCATCGGAGCGGGCGGTGACCCTGGACGTAACCAAGGGGCTCACCATGGGCGGGACCTTCCTGCCGGTGGATCCTCTCGAGGCCACCATGCAGAGGATCCTCTTATCAAACATCCCGCTCTTTGTTTCAGCTGAGCTCCTCCTCCCCCACCTACGTCAACTGGGGGAGGTGAGGTCGGGGATCACACCAATCCCGCTCGGATGCAGGGAGGCCAGCCTCCGGCACGTCTTCTCCTTCCGGTGCCAGCTTTTAGTTCAGCTGGCGCGGGAGGAGGACACTGAGGGCACTTTTATTGTGTGCCACAAGGGGGCTGCCCACCGCTTCTTTTGGACGTCGGAAGGTGTGCGGTGCCATGCCTGTAAGGAGGTGGGGCATGTACGAAAGAACTGCCCCACCTCCAAGGCCGCCAGAACATTTGAGGCGGCCAAGGCTGGCGCCGCCGCCGCTCCCCCCCCCCGATTCTGTCCGCGCGTCCTCAGCACCTGATTCGCAGTCGACATCGGAGGCCAATGCCATCACGGCCTCCAGTGGGGGGGGAGGGAGAGTGTCCGCGCGAATGGAAGGTGCGGAAGATGATGAAGCACCTTAGGGCGGGTCCCCTCGGTGAGCACACGGATACGGACGATCTGGCGGAACTTACGCCCGCATACCTTGCGCTGGTGGCGGCGGAGTCTCAGAGTTTGGGGGGCCTCATGCCCGTGATCGCAACCACTGAGGCGGAAGATTTAAGACCTGCGACCGGGCTCGGGCTCGAGGGACCCGAGCAACCCGCTCGACGGGAGGGAACAGAGGAGGAGTCCTCGGTAGGTATGATGGTCTCCAGCCTTCGTGTCCCTCCATAACAAAAAGGAGGCGCGAGTCCCTGGGAGAGGAGGAGGGCCACGAGAGACAATGTCCCTCCTGTTATGTTCATTAATAAATAGACATTCTTATTATGAACACAGCTAGCTTTTGCTAGCTACTTTTATTGAGCACATGTGGGCTTGCACAGCATCTTTTAGAGGCTTCCATCTTGACTGCTGCCTTGTGGGTAGCCTAGCCTCATGGGTAATGTAGTCTTAATATAATGAATAGCTGGGTAGTGTAGTCTTATACATACAGCTATATGCAGCTCTACTGCTCCACGTAGTGTCCACCACAGAATGACATGTTATTGATCACTACATCCTCCTTTCTTTGAGGTTTAACAAAATCAATATCAATCAACTTTCAAGAAAACAATAAAGATAATATCAGTAACACTTTTGTTAGTGCTCTATAAACATAAACATTTTCAAAACTCAACACATTTTCCAAGCTTTACATTGTACTCAAAGATTAAGTCTATCAGGCTCTTTTACTTCACGTGTGGATCTTCTCAACACGGGTAAGTCTGATGTGTCTTCATGAGATTGTTCTGGCGGTGAATGACAAGATGCAGTTGCGGCATTGTCATCAATCTGCTCTTGTATAGATCGAGGTCTCCTTGCAATCTTTGCTTGGAGAGGGTTTCAGTGTTTCCTTCACTCTTCATGCCATAACTCTCAATGTAGTCAATGCACTCGAAAAACTGCTGGCAGCTGGATCCCGTCATACAGCATAGTCCTCTCAGCAGCCTCGGCTAATGGAACACCAAAGAGTGGCCTGAGGGAAGAAGGAGTATCCACCGGAACTGCTTCCTGCTCTGGTGCAGGCTTCTTCTTTTTCTTTTTCTCTTTCCACTGCTTAACAACATCTGCTGCGGTTATATCTTTGGACTTTTTCTCCTTGTGTTTTTCCTCTTTGTGCTTTTCTTCCTTTGGCTTCTCTATGACCTTCAAACTAGGCTTTTTGAAGACATGGATACCCTTTGGCCTTTTCATCCTTGATGGGCTCTCTGCTTCATCACCTGAGTCATCTGGTCTGCTTATGGCACAGTTTATACGGTAGACTCTCTTGACCAGTTCTAAGTCTTCACAAGCTTTGTCACCTAGTATCGAATCAAGTCTTTCAGCCACAACAGAAAACATGAGATGATGCACTTTGTCTTTGACTGTCACTTTAAGTCTGCATACACCTAAGCTATCTATTTTCTGTCCATTATAGTCCTTCAGTAGCACTGACTTTTTCTGTATTTTGGGCTTTTCTTTCCTATTGTTAATGTCACTCATACTGATTAAGTTTGCTTTTGCCCCAGTGTCCAGTTTCAATGTCACTAATGCTCCATTTATCTGCAGTGGGATCATCCATTTTCTGTATCTTTTTTGATATCGTCACATGACACCATTCCTACAAAAAATGTCTCACTTAAATCAATGTCCTCAATCACATTAACTCGTTGCCCTTTCATCGTTTTTACTTTTGAAAAGCATTGTTTGGCAAAGTGATTCTTTCCATTACACTTTGTGCACATTTTTCCAAATGCTGGGCATTGTCTTAACTGGTGTTTGTAACCACAGCATTTACAATTAAAAATTTCATCCTCCGATTGCTTTTCATTTCTGTTCTGCCCATGTTTCTTTATAGCATTATCACTCATTACAATCGCATCATTATTGATTTCACTGAAAGTCTGCGCGTGCTTTCGAGCTAGCTCGCTGGCTTGGCATATTTTCACCGCATTTTCCAAATTTAGTTCGGTTTCTCTCAACAGACGTTCCCTGACTTTTTTTATCATGAATACCAAACACAATCTGGTCATGAATCATGGATGCTTTGAGCTCAGAGAAATTACATGTCTTTGCTTTCAGTTTCAGATCAGTTATAAAGCTATCAAAAGTCTCATTTTGTTGCTGTGTCCGAGAATGGAAGATATATCTTTCATACGTCTCATTCTTTTTGGGAGAACAATGTGCATCAAATTTCTGTAGCACATCGTCTAATTTGTCTCTGTTCTCCGCTGGATTAAATACAAATGTATTAAATACCTCTATCGCCTGTGGGCCTGCAACCGTAAGCAGCAACGCTATCTTCCTTGCGTCTGGCTTTGTACCGAATCCGATGGCTGCAATGTAGAATTCGAATTGCTGTTTAAAAGTCTGCCAATTGTAGTCGATTTTTTCTGTGAGTTTCAAATGCTCTGGTGTCTTCAAATTCTCCATGTCGCTTTTCACAATTTTCAGCAGATCTTCACCACCCTGGTACCATGTTATGTTCATTAATAAATAGACATTCTTATTATGAACACAGCTAGCTTTTGCTAGCTACTTTTATGGAGCACATGTGGGCTTGTACAGCATCTTGTAGAGGCTTCCATCTTGACTGCTGCCTTGTGGGTAGCCTAGCCTCATGGGTAATGTAGTCTTAATATAATGTATAGCTGGGTAGTGTAGTCTTATACATACAGCTATATACAGCTCTACTGCTCCACCTAGTGTCCACCACAGAATGACATGTTATTGATCACTACACCTCCTCGCGGAGAGAATCGTCTCCCACCATGGGTGCTGTGCCCCCCTCCCTACCGTTACTGACATCTGTGTTCGGCAGGAGTTGCCTGTCCCTCGGGAGGGTAAGACAGATGAGTCTGCCCCGCCTGCGCCTCCTGGGGATTGGGAAGAGACCCTGCGCGTGGGGGGGACTGCGGATCTACCCGCGGAGGAAATACCAAAAGAACCGTTACATCTCACCATGTCGGGCACCCTGGAGACTGGGGTGGGCGAGGCCAGTGAGGGTGGGCGAGGCCAGTGAGGCTGGGCTTGCCAGGACAGTCCCGACCATTCCCAGGCGCTGCTTGACGTGGCCGAGGAATGTATTCAAGCTCCCCAGTCCGCTGGGTTGGTGGCTGATGGCGGTGAGGGGGAAGACCCCCTGACTCCGCCTCCGATGCTGTCGCCGGGGGTGTTGAGGGAAATGGGGATAGTGTACTCCCCGGTTTCCCCATGCACCCCGGTGCCTGGGGCGGAGGGGGGCCCCGAACCGCCGCCGCCTCCTGACCCGGCACCTCTGGAGGAGCCCAGGGAGGAATCCTCTGCCGCTGATCCTGGGGGTGGGATCGAGACAGAGGCGGGGCTGGCTGATGACGAACTCGCGGAGGAGGACGGGGACCCGGCAGAGAGCACCGAGGACGAGTCAGACTCCGTCGCCAGTGAGGCGGCGGATACCCTCGTGCCCCCCTCCGAGTCCCCCCTCATCCCTGTTGTGGAACTCCGGGACTTTCTGGCTGCGTGCCGGGATCGCCCTGGCAAAATCCGGCTGGCCCTAAACAGATGGTCAGATCTGGCGCTGCTCGTTGGCCCCGTCTGTGCCGCTGTCAAATCCATGGGTGCGGACGAGGGCGCGGGGTCGCGCGAGCAGCATCGGATCAACAAGTTCCTCGCTGGGCTGTTGAGGGAGTGGCGGTCGACAAGCGGCCACTCTCCCTCTTCCTGTTAGGTTAAGTAGAGGTTCCACTATGCTCTTGTCATGAAGATAACCATAGCCAGCCTCAACATCAATGGCAGCAGAGATGCACGCCGTAGATTTAATAACTTCTCAGTCCTCCGGGACGGGAGGTATTCGGTGTGCTTCCTGCAAGAAACCCACACCGTTCTGGAGCACGAGGCCACGTGGCTCCTGGAGTGGCAAGGAGGGGTCAGCATAAGTCACCTCTCCAACTATTCCAGCGTGGTGGCTATCTTGCTGGCCCTGCATTTTCAGCCGGTTATTTTGTGGGTCAAGGAACATGTGCCGGGCCGCTTGCTCCAGGTCACTGTCCACCTGTGGGGCATGCCGCTCGATCTAGTGAACGTGTACGCCCCCGCGGCCGGTGCGCAGCAAGTGCGCTTCTTTGAAGAAGTGTCCGCTCTTCTGGGCTCCATCGATGTCGGCGAGTGCGTCATCCTCGGGGGGGATTTTAACTGCACACTCGAGGCGAGGGAGAAGTTGAGGGACCTGGTCGGGTCCTTCGACTTGGTGGACGTCTGCCGAAATCTCCATCCCGACTCCAGCGGCTTCACTTACATGAGGTCTGGAGGAGGAAGGTCCAGAATCGACCGCCTTTACATTTCCCGTGCGTACGTCTCCTGCGTTCCAGTGGCTTCCATGCGGCCAGTGCCATGCACGGACCACCACCTGGTGTGGGCAGAGCTCGTTCTGTTACGCGCACGGGGGGGTCCGCGTACTGGCATTTTAACAACCTGCTGCTGGAGGACAAGCGGTTCCGGAATTCGTTTTGTCGGTTCTGGGCCGACTGGAGAAGGAAGCGGGGGGGTGTCCCCTCTGTAGTGTATGTAACCGTTCCACCTTTAAGAGAACTATTTTAAGGGTTGCACTACTTTATCTTGGCTGCTGTTTACTGTAACACCGGTGGTGACCACACCGGTATATAAGTGCTGTGTAATGATTTATTGGGCAGTTCCACCCTGACCTTCGACTAGTAAAGACCTGTTAAATTTTACTCTTGTGGTCTGTGTAGTAAGTCTCAATATAACACACAGGCTTAACAGTGGCGATGAGTACGATCTTACCCTGCGGCAGAGATACATCCAAGGCAGTTTAACGGGCGTCGAGAGGAGGCATCCGCCCTCATCATTCTGCTGAGAAAAGACTCGGGTCTGCAGAGCAAAGGAAGAATTCTGACATGAAGCCTTCCATCAGCAACAGGCAGTGATCATCCCTTCTATCACGGTGGTGGGTAAGCCGATCAGCGACGAGCAGCAAGTCGGCCACGTTGGCGTGAAGTAGGGGAGGGAAAAACGGAGGATATAAGGGCGGAGAACTCGACCACGGCCGGGGAAAAGAGCCGGACAGAAGTCAGGGCCAGAGGCGCTGAGACTGGGGCCAGCGTAAGGCACGGGAGCCGCGGTGCATGCAAACGCAGCCGGTGTAAAAGACCGGGCTGCAAGCGGGCTGGGAGACGCAACAGCGTCGAGAGAGAGCTCGACTGCGACCGGTGAAAAAGGCCGGGCAGCTACCGAGGCCGCGAGGCGCAGCGACCGGGTCAGCGTAAGGCGCAGGAGAAAATAAAAAATAAAAAACGCGGAGAACTCAGCCGCAGCCGGGGGAAAGGACCGGACTGCAAGCTCGACCGCAACCGGTGAAAAAGGCCGGGCAGCTACCGAGGCCGCGAGGCGCAGCGACCAGGTCAGCGTAAGGCGCGGGAGAAAATTTAAAAAAAACGCGGAGAACTCAGCCGCAGCCGGGGGAAAGGACCGGACTGCAAGAGGGGCTGGGAGGCACGATTTGAAAACCGCTGGGGAGGGCGAACGCAGCAATACGGCAATCGCCATTACAGCCAGCGGGGGAGAAAGGCAAATGTGGGAAGCCGCCATTTTCGTAGGCGGGGGAAGAAGACAAGCGCGGGAAACCGCCATTTTGGAAAAAAAAAATAAAAGAAAAATTTCCTTTTGTTTCTCAAGAAGAGTGCGAGGATGCCTAAGCGTGGTAACATCAATGATTTCGATCCCGATGTTGAAGATTGGGCCACGTATGTAGAACGCATAGAGATATATTGTAAGGCAAATAAAATATCAGATGAAGATAAAGCACTAACCTTACTAAACTCAATGGGTGCGAAGACATACGGGCCATTGAAGCATCTTCTATCACCAGCTAAACCGGCGGATCAGACTTTCGCTAAAATTGTTGCTGTCCTGAAAAATCATTTGAACCCCACACCGCTGATGTTAGCGGAACGATCTAAATTTTATGCGAGAATGCAACTGAAAGAGGAAAGCAACGCGGAGTATTTAATTGAACTGCGGAAGCTAGCGAAATACTGTCAGTTTGGGGAAAGTCTGACAGAGGCACTGAGAGACAAATTCATGTGTGGATTGTCGAAAGAAGGAACACAGAAGCGGCTGCTGGAAGAGAATGATCTTACACTTGATAAGGCTGTCACTATTGCAGCATCGCACGAAGCCGCAGCGAGAGGCACTGCGGAAATGTAGCGGAAGGCAGCGGTACTCAGCGTAGATCAAATGGCTTTGGGTACAACGAAATGTTATCGTTGTGGAAAGACGACACACGATCAGAACCAATGCTGGTTTAAAAACCAGGAATGTAGAAAATGTGGCAAGCTTGGTCACATAGCTAAAGTATGCCAGTCAGGAAAGAAGACCAGCAACAAAAAGTCACCGCAGGAAAAGTGCAGAAAGGTACATAAGGTGGCTGAGAAGAGTTCGGATGAACAGAATTCGGATTCAGACTCCAACAGCAAGGAACTGGGTAGTCTGAGAATTCACAATGTGAGTAAGGAAGCTGACCGACAAACTATCTGGGTCACACTGCAGATAGCAGGAGTCCAAGTGAAGATGGAATTGGACACCGGATCGGCATTGACGGTCATGAATAAGCAAGATTACAAAAGGTTATTCACACATATTCCCCTACGGGATACGGAGATAGTATTGCAGACATACACGGGGCAAAAAGTATACCCCATCGGAAAGATAAAAGTCAAGGTGATGCACAAGGGCAAAGAACACCAAGGAATGGACTTATATGTACTACCTGAGGGAGGTCCACCACTTCTGGGATGGGAGTGGATCAGGAAAATAAATATGGACTGGCACTCCCTAAAAGCAATGACGGTAGATTCCGGAAAAAAAAATGTCAAACCTGAACGATTGTCCAGAATATTGGATGAGGCTAAAGAGGTGTTCCAACAGGGACTGGGAACATTAAGAGGAATTAAGGCAAAAATCAAGATTGCAGAACATGCAAACCCAAAGTTTTTCAAAGCCAGACCGGTACCTTATGCGATACGACCTGCTGTGGAAGCTGAGCTGGAAGGGCTAGAACATTCAGGAGTACTGTCTAAGGTGGACTGGAGTGAGTGGGCCACGCCCATTGTTCCCGTCATGAAGCGTTCATCGAGTAACAAGCCAGGGGACCCGGGGAAGGTCCGCATCTGTGGAGACTTCAAGATCACAGTTAATCCGGTGCTTCACACGGTGCAATATCCACTTCCGCGGATTGAGGATATCTTTGCTTCATTGTCTGGCGGGAAACACTTCACCAAGATAGACCTGGCGCAAGCGTACTTACAGATGGAAGTTGAGGAAGAGTCGCGCCAGTATCTCACAATCAACATGCACAGAGGCTTGTATCGATATAATAGACTGGTTTTCGGAGTGGCTTCGGCTCCAGCAATTTGGCAGAGGGCCATGGAGCAGGTATTACAGGGAATTCCAAACACTCAATGTTACTTGGACGATATCCTGATTACAGGAGATGACGATGAGGAACACCTTGCAAATTTGAAACTGGTGCTCACCAGATTGAAGGAATATGGACTTCGAGTTAATCGCCAGAAATGTGAGTTCTTTCAGAAATGGATCTCGTACTGTGGTCATGTCATTGACCAGGAGGGGCTGCACAAGTCACCTGACAAGATCGAAGCTGTTGTGAAGGCTCCCGCTCCGGAAAATGTATCCCAGTTGAGGTCGTTCCTAGGGTTGATTAACTATTACCATAAGTTTCTGCCAAATCTATCCACGGTGCTGCACCCGCTGAATGCTCTTTTGCAGAAAGAAGTACCATGGAAGTGGAGCGAGGACTGTAAGAAGGCCTTTCGCAAAAGCAAGGCATTGATCACCTCAGAGGAAGTGTTGGCTCATTTCAACCCAACGCTACCTATTCGTTTAGCTTGTGATGCTTCTCCTTATGGTATTGGAGCAGTACTCTCACACAAGTTGCCAAATGGCTTGGAAAGGCCAGTCGCATTTGCATCCAGATCATTGACCTCCACTGAGCGCAACTATGCTCAGATAGATAGGGAGGCTCTCAGCCTGGTGTGGGGAGTAAAGAAGTTTAATCATTACCTGCAGGGCCAGAAGTTTACACTGCTGACAGACCACCAGCCGTTGGTATCCATATTCAACCCTAAAAAGGGCGTTTCCATTATGACAGCGCAAAGGCTACAGAGGTGGTCCCTTCTCCTAGGGGCACACCAATATGACATAGAATACAAAGGATCAAAACAGCATGGGAATGCTGACGGTTTATCACGCCTACCGTTGCCAACGGTAGAAGAGGCGCCTACAGTGGACCCAGTGGAGATGTTCCACTCAACCATAGTGGAATGTCTACCAGTAACAAATTCTACCATAGAAAAGGAAACGAGAAATGACCCGACTCTCTCACGAGTCTACGATTTAACGGTGAAGGGATGGCCAGCACATGGCGAACCACTGTTGCCAGCATTCTCGCAAAGAAGAGAGCAGCTGTCAGTGTGCCGAGGAACTTTGATGTGTGGATCCAGAGTGGTGATTCCACCCAAACTCCAGCATAAAGTGCTAAAGGAGCTTCACGAGGGGCATCTGGGTGGAGTGAAAATGAAGAACCTAGCCAGAGCGTTTGTGTGGTGGCCAGGTATCGATGGAGACATCGAAGAAATGACCAAGAGCTGTCTAGGATGCCAGAAGGTCCAAAACGCCCCACCACAAGCCCCTCTACATCCATGGGAGTGGCCCTCATCTCCATGGCAAAGGGTACATATCGACTTTGCTGGTCCATTTATGGACTCAATGTTCTTAATCGCGGTAGATGCACACTCCAAGTGGCCAGAGGTAATAAAGATGTCCTCCACCACCACGGAAAAAACCATCACAGTATTAAGGACCATATTTGCCAGGAATGGGCTGCTGGAACAGAACTGTTCTGATAATGGACCGCAATTTGTGTCCGAAGAATTCAGGAAGTTCTTAAAAAACAATGGGGTTAAGCACTACACGTCCGCCCCATACCATCCCGCCACCAATGGATTAGCTGAAAGGTTTGTCCAGACCTTCAAGAAGGCCATAAAGGCCATGGGTAATGAAGACATAAATCTACAACATAAGGTAGATAACTTCTTGTTGGCGTACAGGAATGCAACACATGCGGTTACAAATCAAACTCCCGCCATGATGTTTTTCAATAGAAGACTAAGATGCCGGCTGGATTTGATCAAGCCGAACATCAGAAGGGATGTGGAGAACCGGCAATTTCAAGGCATGAATGAAAGGCCAACTAGAACCTTCCAGATAGGTCAACAAGTTTTGGCCCGGGACTACCGTACCGAGAAATGGCAGCCTGGAACTATTTGCACACGACTAGGACCGCTGATGTATACCGTGGACATTGGTGAAAACATAATAAGGCGCCATGCTGACCAGACCATAGAGTCATCTGAAAAGGGACAACCTACTCCACAACTCTATACGCCTAATGATGAAGCAGAGATACCCATAGCATCTACCTCCGATCCGGTGATACTGGAATCAGATGAACCCGACACTGGCCTTCAAGCCGAATCGACCTTGCCAAAAGAACCTACTACACCACCGAAAACTACTACACCACCGAGGCGTTATCCGGACCGAGTCAGGAAGCCTCCAGAGAGACTGAATCTGTAAACTGTTTTTACATGAAGTTGTGTATATATATTATTATGTTATGTTTAATGGGGAATATATACTGTTAAGCTAAAAAGGGAGGATTGTAGTGTATGTAACCGTTCCACCTTTAAGAGAACTATTTTAAGGGTTGCACTACTTTATCTTGGCTGCGGTATACTGTAATACCGGTGGTGACCACACCGGTATATAAGTGCTGTGTGATGATTTATTGGGCAGTTCCGCCCTGACCTTCGACTAGTAAAGACCTGTTAAATTTTACTCTTGTGGCCTGTGTAGTAATTCTCAATATAACACACAGACTTAACACCCTCCTTGAGGCTATGGTGGGACGTGGACAAGGCTCACGTCCATCTCTTCTGTCAGGAGTACGCGAGGGGGTCGACCAAGAGGCGGGAGGCCCAGGTCGGGCGATGGAGAGGGAGGTGCTCGACCTGGAGTCCCGTCTCGGTCGAGTTGTCAATGACCCGGCCCTGCGGAAGGTGTACGAAGAGAAGAAGGGCGCGCTGAAGGACCTGCAGCTCGTCAGGTCCAGAGGCGCGTACATGAGGTCGCGGATCCGGATCCTCCGGGACCGAGACCGCGGCTCCCCCTTCTTCTACTCACTGGAAAAAAGACAGGGGGTCCGTTAGCAGCTCTTGGGGCTGCTGGCTGATGACGGATATCTGGTCTCGGATCCAGAGGGGATCAGCGCGAAGACCCGGGCCTATTACGGGACTCTGTTCTCTCCGGATCCGTCCAGCGAGGATGCGCAGAGTTTTGTGAGAGGATCTGCCGAAGGTCAGCCTGGAGGGCGCCGAAAAATTGGATGCTCCACTAAGCTTGGCGGAGCTAACCGGCGCCCTTGGCCAGCTCTCGAGGGGAAAGTCCCCGGGGCTGGATGGGCTGACCATGGAGTTCCACAGGGCATCCTGGGACATTCTGGGGGGTGACTATGCGTGGGTCCTGGGGGAAAGTCTGGCGACCAGGGAGATGCCCCTCTCGTGGCGCAGGGCGGCCATTGTCCTGCTGCCTAAGAGTTGTGATCTCCGCCTTTTAAAAAACTGGTGCCCGGTCTCCCTCCTCAGCATGGATTATAAAATTTTTGCCAGGGCCATGTCTGCCTGCCTTGGCACCGTGCTGGCCTACATGATCCACCCTGACCAGTCCTACACGGTCCTGGGCCGGACTATCCACGATAACATCCATCTGGTCCGGGACCTGGTCCACCATTTCCAGAGGGCTGGTCTGTCGGTCGCCTTCCTTTCTCTGGATCAGGAGAAGGCGTTCGACAGGGTGGATCACAAGTATCTCTTCGGAACTTTGCACGCATTCGGGTTTTGGACGCATTTTGTCGCCTGGATCTGACTTCTGTATGCCGCCGCGGAGTGTCTGATAAAAGTTAACGGGTCTTTGATGGTGCCCCTTCGCTTTGGGAGGGGTGTGCGTCAGGGATGCCCCGTGCCCCAGTTATATGCCGTCTGCATGGAGCCTTTCCTGCGCCTCTTGCGGAAGAGGTTGACGGGACTGGCTCTGCAAGGGCCGGGCGTGGAGGTCGTCCTCCTGGCTTACGCCGATGACATGCTCCTCATGGTCACGGATCCCGCTGACTTGTGGAGGATGTGAGAATGCCAGCAGATTTACTCGGATGCATCCTCCACCAGGATCAACTGGGAGAAATGTTCTGGACTCCTGGTGGGCCAGTGGTGGGTGGACTCCCTGCCGGAGGAGTTCACAGGCCCTTCACCTGCAGCACCACACACCTCTACTTGGGAGTCTTCCTCAGCCCCACCGAGGACGCCTGGCCGGCGAACTGGCAAGAGCTGGAGGCCAAAGTCAGCGCTCGCCTAGGACGCTGGACAGGACTGCTCCGAGTGTTGTCTGACAGGGGTCGAGCGCTGGTCATATACCAGCTGGTGGCTGCCATGTTGTGGTACCTGTTGGTCACTTTGATCCCGCCCCCTGCGTTTGTCGCCAAGATGCAGAAGAAGCTCATCGACTTCTTCTGGGACAAAGGGAAGCACTGGGTCTCTGCCGCGGTTCTGAGTCTCCCGCTTAGGGAGGGCGGTCAGGCGTTGGTGTGCCTTCGCACCCGGGCGGCGACTTTCTGTCTTCAGACCCTGCAGAGATACCTGTACATCGAGAATCCTCCTCGATGGTGTGCGCTGGCGACGTATTTCTTCCACCAGCTGCAAGGCCTCAACTATGACACGCAGCTCCTGTTTGTGGAATTGGGCCGTACGTGTGCCTACCTGCGGGAGTTGCCTGTCTTCTACCAGGAACTGCTATGGGTCTGAAACAGCATCGCCTCCAGGCGGAGTTCTCTCCCGTCAGGAGTGGCGGCTTTCCTTCAGGAGCCGCCGCTCAGGAATCCGCACCTCCGTGACTGCTGGATCGGGTGGCTGGCGGAGGGCAGGGCTGTGCCTGGTAAGTTGACCAGGGTCGGGGACCTGCTCGATGGCGGAGGAGTGGGTTGGATGGTGCCGGAGGAGCTGGCGCAGCGCCTCTCCTGGGCCAACGTCCGGCTCGTGGCCAAAGCCATTGAGACGCTGAAAGTGGCACTGGGCCCCGACTCCAATAGGTGTATCGAGGGGGCTCAGGCATGTGGGGCGATCCTGTCCGAACTGACCCCTGTTCGGACGGAATTCCTCATCGGCGCACGGCCCTGGAACCCCTCTCGGGTACTGGCACCTCACAACTTGAGCCGTCTCGAGGAAATGCCCTCTGTGCCTTTTAGTTCTGCGCGGAGGGGTTTCCTGTATGGGCTGCTCCTGCACACTCTCCACTTTGTCATCTTCGCCTGCCGTCCGGACACGCCTTGGTGTGCCATTTTGCCATCCGGCGGAGGTCCCCAATGGGGGGCTCTCTACATGGGAGTCCTCCCTTTATCTATTGGGGACTTGGCCTGGAGGGTGTTGCATGGAGCAGTCCCGTGCAATAAGATTTTAGATAAGTTCATGGACTCCCAGGCCTCTTGCTATTTTTGCGGCCCAGAGGAGTCCGTGTTCCATGTTTATGTGGAATGTGAGAGGTTGCAGCCCCTGTTCCATTATTTGAAGGGGCTGCTCCTTGATTTTTGGCTGCACTTCAGTCCCACGCTCCTGATCTACGGCCACCCAGTGCGGAGGAGAGAGGGCAGGTCGGAGGACCTACTTGTGGGACTTCTCCTGGGCCTGGCCAAAGTGGCCATAAACAGGTCCAGGCAGCGGGCGGTCGGGCGTGGGGGTCGTTCGGCCCGATTGCCTGCCTCTCTTCCGCGGCTATGTTCGCGCCCGTTGGCCCTGGAGATGGAGCACGCGGTGTCTGCCGGCACACTTGAGACCTTCCGAGAGTGGTGGGTGCCGTGGGGACTGGAGTGCATCATCGCCCCGGCCAATGTGATTTTAATTTAATTTGATACGTTTTTTTAATTAATCCAATGTTTTTAACCTTTTTACAGACCATTTGTTCGGCTGGGAGAAGGGGAGGCTCCGCTCCGCGATGCAGAGAGCCCTGCAGATGGAGAAGAATGTCGACCAGAGTCTGCTGGATCTGCACAAACTCTCCACTGGGAGCGCCGACCCTCAACTGTGTGAATTCCTGGAGACCCACTATCTGGATGAACAAGTGAAGATGATCAAGAAGCTCGGAGATCACATCATTAACTTGAAGAGACTGGGACCCCTGCCATGTAGGCATGAGGGCTTGTGACTTTGTACAAAGAGCTGAGACTTCAGCTCTGTGAATGTCATTAAAAAAAAACACAAAAAAAATGAACCAAAAAATAATGAATAAAAAAAAACTGCTGGTAGGCCGCGCCACAGGGCTTATAAAGCTGGAGAATGGTCTCAGGCCTGAATAAGATCCAACGGCCCAGTCTGTATTCCACCGGACAGCAGCTGTGAGGCTTTTTCTCAGTGACAGGCCTGGGTTACGCGCCGCCATCTTGGTGGAGGAAGGACAGACCGATTCCACCTGCACCACGGCAAATAAATAAATAAAAAAACTGTGGGCAGGCTGCGCCGCAGGGTTTATAAAGTTGGAGAATGGCCTCAGGCCCAAATGAGATCCAGCGGCCGAATGTGTTCTGCCGGACGGCAGCAGTGAGGCTTTTTCTCGGTGGCAGGCCCGGGTTACACGCCACCATCTTGGTGAAGGAAGGACAGACCATTTCTAGCTGCAGCAGGGCGCATGCGTGGCCATCTTTGTACAGGAACAGAGCGTGGGCGGGGCTTCAGGGTCCCAGTGACCAGGAGAGACAATCATTGACTCATGATTTTATTCTCACTCTGCACACAGCAGGTGTAGAACTGAAGGTTTCAGGGTCCCAGTGACCTGGACAATCATTGACTCATGATTTTATTCTCACTCTGCACACAGCAGGTGTAGAACTGAACCCAACCAGAGTAGAGGGAGGGGGAAAACTGGGAGTGGAGGAAAGAAATGTTGGAGATGGTGCAATGGGTTTGGATTTCAGCACAGGGAGCAGGGAGAGTGTGTGGGACGGGGATTTACAGCTTTGGGGTTAAATGTGTTATTTTGGTCATATTTCTAAATTTGCCATTTTCTGCCCACAGGGCAATCACAGTGCACTGACCAACACCTCAGCTTGTCAGAATAGGGCAGGTGGAACCGAGCCAGAGGCAGCTCTGGGACTTCATCTTCTGAGCATTGGGTTGGGAAAGAAGAATTCCATTGTTTATTGGGCCCTGGGCGAGCACTGACCCCCCTCCCACAATTTTAATATTTTGATGCATCTGTCTATTTATATACTAGGAATGTTTTAATTACTTTCATAGCAAAATGTATTTATTATTAAACATTCACAGAAGCAACTGTGGTAACAATTGAATAAAACTCAGAGAGTTGTCGGGAGCTGGAACGTTCTACCTGAAAAGGTCATGAGCTGATTCCATCAATGATTTTAAAAGGGAGTTGGGCGGGTACTTGAGGATGAGGATCTTACAGGGTTACGGACAACAAGCAGGGATGTGGGACTAAGCACGAGTGCTCTTTCTAAGAGCCAGCACAGGCACGATGGGCCGAATGGCCTCCTTCGTGCTGTACTTTTCAATGATTCGATGAAAACTAACAGAACCAAACAAAGAAATGATCTTTGATGAAGTTCTGATGAAGGGTCCCAGACCTGAAACGTTAACTCTGTTTCTCTCTCCACGGATGCTGCCTGGCCTGCTGAGTATTTCCAGCATTTTCTGTTGTTATTTCAGATTTCCAGCATCCGCAGTATTTTGCAATTATAAAGAAATGATCTTCCTTGGTTATTGATCATTTCACTAAGAGTTCTCTATACACCAACAACAACTTTTTAAAAATTCATTTATAGAATGTGGGTGTCGCTGGCTGGCTAGGCCTGCATTTAGTGCCCATCCCTAATTGCCCTTGAGAAGATGGTGGTTAGTCGCCTTCTTGAACCGCTGCAGTCAATATGGTGTAGGTACACCCACAATGCTGTTAGGAAGGGAGTTCCAGGATTTTGGCCCAGCGACAGTGAAGGAACGGCGATACAGGTCCAAGTCAGGATGGTGTGTGGCTTGGAGGGGAACTTGTAGGTGGTGATGTTCCCATGTGTTTGCTGCCCTTGTCCTTCTAAGTGGTAGAGGTCATGAGTTTGGAAGGTGCTGTTGAAGGAGCTTTGGCGAGTTGCTGCAGTGCATCTTGTAGATGGTACACACTGCAGCCACAGTGTGCCGGTGGTGGAGGGAGTGAATGTTGAAGGTGGTGGATGGAGTGCCAATCAAGCGGGCTACTTTATCCTGAAAAGTGTCGAGCTTCTTGAGTGTTGTTGGAGCTGCACTCATCCAGGCAAGTGGAGAGTACTCCATCACACTCCTGACTTGTGCCTTGTAGATGGTGGAAAGGCTTTGGGGAGTCAGGAGGTGAGACACTCGCTGCAGAATTCCCAGCCTCTGGCCTGCTCTTGTAGCCACAGTATTTATATGGCTGGTCCAGTTCAGTTTCTGATCAATGGTAACCCCCAGGATGTTGATAGTGGGGGATTCAGCGATGGTAATGCCATTGAATGTCAAGGGGAGATGGTTAGAGTCTCGCTTGTTGGAGATGGTCATTGCCTGGCACTTGTGTGGTGCGAATGTTACTTGCCACTTGTCAGCCCAAGTCTGAATGTTGTCCAGGTCTTGCTGCATATGGACACAGACTGCGTCAGTACCTGATGAGTCTTGAATTGTGCTGAACAGTGTGCAATCATCAGCGAACATCCCCACTTCTGACCTTATGATGGAGGGAAGGTCATTGATGAAACAGCTGAAGATGGTTGGGCCTAGGACTCTGCCCTGAGGAACTCCTGCAGTGATGTCATGTGATTGAGATGAATGACCTCCAACAACCACAGCCAACTTCCTTTGTGCTAGGTATGATTGCAACCAATGGAGAGTTTTCCCCTTGATTCCCATTGACTTCAGTTTTGCTAGGGCTCCTTGATGCCACACTCGATCAAATGCTGCCTTGATGTCAAGGGCAGTCACTCTCACCTCACCTCTTGAGTTCAGCTCTTTTGTCCATGTTTGGACCAAGGCTGTAATGTGGTCAGGAGCTGAGTGGCCCTGGCGGAACCCAAACTGGGCGTCAGTTAGCAGGTTATTGCTGAGTAAGTGCCGCTTGATGGCACTGTCGACGACACCTTTATATAGAGCTTTTAAAACATCTCAAGGCACTTTACAGTAGGGTAAAAAGACAACAATCGACACACATATTTTGTTTGTGGTCCAGTGAACTGACACAAAGTTCCTTCACAACTGTAACAATTTTATTGCGGTTGCTGTGAAGGCTGTGCTCGCTCTGCTCGTACACCTGGTCTCCAAAGGAGGCAAAACAGGACTAATGCTGCCGAGCTCAGCTCTTTTTGATCAGAAAATATCAACTGTTTTGCCTCGCCAGGAAATGCACAAAAGAGGCAGCAGTGCTGATTGGCTGCCCAGGAAAGTCCTATTTAGATTAAACTCCTTCACCCAGAGGGTGCTGAGAATGAGGAACTTGCTGCCACAGGGAATAGTTGAGGCAAAGAGCATGGATGTATTTAAGGGGAAGCTGGATTAACATATGGGAGAAAGGAATAGAAGGAGATGCTGATAGGGTGAGATGAAGAGAGATGGGAGGAGGCTCGTGTGGAGCATAAACACCACATGGACCAGTTGGGCCGATTGGCCTGTTTCTGTGCTGTACAATCTGTGTAATTCTATGTAATAAGAGAGAATGTTCCATAGAAACTAGAATTATCTGTTCCAAATTTTAATCCTGAACTTACAGTGATGTCTTTTGTAAACTGCTTTTACAGGGAATATCATCGGCCTTTGAATGTGGAAGGTAAATGTTTGCCTGTTCTGTCTGTGGGAAAAGATTTCAAAGATCGGTGTGACTGGAAAAGCACCAAGACACACACACCCGAGTGAGAGTGTTCCAGTGCACTGACTGTGGAAAGAGCTTTAACCAGTTACACAGTCTGAAAAAACATCGCACCGATTGTCCAACCTGGAGAGACAGAAGGACACCCACACCACGGAGAAACTGTGGGAATGTGGGGACTGTGGGAAGGGATTTAGCTCCCCGTCCCGGCTGGAAACTCATCGATGCAGTCACACCGGGGAGAGGCCGTTCACCTGCTCCAAGTGTGGTAAGGGATTTAGTCAGTCATCCCACCTTCTGACACATCAGCGACTTCACACTGAGGAGAGGCCATTCAGTTGCTCTCACTGTGGGAAGAGGTTCAGGCAGTCATCTCACCTCATTGAGCACCAGTGCATTCACACTGGGCAGAGACCATTCACCTGCCCTGTATGTAAGAAGGGATTCACTAATTCATCCACCCTGCTGATACACCAGCACATTCACACTGCAGATAGGCCGTTCACCTGCCCTGTGTGTGAGAAGGGATTCATTAATTCCTCTGACCTTCTGAGACACCAGCGCATTCACGCTGGGGAGAGGCCATTCACCTGCTCCGTGTGTGAGAAGGGATTCAATCAGTCATACAACCTGCTGACACACCAGCGAGCTCACACTGGGGTGAGGCCGTTCACCTGCTCCGTGTGTGAGAAGAGATTCACTCAGTCATCCAACCTGCTGACACACCAGCGAGTTCACACCGGGGAGAGTCCGTTCACCTGCTCAGTGTGTGAGAAGGGATTCAATCAGTCATCCAACCTGCTGAGACACCAGCAAGTTCACAAGTGACTGCAGAGGTTCGATTCTGCTGTTATTGCTGCTGTTAATCACATCCAGGACTGAACCATGTTCATTCTGACAGTTGGGGTTTGTTTCTGCTGATGTTAATAACCCCTATAACTGGGCTGGATTTTAATATTCTGGATATATAGCTGATTGAGTTGTCGGGGCTGCAGTGTCCCTTTAAGTACTGCTGTCTGATCTTTCCCCTTAATTTCTGATGAGTGTTCCTGAAATATTTTACAATAAAATTATGAACTTTTACTTCAATCGTATATTAATCTTTGCTATAAAATCTACAATTCATTGTCTGAAAGATTCCATTATCATCTCCAATTAGAAAGTGCTGATTAATCCTCGCTGACAACTCTTACTCACTTGCACATTACACACAGTGGCACCTCCATTTTCCACCAGAAAGAAGGGGAATGGGAATTGGTGGAGAATCGAGAGTCCCCAAATGTTGCCCTTCCCATCTGGTACAGCAATCCCCTCAGCACGGGAATGGAGACAAGTCCAGTTATAGTGACGGGATGAGTTAAAGGTATTTACTCAGACGGGCGGAAGGTAGGAAGTGGTGTTCCACGGGGATCGGTGCTGGGACCACTGTTGTTCACCATTTACATGAATGATTTGCACTTGGGAATCAGAAGTACAATTTCAAAATTTGCTGATGACATTAAATTGGGGGGTGGAGTTAATACTGAGGAAGACTGCGATAGCATCCTTGTAGAATTATTCAGTTGTGTTCAGTAAATAGCACCATCTTTTAATTTGCTTTGACTGATCACATCACTATACAGTTATGTGAAAAACAGAAATCATTAACAGCTCCCAATTTCAGAATTGTTAGATTCAAACTCAACTTCTTCCAAGTACAATCTAACATTTCAAAAATTGTAATGGATGTAGGCGAGATATTAGGACTGTTGTCTAACACAATCCAAACACAGTGACACACAGACAGATGGCCAGGTGTAGCTTCACAGCAAATCCTTTCAAGCCTCACTAAAAAGTGGCAGACTGGCAATCCATTGTTCACTAATGGAGTTGTGATATTTGTACATTAAGAAATGGAAATGTGTCAAAGAGTTGATTAACAGAGTGGGGCATCATCTTCCTTTGATTTCTATTTCTGACACCAGGCAACAGAAAAAGGTCATTACAACACGACATAAACAGACCCTTCAGGTGTGAGACATCAGACTTCAGAACAACACGTCTGCCAGCTCTGGCCACAAACCCCAGTACAGTCAACCTTTCAGCAGCTGCAGCCCTGATTAAATAACTAGTAGTTTAACATGTCTAGTAGAACTTTTGTATCAAAATAGAAGAAATGTATTTGTAACTCAAACACAATTAATAATTCAATCACAATGTGATTGTGAGGATCGATTATCGCCTCTTGATACCTTCTGTGTCCACCGGTCAAGGAAGGTATCAAGTGAACCGGTGGACACCGTCTGCTCCCTCTCCAGGGCCACCCAGGCAGGGACAAGACCATGGGAGAGAGGCAGGCAGCCAGAGTGACCCCCCCATGGGCCCCGCCCATCCTGGGCCTACAAATTTCTGTTTATGCCAGGCCCAAGAGCAGGTCCAGGAGAAGATCCTCCGACTTACCCACCCGCCTCCGCACCGGGCGGGCAAAGATTAGGAGCGTGGGGCTAAAGTGTAACCAAGAGTTGAGGAGCAGCCCCTTCAGGGAACTACACAGGGGCTGTAACCTCTCACACTGAATATATACACGGCCCGTGGACTCCTCTAGGTGACAGAAACCACATCTGGGCTTGGAATCCAGAAAGGAGCTTAAAAACTGTTGCACACGACAGCTCTTTGTAACAGTCTCCACCCCAGATCCCCAATGGTGCTGGGAAGGACTCCCGCATAGAGAGCTCTCCATTGGGGACCCCTGCCTCCGCCAGACAGCAAGCTTACCTGCCAGTCTGATTGACATTGGGCAATAAACTAAATTAATCAATAAATGATACAGAAACCCAAGTCCCCAGGTCCTCAGCCCTGGTGTGAAGTACGCTGACCACCAATTTTCCGTTACTAGCTCGCACCTCAGGCCCCACCCAGTCTGGTTTAATTACTAAATGTTTTCTAACTCGGGTTCAGGCCTGTCATTCTGAGGGAAACAAGGCCTCATTTATTGCTGTGTCCCACCCGAGCGGCTGTTAATGGCTTTAATAAACTGGCAGCAATGTTTTTTTTTAAAGGTGGAAAGAGGTGAAAAACACAACTAGCGATGCCTCAAAACTCGCGGACAGAGAAATCCACTTCATCAGTGCCCCTGCCACAGGACTCAATATCCACCCCCTCCACCACTGGTGCACTGTGTCTGCAGTATGTATGGTCTACAAGATGACCACGGTCAGGCCGTGTGGAGTCAAGGGCCAGGCAACAGAATGGATGGAAAGATCACCACAATCTTCTCTTAACTCCAACCCTCTGATTTCCATTTTGTAGCCATCTTTCCATCCATTCTGCTGACGGGCCCTTCACTCCACACAGCCTGACCTTGGGTCATCTTGTAGATCTTACATACTGTTTAATGGATAGCAAGTTGGTCACAAAACATAAAACAGAGTAGGGGTTGGGAGTAGCTACTCAGACTGGCAAAAGGTGGGAAGTGGTGTTCCACAGGAATCGGTGCTGGGATCACATTCAAAAACGATCTGGACTCAGGAATCAGAAGAACAATTTCAAAGTTTGTCATTAACACTAAATTGGAAGGTAGAGTTAATACTGAGGAAGACAAAATGCAAGAAGATAATAATAAGTTTCAGAATGGGCATGTAATTGGCAAATGAATTTCACTGCAGATCAGTGTGAGGTGGTGTGTTAATGAATTTCACTATAGATCAGTGGGAGGTGGTGTGTTAATGAATTTCACTATAGATCCGTGTGAGGTGGTGTGTTTTGGTGGGAAGAATAAGGAGGCCACTCACTATTTGGACAAGGGGGTGAAATTGGTTTGCTTTGCGCCTCCCGCGATATTCAGCAGGTTAGCAGCGACAGTAGCCGGTAGCGCCCCGCAGCACTGCACCGCCGGCAACGACGTCATCACCGTGCGCAGCGTCCCGGCTGCAACCTTGGGTTGTGAACCCTGACCTATCGCCGGACAATATGTCTAACAGGGTCAGGGGTCGTTCCTGCAGCCGTGGCGGCACCACTTAAAGGGCAGGTGTCGGGTGGTAACTTTTTAGTTTGGCCAACTGCCAGCACCTGCCCCCTTCCCTCTTCGGGCTGTTGGCCGCGATCGCTCAGCCCGGCACTCCTCTTGATCCGACACCCTGCTCCCCAGTGGTCCAGCAGGGCCCCGGTGTGCGCAGTGCTAGGCCAATCCCCTTTAATCAGGGGGTGGGGGGGGGGAGGTCTGCTATGATGCGGTGCTATGTGCCGACGGGCGTGGCGCTGTTACACGAAGCACCGCGAAATTCACTGGTAGCGCCTCAAGAGGGGAGCGCTTCCAGTAGCACCCTGCCTCCTGCCTGGGGCGCTACCACTGAATTTAATGCACAGGGGCGCTAACTTTTTTCGGGTGCTAAAATTAGCCCCAACGACGTTAGCGACCCAAAGGGGGCATCACCGAATTTCCCCCTAAGAGTCTAAATGGGCTGGAGGAGCAGAGGGATCCAGGGACACAGATACACAAATCACTAAAAGCAGCGACACAGGTTAATAAGGCCATTAAAAAAAAGCACTGGGCTACATTCGTAAAGGAGCCTCCTGTTCCGTGCCTAGGAGCTCTGAACCATGGCAGAGAGCGGCTGGGACACGCTTCTCACACGCCTCCAGATTACCCACACAGAGACTTTGCTGTCAGTGAAGAGAGACAAGAAAGACCAAAGTGCCATTTGCCCCTCTCAGTGTGGCCCTGAAGGACTGTGTCCAGGCTGGAATTCTGTTCCCGCCATACGATCCTCCCCCAGATTGTCCTTTCTGAGCTCCAGGCAGGTGATGCTAAACACTCAGGTGGGAAAGACAAAAATCTACAACAATGTGTTCAAAACAAAGCTGGTTTATTTGACATCTATCCAGAATATTAAACTCCAGCCCAGTTATAGGGGTTATTAACATCAGCAGAAACAAACCCCAACTGTCAGAATTAACATGGTTCAGTCCTGGATGTGATTAACTGCAGCAACAACAGCAGAATCCAACCCCTGCAGTCACTTGTGAACTCGCTGGTGTGTCAGCAGGTTGGATGAACGAGTGAATCCCTTCCCACACACGGAGCAGATGAATGGCCTCTCCCCAGTGTGAATGCGCTGGTGTACAGTGAGCTCAAATGATCGCCTGAACCCAGTCCCGCAGTGAGAGCACCTGAACGGTCTCTCGTCAGTGTGAACACTTTGATGGGCCGTCAGTTCCCCAGAACTTTTATAGCACTTCCCACAGTTCGAGCATTTAAAGGGTCTCTCATCAGTGTGAACTCGCTGGTGTGTCAGCAGGTGGGATGAATTAGTGAATCCCTTCCCACACTCAGAGCAGGTGAACGGCCTCTCCCCGGTGTGAATGCGCTGGTGTGTCAGCAGGATGGATGAACGAGTGAATCCCTTCCCACACTCAGTGCAGGTGAACGGCCTCTCCCCAGTGTGAACTCGCTGGTGTATCAGCAGGTTGGATGAATGAATGAATCCCTTCCCACACTCAGTGCAGGTGAACGGCCTCTCCCCGGTGTGAATGCGCTGGTGTGTCTGAAGGCTAGATGACAGAGTGAATCCCTTCCCACACTCAGTGCAGGTGAATGGTCTCTCCCCGGTGTGAACACGCTGGTGTGTCAGCAGGTTGGAAGACTGAGTGAATCCCTTCCCACATTCAGAGCAGGTGAACGGCCTCTCCCCGGTGTGAATGCGCTTGTGTCTCGCTAGGCCAGAGGGTTGGCTGAAGCCTCGTCCACACACAGAACACGTGTACGGTTTCTCCCCGCTGTGAACGGTACTTTTTGCTTCCATGTTCAGAGGCTGATGATATTCAGATCCGATGAGTCGAGTGACTGTCAGATCTTGACGTGATGTTTGGTTTGAGTTTCCTGTCTGTAAATCCTCCCCTTCTAATACCCTGTAAAATTAATATAAAACAGGGAGCGTGAGAGAGAACCCACAAGAAAACAAAGGCAGGTTGTGAAATTGAGCTCAGTGAACCTGGTCATTTGGTGGGCCGGCACTAGAAAAAAGTGACCATGAAAGCTGCTGGATTGTCATAAAAACCCAACTGGTTCACTGATGTCCTTCAGAGAAGGGAATCCACCACCTGGTCTGGGCCTACACAAGACTCTGGCCTCTATGGGAGGAGAGAGAGAGAGAGAGAGAGAGAGAGAGAGGTGGGAGGGGGCGAAGGAAAGCAACTTTATAGACCTGCAACTCGACCAGAACTTTGACAGAACATCCAAAACCCGCAACCTCCACCACCTAGAAGGACAAGGGCAGCTGTTGTATGGGAGCACCATCACCTCCAAGTTCCCCTCCAAGTCACACATCATCTTGACTCAGATATATTCATCGTTGCTGGGTCATAATCCTGGAACTCCTTACCGAACAACATTGTGGGAATACCTTCACCACACGGACTGCAGTAGTTCAAGAAGGCGACTCACCACCCCCTTCTCAACGGGAAACTGGGGATTGGCAATATTTGCTGCTCTTGCGAGCGACACCCACATCCCAAAAATAAATTAAAACAAATCTGTAGATGTAAACTGGATTAAAAGCCTGTACAGAAATACTTGTTCCTAAAACAATGCTCTTTTACATTGTACGGACAGTGTCTGTGTAACAACCTAATCTCTCCCAGAATCCACCTCCCTTGACAGTCTCACATTGGAAATTGTTGGGTCCTCCTGGGCTCAAGTACTGGGGGTTAAACCCAGCAGCTTCTCCTCCATCTCCACTCCAGCTCAAACTGAAACATACGAGCATAGAAACACAGAAGATAGGAGCAGGAGTAGGCCATTCGGCTTCTCGAGCCTGCTCCGCCATTCAATGCGATCATGGCTGATCATCCAAATTCAGTACCCGGTCCCTGCTTTCTCCCCATACCCCTTGATCCCTTTAGCTTCAAGAAATATATCCAACTCCTTCTTGAATATATTTCATGTATTGGCCTCTACTGCCATCTGTGGTAAAGAATTCCACAGGTTCACCACTCTCTGGGTGAAGAAATTCCTCCTCATTTCTGTACTAAATGGCTTACCCCTTATCCTTCGACTGTTACCCCTGGTTCTGGATTCCCCGACCATCAGGAACATCCTTCCTCCATCTAGTCTGTCCAGTCCTGTCAGAATTTTATAAGTTTCAATGAGATCCCCTCTCATTCTTCTAAACTCCAGCGAGGACAAGCCCAATCGTCCCAATCTCTCCTCATACATCATTCCTGCCATCCCAGGTATCATCCTGGTGAATCTTCGTTGAACTCCTTCCACGGCAAGAACATCCTTCCTCAGATAAGGTGACCAAAACTGCACACAATACTCAAGATGTGGTCTCACCAAGGCCCTGTACAACTGCAGCAAGACATCCTTGTTCCTGTACTCAAACCCTCTCGCTCCGAAGGCCAACATACCATTTGCCTTCTTAGCCACCTGCTGTACCTGCATGCTTACCTTCAGCGACTGGTGCACAGTGACACCCAGGTCTCGTTGCACTTCCCCTTCTCCCAATCTATTGCCATTCAGATAATAATCTGCCTTCTTGTTTTTGCCACAAAAGTGGATAACCTCACATTTATCCACGTTATATTGCATCTGCTATGCTTCTGCCCAATCACCCAACCTGTCCAAATCATCCTGTAGTTTCTTGGCATCCTCCTCACAGCACACACACCCACCCAGCTTTGTATCGTCTGCAAATTTGGAGATACTACATCTAGTTCCCTTGTCTAGATCATTAATATATATTGTGAATAGCTGGGGTCCAAGGGCTGATCCCTGTGGTACCCCACTAGTCACTGCCTGCCACTCGGAAAAAGACCCGTTTATTCCAACTCTTTGCTGTCTCTCTGCCAACCAGTTCTCTATCCAAGCCAATACCTTTCCCCCAATCCCAGGTGCCTTAATTTTACACACTAATCTCTTATGCGGGACCTTATCGAAAGCCTTCTGAAAGTCCAAATACACAACATCCACTGGTTCTCCCTTATCTATTTTACTAGTTACATCCTCAACAATGAAGCAACACAAAGACCTACACAGGCGGCCAGGTACCTACCTTCCGTCAGCCTGCAATAAAACTCTTCCCCACAGCCGCTGACTAATGGCGGCCGCAGCACCCACAATTCCCCGCGCCCAGAAACCGCTCTCTGCAATGCGCTGATTTCCCCGCTGAGAGTGCGCATGCTCCCCGGGGCTGCGGGCCATTCTGGGAGCCTGTCTCCTGTACTTTGTCCTGAGTCGGACTCAGTGGAACCAGCTGAAGAAACCGGGAAGCGGCGGCTCGGATGGGAGAGGCGCTGCACCCTGGGTTTCCTGGTGCCGGGGCCCTGGCCGCCCATCCGCCGGGCCCAGCCGCTCTGATTCTGATTGAGTTTTTGATGAAGTAACAGAGAGGGTTGATTGATGAGGGCAATGCGGTTAACGTGGTGTACATGGATTTCCAAAAGGCGTTCGACAAGTGCCACATAATAGGCTTGCCAGCAAAGCTGAAGCCCATGGAATAAAAGGGGCAGTGGCAGCATGGATACGAAATTGGCAAAGTGACAGAAAACAGAGAGCAGTGGTGAACGGTTGTTTTTCGGACTGGAGGAAGGTACACAGTGGTGTTCCCCAGGGGTCGGTACTAGGACCACTGCTTTACTTGATATATATTAATGACTTAGACTTGGGTGTACAGGGCACAATTTCAAAATATGCAGACACAAAACTTGGAAGTATAGTGAACAGTGAGGAGGATAGTGATAGATTTCAAGAGGACATAGACAGGCTGGTGGAATGGGCGGACACATGGGAGATGAAATTTAACGCAGAAAAGTGCGAAGTTATACATTTTGGTAGGAATAACCAAGTGAGGCAATATAAACTAAAGGGTACAATTCTAAAGTGTGTGCATGAACAGAGAGACCTGGGGGTATGTGTGCACAAATTGTTGAAGGTGGCAGGGCAGGTTGAGAAAGTGGTTAAAAAAGCGTGCGGGATCCTGGGCTTAATAAATAGAGGCATAGAGTCCAAAAGCAAGGAGGTTATGATGAACCTTTATAAAACACTGGTTCGGCCTCAACTGGAGTATTGTGTCCAATTCTGGGCACCGCACTTTAGGAAGGATGTGAAGGCCTTAGAGAAATTGCAGAAAAGATTTACAAGAACACGGCTTTCAAAAGGGAATTACATAGAAACATAGAAGATAGGAGCAGGAGTAGGCCATTCGGCCCCTCAAGCCTGCTCCGCCATTCAATGAGATTATGGCTGATCATCCAAATTCAGTACCCTGTCCCTGCCTTCTCACCATATCCCTTGATCCCTTTAGCCTTACGAAATATAACTAACTCCTTCTTGAATATATTTAATGAATTGGCCTCCACTGCTTTCTGTGGTAGAGAATTCCACAGGTTCACCACTCTCTGGGTGAAGAAATTCCTCCTCATCTGTCCTAAATGGCTTACCCCTTATCCTTGCACTGAGCCCTGGTTCTGGACTCACCGACCATCAGGAACATCCTTCCTGCATCTAGTCTATCTAGTCCTGCTGCAATTTTATAAGTTTCAATGAGATCCCCTCTTATTGTTCTAAACTCCAGCGAGTATAACCCCAATCGACCCAATCTCTCCTCATACATCATTCCTGCCATCCCAGGTATCAGTCTGGTGAATCTTCGCTGTACTCCCTCCATGGCAAGAACATCCTTCCTCAGATAAGGCGACCAAAACTGCACACAATACTCAAGGTGTGGTCTCACCAAGGCCCTGTAGAACTGCAGCAAGACATCCTTGTTCCTGTACTCAAACCCTCTCGCTACGAAGGCCAACATACCATTTGCCTTCTTAACTGCCTGCTGCACCTGCATGCTTACCTTCAGCGACTGGAGCACAAGGACACCTAGGTCTCGTTGCACTTCCCCTTCCCCCAATCTACTGCCGTTCAGATAATAATCTGCCTTCCTGTTTTTGCCACCAAAGTGGATAACCTCGCATTTATCCACATTATACTGCACCTGCCATGCTTCTGCCCAATCACCCAACCTGTCCAAATCATACTGGAGTTTCTCGGCATCCTCCTCACACACGCCCACCCAGCTTTGTGTCGTCTGCAAACTTGGAGATGTTACATCTAGTTCCCTCATCTAGATAATTTATATATGTTGTGAATAGCTGGGGTCCTAGGACCGATCCCTGCGGTACCCCACTAGTCACTGCCTGCCACTCAGAAAAAGTCCCGTTTATTCCAACTCTTTGCTTCCTGTCTGCCAACCAGTTCTCTATCCAAGTCAGTACCTTGCCCCCAATCCCATGTGCCTTAACTTTACACGCTAATCTCTTATACGGTACCTCATCGAAAGCCTTCTGAAAGTCCAAATACACCACATCCACTGGTTCTCCCTTATCTATTCTACCAGTTACATCCTCAAAAAATTCCAGTAGATTAGTCAAGCATGATTTACCTTTTGTAAATCCATGTAGACTTTGTCCGATCCTGTCACTGTTTTCCGAGTGCTCTGCTATTACATCTTTTGCAATGGACTCTAGCATTTTCCCCACTACCGATGTCAGGCTTACCGGTCTGTAAGTCCCCATTTCCTCTCTACCACCTTTTTTGAATAGTGGGCTAACATTAGCTACCCTCCAATCCATGGGTACGGTTCCAGAGTCTATCAAATGTTGGAAGATGACCAGCAATGCATCTACTATTTCTAGGGCCACTTCCTTAAGTACCCTAGGATGTAGATTATCAGGCCCTGGGGATTTATCGGCCTTCAATCCCGTCAATTTCCCCTAACACCATTTCCCTACAAATACTGATTTCTTTCAGTTCCTCCATCTCATTAGACCCTATGTTCCCCGACATCTCTGGGAGGTTATTTGTGTCCTCCTTTGTGAAGACAGAGCCAAAGTATGTATTTAATTGGTCTGCCTTTTCTTTGTTCCCCATTATAAATTCCCCTGATTCTGACTGCAAGGGACCTACGCTTGACTTCACCAATCCTTTTCTCTACACATATCTCGTTAGTTTTTATGTTCCCTGAAAGCTTACTCTCATACTCTATTTTCCCCCCTCTTAATTAATCCCTTTGTCATCCTTTGCTGAAGCCTAAACTGCTCCCAATCCTCAGGTTTATTACTTTTACTGGCCAATTTATATGTCCTCTCGTTGGATCTTATACTATCCCTAATTTCCCTTGTTTGCCACAGTTGAGTCACCTTTTTTGTTTTATTTTTATGCCAAACAGGGATGAACAAATTCTGTAGTTCATCCATGCCATCGTTGAATGTTTGCCATTGCCTATCCACCATCAACCCTTGGAGTAACATTCCCCAATCAATCCTACCCAACTCGCGCCTCATACCATCCTAGTTTCCTTTATTTAAATTCAGGACCCTAGTCTGAGTCAACTACTTCACTCTCCATCTTAAAGAAGAATTCGATCATATTATGATCGCTCTGACCCAAGGGGCCTCATACAACAAGATTGCTAATTAAACCTCTCTCATTACATAATACCCAGTCTAAGATGGCCTGATCTCTTGTTGGTTCCTCGACATATTGGTCCAGGAAATCATCCCGTATACACTCCAGGAATTGCTCCTCCATAGTATGGTTACTAATTTGGTTAGCCCAATCTATATGTAGATTAAAGTCACCCATGATAACTGCTGTGCCATTATTGCACGCGTCTCTAATATCCCATTTAATGCCATCCCCAACCTCCGCATTAATGTTTGAAGGTCTGTATAACACTCCCACTAACGTTTTCTGCCCCTTGGTATTTCTCAGCTCTACCCATACAGATTCCACATCATCAGAGCCAATATCCTTTCTTTCAATTGTGTTAATCTCCTCTTTAAAATGCAATGCTACCCCACCTCCTTTTCCTTTTGGCCTATCTTTCCTGAATATTGAATACCCCTGGATGTTGAGTTCCCAGCCTTGGCCACCCTGGAGCCATGGTTCCGTAATCCCAATCATCTCATATACGTTTACCTCTATTTGCGCAGCTAATTCATCCACCTTATTACGAATGCTCTTCGCATGAAGACACAAGGCCTTCAGGCTTGTTTTTTTAACACTCTTACACCTTTTAGAATTATTATTTACTGTGGCTGTTTGATTTAAACCCATGATTTCTCTGACCACCACCTTTGTTTTTCTCCTTCCTGTCTTTTGCTTCTATCCTGGTTTCCCTTTCCTCTGTCTCCCTGCTCAGGTTCCCAACCCCCTGCCATTTTAGTTTAAACCCTCCCCCAGAGCACTAGCAAACACTCCCCCAGGACATCGGTCCCGGTCCTGCCCAGGTGCAAACCGTCCGGTTCGTACTGGTCCCACCTCCCCCTGAACCAGCTCCAATGTCCCAGGAATTTGAATCCCTTCCCCTTGCACCATTCCTCTAGCCACGTATTCATCTGAAATATCCTTCTATTTCTACTCTGACTAGTACGTGGCACTGGTAGCAATCCTGAGATTACTACCTTGGCGGTCCTATTTTTTAAATTTACCTCCTAACTCCCTATATTCAGCTTTTAGGACCTCATCCCGTTTTTTTACCTATATCGTTGGTACCTATATGCACCACAACAATTGGCTGTTCACCCTCCCCTTCCAAAATGTTCTGCAGCCGCTCAGAAACATCCTTGACCCTTGCACCAGGAAGGCAACATACCATCCTGGAGTCACGTTTGCAGCTGCAGAAACGCCTATCTATTCCCCTTACAATAGAATCCCCTATTACTATAGCTCTCCCACTCTTTTTCCTCCCGTCCTGTGCAGCAGAACCACCCACGGTGCCAGGAAGTTGGCTGCTGCTGCCTTCCCCTGATAAGCCATCCTCCCCAACAATATCCAAAGCGGCATATCTGAGAGGGGGATGGTCACAGGGGACCCCTGCACTACCTGCCTGGATAGAGAGTACAAATCTAAGATTAAATCAACAGTTAAGGCTAGAGGTTACAAAAATAAAAGGACAAAACTAAAGGCTCTGCATCTGAATGCACGTAGCATTCAAAACAAAACAGATGAACTGATAGCGCAAACAGGAATAAATAAGTATGATCTGATCGCCATTACAGAAACATGGCTGCAGGATGACATAGATTGGGACCTGAATATTGAAGAGTACGTGACATTTAGGAAGGACAGAAAGCTAGGAAAAGGTGGAGGGGTGGCTCTGTTAATTAATGATGGTATTAGCACAATAGAGAGGGATGACCTAAGTTCAGGAAACCAGGATGTAGAAGCGGTTTGGGTAGAGATGAGAAATGATAAAGGCAAGAAGTCACTTGTGGGAGTGGTGTACAGGCCCCCTCACAGTAACCACATGGTAGGATGGAGTATAAAGGAAGAAATAATGGGAGCTTGTCAGAAAGGTATGACAATTATCATGGGGGATTTAATCTACATAGAGACCGGAAAAATCAGATGGGCAAAGGTAGCCTAAATGAGGAATTCATAGAATGTTTCCAGGATAGTTTCTTACAACAGCACGTTCTGGAGCCAACCAGAGAGCAGACTATACTAGACCTGGTATTGTGCAATGAGATAGGATTAAAGACCTCAGTGAAGGAGCCCCTAGGTAGCAGCGATCATAATATGATTGAATTTTACCTTCAGTTTGAGGGAGAGAAGAGTGGGTCCAAGACTAGTATTTTAAAATTAAATAAGGGCAATTACGAGGACATGAAAGCAGAGCTAGTTAAAGTGAACTGGCAAATTAGGTTCAGGGATAGGTCAATAGAGATGCAGTGGCAGACATTTAAGGGGATATTTCAGAATACACAGAATATACACATTCCAACGAGAAAGAAAAATTCCAAGGGGAGGACCCACCATCCGTGGTTAACTAAAAAAATTAACAATAGCATCCAACTTAAAGAAAAAGCATATAATTGCGCAAAGATGGCTGGCAGGTCAGAAGATAGGACAGAATATAAAAAACAGCAAAGAGTGACTAAAAGATTAATAACGAGAAAAATTAGAGTACGAGAGAAAGCTAGCTAGAAATATAAAAACAGATAGCAAGAGCTTCTATTGATATTTAATAAAGAAAAGATTTAACAAAGTGAGTGTTGGTCCAATAAAAAAAGTGTCAGGGAATTTTAAATGGAAAATAAGGAGATGGCAGTTGAATTGTACAGGTATTTTGTATCGGTCTTCACCATAGAGGATACAAGTAACATCCCAGAAATAGCTGTAAATCAGGAAACGGAAGGGAGGGAGGAACCAGTGTGTGTCTGAGTCAATGGGACTCTCTCTGACCTTTCCCCCCAGTCGATCTCTGGAAGCTCTTTGAATCGGGAGAGTTCTCTCCAGTTGGTGCTCTCACAATCCTGCGTTGGTTCACCTGCTGTCGTTCCTCAGTCTGCAATCCCTGTTTACTCTCGGCTGTGGACCTTTCTCAATCACTCAGTCTTTCACCGGGAGATCTAATTATGGCAGGACTGAAAATAACAACATGAATAGTGTGAAGTAATGTAATGTAGGCTTTTCTTCAGCTTAATAAAAATAAAAGTTTGGGTCCGAGTGCTTCTGTCTGATGTTGTCCCTTGTCTCAGATCCCCGCCACGCCTTCCTGGGCTTCCAGCAAATCACCAAAGTTCTGGATAGAAATGTACAATTTCCCTGTGCTTTAGGCAAACCGAAGCTGGGGCCATCTTTCCCAGGTAAGACACTGTCTGATCTCACTGGGCAGATCCTCCCCGGGTTACACACTGTCTGATCTCACTGGGCCCATCCTCCCCGGGTTACACACCGTCTGATCACACTGGGCCCATCCTCCCCGGGTTACACACTGTCTGATCACACTGGGCCCATCCTCCCCGGGTTACACACCGTCTGATCACACTGGGCCCATCCTCCCCGGGTTACACACTGTCTGATCTCACTGGGCCCATCCTCCCCGGGTTACACACCGTCTGATCTCACTGGGCCCATCCTCCCCGGGTTACACACTGTCTGATCTCACTGGGCCCATCCTCCCCGGGTTACACACTGTCTGATCTCACTGGGCCCATCCTCCCCGGGTTACACACTGTCTGATCTCACTGGGCCCATCCTCCCCGGGTTACACACTGTCTGATCTCACTGGGCCCATCCTCCCCGGGTTACACACTGCCTGATCTCACTGGGCCCATCCTCCCCGGGTTACACACTGTCTGATCTCACTGGGCCCATCCCCCCCGGGTTACACACTGCCTGATCTCACTGGGCCCATCCTCCCCGGGTTACACACTGTCTGATCTCACTGGGCCCATCCTCCCCGGGTTACACACTGTCTGATCTCACTGGGCCCATCCTCCCCGGGTTACACACTGTCTGATCACACTGGGCCCATCCTCTCCGGGTTACACACCGTCTGATCTCACTGGGCCCATCCTCCCCGGGTTACACACCGTCTGATCTCACTGGGCCCATCCTCCCCGGGTTACACACTGTCTGATCTCACTGGGCCCATCCTCCCCGGGTTACACACTGTCTGATCTCACTGGGCCCATCCTCCCCGGGTTACACACTGTCTGATCTCACTGGGCCCATCCTCCCCGGGTTACACACTGTCTGATCTCACTGGGCCCATCCTCCCCGGGTTACACACTGTCTGATCTCACTGGGCCCATCCTCCCCGGGTTACACACTGTCTGATCTCACTGGGCCCATCCTCCCCGGGTTACACACTGTCTGATCTCACTGGGCCCATCCTCCCCGGGTTACACACTGTCTGATCTCACTGGGCCCATCCTCCCCGGGTTACACACTGCCTGATCTCACTGGGCCCATCCTCCCCGGGTTACACACTGTCTGATCTCACTGGGCCCATCCCCCCCGGGTTACACACTGCCTGATCTCACTGGGCCCATCCTCCCCGGGTTACACACTGTCTGATCTCACTGGGCCCATCCTCCCCGGGTTACACACTGTCTGATCTCACTGGGCCCATCCTCCCCGGGTTACACACTGTCTGATCACACTGGGCCCATCCTCTCCGGGTTACACACCGTCTGATCTCACTGGGCCCATCCTCCCCGGGTTACACACCGTCTGATCTCACTGGGCCCATCCTCCCCGGGTTACACACTGTCTGATCTCACTGGGCCCATCCTCCCCGGGTTACACACTGTCTGATCTCACTGGGCCCATCCTCCCCGGGTTACACACTGTCTGATCTCACTGGGCCCATCCTCCCCGGGTTACACACTGTCTGATCTCACTGGGCCCATCCTCCCCGGGTTACACACTGTCTGATCTCACTGGGCCCATCCTCCCCGGGTTACACACTGTCTGATCTCACTGGGCCCATCCTCCCCGGGTTACACACTGTCTGATCTCACTGGGCCCATCCTCCCCGGGTTACACACCGTCTGATCACACTGGGCCCATCCTCTCCGGGTTACACACCGTCTGATCTCACTGGGCCCATCCTCCCCGGGTTACACACTGTCTGATCTCACTGGGCCCATCCTCCCCGGGTTACACACCGTCTGATCTCACTGGGCCCATCCTCCCCGGGTTACACACTGTCTGATCTCACTGGGCCCATCCTCCCCGGGTTACACACTGTCTGATCTCACTGGGCCCATCCTCCCCAGGTTACACACTGTCTGATCTCACTGGGCCCATCCTCCCCGGGTTACACACTGTCTGATCGCACTGGGCCCATCCTCCCCGGGTTACACACTGCCTGATCTCACTGGGCCCATCCTCCCCGGGTTACACACTGTCTGATCTCACTGGGCCCATCCTCCCCGGGTTACACACTGTCTGATCTCACTGGGCCCATCCTCTCCGGGTTACACACTGTCTGATCTCACTGGACCCATCTTCCCCGGGTTACAGACTGTCTGATCTCACTGGGCCCATCCTCCCCGGGTTACACACCATCTGATCACACTGGGCCCATCCTCCCTGGGTTACACACTGTCTGATCACACTGGGCCCATCCTCCCCGGGTAACACAGTCTGATCTCACTGGGCCCATCCTCCCCGGGTAACACAGTCTGATCTCACTGGGCCCATCCTCCCCGGGTTACACACTGTCTGATCTCACTGGGCCCATCCTCCCCGGGTTACACACTGTCTGATCACACTGGGCCCATCCTCCCCGGGTTACACACTGTCTGATCTCACTGGGCCCATCCTCCCCGGGTTACACACTGTCTGATCTCACTGGGCCCATCCTCCCCGGGTTACACACTGTCTGATCTCACTGGGCCCATCCTCCCTGGGTTACACACTGTCTGATCTCACTGGGCCCATCCTCCCCGGGTTACACACTGTCTGATCTCACTGGGCCCATCCTCCCCGGGTTACACTGTCTGATCTCACTGGGCCCATCCTCCCCGGGTTACACACTGTCTGATCTCACTGGGCCCATCCTCCCTGGGTTACACACTGTCTGATCACACTGGGCCCATCCTCCCCGGGTAACACACTGTCTGATCTCACTGGGCCCATCCTCCCCGGGTTACACACTGTCTGATCTCACTGGGCCCATCCTCCCCGGGTAACACACTGTCTGATCTCACTAGGCCCATCCTCCCCAGGTTACACACTGTCTGATCTCACTGGGGCCATCCTCCCTGGGTTACACACTGTTTGATCTCACTGGGCCCATCCTCCCCGGGTTACACACTGTCTGATCTCACTGGGCCCATCCTCCCCGGGTTACACACTGTCTGATCTCACTGGGCCCATCCTCCCCGGGTAACACAGTCTGATCTCACTGGACCCATCCTCCCCGGGTTACACAATCATAGAAATTTACTACACAGAAGGCCGCCATTCGGCCCATCTTGTCCAAGCCGGCTGACAAAGATCTATCCACTCTAATCCCACTTTCCAGCACTTGGTCCGTAGCCTGGTAGCTTACGGCACTTCAAGTGCATATCCAAGCAATTTTTAAACGTGATGAGGTTCTCTGCCTCTACCACCCTTTCAGGCAGTGAGTTCCAGACCTCCACCACCCTCTGGGTGTAAAAAACTCACCTCAAAGACCCTCTAACCCTTTGGCCATCTGCTTTAAATCTATGCCCCCCTGATTATTGACCCTTCTGCTAAGGGAAATAGTCTTTCCTATCCACTCTATCTAGGCCCCTAATAATTTGATACACCTCAATCGAGTCTCCCCTTGGCCTTCTCTGTTCCAAAGAAAACATCCCCAGCCTATCCAATCTTTCCACATAGCAAAAATTCCCCAGCCCAGGCAAAATCCCCGTAAGTCTCCTCTGCACCCTCTGTAATGCAATCACATCCTTCCTGTAATGTGTTGACCAGAACTGCACGCAGTATTCTAGCTGCGGCCTAGCTATACAGTTCATGCATTACCTCCCAGCTCTTCTATTCTATGCCTCGGCTAGTAAAGACCTTTCTCCCCTGTCCATCCACTAGAGGGTGCAGAGCAGATGTAATTTTTTTCACCCAGAGGGTGGTGGGGGTCTGGAACTCACTGTCTGAAAGGATGGTCGAGGCAGAGACCCTCAGCACATTTAAAAAGTACTTGGGTGTACACTTGAAGAGCCGTAACCTACAGGGCTGTGGAGCAAGAGTCTGCAGGACGGGTTCATAGAAACATAGAAACATAGAAGATAGGAGCAGGAGTAGGCCATTCGGCCCTTCGAGCCTGCTCCGCCATTCAACGAGATCATGGCTGATCATCCAAACCCTAGCACCCAGTCCCTACACTGACAGCCATCCACCCAAGCCCTATCCCCGTAACCCCACGTATTTAATCCCCCCTAACAGTAAGGGTCAATTTTTATCATGGCCAATCAACCTAACCCGCACATCTTTGGACTGTGGGAGGAAACCGGAGCACCCGGAGGAAACCCACGCAAACACGGGGAGAATGTGCAAACTCCACACAGACGGTCACCCGAGGCCGGATTTGAACCCGGGTCCCTGGCGCTGTGAGGCAACAGTGCTAACCACTATGCCACCGTGCTGCCCATGGAATCCATTCGGGACAGTTTCCTGGAACAAAATGTCATGGAACCAACAATGTTAGAACTTGTATTGTGTAATAAGACAGGGTTAATTAGCAATCTCATAGTAAAGGATCCTCTGGGCAGAGTGATCATAATATGTTAGAACTTCACATTAATTTTGAGAGTGACTTGCCTAAGTCCGAAACTAGTGTCTTAAACTTAAATAAAGCCAATGCCATTAGGTATGAGGGGCGAGTTGGCTGAGGTAGATTGGAAAAATAGATTAAAAGGTATGGCGGTAGATAAGCAGTGGCTAGCATTTAAAGAAATATTTCATAATTCTCAACTAAAATACATTCCATTGAGAAACAAACTCCACGGGAAGTGATCCAACCATGGCTAACTAAAGAAGGTAAGGATAGCATTAGATTGAAAGAAGCTTATAATGTTGCAAAGAATAATAGGAAGCCTGAGGATTGAGAGTTTCAGAAACCAGCAAAGACTGACCAAAAATTGATAAAAGGGAAAAAATGCAATGACAGAAAACGAGCAAGAAATCTAAAAGCAGATTGTAAGATTTCCTACAAGTAAGTAGGAAGGGAGAGAGTAGCAAAAGTAAACATTGGTCCCTTAGAGGCTGAGACAGGAGAAATGATTATGGGGAATAAGGAAATGGCAGAAACGTTAAACAAATATTTTGTATCTGTCTTCACAGTAGAAGACACAAAAAGCAGACCAAAAATGGTGGGGAACCAAGGGTCTGATGAGGGTGAGGAACTTAACGTAATTCATATACAGGAAACTATGTGCTATCCGGAGGTGAGCTATCCGGCAATCTGGAGCCACCGGCAAAAATCAGCCGCCGTTTTTTATTCTTTTTGTTTGTTTTTTTTGCTTTGTTTGAACAGTCAAGCTGTGCAAGGTCTGTAGCTATAGCAACAGCTTCATATACAGAGCTTGCAGGCCACACCCGAGTGTTTAGAAGCTGTTGCTAAGCAACAGTGTTTGTTGTCAAATACAGATAAGAATCTCCGTATCTCTCAACATTAACTCTGGAGAGTACGGCAGTTTTGAGGCAATGGCAGCAGCTCGGTCCTGTGGGTGCCGGATAGCACAAAGTTTCCTGTAAGTAGAGAAAAAGTACTAGAGAATCTAACAGGACTGAAAACTGACAAATCCCCTGGACCCGACGGCCTACATCCTAGGGTTGTAAAAGAGGTGGCTGAAGAGATAGTGGATACATTCGTTTTGATCTTCCAAAATTCCCCAGATTCTGGAATGGTCCCAGCGGATTGGAAGGTCACAAATGTAACACCGCTATTCCAGAAAGGAGGGAAGAGAGAAAACAGGGCACTACAGTCCAGTTAGCCCAACATCAGTCATTCGGAAAACACTGGAATCCAGTGTTAAGGAAGTGGTATCAGGGCACTTAGAAAAATCATAACATGATTAGGCAGAGTCAACATGGTTTTATGAAAGGGAAATCATGTTTGACAAATTTTAGTTTTTTGATCATGTTACTAGCAGGGTAGATAAAGTGGAACCAGTGGATGTAGTATATTTGGATTTCCAAAGGCAGTCGATAAGGTGTCACATAAAAGGTTATTGCACAAGATTCTGGCTCATGGGGTTGGGGGTAATATAGTAGCATAGATCAAGGATTGGTTAACAGACAGAAAACAGAGAGTAGGGATAAACGGATCTTTTTCAGGTTGGCAGGCTGGAACTAGTGGGGTGCCGCAAGGATCAGTGTTGGGGCCTCAGCTATTTACAATCTATATTAATGACCTGGATGAAGGGACAATGTGTCATGTATCCAAGTTTGCTGATGATACAAATCTAGGTGGGACAGTAAGCGGTGAGAACACAAAGATTGCAAAGGGATATAGATAGACTAAGTGAGTGGGCAGTAAGGTGGCAGATGGAGTGTAATATGGGGAAATGTGAGGTTATTCACTTTGGTAGGAAGAATAGAAAAACAGAATATTTTTTAAATGGTGAGAAACTTTCAAATGTTGGTGTTCAGAAAGATTTGGGTGTCCTCGTACCAGAAACACAGAAAGCTAGAGTGCAGGTACAGCAAGCAATAAGGAAGGCAAGTGGCATGTTGGCCTTTATTGCAAGGGGGTTGGAGTATAAGAGTAAGGAAGTCTTGCTCGAATTGTACAGGGCCTTGGTGAGACCACACCTGGAGTACTGTGCACAGTTTTGGTCTCCTTATCCAAGGAAGGATATACTTGCCTTGGAGGCGGTGCAATGAAGGTTCACTAGATTGATTCCTGGGATGAGGGGGCTGTCCTATGAGGAGAGATTGTGTAGAATAGGCCTATACACTCTGGAGTTTAGAAGAATGAGAGGTGATCTCATTGAAACATGCAAGATTCTGAAGGGGATTGACAGGGTAGATGCTGAGAGGTTGTTTCCCCTGGCTGGTGTGTCTAGAACTAGGGGGCATAGTCTCACAACGTGGACCACTTTCCATACCTCGGGAGCCTACTGTCAACAAGGACAGACGTCGATGACGAAGTCCAACACCGCCTTTAGTGTGCCAGTGCAGCCTTCGGTCGCCTGAGGAAGAGAGTGTTTGAAGACCAAGACCTCAATCCCGGCACTAAGCTCATGGTCTACAGAGCAGCAGTGATACCCGCCCTGCTGTATGCCTCAGAGACATGGACCATGTACAGCATGCACCTCAAAGCACTGGAGAGGTACCACCAACGCTGCCTCTGCAAGATCCTGCCAATCCATTGGCAGGATAGGCGCACCAACATCGGTGTGCTCGCTCAGGCCAACATCCCCAGCATCGAAGCTTTGACCACACTCGATCAGCTCCGATGGACGGGTCACATTGTCCGCATGCCCGATACGAGACTCCCAAAACAAGCGCTCTACTCGGAGCTCCGGCACGGCAAGAGAGCCCCAGGTGGGCAGAGGAAACACTTCAAGGACACCCTCAAAGCCTCCTTGAAAAAGTGTAACATCCCCACCGACACCTGGGAATCCCTGGCCCAAGACCGCACAAAGTGGAGGAGAAGAATCCGGGAAGGCGCCGAACACCTCGAGTCTCTTGGCCGGGAGCAAGCGGAAGACAAGCGCAGGCAGCGCACGTCAACCCAAGAACCCCCCCCCCGCTGCCGCCTGCCCGCTTCGACCCCAGGTTCCCTGAGATTGCCTGAGAGAGGCCGGCGCTGCTGTAAATGTCGGAGATTCTCTGATCCACACTCACCGCACCATCCGCCGCTCCTCAGTCCCGCCGCCATTTTATCTCCTTCCTCAAAGCGGAGCCTCATCCGGGGACTGCGAGCAGTACCGAGCATGCGCACTGCGGACACAGCGCGCGCTTAAATTCCCTCACTGAGTCCGTCTCTTCTATTAGCTGCGACTCCTAGATTGACAGCTGCGCTCACCAATCGCAGCCCGCAACGCCTCCTTGCCCCGCCCACTGTGTTAAAAGGCCGCCGCCAGCTCCGGGGTCACGTGGCTCCCGATCGGCCGTTCAACCGCCTCATCGCGCGAGTGACGTCATAGCCCCGCCCACCGGCAAGCCCTTGTTGCCCAAGGTGCCGGCCGACTGCTGTCCCTTCTCCCCGGGCGGGCGGCGGCTGTCCTTCCCCCGGGGGGGGGGGGGGGGGGCGCTGGGACTCCTCTCTAACTCTGTTCTCCAACTGCTCCTCCCCGCTCCAGGCTGCGGCTTTTATAGCAGCCGCCGGCCCCGCCCAGCCCAGCCGCGCCGCGCCTTCTGATTGGCTGAAAACCCGGCAAATCTCCGCCTCTGATTGGCGCGTTTTTCAATCCGCTCCAACCTCGGACACCAACGAAAAAGGCGGCTTACAGAATAAGAGCTCGTCTGTGAATCAGACTCGTTATTGTTAAAGTGATGGCCCTCTGTGGGACTGAATATTAACCAGTTATTAAAATCATTGCATCTGTGGGACTGAATAATAATCATTATTGTTAAAACCATTGCATCTGTGGGACTGAATAATAATCATTATTGTTTAAATTATTGCATCTGTGGGATTGAATAATAATCATTATTGTTTAAATTATTGCATCTGTGGATTGAATAATAATCATTATTGTTTAAATTATTGCATCTGTGGGATTGAATAATAATCATTATTGTTTAAATTATTGCATCTGTGGGACTGAATAATAATCATTATTGTTTAAATTATTGCATCTGTGGATTGAATAATAATCATTATTGTTTAAATTATTGCATCTGTGGGATTGAATAATAATTGTTAAAATTATGGTATCTGGGACTGAATAATAATTAAAACTATGGCATTTGTGAGACTAAATAATAATCATTACTGCTAAAGATTGTCATCTGTGGGACTAAATAATCATTTTAATTAAAATTATAGCGTCTGTGGGACTGAATAATCATTAAAATGGCATCTGTGAGATTGAATAATTCATTATTAAATTGTGAATTATGGCAAATTGATCCTTTAAAATTACTGGTTCCTGAATTGACAGATTTAATTTCATTTTAGCTTTTCAGTGACCTGCTTATAAATGAGTGCTTTGTACAAAACAGGGCAGTGACAATGCATCATTTTGTTATATATTTGTTAAATTTCAATCTATTTTCTATTAACGATATACTGTATTACAAAAACACACCAGCAAAATCTGAACATACGACAAAAAAATGAAAGTGAGGGTTAAATAAAGAAAGGATGATAAAACATTTTTTTAAAGAGTTTCGTTCTTTATGCTGTCCATATTTCAAATGTCATTCGGCAAATGAAAATAAATAGTCCCTTCTGGATCTGGTGAGTGGCTCTGAAAAGAGCCTTTGGGTTGAGTTTTTAAGGTGGGAGGAACGAGAGGCTTTATTTACAGCTGGTGTATTTGGTGACAGTTTTCGTCCCCTCCGAGACGGCGTGCTTGGCCAGTTCCCCGGGCAGCAGGAGGCGGACGGCGGTCTGGATCTCCCGGCCGGGAGGAGATGGACCGGCGTGCTTGGCCAGTTCCCCGGGCAGCAGGAGGCGGACGGCGGTCTGGATCTCCCGGCTGGGAGGAGATGGTCCGGCGTGCTTGGCCAGTTCCCCGGGCAGCAGGAGGCGGACGGCGGTCTGGATCTCCCGGCCGGGAGGAGATGGTCTGGCGTTTGGTGCACTCTTTTGGTTGGTGCTTAAACAAATTGACTGTAAATTAACAAAAGTTCAAATAAAACTTAAACAAATCAAATTAAAATTTGGTGGTCCGGGTTGATGATGCACTCCAGTCCCCGCGCCACCCACCAGTCGCGGAAGTACTCAAGCGTGCCGGCAGACACCACGTGCTCCATCTCCAGGGCCACCCAGGCGCGAACATGGCCGCGGAAGAGAGGCAGGCAATCTGGCTGGACGACCCACTCGACCGCCGCTGCCTGGACCAATTGATGGCTTTTTTAGCCAGGCCCAGGAGCAGGCCTACAAGGAGGTCCTCCAACCTGCCCGCTCCCCTCCGCACCGGGTGGCCGTAGATCAAGAGCGTGGGACTGAAGTGCAACCAAAAATCGAGGAGCAGCCCCTTCAGGTAATGAAAGAGGGGCTGCAACCTCTCACACTCCATATATACGTGGAACACTGACTCCTCCAGGCATGGCGTTTGGTGTAATGGATCAGGCGGGAGGCCTCGCAGGACTCTGAGTGATTGATAGGGAATAAGGCGGACGTCGACCCTTTATACCAGAGGCGAGAAGAAGCTCTCCCGGTTTACCCTTACACAGTCATTCAGGTGAAATCTTCAGTTCGGGTGGATATAAGTCCCGTAGCAGTAATTGAAGAAGAAAAAGGTGTCTCCGTGTCCCAACCACCTTTGTAAGGATATGAAGGGATACGGAGCTAAGGTGGGTACATGGAGTTGAGGTACAGATCAGCCATGATCTAATTGAATGGCAGAGCAGACTGGAAGGGCTGAATGGCCAACTCCTGTTCCTATGTCACCAACATTTCACAACTCAGCCAACACCACCTAAAACACATTGTCTGGCTGTTCCTTCATTGAAGAGTAATCTTAGGTTGTCAGGTGTTTTGGGATGTCCAGAGGATTTGAAAGGCACTATATAATTTGAAGTCGTGGCATGGGAGAGCTTGTAAACACCCGAGGGGTTTTGAATTCACAGGAGAGCGGATGTTTGAGAAGGCCACGTCCTATCAATAGCGATAATCAGAGGGCTGCCTACCGCAAGTTTGGGCAGAGATCATGCACATTAGATCTGCGGCCGCCGTGCCCAAGAAGATCCAACAGGCAATAAGCAGCATTTTCATTTCAATGCGTTGATGCAGCAGGTCATGTCATTTAGATGTCGATGCTGTTTTGTGGCCTTTACCCCATAGGTTCTATTAATTTCGGCCATGGTCACGGAGCTGTACTTTTGAAAATAAACATTTGAAAGGATCACCTGCAACTTCCATTCTCAAGCGTTGTGTTGAATGTTGCTGATAGGTTGTGGGGCTACTCATCGATCTGGGTCTGCACAATCACACACTGGTTCTTGGTGACCAAATCCTATTACCTGGGATGTTGGGAAGTCCCAAACATTTCACCAGTACGTTGGAGACCACATTCTAAAATTCCATGTGTTTATAAGTAGGGCCACCTGGTTTATGGTGCCTGAATTTTAGTACCACGTTTTGTAGGAATTTCCCCAGCATTTTGGAGGTTGTATTCTGCGATACCATCCGTTTCTTTACGTTAAAAAATGTAAATTGGTGGTCTTGACAAAGACAATCTCAGCTCGGCTATTAAAAGTGTATCGGAAGCACACAATGGAAGCGAAAATAGCTCATTATTGTTGTTTCAACGTTGATTCTTACACATTCAAGTGGCGAAGACGACTGACCTACCGAAATCGTGTCACTAACTAACAGAATTTAAATGCTATCTACAAGGCATCGCCACAACCGCAGGAGTTCATAAAGACGTTTATAGTTTCACGATATGCCCATTGCAATAAATACTTGCAGCAACAATCATCAGCTGCACGACAGGATTGGATTTCAACCATTTATAATTTTCAGATAGTCTCATTGCTGAAGCGAGAAATATAACAAAATGAACAATTTGAGGCAAAAGCTGCGGTTGCGGAGCTGGCTGAGGACTGTTGAAAGTGGCGCCAAGGCTGAGGACTCCTGGTCTTCCGATTCTCCCGCCCTACAATCTATCACAGCTCTGCTGCTGTCAATTTAACCACCTTTAAAATAGGAGTTAAAAACCAATATTGGTTCATATATTATATTATTCCTGGAAGGTATACTTCAGGAATTAAAACTCAATCGAATTTTTAATAATTTCCAGTTTTGTAATGGGGAAATAATTGGTTTTCTATTTTTCAATAAGGATGATTTTGGTCTTATACCATCGGGTCAATTGCAATGTTCCTTTTTTCACACACCCAACCCTCCGGTCCGGCTCTTTGTGAATGTTTTTTGTGGCTCTGAAAAGAGCCGTTTGATATTGAAGGTATTCATCCTCTGATTGGTCTCCCCTTCAGGAGCTGTCCTCTTGGTCTGAGCAAACTTGGCTTTCTTTCTCCGAAAGGGAGGTCTCCTCCTGAGCGGGGGTTTGGTCCGCTTCCTGCTCCGGTTGTTTGGCCAGCTTTCTCGGCTTGGCACGCTGGCGTTTGCCTTTCCCTTCAGCCCTGGCCGCCTTCCTGCCCTTGGGTTTGCGGGCGGTGGCCCTCCTCGCCCCCTTCCTGGTGGCGCCCTGTTTCTTGGTCTTCCTGGGCGAGCCTCTGCTCCTGGGCGCCGCTTTCCTGACCACACCTTGCTTCATAAGAACATAAGAACATAAGAAATAGGAGCAGGAGTAGGCCAATCGGCCCCTCGAGTCTGCTCCGCCATTCAGTAAGATCATGGCTGATCTGATCCTAACTGCCAATCCACTATCACAGAACCATCTACTGCATCTAACAGAATTAGACACACAAAATAGGAGCAGGATCAGGCTACACGGCCCCTGAGCCCGCTCCGCTAACCACAGGGCGATGACCGATCCGAACCTAGACTCATGTCCAAATCCTCCTCCTCCTCCTGCTCCTTTCCCTGGCGGCAGCGGCGGGCTCCCTCTTGGGTTTCTCCTCCTCCTCCCGGTCACCCCACCTCTTGCTGAGCCTGAAGGATCCCGAGGCACCGGTGCCGGTGGGCTGCAGCAGTGAGCCTTTGGTCACCAGGCTCCGGGCCGCCTGGTGGACCCACCAGTTGTTTCTGGCCACGTCAGAGCCGCGGCCCGAGAGGACCTTCTTGAGAGCCGAGAGCCCCCGGCACTCCTTGGTGTCCACCACCGCCTCCAGGAACTGCTGGGACACGGTGGCGCCGGGTCTCCTGGCCGGGGGTGCAGTCCTGATCTTCCTCCTGGTGTTCCTGGCAGGGAGAGTGTCGGCCATGGCTTGGGCTGGGACCTGTTCTCTCTCTCTCTCTCTCTCTATCTCAGTATGTGTTGGGGGATGAAGAGTTTCCAGCAGCCCGCGCTATTTAACCAGGCGAACCAGACGCTGCAGAGCCAAAGGTCTCATCTCCTGAAAAATGCCTTCCAACAAAACACAAAACAAAGTCGCCTTCTTTCCAAAGCGTGTATCACCTCAGAGCGATGATATATCCCCAGAGACATTCTCTCTCGCTCTTTACGGAGGTCACTGACCATCATCAAAGACCCTACCCACCGCAGCCACAGTCTGTTCGCCCTCCTGCCATTTGGGAGATGCTACAGATGCATTCGCACCCGAACGACCAGATTTAGGAACAGCTTCTTTCCCAGGGCTGTCGTCCTACTGAACTCCACAAATAAACTCTAAAGCCTGCACATCTGCCAATGCACTTTATTATGTTTATGTTTATGTATTACAAGTCAAATGAATGTCGAATGTTAAATGTCTTAATCTAAATGTACACTCTCGGGAGCCGCAAGCCTACATTTCATTGTACTGCACTTGTGCACTAACAATGACAATAAAGTTGATTATTATTATTATTAAGTTCTTCTGAATCTTATGTTTTTTTCATGTATCTTTAGCTCAACTCTCTGTAAAGACTTGAGCGTCTCTTCATCTCTTTCCCCCGTGAAGCGTCTTGGGACGTGTTTCGACCTTAAATGTCGTTTGTAAATGCGAGTTGTGCAGATTTCTTGATCTGGGGAAATGTGTCCGTCTTATCTCCTACTCCAAGTCGCGGTCTCAATGATTTCTTGTCTCCAAGTTCTCCCCTTCCCTGTACAAAACAAAGGTCTTCCTAAACCGAAATGTGGCGTCACTGAACATTAATGCTTGAGCGACCTCCTATTTTACCCGCTTTTTTCCACAATATTGGCGGTCCGGCAACATTGATCTTCGCTGTACTCCTGGGTTTCAATATCAAGAGTAAATTCTTCAACTGGCAGGGAAGAGCCTTGGTTTCAACCGAAATCCTTGTTCTCGGAGTTATTGAGCACCGATTGCCCCCTTCCCCGTGAATTCCCCAATCTCTTCAGGGACTTATACTCACAAGTAAGAAATGCGAATTAAAACAGCTTTCATAAATAGAACGCACCACATGTAGATGGATGAACCGGATGATTAATTTGGCAATTCATTGCATTAACATACAGCCTAACAGAAGTATTTGTTCAGGGGTCTCGGTTTTGTTTTATAGCTCCGTTTTAAGGCTTTGCGAAGTGGCTCTTAAAAGAGCCGTTTGGTGATTTAATTGCAGGTTTTATTTTGGGAGGGGGACTCTACTTGGAGCTGGTGTATTTGGTGACCGCCTTGGTCCCCTCCGAGACGGCGTGCTTGGCCAGTTCCCCGGGCAGCAGGAGGCGGATGGCGGTCTGGATCTCCCGGCCGGGAGGAGATGGTCTGGCGTTTGGTGTAATGGATCAGGCGGGAGGCCTCGCAGGCGATGCGCTCGAAGATGTCGGTGAGGAACGAGTTGATGACACTCATGGCCTTGGAGGAGATGCCGGTGTCGGGGTGGACCTGCTTCAGCACCCTGTAGATGTAGATGCTGTAACTCTGCTTCCTGCTCCTCCTGTGCTTCCTGTCCCCTCTCCTGGTCATTTTCATGGCGGTTTTCTTCGAACCCTTCTTGGTGACGGCGCCCTTGACACCGGCTGTGGTGGAACTGGTGGAAACAGCAGCAGCAGTCGGCATGGCAAGCCCTTCAATTCCTTCTCCACCTCGACTGGTTAATAAAAACACAAAGCAACATCGAACTGCAGCCCGCAACCCCTCCTTTATATACACAGCTTTATGCTAATGACGGATGCCAAATTGTCTATTCCAATTGGCTGATCCTTGACATACCACATGTTCAGTCTGCACAAATCACAGTCACCTATCAAGTTTTTTTTGCCAGAAGCCGCTGCCACGCAAGGAATGGGGAAACCTTAATTTGCTGGAGCAAAACCCCGAAGCTATATATATATATATAAAATCTCATACTCTCATGTGACACGTCCACAGTAAATGTCTGATGCGAAATAAATTCATTCGAGCCACAACAATTCTGGAACTCCCCATAATATACAAATTAGACGGGTCCCAGAAACTACAAAAGAGATTGTCTAAGAAAAAAATATATGCACTTAATCGCTTCTGTTTAAAAAGGCCACTGCAATATTAGCTATTTACTGAAATCCTTATGGCATAGTACACAAATGCTGAACCTGAGGCAATTTATTTGGTATTTAAAAAGATTCTCGGGATGTAGGCATCGCTGGCAAGGCCAGCTTGTATTGCCCATCCCTAGTCGCCCTTGAGGAGGAGGTGGTGAGCCGCCCCCTTGAACCGCTGCAGTCCGTGTGGTGAAGGTACTCCCACAGTGCTGTTAGGGAGGGAGTTCCAGGATTTTGACCCAGTGACGATGCAGGATCGGCGATATATTTCTAAGTCAGGATGGTGTGTGACTTGGACGGGAACTTGGAGGTGGTGGTGTTCCCGTGCGCCTGCCGCCCTTGTCCTTCTAGGTGGAAGAGGTCGCGGGTCTGGGAGATGCTGCCGAAGAAGCCTTGGCGAGTTGCTGCAGTGCATCTTGTCGATGGTCCACACTGGAGAGTATTCCATCACACTCCTGACTTGTGCCTTGTAGATGGTGGAAAGGCTTGGAGTCAGGAAGTGAGACACTCACTGCAGAATACGCTGGAAACATGAGGTAAAGTAGGGCGACATGGATGATCGTATGGAGCAGAAACACCAACACAATTCCAACTCTTAATCCAATGACTACCAATCATTTCTGTGACTATTTTTTCTCCAACTCATTCTAGTCTGCAAGATGCTTCACGACGGCCGCAGCTGGTTGCAAAGGCTCCCGAGAGCTGGAGGACAACCGCCAGGATCATTCGAAGATTCTCGGGTTTATCGGCCGCAGCAATGATTTAAAAATAAAGATATTTATTGTATAATTCTGGAACAACCTCTTTCATCTGAAGGGCGTGGTGGCTCTGAAAAGAGCCTGTTGTTTCGGTTCACACGGGTAGTATTTCTGTTTTGGGGTTTTCAGTCTTGCCCGTGGGGCTGCTGCCGCCTTCTGGTCTCGGCAGCTCCCGGGCTTCCTGCCCCTGGAGGGGACCTGGGGCCCCCGACGGCTCCCGGGTCGCCCGATGGGCCTCGCCCCCTGGCGGACCCCGCCCGCCCTCTTCTCGGCCTTTCTCCGGCGGGCGGCAGCAGCAGCAGGATCACCGCCCCCGGCCTCCTTCCTCCTCTGCCCCTGGGCTTGTTCTTGCCGGCCGGCCGCACCAGCGAGCCCTCGGTCACCAGGCTCCGCACCGCCTGCTTCACCCGCCAGTTGACGCGCGGCATGTCGTAACCGGCGGCCGACAGCGCCTGCTTGACGGCGGCCAGCGACAGGCCGCGCCGCTCCCTGGAAGCCGCCACCGCCTGCAGGATGTGGCCCGACACCGTGGGCCCGCCCGCCGGCCGCGCCTTGGGCTGGGCTCCTCCTCTTCCTGGCCTTGCGGCCTCGGGCCGGGCCTTTGGTCTGGTCGCCCGAAGCCATTTTATTTTTTCGCTCACTCAGCGCCTCCCCCCCTCCTCCGGCCGCTCCGCGCTCCTCACCGCGCCGAGTCCAGCTGCTCCGCTCAGCGCCTCCCCCCCTCCTCCGGCTGCTCCGCGCTCCTCACCGCGCCGAGTCCAGCTGCCGAGCGGCGGCGGCGGCCGCGCCTTTTGTAAGCTCAAGGCGGACGGTCCAGAGGCAACTCCTCCACCGGGACCCGGCGCGTGGCCGAGCGCCGCCTGCGACTCTTTCTGTGTGAGTGTGAGCGTGGAAAGATTTGGTTGCATTCTTCAAACCTTCAACCCCTCCCTCTCCCTAGGCGGGTGCATTCCTTTTGGTTGCATTCTTCAAACCTTCAACCCCTCCCTCTCCTGAGGCGGGTGCATCCCTTTTGGTTGCATTCTTCAAACCTACAACCCCTCTTTCACCCGAGGTGGTGCATCCATTACATTAACCATGCGAACTAAACTTTGAATTCGGGTTTGCCTCACACCGATTACTCCATTCCGCGACCGGTGGGCGCTGCGGGGACTGGAGTGCATTATCAACCCGGACAATCAAATTTTAATTTAATTTATTAAGTTTTATTTAAAGTTTTATTAATTTACAGACATTTTGTTTAAGTACCCAATCAAAAGAGTACACCGATTACTCCTCAGATAACGAAGCAGTCCCTGCCCGCCTGCAGCAAGACCCTGACAACATTCAGGATTGGGCTGATAATTGACAAGTGCCAGACAATGACCAGCTCCAACAAGAGAGAGAGCCTAGCCACCTCCCCTTGACATGCAATGGGACAGCATTCTTCAAACCTACAACCCAACACCCACCTCCCCTCAATGGGCAGGCGCATCAAATTTGGCTGCATTCTTCAAACTTTCAATACCCCCCTCCCCCTCCCTGGGCGGGTGCATCCGATCTGGTTGCGCTCTTCAAACTTTGAATTCGGGCTTGTCTTACACCAATTACTCCTCAGGCAATGAAGCAGTCCTTGCCCGCATGCAGCAAGACCTGGACAGCATTCAGGCTTCGGCTGATAAGTGGCTAGTAACATTCGCAACTCACAAGTTTCAGGCAATGACCATTTCCAACAAGAGAGAGTCTAGCCACCTCCCCTTGACATTCAACGGGATTATCATCACGTCACAGTTCAAGAAGGCAGCTCAAGGGCAATTAGGGATGGGCAATAAATGCCGGCCTTATCAGTGACGCCCACATCCCATGAATGAATAATAAAAAAAGATTGAACCATATTTTAAAACACGTCACAACAGGATTAAACAGCCTATTACTCAGCATACAGCAAACAAAGTCTATTTAACAAACTACAGGAAACATAACTCATGATCGAAACTACAGCAAAGTCTCCCGATAATAGTGAGTTTATTTCTCCAATGAAATGCCGTGAGTGGAGGATAGTTCCATAATAGAAATGATATGCTTAAAATTAATCCCAGTCATTTACAGCTGTGTGGTCTCCAGGCATGATTGATGCAGGTATTTCCGAATCATCTCCATTCTGCCTGGTGCTTGAAATATCATTATATGCAGTCATGTGAAAATCGTGTTTCCTACATTACAACAGCGACTGCACTTCAAAATACTTCATTGGCTGTACAGCACTTTGAGACATCCTGAGGTGGTGAAAGGTGCTGAGGACGGTGTCAGGGATGCTTAAGTCCATTCCAACTGAACTTGCTCCCGGTGCAGTCCCACATTGCCCCGCCTGCCATTCACCACGATGCCACCATGCTCCATGAGATGGAAGAAATCATGAGCAACATCGACCTTCCCATTCACAAAGACTGGATAAACCCACCACGAAGGCGCTGAAAGTTGCACCGGCCATTCTGGGAAACAGCAGCCACTTTTGATGCAGCTGGTATCGACCCACTATCCAGATGGACAGATTCGTGGGATGCATGCAACATAAAGAACCGACACCTCATCACTGACTCAACAGCAGAGGCCCCTGGCTTTGACCTCGCTCAAAGACAGCGGACAGCGCTCAACCCAATCCGCACAGGACATGGACGCTGCGGCCAGCCGCTCCACAAGTGGAAGATGAGGGACGACCCGATGTGCGACTGTGGCCATGAGTCCCAGACCATGGAACACATCACACATGCCCACTAAAGATCTGTTGTGGGAGGCACCTCATTTCTCCGCTCGGCATCTCAGGAGGCCATCGGATGGATGGCCAAACTAGACATCCCATCATAAGCTTTACCCGCCAGACCAAAGCAGTAGTAATGCAAGTCTTTCTTTGTTTCTTTTTCCAGCAACAAATAGTTTTGTTATTAATGTAAAAGGACTTTTATATCGGTGGACAACTGAGGCCATACTAAGACCAGAGGCAGAGACTGAGATCTGGTTCAATGGTCAATATAGAATCTACAGCACAGAAACAGACCATTTGGCCCAACTGCTCGATGCCGATGTTTATACTGCCCACAAACCTCCTACCACTCGAATTGCCCCTTCCCACCCTAGCCCTCTATTCTGCACTGTACTACAGTGTCAGCTGTGGCTCAGTGGGCAGCACACTCGCCTCTGAGTCAGAAGGTTGTGGGTTCAAGTCCCACTCCAGAGACTTGAGCACATAAAACTAGGCTGACACTGCAGTGCAGTGCTGAGGGAGTGCGGCACTGTCGGAGGTGCCGTCTTTCAGATAAGACGTTAAAACCAAGGTCCCGTCTGCCGTCTTAGGTGGATGTAAAAGATCCCATGGCACTATTTCGGAACAGGGGAAGTTCTCTCCAGTGTCCTGGGACCAATACTTATCCCTCAGCCATCATAACAAAAACAGATTATCTGGTCATTATCACGTTGCTGTTTGTGGCAGCTTGCTGTAGGCAAATTGGCTGCCATATTACAACAGTGACGACACTCCAAAAGTACTTCATTGGCTGTAAAGCGCTTTGAGATGTCTGGTGGTCATGAAAGGTGCTATATAAATGCAAGTCTTTCCTTCTTTAGTCCCTTCTCCCTCATGTATGCATCAAGCCTACCTTAAATGCACCGGTGCTCTCTGCTTCAACCATTCCATGTGGCAGCCAGTTCCACATTCTCACCACTCTCTGTGTCAAAATAATCCTCCTGAATTCCTTATTTGATCTGTTAGTGGCTCTCTTATGTTTAAGCCCACTTGTTCTGGACCCACAAGTGGAAACAATTTCTCCACATCCACCCCATAGAACCCCTTCCTAATTTGAAAGACCTTGATCGGGTCTCCTCATAGTCATCACTTCTCCGGAGAAAAGAACCCCAGCCTGCTGATAGTTCCCGTGCTCTCGATTCTGGAAACATTCTTGTAAGTCTTTCCTGCAGTTTTCCCAATGCTTCAGTATCCTTTTTGTAATATGGATACAAGAACAGTACACAGTACTCCAGTGGTGGTCTAACCAAGGTTCTATATAAATTGGCATCTCTGCTTTTTTATTCAATTTCTCCAGCAATGAACCTCAGTAATTTATTTGTACTCTTTATGACCTTATCAAGGTGTGTTACTTCAGTTAGCAATTTATGTACTGTATCTGTATTCCCAGGAATAAGTGGCCTCCTTATTCCACTTACCAAAATGAACCACCTCACACTTAGCTATAGTGAATTTCATTTGCCATTTTTCTGCCCATTCTGCAAGCCTGTTTATATCTTCCTGTGTTTTGGTGTAGCTCCCCACATTATTAGCTCTACCCCCCCCCCAACCTCACCCCAATTTGGTATCAAATTGATCGATTTTTGTTAGGCAAAGTTATTAAGGGTCACAGGAACAAGGTTGGTAGAGGGGGTTGAGATACAGATCAGCCATGATCTCATTGAATGGTGGAACAGGCTCGAGGGGCTGAATGGCCTCCTTCTGTTCCTATATGCCAATCAGCAAATTTCGACTCTAGATCTCCGATTTCTGAGTCTAAATCATTTATATATATATATCTATAAGGTGAACAACGGTGGTCCCTGTAGGACACCACTTCCCATTTTCTGCCAGTCCATGAAACTTCCATTAACTCCTATCCTCCGTTTTATAGCCATCTTTGCTAAAATCACCAATGTTTAGAACGTAAAGGAGACTGGGGAAATTCTCCAATTTTGCATTTTTAGATTCATTATAGATTTTCATGACTACATAAGACCAGGTTAAAATTTGGTCACAAACCAGTACAATGGAAGGATATGCTTTTTGTTCCAATTTCTGCCATTGGAGCTTTTGCCCTGCCAAGCACTACACCTGGGCACTGAAGAAAGCAACCTGGCCTGTTTGTCCAGTTCTCCCCAGGCTGAAGAAGCATGGCAGTCTTGATCTCCCTGGACGGAATGGTTGAGCGTTCGGTATAACAGGCTGAACGAAAAGCCTTGTTTGTGACAAGTTAAAAAAACATGTGATTAAGTAAAGAAAGACTTGCATTTGTGTAGCGCCTTTCATGACCTCAGGATGTTCCAAAGCTCTTTGCAGCTAATGAAATACTTTTGAAGTGTAGTTACTGTTGCAGTGTAGGAAATGCAGCAGCCAATTTGCGCACAGCAAGCTCCCACAAATGGGCAATGTGATAAAGACCAGATAATCTGTTTTTGTTATGTTGATTGAGGGATAAATATTGGCCAGGACACCGGGGATAACTCTCCTGCTCTTGTTCGAAATCGTGGCCCTTGGGATCTATTTACATCCACCTGAGAGAGCAGACGGGGCCTCGGTTTAACGTCTCATCCAAAAGACTGCACCTCCGACAGTGCAGCGCTCCCTCAGCACTGCACTGGAGTGTCAGCCTAGATTGTGTGCTGATGTTTCTGGAGTGGGGGTTCTGAACCCACAACCTTCTGATTCAAGAGGCAAGGGTGCTACCCACAGAGCAACAGCTGAAAGCAGGTCCCTCTCACAAATCACCCCTGCCCTTGCTGACCTACTTTGGCTCCTGGCTCCCTAACACCTCCAATTTAAAAGAAAAGGAATGTTGTATATTAATGCAAGAGGCTTTCAAAACAATAAAAAAAACAATTCAAGATTCCCATGGATTTGGAAGAAATTTCTAACTTAGGAGTGAACCTGCTTTGTTAGTTCATAAATGTCATAAGGCTCAGTCTGGGGGTTGAATCTGGCGAGTCTTCCTGTTATAGAAGTCATCCAATTTTCACTACATTAAATTCAACGGAATGAAAATCGGGCGGTTTAATTAACGGGCAGCCGATCCGCAACAGTCGTTTTACGCCTGAGTGCTAAGGTGAAAATCTAGCCCCTGGGTTTCTCCCCTTACTCTCCATCACGAATATCACCTACTTCCACCCCTGTGGCATCGCCTGCCTCCACCCCTGCCTCAGACCATTTGCTGCTGAAAGTCACATCCGTACCTTTGTCGCCCCCCAGGCACGGCTATTCCAAGGCTCTCCTGGGCAGCCTCCCTTCCTTCATTAGTATGATAGCAAAATACTGCGGATGTTGGAAATCCGAAACAACAACAGTAAATGCTGGAAAAACTCAGCAGGTCAGGCAGCATCCGTGGAGAGAAATTTGAGTTGACGTTTCGGGTCGATAAGGGTTCGACCCGAAACGTCAACTCAAATTTCTCTCCACGGATGTTGCCTGACCTGCTGAGTTTTTTCAGCATTTTCTGTTGTTGTTTCTCCCTTCCTTCATCCTCGGCAAACTTCAGCTGATCCAAGACTCTGCTGCCCGCTTTCTATCCCGCACCAGGTCCCGCTCACAAATCACCCCTGCTCTTGTCGGCCGACATTGGCTCCTGGTTCTCTACCACTTCCAATTTCACAGGAAAGAAAGGAATATGCTGCATATTAACTTAAGAGGTGCACAAAACAACAACAATGTAGTAAAACGTCCCAAGGCGCTTCACAGGAGCGATTATCAAACAACATTTGACAGCGAGCCACATAAGGAGAGATGAGGGTGGATGACCAAAAGCTTGGTCAAAGGGGTAGGTTTTTTGGAGTGTCTTGAAGGAGGAAAGAGAGGTTGAGAGACAGAGAGGTTTAGGGAAACAATGGAAAACAATTACTGAGAAATAGGCCACAAAATATTAATGTTGCATCCATAGACCTTCCTATCTAGCAAAGATTGATTAGTATTGTAAACCATAGTAATCACATGCAATTGGAAATATGGGGAGATGGAGTAACATTTCTATTAGGAATGATTCCTAGTAGTCTTGTCTGTATATTGGCAAGTGGCTGTTTATTCTGTCATTTGCTCTTCTGATTAATTTTTTTGCTGGTAAAGCTGCTGATGGACAACACACATAGAGTGGCCCTTGCATTCTGAAACCCCTGGAGCTACTTTCTAAAGCAAAGGTTTCACCTCAGATCACAATTGGGATTTCACTGATTGCTGGTAGGTGCTCAAGTCTGAGGGTCAGGAGGACTCGGAGAGTAGCCATCTCCCAGTCATTATTATATTAAACCTTTGTGCTTATCAGCGATTACAACACTCTGTGAAAGAGGTGTCTAGGCTGCCTTCATCCAGGTTGCATCTAACTGAAGGCATCTCCCCACCCCCACCCTCCACCCCTGTTAACTTGTGAAAACCCGGGTGAACTGGAAACACCCCACAAAGGCGGAGGGAGGGGGGTGGAGGGAACAGTGGTACAATGGAAAAGTCGTCTGCTGGAAGGACCGAAACATGTAATGGGAGATAAAAACTGGGAAGGACTTCAATAAAGCACAGCTGAAGGAGACAAAACTGTGTCCAAAACAAGGTGTGGCACAAGGAAGATCGATTATATTTCTCTCTCTCTCTCTCCACAGGTGCTGCCCAACCTGCTGCGTATATTCCGTGCAGTTTCTGTTTTATTTCAGATTTGACAGCATTCGCAGTATTTTGCTTATCTCCCCCATGGGTGCAGTTCAATATTGGCTACTTGAGAAGGAACCGGGAGTCCTCATTTTCATCCTGACTCCGCCCATTTATGGGTTTCCAACCTGGTCCGCCAGCATTGTATAAAAGGAGTGTGCGGCGCCAAAACTCTTATTCCCAATTCAATTACTGGGGTTGTTTCTTTTGCAATAGCTTAAGTTTCAGTTATGACTGGCAGAGGGAAAGGGGGCAAGGGGCTGGGCAGCACCGTGGCATTGTGGTTAGCACTGTTGCCTCACAGCGCCAGGGATCCGGGTTCGAATCCGGCCTCGGGTGACTGTCTGTGTGGAGTTTGCACATTCTCCCCGTGTTTGCGTGGGTTTCCTCCGGGTGCTCCGGTTTCCTCCCACAGTCCAAAGATGTGCGGGTTAGGATGATTGGCTATGATAAATTGACCCTAAGTGTTAGGGGGATTAAATACGTGGGGTTACGGGGATAGGGTGGGATATGTGTTGGTGTAGGGGTTATGGGGATCGGGTGGGATATGTGACGGTGCAGGCTCGATGGGCCGAAATGGCCTCTATCTGCACTGTGGGGTTTCTGTGATTCTGTGAAAGGTGGAGTCAAGCTGCACAGCAAAGTCCTTCGTGACAACATCCAGGGTATCACCAAGCCCACCATCCGCCGCCTGGCTCGGCGAGGTGGCGTCAAGCGCATTTCCGGTCTCATCTATGAAGAGACCCGGGGTGTGCTGAAGGTCTTCCTAGAGAACATCATCAGAGACTCGGTCACCTACACGGAACACGTGAAGCGCAGGATGGTCACTGCCCTGGACGTGGCGTATGCGCTGAAACACCAGGGGCGGACACTCCATGGATTCGGTGGTTGAAAAGATTAAATTAAAATTATGGATCTGAACCAAAGAAAAAAGGTTCTTTTAATAGCCACCCATTCAATCGACAAGAGGTCTGTGAAATGTAAAAATTCTGGTAAACCTCACTGCGAGATTTGACAATGAGGGGCGTGGCAGGCGTAGGCACAGATAAGAACATAAGAAACAGGAACAGCAGGCGGCCATTTGGCCCTTCGAGCCTGCTCCGCCTCCTCATCTCCACTTTCCTGAACTATCCCCTGATGCCCTTAATATTAAAAAATCTATTTCTCTGTCTTGAATATATTCAATCACTGAGCCTCCTTAGCCCTCTGGGGTAGAGAATTCCAAAGTTTCACAACCCTCTAATGAAGAAATTTCTCACCTCCGTCCTAAATGGCCGACCCCTTATTTTGAGACTGACCCCTGGTTCTAGACTCCCCAGCCAGGGGAAACATCCTCCCTGCATCGACCCTGTCAAGCCCTGTCAGACTTGTGTATGTTGCAATGAGATCACCTCTCAATCTAATAAACTCTAGAGAATATAGGCCTAGTCTCCTCAATCTCTCCTCAAAGGACAATCTCCCAATCCCAGGAATCAGTCTGGTGAGCCTTTGTTGCACTCCCTTTATGGCAAGTATATCCTTCCTTAGGTAAGGAGATGAAAACTGTACACAATACTCCAGGTGTGGTCCGCCAGAGCCCTATATAATTGCAGTAAGATGTCTTTACTCTTATACTCAAATCCTCTTGTAATAAAGGCCAACATACCATTTGCTTTCCTAATTGTACCTGCATGTTAACTTGGAGTGATTCGTGTACAAGGACACCCAGGTCCCTCTGAACGCCAGCATTTCCCAATCTCTCACCAATTAAAAAATACTCTGCTTTTCTATTTTTCCTACCAAAGTGGATAACTTCAAATTTCTCCGCATTATATTCCAGTTGCCATGTTCTTGCCCACTCACTTAGCCTGTCTATATCCCCTTGACACCTCTTTGCATCCTCCTCACAACTTACATTCCCACCCAGCTTTGTATCATCAGCAAACTTGGATATATTGGAGAAGGGAGTTGTTGCTCAGGGTCCTGCTGTATCCTTGCCATCCTACTGAGCCAGAGAGTGCAATCTCAGGCAGCCGCTGCAGTGTTAGATGTGGCATTAACAGGGCAATCTTATGGCCCAGCAGAAGGAGGTAAAGAGTCATCTGTGTCCAAGTAAACATTCAGTCACGTCCATCAGGTCGCTTACATTAGGTAGTTGGAGACGCACTGGACACAGAGAAGCAGTGGGATAAGGAGGCATTAATTCATAATGAATCCTGCACTGTTTATTGGAATCACGTTTTCACTCTTACTGGGGCACATTTCGGTAGCAGGAAATGAATGGGATTGATATGTTTGATGGCCAGGGTTGGGTAGAGCTTAATGGTGTGGATGGGTTTGGTGCATCAGTTTCGTTGGGAACATGAGTTCAGCAATGCTGGTGTTGAAGTGACCTTTGAATGTCTAATTGAAATGGTTGTCCATTAGAAGTTGCTGGGCTTGTCTTCCTTGCCGCCAGTCTGGTGGAGCAGCCAGCCGTGAGCTCAGCCTCTGTCGATCCTGACTGTCCTTCCTGTCCCAACTACTGCATGGTGACGTGTCTTCTGAGAGCATAATTATGCACTTTGCAGCATACCACTATAATGGATACCTTTCTAGCGCTGTGCAATAGGACAGCACCCACCCTTCACCCTCCCAGACCTGTTCAAGTAGCAGAATCTTTGCTTCAGCGTGACTATGGTATGTTTTATGTGTATCGTTGTCAAAGAATGTGCCTCTTTATATTTGATTTCAGGCGTGGTTTATGGATGAAATATCGAGTCATGCTGCTAACGATAATCCCAGGTCTCCATGATCCATCTGCCTAGCCTAGGTATTCCAACAACAACTTGCATTCATATAGTGCCTTTAATGTAGTAAAACGTCCTAAGACGTTTCACAGGAGAGTAATCAGACAAACATTGACACCGAGCCACATCGGGAGATATTAGGGCAGAAAGACGGAGGTTTTAAGGAGCGTTTTAAAGGCGGAGAGAGAGAGGTAGAGAGGATTTAATTCCATTAAATAACGGTAGAAACATAGAAAAAACATAGAAACATAGAAGATAGGAGCAGGAGTAGGCCATTCGGCCCCTCGAGCCTGCTCCGCCATTCAATGAGATCATGGCAGATCATCCAAGCTCAGTACCCTGTCCCTGCCTTCTCCCCATATCCCTTGATCCCTTTAGCCTTAAGAAATATATCTAACTCTCTCTGGAATATAATTAATGAATTGACCTCTACTGCCTTCTGTGGTAGAGAATTCCACAGGTTCACCACTCTCTGGGTGAAGAAATTCCTCCTCATCTCAGTCCTAAATGGCTTACCCCTTATCCGTAGACGGTGACCCCTGGTTCTGGACTCCCCGCCATCGGGAACAGCCTTCCTGCATCAAGTCTGTCTAGTCCTGTTAGAATTTTATAAGTTTCAATGAGATCCCCTCTCATTCTTCTAAACTCCAGTGAGTACAAGCCCAATCGACCCAATCTCTCCTCATACGTCACTCCTGCCGTCCCAGGTATCAGTCTGGTGAATCTTCGCTGCACTCCCTCCATGGCAAGAACATCCTTCCTCAGATAAGGCGAACAAAACTGCACACAATACTCAAAGTGTGGTTTCACCAAGGCCCTGTACAACTGCAGCACGACATCATTGCTCCTTTACTCGAATCCTCTCGCTATGAAGGCCAACATACCATTTGCTTTCTTAACCGTCTGCTGCACCTGCATGCTTACCTTCAACGACTGGTGCACAAGGACACCCAGGTCTCGTTGCACTTCCCCTTTTCCCAATCTATTGCCGTTCAGATAATAATCTGCCTTCCTGTTTTTGCCACCAAAGTGGATAACCTCGCATTTATCCACATTATACTGCATCTGCCATGCATCTGCCCAATCGCCCAACCTGTCCAAATCATACTGGAGTTTCTCAGCATCCTCCTCACAGCACACACGCCCACCTAGCTTTGTGTGTGTGTGGGGGAGGAGGGGGGGTGCGAGTCCATGGAGGAATTTGAAAACAAGGATGAGATTTTTTAAATCGAGGCGTTGCTTAACCGGGAGCCTCTGTAGGTCAGCGAGCACAAGGGGTAATGGTTGAACGGGACTTGGTGCACGTGCGGACACGGGCAGCAGAGTTTTGGATGACCTCAAGTTTACGTAGGGTGGAATGTGGGAGGCCGGCCAGGAGTACGTTGGAATAGTCAAGTCTAGAGGGAACAAAGGCGTGGATGAGGGTTTCAGCAGCAGATGAGCTGAGGCAGAGGCGGGGTTGGGTGATGTACCGGCGGCGGAAATAGGCGGTTTTAGTGCTGGCGTGGATATGTAGTCGGAAGCTCATCTGAGGGGGGTGGGGGTTCATATATGACACCACGGTTACGAACAGTCTGGCTCAGCCAGCTGCCCAGGGAGAGGGAGGGAGTCGGTGGCGTGGGGACGCAGTTAGTGGCGGGGACCGGTCTTCCCAACATTCAGCTGGATCAATGTTGGGCAAGCAGTCTGCAATTTAACAGGGCAACTTATGGTACCAAAAATACATTTTTCAACAGAAAATGCTGGAAATACTCAGCTGGCCAGGCAGCATCCGTGGAGAGAGAAACAGAGTTAACGTTTCAGGTCTGGGACCCTTCATCAAGTATTTCCAGCATTTTCTGTTGTTATTTCAGCTTCCGCAGTATTTTCCTATTGTAATATATTTTTCAAGCTGCAGCCATGTGGAGACTCTCCCCCACGTGCCTGAAACCAGCTGCAACACCATGAGCGTTTCTGATTGGCCAGTTGGCACCCCTTGTTCCTAACTCACAATAGATACTTATGCGCTGGTTCACCAATAGGAATCCTTCACTTTCTGATTCCTCATTTGCATACGGCTAGCTATTAAATAGCGCGTCCGGGAGACTTTCTCCATCACAACCTCTCGTGTCCATTCACCAGGCCTGAAGTGGCGTCGTCCCGAAAAAGGGGCCGAAGAAAGCGGCTACCAAGAAGCGCAGGAAGACCAGGAAGCAGAGTTACAGCATCTACATCTACAAGGCGCTGAAGCAGGCCCACCCCGACCCGACACCGGCATCTCCTCCAAGGCCATGAGTGTCATGAACTCGTTCATCACCGACATCTTCGAGCGCATCGCCTGTGAGGCCTTCCCGCCTGATCCATTACCCCAAACGCCAGACCATCTCCTCCCGGCCGGGAGATCCAGACCGGCATCCGCCTCCTGCTGCCCGGGGAACTGGCCAAGCACGCCGTCTCAGAGGGGACCAAAGCAGTCACCAAATACATCAGCTGCAAATAAAGCCTCTCGTTCCTCCCACCTTAAAAACTCAACCCAAAGGCTCTTTTCAGAGCCACTCACGAGATCCAGAAGAGACTATTTATTTTCATTTGACTAATGACATTTGAAATATGGACAGCATAAAGAATGAAACTCTTTTAAAAAATGTTTTATCATCCTTTCTTTATTTAACCCTCACTTTCATTTTTTTGTCGTATGTTCAGATTTTGATGGTGTTTTTGTAATACAGTATATCGTTAATTTAAAATAGATTGAAATTTAACAAATATATAATAACAAAATGATGCATTGTCACTGCCCTGTTTTGTATAAAGCACTCATTTACAAGCGGGTCGCTGAAAAGCTAAAATAAAATTAAATCTCAATTCAGGGACCAGTAATTTTAAAGGATCAATTTGCCATAATTCACAATTTAATAATGAATTATTCAGTCTCACAGATGCCATTTTAATGATTATTCAGTCCCACAGACGCTATAATTTTAATTAAAATGATTATTCAGTCCCACAGATGACAATCTTTAGCAGTAATGATTATTATTTAGTCTCACAAATGCCATAGTTTTAATTATTATTCAGTCCCAGATACCATAATTTTAACGATTATTATTCAATCCCACAGATGCAATAATTTTAACAATAATGATTATTATTCAGTCCCACAGATGCAATGATTTTAATAACTGGTTAATATTCAGTCCCACAGAGGGCCATCACTTTAACAATAACGAGTCTGAATCACAGACGAGCTCTTATTCTATAAGCCGCCTTTTTCGTTGGTGTCCGAGGTTGGAGCGGATTGAAAAACGCGCCAATCAGAGGCAGAGATTTGCCGGGTTTTCAGCCAATCAGAAGGCGCGGATGGGCTGGCCTGGGCGGGGCCGGCGGCTGCTATAAAAGCCGCAGCCCGGAGCGGGGAGGAGCAGTTGGAGAACAGAGTTAGAGAGGAGTCTCCCCCCCGGGGGGAAGGACAGCCGCCGCCCGCCCGGGGAGAAGGGCCAGCAGTCGGCCGGCACCTTGGGCAACAAGGGCTCGCGGGTGGGCGGGGCTATGACCTCACCCGCGCGCTGAGGCGGTTGAACGGCCGATCAGGAGCCACGTGACCCCGGAGCTGGCGGCGGCCTTTTAACAGTGGGCGGGGCCCCGAGGCGTTGCGGGCTGCGATTGGTGAGCCCAGCTGTCAATCTACGAGTCACAGCCAATAGAAGAGACGGACTCAGTGAGCGATTTTAAGCGCGGGCTGCGTGGCCGCAGTGCGCATGCTCGGTGCTGCTCGCAGTCCCCGGATGAGGCTCCGGTTTGAGGAAGGAGATAAAATGGCGGCGGGACTGAGGAGCGGCGGATGGTGCGGTGAGTGTGGATCAGAGAATCTCCGACATTTACAGCAGCGCCGGCCTCTCTTAGGCAATCTCTGGGAAGTAGTAGTAGTAGTAGTAGTAGTAGTAGTGGTGGTGGTGGTTCACTTTATCCACCCTGCTAGTAACATCATCAAAAAACTAAAAGTTGTCAAACATGATTTTCCTCTCCGGATAGCTCACCTCCGGATAGCACAAAGTTTCCTGTATATGAATTATGTTATCCTTGATCCATGCGACTATATTACCCCAACCCCATGAGCCCTAATCTTGCGCAATAACCTTTTATGTGACACCTTATCGAATGCCTTTTGGAAATCTAAATATACTACATCCACTGGTTCCCCTTTATCTCCCTGCTAGTAACATCATCAAAAAACTAATAAATTTGTCAAACATGATTTCCCTTTCATAAAACCATGTTGACTCTGCCTAATCATGTTATGATTTTTCTAAGTGCCCTGATACCACTTCCTTAACACTGGATTCCAGTGTTTTCCGAATGACTGATGTCGGGCTAACTGGCCTGTAGTTCCCTGTTTTCTCTCTTCCCTCCTTTCTGGAATAGCGGTGTTACATTTGCGACCTTCCAATCCGCTGGGACCATTCCAGAATCTAGGGAATTTTGGAAGATCAAAACCAATGTATCCACTATCTCTTCAGCCACCTCTTTTACAACCCTAGGATGTAGGCCGTCGGGTCCAGGGGATTTGTCTGTTTTCAGTCCTATTAGATTCTCTAGTACTTTTTCTCTACTTATATGAATTATGTTCAGTTCCTCACCCTCATCAGACCCTTGGTTCCCCACCATTTTTGGTCTGCTTTTTGTGTCTTCTACTGTGAAGACAGATACAAAATATTTGTTTAACGTTTCTGCCATTTCCTTATTCCCCATAATAATTTCTCCTGTCTCAGCCTCTAAGGGACCAATGTTTACTTTTGCTACTCTCTTCCTTCCTACATACTTGTAGAAAATCTTACAATCTGCTTTTCGATTTCTTGCTAGTTTTCTGTCATTGCATTTTTTCCCTTTTATCAATTTTTGGTCAATCTTTGCTGGTTTCTGAAACTCTCAATCCTCAGGCTTACTATTATTCTTTGCAACATTATAAGCTTCTTTCAATCTAATGCTATCCTTACCTTCTTTAGTTAGCCATGGTTGGATCACTTCCTGTGGAGTTTTTGTTTCTCAATGGAATGTATTTTAGTTGAGAATTATGAAATATTTCTTTAAATGCTAGCCACTGCTTATCTACCGCCATACCTTTTAATCTATTTTTCCAATCTACCTCAGCCAATTCGCCCCTCATACCTATGTAATTGGCTTTATTTAAGTTTAAGACACTAGTTTCGGACTTCGGCAAGTCACTCTCAAAATTAATGTGAAGTTCTAACATATTATGATCACTCTGCCCCAGTGGATCCTTTACTATGAGATTGCTAATTAACCCTGTCTTATTACACAATACAAGTTCTAACATTGTTGGTTCCATTACATTTTGTTCCAGGAAACTGTCCCGAATGGATTCCATGAACCCGTCCTGCAGACTCTTGCTCCACAGCCCTGTAGGTTACGGCTCTTCAAGTGTACACCCAAGTACTTTTTAAATGTGCTGAGGGTCTCTGCCTCTACCACCCTTTCAGACAGTGAGTTCCAGACCCCCATCACCCTCTGGGTGAAAAAAATTACATCTGCTCTGTGTTAAGTCTGTGTGTTATAATGAGAATTATTATACAGACCACAAGAGTAAACTTTAACAGGTCTTTACTGGTTGAATGTCAGGGCGGAACTGCCCAATAAATCATTACACAGCACTTATATACCGGTGTGGTCACCACCGGTATTACAGTATACAGCAGCCAAGATAAAGTAGTGCAACCCTTAAAATAGTTCTCTTAAAGGTGGAACGGTTACATACACTACAATCCTCCCTTTTTAGGTTAACAGTATATCTTCCCATTAAACATAACATCATAACATATATACACAACTTAATGTAAAAACAGTTCACAGATTCAGTCTCTCTGGAGGCTACCAGACTCGGTCCGGATAACGCCTCGGTGGTGTAGTAGTTTTCGGGGGTGTAGTAGGTTCTTTTGGCAAGGTCGATTCCGCTTGAATGTCAGTGTCGGGTTCATCTGGTTCCAGTATCACCGGATCGGAGGTAGATACTATGGGTATCTCTGCTTCATCATTAGGCGTATAGAGTTGTGTAGGTTGTCCCTTTTCGGATGACGCTATGATCTGGTCAGCATGGCGCCTTATTATGCTTTCACCAATGTCCACAGTATACATCAGCGGTCCTAGTCGTGTGCAAATAGTTCCAGGCTGCCATTTCTTGGTACGGTAGTCCCGGGCCAAAACTTGTTGACCTATCTGGAAGGTTCTAGTTGGCCTTTCATTCATGCCTTGAAATTGCTGGTTCTCTACGTCCCTTCTGATGTTTGGCTTGATCAAATCCAGCCGGCATCTTAGTCTTCTATTGAAAAACATCATGGCGGGAGTTTGGTTTGTGACCGCATGTGTTGCATTCCTGTACGCCAACAAGAAGTTATCTACCTTATGTTGTAGATTTATGTCTTCATTACCCATGGCCTTTATGGCCTTCTTGAAGGTCTGGACAAACCTTTCAGCTAATCCATTGGTGGCGGGATGGTATGGGGCGGACGTGTAGTGCTTAACCCCATTTTTTTAAGAACTTCCTGAATTCTTCGGACACAAATTGCGGTCCATTATCAGAACAGATCTGTTCCGGCAGCCCATTCCTGGCAAATATGGTCCTTAATACTGTGATGGTTTTTTCCGTGGTGGTGGAGGACATCTTTATTACCTCCGGCCACTTGGAGTGTGCATCCACCGTGATTAAGAACATTGAGTCCATAAATGGACCAGCAAAGTCGATATGTACCCTTTGCCATGGAGATGAGGGCCACTCCCATGGATGCAGAGGAGCTTGTGGTGGGGCGTTTTGGACCTTCTGGCATCCTAAACAGCTCTTGGTCATTTCTTCGATGTCTCCATCGATACCTGGCCACCACACGAACGCTCTGGCTAGGTTCTTCATTTTCACTCCACCCAGATGCCCCTCGTGAAGCTCCTTCAGCACTTTATCCTGGAGTTTGGGTGGAATCACCACTCTGGATCCACACATCAAAGTTCCTCGGCACACTGACAGCTGTTCTCTTCTTTGCGAAAATGCTGGCAACAGTGGTTCGCCATGTGCTGGCCATCCCTTCACCGTTAAATCGTAGACTCGTGAGAGAGTCGGGTCATTTCTTGTTTCCTTTTCGATCGTAGAATTTGTTACTGGTAGACATTCCACTATGGTTGAGTGGAACATCTCCACTGGGTCCACTGTAGGCGCCTCTTCTACCGTTGGCAACGGTAGGTGTGATAAACCGTCAGCATTCCCATGCTGTTTTGATCCTTTGTATTCTATGTCATATTGGTGTGCCCCTAGGAAAAGGGACCACCTCTGTAGCCTTTGCGCTGTCATAATGGAAACGCCCTTTTTAGGGTTGAATATGGATACCAACGGCTGGTGGTCTGTCAGCAGTGTAAACTTCTGGCCCTGCAGGTAATGATTAAACTTCTTTACTCCCCACACCAGGCTGAGAGCCTCCCTATCTATCTGAGCATAGTTGCGCTCAGCGGAGGTCAATGATCTGGATGCAAATGCGACTGGCCTTTCCGAGCCATTTGGCAACTTGTGTGAGAGTACTGCTCCAATACCATAAGGAGAAGCATCACAAGCTAAACGAATAGGTAGCGTTGGGTTGAAGTGAGCCAACACTTCCTCTGAGGTGATCAATGTCTTGCTTTTGCGAAAGGCCTTCTTACAGTCCTCGCTCCACTTCCATGGTACTTCTTTCTGCAAAAGAGCATTCAGCGGGTGCAGCACCGTGGATAGATTTGGCAGAAACTTATGGTAATAGTTAACCCTAGGAACGATCTCAACTGGGATACATTTTCCGGAGCGGGAGCCTTCACAACAGCTTCGATCGTGTCACGTGACTTGTGCAGCCCCTCCTGGTCAATGACATGACCACAGTACGAGATCCGTTTCTGAAAGAACTCACATTTCTGGCGATTAACTCGAAGGCCATACTCCTTCAACCTGGTGAGCACCAGTTTCAAATTTGCAAGGTGTCCCTCATCGTCATCTCCTGTAATCAGGATATCGTCCAAGTAACATTGAGTGCTTGGAATTCCCTGTAATACCTGCTCCATGGCCCTCTGCCAAATTGCCGAAGCCACTCCAAAAACCAGTCTATTATATCGATACAAGCCTCTGTGCGTGCTGATTGTGAGATACTGGCGCGACTCTTCCTCAACTTCCATCTGTAAGTACGCTTGCGCCAGGTCTATCTTGGTGAAGCATTTCCCGCCAGACAATGAAGCAAAGATATCCTCAATCCGCGGAAGCGGATATTGCACCGTGTGAAGCACCGGATTAACTGTGATCTTGAAGTCTCCACAGATGCGGACCTTCCCCGGTTCACCTGGCTTGTTACTCGATGAACGCTTCATGACGGGAACAATGGGCGTGGCCCACTCACTCCAGTCCACCTTAGACAGTACTCCTGAACGTTCCAGCCCTTCCAGCTCAGCTTCCACAGCAGGTCGTATCGCATACGGCACCGGTCTGGCTTTGAAAAATTTTGGGTTTGCATGTTCTGCAATCTTGATTTTTGCCTTAATTCCTCTCAGTGTTCCCAGTCCCTGTTGGAACACCTCTTTAGCCTCATTCAACATTCTGGACAATCGTTCAGGTTTGACATCTTTTTTTCTGGAATCTACCATTATTGCGTTTAGGGAGTGCCAGTCCATATTTATTTTCCTGATCCACTCCCGTCCCAGAAGTGGTGGACCTCCCTCAGGTAGTACATATAAGTCCATTCCTTGGTGTTCTTTGCCCTTGTGTATCACCTTGACTTTTATCTTTCCGATGGGGTATACTTTTTGCCCCGTGTATGTCTGCAATACTATCTCCGTATCCCGTAGGGTAATATGTTTGAATAACTTTTTGTAATCTTGCTTATTCATGACCGTCAACGCCGATCCGGTGTCCAATTCCATCTTCACTTGGACTCCTGCTATCTGCAGTGTGACCCAGATAGTTTGTCGGTCAGCTTCCTTACTCACGTTGTGAATTCTCAGACTACCCAGTTCCTTGCTGTTGGAGTCTGAATCCGAATTCTGTTCATCCGAACTCTTCTCAGCCACCTTATGTACCTTTCTGCACTTTTCCTGTGGTGACTTTTTGTTGCTGGTCTTCTTTCCTGACCGGCATACTTTAGCTATGTGACCAAGCTTGCCACATTTTCTACATTCGTGGTTTTTAAACCAGCATTGGTTCTGATCGTGTGTTGTCTTCCCACAACGATAACATTTCGTTGTACCCGAAGCCATTTGATCTACGCTGAGTACCGCTGCCTTCAGCTGCATTTCCGCGGTGCCTCTCGCTGCGGCTTCGTGCGATGCTGCAATAGTGACAGCCTTATCCAGTGTAAGATCATTCTCTTCAAGCAACCGCTTTTGTGTTCCTTCTTTCGACAATCCACACACGAATTTGTCTCTCAGTGCCTCTGTCAGGCTTTCCCCAAACTGGCAGTATTTCGCTAGCTTGCACAGTTCAATTAAATACTCCGCGTTGCTTTCCTCTTTCAGTTGCGTTCTCGCATAAAATTTAAATCGTTCCGCTAACATCAGCGGTGTGGGGTTCAAATGATTCTTCAGGACAGCAACAATTTTAGCGAAAGTCTGATCCGCCGGTTTAGCTGGTGATAGAAAATGCTTCAATAGCCCGTATGTCTTCGCACCCATTGAGTTTAGTAAGGTTAGTGCTTTATCTTCATCTGATATTTTATTTGCCTTCATCTATGCGTTCTACATACGTGGCCCAATCTTCAACATCGGGATCAAAATCGTTGATGTTACCACGCTTAGGCATCCTCGCGATCTTCTTGAGAAACAAAATAATTATTTTTTTTAATTTTTTTTTCCGAAATGGCGGTTTCCCGCGCTTGTCTTCCCCCGCCTCTGAAAATGGCGGCTTCCCGCGTTTGCCTTTCTCCCCCGCTGGCTGTAATGGTGATTGCCGTATTGCTGTGTTCGCCCTCCCCCAGCGATTTTCAAATCGCGCCTCCCAGCCCCTCTTGCAGTCCGGTCCTTTCCCCCCCCCGGCTGCGGCTGAGTTCTCCGCGGTTTTTTAAAAAAAATTCTCCCGCGCCTTACGCTGACCCGGTCGCTGCGCCTCGCGGCCTTGGTAGCTGCCCGGCCTTTCTCACCGGTCACGGTCGAGCTCTCTCTCGACGCTGTTGCGTCTCCCAGCCCGCTTGTAGCCCGGTCTCTCACACCGGCTGCGTTTGCATTCACTGCGGCTTCCGTGCCTTACGCTGCCCCAGTCTCAGCGCCTCTGGCCCCGATTTCTGTCCGGCTCTTTTCCCCGGCCGTGGTCGAGTTCTCCGCCCTTATATCCTCCGTTTTTTTTTTTTTTTAATTTTCTCCCCTACTCACAGTCAACGTGGCCGACTTGCTGCTCATCGCTGATTGGCTTACCCACCACCGTGATAGAAGGGATGATCACTGCCTGTTGCTGATGGAAGGCTTCGTGTCAGAATTCTTCCTTTTCTCTGCAGACCCGAGTCTTCTCTCAGCAGAATGATGAGGGCGGATGCCTCCTCTCGACGCCCGTTAAACTGCCTTGGATGTATCTCTGCCGCAGGGTAAGATCGTACTCGTCGCCACTGTTAAGTCTGTGTGTTACAATGAGAATTATTATACAGACCACAAGAGTAAACTTTAACAGGTCTTTACTGGTTGAAGGTCAGGGCGGAACTGCCCAATAAATCATTACACAGCACTTATATGGTCACCACCGGTATTACAGTATACAGCAGCCAAGATAAAGTAGTGCAACCCTTAAAATAGTTCTCTTAAAGGTGGAACGGTTACATACACTACACTCTGCACCCTCTAGTGGATGGACAGGGGAGAAAGGTCTTTACTAGCCGAGGCATGGAATATAAGAGCTGGGAGGTAATGCGTGAACTGTATAGCTAGGCCGCAGCTAGAATACTGCATGCAGTTCTGGTCAACACATTACAGGAAGGCTGTGATTGCATTACAGAGGGTGCAGAGGAGACTTACGGGGATTTTGCCTGGGCTGGGGAATTTTTGCTATGGAAAGATTGGATAGGCTGGGGTTGTTTTCTTTGGAACAGAGAAGGCCAAGGGGAGACTCGATTGAGGTGTATCAAATTATTAGGGGCCTAGATAGAGTGGATAGGAAAGACCTATTTCCCTTAGCAGAAGGGTCAATAATCAGGGGGGCATAGATTTAAAGAAGATGGTCAAAGGATTAGAGGGGTTTTGAGGTGAGTTTTTTACACCCAGAGGGTGGTGGAGGTCTGGAACTCACTGCCTGAAAGGGTGGTAGAGGCAGAGAACCTCATCACGTTTAAAAACTGCTTGGATATGCACTTGAAGTGCCGTAAGCTACCAGGCTATGGACCAAGTGCTGGAAAGTGGGATTAGAGTGGATAGATCTTTGTCAGCCGGCTCAGACAAGATGGGCCGAATGGCGGCCTTCTGTGCAGTAAATTTCTATGATTGTGTAACCCGGGGAGGATGGGCCCAGTGAGATCAGACAGTGTGTAACCCGGGGAGGATGGGTCCAGTGAGATCAGACAGTGTGTAACCCGGGGAGGATGGGCCCAGTGAGATCAGACAGTGTGTAACTTGGGGAGGATGGGCCCAGTGAGATCAGACGTTGTGTAACACGGGGAGGATGGGCCCAGTGAGATCAGACAGTGTGTAACCTGGGGAGGATGGGCCCAGTGAGATCAGACAGTGTGTTACCTGGGAAAGATGGCCCCAGTGAGATCAGACAGTGTGTAACACGGGGAGGATGGGCCCAGTGAGATCAGACAGTGTGTAACCTGGGGAGGATGGGCCCAGTGAGATCAGACAGTGTGTAACCCGGGGAGGATGGGCCCAGTGAGATCAGACAGTGTGTAACCCGGGGAGGATGGGCCCAGTGAGATCAGACAGTGTGTAACCCGGGGAGGATGGGCCCAGTGAGAACAGACAGTGTGTAACCCGGGGAGGATGGGCCCAGTGAGATCAGACAGTGTGTAACCTGGGGAGGATGGGCCCAGTGAGATCAGACAGTGTGTAACACGGGGAGGATGGGCCCAGTGAGCTCAGACAGTGTGTAACCTGGGGAGGATGGGCCCAGTGAGATCAGACAGTGTGTAACCCGGAGAGGATGAGTCCAGTGAGATCAGACTGTGTTACCTGGGAAAGATGGCCCCAGCTTCGGTTTGCCTAAAGCACAGGGAAATTGTACATTTCTATCCAGAACTTTGGTGATTTGCTGGAAGCCCAGGCGGGCATGGCGGGGATCTGAGAAAAGGGACACAATCGGACGAAAGTACTCGGACCCAAACTTTTATTGTTATTTAGCAGAAGAAATGTCTATATTACATTACTTCACACTATTCATGTTGTTATTTTCAGTCCTGCCATAATTAGATTTCCCGGTGAAAAACTGAGTGATTGAGAAAGGTCCACAGCTGAGAGTAAACAGGGATTGCAGACTGAGGAACGACAGCAGGTGAACCAGCACAGGATTGTGAGAGCACCAACCGGAGAGAACTCTTCCGATTCAAAGAGCTTCCAGAGATCGACTGGGGGGAAAAAGGTCAGAGAGAGTCCCATTGACTCAGATACACACTGGTCCTGGAGATGGACCGAGGAGAAAGATCAGAGGGAGTCCCATTGACTCAGATACACACTGCTCCTGGAGATGGACCCTCCCGCACTCGCCCCCTGACCCTCCCGCACTCGCCCCCTTACCCTCCCGCGCTCGACCCCCTTACCCTCCCGCGCTCGACCCCCTTACCCACCCGCGCTCGACCCCTGACCCACGCTCGCCCTGATGGGGCTCTTCTCAACTAAACCAAGCGGTGCAGTAAAGCACCCCCAAAATCAAGGCCCTGCTTGTGGGGTCTGTGGTCAGGCCCCAGGAACCAGTACAAGTGAACAAAGTCAGGGTCAAGGCCCTGCTCCTGGGGAAGGTGATCAGGGCACAGGAACCAGTACAAGTGAAGCGACTTTTTCTCCCGGAGATTTATTAAATGTGAATACTCCAAGAGTTGACCAAAAATCAGGTTACTAATATTAATCAAGGAGTCAATTACTGCTGTAAGGAGGGATGATATCTTAGCAGGTTCCTCTAATGAGGCCATATGGGTAGAACTTAAGAACAAAAAGAGGGCAAGCACTTTGCTGGGAGTGTACTATAGGCCCCCAAACAGTAAGGGGGAGATAGAGGAACAGATATGTAGGCAAATCTCAGAGAAGTGTAGAAATAATAGGGTAAGAATTGTTGGGGATTTCAACTTCCCCAGTATTAACTGGGATAGTCACAGTGTGAAAGGCTTAGCGGGTGTGGAATTCTTACAGTGCATCCAGGAGAGCTTTTTCAGCCAACATGTCGAAAGTCCTACAAGAGAGGGGGCGGTACTGGACCTAATTCGAGGGAATGTAGCAGGGCAAGTGGTAGAAGGGTTGGTAGGAGAGCATTTTGGTGACAGTGACCATAATTCGGTGAGATTTAAAGTAGTTATGGAAAAGGACAAAGATGGACCGGAAATAAAGGTTCTAAATTGGGGGAAGGCCGATTTTAATATGATAAGGTAGGATCTGGCCAAAGTGGACTGGGATCAGCTACTTGTAGGAAAATCCACATCAGAGCAGTGGGAGTCTTTCAGAAAGGAATTAGAGAGAGTACAACGCCAACACGTTCCCGTGAAGGTCATGGGTGGGACCAACAAGCGCAGGGAACCCTGGATGTCAAGGGATATAGGAGAATGGTTTAGGAAAAAAAGGGAGGCTTTTGGCAAATACAAAGGACTAAAAACAGTGGAAGCCCTAGAGGAGTATAGAAAGTGCAGATGGATACTTAAAAAAGAAATTAGGAGAACGAAGAGGGGTCATGAAAAAACACTGGCGGGCAAAATAAAGGAAAATCCCAAGGTGTTTTATTAGTATATTAAGGGCAAGAGGACAACCAGGGAAAGAGTAGAGCCCATTAGGGACCAAAGTGGCAATCTGTGTGTAGAGCCAGAAGATGTAGGTGAGGTTTTAAATTAATATTTTGCATCTGTGTTCACTATGGAGAAGGACAATGTAGGCATAGAAATCAGGCAGGGGAATTGTGATATACTTGAACAAATTAGTATTGAGAGGGAGGAGGTACTAGTGGTTTTAGCGGGCTTAAAAGTGGATAAACCCCCAGGCCCAGACGAGATGTATCCCAGCCTGCTGTGTGAGGCAAGGGAGGAGATTGCAGGGGCTCTGACACAAATTTTCAGAACCTCTCTGGCCACAGGGGAGTTGCCAGAGGACTGGAGAACAGCTAATGTAGTACCATTATTCAAGAAGGGTAGTGGTAGGGATAAACCAGGGAATTACAGGCCAGTGAGCCGAACATCAGTGGTAGGGAAATTATTGGAAAAAATTCTGAGGGACTTGGAGAGGCAAGGATTAATCAAGGATAGCATGGCTTTGTCAGGGGGAGATCATGTCTAACCAATTTGATTGAATTTTTCGATGGGGGTGACTAGGTGTGTGGATGAGGGCAGTCCAGTTGATGTAGTCTACATGGACTTCAGTAAGGCTTTTGACAAAGTCCCACATGGGAGACTGGTCAAGAAGGTAAGACCCCATGGGATCCAGGGCAATTTGGCACATTGGATCCAAAATTGGCTTAGTGGCAGGAGGCAGAGGGTGATGGTCGAAGGTTGTTTTTGTGACTGGAAGCCTGTGTCCAGTGGTGTACCACAGGGTCTGGGTCCTTTGCTGTTTGTAGTGTACATTAATGATTTAGATATGAATGTAGGAGGTATGATCAGTAAGTTTGCAGATGACACGAAAATTGGTGGAGTGGTAAATAGCGAGGAGGGAAACCTCAGGCTACAGGAGAATATAGACGGGTTGGTTAGATGGGCAGCACAGTGGCAAATGGAATTTAACCCTGAGAAGTGTGAGGTGATGCATTTTGGGAGGACTAACAAGGGAATACACAATAAATGGTAGAACCCTAGGAAGGACAGAGGATCAGAGGGACCTTGGTGTGCATGTACATAGATCCCTGAGGGCAGCAGGACAGTTAGATAAGGTGGTTAAGAAGGCATATGGGATACTTGCCTTCATTAGCCGAGGCATAGAATATAAGAGCAGGGAGGTTATGATGGAGCTGTACAAAACGCTAGCTGGGCCACAGCTGGAATACTGTGTGCAGTTCTGGTTGCCACACTATAGGAAGAATGTGATTGCTTTGGAGAGGGTGCAGAGGAGATTCACCAGGGTGTTACCTGGGCTGGAGTGCTTCAGCTATGAAGAGAGACTGGACAGGCTGGGGTTGTTTTCCTTAGAGCAGAGAAGGCTGAGGGGGGACCTGATTGAGGTGTACAAAATTATGAGGGGCATAGATAGGGTAGATAGAAAGGAACTTTTCCCCTTAGTAGAGGGGTCAATAACCAGCGGGCATAGTTTCAAGGTAAGGGGCAGGAGGTTTAGAGGGGATTTGAGGAAAAGGTTTTTCACCCAGAGGGTGGTTGGAATCTGGAACTCACTGCCTGAAAGTGTGGTAGAGGCATTAAATCCTCACAACATTCAAGAAGTGATGCGCTATCAATTACTCATAAAAGACTGAGAGTTAAGAGAGTAACTAAAGGCTTTTATTAACAAAAGAAGGAAGGTGTGCCTCGAGTGGTCGACCGGCCCAGAAATACAAAGGGCTGGGGAGCAGCCACTTTTATACTAGGACTTGTGGGAGGAGTCAGCCGAGGCATGTCCAGGCATGTACACAATGGACTACAAACAGTATACAAACAGTGGTTTACCACATTCACCCCTTGTTTGAAAATTGAGTCCGGCGGGGTGAAGTGTATTAAAAGTTAGTGTATTGGAGTCTCTCCGGAGGTCTTGTCTGCCGCTGTGATCGGCGTGGCGACGGCAGGGGTAGTGAAGCTTCCGGCATCAAGTCCCGCGTAGGCTGTGGCGCTGGCGTGTCGTCCTCGTAGATGTCGAGCGGGTCGCGGGACCCAGGCCTGCCGTCTGCTGGGGCTGGGTATCGGATCGTGGAGGGGGGGTGGTAGTGGGTAGTGGGTTACTGAGGCCCCCGAGGGTGCAAGGTCTCTTCTGGAGACTGTGTCCTCCCGCCCGTCCGGGTACGCAATGTAAGCATACTGGGGGTTGCCGTGGAGGAGGTCGACCCTCTCGACCAGGGGTTCCGTTTTATGGGTCCTCACGTGTCTTCTCAGTAGGACGGGCCCTGGGGACGTCAGCCATGGCGGTAGCGATGTCCCCGATGTGGACTTCCTTGGGAAGACAAACATTTTCTCATGAGGGGTGGCGTTAGTGGCCGTGCAGAGCAGTGACCGAATAGAGTGGAGCGCATCGGGGAGCACATCCTGGCAGCAGGAGGTTGGAAAGCCCCTAGACTTTAAGGCTAGCAGGACGGCCTTCCAAACTGTCGCATTTTCTCTTTCCACCTGTCCGTTCCCCCGGGGGTTGTAACTGGTGGTCCTGCTTGTGGCAATACCCCTAGTTAGCAGGTACTGACGGAGTTCGTCGCTCATAAACGATGAGCCCCGGTCGCTATGGATATAGCTGGGGAAACCGAACAGGGTGAAGAGGTCGTTCAGACATTTAATGACCGTGGCACTGGTCATGTCCGGGCAGGGGAAGGCGAACGGGAAACGGGAGTACTCATCAATAATATTGAGGAAGTACACATTGCGGTCGGAGGAGGGGAGAGGCCCTTTAAAATCAACGCTCAGGCGCTCGAAGGGGCGAGTGGCTTTTATCAAGTGGGCCCTGTCTGGTCTATAAAAGTGTGGTTTGCACTCAGCGCAGACTTGGCAGTTCCTGGTCATGGTCCTGACCTCCTCAATAGAGTAAGGCAGGTTGCGGGCCTTGATGAGGTGGAAGAACCTGGTGACCCCCAGGTGGCAGAGGTCATTGTGGAGGGCCCGCAGTCTATCGATCTGCGCGCTGGCGCAGGTGCCACGCGATAGCGCATCCGGGGGTTCATTTAGCTTCCCGGGCCGGTACAAGATCTCGTAGTTGTAGGTGGAAAGTTCGATTCTCCACCTCAAGATCTTGTCATTTTTGATTTTGCCCCTCTGCTTGTTGTTAAACATAAAAGCAACTGAACGCTGGTCAGTGAGCAGGGTAAATCGTTTTCCGGCCAGGTAGTGCCTCCAATGACGCACAGCCTCCACAATCGCCTGGGCCTCCTTCTCAACAGCGGAGTGTCTGGTCTCCGGGCCTTGGAGGGTTCGTGAAAAGAAGGCCACAGGTCTCCCCGCCTGATTGAGGGTAGCGGCCAGGGCAAAGTCGGACGCGTCGCTTTCCACCTGGAAGGGGATGGATTCGTCCACTGCGTGCATGGTGGCTTTGGCAATGTCCTCCTTGATACGGTGGAAGGCTAAGCGGGCCTCTGTCGTCAAGGGAAAAGAGGTGGACTTGATCAGCGGACGGGCCTTGTCCGCATAGCAGGGAACCCACTGGGCGTAATAGGAGAAAAACCCTAGGCACCTCTTCAGGGCCTTGAGGCAGTGGGAGTTCCATAAGGGGACGCATCCGGTCGGGGTCGGGGCCGATGACTCCGTGTTCCACAACACAGCCAAGGATGGCGAGGCGGTTTGTGCGGAATATGCACTTCTCCTTGTTATATGTCAGGTTTAGGAGTTGGGCGGTGCGGAGGAATTTTTCGAGGTTTGCGTCATGGTCCTGCAGGTCACGGCCACAGATGGTCACATTGTCCAGATATGGGAAAGTGGCCTGCAACGCATTTTGATCTACCATCCGGTCCATCTCCCTTTGGAAGACGGAGACCCTGTTGGTGACGCCAAAGGGAACCCTAAGGAAGTGATAGAGGCGGCTGTTTGCCTCAAAGGCAGTATACTGGCAGTCCTCAGGGCGGATAGGGAGCTGGTGGTACGCTGATTTCAGGTCAATGGTCGAGAAGACGCGGTACTGCGCGATCTGGTTGACCATATCAGCTATGCGGGGGAGTGGGTAGGCGTCCAGCAGGGTGTAGCGATTTATTGTCTGGCTGTAGTCGATGACCAGGCGCTGCTTCTCGCCGGTCTTAACGACCACAACCTGGGCTCGCCAGGGGCTGGTGCTGCCCTCAATAATCCCTTCCTTCAGGAGCCGCTCCACTTCGGTTTTAATGAAAACCCTGTCCCCGGCACTGTATCGCCTGCTCTTTGTGGCGATGGGCTTACAGTCGGGGGTGAGGTTAGCAAACAGTGGGGGGGGGGGGGTGACTGAGTGTGGAGAGGTTACACCTGGTGCGCGGCGGGCAATTTGGAAGCTGCTGGCTGCGGACTGTGAGTGGGGGTAGGGGTCCACCGTACGCCATCATAACACTTTTAAGGTGGCACTGAAAATCTAACCCCAGCAGTACGGCAGCGCAGAGGTCGGGCAGAACCAGGAGTTTAAAATGATCGTACACAGTCCCGTCTACTACGAGTGTCACCACGCAGTAGCCGCCGATGTCCACCGACTGGGACTCGGAGGCCATAGAAATCCGCTGGTGCACAGGCAGGACCGGGAGAGAGCAACGCCGCACCGTGTCGGGGTGGATGAAGCTCTCCGTGCTCCCAGAGTCAAAAAGGCAGATTGTATCGTGACCGTTTACCTTAATGTCCATTGTGGAGCTGGCCAGCTGGTGCGGTCTCGCTTGGTCCAGTGTAACGGATGCCAGCGTAGGGGTCGGTGTGTCGCTGCGGGTATCAGATGAGGCGGTGTTGGGGGCCTGCTGCGTTCCGGCTGTCGTCCAAGATGGCGGCGTCCATGATCCCCCTGTGGCTGGAGGCGTCCAAAATGGCTGCTGTACCGGTGGTTCGCACATGGCCGGGGGGGCCCAAGATGGCGGCCCGCATGGCCCACACGCGGCGCTGCTGGGGTTCGGGGTGGCTTTGGCCTTGCAGACGCTAGCGTAGTGTCCCTTCTTCCCGCAGCCCGAGCAGGTCGCGTTTTTCGCCGGGCAGCGCGCTCTGGGGTGTTTTGCCTGGCCACAGAAGTAGCATTTCTGGCCTTGGGGCACTGCTGTCTGGCCTTGGGACACTGCTGCGGTAGTTGGGCCGTGGCTGGGGTGGCACGGCGCTATGAGACGGTCCTACCGTGTCCCAGGCTGTCATTCCCCGCGGCGTCCACGGTGCAGAGGAGTAGGCATCCATGCCCTGGTAGGCTGCATCCAATGAAAGTGTGAGTTCAGAGGCCTTGTTGAGATCGAGGTCACTCTGCTCCAACAGTCGCTGTCGGGTGTAGTTGGACCTGTGGCCCGCTACAAAAGCGTCCCGGATAAGTTCCTCTGTGTACACGGCGGCTTTTACATCCTTACAACCACAGGCCCGGCCAAGCACATACAGTGCCTGAAGGTATTCCACGGTCGATTCCCCAGGTTGTTGCTTACGACTCCCCAGAAGGTGCCGGGCGTACACTTCGTTCACTGGGCGCGTGTACTGGTCCTTGAGGAGCTTGATGGCGTCCGCGTACGAGGTCGCGTCTTGGATGACCGAGTACAGTCGGTGGTTCACTTTGGAGGTCAGGACATCCAGTTTGTCCTCGTCCGATTTGACCGTTGCAGCGGAGGCGATCAGGAATTTTTCAAAACACTTAAGCCAGTGAGTAAACTTGGTGGATGAGTCCGCCTCCCGATGATCTAAGTCCAGGCATGCTGGTGTGAGGATCTTCTCCATTATAAAAATTTTGTTAATAAAATTGATGCGCTATCAATTACTCATAAAAGACTGAGAGTTAAGAGAGTAACTAAAGGCTTTTATTAACAAAAGAATGAAGGTCTGCCTCGAGTGGTCGACCGGTCCAGAAATACAAAGGGCTGGGGAGCAGCCACTTTTATACTAGGACTTGTGGGTGGAGTCAGCCGAGGCATGTCCAGGCATGTACACAATGGAATACAAACAGTGGTTTACCACAAGAAGCATTTAGATGAGCACTTGAAACGCCATAGCATACAAGGCTACGGACCAAGTGCTTGGAAAATGGGATTAGAATAGACAGGGCTTGATGGCCGGTGCGGACACGATGGGCCGAAGGGCCACTTTCTGTGCTGTATAAATCTATGACTCTATGGTAGCACTCTTGCCTCTGAGGCATAAGGTTGTGGGTTCAAGTCCCACTCCAGAGACTTGAGCACAAAGTTCAGGCTGACACTCCAGTGCAGTACTGAGGCACTGTCAGAGGTGGCGTCTTTCGGATGAGACATTAAACTGAGGCCCTGTCTGCTCTCAGGTGGATGTAAAAGATCCCATGACACTATTTTGAGAAAGAAAGACTTGCATTTATATAGTGCTTTCATGACCAGCAGACGTCTTGAAGTGCTTTACAGCCAATGAAGTACTTTTGAGGTGTAGTCACTGTTGTAATGTGGGAAAGAGCAGGGGAAATATCCCAGGTGTCGTAGTCAATGTTTATCCCTCAATCAGTGTAACAAAAGGATAATAGCAAAATACTGCGGATGCTGGAAATCTGAAATAACAACAGGAAATGCTGGAAACACTCAGCAGGCCAGGCAACATCCGTAGAGAGAGAAACAGAGTTAACAAAAAGATAGATTATCTGGTCATTATCACATTGCTGTTTGTGGGAGTTTGCTGTGCGCTATTTGACTGCCGCATTTCCTACATTACAACAGTGACTACACTTCAAAAGTACTTCATTGGCTGTAAAGCACTTTGGGACGTCCGGTGGTGGTGAAAGGCGCTATAGAAATGCAAGTGTTTCTTTCTTCACTGGTCTCACCAGCGACCTCTACTGGCTGATGGTTGATTGACAGACGATAGTCTGCGCATGCGCACAGGGAGCGGTGGTTTAGACAGAGTCCGGCACAGCGATCAAGGGTAATAACCGCGCATGCCCAGAGGGGGCCAACCCCCCTCCCCCACTCTGAGCAGCACCTGCGCGGTCGGCTGCTGCCGGACGGAGTCGGCGTGGGCTATTCCGGGGAAAGGCCTTGATGTCAGTTCCAGAGTCGCGATCGGTGACACAAAGTGAGTTTTCTCCGCTCCGATTGGGTGGAGAATCGCGCAGGGTTGGGGGGAGTGGTGGATCGGGAGAGAATAAAGAGAAATAGAAAAACCTGAGAGGCCGCGAGGCCCCGGACCGAGCGGCGGCAGTTGGACGGAGCACGTGATCTCCTCGGGGACACATGACCTGGGCCCAGGGCCTGATTGACGGGAGCTTCCAACTAATAGGGAGCGAGCGGGGCAGGGCTGGAGGAGCGAGCCGGCGGCGAGTCCTCCAACCAACCAATCGGGGAGCCCGAGGGGCGGGACTAGCGCCGGCTGATTGTCTGATCCACAGGGCAGCGACTTTCTCCAGTCCCTTGTTCGGGGCCAGGGGAGGCTGTGGGCCTTTATTCCCCTCATTGGACACAAGGCTCTTTGGCTCACAACACACTGGCTCAGGTTTTAATAGAGACTTTTAAAATTCATCAATAAAAGCAGATAAACCTCGTGCTTCTGTAGAACAAACTTTCTAATATTTTATAGAATCACAGAATGGTTACAGCACAGAAGGAGGCCATTCAGCCCGTCTAGCCCGTGCCGGCTCTCTGCAAGACCACTTCAGCTAGTCCCTTTCCCCGTAACCCTGCAAATTTCTTTACTTCTGGCACTTATCCAATTCCCTTTTGAAAGCCGTGATTGAATCTGCCTCCACCACCCTTTTCAGGCAGTGCATTCCAAATCCTAACCACTCGCTGAGTAAAAAAAGTTTTTCCTCATGTCGCGTTTGGTTCTTCTGCCAATCACCTTAAATCTGTGTCCTCTGGTTCTCAACCCTTCCGCCAATGGGAACAGTTTCTCTCTCTACTCTGTCCAGAACCCTCATGATTTTGAATACCTCTATCAAATCTCATCTCAACCTTCTCTGCTCTAAGGAGAATAACCCCAGCTTCTCGAGTCCATCCACCTAACTGAAGTCCCTCATCCCTGGAACCATTCTTGTAAATCTGAGGCCTTCACATCCTTCATAAAGTGCGGTGCACAGAATTGGACACAATACTCCAGTTGAGGCCGAACCAGTGTTTTATAAAGGTTCATCATAACTTCCTTGCTTTTGGACTCTATGGCCTAGAAATTCACTAGCCTTAGCGCCGCTTTTGAGGCGCTAGAGGGACTAGCGCCAGAGTTGTGGCCAGTTGAATAATTCCCTGGGGCCCTAAAGTGGCGTTGCACCTGTAGCGCTGCGCCGGCACCGATGACGTCATCGGTGTGCGCAGCGTCCCGGTTGCCATGCCGACGGGCCCCAGCGCCGAAATTCAGTTGCGGCCGCCTCGCCCGTGGCAGCCGCAACTAAGACTCTGGCAACAGAGTCCAACATGTGTTTGCGCCGGCGCATTAAAGGCCCCGCGGCGGCCGGCCGCTTTCCCGCCGGCCGCCTGCCCGCAGCTCCCTCCCCGGACTTCTCCCCCCCCCACCCCCGGAACAGATGCAAGCCCGGCACTTGTCCGAGGTGCCGGGCTCATTTTTAAACAGATTTGCGCCGGCCGCGGCCAGGTGCAGGCAGCTCCTCCTTAACGGAAGGAGGAGGCCTGCACTTCCCCAGCCTGCCGCACTGCATCGGGTGCCGCAGCGCCGGAATTGCAGTGCTAAACGGCAGTTAGCGCCCTTTTCCAGGCGCTAAGACCCTTCAGTAGCGCCGGCAGCCGTTTGGGCACGGCGCTACTGAATTTTTGCCGCGCGCAGGGGGACTTAGCACCGGCACTAACTTCCGGCGCTAAAGCCCTGGCTAAGCCAAAACCCAATTTCTAGGCCTATGCCTTTATTTATTAAGCCCAGGATCCCGCACGCTTTTTTAACTGCTTTCTCAACCTGCCCTGCCACCTTCAACGATTTGTGCACACATACCCCAGGTCTCTCTGTTCATGCACACATTTTAGACTTATACCCTTTAGTTTATATTGCCTCTCCTCATTCTTCCTAACAAAATATATCCGTTCACACTTTTCTGCGTTAAATTTCATCTCCCATGTGTCCGCCCATTCCACCAGCATGTCTATGTCCTCTTGAAGTCTATCACTATCCTCCTCACTGTTCACTATACTTCCACGGTTTGTGTCATCTGCATATTTTGAAACTGTGCCCTGTACACCCACATCTAAGTCATTAATATATATATATATTAATCAAGAAATGCAGTGGTCCTAGTACCGACCCCTGGGGAACACCACTGTATACCTTCCTCCAGTCTGAAAAACAACCGTTCACCACTACTCTCTGTTTCCTGTCACTTTGCCAATTCTGTAACCATGCTGCCACTGTCCCTTTTATTTCATGGCCTTCAACTTTGCTGGCAAGCCTATTATGTGGCACTTGTCGAATGCCTTTTGGAAATCCATGTACAACATGTTAACTGCATTGCCCTCATCAACCCTCTCTGTTACCTCATCAAAAACCTCTATCAGAATCAGAGCGCCAGGCCAGGCAGACGTGCGGCCAGGGCCCTCGTACCATGAAACCCAGGGTGCAGCGCCTCCCCCATCCGAGCTGCCGCTTCCCGGTTTCTTCAGCCGGTTCCACCAAGTCCGACTCGGGACAAAGGACAGGAGCCAGGCTCCCAGAATGGCCCGCGGCCCCGGGGAGCATGCGCACTCTCAGCAGGGAAATCAGCATGTTGGATAGAGCGGTTTCTGGGGCGCGGGGAATTGTGGGTGCTGCGGCCGCCATTAGTCAGTGCCTGTAGGGAAGAGTTTTACTGCAGGCTGACGGAAGGTAGGTCCCTGGCCGCCTGTGTGGGTCTTTTTGTTGCTTCAGTTTGAGCTGGAGTGGAGATGGAGGAGAAGCTGCTGGGTTTATCCCCCTGTACTTCTGAGCCCAGGAGGACCCAACAATTTCCAATGTGTGACAGTCAAGAGGTGGATTCTGGGGGAGATTAGGTTGTTACACAGACACTGTCCCTACAATGTAAAAGAATATTGTTTTAGGAATAGGTATTTCTGTAGAGGCTTTTAATCCAGTTTACATCTACAGATTTGTTTTAATTCATTCTTGGGATGTGGGTGTCACTCGCAAGACCAGAATATGTTGCCAATCCCCATTTTCCCGTTGAGAAGGTGATGGTGGGCCACCTTCTTGAACCGCTGCAGTCCGTGTGGTGAAGGTACTCCCACAATGCTGTTGTGTAAGGAGTTCCAGGATTTTCACCCAGTGATGATGTAGCAACGGCGATATATGTCCAAGTCAGGATGGTGTGTGACTTGGAGAACTTGGAGGTGATGGTGCTCCCATGCACCTTCTGCCTTTGTCCTTCTAGGTGCTGGAGGTTGCGGGTTTTGGAGGTTCTGTCAAAGTTCTGGTCGAGTTGCAGATGTATAAAGTTCCTTTCCTTTGCCCCCTCCCACTCCCACCTCTCTCTCTCTCCTCCCATAGAGGCCAGAGGCCCAGACCAGGTGGCAGATTCCCTTCACTGAGGGACATTAGTGAACCAGTGGGATTTTATGATAATCCGGCAGCTTTCATGGTCACTTTTTTCTAGTGCCGGCCCCACAAATGACCAGATACATTGAGCTCAATTTCACAACCTGCCTCTTTCGTGGGTTCTCTCTCACGCTCCCTGTTTTAAATTAATTTTACAGGGTATTAGAAGGGGAGGATTTGCAGATGGGAAACTCAAACCACACATCATCTGACAGTCACTCGATTCATCAGGAACTGAATATCATCGGCCTTTGAATATGGAAGCAAAAAGCACCGTTCACAGCGGGGAGAAACCGTACACGTGTTCTGTGTGTGGACAAGGCTTCAGCCAATCCTCTGGCCTATCGAGACACAAGCACATTCACACCGGGGAGAGGCCGTTCACCTGCTCTGAGTGTGGGAAGGGATTCACTCAGGCATCCACCCTGCTGACACACCAGCGAGTTCACACTGGGGAGAGGCCGTTCACCTGCTCTGAGTGTGGGAAGGGATTCACTGATCCATCCAACCTGCTGAGACACCAGCGAGTTCACTCTGATGAGAGACCTTTTAACTGCTCGGACTGTGGGCAGTGTTTTAAAACTTCCTGGGAACTGATATGCCATCAACGTGTTCACACTGACGAGAGACCGTTCAGGTGCTCTCACTGCGGGACTGGGTTCAGGCAGTCATCTGATCTCACTGTCCACCAGCGCACTCACACTGGGGAGAGGCCGTTCACCTGCTCCACGTGTGGGAAGGGATTCAGTCGCTCATCCACCCTGTTGAATCACCAGCGAGTTCACTCTGACGAGAGACCTTTTAAATGCTCGAACTGTGGGAAGTGCTTTAAAAGTTCCGGGGAACTGATACACCATCAACGTGCTCACACTGGGGAGAGACCTTTCAGGTGCTCTCACTGCGGGACTGGGTTCAGGCGAACATCTGAGCTCACTGTACACCAGCGCACTCACACTGGGGAGAGGCCGTTCACCTGCTCCGTGTGTGGGAAGGGATTCACTCAGTCATCCAACCTGCTGAATCACCAGCGAGTTCACAAGTGACTGCAAGGGTTGGATTCTGCTGTTGTTGCTGCTGTTAATCACATCCAGGACTGAACCATGTTCATTCTGACAGGTGGGGATTGTTTCTGCTGATGTTAATAACTCCGGGAACTGGGCTGGAGTTTAATATTCTGGATAGATGTCAAATAAACCAGCTTTGTTTTAAACACATTGTTGTAGATTTTCTTCTTTCCCACCTGAGTGTTTAGCATCACCTGGCTGGAGCTTAGAAAGGACAATCTGGGGGAGGATCGTACGGCGGGAACAGAACTCCAGCCTGGACACAGTCCTTCAGGGCCACACTGAGAGGGGCAAACGGCACTTTGGTTTTCCTTGTCTCTCTTCACTGACAGCAAAGTTGCCGTGCGGGTTAATCTCGAGGCGTGTGAGAAACGTGTCCCAGCCGCTCTCTGCCATGGTTCAGAGCTCCTAGGCACGGAACAGAAGGCTCCTTTTAGGTATGTACCCCAGTGCTTTTTTTTTTAATGGCCTTATTAACCTGTATTGCTACTTTTAGTGATTTGTGTATCTGTATCCCTGGATCCCTCCGCTCCTCCAGCCCATTTAGACTCTTAGGGGGAAATTCGGTGGCGCCCCCTTTGGGTCGCTAACGTCACCGGGGCTAATTTTAGCCCCCTGACAAAGTTAGCGCCCCTGTGCATTATATTCGGCGGTGGCGCCCCAAGCAGGAGGCAGGGTGCTACTGGAAGCGCTCCCCTCCCTCTTTGAGGCACTACCAGTGAATTTCACGGTGCTTTGTGAAACAGCGCCATGCCTGTTGGCACATAGCACCTTGTCATAGCAGACCTCCCTCCCTGATTGAAGTGGAGGGGCATAGCACTGCGCACACCAGGGCCCTGCTGGACCACTGGGGAGCGGGGTGTCAGATCAAGAAGAGTGCCGGGCTGAGCGATCATGGCCAGCACCCCGAGGAAGAAAGGGGAAGGGGGCAGGTGCTGGCAGTCAGCCAAAATAAAATGTTGCCGCCCAACACCTGCCTTTTCAGTGGCGTCGCCGCGGCTGCAGGAACAACCCCTGACCCTGTCAGACATATCGTCCGGCAATAGGTCAGGGGTCGCATACCCAAGGTTGCAGCCGGGGTGCTGCGCATGGCGATGACGTCATTGCCGGCGGTGCAGTGCCGCGGGGCGCTACCGTCTACCGCCACCGCTAACCTCCCGCTGAATATCGCGGGAGGCACAAAGCAACCCAATTTCACCCCCTTGTCCAAATAGTGAGTGGCCTCCTTATTCTTCCCACCAAAACACACCCTCTCACACTGATCTACAGTGAAATTCATTTGCCAATTATACGCCCATTCTGAAATTTATTAATGTCTTCTTGCATTTTGTCTTCCTCAGGATTAACTCTACCTCCCAATTTGGTGTCCTCAACAAACTTTGAAATTGTACCTCTGATTCCCGAGTCCAAATCGTTTCTGTAAATGGTGAACAACAGTGATCCCAGCACCGATCCCTGTGGAACACCACTTCCCACCTTTTGCCAGTCTGAGTAGCTACTCCCAACCCCTACTCTCTGTTTTCTGTTTTGTGACCAGCTTGCTATCCATAACAGTATGTAAGATCTACAAGATGACCCAGGTCAGGCCGTGTGGAGGGAAGGGCCAGGCAGCAGAATGGATGGAGAGCTGGCTACAAAACAGGAATCAGAGGGTTGGAGTTAAGGGAAGTTTGTAGCGATCTTTCCATCCATTCTGCTGCCTGGCCCTTGACTCCACACGGCCTGACCGTGGTCATCTTGTAGACCGTACATACTGCAGACACAGTGCACCAGTGGTGGAGGGGGTGGATATTGAGTCCTGTGGCAGGGGCACTGATGAAGTGGATTTCTCTGTCCGTGAGTTTTGAGGCATCGCTAGTGGCATTTTTCACCTCTTTCCACCTTTTTAAAAAAAACCTTGCTGCCAGTTTATTAAAGCTATTAACAGCCACTCGGGTGGGACACACCAATAAATGAGGCCTTGTTTCCCTCAGAATGACAGGCCTGAACCCGAGTTAGAAAACATTTAGTAATTAAACCAGACTGGGCGGGGCCTGAGGTGCGAGTTAGTAACGGAAAATTGGTGGCCAGCGTACTTCACACCAGGGTTTCTGTATAATTTATTGATTAATTTTGTTTATTGCCCAATCTCAATCAGACTGCCGGGTCATCTTGCTGTCTGACGGAGGCGAGGGTCCCCAGTGGAGGGCTCTCTATGCGGGAGTCCTTCCCAGCACCATTGGGGATCTGGGGTGGAGACTGTTGCAGGGAGCTGTCGTGTGCAACAGTTTTTAAGCTCCTTTCTGGACTCCAAGGCCAGATGTGGTTTCTGTGGCCTAGAGGAGTCCACGGGCCGTGTATATATTCAGTGTGAGAGGTTGCAGCCCCTGTGTAGTTACCTGAAGGGGCTGCTCCTCAACTCTTGGTTACACTTTAGCCCCACGCTCCTAATCTTTGGCCGCCCGGTGCGGAGGGGGGTGGGTAAGTGGGAGGATCTTCTCCTGGACCTGCTCTTGGGCCTTGCGAAAACAGCAATTAGTAGGTCCAGGATGGGTGGGGCCCATGGGGGGTCGCTCTGGCTGCCTGCCTCTCTCCCATGGTCTTGTCCCTGCCTAGGTGGCCCTGGAGAGGGAGCAGGCGGTGTCCACCGGTTAACTTGATACCTTCCTCGACCGCTGGACATGGAAGGTATGAAGAGGCGATAATCCATCCTCACAATCACATTGTGATTGAATTATTAATTGTGTGTGTGTCACAAATACATTTCTTCTATTTTGATACAAAAGCTCTACTAGACATGTTAAACTACTAGTTATTTAATCACGGCTGCAGCTGCTGAAAGGTTGACTGTACTGAGGTTTGTGGCCAGAGCTGGCAGACATGTTGTTCTGAAGTCTGATGTCTCACACCTGAAGAGTCTGTTTATGTCGTGTTGTAATGACCTTTTTCTGTTGCCTGGTGTCAGAAATAGAAATCAAAGGAAGATGATGCCCCACTCTGTTAATCAACTCTTTGACACATTTCCATTTCTTAATTTACAAAGATCACAACTCCATTAGTGACCAATGGATTGCCAGTCTGCCACTTTTTAGTGAGGCTTGAAAGGATTCGCTGTGAAGCAACACCTGCCCATCTGTCTGTGTGTCACTGTGTTTGGATTGTGTTAGACAACAGTCCTAATATCTCGCCTACATCCATTACTATTTTTGAAATGTACTTGGAAGAAGTTGAGTTTGAATCTAACAATTCTGAAATTGGGAGCTTTTAATGATTTCTGTTTTTCACATAACTATATAGTGATGTGATCAGTCAAAGCAAATTAATAAATGGTGTTATTTACTGAACACAACTGAATAATTCTACAAGGATGCTATCGCAGTCTTCCTCAGTATTAACTACACCCCCCAATTTAGTGTCATCAGCAAATTTTGAAATTGTACTTCTGATTCCCAAGTCCAAATCATTCATGTAAATGGTGAACAACAGTGGTCCCAGCACCAATCCCCGTGGAACACCACTTCCCACCTTCCGCCCGTCTGAGTAAATACCTTTAACTCATCCCGTCACAATAACTGGACTTGTCTCCATTCCCGTGCCAAGGGGATTGCTGTACCAGACGGGAGGGGCAACATTTTGGGACTGTGGAAATGTGAATAAAATGGACGATGAATTGGCTTACAAAAATGGCTTCGCACAAGGGAAGTCTAGATTAGATTAAAGAGCAGCCCCAGCTTTGCAAAGTGCAAAGCTAGCAGAAAAGAGAGACACCTGCCCCAGCCTGCGGCCAAGTGTTAACGAGCAATAAAGATCACTGAAAGGGCTTAACTGCTAGCTAGAAGATGATTGACTAGCTATTGTGCGGTGCCCAATCACGATCCAGTACTTCAGGAAGGCATATGCAGCAGTGAGACAAGTCAGGACTTGCCCGCCAGACTGAAGACCAGATCATGGCCAAACTGAAAGAGCTTAAGTGATCCCCATTGGAGAACGCTTGTTGCCAGGGAAGTGATGTAATGACCCTTGTCCCACTGTATAAAAGGGGCTTCCCTACCGGTATTCGCTCTTAGCCAGAAGACGTGTGGATCATCAAGAGAGTCAGACACCTCCCGGGGATGTAAATGTTGGCAACACGTGCCTAACCCGGTGTGACTCTCGGGACACGAATGTACTGTAAAAGACCTCAATATACTGTGTGACCGCTGCGAACAGTTGGAAGTAATAAAATGTTGTTTTAACTCTCCGAACCGTCGAGCCTGAAATCATTCTTCGTACTACGGAACTCAAGACGAGGACCAGGAAAACCCGGTTCTAACAACTTGGCGTAGTCGACAGGATCGCAAGACATCAAGAAAGGGGAAAAAGGTAAGCACTATAATTTATTGTGCCCTTTTTGCACCCTGTCTCTGTGATCTTTATTGAACGAACCAATCGGGTAGCGTACCCTCTGGCTGGCGGTTAACGGAGCACAGTGTCCCATTGCTAGCACGCGACAGAGTCCGGGACTCTGATCTATCGATAAACTTATTCGTTAAGTCTACGACCTGTGGCAACATGACAGAACCAAGTAAAAAACCAACGACGGAAAAAGGAGGCAAAGCCCCTCCCGAAACCACGTTAGAAGAAATAGTAATCCAACTTACAGTATATAGAAAGTACATTCGACGTCCCACAACATGAATATAATATCGAACAAAAATTTGATGCCTCAAAAGGACAATGGTCCCTTGATGATATAAAAAGAGCATGGGGCAAGACCACCCGTATGAAAGGAGGGAAAAGAAAAACGGGCTGGGTATTGGCCACCTTGAAACAGTGTAGGCAGAGAGGAGAAATAACTCAGAAGGCGGCAGAGGCCAAAGAAAAAGAACAAAAAACAGCTCTCCATGAACAGATAACAAAATACAAAACCGAGTTAGAGAAACACCAAAAATGCCTTGAAAAAGCAAACCAAAGAGCAGAAAAGTGGAAGGCAAAAACCAAGAAGGAAAGGGAGGCACACAGGGAAAGCCCAAAAGTGGTGACGATTACCCCGACGCCCTTGTACCCTACCTATCCTGCAACCCCCCCTACAGCCCGTCCGGCATATGAACAGCCCACGCCCCAACCCCGATCAAACGAAGCCCATATTGCTAAAATAAATACTCCTCTTACGGACTCATCAGATGAAGAAGATATAACCGAGAAACCACCCCCACGCCTTGCCCCCATCAGGTTACAAAAACATGAAGTAGGCGGCCGAAATCTCCGAATTTATACCTATTACCCGGCCAACCCAAAAGATATAGATCAATGGGCAACTGATATGCCGCACCCAAAGAAAAGCGGAGTATAAGCCTGTCAGTTCTTGGAACGAAAAAGAACAATCTATAACCTGCACCCATTTGATGGATGCCAGGTTATAGCAGTAGTAGTTAGCGCAAGAGAGTCGGCCGCCCTGATGGCAATAGTAAATATGGCCATCCCCAGACGAGCAAACGCCCTACTTAACACAGCCAGACAAGCACACCAAGCGGCATTAGCGGCGCATCAAGCAGCCAACCCACCTCCAGCTGCCGGAGCCGCACTCCCTGCCGTACCACCTCCAGCTCCACCAGTCCTAATAGTCCCCCCTGACCTAGCTATGATAGAATCATACAGCCAAAAAGCGCAGCTTTTGACCAAACTGCTAAAGGACAATCCGGGTTCCAGGGATCAGATCGCATTAAACCCAGAGCAAATGCGGACGTTCGAAGAACTGAAGCGCGCCCTATGTAGCACACCGGCTTTAGTCATTCCCGATGCGCGGATGCCATTCCGCCTCTATGTACACGAAAAGGACGGGTATATGACAGCAGTACTAACCCAGGCCCACAGAGATAGACACAGGCCCGTAGGATACTATAGTACCCAGTTGGATTTGGTGGCCCAAGGATGGGGTAACTGTCTGAGAGCTATGCAAGCAACCTGCCTAGCAATAGAAGTTACAGCCCCGGTAGTTTTATCACAAAAGTTGGTGGTCCAATGCCCGCACACCGTCCATGCTATGTTAGGAATGAATAAGGTAGCTCAAGTGACCGCCTCTCGATGGACCCGATGGACCACGATTATGGAAACAGATAATTTGACCATTACTAAATCCGGACCGGGCAATCCAGCAAGCATGGTGCCCCTGACAAACCCCGAAGAACTAGAAAGTGATCACGACTGTGTAAACCTGTTAGACGCCATGCAGCAGAGGGCTGAGATGCAGGAACTACCCTTACACAATCCCGAAATGGTCCTTTACACGGATGGGTCATCCTTTGTGGAAAAAGGAACCTGATTGGCAGGGTGGGCGGTTACAACAGAATTCGCAGTAGTACGAGCAGGAAGTATGGGAGGAGGGGCCTCAGCACAACAGGCAGAACTAGTCGCCCTCACCCAAGCCTGTCTCTATGCTCGAGACAAGACGGCCAATATATATACCGATTCTAGATATGCCTTTGGCATCGCTCATGACTTTGGACAATTATGGAAACAAAGAGGTTTTCTGACAGCTGCAGGTACACCCATAAAAAATGGAAGAGAGGTAACAGCATTAATGGATGCCATCCAGTTACCCGAAGAAGTGGCCATACTAAAATGTAAGGGCCATAACAAAGAAGATACCCCTGAAGCTAGGGGCAATGCTAGGGCAGACGAAGCAGCAAAATACGCCGCCTGTACCATTACCCCCCCAACACCTCAGGTGCGATATATCACGACAAACAACGACCAAGGGGACATCCTACTAATGCAAAGAGAGACCCCAAGGGAGGAACAATGGACATGGTTAGAAAATGGGTTGCAAGCCAATAAAGATGGCATATGGCAACATCTCAAAACGGGAGCAGTAGGATGCCCAAAGAAACTGATGCCGTTTTTGGCCCAACAAATACACTCGTGTGGACACATAGCCGCACAGCAAATGACAGCCAGATTCCAGAGAAACTGGTGGGCAAAAGGGTTTCGAACTCAAGCCCAAAGAATAGTGGAGCAATGTGTGACATGCCAAAAAGTAAATACCAGACAAAAAATTGAAGTACCAATGTTAAAAGCACCTGCTCCGGCAGGGCCCTTCCAACATTTGCAGGTCGACTATATTTCCTTGCCAAAATGTCAGGGATATACAGATGTATTGGTGATGGTCGATCGCTTTTCACGATGGATCGAAGCCACCCCAGTTCGAAGCGCCACCGCTGCTGCAGCCGCAAAAGTCTTGTGTAAAGATTACATTCCTAGATGGGGCGTGCCCTTATGTATTGACTCAGACCAAGGCACACATTTTACGGGGGAAATAATTAAAGAACTTTGTAGACTACTACAAATACAATGGTCATTGCATTGCCCATACTACCCCCAATCATCGGGACAAGTGGAAAGAGCAAACAGGACAATTAAACAACGGCTCACTAAGTATCACTCTCAAGGAATGCCATGGCCTCAGGCCCTACCCCTCGTCCTATGTAGTATTCGAGCCACCCCGAATAGGACCACTGGACTCCGTCCCTATGAGGTCGTTACCGGTAGACCAATGTCGCTACCCGGAACAATAGATCTACGTAGGGCTGACATTCATCTTCTAAGTGATACAGTACTAAAGTATTGTAAAGATCTAACAGATGCTGTCAGTTTTGCTTCCCAACAGGTCAGCGCAGCTTGGCAAGAACCCCCACCGGGAGGACACAGTTTAGTCCCCGGGCTACAAGTTTGGGTAAAGAAAATAAAGCCAGCCCCCCTGGAAGACAAGTGGGAAGGTCCGTATGTCATCCTGTTGACCACAGGAGCAGCCGTGAAAGTACAAGGAAAAAAAAAGCTTGGATACACGCGACACACGTGAAAAGAGATACGACAGGAGCCCCAACAGAAGAATAAATTGGACTTATTGTGTACCATGATTCCCATCAGCATATTGCTAGCCATCTCCTTTACCCTTTTTCTAACATGGGTAGGAGTTATAGAGAATAACTTATTTTATCAGACCCACCTACAGATACACGGAGACCGGAGTGTATGCTACAGAAATTACTGTATGGTTTGATTGTTATAAGTGGCGTAATTTTGGGAATTATTATTTTTGTAACTATTATCAAATGTTGTATAAGTCGTGCAGGAGCTACTATACTCCCTCGCCTCTCCCGAATTAGGGTAGAAGTAGACGCAGCAGAGGAGGGGAAACCCCCAGAGGAAGCCTGTTCGGTCCTACACAGTTGTCTGTAAACTCGAAATTAAAACCCTTTTGGTTGTGTTCATGGCCAGAACACAAACAAAACGGAGCCACTGGGTATGGTCTTGATAAAGTGCACTATCAGGAGGATACCTTGTATATAATGATTCTTGGAGATTGTACAAAGAATCAAAGGGCGGAATGTGGAAATGTGAATAAAATGGACGATGAATTGGCTTACAAAAATGGCTTCGCACAAGGGAAGTCTAGATTAGATTAAAGAGCAGCCCCAGCTTTGCAAAGTGCAAAGCTAGCAGAAAAGAGAGACACCTGCCCCAGCCTGCGGCCAAGTGTTAACGAGCAATAAAGGTCACTGAAAGGGCTTAACTGCTAGCTAGATGATGATTGACTAGCTATTGGGCGGTGCCCAATCACGATCCGGTACTTAAGGAAGGCATATGCAGCAGTGAGACAAGTCAGGACTTGCCCGCCAGACTGAAGACCAGATCATGGCCAAACTGAAAGGGCTTAAGTGATCCCCATTGGAGAACGCTTGTTGCCAGGGAAGTGATGTAATGACCCTTGTCCCACTGTATAAAAGGGGCTTCCCTACCGGTATTCGCTCTTAGCCAGAAGACGTGTGGATCATCAAGAGAGTCAGACACCTCCCGGAGATGTAAATGCTGGCAACACGTGCCTAACCCGATGTGACTCTCGGGACACGAATGTACTGTAAAAGACCTCAATACACTGTGTGACCACTGCGAACAGTTGGAAGTAATAAAATGTTGTTTTAACTCTCCGAACCGTCGAGCCTGAAATCATTCTTCGTACTACGGAACTCAAGACGAGGACCAGGAAATCCCGGTTCTAACAGGACTCTCGATTCTCCACCGATTCCCATTCCCCTTCTTTCTGGTGGATAATGGAGGTGCCACTGTGTGTAATGTGCAAGTCAGTAAGAGCTGTCAGCGAGGATTAATCAGCACTTTCTAATTGGAGATGATAGTCAATGGAATCTTTCAGACAATGAATTGTAGATTTTATAGCAAAGATTAATATACGATTGAAGTAAAAGTTCATAATTTTATCGTAAAATATTTCAGGAACACTCATCAGAAATTAAGGGGAAAGATCAGACAGCAGTACTTAAAGGGACACTGCAGCCCCGACAACTCAAATCAGCTATATATCCAGAATATTAAAATCCAGCCCAGTTATAGGGGTTATTAACATCAGCAGAAACAAACCCCAACTGTCAGAATGAACATGGTTCAGTCCTGGATGTGATTAACAGCAGAATCGAACCTCTGCAGTCACTTGTGAACTTGCTGGTGTCTCAGCAGGTTGGATGACATTGAATCCCTTCTCACACACTGAGCAGGTGAACGGCCTCTCCCCGGTGTGATCTCGCTGGTGTGTCAGCAGGTTGGATGACTGAGTGAATCTCTTCCCACACACGGAGCAGGTGAACGGCCTCACCCCAGTGTGAGCTCGCTGGTGTGTCAGCAGGTTGTATGACTGATTGAATCCCTTCCCATACACGGAGCAGGTGAATGGCCTCTCCCCAGTGTGAATGCGCTGGTGTCTCAGAAGGTCAGAGGAATTAGTGAATCCCTTCTCACACACAGGGCAGGTGAACGGTCTCTCCCCAGTGTGAATGCACTGGTACTCAATGAGGTGAGATGACTGCCTGAACCTCTTCCCACAGTGAGAGCAACTGAATGGTCTCTCCTCAGTGTGAAGTTGCTGGTGTGTCAGAAGGTGGGATGACTCACTAAATCCCTTCCCACACTTGGAGCAGGTGAACGGCCTCTCCCCGGTGTGACTGCATTGATGAGTTTCCAGCCGGGACGGGGAGCTAAATCCCTTCCCACAGTCCCCACATTCCCACAGTTTCTCCATGGTGTGGATGTCCTTGTGTCTCTCCAGGTTGGACAATCGGTTGAAGCCTCATCCACACACACATGTGTACGGTTTCTCCCCGCTGTGAATGGTGCAATGTTTTTTCAGACTGTGTAACTGGTTAAAGCTCTTTCCACAGTCAGTGCACAGGAACACTCTCACTCGGGTGTGTGTGTCTCGGTGCTTTTCCAGTCACACCGATCTTTGAAATCTTTTCCCACAGACAGAACAAACAAACATTTCTCCTTCCACATTCAAAGGCCGATGATATTCCCTGTAAAAGCAGTTTACAAAAGACATCACTGTAAGTTCAGGATTAAATTTCGGAACAGATAATTCTAGTTTCTATGGAACATTCTCTCCTCTCTTATTACATAGAATTACACAGATTGTACAGCACAGAAACAGGCCGATCGGCCCAACTGGTCCATGTGGTGTTTATGCTCCACACGAGCCTCCTCCCATCTCTCTTCATCTCACCCTATCAGCATCTCCTTCTATTCCTTTCTCCCATGTGTTTATCCAGCTTCCCCTTAAATACATCCATGCTCTTCACCTCAACTACTCCCTGTGGCAGCAAGTTCCACATTCTCAGCACCCTCTGGGTGAAGGAGTTTAATCTAAATAGGACTTCCCTGGGCAGCCAATCAGCACTGCTGCCTCTTTTGTGCATTTCCTGGCGAGGCAAAACAGTTGATATTTTCTGATCAAAAAGAGCTGAGCTCGGCAGCATTAGTCCAGTTTTGCCTCCTTTGGAGACCAGGTGTACGAGTAGAGTGAGCGCAGCCTTCACAGCAACTGCAATAAAATTGTTACAGTTGTGAAGGAACTTTGTGTCAGTGCACTGGACCGCAAACAAAGTATGTGTGTCAATTATTGTCTTATTACCCTACTGTAAAGTGTCTTGAGATGTTTTAAAAGCTCTATATAAAGGTAAGTTGTTGTTGGTGTATAGAGAACTCTTGAAATTTAGTGAAATGATCAATAACCAAGGAAGATCATTTCTTTGGTTCTGTTAGTTTTCATAGAATCATTGAAAAGTACAGCACGAAGGAGGCCATTCGGCCCATCGTGCCTGTGCTGGCTCTTAGAAAGTGCACTCGTGCTTAGTCCCACATCCCTGCTTGTTGTCTGTAACCCTGTAAGATCCTCATCCTCAAGTACCCGCCCAACTCCCTTTTAAAATCATTGATGGAATCAGCTCATGACCTTTTCAGGTCGAGCGTTCCAGATCCTGACAACTCTCTGAGTTTTATTCAATTGTTACCACAGTTCCTTCTGTGGAGGTTTAATAATAAATGCATTTTGCTGTGAAAGTAATTAAAACATTCCTAGTATATAAATAGACAGATGCATCAAAATATTAAAATTGTGGGAGGGAGGGCAGTGCTCGCCAGGGCCCAATAAACAATGGAATTCTTCTTTCCCAACCCAATGCTCAGAAGCTGAAGTCCCAGAGCTGCCTCTGGCTCGGTTCCACCTGCCCTATTCTGACAAGCTGAGGTGTTGGTCAGTGCACTGTGATTGCCCTGTGGGCAGAAAATGGAAAATCTAGAAATATAACCGGAATAACACATTTTAACCCCAAAGCTGTAAATCCCCATCCCACACACTCTCCCTCCTCCCTGTGCTGAAATCCAAACCCATCGCACCATCTCCAACATTTCTTTCCTCCACTCCCTGTTTTCCCCCTCCCTCTACTCTGGTTGGGTTCAGTTCTACACCTGCTGTGTGCAGAGTGAGAATAAAATCAATGAGTCAATGATTGTCTCTCTTGGTCACTGGGACCCTGAAGCCCTGCCCACTCTCTGTTCCTGTACAAAGATGGCCGTGCATGCGCCCTGCTGCAGGTCGAACCGGTCTGTCTTTCCTTCACCAAGATGGTGGCGCGTAACCCGGGTCTGTCACCGAGAAAAAGCCTCACCGCTGCCGTCTGGCGGAACACATTCGGCCACTGGATCTCATTCGGGCCTGAGACCGTTCTCCAACTTTATAAACCCTGCGGCGCGGCATACCCAGAGTTTATTTATTTATTTATTTATTTATTTTAATGACATTCACAGATCTCAAGTCTCGGCTCTTTGTACAAAGTCACAAGGCCTCATGCCTACAAGGCAGGGGTCCCAGTCTCTTCAAGTTAATGATGTGATCTCCAAGCTTCTTGATCATCTTCACTTGTTCATCCAGATAGTGGGTCTCCAGAAATTCGCACAGTTGAGGGTCGGCGCTCCCAATGGAGAGTTTGTGCAGATCCAGCAGACTCTGGTTGACATTCTTCTCCATCTGCAGGGCTCTCTGCATCGCGGAGCGGAGCCTCCCCTTCTCCCAGCTGAACAAATGGACTGTAAAGAAGCTTAAAAACACTGGATTAATTAAAAAAACTTATCAAATTAAATTAAAATCACATTGGCCGGGGTGGTGATGCACTCCAGTCCCCGTGGTGCCCACCAGTCTCGGAAGGCCTCAAGCATGCCAGCAGACACCGCGTGCTCCATCTCCAGGGCAACCCGGGCACGAACATAGCCATGGAAGAGAGGCAGGCAATCGGGCCTATCGACCACCCGCTGCCTGGACCTGTTTCTGGCCACTTTGGCCAGGCCCAGGAGCAGTCCTACAAGGAGTTCCTCCGACCTGCCCTCTCTCCTCCGCACCGGGTGGCCGTAGATCAGGAGCGTGGGACTGAAGTGCAGCCAAAAATCAAGGAGCAGCCCCTTCAAATAATGGAACAGGGGCTGCAACCTCTCACATTCCACATAAACATGGAACACGGACTGCTCTAGGCCGCAAAAATAGCAAGAGGCCTGGGAGTCTGTGAACTTACTTAAAATCTTATTGCACGGGACTGCTCCATGCAACACCCTCCAGGCCAAGTCCCCAATAGATAAAGGGAGGACTCCCGCATAGAGAGCCCCCCATTGGGGACCTCCGCCGGACAGCAAGATGGCACGCCAAGGCGTGTCCAGACAGCAGGTGAAGGTGGCAAAGTGGAGAGTGTGCAGGAGCAGCCGGTACAGGAAACCCCTCCGCGCAGAACTGAAAGGCATGGAGGGCATTTCCCCGAGATGGCTCAAGTTGTGAGGTGCCGGTCCCCGAGAGGGGTTTCGGGGCCGCGCGCCGATGAGGAATTACGTTTGAACAGGGTTCAGTTAGGACGGGATCGCCCCACATGCCTGAGCCTCCTCGATACACCTAGTGGAGTCGGGGCCCAGTGCCGCTTTCAGCGTCTCGATGGCTTTGGCTGCGAGCCGGACATTGGCCCAGGACAGGCGCTACACCAGCTCCTCCGGCACCATCCAGCCCACTCCTCTGCCATTAAGCAGGTCCCCAACTCTGGTCACCTTACCAGGCCAGCCGCCCGATCCAGCAGTCACGGAGGTGCGGATTCCTGAGCAGCAGCTCCTGAAGGAGAGCCACCACTCCTGACGGGGGAGAACTCCGCTTGGAGGCGATGCTGTTCCAGACCCATAGCAGTTCCTGGTAGAAGACAGGCAACTCTTGCAGGTAGGCATGCGTATGACCCAATTCCACAAACAGGAGCTGCGTGTCATAGTTGAGGCCGTGCAGATGGCGGAAGAAATACATCGCCAGCGCACACCATCGAGGAGGATTCTCGATGTACAGGTATCTCTGCAGGCTCCGAAGATGGAAAGTCGCCGCCCGGGTGCGAAGGCACACCAGCACCTGACCGCCCTCCCTAAGCGGGAGACTCAGAACTGCGGCAGAGACCCAGTGCTTCCCTTTGTCCCAGAAGAAGTCAATGAGCTTCTTCTGCATCTTGGCGACAAACGCAGGGGGCGGGATCAAAGTGACCAACCGGTACCACAACATGGCAGCCACCAGCTGGTTTATGACCAGCACTTGACCCCTGTAGGACAACACTCGGAGCAGTCCTGTCCAGCGTCCTCGGCGAGTGGTGACTTTGGCCTCCAGCTCTTGCCAGTTCGCCGGCCAGGCGTCCTCGGTGGGGCTGAGGTAGACTCCTAAGTAGAGGAGGTGCATGGTGCTCCAGGCGAAGGGCCTGAACTCCTCCGGCAGGGAGTCCACCCGCCACTGGCCCACCAGGAGTCCAGAACATTTCTCCCAGTTGATCCTGGCGGAGGATGCGTCCGAGTAAATCTGCTGGCATTCTCGCATCCTCCGCAAGTCAGCGGGATCCGTGACCATGAGAAGCACGTCATCGGCGTAAGCCGAGAGGACGACTTCCACGCCCGGCCCTTGCAGAGCCAGTCCCATCAACCTCTTCCGCAAGAGGCGCAGGAAAGGCTCCACGCAGATGGCATATAACTGACCGGACATGGGGCATCCCTGACGCACCCCCCTCCCGAAGCGAAGGGGCGCCGTCAAAGACCCATTAACTTTAATCAGACACTCCGTGGCGGTGTACAGAAGTCGGATCCGGGCGATGAAATGCGTCCCGAACCCGAATGCGTGCAGAGTTCCGAAGAGATACTCGTGATCCACCCTGTCGAACGCCTTCTCCTGATTCAGGAAAAGGTGACCGACAGACCAGCCCTCTGGGAATGGTGGACCAGATCCCGGACCAGATGGATGTTATCATGGATAGTCTGGCCCGGGACCATGTAGGACTGGTCGGGGTGGATCATGTGGGCCAGCATGGTGCCAAGGCGGGCAGACATGGCCATGGCAAAAATTTTATAATCCGTGCTAAGGAGGGAGACCGGGCACCAGTTTTTTAAAAGGCGGAGATTGCCCCTCTTAGGCAGTAGGATAATGACCGCCCTGCGCCAAGAGAGGGGCATCTCCCCGGTCACCAGACTTTCCCCCATGACCCCCGCTTAGTCGCCCCCCAGGACATCCCAGAATGCCCTGTGGAACTCCACAGTCAGCCCGCCCAGCCCCGGGGACTTTCCCCTCGAGAGCTGGCTGAGGGCGCCAGTCAGCTCCGCCAAGCTTAGCGGAGCGTCCAATTTTTCGGCGCCCACCCGGCCGACCTTCGGCAGCTCCTCCCACAAAACTTTGCACGCATCCTTGCTGGACGGATCTGGAGAGAACAGAGCCCCGTAATAGGCCCGGGTCTCCGCACTGATCCCTTCCGGATCCAAGACCAGTGATCTATCGTCGGCCAGCAGCCCCAAGAGCTGCTTACGGACCCCCCATCTTTTTTCCAGCGAGTAGAAGAAGGGGGAGCCGCGGTCCAGGTTCCGGAGGATCTGGATCCGCGACCTCACGTACGCACCTCGGGACCCGACGAGCTGCAGGTCCTTCAGTGCGCCCTTCTTCTCTTTGTACACCATCCGCAGGGCTGGGTCATTGACGACTTGACCGAGACGGGACTCCAGTTTGAGCACCTCACTCTGCAACCGCCCGACCCGGGCCTCCCGCCTCTTGGTCGACCCCCTCGCGTACTCCTGACAGAAGAGATGGACGTGAGCCTTGCCCACGTCCCACCATAGCCTCAAGGAGGGGAAGCCCCCCCGCTTCCTTCTCCAGTCAGCCCAGAACTGACGAAATGAATCCCGGAACAGCTCGTCCTCCAGCAGCAGATTGTTAAAATGCCAATACGCAGACCCCACCGTGCGCGTAACAGAACAAGCTCCGCCCACACCAGGTGGTGGTCCATGCATGGCACCGGCCGCATGGAAGCTGCCGGAATGCAGGAGACGTACGCCCGGGAAATGTAAAGGCGGTCGATTCTGGACCTTCCTCCTCCAGACCTCACGTAAGTGAAGGCGCTGGAGTCGGGATGAAAATTTTGACAGACGTCCACCAAGTTGAAGGACCCGACCAGGTCCTTCAACTTCTCCATCGCCGCCAGGCCGTACGGGGGACCTGAATGGTCCCTCACCTCGAGGCTGCAATTAAAATCCCCCCCGAGGATGACGCACTCGCCGACGTCGATGGAGCCCAGAAGAGCGGACACTTCTTCAAAGAAGCGCACTTGCTGCGCACCGGCCACGGGGCATACATGTTCACTAGATGGAGCGGCACGCCCCCCAGGCAAACAGTGACCTGGAGCAAGCAGCCCGGCACGTGCTCCTTGACCCCCAAGATCTCCAGCTGAAAATGCGGGGCCAGCAAGATAGCCACCCCGCTGGAATAGTTGGAGAGGTGACTCATGCTGACCCCTCCTTGCCACTCCAGGGGCCACGTGGCCTCATCCTCGGGAATGGTGTGGGTTTCTTGCAGGAAGCACACCGCATACCTCCCGTCCCGGAGGACCGAGAAGTTATTAAATCTACGGCGCGCATCTCTGCTGCCATTGATGTTGAGGCTGGCTATGGTTATCTTCATGACAAGAGCATAGTGCAACCTCTACTTAACCTAATGGGAGGAGGGAGAGTGGCTGCTATTCGAACTTCACTCCCTCAGCAGCCCAGCGAGGAACTTGTTGATCCGATGCTGCTCGCGCGGCCTCATGCCCTCATCCGCACCCATGAATTTGACAGCGGCACGGATGGAGCCAACGAGCAGCACGAGATCTGACCATCTGCCTAGGGCCTTGGAGGCGGGGCAGTTCTTTAGTACGTGCCCCACATCCTTACAGGCGTGGCACCGCACACCGTCCGACGTCCAAAAGATGCGGTAAGCAGCCCCCTCGTGACAGACAATAAAAGTGCCCTCGGTGTCCTCCTCCCACGCCAGCTGAACAAAAAGCTGGCGCCGGAAGGAGAAGACGTGCTGGAGGCTGGCCTCTCTGCATCCGAGCGGGGTTGGTGTGATCCCCGACCTCACCTCCCCCAGTTGACGTAGATGGGGGAGGAGGAGCTCAACCGAAACAAAGGGCGGGATGTTTGATAAGAGGATCCTCTGCACGGTGGCCTCGAGAGGATCCACCGGCAGGAAGGTCCCGCCCAGGGTGAGCCCCTTGGTTACGGCCAAGGACACCGCCCGCTCCAAAGCCAGGAAGAACACAGCCTTGCCGTACATTTTCGAGGCGGCGATGATGGCTGAAGGGCTGACAACCTCAGCCATGGCCTTCACGCACGCCTCAATAGTCATGTTGGGGTGAGTGTAGCTCTTCACCCCGTGTTTTTTAGTGAGAAGCTGGAAAGGTGACGGGGCAGCAGAAGCAGCGGGAGCAGCCTTGGCCGTGGCTGCCACACTTGCGTATGATTTTGCTGGCCCCATCACCGGCGATGATGTGGTCACCATCGTGGGGCGCTTATTATAAAGGGCTACACCCACCCAAGTCACAGGCCTGGCGATCTTAATGGCCTCAATGGTTGTTTTCCCTGAGCAGAGGGAACTTTAAAAGTGAAGGCGCACCTCTCCCCTTGTTGATTAAATTGGGAGAGGGGCCTTCACCCCTCTGCTCAACGGGCAATTAATGGATATGAGGTGCCTCTTTAGAGAGAGACAAAGAGAGAGAGAAAGGGGGGTGGGAAGGAGGGAGGCCGCAGGGGCTGGGTCTCCACTCAAGATGGCGGGTGGGTGCTCGCAGGGGTGCACTCTCTGAAAAATAAGTCTCTATTGATGGTCTTCTTGTGGGGGGAGAAGATGTCTTCACCTGGGAAAATAAAGCTGGAGATGCCCAGGCTCAGTCCACCACCAGGTCTTAACGATGTGATAATTAAATGATGACTTCGCCTGTGCAGCTCCAGCTGTCCCAGGTCAAGCAATAGGGAGGGGTGCTTGCTAGTGGTGTGTGTGGCCTAGTTTTTACAAGAACCACACACACTCACACACACCCCTAGATGTTTACTTCTCCTTCTTTCCTCCCCCCCACTTAAATACAAAGTCTTTATGAGAGTGCACCATGAGACACCCACCTGTAGAAATTTTCCAACGGCTCTCCCTCCTTCTGAACAGATGTAGGATGTTCATTTTTCTCCCCTCTCTCCCTCTCCTGTAATGGAGACCAGTTGGGGAAACAATGATGGAATGGCTTCCCTTTGTTGTTAGCTCTGGTCTGGTCTCCTGGTCTCTCCTCTCCTCTGGCACCCCAATAGTAGCTGCAGCAGCAACAGATGTGGTCTCTCCTCCTGGACACAGAGAGAGAGAGAGAGAGACCTCTCCTCTCCTCTCTTCTCTTCTGGCACAGCAGCAGCACAAGATCCTGGCTGGCTATCAGGGATCCCGGGGTTCATTAACCCACTCCCTGAGCGTTCCCGATCCCAACAACTCTCTGAGTGAAAACATTTCTCCTCATCTTTGTCATCCGATTGAGATTGGGCCATTTTTCACCACCTGTAGGGGTGACTCTGAGTTGCCCCAGTGACACCAGATGGGAGCAAAACCCATGAAGGCAAGTGCCCCAGTGCCCCACAGATATTAAACAACCAATAACCGGTTACTTGGGTTTATACACAGAGGAATAGAATATAAAAGCAAAGAGATGATGCTGAAACTTCATAAATCACATGTTAGGCCTTAGCTGGAGTGTTGTGGACAAGTCTGGGCCCCACACTTGAGGAAAGGTGTAAAGGCCTTAGAAAGGGCCCAGAGGAGGTTTACCAGGATGTTACCTGGGATGAGGGACTTCAGTTATGAGGAGAGGTTGGAAAAGTAATAAAATTAATTGAAATTAATAATCCGGTAGGGTTGTCCTGGTACATTCTACTGCCTTATGATTTGGGCTTTAAGCAGAAGTCCAAATTGCTCAGGCAGTATTGTGTAAGCCACAAAGAATATACTCCATCTATTATTCTATAATAAGGGCTGAGACTGAAGGTTTTTATGGCCACAGATCAAGAGATCATAATAGAAGCATATTGACAGACTGGTGAGGCCACACCTGGAATATTGCGTACAGTTTTGGTTTCCATATTTAAGAAAAGATATACTTGCTCTCGAGGCGGTTCAGAGAAGGTTCACTCGGTTGATTCCGGAGATGAGGGGGTTGACTTATGAGGAAAGGTTGAGTAGGTTGGGCCTCTACTCATTGGAATTCAGAAGAATGAGAGGCGATCTTATCGAAACATATAAGATTGTGAGGGGGCTTGATCGGGTGGATGTGGGGAGGATGTTTCCACTGATGGGTGAGACTAGAACTAGGGGGCATAATCTTAGAATAAGGGGCTGCCCTTTCAAAACTGAGATGAGGAGAAACTTCTTCACTCAGAGGGTAGTAAATCTATGGAATTTGCTACCTCAGAGAGTTGTGGAAGCTGCGACATTAAATAAATTTAAAATGGAGATAGACAGTTTCTGAGCTGATAAGGGAATTAGGGGTTACGGGGAGCGGGCAGGGAAGTGGATGTGAGTCTAGGTTCGGATCAGCCATGATCCTATTGAATGGCGGAGCAGGCCCGAGGGGCCGTATGGCCGACTCCTGCTCCTACTTCTTATGTTCTAAGTTCGGACTGTCCTCCTTGGAACAGAGAAGGTTCAGAGATAATTTAATAGAGGTTTTCAAGATGGTGAGCGATTTTGATAGGATAAATTGGGAAAGAAACATTCGCTCTGGTGAGTGGGTCAATAACTAGAGGTCAAAGATTCAAAAATATTGGCAAAAGATCTAGAGGAGAGATGAGGAGAAATGTTTCCACTCAGAGTTGTGGGGATCGGGAACACTCGACCTGAAAAGATGGTGGAAGCTGATTCCGTTAATAATTGTAAAGCAGAGTTGGACGGGAACTTGAGCAACTGACAGGGTTACGGACAAAAAGTGAGGATGTGGGACTAAACACGACGACTCTTTCAAAGAGCCGGCACAGGCACGATGGGCCGAATGGCCTCCTTCTGTGCTGTAAGTCTCTATGAATCTATTCTGTGAATAATAACTGTACAATACAGCGACACTCACAAATAATAATTCAATCATAATGTGATTGTGAGGATCGATTATTGCCACTTAGAATCATAGAAAGTTACAGCACGGAAGGAGGCCATTTCAGCCCATCGTGTCCGCGCCAGCCAACAAAGAGCGATCCAGCCTAATCTCACTTCCCAGCTCTTGGTCCATAGCCCTGCAGGGTAAAGCATCCCAAGTGCACATCCAAGTACTTTTTAAATGTGGTTAGGGTTCCTGCCTCTACCACCCTTTCAGGCAGTGAGTTCCAGACCCCCACCACCCTCTGGGTGAAGAAATTTCCCCTCAAATCCCCTCTAAACCTTCCCCCAATTACTTTAAATCTGTGCCCCCTGGTTTTTGACCCCTCTGCTAAGGGAAATAGGTCCTTTCTATCCACTTTATCTATGCCCCTCATAAATTTATACACCTCAATAAGGTCTCCCCTCAGCCTCCACTGTTCCAAGGAAAACAGACCCAGCCTATCCAGTCTTTCCTCAGAGCTAAGATTCTCTACTCCCGGCAACATCCTTGTAAATCTCCTCTGTACCCTCTCTAGTGCAATCACATCTTTCCTGTAATGTGGTGACCAGAACTGCACGCAGTATTCTAGCTGAGGCCTAACTCGTGTTTTATACAGTTATAGCATAACCCCCCTGCTCTTGTATTCTATGCCACGGCTAATAAAGGCAAGCATTCTGTACACCTTCTTAACCACCTTATCTACCTGGCCTGCTACCTTCAGGGATCTGTGGACATGCACTCCAAGGTCCCTTTGTTCCTCTACACTAATCAGTGTCCTAACATTTAATGTGTATTCCCTTTCCTTGTTAGTCCTCCCCAAATGCATTACCTTGTGGGAGACTACAGTCTCCCGTGTAAAGAAATAGGCAACACAGCAAGCTACAAGAAATAGGTCTTTACTCCAATTCTCACAATACAGTACTGAATTCATAAAGCCCGCGAGCCTGTGATGACTCACGGATTGGTCACCTGCTGGAACCTGATTGGTTTTCCTTCTCTCAGCAGCAGGCAAGTCTGAACATGCCTTATTCCTCTCAGCTTGCAACTGTCTTGCGGGGGGAGGGGAATACAGCAGTTAAAAGGGGATTATACAGGTTTATCTACATACACACAGTGTTTCCCCAATGTGGCAACGCCACATACGCCCCCCCAGAATCCTCGTTAACTGTAAAAGTCAGTCTCTGCGGAGGTTTGACCAAACGGCCGTAGCGGCTGTAGTAGCCATCTGGCGTGTGAGGAGGGCTGTCTGGGAGGTCGGCCGGTTGGTTCATCGGCTGGTCTGGCGGCTGGTCTGCCAGTGGGCTGGCTGGATGGGCTGCCGGCGAAGGTGGGGTGGTGGCCGGGAAGTAAGGTTCTGGCGTGTCTTGGTCCTCTTGTGGGGCCGCCGCCAACGCGGGAGGTCTGCCCCGCCATGGGGGAAGAGCCGGATGAAACAGGAAGCTGAGGTCCAGGTGCGCCAGTTTGAGGCGGTCTACTGAAACAAGGTCCAGCTTCCCGCCGACGTCGATAAGAAAAGCTTTGTCCCCCGTCTCCAATACTGAGAAGGGGCCGGTGTATGGTGCCTGCAGCGGGCCTCTGTGCGCGCGTCCCAGCGCACGAAGATGAACTCCACATGTCGTAAGTCCCAAGGCACGTAGGACGGCTGCGGGCCATGTTGCAAAGTGGGCACTGGACGGAATTGCTGGGCCACGTCCTGGTGCAGGGAAAGCTGTCTGGCGGCCGACCACGGCTCCGTTGTCAGGGGGAGGAAGTCGCCTGGTACTCTGAGCGGTTGGCCGTAGACCATCTCGGCCGCAGAGGTGCGGAGGTCCTCTTTGGGCGCGGTGTGCAATCCCAGGAGGACCCAGGGTAGTTTGTCGATCCAGCTGGTGTCGGCCAGGCTGTCGCGGAGGGAGGCTTTCAAGGAACGATGAAAGCGCTCGCAGAGCCCGTTGGCCTGCGGGTGGTAGGCTGTTGTCCTGTGCAACTTGGTGCCAAGGCCGGCGGTGATGGCATTCCACAAGTGGGAGGTGAACTGGGGGCCTCTGTCCGAGGGTATGTCGGTCGGCACACCGAACCGGGCCACCCATGTCAAGACGAATGCTCGCGCGACGTCGGTCGTGGTGGTGGAGGCGAGTGGAACTGCCTTGGGCCATCTGGTGGTGCGGTCGACGATCGTGAGCAGGTGTGTGAAACCGTGCGACGGCGGCAAGGGGCCTACCAGATCGACGTGGATGTGGTCGAAACGCCTCTCGGGCACCGGGAAACACTCCAATGGCACCTTGGTGTGCTGTTGGACCTTAGCGCGCTGACACGCCATGCATGTGTTGGTCCAGTCTCTCACATCCTTGTGGAGTCCAGGCCAGACGAACTTGGTGGACATGAGTTTCTGAGACGCACGCATCCCTGGATGTGAGAGGCCGTGGATGATGTCGAAAACTCGCTTGCGCCAGGCGGATGGGACGACCGGCCTAGGCGAGGGGACTGAGACGTCGCACAGGAGGGTTGTGCCGGCTGCGTGGAAGTGGATGTCGGCCAGAGTGAGGCTGGTGGTTGACGTCCTGAGGGCCTGGATCTCCGCGTCGGTGGCCTGGTCTCTCGCCATGCTGGCGTAGTTGATGCCCAGGTGCATTGCATGGAGCGAGGGTCTTGAGAGGCAGTCGGCCACCAAATTGTCCTTGCCGGCGACGTGGCGGATGTCCGTGGTGAACTCCGAGATGAAGTTGAGCTGGCGCTGTTGGCGCGTGGACCAGGGTTCGGTTACTTTGGCCATGGTGAAAGTGAGCAGCTTGTGGTCCACGAATGCGGTGAACGGCCGGCCTTCCAGGAGGAAACGGAAGTGCCGGATTGCCAGGAACAGGGCCAGGAGCTCTCTGTCGAACGTGCTGTAGGCCTGCTCGTTCTTGCACAGCTGTCGGCTGAAAAATGCCAGTGGCTGCCACGCGCCTTCGACCCACTGTTGCTGGACAGCACCGACGGCATAATCCGAGGCGTCCATGGTGAGGGCGGTCTTGGCGCCCGGGATGGGGTGGGCCAGTAGTGTGGCGTTGGCCAAGGCGCTTTTGGTCTGGTGGAAGGCTGTCGCCATCTCGCTGGACCAGGTGAGTTGCTCTTTGCCCGTTTTGCCCCTGGTGGCTTCGTAGAGGGGGTGCATGAGTGAGGTGGCCTTGGGCACGAAACGGTGATAGAAATTGACCATCCCCAAAAATTCCTGCAGCGCCTTGACCGAGGTGGGCTGGGGAAAGTCCACCACCACCTGCACCTTGGAAGGTAGGGGAATGGCTCCCCTTGGCGAGATTCTGTGGCCGAGAAAGTCAATTTGGGCTGCTCTGAACTGGCATTTGGCCGGGTTGATGATTAGCCCATGTTGGCTGAGGCGCTGGAAAAGAGAGCGCAAATGCGCGATGTGCTCGGCCTTGCTGGTGTTGGCCACGAGGATATCGTCCAGATAGACAAACAGGAAGCTCAGGTCCCGTAGGACGGAATCCATGAGCCGTTGGAAGGCCTGTGCGGCATTCTTGAGCCCGAAGGGCATGCGCAGGAACTCGAACAGTCTGAAGGGGGTGATGACCGCCGTCTTCTGGACGTCTGCGTGGTGGACGGGGACCTGATGGTAACCGTGAATCAGGTCGACCTTGGAAAAGACGGACTTTCCTGTTAGGTGTGCCGAGAAGTCTTGGATGTGCGGAATGGGGTATCTATCGGGTGTGGTGGCATCGTTGAGCCGTCTGTAGTCACCACCACCAGGCTTGGGCACAATGTGGAGGGGGGACGACCAGGGGCTGTTCGAGCGGCGGATGATGCCCAGTTTCTCCATCGTGGTGAATTCTTCCTTGGCCACCGCCATCTTGGCTGGGTCCAGGCGTCTGGCTCAGGCGAACACTGGTGGTCCCGTAGTGGCGATGTGGTGCTTGACACCATGCTTGGCTGCCGCGGCTGAGAAGGTCGGTTGTGTGAGCCTCGGGAAATCTGCGAGTAGGCGGGCGTAGTCGTCATCCGCCGGGACAGAGCAGGACCCGATGAGGGCTGGGCTGTTGCTCTGCTGGCAGGCCAGTGAAGCGAAAGTTGCTGCATCGATCAGGCGCCTGTCGCGGACGTCAACCAGGAGTCCGTGGGCGCAAAGAAAATCGGCGCCCAGCAAGGGATGTGCCACCGAGGCCATCACGAAATCCCACGTAAATCGCTGGCCATTGAAACAAACCTCGGCCCGTCGCTTTCCAAAAGTAGCGATGGCTGCGCCATTTGCCGCCACGAGGGGTGGGCTGCTGCAGCCTGCCTGGATGTCGAGCTGGGAGGCAGGAATTATGCTGCATTGGGCTCCGGTGTCCCAAAGGAATCTGTGCCCTGAAAGGGAGTCGGTTATGTACAGCAGTTTACCTGCAGTGCCGATGGCCATCGTGGCGGCGGGTGTGCGGTCGAGCGGGCCTAGACGGCGGTGCGGGGCTGGCACGTTGGGCCGGGCAACCATCTTGGTTTGATTGAAAGAGCAGGGTGCTCTGCAGCGTTGGGCCTTGTGGCCGAAACGCGCGTGGTAGTAGCATAGTTGTGCGGCCTGGCGAGGCGGCGCGCGCTCGGTGGTGTCGGGGAGCCTCGCGGCTGCAGAGCCGAGTTGGGCGACGGCGAAGACTTTGTCCATGGCGGCTGCCAGTTGTACGCAGTCCGTGATCGGGGACCCCGCGAGGGCAGTCTGTACCTGCTGAGGAAGCAGGCTGAGGAAAAGGGCCCGAAACAAGAAGCACTGCGGTTCAGAGCCCAGGAGCGCAAGCATCCGGCTCATCAATTGGGTCGGGGTAGAGTCGCCGAGGCCTGGTAGTGAAAGAAGCCTACGGGCCCTCTCCTCCCCGGACAGGCCGTAAGCCTGCAGCAAGCGGCCCTTAATGGTTGAGTACTTGCCGGTCTGTGGTGGGTTCCCCAGCAGGTCGAGAACTTCGGCGGCGGTGGAGCTTGCTAGTGCTGAGACTACGTGGAGGTACTTTTCTTCATCATCTTGAACTCTGCGAAGGGTGAATTGGGCCTCCGTATGCGCGAATCAAGCTGGTGCTTGGTGTTCCCAGAAGGTGGGGAGCTTCAAGGACGCGGCGCCGGCCGACATCGGGCTGCTGCTGGTTGCCGTCGGGTTGTTGCTGGCCTCTGTAGGGCTACGTGAGTCGGGGGCTTCGGCCGCCGACATTCGGGGTCACCAATGTGGGAGACTACAGTCTCCCGCGTAAAGAAATAGGCAACACAGCGAGCTACAAGAAATAGGTCTTTACTCCAACTCTCACAATACAGTACTGAATTCGTAAAGCCCGCGAGCCTGTGATGACTCACGGATTGGTCACCTGCTGGAACCTGATTGGTTTTCCTTCTCTCAGCAGCAGGCAAGTCTGAACATGCCTTATTCCTCTCAGCTTGCAACTGTCTTGCGGGGGGAGGGGAATACAGCAGTTAAAAGGGGATTATACAGATTTATCTACATACACACAGTGTTTCCCCAATGTGGCAACGCCACAACCTCATGCTTCCCCGGATTGAATTCCATTTGCCACTGTTCTGCCCACCTGACCAATGTATTAATATCTTCCTGCAGTCTACAGCTTCCTTCTTCAGTATCAACCACACAGCTGATTTTAGTATCATCTGCAATCTTCTTAATCATACCCTCTGTAATCTGAGGCGGCCACCGGTCACGGAAGGCATCAAGCGTACCGGTCAAAACACCGCCTGCTCCCTCTCCAGGGCCACCCAGGCACGGACAAGACCATGGGAGAGAGGGAGGCAGCCAGAGTGACCCCACCCCATGGGCCCCACCCATCCTGGACCTACAAATTGCTGTTTTCACCAGGCCCAAGAGCAGGTCCAGCAGAAGATCCTCTGACTTACCCACCCCACTCTGCACTGGGCGGGCAGGCAAAGATTGGGAGCATGGGGCTAAAGTGTAACCAAGAGTTGAGGAGCAGCCCCTTCAGGTAACTACACATGGGCTGCAACCTCTCACACTGAATATATACACGGCCCGTGGACACATCTGGCCTTGGAGTCTGGAAAGGATCTTAGAAACTGTTGCACACGACAGCTCCCTGCAACAGTCTCCACCCCAGATCCCCAATGGTGCTGGGAAGGACTCCCGCATAGAGAGCCCTCCATTGGGGACCCTCGCCTTCGTCAGACAGCAAGATGACCTGCCAGTCTGATTGAGATTGGGCAATAAACAAAATTAATCAATAAATGACACAGAAACCCGAGTCCCCGGATCCTCAGCCCTGGTGTGAAGTACGCTGGCCACCAATTTTCCATTGCTAGCTCGCACCTCAGACCCCGCCCAGTCTGGTTTAATTGCTAAATGTTTTCTAACTCGGGTTCAGGCCTGTCATTCTGAGGGAAACAAGGCCTCATTTATTGGTGTGTCCCACCCGAGCGGCTGTTAACGGCTTTAATAAACTGGCAGCAAGGTTGTTTTTAAAGGTGGAAAGAGTTGAAAAACGCAACTAGTGATGCCTCAAAACTCACGGAGAGAGAAATCCACTTCATCAGCGCCCCTGCCACAGGACTCAATATCCACCCCCTCCACCACTGGTGCACTGTGTCTGCAGTATGTACGGTCTACAAGATGACCACGGTCAGGCCATGTGGAGTCAAGGGCCAGGCAGCAGAATGGATGGAAAGATCGCTACAAACTTCCCTTAACTCCAACCCTCTGATTTCTGTTTTGTAGCCAGCTTTCCATCCATTCTGCTGCCTGGCCCTTCACTCCACACGGCCTGACCTTGGTCATCTTGTCGCTCTTACATACTGTTATGGATAGCAAGCTGGTCACAAAACAGAAAAGAGAGTAGGGGTTAAGAATAGCTACTCAGACTGGCAAAAGGTGGGAAGTGGTGTTCCACAGGGATCGGCGCTGGGATCACTATTGTTCACCATTTACATAAACGATTTGGACGCGTGAATCAGAAGAACAATTTCAAAGTTTGTCGATAACACCAAATTGGGAGGTAGAGTTAATACTGAGGAAGACAAAATGCAATAAGACATTAATAATTTCAGAATGGGCGTGTAATTGGCAAATGAATTTCACTGTAGATCAGTGTGAGGTGCTGTGTTAATGAATTTCATTATAGATCAGTGTGAGATGGTGTGTTAATGAATTTCATGATAGATCAGTGTGAGGTGGTGTGTTAATGAATGTCACGATAGATCAGTGTGAGGTGGTGTGTTAATGAATGTCACTGTAGATCAGTGTGAGGTGGTGTGTTAATGAATGCACTATAGATCAGTGTGAGGTGGTGTGTTGATGAATTTCACTATGGATCAGTGTGAGGCGGTGTGTTAATGAATTTCACTATAGATCAGTGTGAGGTGGTGTGTTAATAAATTTCACTTTTGGTCAGTTTGAGGTGGTGTGTTAATGAATTTCACTTCAGATCAGCGTGAGGTGGTGTGTTAATGAATTTCACTATAGATCAGTGTGAGGTGGTGTGTTAATGAATTTCACTATAGGTCAGTGTGAGGTGGTGTGTTTTGGTGGGAAGAATAAGGAGGCCACTCACTACTTGGACAAGGGGGTGAAATTGGGTTGCTTTGTGCCTCCCACGATATTCAGCAGGAGGGTAGCGGCGTAGGTAGTCAGTAGCTCCCCACGGCACTGCACCGCCGGCAATTACATCATCGCCAAGCGCAGCACCCCGGCTGCAACCTTGGGTTACAACCCCTGACCTATCACCGGACGATATGTCCAACAGGGTCAGGGGTCGTTTCTGCAGCCGCGGCGATGCCACTTAAAGGGCAGGTGTCGGGCGGCAACTTTTTATTTTGGCTGACTGCCAGCACCTGTCCCCTACCCCTTTCTTCTTCGGGGTGTCGGCCACAATCGCACAGCCCGGCGCTCCTCTTGATCCGACACCCCACTCCCCGGTGGTCCTGCAGGGCCCAGGTGTGTGCAGTGCTGCGCCCCTCCCCTTTAATCAGGGAGGGAGGTCTGCTATGGCGTGGTGCTACGTGCTGACGGGCATGGCGCTGTTACACGAAGCGCTGTGAAATTCACTGGTAGCGCCTCAAGAGGGAGGGGAGCGCTTCCAGTAGCACCCTGCCTCCTGCCTGTGGCGCAACCACTGAATTTAATGCACAGGGGCGCTAACTTTTTCAGGGCGCTAAAGTTAGCCCCGGTGACGTTAGTGACCCAAAGGGGGCGCCACTGAATTTCCCCCTAAGAGTCTAAATGGGTTGGAGGAGCAGAGGGATCCAGATACACAAATCACTAAAAGTAGCAACACAGGTTAATAAGGCCATTAAAAAAAAAGCACTGGGGTACATTCCTAAAGGAGCCTTCTGTTCCATGCCTAGGAGCTCTGAAACATGGCAGAGAGCGGCTGGGACACGTTTCTCACACACCTCGAGATTAACGTGCACGGCAACTTTGCTGTCAGTGAAGAGAGACAAAAAAGACCAAAGTGCCGTTTGCCCCTCTCAGTGTGATCCTGAAGGACTGTGTCCAGGCTGGAGTTCTGTTCCCACCGTACGATCCTCTCCCAGATTGTCCTTTCTGAGCTCCAGCCAGGTGATGCTAAACACTCAGGTGGGAAAGACAAAAATCTACAACAATGTGTTTAAAACAAAGTTGATTTATTTGACATATATCAAGAATATTAAACTCCAGCCCAGTTCCCGGAGTTAGTAATATCAGCAGAAACAACCCCCACCTGTCAGAATGAACATGGTTCAGTCCTGGATGTGATTAACAGCAGCAACAGAATCCAAACCCTGCAGTCACTTGTGAACTCGCTGGTGTCTCAGCAGGTGCGATGACTGAGTGAATCCCTTCCCACACTCAGGGCAGGTGAACAGCCTCTCCCCAGTGTGAGTGCGCTGGTGTACAGTGAGGTCAGATGACTGCCTAAACCCAGTTCCGCAGTGAGAGCACCTGAAAGGTCTCTCGTCAGTGTGAACTCGCTGGTGTCTCAGCAGGTGGGATGACTGAGTGAATCCCTCTCCACACTCAGGGCAGGTGAACGGCCTCTCCCCAGTGTGAACTCGCTGGTGTACTGTGAGGTCAGATGACTGCCTAAACCCAGTCCCGCAGTCCGAGCACCTGAACGGTCTCTCCCCAGTGTGAACACGTTGATGGCGTATCAGTTCCCCGGAACCTTTGTAGCACTTCCCACAGTCCGAGCATTTAAAAGGTTTCTCATCAGTGTGAACTCGCTGGTGTGTCAGCAGGTGGGATGAATTGGTGAATCCCTTCCCACACTCAGAGCAGGTGAACGGCCTCTCCCCAGTGTGAACTCGCTTGTGTGTCAGCAGGTGGGATGAATTAGTGAATCCCTTCCCACACTCAGGGCAGGTGAACGGCCGTTCCCCAGTGTGAACTCGCTGGTGTGTACGCAGGTGGGATGAATTAGTGAATCCCTTCCCACACTCAGAGCAGGTGAACGGCCTCTCCCCAGTGTGAACTCGCTGGTGTGTCTTCAGGTCAGATGACTGAGTGAATCCCTTCCCACACTCAGAGCAGGTGAACGGCCTCTCCCCGGTGTGAAAGCGCTTGTGTTTCGATAGGCCAGAGGGTTGGCTGAAGCCGCGTCCACACACAGAACACGTATATGGTTTCTCCCCGCTGTGAACAGTGCTTTTTGCTTCCATATTCAAAGGCCGATGATATTCAGTTCCTGATGAATTGAGTGACTGTCAGATCTTGACGTGATGTGTGGTTTGAGTTTCCCGTCTGCAAATCCTCCCCTTCAAACACCCTGTAAAATGAATTTAAAACAGGGAGCGTGAGAGAGAACCCACTAAAGAGGCAGGTTGTGAAATTGAGCTCAATGAATCTGGTCATTTGTGGGGCCGGCACTAGAAAAAAGTGACTATGAAAGCTGCCGGATTGTCATAAAATCCCACTGGTTCACTAATGTCCCTCAGTGAAGGGAATCTGCCACCTGGTCTGGGCCTCTGGCCTCTATGGGAGGAGAGAGAGAGAGAGAGGTGGGAGTGGGAGGGGGCGAAGGAGATGGACTTTATACATCTGCAACTCGACCAGAACTTTGACAGAACCTCCAAAACCCGCAACCTCCAGCACCTAGAAGGACAAAGGCAGAAGGTGCATGGGAGCACCATCACCTCCAAGTTCTCCCAGTCACACACCATCCTGACTTGGACATACATCGCCGTTGCTACATCATCACTGGGTGAAAATCCTGGAACTCCTTACACAACAGCATTGTGGGAGTACCTTCACCACACGGACTGCAGCGGTTCAAGAAGGCAGCCCACCATCACCTTCTCAACGGGAAGATGGGGATTGGCAACATATTCTGGACTTGCGAGCGACGCCTGATGTAATAAAAAGTCTTACACATCAAGGAACTTTAAAGTAAGCTTTAAACAACTTATAATTATACTATGTACAAGAGCGGTCTTCACCGTGCCTCTAGGAGAAGCCCTTTTACTATACTGAGCAGTTCAGTATTTATACTAGTCCAAACACAGGAAGTGACGTATGCACAGGAAGTGATGTATGCACAGAGTTCACAGTTCACAGTTCACAGGAAGTGACGTGCACATAACTTCCTCCGGAAGTTATTTATTATTATTACATTCTTCCCTCCTGCGAGATTAGAAGGCTGTGGTCTTCCTTTTATTCCACAGCCGCCAAACAAGGAAAAGTCGCACCCGTTTGGGTTCCTGTCGTAGAGGGTCATTGGGTGCTTACATGCTGTTGGCCATTGGTCAGAGTCTGTGTGGCCTGGATTACCCTGTGAAGGGTCGGGGAGATCATGGCTTCGTGTACGAGCCCCAATAGGTTCAGAGTCGGTCTGTCTCTGTTCAGAGGGAGGTGCAGAGCTGGTCCGTGGCGGATCAGTACTTTGGTGCGCGGTACTGGGAGGGTCGCAACTTTGAGTGCGGGGTTCTACCGGCACCAAGCTAGTTGGTGTCAGATCAGGATCCTGGAGAGGGGTACCCGGTAGGTTCCAAGAGGCTCCTGGTAAAATACCATCACTCGATGTCCCATTAGGTCCTGGTGGGCAGGGAGCCAGATCCCGTAATGATACGGTAGATTCTCGGCCGTCGGGATATCGTATGTATGCATAGGTGGGGTTGGCATCGGTTAGTTCGACCTCGTCTATGAGAGGGTCATTTTTAGACATCCGAACGTATCTTCGGAGTAGTACAGGTCCAGGAGTAGTTAGCCATGACGGGAGGGATGTCCCATAAGATGAGCGACGCTGGAATCCAAAGAACCGCTCATGAGGTGTAGTATTTGTGGCTGTAGAAAGAAGGGACCGTATAGAGTGCAATGCATCCGGAAGCACTGCTTCCCATTGCTGGTTTGGTAGGCCCCGAGATCTTAAAGCAAGATGTACGGAATTCCAGATGATACCATTATACCTCTCTACCTGCCCATTTCCGATGGGATGATATGGCGTCGTTTTGCTTGTAGCAATTCCCCGTTCTGAGAGGTAGTCCTTGAGTTCCCTTGACATAAAGGATGCACCCCGATCCGAGTGAATGTAAGCCACCATGCCTCAGAGAGAAAATACTTGCTCAAGGCAGCAGATTACTGTGGACGCCAGCATATTGGAGCAGGGGAAAGCAAACGGAAAACGTGAATATTCATCAGTCATGGTGAGCAAATATGTGTTCCGAGTTGAAGAGGGCACTGGGCCCTTAAAATCGATGCTAAGTCGTTGCATCGGTTGGGTTGCGTGTATGAGCATACCATCTGAGGGGCGGAAGAACTGAGGTTTTAATTCTGCACAAAGCCGTCATTCTGAGCACATTTTCTTTACATCTCCAGTAGAAAAAGGGAGATTCCGTGATCGTACGAAATGTAGCATGCGCGTAACGCCAGGATGACACAATCCATTATGGACATCTATGAGAGTAGAGGACAACATAGTGGAGCAGAATGCTCGTGTGAGGGTATCCGGGGCCACATTCTCCTTGCCAGGTCGATAGTGAATGGTGTAACCAAAAGAGGCCAGTTCCATCCTCCAAAGCTGTATTTTATTATTCTTAATTTTGGTTCGTTTTCGATTATCGAGCATGAAGGCGACTGATCGCTAGTCCGTGATTAATGTAAAGTGCTGGCGAGCTAGGAAATGGTTCCACTTCCGTACCGCCTCTATGATGGCTGTGGCTTCCTTCTCAACCGGAGGATAATGTAGCTCGGCATCTTGTAAGGTCCTGGACATAAATGCTACAGGACGACCTTCCTGATTTAGAGTAGCCGAGATCGCCACCTCCGAGGCATCACATTCAACTATGAAAGGGAGATTCTCATCGATGGAGTGAAGAGCCGCTTTCTCCAACTGTTTTTTGAGAAGGTTAAAGGCTGCAACAGCCGCTGTTTCCAATGGAAATGATCTAGCATGCAGCAAGGGTTGGATTTTGTCTGAAAAATGAGGAATCCATTTAGCGTAGTATGCAAACAGACCGAGAGCCCGACGTAAAGAAGCCGGATTCTTAGGTGACGGGTGCTCTTGGAGCGGGCGAAGTCTTTCTGGGTCTGGCTTAATGATACCATTGCCTACGCAGTAGCCAAGGATGTTGATGGTCGGTTGAGACTCAACAGATTTAGATTCAAAGTTAAGTTACGGTGATGGAGAGCATCCCGAAATTTTTTGGAGGTTGGCGTCGTGTTCCTGTTGATCGTGACCTGCAATAGCAATGTTATCAAGATAGGGAAAAGTGTCCCTTAAGTTTTCCTGCTTAACCAGGCCATCCATTGCCCGTTGGAAGACAGCCACTCCATTAGTAACCCCAAATGGGAGGCGATGAAATTGGTACAGCCGTCCATTAGCCTCAAAGGCCGTGTACTGCTTATCTGAGACCTTCAAGGGTACCTGATGATAGGCACTTTTCAAATTGTAAGTTGAGAACACTTTGTATTCGGCCAGTTTATTAACCATATCATCAATGCGTGGCAATGGGTAGGCATCCAAGTCAGTATATTGATTGATGGTTTGCGAATAATCAATGCATAGTCGTTGTTTGTGAGGTTTTAGAGGGTTCTTGACGATGACGATTTGAGCCCGCCAGGGCGACGAACATGGTTCGATGATATCCTCTGCTAAAAGTCGAGAGATTTCAGCCTCAATAAAAGATTGGTCTTCCTGACTAAAGCGCCGCGATTTCATTATTATTGGTTTGCATCGAGGAGGAATACTGGCAAATAATGAGGGTTCATCAAGTGAAGCTGCTGATAATGCACAAAACGGTAATTTAGACAGTATATTAGAAATAGTAAGTCCAGGTTTGGATCCGCCAAACTCAATGGTGAGTTTCTTATGCTGTTTTTGAAAATCCAGCCCTAAGATGAGATCACTACATAAGTCCTTGAGCACCGAAAGTCGGGTGGAGGGATACATGTGACCATTAAGTGTCATATCAATAATACAAAAGCCGGAGATTCTGGTATTAAGTGATGACTGAGCCATCGCAATTGCCTGGTCCGATGGGAAGATATGTAGTTTCAATTTCGCAACAATCTGTTCTCTAATGAAACTATCAGTACTTCCTGAGTCAATTAAGGCATCTAAGGTATGCCCATTAACTGAAACTTTTGTAGCTGCATGAAACAGGTTCTGTGGGCAAGCAGCTGTAATTGGTGTGGTTGCACAGAGAGTGGCTGAAACTCTAGGTGTGCTTCTTTGGGAGAGAGCTCGAGAGGAAGCTTGATAGTTCCTAGCCGGAGCATCTTGATAGGCCCTAATTGGGGCAGTTCGGTAGGCCTTAGCTGGATAGGCCCTCGCAGAGGCTCTTGATGGGACACTTTGCAAAAGTTTGCCATTTTTATCTCAATGACTGCAGATCGCATTGCGAGCAGGGCAGAATTTCCTAGGGTGAAAAGAATCTCCACAAAAGAAGCATTCCTTCCTAGATTGCCAAGAGGCTGCTAAAGTGGGGTCATCCTCCTCTTCTTCATCAGAATTATCATCAGGATTAGATTCCTCCATGATAGGGTTCACCTGAGACCACTTGAATCGTCTGGTTGCAGTTACAGCAGCAGATCGAGATCTGGGCAGCTGATAGAGGTCTGCATTTTTCTTTGCCAAATCCAGAGAACAAGCCAGGTCAAAAGCCTTTTGTAGCTCAAGTGTTTTACTTTCTAGCAGACGCTGGCGTATAAATGGAGAGGCAATCCCGCAGATGAAAGCATCACGAATCATTTCTTCGCGGTACAGCTCAGCCGAGGCTGCCTGAAAGTTACAATCTACGCTGAGTCTGCGAAGTTCTTGAAGGAATTCGTTAATCGATTCCCCTGGCCCTTGTCGGGCTGTGGCCAGTAGATGTCTAGCATAGACCTCATTTGCGGTCTTGGCATATAGTTTTTTAAGTGCCCGGATCACCTCATCGTAATTATCCCATTCATCAACATATTCAAACACTGTTGGGGTCACATAGTTGATAAGTATCCTCAGTTTAGTAGAAGCATTCGCTTTACATTCATCAAGAAAATTCTCAAAAGTACGGTACCAATGCTTCCATACCCTGCCAGCTGCTGCTGCGTTTGGGTCCAAGTCCAGATGAGTAGGTTTAAGGATGTTTTCCATGATGGGTGGTCCCCTGGATCCTTAACTCCGAGTTTGTCCGAAGGTCTAGTATTTGTGAGTGTAAATACTAAGTTGTTTAAATTGATGTAATAAAAAGTCTCACACATCAAGGAACTTTAAAGTAAGCTTTAAACAACTTATAATTATACTATGTACAAGAGCGGTCTTCACCATGCCTCTAGGAGAAGCCCTTTTACTATACTGAGCAGTTCAGTATTTATACTAGTCCAAACACAGGAAGTGACGTATGCACAGGAAGTGATGTATGCACAGAGTTCACAGTTCACAGGAAGTGATGTGCACATAACTTCCTCCGGAAGTTATTTATTATTATTACAACGCCCACATCCCAAGAATGAATTAAAACAAATCTGCAGATGTAAACTGGATTAAAAGCCTCTACCGAAATGCTTATTCCTAAAACAATACTCTTTTACATAGTAGGGACAGTGGCTGTTTAACAACCTAATCTCCCCCAGAATCCACCTCCCTTGACAGTCTCACATTGGAAATTGTTGGGTCCTCCTGGGCTCAGAAGTACTGGGGGGTAGGGAGGTGGCAGAGAAATAGGGAGAGGGAGGGGGCAGAGAAAGAGTGGGAGGGAGGGGGCAGAGAAAGAGTGGGAGGGAGGGGGCAGAGAAAGAGGGGGAGGGAGGGGAAAGAGAGAGGGGGAGGGAGGGGGGAGAGAGAGAGGGGGAAGGAGGGGGAGAGAGGCGGTGGGAGGGGGAGGGGGGAGGGAGGGGGGAGAGGGGGAGGGAGGGGGAGAGAGAGAGGGGGAGAGAGAGGGGGAGAGAGAGGGGGAGAGGGGGAGTGGAGAGGGGGAGGGAGGGCGGAGAGAGAGAGGGGGAGGGAGGGGGCAGAGAGAGAGTGGGAGAGAGAGAGGGTGAGGCAGGGGAGAGAAAGAGGGAGGCAGGGGGGAGAGAGAGAGGGGGAGAGGGGAGGGGAGAGGCGAGAGGGGGGGGAGGCAAGAGGGGAGGGGAGAGGCGAGAGGAGGGGGGGAGAGGGAGGGGGCAGACAGAGAGGGGGAGAGAGGGGGCAGAGAAAGAGAGGGAGGGGGCAGAGAAAGAGGGGGAGGGAGGGGGCAGAGAAAGAAGGGGAGGGAGGGGGCAGAGAAAGAAGGGGAGGGAGGTGGCAGAGAAATAGGGGGAGGGAGGGGGCAGAGAAAGAGGGGGAGGGAGGGGGCAGAGAAAGAGGGGGAGGGAGGAGAAAGAGAGGGGGGAGGGCAGGGGGGAGAGAGAGGGGGAGGGAGGGGGGAGAGAGAGGGGGGAGAGGGGAGAGGAGAAGCGAGAGGGGGGGAGAGGCGAGAGGGGAGGGGAGAGGCGAGAGGGGAGGGGAGAGGCGAGAGGGGAGGGGAGAGGCGAGAGGGGGGAGAGGGAGGGGGGAGGGAGCGAGAGGGAGGGGGAGGGAGCGGGAGGGGGAGGGAGAGGGAGGGGGAGGGAGAGGGAAGGGGGAGAGGGGGAGAGGGAAGTGGGGGAGGAGAGAGAGACAGAGGAAAGGAGGGCGAGTGGCCCGCGGCCGCAAATGGAGCCCGATGCGCCATCAATTACTCAAAAGACTAAGGTTGAGCGAGTAACAATCAGGCTTTTATTAACTAAAGAATGAAGGTCTTGTCTCGAGTGGTCGACCCGTCCAGAATACTAAGGGACTGGGAGGTAGTCACTTATATACCTGGAATAGTGGGAGGAGTCAGCCGAGGCATGTCCAGACCTGTACCTAGTGGAATACACATACACATACAGACAGGTATAACAGTGGTTTACCACATTCACCCCTTGTTTAAAAATGAGTCCGGCGGGCTGAAGTGTATTTAAAAGTTCTTGTATTGGAGTCTCTCCGGAGGTCTTGTCTGCCGCTGTGATCGACGTGGCGACGGCAGGGGTGGTGGAGCTTCCGGCGTCGCGTCCCGTGTAGGCTGGGGCCCTGGAGTGTAGTCCTCGTGGGTGACGGTCCAAGGCGAGCCGGCTGCTGGGGTTGCATAGCGGGTCGTGGGGGGGGGTGGTAATGGGTAGTGGGTTACAGCGGTCCCCGAGGGTGCGAGGTCCCGTATGGAGACTGTGTCCTCCCGCCCTACAGCGGTCCCCGAGGGTGCGAGGTCTCGTATGGAGACTGTGTCCTCCCGCCCGTCCGGGTACGCAATGTAAGCATACTGGGGGTTGGCGTGGAGGAGGTCGACCCTCTCGACCAGGGGGTCCATTTTATTGGCCCTCACGTGTCTTCTCAGTAGTACCGGCCCTGGGGACGTCAGCCATGGCGGGTAACGACGTCCCCGATGTGGACTTCCTTGGGAAGACAAACATTTTCTCGTGAGGGGTGGCATTGGTGGCAGTGCAGAGCAGTGACCGAATCGAGTGGAGCGCATCGGGGAGCACCTCCTGCCAGCGGGAGGTCGGAAGGCCCCTAGACTTTAAGGCTAGTAGGGCGGCCTTCCAAACTGTCGCATTCTCTCTTTCCACCTGTCCGTTCCCCCGGGGGTTGTAACTGGTGGTCCTGCTTGTGGCTATACCCCTAGCGAGCAGGTACTGGTGGAGTTCGTCACTCATAAACGATGAGCCCCGGTCGCTATGGATATAGCTGGGGAAACCGAACAGGGTGAAGAGGCTGTTCAGAGATTTAATGACCGTGGCACTGGTCATGTCCGAGCAGGGGATAGCAAACGGGAAACGGGAGTACTCGTCAATGATGTTGAGGAAGTACACATTGCGGTCGGAGGAGCAGAGAGGCCCTTTAAAATCGACGCTCAGGCGTTCGAAAGGGCGAGTGGCTTTTATCAGGTGGGCTCTGTCTGGTCTATAAAAGTGCGGTTTGCACTCAGCGCAGACTTGGCAGTTCCTGGTCATGGTCCTGACCTCCTCGATGGAGTAAGGCAGGTTGCGGGCCTTGATGAAGTGGAAGAACCTGGTGACCCCCGGGTGGCAGAGGTCATTGTGGAGGGCCCTCAGCCTATCGATCTGCGCGCTGGCGCAGGTGCCATGCGATAGGGCATCTGGGGGTTCAGTGAGCTTCCCAGGCCGGTACAAGATTTCGTAGTTGTAGGTGGAAAGTTCAATTCTCCACCTCAAGATCTTGTCATTTTTGATTTTGCCCCTCTGCTTGTTGTTGAACATAAAAGCAACTGAACGCTGGTCAGTGAGCAGGGTAAATCGTTTTCGGCCAGGTAGTGCCTCCAATGACGCACAGCCTCCACAATGGCCTGGGCCTCCTTCTCGACCGCGGAGTGTCTGGTCTCCGGGCCCTGGAGGGTTCATGAAAAGAATGCCACAGGTCTCCCCGCCTGATTAAGGGTGGCGGCCAGAGCGAAGTCGGACGCATCGCTTTCCACCTGGAAGGGGATGGATTCGTCCACTGCGTGCATGGTGGCTTTGGCAATGTCCTCCTTGATGCGGTGGAAGGCCGAGCGGGCCTCTGCCATCAGGGGAAAAGAGGTGGATTTGATCAGCGGACGGGCTTTGTCTGCATAGTAGGGGACCCACTGAGCGTAGTAGGAAAAAAACCCTAGGCACCTCTTCAGGGCTTTTAGGCAGTGGGGCAGTGGGAGTTCCATAAGGGGACGCATCCGGTCCGGGTCGGGACCGATGACCCCGTGTTCCACAACACAGCCAAGGATGGCGAGGCGGTCTGTGCGGAATATGCACTTCTCCTTGTTTTATGTCAGGTTCAGGAGTTGGGCGGTGCGGAGGAATTTCTCGAGGTTTGCGTCATGGTCCTGCAAGTCCTGGCCGCAGATGGTCACATTGTCTAGGTAAGGGAAAGTGGCCTGCAGCGCGTTTTGATTGACCATCCGGTCCATCTCCCTTTGGAAGACGGAGACCCCGTTGGTAACGCCGAAGGGAACCCTAAGGAAGTGATAGAGGCGGCCGTTTGCCTCAAAAGCAGTATACTGGTGGTCTTCAGGGCGGATGGGGAGCTGGTGGTACGCTGATTTCAGGTCAATGGTCGAAAAGACGCGGTACTGCGCGATCTGGTTGACCATGTCAGCTATGCGGGGGAGTGGGTAGGCGTCCAGCAGGGTGTAGCGGTTTATTGTTTGGCTGTAGTCGATGACCAGGCGTTGTTTCTCGCCGGTCTTAACGACCACAACCTGGAGCTGCCCTCAATAATCCCCTCCTTCAGGAGTCGCTCCACTTCGGTTTTGATGAAAACCCTGTCCCCGGCGCTGTATCGCCTGCTCTTTGTGGCGATGGGCTTACAGTCGGGGGTGAAGTCAGCAAACAGTGGGGGGGGGTGGGACTCTGAGTGTGGAGAGGTTGCATCTGGTGCGCGGCGGGCAATTTGGAGGCTGCTGGCTGCGGACTGTGAGTGGGGGGAGGGGGCCACCGTACGCCATCGTAACGCTTTTGAGGTGGCACTGGAAATCCAACCCCAGTAGGATGGCAGCGCAGAGGTCGGGCAGGACCAGGAGTTTAAAATTATTGAACACAGTCCCGTCTACTACTAGTGTCACCACACAGTAGCCGCCAATGTCCGCTGACTGGGACTCGGAGGCCATAGAAATCCGCTGGTGCGCAGGCAGGACTGGGAGAAAGCAACGCCGCACCATGTCGGGGTGGATGAAGCTCTCTGTGCTCCCGGAGTCAAAAAGGCAGTTTATTGCATAGCCGTTTACCTTAACATCCATTTTGGACCGAGCTAGTTGGTGCGGTCTCGTTTGGTCCAGCGTAACAGAGGCCAGCGTAGGGGTCGGTGTGTCGCTGTGGGTATCAGATGGGGGGGGGTTGGCGGTCTGCTGCATCCCGGTTGGTGTCCAAGATGGCGGCGTCCATGATTCCCATGTGGCTGGAGTCGTCCAAGATGGCTGCTGCTGCGGTGGTGCGCACATGGCTGGGGAGGCCCAAGATGGCGGCCCACACGCGGCGCTGTTGGGGGCCCAAGATGGTGGCTCGCCCGGCCCACACGCGGCGCTGCTGGCGTTCGGGGTGGCTTTGGCCTTGCAGACGCTGGCGTAGTGTCCCTTTTTCCCGCAGCCCGAGCAGGTCGCATTCTTCGCCGGGCAGCGCGCTCTGGGGTGTTTGGCCTGGCCACAGAAGTAGCATTTCTGGCCTTGGGATACTGCTGTCTGGCTTTGGGACACTGCTGCGGTAGTTGGGCCGTTGTTGGGCTGTGGCTGGGGTGGCACGGTGCTATGGGGCTGTCCTACCGTGTCCCAGGTTGTCGTTCCCCGCGGCGTCCATGGTGCAGAGGAGTAGGCATCCATGCCCCGGTAGGCTGCGTCCAGCATTAGTGCGATTTCGGAGGCTTTGTTGAGGTTGAGGTCGCTCTGCTCCAGCAGACGCTGTCGGGTGTAGTTGGACCTGTGGCCCGCTACGAAGGCATCCCGGATCAGTTCCTCCGTGTACTTAGCAGGCGTTACCGCCTTACACCCACAGGCCCGGCCAAGCACGGACAGTGCTTGGAGGTATTCCTCAGTCGATTCCCCAGGTTGTTGCTTGCGACTCCCCAGGAGGTGCCTGGCGTACACTTCGTTCACAGGGCGCGCGTACTGGGTCTTGAGGAGCTGGAGGGCATCTGTGTACGAGGTCGCGTCCTGGATGACTGAGTACACTCAGTGGTTCACCTTGGAGATCAGGACAGACAGTTTGTCCGCATCCGTTGTGACCGCAGTGGAGGCAGTCAGGAATGTCTCGAAGCACATGAGCCAGTGAGCAAACTTGGTGGAAGCGTCCGCTTCCCGACTGTCCAGGTCCAGGCATGCTGGTGTGAGGATCTTCTCCATTATAAAAAATTTAGTTAATAAAATTGATGCGCCATCAATTACTCAAAAGACTGAGGTTGAGCGAGTAACAATCAGGCTTTTATTAACTAAAGAATGAAGGTCTTGTCTCGAGTGGTCGACCCGTCCAGAATACTAAGGGACTGGGAGGTAGTCACTTATATACCTGGAATAGTGGGAGGAGTCAGCCGAGGCATGTCCAGACCTGTACCTAGTGGAATACACATACACATACAGACAGGTATAACAGTGGTTTACCACAGAGCCAAGCCCCGGGAACGGGCGTGAGCCAGCTGGAGGCTGTGAGAGACGGCCGGGCCCAGTTGCCGGGGTAACCCTTCCCCCCCTTCCGAGCCCCACCCTCCGCCCTCCCGAGCCCCGCCCTCCCGAGCCCATTTCAAGACCGCCGATTGCGGCTGGAGCCAAGCCCCGGGAACGGGTGTGAACCGGCTTGAGGCTGAGGGGGCCCGGCCCGGTTGCCGGGGTAACCCTTCCCCCCCTTCCGAGCCCCACCCTCCGCCCTCCCGAGCCCCGCCCTCCCGAGCCCATTTCAAGGCCGCCGATTGCGGCTGGAGCCAAGCCCCGGGAACGGGCGTGAGCCGGCTTGAGGCTGTGAGGGCCCGGCCCGGTTGCTGGGGTAACCCTTCCCACCCTCCCGAGCCCCTCCCACCCCCCGCCCGAGCTGGCTTCAAGACTGCCGAGCGGGGAAGAGAGAGAGAGATGCCGCATCTCACCTGCTGGCTTCCTGCGCTCTGTGCCTCGGGCTTGTGTGTGTCGCCTGCTGCGCGTGCACCCTGTGCCTGTCCCGTGTCCCTCGCAGCCGACGCCGTTGCCCCGGGTAACGTGACGGGGGAGACTGGGGGGGATGAGGGGGGGAGGAGCTTGCCACAAGCCGTGGGACAATTACCTAGCTCGGGCGTGGCTGGGCAGGAGAGGCCCAGGCTTCGAGGCCTACAAAAACGGGTAAAGGTAGGAAAAAGAATCAGGTTAGAGAAAATATTTGCAAATGAATTATCTTTTTTTTAAAACTATTTAATAAAAGCAATTATTTTTTTGCTGGAAATGTACATTTGAAAATAAAGACGCAGAAAGCGGGAAAAAGAAATGAAGAGTTTGGAATCAAGATGGCGGCCACTCACCTGAACTCAGAATGATTAGTCCCGCCCACACACACACCGATTGGTCAACCATCAGGTCACTGAACTGTAGGATTGGTCAATGGTCACGTCACTCGACTCTAGGATGGCCCGCCCGCACACGCAATGAACCCACCCCCGTGACGCAGCGATTGGTCGATCGTCGGGTCGCTCGACTGTACGATTGGTCAACCTTCACGTCACTCGATGCTAATGAGCGGATAATGAGCGGAATTTTGAATGTTTTTTGGATACCGTCGGCACAAGTTTTGTCCAACCAAAATGTAAATACACCCATGAGAGGCCCCTAATGATGAGCTTTCTTTTGATATAACATATGTGTAGGTACGCTCTATAACTTTTGATTGTATAGCCGGACAGACAGAAAGAGAGACGGAGAGACGGAGAGACAGAGAGACAGAGACATACTGTTTTATATATATAGATATTAATGACTTGGACTTGGGTGTGCAGGGCACAGTTTCAAAATATGCAGATGACACAAAACTTGGAAGTATAGTGAACAGTGAGGAGGATACTGATAGACTTCAAGAGGACATAGACATGCTGGTGGAATGGGCGGACACATGGGAGATGAAATTTAACGCAGAAAAGTGCAAACTGATATATTTTGGTAGGAAGAATGAGGAGAGGCAATATAAACTAAAGGGTATAAGTCTAAAATGTGTGCATGAACAGAGAGACCTGGGGGTATGTGTGCACAAATCATTGAAGGTGGCAGGGCAGGTTGAGAAAATGGTTAAAAAAGCATACGGGATCCTGGGCTTAATAAATAGAGGCATAGAGTCCAAAAGCAAGGAGGTTATGATGAACCTTTATAAAACACTGGTTCGGCCTCAACTGGAGTATTGTGTCCAATTCTGGGCACCGCACTTTAGGAAGGATGTGAAGGCCTCAGAGAGGGTGTCGAAAAGATTTACAAGAATGGTTCCAGGGATGAGGGACTTCAGTTACGTGGATAGACTGGAGAAGCTGAGGTTGTTCTCCTTAGAGCAGAGAAGGTTGGGAGGAGATTTGACAGAGGAGTTCAAAATCATGAGGGGTCTGGACATAGCAGATAGAGAGAAGCTGTTCCAATTGGCGGAAGGGTCGGGTACCAGAGGACACAGATTTAAGGTGATTGGCAGAAGAACAAAAGGCAACATGAGGAAAAACTTTTTTACGCAGCGAGTGGTTAGGATCTGGAATGCACTGCCTGAAAGGGTGGTGGAGGCAGATTCAATCACGGCTTTCAATTGGGAATTGGATAAGTATCTGAAGTAAAGAAATTTGCAGGTTTACGGGGAAAGGGCGGGGAGTGGGACTAGCTGAAGTGGTCTTGCAGAGAGCCGGCATGGGCTCGACGGGCCGAATGGCCTCCTTCTGTGCTGTAACCATTCTCTGATTCGATAAAATATTAGAAAGTTTGTTCCACAGAAGCACAGGATTTATCTGCTTTTATTGATGAATTTAAAAAGTCTCTATTAAAACCTGAGCCAGAGTGTTGTGAGCCAAAGAGCCTTGTGTCCAATGAGGGGAATAAAGGCCCACAGCCTCCCCTGGCCCCGGGCCCTGAACAAGGGACTGGAGAAACTCGCTGCCCTGCGGATCAGACAATCAGCCGGCGCTAGTCCCGCCCCTCGGGCTCCCCGATTGGTTGGAGGACCCGCCGCCAGCTCGCTCCCTATTGCAAGGGGACATAGACAAGCTAAGTAAGTGGGCAGAGATTTGGCAGATGGAATACAATACTGGAAAGTGTGAGGCAGGAAAAATCGTAGAGCAAGTTATTATCTTAATGGCAAGAAACTGGAAAGTACTGAAGTACAAAGGGATCTGGGGGTCCTGGTGCACGAAACTCAAAAGGTTAGTATGCAGGTGCAGCAAGTGATTAAGAAGGCCAATGGAATGTTGGCTTTCATTGCTAGGGGGATAGAATATAAAAATAGGGAGGTATTGCTTCAGTTGTACAAGGTATTGGTGAGACCGCACCTGGAATACTGCGTACAGTTTTGGTGTCCATACTTAAGAAAGGACATACTTGCTCTCGAGTCAGTACAAAGAAGGTTCACTCGGTTAATCCCGGGGATGAGGGGATGGACATATGAGGAGAGGTTGAGTAGATTGGGACTCGACTCATTGGAGTTCAGAAGAATGAGAGGTGATCTTATTGAAACATATAAGATTGTGAAGGGGTTGGATCGGGTGGATGCGGGGAGGATGTTCCCGATGATGGGTGAAACTAGAACTAGGGGGCATAGTCTTAGAATAAGGGGCTGCTCTTTCAAAACTGAGATGAGGAGGAACTACTTCACTCAGAGGGTGGTAGGTCCATGGAATATGCTGCCCCAAAAAGCTGTAGAAGCTACATCATTACATAAATTTAAAACAGAAATAGACAGTTTCCTAGAAGTAAAGGGAATTAAGGGTTACGGGGAGCAGGCAGGAATTTGGACATGAGTCTAGGTCCAGATCGGTCATGGCCCTGTGGGTAGCGGAGCGGGCCCAGGGGCCGTGTAGCCTGATCTTGCTCCTAATTCGTGTGTCTAATTCTGTTAGATTCAGGAGATGGTTCTGTGATAGTGGATTGGCGGTTAGGATCAGATCAGCCATGATCTTATTGAATGGTGGAGCAGGCTCGAGGGGCCGATTGGCCTACTCCTGCTCCTATTTCTTATGTTCTTATGGTTGGAAGCTCCCGTCAATCAAGACCTGGGCCCGGGTCACGTGTCCCCGAGGAGATCACGTGCTCCGTCCAACTGCCGCCGCTCGGTCCGGGGCCTCGCAGACTCTCAGGTTTTTCTATTTCTCTTTATTCTCTCCCGATCCACTCCTCACCCCCACCCCACGTGATTCTCCACCCAATCAGAGCGGATAAAACTCACTTTGCGTCACCGATCGCGACTCTGGAACCGACAGCAAGGCCTTTCCCCGGAATGCCCCGCGCCGACTCCGTCCGGCAGGATCCGAGTGCGCAGGTGCAGCTCCGAGTGGGGGAGGGGGTTGGTGTCCTCTGGGCATGCGCGGTTATTACCCTTGGTGACCGGGAGGGGTCGCTGTGCCGGACTCGGCCCAAACCACCGCTCCGTGTGCGCATGCGCGGACTCTCGGCTCTCAATCAACCATCAGCCAGAAGAGGTCGCTGGTGAGACCAGTGAAAAAAGACTTGCATTTTTATAGCGCCTTTCACCACCACCGGACGTCCCAAAGTGCTTTACAGCCAATGAAGTACCTTTGCAGTGTAGCCACTGTTGTCATGTAGGAAATGCGGCAGTCAAATAGCGCACAGCAAGCTCCCACAAACAGCAATGTGATAATGACCAGATAATCTATCTTTTTGTTAACTCTGTTTCTCTCTCTACGGATGTTGCCTGGCCTGCTGAGTGTTTCCAGCATTTCCTGTTGTTATTTCAGATTTCCAGCATCCACAGTATTTTGCTATTATCCTTTTGTTACATTGATTGAGGGATAAACATTGGCTAGGACACCAGGGATATTTCCCCTGCTCTTTCCCACATTACAACAGTGACTACACCTCAAAAGTACTTCATTGGCTGTAAAGCACTTCAAGACGTCTGCTGGTCATGAAAGCACTATATAAATGCAAGTCTTTCTTTCTCAAAATAGTGTCATGGGATCTTTTACATCCACCTGAGAGAGCAGACAGGGTCTCAGTTTAATGTCTCATCCGAAAGACGCATAGAAAGTGGCCCTTCGGCCCATCGTGTCCGCGCCGGCCATCAAGCCCTGTCTATTCTAATCCCATTTTCCAGCACTTGGTCCGTAGCCTTGTATGCTATGGCGTTTCAAGTGCTCATCTAAATGCTTCTTGAATGTTGTGAGGATTTAATGCCTCTACCACCCTTTCAGGCAGTGAGTTCCAGATTCCAACCACCCTCTGGGTGAAAAAGCTTTTCCTCAAATCCCCTCTAAACCTCCTGCCCCTTACCTTGAAACTATGCCCCCTGGTTACTGACCCCTCTACTAAGGGGAAAAGTTCTTTTCTATCTACCCTATTGTGGCAAAGCCACCAAGGGGCTCCTGTACAAACGTATAACTGTCTTTAACAGAGTGCTATAGCACCTATGTTGTTGCCTGCATGTAAATAGCTTGTCTGGAGAAGTCCCAGAATCAACGCGATGACGTCATCACATTGGTCACGTGATGCCCTGAACGGCGGGAAACGTGATGACGTCAGAGAGGGGGAGGTTCCCACTTCAGACCTCGTGAAACCAGCAAGTAAAAAGACCTGTTTACTGTTGCTCCTACATGCCTTTGTTTTGTTCTCAAGTTTTAATTAAACTTAGTTTATTTATCGAACTGACTCGACCTCAGTGCTTTAGTAGGGGATCGGTCGATTCCTACACTATCTATGCCCCTCATAATTTTGTACGCCTCAATCAGGTCCCCCCTCAGCCTTCTCTGCTCTAAGGAAAACAACTCCAGCCTGTCCAGTCTCTCTTCATAGCTGAAGCGATCCAGCCCAGGTAACATCCTGGTGAATCTCCTCTGCACCCTCTCCAGAGCAATCACATCCTTCCTATAGTGTGGCAACCAGAACTGCACACAGTATTCCAGCTGTGGCCTAACTAGCGTTTTGTACAGCTCCATCATAACCTCCCTGCTCTTACATTCTATGCCTTGGCTAATGAAGGCAAGTATCCCATGTGCCTTCTTAACCACCTTATCTAGCTGTCCTGCTGCCCTCAGGGATCTATGTACATGCACACCAAGGTCCCTCTGATCCTCTGTCCTTCCTCGGGTTCTACCATTTATTGTGTATTCCCTTGTTAGTCCTCCCAAAATGCATCACCTCACACTTTTCAGGGTTAAATTACATTTGCCACTGTGCTGCCCATCTAACCAACCCGTCTATATTCTCCTGTAGCCTGAGGCTTCCCTCCTCGCTATTTACCACTCCACCAATTTTCATGTCATCTGCGAACTTACTGATCATACCTCCTACATTCATATCTAAATCATTAATGTACACTACAAACAGCAAAGGACCCAGACCCTGTGGTACACCACTGGACACAGGCTTCCAGTCACAAAAACAACCTTTGACCATCACCCTCTGCCTCCTGCCACTAAGCCAATTTTGGATCCAATGTGCCAAATTGCCCTGGATTCCATGGGCTCTTACCTTCTTGACCAGTCTCCCATGTGGGACTTTGTCAAAAGCCTTACTGAAGTCCATGTAGACTACATCAACTGGACTGCCCTCATCCACACACCTAGTCACCCCCATCGAAAAATTCAATCAAATTGGTTAGAGATGATCTCCCCCTGACAAAGCCATGCTGACTATCCTTGATTAATCCTTGCCTCTCCAAGTGGAGACTAATTCTGTCCCTCAGAATTTTTTCCAATAATTTCCCTACCACTGATGTTCGTCTCACTGGCCTGTAATTCCCTGGTTTATCCCTACTACTACCCTTCTTGAATAATGGTACTACGTTAGCTGTTCTCCAGTCCTCTGGCACCTCCCCTGTGGCCAGAAAGGTTCTGAAAATTTGTGTCAGAGCCCCTGCAATCTCCTCCCTTGCCTCACACAGCAGGCTGGGATACATCTCGTCTGGGCCTGGGAGTTTATCCACTTTTAAGCCCGCTAAAACCACTAGTACCTCCTCCCTCTCAATACTAATTTGTTCAAGTATATCACAATCCCCCTGCCTGATTTATATGCCTGCATCGTCCTTCTCCATAGTGAACACAGATGCAAAATATTAATTTAAAACCTCACCTACATCTTCTGGCTCTACACACAGAATGCCACTTTGGTCCCTAATGGGCTCTACTCTTTCCCTGGTTATCCTCTTGCCCTTAATATACTAATAAAACACCTTGGGGTTTTCCTTTATTTTGCCTGCCAGTGTTTTTTCATCACCCCTCTTCGTTCTCCTAATTTCTTTTTTTTTTTTTTTTTTTTTTTTTAAGTACCCCGCTGCACTTTCTATGCTCCTCTAGGGCTTCCACTGTTTTTAGTCCTTTGTATCGGCCAAAAGCCTCGCTTTTTTTCCTAAACCATTCTTGTATGTCCCTTGACATCCAGGGTTCCCTGGGCTTGTTGGTCCCACCCTTGACCTTTACAGGAACATGTTGGCGTTGTACTCTCTCTATTTCCTTTCTGAAAGACTCCCACTGCTCTGATGTGGATTTTCCTACAAGTAACTGATCCCAGTCCACTTTGGCCAGATCCTGCCTTTTCATATTAAAATCGACCTTCCCCCAATTTAGAACCTTTATTTCCGGTCCATCTTTGTCCTTTTCCATAACTACTTTAAATCTCACCGAATTATGGTCACTGTCACCAAAATGCTCTCCTACTAACCCTTCTATCACTTGCCCTGCTACATTCCCTCGAATTAGGTCCAGTGCCGCCCCCTCTCTTGTAGGACTTTCTACATGTTGGCTGAAAAAGCTCTCCTGGATGCACTTTAAGAATTCCACACCCTCTAAGCCTTTCACACTCTGACTATCCCAGTTAATATTGGGGAAGTTGAAATCCCCAACAATTATCACCCTATTATTTCTACACTTCTCTGAGATTTGCCTACATATCTGTTCCTCTATCTCCCCCTTACTGTTTGGGTGCCTATAGTACACTCCCAGTAAAGTGCTTTCCCCATTTTTGTCTTTAAGTTCTACCCATATGGCCTCATTAGAGGAACCTGCTAAGGAATCATCCCTCCTTACAGCAGAAATTGACTCCTTGATTAATATTACTGACCTGATTTTCAGTCAACTCTTGAGTATTCACGTTTAATAAATCTCCGGGAGAAGGAGTCGCTTCACTTGTACTGATTCCTGGGGCCTGATCACCTTCCCCAGGAGCAGGGCCTTGACCCTGACTTTGCTCACTTGTACTGCTTCTTGGGGCCTGATCACCTTCGCCAGGAGCAGGGCCTTGATTCTGGGGGAGTTTTATTGCACCGCTTGGTTTACTTGAGAAGGGCCCCATCAGGGCGAGTGCGGGAGGGTCAGGGGGCGAGTGCGGGAGGGTCACGGGGCGAGTGCGGGAGGGTCCATCTCTAGGACCATTGTGTATATGAGTCAATGGGACTCTCACTGACCTTTCTCCCCAGTCCATCTCCAGGACCGGTGTGTATCTGAGTCAATGGGACTCTCTCTAACCTTTCTCCCCAGTCCATCTCCAGGACCAGTGTGTATCTGAGTCAATGGGATTCTCTCTGACCTTTCTCCCCAGTCCATCACCAGGACCAGTGTGTATCTGAGTCAATGGGACTCTCTCTGACCTTTCTCACCAGTCTATCTCCAGGACCAGTGTGTATCTGAGTCAATGGGACTCAGACCTTTCTCCCCAGTCCATCTCCAGGACCAGTGTGTATCTGTGTCAATGGGACTCTCTCTGACCTTTCTCCCCAGTCCATCTCCAGGACCAGTGTGTATCTGAGTCAATGGGACTCTCTCTGATCTTTCTCCCCAGTCCATCTCTAGGACCAGTGTGTATCTGAGTCAATGGGACTCTCTCTGACCTTTCTCCCCAGTCCATCTCCAGGACCAGTGTGTATCTGAGTCAATGGGACCATCTCTGACCTTTCTCCCCAGTCCATCTCCATGACCAGTGTGTATCTGAGTCAATGGGACCCTCTCTGATCTTTCTCCCCAGTCCATCTCCAGGACCAGTGTGTATCTGAGTCAATGGGACCCTCTCTGACCTTTCTCCCCAGTCCATCTCCAGGACCAGTGTGTATCTGAGTCAATGGGACTCTCGCTTACCTTTCTCCCCAGTCCATCTCCAGGACCAATGTTTATCTGAGTCAACGGGACTTTCTCTGGCCTTTCTCCCCAGTCTATCTCCAGGACTGGTGTGTATCTAAGTCAATGGGACTCTCTCTTACCTTTTTCCCCAGTCGATCTCTGGAAGCTCTTTGAATCGGAAGGGTTCTCTCCGGTTGGTACTCACAATCCTGTGCTGGTTCACCTGCTGTTGTTCCTCAGTCTACAATCCCTGTTTACTTCGAGCTGAGCACCTTCCTCAATCACACCATCATTCACCGGGACATCTAATTGTGGCAGAGCAGAAAATAAGAACAATATTGAAAGCGTGAAATAATGTAATGTAGACTTTTAATCTGCTTACTAACAATTCAATTTCAAGGCCGAGTATTTGTTTGATTTTGTCCCTTTCCGCAGATCACCAGTTCGAGGGCTGTGTGCTTAGTTCGGAGATTTTCCTCACTGTAAATTTCCGGCCTTCTGAGACTCCCCCATTTCCACTGATCTGGGCGGAAATGCGCCATTTTCTGTGCGGAGTTACTAACCGGAGCGGTGACCCTGTGACCCTCCCTCGCTGTGATCAAAACTCGGGGCTGAGCAGCCGCTGTCGGGCCGGGTGCTGAATGGAGCCGAGTTCCCACAGGCACAGAGCGGGCCCTGTAACCCGGGCAACCAGCCTGTTTCTGACCCTCACTCCGATCAACCCGCGCCGCCCGGCACTGCGCTTGCGCGGTACAAGGGAGCGGAGCGGCACTGCGCCTGCGCGGGAGAGAGTAAGGAGCGACACTGCGCCTGCGCGGGAGCGAAGTGGTGCGGCACGGCGCCTGCGCGGGATAGAGAAAGGAAGCGGCACTGCGCCTGCGCGGAAGAGCGATGTCGCAGGAACGCATCAGTATCGCTCCCAGTGCTGGGAGGACTGCATCGGAACATATTAATATCCGATGTAGTCCTCCCACCACTGGGAGCGATACTGATGCATTTCTGCGACGTCTATCTTCCGCGCAGGCGCAGTGCCGCTTCCTTGCTCTCTCCCGCGCAGGCGCAAAGCCGCTCCCTTTGTCTCCCGCGCAGGCGCAATGCCGCTCCTTGCACTCCCGCGCAGGCGCAGTGTGGCTCCCTTACTCAGTTCCGCGCAGGCGCAGTGCCGCTCCCGTGCGCTCCCTCTACTGCGCAGGCGCCGTGCAGCTCCCTTTTCTCTCCCGCGCAGGCGCAGTGCTGCTCCCTTTCTCTCTCTCTCTCTCTCTCTCTCTCACGCGCAGGCGCAGTGCCGCTCCGCTGCAGTGCCGGGCGGCGCGGGTTGATCGGTGAGTGAGGGTCAAAAACGGGCTGGTTGCCCGGGTTACAGGGCCCGCTCTCTGACTGAGAGAACTGGGCTCCATTCAGCACCCGGCCCACCAGCGGCTGCTCAGCCCCGAGTTTAGATCTCAGCGAGGGAGGGTCACAGGGTCACCGCTCCGGTAAGTAACTCCGCACAGAAAATGGCGCATTTCCGCCCAGAGCAGTGAAAATGGGGGAGTCTCAGGAGGCCGGAAATTTACAGTGAGGAAAATCTCCAAACTAAGCACACAGCCCTCGAACTGGGGATCTGAGGAAAGGGACAAAATCAAACAAATACTCGGCCTTGAAATTGAATTATTAGTAAGCAGATTAAAATCTACATTACATTATTTCAGGCTCTCAATATTGTTCTTATTTTCTGCTTTGCCACAATTAGATCTCCCGGTGAATGATGGTGTGATTGAGGAAGGTGCTCAGCTCGAAGTAAACAGGGATTGTAGACTGAGGAACGACAGCAGGTGAACCAGCACAGGATTGTGAGCACCAACCGGAGAGAACCCTTCCGATTCAAAGAGCTTCCAGAGATCGACTGGGGAGCAAGGTAAGAGAAAGTCCCATTGACTCAGATACACACTGGTCCTGGAGATGGACTGGGGAGAAAGGTCAGAGAGAGTCCCATTGACTCCGATACACACTGGTCCTGGAGATGGACTGGGGAGAAAGGTCAGAGATTCCCATTGACTCAGATACACACTGGTCCTGGAGATGGACTGGGGAAAATGTTCTGAGAGAGTCTCATTGATTCAGATAGACACTGGTCCTGGAGCTGGACGCTCCCGCGCTCGCCCCCCGACCCTCCCGCGCTCGCCCCCCCGACCCTCCCGCGCTCGCCCCCGACCCTCCCGCGCTCTCCCCCTGACCCTCCCGCGCTCTCCCCCTGACCCTCCCGCGCTCTCCCCCTGACCCTCTCGCGCTCTCCCCCTGACCCTCCCGCGCTCTCCCCCGGCCCTCCCGCGCTCGCCCCCCGACCCTCCCGCGCTCCCCCCCGACCCTCCCGCGCTCGCACCCCGACCCTCCCGCGCTCGCACCCCGACCCTCCCGCGCTCGCCCCCCGACCCTCCCGCGCTCGCCCCCCGACCCTCCCGCGCTCGCCCCCCGACCCTCCCGCGCTCGCCCCCCGACCCTCCCGCGCTCGCCCCCCGACCCTCCCGCGCTCGCCCCCGACCCTCCCGCGCTCGCCCCCCGACCCTCCCGCGCTCGCCCCCCGACCCTCCCGCGCTCGCCCCCGACCCTCCCGCGCTCGCCCCCCGACCCTCCCGCGCTCGCCCCCCGACCCTCCCGCGCTCGCCCCCCGACCCTCCCGCGCTCGCCCCCGACCCTCCCGCGCTCGCCCCCCGACCCTCCCGCGCTCGCCCCCCGACCCTCCCGCGCTCGCCCCCGACCCTCCCGCGCTCGCCCCCCGACCCTCCCGCGCTCGCCCCCCGACCCTCCCGCGCTCGCCCCCCGACCCTCCCGCGCTCGCCCCCCGACCCTCCCGCGCTCGCCCCCCGACCCTCTCTCGCTCCCCCCCCGACCCTCCCGCGCTCGCCCCCCGACCCTCCCGCGCTCGCCCCCCGACCCTCCCGCGCTCTCCCCCGACCCTCCCGCGCTCGCCCCCCGACCCTCCCGCGCTCGCCCCCCGACCCTCCCGCGCTCGCCCCCCGACCCTCCCGCGCTCGCCCCCCGACCCTCCCGCGCTCGCCCCCCCGACCCTCCCGCGCTCGCCCCCCGACCCTCCCGCGCTCCCCCCCGACCCTCCCGCGCTCGCCCCCCGACCCTCCCGCGCTCCCCCCGACCCTCCCGCGCTCCCCCCCGACCCTCCCGCGCTCGCCCCCCGACCCTCCCGCGCTCGCCCCCCGACCCTCCCGCGCTCTCCCCCCGACCCTCCCGCGCTCTCCCCCCGGCCCTCCCACGCTCGCCCTGATGGGGCTCTTCTCAAGTAAACCAAGCGTTGCAATAAAACACCCCCAGAATCAAGGCCCTGCTCTTGGGGAAGGTGCTCAGGCCGCAGGAACCGGTTCAAGCGAACAAAGTCAGGGTCAAGGCCCTGCTCCTGGGGAAGGTGATCAGGCCACAGGAACCAGTGCAAGTGAAGCGACTCCTTCTCCCGGAGAATTATTAAATGGGAATACTCCAAGAGTTGACCAAAAATCATGTTAGTAATATTAATCAAAGAGTCAATTATTGCTGTAAGGAGGGATGATACCTTAGCAGGTTCCTCTAATGAGGCCATATGGGTAGAACTTAAAACCAAAAAGGGGGCAAGCACTTTGCTGGGATTGTACTATAAGCCCCCAAACAGTAACGGGGAGATAGAGGAACAGATATGTAGGCAAATCTCAGAAGTGTAGAAATAATAGGGTAATAATTGTTGGGGATTTCAACTTCCCCAATATTAACTGGGATAGTCAGAGTGTGAAAGGCTTAGAGGGTGTGGAATTCTTAAAGTGCATCCAGGAGAGCTTTTTCAGCCAACATGTGGAAAGTCCTACAAGAGAGGGGGCGGTACTGGACCTAATTCGAGGGAATGTAGCAGGGCAAGTGGTAGAAGCGTTAGTAGGAGAGCATTTTGGTGACAGTGACCATAATTCGGTGAGATTTAAGGTAGTTATGGAAAAGGACAAAGATGGACCAGAAATAAAGGTTCTAAATTGGGTAAGGCCGATTTTAATATGATAAGGCAGGATCTGGCCAAAGTGGACTGGGATCAGCTACTTGTAGGAAAATCCACATCAGAGCAGTCGGAGTCTTTCAGAAAGGAAATAGAGAGACTACAATGCCAACATGTTCCCGTAAAGGTCAAGGGTGGGACAAACAAGCCCAGGGAACCCTGGATGTCAAGGGATATACAAAAATGGATTAGGAAAAAAAGGAAGGCTTTTGGCAGATACAAAGGACTAAAAATAGTGGAAGCCCTAGAGGAGTATAGAAAGTGCAGGGGGGTTCTTAAAAAAGAAATTAGGAGAACGAAGAAGGGTCATGAAAAAACACTGGCGGGCAAAATAAAGGAAAATCCCAAGGTGTTTTATTTGTATATTAAGGGCAAGAGGATAACCAGGGAAAGAGTAGAGCCCATTAGGGACCAAAGTGGCAATCTGTGTGTAGAGCCAGAAGATGTAGGTGAGGTTTTAAATTAATATTTTGCAACTGTGTTCACTATGGAGAAGGACGATGCAGGCATATAAATCAGGCAGGGGGATTGTGATATACTTGAACAAATTAGTATTGAGAGGGAGGAGGTACTAGTGGTTTTAGCGGGCTTAAAAGTGGATAAACTCCCAGGCCCAGACGAGATGTATCCCAGCCTGCTGTGTGAGGCAAGGGAGGAGATTGCAGGGGCTCTGACACAAATTTTCAGAACCTCTCTGGCCACAGGGGAGGTGCCAGAGGACTGGAGAATAGCTAATGTAGCACCATTATTCAAGAAGGGTAGTAGTAGGGATCAACCAGGGAATTACAGGCCAGTGAGCCAAACATCAGTGGTAGGGAAATTATTGGAAAAAATTCTGAGGTACAGAATTAGTCTCCACTTGGAGAGGCAAGGATTAATCAAGGATAGTCAGCATGGCTTTGTCAGGGGGAGATCATGTCTAACCAATTTGATTGAATTTTTCGATGGGGGTGACTAGGTGTGTGGATGAGGGCAGTCCAGTTGATGTTGTCTACATCGACTTCAGTAAGGCTTTTGACAAAGTCCCACATGGGAGACTGGTCAAGCAGGTAAGAGCCCATGGGATCCAGGGCAATTTGGCACATTGGATCCTAAATTGGCTTCGTGGCAGGAGGCAGAGGGTGATGGTCGAAGGTTGTTTTTGTGACTGGAAGCCTGTGTCCAGTGGTGTACCACAGGGTCTGGGTCCTTTGCTGTTTGTAGTGTACATTAATGATTTAGATATGAATGTAGGAGGTATGATCAGTAAGTTCGCAGATGACACGAAAATTGGTGGAGTGGTAAATAGCGAGGAGGGAAGCCTCAGGCTACAGGAGAATATAGACGGGTTGGTTAGATGGGCAGCACAGTGGCAAATGGAATTTATCCCTGAAAAGTGTGAGGTGATGCATTTTGGGAGGACTAACAAGGGAATACACAATGAATGGTAGAACCCTAGGAAGGACAGAGGATCAGAGGGACCTTGGTGTGCATGTACATAGATCCCTGAGGGCAGCAGGACAGCTGGATAAGGTGGTTAAGAAGGCATATGGGATACTTATATTCTATGCCTTGGCTAATGAAGGCAAGAGCAGGAAGGTTATGATGGAGCTGTACAAAACGCTAGTTAGGCCACAGCTGGAATACTGTGTGCAGTTCTGGTTGCCACACTATAGGAAGGATGTGATTGCATTGGAGAGGGTGCAGAGGAGATTCACCAGGGTGTTACCTGGGCTGGAGCGCTTCAGCTATGAAGAGAGACTGGACAGGCTGGGGTTGTTTTCCTTAGAGCAGAAAAGGCTGAGGGGGGACCTGATTGAGGTGTACAAATTATGAGGGGCATAGATAGGGTAGATAGAAAGGAACTTCTCCCCTTAGTAGAGGGGTCAATAACCAGGGGGCATAGTTTCAAGGTAAGGGGCAGGAGGTTTAGAGGAGATTTGAGGAAAAGCTTTTTCACCCAGAGGGTGGTTGGAATCTGGAACTCACTGCCTGAAAGGGTGGTAGAGGCATTAAATCCTCACAACATTCAAGAAGCATTTAGATGAGCACTTGAAACGCCATAGCATACAAGGCTACGGACCAAGTGCTGGAAAATGGGATTAGAATAGGCAGGGCTTGATGGCCGGCGCGGACACGATGGGCCGAAGGGCCCCTTTCTGTGCTGTATAAATCTATGACTCTATGGTAGCACTCTTGCCTCTGAGGCATAAGGTTGTGGGTTCAAGTCCCACTCCAGAGACTTGAGCACAAAAATTCAGTCTGACACTCCAGTGCAGTACTGAGGCACTGTCAGAGGTGGCGTCTTTCGGATGAGACATTAAACTGAGGCCCTGTCTGCTCTCTCAGGTGGATGTAAAAGATCCCATGACACTATTTTGAGAAAGAAAGACTTGCATTTATATAGTGCTTTCATGACCAGCAGACGTCTTGAAGTGCTTTACAGCCAATGAAGTACTTTTGAGGTGTAGTCACTGTTGTAATGTGGGAAAGAGCAGGGGAAATATCCCCGGTGTCCTAGCCAATGTTTATCCCTCAATAAATGTAACAAAAGGATAATAGCAAAATACTGCGGATGCTGGAAATCTGAAATAACAACAGGAAATGCTGGAAACACTCAGCAGGCCAGGCAGCATCCGTAGAGAGAGAAACAGAGTTAACAAAAAGATAGGTTACCTGGTCATTATCACATTGCTGTTTGTGGGAGCTTGCTGTGCGTTATTTGACTGCCGCATTTCCTACATTACAACAGTGACTACACTTCAAAAGTACTTCATTGGCTGTAAAGCACTTTGGGACGTTCGGTGGTGGTGAAAGGCGCTATAGAAATGCAAGTCTTTCTTCACTGGTCTCTCCAGCGACCTCTTCTGGCTGATGGTTGATTGACAGACGATGGTCCGCGCATGCGCACAGGGAGCGACGGTTTGGACAGAGTCGGGCACAGCGACCCCTCCCGGTCACCAAGGGCAACAACCGCGCATGCCCAGAGGACACCAAACACCCTCCCACACTTGGAGCTGCGTCTGCGCACTCAGATCCTGCCGGATGGAGTCGGCGTGGGCCATTCCGGGGAAAGGCCTTGGTGTCGGGTCCAGAGTCGCGATCGGTGACGCAAAGTGAGCTTTCTCCGCTCCGATTGGGTGGAGAATCGCGCGGGGTGGGGGGGGAGGGGTGGATCGGGAGAGAATAAAGAGAAATGGAAAACCTGAGAGTCCGCGAGGTCCCGGACTGAGCGGCGTCAGTTGGACGGAGCACGTGATATCGGGGACACGTGACCCAGCCCAGGGCCTGATTGACGGGAGCTTCCGACCAATAGGGAGCGAGCGGGGCGGGTCCTCCAACCAATCGAGGAGCCCGAGGGGCGGGACTAGCGCCAGCTGATTGTCTGATCCGCAGGGCAGCGAGTTTCTCCAGTCCCTTGTTCAGGGCCCGGGGCCAGGGGAGGCTGTGGGCCTTTATTCCCCTCATTGGACACAAGGCTCTTTGGCCCACAACACACTGGCTCAGGTTTTAATGGAGACTTTTTAGATTCATCAATAAAAGCAGATAAACCTCGTGCTTCTGTGGAACAAACTTTCTAATATTTTATAGAATCATAGAATGGTTACAGCACAGAAGGAGGCCATTCGGCCTGTCAAGCCCGTGCCAGCTCTCTGCAAGATCACTTCAGCTAGTCCCACTCCCCGCCCTTTCCCCGTAACCCTGCAAATTTCTTTACTTCGGGCACTTATCCAATTCCCTTTTGAAAGCGGTGATTGAATCTGCCTCCACCTCCCTCTCAGGCAGTGCATTCCAGATCCTAACCACTCGCTGCGTAAAAAAGTTTTTCCTCGTGTCGCCTTTGGTTCTTCTGCCAATCACCTTAAATCTGTGTCCTCCGGTTCTCGACCCTTCCACCAAACAGTTTCTCTCTATCTACTCTCTCCTGACCCCTCGTGATTTTGAACACCTCTATCAAATCTCCTCTCTACCTTCTCTGCTCTAAGGAGAACAACCTCAGCTGCTCCAGTCTATCCACGTAACTGAAGTCCCTCATCCCTGGAACCATTCTTGTAAATCTTTTCTGCACCCTCTCTGAGGCCTTCACATCTTTCATAAAGTGCGGGGCCCAGAATTGGAAACAAAACTCCAGTTGAGGCCGAACCAGTGTTTTATAAAGGTTCATCATAACCTCCTTGCTTTTGGACTCTATGCCTCTATTTATTAAGCTCAGGATCCCGTATGCTTTTTTAACCACTTGCTCAACCTGCCCTGCCACCTTCAATGATTTGTGCACACATACCCCCAGGTCTCTCTGCTCATGCACCCACTTTAGACTTATACCCTTTAGTTTATATTGCCTCTCCTCATTCTTCCTACCAAAATGTATCACTTCGCACTTTTCTGTGTTAAATTTCATCTCCCATGTGTCCGCCCATTCCACCAGCCTGTCTATGTCCTCTTGAAGTCTATCACTATCCTCCTCACTGTTCACTATACTTCCAAGTTTTGTGTCATCTGCATATTTTGAAACTGCCCTGTACACCCAAGTCTAAATCACTAATATATATCAAGAAAAGCAGTGGTCCTAGTACCGACCCCTGGGGAACACCACTGTATACCTTCCTCCAGTCTGAAAAACAACCGTTCACCACTACTCTCTGTTTTCTGTCACTTTGCCAATTTCGTATCCATGCTGCCACTGTCCCTTTTATTCCATGGCCTTCAACTTTGCTGGCAAGCCTATTATGTGGCACTTGTCGAACGCCTTTTGGAAATCCATGTACACCAGGTCAACCGCATTCCCCTCATCAATCAACCCTCTCTGTTACCTCATCAAAAAACTCAATCAGAATCAGAGCAGCCGGGCCTGGCGGACGTGCAGCCAGGGCCCCGGCACCAGGAAACCCAGGGTGCAGCGCCTCCCCCATCCGAGCCGCCGCTTCCCGGTTTCTTCAGCCGGTTCCACTGAGTCCGACTCAGGAAAAAGAACAGGAGCCAGGCTCCCAGAATGGCCCGCGGCCCCGGGGAGCATGCGCACTCTCAGCGGGTAAATCAGTGCGTTGGATAGAGTGGTTTCTGGGGCGCAGGGAATTGTGGGTGCTGCGGCCACCATTAGTCAGCAGCTGTCGGGAAGAGATTTATTGCAGGCTGATGGAAGGTAGGTCCCTGGCCGCCTGTGTAGGTCTTTTTGTTGCTTCAGTTTGAGCTGGAGTGGTGATTGTGGAGAAGCTGCTGGGTTTAACCCCCAGTACTTCTGAGCCCAGGAGGACCCAACAATTTCCAATGTGAGACTGTCAAGGGAGCTGGATTTTGGGGGAGATTAGGTTGTTACACAGACACTGTCCGCACAATGTAAAAGAGTATTGTTTTAGGAAGAAGTATTTCTGTACAGGCTTTTAATCCATTTTACATATACAGATTTGTTTTAATTCATTCTTGCAATGTGGGTGTCGCTCGCAAGAGCAGCAAATATTGCCATCCCCAGTTGCCGATTGAGAAGGGGGTGGTGAGTCGCCGCCTTGAACCGCTGCAGTCCGTGTGGTGAAGGTACTCCCACAATGTTGTTTGGTAAGGAGTTCCAGGATTTTGACCCAGTAATGATGAATATGTCTAAGTCAGGATGATGTGTGACTTGGAGGGGAACTTGGAGGTGATGGTGCTCCCATGCACCTTCTGCCCTTGTCCTTCTAGGTGGTGGAGGTTGCGGGTTTGGGAGGTTCTGTCAAAGTTCTGGTCGAATTGCAGATGTATAAAGCTCCTTTCCTTCGCCCCCTCCCACTTCTCTCTCTCTCTCTCTCCTCCCATAGAGGCCAGAGTTGTGTGTAGGCCCAGACCAGGTGGCAGATTCCCTTCCCTGAAGGACATTAGTGAACCAGTTGGGTTTTTATGACAATCTGGCAGCTTTCATGGTCACTTTTTTTTAGTGCCAGCCTCACAATTGACCAGATTCATTGAGCTCAATTTCACAACCTGCCTTTGTTTTCTTGTGGGTTGTCTCTCACGCTCCCTGTTTTAAATTAATTTTACAGGGCACTGGAAGGGGACGATTTGCAGACTGGAAACTCAAACCAAACATCACTTCAAGATATGACAGAGTCACTCGACTCATCAGATCTGAATATCAACGGCCTCTGAACATGGAAGCAAAAAGCACCGTTCACAGCGGGGAGAAACCGTACACGTGTTCTGTGTGTGGACGAGGCTTCAGCCAACCCTCTGGCCTATCGAGACACAAGCGCATTCACACCGGGGAGAGGCCATTCACCTGCTGAGTGTGGGAAGGGATTCACTCAGTCAGCCACCCTACTGAGACACCAGCGAGTTCACACTGGCAAGAGACCGTTCACCTGCTCTGAGTGTGGGAAGGAATTCACTCGGTCATCTGACCTTCAGACACACCAGCACACTCACACTGGGGAGAGACCGTTCACCTGCCCTGTGTGTGGGAAGGGATTCACTCAGTCAGCCACCCTACTGAGACACCAGCGAGTTCACACTGGGGAGAGGCCATTCACCTGCTCCGTGTGTGGGAAGGGATTCACTCAGTCATCCAACCTGCTGACACACCAACGGGTTCACACTGACGAGAGACCTTTTAAATGCTCGGACTGTGGGAAGTGCTATAAAAGTTCCTGGGAACTGACATGCCATCAACGTGTTCACACTGACGAGAGACCGCTCAGGTGCTCTCACTGCGGGACTGGGTTCAGGCAGTCATCTGAGCTCACTATACACCAGCGCACTCACACTGGGGAGAGGCCGTTCACCTGCTCCGTGTGTGGGAAGGGATTCACTCAGTCATCCAACCTGCTGAGACACCAGCGCGTTCACACTGGGGAGAGGCCATTCACCTGCTCTGAGTGTGGGAAGGGATTCACTGAGTCATCCCACCTGCTGAGACACCAGCGAGTTCACACTGACGAGAGACCTTTCAGGTGCTCTCACTGTGGGACTGGGTTCAGGCGATCATCTGACCTCCTTGTACACCAGCGCACTCACACTGGGGAGAGGCCATTCACCTGCTCCGTGTGTGGGAAGGCATTCACTCAGTCATCCAACCTGCTGAAACACCAGCGAGTTCACAAGTGACTGCAGGGGGTGGATTCTGCTGTTGCTGCTGTTAATTACATCCAGGACTGAACCATGTTCATTCTGACATTGGGGATTGTTTCTGCTGATAATAACTCTGGGAACTGGGCTGGAGTTTAATATTCTGGATATTATGTTCAATAAATCAACTTTCTTTTAAACACATTGTTGTAGATTTTTGTCTTTCCCACCTGAGTGTTTAGCATCACCTGGCTGGAGCTCAAAGTACAAACTGGGGGAGGATCATATGACGGGAACAGAACTCCAGCCTGGACACAGTCCTTCAGGGCCACACTGAGAGGGGCAAACGGCGCTTTGGTCTTTCTTCTCTCTCTTCACTGATAGCAAAGTCCCCATGAGGGTTAATCTCGAGGTGTGTGAGAAATGTGTCCCAGCCACTCTCTGCCATGGTTCAGAGCTCCTAGGCACGGAACAGAAGGCTCCTTTAGGAATGTACCCCAGTGCTTTTTTTAATGGCCTTATTAACATGTGTCGCTACTTTTAGTGATTTGTGTATCTGTGTCCCTGGATCCCTCTGCTCCTCCAGCCCATTTAGACTCTTCGGGGGAAATTCGGTGGCACCCCCTTTGGGTCACTAACGTCACCGGGGCTAATTTTAGCCCCCCGAAAATGTTAGCGCCCCTGTGCATTAAATTCAGTGGTAGCACCGGAGGCTACTGGAAGCGCTCCCCTCCCTCTTGAGGCACTACCAGTGAATTTCACGACACTTCGTGTAACAGCGCCACGCCCGTCGGCACATAGCACCGCGTCATAGCAGACCTCCGTCCCTGATTAACGGGGAGGAGCCTAGCACTGTGCACACTGGGGCCCTGCTGGACCACCAGGGAGCGAGGTGTCAGATCAAGAAGAGCGCCGGGCTGTGCGATCGCGGCCGACACCCCGAAGAAGAAAGGGGAAGGGGGCAGGTGCTGGCAGTCAGCCAAAATAAAAAGTTGCCACCCGACACCAGCACTTTAAGTGGCGTCGCCGCAGCTGTAGAAACGACCCCTGACCCTGTCGGACATATCGGCCGGCGATAGGTCAGCGGTTGCAACCGAAGGTTGCAGCCGGGGTGCTGCGCGTGGTGATGAGGTCATTGCCGGCGGTGCAGTTCCGCGGGGCGCTAGCGGCTACCACCGCCACTAACCTCCCGCTGAATATCGCGGGAGGCACAAAGCAACCCAATTTCACCCCCTTGTCCAAGTAGTGAGTGGCCTCCTTATTCTTCCCAACAATACACACCACCTCACACTGACCTACAGTGAAATTCATTAACACACCACCTCACACTGATCTATAGTGAAATTCATTAACACACCACCTCACTGATCTATAGTGAAATTCATTAACACACCACCTCACACTGATCTATAGTGAAATTAATTAACACACCACCTCACCCTGAGCTATAGTGAAATTCATTAACACCACTTCACACTGATCTATAGTGACATTCATTAACACACCACCTCACCCTGGTCTATAGTGAAATTCATTAACACACCGCCTCACATTGACCTATAGTGAAATTCATTAACACACCCCCTCACACTGATCTATAGTGAAATTCATTTGCCAATTACACGCCCATTCTGAAATTTATTAATGTCTTCTTGCATTTTGTCTTCCTCAGTATTAACTCTACCTCCCAATTTGGTGTTATCGACAAACTTTAAAATTGTACTTCTGATTCCCGAGTCCAAATCGTTTATGAACAACAGTGATCCCAGCACCGATCCCTGTGGAACACCACTTCCCACCTTTTGCCAGTCTGAGTAGCTACTCCCAACCTCCAGTCTCTGTTTTCTGTTTTGTGAGCAGCTTGCTATCCAAAAACAGTTTGTAAGATTGACAAGATGACCAAGGTCAGGCCGTGTGGAGTGAAGAGCCAGGCCGCAGAATGGATGAAAAGCTGGCTACAAAACAGAAATCAGAGGGTTGGAGTTAAGGGACATTTGTTGCGATCTTTCCATCCATTCTGCTGCCTGGCTCTTGACTCTACACGGCCTGACCGTGGTCATCTTGTAGACCATACATACCGCAGACACAGTGCACCAGTAGTGGAGGGGGTGGATATTGAGTCCTGTGGCAGGGGCGCCCCTGACAGGGTTACAGACCCTTCAGCCACTGGAGAGACATGGAGCGCTGAGCTCGGCAGCATTAGTCCTGTTTTGCATCCTCCCTCCACCCATCTCTCACCTGCTGCTTCACCCACAGTCGCCACCGCCACCCGCGCATGCTCAGCTCTCACTGCCCGGGTGATTGACGGGAGCTCCGGGCCAATAGAAAGAGCAGGGCGGGGCTGGAGGACCGAGCGGGCGGCGAGTCCTCCAACCAATCGGAGTGTGAGGGGCAGGGCTTGCGGGGCTCAGCCTGGAGCTCCCACATTGGCTGAAACTCTGCATCATTTTCAAACCTGATTTCTCTCAAACTCCAGGAGAAAACTGGCCCTTTCTGTTGTGGCTTTAAACAGATGAAACCCTGTGGTGTGGAACAAACATCGCAACATTTGGTAGTGAAATGGACTCATTCAGGACAGAGCAGGGATTATTTCAGGAAATAACACAGTGTAGTGAGGGAGGAAATGCAGTGGATGTTGTGTAGATGGATTGTCAAAAGGTGTTTGATAAGGTGCCGGACAGGAGGCTTGTTGATCAAATTAAGGCTCACGGTATTAAAGGGAGGGGGCAGCGTGGATAGGAAGTTGGGTAAAGGGCAGAAAACAGAGAGTAGTGGTTAATGGATGTTCTTCAGACTGGAGGGATGTAAACAGCGGTGTCCCCCAGGATCAGTGTTGGCACCATTGTTCTTCTCAATATAACTGAATGAGCTGGGCTTGTGTTTATGGGGCACAAGGTCAAATTCACCAGATGAGGCTGAAATAGGGAGCATGGCCACCTGTGAAGAGGACTGTAATTGACTTCAGTGTGAATACACAGGTTTGTATATGGGGCGGGTAGATGTCAAATTAAATTTCATGCTAAGAAATATGAGTTCATAAGAACATAAGAACGTAAGATGCAGGAGGAGGTCATGTGGCCCTTCGAGCCTGCTCCGCCATTCAATAAGATCATGGCTGATCTGATCTTGGCCTCAACTCCACTTCCCTGCCCGCTCCCCAGAACCCTTGACTCCCTTATCGTTCAAAAATCTGTCTATTTCCACCTTAAACACACTCAATGACCCAGCCTCCACAGCTCTCTGGGGAAGAGAATTCCAAAGATTCACGACCCTCTGAGAGAAGAAATTACTCCTCATTTCCGATTTAAAAGGGTGCCCCCTTATTTTGAAATTATGCCCCCTAGTTCTAGATTCCCCCACGAGGGGAAACATCCTCTCAGCATCTACCCTGTCAAGCCCCTTCAGAATCTTGCATGTTTCAATAAGATCACCTCTCATTCTTCTAAACTCCAATGAGTATAGGCCCAACCTGCTCAACCTTTCCTCATAAGACAACCCTTTCATCTCCAGAATTAACCTACTGAACCTGCTCTGAACTGCCTCCAATGCAAGTATATCCTTCCTTAAATAAGGAGACCAAAACTATATACAGTAAGGCAGGATCTGGCCAAAGTGGATTGGGATAAGCTACTTGAAGGAAAATCCACATCAGAGCAGTGGGAGTCTTTCAGAAAGGAAATAGAGAGAGTACAACGCCAACATGTTCCCGTAATGGTCACGGGTGGGACCAACAAGCACAGGGAACCCTGGATATCAAGAGATATACAAGAATGGATTAGGAAAAAAAAGGAGGCTTTTGGCAGATACAAAGGACTAAAAACAGTGGAAGCCCTAGAGGAGTATAGAAAGTGCAGGGGGGTACTTAAAAAAGAAATTAGGAGAGCAAAGAGGGGGCATGAAAAAACACTGGCAGGCAAAATAAAGAAAAATCCCAAGGTGTTTTATAAGTATATTAAGGGCAAGAGGATAACCAGGGAAAGAGTAGGGCCCATTAGGGACCAAAGTGGCAATCTGTGTGTAGAGCCGGAAGATGTGGGTGAGGTTTTAAATGAATATTTTGCCTCCGTGTTCACTATGGAGAAGGACGATGTAGGCATAGAAATCAGGCAGTGGGATTCTGATATACTTGTACAAATTAGTATTGAGAGGGAGGAGGAACTAGCGGTTTTAGCAGGCTTAAAAGTAGATAAATCCCCAGGCCCAGATGAAACGTATCCCAGGCTGCTGTGTGAGGCAAGGGAGGAGATTGCAGGGGCTCTGACACAAATTTTCAGAACCTCTCTGGCCACAGGGGAGGTGCCAGAGGACTGGAGGACAGCTAACATAGTACCATTATTCAAGAAGGGTAGTAGGAATAAACCAGATAATTACAAGCCAGTGAGCCTAACATTAGTGGTAGGGAAATTGTTGGAAAAAATTCTGAGGGACAGAATTAGTCTCCACTTGGACAGGCAAGGATTAATCAAGGATAGTCAGCATGGCTTTGTCAGGGGGAGATAATGTCTAACCAATTTGATTTAATTTTTCAAGGGGGTGACTAGGTGTGTGGATGAGGGTAGTGCAGTTGATGTAGTCTATATGGGCTTCAGTAAGGCTTTTGACAAAGTCCTGCATGGGAGACTGGTCAAGAATGTAAGAGCCCATGGGATCCAGGGCAATTTGGCACATTGGATCCAAAATTGGCTTAGTGGCAGGAGGTAGAGGGTGATGGTCGAAGGTTGTTTTTGTGACTGGAAGCCTGTGTCCAGTGGTGTACCACAGGGATCGGTGCTGGGTCCCTTGCTGTTTGTAGTGTACATTAATGATTTAGATATGAATGTAGGAGGTATGATCAGTAAGTTCGCAGATGATATGAAAATTAGAGTGGTAAATAGCAAGGAGGGAAGCCTCAGGCTACAGGACGATATAGACGGGTTGGTCAGATGGGCCCAACAGTGGCAAATGGACTTTGACCCTGAAAAGTGTGAGGTGATGCATTTTGGGAGGACTAACAAGGCAAGGGAATACACAATGAATGGTAGGATCCTAGGAAGGACAGAGGATCAGAGGGACCTTGGTGTGCATGTACATAGATCCCTGAAGGCAGCAGGACAAGTAGATAAGGTGGTTAAGAAGGCATATGGGATACTTGCCTTCATTAGCCGGGGCATAGAATATAAGAGCAGGGAGGTTATGATGGAGCTGTACAAAACGCTAGTTAGGCTACAGCTGAATGCTGTGTGCAGTTCTGGTTGCCACACCATAGGAAGGATGTGATTGCATTGGAGAGCGTGCAGAGGAGATTCACCAGGGTGTTACCTGGGATGGAGCGCTTCAGCTATGAAGAGAGACTGGACAGGCTGGGGTTGTTTTCCTTAGAGCATAGAAGGCTGAGGGGGGACCTAATTGAGGTGTACAAATTTGTGAGGGGCATAGATAGGGTAGATAGAAAGGAACTTTTCCCCTTAGTAGAGGGGTCAATAACCAGGGGGCATAGTTTCAAGGTAAGGGGCAGGAGGTTTAGAGGGGATTTGAGGAAAAACTTTTTCACCCAGAGGATGGTTGGAATCTGGAACTCACTGCCGGAAAGGGTGGTAGAGGCAGGAACCCTCATAACATTCAAGAAGCATTTAGATGAGCACTTGAAACACCATAGCATACAAGGCTATGGACCAAGTGCTGGAAAATGGGATTAGAATAGATAGGGCTTGATGGCCGGCATGGACATGATGGGCCGAAGGGCCCCTTTCTGTGCTGTATAACTCTATGACTCTAACTCTGAGCCGAAGTTCCTCGAGTTGCAGACACTTCTGGTCACCACACTTTAGGAAGGATGTGAAGGCCCTTGAGAGGGTGCAGAGGAGATTTACCAGAATGGTTCCAGGGATGGGGGATCTTAGCTACAAGGACAGGTTGGAGAAGCTGGATTTGTTTTCGTTAGGGCAAAGGAGATTGAGGTGTGATTTGACAGAGGTGTACAAGATTATGACAGGTTTGGATAGGCTAGACGGGGAAAGGCTGTTCCCACTAGTTGATGGTACAAGGACTAGGGGACACAGATTTAAGGTTTTGGGCAAGAGATACAGGGGGGATGTAAGTGAAAACTATTTACAGAGTGAGTGGGGATGACCTGGAACTCGCTGCCAACAGAAGTGGTGGAAGTGGAGACACTCAATGTTTTCAAGGGGAGACTGGCTAGGCACTTGAGGGAAATAAACTTGCAGGGCTACGGGGATAGAGCGGGGGAATGGGACTGACTGGATTGCTCTACAGAGAGCCGGCATGGACTCGATGGGCTGAATGGCCTCCTTCTGTGCCTCTATGACTCTATGCAACACATCACCTGCCCTGCCATCTCTATTGTATTTTATTTAACTAATTAGGTTTTCAAGTTTTGAAATACTCAATTGTCTATCAATAGTTTTTAATCTTGGTAATAACCTTGTTTAATTTATTAAATGTAGTTATATGCATTAGGTCTTTACTGTAACTTAGCCTACAGTCCTAATTAAACCCTAGTTGTTTCTATATTTTTTAATGTATCAAGCAGCACCTCTTACCCCCACCTCATCGAATTCACTCACTCACCCAATTCCCGAGTTCAGTACTCTGTAGAAGCAATACTCCGTAGAACTGGACTCAGTGCGACTTACCTCCCAAACATTTCTCCTTCCACACTCAAAAGGCCGATGAATTTCAGGTCCTGATGAATGGAGTGACTCTCTCAGCTCTTGATGTGATGTTTGGTTTGAGTTTCCCCGTCTGTCAATCCCGCCCATCTCACAGTCTGTGAAAGGAATTTACAAAAGCCATCACTGAGAGACCAGGACAGAAATTGACAACATTCGCTCCTCCTGCTCCCTGGCCCAAGGGGGCCGCGCATGCACCCCACTGCACACTCGGCCTCTCAAGATGGCGGCCGTTGAGCCGGGCCTGTCACCGGGAGAAAGTCCCGCAGCCGCTGCCCCACTCGTGGCAAACGTGGGAACCGTAGGTACTTATTCGGGGGCTTGAGGCCTACACCGGGTGTTTATAAAACCTCCCCGCCGGTTCCATTGCTCCCCTGTGTAGTGTATGTGCCTTTAAGAGCCCCATGTGTACTGTAATGCCGGTAATGGCCACTCGGGCTATATAAGCCTGTATATTGTGTTGTATCAGTTAGTTCCCCTCCAGACTTTGTTTAGTAAACACCTATGAAACCAACTCCTGTCTTCAGTGTCTCTATCAACACACAGACACAACAGTGGCGACGAATTGGAAACGGACTTACCTGCAATTCGGCAGCACCTCAAGGACATCGATTCCTCTGGCGTCCAAAGTTGAAGAAAAATCAAGAAAAAGAAAAAGCTGTAGTTTCACCAGCTAGCCAAGCTGGTGGCAGGTACTGCAATAATCCTTCCTGGGCGTCGGGCTGGGGCTCCAGCGGCTGGCTCTACAGCTGGACCAAGCAGCGAAAGCGGAGGCAAGCAGTAACAGACGGGGAGGGAGCACTCGGAATACGGCCGGCGCTGCTAGCAGGTCGGCCTTCAGACCTAGAGAGAGAGTCCGGTGGGAATGAGTCTCCAACTGTAAATAAATAAATAAAAAGAACGGAAACAGCGTTGTCATCGGCAGCAGCGGCGGGGAAGCGCCATATCTTTTCTGCAGAAAAGAAAGAAAAGCGCGGGAAGCGCCATTTTTTTTCTAGGATGCCTAAGTCTGGCAAAATTGCTGCTTTTGATAATGAGATAGAGGATTGGACCACATATGTGGAAAGAGTGGAGGTATATTGCACTGCAAATTGAATAGAAGATGAAAAAAAAGCTTCAGTAATACTAAATCTAATGGGCTAAGACATACGGGCTGTTACGAAATGTAATCACTCCAGCCAAACCAAAGGACAAGAATTTTAAAGAAATTGTTGATACCCTACAGGAGCACTTAAACCCAACACCACTGCTGATAGCGGAAGATTCAAATTCTTCAAGAGAAATCAACACAAGAATGAAAGTAACGCTGATTACCTCACCGAATTAAGAAAGCTATCAAAACACTGCCAATTCGGGGCAGGACTAGCAGATTATCTTCGAGACAAATTCGTCTGCGGTCTCTTAAGTGAAGGAACACAGAAAAGGCTGCTTTCTGAAAATGATTTAACACTGGACAAGGCTTTCAGTATGGCTGTATCATACGAAGCAGCCGCAAGAGGAGCTGCAGAGATACAACAAAAGACACAGGACTTCGGCACCCATGAAATGACACACGGTTTTGAGAGATGTTATCGCTGCGGCAGACCCACCCATGACTAGAGGGACTGCTGGTTCAGGGACAAAGCATGCAAGCAATGCGGAAAGATTGGACACATTGCACGGGTATGCTGATCTGGACAAAAAAAATCCACAGACAGGAAAGAAAAAATCAATAAAGAAAAGTACAGAAAGGTACAAATGATGACGGACAGTACCTCCGAAGACCAGAAGAGCGATAGCGACTCCGAAAACAAGAGACTAAGCTGTCTCAAATTACATAATGTAATTGCCAAAGATGATTACCAGATCATTTGGGTTACCCTCACGATAGCAGGGTCCCCAGTTAAAATGGAGCTAGATACAGGATCAGCTCTGACCGTCATAAATCGACGGGATTACGAGCAGCTATTTCCGCATATACCTTTCAAAGACACATCCATTATCTTGAAAACATATACGGGGCAGAAAGTATACCCCAAAGGAAAAGTAAGGGTGCCTGTTGTATACAACGGCAAAGAAATACAAAAGTTGTATTTATACATTCTACAAGATGGTGGTCCACCGCTGTTGGGACGTGAATGGACCAGGAAAATACGTTTAGACTGGCACTCCATTCAGGCACTGACAGTGACCAGTAAGAACAAAAACGATGATGACGTCATACCTGAACGATTAAAAGACATCTTGGCCAACGCCAAAGAAGTGTTTCAAGAGAAACTAGGAACCTTAAAAGGCATCACCGCCTCAATAAAAGTGGAAGATGCAGCAATTCCCAAGTTTTTTAAGGCAAGACCGGTGCCATACGCAATTCGTCCAGCAGTCGAGGCAGAGCTGGAGAATTTGGAAAAGGCAGGCGTATTATCCAAAATAGATTGGAGCGAGTGGGCAACACCCATCGTTCCAGTCATGAAGAAAGCATTGGATAATGATAAATCTGAAGAACAGAGAAAAATTCGCATCTGTGGCAACTTCAAGGTGACTGTAAACCTGGTCCTTCACACGGTACAGTATCCTCTTCCGAGGATAGAAGATATTTTCGCCTCACTATCCGGAGGGAAACGTTTGACCAAAATTGACTTGGCACAGGCATATCTACAGATGGAGGTTGAAGAGGCCTCTAAAAAATATCTCACGATAAATACACACAAAGGTCTGTACCAGTACAATCGACTGGTTTTCGGAGTAGCATCCGCTCCAGCTATCTGGCAAAGAGCTATGGAGCAAGTCCTCCAAGGGATTCCGGGGACTCAATGCTACCTAGACGACATCCTTGTAACAGGAGAAAACGACAACGAGCACCTTGCCAATTTGGAACAGGTGCTCACTAGGCTGAGAGAACGGGGCCTACGGGCAAATCGCACCAAGTGCGAATTTTTCCAAAATCAAATATCATATTGTGGCCACATAATTAATAAGGAAGGGTTGCATAAGTCACCTGAAAAAATTGAAGCGGTCATAAAAGCCCCAGCACCTGAAAATGTTTCACAATTAAGGTCATTCCTGGGATTAATAAATTACTATCATAAATTTTTACCGAAATTATCAACTCTTCTACACCCTCTTAATGAACTGCTACAAACAGGAGTAATTTGGAAATGGAGCGAAGACTGTAAACGTGCCTTCCATAAGTGCAAAGACTTAATCACGTCCAAAGAAGTTTTGGCTCATTACAACCCATCACTGCCAATCAGACTGGCATGCGATGCATCCCCTTACAGCGTAGGAGCAGTATTATCGCATAAATTCCCTGATGGCTCAGAACGGCCGATAGCTTTTGCGTCACGCTCATTGAACTCAGCTGAGCGTAACTATGCCCAAATCGACAGGGAAGCACTCAGCCTGGTATGGGGAAGTGAAGAAATTCAACCATTACCTACACGGACAAAAAATTACCTTGTTGACTGACCATCAGCCCCTCATCTCCATATTCAACCCTAAAAAGGGTGTTCCCATTATGACAGCGCAAAGGCTACAGAGGTGGTCCCCTTTTCTAGGGGCACACCAATACAACATAGAATACAAAGGATCAAAACAGCATGGGAATGCTGACGGGTTATCGCGCCTACCGTTGCCAACGGTAGAAGAAGCACCTACCGTAGACCCAGTGGAGATTTTCCACTCTACCATAGTCGAATGTCTATGAGTAACAATTTCTACCATTGAAAGGGAAACTAGAAATGACCCGACTCTCTCACGAGTCTACGATTTAACAGTGAAGGGATGGCCAGCACATGGCGAACCACTGTTGCCAGCATTCTCGCAAAGAAGAGAACAGCTGTCAGTGTGCCGAGGAACCTTGATGTGTGGATCCAGAGTGGTGATTCCACCCAAACTCCAGGATAAAGTTCTAAAGGAGCTTCACGAGGGGCATCTGGGTGGAGTGAAAATGCAGAACCTAGCCAGGGCATTTGTATGGTGGCCAGGTATCGATGGAGACATCGAAGAAATGACCAAGAGCTGCCTAGGATGCCAGAAGGTCCAAAATGCTCCACCCCAAGCCCCTCTACATCCATGGGAGTGGCCCTCATCTCCCTGGCAAAGGGTACACATCGACTTTGCTGGTCCATTTATGGACTCAATGTTCTTAATCGCGGTTGATGCACACTCCAAGTGGCTGGAGGTAATAAAGATGTCCTCCACCACCACGGAAAAAAACATCACAGTATTAAGGACCATATTTGCCAGGAATGGGCTGCCGGAACAGATCTGTTCTGATAATGGACTGCAATTTGTGTCCGAAGAATTCAGGAAGTTCTTAAAAAACAATGGGGTTAAGCACTACACGTCCGCCCCATACCATCCCGCCACCAATGGATTGGCTGAAAGGTTTGTCCAGACCTTCAAGAAGGCCATAAAGGCCATGGGTAATGAAGACATAAAACTTCAGCACAAGGTGGATAACTTCTTGTTCGCATACAGGAATGCAACACATATGGTTACAAACCAAACTCCCGCCATGATGTTCTTCAATAGAAGCCTAAGATGCCGGCTGGATTTGATCAAGCCCAACATCAGAAGGGACGTGGAGAACCAGCAATTTCAAGGCATGAATGAAAGGCCAACTAGAACCTTCCAGATAGGTCAACAAGTTTTGGCCCGGGACTACCGTATCGAGAAATGGCAGCCTGGAACTATCTGCACACGACTAGGACCGCTGATGTATACCGTGGACATCGGAGAAAGCATAATAAGGCGCCATGCTGACCAAATCATAGAGTCATCCGAAAAGGGACAACCTACACCACAACTCTATACACCTAACGATGAAGTAGAGATACCCATATCTACCTCCGATCTGGTGATACTGGAACCCGATGAACCTAACACTGTCATTCAAGCCGAATCAGCCTTGCCAAAAGAACCTACTACACCACCAGAATCTATTACACCACCGAGGCGTTATCCGGACCGAGTCAGGAAGCCTCCAGAGAGACTGACTTATAATTAATTAACTGCAGCAATGTGTAGATTATTTTTCTTGTAACATGTAATTAATAATTACTTAAAATATTATGTACTGGTTGGCTAAAAGGGGAGGAATTGTAGTGTATGTGCCTTTAAGAGTCCCGTGTACTGTAATGCTGGTAATGGCCACTCGGGCTATATAAGCCTGTATATTGTGTTGTATCAGTTAGTTCCCCACCAGACTTTGTTTAGTAAACACCTATGAAACCAACTCCTGTCTTCTGTGTCTCTACCAACACACAGACACAACACCCTGCACCCCAACACCGCCTCCCCGCTCCGGAATCTTCTGTCTGCCTTCCGCCGCCATCACCCGACTGGCGGCACTGACTGCGCACGTGCGGGACCCACCCCGCCCACGCGCACCAGGCCCCTGCAGCATTGATAGGGCCTATTCTTCCTCGTGGAGCATTCTGGGTAACAACCACTGCCATTGTCTCGGCCGGCTGAGGAGCGCAGAGATACATTTAGAGCAAGCAACAGGAGGAGAAAATCAATGAAAGTTGATTCCTGTGATTTCAGACACCGGGATGAGCCGCGCGGCGTCCATTGGAGCAATGCTCGGATACACTCAGCGCATGGGCAACTAGCACAATTTTAGAAAGGGTTAGAAGATGAGATTAAATTGTTATAGTTTATTATTATATTTCATAAATTAAGTGGATGATCAGCATGGGTTAGATACAGATTAAGACTCCCTCCGCACTGTTCCATTAAACACTCCCAGGACAGGTACAGCAGGGGTGAGATACAGAATACAGATACAGAATACAGCTCCCTCTACACTGTCCCATCAAACACATTTTTTATTCATTCATGGGATGTGGGCGTCGCTGGCAAGGCCAGCATTTATTGCCCATCCCCAATTGCCCTTGAGCAGGTGATGGTGAGCTGCCTTCTTGAACCGCTGCAATCCTTGTGGTGAAGGTACTCCCACAGTGCCGTTGGGGAGGAAGTTCCAGGATTTTGACCCAGTGACAATGAAGGAACGGCGATATATTTCCAAGTCAGGATGGTGTGTACCTTGGAGTGGAACTCACAGGTGGTGGTGTTCCCATGTGCCTGCTGCCCTTGTCCCTCTAAGTGGTAGAGGTCACGGGCTTGGGAGGTGCTGCCAAAGAAGTATTGGCGAGTTGCTGCAGTGCATCTTGTAGATGGAACACACTGCAGCCACGGCGCGCCGGTGGTGGAGGGGGTGAATATTTAAGGTGGTGGATGGGGTGCCAATCAGGCGGGCTGCTTTGTCCTGGATGGTGTCGAGCTTCTTGAGTGTTGTTGGAGCTGCTCTCATCCAGGCAAGTGGAGAGTATCCTATCACACTCCTGACTCGTGCCTTGTAAATGGTGGAAAGGCTTTGGGGAGTCAGGAGGTGAGACACTTGCCACAGGATACCCAGTCTCTGACCTTTGGAATTCTCTTCCCCAGAGAGCTGTGGAGGCTGGGTCATTGAATGTGTTTAAGGTGGAGATAGACAGATTTTTGAACGATAAGGGAGTCAAGGGTTATGGGGAGCGGGCAGATAAGTGGAGTTGAAGTCAAGATCAGATCAGCCACGATCTTATTGAATGGCGGAGCAGGCTCGAGGGGCGAAATGACCTACTCCTGCTCCTACGTCTTATGTTCTTGTGTCTCTCATCAGCTCCGGCCGCCGCGCTGAGTTGTGGCTGACCCCGCGCATACGCCCCATGGCCCTGCCCTCTCCTGCTCCACAGGCGCCCGGCCCGCACCACGCATGCTCAGCACACACCCTGGGCCCCTGTCAATCATCCTACCCCACGCCTGCGCCTGCACGCTGGGCCCCTGGGCTCCAGGCTGCCGCACGGGGCTTTCGTTGTAAAGTCGGTGTTGGTGAAGAGCCGCAATCAGTGAGGGAAAGTGAGTTTTGCGAGGGGGTGGAGTGAACCGCGGCACGTGATCGCGGGGCCTGTGACTGACGGGAGCTCTGACCAATAGGAAGAGCGCGGGCGGAGCTGACTGGCGGCGAGCCCTCCAACCAATGGCGGTGCGGCAAGGGGGCAGAGCCTCCTCTCTAGCTCAGGTGTGCTGGGGCCGATTGTGACGTGCTGTCCCCAGGTGAGGGCAGCTCAGTCAGCACAGAGCTGGGGCTGGAATCTGGGAGAGGGGCCGCAGGCAGTGGGCCTGGCAAAGGGACAATCACTGATTGAATAATATACAGGGGTAAGGGCACACTAACCTCACATCATCTATATATATTAATGAATACTTTACCTCTGTTTTCACAAAAGGGTCAATGCAGACATTGCGATCAGGGAGGAGGGTGTGAAATATTAGATGAAATAAACATAGTGAAAGAGGAAGTATTAAAGGGTTTAGCATCTTTGAAAGTGGTTCAATCCCCAGGGCCGGGTGAAATGTATCCCAGACTGTTAAGATAAGTAAGAGAGGAAATAGCAGAGGCTCTGACCATCATTTTCCAATCCTCTGTGGCTACAGGTGTGGTGCTGGAGGACTGCTAACGTGGTACCGTTGATTAAAAAGGGAGAAAGGGATAGACTGAGTAATTACAGGCCAGTCAGCCTAACGTCGGTGGTGGGAAAATTATTGGAAAGAATTCTGAGGGACAGGATAAATCTTCATTTAGAATAATCAGGGACAGCGTGGATTTGTTAAGGGGAGGTCGTGTCTGGCTAACCTGATTGCATTTTTTGAGGAGGTAAGAAGGAGGGTCGATGAGGGTAGTGTGTTTGATGTAGTCTATATGGATTTTAGCAAGGCTTTTGATAAGGTCCCGCATGGTAGATTGGTCATGAAAGTAAAAGCCCATGGGATCCAATGCAAAGTGGCAAGTTGGATCCAAAATTAGCTCAGAGGCAGGAAACAAAGGGTAATGGTCGAAGTGTGGCGTACCGATCACAGAACGGACACAACCCGCTTTCCGGTCCGTAGACTATAAATCAGGCGTCATGCCTTTAAGAAGCATCACACCTTTAAGAAACTCGGTCTGCATATAGTTAAGCCCAGAGCGGGGGAGGAGGGTTCAAAGCTGTGCACTGATGAAAGGCAGTTGTACTTTGTGTGGTCTCGGACTCCATTTTGTGTTCAGCATGCAGCCTCAACAATTAAACCTTTTCTGTTGAACCTCTCCGAGTGCAGTATTTTTTGCTAGGAGTACGTAGACTCCTGCAGAAGGGTGTTTTTGTGACTGGAAGGCTGTTTCCAGTGGGGTTCCACAGGGCTCAATACTGGGTCCTTTGCTTTTCGTGGTATAAATCAATGATTTGGACTTGAATGTAGGGGGTATGATTAAGAAGTTTGCAGATAATGCAAAAAGTTGGCTGTGTGGTTGATAATGAAGAAGAAAGCTGCAGACTGCAGGAAGATATCAATGGACTGGTCAGGTGGGCAGAACAGTGGCAAATGGAATTCAATCTGGAGAAGTGTGAGGTAATGCATTTGGGGAGGGCTAACAAGGCAAGGGAATACACTATAAATGGTAGGACACTGAGAAGTGCAGAGGATCAGAGGGACCTTGGGGTGTATGTCCACAGATCCCTGAAGGTAGCAGGACAGGTAAATAAGGTGGTTAAGATGGCATACGGGATACTTGCCTTTATTAGCCGAGGCATAGCATATAAGAGCAGGGAGGTTTTGCTTGAACTGTATAAAATTTTAGTTCGGCCGCAGCTAGAGTACTGCATGCAGTTCTGGTCACCACAGTACAGGAAGGATCTGATTGCACTAGAGAGGGTGCAGAGGAGATTTATGAGGATGTTGCCTGGTTTGGGGAATTTTATATATAAGCAGAGATGGCTGGGGTTGTTTTCTTTGGAACGGAGGAGGCTGAGGAGAGACCTAATTGAGGTGTATAAAATTATGAGGGGCCTAGATAGAGTGCACAGGAAGGACCTATTTCCCTTAGCAGAAGGGTCAATAACCAGGGGGCATAGATTTAAAGTAATTGATCGGAGGTTTAGAGGGGATTTGAGGAGAAATGTTTTTCACCCAGAGGGTGGTGGGGGTCTAGAATTCACTGCCTGAAAGGGTGGGAGAGGCAGAGACCCTCATCACATTTAAAAAGTACTTGGATATGCACTTGAAGTGCTGTAACCTACAAGGCTACGGACCAAGTGCTGGAAAGTGGGATTAGGGTGGATAGCTCTTTGTTGGCCGGCACGGACAAGATGGGCCGAATGGCCTCCTTCTGTGCTGTAAATTTCTATGACTCATTGATCATCCCATTCCCCAGGCTGACTCTGTGTTAACACCTCAGGCGAGCCGTCCCACGTAGGGTGACTCCCTCAACCTGTTCTCCCGGTTACAGAACCAGTTTGTCTCTCTCAGGAATGCCCAAGGCTCTGTTGTCTGGGCACCAACTCACTCGTGACCTCACATGTTGCAACAAGTCTGCTGCCTGAGCAGTTTGCAGTGTTATTCGGTCTGTGGGTCTCTTAGCAACCACCTCCCTTATTTAGGCAAAGGGCTCATCTCCTGACTTTGGGTGTTATCATTCCAAACTTCAGCATTCTCTGTCTTTTAGCTTCAATCTGTCTGTGTCCACCCAGTGACAACACTGAGCTCCTCCCTCCAACCACTGACACTCGCCCTCTTGCTGAGAAAGAAAGACTTGCATTTATATAGCGCCGTTCACAACCTCAGGACGTCCCAGAGCGCTTTACAGCCAATGAAGTACTTCTGAAGTGTAGTCACTGTTGTAATGTGAGAAACGCGGCAGCCAATTGGCGCACAGCAAGCTCCCACAAACAGCAATGTGACAATGACCAGATAATCTATTTCAGTGATGTTGATTGAGGGATAAATATTGGCCTCAGGACACCGGGGAGAACTCCCCTGCTCTTCTTCAATGTAGTGCCACGGGATCTTTTACATCCACCTGACAGAGCAGACGGGGGCCTCGGTTTAACATCTCATCCGAAAGACGGCACCTCTGACAGTGCAGCACTCTCTCAGTACTGGAGTGTCAGCGTAGACTTTTATGCTCAAGTCTCTGGACTGGGACTTGAACCCACGACCTTCTGACTCAGAGGTGAGAATGCTGCCCACTGAGCTAAAGTGCCTGGAGCTAAGCCAGCTGGGATACTTGACATAGGATTACATCGGATATACGGCACAGAAACAGGCCATTCGGCCCAACCAGTCCATGCCGGTGTTTATGCTCCACTCGAGCCTCCTCCGGTCTTTCCTCATCTAAATCTATCAGCATAACCCTCGATTCCCTTCTCCCTCATATGCTTGTCTAGCCTCCCCTCAAATGCATCGATACTATTCGCTTCAACCACTCCCTGTGGCAGTGAGTTCCACATTCTCACCACTCTCTGGGTAAAGAAGTTTCTTCTGAATTCCCTATTGGGTTTCTTGGTGACTCTTATATTGAGGCCTCTAGTTATGCTCTTCCCCACAAGTGGAAACATTCTTTCTGTATCCACTCTATCAACAATTTTCATAATTTTAAAGACCTCTATTAGGTCGCCCCTCAGCCTTCTTTCAAGAGAAAAGAGACCCAGCCTGTTTATCCTTTCCTGATATGTATACCCTCGCATTTCTGGTATCATCCTTGTAAATCTTCTCTGCACCCTCTCCAGTGCCTCTATATCCTTTTTATAATATGGCAACCAGAACTGTACGCAGTACTCCCTGTGTGGTCTAACCAAGGTTCGATACAGGTTTAGCATAACTTCGCTACTTTTCAATTCTATACCTCGCGAAATAAAACCTAGTGCTTGGTTTGCTTTTTTTATGGCCTTGCTAACCTGTGTCGCAACTTTTAGTAATTTGTGTATTTGTACTCCGAGATCCCTTTGTTCCTCTACCCCACCTAGACTCGCACCCTCCAAGTGATGTGACCTCCCCATTCTTCCTACCAAAATGTAATACCTCACAGGGTAGGGTTTAAACTGAAATGGCAGGGGGTTGGGAACCTGAGCAGGGAGACAGTGGAAAGGGAAACAAGTATAAAAGCAAAAGATAGAAAGGAGAAAAATAAAAGTGGCAGTCAGAGAAATCAATGGTTTAAATCAACCATGGCCACAGTAAATAATAATTCCAATAGGTCTAAGAGTGTTAAAAACACAAGCCTGAAGGCTTTGTGTCTTAATGCGAGGAGCATTCGTAATAAGGTGGATGAATTAGCTGCGCAAATAGAGGTAAACCAATATGATTTGATTGGAATAATGGAAACATGGCTCCAGGGTGGCCAAGGCTGGGAACTCAACATCCAGGGGTATTCAATATTCAGGAAAGATAGGCAAAAAGGAAAGGGAGGTGGGGTAGCATTGCTGGTTAAAGAAGGGATTAACACAATTGTAAGGAAGGATATTAGCTCTGATGATGTGGAATCTGTGTGGGCAGAACTGAGAAATACCAAGGGGCAGAAAACGTTAGTGGGAGTGGTATATAAACCTCCAAACAGTAATGCGAATGGCATTAAAAGGGAAATTAGAGAAGCATGCAATGAGGGCACAGCAGTCATCATGGGTGACTTTAATCTACATATAGATTGGGCTAACCAAATTAGTAACAATACTGTGGAGGAGGAATTCCTGGAGTGTTTACGGGATGGTTTCCTGGACCAATATGTCGAGGAACCAACCAGAGATCAGGCCATCTTAGACTGTGTATTATGTAATGAGAAAGGATTAATTAGCAATCTTGTTGTACGAGGCCCCTTGGGTCGGAGCGATCATAATAGGATAGAAGATGGAGAATGAAGTAGCTGACTCTGAGACTAGGGTCCAGAATTTAAATAAAGGAAACTACAATGGTCTGAGGCGCGAGTTGGGTAGGATTGATTGGTGAATGTCACTCAAAGGGTTGACGGTGGATAGGCAATGGCAAACATTCAAAGACCGCATGGATGAACTACAGAATTTGTTCATCCCAGTTTGGCATAAAAATAAAACAAGAAAGGTGACTCAACCGTGGCTAACAAGGGAAATTAGGGATAGCATAAGATCCAAGGAGAGGACATATAAATTGGCCAGAAAAAGCAGTAAACCTGAGGATTGGGAGCAGTTTAGGATTCAACAAAGGAGGACAAGTGGATTAATTAAGAAGGGGAAAATAGAATATGAGAGTAAGCTTGCAGTGAACATAAAAGCATTTATAGATATGTGAAGAGAAAAAGATTGGTGAAGTCAAGCGTAGGTCCTTTGCAGTCAGAATCAGAGGAATTTATAATGGGGAACAAAGAAATGGCAGACCAATTAAATACATATTCTGCTTCGGTCTTCACAAAGGAGGACACAAATAACCTCCCAGAGATGCCGGGGGACATAGGGTCTGATGAAAGGGAGGAACTGAAAGAAATCAGTATTTGTAGGGAAATGGTGTTTGAGAAATTGACAGGATTTAAGGCCGATAAATCCCCAGGACCTGATAATTTACATCCTAGGGTACTTAAGAGAGTGGCCCTAGAAATAGTAGATGCATTGCTGATCATCTTCCAACATTCGATGGAATCTGGAACAGTACCCATGGACTGGAGGGCAGCTAATGTTACCCCACTATTCAAAAAAGGTGGTAGAGAGAAAACGGGGAGTTACAGACCAGTAAGCCTGACATTGGTAGTGGGGAAAATGCTAGAGTCCATTATAAAAGATGTAATAGCAGAGCACTTGGAAAACAGTGACAGGATCGGACAAAGTCAACATGGATTTACAAAAGGTAAGTCGTGCTTGACTAATCTACTGGAATTTTTTGAGGGTGTAACTGGTAAAATAGATAAGGGAGAACCAGTGAATGTGGTGCTTTTGGACTTTCAGAAGGCTTTCGATAAGGTCCCGTATAAGAGATTAGCGAGTAAAGTTAAGGCACATGGGATTGAGGGCAAAGTATTGACTTGGAGAGAGAACTGGTTGGCAGACAGAAAGCAAAGAGCTGGAATAAATGGGCCTTTTTCTGAGTGGCAGGCAGTGACTAGTGGGGTACCGCAGGGATCGATCCTTGGACCCCAGCTAGTCACAATATATATTAATGATCTTGACAAGGGAACTAGATGTAATATCTCCAAGTTTGCAGATGACACAAAGCTGGGTGGGCATGTATGCTGTGAGGAGGATGCCGAGAAACTCCAGGATGATTTGGACAGGTTGGGTGATTGGGCAGAAGCATGGCAGATGCAATATAACATGGATAAATGCGAGGTTATCCACTTTGGTGGCAAAAACAGGAAGGCAGATTATCTGAATGGCAATAGATTGGGAGAAGGGGAAATGCAATGAGACCTGGGTGTCCTTGTGCACCAGTCGCTGAAGGTAAGCATGCAGGTGCAGCAGGCGGTTTAGAAGGCAAAATGGTATGTTGGCCTTCGCAGCGAGAGGGTTTGAGTACAGGAACAAGGATGTCTTGCTGCAGTTGTACAGGGCCTTGGTGAGACCACATCTTTGTGTGCAGTTTTGGTCACCTTATCTGAGGAAGGATGTTCTTGCCATGGAAGGAGTTCAGCGAAGATTCACCAGGCTGATACCTGGGATGGCAGGAATGACATACGAGGAGAGATTGGGTCGATTGGGCTTATACTCGCTGGAGTTCAGAAGAATGAGAGGGGATCTCATTGAAACTTATAAAATTCTGACAGGACTGGACGCAGGATGTTCCCGATGGTCAGGGTGCCCAGAACCAGGGGTCACAGTCTAAGGATAAGGGGTAAGCCATTTAGGAAATAAATGAGGAGGAATTTCTTCACCCAGAGAGTGGTGAACCTGTGGAATTCTCTACCACAGAAGGCAGTAGAGGCCAATTCATTAAATATATTCAAGAAAGAGTTGGATATATTTCTTAAGGCTAAAGGGATCAAGAGGTATGGGGAGAAGGCAGGGACAGGGTACTGAATTTGGATGATCAGCCATGATCTCATTGAATGGTGAAGCAGGCTCGAGGGGCCGAATGGCCTACTCCTGCTCCTATCTTCTATGTTTCTATTTATCTGTTCAGCCTTGGTCAGTCTGCAAAAACTCTGAGGTGTTTAATAATGAAATCAGGGAGTCAAAAAGCTCAGGTGAGGCAGTTTAAAAAGACAGTGCCTGACCAGAGATTACTGGATGCTGACACTTGGTGCTCACGAGGATAGAATGTCCCATTCCCCAGGCACGGACATCCAGCACCTCGATCACAGCAATAATTCACAAAACAATGGCAATATAACTTGGAGCAGAGATGGTTAAGTGGAGCTGTGATCGAGGTGCTCAAAATTATGAGGGGTTTTGATCGAGCAAACAAGGAGAAGCTGTTGTCACTGGCAGGAGGGTCGGTAACGAGAGGACACAGATTTCAGATCATTGGCAAAAGAATCTAGAGAGGAAATGAGGAGACTTTTTTTACACAGCGAATTGTGATATCTGGAATGCACTGCCTGAATGGGAGGTGGAAGCAGATTCAATAGTAACTTTCAAAAGGGAATTGGATATATACTAAAGGCAGAAATTTGCAGGGCTGTGGGGAAAGAGCAGGGCAGTGGGACTAATTGCATCGCTCTTTCAGAGAGCCGGCACCAGCACGATGGGCCGAAAGGCATCCTACTGGGCTCTATGATTCTATAACATCAGCTTCTCTCTGCTCACGAGTACTGAGAGAACTGGGAATAATCTTTAAATCCAGCCCAGTTATTGGGGTTTTAACATTAACAAGCCCCAGTTGCCTGAATTAACATGGTTCAGTCCTGGATGTGATTAAAGGCATCGGAAACAGTGGAATCGACCCACCACAGTCACAATGTGGACACTCTGGTGTGTCAGCGGGTGGGATACATCAGGGAATCCCTTTCCACACACTGGGGTTGACTCTAATGATCGGGAGTCCCAGGGTTTCGGATACCAGATAATCAAGCTCAGAAGAACACAAATTGTCTCTCCAGGCTTCATTAAGAGCGCTGCATAACACAGATCGGGTGATAATTCCCTCAATCTGGAGAATAGAAGTACAGTGGATTCGCGCGCGATCTTCTCCAGTCTGTTCCAACTGACAACGGCTTAAGTGGTCTGTTCTTATACACAAGCTTGGTTACCGCTCAGGAAATGGGATTGTTTGGACCCGTCTGTTGACTGCCTCCCGAACTCCTGCTAATTCAGGGAATTTAGTCCATCTGTGACCAGACTATAACCACAAGCCCGTCTGGTTATCACACCTATACGGTCCATGAGGTTATTATTAGATTCACACCCAGACGTTGTGTCTTTTCTTGTCTGGCACTTCATCCCATAACTTGGGTACAGGGGCTCAATAATGTTTCATTCATCGGAAAAAGACAAAGTACAACAACGTACTGGTCAGCTTAACAGAGTCTCATCACATTTATGTGGCTATAAATATAAGTCACTAAGAAATCCAGGAGGGAATTCAGGAGAAACTTCTTGACCCAGAGAATGGTGAGAATGGGGAACTCGCTACCACAAGGAGTTGTTGAGGTGAACAGCATCGATGGATTTATGGGGAAGACACTCAAGAGAGAAAGGAGTGGGAGGAGATGTTGATTGGGTTGATTGAAGTAGGGTGGGTGTGGAGCATAAACACTGGCATGGACCAGTTGGGCCGAATGGCCTGTTTCTGTGCTGTACATTCTATATAACACCATGAACTGTCAAAAGAGGAGAATCATCAGCACAACAGTCTTAAAGATTAAACAGCAGTACAAGAATTTATAAAACATTCATCCATTCCACGTTCATGTCACCCCAGCTGTCTACAGGGCTCTGCGCTACAGAACAATGTGAATTCGCTGGTGTCTCAGTAGGTGCGATGACAGAGTGAATCCCTTCGCACACACAGAGCAGGTGAATGGCCTCTCCCCAGTGTGAACTTGCTGGTGTGCCAGCAGATTTGAGGACAGAGTGAATCCCTTCCCACACACGGAGCAGGTGAATGGTCTCTCCCCGGTGTGAACTCGCTGGTGTCCGTTCAGGTTCCTGGAGCTCTTAAAGCTCATCCCACACACCGAACATGTAAATGGTCTCAGATCGGAGTGAACTTGCTGATGTCGCTTCAGATCCTCAGAGGTTTTAAAGCTCATCCCACAGGCAGAACATTTAAATGGTCTCTCATTGGTGTGAACTCGCTGGTGTTGCTTCAGATTCCCAGAGCTGTTAAAGCTCATCCCACAGACAGAACATGTAAACAGTCTCTCATCGGCGTGAACTCGCTGGTGTTGCTTCAGATTCCCAGAGGTGTTAAAGCTCTTCCCACAGTCAGAACATTTAAATGGTCTCTCCCCAGTGTGAACTCGCTGGTGTGTCAGCAGGTGGGATGACCGAGTGAATCCCTTCCCACACACGGAGCACGTGAATGGCCTCTTTCCTGCTCTCTCCAGCTGCTGTCCCCTCAGCTCCTGGAACATTTGAAAACTTTTCCCACAGTTGGAATGTTTCACCGGCCTCTCCCCAGTGTGAACTTGCTGGTGTGCCAGCAGATTTGAGGACGAAGTGAATCCCTTCCCACACACGGAGCAGGTGAATGGTCTCTCCCCGGTGTGAACTCGCTGGTGTCTGTTCAGATTCGTGGAGCTCTTAAAGCTCATCCCACACACCGAACATGTAAATGGTCTCTGATCGGAGTGAACTTGCTGATGTCGCTTCAGATCCTCAGAGGTTTTAAAGCTCATCCCACAGACAGAACATGTAAACAGTCTCTCATCGGTGTGAACTCGCTGGTGTTGCTTCAGATTCCCAGAGGTGTTAAAGCTCTTCCCACAGACAGAACATGTAAATGGTCTCTCATCGGTGTGAACTCGCTGGTGTTGCTTCAGATTCCCAGAGGTGTTAAAGCTCTTCCCACAGTCAGAACATTTAAATGGTCTCTCCCCAGTGTGAACTCGCTGGTGTGTCAGCAGGTGGGATGACCGAGTGAATCCCTTCCCACACACGGAGCAGGTGAATGGCCTCTTTCCTGCTCTCTCCAGCTGCTGTCTCTTCAGCTCCTGGAACATTTGAAAGCTTTTCCCCACAGTCGGAATGTTTCACCGGCCTCTCCCCAGTGTGAACTCGCTGGTGTGCCAGCAGATTAGAGGACCGAGTGAATCTCTTCCCACACATGGAGCAGGTGAACAGAATCTCTCCTGCTCTCTCCAGCTGGTGTCTCTTCAGGTCCTGGGACCTTTTAAATCTCTTCCCACAGTCAGAACATTTAATGTGAACAAGCTGGTGTCTCAGGAGGGTGGCAGAATGAGAGAATCGCTTCAAAAACACGGACCAGGTCAACGGTCTCTCATTGGTGTGGACAAGCTGGTGTCTCAGCAGCACGGAGGGTGCAATTAATCCCTGCCCACACACGGAGTGGGTTAAAGGTCTCTCCCTAGTGTGAACTTGCTGGTGTATCATTGGAGCGGATGGCTGAGTGAATCCCTGCCCATACACGGGGCCGGGGTTTCTCCCCGCTTCAGGTATTTGTAGATTTTGAAGCTCTTTCAGAACATTTAAAAGTTCTCTCCCCAGTGTGAACTCACGGGTGTTCCAGCAGATTGGAGGAGCGACTGAATCAGGTCCTGAGGAATCGAGCGACTGTCAGATCTTGACGTGATGTTTGGTTTGAACTTCCTGTCTGTAAATGCTCCACTTCTAAAACCCTGTAAAAGGAGTGTAGAAAGGGTAAGTGGGGAAGGGTTTTTTTTTGGCTAATTTTGTCTCAAAGAACCAACAGGGTAGAGCCGGTCCCACTGGTGTCCAGCCGTGCCCACAATAACCAGCGGGCCAGAAACAGCCCAATCCACCTCAGTGACTTGGTCCTGAAGTCAAAACAAGTCTCATCAAATGACATTCTTTGTGACTGTGACAAAGGTAAACTATCCCTCCTCGTCCTTCCTGACTTGTCTGCAGCCTTTGACAGGGTTGACCACTCCATCCTTCTCCCAACGCCTCTCCACCGTCGTCCAGCTGGGTGGGACTGCACTCGCCTGGTTCCATTCTTATCTATCTAATCATAGCCACAGAATCACCTGCAATGGCTTCTCTTCCCGCTCCCGCATCGTTACCTCTGGTGTCCCCCAAGGATCTATCCTTGGGCCCCTCCTATTTCTCATCTAAATGCTGCCCCTTGGTGACATCATCTGAAAACACAGCCTCAGTTTCCACATGCACGCTGACGACACCCAGCTCTACCTCACCACCAATTCTCTCGACCCCTCCACGATCTCTAATCCGGTTCTGGGTGAGCAGAAATTTTCTCCAATTAAATATTGGGAAGACTAAAGCAATTGTTTTCAGTCCCTGCCACAAACTCCGTTCCCTAGCCACTGACTCCATCCCTCTCCCTAACATCTATCTGAGGCTTAACCACACTGTTCACAACCTCGCTGTCATATCTGACCCTGAAATGAGCTTCCGAACACATATCTGCAGCATAACAAAGACCGCCTATTTCCACCTCGGTAACATCGCCCGTCTTCCACCCCTGCCTCAGCTCATCCGCTGCTGAAACCCTCAGCCGGGCCTTTCTTACCTCTAGACTCGACTATTCCAACGCACTCCTGGCTGGCCTCCCACATTCTACCCTATGTAAACTTGAGGTGATCCAAAACTACCCGTGTCATAACTCAACGCCAAGTCCCGTTCACCCATCACCCGTGCTCTCTGACCTACATTGGCTCCCGGTTAAGCAATGCTTCGATTTCAAAATTCTCATCCTTGTTTTCAAATCCCTCCCTGGCCTCGCCCCTCCCTATCTTAGTTATTCCCTTCAGCCTCACAACCACCCGCCGCCCGCGATAGAATCATAGAAAAATTATGACACAGAAGGAGGCCATTCGGCCCATCTTGTCCGTGCCGGCCGATTAAGTGCTATCCACACTAATCCCACTTTCCAGCACTTGCTCCGTGGCCTTGTAGGTTACGGCACTTCAAGTGCACATCCAAGTACTTTTTAAAATGTGATGAGAGTTTCTGCCTCTACCACCCTGTCAGGCAGTGAGTTCCAGACCCCCACCACCCTCTGGGTGAAAACATTTCTCCTCAACTCCCCTCTAAAGCTCTGACCAATTACTTTAAATCTACGCCCCCTGGTTGTGGACCCCTCTGACAAGGGAAATAGGTCCTTCCTATCTCGGCCCCTCAGAATTTTATACACCTCAATCAGGTCTCCCCTCAGCCTCCTCGATTCCAAAGAAAACAACCTCCTCCCCCCCGAGACATCTGCGCTCCTGCAATTCTGCCCTCTTGAGCATCCCTGATTATAATCGCTGCACCATCAGTGGCCGTGCCTTCTGTTGCCTCGGCCCTAAGCTCTGTAATTCCCTCCCTGAACCTCTCCGCCTCGCTATCCTCCTTTAAGACATAGAAGATAAGAGCAGTAGGCCATTCCGCCCCTCTAACCTGCTCCGCCATTCAATAAGATCATGGCTGATCATCCAAACTCAGTACCCTGTCCCTGCCTTCTCCCCATATTCCTTGATTCCTTTAGCCTTAAGAAATATATCTAACTCATTCTTGAATATATTTACTGAATTGGCCTCCACTGCCTTCTGTGGAAGAGAATTCCACAGGTTCACCACTCTCTGGGTGAAGAAATTCCTCCTCATTTCTGTCCTAAATGGCTTACCCCTTATCCTTAGACTGTGACCCCTGGTTCTAGACTCCCCAGCCAGGGGGAACATTCTCCCAGCATCCACCCTATCAAGCCCTGTAATAATTTTGTATGTTTCAATGTGGTCCCCTCTCATTCTTCTGAATTGAAGAGAATACAGGCCTAGTTTACTCAATCCCTTCTCATACGACAGTCCCGCCATCCCAGGAATCAATCTCGTGAACCTTCATTGCATTGAACTCCCTCTATGGCAAGTATATCCTTCCTTAGGTAAGGAGACCACAATTGTACACAGTACTCCAGGTGTGGTCTCACCAAGGCCCTATATAATTGGAGTAAGACTTCTTTACTCCTGTACTAATATATTTCTTAAGGGAAGGAGGCAGGGACAGGGTACTGAATTTGGATGATCAGCCATGATCTCATTGAATGGCGGAGCAGGCTCGAGGGGCTGAATGGCCTACTCCTGCTCCTATCTTCTATGTTTCTATGTATTCAATCTTTCCTTGTAGCTGAAATTCTCTAGTCCTGGCAACATCCTCGTAAATCTCCCGTCTTGAGCAGTCACATCTTTCCTGCAATGAGACGACCAGAACTGCACGCGGTGGCCTAACTGGTGTTTTTGTAAAGTTCAAGCAGAATCTCCCTGCTCTTACATGATACAGAAAGAGAGAGGCACTGCCCCTTTAAATACCTGGGGGGGCACCCATTCCCCTTTAAATGACCAAGCAATTTTTTTTTTTTTTTTTGAAAAGGGGCCGCAGTCGCCTTTGACTCCCCTCGACCCTCTCACCCACCACAAATACTCACGAGAGAGAGGAGGAAGAATGCTGGTCTTTGTCCCTTTAAAAGTGGCTGCCCACCAAAATGTTCACAGCACCAGGACTCTTTGTTCTGGATAAAAATCAAAAAGAGAAAAGGTTCACTTATTTTTAAATCAATGCAATTGATGAATAGCCTTGCAATAAAGGTAATGCAAAGGAATAAACACTCAAGCTTGTTTTTTTCCCACCCTCCCCTTTAACAGCTCCTGCAGACAATGAAAGCAGGAAAACAGCCTGCAGCCTACCGAGGTCCCGCCCCCCTCCCTCCCGCCATTGGTTGGAGGACCGTCAGCCCGCCCGGTCCTCCCAGCGTTTTCCGCGCTCCTGATTGGCGGGCGCCTCGCGTCAATCACCCCCCTCCGATTACGCGCTGACGCCAGCACGCAACGCCCAGGGGTCGGTTGGATCGGTGCACGCCACCGCAAGGTAACAAAAAGACACCCCACACAAATGAGGAAAAACAATAATAATAATAATCACACTTTAGAGGGGAGGAGGTTGGGGGAATTAATGTGTGTTTTCAATTTGTTTTGCAAAAAAAATAATTTGAAAAGCTTTCCAACGGTGCGAGGCGAGCTGCGCATGCGCTCCAGCCAGCCTTTGCCTCCCCCACGTGGGCCCGGGGACGGACACGCCCACTTGCCTTCCCCTGCACCAATCACAGCGCGCGGGTGCTTCTATCAGTCGTCCCCTGTCAATCACCCTCCCTTCCCCCTCATGGTGTCGAGTGTCAGCCAATGAGGTGCAGGAAGGGGCGGGACCAGGGCCAGGACTGACAGCAATCCTGAACTAACTCAATTAAATACCTGCATGCAGCCAAAAAAAGCTTTTATTTAGTCAGCCAAAAAACAGCAAAGCAAATGAGGTTTGCCGAGTCAGCAAAGCCTATTTTAAAGAATTATAGAGCGATATCGCAGGGATCGGTACTAGGACCCCAGCTATTCACAATATACATAAATGATCTAGACGAGGGAACTAGATGTCATATTTCCAAGTTTGCAGATGTCACAAAGCTGGGTGGGCTTGCGTGCTGTGAGGAGGATGCCGAGAAACTCCAGTATGATTTGGACTGGTTGGGCGATTGTGTAGATGCATGGCAGATGCAATATAACGTGGATAAATGCGAGGTTATCCACTTTGGTGGCAAAAACAGGAAGGCAGATTATTATCTGAATGGCAATAGATTGGGAGAAGGGGAAGTGCAAAGAGACCTGGGTGTTATTGTGCACCAATTGCTGAAGGTAAGCATGCAGGTGCAGTAGGCGGTTAAGAAGGCAAATGGTATGTTGGCTTTCGTAGCGAGAGGGTTCGAGTACAGGAACAAGGATGTCTTGCTGCAGTTGTGCAGGGCCTTGGTGAGACCACACCTTGAGTATTGTGTGCAGTTTTGGTTGCCAAGGATGTTCTTGCCATGGAGGGAGTGCAGCGAAGATTCACCAGACTGATACCTGGGATGGCAGGAATGATGTATGAGGAGAGATTGGGTCGATTGGGCTTGTACTCGCTGGAGTTTAGAAGAATGAGAGGGGATCTCATTGAAACTTATAAAATTCTAACAGGACTAGACAGACTAGATGCAGGAAGGATGTTCCCGATGGTCGGGGAGTCCAGAACCAGGGGTCACAGTCTAAGGATAAGGGGTAAGCCATTTAGGACAGAGATGAGGAGGAATATCTTCACCCAGAGAGTGGTGAAACTGTGGAATTCTCTCCCACAGAAGGCAGTTGAGGCCAATTCATTAAATATATTCAAGAAGGAGTTGGATATATTTCTTCAGGCTAAAGGGATCAAGGGGTATGGGGAGAAGGCAGGGACAGGGTACTGAGTTTGGATGATCAGCCATGATCTCACTGAATGGCGGTGCAGGCTCGAGGGGCCGAATGGCCTACTCCTATCTTCTATGTTTCTATGTATTCAATCTTTCCTTGCAGCTGAAATTCTCTAGTCCTGGCAACATCCTCGTAAATCTCCAGTCTCGTGCAGTCACATCTTTCCTGCAATGGGGACGACCAGAACAGCACGCGGTGGCCTAACTGGTGTTTTTGTACAGTTCAAGCAGAATCTCCCTGCTCTTACATGATACAGAAAGAGAGAGGCACTGCCCCTTTAAATACCTGGGGACACATGGAAACATAGAAGGTAGGAGCAGGAGTAGGCCATTCGGCCCCTCGAGCCTGCTCCGCCATTCAACGAGATCATGGTTGATCATCCAAATTCAGTACCCTGTCCCTGCCTTCTCCCCAGATCCCTTGATCCCTTTAGCCTGAAGAAATATATCCAACTCCTTCTTGAATATATTTAATGAATTGGCCTCTACTGCCTTCTGTGGTAGAGAATTCCACAGGTTCACCACTCTCTGGGTGAAGAAATTCCTCCTCATCTCTGTCCTAAATGGCTTACCCCGTATCCTTAGACTGTGACCCCTGGTTCTGGACTCCCCGACCATCGGGAACATCCTGTCTGCATCTAGTCTGTCTAGTCCTGTTAGAATTTTATAAGTTTCAATGAGATCCCCTCTCATTCTTCTAAACTCCAGCGAGTACAAGCCCAATCGACCCAATCTCTCCTCATACGTCATTCCTGCCATCCCAGGTATCAGCCTGGTGAATCTTCGCTGCACTCCTTCCATGGCAAGAACATCCTTTCTCAGATAAAGCGACCAAAACTGCACACAATACTCAAGATGTGGTCTCACCAAGGCCCTGTACAACTGAAGCAAGACATCCTTGTTCCTGTACTCAAACCCTCTCGCTACGAAGGCCAACATACCATTTGCCTTCTTAACCGCCTGCTGCACCTGCATGCTTACCTTCAGCGACTGGTGCACAAGGACACCCAGGTCTCGTTGCACTTCCCCTTCTCCCAATCTATTGCCATTCAGATAATAATCTGCCTTCCTGTTTTTGACACCAAAGTGCATAACCTCGCATTTATCCACGTTATATTGCGTCTGCCATGCTTCTGCCCAGTCACCCAACCTGTCCAAATCATACTGGAGTTTCTCGGCATCCTCCTCACAGCACACATGCCCACCCAGCTTTGTGTCGTCTGCAAACTTGGAGATAATACATCTAGTTCCCTCGTCGAGATCATTAATATATATTGTGAATAGCTGGGATCCAAGGACCGATCCCTGCGGTACCCCACTAGTCACTGCCTGCCACTCGGAAAAAGAGCCGTTTATTCCAACTCTTTGCTTCCTGTCTGCCAACTAGTTCTCCATCCAAGTCAATACCTTGCCCCCAATCCCATGTGCCTTAACTTTACACGCTAATCTATGTGGGACCTTATCGAAAGCCTTTTGAAAATCCAAATACACCACATCCACTGGTTCTCCCTTATCTATTTTAACAGTTACACCCTCAAAAATTTCCAGTGGATTAGTCAAGCACGATTTACCTTCTGTAAATCCATGTTGACTTTGTCCGATCCTGTCACTGTTTTCCAAGTGCTCTGCTATTACATCCTTTATAATGGACTCTAGCATTTTCCCCACTACCGATGTCAGGCTTACCGGTCTGTAATTCCCCGTTTTTCTCTCTACCACCTTTTTTGAACAGTGGTGTAACGTTAGCTACCCGCCAATCCATGGGTACTGTTCCAGAGTCTATCGAATTTTGGAAGATGACCAGCAATGCATCTACTATTTCTAGGGCCACGTCCTTAAGTACCCTAGGATGTAGATTATCTTCTATGTTTCTATGTATTCAATCTTTCCTTGTAGCTGAAATTCTCTAGTCCTGGCAACATCCTCGTAAATCGCCTGTCTCGAGCAGTCACATCTTTCCTGCAATGGGGCGAGCAGAACTGCACGCAGCACTCTAGCCGGTGGCCTAACTGGTGTTTTGTACAGTTCAAGCAGAACCTCCCTGCTCTTACATGATACAGAAAGAAAGAGGCACTGCCCCTTTAAATACCTGGGGGGGCACCCATTCCCCCTTTAAATGGCCAAGCAATTTTTTTTGTTGAAAGGGGCCGCAGTCCCCTTTGACTCACCCCCCACCCTCTCACCCACCACAAATACTCACGAGAGAAAGAGAGAGAGGAGGAGGAATGCTTGTCTTTGTCCCTTTAAAAGTGCTGCCCACCAAAATGTTCACAGCACCAGGGCTCTTTGTTTTGGATAAAAGTCAAAAAGAGAAAAGGTTCACTTATTTTTAAATGAATGCAATTGATGAATAGCCTTGCAATAAAGGTAATGCAAAGGAATAAACACTCACAAGCTGGGGGTTTTTTCCACTCTCCTCCGCCTCCTCCCCTTTAACAGCTCCTGCAGACAATGAAAGCAGGAAACAACAACAGAAAATGCTGGAAAAACTCAGCAGGCCAGGGTAACATCCGTGGAGAGAAATTAGAGTGACGTTTCGGGTCGAACCCTTTTTCAAACTGGAAAGGAAATAAAATAAATAGGAAATGAAAGCAGGAAAGCGGCCGGCAGCCCACCGAGGTCCCGCCCCCCCCATTGGTTGGAGGACTGTCAGCCCGTCCGGTCCTCCCAGCGATCTCCGCGCTCCTGATTGGCGGGCGCCTCGCGTAAATCAACCCCCCCCTCCGCTTACGAGCTGACGCATGCACGCAACGCCCAAGGGTCGGTTGGATCGGCGCACGCAGCCCAATAAGGTCCCGCCCCCCCCTCCCGCGCCGCCATTGCTTGGAGGACCGTCAGCCCGCCCGGTCCTCCCAGCGTTTTCCGCGCTTCTGATTGGTGGGGGCCTCGCGTCAATCAATCCCCCCCCCCCCCCCGCTTACGAGCTGACGCCAGCACGCAACGCCCAGGGGTCGGTTGGTTCGGCGCACGCCACCGCAAGGTAAAAAAAAGACGCCGCACAAATGAGGAAAACCAAGAATAATAATAATCGCACTTTAGAGGGGAGGAGAGTTCGGGCAATTAATGAGAGTTTTCAGTTTGTTTCGGGAAAAAATTTTTTTTGAAAAGCTTCCCAACGGTGCCAGGCGGACTGCGCATGCGCTCCAGCCAGCCTTTGACTCACCCACGTGGGCCTGGGGGCCGGACACGCCCACTGGCCTTCCCCTGCACCAATCACAGCGCGGGCAGGCGCTTCTATCAATCGTCAACTGTCAATCCACTCGTGGTGTCGATTGACAGCGGTGTCAGCCAATGAGGTGCAGGAAGGGGCGGGACCAGGGCCAGGACTGACAGCAAGCATCAACTAATTCAATTAAATACCTGCATGCAGCCAAAAAAAAACTTTTATTTAGTCAGCCAAAAAACAGCAAAGCAAATGAGGTTTGCTGAGTCAGCAAAGCAAGCAAAGTCTATTTTAGAAACATAGAAGATAGGAGCAGGAGTAGGCCATTCGGCCCCTCGAGCCGGCTCCGCCATTCAATGAGATCATGGCTGATCATCCAAACTCAGTACCCGGTCCCTGCTTTCTCCCCATACCCCTTGATCCCTTTAGCCTTAAGAAATATATCCAACTCTTTCTTGAATATATTTAATGAATTGGCCTCATCTGCCTTCTTACACTGGGTATTATGTGACGAGAAAGGATTAATTACCAATCTTGTTGTACGAGGCCCCTTGGGTCATAATATGATCGAATTCTTCATTTATATGGAGAATGAAGTAGTTGACTCAGAGACTGGGGTCCTCAATTTAAATAAAGGAAACTACGATGGTCTGAGGAGCGAGTTGGGTAGGATTGATTGGGTAATGGCACTCAAAGGGTTGATGGTGGATAGGCATTGGCAAACATTCAAAGATCACATGGATGAACTACAGAATTTGTTCATCCCAGTTTGGCATAAAAATAAAACAAAAAAGGTGACTTAACCGTGGCTAACAAGGGAAATTAGGGATAGCATAAGATCCAAGGAGAGGACACATAAATTGGCCAGAAAAAGCAATAATCCTGAGGATTGGGAGCAGTTTAGGATTCAACAAAGGAGGACAAAGAGATTAATTAAGAAGGGGAAAATAGAATATGAGAGTAAGCTTGCAGGGAACATAAAAACTGAGTGTAAAAGCTTTTATAGATATGTGAAGAGAAAAAGATTGGTGAAGTCAAGCGTAGGTCCCTTGCAGTCAGAATCAGGGGAATTTATAATGGGGAACAAAGAAATGGCGGACCAACTAAATACATATTTTGGTTCTGTCTTCACAAAGGAGGACACTAATAACCTCCCAGAGATGCCGGGGAACATAGGGTCTGATGAAAGGGTGGAACTGAAAGAAATCAGTATTTGTAGGGAAATGGTGTTAGGGAAATTGATGCGATTGAAGGCCGATAAATCCCCAGGGCCTGATAATCTACATCCTAGGGTACTTAAGGAGGTGGCCCTAGAAATAGTAGATGCATTGCTGATCATCTTCCAACATGCGATGGAATCTGGAACAGTACCCATGGATTGGAGGGTAGCTAATGTTACCCCACTATTCAAAAAAGGTGGTAGAGAGAAAACGGGGAATTACAGACCGGTTAGCCTGACATCGGTAGTGGGGAAAATGCTAGAGTCCGATATAAAAATGTAATAGCAGAGCACTTGGAAAACAGTGACAGGATCAGACAAAGTCAACATGGATTCACAAAAGGTAAATCCTGCTTGACTAATCTACTGGAATTTTTTGAGGATGTAACTGGTAAAATAGATAAGGGAGAACCAGTGGATGTGGTGTATCTGGACTTTCAGAAGGCCTTCGATAAGGTCCCGCATAAGAGATTAGCGTGTAAAGTTAAGGCACATGGGATTGGGGGCAAGGTATTGACTTGGATAGAGAACTGGTTGGCAGACAGAAAGCAAAGAGTTGGAATAAACGGGTCTTTTTCCGAATGGCAGGCAGTGACTAGTGGGGTACCGCAAGGATCGGTCCTAGGACACCAGCTATTCACAATATATATAAATGATCTGGACAAGGGAACTAGATGTAATATCTCCAAATTTGCAGATGACACAAAGCTGGGTGGGCGTGTGTGCTGTGAGGAGGATGTCGAGAAACTCCAGTATGATTTGGACATGTTGGGTGATTGGTCAGAAACATGGCAGATGCAATATAATGTGGATAAATGTGAGGTTATTCACTTTGGTGTCAAAAACAGGAAGGCAGATTATTATCTAAATGGCAATAGATTGGGAGAAGGGGAAGTGCAACGAGACCTGGGTGTCCTTGTGCACCAGTCGCTGAAGGTAAGCATGCAGGTGCAGCAGGCAGTTAAGAAGGCAAATGGTATGTTGGCCTTCGTAGCGAGAGGTTTTGAGTACAGGAACAAGGATGTCTTGCTGCAGTTGTAAAGGGCCTTGGTGAGACCACATCTTGAGTATTGTGTGCAGTTTTGGTCGCCTTATCTGAGGAAGGATGTTCTTGACATGGAAGGAGTTCAGCGAAGATTAACCAGGCTGATACCTGGGATGGCAGGAATGACGTATGAGGAGAGATTGGGTCGATTGGACTTGTACTCACTGGAGTTTAGAAGAATGAGAGGTGATCTCATTGAAACTTATAAAATTCTGACAGGACTGGACAAACTAGATGCAGGAAGGATGTTCCCGATGGTCGGGGAGTCCAGAACCAGGGGACACAGTCTAAGGATAAAGGGTAGGCCATTTAGGACAGAAATGAGGAGGAATTTCTTCACCCAGAGAGTGGTGAACCTGTGGAATTCTCCACCACAGAAGGCAGTGGAGGCCACTTCATTAAATATATTCATGAAGGAGTTGGATATATTTCTTAAGGCTAAAGGGATCAAGGGGTATGGGGAGAAAGCAGGGACCGGGTACTGAATTTGGATGATCAGCCATGATCGGATGAGTGCGTAAACCTCTTCCCGCTCTCAAGGTCTTTCACATCCTTGCTAAGGTGCGGTGGCCGGGGGAATTGTCGCTGTCCCTTTAATCAGAAGAACGCACGAGAGGGGGGAGGGAGTCCCTTTAAATGTGGAGGGAGTGGTTCTCCCTTTCAATGTGGAGGGGGTGGATGTCCTTTTAAATGTGGAGGGGTTGGGTGTCCCTTTAAATGTGGAGGGGGTGGGTGTGTCTTTAAATGTGGCGGGGCGGGGCCGCGCATGCTTATTCGGCCCGACCAGAAAACGAGACTGCCAGTGCGCCTGCGCGGGGCCTGCAGAGCGCAGACGGAAGGCCGGGCCCGGGAAGAGGCGGAATCAGCGGCCGGATAAAGTAAAGTGTTTGGGAATCGATTTAAATCGAGGTGAGGGGGGAGCGGAGATTGAGATTATAAAGTAAAATACGAGAAAACCAAACCTGAGAGTCGGGGCGGGCGGGACCTCCGCGGACACCGGACGGAGCGGATTGAACCGCGAGCTGTGGCGGAGTGAGCCGGAGTAAGGTGATTGTGACTGACGGGAGCGCGGACCAATAGGAAGAGGGCTGAGCTGGGAGGACTGAACTGGGCGGCCTGGTCCTCCAATCAATGGCGGCGCGGCTAGGGGGCGGGACCTTTCTACCCGGCGCTGAGGCTGGGGCCCGATTGTGACGTCATCAGAGGAAGATGGAGGCCGGCCCGGCGTGTGACTGACGGGAGCTCTGACCAATAGGAAGAGGGCGGGCCCGGGTTCGCCCACCAATGGTGGCGCGGCAAGGGGGCGGGGCCTCCTCTCCAGCTCAGGTGCGCTGGGGCCGATTGTGACGCGCTGTCCCCAGGTGAGAGCAGCTCAGTCAGCACAGAGCTGGGGCTGGAATCTGGGAGAGGGGCCGCAGGCAGCACAGAGCTGGGGCTGGAATCTGGGAGAGGGGCCGCAGTCAGCACAGAGCTGGGGCTGGAATCTGGGAGAGGGGCCGCAGTCAGCACAGAGCTGGGGCTGGAATCTGGGAGAGGGGCCGCAGTCAGCACAGAGCTGGGGCTGGAATCTGGGAGAGGGGCCGCAGTCAGCACAGAGCTGGGGCTGGAATCTGGGAGAGGGGCCGCAGTCAGCACAGAGCTGGGGCTGGAATCTGGGGGAGGGGCCGCAGTCAGCACAGAGCCGGGGCTGGAATCTGGGAGAGGGGCCGCAGACTGCGGGCCTGGCAAATTTTTTAAATAATAAATTTTTAAAAAGCTTATTTAAAGACAAATTTCCTGCAGTTTCAGAGACAGCCTTTGTCACTGCAATAATTTCTTAAATGTTTAAAAATTAAATCAAAAGCATCAAAGAGGAAGAGAGTAGCATAAGTAAAGAAAGACTTGCATTTATATAGCGCCATTCACGACCAGCGGACGTCTCAAAGCGCTTTACAGTCAATGAAGTACTTTTTGAAGTGGAGTCACTGTTGAAATGTGGCAGCGCACAGCAAGCTGCCACAAACAGCAATGTGATAATGACCAGATAATCTGATTTTGTTATGTTGGTTGTGGGATAAATATTGGCCAGGACTCCGGGATAACTTCCCGACTCCTCTTCGAAATAGTGCCATGGGATCTTTTACATCCACCTGAGAGGGCAGACGGAGCCTCGGTTTAACGTCTCATCAGAAAGACGGCCCCTCCGACAGTGCAGCACTCCCTCAGCACTGCACTGGAGTGTCTGCCTAGCTTTATGTGCTCGAGTCTCTGGAGTGGGACTTGAACCCACAACCTTCTGACTCAGAGGCGAGTGAGCTACCAACTTTTTTTTTAATAAATATATTGAACATTAAGAACATTTACAACATCTTGATAATGAGCTGCCAACTGAGCTATAGCTGACAACGTTGGTCCCTTAGGGGGAGAGACAGGAGAAATTATTATGGGGAATAAGGAAATGGCAGAAACGTTAAAACAAATATTTTGTATCTGTCTTCACAGTAGAAGACACAAAAGCATACCAAAGATGGTGGGGAACCGAGGGTTTAATGAGGGTGAGGAACTTAATGTAAAGTACTAGAGAAACTAATGGGACTAAAAGCCGACAAATCCCCTGGACCCGACGGCCTACATCCTAGGGTTCTAAAAGAGGTGGCTGAAGAGATCGTGGATGCATTGGTTTTGATCTTCCAAAATTCCCGAGATTCTAGAACGGTCCCAGCGGATTGGAAGGTCGCAAATGTAACACCGCTATTCAAGAAAGGAGGGAGAGAAAAAACAGGGAACGACAGGCCAGTTAGCCTGACATCAGTCGTTGGGAAAATGCTGGAATCCATTGTTACGGAAGCTGTATCAGGGCACTTAGAAAATCATAACATGGTCAGGCTGAGTCAACATGGTTTTATGAAAGGGAAATGGTGTTTGACAAATTTGAGTTATTTGAGGATGTAACTAGCAGGGTAGATAAAGGGGAACCAGTGGATGTAGTATATTTGGATTTCCAAAAGGCATTCGACAAGGTGCCACATAAAATACTATTACACAAGATTAGGGCTCACGGGGTTGGGGGTAATATAGTAGCATGGATAGAGGATTGGTTAACAGGCAGAAAACAGAGTAGGGATAAACGGACCTTTGTCAGGTTGGCAGGCTGTATCTAGTGGGGTGCCGCAAGGATCAGTGTTGGGGCCTCAGCTATTTACAATCTATATTAATGACCCAGATGAAGGGACCGAGTGTAATGTATCCAAGTTTGTTGATGATACAAAGCTAGGTGGGACAGTAAGCTGTGAGGAGAACACAGAGTCTGCAAAGGGATAGAGATAGACTCAGTGAGTGGGCAGTAAGGTGGCAGATGGAGTGTAATGTGGGGAAATGTGAGGTTATTCACTTTGGTAGGAAGAATAGAAAAACAGAATATTTTTTAAATGGTGAGAAACTTTCAAATGTTGGTGTTCAGAAAGATTTGGGTGTCCTCGTGCAAGAAACACGGAAAGCTAGCGTGCAGGTACAGCAAGCAATAAGGAAGGCAAGTGGCATGTTGGCCTTTATTGCAAGGGGGTTGGAGTATAAGAGTAAGGAAGTCTTGCTCCAATTGTACAGGGCCTTGGTGAGACCACACCTGGAGTACTGGGCACAGTTTTGGTCTCCTTATCTAAGGAAGGATATACTTGCCTTGGAGGCGGTGCAATGAAGGTTCACTAGATTGATTCCTGGGATGAGGGGGCTGTCCGATGATGAGAGATTGTGTAGAATGGGCCGATACTCTCTGGAGTTTAGAAGAATGAGAGGTGATCTCATTGAAACATACAAGATTCTGAAGGGGATTGACAGGGTAGATGCTGAGAGGTTGTTTCCCCTGGCTGGAGTGTCTAGAACTAGGGGGCACAGTCTCAGGATAAGGGGTCAGCCATTTAAGACTGAGATGAGGAGGAATTTCTTCACTCAGAGGGTTGTGAATCTTTGTAATTCTCTGCCCCAGAGGGCTGTGAATGCTGAGTCTTTGAGTATATTCAAGGCTGAGATCGATAGATTGTGGACTCTGGGGGAATCATGGGATATGGAGATCGATGATCAGCCATGATCTTACTGAATGGTGGAGCAAGCTCGAGGGGCCGAATGGCCCACTCCTGCTAATTGGCTAAGGGAGAGGAGGCAGTGAGCAGTGCTGAGGGATGTTTTTCTGACTGGAGGGAAGTATGCAGTGGGTTCCCCCAGGGGTCGGGATTAGGACCATTGCTTTTCTTGTTATATATAACTGACCTGGACTTGGGTATAGGTGTACAATTTCAAAGTTTGCAGATGATACAAAACTTGGCAACGTAGTAAATAGTGAGCATAGTAGTAGCAGACTTCAGGAGGACAGAGACAGACTGTGAAATGAGCAGACACAAGGCAGGTGAAATTAAATGAGGATAAGTGTGAAGTGATGCACTTTGGGAGAAACAACAGGGAGAGGCTGTATAATCTAAATGGGACTATTTTGAGGGGGTGCAAGAGCAGAGGGACCTGGGGGTCCATATTCACAAATCTTTGAAAGTGCCACGGCAAGTTGGTGAGGCGGTTCAGAAACCGTATGGGATACTTGGCTTTCTAAATAGGGCCATTGAATACAAAAACAAGGAAGTTATACTAAACCTTTACAAATCACTAGTTAGGAACATAGGACAGGAGGAGGCCATTCAGCCCCTCGAGCCTGTTCCACCATTCAATAAGATCATGGCTGATCTTGGGCTCAAAGCCATTTCCCTGCTCGCTCCCCATAACCCTTCACTCCCATATCTTGCAAAAATCTGTCTATCTCCACCTTAAATATATTGAATGACCCAGCCTGCACAGCTCTCTGCGGCAGAGAATTCCACAGATTTACGACCCTCTGAGAGAAGAAATTCCTCCTCATCTCCGTTCTAAGAGGGCGACCCTTTCATCTAAATCTGTGCCCCTGCGTTCTAGATTCCCCCACGAGGGGAAACATCCTCTCTGCATCTACCTTGTCGAGCCCCCTCAGTATCTTATATGTTTCAATAAGATCACCTCATTCTTCTAAATTCCAATGAGTATAGGCCCAGCCTGCTCAACCTTTCCTCATAAGTCAACCCCTTCATCTCTGGAATCAACCTCGTGAATCGTCTCTGAACTGCCTCCAATGCAAGTATATCCTTCCTAAAATAGGGAGACCAAAACTGTACGCAGTACTCCAGGTGTGATCTCACCAATACCCTGTACAGTTGTAGCAGGACTTCCCTGCTTTTATACTCCAACGCCCTTGAAATAAAGGCCAACATCCCATTTGCCTTTTTGATTACTTGCTGTACCTGCATGGTAACTTTTTGTGTTTCATACACAAGGACCCCCAGGTCCCTCTGAACTGTAACATTTTGTAATCTCTCTCCATTTAAATAATAATTTGTTTTTTTATTTTTCCTGCCAAAGTGTATAACCTCGCACTTTCCCACATTATACTCCATCTGCCAAATGTTTGCCCACTCACTTAGCCTGTCTATATCCCTTTGCAGGTTCATTGAGTCCTCTGCACAACTTGCTTTCCCACCCATCTTTGTATCAGGACAGGAGGAGGCCATTCAGCCCTTCGAGCCTGTTCTGCCTTTCAATGAGATCATGGCTGATTTGTGACCTAACTCCATACACCCGCCTTTGGCCCATATCCCTTAATACCTTTCGGTAACAAAAACCTATCAATCTCAGATTGAAAATTAACAATTGATCGAGCATCAATTGCCGTTTGTGGAAGAGAGTTCCAAACTTCTACCACCCTTTGTGTGTAGAAGTGTTTCCTAATTTCACTCCTGAAAGGTCTGGCTCTAATTTTTAGACTATTTCCCCAGTCCTAGAATCCCCAACCAGCAGAAATAGTTTCTCTCTGTCTACCCTATCTGTTCCCCTTAATATCCTGAAAATATCGATCAGATCACACCTTAATCTTCTAAATTCCAGGGAATACAACCCTAATTTATATAATCTCTCCTCGTAACTTAACCCTTGAAGTCCGGGTATCATTCTGGTAAACCTACACTGCACTCCCTCCAAGGCCAATATATCCTTCCTAAAGTGTGGTGCCCAGAACTGCTCACAGTACTCCAGGTGTGGTCTAACCAGGGTTTTGTACAGCTGCAGGGTTTTGGCCTCAGCTGGAGTCTTGTGTACAGTTCTGGGCACCACACTTTAGGAAGGATGTCAAGGCCTTGGAGAGGGTGCAGAGGAGGTTGACCAGGATGGTACCAGGGATGAGGGACTTCAGTTATGTGGAGAGATTGGAGAAGCTGGGATTGTTCCTCTTAGGTCTCCTCTTAACCTGCTCTGCTCTAATAGAGGTGTTCAAAATGATGAGGGGTTTTGATCGAGCAAGTAGGGAGAAACTGTTCAGTCTGGCAAGTGGGTCGGTAACCAAAGGTCACAGATTTAAAATAGTTGCTAAAAGAACTAGAGGGAAATGAGGAGAATTGTTTTCACACAGAGGGTTGTTAAGATCTGGAACGCACCATCTGAAAGGATGCTGGAATCAGGTTCCACAGGAACTTTCAAACAGTAATTGGACATGTCCTTGAAGAGGACTAGTTTGCAGAGTTCTGGGGATAAAGCTGGGGTTTGGGACTAAATTGGACAGCTCTTTCAAAGAGCCGGCACAGACACGATGGGCCGAATCACCTCCTTCTGTGCTGTTAGATTCTATGATCAGTGTGAACACGCTGGTGTCTCTTAAGGCTCTTCGAGATTTTAAAGCTCTTCCCACAAGTCAGAACATTTAAAGGGTCTCTCGTCAGTGTGAACTCGCTGGTGTATCAGCAGGTGGGATGACTGAGTGAATCCCTTCCCCCACACGGAGCAGGTGAACGGCCTCTCACCAGTGTATAGGAGCCGGTGTCTCTTCAGCTCCCTGGAGCTTTTAAAGCTTTTCCCACAGCCAGAACATTTAAAGGGGTTCTCTCCAGTGTGAACTCGCTGATGGGCCAGCAGGTTGGAGGACCGAGCGAATCCCTTCCCATACACGGATCAGGTGAACGGCCTCTCCCCAGCATGTAGGAGCCGGTGTCTCTTCAGCTCCCCAGGGCTTTTAAAGCTTTTCCCACAAGTCAGAATATTTAAAGGGTCTCTCGTCAGTGTGAACTCGCTGGTGTTGCTTGAGCTCCCGGGGGATTTTAAAGCTCTTCACACAGTGAGAACATTTAAATGGCCTCTCATCAGTGTGAACAAGCTGGTGTGTCAGCAGGGTGGAGGACTGCAAGAATCCCTTCCCACACACGGAGCAGGTGAATGGCCTCTCCACAGTGTGGAGGCACTGGTGTCCCTTCAGATCCTGGGGCTTTTAAAGCTCTTCCCACAGTCAGAACATGTAAACGGCCTCTCATCAGTGTGAACAAGCTGGTGTCGCTTCAGATGTCCAGGGCTTTTAAAGCTCTTCCCACAGTCAGGACATTGAAATGGTCTCTCCCCCATGTGAACTCGCTGGTGTGTTTGCAGGTGGGATGAACAAACAAATCCCTTTCTGCACACGGAGCAGGTGAATGGACTGTCCCTGGTGTGACTGCGCTGTTGAACTTCCAATGCAGACGGGGAACTGACTCCCTTCCCACCATCCCCACCTTTACCCGGTTTCTCCCCGGTGTGACGGTGCACGTGTCTCACCAGGTCAGGCGATCGGCTGAATCTGTGTCTACACACTGGACACGTGTGCGGTTTGCCATCGCTGCTTTCTCCTTCCATGTGCAAAGGCCGATGATATTCAGGTCCTGATGAATCGAGTGACTCTGTCAGAGCTTGACGTGATGTTTGGTCTGAGCTTCCCGCTTGTAACTGCTCCACTTCTATAACCCTGTAAATTGAGATCAGAAAAGGATCAGAGGCAAACTGTTGTTTAATTTTCCCCTTTCCGAACCTAGGGGCAGTGAAGCTGATTTTCAGGCCCCAGCTGCTGCACAGGTTGGTTGAAAGGATCAGCAGTAATGGCGGCTGTAATACCCACAAGCCCCGGCGCTGCAGAAAGCCCTCTGTTGACTGAGTCCCGCGCCTGTGCTCATGGCCCCCGCGCTCTCCCTCCTGCTCTGCAATCGCCCGTCCCGATCGGTCCGCAATGCGCATGCTCAGCGCACAAAACCCCACGGTTGGAACATCGGGCGCGCATGCGGAGCCACAACATCTGGTACACGTGCGCGGCTCAGGTGGGGGCGAGTCGGTGTTTCGCCTCAGCCGCCAGGGAGGTGCGCATGCGTAGGTCGACCCAACATTCTTCCTGTCAGCAATCACTCCCTCGTTTCTTTAACAAAAACAGAAAATGCTGGAAATACTCAGCAGGTCAGGCAGCATCTGTGGAGACAGAAACAGAGTTAACGTTTCAGGTCGATGACCATTCGTCAAAACTGCTTGTTCTTTAGTGTCAGCCAGTGGCTCAGTGGGTAGCACTCTCGCCTCTGAGTCAGAAAGTTGTGGGTTCAAGTCCCACTCCAGAGACTTGAGCACAAAAATCCAGGCTGACACTCCAGTGCAGTGCTGAGGGAGTGCGGCACTGTCAGAGGTGCTGTTTTTTGGAGGAGACGTTAAACCGAGGCCCCGTCTGCTCTCTCAGGTGGACGTCAACGTTCCTATGGCACTATTTGAATAAGAGCAGGGGAGTTATCCCTGGTGTCCTAGCCAATGTGTTTATCCCTCAATCAACATAACAAAAAACATAGATTATCTGGTCATTATCAGATTGCTGTTTGTGGGAGTTTGCTGTGCGCTAATTGGCTGCTGCGTTCCCTACATTACAACAGTGACTCTACTTCATTGCCTGTAAAGCGCCTTGGGACGTCCGGTGGTGGTGAAAGGCGCTATAGAAATGCAAGTCTTTCTTCACTGGTCTCACCAGCGCCCTCTTCTGGGTGATGGTTGATTGACAGACGATAGTCCGTGCATGCGCACAGGGAGCGGCGGTTTGGGCAGAGTCAGGCACAGCGACCCCTCCCGGTCACCAAGGGTAATAACTGCGCATGCCCAGAGGACACCAACCCCCCTCCCCGATTCAGAGCTGCGCCTGTGCACTCGGATCCTGCCGGATGGAGTTGGCGCGGGCCATTCCGGGGAAAGGCCTTGGTGTCGGTTCCAGAGTCGCGATCGGTGATGCAAAGTCAGTTTTCTCCGCTCCGATTAGGTGGAGAATCACACGGGATGGGGGGGGAGGGGTGGATCGGGAGAGAATAAAGAGAAATAGAAAAACCCGAGAGTCCGCGAGGCCCCGGACCGAGCGCAGTCAGTTGGACGGAGCACGTGATCTCCTCGGGGACACGTGACCCGGGCCCGCGGCCTGATTGACGGGAGCTTCCGACCAATAGGGAGCAAGAGGGGCGGGGCTGGAGGAGCGAGCCGGCGGCGGGTCCTCCAACCAATTGGGGAGCCCGAGGGGCGGGACTAGCGCCGGCTGATTGTCTGATCCGCAGGGCAGTGAGTTTCTCCAGTCCCTTGTTCAGGGCCCGGGGCCAGGGGAGGCTGTGGGCCTTTATTCCCCTCATTGGACACAAGGCTCTTTGGCTCACAACACACTGGCTCAGGTTTTAATAGAGACTTTTTAAATTCATCAATAAAAGCAGATAAACCCTGTGCTTCTGTGGAACAAACATTCTAATATTTTATAGAATCAGAGAATGGTTACAGCACAGAAGGAGGCCATTCGGCCCATCGAGCCCGTGCCGGCTCTCTGCAAGACCACTTCAGTGAGTCCCACTCCCTGCCCTTTCCCCGTAACCCTGCAAATGTCTTTCCTTCAGGTACTCGAGGGGCTGAATGGCCAACTCCTGCTCCTATTTTCTATGTATCTATTATCCGAGGCACAGGTAGGCACCACAGTGGCGGCAGCGGACCTGTGAGGAGCGGCGGCGGTGATATAAAGAGCGAGGCGGCGGAGCAGGTAGGCCCCACAGCGGGGGCGGACCTGTGAGGAGCGGCGGCGGTGATATAAAGAGCGAGGCGGCGGAGTTTATAGGGTTTCTGTAATTCTTGTGACACTTCCTGTGTCCCTGAGAACCATGTGTGCGGGAAGTGTATCCAGCTGCAGCTACTGACAGACAGCATTGCGACGCTGCAGCTGCGAGTGGATACATACTGGAGCATTTGCGATGCTGAGGACATCATGGATAGCACATTTAGGGAGTTGGTCCCACCGCAGGTAAAGGCTGCACAGGCAGGAAGAGAATGGGTGACCACTAGGCAGAGTAGTAGGTGCAGGCAGGTAGTGCAGGGGTCCCCTGTGACCATCCCCCTCTCAAACAGATATACCGCTTTGGATATTGTTGGGGAAGATGGCTTATCAGGGGAAGGCAGCAGCAGCCAACTTCCTGGCACCGTGGGTGGTTCTGCTGCACAGGACAGGAGGAAAAAGAGTGGGAGAGCTACAGTAATAAGGGATTCTATTGTAAGGGGAATAGATAGGCATTTCTGCGGCTGCAAACGTGACTCCAGGATGGTATGTTGCCTTCCTGGTGCAAGGGTCAAGGATGTCTCAGAGCGGCTGCAGAACATTTTGGAAGGGGAGGGTGAACAGCCAATTGTCGTGGTGCATATAGGTACCAACGATATAGGTTAAAAAAAACAGGATGAGGTCCTAAAAGCTGAATATAGGGGGTTAGGAGGTAAATTTAAAAAATAGGACCTCCAAGATAGTAATCTCAGGATTGCTACCAGTGCCACGTGCTCGTCAGAGTAGAAATAGAAGGATATTTCAGATGACTACGTGGCTAGAGGAATGGTGCAAGGGGGAGGGATTCAAATTCCTGGGACATTGGAACCGGTTCTGGGGGAGGTGGGGCTAGTACAAACCGGACGGTTTGCACCTGGGCAGGACCGGGACCGATGTCCTAGGGGGAGTGTTTGCTAGTGCTCTGGGGGAGGGTTTGAACTAAAATAGCAGGGGGTTCGGAACCTGAGCAGGGAGACAGAGGAAAGGGAAACAAGGATAGAAGCAAAAGACAGGAAGGAGAAAAACAAAGGTGGTGGTCAGAGAAATCATGGGTTTAAATCAAACATAGCCACAGTAAATAATAATTCTAAAAGGTGTAAGAGTGTTAAAAAAACAAGCCTGAAGGCCTTGTGTCTTAATGCGAAGAGCATTCATAATAAGGTGGATGAATTAGTTGCGCAAATAGAGGTAAACGGATATGATATGATTGGGATTCCGGAAATATGGCTCCAGGGTGACCAAGGCTGGGAACACAACATCCAGGGGTATTCAATATTCAGGAAAGATAGGCAAAAAGGAAAAGGAGGTGGGGTAGCATTGTTTTTTAAAGAGGAGATTAACACAATTGAAAGGAAGGATATTATCTCTGATGATGTGGAATCTGTATGGGCAGAGCTGAGAAATACCAAGGGGCAGAAAACGTTAGTGGGAGTGTTATACAGACCTCCAAACAGTAATGCGGAGGTTGGGGATGGCATTAAACGGGAAATTGGAGACGCGTGCAATAAGGGCACAGCAGTTATCATGGGTGACTTTAATCTACATATAGATTGGGCTAACCAAATTAGTAACCATACTGTGGAGGAGGAATTCCTGGAGTGTATATGGGATGGTTTCCTGGACCAATATGTCGAGGAACCAACGAGAGATCAGGCCATCTTAGACTGGGTATTATGTAATGAGAAAGGATTAATTAGCAATCTTGTTGTGCGAGGCCCCTTGGGTCAGAGCGATCATAATATGATAGAATTCTTCATTAAGATGGAGAGTGAAGTAGTTGACTCAGAGACTAGGTTCCTGAATTTAAATAAAGGAAACTATGATGGTATGAGGCGCGAGTTGGGTAGGATTGATTGGGGAATGTTACTCAGGGTTGATGGTGGATAGGCAATGGCAAACATTCAAAGATCGCATGGATGAACTACAGAATTTGTTCATCCCTGTTTTGCATGAAAATAAAACAAAAAAGGTGACTCAACCGTGGCTAACAAGGGAAATTAGGGATAGCATAAGATCCAAGGAGAGGACATATAAATTGGCCAGAAAAAGTAGTAAACCTGAGGATTGGGAGCAGTTTAGGATTCAGCAAAGGAGGACAAAGGGATTAATTAAGAGGGGGGAAATAGAGTATGTGAGTAAGCTTTCAGGGAACATAAAAACTAACGATATATGTGAAGAGAAAAGGATTGGTGAAGTCTAGCATAGGTCCCTTGCAGTCAGAATCAGGGGAATTTATAATGGGGAACAAAGAAATGTCTGGCCTATTAAAAACATACTTTGGTTCTGTCTTCACAAAGGAGGACACAAATAACCTCCCAGAGATGTTGGGGAACATAGGGTCTAATGAGAGGGAGGAACTGAAAGAAATCAGTATTTGTAGGGAAATGGTGTTAGGGAAATTGACGGGATTGAAGGCCGATAAATCCCCAGGGCCTGATAATCGACATCCTAGGGTACTTAAGGAAGTGGCCCTAGAAATAGTAGATGCATTGCTGGTCATCTTCCAAAATTCGATAGACTCTGGAACAGTTCCCATGGATTGGAGGGTAGCTAATATTACCCCACTATTCAATAAAGGTGGTAGAGAGAAAACGGGGAATTATATCGGTAGTGGGGAAAATGCTAGAGTCCATTATAAAAGATGTAATAGCAGAGCACTTGGAAAACAGTGACGGGATCGGACAAAGTCAACATGGATTTACAAAAGGTAAATCATGTTTGACTAATCTACTGGAATTTTTTGAGGATGTAACTGGTAGAATAGATAAGGGAGAACCAGTGAATGTGGTGAATTTGGACTTTCAGAAGGCTTTCGATAAGGTACCCTATAAGAGATTAGCATGTAAAGTTAAGGCACATGGGATTGGGGGCAAGGTACTGACTTGGATAGAGAACTGGTTGGCAGACAGGAAGCAAAGAGTTGGAATAAACGGGTCTTTTTCCGAGTGGCAGGCAGTGACTAGTGGGGTACCGCAGGGATCGGTCCTAGGACCCCAGCTATTCACAATATATATAAATGATCTAGACGAGGGAACTAGATGTAACATCTCCAAGTTTGCAGACGACACAAAGCAGGGTGGGCGTGTGTGAGGAGGATGCCAAAAAACTCCAGTATGATTTGGACAGGTTGGGTGATTGGGCAGAAGCATGGCAGATGCAGTATAATGTGGATAATTGCGAGGTTATCCACTTTGGTGGCAAAAACAGGAAGGCAGATTTTTATCTGAATGGCAATAGATTGGGAGAAGGGGAAGTGCAACGAGACCTGGTGCAGCAGACGGTTAAGAAGGCAAATGGTATGTTGGCCTTCGTAGCGAGAGGGTTTGAGTACAGGAACAAGGATTTCTTGCTGCAGTTGTACAGGGCCTTGGTGAGACCACATCTTGAGTATTGTGTGCAGTTTTGGTCGCCTTATGTGAGGAAGGATGTTCTTGCCGTGGAAGGAGTTCAACGAAGATTCACCAGGCTGATACCTGGGATGGCAGGAATGACGTATGAGGAGAGATTGGGACGATTGGGCTTGTACTCGCTGGAGTTCAGAAGAATGACAGGGGATCTCATTGAAACTTATAAAATTCTGACAGGACTGGACAGACTAGATGCAGGAAGGATGTTCCTGATGGTCGGGGAGTCCAGAACCAGGGGTCACAGTCTAAGGATACGGAGTAAGCCATTTAGGACAGAAATGAGGAGGAATTTCTTCACCCAGAGAGTGGTGAACCTGTGGAATTCTCCACCACAGAAGGCAGTAGAGGCCAATACATTAAATATATTCAAGGAGTTGGATATATTTCTTAAGGCTAAAGGGATCAAGGGGTATGGGGAGAAAGCAGGGACCGGGTACTGAATTTTGATGATCAGCCATGATCGCATTGAATGGCGGAGCAGGCTTGAGGGGCCGAATGGCCTACTCCTGCTCCTATCTTCTGTGTTTCTATGTTTCTATGTTTCAGTTTGAGCTGGAGTGGAGATGGAGGAGAAGCTGCTGGGTTTAACCCCCAGTACTTCTGAGCCCAGGAGGACCCAACAATTTCCTATGTGAGACTGTCAAGGGAGGTGGATTCTAGGGGAGATTAGGTTGTTACACAGACACTGTCCGTACAATGTAAAAGAGTATTGTTTTAGGAACAAGTATTTCTGTGCAGGCTTTTAATCCAGTTTACATCTACAGATTTGTTTTAATTCATTCTTGGGATGTGGGCGTAGCTCGCAAGAGCAGCAAATATTGCCAATCCCCAGTTTCCCGTTGAGAAGGGGGTGGTGAGTCGCCTTCTTGAACTGCTGCAGTCCGTGTGGTGAAGGTATTCCCACAATGTTGTTCGGTAAGGTGTTCCAGGATTATGACCCAGTAACGATGAATATATCTGAGTCAGGATGATGTGTGACTTGGAGGGGAACTTGGATGTGATGGTGCTCCCATACAACAGCTGCTCTTGTCCTTCTAGGTGGTGGACGTTGTGGGTTTTGGCGGTTTTATCAAAGTTCTGGTCGAGTTGCAGATGTATCAAGTTCCTTTCCTTCGCCCCCTCCCCCTCCTACCTCTCTCTCTCTCTCACCTCCCGTAGAGGCCAGAGTCTTGTGTAGGCCCAGACCAGGTGGTGGATTCCCTTCCCTGAAGGACATTAGTGAACCAGTTGGGTTTTTATGACAATCCGGCAGCTTTCATGGTCACTTTATTCTAGTGCCAGCCCCACAAATGACCAGATTCACTGAGCTCAATTTCACAACCTGCCTTTGTTTTCTTGTGGGTTGTCTCTCACGCTCCCTGTTTTAAATTAATTTTACAGGGCACTGGAAGGGGAGGATTTACAGACAGTAAGCTCAACCCAAACATCACTTCACGATCTGACAGAGTCACTCGACTCATCGGATCTGAATATCACCGGCCTCTGAACATGGAAGCAAAAAGCACCGTTCACAGCGGGGAGAAACCGTACACGTGTTCTGTGTGTGGACGAAGCTTCAGCCAACCCTCTGACCTATCGAGACACAAGTGCATTCACACCGGGGAGAGGCCGTTCACCTGCTCTGAGTGTGGGAAGGGATTCACTCAGTCATCCCACCTACTGACACACCAGCGAGTTCACACTGATGAGAGACCTTTTAACTGCTCGTACTGTGGGCAGTGCTTTAAAAGTTCCAGGGAACTGATACGCCATCAACGTGTTCACACTGACGAGAGACCGTTCAGGTGCTCTCACTGTGGGACTGGGTTCAGGCGATCATCTAACCTCACTGTACACCTGCGCACTCACACTGGGGAGAGGCCTTTCACCTGCTCCGTGTGTGGGAAGGGATTCACTCAGTTATCCCACCTCCTGAACCACCAGCGTGTTCACACCGGGGAGAGGCCATTCACCTGCTCTGAGTGTGGGAAGGGATTCACTAATTCATCCCACCTGCTGACACACCAGCGAGTTCACACTGGGGAGAGACCGTTCACCTGCTCTGAGTGTGGGAAGGGATTCACTCGGTTATCCACCCTGCTGACACACCAGCGAGTTCACACTGGGGAGAGGCAATTCACCTGCTCTGAGTGTGGGAAGGGATTCACTGATTCATCCAACCTGTTGAGCCACCAGCGAGTTCACACTGATGAGAGACCTTTTAACTGCTCGGACTGTGGGAAGTGCTTTAAAAGTTCCGGGGAACTGATATACCATCAACGTGTTCACACTGGGGAGAGACCGTTCAGGTGCTCGCACTGTGGGACTGGGTTCAGGCAGTCATCTGATCTCACTGTACACCAGCGCACTCACACTGGGGAGAGGCCGTTCACCTGCCCTGAGTGTGGGAAAGGATTCACTTGTTCATCCACCCTGCTGAGACACCAGCGAGTTCACACTGGGGAGAGGCCATTCATCTGCCCTGAGTGTGGGAAGGGATTCTCTCAGTCATCCAACCTGCTGACGCACCAGCGAGTTCACACTGGGGAGAGGCCGTTCACCTGCTCTGAATGTGGGAAGGGATTCACTCAGTCATCCATCCTGCTGAGACACCAGCGAGTTCACAAGTAACTGCAGGGGTTGGATTCTGTTGTTGCTGCTGTTAATCACATCCAGGGCTGAACCATGTTCATTCTGACAGTTAGGGTTTGTTTCTGCTGATGTTAATAATCCCTATAACTGGGCTGGAGTTTAATATTCTGGATAGATGTCAAATAAATCAACTTTGTTTTAAACACATTATTGTAGATTTTCTTCTTTCCCACCTGAGTGTTTAGCATCACCTGGCTGGAGCTCAAAGGACAATCTGGGGGAGGATCGTACTGCGGGAACAGAACTCCAGCCTGGACACAGTCCTTCAGGGCTACACTGAGAGGGGCAAACGGCACTTTGGTCTTTCTCGTCTCTCTTCACTGACAGCAAAGTCCCCATGAGGGTTAATCTTGAGGCGTGTGAGAAACGTGTCCCAGCCGCTCTCTGCCATGGTTCAGAGCTCCTAGGCACGGAACAGAAGGCTCCTTTAGGAATGTACCCCAGTGCTTTTTTTTTATGGCCTTTTTAACCTGTGTTGCTACTTTTAGTGATTTATGTATCTGTATCCCTGGATCCCTCTGCTCCTCCAGCCCATTTAGCACTGCGTACACCGGGGCCCTGCTGGACCACCGGGGAGCGGGGTGTCGGATCAAGAGGAGTGCCGGGCTGAGCGATCGCGGCCGACACCCCGAAGAAGAAAGGGGAAGGGGGCAGGTGCTGGCAGTCGGCCAAAATAAAAAGTTGCCGCCCGACACCTGCCCTTTAAGTGGCACTGCTGCGGCTGCAAGAATGACCCCTGACCCTGTCGGACATATCATCCGGCGATAGGTCAGGGGTCGCAACCCAAGGTTGCAGCCGGGGTGCTGTGCATGGCGATGACGTCATTGCCGGCAGTGCAGTGCTGCGGGGTGCTACCGGCTACCGCCGCCACTATACTCCCGCTGAATATCACGGGAGGCACAAAGCAACCCAATTTCACCCCCTTGTCCAAGTAGTGTGTGGCCTCCTTATTCTTCCCACCAAAACACACCACCTCACACTGATCTACAGTGAAATTCATTAACACACCACCTCACACTGATCTATAGTGAAATTCATAAACACACCACCTCACACTGATCTACAGTGAAATTCATTAGCCAATTACACGCCCATTCTGAAATTTATTAATGTCTTCTTGCATTTTGTCTTCCTCAGGATTAACTCTACCTCCCAATTTGGTGTCATCAACAAATTTTGAAATTGTACCTCTGATTCCCAAGTCCAAATCGTTTCTGTAAATGGTGAACAAAACTGGTCCCAGCACCGATCCCTGTGGAACACCACTTCCCACCTTTTGCCAGTCTGAGTAGCTACTCCCAACCCCTACTCTATGTTTTCTGTTTTGTAACCAGCTTGCTATCCATAAACGGTATATAAGATCGACAAGATGACCCAGGTCAGGCTGTGTGGAGTGAAGGGCCAGGCAGCAGAATGGATGGAAAGATGGCTACAAAACAGAAATCAGAGGGTTGGAGTTAAGGGAAGTCTGTTGCGATCTTTCCATCCATTCTGCTGCCTGGCCCTTGACTCCACACGGCCTGACCGTGGTCATCTTGTAGACCGTACATACTGCAGACACAGTGCACCAGTGGTGGAGGGGGTGGATATTGAGTCCTGTGGCAGGAGCGCTGATGAAGTGGATTTCTCTGTGCATGAGTTTTGAGGCATCGCTAGTGGCGTTTTTCACCACTTTCCACCTTTTAAAAAACAACCTTGCTGCCAGTTTATTAAAGCCATTAACAGCCGCTCGGGTGGGACACACCAATAAATGAGGCCTTGTTTCCCTCACAATGACAGTCCTGAACCCGAGTTAGAAAACATTTAGCAATTAAGCCAGACTGGGTGGGGCCTGAGGTGCAAGTTAACGATGGAAAATTGGTGGCCAGCGTAATTCACACCAGGGCTGAGGACCCAGCCACTCGTGTTTCTGTATAATTTATTCATTAATTTTGTTTATTGCCCAATCTCAATCAGACGGGCGGGTCATCTTGCTGTCCGGCGGAGGCGAGGTTCCCCAGTGGAGGGCTCTCTACGTGGGAGTCCTTCCCTGCACCATTGCAAGTCCAGATGTGTTTTTTGTGGCCTAGAGGACTCCACGGGCCGTGTATATATTCAGTGTGAGAGGTTGCAGCCCCTGTGTAGTTACCTGAAGGGGCTGCTCCTCAACTCTTGGTTACACTTTAGCCCCACGCTCCTAATCTTTGCCCGCCCGGTGCGGAGGGGGGTGGGTAAGTCAGAGGATCTTCTCCTGGACCTGCTCTTCGGCCTGGTGAAAACAGCAATTTGTAGGTCCAGGATGGGCAGGGCCCATGGGGTGGGGTCACTCTGGCTGCCTGCCTCTCTCCCGTGGTCTTGTCCGTGCATGGGTGGCCCTGGAGAGGGAGCAGGCGGTGTTTTGACCGGTACGCTTGATGCCTTCTGTGACCGGTGGGCACCTCAGGTTAAAGAGGGTATGGTTAACAAGTTTGCAGATGATACTAAAATTGGCTGTGTGGTTGATACTGAAGAAGGAAGCTGTAGACTGCAGGAAGATATCAATAAATTGGTCAGGTGGGCAGAACAGTGGCAAATGGAATTCAATCCGGAGGAGTGTGAGGTAATGCATTTGGGGAGGACTAACAAGGAAAGGGAATACACATTAAATGGTAGGAGACTGAGTAGTGTAGAGGAACAAAGGGACCTTGGAGTGCATGTCCACAGATCCCTGAAGGTAGCAGGCCAGGTAGATAAGGTGGTTAAGAAGGTGTACGGAATGCTTGCCTTTATTAGCCGTGGCATAGAATACAAGAGCAGGGGGGTTTATGCTTCAACTGTATAAAACACGAGTTAGGTCTCAGCTAGAGTACTGCGTGCAGTTCTGGTAACCGCATTACAGGAAAGATGTGATTGCACTAGAGAGGGTACAGAGGAGATTTACAAGGATGTTGCCGGGAGTAGAGAATCTTAGCTCTGAGGAAAGACTGGATCGGCTGGGTCTGTTTTCCTTGGAACAGAGGAGGCTGAGGGGAGACCTTATTGAGGTGTATAAAATTATGAGGGGCCTAGATAAAGTGGATAGAAAGGACCTATTTCCCTTAGCAGAGGGGTCAAAAACCAGGGGGCACAGATTTAAAGTAATTGGGGGAAGGTTTAGAGGGGATTTGAGGGGAAATGTCTTCACCCAGAGGGTGGTGGGGGTCTGGCACTCACTGCCTGAAAGGGTGGTAGAGGCAGGAACCCTAACCACATTTAAAAAGTACTTGGATGTGCACTTGGGATGCTTTACCCTGCAGGGCTACGGACCAAGAGCTGGGAAGTGAGATTAGGCTGGATCGCTCTTTGTTGGCTGGCGCGGACACGATGGGCTGAAATGGCCTCCTTCCGTGCTGTAACTTTCTATGATTCTAAGTGGCAATAATCGATTCTCACAGTCACATTATGATTGAATTATTATTTGTGAGTGTCGCTGTATTGTACAGTTATTATTCATAGAATAGATTCATAGCGACTTACAGCACAGAAGGAGGCCATTCGGCCCATCGTGCCTGTGCCGGCTCTTTGAAAGAGTCGTCGTGTTTAGTCCCACATCCTCACTTTTTGTCCGTAACCCTGTCAGTTGCTCAAGTTCCCGTCCAACTCTGCTTTACAATTATTAACGGAATCAGCTTCCACCATCTTTTCAGGTCGAGTGTTCCAGATCCCCACAACTCTGAGCGGAAACATTTCTCCTCATCTCTCCTCTAGATCTTTTGTCAATATTGTTGAATCTTTGACCTCTAGTTATTGACCCACTCACCAGAGCGAATGTTTCTTTCCCAATTTATTCTATCAAAATCGCTCACCATCTTGAAAACCTCTAATAAATCACCTCTGAACCTTCTCTGTTCCAAGGAGGACGGTCCGAACTTTTCCAACCTCTCCTCATAACTGAAGCCCCTCATCCCGGGTAACATCCTGGTAAACCTCCTCTGGGCCCTTTCTAAGGCCTTTACACCTTTCCTCAAGTGTGGGGCCCAGACTTGTCCACAACACTCCAGCTGAGGCCTAACCTGTGATTTATGAAGTTCCAGCATCATCTCTTTGCTTTTATATTCTATTCCTCTGTTTATAAACCCAAGTAACCGGTTATTGGTTGTTTAATATCTGTGGGGCACTGGGGCACTTGCCTTCATGGGTTTTGCTCCCGTCTGGTGTCACTGGGGCAACTCAGAGTCACCCCTACAGGTGGTGAAAAATGGCCCAATCTCAATCGGATGGCAAAGATGAGGAGAAATGTTTTCACTCAGAGAGTTGTTGGGATCTGGAACGCTCAGGGAGTGGGTTAATGAACCCCGGGATCCCTGATAGCCAGCCAGGATCTTGTGCTGCTGCTGTGCCAGAAGAGAGGAGAGGGGAGGAGAGGACAGGTGAGGTCTCTCTCTCTCTGTGCCCAGGAGGAGAGACCACATCTGTTGCTGCTGCAGCTACTATTGGGGTGCCAGAGGACAGGAGAGACCAGGAGACCAGACCAGAGCTAACAACAAAGGGAAGCCATTCCATCACTGCTTCCCCAACTAGTCTCCATTACAGGAGAGGGAGAGAGGGGAGAGAAACGAACATCCTACATCTGTTCAGAAGGAGGGAGAGCCGTTGGAGAACTTCTACAGGTGGGTGTTTCATGGTGCACTCTCATAAAGACTTTGTATTTAAGTGGGGGGAGGAAAGAAGGAGAAGAAACATCTAGGGGTGTGTGTGAGTGTGTGTGGCTCTTGTAAAAACTAGGCCACACACACCACGAGCAAACACCCCTCCCTATTGCTTGACCTGGGAGAGCTGGAGCTACCCAGGCGAAGTCATCATTTAATTATCACATCGTTAAGACCTGGTGGTGGACTGAGCCTGGGCATCTCCAGCTTTATTTTCCCAGGTGAAGACATCTCCCCCCACAAGAAGACCATCAATAGAGACTTATTTTTTGGAGAGTGCACCCCTGCGAGCAACCACCCACCATCTTGAGTGGAGACCCAGCTCCTGCGGCCTCCCTCCTTCCCACCCCCCCTTTCTCTCTCTCTTTGTCTCTCTCTTTGTCACTCTCTAAAGAGGCACCTCATATCCATTAATTGCACATTGTGCAGAGGGGAGAAGGCCCCTCTCCCAATTTAATCAACAAGGGGAGAGGTGTGCCTTCACTTTTAAAGCTCCCTCTGCTCAGGGAAAATAACCATTGAGGCCATTAACATCACCAAGCCTGTGACTTGGGGTGGGTGTAGCCCTTTATAATAAGCGCCCCACGATGTTGACCACATCATCGCCGGTGATGGGGCCAGCAAGGTCATACGCAAGTGTGGCAGCCACGGCCAAGGCTGCTCCCACTGCTTCTGCTGCCCCGTCACCTTTCCGCCTTCACACTAAAAAACACAGGGTGAAGAGCTACACTCACCCCAACATGACTATCGAAGCATGCGTGAAGGCCATGGCTGGGGTTGTCGGCCCTTCAGCCATCGTTGTTGCCTCGAAAATGTATGGCAAGGCTGTGTTCTTCCTGGCATCGGAGCGGGCGGTGTCCCTGGCTGTAACCAAGGGGCTCACCATGGGCGGGACCTTCCTGCTGGTGGATCCTCTCAAGGCCACCGTGCAGAGGATCCTATTATCAAACGTCCCACCCTTTTTTTCGGCTGAGCTCCTCCTCCCCCACCTACGTCAACTGGGGGAGGTGAGGTCGGGGATCACACCAATCCTGCTCGGATGCAGGGAGGCCAGCCTCCGGCACGTCTTCTCCTTCCGGTGCCAGCTTTTTGTTCAGTTGGCGCAGGAGGACACTGAGGGCACTTTTATTGTATGCCACAAGGTGGCTGCCTACCGCTTCTTTTGGACGTCGGACGGTGTGCAGTGCCACGCCTGTAAGGAGGTGGGGCACGTACGAAAGAACTGCCCTGCCTCCAAGACCGCCAGAACATCTGAGGCAGCCAAGGCTGGCGCCGCTGCCGCTCGCCCCCCCCGATTCTGTCCGCGCGTCCTCAACACCTGATGCACGATCGACGTCGGAGGCCAACACCATCACAGCCTTCAGCGGGGGGGAGGGAGAGCGTCCGAGCGAAGGGAAGGTGCGGAACAAGATGAAGCACCTTTGGGCGGGTCCCCTCTGTGAGCACGTGGATACGGACGATCTGCTGGAACTTACACCCGCATACCTTGCGCTGGTGGCGGCAGAGTCTCGGAGTTTGGGGGGCCTCGTACCCGGGCCCATGATCGCAACCGCTGAGGCGGAAGAAGTAAGACCTGCGACCGGGCTCGGGCTCGAGGGACCCGAACAACCCGCGCGATGGGAGAGAGCAGAGGAGGAGGCTCCGGTAGGTATGGAGGTCTCCCAGCCTTCGTGTCCCTCCATAACAAAAAGGAGGCGTGAGTCCCTGGGAGAGGAGGACCACGAGAGACAATGTCCCTCCTCGCGGAGGGAATCCTCGCCCGCCGTGGGTGCTGCACCCCCCCGCCTACTATTAGCGTCATCTGTATTCGGCAGGAGTTGCCTGTCCCTCGGGAGGGTACGACAGATGAGTCTGTCCCGCTTGCACCTCCCAAGGACGGGGAAGAGACCCTGCGCGTGAGGGGGGGGCCGTGGATCTACCCGCAGAGGAAATAACACAAGAATTGTTACATCTCGCCATGTCAGGCGCCCTGGAGACTGGGGTTGGCGAGGCCAGTGTGGCTGGGCTCACCCAGGACAGTCCGGACCATTCCCAGGCATTGCTTGATGTGGCCAAGGAATGTATTCAAGCTCCCCAGTCCGCTGGGTCGGTGGCTGATGGCGGTGAGGGGGGAAGACCCCCTGACTCCATCTCCGATGCTGTCACCGGGGGTGTTGGGGGAAATGGGGATAGTGTACTCCCTGGTTTCCCCATGCACCCCGGTGCCTGGGGCGGAGGGGGGCCCCGAACCGCCGCCGCCTCCTGACCCAGCACCTCCGGAGGATCCCAGGGAGGAATCCTCTGCCGCCGATCCTGGGGGTGGGATCGAGACAGAGGCGGGGCTGGCTGATGGCGACCTCCCGGAGGAGGACGGGGACCCGGTGGAGAGCACCAAGGATGAGTCAGACTCCGTCGCCAGTGAGGTGGCGGATACCCTCGTGCCCCCCTCCAAGTCCCCCCTCATCCCCGTTGTGGAACTCTGGGACTTTCTGGCTGCGTGCCGGGGTCACCCTGACAAAATCCGGCTGGCCCTAAACAGATGGTCAGATCTGGCGCTGCTCGTTGGCTCCGTCTGTGCCGCTGTCAAATCCATGGGTGCGGACGAGGGCGCGGGGTCGCGCGAGCAGCATCGGATCAACAAATTCCTCACTGGGCTGCTGAGGGAGTGGTGGTCGACAAGCGGCCGCTCTCCCTCCTCCCGTTAGGTTAAGTAGCAGTTGCACTATGCTCTTGTCATGAAGATAACCATAGCCAGCCTCAACATCAATAGCAGCGAGATGCGCGCCATAGACTTAATAACCTCTCGGTCCTCCGGGACAGGAGGTATGCGGTGTGCTTCCTGCAAGAAACCCACACCGTTCTGGAGGACGAGGCCACGTGGCTCCTGGAGTGGCAAGGAGGGGTCAGCATAAGTCACCTCTCCAACTATTCCAGCGGGGTGGCTATCTTGCTGGCCCTGCATTTTCAGCCGGAGATCTTGGGGGTCAAGGAACATGTGCCGGGCCACTTGCTCCAGGTCACTGTTCACCTGGGGGGCATGCCGCTCTATCTAGTGAACGTGTACGCCCCCGCGGCCGGTGCGCAGCAAGTGCGCTTCTTTGAAGAAGTGTCCGCTCTTCTGGGCTCCATCGCCGTCGGCGAGTGCGTCATCCTCGGGGCGGAATTTAATTGCACCCTTGAGGCGAGGGACCGTTCGGGTCCCCCGTACAGCCTGGCGGCGATGGAGGAGTTGAGGGACCTGGTCGGGTCCTTCGACTTGGTGGACGTGAGGTCTGGAGGAGGAAGGTCCAGAATCGACCGCCTTTACATTTCTCCTGCGTTCCGGCGGCTTCAATGCAGCCAGGGCCATGCGCGGACCACCACCTGGTGTGGGCGGAGCTCGTTCTGTTACACGCACGGGGGGTTCCACGTACTGGCATTTTAACAACCTGCTGCTGGAGGACGAGCGGTTCCGGGATTTGTTTCGTCGGTTCTGGGCCGACTGGAGAAGGAGGCGGGGGGGGCTTCGCCCCCTTGAGGCTGTGGTGGGACGTGGGCAAGGCTCACGTCCATCTCTTCTGTCAGGAGTACGCGAGGGGGTCGACCAAGAGGCAGGAAGCCCAGGTTGTGCGGTTGGAGAGGGAGCTCCTCGACCTGGAGTCCCGTCTCGGTCAAGTCGTCGATGACCCGACCCTGCGGAAGGTGTACGAAGAGAAGAAGGACGTGCTGAAGGACCTGCAGCTCATCGGGTCCCGAGGCGCGTATGTGAGGTCGCGGGTCCAGATCCTCCGGGACCTGGACCGTGGCTCCCCCTTCTACTTGCTGGAAAAAAGATGGGGGGTCCGTAAGCAGCTCTTGGGGCTGCTGGCCGACGACGGATCTCTGGTCTCGGATCTGGAGGGGATCAGCGCGGAGACCCAGGCCTATTATGAGGCTCTGTTCTCTCCGGATCTGTCCAGCGAGGATGCGTGCAGAGTTTTGTGGGAGGACCTGCTGAAGGTCGGCCCGGAGGGCGCTGAAAAATTGGACGCTAAACTTTGCGGAGGTGACCGGCGCCCTCAGCCAGCTCTCGAGGGGAAAGTCCCCGGGGCTGGACGAGCTGACCGTGGAGTTCCACAGGGCATTCTGGGACATCCTGGGGGGTGAATACGCATGGGTCCTGGGAGATGCCCCTCTCGTGGCACAGGGCGGTCATTGTCTTGCTGCCTAAGAAGGGTGATCTCCGCCTTTTAAAAAAAAAGAACTGGTGTCCGGACTCCCTCCTCAGCACGGATTATAAAATTTTTGCCATGGCCATGTCTGGCCGCCTTGGCACCGTGCTGGCCCACATGATCCACCCCGATCAGTCCTACACGGTCCTGGGCCAGACTATCCACGATAACATCCATCTGGTCCGGGACCTGGTCCACCATTCCCAGAGGGCTGGTCTGTCGGTCGCCTTCCTTTCCCTGGATCAGGAGAAGGCGTTCGACAGGGTGGATCACGAGTATCTCTTCGACGCATTTCGTCGCCCGGATCCGACTTCTGTATGCCGCCGCGGAGTGTCTGATAAAAGTTAACGGGTCTTTGACGGCGCCCCTTTGCTTCGGGAGGGGGGTGCGTCAGGGATGCCCCATGTCCGGTCACTTATACGCCGTCTGCGTGGAGCCTTTCCTGCGCCTCTTGCGGAAGAGGTTGACGGGACTGGCTCTGCAAGGGCCGGGCGTGGAAGTCGTCCTCTCGGCTTACGCCGATGATGTGCTCCTCATGGTCACGGATCCTGCTGACTTGCGGAGGATGCGAGAATGCCAGCAGATTTACTCGGATGCATTCTCCACCAGGATCAACTGGGAGAAATGTTCTGGACTCCTGGTGGGCCAGTGGCAGGTGGACTCCCTGCCGGAGGAGTTGGCCCTTCACCTGGAGCACCACGCACCTCCTCTACTTGGGAGTCTACCTCAGCCCCGCCGAGGACGCCTGTCCGGTGAACTGGCAAGAGCTGGAGGCCAAAGTCACTGCTCGCCTAGGACGCTGGACAGGACTGTTCCGAGTGTTGTCCACAGGGGTCGAGCGCTGGTCATAAACCAGCTGGTGGCCACCATGTTGTGGTACCGGTTGGTCATTTTGATCCCGCCCCCTGCGTTTGTCGCCAAGATGCAGAAGAAGCTCATCGACTTCTTCTGGGACAAAGGGAAGCACTGGGTCTCTGCCGCGGTTCTGAGTCTCCCGCTTAGGGAGGGCTGTCAGGCGCTGGTGTGCCTTCGCACCCGGGCGGCGACTTTCCATCTTCGGACACTGCAGAGATACCTGTACGTCGAGAATCCTCCTCGCTGGTGTGCGCTGGCGACGTATTTCTTCCGCCAGCTGCACGACCTCAACTATGACACGCAGCTCCTGTTTGTGGAATTGGGCCGTACGCGTGCCTACCTGCGGGAGTTGCCTGTCTTCTACCAGGAACTGCTATGGGTCTGGAACAGCATCGCCTCCAGGCGGAGTTCTCCCCCGTCAGGAGTGGCGGCTCTCCTTCAGAAGCCGCTGCTCAGGAATCCGCACCTCCGTGACCGCTGGATCGGGCGGCTGGCGGAGGGCAGGGCTGTGCCTGGTAAGGTGACCAGGGTCAGGGACCTGCTTGATGGCGGAGGAGCGGGTTGGATGGTGCTGGAGGAGCTGGCACAGCACCTGTCCTGGGCCAACGTCCGGCTCGCGGCCAAAGCCATCGAGACGCTGAAAGTGGCGCTGGGCCCCGACTCCAATAGGTGTATCGAGGAGGCTCGGGCACGTGGGGCGATCCCGTCCGAACTGACCCCTGTTCGGACGGAATTCCTCATCGGCGCGCGGCCCTGAAACCCCTCTCAGGAACCGGTGCCTCACAACTTGAGCCATCTCGAGGAAATGCCCTCCGTGCCTTTTAGTTCTGCGCGGAGGGGTTTCCTGTACGGGCTGCTCCTTCACACTCTCCACTTTGTCATCTTTGCCTGCCGTCCGGACACGCTTTGGCGTGCCATCTTGCCGTCCGGCGGAGGTGGAGGTCCCCAATGGGGGGCGCTCTGTGCAGGAGTCCTCCCTTTATCTATTGGGGACTTGGCCTGGAGGGTGTTGCATGCAGCAGTCCCATGCAATAAGATTTTAGATAAGTTCACGGACTCCCAGGCTGCTTGCTGTTTTTGCGGCCTAGAGGAGTCCGTGTTCCATGTTTATGTGGAATGTGAGAGGTTGCAGCCCCTGTTCCATTATTTGAAGGGGCTGCTCCTCGATTTTTGGCTGCACTTCAGTCCCACGCTCCTGATCTACGGTCACCCGGTGCGGAGGAGAGTGGGCAGGTCGGAGGACCTCCTTGTAGGACTGCTCCTGGGCCTGGCAAAGATGGCCATAAACAGGTCCAGGCAGCGGGTGGTCGAGGGGGTCGTTTGGCCCAATTGCCTGCCTCTCTTCCGCGGCTATGTTCATGCTCGGGTGGCCCTGGAGATGGAGCACGCGGTGTCTGCCGGCATGCTTGAGGCCTTCTGAGACCGGTGGGTGCCACTGGGACTGGAGTGCATCATCACCCTGGCCAATGTGTTTGTAATTTAATTTGATAAGTTTTAAAAATTAATCCAGTGTTTTTAAGCTTCTTTACAGTCCACTTGTTCGGTCGGGAGAGTGAGAGACTCCGCTCAGCGATGCAGAGAGCCCTGCAGATGGAGAAGAATGTCGACCAGTGTCTGCTGGATCTGCACAAACTGTCCACTGGGAGTGACGACCCTCAACTGTGTGAATTCCTGGAGACCCACTATCTGGATGAACAAGTGAAGATGATCAAGAAGCTTGGAGATCACATCATTAACTTGAAGAGACTGGGACCCCTGCCTTGTAGGCATGAGGGCTTGTGACTTTGTACAAAGAGCCGACACTTGAGCTCTGTGAATGTCATTAAAAAAAAACACAAAAAAAATGAACCAAAAAATAATAAGTAAAAACAAAAACTGCTGGTAGGCTGTGCCGCAGGGTTTATAAAGCTGGAGAATGGTCTCAGGCCCGAATGAGATCCAGCAGCCCGGTCTGTGTTCCACCGAACAGCAGCTGTGAGGCTTTTTCTCGGTGACAGGCCTGGGTTACGCGCCGCCATCTTGGTGGAGGAAGGACAGACCGGTTCCATCTGCAGCACGGCAAAAAAAGAAATAAATAAACTGTGGGTAGGCCGCGCCGCAGGGTTTATAAAGTTGGGGGAAAAAAAACTGTGGGTAGGCCGCGCCGCAGGGTTTATAAAGTTGGAGAACAGCCTCAGGCCCAAATGAGATCCAGCGGCCGAATGTGTTCCGCGGACGGCAGCGGTGAGGCTTTTTCTCGGTGACAGGCCCGGGTTACGCGCCACCATCTTGGTGACGGAAGGACAGACCGTTTCTACCTGCAGCAGGGCGCATGCGTGGCCATCTTTGTACAGGAACAGAGAGTGGGCAGGGCTTCAGGGTCCCAGTGACCAGGAGAGACAATCATTGACTCATGATTTTATTCTCACTCTGCACACAGCAGGTGTAGAACTGAAGGTTTCAGGGTCCCAGTGACCAGGAGAGACAATCATTCACTCATGATTTTATTCTCACTCTGCACACAGCAGGTGTAGAACGGAATCAACCAGAGTAGAGGGAGAGGGAAAACTGGGAGTGGAGGAAAGAAATGTTGGAGATGGTGCGATGGGTTTGGATTTCAGCACAGGGAGGAGGGAGAGTGTGTGGGATGGGGATTTACAGCTTTGGGGTTAAAATGTGTTATTTTGGTCATATTTCTAGATTTGCCATTTTCTGCCCACAGGGCAATCACAGTGCACTGACCAACACCTCAGCTTGTCAGAATAGGGCAGGTGGAACCGAGCCAGAGGCAGCTCTGGGACTTCATCTTCTGAGCATTGGGTTGGGAAAGAAGAATTCCATTGTTTATTGGGCCCTGGCGAGCACTGCCCTCCCTCCCACAATTTTAATATTTTGATGCATCTGTCTATTTATATACTAGGAATGTTTTAATTGCTTTCACAGCAAAATGCATTTATTATTAAACCTCCACAGCAACAACTGTGGTAACAATTGAATAAAACTCAGAGAGTTGTCGGGATCTGGAACGCTCGACCTGAAAAGGTCATGAGCTGATTCCATCAATGATTTTAAAAGGGAGTTGGGCGGGTACTTGAGGATGAGGATCTTACAGGGTTACGGACAACAAGTAGGGATGTGGGACTAAGCAGGAGTGATGGGCCGAATGGCCTCCTTCGTGCTGTACTTTTCAATGATTCTGTGAAAACTAACAGAACCAAACAAAGAAATGATCTTCCTTGGTTATTGATCATTTCACTAAATTTCAACAGAGTTCTCTATACACCAACAACAACTTACCTTTATATAGAGCTTTTGAAACATCTCAAGGCACTTTACAGTTGGGTAATAAGGCAAAAATCAACACACATACTTTGTTTGTGGTCCAGTGCACTGACACAAAGTTCCTTCACAACTATGACAATTTTATTGCAGTTGCTGTGAAGGCTGCGCTCGCTCTGCTCGTATACCTGGTCTCCAAAGGAGGCAAAACAGGACTAATGCTGCCGAGCTCAGCTCTTTTTGATCAGAAAATATCAACTGTTTCGCCTCGCCAGGAAATGCACAAAAGAGGCAGCAGTGCTCATTGGCTGCCCAGGGAAGTCCTATTTAGATTAAACTCCTTCACCCAGAGGGTGCTGAGAATGTGGAACTTGCTGCCACAGGGAGTAGTTGAGGCGAAGAGCATGGATGTATTTAAGGGGAAGCTGGATAAACACATGGGAGAAAGGAATAGAAGGAGATGCTGATAGGGTGAGATGAAGAGAGATGGGAGGAGGCTCGTGTGGAGCATAAACACCACATGGACCAGTTGGGCCGATTGGCCTGTTTCTGTGCTGTACAATCTGTGTAATTCTATGTACTAAGAGAGGAGAGAATGTTCCATAGAAACTAGAGTTATCTGTTCTGAATTTTAATCCTGAACTTAGTGATGTCTTTTGTAAATTGCTTTTACAGGGAAATATCATCGGCCTTTGAATGTGGAAGTAGAAATGTTTGCCTGTTCTGTCTGTGGGAAAAGATTTCAAAGATCGGTGTGACTGGAAAAGCACGGAGACACACACACCCGAGTGAGAGTGTTCCAGTGCACTGACTGTGGAAAGAGCTTTAACCAGTTACACAGTCTGAAAAAACATCGCACCGTTCACAGCGGGGAGAAACCGTACACGTGTTGTGTGTGTGGATGAGGCTTCAACCGATTGTCCAACCTGGAGAGACACAAGGACACCCACACCACAGAGAAACTGTGGGAATGTGGGAAGGGATTTAGCTCCCCGTCCTGGCTGGAAACTCATCGATGCTGTCACACCGGGGAGAGGCCGTTCACCTGCTCCAAGTGTGGGAAGGGATTTAGTCAGTCATCCCACCTTCTGACACACCAGCGACTTCACACTGAGGAGAGACCATTCAGTTGCTCTCACTGTGGGAAGGGGTTCAGGCAGTCATCTCACCTCATTGAGCACCAGTGCATTCACACTGGGGAGAGACCGTTCACCTGCCCTGTGTGTGAGAAGGGATTCACTAATTCATCCACCCTGCTGATACACCAGCACATTCACACTGCATAGAGGCCATTCACCTGCCCCATGTGTGAGAAGGGATTCACTAATTCCTCTGACCTTCTGAGACACCAGCGCATTCACACTGGGGAGAGGCCATTCACCTGCTCCGTGTGTGGGAAAGGATTCAATCAGTCATCCAACCTGCTGACACACCAGCGAGCTCACACTGGGGTGAGGCCGTTCACCTGCTCCATGTGTCGGAAGAGATTCACTCAGTCATCCAACCTGCTGACACACCAGCAAGTTCACACCGGGGAGAGGCCGTTCACCTGCTCAGTGTGTGAGAAGGGATTCAGTCAGTCATCCAACCTGCTGACACACCAGCAAGTTCACAAGTGACTGCAGAGGTTCAATTCTGCTGTTATTGCTGCTGTTAATCACATCCAGGACTGAACCATATTCATTCTGACAGTTGGGGTTTGTTTCTGCTGATGTTAATAACCCCTATAACTGGGCTGGATTTTAATATTCTGGATATATAGCTGATTGAGTTGTCGGGGCTGCAGTGTCCCTTTAAGTGCTGCTGTCTGATCTTTCCCCTTAATTTCTGATGAGTGTTCCTGAAATATTTTACAATAAAATTATGAACTTTTACTTCAATCGTAAATTAATCTTTGCTATAAAATCTACAATTCATTGTCTGAAAGATTCCATTGATTATCATCTCCAATTAGAAAGTGCTGATTAATCCTTGCTGATAACTCTTACTGACTTGCACATTACACACAGTGGCACCTCCATTATCCACCAGAAAGAAGGGGAATGGGAATTGGTGGAGAATCGAGAGTCCCCAAATGTTGCCCCTCCCGTCTGATACAGCAATCCCCTCAGCACGGGAATGGAGACAAGTCCAGTTATAGTGACGGGATGAGTTAAAGGTATTTACTCAGACGGGCGGAAGGTGGGAAGTGGTGTTCCACGGGGATTGGTGCTGGGACCACTGTTGTTCACCATTTACATAAATGATTTGGACTTGGGAATCAGAAGTACAATTTCAAAATTTGCTGATGACACTAAATTGGGTGGTGTAGTTAATACTGAGGAAGACTGCGATAGCATCCTTGTAGAATTATTCAGTTGTGTTCAGTAAATAACAACATTTTTAAATTTGCTTTGACTGATCACATCACTATATAGTTAGGTGAAAAACAGAAATCATTAAAAGCTCCCAATTTCAGAACTGTTAGATTCAAACTCAACTTCTTCCAAGTACAATCTAACATTTCAAAGATTGTAATGGATGTAGGCGAGATATTAGGACTGTTGTCTAACACAATCCAAACACAGTGACACACAGACAGATGGGCAGGTGTAGCTTCACAGTGAATCCTTTCAAGCCTCACTAAAAAGTGGGAGACTGGCAATCCATTGTTCACTAATGGAGTTGTGATCTTTGTAAATTAAGAAATGGAAATGTGTCAAAGAGTTGATTAACAGAGTGGGGCATCATCTTCCTTTGATTTCTATTTCTGACACCAGGCAACAGAAAAAGGTCATTACAACACGACATAGACCCTTCAGGTGTGAGACATCAGACTTCAGAACAACACGTCTGCCAGCTCTGGCCACAAACCCCAGTACAGTCAACCTTTCAGCAGCTGCAGCCCTGATTAAATAACTAGTAGTTTAACATGTCTAGTAGAGCTTTTGTATCAAAATAGAAGAAATGTATTTGTGACACACACACAATTAATAATTCAATCACAATGTGATTGTGAGGACCGATTATCGCCTCTTGATACCTTCCGTGTCCAGCGGTCGAGGAAGGTATCAAGTGAACTGGTGGACACCGCCTGCTCCCTCGCCAGGGCCACCCGGGCAGGGACAAGACCATGGGAGAGAGGCAGGCAGCCAGAGTGAACCCCCATGGGCCCCGCCCATCCTGGGCCTACAAATTGCTGTTTTCACCAGGCCCAAGAGCAGGTCCAGGATAAGATCCTCCCAGTTTCCCACCCCCCTCCGCACCGGGCGGCCAAAGATTAGTAGCGTGGGGCTAAAGTGTAACCAAGAGTTGAGGAGTAGCCCATTCAGGGAACTACACAGGGGCTGTAACCTCTCACACTGAATATATACACAGCCCATGGAATCCTCTAGGCCCCAGAAACCACATCTGGCCTTGGAGTCTGGAAAGGAGTTTAAACTGTTGCACACGACAGCTCCCTGCAACAGTCTCCATCCCAGATCCCCAATGATGCTGGGAAGGACCCCCGCGTAGAGAGCTCTCCATTGGGGACCCCTGCCTCCGCCAGACAGCAAGCTTACCTGACTGACATTGGGCAATAAACTAAATTAATCAATAAATGATACAGAAACCCGAGTCCCCGGGTCCTCAGCCCTGGTGTGAAGTACGCTGACCACCAATTTTCCGTTACTAACTCGCACCTCAGGCCCCGCCCAGTCTGGTTTAATTGCTAAATATTTTCTAACTCGGGTTCAGGCCTGTCATTCTACGGGAAACTTACAAGGCCTCATTTATTGATGTGTCCCACCCGAGCGGCTGTTAATGGCTTTAATAAACTGGCAGCAAGATTTTATTAAAGGTGGAAAGAGGTGAAAAATGCAACTAGCAATGCCTCAAAACTCGCGGACAGAGAAATCCACTTCATCAGCGTCCCTGCCACAGAACTCAATATCCACCCCCTCCACCACTAGTACACTGTGTCTGCAGTATGTACGGTCTACAAGATGACCACGGTCAGGCCGTGTGGAGTCAAGGGCCAGGCAGCAGAATGGATGGAATGATCGCTACAAACTTCCCTTAACTCCAACCCTCTGATTTCTGTTTTGTAGCCAGCTTTCCATCCATTTTGCTGCCAGGCCCTTCACTGCACACAGCCTGACCTGGGTCATCCTGTAGATCTTACATACGGTTTATGGATAGCAAGCTGATCACAAAACAGAAAACAGAGAGTAGGGGTTGGGAGTAGCTACTCAGACTGGCAAAAGTTGGGAAGTGGTGTTCCACAGGGATCGGTGCTGGGATCACTGTTGTTCATAAACGATTTGGACTTGGGAATCAGAAGAACAATTTCAAAATTTGTCGATGACACCAAATTGGGAGGTAGAGTTAATCCTGAGGAAGACAAAATGCAAGATATTAATAAATTTCAGAATGGACGTGTCATTGGCAAATGAATTTCACTGTAGATCAGTGTGAGGTGGTGTGTTAATGAACTTCACTGTAGATCAGCGTGAGAGGGTGCGTTTTGGTGGGAAGAATAAGGAGGCCACTCACTATTTGGACAAGGGGGTGAAATTGGGTTGCTTTGTGCCTTCTGTGATATTCAGCGGGAGGTTAGCGGTGGCGGTAGACGGTAGCACCCCCGCGGCACTGCACCGCCGGCAGTGACGTCATCGCCATGCGCAGCACCCCGGCTGCAGCCTTGGGTTGCAACCCCTGACCTATCGGCAGACGATATGTCCAACAGGGTCAGGGGTTGTTCCTGCAGCCGCGGCGGCGCCACTTAAAGAGCAGGTGTCAGGCGGCAACTTTTTATTTTGGCCGACTGCCAGCGCTTGCCCCCTTCCCCTTTCTTCTTTGGGGTGTCAGCCGCGATCGCTCAGCCCGGCGCTCCTCTTGATCCGACACCCCACTCCCCAGTGGTCCAGCACGGCCCCAATGTGCGCAGTGCTAGGCTCCTCCCCGTTAATCAGGGAGGGAGGTCTGCTATGACACGGTGCTATGTGCCGACGGGCGTGGCGCTGTTACATGAAGTGCCGGGAAATTCACTGGTAGCGCCCCAAGAGGGAGGGGAGCGCTTCCAGTAGCACCCCGCCTCCTGCTTGGGGCGCTACCACTGAATTTAATGCGCAGGGGCGCTAACTTTTTCGGGGGGCTAAAATTAGCCCCAGTGATGTTAGCGACTCAAAGGGGGCACCACCGAATTTCCCCCTAAGAGTCTAAATGGGCTGGAGGAGCAGAGGGTTCCAGGGATACAGATACACAAATCACTAAAAGTAGCAACACAGGTTAATAAGGCCATTAAAAAAAAGCACTGGGGTACATTCCTAAAGGAGCCTTCTGTTCCTTGCCTAGGAGCTCTGAACCATGGCAGAGAGCGGCTGGGACACGTTTCTCACATGCCTCGAGATTAACCCTCATGGGGACTTTGCTGTCAGTGAAGAGAGAGAAGAAAGACCAAAGTGCCGTTTGCCCCTCTCAGTGTGACCCTGAAGGACTGTGTCCAGGCTGGAGTTTTGTTCCCGCCATACAATCCTCCCCCAGATTGTCCTTTCTGAGCTCCAGCCAGGTGATGCTAAACACTCAGGTGGGAAAGACAAAAATCTACAACAATGTGTTTAAAACAAAGTTGATTTATTGGACATATATCCAGAATATTAAACTCCAGCCCAGCTATAGGGGTTATTAACATCAGCAGAAACAATCCCCACCTGTCAAAATGAACATGGTTCAGTCCTGGATGTGATTAACAGCAGCAACAACAGAATCCAACCCCTGCAGTCACTTGTGACCTCGCTGGTGTGTCAGCAGGTTGGATGAACGAGTGAATCCCTTCCCACACACGGAGCAGGTGAACGGCCTCTCCCCAGTGTGAGTGCGCTGGTGTGTCAGCAGGGTGGATGACACAATGAATCCCTTCCCACACACGGAGCAGGTGAACGGTCTCTCCCCAGTGTGAGTGCGCTGGTGTCTCAGCAGGGTGGATGACTGAGCGAATCCCTTCCCACACACGGAGCAGCTGAACGGCTTCTCCCCAGTGTGAACACGTTGATGGCATATCAGTTGCCCGGAACTTTTAAAGCACTTCCCACAGTCCGAGCATTTAAAAGGTCTCTCCCCAGTGTGAACTCGCTGGTGTGTCAGCAGGTGGGATGACTGAGCGAATCCCTTCCCACACACGGAGCAGGTGAACGGCCTCTCCCCAGTGTGAGTGTGCTGGTGTACAGTGAGGTCAGATGAGTGCCTAAACCCAGTCCCGCAGTGCGCGCACCTGAACGGTCTCTCATCAGTGTGAACACGTTGATGGCGTATCAGTTCCCCGGAACTTTTAAAGCTCTTCCCACAGTCCGAGCATTTAAAAGGACTCTCCCCAGTGTGAACTCGCCGGTGTATCAGCAGGTGGGATGACTGAATGAATCCCTTCCCACACTCAGAGCAAGTGAACGGCCTCTCCCTGGTGTGAACGGTGCTTTTTGCTTCCATATTCAAAGGCCGATGATATTCAGTTCCTGATGAATCGAGTGACTGTCAGATCTTGACGTGATGTTTGGTTTGAGTTTCCCGTCTGCAAATCCTCCTCTTCTAATACCCTGTAAAATGAATTTAAAACAGGGAGCGTGAGAGAGAACCCACTAAAGAGGCAGGTTGTGAAATTGAGCTCAATGAAACTGGTTATTTGTGGGGCCGGCACTAGAAAAAAAGTGACCATGAAAGCTGCTGGATTGTCATAAAATCCGACTGGTTCACTAATGTCCCTCGGTGAAGGGAATCTGTCACCTGGTCTGGGCCTCTGGCCTCTAGCGGAGGAGAGAGAGAGAGAGAGAGAGAGAGAGCGCGAGGTGGGAGCGGGAGGGGGCGAAGGAGATGGACTTTATACATCTGCAACTCGACCAGAACTTTGACAGAACCTCCAAAACCCGCAACCTCCAGCACCTAGAAGGACAAAGGCAGAAGGTGCATGAGAGCACTATCACCTCCAAGTTCTCCAAGTCACACACCATCCTGACTTGGACATATATCGCCGTTGCTACATCATCACTGGGTGAAAATCCTGGAACTCCTTACACAGCAGCATTGTGGGAGTACCTTCACCACACGGACTGCAGCAGTTCAAGAAGGCGGCCCACCATCACCTTCTCAACGGGAAAATGGGGATTGGCAACATATTCTGGTCATGCGAGCGACGCCCACATCCCAAGAATGAATTAAAACAAATCTGCAGATGTAAACTGGATTAAAAGCCTCTACAGAAATACATATTCCTAAAACAATACTCTTTTACATTGTAGGGACAGTGTCTGTGTAACAACCTAATCTCCCCCAGAATCCACCTTCCTTGACAGTCTCACATTGGAAATTGTTGGGTCCTCCCGGGCTCAGAATTACTGGGGGTTAAACCCAGCAGCTTCTCCTCCATCTCCACTCCAGCTCAAACTGAAGCAACAAAAAGACCTACACAGGCGGCCAGGGACCTACCTTCCATCAGCCTGCAATAAAACTCTTCCCGACAGCTGCTGACTAATGGCGGCCGCAGCACCCACAATTTACCGCGCCCCAGAAACCACTCTATCCAACTCGCTGATTTACCCGCTGAGAGTGCGCATGCTCCCCGGGGCCGCGGGCCATTCTGGGAGCCTGGCTCCTGTCCTTTGGCCGGAGTCGGACTTGGTGGAACCGGCTGAAGAAACCGGGAAGCGGCGGCTCAGATGGGGGAGGCGCTGTACCCTGGGTTTCCTGGTGCCAGGGCCCTGGCCGCACGTCTGCCTGGCCCGGCCGCTCTGATTCTGATTGAAGTTCTTGATGAGGTAACAGAGAGGGTTAATGAGGGCAATGCGGTTAACATGTTGTACATGGATTTCCAAAAGGCGTTCGAGAAGTGCCACATAATAGGCTTGCCAGCAAAGTTGAAGCCCATGGAATAAAAGCGACAGTGGCAGCATGGATACGGAATTGGCAAAGTGACAGGAAACAGAGTAGTGGTGAACGGTTGTTTTTCAGACTGGAGGAAGGTATCCAGCGGTGTTCCCCAGGGGTCGGTACTAGGACCACTGCTTTTCTTGAGATATATATATATATATATACACATACATACATACATACATACATATATATATATATATGAGTCGATCTGTCTGTCTGTCCTCAGGTGTGCATCTCTCCGGCAATGCGCTCGAGAGTTATAGAGCGTACCTACGCGCGCGTTACCTCCGAAGAAAGCTTACGCTTCCGGGTCGGTCGTAAGCGTATTTACTTTTCGGTCGCACGAAAATTGTTCGCGCCTTATGCAAAAAACCTTCAAAATTAAACTCATTATCTGCTACTTAGCATTGATTGACTGACGTCAAGGTTCGACCAATCCTGTGCCGTCATGATTGACCAATCCTACAGTATGGTCCCCTGATGGTTGGCCAATCGGTGTGTGTGTGTGTGGGCGGGACTAATCGTTTTCATCTCAGGGATCTGGCAGCCATTCTTTCACTACCATTACTTCAGCTTCCAGCTCAAACTACTTTGATCATCCAGCTTTGAAAAAGTTAGTATCTCTTTTAAAAATAACATAAGATTTACCAAAAACGTTTTATAAGTACTTTCACTTTCATCTTTCAAGGTATTAAAAGGTAGAAATGTTGCCCGGCAGCAGATTCACAAAGGGACAGAGACAGGGCCCAAAAGCCTGGGACTCGATTTAAAATGTTGCCCGGCAGCAGATTCACAGAGGGACAGACAGGCCCCAAAGCCTCGCACTCGATTTAAACCGCCCGGCCCAAAACAGCCCTGGCAAAGCCGGGCTCCCCCAGCTAGTATATATTATATCTATCTATCTAGGATACATCTGTCTGTCTATCTGTCTGTCTGTCGAGCTATACACTCTAAAGTTATAGAGCGTACCTACACGTGCATTACATCAAAAGAAACCTTGCGATTCCAGAACGGTCGTAAGCGTATTTACGTTTCGGCCGGACAAAAATTGCGCCCGCAGTATCCAAAAAACGTTCAAAATTCCGCTCATTATCTGCTCATTAGCATTGAGTTACATCGAGGTCGACCAATCGTATGGTCCAGCAACCCGACGGTCGACCAATCGCGGCGTGGCGGGGGCAGGTTCCTGGCGTGTGTGGGCGGGCCCCCCTAGAGTCGAGTGACAGGACGATTGACCAATCCTACGCTTCAGTGACCTGACGGTCGACCAATCGGTGCGTGTGTGGGCGGGCCTTATCGTTCTGAACCGAGGTGAGTCGACGCTATTGTGATTCCAAACTTTTCATTTCTTTTTCCCGCTTTCTGCGTGTTTTTCAAATCTACATTTCCACCAAAAAAAGTCGCTTTTAAAACACAAAATGTTTAAAAAAGTTAATTCATTTGCAAATCTTTTTTCTAACCTCTATAATTTTCCTACCTTTCACCGTTTTTCCAGGCAGGCCTCGAAGCCTGGGCGTCTGTTGCCCAGCCACGCCCGAGCTACGCACCGGCCATCCCGCTGGGCCCGATTCCGAACCAGCGGCCAGCCATCTTGGTAAAGGCTGGCTGGGCTCACTGCAAGCTCCTCGCGCTGCACGGCGCACCTCCACACAGAGCGCAGCCAGAGGGAAGCGAGCAGGCTCGGGGGGGGGGGGGGCAGGGCTCGGGAGGGGGAGCGGAGGGGGTTACTCCGGCAACCGGGCTCGCCAGCCGCAATCGGCCGTCTCAAGCCGCTCAGGCCCGGAGATCGGGAGGCGGAGAGTTACAAAGGCAACCAGGCCCGGCCAGCCGCAATCGGCCGTCTCAGGCCCGGCCTCGGAAGGGCGGGGCTCGGGCTCACCGGGGCGCTGCGCTCAGCATGTCAGTGCGTGGGGCGGCACGGAGCTCAGCGGAGCCATCGCCGGCAGAGGGTAGAGGGTCTGCTGGCTCCCCCCTCCCTTCCTCCGCCCCCTTGGTGACCGGGAGGGGTCGCTGTGCCGGACTCAGTCCAAACCGTCGCTCCCTGTGCGCATGCGCGGACTATCGTCTGTCAATCAACCATCAGCCAGAAGAGGTCGCTGGTGAGACCAGTGAAGAAAGACACACTTGCATTTCTATAGTGCCTTTCACCATCACCGGATGCCCCAAAGTGCTTTACAGCCAATCAAGTACTTTTGAAGTGTAGTCACTGCTGTAATGTAGGAAATGCGGCAGTCAAATAGCGCACAGCAAGCTCCCACAAACAGCAATGTGATAATGACCAGATAATCTATCTTTTTGTTAACTCTGTTTCTCTCTCTACGGATGTTGCCTGGCCTGCTGAGTGTTTCCAGCATTTCCTGTTGTTATTTCAGATTTCCAGCATCCGCAGTATTTTGCTATTATCCTTTTGTTACATTGATTGAGGGATAAACATTGGCTAGGACACCGGGGAGATTTCCCCTGCTCTTTCCCAACAAACCGTCTATATTGTCCTGTAGCCTGAGGCTTCCCTCCTCACTATTTACCACTCCACCAATTTTCATGTCATCTGCGAACTTACTGATCATACCTCCAACATTCATATCTAAATCATTAATGTACACTACAAACAGCAAAGGACCCAGACCCTGTGGTACACCACTGGACACAGGCTTCCAGTCACAAAAACAACCTTCGACCATCACCCTCTGCCTCCTGCCACGAAGCCAATTTTGGATCCAATGTGCCAAATTGCCCTGGATCCCATGGGGTCTTACCTTCTTGACCAGTCTCCCATGTGGGACTTTGTCAAAAGCCTTACTGAAGTCCATGCAGACTACATCAACTGGACTGCCCTCATCCACACACCTAGTCACCCCCATCGAAAAATTTAATCAAATTGGTTAGATTGATCTCCCCCTGACAAAGCTATGCTGACTATCCTTGATTAATCCTTGCTGCTCCAAGTGGAGACTAATTCTGTCCCTCAGAATTTTATCCAATAATTTCCCTACCATTGATGTTCGGCTCACTAGCCTGTAATTCCCTGATTTATCCCTACTACTACCCTTCTTGAATAATGGTACTATGTTAGCTGTTCTCCAGTCCTCTGGCACCTCCCCTGTGGCCAGAGGTTCTGAAAATTTGTGTCAGAGCCGCTGCAATCTCCTCCCTTGCCTCACACAGCAGGCTGGGATACATCTCGTCTGGGCCTGGGGGTTTATCCACTTTTAAGCCCGCTAAAACCACTAATACCTCCTCCCTCTCAATACTAATTTGTTCAAGTATATCACAATCCCCCTGCCTGATTTCTATGCCTGCATTGTCCTTATTCATAGTGAACACAGATGCAAAATATTTATTTAAAACCTCACCTACATCTTATGGCTCTGCACACAGATTGCCACTTTGGTCCCAAATGGGCTCTACTCTTTCCCTGGTTATCCTCTTGCCCTTAATATACTAACAAAACACCTTGGGATTTTCCTTTATTTTGCCCGCCAGTGTTTTTTCATGACCCCTCTTCGCTCTCCTAATTTCTTTTTTTAAGTACCCCCCTGCACTTTCTGTACTCCTCTCGGCTTCCACTGCTTTTAGTCCTTTGTATCTGCCAAAAGCCACCCTTTTTTTCCTAATCCATTCTTGTATGTCCATCTCCAGCACCGGTGTGTATCTGAGTCAATGGGCCTCTCTCTGACCATTCTCCGCAGTCCAACTCCAGGACCAGTGGGTATGAGTCAAAGGGACTCTCTCTGACCTTTCTCCCCAATCCATCTCCAGGACCAGTGTGTATCTGAGTCAATGGGAATCTCTGACCTTTCTCCCCAGTCCATCTCCAGGACCAGTGTGTATCGGAGTCAATGGGACTCTCTGACCTTTCACTCAAATCCATCTCCAGGACCAGTGTGTATCGGAGTCAATGGGGTTTTCTCCCCAGTCCATCTCCAGGACCAGTGTGTATCTGAGTCAATGGGACTCTGACCTCTCTCCCCAGTCCATGTCCAGGACTAGTGTGTATCTAAGTCAATGGGACACTCTCTGGGGGGAGGAGCTAAACACGATCAAAATCACTAAGGAAGTGGTACTCGGTAAAATAATGGGACTCAAGGCGGATAAATCACCTGGACCTGATGGCTTACATCCTAGGGTCTTGAGGGAAGTGGCGATAGGGATTGTGGATGCATTGGTAATAATTTTCCAAAACTCCCTGGACTCGGCAAAGGTCCCGGCAGACTGGAAAACTGCTAATGTAACACCCTTATTTAAAAAGGGCAGTAGACAGAAGGCTGGAAACTATAGACCGGTTAGCCTAACATCTGTGGTAGGTAAAATTTTGGAGTTCATTATTAAGGAGACAGTAACAGGACATTTGGATAATCATAATTTAATAGGACAAAGTCAGCATGGTTTTATGAAGGGGAAGTCATGTTTGACAAATTTGCTGGAGTTCTTTGAGGAAGTAACATATAGGGTGGATAAAGGGGAACCAGTGGACGTAGTGTATTTAGACTTCCAAAAGGCATTTGACAAGGTGCCATGCAAAAGATTATTGCTTAAGATAAAAAACCACGGGATTGGGGTAATATTCTGGCATGGATAGAGGATTGGCTATCTAACAGAAGGCAGAGAGTTGGGATAAAAGGTTCATTCTCAGACTGGCAATCAGTAACTAGTGGTGTTCCGCAGGGGTCAGTGCTGGGTCCCCAACTCTTTACAATCTATATTAACGATTTGGAGGAGGGGACCGAGTGTAACATATCAAAGTTTGCAGATGATACTAAGATGGGAGGGAAAGTAGTGAGTGAGGAGGACATAAAAAACCTGCAAGGGGACATAGACAGGCTAAGTAAGTGGGCAGAGATTTGGCAGATGGAATACAATACTGGAAAGTGTGAGGTTATGCACTTTGGCAGGAAAAATCGTAGAGCAAGTTATTATCTTAATGGCAAGAAACTGGAAAGTACTGAAGTACAAAGGGATCTGGGGGTCCTGGTGCACGAAACTCAAAAGGTTAGTATGCAGGTGCAGCAAGTGACTAAGAAGGCCAATGGAATGTTGGCTTTCATTGCTAGGGGGATAGAATATAAAAATAGGGAGGTATTGCTTCAGTTGTACAATGTATTGGTGAGACCGCACCTGGAACACTGCGTACAGTTTTGGTGTCCATACTTAAGAAAGGACATACTTGCGCTCGAGTCAGTACAAAGAAGGTTCACTCGGTTAATCCCGGGGATGAGGGGATGGACATATGAGGAGAGGTTGAGTAGATTGGGACTCTACTCATTGGAGTTCAGAAGAATGAGAGGCGATCTTATTGAAACATATAAGATTTTGAAGGGGTTGGATCGGGTGGATGCGGGGAGGATGTTCCCGATGATGGGTGAAACTAGAACCAGGGGGCATAGTCTTAGAATAAGTGGCTGCTCTTTCAAAACTGAGATGAGGAGGAACTACTTCACTCAGAGGGTGGTCGGTCCATGGAATATGCTGCCCCAAAAAGCTGTAGAAGCTACATCATTACATAAATTTAAAACAGAAATAGACAGTTTCCTAGAAGTAAAGGGAATTAAGGGTTACGGGGAGCGGGCAGGAATTTGGACATGAGTCTAGGTTCGGATCGGTCATGGCCCTGTGGGTAGCGGAGCGGGCCCAGGGGCCGTGTAGCCTGATCCTGCCCCTATTTCGTGTGTCTAATTCTGTTAGATTCAGCAGATGGTTCTGTGATAGTGGATTGGCGGTTAGGATCAGATCAGCCATGATCTTATTGAATGGCGGAGCAGGCTCGAGGGGCCAATTGGCCTACTCCTGCTCCTATTTCTTATGTTCTTATGACCAGTGTGTATCTGAGTCAATGGGACTCTCTCTGACCTTTCTCCCCAGTCCATCTCCAGGACCAGTGTGTATCTGAGTCAATGGGACTCTCTCTGACCTTTCTCCCCAGTCCATGGCCAGGACCAGTGTCTATCTGAGTCAATGGGACTCTCTCTGACCTTTCTCCCCAGTCCATCTCCAGGACCAGTGTCTATCTGAGTCAATGGGACTCTCTCTGACCATTCTCTCCAGGACCAGTGTGTATCTGAGCCAATGGGACTCTCTCTGACCTTTCTCCCCAGTCCATCTCCAGGACCAGTGTGTATCTGAGTCAATGGGACTCTCTCTGACCTTTCTCCCCAGTCCATCTCCATGACCAGTGTGTATCTGAGTCAATGGGACTCTCTCTGAACTTTCTCCCTCGCGCGGCCGCTTCGACCCAATGTTCCCAGAGATTGCCTGAGAGAGGCCGGCGCTGCTGTAAATGCCGGAGATTCTCTGATCCACACTCACCGCACCATCCGCCGCTCCTCAGTCCCGCCGCCATTTTATCTCCTTCCTCAAACCGGAGCCTCATCCGGGGACTGCGAGCAGCACCGAGCATGCGCACTGCGGGCACACAGCGCGCGCTTAAAGTCCCTCACGGAGTCCGTCTTTTCTATTGGCTGCGACTCGTAGATTGACAGCTGCGCTCACCAATCGCAGCCCGCAACGCCTCGGGGCCCCGCCCACTGCGTTAAAAGGCCGCCGCCAGCTCCGGGGTCACGTGGCTCCTGATCGGCCGTTCAACCGCCTCAGCGCGCGGGTGACGTCATAGCCCCGCCCACCCGCGAGCTCTTGTTGCCCAAGGTGCCGGCCGACTGCTGTCCCTTCTCCCCGGGCGGGCGGCGGCTGTCCTTCCCCCAGGGGGCGAACTCCTCTCTAACTCTGTTCTCCAACTGCTCCTCCCCGCTCCGGGCTGCGGCTTTTTTGCATCCATCGGCCCCGTCCAGCCCAGCCCAGCCGCGCCTTCTGATTGGCTGAAAACCCGGCAAATCTCGGCCTCTGATTGGCGCGTTTTTCAATCCGCTCCAACCTCGGACACCAACGAAAAAGGCGGCTTTTCGAATAAGAGCTCGTCTGTGAATCAGACTCGTTATTGTTAAAGTGATGGCCCTTTGTGGGACTGAATATTAACCAGTTATTAAAATCATTGCATCTGTGGGACGGAATAATAATCATTATTGTTAAAATCATTGCATCTGTGGGATTGAATAATAATCATTATTGTTAAAATCATTGCATCTGTGGGACTGAATATTAACCAGTTACTAAAATCATTCCATCTGTGGGATTGAATAATAATCATTATTGTTTAAATTATTGCATCTGTGGGATTGAATAATAATCGTTAAAATTATGGTATCTGGGACTGAATAATAATTAAAACTATGGCATTTGTGAGACTAAATAATAATCATTACTGCTAAAGATTGTCATCTGTGGGACTGAATAATCATTTTAATTAAAATTGTAGCATCTGTGAGACTGAATAATTCATTATTAAATTGTGAATTATGGCAAATTGATCCTTTAAAATGACTGGTTCCTGAATTGACAGATTTAATTTCATTTTAGCTTTTCAGCGACCCGCTTTGTACAAAACAGGGCAGTGACAATGCATCATTTTGTTGTATATTTGTTAAATTTCAATCTATTTTAAATTAACGATATACTGTATTACAAAAACGCACCAGCAAAATCTGAACATACGACAAAAAAATGAAAGTGGGGGTTAAATAAAGGATGATAAAACATTTTTTTAAACATTTCTTTATGCTGTCCATATTTCAAATGTCATTAGTCAAATGAAAATAAATAGTCCCTTCTGGATCTGGTGAGTGGCTCTGAAAAGAGCCTTTGGGTTGAGTTTTTAAGGTGGGAGGAACGAGAGGCTTTATTTGCAGCTGGTGTATTTGGTGACAGTTTACATCCCCTGCGAGACGGCGTGCTTGGCCAGTTCCCCGGGCAGCAGGAGGCGGACGGCGGTCTGGATCTCCCGGCCGGGAGGAGATGGTCCGGCGTGCTTGGCCAGTTCCCCGGGCAGCAGGAGGCGGACGGCGGTCTGGATCTCCCGGCCGGGAGGAGATGGTCCGGCGTTTGGTGCACTCTTTTGGTTGGTGCTTAAACAAATTGACTGTAAATTAACAAAAGTTCAAATAAAACTTAAACAAATCAAATTAAAATTTGGTGGTCCGGGTTGATGATGCACTCCAGTCCCCGCTACTCATCGATCTGGGTCCGCACAATCACACACTGGTTCTTGGTGACCAAATCCTATTACCTGGGATGTTGGGAAGTCCCAACATTTCACCAGTTCGCTGGAGACCACATTCTAAAATTCCATGTGTTTATAAGTGGGGCCACCTGGTTTATGGTGCCTGAATTTTAGTACCACGTTTTGTAGCAATTTCCCCAGCGTTTTGGAGGTTGTATTGTGCGATACCATCCATTGTTTTACGTTATAAAAATGTAAATTGGTGGTCTTGACAAAGACAATCTCAGCTCGGCTATTAAAAGTGTATCGGAAGCACACAATGGAAGCGAAAACAGCTCATTATTGTTGTTTCAACGTTGATTCTTACACATTCAAGTGGCGAAGACGACTGACCTACTGAAATCGTGTCAATAACTAACAGAATTTAAATGTTATCTACAAGGCATCGCCGCACCCGCAGGAGTTCATAAAGACGTTTGTAGTTTCACGATATGCACATTGCAATAAATACTTGCAGCAACAATCATCAGCTGCACGACAGGATTTGATTTCAACCATTTATAATTTTCAGATAGTCTCATTGCTGAAGCGAGAAATATAACAAAATGAACAATTTGAGGCAAAAGCTGCGGTTGCGGAGCTGGCTGAGGACTGTTGAAAGTGTTGCCCAGGCTGAGGACTCCTGGTCTTCCGATTCTCCCGCCCTACAATCTATCACAGCTCTGCTGCTGTCAATTTAACCCTTTAAAATAGGAGTTAAAAACCAATATTGGTTCGTATATTATATTATTCCTGGAAGGTATACTTCAGGAATTAAAACTCAATCGAAGTTTTAATAATTTCCAGTATTGTAATGGGGAAATAATTGGTTTTCTATTTTTCAATAAGGATGATTTTGGTCATTAACCATCGGGCCAATTGCAATGTTCCTTTTTTCACACACCCAACCCTCCGGTCCGGCTCTTTGTGAATGTTTTTTGTGGCTCTGAAAAGAGCCGTTTGATATTGAATTTTTTGAGGAAGTAACTGGTAAAATAGATGGGGGAGAGCCAGTGGATGTGGTGTACCTTGACTTCCAGAAAGCCTTCGATAAGGTTCCACACAAAAGATTATCATGCAAAATTAAGGCTCATGGGATTGGGGGCAAAGTATTAACGTGGATAGAGAACTGGCTGGCGGATAGAAAACAGAGAGTTGGAATAAACGGCTCGTTTTCGGAGTGGCAGGCAGTGACCAGCGGGGTGCCGCAAGGATCTGTCCTGGGACCCCAGCTGTTCACAATATATATAAATGATCTGGATCAGGGAATTGGATGCAATATTTCCAAATTCGCTGACGACACTAAACTAGGAGGAGGGGTGGGCTCTGATGAGAATGTCAGGAGGCTACAGTGCGATTTGGACAGGTTGGGGGAATGGGCGGATACGTGGCAGATGCACTATAATGTGGATAAATGCGAGGTTATCCACTTTGGGGGTAAAAACAGGAGGGTAGATTATTATCTAAATGGCAATAGATTGGGAGATGGGGAAGTGCAGAGGGACCTGGGTGTTCTTGTGCACCAGTCACTGAAGGAGAGCATGCAGGTGCAACAGGCGATTAAGAAGGCAAATGGTATGTTGGCCTTCATATCAAGGGGGTTCGAGTATAGGAATAGGGATACCTTACTACAGCTGTACAAGGTGCTGGTGAGACCGCATCTGGAGTATTGTGTACAGTTTTGGTCGCCCCATCTGCGGAAGGATGTTCTTGCCATGGAAAGAGTGCAACGGCGATTCACCAGGCTGATACCTGGAATGGCGGGAATGACCTACGAAGAGAGATTAAATAGTTTGGGCTTGTACTCACTGGAGTTTAGAAGATTGAGAGGGGATCTCATCGAAACATATAAAATTATGGCAGGCCTGGACAGGCTGAATTCAGGGAGAATGTTTCCAATGCCCGGGGAGCACAGAACCAGGGGCCACAGTCTAAAAATAGTGGGCAAATCATTTAAAACAGAGATGAGGAAGAATTTCTTCACTCAAAGAGTGGTGAGCCTGTGGAATTCCCTGCCACAGAGGGCTGTGAAGGCTAATTCAATAAATATTTTCAAGAGAGAATTGGATATATTTCTGAAGGCTAAGGGGATTAAGGGTTACGGAGAAAAGGCGGGGACGGGGTACTGAACTGGTAAGATCAGCTATGATCTCAGACGAAGATCAGCCATGATCTCATTGAATGGCGGAGCAGGCTCGAAGGGCCGAATGGCCTACTCCTGTTCCTATCTCTATGTTTCTATGTTTCTATGTCTTCATCCTCTGATTGGTCTCCCCTTTAGGAGCTGTCCTCTTGCTCTGAGCAAACTTGGCTTTCTTTCTCCGACAGGGAGGTCTCCTCCTGAGCGGAGGTTTGGTCCGCTTCCTGCTTCGGTTGTTTGGCCAGCTTTCTCGCCTTTGCACGCTGGCGTTTGCCTTTCCCTTCGGCCCTGGCCGCCTTCCTCCCCTTGGGTTTGTGGGCGGTGGCCCTCCTCGCCCCCTTCCTGGCGGCGCCCTGTTTCTTGGTCTTCCTGGGCGAGCCTCTGCTCCTGGGCGCCGCTTTCCTGACCACACCTTGCTTCATCCTCCTCCTCCTTTCCCTGGCGGCGGCGGCGGGCTCCCTCTTGGGTTTCTGCTCCTCCTCCCGGTCGCCCCACCTCTTGCTGAGCCTGAAGGAGCCCGAGGCACCGGTGCCGGTGGGCTGCAGCAGTGAGTCTTTGGTCACCAGGCTCCGGGCCGCCTGGTGGACCCGCCAGTTGTTTCTGGCCACGTCGTAGCCGCGGCCCGAGAGGACCTTCTTGAGAGCCGAGAGCCCCCGGCACTCCTTGCTGGCCGCCACCGCCTCCAGGATCTGTTGGGACACGGTGGTGCCGCGTCTCCTGGCCGGGGGTGCAGTCCTGGTCTTCCTCCTGGTGTTCCTGGCAGGGAGAGTGTCGGCCATGGCTTGGGCTGGGACCTGTTCTCTCTCTCTCTCTATCTGAGTGTGTGTTGGGGGATGAAGAGTTTCCAGCAGCCGGCGCTATTTAACCAGGCGAACCAGACGCTGCTGAGCCAAAGGTCTCATCTCCTGAAAAATGCCCTCCAACAAAACACAAAACAAAGTCGCCTTCTTTCCAAAGCGTGTATCACCTCAGAGCGATGATATATCCACAGAGACATTCTCTCTCGCTCTTTACGGAGGTCACTGACCACCATCAAAGACCCTACCCACCCCAGCCACAGTCTGTTCGCCCTCCTGCCATCTGGGAGACGCTACAGATGCATTCGCACCCGAACGAACAGATTTAGCAACAGCTTCTTTCCCAGGGCTGTCATCCTACTGAACTCCACAAATAAACTCTAAAGCCTGCACATCTGCCAATGCACTTTATTATGTTTATGTTTATGTATTACAAGCCAAATGAATGTTGAATGTTAAATGTCTTAATCTAAATGTACACTCTCGGGAGCCGCAAGCCTACATTTCGTTGTACTGCACTTGTGCACTAACAATGACAATAAAGTTGATTATTATTTTTATTAAGTTCTTCTGAATCTTATGTTTTTTTCATGTATCTTTAGCTCAACTCTCTGTAAAGACTTGAGCGTCTCTTCATCTCTTTCCCCCGTGAAACGTCTTGGGACGTGTTTCGACCTTAAATGTCATTTGTAAATGCGAGTTGTGCAGATTTCTTGATCTGGGGAAATGTGTCCGTCTTATCTCCTACTCCAAGTCGCGGTCTCAATGATTTCTTGTCTCCAAGTTCTCCCCTTCCCTGTACAAAACAAAGGTCTTCCTAAACCGAAATGTGGCGTCACTGAACATTAATGCTTGAGCAACCTCCTATTTTACCCGCTTTTTTCCACAATATTGGCGGTCCGGCAACATTGATCGTCGCTGTACTCCTGGGTTTCAATATCAAGAGTAAATTCTTCAACTGGCAGGGAAGAGCCTTGGTTTCAACCGAAATCCTTGTTCTCGGAGTTATTGAGCGCCGATTGCCCCCTTCCCCGTGAATTCCCCAATCCCTTCAGGGACTTATACTCAAAAGAAATGCGAATTAAAACAGCTTTCATAAATAGAACGCACCCCATGTAGATGGATGAACCGGACGATTAATTTAGCAATTCATTGCATTAACATACAGCCTAACAGAAGTATTTGTTCAGGGGTCTCGGTTTTGTTTTATAGCTCCGTTTTAAGGCTTTGCGAAGTGGCTCTTAAAAGAGCCGTTTGGTGATTTAATTGCAGGTTTTATTTTGGGAGGGGGACTCTACTTGGAGCTGGTGTATTTGGTGACCGCCTTGGTCCCCTCCGAGACGGCGTGCTTGGCCAGTTCCCCGGGCAGCAGGAGACGGATGGCGGTCTGGATCTCCCGGCCGGGAGGAGATGGTCTGGTGTTTGGTGTAATGGATCAGGCGGGAGGCCTCGCAGGCGATGCGCTCGAAGATGTCAGTGAGGAACGAGTTGATGACACTCATGGCCTTGGAGGAGATGCCGGTGTCGGGTCGGGGTGGACCTGCTTCAGCACCCTGTAGATGTAGATGCTGTAACTCTGCTTCCTGCTCCTCCTGTGCTTCCTGTCCCCTCTCCTGGTCATTTTCATGGCGGTTTTCTTCGAGCCCTTCTTGGAGACGGAGCCCTTGGCACCGGCTGTGGTGGAACTGGTGGAAACAGCAGCAGCAGTCGGCATGGCAAGCCCTTCAATTCCTTCTCCACCTCGACTGGTTAATAAAAACACAAAGCAACATCGAAATGGAGTCCGCAACCCCTCCTTTATATACACAGCTTTATCCTAATGACGGATGCCAAATTGTCTATTCCAATTGGCTGATCCTTGACACACCACATGTTCAGTCTGCACAAATCACAGTCACCTATCAAGTTTTTTTTGCCAGAAGCCGCTGCCACGCAAGGAATGGGGAAACCTTAATTTGCTGGAGCAAAACCCCGAAGCTATATATATATATATAAAATCTCATACTCTCATGTGACACGTCCACATTAAATGTCTTATGCGAAATACATTCATTCGAGCCACAACAATTCTGGAACTCCCCATAATATACAAATTAGACAGGTCCCAGAAACTACAAAAGAGATTGTCTAAGAAAGAAATATATGCACTTAATCGCTTCTGTTTAAGAAAGGCCACTGCAATATTAGTTATTTACTGAAATCCTTATGGCATAGTACACAAATGCTGAACCTGAGGCAATTTATTTGGTATTTAAAAAGATTCTCGGTATGTAGGCATTGCTGGCAAGGCCAGCTTGTATTGCCCATCCCTAATCGCCCTTGAGAAGGAGGTGGTGAGCTGCCCCCTTGAACTGCTGCAGTCCGTGTGGTGAAGGTACTCCCACAGTGCTGTTAGGGAGGGCGTTCCAGGATTTTGACCCAGTGACGATGAAGGATTGGCCGATATATTTCTAAGTCAGGATGGTGTGTGACTTGGAGGGGAACTTGGAGGTGGTGGTGTTCCCATGTGCCTGCCGCCCTTGTCCTTCTAGGTGGAAGAGGTCGCGGGTCTGGGAGGTGCTGCCGAAGAAGCCTTGGCGAGTTGCTGCAGTGCATCTTGTCGACGGTCCACACTGGAGAGTATTCCATCACACTCCTGACTTGTGCCTTGTAGATGGTGGAAAGGCTTGGAGTCAGGAAGTGAGACACTCACTGCAGAATACGCTGGAAACATGAGGTAAAGTAGGGCGACATGGATGATCGTATGGAGCAGAAACACCAACACAATTCCAACTCTTAATCCAATGACTACCAATCATTTCTGTGACTATTTTTTCTCCAACTCATTCTAGTCTGCAAGATGCTTCACGGCGGCTGCAGCTGGTTGCAAAGTCTCCCGAGAGCTGGAGGACAACCGCCAGGATCATTCGAAGATTCTCGGGTTTATCGGCCGCAGCAATGATTTAAAAATAAAGATATTTATTGTATAATTCTGGAACAACCTCTTTCATCTGAAGGGTGTGGTGGCTCTGAAAAGAGCCTGTTGTTTCGGTTCACGCGGGTAGTATTTCTGTTTGGGGTTTTCAGCCTTGGCCGCCGCCCGTGGGGCTGCTGCCGCCTTCTGGTCTTGGCAGCTCCCGGGCTTCCTGCCCCTGGAGGGGACCTGGGCCCCCGACGGCTCCCGGGTCGCCCGACGGGCCTCGCCCCCTGGCGGACCCCGCCCGCCCTCTTCTCGGCCTTTCTCCAGCGGGCGGCAGCAGCAGGATCACCGCCCCCCCGGCCTCCTTCCTCCTCCGCCCCCTGGGCTTGTTCTTGCCGGCCGGCCGCACCAGCGAGGCCTCGGTCACCAGGCTCCGCACCGCCTGCTTCACCCACCAGTTGATGCGCGGCATGTCGTAGCCGGCGGCCGACAGCGCCTGCTTGACGGCGGCCAGCGACAGGCCGCGACGCTCCCTGGAAGCCGCCACCGCCTGCAGGATGTGGCCCGACACCGTGGGCCCGCCCGCCGGCCGCGCCCTGGGCTGGGCTCCTCCTCTTCCTGGCCTTGCGGCCTCGGGCCGGGCCTTTGGTCTGGTCGCCCGAAGCCATTTTACTTTGTCGCTCAGTCAGCGCCTCCACCCCCCCTCCACCCCCCCTCCTCCGGCTGCTCCGCGCTCCTCACAGCGCCGAGTCCAGATGCTCCGCTCAGCGCCTCCCCCCCTCCTCCGGCTGCTCCGCGCTCCTCACCGCGCCGAGTCCAGCTGCCGATCGGCGGCGGCGGCCGCGCCTTTTGTAAGCACATGGCGGACGGTCCAGAGGCAACTCCTCCACCGGGACCCGGCGCGTGGCCGAGCGCCGCCTGCGACTCTTTCTGTGTGAGTGTGAGCGTGAAAAGATTTGGCTGCATTCTTCAAACCTTCAACCCCTCCCTCTCCCGAGGCGGGTGCATCCCATTTTGTTGCATTCTTCAAACCTTCAAACCTTCCCTCTCCCGAGGCGGGTGCATTCCTTTTGGTTGCATTCTTCAAACCTACAACCCCTCTTTCACCCGAGGCGGTGCATCCATTACATTAACCATGCGAACTAAACTTTGAATTCGGGTTTGCCTCACACTGATTACTCCATTCCGCGACCGGTGGGCGCCGCGGGGACTGGAGTGCATTATCAACCCGGACAATCAAATTTTAATTTAATTTGTTAAGTTTTATTTAAAGTTTTATTAATTTACAGACATTTTGTTTAAGTACCCAATCAAAAGAGTACACCGATTACTCCTCAGATAACGAAGCAGTCCCTGCCCGCCTGCAGCAAGACCCGGACAACATTCAGGATTGGGCTGATAATTGACAAGTGCCAGACAATGACCAGCTCCAACAAGAGAGAGAGCCTAGCCACCTCCCCTTGACATGCAATGGGACTGCATTCTTCAAACCTACAACCCAACACCCACCTCCCCTCAATGGGCAGGTGCATCAAATTTGGCTGCATTCTTCAAACTTTCAATACCCCCCTCCCCCTCCCTGGGCGGGTGTATCCGATCTGGTTGCGCTCTTCAAACTTTGAATTCGGGCTTGTCTTACACCAATTACTCCTCAGGCAATGAAGCAGTCCTTGCCCGCATGCAGGAAGACCTGGACAGCATTCAGGCTTCGGCTGATAAGTGGCTAGTAACATTCGCAACTCACAAGTTTCAGGCAATGACCATTTCCAACAAGAGAGAGTCTAGCCACCTCCCCTTGACATTCAACGGGATTATCATCACGTCACAGTTCAAGAAGGCAGCTCAAGGGCAATTAGGGATGGGCAATAAATGCCGGCCTTATCAGTGACGCCCACATCCCATGAATGAATAATAAAAAAAGATTGAACCATATTTTAAAACACGTCACAACAGGATTAAACAGCCTATTACTCAGCATACAGCAAACAAAGCCTATTTAACAAACTACAGGAAACATAACTCATGACCGAAACTACAGCAAAGTCTCCCGATAATAGTGTGTTTATTTCTCCAATGAAATGCCGTGAGTGGAGGATAGTTCCATAATAGAAATGATATGCTTAAAATTAATCCCAGTCATTTACAGCTGTGTGGTCTCCAGGCATGATTGATGCAGGTATTTCCAAATCATCTCCAATCTGCCTGGTGCTTGAAATATCACTATATGCAGTCATGTGAAAATCGTGTTTCCGACATTACAACAGCGACTGCACTTCAAAATACTTCATTGGCTGTACAGCACTTTGAGACATCCTGAGGTCGTGAAAGGTGCTGAGGGCGGTGTCAGGGATGCTTAAGTCCAGTCCAGCTGAACTTGCTCCCGGTGCAGTCCCACATTGCCCCGCCTGCCATTCACCACGATGCCACCGTGCTCCATGAGATGGAAGAAATCATGAGCAACATCGACCTTCCCATTCACAAAGACTGGATAAACCCACCCTATATTCCTGTACTAAGATGGTGAGAAATCCCCTGTGTGGAGAGTGAGAATACAATAACTGAGACATTGATTGTCTCTCCCGGGCACTAGGACCCGGTTGGAAGCTGCGTCCACACTATGTTCCTGTACTAAGATGGTGAGAAATCCCCTGTGTGTAGAGTGAGAATACAATAACTGAGACATTGATTGTCTCTCCCGGGCACTGGGACCTGGTTGAAAGCCCCATCCACACTATGTTCCTGTACTAAGAAGGTGTGAAATCCCCTGTGTGTAGAGTGAGAATACAATAACTGAGACATTGATTGTCTCTCCCGGGCACTGGGCCCGGTTAGAAGCTCCGTCCACACGATGTTCCTGTGCTAAGATGGTGAGAAATCCCCGCTGTGGAGAGTGAGAATACAATAACTGAGACAATGATTGTCACTCCCGGGCACTAGGACCCGGTTGGAAGCACCGTCCACACTATGTTCCTGTACTAAGATGGTGAGAAATCCCCGGTGTGGAGAGTGAGAATACAATAACTGAGACATTGATTGTCACTCCCGGGCACTGGGACCCGGTTGGAAGCCCCGTCCACACTATGTTGCTGTACTAAGATGGTGAGAAATCCCCTGTGTGGAGAGTGAGAATACAATAACTGAGACATTGATTGTCTCTCCCGGGCATTGGGACCCGGTTGGAAGCCCCGTCCACTCTATATTCCTGTACTAAGATGGTGAGAAATCCCCTGTGTGGAGAGTGAGAATACAATAACTGAGACATTGATTGTCTCTCCTGGGCACTGGGACCCGGTTGGAAGCCCCGTCCACTCTATGTTCCTGTACTAAGATGGTGAGAAAGCCCCTGTGTGGAGAGTGAGAATACAATAACTGAGACATTGATTGTCACTCCCGGGCACTGGGACCCGGTTGGAAGCCCCGTCCACACTATGTTCCTGTACTAAGATGGTGAGAAATCCCCGGTGTGGAGAGTGAGAATACAATAACTGATGCATTGATTGTCACTCCCGGGCACTGGGACCCGGTTGGAAGCCCCGTTCACACTATGTTGCTGTACTAAGATGGTGAGAAATCCCCTGTGAGGAGAGTGAGAATACAATAACTGAGACATTGATTGTCTCTCCCGGGCACTGGGACCCGGTTGGAAGCCCCGCCCACTCTATGTTCCTGTACTAAGATGGTGAGAAATCCCCTGTGTGGAGACTGAGAATACAATAACTGATGCATTGATTGTCTCTCCCGGGCACTAGGGCCCGGTTGGAAGCCCCGTCCACACTATGTTCCTGTACTAAGATGGTGTGAAATCCCCGGTGTGGAGAGTGAGAATACAATAACTGAGACATTGATTGTCTCTCCCGGGCACTAGGACCCGGTTGGAAGCCCCGTCCACACTATGTTCCTGTATTAAGATGGTGAGAAATCCCCTGTGTGGAGAGTGAGAATACAATAACTGAGACATTGATTGTCTCTCCCGGGCACTCGGACCCAGTTGGAAGCCCCGTCCACACTATGTTCCTGTACTAAGATGGTGAGAAATCCCCTGTGTGGAGAGTGAGAATACAATAACTGAGACATTGATTGTCTCTCCCGGGCACTGGGACCCGGTTGGAAGCCCCGTTCACACTATGTTCCTGTACTAAGATGGTGAGAAATCCCCTGTGTGGGGAGTGAGAATACAATAACTGAGACATTGATTGTCTCTCCCGGGCGCTAGGACCCGGTTGGAAGCACCGTCCACACTATGTTCCTGTACTAAGATGGTGAGAAATCCCCTGTGTGGAGAGTGAGAATACAATAACTGAGACATTGATTGTCACTCCCGGGCACTGGGACCCGGTTGGAAGCTCCGTCCACACTATGTTCCTGTACTAAGATGGTGAGAAATCCCCTGTGTGGAGAGTGAGAGTACAATAACTGAGACATTGATTGTCTCTCCCGGGCACTGGGACCCGGTTGGAAGCCCCGTCCACACTATGTTCCTGTACTAAGATGGTGAGAAATCCCCTGTGTGGAGAGTGAGAGTACAATAACTGAGACATTGATTGTCTCTCCCGGGCACTGGGACCCGGTTGGAAGCTCCGTCCACACTATGTTCCTGTACTAAGATGGTGAGAAATCCCCTGTGTGGAGAGTGAGAGTACAATAACTGAGACATTGATTGTCTCTCCCGGGCACTGGGACCCGGTTGGAAGCCCCGTCCACACTATGTTCCTGTACTAAGATGGTGAGAAATCCCCGGTGTGGAGAGTGAGAGTACAATAACTGAGACATTGATTGTCTCTCCCGGGCACTGGGACCCGGTTGGAAGCCCCGTCCACACTATGTTCCTGTACTAAGATGGTGAGAAATCCCCTGTGTGGAGAGTGAGAGTACAATAACTGAGACATTGATTGTCACTCCCGGGCACTGGGACCCGGTTGGAAGCTCCGTCCACACTATGTTCCTGTACTAAGATGGTGAGAAATCCCCTGTGTGGAGAGTGAGAATACAATAACTGAGACATTGATTGTCTCTCCCGGGCACTGGGACCCGGTTGGAAGCCCCGCCCACACTATGTTCCTGTACTAAGATGGTGAGAAATCCCCGGTGTGGAGAGTGAGAATACAATAACTGAGTCATTGATTGTCTCTCCCGGGCACAAGGACCCGGTTGGAAGCCCCGTCCACACTATGTTCCTGTACTAAGATGGTGAGAAATCCCCTGTGTGGAGAGTGAGAATACAATAACTGAGTCATTGATTGTCTCTCCCGGGCACAAGGACCCGGTTGGAAGCCCCGTCCACACTATGTTCCTGCATTAAGATGGTGAGAAATCCCCTGTGTGGAGAGTGAGAATACAATAACTGAGACATTGATTGTCTCTCCCGGGCACTAGGACCTGGTTGGAAGCCCCGCCCACACTATGTTCCTGCACTAAGATGGTGAGAAATCCCCTGTGTGGAGAGTGAGAATACAATAACTGAGACATTGATTGTCACTCCCGGGCACTAGGACCCGGTTGGAAGCCCCGTCCACACTATGTTCCTGTACTAAGATGGAGAGAAATCCCCGGTGTGGAGAGTGAGAATACAATAACTGAGACATTGATTGTCACTCCCGGGCACTAGGACCCGGATGGAAGCCCCGCCCACACTATGTTCCTGTACTAAGATGGAGAGAAATCCCCGGTGTGGAGAGTGAGAATACAATAACTGAGACATTGATTGTCACTCCCGGGCACTGGGACCCGGTTGGAAGCCCCGTCCACACGATGTTCCTGTACTAAGATGGTGAGAAATCCCCTGTGTGGAGAGTGAGAATACAATAACTGAGACATTGATTGTCTCTCCCGGGCACTAGGACCCGGTTGGAAACCCCGTCCACTCTATGTTCCTGTACTAAGATGGTGAGAAATCCCCTGTGTGGAGAGTGAGAATACAATAACTGAGACATTGATTGTCTCTCCCAGGCACTGGGACCCGGTTGGAAGCCCCGTCCACACTTTGTTCCTGGACTAAGATGGTGAGAAATCCCTGGTGTGGTGAGTGAGAATACAATAACTGAGACATTGATTGTCTCTCCCGGGCACTAGGACCCGGTTGGAAGCCCCGTCCACACTATGTTCCTGTACTAAGATGGTGTGAAATCCCCTGTGTGGAGAGTGAGAATACAATAACTGAGACATTGATTGTCACTCCCAGGCACTGGGACCCGGTTGGAAGCCCCGTCCACTCTATGTTCCTGTACTAAGATGGTGTGAAATCCCCTGTGTGGAGAGTGAGAATACAATAACTGAGACATTGATTGTCACTCCCGGGCACTAGGACCCGGTTGGAAGCCCCGTCCACACTATGTTCCTGTACAAAGATGGTGAGAAATCCCCGGTGTGGAGAGTGAGAATACAATAACTGAGACATTGATTTTCTCTCCTGGGCACTGGGACCCGGTTGGAACCCCGTCCACACTATGTTCCTGTACTAAGATGGTGAGAAATCCCCAGTGTGGAGAGTGAGAATACAATAACTGAGACATTGATTGTCTCTCCCGGGCACTGGGACCCAGTTGGAAGCCCCGTCCACACTATGTTCCTGTACTAAGATGGTGAGAAATCCCCAGTGTGGAGAGTGAGAATACAATAACTGAGACATTGATTGTCACTCCCGGGCACTAGGACCCAGTTGGAAGCCCCGTCCACACTATGTTCCTGCATTAAGATGGTGAGAAATCCTCTGTGTGGAGAGTGAGAATACAATAACTGAGACATTGATTGTCACTCACGGGCACTGGGTCCCGGTTGGAAGCCCCGCCCACACAATGTTCCTGTACTAAGATGGTGAGAAATCCCCTGTGTGGAGAGTGAGAATACAATAACTGAGACATTGATTGTCTCTCCCGGGCACTCGGACCCGGTTGGAAGCCCCGTCCACACTATGTTCCTGTACTAAGATGGTGTGAAATCCCCTGTGTGGAGAGTGAGAATACAATAACTGAGACATTGATTGTCTCTCCCGGGCACTGGGACCCGGTTGGAAGCCCCATCCACACTATGTTCCTGTATGAAGATGGTGTGAAATCCCCTGTGTGGAGAGTGAGAATACAATAACTGAGACATTGATTGTCTCTCCCGGGCACTGGGACCCGGTTGGAAGCCCCGTCCACACTTTGTTCCTGTACTAAGATGGTGAGAAATCCCCGGTGTGGTGAGTGAGAATACAATAACGGAGACATTGATTGTCTCTCCTGGGCACTAGGACCCGGTTGGAAGCCCCATCCACACTATGTTCCTGTATGAAGATGGTGTGAAATCCCCTGTGTGGAGAGTGAGAATACAATAACTGACACATTCATTGTCACTCCCAGGCACTAGGACCCGGTTGGAAACCCCGTCCGCTCTATGTTCCTGTACTAAGATGGTGTGAAATCCCCTGTGTGGAGAGTGAGAATACAATAACTGAGACATTGATTGTCTCTCCCGGGCACTGGGACCCGGTTGGAATCCCTTTCCACTCTATGTTCCTGTACTAAGATGGTGAGAAATCCCCGGTGTGGAGAGTGAGAATACAATAACTGAGAAATTGATTGTCTCTCCCGGGCACTAGGACCCGGTTGGAAGCTCCGTCCACACTATGTTCCTTTAATAAGGTGGTGAGAAATCCACGGTGTGGAGAGTGAGAATACAATATCTGAGACATTGATTGTCTCTGCCGGGCACTAGGACCCGGGTGGAAGCCCCGTCCACACTATGTTCCTGTACTAAGATGGTGAGAAATCCCCGGTTTGGAGAGTGAGAGTACAATAACTGAGACATTGATTGTCACTCCCGGGCACTGGGAACCTGTTGGAAGCCCCATCCACACTATGTTCCTGTACTAAGATGGTGAGAAATCCCCTGTGTGGAGAGTGAAAATACAATAACTGAGACATTGATTGTCACTCCCGGGTACTAGGACCCGGTTGGAAGCCCCGTCCACTCTATGTTCCTGTACAAAGATGGTGAGAAATCCCCTGTGTGGAGAGTGAGAATACAATAACTGAGACATTGATTTTCACTCCCGGGCACCAGGTCCCGGTTGGAAGCCCCGTCCACTCTATGTTCCTGTACTAAGATGGTGAGAAATCCCTGTGTGGAGATTGAGAATACAATAACTGAGACATTGATTGTCTCTCCCGGGCACTAGGACCCGGTTGGAAGCCCCGTCCACACTTTGTTCCTGCACTAAGATGGTGAGAAATCCCCGGTGTGGTGAGTGAGAATACAATAACTGAGACATTGATTGTCTCTCCCGGGCATTGGGACCCGGTTGGAAGCCCCGTCCACACTATGTTCCTGTACTAAGATGGAGTGAAATCCCCTGTGTGGAAAGTGAGAATACAATAACTGAGACATTGATTGTCACTCCCGGGCACTAGGACCCAGTTGGAAGCCCCCTCCACACTATGTTCCTGTACTAAGATGGTGAGAAATCCCCTGTGTGGAGAGTGAGAATACAATAACTGAGACATTGATTGTCTCTCCCGGGCACTGGGACCCGGTTGGAAGCCCCGTCCACTCTATGTTCCTGTACGAAGATGGTGAGAAATCCCCAGTGTGGAGAGTGAGAATACAATAACTGAGACATTGATTGTCACTCCCGGGCACTAGGACCCGGTTGGAAGCCCCGTCCACACTATGTTCCTGTACGAAGATGGTGAGAAATCCCCAGTGTGGAGAGTGAGAATACAATAACTGAGACATTGATTGTCACTCCCGGGCACTAGGACCCGGTTGGAAGCCCCGTCCACACTATGTTCCTGTACTAAGATGGTGAGAAATCCCCTATGTGGAGAGTGAGAATACAATAACTGAAAAATTGATTGTCACTCCCGGGCACTAGGACCCGGTTGGAAGCCCCGTCCACACTATGTTCCTGTACTAAGATGGTGAGAAATCCCCTGTGTGGAGAGTGAGAATACAATAACTGAGACAATGACTGTCACTCCCGGGCACTAGGGCCCGGTTGGAAGCCCCGTCCACACTATGTTCCTGTACTAAGATGGTGAGAAATCCCCTGTGTGGAGAGTGAGAATACAATAACTGAGACATTGATTGTCTCTCCTGGGCACTAGGGCCCGGTTGGAAGCCCCGTCCACACTATGTTCCTGTACTAAGATGGTGAGAAATCCCCTGTGATGGAGAGAGAGAATACAATAACTGAGACATTGATTGTCTCTCCCGGGCACTAGGACCCAGTTGGAAGCCCCGTCCACACTATGTTCCTGTACTAAGATGGTGAGAAATCCCCTGTGTGGAGAGTGAGAATACAATAACTGAGACATTGATTGACACTCCCGGGCACTGGGACCCGGTAGGAAGCCCCGTCCACACTATGTTCCTGTACTAAGATGGTGAGAAGTCCCCTGTGTGGAGAGTGAGAATACAATAACTGAGACATTGATTGTCTCTCCCGGGCACTGGGACCCGGTTGGAAGCCCCGTCCACACTTTGTTCCTGTACTAAGATGGTGAGAAATCCCCGGTGTGGTGAGTGAGAAAAGAATAACTGAGACATTGATTGTCTCTCCCGGGCACTGGGACCCGGTTGGAAGCCCCGTCCACTCTATGTTCCTGTACTAAGATGGTGTGAAATCCCCTGTGTGGAGAGTGAGAATACAATAACTGAGAAATTGATTGTCACTCCCGGGCACTAGGACCCAGTTGGAAGCCCCGTCCACACTATGTTCCTGTACTAAGATGGTGTGAAATCCCCGGTGTGGAGAGTGAGAATACAATAACTGAGACATTGATTGTCACTCCCGGGCACTGGGACCCAGTTGGAAGCCCCTTCCACACTATGTTCCTGTACTAAGATGGTGTGAAATACCCGGTGTGGAGAGTGAGAATACAATAACTGAGACATTGATTGTCTCTACCGGGCACTAGGACACGGTTGGAAGCCCCGTCCACACTATGTTCCTGTACTAAGATGGTGAGAATCCTCCGGTGTGGAGAGTGAGAATACAATAGCTGAGACATTGATTGTCTCTCCCGGGCACTGGGACCCAGTTGGAAGCCCCGTCCACCCTATGTTCCTGCACTAAGATGGTGAGAAATCCCCTGTGTGGAGAGTGAGAATACAATAACTGAGACATTGATTGTCTCTCCCGGGCACTAGGACCCAGTTGGAAGCCCCGTCCACACTATGTTCCTGTACTAAGATGGTGAGAAATCCCCTGTGTGGAGAGTGAGAATACAATAACTGAGACATTGATTGTCACTCCCGGGCAGTAGGGCCCGGTTGGAAGCCCCGTCCACACTATGTTCCTGCACTAAGATGGTGAGAAATCCCTTGTGTGGAGAGTGAGAATACAATAACTGAGACATTGATTGTCTCTCCCGGGCACTAGGACCCGGTTGGAAGCCCCGTCCACACTATGTTCCTGTACTAAGATGGTGAGAAATACCCAGTGTGGAGAGTGAGAATACAATAACTGAGACATTGATTGTCTCTCCCGGGCACGAGGACCCGGTTGGAAGCCCCGTCCACACTATGTTCCTGTACTAAGATGGTGAGAAATCCCCTGTGTGGAGAGTGAGAATACAATAACTGAGACATTGATTGTCACTCCCGGGCACTAGGGCCCAGTTGGAAGCCCCGTCCACACTATGTTCCTGCACTAAGATGGTGAGAAATCCCCTGTGTGTAGAGTGAGAATACAATAACTGAGACATTGATTGTCACTCCCGGGCACTGGGACCCGGTTGGAAACCCCGTCCACTCTATGTTCCTGTACTAAGATGGTGAGAAATCCCCAGTGTGGAGAGTGAGAATACAATAACTGAGAAATTGATTGTCTCTCCCGGGCACTAGGACCCGGTTGGAAGCCCCGTCCACACTATGTTCCTGTACTAAGATGGTGAGAAATCCCCGGTGTGGAGAGTGAGAATACAATAACTGAGACATTGATTGTCTCTCCTGGGCACTAGGACCCGGTTGGAAGCCCCGTCCACACTATGTTCCTGTACTAAGATGGTGAGAAATCCCCTGTGTGGAGAGTGAGAATACAATAACTGAGACATTGATTGTCTCTCCTGGGCACTAGGACCCGGTTGGAAGCCCCGTCCACATTATGTTCCTGTACTAAGATGGTGAGAAATCCCCTGTGTGGAGAGTGAGAATACAATAACTGAGACATTGATTGTCACTCCCGGGCAGTAGGGCCCGGTTGGAAGCCCCGTCCACACTATGTTCCTGCACTAAGATGGTGAGAAATCCCTTGTGTGGAGAGTGAGAATACAATAACTGAGACATTGATTGTTTCTCCCGGGCACTAGGACCCGGTTGGAAGCCCCGTCCACACTATGTTCCTGTACTAAGATGGTGAGAAATCCCCAGTGTGGAGAGTGAGAATACAATAACTGAGACATTGATTGTCTCTCCCGGGCACTAGGACCCAGTTGGAAGCCCCGTCCACACTATGTTCCTGTACTAAGATGGTGAGAAATCCCCAGTGTGGAGAGTGAGAATACAATAACTGAGACATTGATTGTCTCTCCCGGGCACTAGGACCCGGTTGGAAGCCCCGTCCACACTATGTTCCTGTACTAAGATGGTGAGAAATCCCCAGTGTGGAGAGTGAGAATACAATAACTGAGACATTGATTGTCTCTCCCGGGCCCTAGGACCCGGTTGGAAGCCCCGTCCACTCTATGTTCCTGTATGAAGATGGTGTGAAATCCCCTGTGTGGAGAGTGAGAATACAATAACTGAGACATTGATTGTCACTCCCGGGCACTAGGGCCCAGTTGGAAGCCCCGTCCACACTATGTTCCTGCACTAAGATGGTGAGAAATCCCCTGTGTGTAGAGTGAGAAGACAATAACTGAGACATTGATTGTCACTCCCGGGCACTGGGACCCGGTTGGAAACCCCGTCCACTCTATGTTCCTGTACTAAGATGGTGAGAAATCCCCAGTGTGGAGAGTGAGAATACAATAACTGAGAAATTGATTGTCTCTCCCGGGCACTAGGACCCGGTTGGAAGCCCCGTCCACACTATGTTCCTGTACAAAGATGGTGAGAAATCCCCTGTGTGGAGAGTGGGAATACAATAACTGAGACAATGATTGTCACTCCCGGGCACTAGGACCCAGTTGGAAGCCCCGTCCACACTATGTTCCTGTGCGAAGATGGTGAGAAATCCCCTGTGTGGAGAGTGAGAATACAATAACTGAGACATTGATTGTCACTCCCGGGCACTAGGACCCGGTTGGAAGCTCCGTCCACACTATGTTCCTGTACTAAGATGGTGAGAAATCCCCGGTTTGGAGAGTGAGAGTACAATAACTAAGACATTGATTGTCACTCCTGGGCACTAGGACCCAGGTGGAAGCCCCGTCCACACTATGTTCCTGTACTAAGATGGTGAGAAATCCCCGGTTTGGAGAGTGAGAATACAATAACTGAGACATTGATTGTCTCTACCGGGCACTAGGACCTGGTTGCAAGCCCCGTCCACACTATGTTCCTGTACTAAGATGGTGAGAAATTCCCGGTGTGGAGAGTGAGAATACAATAACTGAGACATTGATTGTCTCTACCGGGCACTAGGACCCGGTTGGAAGCCCCATCCACACTATGTTCCTGTACTAAGATGGTGAGAAATCCCCGGTTTGGAGAGTGAGAGTACAATAACTGAGACATTGATTGTCTCTCCCGGGCACTGTGACCCGGTTGGAAGCCCCATCCACACTATGTTCCTGTACTAAGATGGTGTGAAATCCCCTGTGTGGAGAGTGAGAATACAATAACTGAGACATTGATTGTCTCTCCCGGGCACTGGGACCCGGTTGGAAGCCCCATCCACACTATGTTCCTGTACTAAGATGGTGAGAAATCCCCTGTGTGGAGAGTGAGAATACAATAACTGAGACAATGATTGTCACTCCCGGGCAGTAGGGCCCGGTTGGAAGGCCCGTCCACACTATGTTCCTGTACTAAGATGGTGAGAAATCCCCGGTGTGGAGAGTGAGAATACAATAACTGAGACATTGATTGTCACTCCCGGGCACTAGGACCCGGTTGGAAGCCCCGTCCACACTATGTTCCTGTACTAAGATGGTGAGAAATCCCCTGTGTGGAGAGTGAGAATACAATAACTGAGACATTGATTGTCTCTCCCGGGCACTAGGACCCGGTTGGAAGCCCCGTCCACACTATGTTCCTGTACTAAGATGGTGAGAAATCCCCAGTGTGGAGAGTGAGAATACAATAACTGAGACATTGATTGTCTCTCCCGGGCACTGGGACCCGGTTGGAAGCCCCGTCCACTCTATGTTCCTGTACTAAGATGGTGAGAAATCCCCTGTGTGGAGAGTGAGAATACAATAACTGAGACATTGATTGTCTCTCCCGGGCACTAGGACCCGGTTGGAAGCCCCGTCCACACTATGTTCCTGTACTAAGATGGTGAGAAATCCCCAGTGTGGAGAGTGAGAATACAATAACTGAGACATTGATTGTCTCTCCCGGGCACTAGGACCCGGTTGGAAGCCCCGTCCACTCTATGTTCCTGCACTAACATGGTGAGAAATCACTTGTGTGGAGAGTGAGAATACAATAACTGAGACATTGATTGTCTCTCCCGGGCACTAGGACCCGGTTGGAAGCCCCGTCCACACTATGTTCCTGTACTAAGATGGTGAGAAATCCCCAGTGTGGAGAGTGAGAATACAATAACTGAGACATTGATTGTCTCTCCCGGGCACTAGGACCCAGTTGGAAGCCCCGTCCACTCTATGTTCCTGTACTAAGATGGTGAGAAATCCACGGTGTGGAGAGTGAGAATACAATAACTGAGACATTGATTGTCTCTCCCGGGCACTAGGACCCGGTTGGAAGCCCCGTCCACTCTATGTTCCTGCACTAAGATGGTGAGAAATCCCTTGTGTGGAGAGTGAGAATACAATAACTGAGACATTGATTGTCTCTCCCGGGCACTAGGACCCGGTTGGAAGCCCTGTCCACACTATGTTCCTGTACTAAGATGGTGAGAAATCCCTTGTGTGGAGAGTGAGAATACAATAACTGAGACATTGATTGTCTCTCCCGGGCACGAGGACCCGGTTGGAAGCCCCGTCCACACTATGTTCCTGTACTAAGATGGTGAGAAATCCCCAGTGTGGAGAGTGAGAATACAATAACTGAGACATTGATTGTCTCTCCCGGGCACTAGGACCCGGTTGGAAGCCCCGTCCACACTATGTTCCTGTATGAAGATGGTGTGAAATCCCCTGTGTGGAGAGTGAGAATACAATAACTGAGACATTGATTGTCTCTCCCGGGCACTAGGACCCGGTTGGAAGCCCCGTCCACACTATGTTCCTGTACTAAGATGGTGAGACATCCCCTGTGTGGAGAGTGAGAATACAATAACTGACACATTCATTGTCTCTCCAGGGCACTAGGACCAGGTTGGAAGCCCCGTCCACTCTATGTTCCTGTACTAAGATGGTGTGAAATCCCCGGTGTGGAGAGTGAGAGTACAATAACTGAGACATTGATTGTCTCTCCCGGGCACTAGGACCTGGTTGGAAGCCCCGTCCACACTATGTTCCTGTACTAAGATGGTGTGAAATCCCCTGTGTGGAGAGTGAGAATACAATATCTGAGACATTGATTGTCACTCCCGGGCACTAGGACCCGGTTGGAAACCCCGTCCACTCTATGTTCCTGTACTAAGATGGTGAGAAATCCCTAGTGTGGAGATTGAGAATACAATAACTGTGAAATTGATTGTCTCTCCCGGGCACTAGGACCCAGTTGGAAGCCCCGTCCACACTATGTTCCTGTACTAAGATGGTGAGAAATTCCCGGTGTGGAGAGTGAGAATACAATAACTGAGACATTGATTGTCTCTCCCGGGCACTAGGACCCAGTTGGAAGCCCCGTCCACACTATGTTCCTGTACAAAGATGGTGAGAAATCCCCTGTGTGGAGAGTGAGAATACAATAACTGAGACAATGATTGTCACTCCCGGGCACTAGGACCCGGTTGGAAGCCCCGTCCACACTATGTTCCTGTACGAAGATGGTGAGAAATCCCCTGTGTGGAGAGTGAGAATACAATAACTGAGAAATTGATTGTCTCTCCCGGGCACTAGGACCCAGTTGGAAGCCCCGTCCACACTATGTTCCTGTACAAAGATGGTGAGAAATCCCCTGTGTGGAGAGTGAGAATACAATAACTGAGACAATGATTGTCACTCCCGGGCACTAGGACCCGGTTGGAAGCCCCGTCCACACTATGTTCCTGTACGAAGATGGTGAGAAATCCACGGTGTGGGGAGTGAGAATACAATAACTGAGACATTGATTGTCACTCCCGGGCACTAGGACCCGGGTGCAAGCCCCGTCCACACTTTGTTCCTGTACTAAGATGGTGAGAAATCCCCGGTTTGGAGAGTGAGAGTACAATAACTGAGACATTGATTGTCTCTCCCGGGCACTGGGACCCGGTTGGAAGCCCCGTCCACTCTATGTTCCTGGACTAAGATGGTGAGAAATCCCCGGTTTGGAGAGTGAGAATACAATAACTGAGACATTGATTGTCACTCCCGGGCACTGGGACCCTGTTGGGAGCCCCGTCCACACTATGTTCCTGTACTAAGATGGTGAGAAATCCCCTGTGTGGAGAGTGGGAATACAATAACTGAGACATTGATTGTCTCTCCCGGGCACTAGGACCCGGTTGGAAGCCCCGTCCACACTATGTTCCTGTACTAAGATGGTGAGAAATCCCCTGTGTGGAGAGTGAGAATACAATAACTGAGACATTGATTGTCTCTCCCGGGCACTAGGACCCGGTTGGAAGCCCCGTCCACACTATGTTCCTGTACGAAGATGGTGAGAAATCCCCTGTGTGGAGAGTGAGAATACAATAACTGAGACATTGATTGTCACTCCCGGGCAACAGGACCCGGTTGGAAGCCCCGTCCACACTATGTTCCTGCACTAAGATGGTGAGAAATCCCCGGTGTGCAGAGTGAGAATACAAAAACTGAGACAATGATTGTCACTCCCGGGCACTAGGGCCCAGTTGGAAGCCCCGTCCACACTATGTTCCTGTACGAAGATGGTGTGAAATCCCCGCTGTGGAGAGTGAGAATACAATAACTGAGACATTGATTGTCACTCCCGGGCACTAGGACCCGGTTGGAAACCCTGTCCACTCTATGTTCCTGTACTAAGATGGTGTGAAATCCCCTGTGTGGAGAGTGAGAGTACAATAACTGAGACATTGATTGTCTCTCCCGGGCACTGGGACCCGGTTGGAAGCCCCGTCCACTCTATGTTCCTGTACTAAGATGGTGAGAAATCCCCAGTGTGGAGAGTGAGAATACAATAATTGAGAAATTGATTGTCTCTCCCGGGCACTAGGACCCAGTTGGAAGCCCCGTCCACACTATGTTCCTGTACTAAGATGGTGAGAAATCCCCGGTGTGGAGAGTGAGAATACAATAACTGAGAAATTGATTGTCTCTCCCGGGCACTAGGACCCGGTTGGAAGCCCCGTCCACACTATGTTCCTGTACTAAGATGGTGAGAAATCCCCTGTGTGGAGAGTGAGAATACAATAACTGAGACATTGATTGTCTCTCCTGGGCACTGGGACCCGGTTGGAATCCCCGTCCACACTATGTTCCTGTACTAAGATGGTGTGAAATCCCCTGTGTGGAGAGTGAGAATACAATAACTGAGACATTGATTGTCTCTCCTGGGCACTGGGACCCGGTTGGAAGCCCCGTCCACACTATGTTCCTGTACTAAGATGGTGAGAAATCCCCGGTGTGGAGAGTGAGAATACAATAACTGAGAAATTGATTGTCTCTCCCGGGCACGAGGAGCCGGTTGGAAGCCCCGTCCACACTATGTTCCTGTACTAAGATGGTGTGAAATCCCCTGTGTGGAGAGTGAGAAGACAATAACTGAGAAATTGATTGTCTCTCCCGGGCACTGGGAGCCGGTTGGAAGCCCCGTCCACACTATGTTCCTGTACTAAGATGGTGTGAAATCCCCTGTGTGGAGAGTGAGAATACAATAACTGAGACATTGATTGTCACTCCCGGGCACTGGGACCCAGTTGGAAGCCCCGTCCATACTATGTTCCTGTACTAAGATGGTGAGAAATCCCCTGTGTGGAGAGTGAGAATACAATAACTGAGACATTGATTGTCACTCCCGGGCACTGGGACCCGGTTGGAAGTCCCGTCCACACTATGTTCCTGTACTAAGATGGTGAGAATCCTCCGGTGTGGAGAGTGAGAATACAATAACTGAGACATTGATTGTCACTCCCGGGCACTGGGACCCGGTTGGAAGCCCCGTCCACACTATGTTCCTGTACTAAGATGGTGAGAAATCCCCGGTGTGGAGAGTGAGAATACAATAACTGAGAAATTGATTGTCTCTCCCGGGCACGAGGAGCCGGTTGGAAGCCCCGTCCACACTATGTTCCTGTACTAAGATGGTGAGAAATCCCCAGTGTGGAGAGTGAGAATACAACAGCTGAGACATTGATTGTCTCTCCCGGGCACTGGGACCCGGTTGGAAGCCCCGTCCACACTATGTTCCTGTACTAAGATGGTGAGAAATCCCCTGTGTGGAGAGTGAGAATACAATAACTGAGACATTGATTGTCTCTCCCGGGCACTAGGACCCGGTTGGAAGTCCCGTCCACACTATGTTCCTGTACTAAGATGGTGAGAAATCCCCTGTGTGGAGAGTGAGAATACAATAACTGAGACATTGATTGTCTCTCCCGGGCACGAGGACCCGGTTGGAAGCCCCTTCCACACTATGTTCCTGTAATAAGATGGTGAGAAATATCCTGTGTGGAGAGTGAGAATACAATAACTGAGACATTGATTGTCTCTGCCGGGCACTGGGACCCAGTTGGAAGCCCCGTCCACACTATGTTCCTGTACTAAGATGGTGTGAAATCCCCGGTGTGGAGAGTGAGAATACAATAACTGAGACATTGATTGTCTCTCCAGGGCACTAGGACCCCGTTGGAAGCCCCGTCCACACTATGTTCCTGTACTAAGATGGTGTGAAATCCCCGGTGTGGAGAGTGAGAATACAAAAACTGAGACATTGATTGTCTCTCCCGGGCACTGGGACCCGGTTGGAAGCCCCGCCCACACTATGTTCCTGTACTAAGATGGTGGGAAATCCCCTGTGCGGAGAGTGAGAATACAATAACTGAGACATTGATTGTCTCTCCAGGGCACTAGGACCCCGTTAGAAGCCCCGTCCACACTATGTTCCTGTACTAAGATGGTGTGAAATCCCCTGTGTGGAGAGTGAGCACATAATAACTGAGACATTGATTGTCACTCCCGGGCACTGGGACCCGGTTGGAAGCCCCGCCCACACTATGTTCCTGCACTAAGATGGTGAGAAATCCCCTGTGTGGAGAGTGAGAATACAATAACTGAGACATTGATTGTCTCTCCCGGGCACTGGGACCCGGTTGGAAGCCCCGCCCACACTATGTTCCTGTACTAAGATGGTGAGAAATCCCCTGTGTGGAGAGTGAGAATACAATAACTGAGACATTGATTGTCACTCCCGGGCACTGGGACCTGGTTGGAAGCCCCGTCCACACTATGTTCCTGCACTAAGATGGTGAGAAATCCCCTGTGTGGAGAGTGAGAACACAATAACTGAGACAATGATTGTCACTCCCGGGCACTAGGGCCCAGTTGGAAGCCCCGTCCACTCTATGTTCCTGTACTAAGATGGTGAGAAATCCCCAGTGTGGAGAGTGAGAATACAATAATTGAGAAATTGATTGTCTCTCCTGGGCACTGGGACCCGGTTGGAAGCCCCGTCCACACTATGTTCCTGTACTAAGATGGTGAGAAATCCCCGGTGTGGAGAGTGAGAATACAATAACTGAGAAATTGATTGTCTGTCCCGGGCACGAGGAGCCGGTTGGAAGCCCCGTCCACACTATGTTCCTGTACTAAGATGGTGTGAAATCCCCTGTGTGGAGAGTGAGAATACAATAACTGAGAAATTGATTGTCTCTCCCGGGCACTGGGAGCCGGTTGGAAGCCCCGTCCACACTATGTTCCTGTACTAAGATGGTGTGAAATCCCCTGTGTGGAGAGTGAGAATACAATAACTGAGACATTGATTGTCTCTCCCGGGCACTGGGACCCGGTTGGAAGCCCCGTCCACACTATGTTCCTGTACTAAGATGGTGTGAAATCCCCGGTGTGGAGAGTGAGAATACAATAACTGAGACATTGATTTTCACTCCCGGGCACTGGGACCCAGTTGGAAGCCCCGTCCACATTATGTTCCTGTACTAAGATGGTGAGAAATCCCCTGTGTGGAGAGTGAGAATACAATAACTGAGACATTGATTGTCTCTCCCGGGCACTGGGACCCGGTTGGAAGCCCCGTCCACACTATGTTCCTGTACTAAGATGGTGAGAAATCCCCTGTGTGGAGAGTGAGAATACCATAACAGAGACATTGATTGTCTCTCCCGGGCACTAGGACCCGGTTGGAAGCCCCATCCACACTATGTTCCAGTACTAAGATGGTGAGAAATCCCCTGTGTGGAGAGTGAGAATACAATAACTGAGACATTGATTGTCTCTCCCGGGCACGAGGACCCGGTTGGAAGCCCCGTCCACACTATGTTCCTGTACTAAGATGGTGAGAAATCCCCTGTGTGGAGAGTGAGAATACAATAACTGAGACATTGATTGTCTCTCCCGGGCACTAGGACCCAGTTGGAAGCCCCGTCCACACTATGTTCCTGTACTAAGATGGTGAGAAATCCCCAGTGTGGAGAGTGAGAATACAATAACTGAGACATTGATTGTCTCTCCCGGGCACTAGGACCCGGTTGGAAGCCCCATCCACTCTATGTTCCTGTACTAAGATGGTGAGAAATCCCCTGTGTGGAGAGTGAGAATACAATAACTGAGACATTGATTGTCTCTCCCGGGCACTAGGACCCGGTTGGAAGCCCCATCCACACTATGTTCCTGTATGAAGATGGTGTGAAATCCCCTGTGTGGAGAGTGAGAATACAATAACTGAGACATTGATTGTCTCTCCCGGGCACTAGGACCCGTTTGGAAATCCCGTCCACTCTATGTTCCTGTACTAAGCTGGTGTGAAATCCCCGGTGTGGAGAGTGAGAATACAATAACTGAGACATTGATTGTCACTCCCGGGCACTAGGACCCGTTTGGAAACCCCGTCCACTCTATGTTCCTGTACTAAGCTGGTGTGAAATCCCCGGTGTGGAGAGTGAGAATACAATAACTGAGACATTGATTGTCTCTCCCGGGCACTGGGACCCGGTTGGAAGCCCCGTCCACACTATGTTCCTGTACTAAGATGGTGTGAAATCCCCTGTGTGGAGAGTGAGAATACAATAACTGAGACATTGATTGTCTCTCCCGGGTACTGGGACCCGGTTGGAAACCCCGTCCACTCTATGTTCCTGTACTAAGATGGTGAGAAATCCCCGGTGTGGAGAGTGAGAATACAATAACTGAGAAATTGATTGTCTCTCCCGGGCACTAGGACCCAGTTGGAAGCCCCGTCCACACTATGTTCCTGTACTAAGATGGTGAGAAATCCCCGGTGTGGAGAGTGAGAATACAATAACTGAGACAATGATTGTCACTCCCGGGCACTAGGACCCGGTTGGAAGCCCCGTCCACACTATGTTCCTGTACGAAGATGGTGAGAAATCCCCTGTGTGGAGAGTGAGAATACAATAACTGAGAAATTGATTGTCTCTCCCGGGCACTAGGACCCGGTTGGAAGCTCTGTCCACACTATGTTCCTGTACTAAGATGGTGAGAAATCCCCGGTGTGGAGAGTGAGAATACAATAACTGAGACATTGATTGTCTCAGCCGGGCACTAGGACCCGGGTGGAAGCCCCGTCCACACTATGTTCCTGTACTAAGATGGTGAGAAATCCCCGGTTTGGAGAGTGAGAGTACAATAACTGAGACATTGATTGTCTCTCCCGGGCACTGGGACCCGGTTGGAAGCCCCGTCCACTCTATGTTCCTGGACTAAGATGGTGAGAAATCCCCGGTTTGGAGAGTGAGAATACAATAACTGAGACATTGATTGTCACTCCCGGGCACTGGGACCCTGTTGGAAGCCCCGTCCACACTATGTTCCTGTACTAAGATGGTGAGAATCCTCCGGTGTGGAGAGTGAGAATACAATAACTGAGACATTGATTGTCTCTCCCGGGCACTGGGACCCGGTTGGAAGTCCCGTCCACACTATGTTCCTGTACTAAGATGGTGAGAAATCCCCTGTGTGGAGAGTGAGAATACAATAACTGAGACATTGATTGTCTCTCCCGGGCACTGGACCTGGTTGGAAGCCCCGTCCACACTATGTTCCTGTACGAAGATGGTGAGAAATCCCCTGTGTGGAGAGTGAGAATACAATAACTGAGACATTGATTGTCACTCCCGGGCACTAGGACCCGGTTGGAAGCCCCGTCCACTCTATGTTCCTGTACTAAGATGGTGTGAAATCCCCTGTGTGGAGAGTGAGAATACAATAACTGAGACATTGATTGTCACTCCCGGGCACTAGGACCCGGTTGGAAGCCCCGTCCACACTATGTTCCTGTACTAAGATGGTGAGAAATCCCCTGTGTGGAGAGTGAGAGTACAATAACTGAGACATTGATTGTCTCTCCCGGGCACTGGGACCCGGTTGGAAGCCCCGTCCACACTATGTTCCTGTACTAAGATGGTGAGAAATCCCCTGTGTGGAGAGTGAGAATACAATAACTGAGACATTGATTGTCTCTCCCGGGCACGAGGACCCGGTTGGAAGCCCCGTCCACACTATGTTCCAGTACTAAGATGGTGAGAAATCCCCTGTGTGGAGAGTGAGAATACAATAACTGAGACATTGATTGTCTCTCCCGGGCACTAGGACCCAGTTGGAAGCCCCGTCCACACTATGTTCCTGCACTAAGATGGTGAGAAATCCCTTGTGTGGAGAGTGAGAATACAATAACTGAGACATTGATTGTCTCTCCCGGGCACTAGGACCCGGTTGGAAGCCCCGTCCACACTATGTTCCTGTACTAAGATGGTGAGAAATCCCCAGTGTGGAGAGTGAGAATACAATAACTGAGACATTGATTGTCACTCCCGGGCACTGGGACCCGGTTGGAAGCTCCGTCCACACTATGTTCCTGTACTAAGATGGTGAGAAATCCCCTGTGTGGAGAGTGAGAATACAATAACTGAGACATTGAATGTCTCTCCCGGGCACTAGGACCCGGTTGGAAGCCCCATCCACACTATGTTCCTGTATGAAGATGGTGTGAAATCCCCTGTGTGGAGAGTGAGAATACAATAACTGAGACATTGAATGTCTCTCCCGGGCACTAGGACCCGGTTGGAAGCCCCATCCACACTATGTTCCTGTATGAAGATGGTGTGAAATCCCCGGTGTGGAGAGTGAGAATACAATAACTGACACATTCATTGTCACTCCCGGGCACTAGGACCCGTTTGGAAACCCCGTCCACTCTATGTTCCTGTACTAAGCTGGTGTGAAATCCCCGGTGTGGAGAGTGAGAATACAATAACTGAGACATTGATTGTCTCTCCCGGGCACTGGGACCCGGTTGGAAGCCCCGTCCACACTATGTTCCTGTACTAAGATGGTGTGAAATCCCCTGTGTGGAGAGTGAGAATACAATAACTGAGACATTGATTGTCTCTCCCGGGTACTGGGACCCGGTTGGAAACCCCGTCCACTCTATGTTCCTGTACTAAGATGGTGAGAAATCCCCGGTGTGGAGAGTGAGAATACAATAACTGAGAAATTGATTGTCTCTCCCGGGCACTAGGACCCAGTTGGAAGCCCCGTCCACACTATGTTCCTGTACTAAGATGGTGAGAAATCCCCGGTGTGGAGAGTGAGAATACAATAACTGAGACAATGATTGTCACTCCCGGGCACTAGGACCCGGTTGGAAGCCCCGTCCACACTATGTTCCTGTACGAAGATGGTGAGAAATCCCCTGTGTGGAGAGTGAGAATACAATAACTGAGAAATTGATTGTCTCTCCCGGGCACTAGGACCCGGTTGGAAGCTCTGTCCACACTATGTTCCTGTACTAAGATGGTGAGAAATCCCCGGTGTGGAGAGTGAGAATACAATAACTGAGACATTGATTGTCTCAGCCGGGCACTAGGACCCGGGTGGAAGCCCCGTCCACACTATGTTCCTGTACTAAGATGGTGAGAAATCCCCGGTTTGGAGAGTGAGAGTACAATAACTGAGACATTGATTGTCTCTCCCGGGCACTGGGACCCGGTTGGAAGCCCCGTCCACTCTATGTTCCTGGACTAAGATGGTGAGAAATCCCCGGTTTGGAGAGTGAGAATACAATAACTGAGACATTGATTGTCACTCCCGGGCACTGGGACCCTGTTGGAAGCCCCGTCCACACTATGTTCCTGTACTAAGATGGTGAGAATCCTCCGGTGTGGAGAGTGAGAATACAATAACTGAGACATTGATTGTCTCTCCCGGGCACTGGGACCCGGTTGGAAGTCCCGTCCACACTATGTTCCTGTACTAAGATGGTGAGAAATCCCCTGTGTGGAGAGTGAGAATACAATAACTGAGACATTGATTGTCTCTCCCGGGCACTGGACCTGGTTGGAAGCCCCGTCCACACTATGTTCCTGTACGAAGATGGTGAGAAATCCCCTGTGTGGAGAGTGAGAATACAATAACTGAGACATTGATTGTCACTCCCGGGCACTAGGACCCGGTTGGAAGCCCCGTCCACTCTATGTTCCTGTACTAAGATGGTGTGAAATCCCCTGTGTGGAGAGTGAGAATACAATAACTGAGACATTGATTGTCACTCCCGGGCACTAGGACCCGGTTGGAAGCCCCGTCCACACTATGTTCCTGTACTAAGATGGTGAGAAATCCCCTGTGTGGAGAGTGAGAGTACAATAACTGAGACATTGATTGTCTCTCCCGGGCACTGGGACCCGGTTGGAAGCCCCGTCCACACTATGTTCCTGTACGAAGATGGTGAGAAATCCCCTGTGTGGAGAGTGAGAATACAATAACTGAGACATTGATTGTCACTCCCGGGCACTAGGACCCGGTTGGAAGCCCCGTCCACTCTATGTTCCTGTACTAAGATGGTGTGAAATCCCCTGTGTGGAGAGTGAGAGTACAATAACTGAGACATTGATTGTCTCTCCCGGGCACTAGGACCCGGTTGGAAGCCCCGTCCACTCTATGTTCCTGTACTAAGATGGTGTGAAATCCCCTGTGTGGAGAGTGAGAATACAATAACTGAGACATTGATTGTCACTCCCGGGCACTAGGACCCGGTTGGAAGCCCCGTCCACACTATGTTCCTGTACTAAGATGGTGAGAAATCCCCTGTGTGGAGAGTGAGAGTACAATAACTGAGACATTGATTGTCTCTCCCGGGCACTAGGACCCAGTTGGAAACCCCGTCCACTCTATGTTCCTGTACTAAGATGGTGTGAAATCCCCTGTGTGGAGAGTGAGAGTACAATAACTGAGACATTGATTGTCTCTCCCGGGCACTGGGACCCGGTTGGAAGCCCCGTCCACACTATGTTCCTGTACTAAGATGGTGAGAAATCCCCGGTGTGGAGAGTGAGAATACAATAATTGAGAAATTGATTGTCTCTCCCGGGCACTAGGACCCAGTTGGAAGCCCCGTCCACACTATGTTCCTGTACTAAGATGGTGAGAAATCCCCAGTGTGGAGAGTGAGAATACAATAATTGAGAAATTGATTGTCTCTCCCGGGCACTAGGACCCAGTTGGAAGCCCCGTCCACACTATGTTCCTGTACTAAGATGGTGAGAAATCCCCGGTGTGGAGAGTGAGAATACAATAACTGAGACATTGATTGTCTCTCCTGGGCACTGGGACCCGGTTGGAAGCCCCGTCCACACTATGTTCCTGTACTAAGATGGTGAGAAATCCCCGGTGTGGAGAGTGAGAATACAATAACTGAGACATTGATTGTCAATCCCGGGCACTGGGACCCGGTTGGAAGCCCCGTCCACACTATGTTCCTGTACTAAGATGGTGAGAAATCCCCGGTGTGGAGAGTGAGAATACAATAACTGAGAAATTGATTGTCTCTCCCGGGCACTAGGACCCAGTTGGAAGCTCCGTCCACACTATGTTCCTGTACAAAGATGGTGTGAAATCCCCTGTGTGGAGAGTGAGAATACAATAACTGAGAAATTGATTGTCTCTCCCGGGCACTGGGAGCCGGTTGGAAGCCCCGTCCACACTATGTTCCTGTACTAAGATGGTGTGAAATCCCCGGTGTGGAGAGTGAGAATACAATAACTGAGACATTGATTGTCACTCCCGGGCACTAGGACCCGGTTGGAAGCCCCGTCCACTCTATGTTCCTGTACTAAGATGGTGTGAAATCCCCTGTGTGGAGAGTGAGAGTACAATAACTGAGACATTGATTGTCACTCCCGGGCACTGGGACCCGGTTAGAAGCCCCGTCCACACTATGTTCCTGCACTAAGATGGTGTGAAATCCCCTGTGTGGAGAGTGAGAGTACAATAACTGAGACATTGATTGTCTCTCCCGGGCACTAGGACCCGGTTGGAAGCCCCGTCCACACTATGTTCCTGTACTAAGATGGTGTGAAATCCCCTGTGTGGAGAGTGAGAATACAATAACTGAGACATTGATTGTCTCTCCCGGGCACTGGGACCCGGTTGGAAACCCCGTCCACTCTATGTTCCTGTACTAAGATGGTGAGAAATCCCCAGTGTGGAGAGTGAGAATACAATAACTGAGACATTGATTGTCACTCCCGGGCACTGGGACCCGGTTGGAAGCCCCGTCCACACTATGTTCCTGTACGAAGATGGTGAGAAATCCCCTGTGTGGAGAGTGAGAATACAATAACTGAGAAATTGATTGTCTCTCCCGGGCACTAGGACCCGGTTGGAAGCTCCGTCCACACTATGTTCCTGTAATAAGATGGTGAGAAATCCACGGTGTGGGGAGTGAGAATACAATATCTGAGACATTGATTGTCTCAGCCGGGCACTAGGACCCGGGTGGAAGCCCCGTCCACACTATGTTCCTGTACTAAGATGGTGAGAAATCCCCGGTTTGGAGAGTGAGAGTACAATAACTGAGACATTGATTGTCTCTCCCGGGCACTGGGACCCGGTTGGAAGCCCCGTCCACTCTATGTTCCTGGACTAAGATGGTGAGAAATCCCCGGTTTGGAGAGTGAGAATACAATAACTGAAACATTGATTGTCACTCCCGGGCACTGGGACCCTGTTGGGAGCCCCGTCCACACTATGTTCCTGTACTAAGATGGTGAGAATCCTCCGGTGTGGAGAGTGAGAATACAATAACTGAGACATTGATTGTCTCTCCCGGGCACTGGGACCCGGTTGGAAGCCCCGTCCACACTATGTTCCTGTACGAAGATGGTGAGAAATCCCCTGTGTGGAGAGTGAGAATACAATAACTGAGACATTGATTGTCACTCCCGGGCACTAGGACCCGGTTGGAAGCCCCGTCCACACTATGTTCCTGTACTAAGATGGTGAGAAATCCCCGGTGTGCAGAGTGAGAATACAAAAACTGAGACAATGATTGTCACTCCTGGGCACTAGGACCCGGTTGGAAGCCCCGTCCACACTATGATCCTGTACGAAGATGGTGTGAAATCCCCTCTGTGGAGAGTGAGAATACAATAACTGAGACATTGATTGTCACTCCCGGGCACTAGGACCCGGTTGGAAGCCCCGTCCACACTATGTTCCTGTACTAAGATGGTGAGAAATCCCCTGTGTGGAGAGTGAGAATACAATAACTGAGACATTGATTGTCTCTCCCGGGCACTAGGACCCAGTTGGAAACCCCGTCCACTCTATGTTCCTGTACTAAGATGGTGTGAAATCCCCTGTGTGGAGAGTGAGAGTACAATAACTGAGACATTGATTGTCACTCCCGGGCACTGGGACCCGGTTGGAAGCCCCGTCCACTCTATGTTCCTGTACTAAGATGGTGAGAAATCCCCTGTGTGGAGAGTGAGAATACAATAACTGAGACATTGATTGTCTCTCCCGGGCACTGGGACCCGGTTGGAAGCCCCGTCCACTCTATGTTCCTGTACTAAGATGGTGAGAAATCCCCAGTGTGGAGAGTGAGAATACAATAATTGAGAAATTGATTGTCTCTCCCGGGCACTGGGACCCGGTTGGAAGCCCCGTCCACACTATGTTCCTGTACTAAGATGGTGAGAAATCCCCGGTGTGGAGAGTGAGAATACAATAACTGAGACATTGATTGTCTCTCCTGGGCACTGGGACCCGGTTGGAAGCCCCGTCCACACTATGTTCCTGTACTAAGATGGTGAGAAATCCCCGGTGTGGAGAGTGAGAATACAATAACTGAGAAATTGATTGTCTCTCCCGGGCACGAGGAGCCGGTTGGAAGCCCCGTCCACACTATGTTCCTGTACTAAGATGGTGTGAAATCCCCTGTGTGGAGAGTGAGAATACAATAACTGAGAAATTGATTGTCTCTCCCGGGCACTGGGAGCCGGTTGGAAGCCCCGTCCACACTATGTTCCTGTACTAAGATGGTGTGAAATCCCCTGTGTGGAGAGTGAGAATACAATAACTGAGACATTGATTGTCACTCCCGGGCACTGGGACCCAGTTGGAAGCCCCGTCCATACTATGTTCCTGTACTAAGATGGTGAGAATCCTCTGGTGTGGAGAGTGAGAATACAACAGCTGAGACATTGATTGTCTCTCCCGGGCACTGGGACCCGGTTGGAAGCCCCGTCCACACTATGTTCCTGTACTAAGATGGTGAGAAATCCCCTGTGTGGAGAGTGAGAATACAATAACTGAGACATTGATTGTCTCTCCCGGGCACTAGGACCCGGTTGGAAGCCCCGTCCACACTATGTTCCAGTACTAAGATGGTGAGAAATCCCCTGTGTGGAGAGTGAGAATACAATAACTGAGACATTGATTGTCTCTCCCGGGCACGAGGACCCGGTTGGAAGCCCCTTCCACACTATGTTCCAATACTAAGATGGTGAGAAATCCCCTGTGTGGAGAGTGAGAATACAATAACTGAGACATTGATTGTCTCTCCCGGGCACTAGGACCCAGTTGGAAGCCCCGTCCACACTATGTTCCTGTACTAAGATGGTGTGAAATCCCCGGTGTGGAGAGTGAGAATACAAAAACTGAGACATTGATTGTCTCTCCCGGGCACTGGGACCCGGTTGGAAGCCCCGCCCACACTATGTTCCTGTACTAAGATGGTGGGAAATCCCCTGTGTGGAGAGTGAGAATACAATAACTGAGACATTGATTGTCTCTCCAGGGCACTAGGACCCCGTTGGAAGCCCCGTCCACACTATGTTCCTGTACTAAGATGGTGTGAAATCCCCTGTGTGGAGAGTGAGAACATAATAACTGAGACATTGATTGTCACTTCCGGGCACTGGGACCCGGTTGGAAGCCCCGCCCACACTATGTTCCTGCACTAAGATGGTGAGAAGTCCCCTGTGTGGAGAGTGAGAATACAATAACTGACACATTGATTGTCTCTCCCGGGCACTAGGACCCAGTTGGAAGCCCCGTCCACACTATGTTCCTGCACTAAGATGGTGTGAAATCCCCGGTGTGGAGAGTGAGAATACAAAAACTGAGACATTGATTGTCTCTCCAGGGTGCTAGGACCCCGTTGGAAGCCCCGTCCACACTATGTTCCTGCACTAAGATGGTGAGAAATCCCCTGTGTGGAGAGTGAGAACACAATAACTGAGACAATGATTGACACTCCCGGGCACTAGGGCCCGGTTGGAAGCCCCGTCCACTCTATGTTCCTGTACAAAGATGGTGAGAAATCCCCAGTGTGGAGAGTGAGAATACAATAATTGAGAAATTGATTGTCTCTCCCGGGCACTAGGACCCAGTTGGAAGCCACGTCCACACTATGTTCCTGTCCTAAGATGGTGAGAAATCCCCGGTGTGGAGAGTGAGAATACAATAACTGAGACATTGATTGTCTCTCCTGGGCACTGGGACCCGGTTGGAACCCCGTCCACACTATGTTCCTGTACTAAGATGGTGAGAAATCCCCTGTGTGGAGAGTGAGAATACAATAACTGAGACATTGATTGTCTCTCCCGGGCACTAGGACCCGGTTGGAAGCCCCATCCACACTATGTTCCAGTACTAAGATGGTGAGAAATCCCCTGTGTGGAGAGTGAGAATACAATAACTGAGACATTGATTGCCTCTCCCGGGCACGAGGACCCGGTTGGAAGCCCCGTCCACACTATGTTCCAGTACTAAGATGGTGAGAAATCCCCTGTGTGGAGAGTGAGAATACAATAACTGAGACATTGATTGTCTCTCCCGGGCACTAGGACCCAGTTGGAAGCCCCGTCCACACTATGTTCCTGTACTAAGATGGTGTGAAATCCCCGGTGTGGAGAGTGAGAATACAAAAACTGAGACATTGATTGTCTGTCCCGGGCACGAGGAGCCGGTTGGAAGCCCCGCCCACACTATGTTCCTGTACTAAGATGGTGGGAAATCCCCTGTGTGGAGAGTGAGAATACAATAACTGACACATTGATTGTCTCTCCCGGGCACTGGGAGCCGGTTGGAAGCCCCGTCCACACTATGTTCCTGTACTAAGATGGTGTGAAATCCCCTGTGCGGAGAGTGAGAATACAATAACTGAGACATTGATTGTCACTCCCGGGCACTGGGACCCAGTTGGAAGCCCCGTCCATACTATGTTCCTGTACTAAGATGGTGAGAATCCTCCGGTGTGGAGAGTGAGAATACAATAGCTGAGACATTGATTGTCTCTCCCGGGCACTGGGACCCGGTTGGAAGCCCCGTCCACACTATGTTGCTGTACTAAGATGGTGAGAAATCCCCGGTGTGGAGAGTGAGAATACAATAACTGAGAAATTGATTGTCTGTCCCGGGCACGAGGAGCCGGTTGGAAGCCCCGTCCACACTATGTTCCTGTACTAAGATGGTGTGAAATCCCCTGTGTGGAGAGTGAGAATACAATAACTGAGAAATTGATTGTCTCTCCCGGGCACTGGGAGCCGGTTGGAAGCCCCGTCCACACTATGTTCCTGTACTAAGATGGTGTGAAATCCCCTGTGCGGAGAGTGAGAATACAATAACTGAGACATTGATTGTCTCTCCCGGGCACTGGGACCCGGTTGGAAGCCCCGTCCATACTATGTTCCTGTACTAAGATGGTGAGAATCCTCCGGTGTGGTGAGTGAGAATACAATAACTGAGACATTGATTGTCTCTCCCGGGCACGAGGACCCGGTTGGAAGCCCCGTCCACACTATGTTCCAGGACTAAGATGGTGAGAAATCCCCTGTGTGGAGAGTGAGAATACAATAACTGAGACATTGATTGTCTCTCCCGGGCACTAGGACCCAGTTGGAAGCCCCGTCCACACTATGTTCCTGTACTAAGATGGTGTGAAATCCCCGGTGTGGAGAGTGAGAATACAAAAACTGAGACATTGATTGTCTCTCCCGGGCACTGGGACCCGGTTGGAAGCCCCGCCCACACTATGTTCCTGTTCTAAGATGGTGAGAAATCCCCTGTGTGGAGAGTGAGAATACAATAACTGAGACATTGATTGTCTCTCCAGGGTACTAGGACCCCGTTGGAAGCCCCGTCCACACTATGTTCCTGTACTAAGATGGTGTGAAATCCCCGGTGTGGAGAGTGAGAATACAATAACTGAGACATTGATTGTCACTCCCGGGCACTGGGACCCGGTTGGAAGCCCCGCCCACACTATGTTCCTGCACTAAGATGGTGAGAAATCCCCTGTGTGGAGAGTGAGAATACAATAACTGACACATTGGTTGTCTCTCCCGGGCACTAGGACCCAGTTGGCAGCCCCGTCCACACTATGTTCCTGTACTAAGATGGTGTGAAATCCCCGGTGTGGAGAGTGAGAATACAAAAACTGAGACATTGATTGTCTCTCCCGGGCACTGGGACCCGGTTGGAAGCCCCGCCCACACTATGTTCCTGTACTAAGATGGTGAGAAATCCCCTGTGTGGAGAGTGAGAATACAATAACTGAGACATTGATTGTCTCTCCAGGGTACTAGGACCCCGTTGGAAGCCCCGTCCACACTATGTTCCTGTACTAAGATGGTGTGAAATCCCCTGTGTGGAGAGTGAGAACATAATAACTGAGACATTGATTGTCACTCCCGGGCACTGGGACCCGGTTGGAAGCCCCGCCCACACTATGTTCCTGCACTAAGATGGTGAGAAATCCCCTGTGTGGAGAGTGAGAATACAATAACTGAGACATTGATTGTCTCTCCCGGGCACGAGGACCCGGTTGGAAGCCCCGTCCACACTATGTTCCTGTACTAAGATGATGTGAAATCCCCTGTGTGGAGAGTGAGAATACAATAACTGAGACATTGACTGTCTCTCCCGGGCACGAGGACCCGGTTGGAAGCCCCGTCCACACTATGTTCCTGTACTAAGATGATGTGAAATCCCCTGTGTGGAGAGTGAGAATACAATAACTGAGACATTGATTGTCTCTCCCAGGCACTAGGACCCGGTTGGAAACCCCGTCCACTCTATGTTCCTGTACTAAGATGGTGAGAAACCCCTGGTGTGGAGAGTGAGAATACAATAACTGAGAAATTGATTGTCTCTCCCGGGCACTGGGACCCGGTTGGAAGCCCCGTCCACTCTATGTTCCTGTACTAAGATGGTGTGAAATCCCCAGTGTGGAGAGTGAGAATACAATAACTGAGACATTGATTGTCTCTCCCGGGCACTGGGACCCGGTTGGAAGCCCCGTCCACTCTATGTTCCTGTACTAAGATGGTGAGAAATCCCCAGTGTGGAGAGTGAGAATACAATAACTGAGACATTGATTGTCTCTCCCGGGCACTGGGACCCGGTTGGAAGCCCCGTCCACTCTATGTTCCTGTACTAAGATGGTGTGAAATCCCCAGTGTGGAGAGTGAGAATACAATAACTGAGACATTGACTGTCTCTCCCGGGCACTAGGACCCGGTTGGAAGCCCCGTCCACACTATGTTCCTGTACTAAGATTGTGAGAAATCCCCGGTGTGGAGAGTGAGAATACAATAACTGAGACATTGATTGTCTCTCCCGGGCACTAGGACCCGGTTGGAAGCCCCGTCCACACTATGTTCCTGTACTAAGATGGTGAGAAATCCCCGGTGTGGAGAGTGAGAATACAATAACTGAGACATTGATTGTCTCTCCCGGGCACTAGGACCCGTGTGGAAGCCCCGTCCACACTATGTTCCTGTACTAAGATGGTGAGAAATCCCCGCTATGGAGAGTGAGAATACAATAACTGAGACATTGATTGTCACTCCCGGGCACTAGGACCCAGTTGGAAGCCCCGTCCACACTATGTTCCTGTACTAAGATGGTGAGAAATCCCCGGTGTGGAGAGTGAGAATACAATAACTGAGACATTGATTGTCTCTCCCGGGCACTAGGACCCGTGTGGAAGCCCCGTCCACACTATGTTCCTGTACTAAGATGGTGAGAAATCCCCGGTTTGGAGAGTGAGAATACAAAAACTGAGACATTGATTGTCTCTCCCGGGCACTGGGCCCGGTTGGAAGCCCCATCCACACTCTGTTCCAGGACTAAGATGGTGAAAAATCCCCTGTGTGGAGAGTGAGAATACAATAACTGAAACATTGATTGTCTCTCCCGGGCACTAGGACCCAGTTGGAAGCCCCGTCCACAATTTGTTCCTGTACTAAGATGGTGAGAAATCCCCGCTATGGAGAGTGAGAATACAATAACTGAGACATTGATTGTCTCTCCCGGGCACTAGGACCCGGTTGGAAGCCCCGTCCACACTATGTTCCTGTACTAAGATGGTGAGAAATCCCCAGTGTGGAGAGTGAGAATACAATAACTGAGACATTGATTGTCACTCCCGGGCACTGGGACCCGGTTGGAAGCTCCGTCCACACTATGTTCCTGTACTAAGATGGTGAGAAATCCCCTGTGTGGAGAGTGAGAATACAATAACTGAGACATTGAATGTCTCTCCCGGGCACTAGGACCCGGTTGGAAGCCCCATCCACACTATGTTCCTGTATGAAGATGGTGTGAAATCCCCTGTGTGGAGAGTGAGAATACAATAACTGAGACATTGAATGTCTCTCCCGGGCACTAGGACCCGGTTGGAAGCCCCATCCACACTATGTTCCTGTATGAAGATGGTGTGAAATCCCCGGTGTGGAGAGTGAGAATACAATAACTGACACATTCATTGTCACTCCCGGGCACTAGGACCCGTTTGGAAACCCCGTCCACTCTATGTTCCTGTACTAAGCTGGTGTGAAATCCCCGGTGTGGAGAGTGAGAATACAATAACTGAGACATTGATTGTCTCTCCCGGGCACTGGGACCCGGTTGGAAGCCCCGTCCACACTATGTTCCTGTACTAAGATGGTGTGAAATCCCCTGTGTGGAGAGTGAGAATACAATAACTGAGACATTGATTGTCTCTCCCGGGTACTGGGACCCGGTTGGAAACCCCGTCCACTCTATGTTCCTGTACTAAGATGGTGAGAAATCCCCGGTGTGGAGAGTGAGAATACAATAACTGAGAAATTGATTGTCTCTCCCGGGCACTAGGACCCAGTTGGAAGCCCCGTCCACACTATGTTCCTGTACTAAGATGGTGAGAAATCCCCGGTGTGGAGAGTGAGAATACAATAACTGAGACAATGATTGTCACTCCCGGGCACTAGGACCCGGTTGGAAGCCCCGTCCACACTATGTTCCTGTACGAAGATGGTGAGAAATCCCCTGTGTGGAGAGTGAGAATACAATAACTGAGAAATTGATTGTCTCTCCCGGGCACTAGGACCCGGTTGGAAGCTCTGTCCACACTATGTTCCTGTACTAAGATGGTGAGAAATCCCCGGTGTGGAGAGTGAGAATACAATAACTGAGACATTGATTGTCTCTCCCGGGCACTGGGACCCGGTTGGAAGCCCCGTCCACTCTATGTTCCTGGACTAAGATGGTGAGAAATCCCCGGTTTGGAGAGTGAGAATACAATAACTGAGACATTGATTGTCACTCCCGGGCACTGGGACCCTGTTGGAAGCCCCGTCCACACTATGTTCCTGTACTAAGATGGTGAGAATCCTCCGGTGTGGAGAGTGAGAATACAATAACTGAGACATTGATTGTCTCTCCCGGGCACTGGGACCCGGTTGGAAGTCCCGTCCACACTATGTTCCTGTACTAAGATGGTGAGAAATCCCCTGTGTGGAGAGTGAGAATACAATAACTGAGACATTGATTGTCTCTCCCGGGCACTGGACCTGGTTGGAAGCCCCGTCCACACTATGTTCCTGTACGAAGATGGTGAGAAATCCCCTGTGTGGAGAGTGAGAATACAATAACTGAGACATTGATTGTCACTCCCGGGCACTAGGACCCGGTTGGAAGCCCCGTCCACTCTATGTTCCTGTACTAAGATGGTGTGAAATCCCCTGTGTGGAGAGTGAGAATACAATAACTGAGACATTGATTGTCACTCCCGGGCACTAGGACCCGGTTGGAAGCCCCGTCCACACTATGTTCCTGTACTAAGATGGTGAGAAATCCCCTGTGTGGAGAGTGAGAGTACAATAACTGAGACATTGATTGTCTCTCCCGGGCACTGGGACCCGGTTGGAAGCCCCGTCCACACTATGTTCCTGTACGAAGATGGTGAGAAATCCCCTGTGTGGAGAGTGAGAATACAATAACTGAGACATTGATTGTCACTCCCGGGCACTAGGACCCGGTTGGAAGCCCCGTCCACTCTATGTTCCTGTACTAAGATGGTGTGAAATCCCCTGTGTGGAGAGTGAGAGTACAATAACTGAGACATTGATTGTCTCTCCCGGGCACTAGGACCCGGTTGGAAGCCCCGTCCACTCTATGTTCCTGTACTAAGATGGTGTGAAATCCCCTGTGTGGAGAGTGAGAATACAATAACTGAGACATTGATTGTCACTCCCGGGCACTAGGACCCGGTTGGAAGCCCCGTCCACACTATGTTCCTGTACTAAGATGGTGAGAAATCCCCTGTGTGGAGAGTGAGAGTACAATAACTGAGACATTGATTGTCTCTCCCGGGCACTAGGACCCAGTTGGAAACCCCGTCCACTCTATGTTCCTGTACTAAGATGGTGTGAAATCCCCTGTGTGGAGAGTGAGAGTACAATAACTGAGACATTGATTGTCTCTCCCGGGCACTGGGACCCGGTTGGAAGCCCCGTCCACACTATGTTCCTGTACTAAGATGGTGAGAAATCCCCGGTGTGGAGAGTGAGAATACAATAATTGAGAAATTGATTGTCTCTCCCGGGCACTAGGACCCAGTTGGAAGCCCCGTCCACACTATGTTCCTGTACTAAGATGGTGAGAAATCCCCAGTGTGGAGAGTGAGAATACAATAATTGAGAAATTGATTGTCTCTCCCGGGCACTAGGACCCAGTTGGAAGCCCCGTCCACACTATGTTCCTGTACTAAGATGGTGAGAAATCCCCGGTGTGGAGAGTGAGAATACAATAACTGAGACATTGATTGTCTCTCCTGGGCACTGGGACCCGGTTGGAAGCCCCGTCCACACTATGTTCCTGTACTAAGATGGTGAGAAATCCCCGGTGTGGAGAGTGAGAATACAATAACTGAGACATTGATTGTCAATCCCGGGCACTGGGACCCGGTTGGAAGCCCCGTCCACACTATGTTCCTGTACTAAGATGGTGAGAAATCCCCGGTGTGGAGAGTGAGAATACAATAACTGAGAAATTGATTGTCTCTCCCGGGCACTAGGACCCAGTTGGAAGCTCCGTCCACACTATGTTCCTGTACAAAGATGGTGTGAAATCCCCTGTGTGGAGAGTGAGAATACAATAACTGAGAAATTGATTGTCTCTCCCGGGCACTGGGAGCCGGTTGGAAGCCCCGTCCACACTATGTTCCTGTACTAAGATGGTGTGAAATCCCCGGTGTGGAGAGTGAGAATACAATAACTGAGACATTGATTGTCACTCCCGGGCACTAGGACCCGGTTGGAAGCCCCGTCCACTCTATGTTCCTGTACTAAGATGGTGTGAAATCCCCTGTGTGGAGAGTGAGAGTACAATAACTGAGACATTGATTGTCACTCCCGGGCACTGGGACCCGGTTAGAAGCCCCGTCCACACTATGTTCCTGCACTAAGATGGTGTGAAATCCCCTGTGTGGAGAGTGAGAGTACAATAACTGAGACATTGATTGTCTCTCCCGGGCACTAGGACCCGGTTGGAAGCCCCGTCCACACTATGTTCCTGTACTAAGATGGTGTGAAATCCCCTGTGTGGAGAGTGAGAATACAATAACTGAGACATTGATTGTCTCTCCCGGGCACTGGGACCCGGTTGGAAACCCCGTCCACTCTATGTTCCTGTACTAAGATGGTGAGAAATCCCCAGTGTGGAGAGTGAGAATACAATAACTGAGACATTGATTGTCACTCCCGGGCACTGGGACCCGGTTGGAAGCCCCGTCCACACTATGTTCCTGTACGAAGATGGTGAGAAATCCCCTGTGTGGAGAGTGAGAATACAATAACTGAGAAATTGATTGTCTCTCCCGGGCACTAGGACCCGGTTGGAAGCTCCGTCCACACTATGTTCCTGTAATAAGATGGTGAGAAATCCACGGTGTGGGGAGTGAGAATACAATATCTGAGACATTGATTGTCTCAGCCGGGCACTAGGACCCGGGTGGAAGCCCCGTCCACACTATGTTCCTGTACTAAGATGGTGAGAAATCCCCGGTTTGGAGAGTGAGAGTACAATAACTGAGACATTGATTGTCTCTCCCGGGCACTGGGACCCGGTTGGAAGCCCCGTCCACTCTATGTTCCTGGACTAAGATGGTGAGAAATCCCCGGTTTGGAGAGTGAGAATACAATAACTGAAACATTGATTGTCACTCCCGGGCACTGGGACCCTGTTGGGAGCCCCGTCCACACTATGTTCCTGTACTAAGATGGTGAGAATCCTCCGGTGTGGAGAGTGAGAATACAATAACTGAGACATTGATTGTCTCTCCCGGGCACTGGGACCCGGTTGGAAGCCCCGTCCACACTATGTTCCTGTACGAAGATGGTGAGAAATCCCCTGTGTGGAGAGTGAGAATACAATAACTGAGACATTGATTGTCACTCCCGGGCACTAGGACCCGGTTGGAAGCCCCGTCCACACTATGTTCCTGTACTAAGATGGTGAGAAATCCCCGGTGTGCAGAGTGAGAATACAAAAACTGAGACAATGATTGTCACTCCTGGGCACTAGGACCCGGTTGGAAGCCCCGTCCACACTATGATCCTGTACGAAGATGGTGTGAAATCCCCTCTGTGGAGAGTGAGAATACAATAACTGAGACATTGATTGTCACTCCCGGGCACTAGGACCCGGTTGGAAGCCCCGTCCACACTATGTTCCTGTACTAAGATGGTGAGAAATCCCCTGTGTGGAGAGTGAGAATACAATAACTGAGACATTGATTGTCTCTCCCGGGCACTAGGACCCAGTTGGAAACCCCGTCCACTCTATGTTCCTGTACTAAGATGGTGTGAAATCCCCTGTGTGGAGAGTGAGAGTACAATAACTGAGACATTGATTGTCACTCCCGGGCACTGGGACCCGGTTGGAAGCCCCGTCCACTCTATGTTCCTGTACTAAGATGGTGAGAAATCCCCTGTGTGGAGAGTGAGAATACAATAACTGAGACATTGATTGTCTCTCCCGGGCACTGGGACCCGGTTGGAAGCCCCGTCCACTCTATGTTCCTGTACTAAGATGGTGAGAAATCCCCAGTGTGGAGAGTGAGAATACAATAATTGAGAAATTGATTGTCTCTCCCGGGCACTGGGACCCGGTTGGAAGCCCCGTCCACACTATGTTCCTGTACTAAGATGGTGAGAAATCCCCGGTGTGGAGAGTGAGAATACAATAACTGAGACATTGATTGTCTCTCCTGGGCACTGGGACCCGGTTGGAAGCCCCGTCCACACTATGTTCCTGTACTAAGATGGTGAGAAATCCCCGGTGTGGAGAGTGAGAATACAATAACTGAGAAATTGATTGTCTCTCCCGGGCACGAGGAGCCGGTTGGAAGCCCCGTCCACACTATGTTCCTGTACTAAGATGGTGTGAAATCCCCTGTGTGGAGAGTGAGAATACAATAACTGAGAAATTGATTGTCTCTCCCGGGCACTGGGAGCCGGTTGGAAGCCCCGTCCACACTATGTTCCTGTACTAAGATGGTGTGAAATCCCCTGTGTGGAGAGTGAGAATACAATAACTGAGACATTGATTGTCACTCCCGGGCACTGGGACCCAGTTGGAAGCCCCGTCCATACTATGTTCCTGTACTAAGATGGTGAGAATCCTCTGGTGTGGAGAGTGAGAATACAACAGCTGAGACATTGATTGTCTCTCCCGGGCACTGGGACCCGGTTGGAAGCCCCGTCCACACTATGTTCCTGTACTAAGATGGTGAGAAATCCCCTGTGTGGAGAGTGAGAATACAATAACTGAGACATTGATTGTCTCTCCCGGGCACTAGGACCCGGTTGGAAGCCCCGTCCACACTATGTTCCAGTACTAAGATGGTGAGAAATCCCCTGTGTGGAGAGTGAGAATACAATAACTGAGACATTGATTGTCTCTCCCGGGCACGAGGACCCGGTTGGAAGCCCCTTCCACACTATGTTCCAATACTAAGATGGTGAGAAATCCCCTGTGTGGAGAGTGAGAATACAATAACTGAGACATTGATTGTCTCTCCCGGGCACTAGGACCCAGTTGGAAGCCCCGTCCACACTATGTTCCTGTACTAAGATGGTGTGAAATCCCCGGTGTGGAGAGTGAGAATACAAAAACTGAGACATTGATTGTCTCTCCCGGGCACTGGGACCCGGTTGGAAGCCCCGCCCACACTATGTTCCTGTACTAAGATGGTGGGAAATCCCCTGTGTGGAGAGTGAGAATACAATAACTGAGACATTGATTGTCTCTCCAGGGCACTAGGACCCCGTTGGAAGCCCCGTCCACACTATGTTCCTGTACTAAGATGGTGTGAAATCCCCTGTGTGGAGAGTGAGAACATAATAACTGAGACATTGATTGTCACTTCCGGGCACTGGGACCCGGTTGGAAGCCCCGCCCACACTATGTTCCTGCACTAAGATGGTGAGAAGTCCCCTGTGTGGAGAGTGAGAATACAATAACTGACACATTGATTGTCTCTCCCGGGCACTAGGACCCAGTTGGAAGCCCCGTCCACACTATGTTCCTGCACTAAGATGGTGTGAAATCCCCGGTGTGGAGAGTGAGAATACAAAAACTGAGACATTGATTGTCTCTCCAGGGTGCTAGGACCCCGTTGGAAGCCCCGTCCACACTATGTTCCTGCACTAAGATGGTGAGAAATCCCCTGTGTGGAGAGTGAGAACACAATAACTGAGACAATGATTGACACTCCCGGGCACTAGGGCCCGGTTGGAAGCCCCGTCCACTCTATGTTCCTGTACAAAGATGGTGAGAAATCCCCAGTGTGGAGAGTGAGAATACAATAATTGAGAAATTGATTGTCTCTCCCGGGCACTAGGACCCAGTTGGAAGCCACGTCCACACTATGTTCCTGTCCTAAGATGGTGAGAAATCCCCGGTGTGGAGAGTGAGAATACAATAACTGAGACATTGATTGTCTCTCCTGGGCACTGGGACCCGGTTGGAACCCCGTCCACACTATGTTCCTGTACTAAGATGGTGAGAAATCCCCTGTGTGGAGAGTGAGAATACAATAACTGAGACATTGATTGTCTCTCCCGGGCACTAGGACCCGGTTGGAAGCCCCATCCACACTATGTTCCAGTACTAAGATGGTGAGAAATCCCCTGTGTGGAGAGTGAGAATACAATAACTGAGACATTGATTGCCTCTCCCGGGCACGAGGACCCGGTTGGAAGCCCCGTCCACACTATGTTCCAGTACTAAGATGGTGAGAAATCCCCTGTGTGGAGAGTGAGAATACAATAACTGAGACATTGATTGTCTCTCCCGGGCACTAGGACCCAGTTGGAAGCCCCGTCCACACTATGTTCCTGTACTAAGATGGTGTGAAATCCCCGGTGTGGAGAGTGAGAATACAAAAACTGAGACATTGATTGTCTGTCCCGGGCACGAGGAGCCGGTTGGAAGCCCCGCCCACACTATGTTCCTGTACTAAGATGGTGGGAAATCCCCTGTGTGGAGAGTGAGAATACAATAACTGACACATTGATTGTCTCTCCCGGGCACTGGGAGCCGGTTGGAAGCCCCGTCCACACTATGTTCCTGTACTAAGATGGTGTGAAATCCCCTGTGCGGAGAGTGAGAATACAATAACTGAGACATTGATTGTCACTCCCGGGCACTGGGACCCAGTTGGAAGCCCCGTCCATACTATGTTCCTGTACTAAGATGGTGAGAATCCTCCGGTGTGGAGAGTGAGAATACAATAGCTGAGACATTGATTGTCTCTCCCGGGCACTGGGACCCGGTTGGAAGCCCCGTCCACACTATGTTGCTGTACTAAGATGGTGAGAAATCCCCGGTGTGGAGAGTGAGAATACAATAACTGAGAAATTGATTGTCTGTCCCGGGCACGAGGAGCCGGTTGGAAGCCCCGTCCACACTATGTTCCTGTACTAAGATGGTGTGAAATCCCCTGTGTGGAGAGTGAGAATACAATAACTGAGAAATTGATTGTCTCTCCCGGGCACTGGGAGCCGGTTGGAAGCCCCGTCCACACTATGTTCCTGTACTAAGATGGTGTGAAATCCCCTGTGCGGAGAGTGAGAATACAATAACTGAGACATTGATTGTCTCTCCCGGGCACTGGGACCCGGTTGGAAGCCCCGTCCATACTATGTTCCTGTACTAAGATGGTGAGAATCCTCCGGTGTGGTGAGTGAGAATACAATAACTGAGACATTGATTGTCTCTCCCGGGCACGAGGACCCGGTTGGAAGCCCCGTCCACACTATGTTCCAGGACTAAGATGGTGAGAAATCCCCTGTGTGGAGAGTGAGAATACAATAACTGAGACATTGATTGTCTCTCCCGGGCACTAGGACCCAGTTGGAAGCCCCGTCCACACTATGTTCCTGTACTAAGATGGTGTGAAATCCCCGGTGTGGAGAGTGAGAATACAAAAACTGAGACATTGATTGTCTCTCCCGGGCACTGGGACCCGGTTGGAAGCCCCGCCCACACTATGTTCCTGTTCTAAGATGGTGAGAAATCCCCTGTGTGGAGAGTGAGAATACAATAACTGAGACATTGATTGTCTCTCCAGGGTACTAGGACCCCGTTGGAAGCCCCGTCCACACTATGTTCCTGTACTAAGATGGTGTGAAATCCCCGGTGTGGAGAGTGAGAATACAATAACTGAGACATTGATTGTCACTCCCGGGCACTGGGACCCGGTTGGAAGCCCCGCCCACACTATGTTCCTGCACTAAGATGGTGAGAAATCCCCTGTGTGGAGAGTGAGAATACAATAACTGACACATTGGTTGTCTCTCCCGGGCACTAGGACCCAGTTGGCAGCCCCGTCCACACTATGTTCCTGTACTAAGATGGTGTGAAATCCCCGGTGTGGAGAGTGAGAATACAAAAACTGAGACATTGATTGTCTCTCCCGGGCACTGGGACCCGGTTGGAAGCCCCGCCCACACTATGTTCCTGTACTAAGATGGTGAGAAATCCCCTGTGTGGAGAGTGAGAATACAATAACTGAGACATTGATTGTCTCTCCAGGGTACTAGGACCCCGTTGGAAGCCCCGTCCACACTATGTTCCTGTACTAAGATGGTGTGAAATCCCCTGTGTGGAGAGTGAGAACATAATAACTGAGACATTGATTGTCACTCCCGGGCACTGGGACCCGGTTGGAAGCCCCGCCCACACTATGTTCCTGCACTAAGATGGTGAGAAATCCCCTGTGTGGAGAGTGAGAATACAATAACTGAGACATTGATTGTCTCTCCCGGGCACGAGGACCCGGTTGGAAGCCCCGTCCACACTATGTTCCTGTACTAAGATGATGTGAAATCCCCTGTGTGGAGAGTGAGAATACAATAACTGAGACATTGACTGTCTCTCCCGGGCACGAGGACCCGGTTGGAAGCCCCGTCCACACTATGTTCCTGTACTAAGATGATGTGAAATCCCCTGTGTGGAGAGTGAGAATACAATAACTGAGACATTGATTGTCTCTCCCAGGCACTAGGACCCGGTTGGAAACCCCGTCCACTCTATGTTCCTGTACTAAGATGGTGAGAAACCCCTGGTGTGGAGAGTGAGAATACAATAACTGAGAAATTGATTGTCTCTCCCGGGCACTGGGACCCGGTTGGAAGCCCCGTCCACTCTATGTTCCTGTACTAAGATGGTGTGAAATCCCCAGTGTGGAGAGTGAGAATACAATAACTGAGACATTGATTGTCTCTCCCGGGCACTGGGACCCGGTTGGAAGCCCCGTCCACTCTATGTTCCTGTACTAAGATGGTGAGAAATCCCCAGTGTGGAGAGTGAGAATACAATAACTGAGACATTGATTGTCTCTCCCGGGCACTGGGACCCGGTTGGAAGCCCCGTCCACTCTATGTTCCTGTACTAAGATGGTGTGAAATCCCCAGTGTGGAGAGTGAGAATACAATAACTGAGACATTGACTGTCTCTCCCGGGCACTAGGACCCGGTTGGAAGCCCCGTCCACACTATGTTCCTGTACTAAGATTGTGAGAAATCCCCGGTGTGGAGAGTGAGAATACAATAACTGAGACATTGATTGTCTCTCCCGGGCACTAGGACCCGGTTGGAAGCCCCGTCCACACTATGTTCCTGTACTAAGATGGTGAGAAATCCCCGGTGTGGAGAGTGAGAATACAATAACTGAGACATTGATTGTCTCTCCCGGGCACTAGGACCCGTGTGGAAGCCCCGTCCACACTATGTTCCTGTACTAAGATGGTGAGAAATCCCCGCTATGGAGAGTGAGAATACAATAACTGAGACATTGATTGTCACTCCCGGGCACTAGGACCCAGTTGGAAGCCCCGTCCACACTATGTTCCTGTACTAAGATGGTGAGAAATCCCCGGTGTGGAGAGTGAGAATACAATAACTGAGACATTGATTGTCTCTCCCGGGCACTAGGACCCGTGTGGAAGCCCCGTCCACACTATGTTCCTGTACTAAGATGGTGAGAAATCCCCGGTTTGGAGAGTGAGAATACAAAAACTGAGACATTGATTGTCTCTCCCGGGCACTGGGCCCGGTTGGAAGCCCCATCCACACTCTGTTCCAGGACTAAGATGGTGAAAAATCCCCTGTGTGGAGAGTGAGAATACAATAACTGAAACATTGATTGTCTCTCCCGGGCACTAGGACCCAGTTGGAAGCCCCGTCCACAATTTGTTCCTGTACTAAGATGGTGAGAAATCCATGGTGTGGAGAGTGAGAATACAATAACTGAGACATTGATTGTCTCTCCCGGGCACTGGGAACCTGTTGGAAGCCCGACCCACACTATGTTCCTGTCCTAAGATGGTGAGAAATCCCCTGTGTGGAGAGTGAGAATACAATAACTGAGACATTGATTGTCACTCCCGGGCACTGGGAACCTGTTGGAAGCCCGACCCACACTATGTTCCTGTCCTAAGATGGTGAGAAATCCCCTGTGTGGAGAGTGAGAATACAATAACTGAGACATTGATTGTCACTCCCGGGTACTCGGACCCGGTTGGAAGCCCCGTCCACTCTATGTTCCTGTACTAAGATGGTGAGAAATCAACTGTGTGGAGAGTGAGAATACAATAACTGAGACATTGATTGTCTCTCCCGGGCATTGGGACCCGGTTGGAAGCCCCGTCCACTCTATGTTCCTGTACAAAGATGGTGAGAAATCCCCTGTGTGGAGAGTGAGAATACAATAACTGAGACATTGATTGTCACTCCCGGGCACTGGGACCCGGTTGGAAGCCCCGTCCACACTATGTTCCTGCACTAAGATGGTGTGAAATCCCCTGTGTGGAGAGTGAGAATACAATAACTGAGACATTGATTTTCTCTCCCGGGCACCAGGTCCCGGTTGGAAGCCCCGTCCACTCTATGTTCCTGTACTAAGATGGTGAGAAATCCCTGTGTGGAGAGTGAGAATACAATAACTGAGACATTGATTTTCTCTCCCGGGCACCAGGTCCCGGTTGGAAGCCCCGTCCACACTTTGTTCCTGTACTAAGATGGTGAGAAATCCCCGGTGTGGTGAGTGAGAATACAATAACGGAGACATTGATTGTCTCTCCCGGGCACTAGGACCCGGTTGGAAGCCCCATCTACACTATGTTCCTGTATGAAGATGGTGTGAAATCCCCTGTGTGGAGAGAGAGAATACAATAACTGAGACATTGATTGACTCTCCCAGGCACTAGGACCCGGTTGGAAACCCCGTCTGCTCTATGTTCCTGTGCTAAGATGGTGTGAAATCCCCTGTGTGGAGAGTGAGAGTACAATAACTGAGACATTGATTGTCTCTCCCGGGCACTGGGACCCGGTTGGAAGCCCCATCCACTCTATGTTCCTGCACTAAGATGGTGAGAAATCCCCGGTGTGGAGAGTGAGAATACAATAACTGAGAAATTGATTGTCTCTCCCGGGCACTAGGACCCGGTTGGAAGCTCCGTCCACACTATGTTCCTTTAATAAGATGGTGAGAAATCCACGGTGTGGAGAGTGAGAATACAATATCTGAGACATTGATTGTCTCTGCCGGGCACTAGGACCCGGGTGAAAGCCCCGTCCACACTATGTTCCTGTACTAAGATGGTGAGAAATCCCCGGTTTGGAGAGTGAGAGTACAATAACTGAGACATTGATAGTCTCTACCGGGCACTAGGACCTGGTTGCAAGCCCCATCCACACTATGTTCCTGTACTAAGATGGTGAGAAAACCCCTGTGTGGAGAGTGAGAATACAATAACTGAGGCATTGATTGTCACTCACGGGCACTGGGAACCTGTTGGAAGCCCCATCCACACTATGTTCCTGTACTAAGATGGTGAGAAATCCCCTGTGTGGAGAGTGAGAATACAATAACTGAGACATTGATTGTCACTCCCGGGTACTGGGACCCGGTTGGAAGCCCCGTCCACTCTATGTTCCTGTACTAAGATGGTGAGAAATCAACTGTGTGGAGAGTGAGAATACAATAACTGAGACATTGATTGTCTCTCCCGGGCATTGGGACCCGGTTGGAAGCCCCGTCCACTCTATGTTCCTGTACAAAGATGGTGAGAAATCCCCTGTGTGGAGTGTGAGAATACAATAACTGAGACATTGATTGTCTCTCCCGGGCATTGGGACCCGGTTGGAAGCCCCGTCCACTCTATGTTCCTGTACAAAGATGGTGAGAAATCCCCTGTGTGGAGAGTGAGAATACAATAACTGAGACATTGATTTTCTCTCCCGGGCACCAGGTCCCGGTTGGAAGCCCCGTCCACTCTATGTTCCTGTACTAAGATGGTGAGAAAGCCCCTGTGTGGAGAGTGAGAATACAATAACTGAGACATTGATTGTCTCTCCCGTGCACTGGGACCCGGTTGGAAGCCCCGTCCACACTATGTCCCTGTACTATGATGGTGAGAAATCCCCGGTGTGGAGAGTGAGAATACAATAACTGAGACATTGATTGTCTCTCCCGGGCACTGGGACCCGGTTGGAAGCCCCGTCCACACTGTGTTCCTGTACTAAGATGGTGTGAAATCCCCTGTGTGGAAAGTGAGAATACAATAACTGAGACATTGATTGTCACGCCCGGGCACTAGGACCCAGTTGGAAGCCCCGTCCACACTATGTTCCTGTACTAAGATGGTGAGAATCCTCCGGTGTGGAGAGTGAGAATACAATAACTGAGACATTGATTGTCTCTCCCGGGCACTGGGACCCGGTTGGAAGCCCCGTCCACACTATGTACCTGTACGAAGATGGTGAGAAATCCCCTGTGTGGAGAGTGAGAATACAATAACTGAGACATTGATTGTCTCTCCCGGGCACTAGGACCCGGTTGGAAGCCCGGTCCACACTATGTTCCTGTACTAAGATGGTGAGAAATCCCCGGTGTGGAGAGTGAGAATACAATAACTGAGACATTGATTGTCTCTCCCGGGCACTAGGACCCGGTTGGAAGCCCGGTCCACACTATGTTCCTGTACTAAGATGGTGAGAAATCCCCGGTGTGGAGAGTGAGAATACAATAACTGAGACATTGATTGTCTCTCCCGGGCACTAGGACCCGGTTGGAAGCCCCGTCCACACTATGTTCCTGTACTAAGATGGTGAGAAATCCCCTGTGTGGAGAGTGAGAATACAATAACTGAGACATTGATTGTCTCTCCCGGGCACTAGGACCCGGTTGGAAGCCCCGCCCACACTATGTTCCTGTACGAAGATGGTGAGAAATCCCCGCTGTGGAGAGTGAGAATACAATAACTGAGACATTGATTGTCTCTCCCAGGCACTAGGACCCGGTTGGAAACCCCGTCCACTCTATGTTCCTGTACTAAGATGGTGAGAAATCCCCAGTGTGGAGAGTGAGAATACAATAACTGAGAAATTGATTGTCTCTCTCCGGGCACTGGGACCCGGTTGGAAGCCCCGTCCACACTATGTTCCTGTACTAAGATGGTGAGAAATCCCCTGTGTGGAGAGTGAGAATACAATAACTGAGACATTGATTGTCTCTCCCGGGCACTAGGACCCGGTTGGAAGCCCCGTCCACACCTTGTTCCTGTACTAAGCTGGTGAGAAATCCCCTGTGTGGAGAGTGAGAATACAATAACTGAGACATTGATTGTCTCTCCCGGGCACTAGGACCCGGTTGGAAGCCCCGTCCACACCTTGTTCCTGTACTAAGCTGGTGAGAAATCCCCGGTGTGGTGAGTGAGAAAAGAATAACTGAGACATTGATTGTCTCTCCCGGGCACTTGGACCCGGTTGGAAGCCCCGTCCACACTATGTTCCTGTACTAAGATGGTGAGAAATCCCCTGTGTGGAGAGTGAGAATACAATAACTGAGAAATTGATTGTCTCTCCCGGGCACTAGGACCCGGTTGGAAGCCCCGTCCACACTATGTTCCTGCACTAAGATGGTGAGAAATCCCTTGTGTGGAAAGTGAGAATACAATAACTGAGACATTGATTGTCTCTCCCGGGCACTAGGACCCGGTTGGAAGCCCTGTCCACACTATGTTCCTGCACTAAGATGGTGAGAAATCCCTTGTGTGGAAAGTGAGAATACAATAACTGAGACATTGATTGTCTCTCCCGGGCACTGGGGCCCGGTTGGAAGCCCCGTCCACACTATGTTCCTGTATGAAGATGGTGTGAAATCCCCTGTGTGGAGAGTGAGAATACAATAACTGACACATTCATTGTCACTCCCGGGCACTAGGACCCAGTTGGAAACCCCGTCCACACTATGTTCCTGTACTAAGATGGTGAGAAATCCCCTGTGTGGAGAGTGAGAATACAATAACTGAGACATTCATTGTCACTCCCGGGCACTAGGACCCAGTTGGAAGCCCCGTCCACACTATGTTCCTGTACTAAGATGGTGAGAAATCCCCGGTGTGGAGAGTGAGAATACAATAACTGAGAAATTGATTGTCTCTCCCGGGCACGAGGACCCGGTTCGAAGCTCCGTCCACACTATGTTCCTGTAATAAGATGGTGAGAAATCCACGGTGTGGAGAGTGAGAATACAATATCTGAGACATTGATTGTCTCTGCCGGGCACTGGGACCCGGGTGGAAGCCCCGTCCACACTATGTTCCTGTACTAAGATGGTGAGAAATCCCCGGATTGGAGAGTGAGAGTACAATAACTGAGACATTGATTGTCTCTACCGGGCACTAGGACCTGGTTGCAAGCCCCATCCACACTATGTTCCTGTACTAAGATGGTGAGAAAACCCCTGTGTGGAGAGTGAGAATACAATAACTGAGACATTGATTGTCTCTCCCGGGCACTAGGACCCGGTTGGAAGCCCCGTCCACACTTATGTTCCTGTACTAAGATGGTGAGAAATCACCTGTGTGGAGAGTGAGAATACAATAACTGAGACATTGATTGTCACTCCCGGGCACTAGGACCTGGTTGGAAGCCCCGTCCACACTATGTTCCTGTACTAAGATGGTGAGAAATCCCCTGTGTGGAGAGTGAGAATACAATAACTGAGACATTGATTGTCTCTCCCGGGCACTAGGACCCGGTTGGAAGCCCCGTCCACACTATGTTCCTGTACTAAGATGGTGAGAAATCCTCGGTGTGGAGAGAGAGAATACAATAACTGAGACATTGATTGTCTCTCCCGGGCACTAGGACCCAGTTGGAAGCCCCGTCCACACTATGTTCCTGTACTAAGATGGTGAGAAGTCCCCTGTGTGGAGAGTGAGAATACAATAACTGAGACATTGATTGTCACTCCCGGGCACTGGGGCCCGGTTGGAAGCCCCGTCCACACTATGTTCCTGTACTAAGATGGTGAGAAGTCCCCTGTGTGGAGAGTGAGAATACAATAACTGAGACATTGATTGTCACTCCCGGGTACTGGGACCCGGTTGGAAGCCCCGTCCACTCTATGTTCCTGTACTAAGATGGTGAGAAATCAACTGTGTGGAGAGTGAGAATACAATAACTGAGACATTGATTGTCTCTCCCGGGCATTGGGACCCGGTTGGAAGCCCCGTCCACTCTATGTTCCTGTACAAAGATGGTGAGAAATCCCCTGTGTGGAGAGTGAGAATACAATAACTGAGACATTGATTTTCTCTCCCGGGCACCAGGTCCCGGTTGGAAGCCCCGTCCACTCTATGTTCCTGTACTAAGATGGTGAGAAAGCCCCTGTGTGGAGAGTGAGAATACAATAACTGAGACATTGATTGTCTCTCCCGTGCACTGGGACCCGGTTGGAAGCCCCGTCCACACTATGTCCCTGTACTATGATGGTGAGAAATCCTCGGTGTGGAGAGTGAGAATACAATAACTGAGACATTGATTGTCTCTCCCGGGCACTGGGACCCGGTTGGAAGCCCCGTCCACACTTTGTTCCTGCACTAAGATGGTGAGAAATCCCCGGTGTGGTGAGTGAGAATACAATAACTGAGACATTGATTGTCTCTCCCGGGCACTGGGACCCGGTTGGAAGCCCCGTCCACACTGTGTTCCTGTACTAAGATGGTGTGAAATCCCCTGTGTGGAAAGTGAGAATACAATAACTGAGACATTGATTGTCACGCCCGGGCACTAGGACCCAGTTGGAAGCCCCGTCCACACTATGTTCCTGTACTAAGATGGTGAGAATCCTCCGGTGTGGAGAGTGAGAATACAATAACTGAGACATTGATTGTCTCTCCCGGGCACTGGGACCCGGTTGGAAGCCCCGTCCACACTATGTTCCTGTACGAAGATGGTGAGAAATCCCCTGTGTGGAGAGTGAGAATACAATAACTGAGACATTGATTGTCTCTCCCGGGCACTGGGACCCGGTTGGAAGCCCCGTCCACACTATGTTCCAGTACTAAGATGGTGAGAAATCCCCTGTGTGGAGAGTGAGAATACAATATCTGAGACATTGATTGTCTCTCCCGGGCACTAGGACCCGGTTGGAAGCCCCGTCCACACTATGTTCCTGTACTAAGATGGTGAGAAATCCCCGGTGTGGAGAGTGAGAATACAATAACTGAGACATTGATTGTCTCTCCCAGGCACTAGGACCCGGTTGGAAACCCCGTCCACTCTATGTTCCTGTACTAAGATGGTGAGAAATCCCCAGTGTGGAGAGTGAGAGTACAATAACTGAGACATTGATTGTCTCTCCCGGGCACTGGGACCCGGTTGGAAGCCCCGTCCACTCTATGTTCCTGTACTAAGATGGTGAGAAATCCCCTGTGTGGAGAGTGAGAATACAATAACTGAGAAATTGATTGTCTCTCCCGGGCACTAGGACCCAGTTGGAAGCCCCGTCCACACTATGTTCCTGTACTAAGATGGTGAGAAATCCCCAGTGTGGAGAGTGAGAATACAATAACTGAGACATTGATTGTCTCTCCCGGGCACTGGGACCCGGTTGGAAGCCCCGTCCACACTATGTTCCTGTACTAAGATGGTGAGAAATCCCCTGTGTGGAGAGTGAGAATACAATAACTGAGACATTGATTGTCTCTCCCGGGCACTAGGACCCGGTTGGAAGCCCCGTCCACACTATGTTCCTGTACTAAGATGGTGTGAAATCCCCGGTGTGGAGAGTGAGAATACAATAACTGATGCATTGATTGTCTCTCCCGGGCACTAGGACCCAGTTGGAAGCCCCGTCCACACTATGTTCCTGTACTAAGATGGTGAGAAATCCCCGGTGTGGAGAGTGAGAATACAATAACTGAGACATTGATTGTCACTCCCGGGCACTAGGACCCGGTTGGAAGCCCCGTCCACACTATGTTCCTGTACTAAGATGGTGAGAAATCCCCGGTGTGGTGAGTGAGAAAAGAATAACTGAGACATTGATTGTCTCTCCCGGGCACTAGGACCCGGTTGGAAGCCCCGTCCACACTATGTTCCTGTACTAAGATGGTGAGAAATCCCCAGTGTGGAGAGTGAGAATACAATAACTGAGACATTGATTGTCTCTCCCGGGCACTGGGACCCAGTTGGAAGCCCCGTCCACACTATGTTCCTGTACTAAGATGGTGAGAAATCCCCTGTGTGGAGAGTGAGAATACAATAACTGAGACATTGATTGTCTCTCCCGGGCACTGGGACCCGGTTGGAAGCCCCGTCCACACTATGTTCCTGTACTAAGATGGTGTGAAATCCCTGGTGTGGAGAGTGAGAATACAATAACTGAGACATTGATTGTCACTCCCGGGCACTAGGACCCGGTTGGAAGCCCTGTCCACACTATGTTCCTGTACTAAGATGGAGAGAAATCCCCGGTGTGGAGAGTGAGAATACAATAACTGACACATTGATTGTCTCTCCCGGGCACTAGGACCCAGTTGGAAACCCCGTCCACACTATGTTCCTGTACTAAGATGGTGAGAAATCCCCTGTGTGGAGAGTGAGAATACAATAACTGAGACATTGATTGTCTCTCCCGGGCACTGGGACCCGGTTGGAAGCCCCATCCACACTATGTTCCTGTACTAAGATGGTGAGAAATCCCCGGATTGGAGAGTGAGAGTACAATAACTGAGACATTGATTGTCTCTACCGGGCACTGGGACCCGGTTGGAAGCCCCATCCACACTATGTTCCTGTACTAAGATGGTGAGAAATCCCCTGTGTGGAGAGTGAGAATACAATAACTGAGACATTGATTGTCACTCCCGGGCACTAGGACCAGGTTGGAAGCCCCATCCACACTATGTTCCTGTACTAAGATGGTGAGAAATCCCCTGTGTGGTGAGTGAGAATACAATAACTGAGACATTGATTGTCTCTCCTGGGCACTGGGACCCGGTTGGAAGCTCCATCCACACTATGTTCCTGTACTAAGATGGTGAGAAATCCCCTGTGTGGAGAGTGAGAATACAATAACTGAGACATTGATTGTCTCTCCCGGGCACTGGGACCCGGTTGGAATCCCCGTCCACAATATGTTCCTGTAATAAGATGGTGAGAAATCCACGGTGTGGAGAGTGAGAATACAATATCTGAGACATTGATTGTCTCTCCTGGGCACTAGGACCCGGGTGGAAGCCCCGTCCACACTATGTTCCTGTACTAAGATGGTGAGAAATCCCCGGATTGGAGAGTGAGAGTACAATAACTGAGACATTGATTGTCTCTCCCGGGCACTGGGACCCGGTTGCAAGCCCCATCCACACTATGTTCCTGTACTAAGATGGTGAGAAAACCCCTGTGTGGAGAGTGAGAATACAATAACTGAGACATTGATTGTCACTCCCGGGCACTAGGACCAGGTTGGAAGCCCCGTCCACACTATGTTCCTGTACTAAGATGGTGAGAAGTCCCCGGTGTTGAGAGTGAGAATACAATAACTGAGACATTGATTGTCTCTCCCGGGGACTGGGACCCGGTTGGAAGCTCCGTCCACTCCCTGTTCCTGTACTAAGATGGTGAGAAATCCTCGGTGTGGAGAGAGAGAATACAATAACTGAGACATTGATTGTCACTCACGGGCACTGGGACCCGGTTGGAAACTCCGTCCACTCTATGTTCCTGTACTAAGATGGTGAGAAAGCCCCTGTGTGGAGAGTGAGAATACAATAACTGAGACATTGATTGTCACTCCCGGGCACTGGGGCCCGGTTGGAAGCCCCGTCCACACTATGTTCCTGTACTAAGATGGTGAGAAGTCCCCTGTGTGGAGAGTGAGAATACAATAACTGAGACATTGATTGTCTCTCCCGGGCACTAGGACCCGGTTGGAAGCCCGTCCACTCTATGTTCCTGTACTAAGATGGTGAGAAATCCCCGGTGTGGAGAGTGAGAATACAATAACTGAGACATTGATTGTCACTCCCAGGCACTGGGACCCGGTTGGAAGCCCGTCCACTCTATGTTCCTGTACTAAGATGGTGAGAAATCCCCTGTGTGGAGACTGAGAATACAATAACTGAGACATTGATTGTCTCTCCCGGGCATTGGGACCCGGTTGAAATCCCCATCCACACTATGTTCCTCTACTAAGATGGTGAGAAATCCCCGGTGTGGAGATTGAGAATACAAAAACTGAGACATTGATTGTCTCTCCCAGGCACTAGGGCCCGGTTGGAGGCGCCGTCCACACTATGTTCCTGTACTAAGATGGTGAGAAATCCCCTGTGTGGAGAGTGAGAATACAATAACTGAGACATTGATTGTCTCTCCCAGGCACTGGGACCCGGTTGGAAGCCCCGTCCACACTATGTTCCTGTACTAAGATGGTGAGAAATCCCCTGTGTGGAGAGTGAGAATACAATAACTGAGACATTGATTGTCACTCCCGGGCACTGGGACCCGGTTGGAAGCCCCGTCCACACTATGTTCCTCTACTAAGATGGTGAGAAATCCCCGGTGTGGAGAGTGAGAATACAATAACTGAGACATTGATTGTCTCTCCCGGGCACTGGGACCCAGTTGGAATCCCCGTCCACAATATGTTCCTGTACTAAGATGGTGAGAAATCCCCGGTGTGGAGATTGAGAATACAATAACTGAGACATTGATTGTCTCTCCTGGGCACTAGGAACCAGTTGGAAGCCCCGTCCACACTATGTTCCTGTACTAAGATGGTGTGAAATCCCCGGTGTGGAGAGTGAGAATACAATAACTGAGACATTGATTGTCACTCCCGGGCACTGGGACCCGGTTGGAAGCCCCGTCCACACTATGTTCCTGTACTAAGATGGTGAGAAATCCCCTGTGTGGAGAGTGAGAATACAATAACTGAGACATTGATTGTCTCTCCCGGGCACTAGGACCCGGTTGGAAGCCCCGTCCACACTATGTTCCTGTACTAAGATGGTGAGAAATCCCCAGTGTGGAGAGTGAGAATACAATAACTGAGACATTGATTGTCTCTCCCGGGCACTAGGACCCGGTTGGAAGCCCCGTCCACACTATGTTCCTGTACTAAGATGGTGAGAAATCCCCTGTGTGGAGAGTGAGAATACAATAACTGAGACATTGATTGTCTCTCCCGGGCACTGGGACCCGGTTGGAAGCCCCGTCCACACTATGTTCCTGTACTATGATGGTGTGAAATCCCCAGTGTGGAGAGTGAGAATACAATAACTGAGACATTGATTGTCTCTCCCGGGCACTGGGGCCCGGTTGGAAACCCCGTCCACTCTATGTTGCTGTACTAAGATGGTGTGAAATCCCCGGTGTGGAGAGTGAGAATACAATAACTGAGACATTGATTGTCACTCCCAGGCACTGGGACCCGGTTGGAAGCCCGTCCACTCTATGTTCCTGTACTAAGATGGTGAGAAATCCCCTGTGTGGAGACTGAGAATACAATAACTGAGACATTGATTGTCTCTCCCGGGCATTGGGACCCGGTTGAAATCCCCATCCACACTATGTTCCTGTACTAAGATGGTGAGAAATCCCCGGTGTGGAGATTGAGAATACAAAAACTGAGACATTGATTGTCTCTCCCAGGCACTAGGGCCCGGTTGGAGGCGCCGTCCACACTATGTTCCTGTACTAAGATGGTGAGAAATCCCCTGTGTGGAGAGTGAGAATACAATAACTGAGACATTGATTGTCTCTCCCAGGCACTGGGACCCGGTTGGAAGCCCCGTCCACACTATGTTCCTGTACTAAGATGGTGAGAAATCCCCGGTGTGGAGAGTGAGAATACAATAACTGAGACATTGATTGTCTCTCCCGGGCACTGGGACCCGGTTGGAAGCCCCGTCCACACTATGTTCCTGTACTAAGATGGTGAGAAATCCCCTGTGTGGAGAGTGAGAATACAATAACTGAGACATTGATTGTCACTCCCGGGCACCAGGACCCGGTTGGAAGCCCCGTCCACACTATGTTCCTCTACTAAGATGGTGAGAAATCCCCTGTGTGGAGAGTGAGAATACAATAACTGAGACATTGATTGTCTCTCCCGGGCACTGGGACCCGGTTGGAAGCCCCGTCCACACTATGTTCCTGTACTAAGATGGTGAGAAATCCCCGGTGTGGAGCGTGAGAATACAATAACTGAGACATTGATTGTCTCTCCCGGGCACTGGGACCCGGTTGGAATCCCCGTCCACAATATGTTCCTGTACTAAGATGGTGAGAAATCCCCTGTGTGGAGACTGAGAATACAATAACTGAGACATTGATTGTCTCTCCTGGGCACTAGGAACCAGTTGGAAGCCCCGTCCACACTATGTTCCTGTACTAAGATGGTGTGAAATCCCCGGTGTGGAGAGTGAGAATACAATAACTGAGACATTGATTGTCACTCCCGGGCACTGGGACCCGGTTGGAAGCCCCGTCCACACTATGTTCCTGTACTAAGATGGTGAGAAATCCCCTGTGTGGAGAGTGAGAATACAATAACTGAGACATTGATTGTCTCTCCCGGGCACTAGGACCCGGTTGGAAGCCCCGTCCACACTATGTTCCTGTACTAAGATGGTGAGAAATCCCCAGTGTGGAGAGTGAGAATACAATAACTGAGACATTGATTGTCTCTCCCGGGCACTAGGACCCGGTTGGAAGCCCCGTCCACACTATGTTCCTGTACTAAGATGGTGAGAAATCCCCTGTGTGGAGAGTGAGAATACAATAACTGAGACATTGATTGTCTCTCCCGGGCACTGGGACCCGGTTGGAAGCCCCGTCCACACTATGTTCCTGTACTATGATGGTGTGAAATCCCCAGTGTGGAGAGTGAGAATACAATAACTGAGACATTGATTGTCTCTCCCGGGCACTGGGGCCCGGTTGGAAACCCCGTCCACTCTATGTTGCTGTACTAAGATGGTGTGAAATCCCCGGTGTGGAGAGTGAGAATACAATAACTGAGACATTGATTGTCACTCCCAGGCACTGGGACCCGGTTGGAAGCCCGTCCACTCTATGTTCCTGTACTAAGATGGTGAGAAATCCCCTGTGTGGAGCGTGAGAATACAATAACTGAGACATTGATTGTCTCTCCCGGGCACTGGGACCCGGTTGGAATCCCCGTCCACAATATGTTCCTGTACTAAGATGGTGAGAAATCCCCTGTGTGGAGACTGAGAATACAATAACTGAGACATTGATTGTCTCTCCTGGGCACTAGGAACCAGTTGGAAGCCCCGTCCACACTATGTTCCTGTACTAAGATGGTGTGAAATCCCCGGTGTGGAGAGTGAGAATACAATAACTGAGACATTGATTGTCACTCCCGGGCACTGGGACCCGGTTGGAAGCCCCGTCCACACTATGTTCCTGTACTAAGATGGTGAGAAATCCCCGGTGTGGAGAGTGAGAATACAATAACTGAGACATTGATTGTCTCTCCCGGGCACTAGGACCCGGTTGGAAGCCCCGTCCACACTATGTTCCTGTACTAAGATGGTGAGAAATCCCCTGTGTGGAGAGTGAGAATACAATAACTGAGACATTGATTGTCTCTCCCGGGCACTGGGGCCCGGTTGGAAACCCCGTCCACTCTATGTTGCTGTACTAAGATGGTGTGAAATCCCCGGTGTGGAGAGTGAGAATACAATAACTGAGACATTGATTGTCACTCCCGGGCACTAGGACCCGGTTGGAAACCCCGTCCACTCTATGTTGCTGTACTAAGATGGTGTGAAATCCCCGGTGTGGAGAGTGAGAGTACAATAACTGAGACATTGATTGTCTCTCCCGGGCACTGGGACCCGGTTGGAAGCCCCGTCCACACTATGTTCCTGTACTAAGATGGTGAGAAATCCCCGGTGTGGAGAGTGAGAATACAATAACTGAGACATTGATAGTCACTCCCGGGCACTGGGACCCGGTTGGAAGCCCCGTCCACACTATGTTCCTGTACTAAGATGGTGAGAAATCCCCGGTGTGGTGAGTGAGAATACAATAACTGAGACATTGATTGTCACTCCCGGGCACTGGGACCCGGTTGGAAGCCCCGTCCACACTATGTTCCTGTACTAAGATGGTGAGAAATCCCCAGTGTGGAGAGTGAGAATACAATAACTGAGACATTGATTGTCTCTCCCGGGCACTAGGACCCGGTTGGAAGCCCCGTCCACACTATGTTCCTGTACTAAGATGGTGAGAAATCCCCTGTGTGGAGAGTGAGAATACAATAACTGAGACATTGATTGTCTCTCCCGGGCACTGGGGCCCGGTTGGAAGCCCCGTCCACACTATGTTCCTGTACTAAGATGGTGAGAAATCCCCGGTGTGGTGAGTGAGAATACAATAACTGAGACATTGATTGTCTCTCCCGGGCACTAGGACCCGGTTGGAAGCCCCGTCCACACTATGTTCCTGTACTAAGATGGTGAGAAATCCCCAGTGTGGAGAGTGAGAATACAATAACTGAGACATTGATTGTCACTCCCGGGCACTGGGACCCGGTTGGAAGCCCCGTCCACACTATGTTCCTGTACTAAGATGGTGAGAAATCCCCAGTGTGGAGAGTGAGAATACAATAACTGAGACATTGATTGTCTCTCCCGGGCACTAGGACCCGGTTGGAAGCCCCGTCCACACTATGTTCCTGTACTAAGATGGTGAGAAATCCCCTGTGTGGAGAGTGAGAATACAATAACTGAGACATTGATTGTCACTCCCGGGCACTAGGACCCGGTTGGAAACCCCGTCCACTCTATGTTGCTGTACTAAGATGGTGTGAAATCCCCGGTGTGGAGAGTGAGAGTACAATAACTGAGACATTGATTGTCTCTCCCGGGCACTGGGACCCGGTTGGAAGCCCCGTCCACACTATGTTCCTGTACTAAGATGGTGAGAAATCCCCGGTGTGGAGAGTGAGAATACAATAACTGAGACATTGATAGTCACTCCCGGGCACTGGGACCCGGTTGGAAGCCCCGTCCACACTATGTTCCTGTACTAAGATGGTGAGAAATCCCCGGTGTGGTGAGTGAGAATACAATAACTGAGACATTGATTGTCACTCCCGGGCACTGGGACCCGGTTGGAAGCCCCGTCCACACTATGTTCCTGTACTAAGATGGTGAGAAATCCCCTGTGTGGAGAGTGAGAATACAATAACTGAGACATTGATTGTCTCTCCCGGGCACTGGGACCCGGTTGGAAGCCCCGTCCACACTATGTTCCTGTACTAAGATGGCAAGAAATCCCCGGTGTGGAGAGTGAGAATACAATAACTGAGACATTGATTGTCACTCCCGGGCACTGGGACCCGGTTGGAAGCCCCGTCCACACTATGTTCCTGTACTAAGATGGTGTGAAATCCCCTGTGTGGAGAGTGAGAATACAATAACTGAGAAATTGATTGTCACTCCCGGGCACTAGGACCCGGTTGGAAGCCCCGTCCACACTATGTTCCTGTACTAAGATGGTGGCGCATGCGTTTGGTTGCACACAGAGTCTGAATGGCGTCTCACAGGAACGTTCCGCACTCCTTTACAAAGATGGCGGCCGTTAACCTGGGCCTGCTTGCAGAAGAAATCCCCCCAGCTGCAAACACGGGATCTTCAGGTTATTATTCTGGGCTTGCGGCCTACACCATTTGTTGCTGAAATCTCCTCAACCCTCCACCGGTCTATTACTCCCCTGCACCTCTGGCTTTTACCCGCTGTGGAATCGCTCGAACGGCCTCTGATCCTCCATCAGTCTCCAGTACCGTACTGCGCATGCTCAATATAAGCCCTGCCCCTCCCCTTTCACGCATGCGCGCTGGGTTGCTCTAGATGCAGTATGATGTGGATACATGTTTTTTATTCATGTCTGGGATCAGGGCGTCGCTGGATGGCCCAGCATTTATTGCCCATCCCTAGTTGGCCTTGAGAAGGTGGTGGTGAGCCACCTTCTTGAACCACAGCAGTCCGTGTAGTGAAGGTGCTCCCACAGTGCTGTTAGGGAGTTCCAAGATTTTGACCCAGCGACGAACAAGGATCAGCGATATATTTCTAAGTCAGGATAGTGTGTGACTTGGAGGGGAACTTGGAGGTGGTGGTGTTCCCATGCGCCTGCTGCCCTTGTCCTTCTCGGTGGAAGAGGTCGCGGGTTTGGGAGGTGCTGCCGAAGAAGCCTTGGTGAGTTGCTGCAGTGCATCTTGTTAATGGTAAACACTGCAGCCACGGTACGATGGTGGTGGAGGGAGGGAATGTTTAAGGTGGTGGATGGGGTGCCAATCAAGCGGTCTGCTTTGTCCTCGATGGTGTCGAGCTTCTGGAGTCTTGTTGGAGCTACACTCATCCAGGCAAATGTGAAGTTATCCACTTTGGTAGGAAAGAATGTGCTCAAAGAATGTGCTGATCAGCTGGCTGATGTCTTCACCGCCATCTTCAATCTGTCATTGGCCCAGGCAGTAGTTCCTGCATGCTTCAAGACCGCTACCATTATTCCTGTGCCAAAGCAAACGGCTGTGACGTGTCTGAACGACTATCGACCTGTCGCACTCACAGCCATCATAATGAAGTGTTTTGAGAGACTGGTCCTGGCTCACATCAAAGCCAGTGTTCCCGCCTCTCTTGACCAACACCAGTTTGCCTATCGTGCAAACAGATCAACGGAGGATGCAATCACAACTGCTCTGCATTCTGCATTGAATCACTTAGACGGTAAAGAGACCTACATCAGAATGCTGTTCATAGATTACAGCTCAGCATTCAACACTATCGTCCCCAACAAGCTGGCCACCAAACTCCACACTCTTGGCCTGAACACTTCCCTTTGCAACTGGACCCTGGACTTCCTAACAAACAGACCCCAGTCTGTCAAATTAGGTAACCACACCTCCCCCCCACCTGACCCTGAACACGGGGGCCCCACAAGGTTGTGTGCTGAGCCCCCTCCTCTGCTCCCTCTTCACCCACGACTGTGTGGCTGTTCATGGTTCCAACACCATCATCAAGTTTGCGGATGATACCACGGTGGTAGACCAGATCACCAACAACGATAAGTCAGCCTACAGGGAGGAGGTCCAGCATCTCGTGAAGTGGTGCACTGATAACAACCTGGCCCTTAACATCAAGAAAACCAAGGAAATCATTGTGGACTTCAGGAAGTCTAAAGGCGGAAGTCACACCCCCATCCACATCCATGGGGCTGTGGTGGAAAGGGTGGACAGCTTTAAGTTCCTCAGAGTCCATATCACGGAAGACCTCTCCTGGTCCCTCAATACCTCCTCTTTGGTGAAGAAGGCCCAGCAGCGCCTATATTTCCTAAGGAGGCTGAAGGGATGTAACCTGTCACCCCTGATCCTCTCTAACTTTTACCGCTGCACAATAGAGAGCATCCTGACGAACTGTATCGCAGTATGGTATGGCAGCTGTACCTCCTATGACCGGAAAGCCCTGCAGCGGGTAGTCAAAACTGCCCAATGCATTACCGGCACCCGGCTACTGACCAAAGAGAACATCTACCAGAAACGCTGTTTACGGAGGTCACTGACCATCATCAAAGACCCTACCCACCCCAGCCACAGTTTGTTCACCCCCCTGCCATCTGGGAGACGCTACAGATGCATTCGCACCGGAACGACCAGATTTAGGAACAGCTTCTTTCCCAGGGCTGTCATCCTACTGAACTCTACAAATAAACTCTAAAGCCTGCATATCTGCCAATGCACTTTATTATGTTTATGTTTATGTATTACAAGCCAAATGAATGTTGTGTGTTAAATGTCTTAATCAAAATGTACACTCTTGGGAGCCGCAAGCCTACATTTCGTTGTACTGCACTTGTGCACTAACAATGACAATAAAGTTGATTATGATTATGATTATGATTTAAAAACAGAAAGGCAGAGTATTAGTTAAATGGTGATAGATTGGGAAATGTTGATGTACGGAGGGACCTGGGTGTCCTTGTACACCAGTCACTGAAAGCAAACATGCAGGTGCAGCAAGCAGTTCAGATGGCAAATGGTTTGTTGGCCTTTATTGCAAGAGGATTTGAGTACAGGAGCAAGAATGTCTTACTACAGTTGTACTGGGCCTTGGTGAGCCCACACCTGGAGTACTGTGTGCAGTTTTGGTCTCCTTACTTAAGAAAGGATATACTTGCCTTAGAGGGAGTGCAGCGAAGGTTCACCAGACTGATTCCTGGGATGGCAGGACTGTCGCATGAGGAGAGGTTGGACTGACTAGGCCTGTATTCACTAGAGTTTAGAAGAATGGGAGGGGATCTCATTGGAACGTATAAAATTCTGACAGGGCTAAACAGACTGGATGCAGGGAGGATGTTTCCCCTGGCTGGGGGGTCTAGAACGAGGGGTCACAGTCTCAGGATACGGGGTAGGACATTTACAACTGAGATGAGGAGAAATTTCTTCACTCAGAGGGTGGGGAACCTGTGGAATTCTCTACCACAGAAGGCTGTGGAGGCCAAGTCACTGAATATATTTAAGAAGGAGATAGATAGATTTCTAGACACAAAAGGCATCAAGGGGTATGGGGAGAGAACGGGAATATGGTATTGAGATAGAGGATCAGCCTTGATCATATTGAATGGTGGAGCAGGCTCGAAGGGCCGAATGGCCTACTCCTGCTCCTATTTTTCTATGTTTCTATGATATGGGCTTGGCTATATGGAGCACAAGATCAAAATCTCCAGATGAGACCAGAATAGGGATTGTGGGAAGCTGTGAAGAGGACTGTAAGTGACTTCAGTGTGAATACACAGGTTAGTGAATGGGGCATGTAGATGTCAATGAAATTTAACGCAGTGAATTATAAGGTGATGCATTTTGGCTGGAAGAAAAAAGTAGGAAATCTACATTAAATGGTAAAACTTTTAAAGGTATAGAGGAGCAGAGGGACTTTGGGGTGTAAGATTCTAGCTAATGCCTTGTCTTATTAATTAGCAGAATTGAGAGTCTCATGTCACCAACTTTAATACCTTATTCGGAAATATAAGGTCAGCAGATTCTCTGTCCTCTACCGTACCTTATATTGATCCTCTATCAGAGTAAACATGCAAGTCCCGCGTGTCCACAGTAACTTAGAAACATAGAAACATAGAAGATAGGAGCAGGAGTAGGCCATTCGGCCCCTCAAGCCTGCTCCGCCATTCAATGAGATCATGGCTGATCATCCAAACTCAGTACCCTGTCCCTGCCTTCTCCCCATATCCCTTGATCCCTTTAGCCTTAAGAAATATATCTAAATCCTTCTTGAATATATTTAATGAATTGGCCTCTACTGCCTTCTGTGGTGGAGATTTCCACAGGTTCACCACACTCTGGGTGAAGAAATTCCTCCTCATCTCTGTCCTAAATGGCTTACCCCTTATCCTTAGACTGTGACCCCTGGTTCTGGACTCCATGGCCATCGGGAACATCCTTCCTGCATCTAGTCTGTCTAGTCCTGTTAGAATTTTATAAGTTTCAATGAGATCCCCTCTCATTCCTCTAAACTCCAGCAACCCAATCTCTCTTCATACGTCATTCCTGCCATCCCAGGTTTCAGTCTGGTGAATCTTCGCTGCACTCCCTCCATGGCAAGAACATCCTTCCTCAGATAAGGCGACCAAAACTGCACACAATACTCAAGCTGTGGTCTTACCAAGGCCCTGTACAACTGCAGCAAGACATCCTTGTTCCTGTACACGAACCCTTTCATAGAAACATAGAAGATAGGAGCAGGAGTAGGCCATTCGGCCCTTCGAGCCTGCTCCGCCATTCAATGAGATCATGGCTGATCATCCAAATTCAGTACCCTGTCCTTGCCTTCTCCCCATATCCCTTGATCCATTTAGCCTCAAGAAATATATCCAAATCTTTCTTGAATATATTTAATGAACTGGCCTCCACCGCCCTCTTTGGCAGAGAATTCCACAGGTTCACCACTCTCTGGGTGAAGAAATTCCTCCTCATTTCAGTCCTAAATGGCTTACCCCTTATCCTTAGACTATGACCCCTGGTTCTGGACTCCCCGGCCATCAGAAACATCCTTTCTGCATCTAGTCTGTCCAGACCTGACAGAATTTTATAGGTTTCGATGAGATCCCCTCTCAATCTTCTATACTCCAGTGAGTATAAGCCCAATCGACACAATCTCTCCTCGTACGTCACACCTGCCATCCCATGTATCAGCCTGGTGAATCTTCGCTGCACTCCCTCCATGGCAAGAACATCCTTCCTCAGGTAAGTTGACCAAAACTGCACACAATACTCAAGGTGCGGTCTCACCAATGCCCTGTACAACTGCAGCAAGACATCCTTGTTCTTGTACTCGAACCCTCTTGCTGTGAAGGCCAACATACCATTTGCCTTCTTAACCGCCTGCTGCACCTGCATGCTTACCTTCACTTACAATCTAAATTAACGATTTGGAGGAAGGGATCGAGTGCAACATATCCAAGTTTGCCGACGATACAAAGATGGGAGGGAAAGCAGTGAGTGAGGAGGACATAAAAAACCTGCAAAAGGATATAGACAGGCTAAGGGAGTGGGCAAAGATTTGGCAGATGCAATATAATGTTGGAAAGTGTGAGGTTATGCACTTTGGCAGAAAAATTCAAAGAGCAAGTTATTATCTAAATGGAGAGAAACTGCAAAGTGCTACAGTACAAAGGGATCTGGGGGTCCTGGTGCATGAAACACTAAAAGTTAGTATGCAGGTGCAGCAGGTGATCAGGAAGGCCAATGGAACCTTGGCTTTTATTGCAAGGGGGATGGAGTATAAAAACAGGGAAGTCTTGCTGCAGTTATACAGGGTATTGGTGAGGCCACACCTGGAATACTGCGTGCAGTTTTGGTTTCCATATTTAAGAAAATATATACTTGCTCTCGAGGCGGTTCAGAGAAGGTTCACTCGGTTGATTCCAGAGATGAGGGGGTTGACATATGAGGAAAGGTTGAGTAGGTTGGGACTCTACTCATTGGAGTTCAGAAGAATGAGAGGCGATCTTATCGAAACATATAAGATTGTGAGGGGGCTTGATCGGGTGGATGCGGTGAGGATGATTCCACTGATGGGTGAGATTAGAACTAGGGGGCATAATCTTAGAATAAGGGGCTGCCCTTTCAAAACTGAGATGAGGAGAAACTTCTTCACTCAGAGGGTAGTAAATCTCTGGAATTTGCTACCCCAGAGAGCTGTGGAAGCTGCAACATTAAATAAATTTAAAATGGAGATAGACATTTTCTTGGCAGATAAGGGAATTAGGGGTTACTGGGAGAGGGCAGGGAAGTGGACGTGAGACTAGATTCAGATCAGCCATGATCCTATTGAATGGCAGAGCAGGCCCGAGGGGCCGTATGGCCTACTCCTGCTCCTATTTCTTATGTTCTTATTATTATGTCCGTGTATAATTGAGACACGGACTGCAGGAGTTGATTATAACAAGCCTTTACTTAATGGAGACAACCTGAAAACTGAAAATACAGAAGCCTGCTAGGGCCTTTTATACAGGGGTGGTCACTGCCGGTACTGCAGTCTGAGACCAGTTATTCCCTTAAAGGTACATACACAACAATTCCTCCCCTTTTAGATAAACAGTACATAACATTCATTTAACAACTAAATAATAACTAATTACAATTACAATTACGGTTGCTAGATACATTGGTTGAAGTTAAGCAATTATAAGTTCAGTCTTTGAGGAGGCTTCCTAATTCTGTCTGGATAATGCCTCTTTGGGATATCAGGTTCTTCTGGCAAGGTTGCGTCGGGATCAATGTCGTTGTTTGGTTCGTCTGCTTCCAATATCACCGATTCTGCGGTAGATGCAATTGGTACTTTGGTTTCATCGCCAGGTGTATCAGATCGTGGTGTGGAGTTGACGTTTTCCAGTGACTCTAGAATATGGTCAGCATGGCGTCTTACAATGCTCTCTCCAACGTCCACGGTATACATTAGAGGTCCTTGCCATGTACAGATCGTTCCTGGCTGCCATTTCTCTGTGCGGTAGTCCTGGGCCAAAACTGGTTGACCTATCTTAAAACTCCTGGTCGGCCTTTCATTCATATTCTGAAACTGCCTGTTCTCCACATCTCTTCTGACATTTGGCTTAACCAAATCCAAGCTGCATCGTAGTCTTCGATTGAAGAACATCATGGCTGGAGTTTAGTTGGTAACCGCATGTGTTGCATTCCAGTAGGCAAACAAGAAGTTATCCACCTTGTGTTGTAGGGGTATATCTTCATTACACATTGCCTTGATAGCCTTCTTGAATGTTTGAACAAACCTCTCGGCCAATCCATTAGTGGCTGGATGATATGGGGTGGATGTGTAATGCTTAACACCATTGTTCTTTAAGAACCTCCGGAACTCTTCAGACACAAACTGTGGTCCATTGTCAGAGCAAATCTGTTCAGGCAGCCCATTCCTGGCGAATATGGTTCGTAAGACTGTGATAGTTTTTTCTGTGGTGGTTGAGGACATTTTTATTACCTCTGGCCACTTTGAATGTGCATCCACCGCAATTAAAAACATCGAGTCCATAAAGGGACCAGCAAAATCAATGTGCACCCTTTGCCATACAGATGAGGGCCACTCCCATGGATGTAGAGGGGCTTGTGGTGGGGCGTTTTGGACCTTCAGGCATCCTGTACAGCTCTTGGTCATCTCTTCAATTTCTCTATCGATTCCCGGCCACCACACAAACGCTCTGGCTAAGTTCTTCATTTTTACCCCTCCCAGATGACCCTCATGAAGCTCATTGAGCACTCTATCCTTCAATTTGGGTGGGATTACTACTCTGGATCCACATATCAAGGTTCCTCTGCACACTGACAGCTGTTCTCTTCTCGGCGAGAATGCTGGCAGCAGTGGTTCGCCATGTGCTGGCCATCCCTTCACCGTTAAATCATAGACCCAGGAGAGTGTCGGGTCATTTTGTGTTTCCTTTTCTATGTTTGCATTCGTCACAGGGAGACATTCGACTATAGTCGAGTGGAATAACTCCACTGGATCCACTGCCAGTTCTTCTTCCACCATCGGCAATGGTAGGTGCAACAATCCATCAGCATTTCCATGCTGTTTAGTTCCTTTGTACTCGATGTCATATTGGTGTGCCCCTAGGAAAAGGGACCACCTCTGTAGCCGTTGTGCCGTCATTATCGGCATGCCCTTCTGAGGGTTGAAAATGGAGATGAGAGGTTGATGATCAGTTAGTGGAGTAAATTTCTGACCGTGCAGGTAGTGATTGAACTTCTTCACCCCCCACACCAGGCTGAGGGCCTCTCTGTCAATCCGGGCGTAGTTACGCTCGGCTAAAGTTAACGAGCGTGACGCAAAAGCTATCGGCCTCTCTGAACCATCAAGGAATTTATGTGACAGTACTGCCCCAACACTGTAGGGAGACGCATCACACGCCAGTCTTATCGGTAGTGATGGGTTGTAGTGAGCCAATACTTCTCTTGAAGTGATTAGGTCCTTACTCTTCTGAAAGGCCCGCTTACATTCATCGCTCCATTTCCATGCTACTCCCGTTCGTAGTAGGGCGTTCAGTGGATGCAGAATTGTGGACAAATTCGGCAAAAACTTATGGTAGTAATTCACCAATCCGAGGAATGACCTCAGTTGCGACACATTTTCAGGCGCTGGAGCCTTAACTACCGCTTCAATTTTGTCAGGGGACTTATGCAACCCCTCTTCATCAATCACGTGGCCACAATACGATATCTGTTTCTTAAAATACTCGCACTTAGGGCGATTGGCTTGTAGCCCATGTTCACGTAGTCTAGTGAGCACCTGCTCTAGGTTGGCAAGGTGTTCACTGTCATCTTCACCTGTCACTAGGATGTCGTCCAAGTAACAGTGAGTCCCCGGAATCCCTTGCAGGACTTGTTCCATCGCTCTTTGCCATATCGCCGGAGCTGATGCTACTCCGAATACCAGTTGATTATACTGGTAAAGACCTTTGTGAGTGTATATCGTGAGATACTGCCTAGAGGATTCTTCAACCTCCATCTGCAAATATGCTTGTGCTAGGTAAATTTTTGTAAAACGCTTCCCTCCAGATAGTGAGGCGAAGATATCTTCTATCCTTGAAGAGGATATTGTACTGTGTGAAGGACTGGGTTCACCGTCACCTTGAAGTCCCCACAGATGCAAACCTTCCTTGGCTCCTCAGACTTATTGTTTAACATTTTCTTCATGACAGGAATGATGGGTGTCGCCCACTCGCTCCAGTCTACCTTAGATAACATGCCTGCCTTCTCCAGATTCTCCAGCTCTGCCTCGGCGGCTGGGTGAATTGCATATGGTATCGGTCTTGCTTTGAAAAACTTGGGAATTGCATTCTCCTCTATTTTTATCGAGGCGGTTACGCCTTTAAGAGTGCTCAGTTCTTGTTGAAATACCTCTTTGGCGTCAGCTAAGATTGTTGACAATCGTCCAGGAGTGACGTCGTCATCCTTTTTACCAGCCACCGTCAGTGCCTGAATGGAGTGCCAGTCTAAACTTATCTTTCTGATCCATTCACGTCCCAATAATGGTGGTCCACCATCTTGCAGAATGTAAAGATACAATTTCCATATTTTCTTGCCGTTGTATTCGACAGGCACCCTTATTTTTCCTCTGGAGTATACTTTTTGCCCCGTATACGTCCTCAAGACAATGGATGTCTCTCTCAAGGGTATGTGTGAGAATAGCCGCTCATAGTCTCTTCGATTCATGACGGTTAGAGCTGATCCTGTATCCAATTGCATTTTGACTTGGGACCCTGCTATCGTGAGGGTGACCCAAATGGTTCGATGATCCTCTTTTGCGATTACATTGTGAAGTTTGAGACAGCTTAGTCTCTTGTTCCCGGATTCACTATCGCTCATCTGGTCTTCGGAACTACTGTCCGTCATCTTTTGTACTTTCCTGTACGGTTCCTTAGTAGCCTTTTTGTTGTCGTTGGTCTTCTTCCCAAACCTGCAAACTCGTGCAATGTTTCCCATCTTTCCGCAGTGCCTGCATATTTTGTCCTTGGACCAGCAGTCCTTCTGGTCATAGTTTGTTCTGCCGCAGCGATAACATTTTGCAAATCCCCGTGTCATTTCATGGGTGCCGTATTCCTGTGGCTTTTGTTGTATTTCCGCAGCTCCCCTTGCTGCTGCTTTGTACGATACTGCCACGCTGAAAGCCTTGTCTAGCGTCAGCTCCTTCTCTGAGAGTAACCTCTTCTGGGTTCCTTCACTCAGGAGTCCACAGGCAAATTTGTCCCGTAAGGTATCTGCCAGTCCTGCTCTGAACTGGCAGTGCTTTGATAGCTTGCGTAGTTCCGTAAGGTAATCAGCATTGCTCTCATTTTTATGCTGGTTTCTCCTGTGGAATTTAAATCTTTCTGCTATCAGCAGCGGTGTAGGATTTAGGTGTTCCTGTAGGATAGCAACAATTTCGTTAAAACTCTTCGCCTTCGGCTTGGCTGGAGTAATCAGGTCCCGCAATAGGCCGTACGTTCTTGCGCCCATTAAATTTAGCAATACCAATGCCTTTTTCTCATCGGCTATTTCGTTTGCCTCGCAATATACCTCGACTCTTTCCTCATACGTGGTCCAGTCTTCTATTGCATTATCGAAGGCAGTGATATCGCCAGTCTTTGGCATCTTGAAAATCTAAGATGGCGCCTCCCACGCTTTGCCTTCGTCCCCGATGGATCAAAATGGTGCCTCCCGTGCTTTTCCTTCTTCCCCGCTGAGTTAAGATGGCGCCTCCTGCACTTTCCCACCGCTGCCTCTGCTGCCAACGCCGCTCTCTGCGGTATTTTTATTTTTCTATCGTGCTTCAATATTTGCTCCGTTAATTGAAGAACCATTCCCGTCGTGGAGCGGACCCTCTGGGACACTTCCCTCCCTCTTCTTAGGTCCGAACGCTGCCCGGCTGCGAAGCACCGGCCGCGCCCTGTGTGCTCCACCCTCTCTCTCTCTCTCTCTCTGCTTCCCGACTCGCTGCCCGGCCCCATTGCAGAGCCACCCGATCGAGCTCTAGCCCGCCGCAGCCCAGGAAGGATCAGTGCACTACCTGCCACCAGCCCGATTAGCTGGGAAACCACAGACTGGAGACCAAGCCTGGTTCTCGACAGTCTCTCCTGCACGTTTCAATTCGATGATTTGGAGAGCGGTTGCCCACGGTCGACACCCGTTTCTCGAGTTTCTTTGGATTATTATTATTTTTTTCTTTCTTCTGGCTTCGACCTTCAATGACGTTGTCTGAGGTGCTGCCAAGTTGCAGGTAAGTTTGTTTCTTACTCGTCGCCAGTATTATGTCCATGTATAATTGAGACACGGACTGCAGGAGTTGATTATAACAAGTCTTTACTGAATGGAGACAACCTGGAAACTGAAACTACAGAAGCCTGCTAGGGCCTTTTATACAAGGGTGGTCACTGCCGGTACTGCAGTCTGAGACCAGTTATTCCCTTAAAGGTACATACACAACACTTATGTTCTTAATAATCTGCCTTCCTGTTTTTGCCACCAAAGTGGATAACCTCACATTTATCCACATTATAGTGCATTTGCCATGTTTCTGCCCAATCACCCAACCTGTCCAAATCGTACTGGAGTTTCACGACATCCTCCTCACAGCTTACCCTCCCACCCAGCTTTGTGTCGTCTGCAAATTTGGAGATATTACATCCAATTCCCTCGTCCAGATCATTAACATATATTGTGAACAGCTGGGGTCCTAGGGCCGATCCTTGCGGTACCGCACTAGTCACTGCCTGCCACTCGGAAAATGACCCATTTATTCCAATTCTTTGCTTTCTGTCCGCCAACCAGTTCTCTATCCAAGTCAGTACCTTGTCCCCAATCCCATGTGCCATAACTTTACCCGCTAATCTCTTATGCAGGACCTTATCGAAAGCCTTCTGAACGTCCAAATACACCACATCCACTGGTTCTCCCTTATCTACTATCAGTTACATCCTAAGAAAACTCCAGTAGATTAGTCAAGCACGATTTACCTTTTGTAAATCCATGTTGACTTTGTCCGATCCTGTCACTGTTATCCAAGTGCTCTGCTATTACATCTTTATAATGGACTCTAGCATTTCCCCCACTACCGATATCAGGCTTACCGGTTTATAATTCTCAGTTTTCTCTCAACCATCTTTTTTGAATAGTGTCCTCCTTTGTGAAGACAGAACCAAAGTATGTATTTAATTGGCCTGCCATTTCTTTGTTCCCTATTATAAATTCCCCTGATTCTGACTGCAAGGGACCTATGCTTGACTTCACCAATCTTTTTCTCTTCACATCTATATATATAAAGCGGTTCTTCTGTCTGTCATTCCGTCTGTCTGTCTGTCTGTCTGTCCAGCTATACACTCTCAAGTTATAGAGCGTACCTACACGTGTGTTAAATCAAAAGGAAGCTTACGATTCCAGAATGGTCGTAAGCATATTTACGGTTCGGTGAGACAAAAATTGTGCCCGCGGTCTCCAAAAAACGTTCAAAATTCCAAGCTTTATCTGCTCATTAGCATTGAGTGACGTCGAGGCCGACCAATCGTACGGTCGAGCGACCCGACGGTCGACCAATCGCTGCGTGGCGGGGGTGGGTTCCTGGCACGTGCGGGCGGGCCCTCCTAGAGTCGAGTGATGGGACGATTGACCAATCCTACGCTTCGGTGACCTGACGGTCGACCAATCAGTGCGTGTGTGGGCGGGCCTTATTGTTCTGAACTGAGGTGAGTCTCCGCCATCTTGATTCCAAACTTTTCATTTCTTTTTCCCGCTTTCTGCGCATTTAAAAAAAAAGTTGCTTTTAAAACACATATTGTATTAAAAAAAAGTTAATTACTTTCTAAATCTTTTATCTAATCTCATTAATTTTCCTACATTTCTCCGTTTTTGCAGGTAGGCCTCAAAGCCTGGGCGTCTGTTGCCAGCTATGCTGGACCGTAGGCAATTGTTTTGTGGCAAGCTCCTCCTACCCCTCATCCCCCACCCCCCCCTTCGGTCCACCCCGTTCCCCCCCATCTCCTCGGTCCCCCCCATCTCGTCGCTCCCGCGTGCACTGACTCAGGCGGGAGTACGGGGTCTCCTGGGCGGTTGCACCCGTCTCTCTCTCTTCCCCGCTCGGCGGTCTTCAAGCCGGCTCGCTTGAAGCCAACTCAGGAGGGCGGGGCCATGTCAGTGCGTGGGGTGGCACGGAGCTCCCCGGAGACATCGCCGGCTCGGGCGGGGGGGCGGGGCTCTTGGGAGAGCGGGGCACGGGTTCGGAAGGGGTGGAAATGTTTAACCCGGCAACCGGCTCTCGAGATCGGGAGGGGAGGAAGTTCACCCTGGCAACTGGGCCCGGCCATCTTTCATCCTGGCAGCAGTTCAATGTAGCGAAACAACAGCGCCATATTTGATCCTGGCGGCACGGCAATTACCTCGTGACGCCATCTTTGATCATGGCAGAACTTCAATGTGGGCCCGAACAGCGCCATCTTTAGTCTGGACTGCCCGGTTTCTTCCTCCTTCCCTCACTGTCTCCTTCCCCCTCCCCCTCCCCTCACTCCCTCCCTCCCTCCCACCACCCCTCCCTCCCTCTCCCCCCTTTCCCTCCACCCCCTCTCCCCCTCACTCCCCCCCTCTCCCCCTCACTCCCCCCTCCCCACCACCCCCCTCTCTTCACCCCCTCCCCACCACCCCCTCTCTTCACCCCCTCCCCACCACCCCCCTCTCTTCACCCCCTCCCCCCTCTACTCCCCCTCCCTCCCCCTTCCCCCCCCAGTCGCTCTCTCTTCCCCCCAGTCGCTCTCTCTCTCTTCCAACAACAACATGCCCTCGAAAAAGCCTCGGCACCGCCGGGCACTCCAGATAGTATCTATTAAAGCTTTTACAGTCAGTTTTGATGTTCCCTGAAAGCTTACTCTCATACTCTATTTTCCCCCTCTTAATTAATTCCTTTGTCCTCCTTTGCTGAATCCTAAACTGCTCCCAATCCTCAGGTTTACTGATTTTTCTGGCCAACTTGTATGTCCTCTCCTTGGATCCTATGCGATCCCTAATTACCCTTGTTAGCCACAGTTGAGTCACCTTTTTTGTTTTATTGTTATGCCAAACAGGGATGATCAAATTCTGTAGTTCATCCATGCGATTTTTGAATGTTTGCCATTGCCTATCCACCATCAACCCTTTGAGTGACATTCCCCAATCAATCCTACCCAACTCGCTCCTCAGACCATCATAGTTTCCTTTATTTAAATTCAGGACCCTAGTCTCCGAGTCAAATACTTCACTCTCCATCTTAATGAAGAATTCTACCATATTATGTTCGCTCTGACCCAATGGGCCTCGCACAACAAGATTGCTACTTAATCCTTTCTCATTACATAATACCCAGTCTAAGATGGCATGATCTCTAGTTGATTCCTCGACATATTGGTCCAGGAAACCATCCTGTATACAGTCCAGGAATTCCTCCTCCACAGTATTGTTACTAATTTGGTTAGCCCAATCTATATGTAGATTAAATTAACCCATGATAACTGCTGTGCCCTTATTGCACGCATCTCTAATTTCCCATTTAATGCAATCCCGAACCTCTGCATTACTGTTTGGAGGTCTGTATACCACCCCCACTAACATTACATGAGGTCAGCTCGCTGGATGGAACCTCAGGTGCCCTGAGCTTGATCTCCAGTCCCAACTGCCCCCTTACATCAGTATCCCTTCACTTTTATACCCTGCAGTGATCCATCTCTGGCACCTGACTCTTCTTTGTCTTCTCTGCTGGGTTTTGGCAGGAAGCAAGGAAAAGACAGCTGGAAGTTCGCTAATCTGTGATTTACAAGGACACATTCCCTGGTTCCCAACAGTTACTTTCCTTCAGTAATGTTCTGCTGCTCTTTCAAAACTGAGATGAGGAGGAACTACTTCACTCAGAGGGTGGTAGGTCCATGGAATATGCTGCCCCAAAAAGCTGTCGAAGCTACATCATTACATAAATTTAAAACAGAAATAGACAGTTTCCTAGAAGAAAAGGGAATTAAGGGTTACGGGGAGCGGGCAGGAATTTGGACATGAGTTTAGGTGCGGATCGGTCATGGCTCTGTGGGTAGCGGAGCGGGCCCAGGGGCCGTGTAGCCTGATCCTGCTCCTGTTTCGTGTGTCTAATTCTGTTAGATTCAGGAGATAGTCCTGTCATAGTGGATTGGCGGTTAGGATCGGATCAGCCATGATCTTGTTGAGTGGCGGAGCGGGCTCGGGGGGCCGATTGGCCTACTCCTGCTCCTGTTTCTTATGTTCTCATCATCCCTAAACTACCATTCCTGCTGTTAATTATGTTATTTCTTATAGTTTCACAATTATACATATGAACAGCACACATTATAATTTAAACTATTCTACTACTCACTCTGCTTTAAGCTTATATTGTGTTTAATAACAGACAAAACCTGTTTTTCCCCTGATCTGATTACAGATTCCAACCAGTCGATTCAGTGAATGGAATGTCTCATCAGTGTTGCCATGGCGATCTCTCTGCAGTGAAACACCTGTTTGAGTTTCTAACTCAGACTAAACTTCTCTTTCCCATAATGCATATTACATGACACACTTCATGACAATGAATTTTAGCTTTTATGTTAATATCTCGAAAACCTACAAGAAAGAAAGACTTGCATTTATATAGCACCTTTCACCACCTCAGGACGTCGCAATGTGCTTCACAGCCAATGAAGTACTTTGGAAGTGTAGTCACTGACAGTGTTGTATTGTAGGAAACAAGCGGCTCAGATACACAAACCTTTAAAAGTGGGAGGACAAGTTAAGGCTCATGGTATTAAAGGGAGTGGGGCAGCATGGATAGTTTATGGAGCACAAGATCAAAATATCTAGATGAGACTACAATAGGGAGTGTGGGGAACTGTGGAGAGTGATTTCAGTGTGATATACATGGGTTAGTAGATTGAACAGGTAGAAGTCAGGTAGAAGTCAGCTGAAATTTAGTGTAGAGATATGTGAAGTGGTACATTTTGGGAGGAAAAATGAGGGGAAATGTACATTTTAAGTTGCAACATACAAGATTTTGAGGGGTATCGACAGGGTAGATGCTGAGAGGCTGTTTCCCCTGGCTGGAGTGTGTACAACTAAGGGGCATAATCTCAGGATAAGTGGTCGGCCATTTAAGACTGAGATAAGGAGGAATTTCTTCACTCAGAGGGTTGTGAATCTTTGGAATTCTCTGCCCCAGAGGGCTGTGAATGCTGAGTCTTTGAGTATATTCAAGGTTGAGCTAGATAGATATTTGGACTCTAGGGGAATCAAGGGATATGGTGATCGGGTGGGAAAGTGGTGCTGAGGTCAATGATCAGTCATGATCTTACTGAATGGCGGAGCAGGCTCGAGGGGCCGTGTGACATACTCCTGCTCATAATTCTTATGTTCTTACGTAAAACTTTAAAAGTAGAGGAGCAGAGCGATTTAAGAGTTCAGGTACAATGGTGTTCCACAGGGATTTGTGCTGGGATCACTGTTGTTCATAAATGATTTGGACTCGGGAATCATAAGAACAATTTCAAAGTTTGTCGATAACACCAAAAAAGGTAGAGTTAATACTGAGGAAGACAAAATGCAAGAAGCCATTGAAAAATTTCAGCATGGGGGTGTAATTGGCAAATGAATTTCACATAAGATCAGTGAGAGGTGGTGTGTTAATGAATGTCACTATAAGTCAGTGTGAAGTGGTGTGTTAATGAATGTCACTATAGATCAGTGTGAGGTAGTGTGTTAATGAATTTCACTGTAGATCAGTGTGAGGTGGTGTGTTTTGGTGGGAAGAATGAGGAGGCCACACATGACTTGGACAAGGGGGTGAAATTGTGTTGCTTTGTGCCTCCTGTGATATTCAGTGGAAGGTTAGCGGCGGCGGCAGCTGGTTGCGCCCCGCGGCACTGCACTGCCGGCAATGACGTCATCGCCGTGCGCAGCACCCCGGCTGCAACCCCTGACCTATCGCCGGACGATATGTCCGACAGCGTCAGGGGTCGTTCCTGCAGCCACGGCGACACCACTTAAAGGGCAGGTGTCAGGCGGCAACTTTTTATTTTGGCCAACTGCGAGCACCTGCCCCCTTCCCCTTTCTTCTTCGGGGTGTCGGCCGTGATCGCTGTCGGGCGCTCCTCTTGATCCGCCACCCCGCTCCCCGGTGGTCCAGCAGGGCCCCGGTGTGCGCAGTGCTAGGCCCCTCTGCTTTAATCAGGGAGGGAGGTCTGCTATGACACGGTGCTATGTGCCGGCGAGCGTGGCGCTGTTACACGAAGCACCGTGAAATTCACTGGTAGTGCCTCAAGAGGGAGGGGAGCACTTCCACTAGCACCCCGCCTCCTGCTTGGGGTGCTACCACTGAATTTAATGTGCAGGGGCACTAACTTTTTCAGGGGGCTAAAATTAGCCCCGGTGACGTTAGCGGCCCAAAGGGGGTGCCACCGAATTTCCCGAGTCTAAATGGGCTGGAGGAGCAGAGGGATCCAGGGACACAGATACACAAATCACTAAAAGCAGCAACACAGGTTAATAAGGCCATTAAAAAAAAAGTACTGGGGTACATTCCTAAAGGAGCCTTCTGTTCCGTGCCTAGGAGCTCTGAACCATGGCAAAGATTGGCTGGGACACGTTTCACACACGCCTCGAGATTAACCCACACGGCAACTTAACTTTCAGTGGAGAGAGACAAGAAAGACCAAAGTGCTGTTTGCCCCTCTCAGTGTGGCCCTGAAGGACTGTGTCCAGACTGGAGTTCAGTTCCCGCCGTACGATCCTCCCCAAGATTGTCCTTTCTGAGCTCCAGCCAGGTGATGCTAAACACTCAGGTGGGAAAGACAAAGATCTACAATGTGTTTAAAACAAAGCTGGTTTATTTGACATCTATCCAGAATATTAAACTCCAGCCCAGTTCCTGGAGTTATTAACATCAGCAGAAACAATCCCCACCTGTCAGAATGAACATGGTTCAGTCCTGGATGTGATTAACAGCAGCAACAACAGAATCCAACCCCTGCAGTCACTTGTGAACTCGCTGGTGTGTCAGCAGGTTGGATGAGCGAGTGAATCCCTTCCCACACTCCGAGCAGATGAACGGCCTCTCCCCAGTGTGAACTCGCTGGTGTGTCATCAGGTGGGATGAATTAGTGAATCCCTTCCCACACTCCGAGCAGGTGAACGGCCTCTCCCCAGTGTGAGTGCGCTGGTGTATAGTAAGCTCAGATGATCGCCTGAACCCAGACCCGCAGCGAGAGCACCTGAACGGTCTCTCATCAGTGTGAACACGTTGATGGCGTATCACTTCCCTGGAACTTTTAAAGCACTTCACACAGTCTGGGCATTTGAAAGGTCTCTCATCAGTGTGAACTCGCTGGTGTGTCAGCAGGTGGGTTGAACTAGTGAATCCCTTCCCACACTCAGGGCAGGTGAACGGCCTCTCCCCAGTGTGAGTGCGCTGGTGTATAGTGAGCTCAGATGACTGCCTGAACCCAGTCCCGCAGTGAGAGCACCTGAACGGTCTCTCGTCAGTGTGAACACGTTGATGGCGTATCAGTTCCCAGGAAGTTTTAAAGCACTTCCCACAGTCCGAGCAGTTAAAAGTTCTCTCATCAGTTTGAACTCGCTGGTGTCTCAGCAGGTTGGATAACTGAGTGAATCCCTTCCCACACTCAGAGCAGGTGAATGGTCTCTCTCCAGTGTGAACATGCTGGTGTGTCAGCAGGTTGGATGAATTAGTGAATCCCTTCCCACACTCAGAGCAGTTGAACGCCCTCTGCCCAGTGTGAATGCGCTTGTGTCTCGATAGGCCAGAGGGATGCCTGAAGCCTCGGCCACACGCAGAACACGTGTACGGTTTCTCCCCGCTGTGAACGATGCTTTTTGCTTCCATGTTCAGAGGCCGGTGATATTCAGATCCGATGAGTCGAGTGACTCTGTCAGATCTTGAAGTGATGTTTGGTTTGAGCTTACCGTCTGTAAATCCTCCCCTTCCAGTGCCCTGTAAAATTAATTTAAAACAGGGAGCGTGAGAGACAACCCACAAGAAAACAAAGGCAGGTTGTGAAATTGAGCTCAGTGAATCTGGTCATTTATGGGACCGGCACTAGAAAAAAGTGACCATGAAAGCTGCTGGATTGTCATAAAAACCCAACTGGTTCACTAACGTCCTTCAGGGAAGGGAATCCGCCACCTGGTCTGGGCCTACACAAGACTCTGGCCTCTATGGGAGGGGAGAGAGAGAGGGAGGTGGGAGGGGGAGGGGGCGAAGGAAAGGAACTTTATACATCTGCAACTCGACCAGAACTTTGATAAAACCTCCAAAACCCGCGACCTCCACCACCTAGAAGGACAAGGGCAGCTGTTGTATGGGAGCACCATCACATCCAAGTTCCCCTCCAAGTCTCACATCATCCTGACTCAGATATATTCATCGTTGCTGGGTCATAATCCTGGAACTCCTCACCAAACAACATTGTGGGAATACCTTCACCACACAGACCGCAGTAGTTCAAGAAGGCGACTCACCACCCCCTTCTCAACGGGAAACTGGGGATTGGCAATATTTGCTGCTCTTGCGAGCTACACCCACATCCCAAGAATGAATTATAACAAATCTGTAGATGTAAACTGGATTAAAAGCCTGTACAGAAATACTTGTTCCTAAAACAATACTCTTTTACATTGCATTAGGAGAGCGAGGAGGGGCCATGAAATAACACTGGCGAGCAAAATAAAGGAAAATCCTAAGGTGTTTTATAAGTATATTAAGGGCAAGAGGATAACTAGGGAAAGAGTAGGGCCCTTTAGGGACCAAAGTGGCAATCTGTGTGTGGAGCCAGAAGATGTAGGTGGGGTTTTAAATTAATTTTTTGCATCTGCGTTCACTATGGAGAAGGACGATGTAGACATAGAAATCGGGCAGGTGGACTGTGATATACTTGAACATATTAGCATCGAGAGGGAGGAGGTACTAACGGTTTTAGCAGGCTTAAAAGTGGATAAATCCCCAGGCCCGGACAAGATGTATCCCAGGCTGCTGTGTGAGGCAAAGGAGGAGATTGCAGGGGCTCTGACACAAATTTTCAGAACCTCTCTGGCCACAGGAGATGTGCCAGAGGACTGGAGAACAGCTAACGTAGTACCATTATTCAAGAAGGGTAGTAGGGATTGATGCGCTATCAACAATACCAAAAGCTACGAGATGGACTTACATGAAGTAGGCTTTTATTGACTAAGAACTAGAGCATGCCTCTGCTAGTGAATCCATCCTAAGAGCTCCCGGGGGAAGGGTGGTGAGTCACCTTTATACCCGGGCTTAGGGGTGGAGCCAGGGGCTGAGACATGCCTGGACTTGTACAGGGTTAACAGTGGTTTACCACACAGGCATGTACAGGTTAACAGTGGTTTACCACATTCACCCCTCGTTTAAAAAAGAGTCCGGCGGGGTGAAGTGTTTCAAAAGTTCGTATACGAAAGTCTCTCTGGGGGTCTTCTCTGCCGTAATGACCTTCGTGGTGCCGGTTGCGGCGGTTCTTTGCCCGCGGCCGCTTCTCGCGTGGGACGGAGCACTGGCGTGTCGTCCTCTCGGGGTAGGGATGGCACCGGCATGTCGTCAGTTCGTGGTAGACACCCCGGTGGTGCGTCGTGGGTAGTGGTGGTGGGTGGAGGTAGTGGATGGTGATCGATGGTGTTTCGGGTGGTACCTGAGGGTGCGAGGTCTCGAATTGAGACTGTGTCCTCCCGCCCATCAGGATACGCCACGTAGGCGTACTGTGGGTTGGCGTGGAGGTGGTGAACCTTTTCGACCAGGGGGTCCGTCTTATGGCTCCTCACGTGTTTCCTGAGCAGGACGGGTCCCGGAGATGTCAGCTATGGCGGTAGTGATGTCCCCGAGGTGGATTTCCTGGGGAAGACGAAGATCTTCTCGTGAGGGATGGCGTTTGTGGCAGTACAGAGCAGTGATCGTATGGAGTGGAGCGCATCGGGGAGGACATCTTGCCAGTGGGAGATTGGGAGGCCCTTGGATTTTAGGGCGAGCATGGCGGTCTTCCATACCGTTGCGTTCTCCCTCTCTGCCTGTCCGTTACCCCGGGGGTTGTAGCTGGTAGTCCTGCTCATGGCTATGCCCTTCTCGAGCAGGTACTGGTGCAGCTCGTCGCTCATGAACGACGAGCCCGTCGCTGTGGATGTAATTGGGGAAGCCAAATATGGCGAACAGGTCGTGGAGGCACCTGATGACTGTGGCGCTGGGCAGGGGAAACGGGAGTACTCGTCAATAATATTGAGGAAGTACGTGTTGCGGTCAGAGGAGGGAAGGGGCCCCTTGAAATCGACGCTGAGACGTTCGAAGGGGCGGGTGGCTTTAATCAGGTGTGCCCTGTCTAGCCTATAAAAATGCGGTTTGCATTCGGCGCAGACCTGGCAATGCTCCTGACCTCCTCGATGGAGCAAGGCAGGTTGCGAGCTTTAATAAAGTGGAAGAACCTGGTGACCCCCGGGTGGCAGAGATCATTGTGGAGGGTCCGTAGCCTATCGACTTGTGCGTTGGCACATGTCCCACGGGATAGGGCGTCTGAGGGCTCATTAAGTTTCCCGGGCCGGTATAAGATATCGTAGTTGTAGGTGGATAACTCGATCCTCCACCGCAATATCTTATCATTTTTGATTTTCCCCCTTTGTCTGTTGTTAAACATAAATGCTACTGACCGTTGGTCAGTGAGCAGGGTGAAACGTTTACCAGCCAGGTAATGCCTCCAGTGCCGTACAGCCTCCACTATCGCCTGGGCCTCCTTCTCGACTGAGGAGTGTCGAATTTCGGGGCCCTGGAGGGTCCGTGAAAAGAAGGCCACGGGTCTCCCCGCCTGGTTAAGGGTTGCGGCTAGGGCGAAGTCGGATGCATCGCTCTCCACTTGGAAAGGGATGGACTCATCCACTGCGTGCATTGTGGCCTTCGCAATGTCCTCTTTTATGAGGGTGAAGGCCGCACGGGCCTCTGCCGTCAGGGGGAAGGAGGTTGACTTGATGAGGGGCCGGGCTTTGTCCGCATAGTTGGGCACCCACTGGGCGTAGTAAGAGAAGAACCCTAGGCATCTCTTCAGGGCTTTTAGGCAGTGGGGGTGGGGGGGGGGGGGGGGGGCGGTAGTTCCAGGAGGGGGCGCATTCGGTCGGGGTCGGGGCCGATGACTCCGTTATCCACCACGCAGCCAAGAATAGCGAGGCGCGCGGTGCGGAACATACATTTTTCTCTGTTGTATGTCAGATTCAGCCGTTGGGCCGTACGGAGGAATTTTTCTAGGTTGGCGTCGTGGTCCTGCCGGTCATGGCCGCAGATGGTGACGTTGTCTAGATAGGGGAAGGTGGCCTGCAGCGCGTTCTGGTCAACCATCCGGTCCATCTCCCTTTGGAAGACCGAGACCCCGTTGGTGACGCCGAAGGGGACTCGGAGGAAGTGGTAGAGGCGACCGTCAGCCTCGAAGGCCGTGTACTGGCGGTCCCCAGACCTGATGGGGAGCTGGTGGTATGCCGACTTCAGATCAATCATCGAGAATACCCGGTATTGTGCTATCTGGTTGATCATGTCAGATATGCGGGGAAGTGGGTATGCGTCTAATTGCGTGTATCGATTGATCGTCTGGCTGTAATCAATAACCAGGCGCTGTTTTTCGCCGGTCTTTACTACCACCATTTGGGCTCGCCATGGGCTGGTGCTGCCCTCGATAATCCCTTCCCTCAGGAGTCTTTGTACTTCTGATTTAATAAAGCTCCTATCCCCGGCACTGTACCGCCTGCTTTTAGTAGCAATTGGCTTGCAGTCTTTGGCGAGATTAGCGAACAACGGGGGGGGGGGGGTTTGACCTTCAGGGTGGACAGGCTGCATACTTTGCGCGGCACCGTGTTTAAATTCTGCTGGCTGCAGACAGTAAGTGGGGGCAGGGGCCCGCCATATGCCATCGTGACGCTCTCCAGATGGCACTGGAAGTCTAATCCTAGCAGTACGGGAGCGCAGAGCTGTGGCAGGATGAGGAATTTAAACTCTCTGTACTCCACGCCGTTCACTGTCAGAGTCGCTACACAGTAGCCGCCGACGTCCGCCGTATGGGATTTTGAGGCCATAAAGACCTGGTGGCGTGTGCGCATAACCAATAGGGAGTAGCGTCGCACCGTGTCGGGGTGGATGAAGCTCTCCGTGCTTCCGCAGTCGAAAAGGCAATTTGTGGCATGGCCATTTACCTTTACGTTCATCATGGACCTGGCTAGTTGATGGGGCCTAGATTGGTCCAGGGTGATGGAGGCCATCGTCGAGGTCGGTGGGTTGCTGTAGTATTCGCCCGCGCCGAGGGCCTGGTCCCGAGATGGTGTCCAAGATGGTGGCTCCCCCTCGGCTGGTGGTGTCCAAAATGGCGGCCCGCACGGCTCACACGTGGTTGGTGGGGTCCAAAATAGCAGCCTGTACGGTTCACACGTGGCGCTGCTGGAATTGGGGGTCGATTTCGCCTTGCACACTCTCGCGTAGTGGCCTTTCTTGCCGCATTTGGAGCAGGTCGCGTCCTTTGCTGGGCATTGCTGTCTGGGGTGCTTGGCCTGGCCGCAGAAGTAGCATTTCTGGCCTCTGGTCATTGCAGCTGTAGTTGGGCTGCTGGCGGCTTGTGGCCTTACCGGGTCCCAAGATGGCTGCTCCCGTGGCATCCACGTGGCCACCCGGTCAGGGGGGTAGGCGTCCATGTTCTGGAGGGCCACGTCTAACGAGTTAGCGAGGGCCACCGTCTTCTGCAGGTCGAGCCCCTTCTGTTCCAGCAGCCTCTGCCGAGTATAGTTGGACCTGATGCCGGCTAAGTAGGCGTCTTGGATCAGGTCTTCCGTGCATTCCTTGGCCGTCACCGCTTTGCAATTACAGTCCCGGCCGAGGACTCTCAGTGCCAGTAAATATTCAGCGCCCGATTCCCCGGGGCGCTGTTTTTGGGTAGCCAGGTGTCTGGCGTAGACCTCGTTAACAGGCTTCACGTATTGTTCCTTTAGCGTCGCGATGGCGGCCGCGTAAGTAGTGGCGTCTCGGATGATCGAGTAGACTCGGTGGCTCACCCGTGAGTACAAGACAAGCCGTTTCGCGTCATCTGTAGTGACGGTAGTGCTGGAGGCCTCCAGGAAGGCTTCGAAACAGCTCAGCCAGTGTTCAAAGTTATTGGCTGCATCTGCTGCTTGAGGATCCAGGTCTAAACGTTCCGGCTTCAAGATTTGCTCCATGTTGAAAATTAGTCAATAAAATTGATGCGCTATCAACAATACCAAAAGCTACGAGATGGACTTATATGAAGTAGGCTTTTATTGACTAAGAACTAGAGCATGCCTCTGCTAGTGAATCCATCCTAAGAGCTCCCGGGGGAAGGGTGGTGAGTCACCTTTATACCCGGGCTTAGGGGTGGAGCCAGGGGCTGAGACATGCCTGGACTTGTACAGGGTTAACAGTGGTTTACCACACAGGCATGTACAGGTTAACAGTGGTTTACCACAGGGATAAACCAGGGAATTACAGGCCAGTGAGCCCAACATCAGTGGTAGGGAAATTATTGGAAAAAATTCTGAGGGACAGAATTAGTCTCCACTTGGAGAGGCAAGGATTAATCAGGGACAGTCAGCATGGCTTTGTCAAGGGAAGATCATGTCTGACCAATTTGATTGAATTTCGAGGGGGTGACTAGGTGTGTGGATGAGGGTAGTGCAGTGGATGTGGCATACATGGATTTCAGTAAGGCTTTCGATAAAGTCCCGCATAGGAGACTGGCCAAGAAGGTAAGAGCCCATGGGATCCAGGGTGCCTTGGCACATTGGATCCAAAACTGGCTTAGTGGCAGAAGGCAGAGGGTGATGGTCGAAGGTTGTTTTTGTGACTGGAAGCCTGTGTCCAGTGGGGTACCGCAGGAATCGGTACTGGGTCCCTTGCTGTTTGTGGTCTACATTAATGATTTGGATGTGAATGTAAAAGGTATGATCAGTAAGTTTGCAGATGACATGAAAATTGGTGGGGTGGTAAATAGCGAGGAGGGTAGCTTCAGTCTGCAGGACGATATAGATGGGTTGGTCAGATGGGCAGAACAGTGGCAAATGGAAATTAACCCTGAAAAGTGTGAGGTGATGCATTTTGGAGGGGCTAACAAGGCAAGGGAATATACAATGAATGGTAGGACCCTAGGAAAGACAGAGGAACCTTGGTGTGCATGTACATAGATCCCTGAAGGCAGCAGAACAGGTGGATAAGGTGGTTAAAAAGGCATATGGGATACTTATATTCTATGCCTCGGCTAATGAAGGCAAGAGCAGGGAGGTTATGATGGAGCTGTACAAAACACTGGTTAGGCCACAGCTGGAATACTGTGTACAGTTCTGGTCGCCACACTATCGGAAGGATGTGATTGCTTTGGAGAGGGTGCAGAGGAGATTCACCAGGATGTTACCTGGGCTGGAGCGCTTCAGCTATGAAGAAAGACTGGACAGGCTGGGGTTGTTTTCCTTGGAGCAGAGAAGGCTGAGGGGGGACCTGATTGAGGTGTACAAAATTATGAGGGGCATAGATAGGGTAGATAGAAAGGAACCTTTTCCCTCAGTAGAGGGGTCGATAACAAGGGGGCATAGAGTCAAGGTAAGGGGCAGGAGGTTTAGAGGGGATTTGAGGAAGAACTTTTTCACCCAGAGGGTGGTTGGAATCTGGAGCTCACTGCCTGAAAGGGTGGTAGAGGCAGGAACCCTCACAACATTCAAGAAGCATTTGGATAAGCACTTGAAATGCCATAGCATACAAGGCTACAGACCAAATGCTGGAAAATGGGATTAGATTAGACAGGGCTTGATGGCCGGCGTGGACACGATGGGCAGAAGGGCCTCTTTCTGTGCTGTATAACTCTATGACTCTATGTACAGACAGTGTCTGTTTAACAACCTAATCTCCCCAAGAATCCACCTCCCTTGACAGTCTCACATTGCAAATTGTTGGGTCCTCCTGGGCTCAGAAGTACTGGTGGTTAAACCCAGCAGCTTCTCCTCCATCTCCACTCCAGCTCAAACTAAAGCATAGAAACATACAAACATAGAAGATAGGAGCAGGAGTAGGCCATTCGGCCCCTCTAGCCTGCTCCGCCATTCAACGCAATCATGGCTGATCATCTAATTCAGTACCCGGTCACTGCTTTCTCCCTATACCCCTTGATCCCTTTAGCCTTAAGAAATATATCCAACTCCTTCTTGAATATATTTAACGTATTGGCCTCTACTGCCTTCTGTGGTAGAGAATTCCACAGGTTCACCACTCTCTGGGTGAAAAAATTCCTCCTCATTTCTGTCCAAAATGGCTTACCCCGTATCCTTAGACTGTGACCCCTGGTTCTGGACTCCCCGACCATTGGGAACATCCTTCCAGCATCTAGTCTGTCCAGTCCCGTCAGAATTTTATAAGTTTCAATGAGATCCCCTCATTCTTCTAAACTCCAGTGAGTACAAGCCCAAGCATCCCAATCTCTCCTCATACATCATTCCTGCCATCCCAGGTATCAGCCTGGTGAATCTTCGTTGAACTCCTTCCACGGCAAGAACATCCTTCCTCAGATAAGGCGACCAAAACTGCACACAATACTCACGATGTGGTCTCACCAAGGCCCTGTACAACTGCAGCAAGACATCCTTGTTCCTGTACTCAAAACCTCTTGCTACGAAGGCCAACATACCATTTGCCTTCTTAACTGCCTGCTGCACCTGCATGCTTACCTTCAGCGACTGGTGCACAAGGACACCCAGGTCTCGTTGCACCTCCCCTTCTCCCAATCTATTGCCATTCAGATAATAATCCACCTTCCTGTTTTTGCCACCAAAGTGGATAACCTCGCATTTATCCACATTATACTGCATCTGCCATGCTTCTGCCTAATCACCCAACCTGTCCAAATCATACTGGAGTTTTTCGGCATCCTCCTCACACACGCCCACCCTGCTTTGTGTCGTCTGCAAACTTGGAGATGTTACATCTAGTTCCCTCGCCTAGATCATTTATATATATTGTGAATAGCTGGGGTCCTAGGACCGATCCCTGCGGTACCCCACTAGTCACTGCCTGCCACTCGGAAAAAAGAGCCATTTATTCCAACTCTTTTCCTGTCTGCCACCCAGTTCTCTATCCAAGTCAGTACCTTGCCCCCAATCCCATGTGCCTTAACTTTACACGCTAATCTCTTATACGGTACCTAATCGAAAGCCTTCTGAAAGTCCAAATACACCATATCCACTGGTTCTCCCTTATCTATTCTACCAGTTACATCCTCAAAAAATTCCAGTAGATTAGTCAAGCATGATTTACCTTTTGTAAATCCATGTTGACTTTGTCCGATCCTGTCACTGTTTTCCAAGTGCTCTGCTATTACATCTTTTATAATGGACTCTAGCATTTTCCCCGTTTTCTGTCGGCCACCTTTTTTGAATAGTGGGGTAATATTAGCTACCCTCCAATGCATGGGAACTGTTCCAGAGTCTACCGAATTTTGGAAGATGACCAGCAATGCATCTACTATTTCTAGGGCTACTTCCTTAAGTACCCGAGGATGTCGATTATCAGGCCCTGGGGATTTATCGGCCTTCAATCCCATCAATTTCCCTAACACCATTTCCCTACAAATACTGATTTCTTTCAGTTCCTCCCTCTCATTAGACCCTATGCTCCCCGACATCTCTGGAAGGTTATTTGTGTCCTCCTTTGTGAAGACAGAACCAAAGTATGTATTTAATTGGCCTGCCATTTCTTTGTTCCCCATTATAAATTCCCCTGATTTTGACTGCAAGGGACCTGTGCTTGACTTCACCAATCTTTTTCTCTTCACATATCTACAGTTAGTTTTTATGTTCCCTGAAAGCTTACTCTCATACTCTATTTTCCCCCTCTTAATTAATCCCTTTGTCCACCTTTGCTGAATCCTAAACTGCTCCCAATCCTCAGGTTTACTGCTTTTTCTGGCCAATTTATATGTCCTCTCCTTGGATCTTATGCTATCCCTAATTTCCCTTGTTAGCCACAGTTGAGTCACCTTTTTTGTTTTATTTTTAATGCCAAACAGGGATGAACAAATTCTGTAGTTCATCCATGCGATCTTTGAATGTTTGCAATTGCCTATCCACCATCAAGCCTTTGAGTAACATTCCCCAATCAATCCTACCTAACTCGCGCCTCATACCATCGTAGTTTCCTTTATTTAAATTCAGGACCCTAGTCTCTGAGTCAACTACTTCACTCTCCATCTTAATGAAGAATTCTATCATGTTATGATCGCTCTGACCCAAGGGGCCTCGCACAAGATTGCTAATTAATCCTTTCTCATTACATAATACCCAGTCTAAAATGGCCTGATCTCCAGCTGGTTTCTCGACATATTGGTCCAGGAAACCATCCAGGAATTCCTCCTCCACAGTATATGGTTACTAATTTGGTTAGCCCAATCTATATGTAGATTAAAGTCACCCATGATAACTGCTGTGCCCTTATTGCACACGTCTCTAATTTCCCGTTTAATGCCATCCCCAACCTCCGCATTACTATTTGGCGGTCTGTATAACACTCCCACTAACGTTTTCTGCCCCTTGGTATTTCTCAGCTCTACCCATACAGATTCCACATCATCAGAGCTAATATCCTTCCTTTCAATTGTGTTAATCTCCTCTTTAAAAAGCAATGCTACCCCACCTCCTTTTCCTTTTTGCCTATCTTTCCTGAATATTGAATACCCCTGGATGTTGAGTTCCCAGCCTTGGTCACCCTGGAGCAATGTTTCCGGAATCCCAATCATATCATATCCGTTTACCTCTATTTGCGCAACTAATTCCTCCACCTTATTACGAATGCTCCTCGCATTAAGACACAAGGCCTTCAGGCTTGTTTTTTTAACACTCTTACACCTTTTAGAATTATTATTTACTGTGGCTAGGTTTGATTTAAACCCATGATTTCTCTGACCGCCACCTTTGGTTTTTCTCCTTCCTGTCTTTTGCTTCTATCCTTGTTTCCCTTTCCTCTGTCTCCCTGCTCAGGTTCCCAACCCCCTGCCATTTTAGTTTAAACCCTCCCCTAGAGCACTAGCAAACACTCCCCCTAGGACATCGGTCCCGGTCCTGCCCAGGTGCAAACCGTCCGGTTTGTACTAGCCCCACCTCCCCCAGAACCAGTTCCAATGTCCCAGGAATTTGAATCCCTCCCCCTTGCACCATTCCTCTAGCCACATAGTCATCTGAAATATTCTTCTATTTCTACTCTGACTAGCACGTGGCACTGGTAGCAATCCTGAGATTACTACCTTGGAGGTCCTATTTTTAAATTTACCTCCTAACTCCCTATATTCATCTTTTAGGACCTCATCCCGTTTTGTACCTATATCGTTGGTACCTATATGCACCACGACAACTAGCTGTTCACCCTCCCCTTCCAAAATGTTCTGCAGCCGCTCTGGAGACATCCTTGACCCTTGCACCAGGAGGCAACATACCATCCTGGAGTCACATTTGTGGCTGCAGAAACGCCTATCTGTTCCCCTTACAATAGAATCCCCTATTACTATAGCTCTCCCACTCTTTTTCCTCCCGTCCTGTGCAGCAGAACCACCCACGGTGCCAGGAATTTGGCTGCTGCTGCCTTCCCGATAAGCCATCCTCCCCAACAATATCCAAAGCGGCATATCTGTGAGAGGGGGATGGTCACAGGGGACCCCTGCACTACCTGCCTGTGCCTACTACTCTGCCTGGTGGCCACCCATTCTCTTCCTGCCTGTGCAGCCTTTACCTGCGGTGTGACCAACTCCCTAAACGTGCTATCCACGACGTCCTCAGCATTGCGAATGCTCCAGTATGTATCCACTCGCAGCTCCAGCGCCGCAATGCGGTCTGTCAGTAGCTGCAGCTGGATACACTTCCCGCACACATGGTCGTCAGGGACACAGGAAGTGTCCCTGATTTCCCACATAGTGCAGGAGTAGCATACCACGGCACAGAGCTCTCCTGCCATGCCTTACTTTTAATTTAATTTGAATGAATTAAAGGGTGAGGCAGGTATGGAAGCCTCAGCCTTTGCAATTGTCCAACAGGTTTGAGGTTCTTGCGGCCTGTATGGATGAAAGCGGTGGCTGCAGGGTGGATGAGCAAACTGACCGTGGCACCGAGGTACAGGAAGCGATTCAAGCGGGGGGAGTTAATAGGAATATAGTGGTAATAAGGGATAGCATAGTCAGGGCAATAGATACAGTTCTCTGCGGCCAAGAGCGAGAGTCCAGATGGCTGTGTTGCCTGCCCGGTGCCAGGGTTCAGGATATCTGCGCTGGGCTAGAGAGGAACTTGCAGTGGGATGGGGAGGAGCCAATGGTCGTGGCCCATGTAGGTACCAACACAGTTAGAACTAGGAAAGCAGTTCTGCTGAGAGACTGAGCAGCTAGGGGCTAAATTAAAAAGCAGAACCTCAAGGGTAATAATGTCTGCATTATTACCTGAGCCACGAGCAAATTGGCATAGGGTAAATCAAATTAGAGAGATGAATGCGTGGCTCATAGACTGGTGTGGGAGAAATGGGTTTCGATTCCTGGGGCACTGGCACCACACTGGGGAAAGTGGGATCTGTATCGTTGGGGCGGTCTTCACTTGAACCGTGCTGGGACCAGTGTTCTGGCGAGTCATATAACTAGGGCGGTAGAGAGGGTTTTAAACTAAATAGTGGGGGCAAGGGATCAAATTTGGGAAGATGTGGTAAATCAAAGAGTAGAGACAAGGCAATAGAGAAAGGTATTAATATGGGAAATGATAAACAGACCGTGACAGGAAGGGATAGAGAGGACAAATCTAAGAGTAAATCAACAGTTAAGGCTAGAGGTTACAAAAATAAAAGGACAAAACTAAAGGCTCTGCATCTGAATGCACGTAGCATTCAAAACAAAACAGATGAACTGATGGCGCAAATAGGAATAAATAAGTATGATCTGATAGCCATTACAGAAACATGGCTGCAGGATGACAGACTGGGACCTGAATATTGAAGAGTACGTGACATTTAGGAAGGACAGAAAGCTAGGAAAAGGTGGAGGGGTGGCTCTGTTAATTAATGATGGTATTAGCACAATAGAGAGGGATGACCTAAGTTCAGGAAACCAGGATGTAGAAGCGGTTTGGGTAGAGATGAGAAATGATAAAGGCAAGAAGTCACTTGTGGGAGTGGTGTACAGGCCCCCTAACAGTAACCACACGGTAGGATGGAGTATGAAGGAAGAAATAATGGGAGCTTGTCTGAAAGGTACGGCAATAATCATGGGGAATTTAATCTACATAGAGACCAGAAAAATCAGATGGGCAAAGGTAGCCTAAATGAGGAGTTCATAGAATGTTTTCAGGATAGTTTCTTACAACAGCACGTTCTAGAGCCAACCAGAGAGCAGACTATACTAGACCTGGTATTGTGCAATGAGATAGGATTAAAGACCTCATGGTGAAGGAGCCCCTAGGTGGCAGCGATCATAATATGATTGAATTTTACCTTCAGTTTGAGGGAGAGAAGAATGGGTCAAAGACTAGCATTTTAAAATTAAATAAGGGCAATTATGAGGGCATGAAAGCAGAGCTAGTTAAAGTGAACTGGCAAATTAGGTTAAGGGACAGGTCAATTGAGATGCAGTGGGAGACATTTAAGGGGATATTTCAGAATACGCAGAATATATACATTCCAACGAGAAAGAAAAATTCCAAGGGGAGGACCCACCATCCATGGTTAACTAAAAAAATTAACAATAGTATCCAACTTAAAGAAAAAGCATATAATTGCGCAAAGATGGCTGGCAGGTCAGAAGATAGGACAGAATATAAAAAACAGCAAAGAGTGACTAAAAGATTAATAAGGAGAAAAATTAGAGTACGAGAGAAAGCTAGCTAGAAATATAAAAACAGTTAGTCAGAGTTTCTATAGATATTTAATAAAGAAAAGATTTAACAAAGTGAGTGCTGGTCCGATAAAAAGAGTGTCAGGGAATTAATAATGGAAAATAAGGAGATGGCAGTTGAATTGTACAGGTATTTTGTATCGGTCATCACCATAGAGGATACAAGTAACATCCCAGAAATAGCTGTAAATCAGGAAATGGAAGGGAGGAACCAGTGTGTGTCTGAGTCAATGGGACTCTCGCTGACCTTTCTCCCCAGTCCATCTCCAGCACCAATATGTATCTGAGTCAATGGGACTCTGACCGTTCTCCCCAGTCCATCTCCAGGACCAGTGTGTATCGGAGTCAATGGGACTCTCTCTGACCTTTCTCCCCATTCCATCTCCAGGACCAGTGTGTATCTGAGTCAATGGGACTCTCTCTGACCTTTCGCCCCAGTCCATCTCCAGGACCAGTGTGTATCTGAGTCAATGGGATTCTTTCTGACCTTTCTCCCCAGTCCATCTCCAGGACCAGTGTGTATCGGAGTCAATGGGACTCTGACCTTTCTCCCCAGTCCATCTCCAGGACCAGTGTGTATCTGAGTCAATGGGACTGACCTTTCTCCCCTGGTCGATCTCTGGAAGCTCTTTGAATCGGAAGAGTTCTCTCCAGTTGGTGCTCTCACAATCCTGTGTTGGTTCACCTGCTGTCGTTCCTCAGTCTACAATCCCTGTTTACTCTCAGCTGTGGACCTTTCTCAATCACTCAGTCTTTCACCGGGAGATCTAATTATGGCAGGACTGAAAATAACAACATGTATAGTGTGAAGTAATGTAATGTAGACTTTTCTTCAGCTTAATAAAAATAAAAGTTTGGGTCCGAGTGCTTCTGTCTGATGTTGTCCCTTTTCTCAGATCCCCGCCACGCCCGCCTGGGCTTCCAGCAAATCACCAAAGTTCTGGATAGAAATGTACAATTTCCCTGTGCTTTAGGCAAACCGAAGCTGGGCCCATCCTCCCCGGGTTACACACTGTGATCTCACTGGGCCCATCCTCCCCGGGTTATACACTGTCTGATCTCACTGGGCTCATCCTCCCCAGGTTTCACACTGTCTGATCACACTGGGCCAATCCTCCCCATGTTACACACTGTCTGATCTCACTGGGCCCATCCTCCCCGGGTTACACACTGTCTGATCTCACTGGGCCCATCCTCCCCGGGTTATACACTGCCTGATCTCACTGGGCCCATCCTCCCCGGGTTACACACTGTCTGATCTCACTGGGCTCATCCTCCCCGGGTTAGACACTGTCTGATCTCACTGGGCCCATCCTCCCCGGGTTATACACTGTCCGATCTCACTGGGCCCATCCTCCCCGGGTTACACACTGTCTGATCTCACTGGGCCCATCCTCCCCGGGTTACACGCTGTCTGATCTCACTGGGCCCATCCTCCCCGGGTTACACACTGTCTGATCTCACTGGGCCCATCCTCCCCGGGTTATACACTGTCCGATCTCACTGGGCCCATCCTCCCTGTGTTACAGACTGTCTGATCTCACTGGGCCCATCCTCCCCGGGTTATACACTGTCCGATCTCACTGGGCCCATCCTCCCCGGGTTACACACTGCCTGATCTCACTGGGCCCATCCTCCCCGGGTTACACACTGTCTGATCTCACTGGGCCCATCCTCCCCGGGTTATACACTGTCCGATCTCACTGGGCCCATCCTCCCCGGGTTACACACTGCCTGATCTCACTGGGCCCATCCTCCCCGGGTTACACACTGTCTGATCTCACTGGGCCCATCCTCCCCAGGTTACACACTGTCTGATCTCACTGGGCCCATCCTCCCCGGGTTACATACTGTCTGATCTCACTGGGCCCATCCTCCCCGGGTTACACACTGCCTGATCTCACTGGACCCATCCTCCCCGGGTTACATACTGTCTGATCTCACTGGGCCCATCCTCCCCGGGTTACACACTGCCTGATCTCACTGGGCCCATCCTCCCCAGGTTACACACTGTCTGATCTCACTAGGCCCATCCTCCCCGGGTTACACACTGTCTGATCTCACTGGGCCCATCCTCCCCGGGTTATACACTGTCTGATCACACTGGGCCCATCCTCCCCGGGTTACACACTGTCTGATCTCACTGGGCCCATCCTCCCCGGGTTACACACTGTCTGATCTCACTGGGCTCATCCTCCCCGGGTTACACACTGTCTGATCTCACTGGGCCCATCCTCCCCGGGTTATACACTGTCTGATCTCACTGGGCCCATCCTCCCCGGGTTACACGCTGTCTGATCACACTGGGCCCATCCTCCCCGGGTTACACACTGTCTGATCTCACTGGGCCCATCCTCCCCGGGTTACACACTGTCTGATCTCACTGGACCCATCCTCCCTGGGTTACACACTGTCTGATCTCACTGGGCCCATCCTCCCTGTGTTACACACTGTCTGATCTCACTGGACCCATCCTCCCTGGGTTACACACTGTCTGATCTCACTGGGCCCATCCTCCCCAGGTTACACAATCATAGAAATTTACTGCACAGAAGGCCGCCATTTGGCCCATCTTGTCTGAGCCGGCTGACAAAGATCTATCCACTCTAATCCCACTTTCCAGCACTTGGTCCGTAGCCTGGTAGCTTACGGCACTTCAAGTGCATATCCAACCAGTTTTTAAACGTGATGAGGTTCTCTGCCTCTAGCACCCTTTCAGGCAGCGAGTTCCAGACCTCCACCACCCTCGGTGTAAAAAAACTCACCTCAAAACCCCTCTAATCCTTTGACCATCTGCTTTAAATCTATGCCCCCCTGATTATTGACCCTTCTGCTAAGGGAAATAGGTCTTTCCTCTCCACTCTATCTAGGTCCCATATAATTTGATGCACCTCAATCGAGTCTCCCCTTGGCCTTCTGCGTTCCAAAGAAAACAACCCAGCCTATCCAATCTTTCCACATAGCAAAAATTCCCCAGCCCAGGCAAAATCCCCGTAAGTCTCCTCTGCACCCTCTAATGCAATCACATCCTTCCTGTAATGTGTTGACCAGAACTGCACGCAGTATTCTAGCTGCGGCCTAGCTATACAGTTCACGCATTACCTCCCAGCTCTTATATTCTATGCCTCAGCTATTAAAGACCTTTCTCCCCTGTCCATCCACTAGAGGGTGCAGAGCAGATGTAATTTTTTTCACCCAGAGGGTGGTGGGGGTCTGGAACTCACTGTCTGAAAGGATGGTAGAGGCAGAGACCCTCAGCACATTTAAAAAGTACTTGGGTGTACACTTGAAGAGCCGTAACCTACAGGGCTGTGGAGCAAGAGTCTGCAGGACGGGTTCATGGAATCCATTCGGGACAGTTTCCTGGAACAAAATGTCATGGAACCAACAATGTTAGAACTTGTATTGTGTAATAAGACAGGGTTAATTAGCAACCTCATAGTAAAGGATCCACTGGGGCAGAGTGATCATAATATGTTAGAACTTCACATTAATTTTGAGAGGGACTTGCCTCAGTCCGAAACTAGTGTCTTAAACTTAAATAAAGCCAATTACATAGGTATGAGGGGAGAGTTGGCGGAGGTAGATTGGAAAAATAGATTAAATGGTATGGCGGTAGATAAGCAGTGGCTAGCATTTAAAGAAATATTTCATAATTCTCAACTAAAATACATTCCATTGAGAAACAAACTCCACGGGAAGTGATCCAACCATGGCTAACTAAAGAAGGTAAGGATAGCATTAGATTGAAAGAAGCTTATAATGTTGTAAAGAATAATAGTAAGCCTGAGGATTGAGAGTTTCAGAAACCAGCAAAGATTGACCAAAAATTGATAAAAAAGGGAAAAAATGCAATGACAGAAAACGAGCAAGAAATCTAAAAGCAGATTGCTAGATTATTTACAAGTATGTAGCAAGGGAGAGAGTAGCAAAAGTAAACATTGGTCCCTTAGAGGCTGAGACAGGAGAAATTATTATGGGGAAGAAGGAAATGGCAGAAACGTTAAACAAATATTTTGTATCTGTCTTCACAGTAGAAGACACAAAAAGCAGACCAAAAATGGTGGGGAACCAAGGGTCTAATGAGGGTGAGGAACTGAACATAATTCATATAAGTAGAGAAAGTACTAGAGAATCTAATAGGACTGAAAACCGACAAATCCCCTGGACCCGACGGCCTACATCCTAGGGTTGTAAAAGAGGTGGCTGAAGAGACAGTGGATACATTGGTTTTGATCTTCCAAAATTCCCTAGATTCTGGAATGGTCCCAGCGGATTGGAAGGTCACAATTCAAGAAAGGAGGGGAGAGAGAAAACAGGGAACTACAGGCCAGTTAGCCCATCAGTCATTCGGAAAACACTGGAATCCAGTGTTAAGGAAGTGGTATCAGGGCACTTAGAAAAATCCTAACATGATTAGGCAGAGTCAACATGGTTTTATGAAAGGGAAATCATGTTTGACAAATTTATTAGAGTTTTTGATGATGTTACTAGCAGGGTAGATAAAGTGGAACCAGTGGATGTAGTATATTTAGATTTCCAAAAGGCAGTCGATAAGGTGTCACATAAAAGGTTATTGCACAAGATTCGGGCTCATGGGGTTGGGGGTAATATAGTAGCATAGATCAAGGATTGGTTAACAGACAGAAAACAGAGAGTAGGGATAAACGGATCTTTTTCAGGTTAGCAGGCTGTAACTAGTGGGGTGCCGCAAGGATCAGTGTTGGGGCCTCAGCTATTTACAATCTACATTAATGACCTAGATGAAGGGACCGAGTGTAATGTATCCAAGTTTGCTGATGATACAAAGCTAGGTGGGACAGTAAGCTGTGAGAACACAGAGTCTGCAAAGGGATACAGATAGACTAAGTGAGTGGGCAGTAAGGTGGCAGATGGAGTGTAATGTGGGGAAATGAGAGGTAATCTCATTGAAATATACAAGATTCTGAAGGGGATTGACAGGGTAGATGCTGCGAGGTTGTTTCCCCTGGCTGGAGTGTCTAGAACTAGGGGGCATAGTCTCACAACGTGGACCACTTTCCATACCTCGGGTGCCTACTGTCAACAAGGACAGACGTCGATGACGAAGTCCAACACCGCCTTTAGTGTGTCAGTGCAGCCTGAGGAAGAGTGTGTTTGAAGACCAGGACCTCAAACCCCGCACTAAGCTCATGGTCTACAGAGCAGCAGTGATACCCGCCCTGCTGTATGCCTCAGAGACATGGACCATGTACAGCAGGCACCTCAAAGCACTGGAGAGGTACCACCAACGCTGCCTCCCCAAGATCCTGCAAATCCATTGGCAGGTTGGCGCACCAACGTCGGTGTTCTCGCTCAGGCCAACATCCCCAGCATCGAAGCTTTGACCACGCTCGATCAGCTCCGATGGACGGGTCACATTGTCCGCATGCCCGATATGAGACTCCCAAAACAAGCGCTCGACTCGGAGCTCCGGCACGGCAAGAGAGCCCCAGGTGAGCAGAGGAAACGCTTCAAGGACACCCTCAAAGACTCCTTGAAAAAGTGCAACATCCCCACCGACACCTGGGAATCCCTGGCCCAAGACCGCACAAAGTGGAGGAGAATAATCCGGGAAGGTGCTGAACACCGAGTCTCTTCACCAGGAGCAATCGGAAGAGAAGCGCAGGCAGCGCACGTCAACCCAAGCACCGCCACCCGCTTTGCCCCAAGGTTCCCTGAGATTGCCTGAGAGAGGCCGGCGCTGCTGTAAATGTCGGAGATTCTCTGATCCACACTCACCGCACCATCCGCCGCTCCTCAGTCCCGCCGCCATTTTATCTCCTTCCTCAAACCGGAGCCTCATCCGGGGACTGCGAGTAGCACCGAGCATGCGCACTGCGGCCACGCAGCGCGCGATTAAAGTCCCTCACGGAGTCCGTCTCTTCTATTGGCTGCGACTCCTAGATTGACAGCTGCGGTCACCAATCGCAGCCCGCAACGCCTCGGGGCCCCGCCCACTGTGTTAAAAGGCCGCAGCCAGCTCCGGGGTCACGTGGCTCCTGATCGGCCGTTCAACCGCCTCAGCGCGCGGGTGAGGTCATAGCCCCGCCCACCCGCGAGCCCTTGTTGCCCAAGGTGCCGGCCGACTGCTGTCCCTTCTCCCCGGGCGGGCGGCGGCTGTCCTTCCCCCGGGAGAGGCCGACTCCTCTCTAACTCTGTTCTCCAACTGCTCCTCCCCGCTCCGGGCGGCGGCTTCCGGCCCAGCCCAGCCGCGCCTTGATTGGCTGAAACCCGGCAAATCTCCGCCTCTGATTGGCGCGTTTTTCAATCCGCTCCAACCTCGGACACCAACGAAAAAGGCGGCTTATAGAATAAGAGCTCGTCTGTGAATCAGACTCGTTATTGTTAAAGTGATGGCCCTCTGTGGGACTGAATATTAACCAGTTATTAAAATCATTGCATCTGTGGGACTGAATAATAATCATTATTGTTAAAATCATTGCATCTGTGGGATTGAATAATAATCATTATTGTTTAAATAATTGCATCTGTGGGATTGAATAATAATCATTATTGTTTAAATTATTGCATCTGTGGGATTGAATAATAATCATTATTGTTTAAATTATTGCATCTGTAGGATTGAATAATAATGGTTATTGTTAAAATCATTGCATCTGTGGGACTGAATATTAACCAGTTATTAAAATCATTGCATCTGTGGATTGAATAATAATCATTATTGTTTAAATTATTGCATCTGTGGGATGGAATAATAATCGTTAAAATTATGGTATCTGGGACTAAATAATAATTAAAACTATGGCATTTGTGAGACTAAATAATAATCATTACTGCTAAAGATTGTCATCTGTGGGACTGAATAATCATTTTAATTAAAATTATAGCATCTGTGGGACTGAATAATCATTAAAATGGCATCTGTGAGACTGAATATTTCATTATTAATTTGTGAATTATGGCAAATTGATCCTTTAAAATTACTGGTTCCTGAATTGACAGATTTAATTTCATTTTAGCTTTTCAGCGACCCGCTTGTAAATGAGTGCTTTATACAAAACAGGGCAGTGACAATGCATCATTTTGTTATTATATATTTGTTAAATTTCAATCTATTTTAAATTAACGATATACTGTATTACAAAAACACCAACAAAATCTGAACATACGACAAAAAAATGAAAGTGAGGGTTAAATAAAGAAAGGATGATAAAACATTTTTTTTTAAAGAGTTTCATTCTTTATGCTGTCCATATTTCAAATGTCATTAGTCAAATGAAAATAAATAGACCCTTCTGGATCTCGTGAGTGGCTTTGAAAAGAGCCTTTGGGTTGAGTTTTTAAGGTGGGAGGAACAAGAGGCTTTATTTGCAGCTGATGTATTTGGTGACTGCTTTGGTCCCCTCCGAGACGGCGTGCTTGGCCAGTTCCCCGGGCAGCAGGAGGCGGATGCCGGTCTGGATCTCCCGGCTGGGAGGAGATGGTCTGGCGTTTGGTGTAATGGATCAGGCGGGAGGCCTCGCAGGCGATGCGCTCGAAGATGTCGGTGATGAACGAGTTCATGACACTCATGGCCTTGGAGGAGATGCCGGTGTCGGGTCGGGGTGGACCTGCTTCAGCACCTTGTAGATGTAGATGCTGTAACTCTGCTTCCTGGTCTTCCTGCGCTTCTTGTCGCCTTTGGCCCGCTTCTTGGTGGCCGCTTTCTTCGGCCCCTTTTTCGGGGCGATGCCGCTTCAGGCCTGGTGAATGGACGCGAGGGTTTGTGATGGAGAAAGTCTCCCGGACGCGCAATTTAATAGCCAGCCGTATGCAAATGAGGAATCAGAAAGTGAAGGATTCCTATTGGTGAACCAGCGCATAAGTATCTATTGTGAGTTCGGAACAAGGGGTGCCAACTGGCCAATCAGAAATGCTCATGGTGTTGCAGCTGGTTTCAGGCACGTGGGGGAGAGTCTCCACATGGCTGCAGCTTGAAAAATATATTACAATAGGAAAATACTGCGGAATCTGAAATAACAACAGAAAATGCTGGAAATACTTGATGAAGGGTCCCAGACCTGAAAAGTTAACTCTGTTTCTCTCTCCACGGATGCTGCCTGGCCAGCTGAGTATTTCCAGCATTTTCTGTTGAAAAATATATTTTTGGTACCATAAGTTGCCCTGTTAAATTGCAGACTGCTTGCCCGACATTGATCCAGCTGAATGTTGGGAAGACCGGTCCCCGCCAGTAACTGCGTCCCCATGTCACCGACTCCCTCCCTCTCCCTGGGCAGCTGGCTGAGCCAGACTGTTAGCAACCGTGGTGTCATATTTGAACCCCCACCCCGCTCAGATGAGCTTCCGACCACATATCCACGCCAGCACTAAGACCGCCTATTTCCGCCGCCGGTACATCACCCGACCCCGCCTCTGCCTCAGCTCATCTGCTGCTGAAACCCTCATCCATGCCTTTGTTACCTCTAGACTTGACTATTCCAAAGCACTCCTGGCCGGCCTCCCACATTCCACCCTACGTAAACTTGAGGTCATCCAAAGCTCTGCTGCCCGTGTCCGCACGTGCACCAAGTCCCATTCAACCATTACCCCTTGTGCTCACTGACCTACAGAGGCTCCCGGTTAAGCAACGCCTTGATTTAAAAAATCTCATCCTTGTTTTCAAATTCCTCCATGGACTTGCACCCCCCCTCCTCCCCCACACACACACAAAGCTAGTTGGGCATGTGTGCTGTGAGGAGGATGCCGAGAAACTCCAGGATGATTTGGACAGGTTGGGCAATTGGGCAGATGCATGGCAGATGCAGTATAATGTGGATAAATGTGAGGTTATCCACTTTGGTGGCAAAAAGAGGAAGGCAGATTATTATCTGAAAGGCAATAGATTGGGAAAAGGGAAAGTGCAACGAGACCTGGGTGTCCTTGTGCACCAGTCATTGAAGGTAAGCATGCAGGTGCAGCAGAGGGTTAAGAAGGCAAATGGTATGTTGGCCTTCATAGCGACAGGGTTCGAATACAGGAGCAACAATGTCATGCTGCAGTTGTACAGGGCCTTGGTGAAACCACACCTTGAGTATTGTGTGCAGTTTTGTTTGCCTTATCTGAGGAAGGATGTTCTTGCCATGGAGGGAGTGCAGTGAAGATTCACCAGACTGATACCTGGGATGGCAAGAATGACGTATGAGGAGAGATTGGGTCGATCAGGCTCATATTCGCTAGAGTTTAGAAGAATGAGAGGGGATCTCATTGAAACTTATAACATTCTAACAGGACTAGACAGATTAGATGCAGGAAGGCTGTTCCCGATGGCGGGGAGTCCAGAACCAGGGGTCACAGTCTGAGGATAAGGGGTAGGCCATTTAGGACTGAGATGAGGAGGAATTTCTTCACCCAGAGAGTGGTGAACCTGTGGAATTCTCTACCACGGAAGACAGTTGAGACCAATTCATTAAATATATTCAAGAAGGAGTTGGATGTATTTCTTAAGGCTAAAGGGATCAAGGGATATGGGGAGAAAGCAGGGACCGGGTACTGAATTTGGATGATCAGCCATGATCGCATTGAATGGCAGAGCAGGCCTACTCCTGCTCCTATCTTCTATGTTTCTATGTTTCCAGATTCGTCGTGGTTTGCTGTGCACTTCACAACATGGCACAGCATCATGGCTTGCAGATGCCTGAGGAACAAGTGGCTCATCACATAGCCTCCTCAGACGAGGAGGAGGAGGAGAGTGACAACGACCAGCTTGCAGAGGCGCATCCACCAGTGCCAGCAGCATGCGAGCACATTGCTGGCCGGGATGCAAGGCACGCATTCATCTTGGCCAGATTTGCTTAACCTAGCCAATCAAGCACTTTTGCCTCGCAGCTTCTTACCAGAGCATCGACAATGGCCAAGAACCTGCAGTTCCTACCACTCTGACCACCATACTGACAATTGCAAGTCATCCTAAGCCCTCAATGTGGAAGTCCAATTAGCGATATTACACACGTCACAACTGCAACAGTTGACATCAGAATTTTTAATGACAATAACCAACTGATGGCTTTTTAACATTAAACATAACGGCCCAGAAATTCGGGTCGGGGGCTTCCCACGGATGCAAGCCCCCGAACTACACTTACCTAGCGCGCCGGCAGTTGAGCTCTGGGCCTACGTGGATTTCCTCTCCGAATCCTGGCCCAGAGGCCGGCGCGCTGTGCTTGCGTGTTCCAGGGGTGTAGTTAGTGCGATGCGTCCCCTGGGATCACGTGAGCCATGGGCAGCCAATCGGAGGAGGGAGAAGCCCATTCATAAGATTGACAGAAAGACCTGTCAAAACGTATGAATGCTGAGGGCCCAAAACAGTACTTAACCTTCAAATAAATTAAATCACACTTTTTAAATAAACTACAAATTACATTAAATAACTATTTTAAACAATAATTTAAATTTTTGAAAATAATAATTTTATAAAAAAACATGGCTAAAAATAAACTTACCTTACTTTAAAGTATTTAAAAATAATAAACCTGTGGAAAAAATGTTTTAATTTTAATTAATTGACCACTTACCTTCTAAAAAGCAGGCTTTACACCTGCTTTTTAAATGTGTAAATCCTACAGGCTTACCCTCAAGTGAAAACCTGTAAAAAAAAACTAAGTTCAAAGCGCACGCGCAGCCTCCCCTGCGCGCGCGTTCCGCCTCTGAACCCCTTTGTTCAGAGGATCGGAAGTGCCGGTTTCCCGCGCATGCAAGAAACTGGTACTTCCATCGGGTCCACGCGTGAGTACCCCGTGCGTACTCACGCGCTGGGACCCGAATTTCTGGGCCAATATTTCACCCAAGTGACTACCCTTGTGACTACTTGTGCATTATCTTCCTTTTACGCGTGCTCCTACATGGTGCTTCCCCTGTGGCTTCAGCGGATGTGGAGGCCCCTTGCTCACTTTTTTGCTGCTCCTGTCTCGACACCTTTGACGGGTGTCCTCTGGGATTGCGAACATGTGAGGGCTCGGCAACAGTCTGCTGCTCCTGCGACTGTGCAGGGGTTGAGGCGCCGATTTCAGTTGGGTGGGGACTCTGGTGTGGCTCTGACCGAGGTCTCTGCAGTGGCATGGTCGTGTGAGCGCTTGGAGTGGAGCCCCCACATCCTTGTTGTATGCCACCAACATCCCTCTAATGTGTCAGCCCCACTTCAGAGCTAGCAAGTAGCTTGACAGCACCTTAGAGCTGACCATTGCTCCTCAAGAGATATCAGTCTATTCTGAACAAATACCATGTTTTCCATACCCTGGCGACTAAGCTCCTCCATGGACGTAGCCATCCTCTCCTCTACCGTAGCCAGCCTTACCATGGAGGTAGCCATCCTTTCCGCGGAGGTTGCCATCCTTTCTGTGGTGATGCATTCATGCGCCAACACCTCCACAAAGGCTCTGCTCATGTTAGCGAAGGACTCCTCCATTCACTCCACACTCGCAGTGACCCTGGAGACAAAACCTGCCAGGGACTCCTGCACCTGTTCCTGGAGTTCCAGCACCGCTCTTCTTCTGGATGGACCCGGAGGCAGAGGGTCGACATGCTGCTGAGCCGAGCTGGCAGAGTCCTGCGCCCTCCGACTAGGAATCTCCACAGCTGTCCCTGTCTCCACCATCTGCTGATGCTCACTTGTGCGCTGTGATACGCCAGGTGACAACACTGCACTATCTCACGAAGGTACCACCAAAGTGTGAGTGTCTGCGTTGGTGCTGGGTGTGCTGAATTCTGCTGACGCTGCACCCTCAGAGGTTGCAGCTTCCTCTGAGGAGTTTGGAGGCTCAGGCTGTTCCTCCTGGATAGTGGGGATGGGGGCTTTCGATGGTCCTGTGGGGAAAGAGTCAGAGATGTGAGGCCAAGGTTACATACACATTGAATCTTGCAGATGATCAAAAGTCAATCTGTTAGAGCATCAGAATCATTATCAGTGACTCATGCAATGTCAATGAGAAAGATGATAAACTATTCTGTCACCGGCTTGCTCTGATGCACCCGTCTGTCCGTCCCCCACTTGCGCATCCTCCTCCACTCCCACGATCTCCAGGGCCGGCTCCTCCGAGGGGGTGAGCTGGGCTACTGAGGGTGGCCTTCCTCCCGTCCTCACTCTTTCCCTCTTATTGTGAGCACTCTTTTCCTGCAATGAGGGAGACAAGTGGAGTTTGAGTGAGAATGAAGGAGTGAGTGTAGAGAATCCATATCATTGGTGGTTAGAAGGAGACAAAGATGGAGTGAGATGGCAAGACCAAGGGCCCTCCCTGTGTGTTGTAAGTTGTTTTCATACCATCACAGCGATAGGGAGTGTGAGGGCTGCATAGTCGAATAGTTAGGTGAATGTGACCATAGAGAGAGAGGGAATGGGCAAGGGTTCATGGATGTCAGTGTCAAGTGGGATGTGGAGGAAGAGGTTGCTAAAGCTGAATGCTGGTGAGGAGAGGCAATGGGGATCAGATTGAGGGTGATGGCAAAGGCATACTCACTTTTCCAGTGCGCAGAAGCTCATGAAACCTCTTCCTGCACTGAAGCCAGGTTCTGCGGATGAGGGACAACGAGTTGACCTCCTGGGCCACCTGGATCCGCACAGCCTTCGTCTGCTGGGGAGGCTTCTTCCTCCCTGAAGAAGGGAAGAGCACCTCCTTACTAGCTCTTGCTCCCTCCACCAAAGCTTGCAGGGCGACGTCATCAAATCTGGGAGCAGACTTAGGTCTCCCGCTGCTCATTCTGCCTCCAGGTCCCTCTCACTACAAAGGCCAAAAGGTTGGCAGTCTGCAGAAGAAGCAAGGCTTCTTGCAGACCTTAAATGCAACAGCAATGATGATGCCATCGGAGGCGAGTTTCAGACTGAAAAATCTAATTGGGCCATGGGTTCCCACACGCTGGAACTCAATTGCCCAATTATGTGAAAATCGCATCAATCTCCCACATCGATTTGGAATCGGGTGGATAACACGAAAAGTGGATGACACGACCCCAGCCCGCCCCAAAGACAAAATCCAGCCTTTGGACTCTAGGGGAATCAAGGGATATGGGGATTGGGTGGGAAAGTGGAGTTGAGGTCGATGATCAGTCAAGATCTTATTGAATGGTGGAGCAGGCTCGAGGGGCTGTGTGACCCACTCCTGCTCCTAATTCTTATGTTCTTATGTAAAACTTTAAAAGGAGTAGAGGAGCAGAGTGATTCAGGAGTTCAGGTACAGAAATCTTTAACAGTGAGCGGACAAGTTGATGAAGCTGTTTTAAAAATTGTATAGTGGGCTTTAATAAATAGGGGTGTAGAGTACAAAAGGGCAGAGCTCATGTAAACCTGTACAAAATCATTGGTGAGGCTGCAGTTAGAATATTGTGTCAGGTTCTGGGGCATCTTACTCAAAGAAGGATGTCAAGGCCATGGAGAGGGTGCAGAGAGATTCACTGAGAAGATACCAGGGAAGAGAGCCTTTAGTTATCAGGAGAGATTAGAGAAACTGGGTTCTTTTCATTAGAACAAAGAAGGGTGAGAAGAGATCTGAGGAAGGTGTTTAAAATCTGATCAGGAAGATCAGGAAAAAGTATTTCACTGGTCGGTGAGTCAGTAACTAGAGGGACTTAATTTCAGATCATCACCGGAAGAATGAAGGGGGTTTGGAGGATTTGTTTCAGCAGAGGATTCGGACGCAGAAGGCCCAGGGTGGAAGACCCAGAGGAGAGAGTCCTAGGCGGGAGGCCCAGCACGGAGGACCCCAGGCGGGGGGCCCAGGGTGGAAGACCCAGAGGAGAGTGTCCTAGGCGGGAGGCCCAGCACGGAGGACCCCAGGCGGGAGGCCCAACATGGAGGACCCTAGGTGGGAGGCCCAGCACGGAGGACCCTAGGCGGGGGGCCCAGGGCGGAGGACACAGAGGAGAGTGTCCTAGGCGGGAGGCCCAGCACGGAGGACCCCAGGCGGGGGGCCCAGGGTGGAAGACCCAGAGGAGAGTGTCCCAGGCGGGAGGCCCAGCATGGAGGACCCCAGGCGGGGGGCCCAGGGCGGAGTACCCAGAGGAGAGTGTCCCAGGCGGGAGGCCCAGCACGGAGGACACCAGGCGGGGGCCCAGGGCAGAGGACCCAGAGGAGAGTGTCCCAGGTGGGAGGCCCAGCACGGAGGACACCAGGCGGGGGCCCAGGGCGGAGGACCCAGAGGAGAGTGTCCTAGGCGGGAGGCCCAGCACGGAGGACCCCAGTTGGGGGGCCCAGCACGGAGGCCCAGGGTGGAAGGCCCAGAGGAGAGTGTCCTATGTGGGGGGCCCAGCACGGAGGACCCCAGGTGGGGGGCCCAGAACGGAGGCCCAGGGTGGAAGGCCCAGAGGAGAGTGTCCTAGGCGGGAGGCCCAGCACGGAGGACACCAGGCAGGAGGCCCAGCACGGAGGACCCCAGGCGGGGGGCCCAGCACGGAGGACCCCAGGCGGGGGGCCCAGCACAGAGGACCCCAGGCGGGGGGCCCAGCACGGAGGACCCCAGGCGGTGGACCCAGCACGGAGGACCCCAGGCGGGGGGCCCAGCACGGAGGACCCCAGGCGGGGGGCCCAGCACGGAGGACCCCAGGCGGGGGGCCCAGCACGGAGGACCCCAGGCGGGGGGCCCAGGGTGGAGGACCCAGAGGAAAGTGTCCTAGGTGGGAGGCCCAGCACGGAGGACCCCAGGTGGGAGGCCCAGCACGGAGGACCCCAGGCGGGGGGCCCAGCACGGAGGACCCCAGTCAGGAGGCCCAGCATGGAGGACCCCAGGCGGGGGGCCCAGGGCGGAGCGGCTGGTCGACAGAAGCGGAGTCGGGAGATGCTGTGGGTGAGCATGCTGCACAGTTTCTAAAGTTGAAGAACGGTCTCCGGCCCGAATGAGTTCCAGCGGCCCCGCCTGTGCTCTGTTTGGTGGCAGCTGTGAGGCTTTTTCTCGGTAACGGGTGCCGGTTTGTGTCACCATTTTGGTGGAGGAAAGACAGACTGTGTCCATCTGTAGTATGGAGCTTGAGCGGCCATAAGATGGGAAAAGAGAACGGAATAAAAGTGAAAAAGGAAAATAAAAGGAAGATAAAAGGCAAAACAAAGTAATATCGGCAAGGAATAATGAATGTCTTGATGGCTGGGTCCTGTGAGTGATAACAGCAAGAAGAAGGAAATTTGAGTAGTCGTTTTCCTCTTTTACGTATTTGAGAAAGTGGTCGGCTTCTTTTCTGTGGAAAAGTTGAAGACTGTGGACAAGGATCATGACATTATATGGTTAGATAACATCAAGTGAAAACGAAGAGTTATTAGAGTGCCAATAGGACTGGCGTAGAACTGGTATTTACTTGTTTTGTTGAAGAAGTTTTGGGTTCTGGTTAAAAGTAGTTTACTTGAAGTTTTAATTGATTTCTGATATGGTTATGGGACTTTGTATATTGTGGTGTTATTTAGTGTTAAAGCCTTCCTTAATCGAACAAACGAAGGCTCAAGTGAACGCATGCATGCGGACACAAATAATACGCACGCATACACAATGGAACTTACATTCGACCGAATGAAGGGCCCTCGCTCCCCAGGATGAAGGCTCGCTTGGTGAGCATGAGGCCTGCTGGACGGATGAACAAACGCACGCATGCACACAGATAGACAAATGATACTTACGCACGCATAAACAATGGAACTTACGTTCGACCGAATGAGGGGTTCTCGCTCCCTAGGATGAAAGTGGGCATCCTATTGGGTGAGCGTGAGGCCTGTCTGGACGGATGAACGAATGCACGCCTGCGCACAGGTAGACAAATGACATGCAGACCTGCCCAATGGAAGTGACGCTTGAGCGAACGAACGAACGGAGGAATGAATGACCGAATGATTCAGCGATGCCAGTAGGACTTTCTTTTCTTGGTTTATTAAATAGTGGCAGTTTGTACTGTAAACATTATTGATGTACCTGTAAAAATTTATTATTGTACATATATTGTTGACCATAAAGCTGTTTTTTGAGGCTTTATCCTTTTTATTGTGGTCAATGAATGTAACGGATTTACTATGTAATTGATGAGTTATATAAGTACTGTTGTACTTGAATGTAAAAAAAAGGACAACAGGTAATACCAAGCAAAAACAAAGAGTTACCAGATTGCCAATAGGACTGGCATAAAATTGTTTTTCACTATGGGTACCTGTACTGTTAATATTATTGGTTTATCTGTAAAATTTACCACTGCATTTATACTGTTAACCCTAAAGCTGTTTTTAAGGCTTTGTTTTATTGCGGCTAATGAATGTAATGGATTTATTATGTCATTGATGAGTTGTAACAAGTACCACCATATTTAAATAAATATGTTTGAGTTTTAAAAAAAATGAACCCCGGGGGGGACGCGGGCTGCACACACCCCGAGTGTGGCCCCAGGCCCCATTATAAAAACACTCAACATTATCTGCTTCACACACACCCGGCGTGGGCCCCAGGCCCCGAACAAGAGCCTCCGGGCCGGGCGTTTGCCCCGAGCAGGGCGGCAGCTGTGGGGCTTTCTCCCGGTGACAGGCCCGGGTTCATGGCCGCCATCTTGAGAGGCTCAGGGGGCAGCAGGGCCCATGTGCAGCCCCCTTGGGCAGGAACCAGGAGGGGAGAATCTTGACAATCTCTATCCTGGACTCTCAGTGATGACTTTTGTAAACTCCTTTTACAGGCTGTGAGAAGGGCAGCATTTACACAACGCAAACTCAGACCAACAACAGATTACCTTTATATAGCACCTTTAAAATGTCACAGTAGCGCAGTCAGACAATAATCGACACATATACTTTGTTTGTGGTCCAGTGCACTGACACAAAGTTCCTTCACAACTGTAACAATTTTATTACGGTTGCTGTGAAGACTGCACTAACTCTGCTTGTACACCTGGTCTCCAAAGGAGACAAAACCGGACTATTGCTGCCGAGCTCAGCTCTCCATGTTATTCCAGTGGCTGATGGGCCTGTAACCCTGTCAGGGGCGCCCCTGCCCCAGGACTCAATATCCACCCCCTCCACCACTGGTGCACTGTGTCTGCAGTATATACGGTCTACAAGATGACCATGGTCAGGCTGTGTGGAGTCAAGGGCCAGGCAGCAGAATGGATGGAAAGATCGCAACAAACTTCCCTTAACTCTAACCCTCTGATTTCTGTTTTCTAGCCAGCTTTCCATCCATTCTGCTGCCTGGCCCTTCACTCCACACGGCCTGACCATGATCATCTTGTCGATCTTACAAACTGTTTATGGATAGCAAGCTGGTTACAAAACAGGAAACAGAGAGTAGGGGTTAAGAGTAGCTACTCAGATTTGCAAAAGGTGGGAAGTAGTGTTCCACAGGGATTGGTGCTGGGATCACTGTTGTTCATAAACGATTTGGACTCGGGAATCAGAAGTACAATTTCAAAGTTTGTCGATGACACCAAATTGGGAGGTAGAGTTAATACTGAGGAAGAGAAAATGCAAGAAGACATTAATAAATTTTAGAATGGGCATGTAAGTGGCAAATGAATTTCACTATAGATCAGTGTGAGGTGGTGTGTTAATGAATTTCACTAAAGATCAGCGTGAGGGGGCGTGTTAACGAATTTCTCTATAGATCAGTGTGAGGTGGTGTGTTAGTGAATTTCACTATAGATCAGTTGAGGTGATGTGTTAATGAATTTCACTGTAGATCAATGTGAGGTGGTGTGTTAATGAATTTCACTGTGGATCAGTGTGAGGTGGTGTGTTAATGAATTTCACGATAGATCAGTGTGAGGTGGTGTGTTAATGAATGTCACTAATAATCAGTGTGAGGTGGTGTGTTGATGAATTTCACTATAGATCAGTGTGAGGTGGTGTGCTAATGAATTTCACTGTAGATCAGTGTGAGGTGGTGTGTTAATGAATTTCATGATAAATCAGTGTGAGGTTGTGTGTTAATGAATTTCACTGTAGATCAGTGTGAGGTGGTGTGTTTTGGTGGGAAGAACAAGGAGGCCACACACTACTTTGACAAGGGGGTGAAATTGTGTTGCTTTGTGCCTCCCGCGATATTCAGTGGGAGGTTAGAGGCGGCGGTAGCCGGTAGCACCCCGCGGCACTGCACAGCCGGCAATGACGTCATTGCCGTGCGCAGCACCCCGGCTGCAACCTTGGGTTATGACCCCTGACCTATCGCCGGACAATATGTCCAACAGGGTCAGGGGTCGTTCTTGCAGCCGTGGCGGCGCTACTTAAAGGGCAGGTGTCGGGCGGCAACTTTTTATTTTGGCCGACTGCCAGCACCTGCCCCCCTCCCCTTTCTGCTTCGGGGTGCCAGCCGCGATCGCTCAGCCTGGCGTTCCTCTTGATCTGACACCCCGCTCCCCGGTGGTCCAGCAGGGCCCCGGTGTGCGCAGTGCTCGGCCTCTCCCCTTTAATCAGGGAGGGAGTTCTGCTGTGACGCAGTGCTATGTGCTGATGGGCATGGCGCTGTTACACGAAGCACTGTGAAATTCACTGGTAGCACCTCAAGAGGGAGGAGAGCGCTTCCAGTAGCACCCCGCCTCCTGCTTGGGGCGCTATCACTGAATTTAACGCGCAGGGGCGCTAACTTCAGCCCTGGTGATATTAGCGACCCAAAGGGGGCGCCACCGAATTTCCCCCTAAGAGTCTAAATGGGCTGGAGAAGCAGAGGGATCCAGGGATACAGATACACAAATCACTAAAAGTAGCAACACAAGTTAATAAGGCCATTCAAAAAAAAGCACTGGGGTACATTCCTAAAGGAGCCTTCTGTTCCACGCCTAGGAGCTCTGAACTATGGCAGAGAGCGGGTGGGACATGTTTCACAGCAACTTCTGTCATGAAGAGAGACAAGAAAGACCAAATTGCCATTTGCCCCTCAGTGTGGCCCTGAAGGACTGTATCCAGGCTGGAGTTCTGTTCCCACTGTACGATCCTCCCCCAGATTGTCCTTTCTGAGCTCCAGCCAGGTGATGCTAAACACTCAGGTGGGAAAGACAAAAATCTACAACAATGTGTTTAAAGCAAAGTTGATTTATTTGACATATCCAGAATATTAAACTCCAGCACAGTTCCCGGAGTTATTAACATCAGCAAAAACAAACCCCAACTGTCAGAATGAACATGGTTCAGTCCTGGATGTGATTAACAGCAGCAACAACAGAATCCAACCCCTGCAGTCACTTGTGAACTCGCTGGTGTGTCAGCAAGTGGGATGACTGAGTGAATCCCTTCCCACACACGGAGCAGGTGAACGGCCTCTCCCCAGTGTGAACTCGCTGGTGTGTCAGAAGGTGAGATGACTGAGTGAATCCCTTCCCACACTCAGGGCAGGTGAACGGCCTCTCCCCAGTGTGAGCTCGCTGGTGTGTCAGCAGTTGGGATGAATTAGTGAATCCCTTCCCACACTCAGGGCAGGTGAACGGCCTCTCCCCAGTGTGAACTCGCTGGTGTCTTAGCAGGTCAGATGACTGAGTGAATCCCTTCCCACACACGGAGCAGGTGAACGGCCTCTCCCCAGTGTGAGTGCGCTGGTGTATAGTGAGCTCAGATGATCGCCTGAACCCAGTCCCGCAGTGAGAGCACCTGAACAGTCTCTCGTCAGTGTGAAGACTTTGATGGCTCATCAGGTCCCCAGAACTTTTAAAGCACTTCCCACAGTCCGAGCAGGTGAAAGGTCTCTCATCAGTGTGAACTTGCTGGTGACTCAGCAGGTGGGATGACTGAGTGAATCCCTTCCCACACTCAGAGCAGGTGAACGGCCTCTCCCCAGTGTGAACTCGCTGGTGTGTCAGCAGGTGGAATGAATTGGTGAATCCCTTCCCACACTCAGAGCAGGTGAACGGCCTCTCCCCAGTGTGAACTCGCTGGTGTCTTAGCAGGTCAGATGACTGAGTGAATCCCTTCCCACACTCAGAGCAGGTGAACGGCCTCTCCCCAGTGTGACTGTGCTTGTGTCTCGATAGGCCAGAGGATTGGCTGAAGCCTCGTCCACACACAGAACACGTGTACAGTTTCTCCCCGCTGTGAACAGTGCTTTTTGGTTCCATATTCAAAGGCCGATGATATTCAGTTCCTGATGAATCGAGTGACTGTCAGATCTTGACGTGATGTGTGGTTTGAGTGACCCGTGTGAAAATCCTCCCCTTCTAATACCCTGTAAAATGAATTTAAAACAGGGAGCGTGAGAGAGAACCCACTAAAGAGGCAGGTTGTGAAATTGAGCTCAGCAAATCTGGTCATTTGTGGGGCCGGCGCTAGAAAAAAGTGACCATGAAAGCTGCCGGATTGTCATGAAATCCCACTGGTTCACTAATGTCCCTCGGTGAAGGGAATCTGCCACTTGGTCTGGGCCTCTGGCCTCTATGGGAGGAGAGAGAGGTGGGAGTGGGAGGGGGCGAAGGAGATGGAGTTTATACATCTGCAACTCGACCAGAACTTTGACAGAACCTCCAAAACCCACAACCTTCAGCACCTAGAAGGACAAAGGCAGAAGGTGCATGGGAGCACCATCACCTCCAAGTTCCCCTCCAAGTCACACACCATCCTGACTTGGACATATATCGCCGTTGCTACATCATCACTGGGTGAAAACCCTGGAACTCCTTACACAACAGCATTGTGGGAGTACCTTCACCACACGGACTGCAGCGGTTCAAGAAGGCGGCCCACCATCACCTTCTCAATGGGAAGATGGGGATTGGCAACATATTCTGGTCTTGCGAGCGACGCCCACATCCCAAGAATGAATTAAAACAAATCTGAATGTAAACTGGATTAAAAGCCTCTACAGAAATACTTGTTCCTAAAACAATACTCTTTTACATTGTAGGGACAGTGTCTGTTTAACAACCTAATCTCCCCAGAATCCACCTCCCTTGACAGTCTCACATTGGAAATTGTTGGGTCCTCCTGGGCTCAGAAGTACTGGGGGTTAAACCCAGCAGCTTCTCCTCCATCTCCACTCCAGCTCAAACTGAAGCAACAAAAAGACCTACACAGGCGGCCGGGGACCTACCTTCCGTCAGCCTGCAATATAACTCTTCCCCACAGCTACTGACTAATGGCGGCCGCAGCACCCACAATTCACCGCGCCCCAGAAACCGCTCTATCCAACGCGCTGATTTCCCCGCTGAGAGTGCGCATGCTCCTTGGGACGCGGGCCATTCTGGGAGCCTGGCTCCTGTCCTTTGTCCCGAGCCAGAGTTGGTGGAACTGGCTGAAGAAACCGGGAAGCGGTGGCTCGGATGGGGGAGGCGCTGCACCCTGGGTTTCCTGGTGCCAGGACACTGGCCGCACGTCCGCCGGGCCCGGCCACTCTGATTCTGATTGAGGTTTTTGATGAGGTAACAGAGAGTGTTGATGAGGGCAATGCGGTTAACGTGGTGTGCATGGATTTCCAAAAGGCATTCGACAAAGAGCCATATAATAGGCTTGCCAGCAAAGTTGATGCCCATGGAATAATAGGGACAGTGGCAGCATGGATATGAAATTGGCAAAGTGACAGAAAACAGAGAGTAGTGGTGAACGGTTGTGTTTCAGACTGGAGGAAGGTACACAGTGGTGTTCCCCAGGGGTTGGTACTAGGATCACTGCTTTACTTGATATATATTAATGACTTAGACTTGGGTGTGCAGGGCACAATTTCAAAATATGCAGATGACACAAAACTTGGAAGTATAGTGAACAGTGAGGAGGATACTGATAGACTTCACGAGGACATAGACATGCTGGTGGAATGGGCGGACACATGGGAGATGAAATTTAACGCAGAAAAGTGCGAACTGATATATTTTGGAAGGAAGAATGAGGAGAGGCAATATAAACTAAAGGGTATAAGACTAAAATGTGTGCATGAAAGAGAGACCTGGGGTATGTGTGCACAAATCATTGAAGGTGGCAGGGCAGGTTGAGAAAGCAGTTAAAAAAGCGTGCGGGATCCTGGGCTTAATAAATAGAGGCATAGAGTCCAAAAGCAAGGAGGTTATGATGAACCTTTATAAAACACTGGTTCGGCCTCAACTGGAGTTTTGTGTCCAATTCTGGGCACCGCACTTTCTGAACGATGTGAAGGCCTCAGAGAGGGTGCAGGAAAGATTTACAAGAATGGTTCCAGGGATAAGGGATTTCAGTTACGTGGATAGACTGGAGAAACTGGGATGGTTCTCCTCAGAGCAGAGAAGGTTGAGAGGAGATTTGATAGAGGTGTTCAAAATCATGAGGGTTCTGGACAGAGTAGATAGTAATATAGAAGATAGGAGTAGGCCATTCGGCCCTTCGAGCCTGCGCCGCCATTCAATGAGATCATGGCTGATCATCCAAATTCAGTACCCTGTCCCTGCCTTCTCCCCATATCCCTGGATCCCTTTAGCCTTAAGAAATCTATCCAACTCTTTCTTGAATATATTTAATGAACTGGCCTCCACCGCCCTCTGTGGCAGAGAATTCCACAGGTTCACCAGTCTCTGGGTGAAGAAATTCCTCCTCATTTCTGTCCTAAATGGCCACCCCTTATCCTTAGACTGTGACCCCTGGTTCTGGACTCCCCGGCCATTGGAAACATTCTTCCTGCATCCAGTCTGTCCAGGCCTGAGAATTTTATAGGGTTCGATGAGATCCCCTCTCAATCTTCTAAACTCCAGTGAGTATGAGCCCAATCGATCCAATCTCTCCTCATACGTCATTCCTGCCATCCCAGGTATCAGCCTGGTGAATCTTCGCTGCACTCCTTCCATGGCAAGAACGTCCTTCCTCAGATAAGGCGACCAAAACTGCACACAATACTCAAGGTGTGGTCTCACCAAGGCCCTGTACAACTGCAGCAAGACATCCCTGTTCCTGTACTCGAACCCTCTCGCTACGAAGGCCAACATACCATTTGCCTTCTTAACCACCTGCTGCACCTGCATGCTTACCTTCAGCGACTGGTGCACAAGAACACCCAGGTCTCTTTGCACTTCCCCTTCTCCCAATCTATTGCCATTCAAATAATAATCTGCCTTCCTGTTTTTGCCACCAAAGTGGATAACCTCGCATTTATCCACATTATAGTGCATTTGCCATGTTTCTGTCCAATCACCCAACCTATCCGAATCGTACTGGAGTTTCACATCCTCCTCACAGCATACCCTCCCTCCCAGCTTTGTGTTATCTGCAAATTTGGAGATATTATATCCAATTCCCTTGTCCAGATCATTAATGTATATTGTGAACAGCTGGGGTCCTAGGAGCAATCCTTGCGATACCCCACTAGTCACTGCCTGCCACTCAGAAAATGACCCGTTCATTCCAACTCTCTGCTTTCTATCCGCCAACCAGTTCTCTATCCAAGTCAATACCTTGCCCCCAATCCCATGTGCCTTAATTTTGCATGCTAATCTCTTATGCGGGACCTTATCGAAAGCCTTCTGAAAGTCCAAATACACCACATCCACTGGTTCTCCCTTATCTATTTTACCAGTTACATCCTCAAAAAATTCCAGTGGATTAGTCAAGCACGATTTACCTTTTGTAAATCCATGTTAACTTTGTCCGATCCTGTCACTGCTTTCCAAGTGCTCTGCTATTACATCTTTTATAATGGACTCCAGCATTTTCCCCACTACTGATGTCAGGCTTACTGGTTTATAATTCCCTGCTTTTTCTCGACCACCTTTTGTGAATAGTGGGGTAAAATTAGCTACCCTCCAATCCATGGGAACTGTTCCAGAGTCTCTCGAGTTCTGGAAGATGACCAGCAATGCATCTACTATTTCTCGGGCCACTTCTTTAAGTACCCTAGAATGTAGATTATCAAGCCCTGGTGATTTATCGGCCTTCAGTCCCATCAATTTTCCAAACACCATTTCCCTACAAATTCTGATTTCTTTCAGTTCCACCCTTTCTTCAGACCCTATGTTCCCCAGCATCTCTGGGAGGTTATTTGTGTCCTCCTTTGTGAAGACAGAACCAAAATATGTATTTAGTTGGTCAGCCATTTCTTTGTTCCCCATTATAAATTCCCCTGATTCTGACTGCAAGGGACCTACGCTTGACTTCACCAATCTTTTTCTCTTCACATATCTATAAAAGCTTTTACAGTCAGTTTTTATGTTCCCTGAAAGCTTACTCTCATATTCTATTTTCCCCTTCTTAATTATTCCCTTTGTCCTCCTTTGTTGAATCCTAAACTGCTCCCAATCCTCAGGATTATTGCTTTTTCTGGCCAATTTATATGACCTCTCCTTGGATCTTATGCTATCGCTAATTTCCCTTGTTAACCACGGTTGAGTCAACTTTTTTGTTTAATTTTTATGCCAAACAGGGATGAACAAATTCTGTAGTTCATCCATTCGGTCTTTGAATGTTTGCCATTGCCTATCCACCGTCAACCCTTTGAGTGATATTCTCCAATCAATCAGACAGAAGCGCAGGGTGTGAGGGTGAACAGGAGTTAAAACACAGACTGAAGCGCAGGGTGTGAGGGTGACCAGGAGTTAAGACACAGACTGAAGCGCAGGGTGTGAGAGTGAACAGGAGTTAAGACACAGACAGAAGCGCAGGGTGTGAGGGTGAACAGGAGTTAAGACACAGACAAAAGTGCAGGGTGTGAGGGTGAACAGGAGTTAAGACACGGAGAAGCGCAGGGTGTGAGTGAACAGGAGTTAAGACACAGACTGAAGCGCAGGGTGTGAGGGTGAACAGGAGTTAAGACACAGACTGAAGCGCAGGGTACGAGAGTGAACAGGAGTTAAGACACAGACTGAAGCGCAGGGTGTGAGGGTGAACAGGAGTTAAGACACAGACTGAAGCGCAGGGTGTGAGGGTGAACAGGAGTTAAGACACAGACAGAAGCGCAGGGTGTGAGGGTGAACAGGAGTTAAGACACAGACAGAAGCGCAGGGTGTGAGAGTGAACAGGAGTTAAGACACAGACTGAAGCGCAGGGTGTGAGGGTGAACAGGAGTTAAGACACAGACTGAAGCGCAGGGTGTGAGGGTGAACAGGAGTTAAGACACAGACTGAAGCGCAGGGTGTGAGAGTGAACAGGAGTTAAGACACAGACTGAAGCGCAGGGTGTGAGGGTGAACAGGAGTTAAGACACAGACTGAAGCGCAGGGTGTGAGAGTGAACAGGAGTTAAGACACAGACTGAAGCGCAGGGTGTGAGGGTGAACAGGAGTTAAGACACAGACTGAAGCGCAGGGTGTGAGGGTGAACAGGAGTTAAGACACAGACAGAAGCGCAGGGTGTGAGGGTGAACAGGAGTTAAGACACAGACTGAAGCGCAGGGTGTGAGAGTGAACAGGAGTTAAGACACAGACTGAAGCGCAGGGTGTGAGGGTGAACAGGAGTTAAGACACAGACTGAAGCGCAGGGTGTGAGGGTGAACAGGAGTTAAGACACAGACAGAAGCGCAGGGTGTGAGGGTGAACAGGAGTTAAGACACAGACTGAAGCGCAGGGTGTGAGAGTGAACAGGAGTTAAGACACAGACTGAAGCGCAGGGTGTGAGGGTGAACAGGAGTTAAGACACAGGGAGAAGCGCAGGGTGTGAGGGTGAACAGGAGTTAAGACACAGACTGAAGCGCAGGGTGTGAGAGTGAACAGGAGTTAAGACACAGACTGAAGCGCAGGGTGTGAGGGTGAACAGGAGTTAAGACACAGACAGAAGCGCAGGGTGTGAGGGTGAACAGGAGTTAAGACACAGACAGAAGCGCAGGGTGTGAGAGTGAACAGGAGTTAAGACACAGACTGAAGCGCAGGGTGTGAGGGTGAACAGGAGTTAAGACACAGACTGAAGCGCAGGGTGTGAGGGTGAACAGGAGTTAAGACACAGACTGAAGCGCAGGGTGTGAGAGTGAACAGGAGTTAAGACACAGACTGAAGCGCAGGGTGTGAGGGTGAACAGGAGTTAAGACACAGACTGAAGCGCAGGGTGTGAGAGTGAACAGGAGTTAAGACACAGACTGAAGCGCAGGGTGTGAGGGTGAACAGGAGTTAAGACACAGACTGAAGCGCAGGGTGTGAGGGTGAACAGGAGTTAAGACACAGACAGAAGCGCAGGGTGTGAGGGTGAACAGGAGTTAAGACACAGACTGAAGCGCAGGGTGTGAGAGTGAACAGGAGTTAAGACACAGACTGAAGCGCAGGGTGTGAGTGAACAGGAGTTAAGACACAGACTGAAGCGCAGGGTACGAGAGTGAACAGGAGTTAAGACACAGACTGAAGCGCAGGGTGTGAGGGTGAACAGGAGTTAAGACACAGACTGAAGCGCAGGGTGTGAGGGTGAACAGGAGTTAAGACACAGACAGAAGCGCAGGGTGTGAGGGTGAACAGGAGTTAAGACACAGACAGAAGCGCAGGGTGTGAGAGTGAACAGGAGTTAAGACACAGACTGAAGCGCAGGGTGTGAGGGTGAACAGGAGTTAAGACACAGACTGAAGCGCAGGGTGTGAGGGTGAACAGGAGTTAAGACACAGACTGAAGCGCAGGGTGTGAGAGTGAACAGGAGTTAAGACACAGACTGAAGCGCAGGGTGTGAGGGTGAACAGGAGTTAAGACACAGACTGAAGCGCAGGGTGTGAGAGTGAACAGGAGTTAAGACACAGACTGAAGCGCAGGGTGTGAGGGTGAACAGGAGTTAAGACACAGACTGAAGCGCAGGGTGTGAGGGTGAACAGGAGTTAAGACACAGACAGAAGCGCAGGGTGTGAGGGTGAACAGGAGTTAAGACACAGACTGAAGCGCAGGGTGTGAGAGTGAACAGGAGTTAAGACACAGACTGAAGCGCAGGGTGTGAGGGTGAACAGGAGTTAAGACACAGGGAGAAGCGCAGGGTGTGAGGGTGAACAGGAGTTAAGACACAGACTGAAGCGCAGGGTGTGAGAGTGAACAGGAGTTAAGACACAGACTGAAGTGCAGGGTGTGAGGGTGAACAGGAGTTAAGACACAGACTGAAGCGCAGGGTGAGAGTGAACAGGAGTTAAGACACAGACTGAAGCGCAGGGTGAGAGGGTGAACAGGAGTTAAGACACAGACTGAAGTACAGGGTGTGAGGGTGAACAGGAGTTAAGACACAGACTGAAGCGCAGGGTGTGAGGGTGAACAGGAGTTAAGACACAGACTGAAGCACAGGGTGTGAGGGTGAACAGGAGTTAAGACACAGACTGAAGTGTTTTGGATGAGTTGAAGTTTATGGAGGGTGGTAGTTGCGAGGCCGGCCAGGAGAACGCAGGAATAGTCGATTCTCGAGGTAATAAATGCACGAAGAGGGTTTGAGCAGCAGATGGGCTGAGGCAGGGGCAGAGACGGGCGATATTACAGAGGTGGAAGGAGGAGGTCTCAGCTGATCTGCTGCTGAAATCCATCACCATGTCTTTGTGAGCTCGAGACTTCAGTGTTCCAATGCTCTCTGCCATCTTCAAGGATTGGTGTCCAAACACCCCGGGTCTCTCTGTTCCTGTATCCCCTTTAACATTGTGCTATTCCATTTATATTGCCTCTCCTCATTCTTCCTACCAAAATATATCACTTCACACTTCTCTGCATTAAATTCCGTCTGCCCATTTCACCAGTCTGTCTATTCCCACCTGAAGCCTGTTACTACCCTCCTCATTGTTTACTACATTTCCAAGTTTCGTGTCATCTGCAAATGATGAAATTATGCCCTGGTCCAGCCCATTAATATATATCAAAAAGAGCAGTGGTCCTAACGACCCCTGGGCAACACCACTGCACACTTCCCTCCAGTCTGAGAAACAACCGTTCACCACCACTCTCTGCTTTCTGTCCCTTACCCACTTTTGTATCCACGCTGCCACTGTCCCTTTAATCCCACGGGCTTTAATTTTGCTAACAAGTCTATTATGTGGTACTTTGTCAAGCTCTTTTTGAAAGTTCATATCCACAACATCAACCGTACGACCCTCGTCAACCCTGTTAGTTCAAAGAACTCGATCAAGTTATCAAACACAATTTGCCTTTAATAAATCCATGCCGATGTTCAGTTATTAGCCCAGACTTTTCCAAGGGCCAATTAATTTTGTCCAGGATTATTCTCTAAAAGTTTCCCCACCACTGCCGTTCGGCTGACTGGCCTGTAGTTGCCGGGTTTATCCCTCTCCCCTTGTTATAAACAGGGGGGTAACATTTGCAATCCTCCAGTCCTCTGGTACCACCCCTATATCCAAGGAGGATTGGAAGATTGTGGCCACAGCCTCCTCAATTTCCACCCTTACCTCCCCCAGTAACCTAGGATGCACCCCATCCGGAGCGGGTGACTGCTCTACTTTGAGGACTGCCAACCTTGTACATCCTCTTTATCTATTTTAATCCGATGCAATATCGCTCCTGCCTCCTCCTTTACTGCTACATTGGCAGCATCCTCTTCTCCAGTGAAGACTGAAGTAAAGGACTCATTTAGTACCTCAGCCATTGCCCTCTGCCTCCACAAGATGATGTTTTTGGTCCCGAATCGGCCCCAGCCTTCCTTTGACTACCCTTTTACTAGTTATGTGTTTATCTTTTGGGCTCCCTTTTATGTTAGCCGCTGATCTATTCTCATGCTCTCTCTCTTTGCCCCTCTTATTCCCTTTTTATGTTTCCTCTGTACTTTCTATATTCAGCTTGGTTTTCTACTATCTTATTAACCTTAAATTCCCCCTCATGGCAATGTGTCTACTCTGTACTCAAATCATCACCTCTTTGAAGCCCTCCCATTGTTCAATTACTGTTTTGCCGACCAACTTTAGATTCCAATCCACATGGGCCAGATCCCTTTTCAACTCACTGAAGGTAGCCCTCCTCTAGTTAAATATTTTTACACTTGTCCTTTTCCATAACTATTTTTAACCGTAAGAAGTCACACAACACCAGGTTATAGTCCAACAGCCTTATTTGAAATCACAAGCTGTTTCAAATAAAGCTGTTTCAAATAAAGCTGTTGGACTATAACCTGGTGTTGTGTGACTTCTTACATTTGTCCACCCCAGTTCAACTCCGGCATCTCCACACCATATTTTTAACCTGACGATGTTCTGATCACTCTTCCCCAAATGCTCCCCCGCTGAAACATGCTCCATTTGCCCCACTTCATTCCCCAGAACTAGATCCAGCTCTGCTTCCTTCCTCGTTGGGCTGGAAACAGTGTTCAAGAAAGTTCTCTTGTACGCATTTCAGGAATTCCTCCCCCTCTTTGCCCCTTAGACTGTTGCTATCCCAGACTATATTAGGACAATTGAAGTCCTCCATTATCACTACTCTGTAGTTCGTGTATCTTTCTGTAATTTGCCTGCAAATTTGCTCCTCTATCTCCTTCCCATTATTTGGTGGCCTATAGTGTAGACCCTGTAGCGCAATAGCTCCTCTATTGTTCTTTAATTCAAACCAAATAGATTCTGTCTTTCACCCCCTCAATGACATCATCCCTCTCCAGTGTTATAATAATTTCATTGATCAGTATTGCCACCTCCTCATTTATTTTTCCTTCCTTCTCTTTCCTGAATACCTTGTAGCCAGAAATATTAAGTTCACATACCTCCCCTTCTTTGAGCCAGGTCTCTGTTGTTCCCACTATATCATCGGCCCATGTGCTGACTTGTGCTTGTGGCTCACCAACCTTATTTCCCACGCTCCGTGCATTTATGCACATGTACTCCAAACCCATGTACTCCAAAACCACTGCTTTGCATTTGCCCCCTCCCATTTCTGAACTATTCTTTAATCTAGTGCTATTTGCCTCTCCATGTCCTCTGTGCACCTTGTTTCTCCTCTCTAATGTTTGATCCTGGAGCCCACCCCCTGCCAAATTCGTTTAAACCCTCCTCCACAGCACCAGTTGACCTTCCTGTGAGGATGTTGGTCCCAGCTCTGTTGAGGTGCAACCCAATCACCTTAGACAGGTCCCTCCTGCCCCAGAACTGGTCCCAACGCCCCAGGAATCTAAAGTCCTCCTTCCTGCATCATTTCTCCAGCCACACATTAACCTGTTTTATCCTACTATTCCTATACTCACTAGTGCATGGCACTGGGAGTAAGCCAGAGGATGCTACCTTTGAGGTCCTGCTCTTTAATTTCCTCCCGAGTTCCTGAAACACTGACTGCAGGACCGCAACCCTCTTCTTTCCTGTGTCATTGGTTCCCACATGGACCATGGCTCCGAGCTGTTCTACTCCCCCCCTCCTCAAAATGTTCTGCACCCTCTGTGATGTCCTTTACCCTGGCACCAGGGAGGCAAACACCGGGCGGGACTCACATCCAGGGTTGCAGAAATGCCTGTCACCCCCTGACTATCGAAGTCCCTGTGACCACTGCATTTCTAAACTTTGCTGTGCCCCCCTGTGCAGTCACTTGCCCCACAGTGCAGTGGGCGCGCTCCAGACTGCACTCCCCCGAGGTGTCACCTGGGGACAGCGCGTCACAATCGGCCCCAGCGCACCTGAGCTGGAGAGGAGGCCCCGCCCCCTTGCCCCGCCACCATTGGTGGGCGGACCCGGGCCCGCCCTCTTCCTATTGGTCAGAGCTCTCGTCAGTCACAGGCGGGGCCGGCCTCTATCCACCGAAATGGGCCTCTTCCTCTGATGACGTCACAATCGGGCCCCAGCCCACCAGCGCCGCAAAGGAAGGTCCCACCCCCTAGCCGCGCCGCCATTGGTTGGAGGACCAGGCCGCCCAGTTCAGTCCTCCCACTTCAGCCCAGGTCCTAATGGTCAGAGCTTCCGTCAGTCACAGGCCGGGCCGGCCTCCATCCACCTAAATGGGCCTCTTCCTCTGATGACGTCACAATCGGGCCCAGCCTCAGCGCCGGGAAGGTCCCGCCCCCTAGCCGCGCCGCCATTGGTTGGAGGACCAAGCCGCCCAGTTGAGTCCTCCCAGCTCAGCCCTCTTCCTATTGGTCAGCGCTCCCGTCAGTCACAATCACATTGAGCCGGCTCAGTCCGCTCCGTCCGGTGTCCGCGGAGGTCCCGCCCGCCCGACTCTCAGGTTTGGTTTTTCTCGTATTTTACTTAATAATCTCGCTCTCCGCTCCCCCCTCACCTCGATTTAAATCAATTCTCCAACACTTTGCTTTATCCGGCCGCTGATTCCGCCTCTTCCCCGGACCCGGCCTTCCGTCTTTCACCCGGAAGCCATGCGCAGGCGCCCTGGCAGCCTAGTTTTGTGGTGGGGCCGAATGAGCATGTGCGGCCCCGCCTCTCCACATTTAAAGGGACACCACCCCCTCCACATTTAAAGGGACACGCACCCCCTCCACATTTAAAGGGACACCAGCCCCTCCACATTTAAAGGGACACCCACCACCTCCACATTTAAAGGGACACAACCCCCTCCACATTTAAAGGGACACCCACCCCCTCCACATTTAAAGGGACGCCCTCCCCCCTCTCATGTGTTCTTCAGCTTAAACAAAGAAGAAACATAGAAGATAGGAACAGGAGTCGGCCTGTAATTCCTCCTCATCTCTAAGTCTAAGGATAAGGGGTAAGCCATTCAGGACAGAGATGAGGAGGAATTTCTTCACCCAGAGAGTGGTGAACCTGTGGAATTCTCTGCAACAGAAGGCAGTTGAGGCCAATTCCATAAATGTATTCAAGAAGGAGTGAGATATAGAAACATAGAAGATAGGAGCAGGAGTAGGCCATTCGCCCCCTCGAGCCTGCTCCGCCATTCAACGCGATCATGGCTGATCATCCAAATTCAGTACCCTGTCCCTGCTTTCTCCCCATATCCCTTGATCACTTTAGCCTTAAGAAATATATCCAACTCCTTCTTGAATATATTTAATGAATTAGCCTCAACTGCCTTCTGTGGTAGTGAATTCCACAGGTTCACCACTCTCTGGGTGAAGAAATTCCTCCTCATCTCTGTCCTAAATGGCTTACCCCTTATCCTTAGACTGTGACCCCTGGTTCTGGACTCCCCGACCATCGGGAACATCCTTCCTGCATCTACTCTGTCTAGTCCTGTTAGAATTTTATAAGTTTCAATGAGATCCCCTCTCATTCTTCTAAACTCCAGCGAGTACAAGCCCAATCAACCCAATCTCTCCTCATACGTCATTCCTGCCATCCCAGGTATCAGCCTTGTGAATCTTCGCTGCACTCCCTCCATGGCAAGAACATCCTTCTTCAGATAAGGTGACCAAAACTGTACAAAAGTAAAAAAGTTTCTCCTGAATTCCCTCCTGGATTTATTAGTGACTTTTATATTTATAGCCACATAAATATGATGAGATTCTGTTAAGCTGACCAGTATGTTGTTGTACTTTGTCTTTTTCTGATGAATGAAACATTACTGAGCCCCCTGTACCCGTGTTATGGGATGAAGTGCCAGACAAGTGAAGGCACAACGTCTGGGTGTGAATCTAATAATAACCTCACGGACCGTATAGGTGTGATAACCAGACGAGCTTGTGGTTATAGTCTGGTCACAGATGGACTAAATTCCATGAATTAGCAGGAGTTCAGGAGGCGGTCAACAGACGGGTCCAAACAATCCCATTTCCTGAGCGGTAACCAAGCTTGTGTATAAGAACAAGCCACTTAAGCCGTTGTCAGTTGGAACAGACTCGAGAAGATCGCGCGCGAATCCACTGTACTTCTATTCTCCAGGTTGATGGAATTATCACCCGATCTGTGTTATGCAGCGCTCTTAATAAAGCCTGGAGAGACAATTTGTGTTCTTGTGAGCTTGATTATCTGGTATCCGAAACCCTAGGACTCCCGATCATTAGAGTCAACCTCAGTGTGTGGAAAGGGGTTCCCTGGTGTATCCCACCCGCTGACACACCAGAGTGTCCACATTGTGACTGCTGGGGGTCGATTCCACTGTTTCCGATGCTTTTAATCACATCCAGGACTGAACCGTGTTAATTCAGGCAACTGGGGCTTGTTAATGTTAAAACCCCAATAACTGGGCTGGATTTTAATATTCTGGCTCAATAAATCAGCTTCGTTAGAAACACACAGTCTATTGAGTCCTTGTTTGTAACATAAGTCGAGAGCTAATTGATGACTTGTTACAGACATTCCCTGTCCTCAATATCTGTGTCCAGGGGAGAAGCTGAGGGGCTTCTGTTACTTTTGTGGGGTGAATTTTTGTGCTCATCGAGGTTCTGGATGTCATTATGGGGAAAGGAATATTTTAACATTCTCAGCACCTGGTGTCAACATCAAACACTCCCTGGGCAGGTACAGCACGGGTTAGATACAGAGTAAAGCTCCCTCTACACTGTCCCATTAAACACACCCAGGGCAGGTACAGCACGCGTTAGATACAGAGTAAAGCTCCCTCTACACTGTCCCATCAAACACTACCAGGGCAGGTACAGCACGGGTTAGATACAGAGTAAAGCTCCCTCTACACTGTCCCATCAAACACTCCCAGGGCAGGCACAGCACAGGTTAGATACAGAGTAAAGCTCCCTCCAACTGTCCCATCAAACACTACCAGGGCAGGTACAGCATGGGTTAGATACAGAGTAAAGCTCCCTCTACACTGTCCCATCAAACACTCCCAGGGCAGGGACAGCACGGGTTAGATACAGAGTAAAGCTCCCTCTACACTGTCCCCATCAAACATTCCCAGGGCAGGTACAGCACGGGTTAGATACAGAGTAAAGCTCCCTCTATACTGTCCCATCAAACACTCCCAGGGCAGGTACAGCACGGGTTAGATCCAGAGTAAAGCTCCCTCTACACTGTCCCATCAAACACCCCCAAGGCAGGTACAGCACGGGTTAGATACAGAGTAAAGCTCCCTCTGCACTGTCCCATCAAACAGTCCCAGGGCAGGTATAGCACGGGTTAGATACAGAGTACAGCTCTGCATACACTGTCCCATCAAACATTCCCAGGGCAGGTACAGCACGGGTTAGATACAGAGTAAAGCTCCCTCTACACTGTCCCATCAAACACTCCCAGGGCAGGTACAGCACGGGTTAGATACAGAGTAAAGCTCCCTCTACACTGTCCCATCAAACACTCCCAGGGCTGGTGCAGCACTGAAGTTAAGATCTGACAGAGTCGCTCGATTCATCGGGACCTGAATATCATCAGCCTTTGCACATGGAAGGAGAGAGCAGCGATCACAGCGCGGACAAACCGCACACGTGTTCCGTGTGTGGACTCGGATTCAGCCGATCGCCTGACCTGGCGAGACACGTGCACTGTCACACCGGGGAGAAACCAGGTAAAGGTGGGGATGGCAGGAATGGATTCAGTTCCCCGTCCGTCGGAAGTTCATCGGCACAGTCACACCGTGGACAGTCCGTTCACCTGCTCCATGTGTAGGAAGGGATTTGTTTATCCATTCCACCTGCTGACACACCAGCTTGCTCACCCTGATGAGAGATTGTTTAAATGTTCTGACTGTGGGAAGAGCTTTGAAAGCACTGGGGAGATGGAGGGACACCAGCGAGTTCACACTGGAGAGAAACCCTTTAAATGTTCTGACTGTGGGAAGAGCTTTGAAAGCACCGGGGAGATGAAGGGACACTAGCGAGTTCACACTGGAGAGAAACCCTTTAAATGTTCTGACTGTGGGAAGAGCTTTGAAAGCACCGGGGAGATGAAGAGACACCAGCGAGTTCACACAGGAGAGACACCCTTTAAATGTTCTGACTGTGGGAAGAGCTTTAAAAGCTTTAAGAGCCTGAAGAGACACCAGCGAATTCACACTGTTCCTCGAATCTTACAGCACAGGAGGTTCTTGGGCCCATTGTGATGGTGCCGCTCTTTGAACGAGCTGTTGAATTTAGTCCCACTCCCCTGCTTTATCCCCAGAACCCTGCAAACTCGTCCTCTTCAAGTACATGTCCAATTGCCTTTGAAAGTTCCGATGGTACCACATAGAAGGCTGGTTAACAAAATTGAGGCTCATGGAATAGGTGGGTCAGCGGCAGCTTGGATAAGGAATTGGCTTAAGGACAGAAAACAGCGAGTTGTGGTAAATGGCTGTTTTTCAGACTGGAGGATGGCAGACAGTGGTGTTCCCCAAGGGTCAGTGCTGGGGCCACTGCTTTTTTGACATATATAAATGACCTGGATATTGGAATGCAGAGTAGAATTTCTAAATTTACCGATGACACCAAACTTGGGGGTGTGACAAACAGTGAGGATGATACCAATCAACCAACAGGACATACAAAGGCTCGCAGAATGGGCAGACAAGTGGCAGATGGAATTTAGTACAGAGAAGAGTGAGGTGATGTATTTTGGCAGAAGGGACAGGGAGAGGCAATATACACTTAATGGCACAGTTTTAAAGAGTGTGCAGGGACAGAGGGGCCTGGGAGTCAATGTGCATAGGTCCCTGAAGGTGGCGGGACATATTGAGAGACTGGTTAACAAAGCATATGGGATCTTGGGCTTCATAAATAGAGGTAATGGCCCAGAAATTCGGCTCTCCCCGGGTGAGTACGCACGGGGTACTCACCCGTCGGCCGAATGGAATTGCCGGTTTCCTGCATGCACTGCGCATGCGCGGGAAACCGGCACTTCCGATCCTCTGAACAAAGGGGTTCAGAGGTCGAACGCGCGCGCAGGGGAGGCTGCGCGTGCACTTTGAACTTAGTTTTTTTTGCAGGTTTTCACGTGAGGTTAAGCCTGCAGGATTTACACATTTAAAATGCAGGCATAAGGCCTGCTTTTTACAAGGTAAGTGGTCAATTAATTAAAATTAAAACATTTTTTCCACAGGTTTATTATTTTTAAATACTTTAAAGCAAGGTAAGTTTATTTTTAGCCCCATTTTTTGATAAAATTATTTTTTTCAAAAATTTCAATTATTGCTTAAAATAGTTATTTAATGTAATTTATAGTTTATTTAAAAAGTGTGATTTTTAAAAAAATTTATTTGAAAGTTTACTACTACTTTGGGGCCCGTAGCATTCATAAGTTTTGGCAGGTCTTTCTGTCAATCTTATGAATCGGCTTTTCCCTCCTCCGATTGGCTACCCATGGCTCATGTGATCCCAGGGGATGCATCGCACTAACTACGCCTCTGGGACACGCAAGCACAGCGCGCCGGCAGCTGGGCCAGGCCCCGGAACGGAATTCCACGGGGCCCTACAGCTCAACTGCCGGCGCGCAACTTAAGTACGATTTGGACAGGTTGGGTGATTGGGCAGAAACATGGCAAATGCACTATAATGCGGACAAATGTGAGGTTATCTACTTTGGTGGCAAAAACAGGAAGGCAGATTATTATTTGAATGGCAATAGATTGGGAGAAGGGGAAGTGCAAAGAGACCTGGGTGTTCTTGTGCACCAGTCGCTGAAGGTAAGCATGCAGGTGCAGCAGGTGGTTAAGGCGGCAAATGGTATGTTGGCCTTCATAGCAAAAGGGTTCGAGTACAAGAACAAGGATGTCTTGCTGCAGTTGTACAGGGCCTTGGTGAGACCGCACCTTGAGTATTGTGTGTAGTTTTGGTCACCTTACCTGAGGAAGGACGTTCTTGCAATGGAAGGAGTGCAGCGAAGATTCACCAGGCTGATACCTGGGATGGCAGGAATGACGTATGAGGAGAGATTGTGTCGATTGGGCTTATACTCACTGGAGTTTAGAAGATTGAGAGGGGATCTCATCGAAACCTATAAAATTCTGTCAGGCCTGGACAGACTAGATGCAGGAAGGATGTTTCTGATGGCCGGGGAGTCCAGAACCAGGGGTCATAGCCTAAGGATAAGGGGTAAGCCATTTAGGACTGAACTGAGGAGGAATTTCTTCACCCAGAGAGTGGTGAACCTGTGGAATTCTCTGCCACAGAGGGCAGTGGAGGCCAGTTCATTAAATATATTCAAAAAAGAGTTGGATATATTTCTTCAGGCTAAAGGGATCAAGGGATATGGGGCGAAGGCAGGGACCGGGTACTGAATTTGGATGATCAGCCATGATTTCATTGAATGGCGGAGCAGGCTCGAGGGGCCGAATGGCCTACTCCTGCTCCTATCTTCTATGTTTCTATGTTTCTAAGTGCAGGTCGGGGGCTTGCACCCGCGGGAAGCCCCCGACCCGAATTTCTGGGCCATTGAGTACAAAAGTAGAGAAGTTATGCTGAAACTTTATAAAGCTCTGGTTAGGCCACAACTGGAGTATTGCATCCAGTTCTCGTCACCACACATTAGGAAGGATGTGAAGGCCCTTGAGAGGGTGCAGAGGAGATTTACCGGAATGGTTCCGGGGATGAGGGACCTTAGCTACAAGGACAGGTTGGAGCAGCTGGATTTGTTTTCATTAGAGCAAAAGAGGTTGAGGGGTGAAACATAGAAACATAGAAGATAGGAGCAGGAGTCGGCCATTCGGCCCCTCGAGCCTGCTCCGCCATTCAATGCGATCATGGCTGATCATCCAAATTCAGTACCCTGTCCCTGCCTTCTCCCCATATCCCTTGATCGCTTTAGCCTTAAGAAATATATCTAACTCCTTCTTGAATATATTTAATGAATTGGCCTCAACTGCCTTCTGTGGTAGAGAATTCCACAGGTTCATCACTCTCTGGGTGAAGAAATTCCTCCTCATCTCTGTCCTAAATGGCTTACCCCTTATCCTTAGATTCTGACCCCTGGTTCTGGACTCCCCGGCCATCGGGAACAGCCTTCCTGCATCTAGTCTGTCTAGTCCTGTTAGAATTTTATAAGTTTCAATGAGATCCCCTCTCATTCTTCTAAACTCCAGCGAGTATAAGCCCAATCGACCCAATCTCTCCTCATACGTCATTCCTGCCATCCCAGGTATCAGTCTGGTGAATCTTCGCTGCACTCCCTCCATGGAAGAACATCCTTCCTCAGATAAGGCGACCAAAACTGCACACAATACTCAAGATGTGGTCTCACCAAGGCCCTGTACAACTGCAGCAAGACATCCTTGTTCCTGTACTCGAACCCTCTCGCTACGAAGGCCAACATACCATTTGCCTTCTTAACCGCCTGCTGCACAAGCATGCTTACCTTCAGCGACTGGTGCACAAGGACACCCAGCTCTCGTTGCACTTCCCCTTCTCCCAATCTATTGCCGTTCAGATAATAATCTGCCTTCCTGTTTTTGCCACCAAAGTGGATAACCTCGCATTTATCCACATTATATTGCATCTGCCATGCATCTGCCCAATCACCCAACCTGTCCAAATCAATCTGGGGTTTCTTGGCATCCTCCTCACAGCACACACGCCCACCCAGCTTTGTGTCATCTGCAAACTTGGAGGTATTACATCTAGTTCCCTCATCTAGATCATTAATATATATTGTGATTTGATCGAGGTGTACAAAAATATGAGGGGTGTGGATAGGCTCGACGGGCAGAGTCTGTTCCCACTAGTTGATGGTACAAGGAGCAGGGGACACAGAATTAAGGTTTTGGGCAAGAGATACAGGGGGGGATGTGAGGAAATCTGTTTTACGCAGCGTGTGGCGAGGACCTGCAACTCGCTGCCGACGGAAGTGGTGGAAGCGGAGACACTCAATGTTTTCAAGGGGAGACTGGATCGGCACTTGAGGGAAATAAACTTTCAGGGCTGTGGGGCTAGAGCGGGGGAATGGGACTGAGTGGATTGCTCTACAGAGAGCTGGCACGGACTCGATGGGCCGAATGGCCTCCTTTTTTGCCATTATGACTCTATTACCTCTACCAACCTAGAAGGACAAGGGCAGCAGGCGCATGGGAACACCACCACCTCCAAGTTCCCCTCCATGTGACATACCCTCCTGACTTGGAAATATATCGCCGATCTTTCATCGTTGCTGGGTCAAAATCCTGGAACTCCCTCCCGAACAGCACTGTGGGAGTACCTTCACCACACGGACTGCAGCGGTTCAAGAAGGCGGCTCACCACCACTTTCTCAAGGGCAACTAGGGATGGGCAATAAATGCTGGCATTACCAGCGACGCCCAAATCCCATGAACAAATGTTTTAAAAACGACCTCCCTCATTTTGTCCGTATATTTTCCTTTCCTGCCCTTTCTCTTCCTGCCTTTCCTCTCCACGTCTCTCTCTAATTGGTTGCTACATTACATTCCTACATGACCACACTTCAGAAGTCCTGTAATTGCTGCACAGCGCTTGGAGATGTCCTGAAATTGTGAAAGGTGCGATACATATTCAAGATCTTTCTTTCTTCGTACTTACCTTCCCCTCTCCTGTCTCATTTTTGAAATGTCAATGTTTCTCATCATCACTCACTTTCTCCTCAAATTCTTTTCTTCTCATCTCCTTCGTTTGTCTCTTTCTTACTTTGATCTTTAGTTTTTCTTTCCTTGTCTCTCATTGATTTCTAATGTCCTGTTTCGCTTCCCTTATTACTCTCACTATTACCTCAATGCTAATCAATCGGGGGGGAAACTCTCCACTGGCTGGAGTCAGACCGAGCACAAAGGAAGATGGTTGTGGTGGTTGGAGGTCAATCATCACAGCCCCAGGATATCGCTGCAGGAGTTCCTCAGGGCAGTGTCCTCGGCCCAACCATCTTCAACTGCTCCATCAGTGACCTTCCCTCCATCATAAGGTCAGAAGTGGGGATGTTCGCTGATGACTGCACACTGTTCAGTTCCATTCTCAACTCCTCAGATAATGAAGCCGTCCATGCCCGCATGCAGCGCGACCTGGACGACATTCAGGCTTGGGCTGATAAGTGGCAGGTAACATTCGCACCACGCAAGTGCCAGGCAATGACTATCTCCAACAAGTGAGCGTCTAACCACCGCCCCTTGACATTCAACGGCATTACCATCGCTGAATCCCCCACCATCAACATCCTGGGGGTCACCACTGACCAGAAACTGAACTGCACCAGCAACATAAATACTGTGGCAACAAGAGCAGGTCAGAGGCTGGGTATTCTGCAGCGAGTGTCTCACCTCCTGACTCCCCAAAGCCTTTCCACCATCGACAAGGCACACGTCAGGAGTGTGATGGAATACTCTCCACTTGCCTGGATGAGTGCAGCTCCAACAACACTCAAGAAGCTCGACACCATCCAGGACAAAGCAGCCCGCTTGATTGGCACCCCATCCACCACCTTAAACATTCACTCCCTCCTCCACCACCGGCGCACCGTGGCTGCAGTGTGTACCATCTACAAGATGCACTGCAGCAACTCGCCAAGGCTTCTTCGGCAGCACCTCCCAAACCCGCGACCTCGTCTACCTAGAAGGACAAGGACAGCAGGTGCATGGGAACACCTGATAGAATACATATATTCCTGAAGGCAGGACAGGTAGATAAGGTGGTTAAAAAGGCATATGGGATACTTGCCTTCATTAGCTGAGGCATAGAATAAAATTTCATTTCGTTTCATTAAACTTGGTCTATAAGAGTATTCTCTGCACTGTAGTTCCTGCACCTAAGGCCAGTGTCTAGAACCTAAGGGGTGAGTGGGTCGAACCACTCAAGGTTTTACTGTGCAAAAGAGAGAGAGAGGCCTCTGGAGAGAGAAACCTCTGCGATCTAAAGAGAGAAGGAGAACCCCTTACAGGCAGGAACCCTCACAACATTCAAGAAGCATTTAGATGAGCACTTGAAACGCCATAGCATACAAGGCTACGGACCAAGTGCTGGAAAATGGGATTAGATTAGACAGGGCTTGATGGCCAGTGCAGGCACGAAGGCTAAAGGGCCTCTTCCTGTGCTGTACAACTCTATGACTCTATGACCACCAACTCCAAGTCAAACACCATTCTGACTTGGAAGTATATTGCCATTCATTGGCGCTGGGTCAACGTCCTGGAACTCCCTCCCTAACAGCACCGTGGGAGTACCTTCACCACACGGACAGCAGCGGTTCAAGGTGGCGGCTCACCACCACCTTCTCAAGGGCAATTAGGGATGGGCAATAAATGCTGGCCTTGCCAGCGACGCCCACATCCCATGAACGAATTAAAAAAAACTTCATCCCATAACACGCGTACAAGGGCTCAGTAATGTTTAATTCGTCAGAAAAAGACAAAGTACAACAACAAACTGGTCAGCTTAACAGAATCTCATCATATTTATGAGGCCACAAACTTAAAATAGTCACTAATAAATCCAGTAGGGAATTCAGGAGAAATGTCTTTACCCAGAGAATGGTAGAAAGGGGAACTCGCTACCACAAGGAAGATTGAGGTGAACAGCACAGATGGATTTATGGGGAAGCCACACGAGGGAGAAAGGAATGGGAAGATATGTTGATCGGGTTAATTGAAGTAGGGTGGGTGTGGAGCATAAACACTGGCATGGACCAGTTGGGCCGAATGGCCTGTTTCTGTGCTGTACATTCTATGTAACACTATGAACAGTCAATCAAAGGGAATCATCAGCACGACAGTCTTAAAGATTAAACAGCAGTCCAAGAATTTATAAAACATTCATCCATTCCACGTTCACGTCGCCCCAGCTACAGAAGTGTGAACTCGCTGATGTTTCAGTAGCTGGGATGACTGAGTGAATCCCTTCCCACACACGGAGCAGGTGAACGGTCTCTCCCCAGTGTGAACTCGCTGGTGTCTCTTCAGATGCCCAGAGGTTTTAAAGCTCTTCCCACAGTCAGAGCATTTAAATGGTCTCTCATCGGTGTGAACAAGTTGGTGTCCATTCAGATCCCCAGAGGTTTTAAAGCTCTTCCCACAGTCAGAGCATTTAAATGGTCTCTCATCAGTGTGATATCGCTGGTGTCCGCTCAGCTCCCCAGAGGTTTTAAAGCTCTTCCCACAGTCAGAACATGTAAACGGTCTCTCATCAGTGTGAACAAGTTGGTGTTCACTCAGATTCCCAGCGCTTTTAAAGCTCTTCCCACAAACAGAACATGTAAATGGTCTCTCATCAGTGTGAACTCGCTGGTGTACCTTCAGATCCCCAGAGGTTTTAAAGCTCTTCCCACAGTCAGAGCATTTAAACGGTCTCTCATCGGTGTGAACTCGCTGGTGTTGCTTCAGATCCCCAGAGCTTTTAAAGCTCTTCCCACAGTCAGAGCATTTAAACGGTCTCTCATCAGTGTGATATCGCTGGTGTACACTCAGCTCCCCAGAGGTTTTAAAGCTCTTCCCACAGTCAGAACATGTAAACGGTCTCTCATCGGTGTGATATCGCTGGTGTCTGCTCAGATTCCCAGCGCTTTTAAAGCTTTTCCCACAAACAGAACATGTAAATGGTCTCTCATCGGTGTGAACTCGCTGGTGTCTGCTCATCTCCCCAGAGGTTTTAAAGCTCTTCCCACAGTCAGAGCATTTAAACGGTCTCTCATCGGTGTGAACTCGCTGGTGTACCTTCAGATCCCCAGAGGTTTTAAAGCTCTTCCCACAGTCAGAGCATTTAAACGGTCTCTCATCGGTGTGAACTCGCTGGTGTTGCTTCAGATCCCTGGGGCATTTGAAGCTCTTCCCACAGTAAGAGCATGTAAATGGTCTCTCATCAGTGTGATATCGCTGGTGTCCATTCAGGTCCCCAGAGGTTTTAAAGCTCTTCCCACAGTCAGAGCATTTAAATGGTCTCTCATCAGTGTGATATTGCTGGTGTCTCAACAGGTTGGATGACTGAGTGAATCCCTCCCCACACATGGAGCAGGTGAACGACCTCTCCCCGGTGTGAACTTGCTGGTGTGTCAGAAGATGCGAAGGCCAATTGAATCTCTTCCCACACACGGAGCAGGTGAATGGCCTCTTTCCTGCTCTCTCCAGCTGGTGTCTCGTCAGCTCTTGGGACATTTGAAAGCTTTTCCCACAGTCGGAATGTTTCACCGGCCTCTCCCCAATGTGAACTCGCTGGTGTGCCAGCAGATTCAAGGACCGAGTGAATCTCTTCCCACACACTGAGCAGGTGAACAGAATCTCCCCTGCTCTCTCCAGCTGGTGTCTCTTCAGATCCTGGGACCTTTTAAATCTCTTCCCACAGTCAGAACATTTAATCGGTCTCTCATCACTATCAACAAGCTGGTGTCTCAGGAGGGTGGAAGAATGAGAGAATCGCTTCAAAAACACGGAGCATGTCAACGGTCTCTCATCAGTGTAGACAAGCTGGTGTCTCAGCAGCACGGAGGGTGCAATTAATCCCTGCCCACACACGGAGCGGGTTAAAGGTCCCTCCCTCGTGTGAACGTGCTGGTGTATCATCGGAGCGGATGGCTGAGTGAATCCCTGCCCACACACGGAGCGGGTTAAAGGTCCCGCCCTCGTGTGATCTTGCTGGTGTATCATTGGAGCGGATGACTGAGTGAATCCCTTCCCACACACGGGGCCCGGATTTCCCCCAGTGTGTGGCCACTGGTGTTGCTTCAGGTATTTGTAGATTTTGAAGCTCTTTCAGAACATTTAAAAGTTCTCTCCCCAGTGTGAACTCACGGGTGTGCCAGCAGATTGGAGGAGCAGCTGAATCAGGTCCTGAGGAATCGCGTAACTCTGTCAGATCTTGATGTGATGTTTGCTCTGAGCTTCCTGTCTGTAAATGCTCCACTTCTAAAACCCTGTAAAAGGAGTGTAGAAAGGATAAGGAGGGAGCAGGAACTTTTTTGGCTTCTTTTGCCTCAAAGAACAAACAGGGTAGAGCCGGTCCCACTGATGTCCAGCCGTGCCCACAATAACCAGTGGGCCAGAAACAGCCCAATCCACCTCACTAACTTGGCCCTGAAGTCAAATCAAGTCTCATTAAAGTCTCATCAAATGACATCCTTTGTGACTGTGACAAAGGTAAACTATCCCTCCTCGTCCTTCCTGACTTGTCTGCAGCCTTTGACACGGTTGACCACTCCATCCTTCTCCAACGCCTCTCCACCGTTGTCCAGCTGGGCGGGACTGCACTCGCCTGGTTCCATTCTTATCTATCTAATCATAGCCACAGAATCACCTGCAACGGCTTCTCTTCCCGCTCCCGCATTGTTACCTCTGGTGTCCCCCAAGGATCTATCCTTGGGCCCCTCCTATTTCTCATCTAAATGCTGCCCCTTGGCGACATCATCCGAAAACACAGCGTCAGTTTCCACATGTACGCTACTACCTCCCCACCACTTCTCTCGACCCCTCAACAGTGTCTAAATTGTCAGACTGCTTGTCCGATATCCAGTTCTGGATGAGCAGAAATTTTCTCCAATTAAATGTCAGGAAGACCGACTGGCTCCATCCCTCTCCTTATCATCTGTCTGAGGCTGAACGAGACCGTTCACAACCTTGGTGTCATATTTGACCCTGAAATGAGCTTCCGACCCCATATCCGCAGCATCACTAAGAGCGCCTCCTTCCCCCTGGGTAACATGGCCCGTCTTGGCCCCCTGCCTCAGCTCATCCGCTGCTGAAACCCTCCCCCGGCCCTTTGTCACCTCTAGACTTGACTATTCCAACACACTCCTGGCTGGCCTCCCACATTCCAGCCCACGTCACCTTGAGCTCATCCAAAACTGACCGTACTGTGACCCCGCCCACTCCCCCTACTCCGCATGCGCCGCCGGCCGCCAGACCGCGCATGCTCGGCAGGACCCCGGCTCACGAGGATCAGCCGGCACAGCGCCTGCGCACAGACCCCGCATTCTGGGTCGGCCCGGGCAACCGCCAAAGTCCGGATCAGGGTTTTTTATATATAGCAGAGAGAAGCGCGGGCGGGGAGATAAATAAACAGAAAATACAAACCGCACCGTCCCAGCACCCTCCCGGCACCGAGCGGAGCGGATTGAGCGGCCGCAGCCCCTTGTCTTCTGCAGGGAGCCGGACTGGGGCACGTCATCAACTCCACGGCGGTGACCGACGGGAGCTCCGACCAATAGTGAGAGAGCGGGCGGAGCTTGGAGGACTGAGGTGGCGGCGGGTCCTGTAACCAATCGGGGTGTCCGAGGGGCGGGACTTCCACCGCCTGCTTCTCCCGCTGCTGAGACAAGTGGAATGGAGCAGAAATAACAGAATTGTGGAAATACTCAGCAGGCCAGGCAGCATCCGTGGAGAGAGAAACCGAGTTAACGTTTCAGGTCTGGGACCCTTCATCAGAACTGGAAAAAGCTGGAGATGTAACAGATATTAAGCAGGCGCAGAGACGGGGGGGGGGGGTTTAGGAGGGGAGGAAGGAATTGAAAGAACATGCTGTGAAAATGTTGCAAATGGGAATGGCAAAAATCATACTGCATGAAAAATGGGGGCGGGGATTATTATCTGAAATTGTTGAACTTGATGTGAGTCCGGCAGGTTGTAAAGTGCCCAATCGAAAGATGAGGTGCTGTTCCTCGAGCTTACATTGAGCTTCATTAGAACAATGTAATAGGCCGAGGACAGAGAGATCAGAGTGGGAGTGAAGCGGAGAATTAAAGTGACAGGCGACCGGAAGCTCAGGGTCAACCTTATGGACTGAACGGAGGTGTTCCGCAAAGCGGTCGCCCAATCTGCATTTGGTCTCCCCAATGTAGATGAGACCGCATCACAAGCAGCGAATACAGTATATTAAATTGCAAGAAGTACAAGTAAATCGCTGTTTCACCTGGAAGGGGTGTTTGGGGCCCTGGACAGTGGGAAGGGAGGAGGTAAAAGAGCATGTGTTGCATCTTTTGCACTTGCACGGGAAGGTGCCGGGCGAAGGGGAAGGGCTGTTGCGAGTGATTGAGGAGTGGACCAGAGTGTTGCGGAGGGAGCGGTCCCTTCAGAATGCTAAAAGGGGAGGTGCGGGGAAGATGTGTTTGGTGGTGGGATCACGTTGGAGGTGGCGGAAATGGCGGAGGATGATCCGTTGACTGAGGAGGCTGGTGGGGTGAAAGGGGAACCCTATTGTAGTGAGAGGGTTTGAGTACAGGAACAAGGATGTCTTGCTGCAGTTATACAGGGCCTTGTTGAGACCACATCTTGTGTATTGTGTGCAGTTTTGGTTGCCTAATCTGAGGAAGGATGTTCTTGCCATGGAAGGAGTTCAGCAAAGATTCACCAGGCTGATACCTGGGATGGCAGGAATGACGTATGAGGAGAGATTGGGTTGATTGGGCTTGTACTCGCTGGGGTTTAGAAGAATGAGAGGAGATCTCATTGAAACTTATAAAATTCTGACAGGACTGGACAGACTAGATGCAGGATGTTCCCGATGGTCGGGGAGCCCAGAACCAGGGGTCACAGTCTAAGGATAAGGGGTAGGCCATTTAGGACAGAAATGAGGAGGAATTTCTTCACCCAGAGAGTGGTGAACCTGTGGAATTCTCTACCACAGAAGACAGTAGAGGCCAATTCATTAAATATATTCAAGAAGGAGTTAGATATATTTCTTAAGGCTAAAGGGATCAAGGGATATGGGGAGAAGGCAGGGACCGGGTGCTGAGTTTGGATGATCAGCCATGATCGCATTGAATGGCGGAGCAGGCTCGAGGGGCCGAATGGCCCACTCCTGCTCCTATCTTCTATGTTTCTATGTTTAATAATAACTTTCAATGGGGAATTGGATAAATGCTTGAAGGGGAAAAATTTGCAGGGCTATGGGGACAGAGCAGGGGAGTGGGACTAAATGGAGAGCTCTTTCAAAGAACTGGCACAGGCACGATGGGCTGAATGGTCTCCTTCTGTGCTGTATGATTCTAGGAGCCACTCCTAGAGTGGAGTGGTGCCCGCAAGGATCGCTCGGCAGGAAATTGGGAGGAGGTGGTTCACATGCAGACAGCACCTGATTTCGAGATGCTGTTCTTTTAAAATTGGTCCTCCACAGGCAAGGATGCTCCCGGTCCCTTTAATGAAAATCACATTGAAAAGGAGAGTCCCTGTCCCTTTAAGAACCCTCCACCCATCACTCCCACCTTTTTCTTAAAGTCTTTGAATTTAATAATAAAAGTTCATGCAGAAAAAATGTGTGTCTGACTGTATTTTTGTGAGTATCTGTGTGTGTGTGTCTGTCTGACTGTATGTGTGTGTGTCTGTGCAGTGGGGAAAGAGTTAAACTGACATCGCTGGCAGTTTCACTGAATGGTGTAAGAAAGACCATACTTTGCTGTAGTAAGCTTTTTCTAAGTTGCTGAATTGGCAGTGGAGATAACATAGCCGGACATGGAACCATAAGAGTCCTAAGAGGATGTAAGTTCTGTTCTGGCAGGAAAGTAAAACAATGAAAGAGGCCTAGAGAGGCAGGAAAGGAGGACAATGAGTCAGAAGTACAATGTTGATGAGACCCCATCTGGCATAAACAAAGGTCATAGGTGCAACAACAGCTTGGGGGATAACGGCCAATAATAAAGGCGGTACTTTAATGTAACGTGGCATAGGCAACCAATCAGTGAGGATGCATGCGGGCCAAGGTCCAATCGGGTGGCAGGAATGAATTTTGCCATGTGTGTTGTAATGTATAAAAATGTCGTGTTTGCTGTACCAATTTGGAAAGGTCTGGCTAAGACAGAGCAGACTGTTTCCCCACCGGTGCAATAAAGACCAATCTAAAACCTTGTGTCGAGTGTTGGTTTAAAATACTCCACAACAGCTGTATCCAGTGCACTCAGCCGTTTCTTGATATCATGTGGAGTGAATCGAATTGGCTGAAGACTGGCTTCTGTGATGGTGGGGACTGCAGGAGGAGGCCGATATGGATCATCCACTCGGCACTTCTGGCTGAAGATGGTGGGAAACGCTTCAGCCTTGTCTTTTGCACTCACGTGCTGAGCTCTCAGCATCCACCCTGTTAAGCCCCCTCAGAATCTTACATGTTTCAATAAGATCATCTCTCATTCTTCTAAACTCCAATGAGTATAGGCCCAACCTGCTCAACCTTTCCTCCTAAGGCAACGCCTTCATCCCAGGAATCAACCTAGGATGCAGGCCATCAGGTCCAGGGGACTTGTCAGCCTGTAGCCCTATTAATTTGCCTAGTACTTTTTCTCTAGTGAGAGTGATTGTTTTAAGTTCCTCCCTCCCTTTTGCCCCTTGATTTTCCACTATTATTGGGATGCTTTTAGTGTCTTCTCCCATGAAGACAGATACAAAATATTTGTTCAAATTCCTTGTTTCCCATTATTAATTCCCCAGTCTCATCCTCTAAGGGACCAACGTTTACTTTAGCTACTCTCTTCCTTTTTATATACTTGTAGAAGCTCTTACTGTCTCTTTTTATATTTCTTGCTAGTTTACTCTCAATCAATGTTCTCCCTCTATTATTCTCCGTCCGTTATTTTTTTAGTCATCCTTTGCAAGTCTCTAAAAATCCCCCAATCTTCTGGCCTACCACTAATCTTCACAACATTGTATGCCTTTTCTTTCAATTTGATACCATCTTTAACTTCCTTAGTTCATCCTTCTCAGAGTCTTTCTCACTGGAATATATCTTTGCTGAGAATTATGAAATATCTCCTTAAAAGTCTGCCACTGCTTATCTACCATCTTAACTTTTAATCTATTTTCCCAGTTCACTTTAGTCAACTCTGTCTTCATACCCTTGTAATTGCCTTTATTTAAGTTTAAGACACTAGTTTCAGACCCAAGTTTCTCACCCTCAAACTGAATGTGAAATTCTATCATGTAATGAGCAGGTTCCCTAGAGGATCCTTTACTATGACATCATTAATTAATCCTGTCTCATTACACATTACCAGATCTAAAATAGCCTGTTCCCTAATAGGTTCCACAACATATTGTTCCAAGAATATGTCCTGAATACACTCTATGAACTCGTCCTCAAGGCTACCTTTGCCAATTTGATTTGTCCAATTGATATGAAGATTAGAATCGCCCAAGATTATTGCAGTAACTTCTTACAAGCCCCCATTATTTCTTGATTTATACTCTGTCCTACAGTGCAGCTACTGTTAGGGGGCCTGTGGACCACTCCCACCAGTGACTTCTTTCCCTTATTATTTCTTATCTCCACCCAAACTGATTCTACATCTTGATCTTCCGAGCCAAGATCATTTCTCACTACTATACTGATCTCATCCTTTATCAACAGAGCTACCTCACCTCCTTTTCCTTTTTGCCTATCCTTCCAAAATATCAAATACTCCTGAATATTCAGTTCCCAGCCTTGGTCACCTTGTAGCCACGTCTTTGTAATGACAATCAGATCATAACCATTTATTTCTATTTGTGCCGTCAACTCATCTATCTTGTTACGAATGCTGCGTGCATTCAGATAAAGAGCCATTAATTTAGTCTTTTTACCATTTTTCCCTACTCTGGCCTTATTTGCTGGTGCACTCTTATGCTTGTACGCTCTGTCCCTTCCTGTCACACTCTGGTTATCATTACCCCTATCGCTACCCTGCACTATTGCCTTGTCCTTTCTCTTTAACTTTCTAGGTTTCCCCTCACCTGGACCTCCCCCCCACTATTTAGTTTAAAGCCCTATCTACAGCCCTAGTTATTCGATTCGCCAGGACACTGGTCCCCGCACGCTTCAAGTGAAGCCCGTCCCAACAGAACAGCTCCCTCTTTCCCCAGTACTGGTGCAAGTGCCCCATGAATCGAAACCCATTTCTCCCACACCAATCCTTGAGCCATGCATTCAACTCCCTGATCTTATTGACCCTATGCCAATTTGCTCGTGGCTCACGTAGTAATCCAGAGATTACATTGTGGTTCTGCTTTTTAATTTAGCCCCTAGCTGCTCGTACTCCCTCAGTAGAACCTCTTTCTTAGTCCTACCGATGTCATTGGTACCTGTGTGGACCACGACAACTGGATCCTTCCCCTCCCACTCCAAGTTCCTCTCCAGCCCAGGGGAGATATCCTTAACCCGGACACCGGGCAGGCAACATAGCCTTCGGGACTCACGCTCTCGGCTACAGAGAACAGTATCTATCCCCCTAACTATATTGTCCCCTACCACTACTACAGTCCTTTTTACTCCCCCAACTTGAATGGCCCCCTGTACCATGCTGCTTTGGTCAGTTTGCTCATCCTCCCTGCAGTCCCTGCTCTCGTCCACACAGGCTGCAAGAACCTCATACCTGTTGGACAAGTGCAAGGGCTGAGGTTCCTCCAATGTTACCTTCTGGATCCCCATACCTGCCTCACTCGTAGTCACACCGTCCTGTCCCTCACCACGGACCAAATCTGAAGTATTTAACGTAAGGGGTGTGACTGCCTCCTGGATCAAAGAGTCCAGGTAACTTTCTCCCTCCCTGATGTATCGCAGTGTCCGAAGCTCGGACTCCAGCTCATCAACTCTGAGCCGAAGTTCCTCGAGCTGCAGACACTTCTGGTCACCACACTTTAGGAAGGATGTGAAGGCCCTTGAGAGGGTGCAGAGGAGATTTACCAGAATGGTTCCGGGGATGGGGGATCTTAGCTACAAGGACAGGTTGGAGAAGCTGGAATTGTTTTTATTAGAGCAAAGGAGGTTGAGGGGTGATTTGACAGAGGTGTACAGGATTATGACCGGTTTGGATAGGCTAGACGGGGAAAGGCTGTTCCCACGAGTTGATGGTACAAGGACTAGGGGACACAGATTTAAGGTTTTGGGCAAGAGATACAGGGGGGATGTGAGGGAAAACTATTTACAGAGCGAGTGGTGAGGACCTGGGACTCGCTGCCGACGGAAGTGGTGGAAGTGGAGACACTCGATGTTTTCAAGGGGAGACTGGACAGACACTTGAGGGAAATAAACTTGCAGGGCTACGGGGATAGAGCGGGGGAACGGGACTGACTGGATTGCTCTACAGAGAGCCGGCACGGACTCGATGGGCCGAATGGCCTCCTTCTGTGCCTCTATGACTCTATGTGGTTGCTGTGGATCACACTGGGGTCCACCAACTCCCACATGCTACAGCAGCAAGACATCACCAGCCCTGCCATCTCTATTGTATTTTATTTAACTAATTAGCTTTTCAAGTTTTGAAATACCCAATTGTCTATTAATAGCTTTTAATCTAGGTAATAACCTTGTTTGATTTATTACATTTAGTTATATGCTTTAGATCTTTACTGTAACTTAGCCCACAGTCCTAATCTACATCCCAGGGTACTTAAGGAAGTGGCCCTAGAAATAGTAGATGCATTGCTGGTCATCTTCCAGAACTCGATAGACTCTGGAACGGTACCCATGGATTGGCGGGTAGCTAATGTTACTCCACTATTCAAAAAAGGTGGTAGAGAAAAGGCGGGGAATTATAGACCGGTAAGCTTGACATCGGTAGTGGGGAAAATGCTACAGTCCATTATAAAAGATGTAATAGCAGAGCACTTGGAAAGCAGTGACTGGATCGGACAAAATCAACATGGATTTACAAAAGGTAAATCATGCTTGACTAATCTACTGGAATTTTTTGAGGATGTAACTGGTAAAATAGATAAGGGAAAACCAGTGGATGTGGTGTATTTGGACTTTCAGAAGGCTTTCGATAAGGTCCCGCATAAGAGATTAGCGTGCAAAATTAAGGCACATGTGATTGGGGGCAAGGTATTGACTTGGATAGAGAACTGGTTGGCGGACAGAAAGCAAAGAGTTGGAATAAACGGGTCGTTTTCCGAGTGGCAGGCAGTGACTAGTGGGGTACCGCAAGGATCGGTCCTAGGACCCCAGCTGTTCACAATATATATTAATGATCTGGACGAGGGAATTGGATGTAATAATATCTCCAAATTTGCAGACGACACAAAGCTGGGTGGGAGGGTAAGCTGTGAGGAGGATGTCGGGAAACCCCAGCACGATTTGGACAGGTTGGGTGATTGGGCAGAAACATGGCAAATGCACTATAATGTGGATAAATGTGAGGTTATCCACTTTGGTGGCAAAAACAGGAAGGCAGATTATTATTTGAATGGTAATAGTTTGGGAGAAGGGGAAGTGCAAAGAGACCTGGGTGTTCTTGTACACCAGTCGCTGAAGGTAAGCATGCAGGTGCAGCAGGCGGTTAAGAAGGCAAATGGTATGTTGGCCTTCGTAGCAAGAGGGTTCGAGTACAAGAACAAGGATGTCTTGCTACAGTTGTACAGGGCCTTGGTGAGACCACACCTTGAGTATTGTGTGCAGTTTTGGTCGCCTTACCTGAGGAAGGACGTTCTTGCCATGGAAGGAGTGTAGCGAAGATTCACCAGGCTGATACCTGGGATGTCAGGAATGACGTATGAGGAGAGATTGGGTCGATTGGGCTTATACTCACTGGAGTTTAGAAGATTGAGGGGGGATCTCATCGAAACCTATAAAATTCTGTCAGGCCTGGACAGACTAGATGCAGGAAGGATGTTTCTTATGGCCGGGGAGTCCAGAACCAGGGGTCATAGTCTAAGGATAAGGGGTAAGCCATTTAGGACTGAAATGAGGAGGAATTTCTTCACCCAGAGAGTGGTGAACCTGTGGAATTCTCTGCCAGAGAGGGCGGTGGAGGCCAGTTCATTAAGTATATTCAAGAAAGAGTTGGATATATTTCTTAAGGCTAAAGGGATCAAGGGATATGGGGAGAAGGCAGGGACCGGGTACTGAATTTGGATGATCAGCCATGATCTCATTGAATGGCGGAGCAGGCTCGAAGGGCCGAATGGCCTACTCCTGCTCCTATCTTCTATGTATCTATGTAATTAAACCCCAGTTGTTTATATTTTTTTACGTATCAAGCAGCACCTCTTACCCCCACCTCATCGAATTCGCTCACTCACCCAATTCCCGAGTTCAGTACTCTGTAGAAGCCGTACTCCGTAGAACTGGACTCCGTGCTACTTACCTCCCAAACATTTCTCCTTCCACACTCAAAAGGCCGATGAATTTCAGGTCCTGATGAATGGAGTGACTCTCTGAGATCTTGATGTGAAGTTTGGTTTGAGTTTCCCCGTCTGTCAATCCTGCCCATCTCACAGCCTGTGAAAGGAGTTTACAAAAGCCATCACTGAGAGTCCAGGACAGAAATTGACAACATTCTCTCCTCCTGCTCCCTGGCCCAAGGGGGCTGCGCATGCGCCCCGCTGCACACTCGGCCTCTCAAGGTGGCGGCCGTTGAGCCGGGCCTGTCACCGGGAGAAAGCCCAGCAGCCGCCGCCCCGCTCGGGGCAAACGCAGGACCCGTAGGTTCTTATTCAGGGGTTTGAGGCCTACACCGGGTGTTTATAAAGCCTCCCCGCCAGTTCCATTGCTCCCCTGCGCCCCTCCGCCTCCCCGCTCCGGAATCTTCTCTCCGCCTTCCGCCGCCATCACCCGACTGGTGGCACTGACTGCGCACACGCGGGACCCGCCCCACCTCAAGCCGCGCCTACGCACCAGGCCCCTGCAGCATTGATAGGGCCTATTCTTCATCGCGGAGCATTCTGGGTAACAGCCGCCGCCACTGTCTCACCAGGCTGAGGAGCGCAGAGATACATTTAGAGCAAGCAATAGGAGGAGGAGGAGAAAATCAATGAAAGTTCATTCCTGTGATTTCAGACACTGGGATGAGCTGCGCGGCGTCCATTGAAGCAATGCTCGGATACATTCGGCGTATGGGCAACTAGCACAAATTTAGAAAGGGTTAGAAGATGAGATTAAATTGTTAAAGTTTATTATTCTATTTAAAAAATGAAGTGGATGATTAGCATGGGTTAGGTACAGATTAAGACTCTCTCTGCACTGTCCCATTAAACACTCCCAGGACAGGTACAGCAGGGATGAGATACAGAATACAGATACAGATACAGAATACAGCACCCTCTACATTCATGGGCGTCACTGGCAAGGCCAACATTTATTGCCCATCCCTAATTGCCCTTGAGCAGGTGGTAGTGAGCCACCTTCTTGAACCGCTACAGTCCTTGTGGTGAAGGTACTTCCACAGTGCCGTTAGGCAGGAAGTTCCAGGATTTGGACCCAGTGACGATGAAGGATCGGCGATATATTTCCAAGTCAGGATGGGGTGTGACTTGAAGGGGAACTTACAAGTGGTGGTGTTCCCATGCACCTGCTGCCCTTGTCCTTCTAAGTGGTAGAGGTCGCGGGTTTGGGAGGTGCTGCCGAAGAAGTATTGGCGAGTTGCTGCAGTGCATCTTGTAGATGGTACACACTGCAGCCACAGTGCGCCGGTGGTGCAGCAAGTGAATATTTCAGGTGGTGGCTGGGGTGCCAATCAAGTGGGCTACTTTGTCCTGGATGGTGTCGAGCTTCTTGAGTGTTGTTGGAGCTGCTCTCATCCAGGCAAGTGGAGAGTATTCCATCACACTCCTGACTTGTGCCTTGTAAATGGTGGAAAGGCTTTGGGGAGTCAGGAGGTGAGACACTTGTCCCAGGATACCCAGCCTCTGACCTTTGGAATTCTCTTCCCAAAGAGAGCTGTGGAGGTTGGTCATTGAGTGTGTTTAAGGTGGCGATAGACAGATTTTTGAACGATAAGGGAGTCAAGGGTTATGGGGAACGGGCAGGGAAGTGGAGTTGAGGCCAAGATCAGATCAGCCATGATCTTATTGAATGGCGGAGCAGGCTCGAGGGGCCAAATGACCTACTCCTGTTCCTACGTCTTAGTGAAATTGGCTTTTCCCCAATTGAGAACTTTTACTCCTGGTCTAAATGTGTCCTTTTCCAGAACTACCCTAAATTTAACTGAATTATGATTCAAACTGGGTGTCCTTGTGCACCAAGTCACTGAAGGTAAGCATGCAGGTGCAGCAGGCGGTTAAGAAGGCAAATGGTATGTTGGCCTTCGTAGTGAGAGGGTTTGAGTACAGGAACAAGGATGTCTTGCTGCAGTTGTACAGGGCCTTGGTGATACCACTCCTTGAGTATTGTGTGCAGTTTTGGTCGCCTTATCTGAGGAAGGATGTTCTTGTCATGGAGGGAGTGCGGTGAAGATTCACCAGACTGATGCCTGGGATGGCAGGAATGACGTATGAGGAGAGATTGGGTCGACTGGGCTTATACTCGCTGGAGTTCAGAAGAATGAGAGGGGATCTCATTGAAACGTATAAAATTCTAACAGGACTACACAGACTAGATGCAGGAAGCATGTTCCCGATGGTCATGGATTCCAGAACCATAGGTCGCATAGAAATATTGAAGATAGGAGCAGGAGTAGGCCATTCGGCCCCTCGAGCCTGCTCTACCATTCAATGAGATCATGGCTGGTCATCCAAATTCAGTACCCTGTCCCTGTCTTCTCCCCATATCCCTTGATCCCTTTAGCCTTAAGAAATATATCTAACTCCTTCTTGAATATATTTAATGAATTGACCTCAACTGCCTTGTGTGGTAGAGAATTCCACAGGTTCACCACTCTCTGGGTGAAGAAATTCCTCCTCTTCTCTGTCCTAAATGGCTTACCCCTTATCCTTAGACTTAGAGATGAGGAGGAATTACTTCACCCAGAGAGTGGTGAACCTGTGGAATTCTCTACCATAGAAGGCAGCAGAGGCCAATTCATTAAATATTGGGGAGAAAGCAGGGACAGGGTACTGAATTTGGATGATCAGCCATGATCTCATTGAATGGTGGAGCAGTCGCGAGGGGCTGAATGGCCGACTCCTGCTCCTATCTTCTATGTTTCTTCTTTGTTTAATCTGAAGAACACAAGAGCGGTGGAGGGAGTCCCTTTAAATGTGGAGGGGGTGGGTGTCCCTTTAAATGTGGAGGGGGTGGGTGTCCCTTTAAATGTGGAGGGGGTGGGTGTCCCTTTAAATGTGGAGGGGGTGGGTGTCCCTTTAAATGTGGCGAGGCGGAGCCGCGCATGCTTATTCGGGCCTCACCGCAACACGAGGCTGCCAGTGCGCCTGCGCGGGGCCGCCGGGAACAGACGGAAGGCCGGGCCCGGGGAAGAGGCGGAATCAGCGGCCGGGTAAAGTAAAATGTTGGGGAATCGATTTAAATCGAGGTGAGGGGGGAGGGTACAGCGGGATTATAAAGTAAAAGTCGAGAAAAACCAAACCTGACAGTCGGGCGGGACCAACACGGACACCGGACGGAGCGGATTGAACCGCGCGCTGTGGCGGAGTGAGCCGGAACAGTGATTGTGACTGACGGGAGCGCTGACCAATAGGAATAGGGCTGAGCTGGGAGGACTGATCTGGGCGGTCTGGTCCTCCAACCAATGGCGGCGTGGCTAGGGGGCGGGACCTTCCTCTCCGGCGCTGAGGCTGGCCGGAATGTGACGTCATCAGAGGAAGAGGCCCATTCAGGCCCGGCCTGTGACTGACGGGAGCTCTGGCCAATAGGAAGAGGGCGGGCCCGGGTCCGCCCACCAATGGCGGCGCGGCAAGGGGGCGGGGCCTCCTCCAGCTCAGGTGCGCTGGGGCCGATTGTGACGCGCTGTCTCCAGGTGAGAGCAGCTCAGTCAGCACAGAGCTGGGGCTGGAATCTGGGAGAGGGGCCGCAGGCAGCACAGAGCTGGGGCTGGAATCTGGAATCTGGGAGAGGGGCCGCAGTCAGCACAGAGCTGGGGCTGGAATCTGGGAGAGGGGCCGCAGTCAGCACAGAGCTGGGGCTGGAATCTGGGAGAGGGGCCGCAGGCAGCACAGAGCTGGGGCTGGAATCTGGGAGAGGGGCCACAGTCAGCACAGAGCTGGGGCTGGAATCTGGGAGAAGGGCCGCAGGCAGCACAGAGCTGGGGCTGGAATCTGGGAGAGGGGCCGCAGTCAGCACAGAGCCGGGGCTGGAATCTGGGAGAGGGGCCGCAGACTGCGGGTCTGGCAAATTTTAAAAATAATAAATTTTAAAAAAGCTTATTTAAAGACAAATTTCCTGCAGTTTCAGAGACCGCCTTTGTCAGTGCAATAATTTCTTAAATGTTTAAAAATTAAATGAAATCATCAAAGAGGAAGAGAGTAGCATAAGTGAAGAAAGACTTGCATTTATATAGCGCCATTCACGACCAGCAGACGCCTCAAAGCGCTTTACAGTCAATGAAGTACTTTTTGAAGTGGAGTCACTGTTGTAATGTGGGAAATGTGGCAGCGCACAGCAAGCTGCCACAAACAGCAATGTGATAATGACCAGATAATCTGTTTTTGTTATGTTGGTTGTGGGATAAATGTTGGCCAGGACTCCGGGATAACTTCCCTACTCTTCTTCGAAATAGTGCCCTGGGATCTTTTACATCCACCTGAGAGGGCAGACGGGGCCTCGGTTTAACGTCTCATCAGAAAGACGGCCCCTCCGACAGTGCAGCTCTCCCTCAGCACTGCACTGGAGTGTCTGCCTAGCTTTATGTGCTCGAGTCCCTGGAGTGGGACTTGAACCCACAACCTTCTGACTCAGGCGAGTGAGCTACCAACTATTTTTTCTATAAATATACTTTATTGAACATTAAGAACATTTACAACATCTTGATAATGAGCTGCCAACTGAGCTATAGCTGACAACGTTGGTCCCTTAGAGGTAGAGACAGGAGAAATTATTATGGGGAATAAGGAAATGGCAGAAACGTTAAAACAAATATTTTGTATTTGCCTTCACAGTAGAAGACACAAAAGCACACCAAAGATGGTGGGGAACCGAGGGTTTAATGAGGGTGAGGAACTTAATGTAAAGTACTAGAGAAACTAATGGGACTAAAAGCCGACAAATCCCCTGGACCTGACGGCCTACATCCTCGGGTTCTAAAAGAGGTGGCTGAAGAGATAGTGGATGCATTGGTTTTGATCTTCCAAAATTCCCGAGATTCTAGAACGGTCCCAGCGGATTGGAAGGTCGCAAATGTAACACCGCTATTCAAGGCAGGAGGGAGAGAAAAAACAGGAACGACAGGCCAGTTAGCCTGACATCAGTCGTTGGGAAAATGCTGGAATCCATTGTTACGGAACTTGTATCAGGGCACTTAGAAAATCATAACATGGTCAGGCTGAGTCAACATGGTTTTATGAAAGGGAAATGGTGTTTGACAAATTTATTAGAGTTATTTGAGGATGTAACTAGCAGGGTAGATAAAGGGGAACCAGTGGATGTAGTATATTTGGATTTCCAAAAGGCATTCGACAAGGTGCCACATAAAATATTATTACACAAGATTAGGGCTCATGGGGTTGGGGGTAATATAGTAGCATGGATAGAGGATTGGTTAACAGGCAGAAAACAGAGAGTAGGGATAAACGGACCTTTTTCAGGTTGGCAGGCTGTAACTAGTGGGGTGCCACAAGGATCAGTGTTGGGGCCTCAGCTATTTACAATCTATATTAATGACCCAGATGAAGGGACCGAGTGTCATGTATCCAAGTTTGCTGATGATACAAAGCTAGGTGGGACAGTAAGCTGTGAGGAGAACACAGAGTCTGCAAAGGGATATAGATAGACTAAGTGAGTGGGCAGTAAGGTGGCAGATGGAGTGTAATGTGGGGAAATGTGAGGTTATTCACTTTGGTAGGAAGAATAGAAAAACAGAATATTTTTTAAATGGTGAGAAACTTTCAAATGTTGGTGTTCAGAGAGATTTGGGTGTCCTCGTGCAAGAAACACAGAAAGCTAGCGTGCAGGTACAGCAAGCAATAAGGAAGGCAAGTGGCATGTTGGCCTTTATTGCAAGGGGGTTGGAGTATAAGAGTAAGGAAGTCTTGCTCCAATTGTACAGGGCCTTGGTGAGACCACACCTGGAGTACTGGGCACAGTTTTGGTCTCCTTATCTAAGGAAGGATATACTTGCCTTGGAGGCGGTGCAACGAAGGTTCACTAGATTGATTCCTGGGATGAGAGAGCTGTCCGATGATGAGAGATTGTGTAGAATGTGCCGATACTCTCTGGAGTTTAGAAGAATGAGAGGTGATCTCATTGAAACATACAAGATTCTGAAGGGGATTGACAGTGTAGATGCTGCGAGGTTGTTTCCCTTGGCTGGAGTGTCTAGAACTAGGGGGCACAGTCTCAGGATAAGGGGTCAGCCATTTAAGACTGAGATGAGGAGGAATTTCTTCACTCAGAGGGTTGTGAATCTTTGTAATTCTCTGCCCCAGAGGGCTGTGAATGCTGAGTCTTTGAGTATATTCAAGGCTGAGATCGATAGATTGTTGGACTCTAGGGGAATCATGGGATATGGAGATCGATGATCAGCCATGATCTTATTGAATGGTGGAGCAGGCTCGAGGGGCCGAATGGCCTACTCCTGCTCCTATTTCTTATGTTCTTATGGACATTCAAAAGGCATTTGATAAAATACCACACAAGAGACCTACTCGGAAAAGAGAAGCACATGGTATTAAAGGGCTGATGGTAATTTGGGTGTATAATTAGCTGAGGGAGAGGAGGCAGTGAGCAGTGCTGAGGGATGTTTTTCTGACTGGAGGGAAGTATGCAGTGGGTTCCCCCAGGGGTCGGGATTAGGACCATTGCTTTTCTTGTTATATATAACTGACCTGGACTTGGGTATAGGTGTACAATTTCAAAGTTTGCAGATGACTCAAAACTTGGCAACGTAGTAAATAGTGAGCATAGTAATAGCAGACTTCAGGAGGACAGAGACAGACTGTGAAATGAGCAGACACAAGGCAGGTGAAATTAAATGAGGATGAGTGTGACGTGATGCACTTTGGGAGAAACAACAGGAAGAGGCTGTATAATCTAAATGGGACTATTTTGAGGGGGTGCAAGAGCAGAGGGACCTGGGGGTCCATATTCACAAATCTTTGAAAGTGCCACGGCAAGTTGGTGAGGTTTCAGAAAGCGTATGGGATACTTGGCTTTGTAAATAGGGCCATTGAATACAAAAACAAGGAAGTTACACTAAACCTTTACAAATCACTAGTTAGGAACATAGGACAGGAGGAGGCCATTCAGCCCCTCGAGCCTGTTCCACCATTCAATAAGATCATGGCTGATCTTGGGCTCAAAGCCACTTCCCTGCCCGCTCCCCATAACCCTTCACTCCCATATCTTGCAAAAATTTGTCGATCTCCACCTTAAATATATTTAATGACCCAGCCTGCACAGCTCTCTGCGGCAGAGAATTTCACAGATTTACGACCCTCTGAGAGAAGAAATTCCTCCTCATCTCAGTTCTAAAAGGGCGACCCTTTATTCTAAATCTGTGCCCCTGCGTTCTAGATTTCCCCACGAGGGGAAACATCCTCTCTGCATCTACCTTGTTGAGCCCCCTCAGTATCTTATATGTTTCAATAAGATCACCTCTCATTCTTCTAAATTCCAATGAGTTTAGGCCCAGCCGGCTCAACCTTTCTTCATAAGTTAACCGCTTCATCTCTGGAATCAACCTCGTGAATCGTCTCTGAACTGCCTCCAATGCAAGTATATCCTTCCTTAAATAAGGAGACCAAAACTGTACGCAGTACTCCAGGTGTGGTCTCACCAATACCCTGTACAGTTGGAGCAGGACTTCCCTACTTTTATACTCCAACCCCCTTGAAATAAAGGCCAACATCCCATTTGCCTTTTTGATTACTTGCTGTACCTGCATGGTAACTTTTTGTGTTTCATGCACAAGGACCCCCAGGTCCCTCTGAACTGTAGCATTTTGTAATCTCTCTCCATTTAAATAATTTGTTTTTTTATTTTTCCTGCCAAAGTGTATAACCTCGCACTTTCCCACATTATACTCCATCTGCCAAATGTTTGCCCACTCACTTAGCCTGTCGATATCCCTTTGCAGGTTCTTTGAGTCCTCTGCACAACTTGCTTTCCCACCCATCTTTGTATCAGGACAGGAGGAGGCCATTCAGCCCTTTGAGCCTGTTCCGCCTTTCAATGAGATCATGGCTGATCTGTGACCTAACTCCATACACCCGCCTTTGGCCCATATCCCTTGATACCTTTGGGTAACAAAAACCTATCAATCTCAGATTGAAAATTAACAATTGATCTCGCATCAATTGCCGTTTGTGGAAGAGAGTTCCAAACTCCTACCACCCTTTGTGTGTAGAAGTGTTTCCTAATTTCACTCCTGAAAGGTCTGGCTCTAATTTTTAGACTATGCCCCCAGTCCTCGAATCCCCAACCAGCGGAAATAGTTTCTCTCTATCTACCCTATCTGTTTCCCTTAATATCCTGAAAACTTCAATCAGATCACACCTTAACCTTCTAAATTCCAGGGAATACAACCCTAATTTGTGTAATCTCTCCTCGTAACTTAACCCTTGAAGTCCAGGTATCGTTCTGGTAAACCTACGCTGCACTCCCTCCAAGGCCAATATATCCTTCCTAAGGTGTGGTGCCCAGAACTGCTCACAGTGCTCCAGGTGTGGTCTAACCAGGGTTTTGTACAGCTGCAGGGTTTTGGCCTCAACTGGAGTCTTGTGTACAGTTCTGGGCACCACACTTTAGGAAGGATGTCAAGGCCTTGGAGAGGGTGCAGAGGAGGTTGACCAGGATGGTACCAGGGATGAGGGACTTCAGTTATGTGGAGAGATTGGAGAAGCTGGGATTGTTCCCCTTAGAGCAGAGAAGGTTAAGAGGAGACCTAATAGAGGTGTTCAAAATGATGAGGGGTTTTGATCGAGCACGTAGGGAGAAACTGTTCACTCTGGCAAGTGGGTCGGTAACCAAAGGTCACAGCTTTAAAATAGTTGCTAAAAGAACTAGAGGGAAATGAGGAGAATTGTTTTCACACAGAGGGTTGTTAAGATCTGGAACGCACCATCTGAAAGGATGCTGGAATCAGGTTCCACAGGAACTTTCAAACAGTAATTGGACATGTCCTTGAAGAGGACTAGTTTGCAGAGTTCTGGGGATAAAGCTGGGGTTTGGGACTAAATTGGAGAGCTCTTTCAAAGAGCCGGCACAGACACGATGGGCTGAATCACCACCTTCTGTGCTGTTAGATTCTATGATCAGTGTGAACACGCTGGTGTCTCTTAAGGTTCTTAGAGCTTTTAAAGCTCTTCCCACAAGTCAGAACATTTAAAGGGTCTCTCGTCAGTGTGAACAAGCTGATGTGACAGGAGGGTGGATGACTGAGTGAATCCCTTCCCCCCACATGGAGCAGGTGAATGGACTCTCACCAGTGTATAGGAGCCGATGTCTCTTCAGCTCCCTGGAGCTTTTAAAGCTTTTCCCACAGCCAGAACATTTAAAGGGGTTCTCTCCAGTGTGAACTTGCTGGTGTATCAGCAGGTTGGAGGACCGAGCGAATCCCTTCCGACACACACGGATCAGGTGAACGGCCTCTCCCCAGCATGTAGGAGCCGGTGTCTCTTCAGCTCCCCAGGGCTTTTAAAGCTTTTCCCACAGCCAGAACATTTAAAGGGGTTCTCTCCAGTGTGAACTCGCTGATGGGCCAGCAGGTTGGAGGACCGAGCGAATCCCTTCCCACACACGGAGCAGGTGAACGGCCTCTCCCCAGTGTGTAGGTGTTGGTGTCTCTTCAGCTCCCAGGAGCTTTTAAAGCTCTTCCCACAGTCAGAACATTTAAAGGGTCTCTCGTCAGTGTGAACAAGCTGGTGTGTCTGCAGGGTGGATGACTGAGTGAATCCCTTCCCACACACACGAAGCAAGTGAACGGTCTCTCCCCAGTGTGAACTCGCTGGTGTTGCTTGAGCTCCCGGGGAAATTGAAAGCTCTTCCCACAGTGAGAACATTTAAATGGCCTTTCATCCGTGTGAACAAGCTGGTGTGTCAGCAGGGTGGAGGACTGCAAGAATCCCTTCCCACACACGGAGCAGGTGAACGGCCTCTCCACAGTGTGGGGGCACTGGTGTCCCTTCAGATCCCCGGGGCTTTTAAAGCTCTTCCCACAGTCAGAACCTGTAAACGGCCTCATCAGTGTGAACAAGCTGGTGTCGCTTCAGATACCCGGGGCTTTTAAAGCTCTTCCCACAGTCAGGACATTGAAATGGTCTCTCCCCAGTGTGAACTCGCTGGTGTGTTTGCAGGTGGGATGAACAAACAAATCCCTTTCCACACACGGAGCAGGTGAATGGACTGTCCCTGGTGTGACTGCGCCGTTGAACTTCCAATGCAGACGGGGAACTGACTCCCTTCCCACTGTCCCCACCTTTACCCGGTTTCTCCCCGGTGTGACGGTGCACGTGTCTCACCAGGTCAGGCGATCGGCTGAATCCGTGTCTGCACACTGAACACGTGTGCGGTTTGTCATCGCTGCTTTCTCCTTCCATGTGCAAAGGCCGATGATATTCAGGTCCTGATGAATCGAGCGACTGTCAGATCTTGACGTGATGTTTGGTCTGAGCTTCCTGCCTGTAACTGCTCCACTTCTATAACCCTGTAAGTCAAGTTCAGAAAAGGATCAGAGGCAAACTGTTGTTTAATTTTCCCCTTTCCGAACCTAGGGGCAGTGAAGCTGATTTTCAGGCCACAGCTGCTGTACAGGTTGGTTGAAAGGATCAGCAGTAATGGCGGCTGTAATATCCACAAGCCCCCGGCGCTGCAGAAAGCCCTCTGTTGACTGAGTCCCGCGCCTGTGCTCATGGCCCCCGCGCTCTCCCTCCTGCTCCACAATCGCCCGTCCCGATCGGTCCGCAATGCGCATGCTCAGCGCACAAAACCCCGCGGTTGGAACATCGGGCGCGCATTCGGAGCCGCAACATCTGGTACGCGTGCGCGGCTCAGGTGGGGGCGAGTCATTGTTTCGCCTCAGCCGCCAGGGAGGTGCACATGCGCAGGACAACCCAACATTCTTCCTGTCAGCAATCACTCCCTCGTTTCTTTAACAAAAACAGAAAATGCTGCAAATATTCAGCAGGTCAGGCAGCATCTGTGGAGACAGAAACAGAGTTAACGTTTCAGGTCGATGACCTTTTGTCAGAACTGCTTGTTCTTTAGTGTTAGCCAGTGGCTCAGTGGGTAGCACTCTCGCCTCTGAGTCAGAAAGTTGTGGGTTCAAGTCCCACTCCAGATACTTGAGCACATAAATCCAGTCTGACACTCCAGTGCGGTGCTGAGGGAGTGCGGCACTGTCGGAGGTGCTGTTTTTTGGCGGAGACGTTAAACTGAGGCCCCGTCTGCTCTCTCAGGTGGACGTCAATGTTCCTATGGCACTATTTGAATAAGAGCAGGGGAGTTATCCCTGGTGTCCTAGCCAATGTGTTTATCCCTCAATCAACATAACAAAAAACATAGATTATCTGGTCATTATCAGATTGCTGTTTGTGGGAGCTTGCTGTGCGCTAATTGGCTGCTGCGTTTCCTACATTACAACAGTGACTCTACTTCATTGGCTGTAAAGAGCTTTGGGATGTCCGGTGGTGGTGAAAGGCGCTATAGAAATGCAAGTCTTTCTTCCTTCACTGGTCTCACCAGTGCCCTCTTCTGGCTGATGGTTGATTGACAGACGATAGTCCACGCATGCGCACAGGGAGCGGCGGTTTGGGCCGAGTCTGGCACAGCGACCCCTCCCGGTCACCAAGGGTAATAACTGCGCATGCCCAGAGGACACCAACCCCCCTCCCCGATTCAGAGCTGCGCCTGCGCACTCGGATCCTGCCGGATGGAGTTGGCGCGGGCCATTCCGGGGAAAGGCCTTGGTGTCGGTTCCAGAGTCGCGATCGGTGATGCAAAGTCAGTTTTCTCCGCTCCGATTGGGTGGAGAATCGCACGGCATGGGGGGGGAGGGGTGGATCGGGAGAGAATAAAGAGAAATAGAAAAACCCGAGAGTCCGCGAGGCCCCGGACCGAGCGCAGTCAGTTGGACGGAGCACGTGATCTCCTCGGGGACACGTGACCCGGGCCCGCGGCCTGATTGATGGGAGCTTCCGACCAATAGGGAGTGAGCGGGGCGGGGCTGGAGGAGCGAGCCGGCGGCGGGTCCTCCAACCAATCGGGGAGCCCGAGGGGCGGGACTAGCGCCGGCTGATTGTCTGATCCGCAGGGCAGCGAGTTTCTCCAGTCCCTTGTTCAGGGCCCGGGGCCAGGGGAGGCTGTGGGCCTTTATTCCCCTCATTGGACACAAGGCTCTTTGGCTCACAACACACTGGCTCAGGTTTTAATAGAGACTTTTTAAATTCATCAATAAAAGCAGATAAACCTCGTGCTTCTGTGGAACAAACTTTCTAATATTTTATAGAATGGTTACAGCACAGAAGGAGTCCATTCGGCCTGTGAGCCCGTGCCGGCTCTCTGCAAGACCACTTAAGTGAGTCCCACTCCCTGCCCTTTCCCCGTAACCCTGCAAATTTCTTTCCTTCAAGTACTCGAGGGGCCGAATGGCCAACTCCTGCTCCTATCTTCTATGTATCTATTATCCGAGGCACAGGTAAGCCCCACAGTGGCGGCGGACCTGTGAGGAGCGGCGGCGGTGATATAAAGCGAGGTGGTGGAGCAGGTAGGCCCCACAGCAGCGGTGGCGGTGATATAAAGAGCGTGGCAGCGGAGTTCATAGGGTGTCTGTAATTCTTGTGACACTTCCTGTGTCCCTGATAACCATGTGTGCGGGAAGTGTATCCAGCTGCAGCTACTGACAGACCGCATTGCGGCGCTGGAGCTGCGAGTGGATACATACTGGAGCATTCGCGATGCTGAGGACATCGTGGATAGCACGTTTAGGGAGTTGGTCACACCGCAGGTAAAGGCTGCACAGGCAGGAAGAGAATGGGTGACCACCAGGCAGAGTAGTAGGCGCAAGCAGGTAGTGCAGGGGTCCCCTGTGACCATCCCCCTCTCAAACAGATATACCACTTTGGATATTGTTGGGGAGGATGGCTTATCAGGGGAAGGCAGCAGCAGCCAACTTCCTGGCACCATGGGTGGTTCTGCTGCACTGGACGGGAGGAAAAAGAGTGGGAGAGCTATAGTAATAAGGGATTCTATTGTAAGGGGAATAGATAGGCATTTCTGCGGCCGCAAACGTGACTCCAGGATGGTATGTTGCCTTCCTGGTGCAAGGGTCAAGTATGTCTGAGCGGCTGCAGAACATTTTGGAAGGGGAGGGTGAACAGCCAATTGTGGTGCATATAGGTACCAACGATATAGGTAAAAAAAAAAACAGGATGAGGTCCTAAAAGCTGAATATAGGGGGTTAGGAGGTAAATTTAAAAAATAGGACCTCCAAGATAGTAATCTCAGGATTGCTACCAGTGCCACGTGCTAGTCAGAGTAGAAATAGAAGGATATTTCAGATGACTACGTGGCTAGAGGAATGGTGCAAGGGGGAGGGATTCAAATTCCTGGGACATTGGAACCGGTTCTGGGGGAGGTGGGGCTAGTACAAACCGGACGGTTTGCACCTGGGCAGGACCGGGACCAATGTCCTTGGGGGAGTGTTTGCTCGTGCTCTGGGGGAGGGTTTAAACTAAAATAGCAGGGGGTTGGGAACCTGAGCAGGGAGACAGAGGAAAGGGAAACAAGGATAGAAGCAAAAGACAGGAAGGAGAAAAACAAAGGTGGTGGTCAGAGAAATCATGGGTTTAAATCAAACATAGCCACAGTAAATAATAATTCTAAAAGGTGTAAGAGTGTTAAAAAAACAAGACTGAAGGCCTTGTGTCTTAATGCGAAGAGCATTTGTAATAAGGTGGATGAATTAGTTGCACAAATAGAGATAAACGGATATGATATGATTGGGATTCCGGAAATATGGCTCCAGGGTGACCAAGGCTGGGAACACAACATCCAGGGGTATTCAATATTCAGGAAAGATAGGCAAAAAGGAAAAGGAGGTGGGGTAGCATTGCATTTTAAAGAGATTAACTCAATTGAAAGGAAGGATATTAGCTCTGATGATGTGGAATCTGTATGGGCAGAGCTGAGAAATACCAAGGGGCAGAAAACGTTAGTGGGAGTGTTAGACAGACCTCCAAACAGTAATGCGGAGGTTGGGGATGGCATTAAACGGGAAATTAGAGATGCGTGCAATAAGGGCACAGCAGTTATCATGGGTGACTTTAATCTACATATAGATTGGGCTAACCAAATCAGTAACCATACTGTGGAGGAGGAATTCCTGGCGTGTATACGGGATGGTTTCCTGGACCAATATGTTGAGGAACCAACTAGAGATCAGGCCATCTTAGACTGGGTATTATGTAATGAGAAAGGATTAATTAGCAATCTTCTTGTGCGAGGCCCCTTGGGTCAGAGTGATCATAATATGATAGAATTCTTCATTAAGATGGAGAGTGAAGTAGCTGACTCAGAGACTAGGGTCCTGAATTTAAATAAAGGAAACTACGATGGTATGAGGCGCAAGTTGGGTAGGATTGATTGGGGAATGTTACTCAAAGGGTTGATGGTGGATAGGCAATGGCAAACATTCAAAGATCGCATGGATGAACTACAGAATTTGTTCATCCCTGTTTGGCATAAAAATAAAACAAAAAGGGTGACTCAACCGTGGCTAACAAGGGAAATTAGGGATAGCATAAGATCCAAGGAGAGGACATATAAATTGGCCAGAAAAAGTAGTAAACCTGAGGATTGGGAGCAGTTTGGGATTCAGCAAAGGAGGACAAAGGGATTAATTAAGAGGGGGAAAATAGAGTATGAAAGTAAGCTTTCAGGGAACATAAAAACTAACTGTAGATATGTGAAGGGAAAAAGATTGGTGAAGTCAAGCATAGGACCCTTCCAGTCAGAATCAGGGGAATTTATAATGGGGAACAAAGAAATGGCAGGCCAATTAAATACATACTTTGGTTCTGTCTTCACAAAGGAGGACACAAATAACCTCCAAGAGATGTCGGGGAACATAGGATCTAATGAGAGGGAGGAACTGAAAGAAATCAGTATTTGTCAGGAAATGGTGTTAGGGAAATTGACGGGATTGAAGGCCAATAAATCCCCAGGGCCTGATAATCGACATCCTAGGGTACTTAAGGAAGTAGCCTAAGAAACAGTAGATGCATTGCTGGTCATCTTCCAAAATTTGCTCCTCTCTGGAACAGTTCCCATGGATTGGAGGGTAGCTAATATTACCCCACTATTCAAAAAAGGTGGGAGAGAGAAAACGGGGAATTATATCGGTCGTGGGGAAAATGCTAGAGTCCATTATAAAAGATGTCATAGCAGAGCACTTTGAAAACAGTGACCGGATCGGAGAAAGTCAACATGGATTTGCAAAAGGTAAATCATGCTTGACTAATCTACTGGAATGTTTTGAGGATGTAACTGGTAGAATAGATAAGGGAGAACCAGTGGATGTGGTGTATTTGGACTTTCGATAAGGTACCGTACAGGAGATTAGCGTGTAAAGTTAAAGCACATGGAATTGGGGGCAAGGTACTGACTTGGATAGAGAACTGGTTGGCAGACAGGAAGCAAAGAGTTGGAATAAACGGCTCATTTTCTGAGTGGCAGGCAGTGACGAGTGGGGTACCGCAGGGATTTGCTCCTAGGACCCCAGCTATTCACAACAGATATAAATAATCTAGATGAAGGAACTAGATGTAATACAGGTAGACTACCCTTTATCCGAACTTCCGAAAACCGAAACCCTCTAAAAACCATAGGTTTTTTCGTTCAGCGTACGTCATGCGCACGCTCGACTTACGCTGAACGCACGCACGCGGGGGGGTCCGCGGACCCCACCCCGTGGCCCGCCGACCCCCCCCGCGGACCCCCGCCGACTTACGCTGAGCGTCAGCGTAACGCTGAGCGTCAGCGTAAGTCCTGCGCACGACCCCCCGCCGACCCCCCCCACCGGCCCCGACCCTCGCCGACCCCCCCCCCCCGCGGACCCCCGCCGACTTAGGCTGAGCGTCAGCGTAAGTCGTGCGCACGACCCCCCGCCGACCCCCCCGCTGGCCCCAACCCTCGCCGACCCCCCCCCCCCCCCCCCGCCGACCCACCTTCCGAAATTCTCCGAAAACCGAAACACGGCTGGTCCCGAGGTTTTCGGATAAAGGATAGTCTACCTGTATCTCCAAGTTTGCAGACGACACAAAGCAGGCTGGGCGTGTGTGAGGAGGATGCCGTAAAACTCCAGTATGATTTGGACAGGTTGGGTGATTAGGCAGAAGCATGGCAGATGCAGTATAATGTGGATAAATGCGAGGTTATCCACTTTGGTGGCAAAAACAGGAAGGCAGATTTTTATCTGAATGGCAATAGATTGGGAGAAGGGGAAGTGCAACGAGACCTGGGTGTCCTTGTGCACCAGTCGCTGAAGGTAAGCATGCAGGTGCAGCAGGCGGTTAAGAAGGCAAATGGTATGTTGGCCTTCGTAGCGAGAGGGTTTGAGTACAGGAACAAGGATGTCTTGCTGCAGTTGTACAGGGCCTTGGTGAGACCACACCTTGAGTATTGTGTGCAGTTTTGGTCGCCTTATCTGAGGAAGGATGTTCTTGCCGTGGAAGGAGTTCAACGAAGATTCACCAGGCTGATACCTGGGATGGCAGGAATGACGTATGAGGAGAGATTGGGACGATTGGGCTTGTACTCGCTGGAGTTCAGAAGAATGACAGGGGATCTCATTGAAACTTATAAAATTCTGACAGGACTGGACAGACTAGATGCAGGAAGGATGTTCCTGATGGTCGGCGAGTCCAGAACCAGGGGTCACAGTCTAAGGATACGGAGTAAGCCATTTAGGACAGAAATGAGGAGGAATTTCTTCACCCAGAGAGTGGTGAACCTGTGGAATTCTCTACCACAGAAGGCAGTAGAGGCCAATACATTAAATATATTCAAGGAGTTGGATATATTTCTTAAGGCTAAAGGGATCAAGGGGTATGGGGAGAAAGCAGGGACCGGGTACTGAATTTTGATGATCAGCCATGATCGCATTGAATGGTGGAGCAGGCTAGAGGGGTCGAATGGCCTACTCCTGCTCCGATCTTCTATGTTTCTATGTTTCTATGTTTCAGTTTGAGCTGGAGTGGAGATGGAGGAGAAGCTGCTGGGTTTAACCCCCAGTACTTCTGAGCCCAGGAGGACCGAACAATTTCCAATGTGAGACTGTCAAGGGAGGTGAATTCTAGGGGAGATTAGGTTGTTACACAGACACTGTCCGTACAATGTAAAAGAGTATTGTTTTAGGAACAAGTATTTCTGTACAGGCTTTTAATCCAGTTTACATCTACAGATTTGTTTTAATTCATTCTTGGGATGTGGGCGTAGCTCGCAAGAGCAGCAAATATTGCCAATCCCCAGTTTCCCATTGAGAAGGGGGTGGTGAGTCGCCTTACGTAAGAACATAAGAAATAGGAGCAGGAGTAGGCCAATCGGCCCCTCGAGCCTGCTCCGCCATTCAATAAGATCATGGCTGATCTGATCCTAACCGCCAATCCACTATCACAGAACCATCTCCTGAATCTAACAGAATTAGACACACAAAATAGGAGCAGGATCAGGCTACACGGCCCCTGGGCCCGCTCCGCTACCCACAGGGCCATGACCGATCCGAACCTAGACTCATGTCCAAATTCCTGCCCGCTCCCCGTAACCCTTAATTCCCTTTACTTCTAGGAAACTGTCTATTTCTGTTTTAAATTTATGTAATGATGTAGCTTCTACAGCTTTTTGGGGCAGCATATTCCATGGACCTACCACCCTCTGAGTGAAGTAGTTCCTCCTCAGCCTAGAAATTGGGTTTTGGCTTAGCCAGGGCTTTCGCGCCGGAAATTAGTGCCGGCGCTAAGTCCCCTGCGCGCGCCAAAAATTCAGTGGCGCCGCGCCCAAACGGCTGCCGGCGCTACTGAAGGGTCTTAGCGCCTGGAAAAGGGCGCTAACTGCCGTTTCGCGCCGCAATTCCGGCGCTGCGGCACCCGATGCGGTGCGGCAAGCTGGGGAAGTGCAGGCCTCCTCCTTCCGTTAAGGAGGAGCTGCCTGCACCCGGCCGCGGCCCGCGCAAATCTCCTCAAAAATGAGCCCGGCACCTCGGACAAGTGCCGGGCTTGCATCTGTTCCGGGGGGGGGCGGGGGGAGAAGTCCGGGGAGGGAGCTGCGGGCAGGCAGCCGGCGGGAAAGCGGCCGGCCGCCGCGCCTCCTTAAAGCGCCGGCGCAGACTTCGGCAGCACTCGTTTGCCGGAGTCTTAGTTGCGGCTGCCACTGGCGAGGCGGCCGCAACTGAATTTCGGCTTGGGGCCGGGTTACCACGGCAACCGGGACGCTGCGCACACCAATGACGTCATCGGTGCCGGCGCAGCGCTACCGGTCTACCGCCGCGGAAGGGCCCCAGGCAATTTAGGAACCGGCGCCAATTGCAGCGCTAGGCTGCTAAGGGTGCTAAGGGCACTGAATTTCTAGGCCCTCATCTCAGTTTTGAAAGAGCAGCCCCTTATTCTAAGACTGTGCCCCCTAGTTCTAGTTTCACCCATCATCGGGAACATCTTCCCCGCATCCACCCGATCCAACCTCTTCACAATCTTATATGTTTCAATAAGATCGCCTCTCATTCTTCTGAACTCCAATGAGCAGAGTCCCAATCTACTCAACCTCTCCTCATATGTCCATCCCCTCATCCCCGGGATTAACCGAGTGAACCTTCTTTGTACTGACTCGAGAGCAAGTATGTCCTTTCTTAAGTATGGACACCAAAACTGTACGCAGTATTCCAGGTGCGGTCTCACCAATACCTTGTACAACTGAAGCAATACCTCCCTATTTTTATATTCTATCCCCCTAGCAATGAAAGCCAACATTCCATTGGCCTTCTTAATCACTTGCTGCACCTGCACACCAACCTTTTGAGTTTCGTGCACCAGGACCCCCAGATCCCTTCTTGAACTACTGCAGTCCGTGTGGTGAAGGTATTCCCACAATGTTGTTCGGTAAGGAGTTCCAGGATTATGACCCAGCAACGATGAATATATCTGAGGCAGGATGATGTGTGACTTAGAGGGGAACTTGGATGTGATGGTGCCCCCATACAACAGCTGCCTTGTCCTTCTAGGTGGTGGAGGTTGTGGGTTTTGGCAGTTTTATCAAAGTTCTGGTCGAGTTGCAGATGTATCAAGTTCCTTTCCTTCGCCCCCTCCCCCTCCCACTCCCACCTCTCTCTCTCACCTCCCGTAGAGGCCAGAGTCTTGTGTAGGCCCAGACAAGGTGGCGGATTCCCTTCCCTGAAGGACATTAGTGAACCAGTTGGGTTTTTATGGCAATCCAGCAGCTTTCATGGTCACTTTATTCTAGTGCCGGCCCCACAAATGTCCAGATTCACTGAGCTCAATTTCACAACCTGCCTTTGTTTTCTTGTGGGTTGTCTCTCACGCACCCTGTTTTAAATTAATTTTACAGGGCACTGGAAGGGGAGGATTTACAGACAGTAAGCTCAACCCAAACATCACTTCACGATCTGACAGAGTCACTCGACTCATCGGATCTGAATATCACCGGCCTCTGAACATGGAAGCAAAAAGCACCGTTCACAGCGGGGAGAAACCGTACACGTGTTCTGTGTGTGGACGAAGCTTCAGCCAACCCTCTGGGCTATCGAGACACAAGTGCATTCACACCAGGGAGAGGCCGTTCACCTGCTCTGAGTGTGGGAAGGGATTCACTAATTCATCCCACCTGCTGACACACCAGCGAGTTCACACTGGGGAGAGACCGTTCACCTGCTCTGAGTGTGGGAAGGGATTCACTCGGTTATCCACCCTGCTGACACACCAGCGAGTTCACACTGATGAGAGACCTTTTAACTGCTCGGACTGTGGGAAGTGCTTTAAAAGTTCCGGGGAACTGATATACCATCAACGTGTTCACACTGGGGAGAGACCGTTCAGGTGCTCGCACTGTGGGACTGGGTTCAGGCAGTCATCTGATCTCACTGTACACCAGCGCACTCACACTGGGGAGAGGCCGTTCACCTGCCCTGAGTGTGGGAAGGGATTCACTTGTTCATCCATCCTGCTGAGACACCAGCGAGTTCACAAGTAACTGCAGGGGTTGGATTCTGTTGTTGCTGCTGTTAATCACATCCAGGGCTGAACCATGTTCATTCTGACAGTTAGGGTTTGTTTCTGCTGATGTTAATAACCCCTATAACTGGGCTGGAGTTTAATATTCTGGATAGATGTCAAATAAATCAACTTTGTTTTAAACACATTATTGTAGATTTTCTTCTTTCCCACCTGAGTGTTTAGCATCACCTGGCTGGAGCTCAAAGGACAATCTGGGGGAGGATTGTACGGCGGGAACAGAACTCCAGCCTGGACACAGTCCTTCAGGGCTACACTGAGAGGGGCAAACGGCACTTTGGTCTTTCTCGTCTCTCTTCACTGACAGCAAAGTCCCCATGAGGGTTAATCTTGAGGCGTGTGAGAAACGTGTCCCAGCCGCTCTCTGCCATGGTTCAGAGCTCCTAGGCACGGAACAGAAGGCTCCTTTAGGAATGTACCCCAGTGCTTTTTTTTTTATGGCCTTTTTAACCTGTGTTGCTACTTTTAGTGATTTATGTATCTGTATCCCTGGATCCCTCTGCTCCTCCAGCCCATTTAGCACTGCGTACACCGGGGCCCTGCTGGACCACCGGGGAGCGGGGTGTCGGATCAAGAGGAGTGCCGGGCTGAGCGATCGCGGCCGACACCCCGAAGAAGAAAGGGGAAGGGGGCAGGCGCTGGCAGTCGGCCAAAATAAAAAGTTGCCGCCCGACACCTACCCTTTAAGTGGCACTGCTGCGGCTGCAAGAATGACCCCTGACCCTGTCGGACATATCATCCGGCGATAGGTCAGGGGTCGCAACCCAAGGTTGCAGCCGGGGTGCTGTGCATGGCGATGACGTCATTGCCGGCAGTGCAGTGCTGCGGGGTGCTACCGGCTACCGCCGCCACTATACTCCCGCTGAATATCACGGGAGGCACAAAGCAACCCAATTTCACCCCCTTGTCCAAGTAGTGTGTGGCCTCCTTATTCTTCCCACCAAAACACACCACCTCACACTGATCTAGAGTGAAATTCATTAACACACCACCTCACACTGATCTATAGTGAAATTCATAAACACACCACCTCACACTGATCTACAGTGAAATTCATTAGCCAATTACACGCCCATTCTGAAATTTATTAATGTCTTCTTGCATTTTGTCTTCCTCAGGATTAACTCTACCTCCCAATTTGGTGTCATCAACAAATTTTGAAATTGTACCTCTGATTCCCGAGTCCAAATCATTTCTTTAAATGGTGAACAAAACTGGTCCCAGCACCGATCCTTGTGGAACACCACTTCCCACCTTTTGCCAGTCTGAGTAGCTACTCCCAACCCCTACTCTCTGTTTTCTGTTTTGTAACCAGCTTGCTATCCATAAACGGTATATAAGACCGACAAGATGACCCAGGTCAGGCTGTGTGGAGTGAAGGGCCAGGCAGCAGAATGGATGGAAAGATGGCTACAAAACAGAAATCAGAGGGTTGGAGTTAAGGGAAGTTTGTAGCGATCTTTCCATCCATTCTGCTGCCTGGCCCTTGACTCCACACGGCCTGACCGTGGTCATCTTGTAGACCGTACATACTGCAGACACCGTGCACCAGTGGTGGAGGGGGTGGATATTGAGACCTGTGGCAGGAGCGCTGATGAAGTGGATTTCTCTGTCCATGAGTTTTGTGGCATCGCTAGTGGCGTTTTTCACCACTTTCCACCTTTTTAAAAAAAACAACCTTGCTGCCAGTTTATTAAAGCCATTAACAGCCGCTCGGGTGGGACACACCAATAAATGAGGCCTTGTTTCCCTCAGAATGACAGGCCTGAACCCGAGTTAGAAAACATTTAGCAATTAAACCAGACTGGGTGGGGCCTGAGGTGCAAGTTAACGATGGAAAATTGGTGGCCAGCGTAATTCACACCAGGGCTGAGGACCCAGCCACTCGCGTTTCTGTATAATTTATTCATTAATTTTGTTTATTGCCCAATTTCAATCAGACGGGCGGGTCATCTTGCTGTCCGGCGGAGGCAAGGTTCCCCAGTGGAGGGCTCTCTACGCGGGAGTCCTTCCCTGCACCATTGCAAGTCCAGATGTGTTTTCTGTGGCCAAGAGGACTCCACGGGCCGTGTATATATTCAATGTGAGAGGTTACAGCCCCTGTGTAGTTACCTGAAGGGGCTGCTCCTCAACTCTTGGTTACACTTTAGCCCCACGCTCCTAATCTTTGCCCGCCCGGTGCGGAGGGGGGTGGGTAAGTCAGAGGATCTTCTCCTGGACCTGCTCTTCGGCCTGGTGGAAACAGCAATTTGTAGGTCCAGGATGGGCAGGGCCCATGGGGTGGGGTCACTCTGGCTGCCTGCCTCTCTCCCGTGGTCTTGTCCGTGCGTGGGTGGCCCTGGAGAGGGAGCAGGCGGTGTTTTGACCGGTATGCTTGATGCCTTCTGTGACCGGTGGGTGCCTCAGGTTAAAGAGGGTATGATTAAGAAGTTTGCAGATGATACTAAACTCGGCTGTGTGGTTGATACTGAAGAAGGAAGCTGTAGACTGCAGGAAGATATCAATACATTGGTCAGGTGGGCAGAACAGTGGCAAATGGAATTCAATCTGGAGGAGTGTGAGGTAATGCATTTGGGGAGGACTAACAAGGAAAGGGAATACACATTAAATGTTAGGACACTGAGTAGTGCAGAGGAACAAAGGGACCTTGGAGTGCATATCCACAGATCCCTGAAGGTAGCAGGCCAGGTAGATAAGGTGGTTAAGAAGGCATACGGAATGCTTGCCTTTATTAGCCGTGGCATAGAATACAAGAGCAGGGGGGTTATGCTTCAACTGTATGAAACACTAGTTGGCCTCAGCTAGAGTACTGCGTGCAGTTCTGGTCACCACATTACAGGAAAGATGTGATTGCACTAGAGAGGGTACAGAGGAGATTTACAAGGACGTTGCTGGGAGTAGAGAATCTTAGCTCTGAGGAAAGACTGGATAGGCTGGGTCTGTTTTCCTTGGAACAGTGGAGGCTGAGGGGAGTCCTTATTGAGGTGTAAAGAATTATGAGGGGCATAGATAAAGTGGATAGAAAGGATCTATTTCCCTTAGCAGAGGGGTCAAAAACCAGGGGGCACAGATTTAAAGTAATTGTTGGAAGGTTTAGAGGGGATTTGAGGGGAAATGTCTTCACCCAGAGGGTGGTGGGGGTCTGGCACTCACTGCCTGAAAGGGTGGTAGAGGCAGGAACCCTAACCACATTTAAAAAGTACTTGGATGTGCACTTGGGATGCTTTACCCTGCAGGGCTATGGACCAAGAGCTGGGAAGTGAGATTAGGCTGGATCGCTCTTTGTTGGCTGGCGCGGACACGATGGGCTGAAATGGCCTCCTTCCGTGCTGTAACTTTCTATGATTCTAAGTGGCAATAATCGATCCTCACAGTCACATTATGATTGAATTATTATTTGTGAGTGTCGCTGTATTGTACAGTTATTATTCATAGAATAGATTCATAGAGACTTACAGCACAGAAGGAGGCCATTCGGCCCATCGTGCCTGTGCCGGCTCTTTGAAAGAGTCGTCGTGTTTAGTCCCACATCCTCACTTTTTGTCCGTAACCCTGTCAGTTGCTCAAGTTCCCGTCCAACTCTGCTTTACAATTATTAACGGAATCAGCTTCCACCATCTTTTCAGGTCGAGTGTTCCCGATCCCCACAACTCTGAGCAGAAACATTTCTCCTCATCTCTCCTCTAGATCTTTTGTCAATATTGTTGAATCTTTGACCTCTAGTTATTGACCCACTCACCAGAGCGAATGTTTCTTTCCCAATTTATTCTATCAAAATCGCTCACCATCTTGAAAACCTCTATTAAATGACCTCTGAACCTTCTCTGTTCCAAGGAGGACAGTCCGAACTTAGAACATAAGAAGTAGGAGCAGGAGTCGGCCATACGGCCCCTCGGGCCTGCTCCGCCATTCAATAGGATCATGGCTGATCCGAACCTAGACTCACGTCCACTTCCCTGCTCGCTCCCCGTAACCCCTAATTCCCTTATCAGCTGGGAAACTGTCTATCTCCGTTTTAAATTTATTTAATGTCGCAGCTTCCACAGCTCTCTGAGGTAGCAAATTCCATAGATTTACTACCCTCTGAGTGAAGAAGTTTCTCCTCATCTCAGGTTTGAAAGGGCAGCCCCTTATTCTAAGATTATGCCCCCTAGTTCTAATCTCACCCATCAGTGGAAACATCCTCCCCGCATCCACCCGATCAAGCCCCCTCACAATCCTATATGTTTCGATAAGATCGCCTCTCATTCTTCTGAATTCCAATGAGTAGAGTCCCAACCTACTCAACCTTTCCTCATAAGTCAACCCCCTCATCTTCGGAATCAACCGAGTGAACCTTCTCTGAACTGCCTCGAGAGCAAGTATATCTTTTCTTAAATATGGAAACCAAAACTGTACGCAGTATTCCAGGTGTGGCCTCCCCAGTCTGTCAATATGCTTCTATTATGATCTCTTGATCTGTGGCCATAAAAACCTTCAGTCTCAGCCCTTATTATAGAATAATAGATGGAGTATATTCTTTGTGGCTTACACAATACTGCTTGACCAATTTGGACTTCTGCTTAAAGCCCAAATCATAAGGCAGTAGAATGTACCAGGACAACCCTACCGGATTATTAATTTCAATTAATTTTATTACTTTTCCTCAAGTGTGGGGCCCAGACTTGTCCACAACACTCCAGCTGAGGCCTAACCTGTGATTTATGAAGTTCCAGCATCATCTCTTTGCTTTTATATTCTATTGCTCTGTTTATAAACCCAAGTAACCGGTTATTGGTTGTTTAATATCTGTGGGGCACTGGGGCACTTGCCTTCATGGGTTTTGCTCCAGTCTGGTGTCACTGGGGCAACTCAGAGTCACCCCTACAGGTGGTGAACAATGGCCCAATCTCAATCGGATGACAAACATGAGGAGAAATGTTTTCACTCAGAGTTGTTGGGATCTGGAACGCTCAGGGAGTGGGTTAATGAACCCCGGGATCCCTGATAGCCAGCCAGGATCTTGTGCTGCTGCTGTGCCAGAAGAGAAGAGAGGAGAGGAGAGGTCTCTCTCTCTCTCTCTGTGTCCAGGAGGAGAGACCACATCTGTTGCTGCTGCAGCTACTATTGGGGTGCCAGAGGAGAGGAGAGACCAGCAGACCAGACCAGAGCTAACAACAAAGGGAAGCCATTCCATCACTGTTTCCCCAACTGGTCTCCATTACAGGAGAGGGAGAGAGGGGAGAATAACGAACATCCTACATCTGTTCAGAAGGAGGGAGAGCCGTTGGAGAACTTCTACAGGTGGGTGTCTCATGGTGCACTCTCATAAAGACTTTGTATTTAAGTGCGGGGGAGGAAAGAAGAAGAAGAAAACATCTAGGGGTGTGTGTGAGTGTGTGTGGCTCTTGTAAAAACTAGGCCACACACACCACTAGCAAACACCCCTCCCTATTGCTTGACATGGGACAGCTGGAGCTGCCCAGGCGAAGTCATCATTTAATTATCACATCGTTAAGACCTGGTGGTGGACTGAGCCTGGGCATCTCCAGCTTTATTTTCCCAGGTGAAGACATCTTCTGCCCCCACAAGAAGACCATCAATAGAGATTTATTTTTCGGAGAGTGCACCCCTGTGAGCACCCACCCACCATCTTGAGTGGAGACCCAGCCCCTGTGGCCCCTGCGTCATCTGTATTCGGCAGGAGTTGCCTGTCCCTTGGGAGGGTACGACAAATGAGTCTGTCCCGCCTGCGCCTCCTGGGGATGGGGAAGAGACCCTGCGCATGGGGGGGACCGCGGATCTACCCGCGGAGGAAATAACAGAAGAACCATTACATCTCGCCATGTTGGCACGCTCGAGACTGGTGTGGGCGAGGCCAGTGAGGCTGGGCTCGCGCAGTACAGTCCAGACCATTCCCAGCCGCTGCTCGACGTGGCCGATGAATGTATTCAAGCTCCCCAGTCTGCTGGGTTGGTGGCTGATGGCGGTGAGGGGGAAGAACCCCTGACACCGTCTCCGATGCTGTCGCCGGGGATGTTGGTGGAAATGGGGATAGTGTTCTCCCTGGTTTCCCCGTGCACCGCAGTGCCTGAGGCAGAGGGGGGCACCGAACCACTGCCGCCTCCTGACCCGGCACCTCCGGAGGAGCCCAGGGAGGAATCCTCTGCTGCCGATCCTGGGGGTGGGATCGGGACAGAGGCAGGGCTGGCTGATGACGACCTCCCGGCGGAGAGCACCGGGGACGAGTCAGACTCCGTCGCCAGTGAGGTGGCATATACCCTCGTGCCCCCCTCCGGGTACCCCCTCATCCCCGTTGTGGAACTCCAGGACTTTCTGGCTGCATGCCAGGGTCGCCCTGGCAAAATCCGGCTGGCCCTAGACAGATGGTCAGATCTGGCGCTGCTCGTCGGCTCCGTCCGTGCCACTGTCAAATCCATGGGCGCGGACGAGAGAGCGGGGCCACGCGAGCAGCATCGCATCAACAAGTTCCTCGCTGGGCTGCTGAGGGAGTGGCAGTCGAATAGTGGCCACTCTCCCTCCTCCCATTAGGTTAAGTAGAGGTTGCACTATGCTCTTGTCATGAAGATAACCATCGCCAGCCTCAACATCAACGGCAGCAGAGATGCACGCCGTAGATTTAATAACTTCTCAGTCCTCCGGGATGGGAGGTATGCGGTGTGCTTCCTGCAAGAAACCCACACCATTCCAGAGGATGAGGCCACGTGGCTCCTGGAGTGGCAAGGAGGGGTCAGCATGAGTCACCTCTCCAACTATTCCAGTGGGGTGGCTATCTTGCTGGCCCCGCATTTTCAGCCAGAGATCTTGGGGGTCAAGGAGTACGTGCCGGGCCGCTTGCTCCAGGTCACTGTTCACCTGGGGGGCATGCCGCTCCATCTAGTGAACATGTATGCCCCCGCGGCCGGTGCGAAGCAAGTGCGATTCTTTGAAGAAGTGTCCGTTCTTCTGGGCTCCATCGACGTCGGCGAGTGCGTCATCCTCGGGGGGGATTTTAATTGTACCCTCGAGGCGAGGAACCGTTCAGGTCCCCCATACAGCCTGGCGGTGATGGAGAAGTTGAGGGACCTGGTCGGGTCCTTCGACTTGGTGGACGTCTGGCGAAATCTCCATCCCGACTCCAGCGCCTTCACTTATGTGAGGTCTGGAGGAGGAAGGTCCAGAATCGACCGCCTTTACATTTCCCAGGCGTACGTCTCCTGCATTCCGGCGACTTCCATGCGGCCGGTGCCGTGCACGGACCACCACCTGGTGTGGGCGGAGCTCGTTCTGTTACACACACGGGGGGTGGCCCGCGTACTGGCATTTTAACAAACTGCTGCTGGAGGACGAGCGGTTCCGGGATTCGTTTCGTCAGTTCTGGGCCGACTGGAGAAGGAAGCGGGGGGGCTTCCCCTCCTTGAGGCTATGGTGGGACATGGGCAAGGCTCACGTCCATCTCTTCTGTCAGGAGTATGGGAGGGAGTCGACCAAGAGGCGGGAGGCCCAGGTCGGGCGGTTGGAGAGGGTGGTGCTCGACCTGGAGTCCCGTCTCGGTCAAGTCGTCGAGGACTCAGCCCTGCGGAAGGTGTATGAAGAGAAGAAGGGCGCACTGAAGGACCTGCAGCCCGTCGGGTCCCGAGGCGCGTATGTGAGGTCGTGGATTCAGATCCTCCAGGACCTGGACCGCGGCTCCCCCTTCTTCTACTCGCTGGAAAAAAGACGGGGGGTCCGTAAGCAGCTCTTGGGGCTGCTGGCCGATGATGGATCTCTTGTCTCGGATCCGGAGGTGATCAGTGTGGAGACCCGGGCCTATTACGGTACTCTGTTCTCTCCGGATCCATCCAGCGAGGATGCGCGCAGAGTTTTGTGGGAGGACCCACTGATGGTCGGCCCGGAGGGCGCCGAAAAATTGGATGCTCCGCTAAGCTTGGCGGAGCTGACCGGTGCCCTCGGCCAGCTCTCGAGTGGAAAGTCCCCAGGGCTGGACGGGCTGACCGTGGAGTTCCACAGGGCATTCTGGGACATCCTGGGGGGCGACAATGCGTGGGTCCTGGGGGAGAGTCTGGCGACCGGGGAGATGCCCCTCTCGTGGTGCAGGGCCTGCTGCATAAGAGGGGTGATCTCCGCTTTATAAAAAGTGGCCCCCGGTCTCCCTCCTTAGAATGGATTATAAAATTTTTGCCAGGGCCATGTCCGCCTGCCTTGGCACCGTGCTGGCCCACATGATCCACCCCGACCAGTCCTACACGGTCCCGGGCCGGACTATCCACGATAACATCCATCTGGTTCGGGAACTGGTCCACCATTACCAGAGGGCTGGTCTGTCGGTTGCCTTCCTTTCCCTGGATCAGGAGAAGGCATTCAACAGGGTGGATCACGAGTATCTCTTCGGGACTCTGCGCGCATTCTGGTTCGGGACGCATTTTGTCACCCGGATCTGACTTCTGTACGCCGCCACGGAGTGTCTGATAAAAGTTAACGGGTCTTTGACGGCGACCCTTCGCTTCGGGAGGGGGGTGCGTTAGGGATGCCCCATGTCCGGTCAGTTATATGCCGTCTGCGTGGAGCCTTTCCGGCGTCTCTTGCCGAAGAGGTTGACGGGACTGGCTCTGCAAGGGTCGGGCATGGAAGTCGTCCTCTCGGCGTACGCCGATGATGTGCTCCTCATGGTCACAGATCCTGCTGACTTGCGGAGGATGCGAGAATGCCAGCAGATTTACTCGGACGCATTCTCCGCCAGGATCAACTGGGAGAAATGTTCTGGACTCCTGGTGGGCCAGTGGCGGGTGGACTCCCTGCCGGGGGAGTTCAGGCCCTTCGCCTGGAGCACCACGCACCTCCTCTACTTGGGAGTCTACCTCAGCCCCGCTGAGGATGCCTGGCCGGTGAACTGGCAGGAGCTGGTGGCCAAAGTCACCGCTCGCCTAGGGCGCTGGACAGAACTGCTCCGAGTGTTGTCCTACAGGGGTCGAGCACTGGTCATAAACCAACTGGTGGCCGCCATGTTGTGGTACCGGTTGGTCACTTTGATCCTGCCCCCTGCGTTTGTCACCAAGATGTAGAAGAAGCTCATCGACTTCTTCTGGGACAGAGGGAAGCACTGGGTCTCTGCCACGGTTCTGAGTCTCCCGCTTAGGGAGGGCGGTCAGGCGCTGGTGTGCCTTTGCACCTGGGCGGTGACTTTCCATCTTCAGACCCTGCAGAGATGCCTGTACGTCGAGAATCTTCCTCGATGGTGTGCGCTGGCGACGTATTTCTTCCGCCAGCTGCACGGCCTCAACTATGACACACAGCTCCTGTTTGTGGAGTTGGGCTGTACCCGTGCCTACCTGTGGGAGTTGCCTGTCTTCTACCAGGAACTGCTATGGGTCTGGAACAGCATCGCCTCCAGGCGAAGTTCTCCCCCGTCAGGAGTGGCGGCTCTCCTTCAGGAGCCACTGCTCAGGAATCCGCACCTCCGTGACCGCTGGATCGGGCAGCTGGCGGAGGGCAGGGCTGTGCCTGGTAAGGTGACCAGGTTCGGGGACCTGCTCGATGGCGGAGGAGCGGGCTGGATGGTGCCGGAGGAGCTGGCACAGCGCCTGTCCTGGGCCAACGTCCGGCTCGTGGCCAAAGCCATCGAGACGCTGAAAGTGGCGCTGGGCCCCGACTCCAATAGGTGTATCGAGGAGGCTGAGGCATGTGGGGCGATCCCGTCCGAACTGACCCCTGTTCGGATGGAATTCCTCATCGGCGCACGGCCCTGAAACCCCTCTCGGGAACTGGCACCTCACAACTTGAGCCATCTCGAGGAAATGCCCTCCGTGCCTTTTAGTTCTGCACGGAGGGGTTTCCTGTACGGGCTGCTCCTGCACACTCTCCACTTTGTCATCTTTGCCTGCCGTCCGGACACGCCTTGGCGTGCCATTTTGCCATCAGGCGGAGGTCCCCAATGGGGGTCTCTCTATGCGGGAGTCCTCCCTTTATCTATTGGGGACTTGGCCTGGACGGTGTTGCATGGAGCAGTCCCGTGCAATAAGATTTTAGATAAGTTCACGGACTCCCAGGCCTCTTGCTATTTTTGCGGCCTAGAGGAGTCCGTGTTCCATGTTTATGTGGAATGTGAGAGTTTCCAGCCCCTGTTCCATTATTTGAACTGGCTGCTTCTCGATTTTTGGCTGCACTTCAATCCCACGCTCCTGATCTACGGCCACCCAGTGCGGAGGAGAGAGGGCAGGTCAGAGGACCTCCTTGTGGGATTGCTCCTGGGCCTGGCCAAAGTGGCCATAAACAGGTCCAGGCAGCGGGCGGTCGGGGGGGGGGGGTCGTTCGGCCCGATTGCCTGCCTCTCTTCCGCGGCTATGTTTGCGCCCGTTGGCCCTGGAGATGGAGCACGCGGTGTCTGCCGGCACACTTGAGACCTTCCGAGAGCGGTGGGTGCCGCGGAGACTGGAGTGCATCATCACCCAGGCCCATGTGATTTTAATTTAATTTGATAAGTTTTTTAAATTAATCCAGTGTTTTTAAGCTTCTTTACAGTCCATTTGTTCGGCTGGGAGAGCGGGAGGCTGCGCTCAGCGATGCAGTGAGCCCTGCAGATGGAGAAGAATGTCGACCAGAGTCTGCTGGATCTGCACAAACTCTCCATTGGGAGCGCCGACCCTCAACTGTGTGAATTCCTGGAGACCCACTATCTGGATGAACAAGTGAAGATGATCAAGAAGCTTGGAGATCACATCATTAACTTGAAGAGGCTGGGACCCCTGCCTTGTAGGCATGAGGCCTTGTGACTTTGTACCAAGAGCCGAGACTTGAGCTCTGTGAATGTCATTAAAATAAATAAATAAATAAACAAACTGCGGGTAGGCCGCGCCGCAGGGTTAATAAAGTTGTAGAGCGGTCTCAGGCCAGAATGAGATCCAGCGGCCGAATGTGTTCCGCTGGACGGCAGCGGTGAGGCTTTTTCTCAGTGACAGGCCCGGGTTACGCGCCGCCATCTTGGTGAAGGAAAGACAGACCGGTTCTACCTGCAGCAGGGTGCATGCACGGCCATCTTTGTACAGGAACAGAGAGTGGGCAGGGCTTCAGGGTCCCAGTGACCAAGAGAGGCAATCATTGACTCATTGATTTTATTCTCACTCTGCACACAGCGGGTGGAGAACTGAAGGTTTCAGGGTCCCAGTGACCAGGAAAGACAATCATTGACTCATTGATTTTATTCTCACTCTGCACACAGCAGGTGGAGCACTGAACCCAACCAGAGTAGAGGGAGGGGGAAAACTGGGAGTGGAGGAAAGAAATGTTGGAGATGGTGCGATGGGTTTGGATTTCAGCACAGGGAGGAGGGAGAGTGTGTGGGACAGGGATTTACAGCTTTGGGGTCAAATGTGTTATTTTGGTCATATTTCTAGATTTGCCATTTTCTGCCCACAGGGCAATCACAGTGCACTGACCAACACCTCAGCTTGTCAGAATAGGGCAGGTGGAACCGAGCCAGAGGCAGCTCTGGGACTTCATCTTCTGAGCGTTGGGTTGGGAAAGAAGAATTCCATTGTTTATTGGGCCCTGGCGAGCACTGCCCTCCCTCCCACAATTTTAATATTTTGATGTATCTGTCTATTTATATACTAGGAATGTTTTAATTGCTTTCACAGCAAAATGCATTTATTATTAAACCTCCACAGAAACAACTGTGGTAACAATTGAATAAAACTCAGAGAGTTGTCGGGATCTGGAACGCTCGACCTGAAAAGGTCATGAGCTGATTCCATCAATGACTTTAAAAGGGAGTTGGGCGGGTACTTGAGGATGAGGATCTTACAGGGTTACGGACAACAAGCAGGGATGTGGGACTAAGCACGAGTGCTCTTTCTAAGAGCCAGCACAGGCACGATGGGCCGAATGGCCTCCTTCATGCTGTACTTTTCAATGATTCTATGAAAACTAACAGAACCAAACAAAGAAATGATCTTCCTTGGTTATTGATCATTTCACTAAATTTCAACAGAGTTCTCTATACACCAACAACAACTTACCCTTATATAGAGCTTTTAAAACATCTTGCTGCAGTTGTACAGGGCCTTGGTGAGACCGCACCTTGAGTATTGTGTGCAGTTTTGGTCACCTTATCTGGGGAAGGACGTTCTTGCCATGGAAGGAGTGCAGCGAAGATTCACCAGGCTGATACCTGGGATGGCAGGAATGACGTATGAGGAGAGATTGGGTCGATTGGGTTTATACTCACTGGAGTTTAGAAGATTGAGAGGGGATCTCATCGAAACCTATAAAATTCTGTCAGGCCTGGACAGGCTAGATGCAGGAAGGATGTTTCTGATGGCCGGGGAGTCCACAATCAGGGGTCATAGTCTAAGGATAAGGGGTAAGCCATTTAGGACTGAAATGAGGAGGAATTTCTTCACCCAGAGTGGTGAACCTGTGGAATTCTCTGCCACAGAGGGCGGTGGAGGCCAGTTCATTAAATATATTCAAAAAGGAGTTGGATATATTTCTTAAGGCTAAAGGGATCAAGGGATATGGGGAGAAGGCAGGGACAGGGTACTGAATTTGGATGATCAGCCATGATCTCATTGAATGGCGGAGCAGGCTCGAGGGGCCGAATGACCTACTTCTGCTCCTATCTTCTATGTTTCTATATAGAGCTTTTGAAACATCTCAAGGCACTTTACAGTAGGGTAATAAGACAATAATCGACACACATACTTTGTTTGTGGTCCAGTGCACTGACACAAAGTTCCTTCACAACTATAACAATTTTATTGCGGTTGCTGTGAAGACTGCGCTCACTCTGCTCGTACACCTGGTCTCCAAAGGAGGCAAAACAGGACTAATGCTGCCGAGCTCAGCTCTTTTTGATCCGAAAATATCAACTGTTTCGCCTCGCCAGGAAATGCACAAAAGAGGCAGCAGTGCTCATTGGCTGCCCAGGGAAGTCCTATTTAGATTAAACGCCTTCACCCAGAGGGTGCTGAGAATGTGGAACTTGCTGCCACAGGGAGTAGTTGAGGCGAAGAGCATGGATGTATTTAAGGGGAAGCTGGATAAACACATGGGAGAAAGGAATAGAAGGAGATGCTGATAGGGTGAGATGAAGAGAGATGGGAGGAGGCTCGTGTGGAGCATAAACACCACATGGACCAGTTGGGCCGATTGGCCTGTTTCTGTGCTGTACAATCTGTGTAATTCTATGTAATAAGAGAGGAGAGAATGTTCCATAGAAACTAGAATTATCTGTTCCGAATTTTAATCCTGAACTTACAGTGATGTCTTTTGTAAACTACTTTTACAGGGAATATCATCGGCCTTTGAATGTGGAAGGAGAAATGTTTGCCTGTTCTGTCTGTGGGAAAAGATTTCAAAGATCGGTGTGACTGGAAAAGCACCGAGACACACACACCCGAGTGAGGGTGTTCCAGTGCACTGACTGTGGAAAGAGCTTTAACCAGTTACACAGTCTGAAAAAACATCGCACCATTCACAGCAGGGAGAAACCGTACACGTGTTGTGTGTGTGGATGAGGCTTCAACCGATTGTCCAACCTGGAGAGACACAAGGACACCCACACCACGGAGAAACTGTGGGAATGTGGGGACTGTGGGAAGAGATTCAGCTCCCCATCCCGGCTGGAAACTCATCGATGCTGTCACACCGGGGAGAGGCCATTCACCTGCTCCAAGTGTGGGAAGGGATTTAGTCAGTCATCCCACCTTCTGACACACAGTCATCGAGTCATAGAGTTATACAGCACGGATAGAGGCCCTTCGGCCCATCGTGTCCGCGCCGGCCATCAAGCCCTGTCTAATCTAATCCCATATTCCAGCATTTGGTCCGTAGCCTTGTATGCTATGACATTTCAAGTGCTCATCCAAATGCTTCTTGAATGTTGTGAGGGTTCCAGCCTCCACAACCCTTTCAGGCAGTGAGTTCCAGACTCCAACCACCCTCTGGGTGAAAAAGTTCTTTCTCAAATCCCCTCTACACCTCCCGCCCTTTACCTTGAATCTATGCCCCCTAGTTATTGACCCTTCTACTAAGGGAAAAAGCTCCTTAGTATCCATCCTATCTATGCCCCTCATAATTTTGTACACCTCAATCATGTCCCCCCTCAGCCTCCTCTGCTCCAAGGAAGACAAACCCAATCTGCCCAGTCTCTCTTCATAGCTGAAGCGCTCCAGCCCAGGTAACATCCTGGTGAATCTCCTCTGCACCCTCTCCAAAGCTATCACATCCTTCCTGTAGTGTGGCGACCAGAACTGCACACAGTATTCCAGCTGTGGCCTAACCAATGTATTATACAGCTCCATCATAACCTCCTTGCTCTTATATTCTATGCCTCGGCTAATGAAGGCAAGTATCCCATATGCCTTTTTTACCACCTTATCCACCTGTTCCGCCGCCTTCAGGGATCTGTGTACTTGCACACCCAGATCCCTCTGACCCTCCGTCTTGCCGAGGGTCTTACCATTCATTGTGTATTCCCTTGCCTTGTTAATCCCCCCAAAGTGCATCACCTCGCACTTTTCCGGGTTAAATTCCATTTGCCACTGTTCCGCCCATCTGACCAACCCATCTATATCGTCCTGCAGTCTGAGACTACCCTCCTCGCTTTTTACCACCCTACCAATTTTTGTATCATCCGCGAACTTACTGATCATACCTTTTACATTCATATCCAAGTCATTAATGTAGACCACAAACAGCAAGGGACCCAGCACCGATCCCTGTGGTACCCCACTGGCCACAGGCTTCCAGTCACAAAAACAACCTTCGACCATCACCCTCTGCCTTCTGCCTCTAAGCCAGTTTTGTATCCAATGTGCCAAGGCACCCTGGATTCCATGGGCTCTTACCTTCTTGACCAGTCTCCCGTGCGGGACTTTATCGAAGGCCTTACTGAAATCCATATATACCACATCCACTGCGTTACCCTCATCCACACACCTAGTCACCCCCTCAAAAAATTCAATCAAATTAGTCAGACATGATCTTCCCTTGACAAAGCCATGTTGACTATCCCTGATTAATCCTTGCCTCTCCAAGTGGAGACTAATTTTGTCCCTCAGAATTTTTTCCAATAATTTTCCTACCACTGATGTTAGGCTCACTGGCCTGTAGTTCCCCGGTTTTTCCCTACTCCCCTTCTTGAATAATGGTACTACATTAGCGGTTCTCCAGTCCTCTGGCACATCCCCTGTGGCCAGAGAGGTTCTGAATATATGTGTTAGAGCCCCCGCAATCTCTTCCTTTGCCTCACACAGCAGCCTGGGATACATTTCGTCCAGGCCTGGGGATTTATCCATTTTTAGGCCTGCTAAAACCGCCAATACCTCCTCCCTCTCGATGTTAATATGTTCGAGCATATCACAGTCCCCCCGCCCTATTTCTATGTCTACATCGTCCCTCTCCATAGTGAAAACAGATGCAAAAAATTCATTTAGAACCCCTCCTACATCTTCCGGCTCCACACACAGATTGCCACTTTTATCCCTAATGGGCCCTATTTTTTCCCTAGTTATCCTCTTACCCTTAATATACTTGTAAAACATCTTAGGATTTTCCTTTATTTTGCTCGCCAGTGTTATTTCATGGCCCCTCCTTGATCTCCTAATTTCTTTTTTAAGTATCCCCCTGCACTTTTTGTACTCCTCTAGGGCTTCCTCCGTCTTCAGCCTCTTGTATCTGCCAAAAGCCCTCCTTTTTTTTCTAATCCATTCTCGTATATCCCCTGACATCCAAGGTTCCCTGTGGTTTTTGGAACCACCCTTGACCTTTACGGGAACATGTTGCCATTGTATGATCTCAATCTCCCTTCTGAAAGCCTCCCATTGCTCCGATGCGGATTTTCCTACAAGTAGCTGATCCCAGTCCATTTTGGCCAGATCCTGCCTTATCCTATTAAAATCGGCCTTCCCCCAATTTAGAACCTTTATTTCCGGCCCATCCCTGTCCTTTTCCATGACCACCTTAAATCTCACCATATTATGGTCACTGTCACCAAAGTGCTCACCTACTAGCACTTCTTCCAATTGGCCGGCCACATTCCCTAGAATTAGGTCCAGTACCGCCCCCTCTCTTGTAGGACTTTCGACATGCTGGTTCAAAAAGCTCTCCTGGATGCACTTTAAGAATTCTATACCCTCTGAGCCTTTCACACTCTGACTATCCCAGTTAATATTGGGGAAGTTGAAATCCCCCATTATTATTACCTTATTATTTGCACATTTCTCTGAGATTTGCCTACATATCTGTTCCTCTATCCCCCCCTGACTGTTTGGAGGCCTATAGTACACTCCCAGCAAAGTGCTTGCCCCCCTTTTGTTTTTAAGCTCCACCCATATGGCCTCATTAGAGGAACCTGCTAATATGTCATCCATCCTTACTGCAGTAATTGACTCCTTAATTAATATTGCGACACCCCCTCCTCTTATACCTCCCCCTCTGTCTCGCCTGAAGATTCTGTACCCCAGAATACTGCACACCAGCGACTTCACACTGAGGAGAGACCATTCAGTTGCTCTCACTGTGGGAAGAGGTTCAGGCAGTCATCTCACCTCATTGAGCACCAGTGCATTCACACTGGGGAGAGACCGTTCACCTGCCCTGTGTGTGAGAAGGGACTCACTAATTCATCCACCCTGCTGATACATCAGCACATTCAAACTGCAGAGAGGCCGTTCACCTGCCCCGTGTGTGAGAAGGGATTCACTAATTCCTCTGACCTTCTGAGACACCAGCGCATTCACACTGGGGAGAGGCCATTCACCTGCTCAGTGTGTGGGAAGGGATTCAATCAGTCATACAACCTGCGACACACCAGCGAGCTCACACTGGGGTGAGACCATTCACCTGCTCCGTGTGTGGGAAGAGATTCACTCAGTCATCCAACCTGCTGACACACCAGCGAGTTCACACCGGGGAGAGGCCATTCACCTGCTCAGTGTGTGAGAAGGGATTCAATCAGTCATCCAACCTGCTGAGACACCAGCAAGTTCACAAGTGACTGCAGAGGTTCGATTCTGCTGTTATTGCTGCTGTTAATCACATCCAGGACTGAACCATGTTCATTCTGACAGTTGGGGTTTGTTTCTGCTGATGTTAATAACCCCTATAACTGGGCTGGATTTTAATATTCTGGATATATAGCTGATTGAGTTGTCGGGGCTGCAGTGTCCCTTTAAGTACTGCTGTCTGATCTTTCCCCTTAATTTCTGATGAGTGTTCCTGAAATATTTTACAATAAAATTATGAACTTTTACTTCAATTGTATATTAATCTTTGCTATAAAATCTACAATTCATTGTCTGAAAGATTCCATTGATTATCATCACCAATTAGAAAGTGCTGATTAATCCTCGCTGATAACTCTTACTGACTTGCACATTACACACAGTGGCACCTCCATTATCCACCAGAAAGAAGGGGAATGGGAATTGGTGGAGAATCGAGAGTCCCCAAATGTTGCCCCTCCCGTCTGGTACAGCAATCCCCTCGGCACGGGAATGAAGACAAGTCCAGTTATAGTGACGGGATGAGTTAAAGGTATTTACTCAGACGGGCGGAAGGTGGGAAGTGGTGTTCCACGGGGATTGGTGCTGGGACCACTGTTGTTCACCATTTACATGAATGATTTGGACTTGGGAATCAGAAGTACAATTTCAAAATTTGCTGATGACACTAAATTGGGGGGTGTAGTTAATACTGAGGAAGACTGCGATAGCATCCTTGTAGAATTATTCAGTTGTGTTCAGTAAATAACACCATCTTTTAATTTGCTTTGACTGATCACATCACTATATAGTTATGTGAAAAACAGAAATCATTAAAAGCTCCCAATTTCAGAATTGTTAGATTCAAACTCAACTTCTTCCAAGTACAATCTAACATTTCAAACATTGTAATGGATGTAGGCGAGATATTAGGACTGTTGCCTAACACAATCCAAACACAGTGACACACAGACAGATGGGCAGGTGTAGCTTCACAGCGAATCCTTTCAAGCCTCACTAAAAAGTGGCAGACTGGCAATCCATTGTTCACTAATGGAGTTCTGATCTTTGTAAATTAAGAAATGGAAATATGTCAAAGAGTTGATTAACAGAGTGGGGCATCATCTTCCTTTGATTTCTATTTCTGACACCAGGCAACAGAAAAAGGTCATTACAACACGACATAAACAGACTCTTCAGGTGTGAGACATCAGACTTCAGAACAACACGTCTGCCAGCTCTGGCCACAAACCCCAGTACAGTCAACCTTTCAGCAGGGACAAGACCATGGGAGAGAGGCAGGCAGCCAGAGTGACCCCCCGCCATGGGCCCCGCCCATCCTGAGTCTACAAGTTGCTGTTTTCGCCAGGCCCAAGAGCAGGTCCAGGAGAAGATCCTCCCACTTACCCACCCCCCTCCGCACCGGGCGGGCAAAGATTAGGAGCGTGGGGCTAAAGTGTAACCAAGAGTTGAGGAGCAGCCCCTTCAGGGAACTACACAGGGGCTGTAACCTCTCACACTGAATATATACACGGCCCATGGACTCCTCTAGGCTGCAAAAAACACATCTGGCCTTGGAGTCCGGAAAGGAGCTTATAATCTGTTGCACACGACAGCTCCCTGCAAGTCTCCACCCCAGATCCCCAATGGTGCTGGGAAGGACTCCCGCATAGAGAGCCCTCCATTGGGGACCCTCGCCTCCGTCAGACAGCAAGATGACCCGCCTGTCTGATTGAGATTGGGTAATAAACAAAATTAATCAATAAATGACACAGAAACCCCAGTCCCCGGGTCCTCAGCCCTGGTGTGAAGTACGCTGGCCACCAATTTTCCGTTACTAGCTCGCACCTCAGGCTCCGCCCAGTCTGGTTTAATTACTAAATGTTTTCTAACTCGGGTTCAGGCCTATCATTCTGAGGGAAACAAGGCCTCATTTATTGGTGTGTCCCACCCGAGCGGCTGTTAATGGCTTTAATAAACTGGCAGCAAGATTTTTTTTAAAGGTGGAAAGAGGTGAAAAACGCCACTAGCGATGCCTCAAAACTCATGGACAGAGAAATCCACTTCATCAGCGCCCCTGCCACAGGACTCAATATCCACCCCCTCCACCACTGGTGCACTGTGTCTGCAGTATGTACGGTCTACAAGATGACCACGGTCAGGCCGTGTGGAGTCAAGGGCCAGGCAGCAGAATGGATGGAAAGATCGCAACAAACTTCCCTTAACTCCAACCCTCTGATTTATGTTTTGTAGCCATCTTTCCATCCATTCTGCTGCCGGGCCCTTCACTCCACACGGCCTGACCTGGGTCATCTTGTCGATCTTACATACAGTTTATGGATAGCAAGCTGGTCACAAATCAGAAAACAGAGAGTAGGGGTTGGGAGCAGCTACTCAGACTGGCAAAAGTTGGGAAGTGGTGTTCCACAGGGATCGGCGCTGGGATCACTGTTGTTCACCATTTACAGAAACGATTTGGACTCGGGAATCAGCACAATTTCAAAATTTGTCGATGACACCAAATTGGGAGGTAGAGTTAATCCTGAGGAAGACAAAATGCAAGAAGATATTAATAAATTTCAGAATGGACGTGTAATTGGCAAATGAATTTCACTGTTGCTCAGTGTGAGGTGGTGTGTTAATGAATTTCACTATAGATCAGTGTGAGGTGGTGTGTTAATGAATTTCACTGTAGATCAGTGTGAGGGGGTGTGTTTTGGTGGGAAGAATAAGGAGGCCACTCACTACTTGGACAAGGGGGTGAAATTGGGTTGCTTTGTGCCTCCCGCGAAATTCAGCGGGAGGTTAGCGGCGGAGCTAGTCAGTAGCTCCCCATGGCACTGCACCGCCGGCAATGACGTCATTGCCACGCGCAGCACCCCGGCTGCAAACTTGGGTTGCGACCCCTGACCTATCGCCGGACGATATGACTTACAGAGTCAGGGGTCGTTCCTGCAGCCGCGGCGACGCCACTTAAAGGGCAGGTGTCGGGCGGCAACTTTTTATTTTGGCCGACTGCCAGCACCTGCCCCCTTCCCCTTTCTTCTTCGGGGTGTCGGCCGTAATCGCACAGCCCGGCGCTCCTCTTGATCCGACACCCAACTCCCCGATGGTCCAGCAGGGCCCCGGCGTGTGCAGTGCTAGGCCCCTCCCCTTTAATCAGGAAGGGAGGTCTGCTATGACACGGTGCTTTGTGCCGATGGGCGTGGCACTTTTACATGAAGAGCCGTGAAATTCACTGGTAGCGCCTCAAGACGGAGGGGAGTGCTTCCAGTAGCACCCTGCCTCCTGCTTGGGGCGCTACCGCTGAATTTAATGCGCAGGGGCGCTAACTTTTTCAGGGTGCTAAAATTAGCCGTGGTGACGTTAGCGACCCAAAGGGGGCGCCAACGAATTTCCCCCTAAGAGTCTAAATGGGCTGGAGGAGCAGAGGGTTCCAGGGATACAGATACACAAATCACTAAAAGTAGCAACACAGGTTAATAAGGCCATTAAAAAAAAAGCACTGGGGTACATTTCTAAAGGAGCCTTCTGTTCCGTGCCTCGGAGCTCTGAACCATGGCAGAGAGCGGCTGGGACAAGTTTCTCACACGCCTCGAGATCAACCCGCACGGCAACTTTGCTGTCAGTGAAGAGAGACAAGAAAGACCAAAGTGCCGTTTGCCCCTCTCAGTGTGGCCTTGAAGGACTGTGTCCAGGCTGGAGTTCTGTTCCCACCGTACGATCCTCCCCCAGATTGTCCTTTCTGAGCTCCAGCCAGGTGATGCTAAACACTCAGGTGGGAAAGACAAAAATCTACAACAATGTGTTTAAAACAAAGTTGATTTATTTGACATCTATCCAGAATATTACACTCCAGCCCAGTTCCCGGAGTTAATAACATCAGCAGAAACAATCCCAAACTGTCAGAATTAACATGGTTCAGTCCTGGATGTGATTAACAGCAGCAACAACAACAGAATCCAACCCCTGCAGTCACTTGTGAACTTGCTGGTGTCTCAGCAGGTTGGATGAATTAGTGAATCCCTTCCCACACACGGAGCAGGTGAACGGCCTCTCCCCAGTGTGAACTCGCTGGTGTCTCAGCAGGTGGGATGACTGAGTGAATCCCTTCCCACACATGGAGCAGGTGAACGGCTTCTCCCCAGTGTGAGTGCGCTGGTGGACAGTCAGCGCAGATGACTGCCTGAACCCAGTCCCGCAGTGAGAGCACCTGAATGGCATCTCCCCAGTGTGAGTGCGCTGGTGTACAATGAGCTCAGATGATCGCCTGAACTCAGTCCCGCAGTGAGAGCAGGTGAATGGTCTCTCCCCAGTGTGAACACGTTGATGGCGTATCAGTTCCCCGGAACCTTTATAACACTTCCCAATGTCCGAACAGTTAAAAGGTCTCTCCTCAGTGTGAACTCGCTGGTGATTCAGCAGGGTGGCTGAATCAGTGAATCCCTTACCACACTCTGAGCAGGTGAACGGCCTCTCCCCGGTGTGAACACGCTGGTGTGTCAGCAGGTTGGATGAATTAGTGAATCCCTTCCCACACTCAGAGCAGGTGAACGGCCTCTCCCCGGTGTGAATGCGCTTGTGTCTCGATAGGCCAGAGGGTTGGCTGAAGCCTCGTCCACACACAGAACACGTGTACGGTTTCTCCCCGCTGTGAACGGTGCTCTTTGCTTCCATGTTCAGAGGCCGGTGATATTCAGATCCGATGAGTCAAGTGAATCTGTCAGATCTTGAAGTGAGGTTTGGTTTGAGCTTACCATCTGTAAATCCTCCCCGTCCAGTGTCCTGTAAAATTAATTTAAAACAGGGTGTGTGAGAGACAACCCACAAAGGTAGGTTGTGAAATTGAGCTCAGTGAATCTGGTCATTTGGTGGGCTGGCACTAGAAAAAAGTGACCATGAAAGCTGCCGGATTGTCATAAAAACCCAACTGGTTCACTAATGTCCTTCAGGGAAGAGAATCCACCACCTGGTCTGGGCCTACACAAGACTCTGGCCTTTATGGGAGGTGCGAGAGAGAGAGGTGGGAGTGGGAGGGGGGAGGGGGCGAAGGAAAGGAACTTTATACATCTGCAACTCGACCAGAACTTTGATAGAACCTCCAAAACCCGCAACCTCCACCACCTAGAAGGACAAGGGCAGCTGTTGTGTGGGAGCACCATCACATCCAAGTTCCCCTCCAAGTCACACATCATCCTGACTCAGATATATTCACCGTTGCTGGGTCAAAATCCTGGAACTCCTTACCGAACAACATTGTGGGAATACCTTCACCACACGGACTGCAGTAGTTCAAGAAGGTGACTCACCACCCCCTTCTCAACAGGAAACTGGGGATTGGCAATATTTGCTGCTCTGGCGAGCGACACCCACATCCCAAGAATGAATTAAAACAAATCTGCAGATGTAAACTGGATTAAAAGCCTGTACAGAAATACTTGTTCCTAAAACAATACTCTTTTACATTGTACGGACAGTGTCTGTTTAACAACCTAATCTCCACTAGAATCCACCTCCCTTGACAGTCTCACATTGGAAATTGTTGGGTCCTCCTGGGCTCAGAAGTACTGGGGGTTAAACCCAACAGCTTCTCCTCCATCTCCACTCCAGCTCAAACTGTAACATAGAAACATACAAACATAGAAACATAGAAGATAGGAGCAGGAGTAGGCCATTTGGCCCCTCTAGCCTGCTCCGCCATTCAATGCGATCATGGCTGATCATCAAAATTCAGTAACCGGTCCCTACTTTCTCCCCACACCCCTTGATCCCTTTAGCCTTAAGAAATATATCCAACTCCTTCTTGAATATATTTAATGTATTGGCCTCTGCTGCCTTCTGTGGGAGAGAATTCCACAGGTTCACCACTCTCTGGGTGAAGAACTTCCTCCTAATTTCTGTCCTAAATGGCTTACCCCGTATCCTTAGACTGTGACCACTGATTCTGGACTCCCCGACCATCGGGAACATCCTTCCTGCATCTAGTCTGTCCAGTCCTGTCAGAATTTTATAAGTTACAATGAGATCCCCTCTCATTCTTCTAAACTCCAGTGAGTGCAAGCCCAATCGTCCCAATCTCTCCTCATACGTCATTCCTGCCATCCCAGGTATCAGCCTGGTGACTCTTCGTTGAACTACTTCCCCGGCAAGAACATCCTTCCTCAAATAAGGCGACCAAAACTGCGCACAATACTCACGATGTGGTCTCACCAAGGCCCTGTACAACTGCAGCAAGACATCCTTGTTCCTGTGCTCAAACCCTCTCGCTACGAAGGCCAACATACCATTTGCCTTCTTAACCGCCTGCTGCACCTGCATGCTTACCTTCAGCGATTGGTGCACAAGGACACCCAGGTCTCGTTGCACTTCCCCTTCTCCCAATCTATTGCCATTCAGATAATAATCTGCCTTCCCGTTTTTGCCATCAAAGTGGATAACCTCGCATTTATCCACATTATACTGCATCTGCCATGTTTCTGCCTAATCACCCAACCTGTCCAAATCATACTGGAGTTTTTCGGCATCCTCCTCACACACGCCCACCCTGCTTTGTGTCGTCTGCAAACTTGGAGATGTTACATCTAGTTCCCTCGTCTAGATCATTTATATATATTGTGAATAGCTGGGGTCCTAGGACCGATCCCTGCGGTACCCCACTAGTCACTGTCTGCCACTCGGAAAAAAACCCGTTTATTCCAACTCTTTGCTTCCTGTCTGCCAACCAGTTCTCTATCCAAGTCAGTACCTTGCCCCCAATCCCATGTGCCTTAACTTTACACGCTAATCTCTTATACGGTACCTTATCGAAAGCCTTCTGAAAGTCCAAATACACCACATCCACTGGTTCTCCCTTATCTATTCTACCAGTTACATCCTCAAAAAATTCCAGTAGATTAGTCAAGCATGATTTACCTTTTGTAAATCCATGTTGACTTTGTCCGATCCTGTCACTGTTTTCCAAGTGCTCTGCTATTACGTCTTTTATAATGGACTCTAGCATTTTCCCCACTACCGATATAATTCCCCGTTTTCTCTCTACCACCTTTTTTGAATAGTGGGGTAATATTAGCAACCCTCCAACCCATGGGAACTGTTCCAGAGTCTATTGAATTTTGGAAGATGACCAGCAATGCATCTACTATTTCTAGGGCCACTTCCTTAAGTACCCTGGGGATTTATCGGCCTTCAATCCCATCAATTTCCCTAACACCATTTCCCTACAAATACTGATTTCTTTCAGTTCCTCCCTCTCATTAGACCCGATGTTCCCCGACATCTCTGGGAGGTTATTTGTGTCCTCCTTTGTGAAGACAGAACCAAAGAATGTATTTAATTGGCCTGCCATTTCTTTGTTCCCCATTCTAAATTCCCCTGATTCTGACTGCAAGGGACCTATGCTTGACTTCACCAATCTTTTTCTCTTCACATATCTACAGTTAGTTTTTATGTTCCCTGAAAGCTTACTCTCATACTCTATTTCCTCCCTCTTAATTAATCCCTTTGTCCACCTTTGCTGAATCCTAAACTGCTCCCAATCCTCAGGTTTACTACTTTTTCTGGCCAATTTATATGTCCTCTCCTTGGATCTTATGCTATCCCTAATTTCCCTTGTTAGCCACGGTTGAGTCACATTTTTTGTTTTATTTTTATGCCAAACAGGGATGAACAAATTCTGTAGTTCATCCATGCGATCTTTGAATGTTTGCCATTGCCTATCCACCATCAAGCCTTTGAGTAACATTCCCCAATCAATCCAACCCAACTCGCGCCTCATACCATCGTAGTTTCCTTTATTTAAATTCAGGACCCTAGTCTCTGAGTCAACTACTTCACTCTCCATCTTAATGAAAAATTCTATCATATTATGATCGCTCTGACCGAAGGGGCCTCGCACAACAAGATTGCAAATTAATCCTTTCTCATTACATAATACCCAGTCTAAGATGGCCTGATCTCTAGTTGGTTTCTCAACATATTGGTCCAGGAAACCATCCCGTAAACACTCCAGGAATTCCTCCTCCACAGTATGGTTACTAATTTGGTTAGCCCAATCAATATGTAGATTAAAGTCACCCATGATAACTGCTGTGCCCTTATTGCACGCATCTCTAATTTCCCATTTAATGCCATCCCCAACTTCCGCATTACTGTTTGGAGGTCTGTATAACACTCCCACTAACGTTTTCTGCCCCTTGGTATTTCTCATCTCTACCCATACAGATTCCACATCATCAGAGCTAATATCCTTCCTTTCAATTGTGTTAATCTCCTCTTTAAAAAGCAATGCTACCCCACCTCCTTTTCCTTTTTGCCTATCTTTCCTGAATATTGAATACCCCTGGATGTTAAGTTCCCAGCCTTGGTCACCCTGGAGCCATGTTTCCGGAATCCCAATCATATCATATCCGTTTACCTCTATTTGCGCAACTAATTCATCCACCTTATTACGAATGCTCTTCGCATTAAGACACAAGGCCTTCAGGCTTGTTTTTTTAACACTCTTACGCCTTTTAGAATTATTATTTACTGTGGCTATGTTTGATTTAAACCCATGATTTCTCTGACCGCCACCTTTGTTTTTCTCCTTCCTGTCTTTTGCTTCTTTCCTTGTTTCCCTTTCCTCTGTCTCCCTGCTCAGGTTCCCAACCCTCTGCCATTTTAGTTTAAACCCTCCCCCAGAGCACTAGCAAACACTTCCCCATGGACATCGGTCCCGGTCCTGCCCAGGTGCAGACCATCCGGTTTGTACTAGCCCCACCTCCCCCAGAACCGGTTCCAATGTCCCAGGAATTTGAATCCCTCCCCCTTGCACCATTACTCTAGCCACGTAGTCATCTGAAATATCCTTCTATTTCTACTCTGACTAGCACGTGGCACTGGTAGCAATCCTGAGATTACTACCTTGGAGGTCCTATTTTTTAATTTACCTCCTAACCCCCTATATTCAGCTTTTACGACATCATCCTGTTTTTTTACCTATATCATTGGTACCTATATACACCACGACAATTGGCTGTTCACCCTCCCCTTCCAAAATGTTCTGCAGCCGCTCTGAGACATCCTTGATCCTTGCACCAGGAAGGCAACATACCATCCTGGAGTCACGTTTGCGGCCGCCGAAACGCCTATCTATTCCCCTTACAATAGAATCCATTATTACTATAGCTCTCCCACTCTTTTTCCTCCCGTCCTGTGCAGCAGAACCACCCACGGTGCCAGGAAATTGGCTGCTGCTGCCTTCCCCTGATAAGCCATCCTCCGCAACAATATCCAAAGTGGTATATCTTTTTGAGAGGGGGATGCCCACAGGGGACCCCTGCACTACCTGCCTGCGCCTACTACTCTGCCTGGTGGTCACCCATTCTCTCCCTGCCTGCGCAGCCTTTACCTGTGGTGTGACCAACTCCCTAAACGTGCTATCCACGATGTCCTCAGCATCGCAAATGCTCCAGTATGTATCCACTCGCAGCTCCTGCGCCACAATGTGGTCTGTCAGTAGCTGCAGCTGGATACACTTCCCGCACACATGGTTATCAGGGACACAGGAAGTGTCAAAAGAACTACAGACACCCAATAAACTCTGCCACCTCGCTCTTTATATCACCGCCGCCGCTCCTCACAGGTCCGCTGCTGTGGGGCCTACCTGCTCCACCACCTCGCTTTATATCACCACCGCTGCTCCTCACAGGTCTGCCGCCGCTGCCACTGTGGGGCCTACCTGTGCCTCGGATAAGATACATAGAAGATAGGAGCAGGAGTTGGCCATTCGGCCCCTCGAGTACTTGAAGGAAAGAAATTTGCAGGGTTACGGGGAAAGAGCGGGGAGTGGGACTCACTTAAGTGGTCTTGCAGAGAGCTGGCACGGGCTCGACTGGCCGAATGGACTCCTTCTGTGCTGTAACCATTCTATGATTCTATAAAATATTAGAAAGTTTGTTCCACAGAAGCACGGGGTTTATCTGCTTTTATTGATGAATTTAAAAAGTCTCTATTAAAACCTGAGCCAGTGTGTTGTGGGCCAAAGAGCCTTGTGTCCAATGAGGGGAATAAAGGCCCACAGCCTCCCCTGGCCCCGGGCCCTGAACAAGGGACTGGAGAAACTCGCTGCCCTGCGGATCAGACAATCAGCCGGCGCTAGTCCCGCCCCTCGGGCTCCCCAATTGGTTGGAGGACCCGCCCCCGGCTCGCTCCTCCAGCCCCGCCCCGCTCGCTACCTATTGGTCGGAAGCTCCCGTCAATCAGGACGCGAGCCCAGGTCATGTGTCCCCGAGGAGAGAACCGTCCAACTGCCGCCGCTCGGTCCGGGGCCTTGCCGACTCAGGTTTTTCTATTTCTCTTTATTCTCTCCCGATCCACCCCACCCCGCGCAATTCTCCACCCAATCGGAGCGGAGAAAACTCACTTTGCGTCACCGATCGCGACTCTGGAACCGACACCAAGGCCTTTCCCCGGAATGGCCCGCGCCGACTCCGTCCGGCAGGATCCGAGTGCGCAGGCGCAGCTCCGTGTGGGTGAGGGGGGTTGGTGTCCTCTGGGCATGCGTGGTTGTTGCCCTTCGTGACCGGGAGGGGTCGCTGTGCCGGACTCGGCCCAAACCGCCGCCCCGTGTGCGCATGCGCGGATGCTCGGCTGTCAATCAGCCAGAAGAGGGCGCTGGTGAGACCAATGACGTAAGAAAGACTTGCATTTCTATAGCGCCTTTCACCACCACTGGACGTCCCAAAGCGCTTTACAGCCAATGAAGTAGAGTCACTGTTGTAATGTAGGAAACGCAGCAGCCAATTAGCGCACAGCAAGCTCCCACAAACAGCAATCTGATAATGACCAGATAATCTATGTTTTTTGTTATGTTGATTGAGGGATAAACACATTGGCTAGGACACCAGGGATAACTCCCCTGCTCTTATTCAAATAGTGCCATAGGAACATTGACGTCCACCTGAGAGAGCAGATGGGGCCTCGGTTTAACGTCTCCTCCAAAAAACAGCACCTCCGACAGTGCCGCACTCCCTCAGCACTGCACTGGAGTGTCAGCCTGGATTTTTTGCGCTCAAGTCTCTGGAGTGGGACTTGAACCCACAACTTTCTGACTCAGAGGCGAGAGTGCTACCCACTGAGCCACTGGCTGACGCTAAAGAACAAGCAGTTCTGACGAATGGTCATCGACCTGAAACGTTAACTCTGTTTCTCTCTCCACAGATGCTGCCTGACCTGCTGAGTATTTCCAGCATTTTCTGTTTTTGTTAAAGAAACGAGGGAGTGATTGCTGACAGGAAGAATGTTGGGGCGTCCTGCGCATGCGCACCTCCCTGGCGGCTGAGGCGAAACACCGACTTGCCCCCACCTGAGCCGCTCACATGTACCAGATGTTGTGGCTTCGTAAGCGCGCCCGATGTTCCAACCACGGGGTTTTGTGCGCTGAGCATGCGCATTGCGGACCGATCGGGACGGGTGATTGTAGAGCAGGAGGGAGAGCGTGGGGGCCATGAGCACATGCGCGGGACTCAGAGTCAACAGAGCGCTTTCTGCAGCGCCGGGGGCTTGTGGGTATTACAGCCGCCATTACTGCTGATCCTTTCAACCAACCTGTGCAGCAGCTGGGGCCTGAAAATCAGCTTCACTGCCCCTAGGTTCGGAAAGGGGAAAATTAAACAACGGTTTGCCTCTGATCCTTTTCTGAACTCGATTTACAGGGTTATAGAAGGGGAGCAGTTACAGGCGGGAAGCTCAGACGAAACATCACGTCAAAATCTGACAGAGTCGCTCAATTCATCAGGACCTGAATATCATCGGCCTTTGCACATGGAAGGAGAAAGCAGCGATGACAAACCGCACGTGTTCAGTGTGTAGACACGGATTCAGCCAATCGCCTGACCTGGTGAGACACGTGCACCGTCACACCGGGGAGAAACCGGGTAAAGGTGGGGACGGTGGGAAGGGAGTCAGTTCCCCGTCTGCATTGGAAGTTCAACGGCGCAGTCACACCAGGGACAGTCCATTCACCTACTCCGTGTGTGGAAAGGGATTTGTTTGTTCATCCCACCTGCAAACACACCAGCGAGTTCGCACTGGGGAGACACAATTTCAATGTCCTGACTGTGGGAAGAGCTTTAAAAGCCCCGGGGAACTGAAGCGACACCAGCTTGTTCACACTGATGAGAGGCCGTTTACATGTTCTATCTGTGGGAAGAGCTTTAAAAGCCCCGGGGATCTGAAGGGACACCAGTGCCTCCACACTGTGGAGAGGCCATTCACCTGCTCCGTGTGTGGGAAGGGATTCTTGCAGTCCTCCACCCTGCTGACACATCAGCTTGTTCACACTGATGAAAGGCCATTTAAATGTTCTCACTGTGGGAAGAGCTTTAAAATCCCCCAGGAGCTCAAGCAACACCAGTGAGTTCACACTGGGGAGAGGCCGTTCACCTGCTTCGTGTGTGGGAAGGGATTCACTCAGTTATCCACCCTGCAGACACACCAGCGAGTTCACACTGATGAGAGACCCTTTAAATGTTCTGACTTGTGGGAAAAGCTATAAAAGCCCTGGGGAGCTGAAGAGACACCGGCTCCTACACGCTGGGGAGAGGCCGTTCACCTGATCCGTGTGTAGGAAGGGATTCGCTCGGTCCTCCAACCTGCTGGCCCATCAGCGAGTTCACACTCGAGAGAACCCCTTTAAATGTTCTGGCTGTGGGAAAAGCTTTAAAAGCTCCAGGGAGCTGAAGAGACATCGGCTCCTATACACTGGTGAGAGACCGTTCACCTGCTCTGTGTGGGGGAACGGATTCACTCAGTCATCCACCCTCCTCACACCAGCTTGTTCACACTGACGAGAGACCCTTTAAATGTTCTGACTTGTGGGAAGAGCAATAAAAGCTTAAGAACCTTAAGAGACACCAGCGTGTTCACACTGATCATAGAATCTAACAGCACAGGAGGAGGTGATTCGGCCCATCGAGTCTGTGCCGGCTCTTTGAAAGAGCTTTCCAATTTAGTCCCACACCCCAGCTTTATCCCCAGAACTCTGCAAACTAGTCCTCTTCAAGGACATGTCCAATTACTGTTTGAAAGTTCCTGTGGAACCTGATTCCAGCATCCTTTCAGATGGTGCGTTCCAGACCTTAACAACCCTCTGTGTGAAAACAATTCTCCTCATTTCCCTCTAGTTCTTTTAGCAACTATTTTAAATCTGTGACCTTTGGTTACCGACCCACTTGCCAGAGTGAACAATTTCTCCCTACTTGCTCGATCAAAACCCCTCATCATTTTGAACACCTCTATTAGGTCTCCTCTTAACCTTCTCTGCTCTAAGGGGAACAATCCCAGCTTCTCCAATCTCTCCACATAACTGAAGTCCCTCATCCCTGGTACCATCCTGGTCAACCTCCTCTGCACCCTCTCCAAGGCCTTGACATCCTTCCTAAAGTGTGGTGCCCAGAACTGTACACAAGACTCCAGCTGAGGCCAAAACCCTGCAGCTGTACAACACCCTGGTTAGACCACACCTGGAGCACTGTGAGCAGTTCTGGGCACCACACCTTAGGAAGGATATATTGGCCTTGGAGGGAGTGCAGCGTAGGTTTACCAGAATGATACCCGGACTTCAAGGGTTAAGTTACGAGGAGGGATTACACAAATTAGGTGTGTATTCCCTGGAATTTAGAAGGTTAAGGTGTGATCTGATGGAAGTTTTCAGGATATTAAGGGGAACAGATAGGGTAGATAGAGAGAAACTATTTCCGCTGGTTGGGGAGTCTAGGACTGGGGGCATCGTCTAAAAATTAGAGCCAGACCTTTCAGGAGTGAAATTAGGAAACACTTCTACACACAAAGGGTGGTAGAAGTTTGGAACTCTCTTCTGCAAACGGCAATTGATGGGAGATCAATTGTTAATTTTCAATCTGAGATTGATAGGTTTCTGTTACCCAAAGGTATTAAGGGATATGGGCCAAAGGCGGGTGTATGGAGTTAGGTCACAGATCAGCCATGATCTCATTGAAAGGCGGAACAGGCTCGAGGGGCTGAATGGCCTCCTCCTGTCCTGATACAAAGATGGGTGGGAAAGCAAGTTGTGCAGAGGACTCAAAGAACCTGCAAAGGGATATAGACAGGCTAAGTGAGTGGGCAAACATTTGGCAGATGGAGTATAATGTGGGAAAGTGCGAGGTTATACACTTTGGCAGGAAAAATAAAAAAACAAATTATTTAAATGGAGAGAGATTACAAAATGCTACAGTTCAGAGGGACCTGGGGGTCCTTGTGTATGAAACACAAAAAGTTACCATGCAGGTACAGCAAGCAATCAAAAAGGCAAATGGGATGTTGGCCTTTATTTCAAGGGGGTTGGAGTATAAAAGTAGGGAAGTCCTGCTCCAACTGTACAGGGTATTGGTGAGACCACACCTGGAGTACTGCGTACAGTTTTGGTCTCCTTATTTAAGGAAGGATATACTTGCATTGGAGGCAGTTCAGAGACGATTCACGAGGTTGATTCCAGAGATGAAGGGATTAACTTATGAGGAAAGGTTGAGCCGGCTGGGCCTATACTCATTGGAATTTAGAAGAATGAGAGGTGATCTTATCGAAACATATAAGATACTGAGGGGGCTCGACAAGGTAGATGCAGAGAGGATGTTTCCCCTCGTGGGGAAATCTAGAACACAGGGGCACAGATTTAGATGAAAGGGTCGCCCTTTTAGAACTGAGATGAGGAGGAATTTCTTCTCTCAGAGGGTCGTAAATCTGTGAAATTCTCTGCCGCAGAGAGCTGTGCAGGCTGGGTCATTAAATATATTTAAGGTGGAGATAGACAAATTTTTGCAAGATATGGGAGTGAAGGGTTCTGGGGAGCGGGCAAAGAAGTGGCTTTGAGCCCAAGATCAGCCATGATCTTATTGAATGGCGGAACAGGCTCGAGGGGCTGAATGGCCTCCTCCTGTCCTATGTTCCTAACTAGTGATTTGTAAAGGTTTAGTGTAACTTCCTTGTTTTTGTATTCAATGGCCCTATTTACAAAGCCAAGTATCCCATACGCTTTCTGAAACCTCACCAACTTGCCGTGGCACTTTCAAAGATTTGTGAATATGGACCCCCAGGTCCCTCTGCTCTTGCACCCCCTCAAATAGTCCCATTTAGATTATACGGCCTCTCCCTGTTGTTTCTCCCAAAGTGCATCACTTCACACTTATCCTCATTTAATTTCACCTGCCTTGTGTCTGCTCATTTCACAGTCTGTCTCTGTCCTCCTGAAGTCTGCTACTACTATGCTCACTATTTACTACGTTGCCAAGTTTTGTATCATCTGCAAACTTTGAAATTGTACACCTATACCCAAGTCCAGGTCAGTTATATATAACAAGAAAAGCAATGGTCCTAATCCCGACACCTGGGGGAACCCACTGCATATTTCCCTCCAGTCAGAAAAACATCCCTCAGCACTGCTCACTGTCTCCTATCCCTCAGCCAATTATATACACAAATTACTATCAGCCCTTTAATTCACTGTGCTTCTATTTTCCGAGTACGTCTCTTGTGTGGTACTTTATCAAATGCCTTTTGAAAGTCCATAAGAACATAAGAAATAGGAGCAGGAGTGGGCCATATGGCCCCTCGAGCCTGCTCCACCATTCAATAAGATCATGGCTGATCATCGATCTCCATATCCCTTGATTCCCCCACAGTCCAACAATCTATCGATCTCAGCCTTGAATATACTCAAAGACTCAGCATTCACAGCCCTCTGGGGCAGAGAATTACAAAGATTCACAACCCTCTGAGTGAAGAAATTCCTCCTCATCTCAGTCCTAAATGGCCGAACCCTTATCCTGAGACTATGCCCCCTAGTTCTAGACACTCCAGCCAGGGGAAACAACCTCTCGGCATCTACCCTGTCAATCCCCTTCAGAATCTTGTATGTTTCAATGTGATCACCTCTCATTCTTCTAAACTGCAGAGGGTATCGGCCCATTCTACACAATCTCTCATCATAGGACAGCCCCCTCATCCCAGAAATCAATCTAGTGAACCTTCGTTGCACTGCCTCCAAGGCAAGTATATCCTTCCTTAGATAAGGAGACCAAAACTGTGCCCAGTACTCCAGGTGTGGTCTCACCAAGGCCCTGTACAATTGGAGCAAGACTTCCTTACTCTTATACTCCAACCCCCTTGCAATAAAGGCCAACATGCCACTTGCCTTCCTTATTGCTTGCTGTACCTGCACGCTAGCTTTCTGTGTTTCTTGCACGAGGACACCCAAATCTCTCTGAACACCAACATTTGAAAGTTTCTCACCATTTAAAAATATTCTGTTTTTCTATTCTTCCTACCAAAGTGAATAACCTCACATTTCCCCACATTACACTCCATCTGCCACCTTACTGCCCACTCACTGAGTCTATCTATATCCCTTTGCAGACTCTGTGTTCTCCTCACAGCTTACTGTCCCACCTAGCTTTGTATCATCAGCAAACTTGGATACATGACACTCGGTCCCTTCATCTAGGTCATTAATGTAGATTGTAAATAGCTGAGGCCCCAACACTGATCCTTGCGGCACCCCACTAGTTACAGCCTGCCAACCTGAAAAAGGTCCGTTTATCCCTACTTTCTATTTTCTGCCTGTTAACCAATCCTCTATCCATGCTACTATATTACCCCCAACCCCGTGAGCCCTAATCTTGTGTAATAATGTTTTATGTGGCACCTTGTCGAATGCCTTTTGGAAATCCAAATATACTACATCCACTGGTTCCCCTTTATCTACCCTGCTAGTTACATCCTCAAATAACTCTAATAAATTTGTCAAACACCATTTCCCTTTCATAAAACCATGTTCACTCAGCCGAACCAGGTTATGATTTTCTAAGTGCCCTGATACAACTTCCGTAACAATAGATTCCAGCATTTTCCCAACGACTGATGTCAGGCTAACTGGCCTGTCCTTCCCTGTTATTTCTCTCCCTCCTGTCTTGAATAGCGGTGTTACATTTGCGACCTTCCAATCCGCTGGGACCGTTCTAGAATCTCGGGAATTTTGGAAGATCAAAACCAATGCATCCACTATCTCTTCAGCCACCTCTTTTAGAACCCTAGGATGTAGGCCGTCAGGTCCAGGGGATTTGTCGGCTTTTAGTCCCATTAGTTTCTCCAGTACTTTACATTAAGTTCCTCACCCTCATTAAACCCTCGGTTCCCCACCATCTTTGGTATGTTTTTGTGTCTTCTACTGTGAAGACAGATACAAAATATTTGTTTTAACGTTTCTGCCATTTCCTTATTCCCCATAATAATTTCTCCTGTCTCTCCCTCTAAGGGACCAACATTGTCAGCTATAGCTCAGCTGGCAGCTCATTATCAAGATGTTGTAAATGTTCTTAATGTTCAATAAAGTATATTTATAAAAAAATAAGTTGGTAGCTCACTCGCCCGAGTCAGAAGGTTGTGGGTTCAAGTCCCACTCCAGGGACTCGAGCACATAAAGCTAGGCTGACACTCCAGTGCAGTGCAGTGCTGAGGGAGAGCTGCACTGTCGGAGGGGCCGTCTTTCTGATGAGACGTTAAACCGAGGCCCCGTCTGCCCTCTCAGGTGGATGTAAAAGATCCCATGGCACTATTTCGAAGAGTCGTCGGGAAGTTATCCCGGAGTCCTGGCCAATATTTATCCCACAACCAACATAACAAAATCAGATTATCTGGTCATTATCTCATTGCTGTTTGTGGCAGCTTGCTGTGCGCTGCCACATTCCCCTCATTACAACAGTGACGCCACTTCAAAAAGTACTTCATTGACTGTAAAGCGCTTTGAGACGTCCGCTGGTCGTGAATGGCGCTATATAAATGCAAGTCTTTCTTTACTTATGCTACTCTCTTCCTCTTTGATGCTTTTGATTTAATTTTTAAACATTTAAGAAATTATTGCAGTGACAAAGGCTGTCTCTGAAACTGCAGAAAATTTGTCTTTAAATAAGCTTTTTAAAAATTTATTATTTAAAAAATTTGCCAGGCCCGCAGTCTGCGGCCCCTCTCCCAGATTCCAGCCCCAGCTCTGTGCTGACTGAGCTGCTCTCACCTGGGGACACCACGTCACAATCGGCCCCAGAGAGGAGCCCCGCCCCCTTGTCGCGCCGCCTTTGGTGGGCGAACCCGGGCACGCCCTCTTCCTATTGGTCAGAGCTCCCATCAGTCACAGGCCTGGGCCGGCCTCCTTCCACCTAACTGAACGTCTTCCGCTGATGACGTCACAATCGGGCCGCAGCCTCAGCGCCAGGGAGGAAGGTCCCGCCCCCTAGCCGCGCCGCCATTGCTTGGAGGACCAGGCCGCCTAGTTTAGTCCTCCCAACTCAGCCCTCTTCCAATTGGTCCGCGCTCCCATCAGTCACAATCACATTGCTCCGGCTCACTCCGCCACCCCGCGCGGTTGAATCCACTCATCCGGTGTCCGCGGAGGTCCCGCCCGCCCCGACTCTCAGGTTTGTTTTTTCTCGTCTTTTACTTCATAATCTCGCTCTCCGCTCCCCCCTCACCTCGATTTAAATCGATTCCCAAACACTTTACTTTACCCCGGCCGCTGATTCCGCCTCTTCCCCGGGCCCGGCCTTCGGTCTGACCCCCGGAGTCCCCGCGCATGCGCACTGGCAGCCTACTTCTGTGGTGGGGCCGAATGAGCATGCGCGGCCCCGCCTCTCCATATTTAAAGGGGCACCCACCCCCTCTACATTTAAAGTAACACCCAACCCCTCTACATTTAAAGGGACACCTACCCTCTCCACATTTAAAGGGACACCCACCCCCCATCACATTTAAAGGGACACCCAACCCCTCCACATTTAAAAGGAGACCACCCCCTCCACATTTAAAGGGACTCCCTCCCCCCTCTTGTCTGTTCTTCTGATTAAAGGGACAGTGACAGTTCCCCCGGCCACCGCACCTTAGCAAGGATGTGAAAGACCTTGAGAGCCAGCCAGTTGGTAGCACCCTGAGTCAGAAAGTTTTGGGTTCAAAGTCCCCATTCCAGGGACTCGAGCACATAAATCTAGGCTGGCGCTCCGGGGCAGTGTCGAAGGAGCGCCGCACTGTCAGAGGGACAGTACTGAGGGAGCACCGCACTGTTGAAGGGTCAGCAATTAGGGAGCGCCGCACTGTCAGAGGGCCGTCTTTCGGATGAGACGTTCAGGTGGACATAAAAGATCCCACTATTTTGAAGAAGGGCAGGAGAGTTATCCCCGGTGTCCTGGCCATTATTTATCATGCAAATTAGCTGCAGTGTTTCCTACATTACAACAGCGACTACACTTCAAAAAGTACTTCATTGGCTGTAAAACCGTTGGTCGTGAAAGGCGCTGTATAAATGCCAGTCTTTCTTTATTTTCTCTCCTGTATTTACATTAATTACTTATATAAAGCTGTTTTACCATCTCTTGCAAGGGGAGGAATTGCAGACGGGCAGCTTAACGCAAACTTCACACGAAGATCTGACAGAGTCACTCGATTCATCAGGACCTGATTATCTTCGACATATGGAAGCGGAAAGCAGCAATCAGAGTGCGGACAAACTGCACTTGTGTGTGGACATGGATTCAACCGAACGAGCAGCCTGGGGAGGCACAAGTGTAACCAAAGCGAGGAGAGTCCGTGCAAATGTCGGGAATGCGGGAAGGGATTCAGTTGCCTCTCCGAGCTGGAGACTCATCAATGCAGTCACTCCGTGAAATGGCCGTTCACCTGCTCCGTCTGTGGGAAGGGATTCACTCATTCAGGCTCCCTGCGGGCACACCAGCGAGTACACACCGGGGAGAGGCCATTCACCTGCTCCGTGTGTGGGAAGGGATTCAGTCGTTCATTCTCCCTGCAGACACACCAGTGAGTTCACACTGGGGGGAGGCCGTTCACCTGCTCCGTGTGCGGGAAGGGATTCACTCAACAATCCACCCTGCTGAGACACTGGCGAGTTCACACCGATGAGAAGCCATTCGCCTGCTCTCACTGTGAAAAGAGGTTTAACCAGTCTTGCCACCTGTTGATACATGAGCGTGTTCACACCGATGAGAGACCTTTTCAGTGCTCCGACTGCAAGAAGGGCTTCAGAAGATTCAGCGACCTGATACAGCACCAGCGAGTTCACACCGGGGAGAAGTTGTTCACCTGCTCCGTGTGTGGGAAGGGATTCACTCTCTCCTCCACCCTGCTGATGCACCAGCGAGCTCACACTGGGGAGAGTCCGTTCACCTGCACCGTGTGCGAGAATGGATTCAGCCATTCTTACTCTCTGCGGGTGCACCAGCGAGTTCATACTGACGAGAGACCCTGTAAGTGCCCTGACTGTGAGAATAGCTGTAAAAGCGCCAAGGATCTGAACAAGCATCAACATATTCACACTGGGGAGAAGCCGTTCAGCTGCTCTCACTGCGGAAAGAGGTTTGGTAAGTCATCGAACCTGGTGAGACACCAGCGACTGCACACCGGGGAGAGGCCGTTCACCTGCTCCGTGTGCGGGAAAGGTTTCACTCGTCCCTCCTCTCTGCAGGAACACCAGCTGGTTCACACTGACGAGAGGCCATTCTCCTGCTCCGTGTGCGGGAAAGGTTTCACTCGTCCCTCCTCTCTGCAGGAACACCAGCTGATTCACACTGACGAGAGGCCGTTTAAATGTTCCGACTGCGACAAGAGTTTCAAATGCTCCAAGGGCCTGAAGATGCATTGACGCATCCACTCTGGGGAGAGGCTGTTCAGCTGCTCTCACTGCGGGAAGAGGTTTACGCACTCATCCGATCTTCTGAAACACCAGTTCACCCACACTGGGAAGAGGCCCTTCCCCTGCTCAGTGTGTGAAAAGGGATTCAGCTATCCATCTGACCTGCTGAGGCACCAGTGAGTTCACACCTGAGCTCACTGGTCCCATTCTGATCTGTGTTAATAATGGCAATTACAGGGTTGGGGGGGCAGGGGGCGGTTTGAAGATTCTGATAATAACCCCAGTAACTAGGCTGGAGTTTAAGAGGGGTCAGCCTCGGCTCAGTGGGTGACACTCTCACCTCTAGAGTCAGAAGGTCGTGGGTTTGAGTCCCACTCTGGAGATTTGAGCACGTAATCTAGGCTGACACAAACAGTTGGAATAAACGTCTCTTTTTCCAAGTGGCAGGCAGTGACTAGTGGGGTACCGCAGGGATTGGTCCTAGGACCCCAGCTATTCACAATATATATAAATGATCTAGACAAGGGAACTAGATGTAATATCTCCAAGTTTGCAGACGACACAAAGCTGGGTGGGCGTGTGTGCTGTGAGGAGGATGCCGAGAAACTCCAGTATGATTTGGACAGGTTGGGTGATTGGGCAGAAGCATGGCAGATGCAGTATAATGTGGATAAATGCGAGGTTATCCACTTTGGTGGCAAAAACAGGAAGGCAGATTATTATCTGAATGGTAATAGATTGGGAGAAGGGGAAGTGCAACGAGACCTGGGTGTCCTTGTGCACCAGTCGCTGAAGGTAAGCATGCAGGTGCAGCAGGCGGTTAAGAAAGGAAATGGTATGTTGGCCTTCGTAGCGAGAGGGTTTGAGTACAAGAACAAGGATGTCTTGCTGCAATTGTACAGGGCCTTGGTGAGACCACACCTTGAGTATTGTGTGCAGTTTTGGTCACCTTATCTGAGGAAGGATGTTCTTGCCATGGAAGGAGTGCAGCGAAGATTCACCAGACTGATTCCTGGGATGGCAGGAATGATGTATGAGGAGAGATTGGGTCGATTGGGCTTATACTCGCTGGAGTTTAGAAGAATGAGAGGGGATCTCATTGAAACTTATAAAATTCTAACAGGACTAGACAGACTAGATGCAGGAAGGATGTTCCCGATGGCGGGGGAGTCCAGAACCAGGGGTCACAGTCTAAGGATAAGGGGTAAGCCATTTAGGACAGAGATGAGGAGGAATTTCTTCACCCAGAGAGTGGTGAACCTGTGGAATTCTCTACCACAGAAGGCAGTAGAGGCCAATACATTAAATATATTCAAGAAGGAGTTGGATATATTTCTTAAGGCTAAAGGGATCAAGGGATATGGGGAGAAGGCAGGAACAGGGTACTGAACTTGGATGATCAGCCATGATCTCATTGAATGGCGGAGCAGGCTCAAGGGGCCGAATGGCCTACTCCTGCTCCTATCTTCTATGTTTCTATGTTTCTATGTAATTTTACATTAAGTTTGAGAGTGATGTAGTCCAATCTGAAACGAAGGTCTTCAATCTAAACAGAGGAAACTACAAGGGTATGAGGGACAAGCTGGCCATGGTAGATTGGGAGACTACACTAAAAGGTGTGAAGGTGGACATACAATGGCTAACATTCAAGGAAATAATGCATAATTTGCAACAAACATATATTCCTCTCGGGCATAAAAACTCAAAAGGAAAAGTGATCCAACCATGGCTAAAAGAAATTAAAGTGAGTATTAAGTCAAAGGAGGAAGCTTATAAAGTTGCCAGAAAAAGCGGTCAGCCTGAGGATTGGGATCTTTTTAGAAATCAGCAAAAGGGGAACCAAGAAATTGATAAAAGGGAAAATGGAATATGAGCACAAACTAGTGAAAATATAAAAACGGATTGTAAAAGCTTCCATAGGTATGTGAAAAGGAAAAGATTGGCGAAGGTAAATGTAGGTCCTTCACAGTCAGAGACGGGAGAATTTATAATGGGGAATGAGGAAATGGCAGAGAAATTAAATAAAGACTTTGTTTCTGTCTTCATGGAGGAAGACACAAAAAACCTCCCAGAAATACGAGAAAACCAAGGGTGTGGCGAGAATGAGGAACTTAAAGAAATTATTATTTGTAATAAAACAGTACTAGCAAAATTAATGGGACTAAAAGTCGATAAATCCCAAGAACCGAATGACCTACATCCTAGGGTTTTGAAAGAGGTGGCCATTGGGATAGTGGACGCATTGGTTGTCATCTTCCAAAATTCTATAGATTCTGGAACGGTTCCTGCAGATTGGAGGATAACAAATGTAACCCTGCTATTTAATAAAGGAGGGAGAGGAGGAACTACAGACCTGTTAGCCTCACATCAGTAGTTGGGAAAATCACAGAATCACAGAAACCCCACAGTGCAGATAGAGGCCATTTCGGCCCATCGAGCCTGCACTGACACAAAGCCCACCCGATCCCCGTAACCCCACGTATTTAATCCCCCTAACACTAAGGGTCAATTTATCATAGCCAATCAACCTAACCCGCACATCTTTGGACTGTGGGAGGAAACCGGAGCACCCGGAGGAAACCCACGCAAACACGGGGAGAATGTGCAAATTCCACACAGTCACCCGAGGCCGGATTCGAACCCGGGTCCCTGGCGCTGTGAGGCAACAGTGCTAACCACTATGCCACCGTGCTGGAATCTATTATAAAGGATGCAATAACTCGGCACTTAGAAACTAATAGTAAGATTGGGGAGAGTCAAACTGGATTTATGAAAGGGAAATCCTGTTTGACAAACCTATTGGAGTTCTTTGAGGATGTAACTAGTGGAGTAGACAAAGGGGAACCGGTAGATGTGGTGTATCTGGATTTTCAGAAGGCCTTCGATAAGGTCCCACACAAGAGGTTGGTGAACAAAATTAGGGCACATGGAATTGGGGGTAATATACTAGCATGGATTGAGAACTGGTTAACAGACAGAAAACAAAGAGTAGGGATAAACGGATCTTTTTCAGGATGGCAGGCTGTGACTAGTGGGGTACCGCAAGGATCGGTGCTTGGGCCCCAGCTATTCACAATCTATATCAATGATTTGGATGAGGGGACTAAATGTAACATTTCCAAATTTGCTGATGATACAAAGCTAGGTGGCAGTGTCAGTTGTGAAGGGGATGTGAAGAGGCTTCAAGGGGATCTCGACAGGCTCAGTGAGTGGGCGAGAACATGGCAGATGGAATATAATGTGGATAAATGTGAAGTTATCCACTTTGGTAGAAAAAACAGAAAGGCAGAATATTTCCTAAATGGTGAAAGATTGGGGAATGCAGATGCTCAAAGGGACCTGGGTGTCCTTGTACATTAGTCACTGAAAGTTAATGTGCAGGTGCAACAAGCCATTAGAAAGGCAAATGGTGTGCTGGCCTTCATTACAAGAGGATTTGAGTACAGGAGTAAAGAAGTCTTACTCCAATTATATATGGTGTGGAGATGCCGGAGTTGGACTGGGGTGGACAAATGTAAGAAGTCACACAACACCAGGTTTTAGTCCAACAGCTTTATTTGAAATCACAAGCTTTCGGAGCGCTGCTCCTTCTTCAGGTGAAGTGGAGAAATGCATAAAGACACAGCTTATATAGTCAGAGAATCATGTCAGATGTTTACAGGTAACCTTTCCAACTGCCATTTATCGCACCTCGGCAGAGAGATAATCACAGCAGTCAAAGGTGTGAATGGTGTCCAAACAGGTAGTCAGGGAAACATTACATCAAAGAACTACCTGACTACCTGTTTGGACACCATTCACACCTTTGACTGCTGTGATTATCTCTCTGCCGAGGTGCGATAAATGGCAGTTGGAAAGGTTACCTGTAAACATCTGACATGATTCTCTGACTATATAAGCTGTGTCTTTATGCATTTCTCCACTTCACCTGAAGAAGGAGCAGCACTCCGAAAGCTTGTGATTTCAAATAAAGCTGTTGGACTATAACCTGGTGTTGTGTGACTTCTTACATTTGTCCAATTATATAGGACCTTGGTGAGACCACACCTGGAGTACTGTGTACAATTTTGGTCTCCTTACCTAAGGAAGGATATACTTGCCATAGAGGGAGTGCAACGAATGTTCACGAGATTGATTCCTGGGATGGCGGGACTGTCGTATGAGAAGAGATTGAGTAAACTAGGCCTGTATTCTCTTGAATTCAGAAGAATGAGAGGGGATCTCATTGAAACATACAAAATTATTACAGGGCTTGATAGGGTGGATGCTGGGAGAATGTTTCCCTTGGCTGGGGAGTGTAGAACCAGGGGCCACAGCCTCAGGATAAAGGGTAGGCCATTCAGGACTGAGATTAGAAGAAATTGGGTATATTCAAAACAGAAGTCGATAGATTTCTGACTAGTAAGGGCATCAAGGGATATGGCGATAGGGCCGGTGAATAGAATTGAGGCAGATCAACCATGATCTCACTGAATGGCGGAGCAGGTTCGAATGGCCGACTCCTGCTCCTATTTCTTATGTTCTTAAACCTTTATAAATCACTGGGTTCGTCCCCAGCTGGAGTATTGTGTTCAATTCTGGGCCCCGCACTTTATGAAGGATGTCAAGGCCTTGGAGAGGGTGCAGAGGAGATTTACCAGAATAGTTCCAGGAATGAGGGACTTCAGTTATGTGGAAAGACTGGGGAAGCTGGGATTGTTATCCTTAGAGCAGAGAAGGTTAAGGGGAGATTTAATAGAGGCGTTCAAAATCATGAAGGGTTTTGATAGAGTAAATAAAGAGAAACCGTTTCCAGCGGCAGGAGGGTCGATAACCAGAGAACACAGATTTAAGATAATCGGTAAAAGAACCAGAGGGGTGATGAGGAGAACGTTTTTTACGCAGCGAGTTGTTGTGATCTGGAATGCGCTGCCTGAAAGGGCGGTGGAAGCAGATTCAATAGTAACTTTCAAAAGAGAATTGGATCGATACTTTAAGGGGAAAAATTTGCAGGGATATGAGGGGAGTGAGAATAATTGGAGAGCTCTTTCAAAGACTCCAAGGGTTAAGTTATGAGGAGAGATTACACAAACTAGGGTTGTATTCCCTAGAATTTAGAAGGTTAAGGGGCGATCTGATGGAAGTTTTCAAGATATTGAGGGGAAATAGAGAGGGGCGATAGAGAGAAACTATTTCTGCTGGTTGGGGATTCTAGGACTAGCGGGTATAGTCTAAAAATTAGAGCCAGACCTTTCAGGAGTGAAATTAGGAAACACTTCTACACACAAAGGGTGGTAGAGGTTTCGAACTCTCTTCCGCAAACGGCAATTGATGCTAGATCAATCGTTCATTTTAAATCGGAGACAGATAGATTTTTGTTAACCAACGGTATTAAGGGATATGGGCCAAAGGCGGGTATATGGAGTGAGGCTGCAGACCAGCCATGATCTCATTGAATGGCAGAGCAGGCTCGAGGGACTGAATTTCTTCACCCAGAGAGTGGTGAACCTGTGGAATTCTCTACCACAGAAGGCAGTGGAGGCCATTTCATTAAATATATTCAAAAAGGAGTTAGATATATTTCTTAAGGCTAAAGGGATCAAGGGATATGGGGAGAAGGCAGGGACCGGGTACTGAATTTGGATGATCAGCCATGACCTCATTGAATGGTGGAGCAGGCTCGAGGGGCCGAATGGCCGACTCCTGCTCCTATCTTCTATGTTTCTTAAATAGACTTTGCTTGCCTTGCTGACTCGGCAAACCTCATTTGCTTTGCTGTTTTGGCTGACTAAATAAAAGTTTTTTTTTGGCTGCATGCAGGTATTTAATTGAGTTAGTTCAGGCTTGCTGTCAGCCCTGGCCCTGGTCCCGCCCCTTCGTGCACCTCATTGGCTGACACCGCTGTCAATCGACACCACGAGGGGGAAGGGAGGGTGATTGACAGGGGACGATTGAGAGAGGCGCCTGCCCGCGCTGTGATTGGTGCAGGGGAAGGCAAGTGGGCGTGTCCGGCCCACGTGGGGGAGTCAAAGGCTGGCTGGAGCGCATGCGCAGCCCGCCTCGCACCGTTGGGAAGATTTTCAAAAAAAAAATTTTCCGAAACAAATTGAAAACACTCATTAATTCCCCGAACCCTCCTCCCCTCTAAAGTGCGATTATTATTATTTTTGTTTTTCCTCAGTTGTGTGGGGTGTCTTTTTTTTACCTTGCGGTGGCGGCGCCGATCCAACCGACCCCTTGGCGTTGCGTGCTGGCGTCAGCGCGTAATCGGAGGGGATTGATTGACGTGAGGCGCCCACCAATCAGGAGCGCGGAAAACGCTGGGAGGACCGGGCGGGCTGACGATCCTCCAAGCAATGGCGGCGCTGGAGGGGGGTGGGACCTCGGTGGGCTGCGTGCGCCGATCCAACCGACCCTTGGGCGTTGCGTGCTGGCGTCAGCTCGTAAGCGGAGGCGTGGTGTGATTGACGCGAGGTGCCCGCCAATCAGGAGCGCGGACAACGCTGGGAGGACCGGGCGGGCGACGGTCCTCCAGCCAATGGCGGCGCGGGAGGGAGGGGGCGGGAGCGGGAGCTCGGTGAGCTGCAGGCCGCTTCCTGCTTTCATTGTCTGCAGGAGCTGCGAAAGGGGAGGAGGAGGAGAAAAACAAAACAATCTTGTGAGTGTTTATTCCTTTATTGCAAGGCTGTTCATCAATTGCATTGATTTAAAAATAAGTGAACCTTTTCTCTTTTCGACTTTTATCCAGAACAAAGAGCCCTGGTGCTGTGAACATTTTGGTGGGCAGCCACTTTTAAAGTGACAAAGACCAGCATTCTTCTTCTTCCTCCTCTCTCTCTTGTGAGTATTTGTAGAGGGTGGGGGGTGAGTCAAAGGGGACTGCGGCCCCTTTTCAACAAAAAAAAATTGCTTGGCCATTTAAAGGGGAATGGGTGCCCCCCCAGATATTTAAAGGGGCAGTGCCTCTCTCTTTCTGCATCATGTAAGAGCAGGGAGGTACTGCTTGAACTTTACAAAAACACCAGTTAGGCCACCGCGTGCGGTTCTGGTCGTCCCCATTGCAGGAAAGATGTGACTGCTCGAGACGGGAGATTTACGAGGATGTTGCCAGGACTAGAGAATTTCAGCTACAAGGAAAGATTGAATACATAAAAACACAGAAGATAACCTACATCTGAGGGTACTTAAGGAAGTGGCCCTAGAAATAGTAGAGGCATGGCTGGTCATCTTCCAAAATTCGATAGACTCTGGAACAGTACCCATGGATTGGAGGGTAGCTAATGTTACCCCACTGTTCAAAAAAGGTGGTAGAGAGAAAACGGGGAATTACAGACCGGTAAACCTGACATCGGTCGTGGGGAAAATGCTAGAGTCCATTATATAAGATGTAATAGCAGAGCACTTGGAAAACAGTGACCGGATCGGACAAAGTCAACATGGATTTACAAAAGGTAAATCGTGCTTGACTAATCTACTGGAATTTTTTGAGGATGTAACTGGTGAAATAGATAAGGGAGAACCAGTGGATGTGGTGTATTTGGACTTTCAGAAGGCTTTCGATAAGGTCCCACATAAGAGATTAGCATGTAAAATTAAGGCACATGGGATTGGGGGAAAGGTATTGACTTGGATAGAGAACTGGTTGGCAGACAGAAAGCAAAGAGTTGGAATAAACGGCTCTTTTTCCGAGTGGCAGGCAGTGATGAGTGGGGTACCACAGGGATCGGTCCTTGGACCCCAGCTATTCACAATATATATTAATGATCTGGACGAGGAAACTAGATGTAATATCTCCAAGTTTGCAGATGACACAAAGCTGGGTGGGCGTGTGTGCTGTGAGGAGGATGCCGAGAAACTCCAGTATGATTTGGACAGGTTGGGTGATTGGGCAGAAGCATGGCAGATGCAATATAACGTGGATAAATGCGAGGTTATCCACTTTGGGGTCAAAAACAGGAAGGCAGATTATTATCTGAATGGCAATAGATTGGGAGAAGGGGAAGTGCAACGAGACCAGGGTGTCCTTGTGCACCAATCGCTGAAGGTAAGCATGCAGGTGCAGCAGGCGGTTAAGAAGGCAAATGGTATGTTGGCTTTCGTAGTGAGAGGGTTTGAGTACAGGAACAAGGATGTCTTGCTGCAGTTGTACAGGGCCTTGGTGAGACGTCACCTTGAGTATTGTGTGCAGTTTTGGTCGCCTTATCTGAGGAAGGATGTTCTTGCCATGGAAGGAGTGCAGCGAAGATTCACCAGGCTGATACCTGGGATGGCAGGAATGACGTATGAGGAGAGATTGGGTCGATTGGGCTTGTACTTGCTGGAGTTTAGAAGAATGAGAGGGGATCTCATTGAAACTTATAAAATTCTAACAGGACTACACAGACTACATGCAGGAAGGATGTTCCCGATGGTCGGGGAGTCCAGAACCAGGGGTCATAGTCTAAGGATAAGGGGTAAGCCATTTAGGACAGAGATGAGGAGGAATTTCTTCACCCAGAGAGTGGTGAAACTGTGGAATTCTCTACCACAGAAGGCAGTAGAGGCCAATTCATTAAATATATTCAAGAAGGAGTTGGATATATTTCTTAAGGCTAAAGGGATCAAGGGATATGGGGAGAAGGCAGGGACAGGGTGCTGAGTTTGGATGATCAGCCATGATCTCGTTGAATGGCGGAGCAGGCTCGAGGGGCCGAATGGCCTACTCCTGCTCCTATCTTCTATGTTTCCATGTGTCCCCAGGTATTTAAAGGGGCAGTGCCTCTCTCTGTATCATGTAAGAGCAGGGACTGCTTGAACTGTACAAAAACACCAGTTAGGCCACCGCGTTCAGTTCTGGTCGTCCCCATTGCAGGAAAGATGTGACTGCTCGAGACGGGAGATTTAGGAGGATGTTGCCAGGACTAGAGAATTTCAGCTGCAAGGAAAGATTGAATACATAGAAACATAGAAGATAGGAGCAGGAGTCGGCCCTGTATAACTGTAGTAAGACATCCTTGCTCCTGTACTCAAATCCTCTTGCAATGAAGGCCAACATACCATTTGCCTTCCTAACTGCTTGCTGTACCTGCATGTTTGCTTTCAGTGACTGGTGTACAAGGACACCCAGGTCCCTCTGTACATCAACATTTCCCAATCTATCACCATTTAAATAATACTCTGCCTTTCTGTTTTTCCTACTGAAGTGGATAACTTCACATTTATCCACGTTCTACTGCATCTGCTATGTATTTGCCTACTCACTCAACTTGTCTAAATCGCCTGGAAGCCTCTTTGCATCCTCCTCACAACTCACAAACCCACCTAGTTTCGTGTCATCAGCGAACTTGGAAATATTACATTTGGTTCCCTCATCCAAATCATTGATATATATTGTGAATAGCTGGGGCCCAAGCACTGATCCCTGCGGTACCCCACTAGTCACCGCCTGCCACCCTGAAAAAGACCCATTTATTCCTACTCTCTGTTTCCTGTCTGTCAACCAATTTTCAATCCATGCCAGTATAGTACCCGCAATCTCATTGCCTTAATTTTGCACACTAACCTCTTTTTACGTGGGACTTTATCAAAGGCCTTTTGAAAATCCAAATACACCACATCCACCGGTTCTCCATTATCTAGTCTACCAGTTACATCCTCAAAAGGCTCCAGTAGGTTTGTCAAACACGATTTCCCTTTCATAAATCCGTGCTGACTTTGTCTGATCCCGTTGATATTTTCTAAGTGTCCTGTTATCACATTCTTTATAATACTCTTTAGCATTTTCCCTACTACTGATGGTAGGCTAACCAACTTGTGCAGCAGCTGGGGCCTGAAAATCAGCTTCACTGCCCCTGGGCTGGAAAAGGGGGACATGAGGCAACATTCTCCCTCTTACCCCTTTCTACACTCCTTTTGCAGGGTTTTAGAAGTGGAGCATTTACAGACAGGAAGCTCAGACCAAACATCACGTCAGGGTCTGACAGAGTCGCTCGATTCATCAGGACCTGAGTATCATCGGCCATTGCACATGGAAGGAGAGAGCAGCGATCGCAGTGCAGACAAACCACACACATGTTCCGTGTGTAGACTCTGATTCAGCCAATCGCCTGACCTGGCGAGACACGTGCACCGTCACACCGGGGAGAAACCGGGTAAAGGTGGGGATGGTGGGAATGGATTCAGTTCCCCGTCAACGTCAGAAGTTCATCCGCACAGTCACCCTGGGGACAGTCCGTTCACCTGCTCCGTGTTTGGGAAGGAATACACTCGCACATCCCACCTGCTGAGACACCAGCTTGTCCACACTGATGAGAGACTGTTTCAATGTTCTGACTGTGGGAAGAGGTTTAAAAGCTCCATGAATCTGATGACACACCAGCGGTCCCACACTGGAGAGAGACTGTTCATCTGCTCTGTGTGTGGGAAGGGTTTCACTGTGTCATCCAACCTGCTGCAATGTGAGCAAGTTCACACTGGAGAGAGGCCTTTCTCCTGCTGTGAGTATGGGAAACATTCCACTCAGTCATCCATCCTGCAGACACAGCACCGAGTTCACACTTGGGCGAGGCCGTTTAAATGTTCTGACTGTGGGAAGAGCTTTAAATACCCCGGGGACCTGAAGCAACACCAGCTTGCTCACACTGATGAGAGGCCGTTTAAATGTTCCGACTGTGGGGAGAGCTTTAAAAGCTCAGGGAATCTGACCAGACACCAACGAGTTCACACTGATGAGAGAGCGTTTAAATGTTCCAACTGTGGGAAGAGTTTTAAATGCTCCGGGTCTCTGACCAGACACCAACGAGTTCACACTGATGAGAGACCCTTTAAATGTTCTGACTGTGGGAAGAGCTTTAAAAGCCCTGGGGTTCTGACCACACACCAGCGAGTTCACACTGGGAAGAGACCGTTCACCTGCTCCGTGTGTGGAAACGGATTCACTGATCCATCCAAACTGCTGAGACACCAGCTTGTTCACACTGATGAGAGAGCATTTCAATGTTCTGACTGTGGGAAGAGCTTTAAATGCTCTGGGCATCTGAAGCAACACCAGCGAGTTCACACTGATGAGAGAGCGTTTACATGTTCTGACTGTGGCAAGAGCTTTAAAAGCTCTGGGGATCTGCTGAGACACCAGCGAGTTCACACTGTTCTGTAGCGCAGGGCCCTGCAGACAGCTGGGTGACATGAACATGGAATGGATGAATGTTTTATAAATTCCTGTACTATTGTTTAATCTTTCAAGCTGTTGTGCTGATGATTCCCTTGATTTGACTGTTCATGTTATTTTTTCCCTTATCACAGGCAATTGCCTATTAAAAGTCAACCATGTGCCCCCTTTTTAAAGGGGCACAACCAATAAAACCTGTAACATAACAAAAAAAAGTTTAAAGGGAACTTAACAAATGAAATTAAAATTCTATTTTCGGTGGTGATGATGCACGCCAGTCCCTCCGGTACCCACCGGTTGTGGAAGGCCTCGAGCGCGCCAGTGGACTGTTCATGTTATCACATAGAATAGGTCGACAAGTAAATGCACAACGTCTGGGTGTGAATCTAATAATAACCTCACGGACCGTATAGGTGTGATACCCAGACGGGCTTGTGGTTATGGTCTGGTCACAGATGGACTAAATCCCCTTTACTCACCTCTACAACAGGTGATGGAGATTCACAATCTGCACAGGGTGGGGAAGGAACCTCGGAACCGGACGAGGCCATTCAGCCCCTCGAGCCTATTCCGCCATTCAATCAGATCACGGCTAATCCGTATCTCACTCCATCTACCCGCCTTGGTTCCATAAGCCTCACCACCCATAACCAACAAATTTTATCATTCTCCATTTGATATTTTCAGTTGACCCCCAGCCTCAACAGCTTTTTGTGGGAGTGTGATCCAGATTTCCACTACCCTGTGTGTGAAGAAGTGCTTCTTGACATCACCCCTGAAGGGCTTAGCTCTAATTTTAAGGTTGTGCCCCCTTGTTCTGGACTCCCCACAGCTCTACCAGAGAAAATAGTTTCTCTCTCGACCCTATCAACTCCTTTAGTCATCTTAAACACCTCCTTAGATCACCCCTTAATCTCCTATACTCGAGGGAATACCAGCCCAGTCTGTGCAACCTGTCCTCATAACTTAACCCTTTCAGCTCCGGTATCATTCTGGTGAATCTGTGCTGCGTCCCTCCAAGGCCAGTATATCCTTCCTGAGGGGTGGGGCCCAGAACGCAACAGGAGGGCAACAGAAAATGCTGGAAATACTCAGCAGGCCAGGCAGCATCCGTGGAGAGAGAAACAGAGTTAACGTTTCAGGTCTGGGACCCTTCATCAGAACTGGAAAAAGCTGGAGATGTAACAGATATTAAGCAGGTGCAGAGACGGCGGGGGGGGGTTAGGAGGGGAGGAAGGAATTGAAAGAACATCCTGTACTTTTGTAAGAGGCAGGAAAGATAAAATGTTGCAAATGGGAGTGGCAAAAATCATACTGCATGAAAAATGGGGGCAGGGATAATTACCTGAAATTGTTGAACTCGATGTTGAGTCCGGCAGGCTGTAAAGTGCCCAATCGAAAGATGAGGTGCTGTTCCTCGAGCTTACGTTGAGCTTCATTGGAATAATGTAATAGCCCGAGGACAGAGAGATCAGAGTGGGAGTGAAGCAGTGAATTAAAGTGACAGGCGACCGGAAGCTCAGGGTCACCCTTACAGACTAAACGGAGGTGTTCCGCAAAGCGGTCGCCCAATCTGCGTTTGGTCTCCCCAATGTAGAAGAGACCGCATCGTGAGCAGCGAATACAGTATATTAAATTGCAAGAAGTACAAGTAAATCGCTGTTTCACCTGGAAGGGGTGTTTGGGGCACTGGACAGTGGGAATGGAGGAGGTAAAAGGGCATGTGTTGCATCTCCTGCGCTTGCATGGGAAGGTGCCAGATGAAGAAGGGCTGTTGGGGGTGATTGAGGAGTTGACCAGTGTGTCGCGGAGGGAGCGGTCCCTTCGGAATGCTGAAAGGGGAGGTGAGGGGAAGATGTGTTTGGTGGCGGGATCACGTTGGAGGTGGCGGAAATGGCGGAGGATGATCCGTTGAATGTGGTGGCTGGTGGGGTGAAAGGTGAGGACAAGGGGAACCCTATCGTGTTTCTGGGAGGGAGGGGAAGGGGTGAGAGCAGAAGTGCGGGAAATAGAACGGACACTGTCAATGGCCGAGTCAACCACAGTGGAGGGGAATCCTCGGTTGAGGAAAAAGGAAGACATGTCATAAGCACTGGTATGGAAGGTGGCATCGTCAGAACAGACGTGGCGGAGACGGAGAAGCTGATTTTCAGGTCCCAGTTGCTGCACAGGTTGGTTGAAAGAATCAACAGTAATGGTGGCTGCAATACCCACAAGCCCCCACGCTCCAGAAAGCAGTCTGGCTGCCGTGCTGCGTTGTGGTTGACACTGCGCATGTGCCCCATGGCCCCGCCCCCTCCTGCTCCACAGGCGCCCGGCCCGCACCGCGCGTGCTCAGCACACACCCTGTGCCCCTGTCAATCATCCTCCCCCGCGCCTACGCGCTGGGCCCCTGAGCTCCAGGCTGCGGTGCGGGGCTTTCTTTGTAAAGTCGGTGTTGGTGAAAAGCCGCAATCAGTGAGGGAAAGTGAGTTTTCCCCCAGATCCGATTGAGATCAGAGGAGGGTAGAGAATAAAGGGGAATCCAAACCTGAGAGTCTGCTGATCCGGGCCCCGAGCAGAGCGCGCTCCAGGGACACGTGACCCGGGCCCAGGGCCTGATTGACGGGAGCTTCCGGCCAATAGGAGGCGAGCGGGGCGGGGCGGGGCTGGAGGAGCGAGCCGGCGGCGGGTCCTCCAACCAATCGGGGAGCCTGAGGGGCGGGACTTGCGCCGGCTGATTGGGGCAGAGGAGGCTGACGGGAGATTTAATTTAAATTAATTTAATTTCCCGCCTGCTCCAACCGCCCGCCCTGCAACGTCACGACGTTGCCAGCATGCACTGACTGACACTGAGCTCTCCACCAATGAGTGAGGGGAGGCTGAGGCTGGAGGACCGACTGAGGGGCTTTGGTCCTCCAACCAATCACGGTGAAGGAGGAGGCAGGACCTGGAACCGGCTCATTGGACGGATTGGCCCGCAGCCATTTTGTAAAGGGGCCTGGTCAGGATCTGTGAGCCTGGGAAAGTTTATTTTTAATGTTCCTTTCACATTTTACAGCTCAAACTAATTTTGTTTTGCATAAGCTTTTAAAAAAGCAGTTCGTTTTTAAATTGATGAAGCAGAAACAAAAACCCTCTGGAGCAAACACTTGTGAGTAAAAATACTTTTTCTCACTGAATTAATTTTTAAAATATTAATTTCCAGCGTTTGTAATTATTAATTTCAAGCACTTCAAGAGAAATATGGGGTGGGGGGTTCTCTTAAAGGGACAGGCACTCTTTTTCTATGTGATTTTCATTAAAGGGACTGCATCCCCGTGGATGACTGATTTTAAAGGGACAGCGTCTCCCTTTCTATATATAATGTATATATAAGAGACTGACATTTAAAGTAGGGCATATCCCCTGCTTCCTTGCGTGCTTGGTGAGAAATCAGGTGCTGTTCGCACTCGCTCACTCCCAATTTTCTGCCAAGGGACAGAAAGCAGAGAGTAGTGGTGAACGGTTTCTTTTCAGACTGGAGGGAGGTAAACAGTGATGTTCCCCAGGGATCGGTATTAGGACCAATGTTCCCTTTATTTTTTTTGAGGTGCGTGGCCCCTTTAACGGGCTGCACGGCCCATTCAAATTTCCGCGCATGCGCGATTTTTCCATTTATAGGGCGGTGAGCCGGCTGCGCGGGACCTCCAGACCGTTGCGTGGCTGCGCAACTTAACGTGAACATTGATTCGGACCACTGCTTTTTTTGATATATATTAATGACCTGGACTTAATACTGGGCATAATTTCAAAGTTTGCAGAGGACACAAAACTCTTAAATGTAGCAAACAATGAGGATAGTAACAGAAATAACAACAGAAAATGCTGGAAATACGCAGCAGGCCAGGCAGCATCCGTGAAGCGAGAAACAGAGTTGTGCAATTATATGAGGATAGTAACAGACTTCAGGAGAATGTAGCCAGACTGGTGAAATGGGCAGAAACATGGCAGATTAAATTTAATGTAGAGAAGTGTGAAGTGATTCATTTTGGTAGGAAGAATGAGGAGAGGCAATATAAACTAAATGGTCCAGTTTTAAAGAGGGTGCAGGAACAGAGAGGCCTCGGGGGGTATGTACACAAATCTTAGAAGGTGGCAGGACAAGTTGAGAAGGCTGTTAAAAAGCAAACAGGATCCTTGACTTTATTAATAGAGGAATAGAGTACAAAAGCAAGCAAGTTATGCTAAGCCTTTATAAAACACTGGCTAGGCTTCCGTTGGGCACCACACTTTAGGAAGGATGTCAAGGCCTTAGAGAGGGTGCAGAAGAAATTTTCGAGAATGGGACCAGGGATGAGGGACTTGAGTTACATGGAGAGATGGGAGAAGCTGGGGTTGTTCTTCTTGGAGCAGAGAAGATTAAGAGGAGATACCGTACTGTATCATTCTATGATGCTATTCTACACAGACACACACACACATACAGTCAGACAGACACACAGACACAGATACTCACTAAAATACAGACAACACACATTTTTTCTGCATGAACATTTATTATTAATTTCAAAGACTTTAAGAAAAAGGTGGGAGTGGTGGGCGAAGGGCTCTTAAAGGGACAGGGACTCTCCTTTTCAATGTGATTTTCATTAAAGGGACTGGGACCCTCCTTGCCTGTGGAGGACCAATTTTAAAAGGACAGCGTCTCGAAATCGGGAGCTGTCTGCGTGTGCACCACCTCCTCCCAATTTCTTGCCAAGCGCTCCCTGCGGGCACCACTCCACTCCAGGAGTGGCTCCTAGAATCATACAGCACAGAAGGAGGCCATTCAGCCCATCGTGCCTGTGCTGGCTCTTTGAAAGAGCTATAAATATAATAGTCACTGATAAATCCAGGAGGGAATTCAGGAGAAACTTTCTTACCCAGAGAGTGGTAGAATGTGGAACTTGCTACCACAGGGAATAGTTGAGGTGAACAGCATAGATGGATTTATGGGGAAGCCACATGAGGGAGAAAGGAGTGGGAGGAGATGTTGATCGGGTTAATTGAAGTAGAGTGGGTGTGGAGCATAAACACTGGCATGGACCAGTTGGGCCGAATGGCCTGTTTCTGTGCTGTACATTCTATGTAACACCATGAACAGTCAATCGAAGGGAATCATCAGCACAACAGTCTTAAAGATTAAACAGCAGTACAAGAATTTATAAAACATTCATCCATTCCACATTCATGTCACCCCAGCTGTCTACAGGGCCCTGCGCAACAGAACAGTGTGAACTCGCTGGTGTCTCTTCAGGTCCTTCGGCCATTTAAAGCTCTTACCACAGTCAGAACATTTACATGGTCTCTCATCAGTGTGAGCTCACTGGTGTGTCAGCAGGTGGGATGACCGAGTGAATCCCTTCCCACACATGGAGCAGGTGAATGGGCTCTCCCCGGTGTGAACTCGCTGGTGTCTGTTCAGATTCCTGGAGCTTTTAAAGCTCTTCCCACAGACAGAACATGTAAACGGTCTCTCATCAGTGTGAACTCGCTGGTGTCCCTTCAGATCCCAGAGCTTTTAAAGCTCTTCCCACAATCAGAACATTTAAATGGTCTCTCCCCAGTGTGATATCGCTGGTGTCTCACCAGGCTTGATGACTGAGTGAATCGCTTCCCACACACAGTGCAGGTGAACAGTCTCTCCCCAGTGTAAACTTGCTGGTGTGTCAGTAGGTGGGATGACTGAGTGAATCCCTTCCCATGCAAAGAGCAGGTGAATGGCCTCTTTTCTGCTCTCTCCAGCTGGTGTCCCTTCAGCTCCTGGGACCTTTTAAAGCTTTCCCCACAGTTGGAATGTTTCACCGGCCTCTCCCCAGTGTGAACTCGCTGGTGTGCCAGCAGATTCGAGGGCTGAGTGAATCCCGTCCCACACACTGAGCAGGTGAACAGAATCTCTCCTGCTCTCTCCAGCTGGTGTCTCTTCAGATCCTGGGACCTTTTAAAGCTCTTCCCACAGTCAGAACATTTAATGTGAACACGCTGGTGTCTCAGGAGGGTGGCAGAATGAGAAAATCGCTTCAAAAACACGGAGCAGGTCAATGGTCTCTCATTGGTGTGGAAAAGCTGATGTCTCAGCAGCACGGAGGGTGCAATTAATCCCATCCCACACACAGAGCGGGTTAAAGGTCTCTCTCTAGTATGATCTTGCTGGTATGCCATCAGAGCGGATGACTGAGTGAATCCCTTCCCACACACGGGGCTGGTGAATGTTCTCTCCCCAGTGTGTAGACACTGCTGTCGCTTCAGGTACTTGTAGATTTTGAAGCTCTTCCCACACCCAGAACATTTAAAAGGTCTCTCATCAGTGTGAACTCTCTGGTGTATCAGCAGATTGGAGGAGCAATTGAATCAGATCCTGATGAATCGAGCAACTATGTCTGATCTTGACGTGATGTTTGGTCTGAGCTTCCTGTCTGTAAATGCTCCACTTCTAAAACCCTGTAAAAGGAGTTTAGAAAGGGGTAAGAGGGAGAATGTTGTCTCATGTCCCCCTTTCCCAGCCCAGGGGCAGTGAAGCTGATTTTCAGGCCCCAGCTGCTGCACAGGTTACATACGAATTAGGAGCAGGAGTCGGCCTCTTGACTCCTCGAGCCTGCTCCGCCATTCAATAAGATCATGGCTGATCTGATTACTCCACATTCCCGGCCTATCCCCAATGACCTTTCACCTACTATTCAAAAAAGGTGTTAGAGAGAAAACGGGGAATTATAGCCTGACATCAGCAGTGGGGAAAATGCTAGAGTCCATTATAAAAGATGTAATAGCAGAGCACTTGGAAAACAGTGACAGGATCGGACAAAGTCAACATGGATTTACAAAAGGTAAATCGTGCTTGTCTAATCAACTGGAATTTTTTGAGGATGTAACTGGTTAAATAGATAAGGGAGAACCAGTGGATGTGGTGTATTTGGACTTTCAGAAGGCTTTCGATAAGGTTCCGCATAAGAGATTAGCGTGTAAAGTTAAATCACATGGGATTGGTGGCAAGGTACTGACTTGGATAGAGAACTGGTTGGCAGACAGGAAGCAAAGAGTTGGAATAAATGGGTCTTTTTCCGAGTGGCAGGCAGTGACTAGTGGGGTACCGCAGGAATCGAGCTATTCACAATATATATTAATGATCTAGACAAGGGGACTAGATGTAATATCTCCAAGTTTGCAGATGACACAAAGCTGGGTGGGTGTGTGTGCTGTGAGGAGGATGCGGAGAAATTCCAGTATGATGTGGACAGGTTGGGTGATTGGGCAGATGCATGGCAAATGCAGTATAATGTGCATAAATGTGAGGTTATCCACTTTGGCGGCAAAAACAGGAAGGCAGATTATTATCTGAACGGCAATACATTGGGAGATGGGGAAGTGCAACGAGACCTGGGTGCCCTTGTGCACCAGTTGCTGAAGGTAAGCATGCAGGTGCAGCAGGCAGTTTAGAAGGCAAATGGTACGTTGGCCTTCGTAGCGAGAGGTTTCGAGAACAAGGATGTCTTGCTGCAGTTGTACATGGCCTTGGTGAGACCGCACCTTGAGTATTGTGTGCAGTTTTGGTCACCTTATCTGAGGAAGGATGTTCTTGCCATGGAGGGAGTGCAGCAAAGATTCACCAGACTGATACCTGGGATGGCAGAAATGACGTATGAGGAGAGATTGGGTCGACTGGGCTTATATTCGCTGGAGTTTAGAAGAATGAGAGGGGATCTCATTGAAACTTATAAAATTCTAACAGGACTAGACAGACTAGATGCAGGGAGGATGTTCCCGATGTCGGGGGAGTCCAGAACCAGGGATCACAGTCTAAGGATAAGGCATAAGCTATTAAGGACAGAGATGAGGAGGAATTTCTTCACCCAGAGCGTGGTGAACCTGTGGAATTCTCTACCACAGAAGGCAGTGGAGGCCAATTCATTAAATATATTCAAGAAGGAGTTAGATATATTTCTTAAGGTTAAAGGGATCAACAGATATGGGGAGAAGGCAGGGACAGGGTACTGAATTTGAATTGTTGCACTTCCCCTTCTCCCAATCTATTGCCGTTCAGATAATAATCTGCCTTCCTGTTTTTGCCACCTAAGTGGATAACCTCGCATTTATCCACATTATACTGCATCTGCCATGCTTCTGCCCAATCGCCCAACCTGTCCAACTCATAGAAACATAGAAGATAGGAGCAGGAGTAGGCCATTCGGCCCCTCGAGCCTGCTCCGCCATTCAGTGAGATCATGACTGATCATCCAAATTCAGTACCCTGTCCCTGCCTTCTCCCCATATCCCTTGATCCCTTTAGCCTTAAGAAATATATCCAACTCCTTCTTGAATATATTTAATGAAGTGTCCTGCACCGCCCTCCGTGGCAGAGAATTCCACAGGTTCACCACTCTCTGGGTGAAGAAATTCCTCCTCATTTCAGTCCTAAATGGCTTACCCCTGTTGAAGTGCCTTTTTCTTAGCTCTGGGTAATGACTCAATACACTCTTGGATTCGTCAGACGGACAGGCCTTTTATTTCACTTGCAAGGGGAATCATTACCTCCACTCAAGGGGTGAGGCTACTATTCCAATGATACAGCATTAGCGTTCCATATTTATACAGTGTAACAAACAAGTTTAATTGACATTCCTTTGTTCCTCTATCGGGATACATTTTAGATTAATCATTAGGTCTTATGACATATTGACAGAAGGATCCTGGACACACAAGTCAACCGTTAATCTATAACAGGACATGAATCGTGTAACCGGAGGTCCACTTTAATCTTAATCATGTATCTGGAGACTAGGTTTGCTTACGGTCGCAAGTTGTTAGGTCACTGGGTACTTCAAACGGAACCCATTGTTTCACTTCTACATTCTTATTAAGTGGGCAGACATCTGTTCTTGGCTGTAATCCAGGTTCGTGCAATAGCTCTAGTTACACATCGACTCTTTACCTGTGTCAAGTCTGAAAACTTTTACCCAGCAAGCACCCGAAATTAACCCCTTATATCATCTGGATTTCCTCACCCCTTATCCTTAGACTATGACCCCTGGTTCTGGACTCCCCAGCCATCGGAAACATCCTTCCTGCATCTAGACTGTCCAGGCCTGACAGAATTTTATAGCTTTCGATGAGATCCCCTCTCAATCTTCTAAACTCCAGTGTGTATAAGCCCAATCGACACAATCTCTCCTCATACGTCATTCCTGCCATCCCAGGTATCAGCCTGGTGAATCTTCGCTGCACTCCCTGCATTGCAAGAATGTCCTTCCTCAGATAAGTTGACCAAAACTGCACACAATACTCAAGGTGCGGTCTCACCAAGGCCCTGTACAACTGCAGCAAGGCATCCTTGTTCCTATACTCGAACCCTCTCGCTACAAAGGCCAACATACCATTTGCCTTCTTAACCGCCTGCTGCACCTGCAAGCTTACCTTCAGCGACTGGTGCACAAGGACACCCAGGTCTCTTTGCACTTCCCCTTCTCCCAATCTATTGCCTTTGAAATAATAGTCTGCCTTCCTGTTTTTTCCACCAAAGTGGATAACCTCACATTTATCCACATCATAGTGCATTTGCCATGTTTCTGCCCAATCACCCAACCTGTCCAAATCATACTGGAGTTTCACGACATCCTCCTCACAGCATACCCTCCCACCCAGCTTTGTGTCATCTGCAAATTTGGAGATATTACATCCAATTCCCTCATCCAGATCATTAATATATATTGTGTACAGCTGTGGTCCTTGGACCGATCCTTGCGGTACCCCTCTAGTCACTGCCTGCCACTCAGAAAATGACCCGTTTATTCCAAATCTTTGCTTTCTATCCGCCAACCAGTTCTCTATCCAAGTCAATACCTTGCCCCAATCCCATGTGCCTTAATTTTGCACGCTAATCTCTTATGCGGGACCTCACTGGAGTTTCTCAGCATCCTCCTCACAGCACACTCGCCCACCCAGCTTTGTGTCATCTGCAAACTTGGAGATATTACATCTAGTTCCCATGAATGTAGGTAGGAAGAGACTGGACAAGGGGAGAAAACATAGTGTTGAGATAGGAAGAGAAAAGTTCCGTGGGGCAAAAACAGGCTGAATCGATGGGTCTACTAGGGCAGCCCTGTTTGTGGATCTTGGGAAGGAGGTAGAAGCGGGCTGTGTGGGGTTGGGGGTCTATGAGGTTGACAGCCATGGAGGGAAGATCTCCAGAGGAGACGAGGTCAGTGACAGTCCTGGAAACAATGACTTGATGTGGTAGTGGGGTCATGGTCGAGGGGGAGGTAGGAGGAGGTGTCAGAGAGTTGGTGATCAGCCTCCGCACAGTAGAGGTTGGTTCGCCAAACAACAACAGCACCACCCTTGTCAGCACATTTAATGATAATGTTAGGGTTGGATCAGAGCGAACGGGATCCTGCAAGCTCAGAGGGAGGTAGGTTGGAGTGAGTGAGGGGACCAGAGAAATTGAGACACAATGTGGACACTCTGGTGTGTCAGCGGGTGTGATACACCATGGAATCCCTTTCCACACACTTAGGTTGACTCTAATGATCGAGTCTGTTCCAACTGACAACGGCTTAAGTCTCCTGAATTCATTACTGGATTTATTAGTGACTATTATATTTATGGCCCCTTAAATATGATGAGATTCTGTTAAGCTGACCAGTATGTTGTTGTACTTTGTCTTTTTCTGATGAATGAAACATTACTGAGCCCCTGTACCCATGTTATGGGATGTAGTGCAAGACAAGTAAAGACACAATGTCTGGGTGTGAATCTGATAACCTCATGGACCGTATAGGTGTGATAACCAGACGGGCTTGTGGTTATAGTCTGGTCACAGATGGACTAAATTCCCTGAATTAGCAGGAGTTCAGGAGGCGGTCAACAGACGGGTCCAAACAATCCCATTTCCTGAGCGGTAACCAAGCTTGTGTATAAGAACAGGCCAGTTAAGCCGTTGTCAGTTGGAACAGACTCGAGAAGATCGCGCACGAATCCACTGCACTTCTATTCTCCAGATTGAGGGAATTATCACCTGATCTGTGTTATGCAGCGCTCTTAATAAAGCCTGGAGAGACAATTTGTGTTCCTGTGAGCTTGACTGGTATTTGAAACCGTGGGACTCCCGATCATTAGAGTCAACCTCAGTGTGTGGAAAGGGATTCCCTGGTGTATCCCACCCGCTGACACACCAGAGTGTCCACATTGTGACTGTGGTGGGTCGATTCCACTCATTTCCTGTAAACCTGTTTTTTAAAATCTGAGCCAGTGTGTTGTGAGCCAAAGAGCCTTGTGTCCAATGAGGGGACTAAAGGCCCACAGCCTCCCCTGGCCCCGGGCCCTGAACAAGGGACTGGAGAAACTCGCTATCCTGTGGATCAGACAATCAGCCGGCGCTAGTCCCGGCCTTCAGGCTCCCTGATTGGTTGGCAGACCTGCCACCAGCTCGCTCCCCTAGCACCGCCCCACTCGCTCCCTATTGGTCGGACGCTCCCGTCAATCAGGCCGCTGGCCTGGGTCACGTGTCCCTCACCGACTTTACAGAGAAAGCTCTGCGTGGTCGCCGGGCGGAGTTGCAGGTCGGTGGGAGCGGGGTCCGGAGATTAATAACCTGCGGGTAGGCCGCACTGCAGGGTTTATAAAGTTGGAAAACGGTCTCAGGCCCGAATGAGATCCAGCGGCCGAATGTGTTCCACCTGACGGCAGAGGTGAGGCTTTTTCTCGGTGATAGGCCCGGCTTAGGCGCTGCCATCTTGGTGGAGGTAAGACAGACCAGTTCCTGCTGCAACAAGGTGCATGCGCAGCCATCTTTCTACAGGAACAAAGAGTGGGCGGGGCTTCAGGGTCCCAGTGACCAGGAGAGACAATCATTGACTCATTGATTTTATTCTCACTCTGCACACAGCAGGTGGGGATCTGAAGGTTTCAGGGTCCCAGTGACCAGGAGAGACAATCATTGACTCATTGATTTTATTCTCACTCTGCACACAGTAGGTGGAGAACTGAAGGTTTCAGGGTCCCAGTGACCAGGAGAGACAATCATTGACTCATTGATTTTATTCTCACTCTGCACACAGCAGGTGGAGAACTGAAGGTTTCAGGGTCCCAGTGACCAGGAGAGACAATCATTGTCACATTGATTTTATTCTCTGCACACAGCGGGTGGAGAACTGAACCCAACCAGAGTAGAGGGAGGAGGAAAACTGGGAGTGGAGGAAAGAAATGTTGGAGATGGTGCGATGGGTTTGGATTTCAGCACAGGGAGGAGGGAGAGTGTGTGGGACGGGGATTTACAGCTTTGGGGTTAAATGTGTTATTTTGGTCATATTTCTAGATTTGCCATTTTCTGCCCACAGGGCAATCACAGTGCACTGACCAACACCTCAGCTTGTCAGAATAGGGCAGGTGGAACCGAGCCAGAGGCAGCTCTGGGACTTCATCTTCTGAGCATTGGGTTGGGAAAGAAGAATTCCATTGTTTATTGGGCCCTGGCGAGCACTGACCTCCCTCCCACAATTTTAATATTTTGATGCATCTGTCTATTTATATACTAGGAATGTTTTAATTGCTTTCACAGCAAAATGCATTTATTATTAAACATTCACAGAAGGCAACTGTGGTAACAATTGAATAAAACTCAGAGTTGTCGGGAGCTGGAACGCTCAACCTGGAAAGGTCATGAGCTGATTCCATCAATGATTTTAAAAGGGAGTTGGGCGGGTACTTGAGGATAAGGATCTTACAGGGTTACGGACAACAAGCAGGGATGTGGGACTAAGCACGAGTGCTCTTTCTAAGAGCCAGCACAGGCACGATGGGCCGAATGGCCTCCTTCGTGCTGTACTTTTCAATGATTCTATGAAAGCTAACAGAACCTAACAAAATGATCTTGGTTGTTGATCATTTCACTAAATTTCAACAGAGTTCTCTATACACCAACAACAACTTTTTTTAAAATTCATTGATGGGATGTGGGCGTCGCTGGCTGGCAAGGCCTGCATTTAGCGCCCATCCCTAATTGCCCTTGAGAAGATGGTGGTGAGCCGCCTTCTTGAACCACTGCAGTCCATATGGTGTAGGTACACCCACAATGCTGTTAGGAAGGGAGTTCCAGGATTTTGGCCCAGCGACAGTGAAGGAACGGCGATACAGGTCCAAGTCAGGATGGTGTGTGGCTTGGAGGGGAACTTGTAGGTGGTGATGTTCCCATGCTTCTGCTGCCCTTTTCCTTCTAAGTGGTAGAGGTCGCGGGTTTGGAAGGTGCTGTGAAGAAGCTTTGGCGAGTTGCTGCAGTGCATCTTGTAGATGGTACACACTGCAGCCACAGTGCGCCGGTGGTGGAGGGAATGAATGTTGAAGGTGGATGGAGTGCCAATCAAGTGGGCTGCTTTATCCTGAATGGTGTCGAGCTTCTTGAGTGTTGTTGGAGCTGCACTCATCCAGGTAAGTGGAGAGTATTCCGTCACACTCCTGACTTGTGCCTTGTAGATGGTGGAAAGGCTTTGGGGAGTCAGGAGGTGAGACACTCGCTGCAGAATTCCCAGCCTCTGGCCTGCTCTTGTAGCCACAGTATTTATATGGCTGGTCCAGTTCAGTTTCTGATCAATGGTAACCCCCAGGATGTTGATAGTGGGGGATTCAGCGATGGTAATGCCATTGAATGTCATGGGGAGATGGTTAGAGTCTTGCTTGTTGGAGATGGTCATTGCCTGGCACTTGTGTGGTGCGAATGTTACTTGCCACTTGTCAGCCCAAGTCTGAATGTTTTCCAGGTCTTGCTGCATATGGACACGGACTGCGTCAGTATCTGACGAGTCTCGAATGGTGCTGAACAGTGTGCAATCATCAGTGAACATCCCCACGTCTGACCTTATGATGGAGGGAAGGTCATTGATGAAACAGCTGAAGATGGTTGGGCCGAGGACACTGCCCTGAGGAACTCCTGCAGTGATGTCATGTGATTGAGATGAATGACCTCCAACAACCACAGCCAACTTCCTTTGTGCTAGGTATGATTCCAACCAATGGAGAGTTTTCCCCTTGATTCCCATTGACTTCAGTTTTGCTAGGGCTCCTTGATGCCACACTCGATCAAATGCTGTCTTGATGTCAAAGGCAGTCACTCTCACCTCACCTCACCTCCTGAGTTCAGCTCTTTTGTCCATGTTTGGACCAAGGCTGTAATGTGGTCAGGAGCTGAGTGGCCCTGGCAGAACCCAAACTGGGCATCAGTTAGCAGGTTATTGCTGAGTAAGTGCCGCTTGATGGCACTGTCGACGACACCTTTATATAGAGCTTTTAAAACATCTCAAGGCACTTTACATTAGGGTAAATAGACAACAATCGACACACATATTTTGTTTGTGGTCCAGTGCACTGACACAAAGTTCCTTCACAACTGTAACAATTTTATTGCGGTTGCTGTGAAGGCTGTGCTCGCTCTGCTCGTACACCTGGTCTCCAAAGGAGGCAAAAACAGGACTAATGCTGCCGAGCTCAGCTCTTTTTGATCAGAAAATATCAACTGTTTCGCCTCGCCAGTAAATGCACAAAGGAGGCAGCAGTGCTGATTGGCTGCCCAGGAAAGTCCTATTTAGATTAAACTCCTTCACCCAGAGAGTGCTGAGAATGTGGAACTTGCTGCCACAGGGAGTAGGTGAGGCGAAGAGCATGGATGTATTTAAGGGGAAGCTGGATAAACACATGGGAGAAAGGAATAGAAGGAGATGCTGATAGGGTGAGATGAAGAGAGATGGGAGGAGGCTCGTGTGGAGCATAAACACCACATGCACCAGTTGGGCCGATTGGCCTGTTTCTGTGCTGTACAATCTGTGTAATTCTATGTAATAAGAGAGGAGAGAATGTTCCATAGAAACTAGAATTATCTGTTCCGAATTTTAATCCTGAACTTAGTGATGTCTTTTGTAAACTGCTTTTACAGGGAATATCATCGGCCTTTGAATGTGGAAGGAGAAATGTTTGCCTGTTCTGTCTGTGGGAAAAGATTTCAAAGATCGGTGTGACTGGAAAAGCACCGAGACACACACACCTGAGTGAGAGTGTTCCAGTGCACTGACTGTGGAAAGAGCTTTAACCAGTTACACAGTCTGAAAAAACATCGCACCGATTGTCCAACCTGGAGAGACACAAGGACACCCACACCACGGAGAAACTGTGGGAATGTGGGAATGGATTTAGCTCCCCGTCCCGGCTGGAAACTCATCGATGCAGTCATACCGGGGAGAGGCCGTTCACCTACTCCGAGTGTGGGAAGGGATTTAGTCAGTCATCCCACCTTCTGACACACCAGCGACTTCACACTGAGGAGAGACCATTCAGTTGCTCTCACTGTGGGAAGGGGTTCAGGCAGTCATCTCACCTCATTGAGCACCAGTGCATTCACACTGGGCAGAGACCGTTCACCTGCCCTGTGTGTGAGAAGGGATTCACTAATACATCCACCCTGCTGATACACCAGCACATTCACACTGCAGAGAGGCCATTCACCTGCCCTGTGTGTGAGAAGAGATTCAATCAGTCATCCAACCTGCTGACACACCAGCGAGTTCACACCGGGGAGAGGGCGTTCACCTGCTCCGTGTGTCGGAAGAGATTCACTCAGTCATCCAACCTGCTGACACACCAGCGAGTTCACACTGGGGAGAGACCGTTCACCTGCCCTGTGTGTGAGAAGGGATTCAATCAGTCATCCAACCTGCTGAGACACCAGCAAGTTCACAAGTGACTGCAGAGGTTCGATTCTGCTGTTATTGCTGCTGTTAATCACATCCAGGACTGAACCATGTTCATTCTGACAGTTGGGGTTTGTTTCTGCTGATGTTAATAACCCCTATAACTGGGCTGGGTTTTAATATTCTGGATATATAGGTGATTGAGTTGTCGGGGCTGCAGTGTCCCTTTAAGTACTGCTGTCTGATCTTTCCCCTTAATTTCTGATGAGCGTTCCTGAAATATTTTACAATAAAATTATGAACTTTTACTTCAATCGTATATTAATCTTTGCTATAAAATCTACAATTCATTGTCTGAAAGATTCCATTGATTATCATCTCCAATTAGAAAGTGCTGATTAATCCTCACTGACAATTCTTACTTACTTGCACATTACACAGTGGCACCTCCATTATACACCAGAAAGAAGGGGAATGGGAATTGGTGGAGAATCGAGAGTCCCCAAATGTTGCCCCTCCCGTCTGGTACAGCAATCCCCTCGGCACGGGAATGGAGACAAGTCCAGTTATAGTGACGGGATGAGTTAAAGGTATTTACTCAGACGGGCGGAAGGTGGGAAGTGGTGTTCCACGGGGATTGGTGCTGGGACCACTGTTGTTCACCATTTACATGAATGATTTGCACTTGGGAATCAGAAGTACAATTTCAAAATTTGCTGATGACACTAAATTGGGGGGTGTAGTTAATACTGAGGAATACTGCGATAGCATCCTTGTAGAATTATTCAGTTGTGTTCAGTAAATAGCACCATCTTTTAATTTGCTTTGACTGATCACATCACTATACAGTTATGTGAAAAACAGAAATCATTAACAGCTCCCAATTTCAGAATTGTTAGATTGAAACTCAACTTCTTCCAAGTACAATCTAACATTTCAAAAATTGTAATGGATGTAGGTGAGATATTAGGACTGTTGTCTAACACAATCCAAACACAGTGACACACAGACAGATGGGCAGGTGTAGCTTCACAGCGAATCCTTTCAAGCCTCACTAAAAAGTGGCAGACTGGCAATCCATTGTTCACTAATGGAGTTGTGATCTTTGTAAATTAAGAAATGGAAATGTGTCAAAGAGTTGATTAACAGAGTGAGGCATCATCTTCCTTTGATTTCTATTTCTGACACCAGGCAACAGAAAAAGGTCATTACAACACGACATAAACAGACTCTTCAGGTGTGAGACATCAGACTTCAGAACAACACGTCTGCCAGCTCTGGCCACAAACCCCAGTACAGTCAACCTTTCAGCAGCTGCAGCCCTGATTAAATAACTAGTAGTTTAACATGTCTAGTAGAGCTTTTGTATCAAAATAGAAGAAATGTATTTGTGACACACACACAATTAATAATTCAATCACAATGTGATTGTGAGGATCGATTATCGCCTCTTGATACCTTCCGTGTCCAGCGGTCGAGGAAGGTATCAAGTGAACCGGTGGACACCGCCTGCTCCCTCTCCAGGGCCACCCGGGCACGGACAAGACCATGGGAGAGAGGCAGGCAGCCAGAGTGACCCCATCCTGGGCCTACAAATTGCTGTTTTCGCCAGGCCCAAGAGCAGGTCCAGGAGATTTTCCTCCCACTTACCCACCCCCCTCCGCACCATGCGGCCAAAGATTAGGAGCGTGGGGCTAAAGTGTAACCAAGAGTTGAGGAGCAGCCCCTTCAGGTAACTACACAGGGGCTGCAACCTCTCACACTGAATATATACACGGCCCGTGGACTCCTCTAGGCCGCAAAAAACACATCTGGCCTTGGAGTCCGGAAAGGAGCTTATAATCTGTTGCACACGACAGCTCCCTGCAACAGTCTCCACCCCAGATCCCCAATGGTGCTGGGAAGGACTCCCGCATAGAGAGCCCTCCATTGGGGACCCTCGCCTCCGTCAGACAGCAAGATGACCCGCCAGTCTGATTGACATTGGGCAATAAACTAAATTAATCAATAAATGACACAGAAACCCGAGTCCCCGGGTCCTCAGCCCTGGTGTGAAGTATGCTGGCCACCAATTTTCCGTTACTAGCTCGCACCTCAGGCTCCGCCCAGTCTGGTTTAATTACTAAATGTTTTCTAACTCGGGTTCAGGCCTGTCATTCTGAGGGAAACAAGGCCTCATTTATTGGTGTGTCCCACCCGAGCGGCTGTTAATGGCTTTAATAAACTGGCAGCAAGATTTTTTTTAAAGGTGGAAAGAGGTGAAAAACGCCACTAGCGATGCCTCAAAACTCATGGACAGAGAAATCCACTTCATCAGCGCCCCTGCCACAGGACTCAATATCCACCCCCTCCACCACTGGTGCACTGTGTCTGCAGTATGTACGGTCTACAAGAGGACCGCGGTCAGGCCGTGTGGAGTCAAGGGCCAGGCAGCAGAATGGATGGAAAGATCGCAACAAACTTCCCTTAACTCCAACCCTCTGATTTCTGTTTTGTAGCCATCTTTCCATCCATTCTGCTGCCGGGCCCTTCACTCCACACGGCCTGACCTGGGTCATCGTGTCGATCTTACATACAGTTTATGGATAGCAAGCTGGTCACAAATCAGAAAACAGAGAGTAGGGGTTGGGAGCAGCTACTCAGACTGGCAAAAGTTGGGAAGTGGTGTTCCACAGGGATCGGAGCTGGGATCACTGTTGTTCACCATTTACAGAAACGATTTGGACTCGGGAATCAGCACAATTTCAAAATTTGTCGATGACACCAAATTGGGAGGTAGAGTTAATCCTGAGGAAGACAAAATGCAAGAAGATATTAATAAATTTCAGAATGGACGTGTAATTGGCAAATGAATTTCACTGTAGCTCAGTGTGAGGTGGTGTGTTAATGAATTTCACTATAGATCAGTGTGAGGTGGTGTGTTAATGAATTTCACTGTAGATCAGTGTGAGGGGGTGTGTTTTGGTGGGAAGAATAAGGAGGCCACTCACTACTTGGACAAGGGGGTGAAATTGGGTTGCTTTGTGCCTCCCGCGAAATTCAGCGGGAGGTTAGCGGCGGAGCTAGTCAGTAGCTCCCCATGGCACTGCACCGCCGGCAATGACGTCATTGCCACGCGCAGCACCCCAGCTGCAAACTTGGGTTGCGACCCCTGACCTATCGCCGGACGATATGACTTACAGAGTCAGGGGTCGTTCCTGCAGCCGCGGCGACGCCACTTAAAGGGCAGGTGTCGGGCGGCAACTTTTTATTTTGGCCGACTGCCAGCACCTGCCCCCTTCCCCCTTCTTCTTCGGGGTGTCGGCCGTAATCGCACAGCCCGGTGCTCCTCTTGATCCGACACCCAACTCCCCGATGGTCCAGCAGGGCCCCGGCGTGCGCAGTGCTAGGCCCCTCCCCTTTAATCAGGAAGGGAGGTCTGCTATGACACGGTGCTTTGTGCCGATGGGCATGGCACTTTTACACGAAGAGCCGTGAAATTCACTGGTAGCGCCTCAAGACGGAGGGGAGTGCTTCCAGTAGCACCCTGCCTCCTGCTTGGGGCGCTACCGCTGAATTTAATGCGCAGGGGCGCTAACTTTTTCAGGGTGCTAAAATTAGCCGTGGTGACGTTAGCGACCCAAAGGGGGCGCCAACGAATTTCCCCCTAAGAGTCTAAATGGGCTGGAGGAGCAGAGGGTTCCAGGGATACAGATACACAAATCACTAAAAGTAGCAACACAGGTTAATAAGGCCATTAAAAAAAAAGCACTGGGGTACATTTCTAAAGGAGCCTTCTGTTCCGTGCCTCGGAGCTCTGAACCATGGCAGAGAGCGGCTGGGACAAGTTTCTCACACGCCTCGAGATTAACCCGCACGGCAACTTTGCTGTCAGTGAAGAGAGACAAGAAAGACCAAAGTGCCGTTTGCCCCTCTCAGTGTGGCCTTGAAGGACTGTGTCCAGGCTGGAGTTCTGTTCCCACCGTACGATCCTCCCCCAGATTGTCCTTTCTGAGCTCCAGCCAGGTGATGCTAAACACTCAGGTGGGAAAGACAAAAATCTACAACAATGTGTTTAAAACAAAGTTGATTTATTTGACATCTATCCAGAATATTACACTCCAGCCCAGTTCCCGGAGTTAATAACATCAGCAGAAACAATCCCAAACTGTCAGAATTAACATGGTTCAGTCCTGGATGTGATTAACAGCAGCAACAACAACAGAATCCAACCCCTGCAGTCACTTGTGAACTTGCTGGTGTCTCAGCAGGTTGGATGAATTAGTGAATCCCTTCCCACACACGGAGCAGGTGAACGGCCTCTCCCCAGTGTGAACTCGCTGGTGTCTCAGCAGGTGGGATGACTGAGTGAATCCCTTCCCACACATGGAGCAGGTGAACGGCTTCTCCCCAGTGTGAGTGCGCTGGTGGACAGTCAGCGCAGATGACTGCCTGAACCCAGTCCCGCAGTGAGAGCACCTGAATGGCATCTCCCCAGTGTGAGTGCGCTGGTGTACAATGAGCTCAGATGATCGCCTGAACTCAGTCCCGCAGTGAGAGCAGGTGAATGGTCTCTCCCCAGTGTGAACACGTTGATGGCGTATCAGTTCCCCGGAACCTTTATAACACTTCCCACAGTCCGAACAGTTAAAAGGTCTCTCCTCAGTGTGAACTCGCTGGTGATTCAGCAGGGTGGCTGAATCAGTGAATCCCTTACCACACTCTGAGCAGGTGAACGGCCTCTCCCCGGTGTGAACACGCTGGTGTGTGAGCAGGTTGGATGAATTAGTGAATCCCTTCCCACACTCAGAGCAGGTGAACGGCCTCTCCCCGGTGTGAATGCGCTTGTGTCTCGATAGGCCAGAGGGTTGGCTGAAGCCTCGTCCACACACAGAACACGTGTACGGTTTCTCCCCGCTGTGAACGGTGCTCTTTGCTTCCATGTTCAGAGGCCGGTGATATTCAGATCCGATGAGTCAAGTGAATCTGTCAGATCTTGAAGTGAGGTTTGGTTTGAGCTTACCATCTGTAAATCCTCCCCGTCCAGTGTCCTGTAAAATTAATTTAAAACAGGGTGTGTGAGAGACAACCCACAAAGGTAGGTTGTGAAATTGAGCTCAGTGAATCTGGTCATTTGGTGGGCCGGCACTAGAAAAAAGTGACCATGAAAGCTGCCGGATTGTCATAAAAACCCAACTGGTTCACTAATGTCCTTCAGGGAAGGGAATCCACCACCTGGTCTGGGCCTACACAAGACTCTGGCCTTTATGGGAGGTGAGAGAGAGAGAGGTGGGAGTGGGAGGGGGGAGGGGGCGAAGGAAAGGAACTTTATACATCTGCAACTCGACCAGAACTTTGATAGAACCTCCAAAACCCGCAACCTCCACCACCTAGAAGGACAAGGGCAGCTGTTGTGTGGGAGCACCATCACATCCAAGTTCCCCTCCAAGTCACACATCATCCTGACTCAGATATATTCACCGTTGCTGGGTCAAAATCCTGGAACTCCTTACCGAACAACATTGTGGGAATACCTTCACCACACGGACTGCAGTAGTTCAAGAAGGCGACTCACCACCCCCTTCTCAACAGGAAACTGGGGATTGGCAATATTTGCTGCTCTGGCGAGCGACACCCACATCCCAAGAATGAATTAAAACAAATCTGCAGATGTAAACTGGATTAAAAGCCTGTACAGAAATACTTGTTCCTAAAACAATACTCTTTTACATTGTACGGACAGTGTCTGTTTAACAACCTAATCTCCACTAGAATCCACCTCCCTTGACAGTCTCACATTGGAAATTGTTGGGTCCTCCTGGGCTCAGACGTACTGGGGGTTAAACCCAACAGCTTCTCCTCCATCTCCACTCCAGCTCAAACTGTAACATAGAAACATACAAACATAGAAACATAGAAGATAGGAGCAGGAGTAGGCCATTTGGCCCCTCTAGCCTGCTCCGCCATTCAATGCGATCATGGCTGATCATCAAAATTCAGTAACCGGTCCCTACTTTCTCCCCACACCCCTTGATCCCTTTAGCCTTAAGAAATATATCCAACTCCTTCTTGAATATATTTAATGTATTGGCCTCTGCTGCCTTCTGTGGGAGAGAATTCCACAGGTTCACCACTCTCTGGGTGAAGAACTTCCTCCTAATTTCTGTCCTAAATGGCTTACCCCGTATCCTTAGACTGTGACCACTGATTCTGGACTCCCTGACCATCGGGAACATCCTTCCTGCATCTAGTCTGTCCAGTCCTGTCAGAATTTTATAAGTTACAATGAGATCCCCTCTCATTCTTCTAAACTCCAGTGAGTGCAAGCCCAATCGTCCCAATCTCTCCTCATACGTCATTCCTGCCATCCCAGGTATCAGCCTGGTGACTCTTCGTTGAACTACTTCCCCGGCAAGAACATCCTTCCTCAAATAAGGCGACCAAAACTGCGCACAATACTCACGATGTGGTCTCACCAAGGCCCTGTACAACTGCAGCAAGACATCCTTGTTCCTGTGCTCAAACCCTCTCGCTACGAAGGCCAACATACCATTTGCCTTCTTAACCGCCTGCTGCACCTGCATGCTTACCTTCAGCGATTGGTGCACAAGGACACCCAGGTCTCGTTGCACTTCCCCTTCTCCCAATCTATTGCCATTCAGATAATAATCTGCCTTCCCGTTTTTGCCATCAAAGTGGATAACCTCGCATTTATCCACATTATACTGCATCTGCCATGTTTCTGCCTAATCACCCAACCTGTCCAAATCATACTGGAGTTTTTCGGCATCCTCCTCACACACGCCCACCCTGCTTTGTGTCGTCTGCAAACTTGGAGATGTTACATCTAGTTCCCTCGTCTAGATCATTTATATATATTGTGAATAGCTGGGGTCCTAGGACCGATCCCTGCGGTACCCCACTAGTCACTGTCTGCCACTCGGAAAAAAACCCGTTTATTCCAACTCTTTGCTTCCTGTCTGCCAACCAGTTCTCTATCCAAGTCAGTACCTTGCCCCCAATCCCATGTGCCTTAACTTTACACGCTAATCTCTTATACGGTACCTTATCGAAAGCCTTCTGAAAGTCCAAATACACCACATCCACTGGTTCTCCCTTATCTATTCTACCAGTTACATCCTCAAAAAATTCCAGTAGATTAGTCAAGCATGATTTACCTTTTGTAAATCCATGTTGACTTTGTCCGATCCTGTCACTGTTTTCCAAGTGCTCTGCTATTACATCTTTTATAATGGACTCCAGCATTTTCCCCACTACCGATATAATTCCCCGTTTTCTCTCTACCACCTTTTTTGAATAGTGGGGTAATATTAGCAACCCTCCAACCCATGGGAACTGTTCCAGAGTCTATTGAATTTTGGAAGATGACCAGCAATGCATCTACTATTTCTAGGGCCACTTCCTTAAGTACCCTGGGGATTTATCGGCCTTCAATCCCATCAATTTCCCTAACACCATTTCCCTACAAATACTGATTTCTTTCAGTTCCTCCCTCTCATTAGACCCGATGTTCCCCGACATCTCTGGGAGGTTATTTGTGTCCTCCTTTGTGAAGACAGAACCAAAGAATGTATTTAATTGGCCTGCCATTTCTTTGTTCCCCATTCTAAATTCCCCTGATTCTGACTGCAAGGTACCTATGCTTGACTTCACCAATCTTTTTCTCTTCACATATCTACAGTTAGTTTTTATGTTCCCTGAAAGCTTACTCTCATACTCTATTTCCTCCCTCTTAATTAATCCCTTTGTCCACCTTTGCTGAATCCTAAACTGCTCCCAATCCTCAGGTTTACTACTTTTTCTGGCCAATTTATATGTCCTCTCCTTGGATCTTATGCTATCCCTAATTTCCCTTGTTAGCCACGGTTGAGTCACATTTTTTGTTTTATTTTTATGCCAAACAGGGATGAACAAATTCTGTAGTTCATCCATGCGATCTTTGAATGTTTGCCATTGCCTATCCACCATCAAGCCTTTGAGTAACATTCCCCAATCAATCCAACCCAACTCGCGCCTCATACCATCGTAGTTTCCTTTATTTAAATTCAGGACCCTAGTCTCTGAGTCAACTACTTCACTCTCCATCTTAATGAAAATTACTATCATATTATGATCGCTCTGACCGAAGGGGCCTCGCACAACAAGATTGCAAATTAATCCTTTCTCATTACATAATACCCAGTCTAAGATGGCCTGATCTCTAGTTGGTTTCTCAACATATTGGTCCAGGAAACCATCCCGTAAACACTCCAGGAATTCCTCCTCCACAGTATGGTTACTAATTTGGTTAGCCCAATCAATATGTAGATTAAAGTCACCCATGATAACTGCTGTGCCCTTATTGCACGCATCTCTAATTTCCCATTTAATGCCATCCCCAACTTCCGCATTACTGTTTGGAGGTCTGTATAACACTCCCACTAACGTTTTCTGCCCCTTGGTATTTCTCATCTCTACCCATACAGATTCCACATCATCAGAGCTAATATCCTTCCTTTCAATTGTGTTAATCTCCTCTTTAAAAAGCAATGCTACCCCACCTCCTTTTCCTTTTTGCCTATCTTTCCTGAATATTGAATACCCCTGGATGTTAAGTTCCCAGACTTGGTCACCCTGGAGCCATGTTTCCGGAATCCCAATCATATCATATCTGTTTACCTCTATTTGCGCAACTAATTCATCCACCTTATTACGAATGCTCTTCGCATTAAGACACAAGGCCTTCAGGCTTGTTTTTTTAACACTCTTACGCCTTTTAGAATTATTATTTACTGTGGCTATGTTTGATTTAAACCCATGATTTCTCTGACCGCCACCTTTGTTTTTCTCCTTCCTGTCTTTTGCTTCTTTCCTTGTTTCCCTTTCCTCTGTCTCCCTGCTCAGGTTCCCAACCCTCTGCCATTTTAGTTTAAACCCTCCCCCAGAGCACTAGCAAACACTTCCCCATGGACATCGGTCCCGGTCCTGCCCAGGTGCAGACCATCCGGTTTGTACTAGCCCCACCTCCCCCAGAACCGGTTCCAATGTCCCAGGAATTTGAATCCCTCCCCCTTGCACCATTACTCTAGCCACGTAGTCATCTGAAATATCCTTCTATTTCTACTCTGACTAGCACGTGGCACTGGTAGCAATCCTGAGATTACTACCTTGGAGGTCCTATTTTTTAATTTACCTCCTAACCCCCTATATTCAGCTTTTACGACATCATCCTGTTTTTTTACCTATATCATTGGTACCTATATACACCACGACAATTGGCTGTTCACCCTCCCCTTCCAAAATGTTCTGCAGCCGCTCTGAGACATCCTTGATCCTTGCACCAGGAAGGCAACATACCATCCTGGAGTCACGTTTGCGGCCGCAGAAACGCCTATCTATTCCCCTTACAATAGAATCCATTATTACTATAGCTCTCCCACTCTTTTTCCTCCCGTCCTGTGCAGCAGAACCACCCACGGTGCCAGGAAATTGCCTGCTGCTGCCTTCCCCTGATAAGCCATCCTCCGCAACAATATCCAAAGTGGTATATCTTTTTGAGAGGGGGATGCCCACAGGGGACCCCTGCACTACCTGCCTGCGCCTACTACTCTGCCTGGTGGTCACCCATTCTCTCCCTGCCTGCGCAGCCTTTACCTGTGGTGTGACCAACTCCCTAAACGTGCTATCCACGATGTCCTCAGCATCGCAAATGCTCCAGTATGTATCCACTCGCAGCTCCTGCGCCACAATGTGGTCTGTCAGTAGCTGCAGCTGGATACACTTCCCGCACACATGGTTATCAGGGACACAGGAAGTGTCAAAAGAACTACAGACACCCAATAAACTCTGCCACCTCGCTCTTTATATCACCGCCGCCGCTCCTCACAGGTCCGCTGCTGTGGGGCCTACCTGCTCCACCACCTCGCTTTATATCACCACCGCTGCTCCTCACAGGTCTGCCGCCGCTGCCACTGTGGGGCCTACCTGTGCCTCGGGTAAGATACATAGAAGATAGGAGCAGGAGTTGGCCATTCGGCCCCTCGAGTACTTGAAGGAAAGAAATTTGCAGGGTTACGGGGAAAGAGCGGGGAGTGGGACTCACTTAAGTGGTCTTGCAGAGAGCTGGCACGGGCTCGACTGGCCGAATGGACTCCTTCTGTGCTGTAACCATTCTATGATTCTATAAAATATTAGAAAGTTTGTTCCACAGAAGCACGGGTTTTATCTGCTTTTATTGATGAACTTAAAAAGTCTCTATTAAAACCTGAGCCAGTGTGTTGTGAGCTAAAGAGCCTTGTGTCCAATGAGGGGAATAAAGGCCCACAGCCTCCCCTGGCCCCGGGCCCTGAACAAGGAACTGGAGAAGGGTCAAACCCGAAACGTCAACTCAAATTTCTCTCCACGGATGTTGCCTGACTTGCTGAGTTTTTCCAGCATTTTCTGTTGTTATTAAGGAACTGGAGAAACTCGCTGCCCTGCAGATCAGACAATCAGCCGGCGCTAGTCCCGCCCCTCGGGCTCCCCAATTGGTTGGAGGACCCGCCGCCGGCTCACTCCTCCAGCCCCGCCCCGCTCGCTCCCTATTGGTCGGAAGCTCCTGTCAATCAGGCCGCGAGCCCGGGTCACGTGTCCCTGAGGACATCACGTTAACCGTCCAACTGACGCCGCTCGGTCCGGGGCCTCGCGGATTCTCATGTTTTTCTATTTCGCTTTATTCTCTCCCGATCCACCCCTCGCGATTCTCCACCCAATCGGAGCGGAGAAAACTCACTTTGCGTGACCGATCGCGACTCTGGAACCGACACCAAGGCCTTTCCCCGGAATGGCCCGCGCCGACTCCGTCTGGCAGGATCCGAGTGCACAGGCGTAGCTCTGAATCGGGGAGGGGGGTTGGTGTCCTCTGGGCATGCGCGGTTATTACCCTTGGTGACCGGGAGGGGTCGCTGTGCCGGACTCGGTCCAAACCGTCGCTCCTTGTGCGCATGCGCGGACGCTCGGCTGTCAATCAACCATCAGCCAGAAGAGGTCACTAGTGAGACCAGTGAAGGAAGAAAGACTTGCATTTCTATAGCGCCTTTCACCACCACCGGATGTCCCAAAGCGTTTTACAGCCAATGAAGTAGTCACTGTTGTAATGTAGGAAACGCAGCAGCCAATTAGCGCACAGCGCGCTCCCACAAACAGCAATCTGATAATGACCAGATAATCTATGTTTTTTGTTATGTTGATTGAGCTAGGACACCAGGGATAACTCCCCTGCTCTTATTCAAATAGTGCCATAGGATCGTTGACGTCCACCTGAGAGAGCAGACAGGGCCTCGGTTTAACATCTCCTCCAAAAAACAGCACCTCCAGCAGTGCCGCACTCCCTCAGTACTGTACTGCAGTGTCAGCCTAGATTTTTGTGCTCAAGTCTCTGGAGTGGGACTTGAACCCACAACTTTCTGACTCAGAGGCGAGAGTGCTACCCACTGAGCCACTGGCTGACACTAAAGAACAAGCAGTTCTGACGAAAGGTCATCGACCTGAAACGTTAACTCTGTTTCTGCCTCCACAGATGCTGCCTGACCTGCTGAGTATTTCCAGCATATTCTGTTTTTATTAAAGAAACAAGGGAGTGATTGCTGACAGGAAGAATGTTGGGTTGTCCTGCACATGCGTACCTCCCTGGCGGCTGAGGCAAAACACCGACTCGCCCCCACCTGAGCCGCGCACGCGTACCAGATGTTGCGGCTTCGCATGCGCGCCCGATGTTCCAACCGTGGGGTTTTGTGCGCTGAGCATGCGCGTCGTGGACCGATCGGGATGGGCGATTGTAGAGCAGGAGGGAGAGCGCGGGGGCCATGAGCACATGCGTGGGACTCAGAGTCAACAGAGCGCTTTCTGCAGCGCCGGGGGCTTGTGGGTATTACAGCCACCATTACTGCTGATCCTTTCAAGCAACCTGTACAGCAGCTGGGGCCTGAAAATCAGCTTCACTGTCCCTAGGTTCGGAAAGAGGAAAATTAAACAACAGTTTGCCTCTGATCCTTTTCTGAACTCGATTTACAGGGTTATAGAAGTGGAGCAGTTACAGGCAGGAAGCTCAGACCAAACATCACGTCAAAATCTGACAGAGTCGCTCGATTCATCAGGACCTGAATATCATCGGCCTTTGCATATGGAAGGAGAAAGCAGCAATGACAAACCGCACACCTGTTCAGTGTGTAGACACGGATTCAGCCGATCGCCTGACCTGGTGAGACACGTGCACCGTCACGCCGGGGAGAAACCGGGTAAAGGTGGGGGACAGTGGGGAGTCAGTTCCCCGTCTGCATTGGAAGTTCAACGGCGCAGTCACACCAGGAACAGTCCATTCACCTGCTCCGTGTGTGGAAAGGGATTTGTTTGTTCATCCCACCTGCAAACACACCAGCGAGTTCACACTGGGGAGAGACCATTTCAATGTCCTGACTGTGGGAAGAGCTTTAAAAGCCCCGGGCATCTGAAGCGACACCAGCTTGTTCACACTGATGAGAGGCCATTTACAGGTTCTGACTGTGGGAAGAGCTTTAAAAGCCCTGGGATCTGAAGGGACACCAGTGCCTCCACACTGTGGAGTGGCCATTCACCTGCTCCATGTGTAGGAAGGGATTATTGCAGTCCTCCACCCTGCTGACACACCAGCTTGTTCACACTGATGAAAGGCCATTTAAATGTTCTCACTGTGGGAAGAGCTTTAAAATCCCCCGGGAGCTCAAGCAACATCAGCGAGTTCACACTGGGGAGATACTGTTCACCTGCTTCATGTGTGGGAAGGGATTCACTCAGTCATCCACCCTGCAGACACACCAGCTTGTTCACACTGACGAGAGACCCTTTAAATGTTTTGACTGTGGGAAGAGCTTTAAAAGCTCCTTGGAGCTGAAGAGACACCAGCACCTACACACTTGGGAAAGGCCATTCACCTGCTCCGTGTGAGGGAAGGGATTCGCTCAGCCCTCCAACCTGCTGATACACCAGCGAGTTCACACTGACGCGAGACCCTTTAAATGTTCTGACTGTGGGAAAAGCTTTAAAAGCCCTGGGGAGCTGAAGAGACACCGGCTCCTACATGCTGGGGAGAGGCCGTTCACCTGATCCGTGTGTGGGAAGGGATTCGCTCGGTCCTCCAACCTGCTGGCCCATCAGCGAGTTCACACTGGAGAGAACCCTTTAAATGTTCTGGCTGTGGGAAAAGCTTTAAAAGCTCCAGGGAGCTGAAGAGACACCGGCTCCTATACACTGGTGAGAGGCCGTTCACCTGCTCCGTGTGGGGGAAGTGATTCACGCAGTCATCCCACCTGCTGATACACCAGCGAGTTCACATTGACGAGAGACCCTTTAAATGTTCTGACTGTGGGAAGAGCTTTAAAATCCCGAAATGCCTTACGGGACACCAGCGTGTTCACACTGATCGTAGAATCTAACAGCACAGAAGGAGGTGATTCGGCCCATCGTGTCTGTGCCGGCTCTTTGAAAGAGCTGTCCAATTTAGTCCCAAACCCCAGCTTTATCCCCAGAACTCTGCAAACTAGTCCTCTTCAAGGACATGTCCAATTACTGTTTGAAAGTTCCTGTGGAAGCTGATTCCAGCATCCTTTCAGATGGTGCGTTCCAGATCTTAACAACCCTCTGTGTGAAAACAATTCTCCTCATTTCCCTCTAGTTCTTTTAGCAACTATTTTAAAGCTGTGACCTTTGGTTACCGACCCACTTGCCAGAGTGAACAGTTTCTCCCTACTTGCTCGATCAAAACCCCTCATCATTTTGAACACCTCTATTAGGTCTCCTCTTAACCTTCTCTGCTCTAAGGGGAAGAATCCCAGCTTCTCCAATCTCTCCACATAACTGAAGTCCCTCATCCCTGGTACCATCCTGGTCAACCTCCTCTGTATCCTCTCCAAGGCCTTGACATCCTTCCTAAAGTGTGGTGCCCAGAACTGTACACAATACTCCAGATGAGGCCAAAACCCTGCAGCTTTACAACACCCTGGTTAGGCCACACCTGGAGCACTGTGAGCAGTTCTGGGCATCACACCTTAGGAAGGATATATTGCCTTGGAGGGAGTGCAGCGTAGGTTTACCAGAATGATACCCAGACTTCAAGGGTTAAGTTACGAGGAGGGATTACACAAATTAGGGTTGTATTCCCTTGAATTTAGAAGGTTAACGTGTGATCTGATTGAAGTTTTCAGGATATTAAGGGGAACAGAGGGTAGATAGAGATAAACTATTTCCGCTGGTTGGGGATTCTCGGACTGGGGGCATCGTCTAAAAATTAGAGCCAGACCTTTCAGGAGTGAAGTTAGGAAACACTTCTACACACAAAGGGTGGTAGCAGTTTGGAACTCTCTTCTGCAAACAGCAATTGATGCGAGATCAATTGTTAATTTTCAATCTGAGATTGATAGGTTTTTGTTACCCAAAGGTATTAAGAGATATGGGCCAAAGGCGGGTGTATGGAGTTAGATCGCAGATCAGCCATGATCACATTGAATGGCAGAACAGGCTCGAGGGGCTGAATGGCCTCCTCCTGTCCTATGTTCCTAACTAGTGATTTGTAAAGGTTTAGTGTAACTTCCTTGTTTTTCTATTCAATGGCCCTATTTACAAAGCCAAGTATCCCATACGCTTTCTGAACCACCTCCCCAACTTCCGTGGCACTTTCAAAGATTTGTGAACATGGACCCCCAGGTCCCTCTGCTCTTGCACCCCCTCAAAATAGTCCCATTCAGATTATACAGCCTCTCCCTGTTGTTTCTCCCAAAGTGCGTCACTTCACACTTATCCTCATTTAATTTCATCTGCCTTGTGTCTGCTCATTTCACAGTCTGTCTCTGTCCTTCTGAAGTCTGCTACTACTATGCTCACTATTTACTATGTTGCCAAGTTTTGTATCATCTGTAAACTTCAAAATTGTACACCTATACCCAATTCCAGGTCAGTTATATATAACAAGAAAAGCAATGGTCCTAATCCCGACCTCTGGGGGAACCCACTGCATATTTCCCTCCACTCAGAAAAACATCCCTCAGCACTGCTCACTGTCTCCTATCCCTCAGCCAATTATATACCCAAATTACCATCAGCCCTTTAATTTCCTGTGCTTCTATTTTCCGAATAAGTCTCTTATGTGGTACTTTGTCAAATGCCTTTCGAAAGTCCATGTATACAACATTTGCTGCACTACCTTCATCAACCCTCTGTTACTTCATCAAAGAACTCAATCAGGTTAGTCAGACACGATTTACCTTTAACAAATCCATACTGGCTGCCCCTTATTAACCCATGCTTCTCCAAGTGAGAATTAATTTTGACCTTGACAATGGTCTCTAGTCGTTCACCCACCACTGACATTAGACTGATTGGCCTGTAGTTATCAGGTTTATCCCTCTCCCCTTTTTTAAACAGGGTGTAACATTTGCAATCCTCCAGTCCTCTGGCACCCCTCCCATATAACTGAGGGAGATTGAAAGATTGTGGTCGGAGCTTCTGCTATCTCCACCGTAGCTTCCCTCAACAACCTAGGATGCATCCCATCCGGACCGGGTGACTTGTTAACTTTGAGTGATGACAACCTATTTAGCACCGCCTTTTATCCATTTTTATCCAATTTCTCTACTCCCCCCTCCTCTACTGCGACATGAACTTCATCCTCTTCTTTTGTGGAGACAGATGCTAAGTACTCATTCAGTACCTCAGCCATGCCCTCTGCCTCCGTATGATGTGCTCCTATTTGGTCCCTAATCGGCCTCACCATTCATTTAACTATCCTTTTACTTTTCATATGTTTATAGAAGATTTTTGTGTTCTCTTTTATGTTACCCGCTAATCTTTTCTCATATTCTCTTTGCCCTTATATCCTGCTTCAATTTCCCCTGCACTCTCTGTATTCTCCTGGTTTTTGACTGTATTCTGTACCTGACTGATACGCTTATCAATTATTCCATAAAAGGCGATGAATTAGGATAGTAATGAGAAGGTTTTTATTAACTAAAGAACAGAGCATGCCTCTCGTGGACGACTGGTTCCAAGAAAGAAGTGGGTTGCCGAGCAGCCACCTTTATACCAGGTCATGTAGGCGGAGCCATGGGTGGAGCCAGCTGAGGCATGCATTGGTACACAGTGAGTAGCAAGAGGTAACAATGTGCAATAACAATAACAGTAGTGAACAACAGTGAAAACAATAACAGTGGTTTACCACATTCACCCCTTGTTTAAAATTGAGTCCGGCGGGGTGAAGTGTACTAAAAGTTCGTGTAGGTAAGTCTGTCAGGAGGCCTTGTATGCCGTCCTGATCGTCGGAGCAGCGGCGGCGGTGGTGCAGTATCCAACATTGAATCTGGTGTCTGAGTGGTCGACGAAGGGTCCTGGGGCTCATGCATGCCGTCTACAGGGGTTGGGTTGGGAGAAGTGGTGGAGAATAACGGTGGTGAATCGGGGGCGCCCGAGGGTGCGAGGTCTCGTATGGAGACCGTGTCCTCCCGCCCGTCTGGGTATGCCACATAGGCATACTGGGGGTTGGCATGTAAGAGGTTCACCCTCTCGACCAGGGGGTCCATTTTATGGGTCCTCACGTGCCTCCGCAGTAGGACGGGCCCAGGAGAAGTCAGCCATGTCGGTAGCGAGGTTCCCGATGTGGACTTCCTGGGGAAAACGAACATTTGCTCATGAGGGGTGGCATTAGTGGCAGTACAAAGCAGTGACCAGATGGAGTGGAGCGCCGCAGGGAGGGCCTCCTGCCAGCGAGAGGTCGGAAGGCCCTTAGATTTTAAGGCTAAGAGGGCGGCCTTCCAAACCGTCACGTTCTCTCTTTCCACCTGGCCGTTCCCCCGGGGGTTGTAGCTGGTGGTCCTGCTCGTAGCAATACCTCTCGTGAGCAGGTACTGATGAAGTTCGTCGCTCATTAAAGATGAGCCCCGGTCGCTATGTATATAGCTAGGGAACCCGAACAAGGCGAAGAGGTCATTCAGACATTTGATGACCGTGGTACTGGTCATGTCTGGGCAAGGGATGGCAAAAGGGAAACGGGAGTACTCATCAACTATGTTGAGGAAGTACACGTTGCGGTCAGAGGAAGGGAGAGGCCCCTTAAAGTCGATGCTCAAGCGCTCGAAGGGGCGAGTGGCCTTGATCAGGCGTGCTCTGTCTGGCCTATAAAAATGCGGTTTGCATTCGGCACAGATTTGGCAGTTCCTGGTCATAGTCCTGACCTCCTCAATGGAGTAGGGCAGGTTGCGGGACTTAATGAAGTGGCAGAATCTGGTGACCCCGGGGTGGCAGAGGTCATTGTGGAGGGTCCGCAGTCTATCAACTTGCGCGTTGGCGCATGTACCTCATGATAGAGCATCTGGGGGCTCATTGAGTTTCCCGGGCCGGTACAAGATATCGTAATTGTAGGTGGAGAGTTCGATTCTCCACCTCAAGATCTTGTCATTCTTGATTTTGCCCCTCTGCTTATTATTGAACATAAAAGCAACTGAACGCTGGTCAGTGAGAAGGGTAAATCGTTTTCCGGCCAGGTAATGCCTCCAGTGTCGCATTGCTTCCACAATAGCCTGGGCCTCCTTTTCGACAGAGGAGTGTCGAATCTCGGGGCCCTGGAGGGTCTTTGAGAAGCCATGGGTCTCCCCGCCTGGTTAAGGGTTGCAGCTAGGGCGAAGTCGGATGCATTGCTCTCCACTTGGAAAGGGATGGACTCATCCACTGCATGCATTGTGGCATTCGCAATATCACTCTTGATAAGAGTGAAGGCTGCACCCGCCTCTGATGTCAGGGGGAAGGAGGTGGACCTGATGAGGGGTCTGGCTTTGTCCGCATAGTTGGGCACCCACTGAGCATAGTAGGAGAAAAACCCCAGGCATCTCTTCAGTGCTTTTTGGCAGTGGGGGAGGGGGAGCTCCATAAGGGGGTGCATTCTGTCGGGGTCGGGCCCGATGACTCCGTTCTCCACTACGCAGCCGAGAATGGCAAGGCGCGTGGTGCAAAACATACATTTCTCCTTATTGTATGTTAGATTCAGCCGCTGGGCCGTACGGAGGAATTTCGCTAGATTAACGTCATGGTCCTGCTGGTCGTGGCCACAGATGGTGACGTTATCCAGATAGGGAAAAGTGGCCTGCAGCGTGTTCTGGTCAACCATCCAGTCCATCTCCCTTTGGAAGACCGAAACCCCGTTGGTGACGCCGAAGGGAACCCTAAGGAAGTGGTAGAGGCGGCCGTTTGCCTCGAAGGCAGTATACTGGCGGTCCTCATGGCGGATAGGGAGTTGGTGGTATGCTGACTTAAGGTCAATGGTGGAGAATACCCTGTATTGCGCAATCTGATTGAACATATCAGATATGCGGGGGAGGGGGTTTGCGAACAGCTGAGTGTACCGGTTTATGGTTTGGCTGTAGTCAATGACCAGGCGGCGTTTATCGGCGGTCTTAACGACCACAACCTGGGCTCGCCAGGGGCTGGTGCTCCCTTCGATAATGCCCTCCTTCAGGAGCCGCTCCACCTCAGCGCTAATAAAAGCTCTGTCCCCGGCGCTGTACCGCCTGCTCTTGGTAGCGATGGGTTTACAGTCGCGGGTGAGGTTAGCGAACAAGGGAGGGGGGGGACTTTGAGTGTGGAAAGACTGCAAGTGGTGCGCGGCGGGCGATTCAAAAGCTGTTGGTTGCAGACTGTGAGTGGGGGGAGGGGTCCACCGTATGCCAATGTGACACTTTTGAGGTGGCACTGAAAATCCAACCCTAGCAGAATGGCAGCGCAAAGACGGGGCAGGACAAGAAGTTTAAAATTTTTATATTCAGTGTCCCTAACCGAAAGGGTCACCACACAGTAGCCGCCGACGTCCGTTGAATGGGACTTGGACACCATAGAAATCTGATGGCACATTGGCAGGACCGTGAGGGAGTGGCTACGCACCGTGTCGGGGTGAATAAAACTCTCCGTGCTCCCGCTGTCAAACAGGCAAGTAGTGGCGCGGCCGTTTACCGTGATGTCCATCATGGACCTGGACAGATGATGAGGGAGAGCTTGATCCAGTGTAACGGAGGCCAGTGTATGGCTGAGTGAGTCGATATGGTCGTCCGACGAGACGGTGGTCGAGTCCGGAGACAAAATGGCGGTTGAGTGCGGCGGGCAAAATGGCGGCGGCCATGATTCCGATCCCCATGCGGCCGGAGGTGCACGAAATGGCGGAGAAGGTGGCTGCCCCCACGGTTCACATGTGGCGCTGCTGGCGTTCATGGGTTTCCCTCTGCAGGCGGTGGCGTAATGGCCTTTCTTCCCGCAGCCAGAGCAGGTAGCGGTCTTCGCCGGGCAGCACGCTCTAGGGTGTTTTAACTGGCCACAGAAATAGCATTTTTGGGCCTGGTTACGGGACATCGTTGCAGTAGTTGGTACCGGGGGCGGCGGTCCCAGTTGATTTCGGGACATCACTGCAGCAGTTGGTACTGGGAGCGGCGGTCCCATGTCCCAAGGTCGCGATGACCATGGCGCGGCCCCGTTACGTGAGTATGCTTCGAGGTTTCGGTGGGCCACATCTAGTGAGAGCGTGAGGGCTACGGCTGTCTTCAGGTCGAGCTCCTTGCTTTCGAGCAGTCTCTGCCGGGAGTAGTCGGACTGGAGGCCCTTAACGAAGGCATCACAGATAAGTCCCTCCGCGTGCGCCACAGCCGTTACCACCTTACAGTCGCAGTCCCTGCAGAGCATCTGTAACGCCCGTAAAAATGCCTCTACCGATTCCCCCGGTTGCTGCCTGCGGGATCCCAGGAGGTGTCTGGCGTAAATCGTATTCACTGGGCGCATGTATTGCCCTTTTAGCAGGTCGAGAGCCGCCGTGTACATAGTAGCATCCCGGATGAGGGTATATACTTGAGGGCTCACCTGGGCGGTCAGAACTTTTAATTTGTTCTCCTCTGATATCACGGCGGAGGCTTCTAGGAAGGATTCAAAGCAGCTCAGCCAGTGCTCGAAATTGGTAGCTGAACCTGCCGCTTGAGGGTTGAGGTCCAGGCATGCTGGTCTGAGGGCTCGCAGCAACGCCTGCTGCTGTTGCTGTTGTTGCTGCTCCGATCCCGACATTTTAATTTTAGTTAATAAAATTGATACGCTTATCAATTATTCCATAAAAGGCGATGAATTAGGATAGTAATGAAAAGGTTTTTATTAACTAAAGAACAGAGCATGCCTCTCGTGGACGACTGGTTCCAAGAAGGAAGTGGGTTGCCGAGCAGCCACCTTTATACCAGGTCATGTAGGCGGAGCCATGGGTGGAGCCAGCTGAGGCATGCATTGGTACACAGTGAGTAGCAAGAGGTAACAATGTGCAATAACAATAACAGTAGTGAACAACAGTGAAAACAATAACAGTGGTTTACCACACTGACATTTGTCGTAAACCTCCTTTCTCTGTTTTATTCTAACTTCGATATCCTTTGTCATCGGGAGCTCAAGCTTTGGATGCCCATCTTTCCTCCTTATGGGAATATGCTTGGTTTGTACCTGAACTATCTGAGCCTTGAAGGCCTGCCATTGGTCATTCACTGTTTTCCTGGACAATCTTTGTTTCCAGTCCACCTGTGCTCGATCCCTTCTCAAATCACTGAAATTGGCTCTCTTCCAGCTGGGTATTTTCACCACTGATTCTTCTTTGTCCCTTTCCATAACTACTTTAAACCCAATGATATTGTGATCACTGTTAACCAGATCCCTCCTGTCCCAGAACCGATGAGAGACCCTTTAAATGTTCTGACTGTGCAAAGAGGTTTCAGAGTTCATCCAACCTGCTGAGTCACCAGCGAGTTCACACAGATCTTCAAAAAAAGGAAGATGTTTTAGAAAGGCTGGCGGCACTAAAAGTTCACAGCCATCTCAGATTAGTGTCCCTTTAATTACAATCTCGCGGAACAAGAAGAATCGCTGTCCCTTTAACTACCACAAATCCCTGTGTGGAGGAGAGGGGGAGATACAGTCTGTCCCAGTAACTGTCGCAGAACAGAATTAGCGACCCTGTCCCATAAGGGCTTGACCCACCCCCACTCCCTGCTTTTCCTCGTGTCTCATCCTTAAAATTCTCAGCCTTGTTTCCAAATCCCTTTGTGGCCTCGCCCCTCCCTATCTCTGTAATCTCTTCCAGCCTCTACAAACCGCCCCCCCCGAGATATTTGCGCTTCTCTAATTCTGACCTCTTGAGCATCGCCGATTTTAATCGCTCCACCATTGGTGGCCGTGCCTTCAGCTGCCTGGGCCCTAAGCTTTGGAATTCCTTCCCTAAACCTCTCCATCTCTCTACCTCTCTCTCCTTCTTTAAGATGCTCTTTGACCAAGCTTTTGGTCATCTGCCCGAATATCTCCTTATGTGGCTCGGTGTCAAATTTTGTTTTATAACGATCCTGTGACGAGCCTTGGGATGTTTTACTACATTAAAGGTGCTTTATAAATACAAGTGGTTGCTGTTTCCTGAAACTAATAATAAATTCCCCAGAGGGAAAAAAACTTGTACTTTTACTCCCAAATATTAGAGTTTGTTCCACAGAAGCACGGGGTTTATCTGCTTTTATGGATGAAATTAAAAGGTCTCTATTAAAACCTGAGCCAGTGTGTTGTGAGCCAAAGAGCCTTGTGTCCAATGAGGGGAATAAAGGCCCACAGCCTCCCCTGGCCCCGGGCCCTGAACAAGGGACTGGAGAAACTCGCTGCCCTGCGGATCAGACAATCAGCCGGCGCTAGTCCCGCCCCTCGGGCTCCCCGATTGGTTGGAGGACCCGCCGCCGGCACGCTCCTCCAGCCCCACCCCGCTTGCTCCCTATTGGTCGGAAGCTCACGTCAATCAGGCAGTGGGCCCGGGTCACGTGTCCCTCACCGACTTTACAAAGAAAGCCCCGCGCGGTCGCCGGGCAGAGCTGCAGGTCGGCAGGAGCGGGTTCGGGAGATTAATAAACTGCGGGTAGGCCACGCCTCAGGGTTTATAAAGTTGGAGAAAGGTTTCAGGCCCGAATGAGATCCAGTGGCCGAATGTGTTCCGCCGGACGGCAGCGGTGAGGGTTTTTCTCAGTGACAGGCCCGGGTTACCTGCCGCCATCTTGGTGAAGGAAAGACAGACCGGTTCTACCTGCAGCAGGGCGCATGCGCGGCCATCTTTGTACAGGAACAGAGAGTGGGCAGGGCTTCAGTGTCCCAGTGACCAGGAGAGACAATCATTGACTCATTGATTTTAATCTCACTCTGCACACAGCAGGTGGAGAACTGAAGGTTTCAGAGTCCCAGTGACCAGGAGAGAAAATAATTATCACATTGATTTTATTCTCACTCTGCACACAGCAGGTGGAGAACTGAACCCAACCAGAGTAGAGGGAGGGGGAAAACCAGGAGTGGAGGAAAGAAATGTTGGAGATGGTGCGATGGGTTTGGATTTCAGCACAGGGAGAAGGGACAGTGTGTGGGATGAGGATTTACAGCTTTGGGGTTCAATGTGTTATTTTGGTTATATTTCTATATTTGCCATTTTCTGCTCACAGGGTAATCACAGTGCACTGACCAACACCTCAGCTTGTCAGAATAGGGCAAGTGGAACCGAGACAGAGGCAGCTCTGGGACTTCATCTTCTGAGCATTGGGTTGGGAAAGAAGAATTCCATTGTTTATTGGGCCCTGGCGAGCACTGACCCCCCTCCCACAATTTTAATATTTTGATGCATCTGTCTATTTATATACTAGGAATGTTTTAATTGCTTTCACAGCAAAATGCATTTATTATTAAACCTCCACAGAAGCAACTGTGGTAACAATTGAATAAATCTCAGAGTTGTCGGGAGCTGGAACGCTCGACCTGAAAAGGTCATGAGCTGATTCCATCAATTATTTTAAAAGGGAGTTGGGCCCTTCGTGCTGTACTTTTCAATGATTTTATAAAAGCTAACAGAACCAAACAAAGAAATGATCTTCCTTGGTTACTGATCATTTCGCTAAATTTCAACAGAGTTCTCTATACACCAACAACAACTTACCTTTATATAGAGCTTTTAAAACATCACAAAGCACTTTACAGTAGGGTAATAAGACAATAATCGACACACATACTTTGTTTGTGGTCCAGTGCACTGACACAAAGTTCCTTCACAACTGTAACAATTTTATTGCAGTTGCTGTGAAGGCTGCACTCACTCTGCTCGTACACCTGGTCTTCAAAGGAGGCAAAACAGGACGAATGCTGCCGAGCTCAGCTCTTTTTGATCAGAAAATATCAACTGTTTCGCCTCACCAGGAAATGCACAAAAGAGGCAGCAGTGCTCATTGGTTGCCCAGGGAAGTCCTATTTAGATTAAGCTCCTTCACCCAGAGGGTGCTGAGAATGTGGAACTTGCTGCCACAGGGAGTGGTTGAGGCGAAGAGCATGGATGTATTTAAGGGGAAGCTGGATAAACACATGGCAGAAAGGAATAGAAGGAGATGCTGATAGGGTGAGATGAAGAGAGATGGGAGGAGGCTCGTGTGGAGCATAAACACCACATGGACCAGTTGGGCCGATTGGCCTGTTTCTGTGCTGTACAATCTGTGTAATTCTATGTACTAAGAGAGGAGAGAATGTTCCATCGAAACTAGAATTATCTGTTCCGAATTTTAATCCTGAACTTACAGTGATGTCTTTTGTAAACTGCTTTTACAGGGAATATCATCGGCCTTTGAATGTGGAAGGAGAAATGTTTGCCTGTTCTGTCTGTGGGAAAAGATTTCAAAGATCGGTGTGACTGGAAAAGCACCGAGACACACACACCCGAGTGAGAGTGTTCCAGTGCACTGACTGTGGAAAGAGCTTTAACCAGTTACACAGTCTGAAAAAACATCGCACCGTTCACAGCGGGGAGAAACCGTACATGTGTTGTGTGTGTGGATGAGGCTTCAACCGATTGTCCAACCTGGAGAGACACAAGGACACCCACACCACGGAGAAACTGTGGGAATGTGGGGACTGTGGGAAGGGATTTAGCTCCCCGTCCTGGCTGGAAACTCATCGATGCTGTCACACCGGGGAGAGGCCGTTCACCTGCTCCAAGTGTGGGAAGGGATTTAGTCAGTCATCCCACCTTCTGACACACCAGCGACTTCACACTGAGGAGAGACCATTCAGTTGCCCTCACTGTGGGAAGAGGTTCAGGCAGTCATCTCATCTCATTGAGCACCAGTGCATTCACACTGGGGAGAGGCCATTCACCCGACCTGTGTGTGAGAAGGGATTCTCTAATTCATCCACCCTGCTGATATACCAGCACATTCACACTGCAGAGAGGCCATTCACCTGCCCCGTGTGTGAGAAGGGATTCACTAAATCCTCTGACCTTCTGAGACACCAGCGCATTCACACTGGGGAGAGGCCATTCACCTGCTCCTTGTGTGGGAAGGGATTCAATCAGTCGTCCAACCTGCTGACACACCAGCGAGCTCAAACTGGGGTGAGGCCATTCACCTGCTCCATGTGTGGGAAGGGATTCAATCAGTCATCCAACCTGCTGAGACACCAGCAAGTTCACAAGTGACTGCAGAGGTTCGATTCTGCTGTTATTGCTGCTGTTAATCACATCCAGGACTGAACCATGTTCATTCTGACAGTTGGGGTTTGTTTCTGCTGATGTTAATAACCTCTATATCTGGGCTGGATTTTAATATTCTGGATATATAGCTGATTGAGTTGTCGGGGCTGCAGTGTCCATTTAAGTACTGCTGTCTGAACTTTCCCCTTAATTTCTGATGAGTGTTCCTGAAATATTTTACAATAAAATTATGAACTTTTACTGCAATCGTATATTAATCTTTGCTATAAAATCTACAATTCATGGTCTGAAAGATTCCATTGATTATCATCTCCAATTAGAAAGTGCTGATTAATCCTCGCTGATAACTCTTACTGACTTGCACGTTACACACATTGGACCTCCATTATCCACCAGAAAGAAGGGGAATGGGAATCGGTGGAGAATCGAGAGTCCCCAAATGTTGCCCCTCCCGTCTGGTACAGCAATCCCCTCGGCACGGGAATAGTGACAAGTCCAGTTATAGTGAAGGGATGAGTTAAAGGTATTTACTCAGACGGGCGGAAGGTGGGAAGTGGTGTTCCACGGGGATTGGTGCTGGTACCACTGTTGTTCACCATTTACATGAATGATTTGCACTTGGGAATCAGAAGTACAATTTCAAAATTTGCTGATGACACTAAATTGGGGGGTGTAGTTAATACTAAGTAAGACTGTGATAGCATCCTTGTAGAATTATTCAGTTGTGTTCAGTAAATAACACCATCTTTTAATTTGCTTTTACTGATCACATCACTATACAGTTATGTGAAAAACAGAAATCATTAACAGCTCCCAATTTCAGAATTGTTAGATTCAAACTCAACTTCTTCCAAGTACAATCTAACATTCAAAAATTGTAATGGATGTAGGCGAGATATTAGGACTGTTGTCTAACACAATCCAAACAGAGTGACACACAGACAGATGGGCAGGTGTAGCTTCACAGCGAATCCTTTCAAGCCTCAGTAAAAAGTGGCAGACTGGCAATCCATTGTTCACTAATGGAGTTGTGATCTTTGTAAATTAAGAAATGGAAATGTGTCAAAGAGTTGATTAACAGAGTAGGGCATCATCTTCCTTTGATTTCTATTTCTGACACCAGGCAACAGAAAAATGTCATTACAACACGACATAAACAGACTCTTCAGGTGTGAGACATCAGACTTCAGAACAACATGTCTGCCAGCTCGGCCACAAACCTCAGTACAGTCAACCTTTCAGCAGCTGCAGCCCTGATTAAATAACAAGTCGTTTAACATGTCTAGTAGAGCTTTTGTATCAAAATAGAAGAAATGTATTTGTGACACACACACAATTAATAATTAAATCACAATGTGATTGTGAGGATCGATTTTCGCCTCGATACCTTCCGTGTCCAGCGGTCGAGGAAGGTATCAAGTGAACCGGTGGACACCGCCTGCTCCCTCTCCAGGGCCACCCGGGCAGGGACAAGACCATGGGAGAGAGGCAGGCAGCCAGAGTGACCCCATGGGCCCCGCCCATTCTGGGCCTACAAATTGCTGTTTTCGCCAGGCCCAAGAGCAGGTCCAGGAGAAGATCCTCCCACTTACCCACCCCCACTCCGCACCGGGCGGCCAAAGATTAGGAGCGTGGGGCTAAAGTGTAACCAAGAGTTGAGGAGCAGCCCCTTCACTTAACTATCCAGGGGCTGTAACCTCTCACACTGAATATATACACGGCCCATGGGCTCCTCTAGGCCACAGAAACCACATCTGGCCTTGGAGTCCAGAAAGGAGCTTAAAAACTGTTGCACACGACAGCTCCCTGCAACAGTCTCCACCCCAGATCCCCAATGGTGCTGGGAAGGACTCCCGCATAGAGAGCCCTCCATTGGGGACCCTCGCCTCCGTCAGATAGCAAGGTGACCCGCCAGTCTGATTGAGATTGGGCAATAAACAAAATTAATCAATAAATGACACAGAAACCCAAGTCCCCAGGTCCTCAGCCCTGGTGTGAAGTACGCTGGCCACCAATTTTCCATTACTATCTCGCACCTCAGGCCCCGCCCAGTCTGGTTTAATTACTAAATGTTTTCTAACTCGGGTTCAGGCCTGTCATTCTGAGGGAAACAAGGCCTCATATATTGGTGTGTCCCACCCGAGCGGCTGTTAATGGCTTTAATAAACTGGTAGCAAGGTTTTTTAAAAAGGTGAAAAGAGGTGAATAACGCAACTAGCGATGCCTCAAAACTCACGGACAGAGAAATCCACTTCATCATCGCCCCTGCCACAGGACTCAATATTCACCCCCTCCACCACTGGTGCACTGTGTCTGCAGTATGTACGGTCTAAAAGATGACCACGGTCAGGCCGTGTGGAGTCAAGGGCCAGGCAGCAGAATGGATGGAAAGATCGCTACAAACTTCCCTTAACTCCAAACCTCTGATTTCTGTTTTGTAGCCAGCTTTCCATCCATTCTGCTGCCTGGCCCTTCCCTCCACACAGCCTGACCTTGGTCATCTTGTCGATCTTACATACTGTTATGGATAGCAAGCTGGTCACAAAACAGAAAAGAGAGAGTAGGGGTTAAGAATAGCTACTCAGACTGACGAAAGGTGGGAAGTGGTGTTCCACAGGGATCGGCGCTGGGATCACTATTGTTCACAATTTACATAAACGATTTGGACGATGAATCAGAAGAACAATTTCAAAGTTTGTCGATAACACCAAATTGGGAGGTAGAGTTAATACTGAGGAAGACAAAATGCAAGAAGACATTAATAAATTTCAGAATGGGCGTGTAATTGGCAAATGAATTTCACTGTAGATCAGTGTGAGGTGCTGTGTTAATGAATTTCACTATAGATCAGTGTGAGGTGGTGTGTTAGTGAATTTCACTATAGATCAGTGAGAGGTGGTGTGTTAATGAATTTCACTATAGTTCAGTTTGCGGTGATGTGTTAATGAATTTCACTATAGATCAGTGTGAGGTGGTGTGTTAATGAATTTCACTATAGATCAGTGTGAGGTGGTGTGTTAATGAATTTCACTGTAGATCAGTGTGAGGTGGTGTGTTAATGAATGTCATGATAGATCAGTGTGAGGTGGTGTATTAATGAATGTCACTGTAGATCGGTGTGAGGTGGTGTTAATGAATGCACTATAGATCAGTGTGAGGTGGTGTGTTAATGAATTTCACTATAGATCAGTGTGAGGTGGTGTGTTAATGAATTCCACTATAGATCAGTGTGAGGTGGTGTGTTAATGAATTTCACTATAGATCAGTGTGAGGTGGTGTGTTAATGAATTTCACTGTAGATCAGTGTGAGGTGGTGTGTTAATGAATTTCACGATAGATCAGTGTGAGGTTGTGTGTTAATGAATTTCATTGCAGATCAGTGTGAGCGGGTGTGTTAATGAATTTCACTGTAGGGCAGTAGGAGGTGGTGTGTTTTGGTGGGAAGAATAAGGAGGCCACTCAGTACTTGGACAAGGGGGTGAAATTGGGTTGCTTTGTGCCTCCCGCAATATTCAGTGGGAGTTAAGCAGCGTAGGTAGTCAGTAGCTCCCCGCGGCACTGCACCACCGGCAATGACATCATTGCCAAGCGCAGCACCCCGGCTGCAACCTTGGGTTACGACCACTGACCTATCACCGGACGATATGTCCGACAGGGTCAGGGGTTGTATCTGCAGCCGCGGCGATGCCACTTAAAGGGCAGGTGTCGGGCGGCAACTTTTTATTTTGGCCGACTGCCAGCACCTGCCCCCTTCCCCTTTCTTCTTCGGGGTGTCGGCCGCAATCGCACAGCCCGGCGCTCCTCTTGATCCGACACCCCACTCCCCGGTGGTCCAGCAGGGCCCCGATGTGCGCAGTGCTGCGCCCCTCCCCTTTAATCAGGGAGGGAGGTCTGCTATGGCATGGTGCTACGTGCTGACGGGCACGGTGCTGTGACATGAAGCGCCGTGAAATTCACTGGTAGCGCCTCAAGAGGGAGGGGAGTGCTTCCAGTAGCACCCTGCCTCCTGCCTGGGGCGCTACCACTGAATTTAATGCACAGGGGCGATAACTTTTTCAGGGCGCTAAAATTAGCTCCAGTGACGTTAGCGACCCAAAGGGGGCATCACCGAATTTCCCCCTAAGAGTCTAAATGGGCTGGAGGAGCAGAGGGTTCCAGGGATACAGATACACAAATCACTAAAAGTAGCAACACAGGTTAATAAGGCCATTAAAATAAAAGCACTGGGGTAGATTCCTAAAGGAGCATTCTGTTCCATGCCTAGGAGCTCTGAACCATGGCAGAGAGTAGCTGGGACACGTTTCTCACATGCCTCGAGATTAACCCGCACGGCAACTTTGCTGTCAGTGAAGAGAGACAAGAAAAACCAAAGTGCCGTTTGCCCCTCTCAGTGTGGCCCTGAAGGACTGTGTCCAGGCTGGAGTTCTGTTCCCACCGTACGACCCTCCCCCAGATTGTCCTTTGAGCTCCAGCCAGGTGATGCTAAACACTCAGGTGGGAAAGAAGAAAATCTACAATAATGTGTTTAAAACAAAGCTGGTTTATTTGACATCTATCCAGAATATTAAACTCCAGCCCAGTTATAGGGGTTATTAACATCAGCAGAAACAAACCCCAACTGTCAGAATGAACATGGTTCAGTCCTGGATGTGATTAACAGCAGCAATAACAGCAGAATCCAACCCCTGCAGTCACTTGTGAACTCGCTGGTGTGTCAGCAGGTTGGATGACTGAGTGAATCCATTCCCACACTCAGAGCAGGTGAACGACCTCTCTACAGTGTGAACTTGTTGGCGTGTCAGCAGTTTGGATGCCAGAGTGAATCCCTTTCCTCACACGGAGCAGGTGAACGGCCTCTCCCCAGTGTGACTGCGCTGGTGTTTCAGCAGGTTGGATGACTCAGTGAATCCCTTCCCACAAACGGAGCAGGTGAACGCCCTCTCCCCAGTGTGACTGCGCTGGTGTACAGTGAGCTCAGATGATCGCCTGAACCCAGTCCCGCAGTGAGAGCACCTGAACGGTCTCTCGTCAGTGTGAACACGTTGATGGTATGTCAGTTCCCTGGAACTTTTAAAGCACTTCCCACAGTCCGGGCAATTAAAAGGTCTCTCATCAGTGTGAACTCGCTGGTGATTCAGCAGGTTGGATGAATTAGTGAATCCTTTCCCACACTCGGAGCAGGTGAACTGCCTCTCCCCAGTGTGAACTCGCTGGTGATTCAGCAGTTTGGATGAATTAGTGAATCCCTTCCCACACTCAGAGCAGGTGAATGGCCTCTCCCCAGTGTGAACATGCTGATGATTCAGCAGGTTGGATGACTGAGTGAATCCCTTCCCACACTCAGAGCAGGTGAACGGCCTCTCCCCGGTGTGAATACGCTGGTGTCTCAGTAGTTCAGATGACTGAGTGAATCCCTTCCCACACTCAGAGCAGGTGAATGGCCTCTCCCCAGTGTGAACTCGCTGGTGTGTCAGTAGGTGGGATAACCGAGTGAATCCCTTCCCACATTCAGAGCAGGTGAACGGTCTCTCACCGGTGTGAATACGCTGGTGTCTCAGTAGGTGGGATGACTGAGTGAATCCCTTCCCACACTTAGAGCAGGTGAACGGTCTCTCTCCAATGTGAACTCGCTGGTGATTCAGCAGGCTGGATGAATTAGTGAATCCCTTCCCACACTCAAAGCAGGTGAACGGTCTCTCCCCGGTGTGAACACGCTGGTGTGTCTGAAGGTCAGATGACTGAGTGAATCCCTTCCCACACTCACAGGTGAATGGCCTCTCCCCAGTGTGAACTCGCTGGTGTGTCAGCAGGTTGGATGACTGAGTGAATCCCTTCCCACACTCAGAGCAGGTGAATGGCCTCTCCCCAGTGTGAACTCGCTGGTGTCTCAGCAGGCTGGATGACTGAGTGAATCCCTTCCCACACTCAGAGCAGGTGAATGGCCTCTCCCCGGTGTGAATGCGCTTGTGTCTCGATAGGCCAGAGGGTTTGCTGAAGCCTCGTCCACACACAGAACACGTGTACGGTTTCTCCCCGCTGTGAATGGTGCTTTTTGCTTCCATGTTCAGAGGCCGGTGAGATTCAGATCCGGCGAGTCGAGTGACTCTGTCAGATCTTGAAGTGATGTTTGGTTTGAGCTTACTGTCTGTAAATCCTCCCCTTCCAGTGCCCTGTAAAATTAATTTAAAACAGGGAGCGTGAGAGACAACCCACAGGAAAACAAAGGCAGGTTGTGAAATTGAGCTCAATGAACCTGGTCAATTGTGGGGCCGGCACCAGAAAAAAGTGACCATGAAAGCTGCTGGATTGTCATAAAAACCCAACTGGTTCACTGATGTCCTTCGGGAAGGGAATCCGCCACCTGGTCTGGGCCTACACACAACTCTGGCCTCTATGGGAGGAGAGAGAGGTGGGAGTGGGAGGGGGAGGGGGCGAAGGAAAGGAACTTTATACATCTGCAACTCGCCCAGAACTTTGATAGAACCTCCAAAACCCGCAACCTCCACCACCTAGAAGGACAAGGGCAGCTGTTGTATGGGAGCACCATCACATCCAAGTTCCCCTCCAAGTCACACATCATCCTGACTCAGATATATTCATCGTTGCTGGGTCATAATCCTGGAACTCCTTACCGAACAACATTGTGGGAATACCTTCACCACACGGACTGCAGTAGTTCAAGAAGGCGACTCACCACCCCCTTCTCAACGGGAAACTGGGGATTGGCAATATTTGCTGCTCTTGCGAGCTACGCCCACATCCCAAGAATGAATTAAAACAAATCTGTAGATGCAAACTGGATTAAAAGCCTGTACAGAAATACTTGTTCCTAAAACAATACTCTTTTACATTGTACGGACAGTGTCTGTTTAACAACCTAATCTCCCCTAGAATCCACCTCCCTTTACAGTCTCACATTGGAAATTGTTGGGTCCTCCTGGGCTCAGAAGTACTGGGGGTTAAACGCAGCAGCTTCTCCTCCATCTCCACTCCAGCTCAAACTGAAACATAGAAACATAGAAACACAGAAGATAGAAGCAGGAGTAGGCTATTCGGCCCCTCAAGCCTGCTCCGCCATTCAATGCGATCATGGCTGATCATCCAAATTCAGTACTCGGTCCCTGCTTTCTCTCCATATCCCTTGATCCCTTTAGCTTTAAGAAATATATCCAATTCCTTCTTGAATATATTTAATGTATTGGCCTCTACTGCCTTCCACAGGTTCACCACTCTCTGGGTGAAGAAATTCCTCCTAATTTCTGTCCTAAATGGCTTACCCCGTATCCTTAGACTGTGACCCCTGGTTCTGGACTCCCCGACCATCAGGAACATCCTTCCTGCATCTAGTCTGTCCAGTCCTGTCAGAATTTTATAAGTTTCAATGAAATCCCCTCTCATTCTTGTAAACTCCAGCGAGTACAAGCCCAATTGTCCCAATCTCTCCTCATACGTCATTCCTGCCATCCCAGGTATCAGCCTGGTGAATCTTCGTTGAACTCTTTCCACGGCAAGAACATCCTTCCTCAGATAAGGCGACCAAAACTGCACACAATACTCAAGATGTGGTCTCACCAAGGTCCTGTACAACTGCAGCAAGACATCCTTGTTCCTGTACTCAAACCCTCTCGCTACGAAGGCCAACATACCATTTGCCTTCTTAACCGCCTGCTGCACCTGCATGCTTACCTTCAGCGACTGGTGCACAAGGACACCCAGGTCTCATTGCACTTCCTCTTCTCCCAATCTATTGCCATTCAGATAATAATCTGCCTTCCTGTTTTTGCCACCAAAGTGGATAACCTCACATTTATCCACGTTATATTGCATCTGCCATGCTTCTGCCCAATCACCCAACCTGTCCAAATCATCCTGTAGTTTCTCGGCATCCTCCTCACAGCACACACGCCCACCCAGCTTTGTGTCGTCTGCAAATTTGGAGATATTACATCTAGTTCCCTTGCCTAGATCATTAATATATATTGTGAATAGCTGGGGTCCAAGGACCAATCCCTGCGGTACCCCACTAGTCACTGCCTGCCACTCGGAAAAAGACCCGTTTATTCCAACTCTTTGCTGTCTCTCTGCCAACCAGTTCTCTATCCAAGTCAATACCTTGCCCCCAATCCCAGGTGCCTTAACTTTACACACTAATCTCTTATGCGGGACCTTATCGAAAGCCTTCTGAAAGTCCAAATACACAACATCCACTGGTTCTCCCTTATCTATTTTACTAGTTACATCCTCAACAATGAAGCAACAAAAAGACCTACACAGGCGGCCAGGGACCTACCTTCCGTCAGCCTGCAATAAAACTCTTCCCCACAGCCGCTGACTAATGGCGGCCGCAGCACCCACAATTCCCGCGCCCGAGAAACCGCTCTATGCAACGCGCCGATTTCCCCGCTGAGAGTGCGCATGCTCCCCAGGGCCGTGGGCCATTCTGGGAGCCTGGCTGTCATCCTTTGTCCCGAGTCAGACTCAGTGGTACCAGCTGAAGAAACCGGGAAGCGGCGGCTCGGATCGGAGAGGCGCTGCACCCTGGGTTCCCTGGTGCCGGGGCCCTGGCCGCACGTCCGCACCGCACTTTATGAAGGATGTGAAGGCCTCAGAAAGGGTGCAGAAAAGATTTACAAGAATGGTTCCAGGTATGAGGGACTTCAGTTGGGTGGATAGACTGGAGAAGCTGGGGTTGTTCTCCTTAGAGCAGAGAAGTTGAGAGGAGATTTGATAGAGGTGTTCAAAATCACGAGGGGTCAGGACAGAGTAGAGAGAGAGAAACTGTTCCCATTGGCGGAAGGGTTGAGAACCAGAGGACACAGATTTAAGGTGATTGGCAGAAGAACCAAAGGCGACATGAGGAAAAACTTTTTACGCAGCGAGTGGTTAGGATGTGGAATGCACTGCCTGAAAGGCTGGTGGAGGCAGATTCAATCATGGCTTTCAAAAGAGAATTGGATAAGTACCTGAAGTAAAGAAATTTGCAGGGTTACGGGGAAAGGGCGGGGAGTGGGACTAGCTGAAGTGGTCTTGCAGAGAGCCGGCACGGGCTCGACGGGCTGAATGGCCTCCTTCTGTGCTGTAACCATTCTAGGATTCTATAAAATATTAGAGTTTGTTCCACAGAAGCACGAAGTTTATCTGCTTTTATTGATGAATTTAAAAAGTCTCTATTAAAACCTGAGCCAGTGTATTGTGAGCCAAAGAGCCTTGTGTCCAATGAGGGGAATAAAGGCCCACAGCCTCCCCTGGCCCCGGGCCCTGAACAAGGGACTGGAGAAACTCGCTGCCCTGCGGATCAGACAATCAGACGGCGCTAGCCCCGCCCCTTGGGCTCCCCGATTGGTTGGAGGACCCGCCGCCGGCTCGCTCCTCCAGCCCCGCCCGCTCCCTATTGGTCAGAAGCTCCCATCAATCAGGCCCTGGGCCCAGGTCACGTGTCCCCGAGGAGCTCACGTGCTCCGTCCAACTGACGCCGCTCGGTCCGGGGCCTCGCGGACTCTCAGGTTTTTCTGTTTCGCTTTATTCTCTGCCGCTCCACCCCTCCCCCACCACCCCGCGCGATTCTCCACCCAATCGGAGCGGAGAAAACTCACTTTGCGCCACCGATCGCGACTCTGGACCCGACACCAAGGCCTTTCCCCGGAATGGCCCGCGCCGACTCCATCCGGCAGGATCTGAGTGTGCAGACGCAGCTCCGAGTGGGGGAGGGGGTTGGTGTCCTCTGGGCATGCGCGGTTGTTGCCCTTGGTGACCGGGAGAGGTCGCTGTGCCGGACTCGGTCCAAACTGCCGCTCCCTGTGCGCATGCGCGGACTATCGTCTGTCAATCAACCATCAGCCAGAATAGGTCCCTGGTGAGACCAGTGAAGAAAGAAAGACTTGCATTTCTATAGCGCCTTTCACCACCACCGGACGTCCCAAAGTGCTTTACAGCCAATGAAGTACTTTTGAAGTGTAGTCACTGTTGTAATGTAGGAAATGCGGCAGTCAAATAGCGCACAGCAAGCTTCCACAAACAGCAATGTGATAATGACCAGATAATCTATCTTTTTGTTAAATCTGTTTCTCTCTCTACGGATGTTGCCTGGCCTGCTGAGTGTTTCCAGCATTTCCTGTTGTTATTTCAGATTTCCAGCTTCCGCAGTATTTTGCTATTATCCTTTTGTTACATTGATTGAGGGATAAACATTGACGAGGACACCTGGGATATTTCCCCTGCTCTTTCCCACATTACAACAGTGACTACACCTCAAAAGTACTTCATTGGCTGTAAAGCACTTCAAGACGTCTGCTGGTCATGAAAGCACGATATAAATGCAAGTCTTTCTTTCTCAAAATAGTGTCATGGGATCTTTTACATCCACCTGAGAGAGCAGACAGGGCCTCAGTTTAATGTCTCATCCGAAAGACGCCACCTCTGACAGTGCCTCAGTACTGCACTGGAGTGTCAGCCTGAATTTTTGTGCTCAAGTCTCTGGAGTGGGACTTGAACCCACAACCTTATGCCTCAGAGGCAAGAGTGCTACCATAGAGTCATAGATTTATACAGCACAGAAAGGGGCCCTTCGGCCCATCATGTCCGCGCCGGCCATCAAGCCCTGTCTATTCTAATCCCATTTTCCAGCACTTGGTCCATAGCCTTGTATGCTGTGGCGTTTCAAGTGCTCATCTAAATGCTTCTTGAATGTTGAGGGTTCCTGCCTCTACCACCCTTTCAGGCAGTGAGTTCCAGATTCCAACCACCCTCTGGGTGAAAAAGCTTTTCCTCAAATACCCTCTAAACCTCCTGCCCCTTAACTTGAAACTATGACCCCTGGTTATTGACCCCTCTACTAAGAGGAAAAGTTCCTTTCTATCTACCCTATCTATGCCCCTTATAATTTTGTACACCTCAACCTGGTCCCCCCTCAGCCTTCTCTGCTCTAAGGAAAACAACCCCAGCCTGTCCAGTCTCTCTTCATAGCTGAAGCGCTCCATCCCAGGTAACACCCTGGTGAATCTCCTCTGCACCCTCTCCAATGCAATCACTTCCTTCCTATAGTGTGGCAACCAGAACTGCACACAGTATTCCAGCTGTGGCCTAACTAGCATTTTGTACAGCTCCATCATAACCTCCCTGCTCTGATATTCTATGCCTCAGCTAATGAAGGCAAGTACCCCATATGCCCTTTTAACCACCTTATCTAGCTGTCCTGCTGCCCTCAGGGATCTATGTACATGCACACCAAGGTCCCTCTGGTCCTCTGTCCTTCCTAGGGTTCTGCCATTCATTGTGTATTCCCTTGTTAGTCCTCCCAAAATGCATCACCTCACACTTTTCAGGGTTAAATTCCATTTGCCACTGTTGTGCCCATCTAACCAACCCGGCTATATTCTCCTGTAGCCTGAGGCTTCCCTCCTTGCCACTCCACCAATTTTCATGTCATCTGTGAACTTACTGATCATACCTTCTACATTCATATCTAAATCATTGATGTACACTACAAACAGCAAAGGACCCAGACCCTGTGGTACACCACTGGACACAGGCTTCCAGTCACAAAAACAACCTTCGACCATCACCCTCTGCCTCCTGCCACTAAGCCAATTTTGGATCCAATGTGCCAAATTGCCCTGGATCCCATGGGCTCTTACCTTCTTGACCAGTCTCCCATGTGGGACTTTGTCAAAAGCCTTACTGAAGTCCATGTAGACTACATCAACTGGACTGCCCTCATCCACACACCTAGTCACACCATCGAAAAATTCAATCAAATTGGTTAGACATGATCTCCCCCTGACAAAACCATGCTGACTATCCTTGATTAATCCTTGCCTCTCCAAGTGGAGACTAATTCTGTCCCTCAGAAGTTTTTCCAATAATTTCCTTACCACTGATGTTCGTCTCACTGGCCTGTAATTCCCTGGTTTATCCCTACTACTACCCTTCTTGAATAATGGTACTCCGGTAGCTGTTCTCCAGTCCTCTGGCACCTCCCCTGTGGCCAGAGAGGTTCTGAAAATTTGTGTCAGAGCCCCTGCAATCTCCTCCCTTGCCTCACACAGCAGCCTGGGATACATCTCGTCTGGGCCTGGGGGTTTATCCACTTTTAAGCCCGCTAAAACCACTAGTACCTCCTCCCTCTCAATACTAATTTGTTCAAGTATATCACAATCCCCCTGCCTGATTTCTATGCCTGCATCGTCCTTCTCCATAGTGAACACAGATGCAAAATATTAATTTAAAACCTCACCTACATCTTCTGGCTCTACACACAGATTGCCACTTTGGTCCCTAATGGGCTCTACTCTTTCCCTGGTTATCCTCTTGCCCTTAATATACTAATAAAACACCGTGGGATTTTCCTTTATTTTGCCTGCCAGTGTTTTTTCATGACCCCTCTTCATTCTCCTAATTTCTTTTTTAAGCACCCCCCTGCACTTTCTATACTCCTCTAGGGCTTCCTCTGTTTATAGTCCTTTGTATCTGCCAAAAGCCTCCCTTTGTTTCCTAAACCATTCTTGTATGTCCCTTGACATCCAGGGTTCCCTGGGCTTGTTGGTCCCACCCTTGACCTTTACGGGAACATGTTGGCGTTGTACTCTCTCTATTTCCTTTCTGAAAGACTCCCACTGCTCTGATGTGGATTTTCCTACAAGTAACTGATCCCAGTCCACTTTGGCCAGATCCTGCCTTATCATATTAAAATCGACCTTCCCCCAATTTAGAACCTTTATTTCTGGTCCATCTTTGTCCTTTTCCATAACTACTTTAAATCTCACCGAATTATGGTCACTGTCACCAAAATGCTTTCCTACTAATGCTTCTACCACATGCCCTGCTACATTCTCTCTAATTAAGTCCAGTACCGCCCCCTCTCTTGTAGGACTTTCTACATGTTGGCTGAAAATGCTCTCCTGGATGCACTGTAAGAATTCCACACCCCCTAAGCCTTTCACACTCTGACTATCCCAGTTAATATTGGAGAAGTTGAAATCCCCAACAATTATGACTCTATTATTTCTACACTTCTCTGAGATTTGCCTACATATCTGTTCCTCTATCTCCCCCTTACTGTTTGGGGGCCTATAGTACACTCCCAGCAAAGTGCTTGCCCCCGTTTTGTCTTTAAGTTCTACCCATATGACCTCATTAGAGGAACCTGCTAAGGTATCATCCCTCCTTACAGCAGAAATTGACTCCTTGATTAATATTGCTAACCTGATTTTTGGTCAACTCTTGGAGAATTCACCTTTAATAAATCTCCGGGAGAAGGAGTCACTTCACTTGTACTGGTTCTTGGGGCCTGATCAACTTCCCCAGGAGCAGGGCCTTGACCCTGACTTTATTCATTTGTACTGGTTCCTGGGGCCTGATCACCTTCCCCAGGAGCAGGGCCTTGATTCTGCGGGTGTTTTATTGCACCGCTTGGTTTACTTGAGAAGAGCCCCATCAGGACGAGGGCGGGAGGGTCCGGGGGCGAGGGCGGGAGGGTCCGGGGGCGAGGGCGGGAGGGTCCGGGGGCGAGGGCGGGAGGGTCCGGGGGCGAGGGCGGGAGGGTCCGGGGGCGAGCGCGGGAGGGTCCGGGGGCGAGCGCGGGAGGGTCCGGGGGCGAGCGCGGGAGGGTCCGGGGGCGAGCGCGGGAGGGTCCGGGGGCGAGCGCGGGAGGGTCCGGGGGCGAGCGCGGGAGGGTCCGGGGGCGAGCGCGGGAGGGTCGGGGGGGTGAGTGCGGGAGGGTCGGGGGGGTGAGTGCGGGAGGGTCGGGGGGGTGAGTACCTGAGTCAATGGGACTCTCTGACCTTTCTCCCCAATCCATCTCCAGGACCAGTGTGTATCTGAGTCAATGGGACTCTCTCTGACCTTTCTCCCCAGTCCATCTCCAGGACCAGTGTGTATCTGAGTCAATGGGACTCTCTGACCTTTCTCCCCAGTCCATCTCCAGGACCAGTGTGTATCTGAGTCAATGAGACACTCTCTGAACTTTTTCCCCAGTCCATCTCCAGGAAAATTGGTGGGGTGGTAAATAGCGAGGAGAGTAGACTCAGTCTGCAGGATGATATAGATGGGTTGGTCAGATGGGCGGAACAGTGGGAAATGGAATTTAACCCTGAAATGTGTGAGGTGATGCATTTTGGAGGGAGAAACAAGGCAAGGGAATACACAATGAATGGTAAGACCCTAGGAAAGACAGAGGATCAGAGGGACCTTGGTGTGCATGTACATAGATCCCTGAAGGCAGCAGAACAGGTGGTTAAAAAGGCGTATGGGATACTTGCCTTCATTAGCCGAGGCATAGAATATAAGAGCAGGGAGGTTATGACGGAGCTGTACAAAACACTGGTTAAGCCACAGCTGGAATACGGTGTACAGTTCTGATCGCCACACTATAGGAAGGATGTGATTGCTTTGGAGACGGTGCAGAGGAGATTCACCAGGATGTTACCTGGGCTGGAATGCTTCAGCTATGAAGAAAGACTGGACAGGCTGGGGTTGTTTTCCTTGGAGCAGAGAAGGCTGAGAGGGGACCTGATTGAGGTGCACAAAATTATAAGGGGCATAGATAGGGTAGATAGAAAGGAACTTTTTCCCTTAGTAGAGGGGTCAATAACAAGGGGGAATAGATTCAAGGTAAGGGGCAGGAGGTTTATAGGGGATTTGAGGAAGAACTTTTCACCCAGAGGGTGGTTGGAATCTGGAACTCACTGCCTGAAAGGGTGGTAGAGGCAGGAACTCTCACAACATTCAAGAAGCATTTGGATGAGCACTTGAAATGCCATAGCATACAAGGCTACGGACCAAATGCTGGAAAATGGGATTAGATTAGACAGGGCATGATGGCCGGCGCGGACGCGATGGGCCTCTTTCTGTGCTGTATAACTCTATGACCAGTGTGTATCGGAGTCAATGAGACTCTCTCTGACCTTTCTCCCCAGTCCATCTCCAGGACCAGTGTGTATCTGAGTCAATGGGACTCTCTCTGACCTTTCTCCCCAGTCCATCTCCAGGACCAATGTGTATCTTAGTCAATGAGACCCTCTCTTACCTTTTTCCCCCAGTCGATCTCTGGAAGCTCTTTGAATCGGAAGGGTTCTCTCTGGTTGGTACTCACAATCCTGTGTTGGTTCACCTGCTGGTGTTCCTCAGTCTACAATCCCTGTTTACTTTGAGCTGAGCACCTTCCTCAATCACACCATCATTCACCGGGACATCTAATTGTGGCAAAGCAGAAAATAAGAACAATATTGAAAGCGTGAAATAATGTAATGTAGACTTTTAATCTGCTTACTAATAATTCAATTTCAAGGCCGAGTATTTGTTTGATTTTGTCCCTTTCCTCAGATCCCCAGTTCGAGGGCTGTGTGCTTAGTTTGGAGATTTTCCTCACTGTAAATTTCCGGCCTTCTGAGACTCCCCCATTTTCACTGCTCTGGGCGGAAATGCGCCATTTTCTGTGCGGAGTTACTAACCGGAGCGGTGACCCTGTGACCTTCCCTCGCTGTGATCTAAACTCGGGGCTGAGCAGCCGCTGTCGGGCCGGGTGCTGAATGGAGCCGAATTCCCACAGGCACAGAAGGGCCCTGTAACCCGGGCAACCAGCCTGTTACTGACCGCCCGGCCCAGCACACAGCAAACCCATGATCAGCAGGGGAGCGGCACTGCGCCTGCGCGGGAGGGCAGTGGAGCGGCACTGCGCCTGCGCGGGAGAGAGAAAGTGAGCGGCACTGCGCCTGCGCCGGAGTGAGAGAAAGGAAGCGGCACTGCGGCTGCGCGGGGGGCGAGGGCGCGGCACTGCGCCTGTGCGGGAGAGAGAACGGGAGCGGCACTGCGCCTGCGCGGGAGAGGGAACGGGAGCGGCACTGCGCCTGCGCCGGAGTGCAAGGAGCGGCACTGCGCATGCGCGGGAGAGCGATGTCGCACGAACGCATCACTATCGCTCCCAGTGGTGGGAGGACTACATCGGAGCATATTGTCAGGAGGCGGCCATTCAGCCCCTCCAGCCTGTTCCACCAGCCAATTCCATTCACTCCACCTGATTTCAAGAAAGGGTTGAGCATACTGGATACAGCAAACACCTGACAACACCCCGAACTAGCCGCGCCTCTAGCCAAGCTGTTCCAGTACAGCTACAACACTGGCATCTATCCGACAATGTGGAAAACTGCCCAGGTATGTCCTGTCCACAAAAAGCAGGACAAATCCGACCCGGCCAATTACCGTCCCATCAGTCTACTCTCAATCATCAGCAAAGTGATCGAAGGTGTCGTCGACAGTGCTATCAAGCGGCACTTACTCAGCAATAACCTGCTAACTGATGCCCAGTTTGGGTTCCGCCAGGGCCACTCAGCTCCTGACCTCATTACAGCCTTGGTCCAAACATGGACAAAAGAGTTGAACTCAAGAGGTGAGGTGAGAGTGACTGCCCTTGACATCAAGGCAGCATTTGACCAAGTATGGCATCAAGGAGCCCTAGCAAAACTGAAGTCAATGGGAATCAAGGGGAAAACTCTCCATTGGTTGGCATCATACCTAGCACAAAGGAAGTTGGCTGTGGTTGTTGGACGTCATTCATCTCAATCACATGACATCACTGCAGGAGTTCCTCAGGGCAGTGTCCTAGGCCCAACCATCTTCAGCTGTTTCATCAATGACCTTCCCTCCATCATAAGGTCAGAAATGGGGATGTTTGCTGATGATTGCACACTGTTCAGCACCATTCAAGACTCGTCAGATACTGATGCAGTCCATGTCCATATGCAGCAAGACTTGTACAACATTCAGACTTCGGCTGACAAGTGGCAAGTAACATTTGCACCACACAAGTGCCAGGCAATGACCATCTCCAACAAGCGAGACTCTAACCATCTCCCCTTGACATTCAATGGCATTACCATCGCTGAATCCCCCACTATCAACATCCTGGGGGTTACCATTGATCAGAAACTGAACTGGACCAGCCATATAAAGACTGTGGCTACAAGAGCAGGCCAGAGGCTGGGAATTCTGCGGCGAGTGTCTCACCTCCTGACTCCCCAAAGCCTTTCCACCATCTACAAGGCACAAGTCAGGAGTGTGATGGAATACTCTCCACTTGCCTGGATGAGTGCAGCTCCAACAACACTCAAGAAGCTCGACACCATTCAGGATAAAGCAGCCCGCTTGATTGGCACTCCATCCAGCACCTTCAACATTCACTCCTTCCACCACCGGCGCACCGTGGCTGCAGTGTGTACCATCTACAAGATGCACTGCAGCAATGCACCAAAGCTCCTTCAACAGCACCTTCCAAACCCGCGACCTCCACCACTTAGAAGGACAAGGGCAGCAGACGCATGGGAATATCACCGCCTACAAGTTCCCCTCCAAGCCACACACCATCCTGACTTGGACCTGCATCGCCGGTCCTTCACTGTCGCTGGGCCAAAATCCTGGAACTCCCTTCCTAACAGCATTGTGGGTGTACCTACACCATATGGACTGCAGCGGTTCAAGAAGGCGGCTCACCACCATCTTCTCAAGGGCAATTAGGGATGGGCACTAAATGCAGGCCTAGCCAGCCAGCGACGCCCACATCCCATCAATGAATAAACATTTTTTTTTAATTAGCAGGGAAAAATATGTCTGGATCAATGTGTTTAATTCTCCCTATGGAATTATTGCCCCGATAAGAAATGGTGATCCCATCAAACGCTCATTCTCGGTTTTTAACATTCGTTTATTTTCGGCTCTCCCAACAGTGTGTTCAAAGATGGCTGCTCTCAGGTTAAGATTCTGTTAGTTTTGCTTTTCTCTGAAGCCAGTCTCTCTCTATATTGAATAACTGATCTGATTTTCTGCTTATTGCAATCTCCCTGCAGTGTTTGTGGATCTAGATCTCTACATGATCGACAAAGTGTCTTGTTTATAACCAAAAATGGCTGAGGATCATTTCTGATCAGGAAACTCCCTGCTTAATTGCAGAGATTTAACATATTAAATTAATTCTGGGCTATCTGTGCTCCATAGGACAGAACAGGAACCAGCCCTTTCCTAGAAAGTGTGGGTGGCTCTGAAAAGCGCCTTTGGGTTATTAGATTGAATCTTCTTTTCCTCAACCATTTTCAAACTCGATTTCAAACACAAAGTGATGCAAAGCCGCTCCGCGCTCGGAATATATAGGCAACCCCAAAGCCCTATGCTAATGACGGATTGGTGAAGGCAATGATTGTGAATGGCTGGTTAGGAATTATGTCAATTTTCATTATTCTGCATCTTTCTGATTGGCTTTTTCATCTATCCAATCAGATTGTGTGTTTGCCACCAGCACGTCCTCTGCAGTCAGTAAGGTCATCCCAAGAGCAGAGGGAGAATCATCTGCCCACTCACCGATTCCCAGACCATTATATGCAATGCCCCAAGCACACCTTCTCAGACGGGACAACAACTTAGATGTACTCCGCTGCTGCGGCAGTGAAGCTAGAACTGGGAGTCCATCTGTGAAAAAAGAGGGAGAGAGTGTTCAAACTGACCCCGTTCTGGTCTCTATAAGAACTCCCATTCTGGGTTGTTACACTGCAGAAAATCTCAATTAATAAACGGATTGACTCCCAAATGGAATTTAAAAAATTGGAAAGGCCTTGACAAGAGTACAAGATGATTGAAATCAGTGTCTCGTCCCTTAAACAAGCTTTTAATTCGTCGGCAGGCGCTGTAGACGAACGGGACTGAGAGCAAAGGGAAAGAGCGACCACGACCGTGTTTGTAGTTCTTATCAGTCGAGCCCAGAGGAAACGGCATCCGCTGGGGGAGCGGTGCTCGCAGGGGCCCTTCCCATGGGTTTAAAAAGTGTGGGGGAGGCCGAGGCGAGGGTTGTATTTTAGCGCAAGATCAGTCTTCTTTTTAGCACACTTAAATCAGCCAAAATGTGATCGTTTCACAAATCACTTTTATCATTCATTCAATGGGCCTCATGGAGATGATGTTAATTATCATCCGAATTACTGATAAACCGAGTGTGTGACCCGTAGGCTGGAGTGAGAGTTCCTGAACAGGTTCACACATTCCGTCAGTTGAGATTTTATTTTCACCCACAGGGTGGTGGGGGTCAGGAACTATTTGCCTGAATGGGTTGTAGAGGCAGAAACCCTCATCGCTTTTTAAAAAGTTCATGGTCATATCCAAGCAGTGCCGTAAACTGCAAGGCTGCGGACTAAGAGCTGTAAAGTGGGATTTGGCTTTATAGATTGTTTATGGCCGACACAGACACGATGGGCCGAATGGCCTCCTGCTATACTATACATCGCAGAGACAGAGAGCTATAAAGACACACTCACATACTAGACCCTAACAAATACACAGTAACTCTCAGTCAGATCCCAGAAAGTGACAGATATAGAGTAAAATCAACAACCACATAAATCCCAGAGCAGAAACTGACAGGTACTGAAATGCCGCTACCGACAAGGCTATGGCCGGCAGAGACGAAGGGTCGAATAGCCTCCTTCACTGCCGTAAATGTCTACGATTCAACAACTGAAGGCCATTCGACCCATCGTGCGTATGCTGATTTAAAACACCTCCACACCTAAATTTGATCTTGGAATTAAATATAGATCTTCACCGATCACAATGTAAATCATCAATCTATCCCCGCTCCCAGGTCACTGCTCCCTCTGTGAGGTGTTGGTTGGCTCTTAAAAGAGCCTTTGTGTTGTGTTTGGTTGAAAGGGTCGAGTTGTTCAGCCGCCGAATCCACAGAGAGTGCGGCCCTGCCGTTTCAGAGCGTACACCACATCCATGGCAGTGACCGTCTTGCGCTTGGCGTGCTCAGTGTAGGTGACCGCATCCCTGATCACATTCTCCAGGAAAACCTTCAGCACCCCGCGGGTCTCCTCGTAGATCAGCCCCAAGGTCCGCTTGACACCGCCATGGCGAGCCAGGCGGCGGATGGCTGGTTTGGTGACGCCCTGGATGTTGTCACGGATCACTTTACGGTGCCGCTTGGCTCCGCCTTTGCCCAGTCCTTTGCCTCATTTACCTCGTCCAGTCATGATGATTCCTCACTGAAATCATCGCTGAATGAGATTCCCTCGCCTTACAACATTACTTATGCAGCTTGAGCGGACCTGGCTGAGAAAGGCAGACTGTACGTGAGGCGGAAGTGAGGGGATTGAAAGAGAGGGAGCAGAGAGAGCGGGAAGGTAGAAGACAGATTCAGAGTGAGAGAGAAAGGGCTCTGAGCTACCAGCAACCTCTCCACGTTGACGTTACAATCCTCTGTAAAAATCTTCACAAACGCTAAATACACATTCAGAGAAATCCTGATAATCAAGGATTTCTATAAAAACAATAAACGCTGTATATAATTAAAATTCAACAAATGGGGCATGCTGCCCTTCAAATCGATTGCAGAATCGTTACAGCACAGTAGGAGGCAATTCGGCCCATCGAGCCCGTGTCGGCTCTCTGTAAGAACACTTCAGCTAATCCCACACACCTGCCCTTTCTCCGTAGCCCTGCATTTTTCCCCTACAGGTACTTATCCAATTCTCTGTTGAACGCTACGATTGAGTCCGCCTCCACCTCCCTCTCAGTCAGTTCATTCCAGACCCTGACCACTCGCTTCCCAGAAAAGCAACAGGCGGACAATATAATTAAAATTCTTTAAAAGAGGCACTCTGCACTTCAAATCTATTACAGATTCATTACAGCACATTGGCGGCCATTCGGCCCGTCTCATATCCGAGTCTCATCCCGGAAACAAGCTTTTAATTCCTCGGCAGGTGCTGGAAATAGACGCAGAGTCTGAGTGCAAAGGGAAATAAAGACCACAGACCGTGTTTGTAGTTTACTGGACAGGAAATTCAACAGCGGCGCTAAGGTCGATCGGGTCAGTGAAACTGCTTATCTGAGAATTCAAACCTAAATCTACAGCTAGAACTTCAAAAGTTCTCAAACACACTTGTTCAGTAAATAATTACAGTAAATTGAGTCTAAAGGGAGATGTGATTGTGCAGCTCTTTCAGAGAGATTGTGGGTAGCTCTTCAAAGAGCCGTTGTGTTTTGGGTTTGTTCTTTCAGGACAGCGTGGAGTTTTACTTGGAGCTGGTGTATTTGGTCACCGCCTTTGTCCCTTCCGACACTGCGTGCTTGGCCAGCTCCCCGGGCAGCAGCAGGCGCACGGCGGTCTGGAACTCCCGGGAGCTGATGGTGAGCCGCTTGTTGTAATGGGCCAGGCGGGAAGCCTCACCCGCGTTGCGCTCGAAAATATCGTTCACAAACGAGTTCATGATGCTCACGGCATTGGAGGAGATGCCGGTGTTGGGGTGAACCTGCTTCATCACTTTGTAGATGTAGATGGAGTAACTCTCCTTCCTCGACCTTCTGCGCTTCTTGCCGCCCTTCACTGCCGGTTTAGTGACGGTTTTCTCGGCGCCCTTCTTGGCCACTGTTTTCTTTTCCTCAACCATTCTCAAACTCGATTTCAACACAAAATGACGCAAATCCCGCTCCACGCTCAGAATAAATAGACTGCCCCACAGCCCTATGCTAATGAGGGATGGGTGAAGGCAATGATTGTGATTGGCTGGTTAACCAATAGGAATCATTCACTCTCTGATTCCTCATTTGCATACGGCTAGCTATTAAATAGCGCGTCCGGGAGACTTTCTCCATCACAACCCCTCGCGTCCATTCACCAGGCCTGAAGCGGCGTCCAGGGGCATCGCCCCGAAAAAGGGGCCGAAGAAAGCGGCCACCAAGAAACGGGCCAAAGGCGACAAGAAGCCCAGGAAGACCAGGAAGCAGAGTTACAGCATCTACATCTACAAGGTGCTGAAGCAGGTCCACCCCGACCCGACACCGGCATCTCCTCCAAGGCCATGAGTGTCATGAACTCGTTCGTCACCGACCTCTTCGAGTGCATCGCCTGCGAGGCCTCCCGCCTGATCCGTTACACCAAACGCCAGACCATCTCCTCCCGGGAGATCCAGACCGCCGTCCGCCTCCTGCTGCCCGGGGAACTGGCCAAGCACGCCGTCTCGGAGGGGACGAAAGCTGTCACCAAATACATCAGCTGCAAATAAAGCCTCTCGTTCCTCCCACCTTAAAAACTCAACCCAAAGGCTCTTTTCAGAGCCACTCACCAGATCCAGAAGGGACTATTTATTTTCATTTGACTAATGACATTTGAAATATGGACAGCATAAAGAATGAAACTCTTTTAAAAAATGTTTTATCATCCTTTCTTTATTTAACCCTCACTTTCATTTTTTTGTCGTATGTTCAGATTTTGCTGGTGTGTTTTTGTAATACAGTATATCGTTAATTTAAAATAGATTGAAATTTAACAAATATATAACAAAATGATGCATTGTCACTGCCCTGTTTTGTACAAAGCACTCATTTATAAGCGGGTCGCTGAAAAGCTAAAGTGAAATTAAATCTGTCAATTCAGGAACCAGTAATTTTAAAGGATCAATTTGCCATAATTCACAATTTAATAATGAATTATTCAGTCTCACAGATGCCATTTTAATGATTATTCAGTCCCACAGACGCTATAATTTTAATTAAAATGATTATTCAGTCCCACAGATGACAATCTTTAGCAGTAATGATTATTATTTAGTCTCACAAATGCCATAGTTTTAATTATTATTCAGTCCCAGATACCATAATTTTAACGATTATTATTCAACCCCACAGATGCAATAATTTAAACAATAATGATTATTATTCAATCCCACAGATGCAATAATTTTAACAATAATGATTGTTATTCAATCCCACAGATGCAATAATTTAAACAATAATGATTATTATTCAAATCCACAGATGCAATAATTTAAACAATAACGATTATTATTCAATCCCACAGATGCAATGATTTTAACAATAATGATTATTATTCAGTCCCACAGATGCAATGATTTTAATAACTGGTTAATATTCAGTCCCACAGAGGGCCATCAGTTTAACAATAACGAGTCTGATTCACAGACGAGCTCTTATTCTATAAGCCGCCTTTTTCGTTGCTGTCCGAGGTTGGAGCGGATTGAAAAACGCGCCAATCAGAGGCGGAGATTTGTCGGGTTTTCAGCCATTCAGAAGGCGCGGCTGGGCTGGGCGGGGCCGGCGGCTGCTATAAAAGCCGCGGCCCGGAGCGGGGAGGAGCAGTTGGAGAACAGAGTTAGAGAGGAGTCCGCCCCCCCCCCCCCGGGGGAAGGACAGCCGCCGCCCGCCCGCCCGGGGAGAAGGGACAGCAGTCGGCCGGCACCTTGGGCAACAAGGGCTCGCGGGTGGGCGGGGCTATGACCTCACCCGCGCGCTGAGGCGGTTGAACAGCCGATCAGGAGCCACGTGACCTCGGCGCTGGCGGCGGCCTTTTAACACAGTGGGCGGGGCCCCGAGGCGTTGCGGGCTGCGATTGAGGAGCGCAGCTGTCAATCTACGAGTCGCAGCCAATAGACTAAACGGACTCAGTGAGGGACTTTAAGCGCGGGCTGCGTGGCCACAGTGCGCATGCTCGGTGCTGCTCGCAGTTCCCGGATGAGGCTCCGGTTTGAGGAAGGAGATAAAATGGCGGCGGGACTGAGGAGCGGCGGATGGTGCGGTGAGTGTTGATCAGAGAATCTCCGATATTTAAAGCAAAGGGGGGCGGGGGAAGGGAGCGGGGGGGGCCGATTGCGCGCGCAGCAGGAGCTGAGACGCGGCGTCTCTCTCTGGCTCGGCCGGCGGGCCTGGTTGACAGGGTAACCGTGACGCTGACCAAGCCCCGCCCCCCGGCCGAGCCAGAGAGACGCCGCGTCTCAGCTGCTCCTGCTGCGCGTGCCCCCCCACGAGGGTCGCGGCCCCCCCCAGGTGAAAACCGCCGATTGCGGCTGTGCGAGAGGGCCGGGGGGGTGGGGCCGGTTGCCAGGGTGACGCTCAGCAAGCACCGCCCCCCGGCCGAGCCAGAGAGAGACGCCGCGTCTCAGCTCCTGCTGCGCGCGCACCCTAGCGGCGCTGGGCTGAGGCTCGGCCCTCCAGCCTTCGAGTGGGGCCGGGAGGTGCCTAGCTCGGGCGTGGGTGCGGAGGAGACGCCGAGGCTTCTAGGCCTACCTGGAAAAACGGGGAAAGGTAGGAAAATTAATGAGATTAGATAAGTTAATTACTTTCTAAATCATTTTTTTTTAAAACAATATGTGTTTCAAAAGCAACGTTTTTTTTTAAGACGCAGAAAGCGGGAAAAAGAAAGGAAAAGTTTGGAATCAAGATGGCGGCGACTCACCTCGGTTCAGAACGATAAGGCCCGCCCACACATGCACCGATTGACCCGGCCGCACGCGGCAGCAAGCCGCCGTACGATTGTTCGACCTCAAGGTCACTCTGTCGCTAATGAGCGGATAATGAGATGCTAATGAGCGGAACGTTGAAGGTTTTTGGGATACCGCGGGCGCGATTTTAGCCCAGCCGAAACGTAAATACGCTTAAAACCGTCTCGGAAGCGTAAGCTTTCTTTGGAGGTAACGCGCGCGTAGGTACGCCCTGTAACTTTCGAGCGCATAGCCCGACAGACGCACAGGCGATGACAGACAGAATGACAGACAGACAGATGTACTGATTTATATATATAGATATAGAACGATAGATATATATATATATAATTATATTAATCAAGAAAAGCAGTGGTCCTAGTACCGACCCCTGGGGAACACCACTGTATACCTTCGTCCAGTCTGAAAAACAACCGTTCACCACTACTCTCTGTTTCCTGTCACTTTGCCAATTTCGTATCCATGCTGCCACTGTCCCTATTATTCCATGGGCATCAACTTTGCTGGTAAGCCTAGTATGTGGCTCTTTGTCGAACGCCTTTTGGAAATCCATGTACACCACGTTAACCGCATTGCCCTCATCAACCCCCTCTGTTACCTCCTCAAAAAACTCAATCAGAATCAGAGCGGCCTGGTGGACGTGCGGCCAGGGCTCCGGCACCAGGAAACCCATGGTGCAGCGCCTCCCCCATCCGAGCCGCCGCTTCCCAGTTTCTTCAGCCGGTTCCACCAAGTCCGACTCGGGACAAATGACAGGAGCCAGGCTCCCAGAATGGCCCGGGGAGCATACGCACTCTCAGCGGGGAAATCAGCGCGTTGGATAGAGCGGTTTCTGGGGGACGGGGGATTGTGGGTGCTGCAGCCGCCATTAGTCAGCAGCTGTGGGGAAGAGTTTTATTGCAGGCTGACGGAAGGTAGGCCCCTGGCCGCCTGTGTCGGTCTTTTTGTTGCTTCAGTTTGAGCTGGAGTGGAGATGGAGGAGAAGCTGCTGGGTTTAACCCCCAGTACTTCTGAGCCCAGGAGGACCCAACAATTTCCAATGTGAGACTGTCAAGGGAGGTGGATTCTGGTGGAGATTAGGTTGTTAAACAGACACTGTCCCTACAATGTAAAAGAGTATTGTTTTAGGAACAATATTTCTGTAGAGGTTTTTAATCCATTTTACATATACAGATTTGTTTTAATTCATTCTTGGGATGTGGGTGTCGCTCGCAAGACCAGAATATGTTGCCAATCCCCATCTTCCCGTTGAGAAGGTGATGGTGGGCCGCCTTCTTGATCCGCTGCAGTCTGTGTGGTGAAGGTACTCCCACAATGCTGTTGTGTAAGGAGTTCCAGGATTTTCACCCAGTGATGATGTAGCAACAGCGATATATGTCCAAGTCAGGATGGTGTGTGACTTGGAGAACTTGGAGGTGATGGTGCTCCCATGCACCTTCTGCCTTTGTCCTTCTAGGTGCTGGAGGTTGCGGGTTTTGGAGGTTCTGTCAATGTTCTGGTCGAGTTGCAGATGTATAAAGTCCGACTCCTTCGCCCCCTCCCACTCTCACCTCTCTCTCTCTCTCTCCTCCCATAGAGGCCAGAGGCCCAGACCAGGTGGCAGATTCCCTTCACTGAGGGACATTAGTGAACCAGTGGGATTTTATGGCAGCTTTCATGGTCACTTTTTTCTAGTGCTGGCCCCGCAAATGACCAGATTCATTGAGCTCAATTTCACAACCTGCCTCTTTAGTGGGTTCTCTCTCACGCTCCCTGTTTTAAATTCATTTTACAGGGTATTAGAAGGGGAGGATTTGCAGACGGGAAACTCAAACCACACATCACGTCAAGAGCTGACAGAGTCATTCGATTCATCAGGAACTGAATATCATCGGCCTTTGAATATGGAAGGAAGAAGCACTGTTCACAGCGGGGAGAAACCGTACACGTGTTCTGTGTGTGGACGAGGCTTCAGCCAATCATCTGGCCTATCGAGGCACAAGCACAGTCACACTGGGGAGAGGCCATTCACCTGCTCTGAGTGTGGGAAAGGATTCACTAATTCACCCAACCTTCAGACACATCAGCGAGTTCACACTGGAGAGAGGTCGTTCACCTGCTCTGACTGGGAAGGGATTCACTCAGTCATCTGACCTTCAGACACATCAGCGAGTTCACACTAGGGAGAGGCCGTTCACCTGCTCCGAGTGTGGGAAGGGATTCACTCAGTCATCCCACCTGCTGACACACCAGCGAGTTCACACTGGGGAGAGGCCGTTCACCTGCTCCGAGTGTGGGAAGGGATTCACTAATTCATCCAACCTGGTGACACACCAGCGAGTTCACACTGGGGAGAGACCTTTTAAATGCCTGGATTGTGGGAAGTGCTTCAAAGGTTCCGGGGAACTGAAACGCCATCAACGTGTTCACACTGGGGAGAGACCGTTCAGGTGCTCGCACTGCGGGACTGGGTTTAAGCAGTCATCTCAGCTCACTATACACCAGCGCACTCACACTGGGGAGAGACCGTTCAGGTGCTCTCAATGTGGGACTGGGTTCAGGCGATCATCTGAGCTCATTGTACACCAGCGCACTCACACTGGGGAGAGACCATTCAGGTGCTCTCACTGTGGGACTGGGTTTAGTCGATCATTTGAGCTCACTGTGCACCAGCGCACTCACACTGGGGAGAGACCGTTCAGGTGCTCTCACTGTGGGACTGGGTTCAGTCGATCAACTGAGCTCACTGTGCACCAGCGCACTCACACTGGGGAGAGGCCATTCACCTGCTCCGTGTGTGGGAAGGGATTCACTCGTTCATCCACCCTGCTGAGACACCGGCGAGTTCACACTGGGGAGAGGCCATTCACCTGCTCTGAGTGTGGGAAGGGATTCACTGAGTCATCCCACCTGCTGAGACACCAGCGAGTTCACACTGGGGAGAGACCGTTCACCTGCTCCGTGTGTGGGAAGGGATTCACTCAGTCATCTACCCTGCTGACACACCAGCGAGTTCACAAGTGACTGCAGGGGGTGGATTCTGTTGCTGCTGTTAATCACATCCAGGACTGAACCATGTTCATTCTGACAGGTGGGGATTGTTTCTGCTGATAAACTCCAGCCCAGTTCCTGGAGTTATTAATATTCTGGATAGATGTCAAATAAACCAGCTTTGTTTTAAATACATTATTGTAGATTTTCTTTCCCACCTGAGTGTTTAGCATCACCTAGCTGGAGCTCAGAAAGGACTATCTGGGGGAGGAGCGTATAGTGGGAACAGAACTCCAGCCTGGACACAGTCCTTCAGGGCCACACTTTCTTGCCTCTCTTCACTGACGGCAAAGTTGCCGTGCGGGTTAATCTCGAGGCATGTGAGAAACGTGCCCCAGCCGCTCTCTGCCATGGTTCAGAGCTCCTAGACATGGAACAGAAAGCTCCTTTAGGAATGTACCCCAGTGCTTTTTTTTTTTTTAATGGCCTTATTAACCTGTGTTGCTACTTTTTAGTGATTTGTGTATCTGTATCCCTGGATCCCTCTGCTCCTCCAGCCCATTTAGACACTTGGGGGGAAATTCGGTGGTGCCCCCCTTTGGGTCGCTAACGTCACCGGGGCTAATTTTAGCCCCCTGAAAAAGTTAGCGCCCCTGCGCATTAAATTCAGTGGAAGCGCCCCAAGCAGGAGGCGGGGTGCTACTGGAAGCGCTCCCCTCCCTTTTGGGGAGCTACCAGTGAATTTCCTGGAACTTCGTGTAACAGCGCCATGCCCGTCGGCACATAGCACCGCGTCATAGCAGACCTCCCTCCCTGATTAACGGGGAGGAGCCTAGGACTGCGCACACCGGGGCCCTGCTGGACCACCGGGGAGCAGGGTGTCGGATCAAGAGGAACGCCGGGCTGAGCGATCGCGGCTGGCACCCCAAAGAAGAGAGGGGAAGGGGGCAGGTGCTGGCAGTCGGCCAAAATAAAAAGTTGCCGCCCAACACCTGCCCTTTAAGTGGCGTCGCCACGGCTGCAGGAATGACCCCTGACCCTGTCAGACATATCGTCCGGCTATAGGTCAGGGATCGCAACCCAAGGTTGCAGCCGGGGTGCTGAGCATGGCGATGACGTCATTGCCAGCGGTGCAGTGCCACGGGGCGCTACCATCTACTGCCACCGCTAACCTCCCGCTGAATATCACAGGAGGCACAAAGCAACCCAATTTCACCCCCTTGTCCAAGTAGTGTGTGGCCTCATTATTCTTCCTACCAAAACACACCGCCTCACACTGATCTACAGTGAAATTCATTAACACACCACCTCACGCTGATCTATAGTGAAATTCATTTGCCAATTACACGCCTATTCAGAAATTTATTAATATCTTCTTGCATTTTGTCTTCCTCAGTATTAACTCTACCTCCCAATTTGGTGTCATCGACAAATTTTGAAATTGTTCTGATTCCCGAGTCCAAATTGTTTATGTAAATGGTGAACAAAACTGGTCCCAGCACCGATCCCTGTGGAACACCACTTCCCACCTTTTGCCAGTCTGAGTAGCTACTTTTAACCCCTACTCTCTGTTTTCTGTTTTGTGACCAGCTTGCTATCCATAAACGGTGTGTAAGATCGACACGATGACCCAGGTCAGGCTGCAGAATGGATGGAAAGCTGACTACAAAACAGGAATCAGTGGGTTGGAGTAAAGGGAAGTTTGTTGTGATCTTTCCATCCATTCTGCCTGGCCCTTGACTCCACACGACCTGACCGTGGTCATCTTGTAGACCGTACATACTGCAGACACAGTGCACCAGTGGTGGAGGGGGTGGATATTGAGTCCTGTGGCAGGGGCACTGATGAAGTGGATTTCTCTGTCCGTGAGTTTTGAGGCATCGCTAGTGGCGTTTTTCACCTCTTTCCACCTTTTTAAAAAAACCTTGCTGCCAGTTTATTAAAGCCATTAACAGCCGCTCAGGTGGGACACATCAATAAATGAGGCCTTGTAAGTTTCCCGTAGAATGACAGGCCTGAACAGAGTTAGAAAACATTTAGCAATTAAACCAGACTGGGTGGGGCCTGAGGTGCGCGTTAGTAACGGAAAATTGGTGGCCAGCGTACTTCACACCAGGGCTGAGGATCCGGGGACTCGGGTTTCTGTGTCATTTATTGAATAATTTTGTTTATTGCCCAATCTCAATCAGACTGGCGGGTCATCTTGCTGTCTGACGGAGGCGAGGGTCCCCAGTGGAGGGCTCTCTATGCGGGAGTCCTTCCCAGCACCATTGGGGATCTGGGGTGGAGACTGTTGCAGGGAGCTGTCGTGTGCAACAGTTTTTAAGCTCCTTTCTGGACTCCAAGGCCAGATGTGGTTTCTGTGACCTAGAGGAGTCCACGGGCCGTGTATATATTCAGTGTGAGAGGTTGCAGCCCCTGGATAGTTACCTGAAGGGGCTGCTCCTCAACTCTTGGTTACACTTTAGCCCCATGCTCCTAATCTTAGGCCGCCCGGTGCGGAGAGGGGGTGGGTAAGTGGGAGGATCTTCTCCTGACCTGCTCTTGGGCCTGGCGAAAACAGCAATTTGTAGGCCCAGGATGGGCGGGGCCCATGGGGGGCGGGGTCACTCTGGCTGCCTGCCTCTCTCCCATGGTCTTGTCCCTGCCCGGGTGGCCCTGGAGAGGGAGCAGGCGGTGTCCACTGGTTCACTTGATACCTTCCTCGACCGGTGGACACGGAAGGCATCAAGAGTCGATAATCGATCCTCACAATCACATTGTGATTTAATTATTAATTGTGTGTGTGTCAAATACATTTCTTCTATTTTGATACAAAAGTTCTACTAGACATGTTAAACTACTAGTTATTTAATCAGGGCTGCAGCTGCTGAAAGATTGACTGTACTGGGGTTTGTGGCCAGAGCTGGCAGATGTGTTGTTCTGAAGTCTGATGTCTCGCACCTGAAGAGTCTGTTTATGTCGTGTTGTAATGACCTTTTCCTGTTGCCTGGTGTCAGAAATAGAAATCAAAGGAAGGTGATGCCCCACTCTGTTAATCAACTCTTTGACACATTTCCATTTCTTAATTTACAAAGATCACAACTCCATTAGTGAACAATGGATTGCCAGTCTGCCACTTTTTAGTGAGGCTTGAAAGGATTCGCTGTGAAGCTACACCTGCCCATCTGTCTGTGTGTCACTGTGTTTGGATTGTGTTAGACAGCAGTCCTAATATCTCGCCTACATCCATTACAATGTTTGAAATGTTAGATTGTACTTGGAAGAAGTTGAGTTTGAATCTAACAATTCTGAAATTAGGAGCTTTTTATGATTTCTGTTTTTCACATAACTATATAGTGATGTGATCAGTAAAAGCAATTTAAAAGATGCTGCTATTTACTGAACGCAACTGAATAATTCTACAAGGATGCTATCGCAGTCTTCCTCGGTATTAACTACATCCCCAATTTAGGGTCATCAGCAAATTTTGAAATTGTACTTCTGATTACCAAGTCCAAATCATTCATGTAAATGGTGAACAACAGTGGTCCCAGCACCAATCCCCGTGGAACACCACTTCCCACCTTCCGCCCATCTGAGTAAATACCTTTAACTCATCCCATCACTATGATGCGCTATCAATTACTCATAAAAGACGGAGAGTTAGGAGAGTAACTAAAAGGCTTTTATTAACAAAGAACAGAGCATGCCTCTCGTGGTTGACTGGTTTCCAAGAAGGCAGGGGGCTGCAGAGCAGTCACCTTTATACCTGGGCATGTGGGTGGAGCCAGGGGCGGAGCCAGCTGAGGCATGCATAGACACTACAGTGTGCAACAACAACAACAACGGTGAACAACAATAACAGTGGTTTACCACATTCACCCCTTGTTTAAAATTGAGTCCGGCGGGGTGAAGTGTACTAAAGGTTCGTGTAAGTAAGTCTATCAGGTGGCCTTGTATGCCGTCCTGATCATCGTGGTGGCGGCGGTGATGGTGCAGCATCCAACGTTGAATCTGGCGTCTCATTGAGTGGTTGGGTGGTCAAGGATGGGTCCTGGGGCTGCGGCATGCCATCTACAGGGGTTGGGTTGTGGGTAGTGGTGGATGGCAATGGTAGTGTTTCAGGGGCACCCGAAGGTGCGAGGTCTCATATGGAGACTGTGTCCTCCCGCCCGTCCGGGTACGCCACGTAAGCATACTGGGGGTTGGCGTGGAGGAGGCTCACCCTCTCGACCAGGGGGTCCATTTTATGGGACCTCACGTGCTTCCGCAGTAGGACGGGTCCTGGAGACGTCAGCCATGTCGGTAGCGAGGTCCCCGATGTGGATTTCCTGGGGAAAGTGAACATTTTTTCATGGGGGGTGGCATTGGTGGCTGTACAAAGCAGTGACCGAATGGAGTGGAGCGCTGCAGGGAGGACCTCCTGCCAGCGAGAGGTTGGAAGGCCCTTAGATTTTAAGTTTAAGAGGACGGCCTTCCAAACCGTCGCGTTCTCTCTTTCCACCTGGCCGTTCCCCCGGGGGTTGTAGCTGGTGGTTCTGCTTGTAGCAATACCTCTCGTGAGCAGGTGCTGACGGAGTTCGTCGCTCATAAAGGATGAGCCCCGGTCGCTATGGATATAGCTAGGGAAGGCGAAAAGGTCATTCAGACATTTAATGACCGTGGTACTGGTCATGTCTGGGCAAGGGATGGCAAACGGGAGTACTCATCAATTATGTTGAGGAAGTACACGTTTCGGTCAGAGGAGGGGAGGGGCCCTTTAAAATCGACGCTAAGGGGCGAGTGGCCTTGATCAGGCTTGCTCTGGCCTATAAAAATGCGGTTTGCACTCGGCACAGATTTGGCAGTTCCTGGTCATGGTCCTGACCTCCTCGATGGAGTAGGGCAGGTTACGGGATTTGATGAAATGGAAGAAGCTGGTGACCCCCGGGTGGCAGAGGTCATTGTGGAGGGTCTGCAGTCTATCAACCTGCGCGTTGGCGCATGTACCACGTGATAGGGCATCTGGGGGCTCATTGAGTTTCCCGGGCCGGTACAAGATATCGTAATTGTAGGTGGAGAGTTCAATTCTCCACCTCAAGATCTTGTCGTTCTTGATTTTGCCCCTCTGCTTATTATTAAACATAAAAGCTACTGAACGCTGGTCAGTGAGCAGGGTAAATCGTTTTCCGGCCAGGTAATGCCTCCAATGTCGCACCGCTTCCACAATGGCCTGGGCCTCCTTTTCGACAGAGGAGTGTTGAATCTCGGGGCCCTGGAGGGTCCTTGAGAAAAAGGCCACGGGTCTCCCCGCCTGGTTAAGAGTTGCAGCTAGGGCGAAGTCGGATGCGTCGCTCTCCACTTGGAAAGGGATGGACTCATCCACTGCGTGCATTGTGGCCTTCGCAATATCTCTTTTTATGAGAGTGAAGGCTGCATATGCCTCTGCTGTCAGGGGGAAGGAGGTGGACTTGATGAGGGGTCTGGCTTTGTCCGCATAGTTGGGCACCCACTGAGCATAGTAAGAGAAAAACCCTAGGCATCTCTTCAGTGCTTTTTGGCAGTGGGGGAGGGGGAGCTCCATAAGGGGGCGCATTCTGTCGGGGCCGATGACTCCGTTCTCCACTACGCAGCCAAGAATGGCGAGGCGCGTGGTGCGAAACATACATTTGTCCTTGTATGTTAGATTCAGCCGCTGGGCCGTACGGAGGAATTTCTCTAGGTTAACATCATGGTCCTGCTGGTCATGGCCACAGATGGTGACGTTGTCTAGATAGGGGAAGGTGGCCTGCAGCGCGTTCTGGTCAACCATTCGGTCCATCTCCCTTTGGAAGACCGAAACCCCGCTGGTGACACCGAAGGGGACTCGGAGGAAGTGGTAGAGATGACCGTCAGCTTCAAAAGCTGTGTACTGGCGGTCCTCAGCCCTGATGGGGAGCTGGTGGTATGCCGACTTCAGATCAATCGTCGAGAACACCCGGTATTGTGCTATCTGATTGACCATGTCAGATATGCGGGGGAGTGGGTATGCATCTAACTGGGTGTAGTGATTGATCGTCTGGCTGTAGTCAATAACTAGGCGCTGTTTTTCGCCAGTCTTTACTACCACCACTTGTGGTCGCCATGGGCTAGTGCTACCCTCAATAATCCCTTCCTTCAGGAGTCTTGCTACTTCGGATTTAATGAAGCTCCTATCCCTGGCACTGTACCGCCTGCTTTTGGTAGCGATGGGCTTACAGTCGCGGGTGAGGTTAGCGAACAAGGTGGGAGGGAGACTTTAAGCATGGAGAGGCTGCAAATGGTGCGCGGCGGGCGATTTAAAAGCTGCTGGCTGCAGACTGAGTGGGGGGAGGGGTCCGCCGTACGCTAATGTGACACTTTTAAGGTGGCACTGAAAATCCAACCCCAGTAGAACGGCAGCGCAGAGATGGGGCAGGACAAGCAGTTTAAAATTTTTGTATTCTGTGCCTCTTACTGAAAGGGTCACTACACAGTAGCCACCGACGTCTGCTGAATGGGATTTGGAAGCCATGGAGATCTGATGGCACGTTGGCAGGACCGGGAGAGAGTAACTGTGCACCATGTTGGGGTGGATAAAGCTCTCCGTGCTCCCGCTGTCGAAAAGGCAGGTAGTGGCGTGGCCGTTTACCGTAATGTCCATCATGGACCTGGACAGTTGGTGAGGGAGAGATTGGTCCAGCGTCACGGAGGCCAGCGTATGGTCGAGCGAGTCACTGTGGTTGTCAGGCAAGGCGGTGGTTGAGTCCGGGTCATCCGTGATTGGAGTTGGAGGCGTCCAAGATGGCGGACAAGATGGCTGCCCCCACGGTTCACACGCGGCGCTGCTGGCGTTAGCGGTTTTACCTTTGCAGGCGCTGACGTAGTGTCCTTCTCGCAGCCAGAGCAGGTAGCGTTTTTCGCCGGGCAGCGTGCTCTGGGGTGTTTTGCCTGGCCACTAAAGTAACATTTTGGGCCCTTGGACATCGCTGCAGCAGTTGGTGCCGGGGGTGGCGGTCCCATGACCCAAGGTTGCGGCGTCCACAGTGTGGAGCGGTTAGGGGAGAATGCGTCCATATTCCGGTGGGCCGCGTCTAGCGAGAGCGCGAGGGACACTGCCTTCTTCAGGTCGATTTCGCCCTTCTCCAACAGTCTCTGCCGGGAGTAGTCGGACTTGAGGCCCGCAACTAAAGCATCTCGGATAAGTCCCTCCATGTGTGTCGCGGCCGATACCTCTTTACAATCGCAGGCTCGGCCGAGTATCTGTAGTGCCCGTAGGAATGCCTCCACCGATTCCCCGGACTGCTGTTTGGGGGATCTCAGGAGGTGTCTGGCATAAACCGTATTTACCGGGCGTGTGTATTGTCCTTTTAGCAGATCGATAGCCGCCACGTAGGTAGTCGCGTCCTGGATGAGCGTGTAGACTTGGTGGCCCACCTTGGAGGCCAGGATTTTTAGTTTGTTTCCATCTAGTGTCACGGCTGAGGCTTCCAGGTAAGCTTTGAAGCAACGCAGCCATTGTGCGAACTTGGTAGACGAACCCGCCTCTTGAGGGTCTAGGTCCAGGCATGTTGGTCTGAGGGCATGCAGCAGCGCCTGCTGCTCAGCGTTTGGTGCCGACATTTTGTCTTTGTTAATAAAATTGATGCGCTGTCAATTACTGATAAAAGACGGAGAGTTAGGAGAGTAACTAAAAGGCTTTTATTAACAAAGAACAGAGCATGTATTAACAAAGAACAGAGCATGCCTCTCGTGGTTGACTGGTTTCCAAGAAGGCAGGGGGCTGCAGAGCAGTCACCTTTATACCTGGGCATGTGGGTGGAGCCAGGGGCAGAGCCAGCTGAGGCATGCATAGATACAACAGTGTGCAACAACAACAACAACAACGGTGAACAACAATAACAGTGGTTTACCACACACTATAACTGGACTTGCCTCCATTCCCGTGCCGAGGGGATTGCTGTACCAGACGGGAGGGGCAACATTTGGGGACTCTCGATTCTCCACCAATTCCCATTCCCCTTCTTTCTGGTGGATATTGGAGGTGCCACTTTGTGTAATGTGCAAGTGAGTAAGAGTTGTCAGCGAGGATTAATCAGCACTTCCTAATTGGAGATGATAATGGAATCTTTCAGACAATGAATTGTCGATTTTATAGCAAAGATTAATATACGATTGAATAAAAGTTCATAATTTTATTGTAAAATATTTCAGGAACACTCATCAGAAATTAAGGGGAAAGATCAGACAGCAGTACTTAAAGGGACTCTGCAGCCCCGACAACTCAATCAGCTATATATCCAGAATATTAAAATCCAGCCCAGTTATAGGGGTTATTAACATCAGCAGAAACAAACCCCAACTGTCAGAATGAACATGGTTCAGTCCTGGATGTGATTAACAGCAGCAATAACAGCAGAATCGAACCTCTGCAGTCACTTGTGAACTTGCTGGTGTCTCAGCAGGTTAGATGACTGATTGAATCCCTTCTCACACACTGAGCAGGTGAACGGTCTCTCCCCGGTGTGAACTCGCTGGTGTGTCAGCAGGTTGGATGATTAGTGAATCTCTTCCCACACACGGAGCAGGTGAATGGCCTCGCCCCAGTGTGAGCTTGTTGGTGTGTCAGCAGTTTGGATGACTGATTGAATCCCTTCCCACACACGGAGCAGGTGAATGGCCTCTCCCCAGTGTGAATGCGCTGGTGTCTCAGAAGGTCAGAGGAATTAGTGAATCCCTTCTCACACACGGGGCATGTGAATGGCCTCTCTGCAGTGTGAATGTGCTGGTGTATCAGCAGGGTGGATGAATTAGTGAATCCCTTCTCACACACAGGGCAGGTGAACGGTCTCTCCCCAGTGTGAATGCACTGGTGCTCAATGAGGTGAGATGACTGCCTGAACCTCTTCCCACAGTGAGAGCAACTGAATGGTCTCTCCTCAGTGTGAAGTCTCTGGTGTGTCAGAAGGTGGGATGACTGACTAAATCCCTTCCCACACTTGGAGCAGGTGAACAGTCTCTCCCCGGTGTGACAGCATCGATGAGTTTCCAGCCGGGACGGGGAGCTAAATCCCTTCCCACAGTCCCCACATTCCCACAGTTTCTCCGTGGTGTGGGTGTCCTTGTGTCTCTCCAGGTTGGACAATCGGTTGAAGCCTCATCCACACACACAACACGTGCACGGTTCCTCCCCGCTGTGAACGGTGTGATGTTTTTTCAGACTGTGTAACTGGTTAAAGCTCTTTCCACAGTCAGTGCACTGGAACACTCTCACTCGGGTGTGTGTGTCTCGGTGCTTTTCCAGTCACACCGATCTTTGAAATCTTTTCCCACAGACAGAACAGGCAAACATTTCTCCTTCCACATTCAAAGGCGATGATATTCCCTGTAAAAGTTGTTTACAAAAGACATCACTGTAAGTTCAGGATTAAAGTGCAGAACAGATAATTCTAGTTTCTATGGAACATTCTCTCCTCTCTTATTACATAGAATTACACAGATTGTACAGCACAGAAACAGGCCAATCGGCCCAACTGGTCCATGTGGTGTTTATGCTCCACACGAGCCTCCTCCCATCTCTCTTCATCTCACCCTATCAGCATCTCCTCCTATTCCTTTCTCCCATGTGTTTATCCAGCTTCCCCTTAAATACATCCATGCTCTTCGCCTCAACTACTCCCTGTGGCAGCAAGTTCCACAATCTCAGCATCCTCTGGGTGAAGGAGTTTAATCTAAATAGGACTTTCCTGGGCAGCCAATGAGCACTGCTGCCTCTGTTGTGCATTTCCTGGCAAGGCGAAACAGTTGATTTTTTCTGATCAAAAAGAGCTGAGCTCGGCAGCATTAGTCCTGTTTTGCCTCCTTTGGAGACCAGTTGTACGAGCAGAGCGAGCACAGCCTTCACAGCAACAGCAATAAAATTGTTACAGTTGTGAAGGAACTTTGTGTCAGTGCACTGGACCACAAACAAAATATGTGTGTCGATTGTTGTCTTATTACCCTACTGTAAAGTGCCTTGAGATGTTTTAAAAGCTCTATATAAAGGTGTCGTCGACAGTGCCATCAAGCGGCACTTACTCAGCAATAACCTGCTAACTGACGCCCAGTTTGGGTTCCGCCAGGGCCACTCAGCTCCTGACCTCATTACAGCCTTGGTCCAAACATGGACAAAAGAGCTGAACTCATGAGGTGAGAGTGACTGCCCTTGACATCAAGGCAGCATTTGATCGAGTGTGGCATCAAGGAGCCCTAGCAAAACTGAAGTCAATGGGAATCAAGGGGAAAACTCTCCATTGGTTGGAATCATACCTAGCACAAAAAAAGTTGGCTGTGGTTGTTGGAGGTCATTCATCTCAATCACATGACATCATTGCAGGAGTTCCTCAGGGCAGTGTCCTAGGCCCAACCATCTTCAGCTGTTTCATAAATGACCTTCCCTCCATCATAAGGTCAGAAGTGGGGATGTTCGCTGATGATTGCACACTGTTCAGCACCATTCGAGATTCATCAGATACTGACGCAGTCCGTGTCCATATGCAGCAAGACCTGGACAACATTCAGACTTGGGCTGACAAGTGGCAAGTAACATTCGCACCACACAAGTACCAGGCAATGACCATCTCCAACAAGCGAGACTCTAACCATCTCCCCTTGACATTCAATGGCATTACCATCACTGAATCCCCCACTATCTACATCCTGGGGGTTACCATTGATCAGAAACTGAACTGGACCAGCCATATAAATACTGTGGCTACAAGAGCAGGCCAGAGGCTGGGAATTCTGCGGCGAGTGTCTCACCTCCTGACTCTCCAAAGCCTTTCCACCATCTACAAGGCACAAGTCAGGAGTGTGATGGAATACTCTCCACTTGCCTGGATGAGTGCAGCTCCAACAACACTCAAGAAGCTCGACACTGTTCAGGATAAAGCAGCCCGCTTGATTGGCACTCCATCCACCACCTTAAACATTCACTCCCTCCACCACCGGCGCACCGTGGCTGCAGTGTGTACCATCTACAAGATGCACTGCGGCAACTCGCCAAAGCTCCTTCAACAGCACCTTCCAAACCCGCAACCTCTACCACTTAGAAGGACAAGGGCAGCAGACGCATGGGAACATCACCACCTACAAGTTCCCCTCCAAGCCACACACCATCCTGACTTGGACCAGTATCGCCGTTCCTTCACTGTTGCTGGGCCAAAATCCTGGAACTCCCTTCCTAACAGCATTGTGGGTGTACCTACACCATATGGACTGCAGTGGTTCAAGGCGGCGGCTCACCACCATCTTCTCAAGGGCAATTAGGGATGGGCACTAAAGGCAGGCCTAGCCAGCCAGCGACGCCCACATCCCATCAATGAATTTTTAAAAAAGTTGTTGTTGGTGTATAGAGAACTCTGTTGAAATTTAGTGAAATGATCAATAACCAAGGAAGATCATTTCTTTGTTTTGTTCTGTTAGCTTTCATAGAATCATTGAAAAGTACAGCACGAAGGAGGCCATTCGGCCCATCGTGCCTGTGCTGTCTCTTAGAAAGAGCACTCGTGCTTAGTCCCACATCCCTGCTTGTTGTCCGTAACCCTGTAAGATCCTCATCCTCAAGTACCCGCCCAACTCCCTTTTAAAATCATTGATGGAATCAGCTCATGACCTTTTCAGGTCGAGCGTTCCAGCTCCCGACAACTCTCTGAGTTTTATTCAATTGTTACCACAGTTGTTTCTGTGGAAGTTTAATAATAAATGCATTTTGCTGTGAAAGTAATTAAAACATTCCTAGTATATAAATAGACAGATGCATCAAAATATTAAAATTGTGGGAGGGAGGTCAGTGCTCGCCAGGGCCCAATAAACAATGGAATTCTTCTTTCCCAACCCAATGCTCAGAAGATGAAGTCCCAGAGCTGCCTCTGGCTCGGTTCCACCTGCCCTATTCTGACAAGCTGAGGTGTTGGTCAGTGCACTGTGATTGCCCTGTGAGCAGAAAATGGCAAATCTAGAAATATGACCAAAATAACACTTTAACCCCAAAGCTGTAAATCCCCGTCTCACACACTCTCCCTGCTCCCTGTGCTGAAATCCAAACCCATCGCACCATCTCCAACATTTATTATCTCCACTCCCAATTTTCCCCCTCCCTCTACTCTGGTTGGGTTCAGTTCTCCACCCGCTGTGTGCAGAGAATAAAATCAATGAGTCAATGATTGTCTCTCCTGGTCACGGGGACCCTGAAACCTTCAGTTCTCCACCTGCTGTGTGCAGAGTGAGAATAAAATCAATGAGTCAATGATTGTCTCTCCTGGTCACTGGGACCCTGAAACCCCGCCCACTCTTTGTACCTGTAGAAAGATGGCTGCGCATGCACCTTGTTGCAGCAGGAACCGGTCTGTCTTACCTCCACCAAGATGGCAGCGCCTAAGCCAGGCCTATCACCGAGAAAAAGCCTCACCGCTGCCGTCCGGTGGAACACATTCAGCCGCTGGATCTCATTCGGGCCTGAGACCATTTTCCAACTTTATAAACCCTGCAGTGCGGCCTACCCGCAGATTATTAATCTCCCGACCCCGCTCCCACCGACCTGCAGCTCCGCCCGGTGACCACGCAGAGCTTTCTCTGTAAAGTCGGTGAGGGACACGTGACCCGGACCAGCGGCCTGACTGACGGGAGCTTCTGACCAATAGGGAGCGAGTGAGGTGGGGCTGGGGGAGCGAGCTGGCGGCAGGTCCGCCAACCTATCAGGGAGCCCGAGGGGCAGGACTAGCGCCGGCTGTTTGTCTGATCCACAGGACAGCGAGTTTCTCCAGTCCCTTGTTCAGGGCCCGGGGCCAGGGGAGGCTGTGGGCCTTTATTTCCCTCATTGGACACAAGGCTCTTTGGCTCACAACACACTGGCTCAGATTTTAAAAAACAGGTTTACAGGAAATGAGTGGAATCGACCCACCACAGTCACAATGTGGACACTCTGGTGTGTCAGCGGGTGGGATACACCAGGGAATCCCTTTCCACACACTGAGGTTGACTCTAATGATCGGGAGTCCCAGGGTTTCAGATACGAGACAGTCAAGGTCACAGGAACACAAATTGTCTCTCCAGGCTTTATTAAGAGCGCTGCATAACACAGATCGGGTGATAATTCCCTCAATCTGGAGAATAGAAGTGCAGTGGATTCACGCGCGATCTTCTCGAGTCTGTTCCAACTGACAATGGCTTAAGTGGCCTGTTCTTATACACAAGCTTGGTTACTGCTCAGGAAATGGGATTGTTTGGACCCGTCGGTTGACCGCCTCCTGAACTCCTGCTAATTCAGGGAATTTAGTCCATCTGTGACCAGACTATAACCACAAGCCCGTCTGGTTATCACACCTATACGGTCCGTGAGGTTATTATTAGATTCACACCCAGACATTGTGTCTTTACTTGTCTGGCACTTCATCCCATAACATGGGTACAGGGGCTCAGTAATGTTTCATTCATCAGAAAAAGACAAAGTACAACAACATACTGGTCAGCTTAACAGAATCTCATCATATTTAAGGGGCCATAAATATAAGTCACTAATAAATTCAGTAATGAATTCAGGAGACTTAAGCCGTTGTCAGTTGGAACATACTCGATCATTAGAGTCAACCTCAGTGTGTGGAAAGGAATTCCCTGGTGTATCCCACCCGCTGACACACCAGAGTGTCCACATTGTGTCTCAATTTCTCTGGTCCCCTCACTCACTCCAACCTCCCTCCCTCTGAGCTCGCAGGATCCCGTTCGCTCTGATCCAACCCTAACATTGTCATTAAACCTGCTGACAAGGGTGGTGCTGTTGTTGTTTGGCGAACCAACCTCTACTGTGTGGAGGCTGAACACCAACTCTCTGACACCTCCTCCTACATCCCCCTGGACCATGACCGCACTACCACATCAAGCCATTGTTTCCAGGACTGTCACTGACCTCGTCTCCTCTGGAGATCTTCCCTCCATGGCTGTCAACCTCATAGACCCCCAACCCCGCACAGCCCACTTCTACCTCCTTCCCAAGATCCACAAACAGGGCTGCCCTAGTAGACCCATCGATTCAGCCTGTTTTTGCCCCACGGAACTAATCTCTTCCTATCTCAACTCTATTTTTTCTCCCCTTGTCCAGTCTATTCCTACCTACATTCTTGGGAACTAGATGTAATATCTCCAAGTTTGCAGACGACACAAAGCTGGGTGGGCGAGTGTGCTGTGAGGAGGATGCCGAGAAACTCCAGTAAGGTCCCGCATAAGAGATTGGCATGCAAAATTAAGGCACATGCGATTGGGGGCAAGGTATTGACTTGGATAGAAAACTGGTTGGCGGATAGAAAGCAAAGAGTTGGAATAAACGTGTTGTTTTCTGAGTGGCAGGCAGTGACTAGTGGGGTACCGCAAGGATCGGTCCTAGGACCCCAGCTGTTCACAATATATATTAATGATCTGGATGAGGGAATTGGATGTAATATCTCCAAATTTGCAGACGACACAAAGCTGGGTGGGAGGGTGTGCTGTGAGGAGGATGTCGTGAAACTCCATTACAATTTGGACAGATTGGGTGATTGGGCAGAAACATGGCAAATGCACTATAATGTGGGTAAATATGAGGTTATCCACTTTGGTGGTAAAAACAGGAAGGCAGACTATTATTTGAATGGCAATAGATTGGGAGAAGGGGAAGTGCAAAGAGACCTGGGTGTTCTTGTGCAACAGTCGCTGAAGGTAAGCATGCAGGTGCAGCAGGTGGTTAAGAAGGCAAATGGTAGGTTGGCATTCGTAGCGGGAGGGTTCAAGTACAGTAACAAGGATGTCTTGCTGCAGTTGTACAGGGCCTTGGTGAGACCGCACCTTCAGTATTGTGTGCAGTTTTGGTCGTCTTATCTGAGGAAGGACATTCTTGCCATGGAGGGAGTGCAGCCAAGATTCACCAGACTGATACCTGGGATGGCAGGAATGACGTATGAGGAGAGATTGTGTCGATTGGGCTTATACTCACTGGAGTTTAAAAGATTGAGGGGGGATCTCATCGAAACCTATAAAATTCTGTCAGGCCTGGACAGACTAGATGCAGGAAGGATGTTTCCGATGGCCGGGGAGTCCAGAACCAGGGGTCATAGTCTAAGGATAAGGGGTAAGCCATTTAGGACTGAAATGAGGAGGAATTTCCTCACCCAAATTATTGTGAACCTGTGGAATTCTCTGCCACAGAGGGCGGTGGAGGACAGTTCATTAAATATATTCAAGAAGGAGTTGGATATATTTCTTAAGGCTAAAGGGATCAAGGGATATGGGGAGAAGGCAGGGACAGGGTACTGAATTTGGATGATCAGCCATGATCTCATTGAATGGTGGAGCAGGCTCGAGGGGCCGAATGGCCTACTCCTGCTCCTATCTTCTATGTTTTAATGATTTGGACAGGTTGGGTGATTGGGCAGAAGCATGTCAGATGCAGTATAATGTGGATAAATGCGAGGTTATCCACTTTGGTGGCAAAAATAGGAAGGCAGATTATTATCTGAACAGCAATAGATTGGGAGAAGGGGAAGTGCAACAATCCAAATTCAGTACCCTGTCCCTGCCTTCTCCCCATATCCCTTGATCCCTTTAGCCTTAAGAAATATATTTAACTCCTTCTTGAATATATTTACTGAAATGTCCTCCACTGCCTTCTGTGGTAGAGAATTCCACAGGTTCACCACGCTCTGGGTGAAGAAATTCCTCCTCATCTCTGTCTTAAATAGCTTACCCCTTATCATTAGACTGTGATCCCTGGTTCTGGACTCCCCAGCCATCGGGAACATCCTTCCTGCATCTAGTCTGTCTAGTCCTGTTAGAATTTCATAAGTTTCAATGAGATCCCCTCTCATTCTTCTAAACTCCAGCGAGTCTAAGCCCAATTGACCCAATCTCTCCTCATACGTCATTCCTGCCATCCCAGGTATCAGTCTGGTGAATCTTCGCTGTACTCCCTCCATGGCAAGAACATCTTTCCCCAGATAAGGCGACCAAAACTGCACACAATACTCAAGGTGTGGTCTCACCAAGGCCCTGTACAACTGCAGCAAGACATCCTTGTTCTCGAAACCTCTCGCTACAAAGGCCAACGTACCATTTGCCTTCTTAACTGCCTGCTGCACCTGCATGCTTACCTTCAGCGACTGGTGCACAAGGACACCCAGGTCTCGTTGAACTTCCCTATCTCCCAATCTATTGCCGTTCAGATAATAATCTGCCTTCCTGTTTTTGCCACCAAAGTGGATAACCTCGCATTTATCCACATTATACTGCATTTGCCATGCATCTGCCCAATCACCCAACCTGTCCACATTGTACTGGAGTTTCTCAGCATCCTCCTCACAGCACACACGCCCACCCAGCTTTGTGTCATCTGCAAACTTGGAGATATTACATCTAGTCCCCTCGTCTAGATCATTAATATATATTGTGAATAGCTGGGGTCCTAGGACCGATCTCTGTGGTACCCCACTAGTCACTGCCTGCCACTCGGAAAAAGAGCCGTTTATTCCAACTCTTTGCTTCCTGTCTGCCAACCAGTTCTCTATCCAAATCAGTACCTTGCCCCCAATCCCATGTGCTTTAACTTTACACACTAATCTCTTATGTGGAACCTTATCGAAAGCCTTCTGAAAGTCCAAATACACCACATCCACTGGTTCTCCCTGATCTATTCTACCAGTTACATCCTTAAAAAATTTCAGTTGATTAGTCAAGCATGATTTACCTTTTGTAAAGCCATGTTGACTTTGTCCGATCCTGTCACTGTTTTCCAAGTGCTCTGCTATTACATCTTTTATAATGGACTCTAGCATTTTCCCCACGACCGATGTCAGTCTATAATTCCCCGTTTTCTCTCTAACACCTTTTTTGAATAGTAGGTGAAAGGTTATCGGGGATAGGCCGGGAAAGTGGAGTAATCAGATCAGCCATGATCTTATTGAATGGTGGAGCAGGCTCGAGGAGTCAAGAGGCTGACTCCTGCTCCTAATTCATATGTAACCTGTGCAGCAGCTGGGGTCTGAAAATCAGCTTCACTGCCCCTGGGCTGGGAAAGGGGGACATGAGGCAACATTCTCCCTCTTACCGCTCTCTACACTCCTTTTACAGGGTTTTAGAAGTGAAGCATTTACAGACAGGAAGCTCAGACCAAACATCACCTCAAGATCAAACAGAGTTGCTCGATTCATCAGGATCTGATTCAATCGCTCCTCCAATCTGCTGATACACCAGAGCGTTCACACTGATGAGAGACCTTTTAAATGTTCTGAGTGTGGGAAGAGCTTCAAAATCTACAAGTACCTGAAGCGACACCAGTGTCTACACACTGGGGAGAGAACATTCACCGGCCCCGTGTGTGGGAAGGGATTCACTCAGTCATCCGCTCCGATGGCATACCAGCAAGATCACACTAGAGAGAGACCTTTAACCCACTCCGTGTGTGGGCAGGGATTAATTGCATCCTCCGTGCTGCTGAGACACCAGCTTGTCCACACCAATGAGAGACCATTGATCTGCTCCGTCTTTTTGAAGCGATTCTCTCATTCTGCCACCCTCCTGAGACAGCAGCTTGTTCACATTAAATGTTCTGACTGTGGGAAGAGCTTTAAAAGGTCCCAGGATCTGAAGAGACACCAGCTGGAGAGAGCAGGAGAGATTCTGTTCACCTGCTCAGTGTGTGGGACGGGATTCACTCGGTCCTCGAATCTGCTGGCACACCAGTGAGTTCACACTGGGGAGAGGCCGGTGAAACATTCCGACTGTGGGGAAAGCTTTAAAAGGTCCCAGGAGCTGAAGGTACACCAGCTGGGGAGAGCAGAAAAGAGGCCATTCACCTGCTCTGTGCGTGGAAAGGGATTCACTCAGTCATCCCACCTACTGACACTTCAGCGAGTTCACAATGGGGAGAGACCGTTCACCTGCACTGTGTGGGGGAAGGGATTCACTCAGTCATCAAGCCTGGTGAGACACCTGCGATATCACACTGGGGAGAGACCGTTTACATTTTCTGTCTGTGGGAAGAGCTTTAAAAGCTCCGGGAATCTGAATGGACACCAGCGAGTTCACACCGGGGAGAGGTCGTTCACCTGCTCCGTGTGTGGGAAGGGATTCACTCGGTCATCCCACCTGCTGACACACCAGTGAGCTCACACTGATGAGAGACCATGTAAATGTTCTGACTGTGGTAAGAGCTTTAAATGGCCGAAGGACCTGAAGAAACACCAGTGAGTTCACACTGTTCTATAGCGCAGGGCTCTGCAGACAGCTGGGGTGACATGAACGTGGAATGGATGAATGTTCTATAAATTCTTGTACTGCTGTTTAATCTTTAAGAATGTTGTACTGATGATTCCCTTCGATTGACTGTTCATAGTGTTACATAGAATGTACAGCACAGAAACAGGCCATTCGGCCCAACTGGTCCATGCCTGTGTTTATGCTCCACACCCACTCTACTTCAATTAACCCGATCAACATCTCCTCCCACTCCTTTCTCCCTCATGTGGCTTCCCCATAAATCCATCTATGCTGTTCACCTCAACTACTCCCTGTGGTAGCAAGTGCCCAGCGGAAGCCTAGCCAGTGTTTTATAAAGGCTTAGCATAACTTGCTCGCTTTTGTACTCTATTCCTCTATTAATAAAGTCAAGGATCCCGTTTGCTTTTTAACAGCCTTCTCAACTTGTCCTGCCACCTTCTAAGATTTGTGTACATACACCCCGAGGCCTCTCTGTTCCTGGACCCTCTTTAAAACTGGACCATTTAGTTTATATTGCCTCTCCTCATTCTTCCTACCAAAATGAATCACTTCACACTTCTCTACAGTAAATTTAATCTGCCACGTTTCTGCCCATTTCACCAGTCTGGCTACATCCTCCTGAAGTCTGTTACTATCCTCATTGTTTGCTACATTTAAGAGTTTTGTGTCCTCTGCAAACTTTGAAATTATGCCCAGTATCCCCAAGTCCAGGTCATTAATATATATCAAAAAAAGCAGTGGTCCAAATCAACGTTCTCGTTAAGTTGCGCGGCCACGCAGCGGTCTGGAGGTCCCGCGCAGCCGGCTCACCGCCCTATAAATGGAAAAAAACGTGCATGCGCGGAAATTTGAATGGGCTGCACAGCCTGTTAAAGGGGCCACGCACCTCAAAAAAGATAAAGGGAACATTGGTCCTAATACCAATCCCTGAGGAACATCACTGTTTACCTCCCTCCAGTCTGAAAATAAACCATTCACCACTACTCTCTGCTTTCTGTCCCATGGCAGGAAATTGGGAGTGGGCGAGAGCAAACAGCACCTGATTTCTCGCCAAGCACTCATGGAAGCAGGGGATTTGCCCTACTTTAAATGTCAGTCCCTTATATATACATTATTATAGAAAGGGAGACGCTGTCCCTTTAAAATCAGTCATCCACAGGGACACGGTCCCTTTAATGAAAATCACATAGAAAAAGAGTGCCTGTCCCTTTAAGAGAACCTCCCACTCCCATATTTCTCAAAGTGCTTGAAATTAATAATTTAAAACGCTGAAAATTAATATTTAAAAAATTAATTCAGAGAGAAAAAGTATTTTTACTCACAAGTATTTGCTCCAGAGGGTTTTTGTTTCTGCTTCATCAATTTAAACACGAACTGCAAAACAAAATTAGTTTGAGCTGTAAAATGTGAAAGGAACATTAAAAATAAACTTTCCCAGGCTCACAGATCCTGACCAGGCCCCTTTACAAAATGACGGTGGGCCGATCCGTCCAATGAGCCAGTTCCAGGTCCCGCCTCCTCCTTCGCCGCGATTGGTTGGAGGACCAAAGCCCCTCAGTCGGTCCTCCAGGCTCAGCCTCCCCTCGCTCATTGGTGGAGAGCTCAGTGTCAGTGCACGCCGGCGACGCGTGACGTTGCAGGGTGGGCGGTTGGAGCAGGCGGGAAATTAAATTAAATTAATTTAAATTAAATCTCCCGTCAGCCTCCTCTGTCCCAATCAGCCGGCGCAAGTCCCACCCCTCAGGCTCCCCGATTGGTTGGAGGACCCTCCACCGGCTTGCTGCTCCAGCCCCGCCCCACTCGCTCCCTATTGGTCGGAAGCTCCCATCAATGGCCCGGGTCACGTGTCCCTGGAGCGCGCTCCGCCAAACTGAAGAAGCTCCGCTTGGGGCCTGGATCGGCAGACTCTCAGGTTTGGATTCCCCTTTATTCTCTCCCCTCCTCTGATCTCAATCGGATCTGGGGGAAAACTCATTTTCCCTCACTGATTGCGGCTCTTAACCAACACCGACTTTACAAAGAAAGCCCCGCACAGCAGCCTGGAGCTCAGGGGCCCAGCACGCAGGCGGATGATTGACAGGGGCCCAGGGTGTGTGCTGAGCATGCGCGTTGCGGGCCGGGTGCCTGTGGAGCAGGAGGGGGCGGGGCCATGGGGCACATGCGCAGTGTCAGCCACAACTCAGCGCGGCGGCCGGAGCGCTTTCTGGAGCGCGGGTGCTTGTGGGTATTGCAGCCGCCATTACTGTTGATTCTTTCAACCAACCTGTGTAGCAACTGGGACCTGAAAATCAGCTTCTCCGTCTCCGCCACGTCTGTTCTGACGATGCCACCTTCCATACCAGTGCTTATGACATGTCTTCCTTTTTCCTCAACCGAGGATTCCCCTCCACTGTGGTTGACTCGGCCCTTGACCATGTCTGTTCTATTTCCCGCACTTCTGCTCTCACCCATTCCCCTCCCTCCCAGAACCACGATAGGGTTCCCCTTGTCCTCACCTTTCACCCCACCAGCCTTCACATTCAACGGATCATCCTCCGCCATTTCCGCCACATCCAACGTGATCCCACCACCAAACACATCTTCCCCTCACCTCCCCTTTCAGCATTCCGAAGGGACCGCTCCATCCGCGACACACTGGTCCACTCCTCAATCACCCCCAACAGCCCTTCTTCATCTGGCATCTTCCCGTGCAAGCGCAGGAGATGCAACACCTGCCCTTTTACCTCCTCCCTTTCCCACTGTCCAGTGCCCCAAACACCCCTTCCAGGTGAAACAGCGATTTACTTGTACTTCTTGCAATTTAATATACTGTATTCGCTGCTCACGATGCGGTCTCCTCTACATTGCGGAGACCAAACGCAGATTGGGCGACCGCTTTGCGGAACACCTCCGTTCAGTCCGTAAGGGTGACCCTGAGCTTCCGGTCGTCTGTCACTTTAATTCACCGCTTCATTCCCGCTCTGATCTCTCTGTCCTCGGCCTATTACATTGTTCCAATGAAGCTCAACGTAAGCTCGAGGAACAGCACCATATCTTTCGATTGGGCACTTTGCAGCCTGCCGGACTCAACATCGAGTTCAACAATTTCAGATAATTATCCCTGCCCCCATTTTTCATGCAGTATTATTTTTGCCACTCCCATTTGCAACATTTTATCTTTCCTGCCTCTTACAAAAGTACAGGATGTTCTTCAATTCCTTCCTCCCCTCCTAACTCTCCCCCCCCGCCGTCTCTGCACCTCCTTAATATCGGTTACATCTCCAGCTTTTTCCAGTTCTGATGAAGGGTCCCAGACCTGAAACGTTAACTCTGTTTCTCTCTCCACGGATGCTGCCTGGCCTGCTGAGTATTTTCAGCATTTTCTGTTGCCCTCCTGTTCTGTTCTGGGCCCCGCCCCTCAGGAAGGATATACTGGCCTTGGAGGGACGCAGCACAGATTCACCAGAATGATACCGGAGCTGAAAGGGTTAAGTTATGAGGCCAGGTTGCACAGACTGGGCTGGTATTCCCTCGAGTGTAGGAGATTAAGGGGTGATCTAATGAGGTGTTTAAGATGACTAAAGGAGTTGATAGGGTCGAGAGAGAAACTATTTCCTCTGGTAGAGCTGTGGGGAGTCCAGAACAAGGGGGCACAACCTTCAAATTAGAGCTAAGCCCTTCAGGGGTGATGTCAAGAAGCACTTCTTCACACACAGGGTAGTGGAAATCTGGATCACACTCCCACAAAAAGCTGTTGAGGCTGGGGGTCAACTGAAAATATCAAATGGAGAATGATAGAATTTGTTGGGTATGGGTATTAAGGCTTATGGAACCAAAGCAGGTAGATGGAGTGAGATACGGATTAGCCGTGATCTGATTGAATGGCGGAATAGGCTCGAGGGGCTGAATGGCCTCGTCCTGTTCCTAGGTCCCTTCCCCACCCTGTGCAGATTGTGAATCTCCATCACCTGTTGTTGAGGTGAGTAAAGGGGATTTAGTCCATCTGTGACCAGACTATAACCACAAGCCCGTCTGGGTATCACACCTATACGGTCCGTGAGGTTATTATTAGATTCACACCCAGACGTTGTGCCTTTACTTGTCGACCTATTCTATGTGATAACATGAACAGTCCACCGGCGCACTCGAGGCCTTCCACAACCGGTGGGTACTGGAGGGACTGGCGTGCATCATCACCACCGAAAATAGAATTTTAATTTCATTTGTTAAGTTCCCTTTAAACTTTTTTTTGTTATGTTACACGTTTTATTGGTTGTGCCCCCTTTTTAAAGGGGCACATGGTTGACTTTTAATAGGCAATTGCCTGTGATAAGGGAAAAAAATAACGAAGTCAAATCAAGGGAATCATCGGCACAACAGTTTGAAAGATTAAACAATAGTACAGGAATTTATAAAACATTCATCCATTCCATGTTCATGTCACCCAGCTGTCTGCAGGGCCCTGCACTACAGAACAGTGTGAACTTGCTGGTGTTGCTTCAGATGCCCAGAGCATTTAAAGCTCTTCCCACAGTCAGAACATTTAAAGGGTCTCTCATCAGTGTGAACAAGCTGGTGTCTCAGCAAGGTAGCTGACTCAGTGAATCCCTTGCCACACATGGAGCAGGTAAACAGACCCTCCCCAGTGTGAACTCGCTGGTGTCTGGTCAGAACCCCGGGTCTTTTAAAGCTCTTCCCACAGTCAGAACATTGAAATGCTCTCTCATCAGTGTGAGCAAGCTGGTGGCTGGTCAGCTCCCCGGAGCTTTTAAAGCTCTTCCCACAGTCGGAACATTTAAATGCTCTCTCATCAGTGTGAACTCGTTGGTGTCTGGTCAGATTCCCTGAGTTTTTAAAGCTCTTCCCACAGTCAGAACATTTAAACGGCCTCGCATCAGTGTGAGCAAGCTGGTGTTGCTTCAAGTCCCCAGGGTATTTAAAGCTCTTCCCACAGTCGGAACATTTAAACGGCCTCGCCCCAGTGTGAACTCGCTGCTGTGTCTGCAGGATGGATGACTGAGTGAAATGTTTCCCACACTCACAGCAGGAGAAATGCCTCTCTCCAGTGTGAACTCGCTCATATTGCAGCAGGTTGGATGACACAGTGAAACCCTTCCCACACACAGAGCAGATGAACAGTCTCTCTCCAGTGTGAGACCGCTGGTGTGTCATCAGATTCGTGGAGCTTTTAAACCTCTTCCCACAGTCAGAACATTGAAACGGTCTCTCATCAGTGTGGACAAGCTGGTGTCTCAGCAGGTGGGATGTGCGAGTGTATTCCTTCCCAAAGACGGAGCAGGTGAACGGACCGTCCCCAGGGTGACTGTGCGGATGAACTTCTGACGTAGACGGGGAACTGAATCCATTCCCGCCGTCCCCACCTTTACCCGGTTTCTCCCCAGTGTGACGGTGCACATGTCTCGCCAGGTCAGGCGATCGGCTGAATCCGAGTCCACACACGGAACACGTGTGCAGTTTGTTTGCGCTGCGATCGCTGCTCTCTCCTTCCATGTGCAAAGGCCGATGATATTCAGGTCCTGATGAATCGAGCGACTCTGTCAGACCCTGACGTGATGTTTGGTCTGAGCTTCCCGTCTGTAAATGCTCCACTTCTAAAACCCTGTAAAAGGAGTGTAGAAAGGGGTAAGAGGGAGAATGTTGCCTCATGTCCCCCTTTCCCAGCCCAGGGGCAGTGCAGCTGATTTTCAGGCCCCAGCTGCTGCACAAGTTGGTTAGCCTACCATCAGTAGTGGGGAAAATGCTAAAGAGTCTATTATAAAGGATGTGATAACAGGACACTTAGAAAATATCAACGGGATCAGACAAAGTCAGCACGGATTTATGAAAGGGAAATCGTGTTTGAGTGCGAGTCAGCAGAGAGTGCTGAGAGTTTGGGTAAGTGTGAGAGTTCTTTAATTGTTATTTCTCTTTAAATCATTCTTGATAAGATTACTTAAGCAGATTAAGTAAAGGGGAGAAGTTAAATATTTGGGATTCTGTTGGTTTAAGAAGAGTAAAACAAGGTTACACTGCAGTAGGAGTAAATTGGCACAGCAGGCAGTGGAAACCAGTTCTCTAACCAATCAGCAGGGGTGACTCATTTGGCTGTAAACAAAAACAGTATAAAAAGACCAGTGCTAGTGCGAGCAAGCACTGAGTGCGAGTCAGCAGAGAGTGCTGTGAGTTTAGCTAAGTGTGAGTTAGGGTAAGTGGGGTGTTAGGTGCTCTTTTCAAACTTTAACTCTGTGGGTTGTAGTTAATAAGGCCTTTCTGGTGCAGAGTGACTGTTGGTAAACCATTTAACTGGTCTAATTAGAGGGATTGATTTAATTTAAATCCAATTAATTAAAGGGGATACTAGCATCTATAATCGGGTAGAGGGTGTCCATAACTAACAATAAAAAATTTAATTAATTACATAGAATGGAGCAGGTGATGTGTTACTGTTGCGAGATGTGGAAGCCAGTGGACCCCATTGAGGCTCACGGTGATTACATCTGTGACAAGTGTCTGCTGCTACAGGAACTCCAGCTCCATGTTGATGAGCTGGAGTCTGAGCTTCAGACACTGCGACACATCAGGGAGGGGGAGAAGTACCTGGACTCTGTGTTTCAGGAGGTGGTCACACCTATGAAGTTAATTAATTCAGATGTAGCCCATGGTCAGGGACAGGACGGTGTGACTACGAGTGAGGCAGGTACAGGGATCCAGGAGGTAGTGTTGGAGGAGCCGCAGCCCTTGTCCAACAGGTTCGAGGTTCTTACTCCCTGTGGGGACGGGAGCAGGGACTGCAGGGAGGATGAGCAACCTGGCCACATCACCGTGGAACGGGGGGCCATTCAAGAGTGGGGAGTAAATAGAAATGTTGTAGTGGTAGGGGATAGTATTATTAGGGGGATAGATAGAGTTCTCTGCAGCCGAGAGCGAGAGTCCCGAAGGCTGTGTTGCCAGGGTTAAGGATATCTCCTCTGGGCTGGAAAGAAATTTGCAGTGGGAGGGGGTGGATCCAGTTGTCGTGGTCCATGTTGGTACAAACGATGTAGATAGGACTAGGAAGCCGGTTCTGTTAAAGGAGTATGAACAGCTAGGGGTCAAATTAAAAAACAGAACCTCAAGGGTAATAATCTCTGGATTATTACCTGAGCCACGAGCGAATTTGGCTAGGACAAATAAAATGAGAGAGTTAAAAGCGTGGCTCAAAGACTGGTGTGGGAGAAATGGGTTTTGCTTCCTGGGACACTGGCAACATTACTGGGGCAGGAGGGAACTGTTCCATTGGGATGGGCTTCACTTGGCCAGTGCTGGGACTAGAGTTCTGGTGAATCATATAACTAGGGCTGTAGAGAGGGCTTTAAACTAACTAGTGGTGGGGGAGGTTCCTAGAGAGCAAATAATAAAAATGACAACAGAGAAGGTCATAGACTTAGGTAGCAGTGGGGAAATTAAAAACCAGAGCGTGTCAGGAAGGGGCAGAAGGTATGGAGTAAAAGGTAAAGTAATAAAAAGGGCAAAAGCAGGAACTAAGTGTCACAAAACATCTTTGAAAGTTCTCTATCTGAATGCACGTAGCATTCGTAACAAAATAGACGAGTTAATGGCATAAATAACTACATATGGGTATGATCTTGTGGCCATTACAGAAACATGGCTGCAGGGTGACAATGCCTGGGAATTAAACATACCAGGTTATTTAACGATCAGGAAGGACAGGCAGGAAGGAATGGGAGGTGGGGTGGCTATGTTAATAAAGGAAGGAATCACTGTAATACAGAGAAATGATATTGGGTCAAAAGATCAGGATAATGAAACAGTTTGGGTGGAGATAAGGAATAATAAGGGGAAAAAACACTAGTGGGCGTAGTCTATAGGCCTCCGAATAGTTGCAACTCTGTTGGACGGAGTATCAATCAGGAAATAGTTGAGGCTTGTAATAAGGGAACATCTATAATTATGGGGGATTTTAACTCTCATATTAATTGGACAAATCAAATTGCGCAGGGCTGCCTTGAGGATGAGTTCATTGAGTGTATTAGGGATGGGTTTCTTGAGTAGTTTGTAACTGAACCGACCAGGGGGCAAGCAACCTTAGATCTGGTCCTGTGTAACGAGACAGGATTAATTAAAAATGTCCTGGTAAAGGATCCCCTTGGAATGAGTGACCACAACATGGTTGAATTCCATATTCAATTAGAGCATGAGAAGGTTGGATCTCAAACAAGCGTGCTAAGCTTGAATAAAGGAGACTATGAAGGTATGAGAGCGGAATTGAGTAGAGTGGATTGGGAAAATAGATTAAAGGGTAAGACGATACATGATCAGTGGTGTACATTTAAGGAGTTATTTTACAACTTCCAAAAAAAATATATTCCACTGAGAAGAAAAGGGTATAAAAGAAAAGACAGCCATCCGTGGCTAAGTAACGAAATTAAGGATAGTATTCGACTAAAAACAAGGGCATATAAGGTAGCCAAATCTTGTGGGAGGATAGAGGATTGGGAAAACTTTAAAAGACAGCAAAAAATAACAAAAAGATTGATTAAGAAAGGGAAGATAGATTATGAAAGTAAATTAGCAAAAAATATAAAAACAGATAGTAAGAGTTTTTATAGTTGTGGTAAACCACTGTTTGTATTCCACTGTGTACATGCCTGGACATGCCTCGGCTGACTCCTCCCACAAGTCCTAGTATAAAGGTGACTGCTCCCCAGCCCTTTGTATTTCTGGACCGGTCGACCACTCGAGGCAGACCTTCATTCTTTTGTTAATAAAAGCCTTTAGTTACTCTCTTAACTCTCAGTCTTTTATGAGTAATTGATAGCGCATCAATAGTTATATAAAAAGAAAAAGGGTGGCTAAAGTAAGTGTTGGTCCCTTAGAGGATGAGACTGGGAAATTAATCGTGGGAAATATGGAAATGGCAAAAACACTGAATGAATATTTTGTATCAGTCTTTACAGTAGAGGACACTAAGAATATCCCAACACTGGACAAACAGGGGGCTATAGGGGGGGGGGGGGGGGGAGGAGCTAAACACGATCAAAATCACTAAGGAAGTGGTACTCGGTAAAATAATGGGACTCAAGGCGGATAAATCACCTGGACCTGATGGCTTACATCCTAGGGTCTTGAGGGAAGTGGCGGTAGGGATTGTGGATGCATTGGTAATAATTTTCCAAAACTCCCTGGACTCAGCAAAGGTCCCGGCAGACTGGAAAACTGCTAATGTAACACCCTTATTTAAAAAGGGCAGTAAACAGAAGGCTGGAAACTATAGACCGGTTAGCCTAACATCTGTGGTAGGTAAAATTTTGGAGTCCATTATTAAGGAGACAGTAACAGGACATTTGGATAAACATAATTTAATAGGACAAAGTCAGCATGGTTTTATGAAGGGGAAGTCATGTTTGACAAATTTGCTGGAGTTCTTTGAGGAAGTAACATATAGGGTGGATAAAGGGGAACCAGTGGACGTAGTGTATTTAGACTTCCAAAAGGCATTTGACAAGGTGCCACACAAAAGATTATTGCTTAAGATAAAAATTCACGGGATTGGGGGTAATATTCTGGCATGGATAGAGGATTGGCTATCTAACAGAAGGCAGAGAGTTGGGATAAATGGTTCATTCTCAGACTGGCAATCAGTAACTAGTGGTGTTCCGCAGGGGTCAGTGCTGGGTCCCCAACTCTTTACAATCTATATTAACGATTTGGAGGAGGGGACCGAGTGTAACATACCAAAGTTTGCAGATGATACTAAGATGGGAGGGAAAGTAGTGAGTGAGGAGGACATAAAAAACCTGCAAGGGGACATAGACAGGCTAAGTAGGTGGGCAGAGATTTGGCAGATGGAATACAATACTGGAAAGTGTGAGGTTATGCACTTTGGCAGGAAAAATCGTAGAGCAAGTTATTATCTTAATGGCAAGAAACTGGAAAGTACTGAAGTACAAAGGGATCTGGGGGTCCTGGTGCACGAAACTCAAAAGGTTAGTATGCAGGTGCAGCAAGTGATTAAGAAGGCCAATGGAATGTTGGCTTTCATTGCTAGGGGGATAGAATATAAAAATAGGGAGGTATTGCTTCAGTTGTACAAGGTATTGGTGAGATTGCACCTGGAATACTGCATACAGTTTTGGTGTCCATACTTAAGAAAAGACATACTTGCTCTCGAGTCAGTACAAAGAAGGTTCACTCGGTTAATCCCGGGGATGAGGGGATGGACATATGAGGAGAGGTTGAGTAGATTGGGACTCTACTCATTGGAGTTCAGAAGAATGAGAGGCGATCTTATTGAAACATATAAGATTGTGAAGGGGTTGGATCGGGTGGATGCGGAGGGGATGTTCCCGATGATGGGTGAAACTAGAACCAGGGGGCATAGTCTTAGAATAAGGGGCTGCTCTTTCAAAACTGAGATGAGGAGGAACTACTTCACTCAGAGGGTGGTAGGTCCATGGAATATGCTGCCCCAAAAAGTTGTAGAAGCTACATCATTACATACATTTAAAACAGAAATAGACAGTTTCCTAGAAGTAAAGGGAATTAAGGGTTACAGGGAGCGGGCAGGAATTTGGACATGAGTCTAGGTTCGGATCGGTCATGGCCCTGTGGGTAGCGGAGCGGGCCCAGGGGCCGTGTAGCCCGATCCTGCTCCTATTTCGTGTGTCTAATTCTATTAGATTCAGGAGATGGTTCTGTGATAGTAGATTGGCGGTTAGGATCAGATCAGCCATGATCTTATTGAATGGCGGAGCAGGCTCGAGGGGCCGATTGGCCTACTCCTGCTCCTATTTCTTATGTTCTTATGTAAACCTACTGGAGCCTTTTGAGGATGTAACTGGTAGAATAGATAATGGAGAACCAGTGGATGTGGTGTATTTGGATTTTCAAAAGGCCTTTGATAAAGTCCCACGTAAAAAGAGGTTAGTGTGCAAAATTAAGGCAATGGGATTGCGGGTACTATACTGGCATGGATTGAAAATTGGTTGACAGACAGGAAACAGAGAGTAGGAATAAATGGGTCTTTTTCAGGGTGGCAGGCGGTGACTAGTGGGGTACCGCAGGGATCAGTGCTTGGGCCCCAGCTATTCACAATATATATCAATGATTTGGATGAGGGAACCAAATGTAATATTTCCAAGTCCGCTGATGACACGAAACTAGGTGGGTTTGTGAGTTGTGAGGAGGATGCAAAGAGGCTTCCAGGCGATTTAGACAAGTTGAGTGAGCGGGCAAATACATGGCAGATGCAGTAGAATGTGGATAAATGTGAAGTTATCCACTTCAGTAGGAAAAACAGAAAGGCAGAGTATTATTTAAATGGTGATAGATTGGGAAATGTTGATGTACAGAGGGACCTGGGTGTCCTGGTACACCAGTCACTGAAAGCAAACATGCAGGTGCAGCAAGCAGTTAGGAAGGCAAATGGTATGTTGGCCTTCATTGCAAGAGGATTTGAGTACAGGAGCAAGGATGTCTTACTACAGTTATACAGGGCCTTGGTGAGACCACACCTGGAGTACTGTGTGCAGTTTTGGTCTCCTGACCTACCTAAGACTTGCCATAGAGGGAGTGCAGCGAAGGTTCACCAGACCGATTCCTGGGATGGCAGGACTGTCGCATGAGGAGAGATTGGGTCGACTAGGCTTGTATTCACTAGAGTTTAGAAGAATGAGAGGGGATCTCATTGAAACGTATAAAATTCTGACAGGGCTAGACAGACTGGATGCAGGGAGAATGTTTACCCTGGCTGGGGATTCTAGAACGAGGGGTCACAGTCTCAGGATACAGGGTAGGACATTTAAGACTGAGATGAGGAGAAATTTCTTCACTCGGAGGGTGGTGAACCTGTGGAATTCTCTACCACAGAAGGCTGTGGAGGCCAAGTCACTGAATATATTTAAGAAGGAGATGGATAGATTTCTAGACACAAAAGGCATCAAGGGGTATGGGGAGAGAGCGGGAATATGGTATTGAGACAGAGGAACAGCCATGATCATATTGAATGGCGGAGCAGGCTCGAAGGGCCGAATGGCCGACTCCTGCTCCTATTTTTCTATGTTTCTCTGCACTGCATCCAATGCAAGTATATCCTTCCTTAAATAAGGAGACCAAAACTGTACGCAGTACTCAAGGTGTGGTCTCACCAGCGCCCTGTAAAGTTGCATCAAAACTTCCCCTCTTTTATACTCCATACCCCTTACAATAAAGGCAATTCCATTTGCCTTTCTAATTACTTGCTGTACCTGCATGCTAACTTTCAGAAGTTAGCATGCAGAAGCAACAATAAGGAGGCACATTCATAGGACAGAAACATAGAAACATAGAAGATAGGAGCAGGAGTAGGCCATTCAGCCCCTCGAGCCTGCTCCGCCATTCAATGAGACCATGGCTGATCATCCAAATTCAGTACCCTGTCACTGCTTTCTCCCCATACCCCTTGATCCCTTTAGCCTTAAGAAATATATCTAACTCCTTCTTGAATATATTTAATGAATTGGCCTCCACTGCCTTCTGTGGTAGAGAATTCCACAGGTTCACCACTCTCTGGGTGAAGAAATTCCTCCTCATCTCTGTCCTAAATGGCTTACCCCTTATCCTTAGACTGTGACCCCTGGTTCTGGACTCCCCGACCATCGGGAACATCCTTCCTACATCTAGTCTGTCTAGTCCTGTTAGAATTTTAGAAGTTTCAATGAGATCCCCTCTCATTCTTCTAAACTCCAGCGAGTATAAGCCCAATCGACCCAATCTCTCCTCATACCTCATTCCTGCCATAAGAACAAAAGAAGTAGGAGCAGGAGTAGGCCATACGGCCCCTCGGGCCTGCTCCGCCATTCAATAGGATCATGGCTGATCCGAACCTAGACTCACGTCCACTTCCCTGCCCGCTCCCCGTAACCCCTAATTCCCTTATCAGCTAGGAAACTGTCTATCTCCGTTTTAAATGTATTTAATGTCGCAGCTTCCACAGCTCTCTGGGGTAGCAAATTCCATAGATTTACTACCCTCTGAGTGAAGAAGTTTCTCCTCATCTCAGTTTTGAAAGGGCAGCCCCTTATTCTAAGATTATGCCCCCTAGTTCTAGCTTCACCCATCAGCGGAAACATCCTCACCTCATCCACCCGATCAAGCCCCCTCACAATCTTATATGTTTCGATACGATCGCCTCTCATTCTCCTGAATTCCAATGAGTAGAGGCCCAACCTACTCAACCTTTCCTCATAAGTCAACCCCCTCATCTCCGGAATCAACCGAGTGAACCTTCTCTGAACTGCCTCGAGAGCAAGTATATCTTTTCTTAAATATGGAAACCAAAACTGTACGCAGTATTCCAGGTGTGGCCTCACCAGTACCCTGTATAACTGAAGCAAGACTTCCCTGCTTTTATACTCCATCCCCCTTGCAATAAAAGCCAAGATTCCATTGGCCTTCCTGATCACCTGCTGTACTTGCATACTAACCTTCTGTGTTTCATGCACCAGGACCCCCAGATCCCTTTGTACTGTAGCACTTTGCAGTTTCTCTCCATTTAGATAATAACTTGCTCTTTAATTTTTTCTGTCAAAGTGCATAACCTCACACTTTCCAACATTATATTCCATCTGCCAAATTTCTGCCCACTCACTTAGCCTGTCTATGTCCTTTTGCAGCTTTTTTTTATGTCCTCCTCACTCGCTGCTTTCCCTCCCATCTTTGTATCATCGGCAAACTTGGATATGTTGCACTCGGTCCCTTCCTCCAAATCGTTAATATTCACATTTCTCCAGCCCCCTTTCACCACCTCAGGACGTCCCAAAGCGCCTCACAGCCAATGAAGTAGTCTCTTTGAAGTGTAGTCACCGCTGCAATGCAGGAAATGCGGCAGACAACCCGCACACAGCAAGCTACCACAGACAGCAATGCGACAATGACCACACCATCCGCCTCCTAGTGATGTTGGTTGAGGGACAAACATTTACCCAGGTATCAGTCTGGTGAATCTTCGCTGCACTCCTTCCATGGCAAGAACGTCCTTCCTCAGAATAGGCGACCAAAACTGCACACAATACTCAAGGTGCGGTCTCACCAAGGCCCTGTACAACTGCAGCAAGACATCCTTGTTCCTGTACTCAAACCCTCTCGCTACGAAGGCCAAAATACCATTTGCCTTCTTAACCACCTGCTGCACCTGCATGCTTACCTTCAGCGACTGGTGCACAAGGACACCCAGGTCTCGTTGCACTTCCCCTTCTCCCAATCTATTGCCATTCAGATAATAATCTGCCTTCCTGTTTTTGCCACCAAAGTGGATAACCTCGCATTATATTGCATCTGCCATGCTTCTGCCCAATCACCCAACCTGTCCAAATCATACTGGAGTTTCTCTGCATCGTCAGAGCACACACGCCCACCCTGCTTTGTGTTGTCTGCAAACTTGGAGATGTTACATCTAGTTCCCTCGTCTCGATAATTTATATATATTGTGAATAGCTGGGGTCCCAGGACCGATCCCTGTGGTACCCCACTAGTCACTGCCTGTCACTCGGAAAAAGACCCGTTTATTCCAACTCTTTGCTTCCTGTCTGCCAACCAGTTCTCTATCCAAGTCAGTACCCTGCCCCCAATCCCATGTGCTTTAACTTTGCACGCTAATCTCTTATGCGGAACCGTATTGAAAGCCTTCTGAAAGTCCAAATACACAACATCCACTGGTTCTCCCTTATCTATTCTACCAGTTACAGTTACAGTCAGGGTAGACAGTCAGGCTGACAGGGGATGAAATCTGGGTGGAGAACTGTTCGTACAACCGATTTCAAAATTCTCATCCTGGTGCAAATCCCTTCATGGCCTCACCCCCCTCCCCATCTCTGCAATCTCCTCCAGCCACCACCCCCCCAAAAGAGATATCTGCGCTCCTCCAATTCTGGCCTCCTGAGCATCCCTGATTTTTAATTGCTCCACCATTGGCGGCCGTGCCTTCAGCTGCCTGGGCCCTAAGCTCTGGAATTCCCTCCCTAAACCTCTCCGCCTCTCTTTCTTCCTTTAAGATGCTCCTTAAAACCCACCTCTGTGACCAAGCTTTTGGCCATCTCCCCTAATATCTCCTTATGTGGCTCAGTGTCAAATTTTTTGTCTTCTAATACTCCTGTGAAGCACCTTGTGATGTTTTACTATTTTAAAGGTGCTATATAAATACTTCTTGTTGTTGGTGTAGATTTCTGTACTGTGAACCTGTCCATTTTGAGAGACTTCAGGCTTTCTTGAACAGTCTCTCTGTTTTCTGAAGATGAAGTTTAATTCCATTTCCCCCCCCACAGTTTCCACATATACGCTGACGACACCCAGCTCTACATCACTACCACTTCTCTCAACCCCTCCACTGTCTCTAAATGGTCAGACTGCTTGTCCGACATCCAGTTCTGGATTAGCAGAAATGTTCTCCAATTAAATATCGAGAAGACCGAAGCCATTGAGGTATATGATATGATTGGGATTACGGAAACATGGCTCCAGGGTGACCAGGGCTGGGAACTCAACATCCAGGGGTATTCAATATTCAGGAAAGACAGGGGAAAAGGAGGTGGGGTACCATTGCTGGTTAAAGAGGAGATTAACACAATTGTAAGGAAGGATATTAGCGCTGATGATGTGGAATCTGTATGGGTAGAGCTGAGAAATAAAAAGGGACAGAAAACATTAGTGGGAGTGGTATATAGACCTCCAAACAGTAATGCTAAGGTTGGGGATGGCAGTAAACGGGAAATTAGAGACACGTGTAATAAGGGCACAGCAGTTATCATGGGTGACTTTAATCTACATATAGATTGGGCTAACCAAATTAGTAACAATACTGTGGAGGAGGAATTCCTGGCGTGTATACAGGATGGTTTCCGGGACCAATATGTCAAGGAGCCAACTAGAGATCAGGCCATCTTAGACTGGGTATTATGTAATGAGAAAGGAATAATTAACAATCTTGTTGTGCGAGGCCCCTTGGGGCATAGCGATCATATGATGATCGAATTCTTCATTAAGATGGAGAGTGAAGTATTTGACTCAGAGACAAGGGTCCTGAATTTAAATAAAGGAAACTATGATAGTATGAGGCGCGAGTTGGGTAGGATTGATTGGGGAATGACACTCAAAGGGTTGACGGTGGATAGGCAATTGCAAACTATTAAAGATCACATGGATGAACTACAGAATTTGTTCATCCCCGTTTGGCATAAAAATAAAACAAAAAAGGTGAATCAACCGTGGCTAATAAGGGAAATTAGGGATAGCATAAGATCCAAGGAGAGGACATATAAATTGGCCAGAAAAAGCAGCAAACCTGAGGATTGGGAGCAGTTTAGGATTCAGCAAAGGAGGACAAAGGGATCAATTAAGAGGGGGGAAATAGAGTATGAGAGTAAGCTTGCAGGGAACATAAAAACTGACTTTAAAAGCTTCTATATATATGTGAAGAGAAAAAGATGGGTGAAATCAAGCATAGGTCCCTTGCAGTCAGAATCAGGGAAATTTATAATGGGGAACAAAGAAATGGCAGACCAATGAAATATATACTTTGGTTCTGTCTTCACAAAGGAGGACACAAATAACCTCCCAGAGATTTCGGGGAACATAGGGTCTAATGAGAGGGAGGAGCTGAAAGAAATAGATATTTGTAGGGAAATGGTATTAGGGAAATTGACGGGATTGAAGGCCGATAAATCCCCAGGGCCTGATAATCTACATCCGAGGGTACTCGAGGAAGTGGCCCTAGAAATAGTAGATGCATTGCTGGTCATCTTCCAAAATTCGATAGACTCTGGAACAGTTCCCATGGATTGGAGGGTAGCTAATGTTACCCCACTATTCAAAAAATGTGGTAGAGAGAAAATGGGGAATTATAAGCCTGACATCAGTACTGGGGAAAATGCTAGAGTCCATTATAAAAGATGTAATAGCAGAGCACTTGGAAAACAGTGACAGGATCGGACAAAGTCAACATGGATTTACAAAAGGTAAATCATGCTTGACTAATCTACTGGAATTTTTAGAGGATGTAACTGGTAAAATAGATAAGGGAGAACCAGTGGATGTGGTGTATTTGGACTTTCAGAAGGCTTTCGATAAGGTCCCACATAAGAGATTAGTGTGTAAAGTTAAGGCACATGGGATTGGGGGCAAGGTACGGACTTGGATAGAGAACTGGTTGGCAGACAGGAAGCAAAGTGTTGGAATAAATGGGTCTTTTTCCGAATGGCAGTCAGTGACTAGTGGGGTACCGCAGGGATCGGTCCTTGGATCCCAGCTATTCACAATATATATTAATGATCTAGACGAGGGAACTAGATGTAATATCTCCAAGTTTGCAGACGACACAAAGCTGGGTGGGCGTGTGTGCTGTGAGGAGGATGCCGAGAAACTCCAGTATGATTTGGACAGTTTGGGTGATTGGGCAGATGCAGTATAATGTGGATAAATGCGAGGTTATCCACTTTGGTGGCAAAAACAGGAAGGCAGATTATCTGAACGGCAATAGACTGGGAGAAGGGGGAAGTGCAACGAGACCTGGGTGTCCTTGTGCACCAATCGCTGAAGGCAAGCATGCAGGTGCAGCAGGCGGTTAAGAAGGCAAATGGTATGTTGACCTTCGTAGCGAGAGGGTTTGAGTACAGGAACAAGGATGTCTTGCTGCAGTTGTACAGGGCCTTGGTGAGACCACACCTTGAGTAATGTGTGCAATTTTGGTCGCCTTATCTGAGGAAGGATGCTCTTGCCATGGAGGGAGTGCAGCGAAGATTCACCAGACTGATACCTGGGTTGACAGGAATGACGTATGAGGAGAGATTGGGTCGATTGGGCTTATACTCACTGGAGTTGAGAAGAATGAGAGGGGATCTCATTGAAACTTATAAAATTCTAACAGGACTGGACAGACTAGATGCAGGAAGGATGTTTCTGATAGCCGGGGAGTCCAGAACCAGGGGTCACAGTCTAAGGATAAGGGGTAAGCCATTTAGGACAGAGATGAGGAGGAATTTCTTCACCCGAAGAGTGGTGAACCTGTGGAATTCTCTACCACAGAAGGCAGTGGAGGCCAATTCATTAAATATATTCAAGAAGGAGTTAGATATATTTCTTAAGGCTAAAGGGATCAAAGGATATGGGGAGAAAGCAGGGACAGGGTACTGAAATTGGATAAACAGCCATGATCTCATTAAATGGCGGAACAGGCTCAAGGGGCCCAATGGCCTACTCCTGCTCCTACCTTCTATGTTCCTGTGCTGTGGTGTACATGGATTTCCAAAAGGCATTTGATAAAGTGCCACAACCATGGGCTTCAACTTTTCTGGCAAGCCCATTAATAAAAGGGACAGTGGCAGCATGGATATGAAATTGGCCCAGTGACAGGAAACAGAGAGTAGTGGTGAACGGTTGTTTTTCGGACCGGAGGAAGGTACACAGTGGCGTTCCCCAGGTGTTGGTTCGAGGACCACTGCTTTTCTTGATATGTTCTGGATGAGCAAATATTTTCTCCAATTAAATATTGGGAAGACCAAAGCCATTGTTTTCGGTCCCCACCACGAACTCCGTTCCCGAGCCACTGACTCCATCCCTCTTCTTAACATCTGTCTGAGGCTGAACCACACTGTTCGCAACCTTGGTGTCATACTTGACCCTGAAATGAGCTTCTGACCACATATCTGCAGCATAACAAAGAGCGCCTACTTCCACCTCGGTAACATCGCTCCGTAACATCGCCTCAGCTCATCCGCTGCTGAAACCCTCATCCGGGCCTTTTGTTACCTCTAGACTTGACTATTCCAGCACACTCCTGGCTGGTCTCCCACATTCCATCCCACGGAAACTTGAGGTCAAATCAAAACTCGGCTGCCCGTGTCCTAACTCGCACCAAGTCCCGTTCACCCATCACCCCTGTGCTCGCTGACCTACATTGGCTCCTGGTTAAGCAACGCCTCGATTGCAAAATTCTCATCCTTGTTTTCAAATCCCTCCATGGCCTCACCCCTTCCTATCTCTGGATTACTCCCGGTGCCACGTGCTAGTGAGTATAGGAATAGGAGGATAGAGCAGATGAATGCGTGGCTAAAGAGTTGGTGCAGGAGGGAGGGCTTTAGTTTCCTGGATCACTGGGCCTGCTTCTGGGGAAGGTGGGACTTGTACAAGTCGGACGGGTTGCACCTGAACCAGAGCGGGACAAATATCCTTGCGGGGAGGTTTGCGAGCACAGTTCGGGGGGGTTTAAACTAAAATGGCAGGGGGTTGGGAACCTGAGCAGGGAGACAGAGGAAAGGGAAACAGGGATAAAAGCAAAAGATAGGAAGGAGAAAAACAAAAGTGGCAGTCAGAGAAATCAACGGTTTAAATCAAACGTGGCCACAGTAAATAATAATTCTAATAGGTCGAAGAGCGTTAAAAAAACAAGCCTGAAGGCTTTGTGTCTTAATGCGAGGAGCATTTGTAATAAGGTGGACAAATTGGCTGCGCAAATAGAGGTAAACGAATATGATTTGGTTGGGATTACGGAAACGTGGCTCAAGGATGGCCAAGACTGGGAACTCAACATCCAGGGGTATTCGATATTCAGGAAAGATAGGCAAAAAGGAAAGGGAGGTGGGGTAGCATTACTGGTTAAAGAAGGGATTAATACAATTGTAATGAAGGATATTAGCTCTGATGATGTGGAATCTGTATGGGTAGAATTGAGAAATACTAAAGGGGGAAAAAAACATTAGTGGGAGTGGTATATAGACCTCCCAACAGTAAGGCGAAGGTTGGGGATGGCATTAAAAGGGAAATTAAAGAAGCGTGCAATAAGGGCACAGCAGTCATCATGGGTGGCTTTAATCTACATATAGATTGGGCCAACCAAATTAGTAACAGTACTGTGGAGGAGGAATTCCTGGAGTGTTTACGGGATGGTTTCTTGGACCAATATGTTGAGGAACCAACCAGAGATCAGGCCATCTTAGACTGGGTATCATGTAACGAGAAAGGATTAATTAGCAATCTTGTTGTACGAGGCCCCTTGGGTCTGAGCGATCATAATATGATCGAATTCTTCATTAAGACGAAGAATGAAGTAGTTGACTCAGAGACATAGAAACATAGAGATAGGAACAGGAGTAGGCCATTCGGCCCTTCGAGCCTGCTCCGCCATTCAATGAGATCATGGCTGATCTTCGTCTGAGATCATAGCTGATCTTACCAGTTCAGTACCCCGTCCCCGCCTTTTCTCCGTAACCCTTAATCCCCTTAGCCTTCAGAAATATATCCAATTCTCTCTTGAAAATATTTATTGAATTAGCCTTCACAGCCCTCTGTGGCAGGGAATTCCACAGGCTCACCACTCTTTGAGTGAAGAAATTCTTCCTCATCTCTGTTTTAAATGATTTGCCCGCTATTTTTAGACTGTGGCCCCTGGTTCTGTGCTCCCCTGCCATTGGAAACATTCTCTCTGAATTCAGCCTGTCCAGGCCTGCCATAATTTTATATGTTTCGATGAGATCCCCTCTCAATCTTCTAAACTCCAGTGAGTACAAGCCCAAACTATTCAATCTCTCCTCGTAGGTCATTCCCGCCATTCCAGGTATCAGCCTGGTGAATCGCCGCTGCACTCTTTCCATGGCAAGAACATCCTTCCGCAGATGGGGCGACCAAAACTGTACACAATACTCCAGATGCGGTCTCACCAGCACCTTGTACAGCTGTAGTAAGGTATCCCTATTCCTATACTCGAACCCCCTTGATATGAAGGCCAACATACCATTTGCCTTCTTAATCGCCTGTTGCACCTGCATGCTCTCCTTCAGTGACTGGTGCACAAGAACACCCAGGTCCCTCTGCACTTCCCCATCTCCCAATCTATTGCCATTTAGATAATAATCCACCCTCCTGTTTTTACCCCCAAAGTGGATAACCTCGCATTTATCCACATTATAGTGCATCTGCCACGTATCCGCCCATTCCCCCAACCTGTCCAAATCGCACTGTAGCCTCCTGACATCCTCATCAGAGCCCACCCCTCCTCCTAGTTTAGTGTCGTCAGCGAATTTGGAAATATTGCATCCAATTCCCTGATCCAGATCATTTATATATATTGTGAACAGCTGGGGTCCCAGGACAGATCCTTGCGGCACCCCGCTGGTCACTGCCTGCCACTCCGAAAACGAGCCGTTTATTCCAACTCTGTTTTCTATCCGCCAGCCAGTTCTCTATCCACGTTAATACTTTGCCCCCAATCCCATGAGCCTTAATTTTGCATGATAATCTTTTGTGTGGAACCTTATCGAAGGCTTTCTGGAAGTCAAGGTACACCACATCCACTGGCTCTCCCCCATCTATTTTACCAGTTACTTCCTCAAAAAATTCCAGCAGATTAGTCAAACACGATTTACCCTTTGTAAATCCATGTTGACTCTGTCCGATCCTTTCCCCATTTGTCAAGTGCTCCGCTATTTTATCCTTAATAATGGACTCTAGCATTTTGCCCACAACCGATGTAAGGCTTACTGGTCTATAATTCCCTGCTTTCTCTCTACCCCCCTTTTTAATAGGGTCCTCAATTTAAATAAAGGAAACTACGATGGTCTGAGGAGCGAGTTGGGTAGGATTGATTGGGGAATGGCACTCAAAGGGTTGACGGTGGATAGGCAATGGCAAACATTCAAAGACCGAATGGATGAGCTGCAGAATTTGTTGATCCCAGCTTGGCATAAAAATAAAACAAAAAAGGTGACTCAACCGTGGCTAACAAGGGAAATTAGGGATAGCATAAGATCCAAGGAGACGACATATAAAAGATTGGCCAGAAAAAGCAATAATCCTGAGGATTGGGAGCAGTTTAGGATTCAACAAAGGCGGACAAAGGGATTAATTAAGAAAGGGAAAATAGAGTATGAGAGTAAGCCAGCAGGCAACATAAAAACTGACTGTAAAAGCTTTTATAGATATGTGAAGAGAAAAAGATTGGTGAAGTCAAGTGTAGGCCCCTTGCAGTCAGAATCAGCGGAATTTATAATGGGAAACAAAGAAATGGCAGACCAACTAAATTCATACTTTGGTTCTGTCTTCACAAAGGAGGACACAAATAACCTCCCAGAGATGCCGGGGAACATAGCGTCTGATGAAAGGGTGGAACTGAAAGAAATCAGTATTTGTAGGGAAATGGTGTTAGGAAAATTGATGGGACTGAAGGCCAATAAATCCCCAGGGCCTGATAATCTACATCCCAGGGTACTTAAGGAAGTGGCTCTAGAAATAGTAGAGGCATTGCTGGTCATCTTCCAAAACTCGATAGACTCTGGAACAGTACCCATGGATTGGAGGGTAGCTAATGTTACCCCACTATTCAAAAAAGGTGGTAGAGAGAAAACGGGGAATTATAGACCGGTAAGCCTGACATCGGTAGTGGGGAAAATGCTAGAGTCTATTATAAATAAAAGATGTAATAGCAGAGCACTTGGAAAGCAGTGACAGGATCGGACAAAGTCAACATGGATTTACAAAAGGTAAATCATGCTTGACTAACCTACTGGAATTTTTTGAGGATGTAACTGGTAAAATAGATAAGGGAGAACCAGTGGATGTGGTGTATTTGGACTTTCAGAAGGCTTTCGATAAGGTCCCACATAAGAGATTAGCATGTAAAATTAAGGCACATGGGATTGGGGGCAAGGTACGGACTTGGATAGAGAACTGGTTGGCGGACAGAAAGCAAAGAGTTGGAGTAAACGGGTCGTTTTCCGAGTGGCAGGCAGTGACTAGTGGGGTACCGCAAGGATCGGTCCTAGGACCCCAGCTGTTCACAATATATATTAATGATCTGGACAAGGGAATTGGATGTAATATCTCCAAATTTGCAGATGACACAAAGCTGGGTGGGAGGGTAAGCTGTGAGGAGGATGTCGTGAAACTCCAGTACGATTTGGACAGGTTGGGTGATTGGGCAGAAACATGGCAAATGCACTACAATGTGGATAAATGTGAGGTTATCCACTTTGGTGGCAAAAACAGGAAGGCAGATTATTATTTGAATGGCAATAGATTGGGAGAAAGGGAAGTGCAAAGAGACCTGGGTGTTCTTGTGCACCAGTCGCTGAAGGTAAGCATGCAGGTGCAGCAGGCGGTTAAGAAGGCAAATGGTATGTTGTCCTTCGTAGCAAGAGGGTTCGAGTACAGGAACAAGGATGTCTTGCTACAGTTGTACAGGGCCTTGGTGAGACCACATAGTGAGTATTGTGTGCAGTTTTGGTCGCCTTACCGGAGGAAGGACGTTCTTGCCATGGAAGGAGTGCAGCGAAGATTCACCAGGCTGATACCTGGGATGGCAGGAATGACATATGAGGAGAGATTGTGTCGATTAGGCTTATACTCACTGGAGTTTAGAAGACTGAGAGGGGATCTCATCGAAACCTATAAAATTCTGTCAGGCCTGGACAGACTAGGTGCAGGAAGGATGTTTCTGATGGCGGGGGAGTGCAGAACCAGGGGTCACAGTCTAAGGATAAGGGGTAAGCCATTTAGGACTGAAATGAGGAGGAATTTCTTCACCCAGAGAGTGGTGAACCTGTGGAATTCTCTACCACAGAAGGCAGTAGAGGCCAATACATTAAATATATTCAAAAAAGAGTTGGATATATTTCTTCAGGCTAAAGGGATCAAGGGATATGGGGAGAAAGCAGGGACCGGGTACTGAATTTGGATGATCAGCCATGATCGCATTGAATGGTGGAGCAGGCTCAAGGGGCCGAATGGCCCACTCCTGCTCCTATCTTCTATGTTTCTATGTTAATCTCCTTCAGCCCCACAATCCCCCGAGATATCTGCACTCCTCTAATTCTGCCCTCTTGAGCATCCCTGATTATAATCACTCAACCTTTGGTGGCTGTGCCTTCAGCTGCCTGGGCCCTAAGCTCTGGAATTCCCTGCCTAAACCTCCTTAAAACCTGCCTCTTTTGGTCACCTGCCCTAATTTCCCATGTGGCTCGGTGTCAGATTTTTTTGTCTTAAAATACTCCTGTGCAGCACCGTGGGACGTTTTACTACGTTAAAGGCGCTATAGAAATACAAGTTGTTGTTGTTGATATATATCAATGACTTGGCCGTGGGTGTACAGGGCACTATTTCAAAATTTGCAGATGACACAAAACTTGGAAGTATAGTGAACAGTGAGGATGATAGTGATAGACTTCAAGAGGACATAGACAGGCTAATAGAGAAGATTCGAGTACAGGAACAAGGATGTCTTGCTGCAGTTGTGCAGGGCCTTGGTGAGACCGCACCCTGAGTATTGTGTGCAGTTTTGGTTGCCAAGGATGTTCTTGCCATGGAGGGAGTGCAGCGAAGATTCACCAGGCTGATACCTGGGATGGCAGGAATGATGTATGAGGAGAGATTGGGTCGATTGGGCTTATACTCGCTGGAGTTTAGAAGGAGAGGGGATCTCATTGAAACTTATAAAATTCTAACAGGACTAGACAGACTAGACGCTGGAAGGATGTTCTCGATGGTCGGGACGTCCAGAACCAGGGGTCACAGTCTAAGGATACGGGGTAAGCCATTTAGGACAGAGATGAGGAGGAATTTCTTCACCCAGAGAGTGGTGAACCTGTGGAATTCTCTACCACAGAAGGCAGTTGAGGCCAATTCATTAAATATATTCAAGAAGGATTTAGATATATTTCTTAAGGCTAAAGGGATCAAGGGATATAGGGAGAAGGCAGGGACAGGGTACTGAGTTTGGATGATCAGCCATGATCTCACTGAATGGCGGTGCAGGCTCGAGGGGCCGAATGGCCTACTCCTGCTCCTATCTTCTATGTTTCTATGTATTCAATCTTTCCTTGCAGCTGAAATTCTCTAGTCCTGGCAACATCCTCGTAAATCTCCAGTCTCGTGCAGTCACATCTTTCCTGCAATGGGGACGACCAGAACTGCACGCGGTGGCCTAACTGGTGTTTTTGTACAGTTCAAGCAGAATCTCCCTGCTCTTACATGATACAGAAAGAGAGAGGCACTGCCCCTTTAAATACCTGGGGACACATGGAAACATAGAAGATAGGAGCAGGAGTAGGCCATTCGGCCCCTCGAGCCTGCTCCGCCATTCAATGAGATCATGGCTGAGCATCCAAATTCAGTACCCTGTCCCTGCCTTCTCCCCAGATCCCTAGATCCCTTTAGCCTGAAGAAATATATCCAACTCCTTCTTGAATATATTTAATGAATTGGCCTCTACTGCCTTCTGTGGTAGAGAATTCCACAGGTTCACCACTCTCTGGGTGAAGAAATTCCTCCTCATCTCTGTCCTAAATGGCTTACCCCGTATCCTTAGACTGTGACCCCTGCTTCTGGACTCCCCGACCATCGGGAACATCCTGTCTGCATCTAGTCTGTCTAGTCCTGTTAGAATTTTATAAGTTTCAATGAGATCCCCTCTCATTCTTGTAAACTCCAGCGAGTACAAGCCCAATCGACCCAATCTCTCCTCATACGTCATTCCTGCCATCCCAGGTATCAGCCTGGTGAATCTTCGCTGCACTCCTTCCATGGCAAGAACATCCTTCCTCAGATAAAGCGACCAAAACTGCACACAATACTCACTATGTGGTCTCACCAAGGCCCTGTACAACTGTAGCAAGACATCCTTGTTCCTGTACTCAAACCCTCTCGCTACGAAGGCCAACATACCATTTGCCTTCTTAACCGCCTGCTGCACCTGCATGCTTACCTTCAGCGACTGGTGCACAAGGACACCCAGGTCTCGTTGCACTTCCCCTTCTCCCAATCTATTGCCATTCAGATAATAATCTGCCTTCCTGTTTTTGACACCAAAGTGGATAACCTCGCATTTATCCACGTTATATTGCATCTGCCATGCTTCTGCCCAGTCACCCAACCTGTCCAAATCATACTGGAGTTTCTCGGCATCCTCCTCACAGCACACACGCCCACCCAGCTTTGTGTCGTCTGCAAACTTGGAGATAATACATCTAGTTCCCTCGTCGAGATCATTAATATATATTGTGAATAGCTGGGATCCAAGGACCGATCCCTGCTGTACCCCACTAGTCACTGCCTGCCACTCGGAAAAAGAACCGTTTATTCCAACTCTTTGCTTCCTGTCTGCCAACTAGTTCTCCATCCAAGTCAATACCTTGCCCCCAATCCCATGTGCCTTAACTTTACACGCTAATCTATGTGGGACCTTACCGAAAGCCTTTTGAAAATCCAAATACACCACATCCACTGGTTCTCCCTTATCTATTTTAACAGTTACATCCTCAAAAATTTCCAGTAGATTAGTCAAGCACGATTTACCTTTTGTAAATCCATGTTGACTTTGTCCGATCCTGTCACTGTTTTCCAAGTACTCTGCTATTACATCTTTTATAATGGACTCTAGCATTTTCCCCACTACCGATGTCAGGCTTACCTGTAATTCCCTGTTTTTCTCTCCACCACCTTTTTTGAACAGTGGTGTAACATTAGCTACCCTCCAACCCATGGGTACTGTTCCAGAGTCTATCGAATTTTGGAAGATGACCAGCCATGCATCTACTATTTCTAGGGCCACGTCCTTAAGTACCCTAGGATGTAGATTATCTTCTATGTTTCTATGTATTCAATCTTTCCTTGTAGCTGAAATTCTCTAGTCCTGGCAACATCCTCGTAAATCGCCTGTCTCGAGCAGTCACATCTTTCCTGCAATGGGGCGAGCAGAACTGCACGCAGCACTCTAGCCAGTGGCCTAACTGGTGTTTTGTACAGTTCAAGCAGAACCTCCCTGCTCTTACATGATACAGAAAGAGGCACTGCCCCTTTAAATACCTGGGGGGCACCCATTCCCCTTTAAATGGCCAAGCAATTTTTTTTGTTGAAAGGGGCCGCAGTCCCCTTTGACTCACCCCCCCACCCTCTCGCACACCCCCCCTCTCACCCACCACAAATACTCACAAGAGAGAGAGAGAGAGAGGAGGAAGAATGCTGGTCTTTGTCTCTTTAAAAGTGGCTGCCCACCAAAATGTTCACAGCACTTTTGTTTTGGATAAAAGTCAAAAAGAGAAAAGGTTCACTTATTTTTAAATGAATGCAATTGATGAATAGCCTTGCAATAAAGGTAATGCAAAGGAATAAACACTCACAAGCTGGGTTTTTTTTCCACTCTCCTCCGCCTCCTCCCCTTTAACAGCTCCTGCAGACAATGAAAGCAGGAAACAACAACAGAAAATGCTGGAAAGACTCAGCAGGCCAGGCAACATCCGGGGAGAGAAATTAGAGTGATGTTTCGGGTCGAACCCTTTTTCAAACTGGAAAGGAAATAAAATAAATAGGAAATGAAAGCAGGAAAGCGGCCTGCAGCCCACCGAGGTACCGCCCCCCTCCCGCGCCGCCATTGGTTGGAGGACTGTCAGCCCGTCCGGTCCTCCCAGCGATCTCCGCGCTCCTGATTGGCGGGCGCCTCGCGTCAATCAACCCCCCTTCCGCTTACGAGCTGACGCATGCACGCAACACCCAGGGGTCGGTTGGATCGGCGCACGCCACCGCAAGGTAAAAAAAAGACACGCCGCACAAATGAGGAAAACGAAGAATAATAATAATCGCACTTTAGAGGGGAGGAGAGTTCGGGCAATTAATGAGTGTTTTCAGTTTGTTTCGGGATAATTTTTTTTTTGAAAAGCTTCCCAACGGTGCCAGGCGGACTGCGCATGCGCGCCAGCCAGCCTTTGACTCCCCCACGTGGGCCCGGGGGGGCGGACACGCCCACTGGCCTTCCCCTGCACCAATCACAGCGCGGGCAGGCGCTTCTATCAATCGTCAACTGTCAATCCCCTCGTGGTGTCGATTGACAGCGGCGTCAGCCAATGAGGTGCAGGAAGGGGCGGGACCAGGGCCAGGACTGACAGCAAGCATCAACTAATTCAATTAAATACCTGCATGCAGCCAAAAAAAAACCTTTTATTTAGTCAGCCAAAAAACAACACAGCAAATAAGGTTTGCTGAGTCAGCAAAGCAAGCAAAGTCTATTTTAGAAACATAGAAGATAGGAGCAGGAGTAGGCCATTCGGCCCCTCGAGCCTGCTCCGCCATTCAATGAGATCATGGCTGATCATCCAAACTCAGTACCCGGTCCCTGCCTTCTCCCCATACCCCTTGATCCCTTTCGCCTCAAGAAATATATCCAACACTTTCTTGAATATATTTAATGAATTGGCCTCAACTGCCTTCTTACACTGGGTATTATGTGACGAGAAAGGATTAATTAGCAATCTTGTTGTACGAGGCCCCTTGGGTCGGAGCGATCATAATATGATCGAATTCTTCATTTATATGGAGAATGAAGTAGTTGACTCAGAGACTAGGGTCCTCAATTTAAATAAAGGAAACTACGATGGTCTGAGGAGCGAGTTGGGTAGGATTGATTGGGGAATGTCACTCAAAGGGTTGACTGTGGATAGGCAATGGCAAACATTCAAAGACCACATGGATGAACTACAGAAGTTGTTCATCCCAGCTTGGCATAAAAATAAAACAAAAAAGGTGACTTAACCGTGGCTAACAAGGGAAATTAGGGATAGCATAAGATCCAAGGAGAGGACATATAAATTGGCCAGAAAAAGCAATAATCCTGAGGATTGGGAGCAGTTTAGGATTCAACAAAGGAGGACAAAGAGATTAATTAAGAAGGGGAAACTAGAATATGAGAGTAAGCTTTCAGGGAACATAAAAACTGACTGTAAAAGCTTTTATAGATATGTGAAGAGAAAAAGATTGGTGAAGTCAAGCGTAGGTCCCTTGCAGTCAGAATCAGGGGAATTTATAATGGGGAACAAAGAAATGGCAGACCAACTAAATACATATTTTGGTTCTGTCTTCACAAAGGAGGACACAAATAACCTCCCAGAGATGCCAGGGAACATAGGGTCGAATGAAAGGGTGGAACTGAAAGAAATCAGTATTTGTAGGGAAATGGTGTTAGGGAAACTGATGGGACTGAAGGCCGATAAATCCCCAGGGCCTGATAATCGACATCCCAGGGTACTTAAGGAGGTGGCCCTAGAAATAGTAGATGCATTGCTGATCATCTTCCAACATTCGATGGAATCTGGAACAGTACCCATGGATTGGAGGGTAGCTAATGTTACCCCACTATTCAAAAAAGGTGGTAGAGAGAAAACGGGGAATTACAGACAGGTAAGCCTGACATCGGTAGTCGGGAAAATGCTAGAGTCCGATATAAAAATGTAATAGCAGAGCACTTGGAAAACAGTGACAGGATCGGACAAAGTCAACATGGATTCACAAAAGGTAAATCCTGCTTGACTAATCTACTGGAATTTTTTGAGGATGTAACTGGTAAAATAGATAAGGGAGAACCAGTGGATGTGGTGTATCTGGACTTTCAGAAGGCCTTCGATAAGGTCCCGCATAAGAGATTAGCGTGTAAAGTTAAGGCACATGGGATTGGGGGCAAGGTATTGACTTGGATAGAGAACTGGTTGGCAGACAGAAAGCAAAGAGTTGGAATAAACGGGTCTTTTTCCGAATGGCAGGCAGTGATTAGTGGGGTACCGCAAGGATCGGTCCTAGGACCCCAGCTATCCAAAGATGTGCAGGTTAGGTTGATTGGCTATGATAAATTGACCCTTAGTGTTAGGGGGATTAAAATGTGTGGGGTTACGGAGATAGGGTGGGATATGTGTTGGTGTAGGGGTTACGGGGATCAGGTGGGATATGTGTCGGTGCAGGCTCGATGGGCCGAAATGGCCTCTATCTGCACTGTGGGGTTTCTGTGATTCTGTGATTCTATTCACAATATATATAAATGATCTGGACAAGGGAACTAGATGTAATATCTCCAAATTTGCAGACGACACAAAGCTGGGTGGGCGTGTGTGCTGTGAGGAGGATGTTGAGAAACTCCAGGATGATTTGGACATGTTGGGTGATTGGTCAGAAACATGGCAGATGCAATATAATGTGGATAAATGTGAGGTTATCCACTTTGGTGTCAAAAACAGGAAGGCAGATTATTATCTAAATGGCAATAGATTGGGAGAAGGGGAAGTGCAACGAGACCTGGGTGTCCTTGTGCACCAGTCGCTGAAGGTAAGCATGCAGGTGCAGCAGGCAGTTAAGAAGGCAAATGGTATGTTGGCCTTCGTAGCGAGAGGTTTTGAGTACAGGAACAAGGATGTCTTGCTGCAGTTGTAAAGGGCCTTGGTGAGACCACATCTTGAGTATTGTGTGCAGTTTTGGTCGCCTTATCTGAGGAAGGATGTTCTTGCCATGGAAGGAGTTCAGCGAAGATTAACCAGGCTGATACCTGGGATGGCAGGAATGACTTATGAGGAGAGATTGGGTCGATTGGACTTGTACTCACTGGAGTTTGGAAGAATGAGAGGTGATCTCATTGAAACTTATAAAATTCTGACAGGACTGGACAAACTAGATGCAGGAAGGATGTTCCCGATGGTCGGGGAGTCCAGAACCAGGGGACACAGTCTAAGGATAAAGGGTAGGCCATTTAGGACAGAAATGAGGAGGAATTTCTTGGCCCAGAGAGTGGTGAACCTGTGGAATTCTCCACCACAGAAGGCAGTGGAGGCCACTTCATTAAATATATTCATGAAGGAGTTGGATATATTTCTTAAGGCTAAAGGGATCAAGGGGTATGGGGAGAAAGCAGGGACCGGGTACTGAATTTGGATGATCAGCCATGATCGGATGAGTGCGTAAACCTCTTCCCGCTCTCAAGGTCTTTCACATCCTTGCTAAGGTGTGGTGGCTGGGGGAATTGTCGCTGTCCCTTTAATCAGAAGAACGCACGAGAGGGGGGAGGGAGTCCCTTTAAATGTGGAGGGAGTGGTTCTCCCTTTAAATGTGAACGGGGTGGGTGTCCTTTTAAATGTGGAGGGGGGTGGGTGTCCCTTTAAATGTGGAGGGGTTGGGTGTCCCGTTAAATGTGGAGGGGTGTGGGTGTCCCTTTAAATGTGGAGGGGTTGGGTGTCCCTTTAAATGTGGAGGGGCGGGGCCGCGCATGCTCATTCGGCCCCACCAGAAAACCAGACTGCCAGTGCGCCTGCGCGGGGCCTGCAGAGCGCAGACGGAAGGCCGGGCCCGGGAAGAGGCGGAATCAGCGGCCGGATAAAGTAAAGTGTTTGGGAATCGATTTAAATCGAGGTGAGGCGGGAGCGGAGAGCGAGATTATAAAGTAAAATACGAGAAAACCAAACCTGAGAGTCGGGGTGGGCGGGGCCTCCGCGGTCACCGGACGGAGCGGATTGAACCGCGCGCTGTGGCGGAGTGAGCCGGAGTAAGGTGATTGTGACTGACGGGAGCGCTGACCAATAGGAAGAGGGCTGAGCTGGGAGGACTGAACTGGGCGGCCTGGTCCTCCAATCAATGGCGGCGCGGCTAGGGGGCGGGACCTTTCTACCCGGCGCTGAGGCTGGGGCCCGATTGTGACGTCATCAGAGGAAGATGGAGGCCGGCCCGGCCTGTGACTGACGGGAGCTCTGACCAGTAGGAAGAGGGCGGGCCCGGGTCCGCCCACCAATGCTGGCGCGGCAAGGGGGCGGGGCCTCTCCAGCTCAGGTGCGCTGGGGCCGATTGTGACGCGCTGTCCCCAGGTGAGAGCAGCTCAGTCAGCACAGAGCTGGGGCTGGAATCTGGGAGAGGGGCCGCAGGCAGCACAGAGCTGGGGCTGGAATCTGGGAGAGAGGCCGCAGTCAGCACAGAGCTGGGGCTGGAATCTGGGAGAGGGGCCGCAGTCAGCACAGAGCTGGGGCTGGAATCTGGGAGAGGGGCCACAGGCAGCACAGAGCCGGGGCTGGAATCTGGGAGAGGGGCCGCAGTCAGCACAGAGCTGGGGCTGGAATCTGGGAGAGGGGCCGCAGGCAGCACAGAGCTGGGGCTGGATTCTGGGAGGGGCCGCAGACTGCGGGCCTGGCAAATTTTTTAAATAATAAATTTTTAAAAAGCTTATTTAAAGACAAATTTTCTGCAGTTTCAGAGACAGCCTTTGTCACTGCAATAATTTCTTAAATGTTTAAAAATTAAATCAAAAGCATCAAAGAGGAAGAGAGTAGCATAAGTAAAGAAAGACTTGCATTTATATAGCGCCATTCACGACCAGCGGACGTCTCAAAGCGCTTTACAGTCAATGAAGTACTTTTTGAAGTGGAGTCACTGTTGAAATGTGGCAGCGCACAGCAAGCTGCCACAAACAGCAATGTGACAATGACCAGATAATCTGATTTTGTTATGTTGGTTGTGGGATAAATATTGGCCAGGACTCCGGGATAACTTCCCGACTCCTCTTCGAAATAGTGCCATGGGATCTTTTACATCCACCTGAGAGGGCAGACGGGGCCTCGGTTTAACGTCTCATCAGAAAGATGGCCCCTCCGACAGTGCAGCACTCCCTCAGCACTGCACTGGAGTGTCTGCCTAGCTTCATGTGCTCGAGTCTCTGGAGTGGGACTTGAACCCACAACCTTCTGACTCAGACGAGTGAGCTTCCAACTTTTTTTTAAATAAATATATTGAACATTAAGAACATTTACAACATCTTGATAATGAGCTACCAACTGAGCTCTAGCTGACAACGTTGGTCCCTTAGAGGGAGAGACAGGAGAAATTATTATGGGGAATAAGGAAATGGCAGAAACGTTAAAACAAATATTTTGTATCTGTCTTCACAGTAGAAGACACAAAAGCATACCAAAGATGGTGGGGAACCGAGGGTTTAATGAGGGTGAGGAACTTAATGTAAAGTACTAGAGAAACTAATGGGATTAAAAGCCGACAAATCCCCTGGACCCGACGGCCTACGTCCTAGGGTTCTAAAACAGGTGGCTGAAGAGATCGTGGATGCATTGGTTTTGATCTTCCAAAATTCCCGAGATTCTAGAACGGTCCCAGCGGATTGGAAGGTCGCAAATGTAACACCGCTATTCAAGAAAGGAGGGAGAGAAAAAACAGGGAACGACAGGCCAGTTAGCCTGACATCAGTCGTTGGGAAAATGCTGGAATCCATTGTTACGGAAGTTGTATCAGGGCACTTAGAAAATCATAACATGGTTAGGCTGAGTGAACATGGTTTTATGAAAGGGAAATGGGGTTTGACAAATTTATTAGAGTTATTTGAGGATGCAACTAGCAGGGTAGATAAAGGGGAACCAGTGGATGTAGTATATTTGGATTTCCAAAAGGCATTCGACAAGGTGCCACATAAAATATTATTACACAAGATTAGGGCTCACGGGGTTGGGGGTAATATAGTAGCATGGATAGAGGATTGGTTAACAGGCAGAAAACAGAGAGTAGGGATAAACGGACCTTTTTCAGGTTGGCAGGCTGTAACTAGTGGGGTGCCACAAGGATCAGTGTTGGGGCCTCAGCTATTTACAATCTACTTTAATGACCTAGATGAAGGGACCGAGTGTAATGTATCCAAGTTTGCTGATGATACAAAGCTAGGTGGGACAGTAAGCTGTGAGGAGAACACAAAGACTCTGCAAAGGGATATAGACAGACTGAGTGAGTGGGCAGTAAGGTGGCAGATGGAGTGTAATGTGGGGAAATGTGAGGTTATTCACTTTGGTAGGAAAAATAGAAAAACAATATTTTTTAAATGGTGAGAAACTTTCAAATGTTGGTGTTCAGAAAGATTTGGGTGTCCTCGTGCAAGAAACACAGAAAGCTAGCGTGCAGGTACAGCAAGCAATAAGGAAGGCAAGTGGCATGTTGGCCTTTATTGCAAGGGGGTTGGAGTATAAGAGTGAGGAAGTCTTGCTCCAATTGTACAGGGCCTTGGTGAGACCACACCTGGAGTACTGGGCACAGTTTTGGTCCCCTTATCTAAGGAAGGATATACTTGCCTTGGAGGCAGTGCAACGAAGGTTCACTAGATTGATTCCTGGGATGAGGGGGCTGTCCGATGAGGAGAGATTGTGTAGAATGGGCCGATACTCTCTGGAGTTTAGAAGAATGAGAGGTGATCTCATTGAAACATTAAGATTCTGAAGGGGATTGACAGGGTAGATGCTGAGAGGTTGTTTCCCCTGGCTGGAGTGTCTAGAACTAGGGGGCACAGTCTCAGGGTAAGGGGTCGGCCATTTAAGACTGAGATGAGGAGGAATTTCAGAGGGTTGTGAATCTTTGTAATTCTCTGCCCCAGAGGGCTGTGAATGCTGAGTCTTTGAGTATATTCAAGGCTGAGATCGATAGATTGTTGGACTCTAGGGGAATCATGGGATATGGAGATCGATGATCAGCCATGATCTTATTGAATGGTGGAGCAAGCTCGAGGGGCCGAATGGCCCACTCCTGCTCCTATTTCTTATGTTCTTATGGACATTCAAAAGGCATTTGATAAAGTACCACACAAGAGACCTACTCGGAAAAGAGAAGCACATGGTATTCAAGGGCTGATGGTAATTTGGGTATATAATTGGCTGAGGGAGAGGAGACAGTGAGCAGTGCTGAGGGATGTTTTTCTGACTGGAGGGAAGTATGCAGTGGGTTCCCCCAGGGGTCAGGATTAGGACCATTGCTTTTCTTGTTATATATAACTGACCTGGATTGGGTATAGGTGTACAAGTTTGAAGTTTACAGATGATACAAAACTCGGCAACGTAGTAAATAGTGAGCATAGTAGTAGCAGACTTCAGGAGGACAGAGACAGACTGTGAAATGAGCAGACACAAGGCAGGTGAAATTAAATGAGGATAAGTGTGAAGTGATGCACTTTGGGAGAAACAACAGGGAGAGGCCGTATAATCTAAATGGGACTATTTTGAGGGGGTGCAAGAGCAGAGGGACCTGGGGGTCCATATTCACAAATCTTTGAAAGTGCCACGGCAAGTTGGTGAGGTTTCAGAAAGTGTGTGGGATACTTGGCTTTGTAAATAGGGCCATTGAATACAAAAACAAGGAAGTTACACTAAACCTTTACAAATCACTAGTTAGGAACATAGGACAGGAGGAGGCTATTCAGTCCCTCGAGTCTGTTCCGCCATTCAATGCGATCATGGCTGATCTGTGACCTAACTCCATACACCCGCCTTTGGCCCATATCCCTTAATACCTTTGGGTAACAAAAACCTATCAATCTCAGATTTAAAATTAACGATTGATCTCGCATCAATTGCCGTTTGCGGAAGAGAGTTCCAAACTTCTACCACCCTTTGTGTGTAGAAGTGTTTCCTCAATTCACTCCTGAAAGGTCTGGCTCTAATTTTTAGACTATGGCCCCAGTCCTAGAATCCCCAACCAGCAGAAATAGTTTCTCTCTATCTACCCTATCTGTTCTCCTAAATATCCTGAAAACTTCGATCAGATCACCCCTTAAACTCCTAAATTCTAGGGAATACAACCCTAATTTGTGTAATCTCTCCCTGTAACTTAACACTTGAAGTCCGGGCATCATTCTGGTAAACCTACGCTGCACTCCCTCCAAGGCCAATATATCCTTCCTAAAGTGTGGTGCCCAGAACTGCTCACAGTACTCCAGGTGTGGTCTAACCAGGGTGTTGTACAGCTGCAGGGCTTTGGCCTCAGCTGGAGTCTTGGGTACAGTTCTGGGCACCACACTTTAGGAAGGATGTCAAGGCCTTGGAGAGGGTGCAGAGGAGGTTGACCAGGATGGTACCAGGGATGAGGGACTTCAGTTATGTGGAGAGATTGGAGAAGCTGGGATTGTTCCTCTTAGAGCAGAGAAGGTTAAGAGGAGACCTAATAGAGGTGTTCAAAATGATGAAGGGTTTTGATCGAGCAAGTAGGGAGAAACTGTTCACTCTGGCAAGTGGGTCGGTAACCAAAGGTCACAGATTTAAAATAGTTGCTAAAAGAACTAGAGGGAAATGAGGAGAATTGTTTTCACACAGAGGGTTGTTAAGATCTGGAACGCACCATCTGAAAGGATGCTGGAATCAGGTTCCACAGGAACTTTCAAACAGTAGTTGGACATGTCCTTGAAGAGTCATAGAGTCATAGAGTTTTACAGCACAGAAAGAGGCCCTTCGGCCCATCGTGTCTGCGCCGCCCATCCATCCCTGTCCAGTCTAATCCCATTTTCCAGCATTTGGTCCATAGCCTTGTATGCAATGGCATTTCAAGTGCTCATCCAAATGCTTCTTGAATGTTGTGAGGGTTCCTGCCTCCACCACCCTTTCAGGCATTGAGTTCCACATTCCAACCACCCTCTGGGTGAAAAAGTTCCTCCTCAAATCCCCTCTAAATCTCCTGCCCCTTACCCTGAATCTATGCCCCCTTGTTATTGACCCCCCCACTAAGGGGAAAAGTTCCTCTTTATCTACCCTATCTATGCCCCTCATTATTTTGTACACCTCAATCAGGTCCCCCCTCAGCCTTCTCTGCTCCAAGGAAAACAACTCCAGCCTGTCCAGCCTCTCTTCATAGCTGAGGCGCTCCATCCCAGGTAACATCCTGGTGAATCTTCTCTGCACCCTCTCCAAAGCAATCACATCCTTCCTATAGTGAGGCGACCAGAACTGCACACAGTACTCCAGCTGTGGCCTCACCAGCGTTTTGTACAGCTCCATCATAACCTCCCTGCTCTTATATTCTATGCCTCGGCTAATGAAGGCAAGTATCCCATATGCCTTTTTAACCACCTTATCTACCTGCTCCGCTGCCTTCAGGGATCTATGTACATGTACACCAAGGTCCCTCTGTACTTCCTAGGGTCCTACCACTCATTGTGTATTCCCTTGCCTTATTTGTCCGTCCAAAATGCATCACCTCGCACTTTTCAGGGTTAAATTCCATTTGCCACTTTTCCGCCCATCTGACCAACCCGTTTATATCGTCCTGTAGCCGGAGGCTTTCCTCCTCGCAATTTACCACCCCACCAATTTTCGTGTCATCTGCGAACTTACTGATCATACCTTTGACATTCTCATCCAAATCATTTATGTAGATCACAAACAATAAGGGACCCAGCACCGATCCCTGAGGTACCCCACTGGACACAGGCTTCCAGTCACAAAAGCAACCTTCGACCATCACCCTCTGCCTCCTGCCACTCAGCCAGTTTAGGATCCAACGCGCCAAGGCACCCTGGATCCCATGGGCTCTTACCTTCTTGACCAGTCTCCTATGCGGGACTTTGTCAAAAGCTTTACTGAAGTCCATGTAAACCACATCCACAGCATTTCCCTCATCCACCCCACTAGTCACCCCCTCGAAAAATTCGATCAGATTTGTTAGACATGATTTACCCTTGACAAAGCCATGCTGACTATCCCCGATTAATCCTTGCCTCTCCAAGTGGAGATTAATTTTGTCCCTCAGAATTTTTTCCAATAATTCCCCCACCACAGATGTTAGACTCACTGGCCTGTAATTCCCTGGTTTATCCCTGCTACCCTTCTTGAATAATGGTACTACGTTAGCTGTTCTCCAGTCCTCTGGTACATCCCCTGTGGCCAGAGAGGTTCTGAAAATTAGTGTCAGAGCCCCTGCAATCTCCTCCCTTGCCTCCCACAGCAGCCTGGGATACATCTCGTCCGGGCCTGGGGATTTATCCACTTTTTGGCCCGCTAAAACCGCTAGCACCTCCTCCCTCTCGATGCTAATATGTTCAAGTATGTCACAGTCCCCTTGCCCGATTTCTATCTCTGCATCGTCTTTCTCCATAGTGAACACAGATGCAAAAAATTCATTTAAAACCCCGCCTACATCCTCTGGCTCTACACACAGATTGCCACTTTGGTCCCTAATGGGCCCTACCCTTTCCCTGGTTATCCTCTTGCCCTTAATATACTTATAAAACATCTTAGGATTTTCCTTTATTTTGCTCGCCAGTGTTATTTCATGGCCCCTCCTCGCCCTCCTAATTTCTTTTTTAAGTATGCCCCTGCACTTTTTATACTCCTCTAGGGCTTCTTCTGTCTTTAGTCTTTTGTAACTGCCAAAAGCCCCCCTTTTATTTCTAATGCATTTTTGTATATCCCTTGTCATCCAAGGTTCCCTTTGCTTGTTGGTCCCACCCTTGACCTTTACAGGAACATGTTGGCGTTGTACTCTCTCTATTTCCCTTCTGAAAGTCTCCCACTGTTTTGATGTGGATTTTCCTATAAGCAGCTGCTCCCAGTCCACTTTGGCCAGATCCTGCCTTATCATATTAAAATCGGCCTTCCCCCAATTTAGAACCCTTATTTCCGGGCCGTCTTTGTCTTTTTCCATGACCACCTTAAATCTCACCGAATTATGGTCACTGTCGCCAAAATGCTCTCCTACTGACACTTCCACCACTTGCCCGGCTACATTCCCCAGAATTAGGTCCAGTACCGCCCCCTCTCTTGTAGGACTTTCTACATGTTGGCTCAAAAAGCTCTCCTGGATGCACTTTAAGAATTCTGCACCCTCTAAGCCTTTCACACTCTGACTGTCCCAATTTATATTGGGGAAGTTGAAATCCCCCACTGTTATTACCCTATTATTATCGCACTTTTCTGAGATTGCCTACATATCTGTTCCTCTATCTCCCCCTGACTGTTTGGAGGACTAGTTTGCAGAGTTCTGGGGATAAAGCTGGGGTTTGGGACTAAATTGGACAGCTCTTTCAAAGAGCCGGCACAGACTCGATGGGCCGAATCACCTCCTTCCGTGCTATTAGATTTGATGATTTGTGTGAACACGCTGGTGTCCCTTAAGGCTCTTCGAGATTTTAAAGCTCTTCCCACAGTCAGAACATTTAAAGGGTCTCTCGTCAGTGTGAACTCACTGGTGTATCAGCAGGTGGGATGACTGAGTGAATCCCTTCCCCCACACGGAGCAGGTGAATGGACTCTCACCAGTGTATAGGAGCCAGTGTCTCCAGCTCCCTGGAGCTTTAAAAGCTTTTCCCACAGCCAGAACTTTTAAAGGGGTTCTCTCCAGTGTGAACTCGCTGATGGGCCAGCAGGTTGGAGGACCGAGCGAATCCCTTCCCACACACGGATCAGGTGAACGGCCTCTCCCCAGCGTGTAGGAGCCGGTGTCTCTTCAGCTCCCTGGAGCTTTTAAAGCTTTTCCCACAAGTCAGAACATTTAAAGGGTCTCTCGTCAGTGTGAACAAGCTGATGTGTCAGCAGGGTGGAGGACTGCAAGAATCCCTTCCCACACACGGAGCAGGTGAATGGCCTCTCCACAGTGTGGAGGCACTGGTGTCCCTTCAGATGCCCGGGGCTTTTAAAGCTCTTCCCACAGTCAGGAAATTGAAATGGTCTCTTCCCCAGTGTGAACTCGCTGGTGTGTTTGCAGGTGGGATGAACAAACAAATCCCTTTCCACACACGGAGCAGGTGAATGGACTGTCCCTGGTGTGACTGCGCCGTTGAACTTCCAATGGAGACGGGGAACTGACTCCCTTCCCACTGTCCCCACCTTTACCCGGTTTCTCCCGTGAGGAGCGGCGGCGGTGATATAAAGAGCGAGGCGGCGGAGTTTATAGGGTGTCTGTAATTCTTGTGACACTTCCTGTGTCCCTGATAACCATGTGTGCGGGAAGTGTATCCAGCTGCAGCTACTGACAGACCGCATTGCGGCGCTGGAGCTGTGAGTGGATACATACTGGAGCATCCGCGATGCTGAGGACATCGTGGATAGCACGTTTAGGGAGTTGGTCACAGCGCAGGTAAAGGCTGCACAGGCAGGAAGAGAATGGTTGACCACCAGGCAGAACATTTTGGAAGGGGAGGGTGAACAACCAATTGTCGTGGTGCATATAGGTACCAACGATATAGGTAAAAAAACAGGATGAGGTCCTAAAAGCTGAATATAGGTTAGGAGGTAAATTAAAAAATAGGACCTCCAAGATAGTAATCTCAGGATTGCTACCAGTGCCACGTGCTAGTCAGAGTAGAAATAGAAGGATATTTCAGATGACTACATGGCTAGAGGAATGGTGCAAGGGGGAGGGATTCAAATTCCTGGGACATTGGAACCGGTTCTGGGGGAGGTGGGGCTAGTACAAACCGGACGGTTTGCACTTGGGCAGGACCGGGACCGATGTCCTAGGGGGAGTGTTTGCTAGTGCTCTGGGGGAGGGTTTAAACTAAAATGGCAGTGGTTTGGGAACCTGAGCAGGGAGACCGAGGAAAGGGAAACAAGGATAGAAGCAAAAGACAGGAAGGAGAAAAACAAAGGTGGTGGTCAGAGAAATCAAGGGTTTAAATCAAAACATAGCCACAGTAAATAATAATTCTAAAAGGTGTAAGAGTGTTAAAAAAACAAGCCTGAAGGCCTTGTGTCTTAATGCGAAGAGCATTCGTAATAAGGTGGATGAATTAGTTGCACAAATAGAGGTAAACGGATATGATATGATTGGGATTCTGGAAACATGGCTCCAGGATGACCAAGGCTGGGAACTCAACATCCAGGGGTATTCAATATTCAGGAAAGATAGGCAAAAAGGAAAGGGAGGTGGGGTAGCATTGCTTTTTAAACAGAAGATTAACACACTTGAAAGGAAGGATATTAGCTCTAATGATGTGGAATCTGTATGGGTAGAGCTGAGAAATACCAAGGGGCAGAAAACGTTAGTGGGAGTGTTATACGGACCGCCAAACAGTAATGCGGAGGTTGGGGATGGCATTTAACGGGAAATTAGAGACGTGTGCAATAAGGGCACAGCAGTTATCATGGGTGACTTTAATCTACATATAGATTGGGCTAACCAAATTAGTAAACATACTGTGGAGGAGGAATTCCTGGAGTGTATACGGGATGGTTTCCTGGACCAATATGTCGAGGAACCAACTAGAGATCAGGCCGTCTTAGACTGGGTATTATGTAATGAGAAAGGAATAATTAACAATCTTGTTGTGCGAGGCCCCTTGGGGCGTAGCAATCATAATATGATAGAATTCTTCATTAAGATGGAGAGTGAAGTAGTTGACTCCGAGACTAGGGTCCTGAATTTAAATAAAGGAAACTATGATGGTATGAGGCGCGAGTTAGATAGGATTGATTGGGGAATGTTACTCAAAGGGTTGACGGTGGATAGGCAATTGCAAACATTCAAAGATCGCATGGATGAACTACAGAATTTGTTCATCCCTGTTTGGCATAAAAATAAAACAAAAAAGGTGACTCAACCGTGGCTAACGAGAAATTAGAGATAGCATAAGATCCAAGGAGAGGACATATAAATTGGCCAGAAAAAGCAGTAAACCTGAGGATTGGGAGCAGTTTAGGATTCAGCAAAGGAGGACAAAGGGATTAATTAAGAGGGGGAAAATAGAGTATGAGAGTAAGCTTTCAGGGAACATAAAAACTAACTGTAGATATTTGAAGAGAAAAAGCTTGGTGAAGTCAAGCATAGGTCCCTTGCAGTCAGAATCAGGGGGATTTATAATGGGGAACAAAGAAGTGGCAGGCCAATTAAATACATACTTTGGTTCTGTCTTCACAAAGGAAGACACAAATAACCTCCCAGAGATGTCGGGAAACATAGGGTCTAATGAGAGGGAGGAACTGAAAGAAATCAGTATTTGTAGGGAAATGGTGTTCGGGAAATTGACGGGATTGAAGGCCGATAAATCCCCAGGGCCTGATAATCGACATCCTAGGGTACTTAAGGAAGTAGCCCTAGAAATAGTAGATGCATTGCTGGTCATCTTCCAAAATTCGATAGACTCTGGAACAGTTCCCATGGATTGGAGGGTAGCTAATGTTACCCCACTATTCAAAAAAGGTGGTAGAGAGAAAATGGGGAATTATATCGGTCGTGGGGAAAATGTTAGAGTCCATTATAAAAGATGGAATAGCAGAGCACTTGGAAAACAGTGACAGGATCAGACAAAGTCAACATGGATTTACAAAAGGTAAATCATGCTTGACTAATCTACTGGAATTTTTTGAGGATGTAACTGGTAGAATAGATAAGGGCGAACCAGTGGATGTGGTGTATTTGGACTTTCAGAAGGCTTTCAATTAGGTACCGTATAAGAGATTAGCGTGTAAAGTTAAGGCACATGGGATTGGGGGCAAGGTAGACTTGGATAGAGAACTGGTTGGCAGACAGGAAGTAAAGAGTTGGAATAAATGGCTCTTTTTTCCGAGTGGCAGGCAGTGACTAGTGGGGTACCGCAGGGATGGGTCCTAGGACCCCAGCTATTCACAATATATATAAATGACCTAGACGAGGGAACTAGATGTAACATCTCCAAGTTTGCAGACGACACAAAGCAGGGTGGGCGTGTGTGAGGAGGATGCCGAAAAACTCCAGTATGATTTGGACAGGTTGGGTGATTAGGCAGAAGCATGGCAGATGCAGTATAATGTGGATAAATGCGAGGTTATCCACTTTGGTGGCAAAAACAGGAAGGCATATTATTATCTGAATGGCAATAGATTGGGAGAAGGGGAAGTGCAACGAGACCTGGGTGTCCTTGTGCACCAGTCGCTGAAGGTAAGCATGCAGGTGCAGCAGGCGGTTAAGAAGGCAAATGGTATGTTGGCCTTCGTAGCGAGAGGGTTTGAGTACAGGAACAAGGATGTCTTGCTGCAGTTGTACAGGGCCTTGGTGAGACCACATCGTGAGTATTGTGTGCAGTTTTGGTCGCCTTATCTGAGGAAGGATGTTCTTGCCGTGGAAGGAGTTCAATGAAGATTCACCAGGCTGATACCTGGGATGGCAGGAATGACGTATGAGGAGAGTTTGGGATGATTGGGCTTGTACTCGCTGGAGTTTAGAAGAATGAGAGGGGATCTCATTGAAACTTTTAAAATTCTGACAGGACTGGACAGACTCGATGCAGGAAGGATGTTCCTGATGGTCGGGGAGCCCAGAACCAGGGGTCACAGTCTAAGGATACGGGGTAAGCCATTTAGGACAGAAATGAGGAGGAATTTCTTCACCCAGAGAGTGGTGAACCTGTGGAATTCTCTACCACAGAAGGCAGTAGAGGCCAATTCATTAAATATATTCAAGAAGGAGTTGGATATATTTCTTAAAGCCAAAGAGATCAAGGGATATGGGGAGAAAGCAGGGACCGGGTACTGAATTTGGATGATCAGCCATGATTGCGTTGAATGGCGGAGCAGGCTAGAGGGGCCGAATGGCCTACTCCTGCTCCTGTCTCCTATGTTTGTATGTTTCTATGCTTCAGTTTGAGCTGGAGTGGAGATGGAGGAGAAGCTGCTGGGTTTAACCCCCAGTACTTCTGAGCCCAGGAGGACCCAACAATTTCCAATGTGAGACTGTCAAGGGAGGTGGATTCTAGGGGAGATTAGGTTGTTACACAGACACTGTCCGTACAATGTAAAGGAGTATTGTTTTAGGAACAAGTGTTTCTGTACAGGCTTTTAATCCAGTTTACATCTACAGATTTGTTTTAATTCATTCTTGGGATGTGGGTGTCGCTCGCAAGTGCACCAAATATTGCCAATCCCCAGTTTCCCGTTGAGAAGGGGGTGGTGAGTCGCCTTCTTGAACTACTGCAGTCCGTGTGCTGAAGGTATTCCCACAATGTTGTTCGGTAAGGAGTTCCAGGATTATGACCCAGCAACGATGAATATATCTGAGTCAGGATGATGTGTGACTTGGAGGGGAACTTGGAGGTGATGGTGCTCCCATACAACAGCTGCCCTTGTCCTTCTAGGTGGTGGAGGTTGCGGGTTTTGGAGGTTCTATCAAAGTTCTGGTCGAGTTGCAGATGTATAAAGTTCCTTTCCTTCGCCCCCTCCCCCCTCTCTCTCTCCTCCCATAGAGGCCAGAGTCTTGTGTAGGCCCAGACCAGGTGGTGGATTCCCTTCCCTGAAGGACATTAGTGAACCAGTTGGGTTTTTGACAATCCGGCAGCTTTCATGGTCACTTTTTTCTAGTGCCGGCCCCACAAATGTCCAGATTCACTGAGCTCAATTTCACAACCTGCCTTTGTGGGTTGTCTCTCACGCTCCATGTTTTAAATTAATTTTACAGGGCACTGGAAGGCGAGGACTTACAGACAGGAAGCTCAAACCAAACATCACTTCAAGATCTGACAGAGTCAGTCGACTCATCGGATCTGAGTATCACCGGCCTCTGAACATGGAAGCAAAAAGCACCGTTCACAGCGGGGAGAAACCGTACACATGTTCTGTGTGTGGACGAGGCTTCAGCCAACCCTCTGGCCTATCGAGACACAAGTGCATTCACACCGGGGAGAGGCCGTTCACCTGCTCTGAGTGTGGGAAGGGATTCACTAATTCATCCAAACTGCTGATACACCAGCGTGTTCACAGCGGGGAGAGGCCGTTCACCTGCTCTGAGTGTGGGAAGGGATTCACTGAGACAGCCCGCCTGCTGAGACACCAGCGAGTTCACACTGATGAGAGACCTTTTAACTGCTCGGACTGTGGGAAGTGCTATAAAAGTCCCGAGACCCTGATACGCCATCAAAGTGTTCACACTGACGAGAGACCATTCAGGTGCTCTCACTGTGGGACTGGGTTCAGGCAGTCATCTGAGCTCACTATACACCAGCGCACTCACACTGGGGAGAGGCCATTCACCTGCTCTGAGTGTGGGAAGGGATTCACTCGCTCATCCACCCTGCTGAATCACCAGCGAGTTCACTCTGACGAGAGACCTTTTAAATGCTCGGACTGTGGGAAGTGCTTTAAAAGTTCCGGGGAACTGATGTTCCATCAACGTGTTCACACTGACGAGAGACCGTTCAGGTGCTCTCGCTGTGGGACTGGGTTCAGGCAGTCATCTGAGCTCACTGTACACCAGCGCACTCACACTGGGGAGAGGCCGTTCACCTGCTCTCACTGCGAGACTGGGTTCACTTGTTCTTCCACCCTGCGGAGACACCAGCGAGTTCACACTGGGGAGAGGCCGTTCACTTGCTCTGAGTGTGGGAAGGGATTCATTCAGTCATCCCACCTGCTGAAACACCAGCGAGTTCACAAGTGACTGCAGCGGTTGGATTCTGCTATTGTTGCTGCTGTTAATCACAACCAGGACTGAACCATGAGGGGTCAAAAACCAGGGGGCACAGATTTAAAGTAATTGTTGGAAGGTTTAGAGGAGATTTGAGGGGAAATGTCTTCACCCAGAGGTTGGTGGGGGTCTGGAACTCACTGCCTGAAAGGGTGGTAGAGGCAGAAACCCTAACCACATTTAAAGAGTACTTGGATGCGCACTTGGGATGCTTTACCCTGCAGAGCCACGGACCAAGAGCTGGGAAGTGAGATTAGGCGGGATAGCTCTTTGTTGGCTGGTGCGGACACGATGGGCTGAAATGGCCTCCTTCCGTGCCGTAACTTTCAATGATTCTAAGTGGCAATAATCGATCCTCACAGTCACATTATGATTGAATTATTATTTGTGAATGTCGCTGTATTGTACAGTTATTATTCATAGAATAGATTCATAGGGACTTACAGCACAGAAGGAGGCCATTCGGCCCATCGTGCCTGTGCCGGCTCTTTGAAAGAGTCGTCGTGTTTAGTCCCACATCCTCACTTTTTGTCCGTAACCCTGTCAGTTGCTCAAGTTCCCGTCTGTAATGAAATCTGTTTGTCTTTATCCTGTATTTCCTGTACTCATGTATATTACCCTCCCCCACACGGTGTATAGTTTCACTTCCTCTTTCCTGACTCATTCCTGTGAGCCAGTCGGTGTGTTGAGATGTAGCTCTGATCTTAGTGATTAAAAGCCAACTTGTTAAAGTCTATAACTTCTAGTTTTGTGGTTATTGAAGGCACATCACCGTCCAACTCTGCTTTACAATTATTAACGTAATCAGCTTCCACCATCTTTTCAGGTCGAGTGTTCCAGATCCCCACAACTCTGAGTGGAAACATTTCTCCTCATCTCTCCTCTAGATCTTTTGCCAATATTTTTGAATCTTTGACCTCTAGTTATTGACCCACTCACCAGAGCGAATGTCTCTTTCCCAATTTATTCTATCAAAATCGCTCACCACCTTGAAAACCTCTAATAAATCGCCTCTGAACCTTCTCTGTTCCAAGGAGGACAGTCCGAACTTAGAACATAAGAAGTAGGAGCAGGAGTCGGCCATACGGCCCCTCGGGCCTGCTCCACCATTCAATAGGATCATGGCTGATCCAAACCTAGACTCACGTCCACATCCCTGCCCGCTCCCCGTAACCCCTAATTCCCTTATCAGCTAGGAAACTGTCTATCTCCGTTTTAAATTTATTTAATGTCGCAGCTTCCACAACTCTGAGGTAGCAAATTCCATAGATTTACTACCCTCTGAGTGAAGAAGTTTCTCCTCATCTCAGTTTTGAAAGGGCAGCCCCTTATTCTAAGATTATGCCCCCTAGTTCTAGTCTCACCCATCAGTGGAAACATCCTCCCCGCATCCACCCGATCAAGCCCCCTCACAATCTTATATGTTTTGATAAGATCGCCTCTCATTCTTCTGAATTCCAATGAGTAGAGGCCCAACCTACTCAACCTTTCCTCATACGTCAACCCCCTCATCTTCGGAATCAACCAAGTGAACTTTCTCTGAACTGCCTCGAGAGCAAGTATATCTTTTAAATATGGAAACCAAAACTGTACGCAGTATTCCAGGTGTGGCCTCACCAGTCTGCCAATATGCTTCTATTATGATCTCTTGATCTGTGGCCATAAAAACCTTCAGTCTCAGCCCTTATTATAGAATAATGGATGGAGTATATTCTTTGTGGCTTACACAATACTGCCTGAGCAATTTGGACTTCTGCTTAAAGCCCAAATCATAAGGCAGTAGAATGTACCAGGACAACCCTACCGGATTATTAATTTCAATTAATTTTATTACTTTTCCAACCTCTCCTCATAACTGAAGCCCCTCATCCCGGGTAACATCCTGGTAAACCTCCTCTGGCCCCTTTCTAAGGCCTTTACACCTTTCCTCAAGTGTGGGGCCCAGACTTGTCCACAACACTCCAGCTGAGGCCTAATCTGTGATTTATGAAGTTCCAGCATCATCTCTTTGCTTTTATATTCTACTATTCCTCTGTTTATAAAGCCAAGTAACCGGTTATTGGTTGTTTAATATCTGTGGGGCACTTGCCATCATGGGTTTTGCTCCTGTCTGGTGTCACTGGGGCAACTCAGAGTCACCCCTACAGGTGGTGAAAAATGGCCCAATCTCAATCGGATGACAAAGATGAGGAGAAATGTTTTCACTCAGAGAGTTGTTGGGATCTGGAACGCTCAGGGAGTGGGTTAATGAACCCCGGGATCCCTGATAGCCAGCCAGGATCTTGTGCTGCTGCTGTGCCAGAAGAGAGGAGAGGAGAGGAGAGGTCTCTCTCTCTCTGTGCCCAGGAGGAGAGAGCACATCTGTTGCTGCTGCAGCTACTATTGGGGTGCCAGAGGAGAGGAGAGGAGAGACCAGGAGACCAGACCAGAGCTAACAACAAAGGGAAGCCATCCCATCATTGTTTCCCCAACTGGTCTCCATTACAGGAGAGGGAGAGAGGGGAGATAAACGAACATCCTACATCTGTTCAGAAGGAGGGACAGCCATTGGAAAACTTCTACAGGTGGGTGTCTCATGGGGCACTCTCATAAAGACTTCGTATTTAAGTGGGGGGGAAGGAAAGAAGGAGGAGAAGAAAACATCTAGGGGTGTGTGTGAGTGTCTTGTAAAAACTAGGCCACACACACCACTAGCAAACATCCCTCCCTATTGCTTGACCTGGGACAGCTGGAGCTGCCCAGGCGAAGTCATCATTTAATTATCACGTCGTTAAGACCTGGTGGTGGACAGAGCCTGGGCATCTCCAGCTTTATTTTCCCAGGTGAAGACATCTTCTCCCCCCACAAGAAGACCATCAATAGAGATTATTTTTCAGAGAGTGCACCCCTGCGAGCACCCACCCACCATCTTGAGTGGAGACCCAGCCCCTGCGGTCTCCCTCCTTCCCACCCCCCTTTCTCTCTCTCTTTGCCTCTCTCTAAAGAGGCACCTCATATCCATTAATTGCCCATTGAGCAGAGGGGAGAAGGCCCCTCTCCCAATTTAATCAACAAGGGGAGAGGTGTGCCTTCACTTTTAAAGCTCCCTCTGCTCAGGGAAAACAACCACTGAGGCCATTAACATCACCAGGCCTGTGACTTGGGGTGGGTGTAGCCCTTTATAATAAGCACCCCACGATGGTGACCACATCATCGCCAGTGACGGGGCCAGCAAGGTCATATGCAAGTGTGGCAGCCATGGCCAAGGCTGCTCCTGCTGCTTCTGCTGCCCCGTCAACTTTCCGCCTTCACACTAAAAAACATGGGGTGAAGAGCTACACTCACCCCAACATGACTATCGAAGCATGCGTGAAGGCCACGGCTGAGGTTGTCGGCCCTTCAGCCATCATCGTCGCCTCGAAAATGTATGACAAGGCTGTGTTCTTCCTGGGGTCGGAGCGGGCGGTGTCCCTGGCCGTAACCAAGGGGCTCACCGTGGGCGGGACCATCCTGCCGGTGGATCCTCTCAAGGCCACCATGCAGAGGATCCTCTTATCAAATGTCCCGCCCTTTGTTTCGGCTGAGCAGCTCCTCCTCCCCCACCTACGTCAACTGGGGGAGGTGAGGTCGGGGATCACACCGATCCCGCTCGGATGCAGGGAGGCCAGCCTCCGGCACGTCTTCTCCTTCCGGTGCCAGCTTTTTATTCAGCTGGCGCGGGAGGAGGACACCGAGGGCACTTTTATTGTGTGCCACGAGGGGGCTGCCCTCCGCGTCTTTTGGACGTCGGACGGTGTGCGGTGCCATGCCTGTAAGGAGGTGGGGCACGTACGAAAGAACTGCCCCACCTCCAAGGCCACCAGAACATCTGAGGCGGCCAAGGCTGGCGCCGTCGCCGCTCTCCACCCCCCCCCCGATTCTGTCCGCACGTCCTCAACATCTGATGCGCGGTCGACATCAGAGGCCAACACCATCATGGCCTCCGGCGGGGTGGAGGGAGACTGTCCGCACGGAGGGAAGGTGCAGAAGAAGATGAAACACCTTAGGGCAGGTCTCCTCGGTGAGCACGCGGATACGGACGATCTGCTGGAACTTATGCCCACATAACTTGCCCTGGTGGCGGCGGAGTTTCGGAGTTTGGGGGGGCCTCGTGCCCGGGTCCGCGATCGCAACTGCTGAGGCGGAAGAATTAAGACCTGCGACCGGGCTCGGGCTCGAGGGACCCGAGCAACCCGCTCGACGGGAGGGAGCGGAGGAGGAGGCCCTGGTAGGTATGGAGGTCTCCCAGCCTTCGTGTCCCTCCATAACAAAAAGGTGGCGCGATCCCTGCGAGAGGAGCAGGACCATGAGAGACAATGTCCCTCCTCGCGGAGGGAATCGTCACCCGCCATGGGTGCTGCGCCCCCCCCTACTATTACCGTCATCTGTATTCAGCAGGAGTTGCCTGTCCCTCGGGAGGGTACGACAGATGAGTCTGTCCCGCCTGCGACTCCTGGGGATGGGGAAGAGACCCTGCGCATGGGGGGGACCGCGGATCTACCCGCGGAGGAAATAACAAAAGAACCGTTACATCTCGCCATGTCGGGCGCCCTGGAGACTGGGGTTGGTGAGGCCAGTGAGGCTGGGCTCGCCAGGACAGTCCTGACCATTCCCAGGCGCTGCTCGACGTGGCCAAGGAATGTATTCAAGCTCCCCAGTCTGCTGGGTCAGTGGCTGATGGTGGTGAGGGGGAAGACCCCCTGACTCTGCCTCCGATGCTGTCGCCGGGGGTGTTGGGGGAAATGGGGATAGTGTTCTCCCCAGTTTCCCCATGCACCCCGGTGCCTGGGGCTGAGGGGGGCCATGAACCGCTGCCGCCTCCTGACCCGGCACCTCCGGAGGAGCCCAGGGAGGAATCCTCTGCCACCGATCCTGGGGGTGGGATCGAGACAGAGGCGGGGCTGGCTGATAACGACCTCCCGGAGGAGGAAGGGAACCCGGTGGAGAGCACCAAGGATGAGTCAGACTCCGTCACCAGTGAGGCGGTGAATACCCTCATGTCCCCACCTCCGAGTCCCCCCTCATCCCCGTTGTGGAACTCCAGGACTTTCTGGCTGCGTGCTGGGGTCACCCTGGCAAAATCCGGCTGGCCCTAGACAGATGGTCAGATCTGGTGCTGCTCGTTGGCTCCGTCCGTGCCGCTGTCAAATCCATGGGCGTGGACGGGGGTGCGGGGCTGCGCGAGCAGCGTCAGATCAACAAGTTCCTCGCTGGGCTGCTGAGGGAGTGGCGGTCGACAAGCAGCCGCTCTCCCTCCTCCCATTAGGTTAAGTAGAGGTTGCGCTATGCTCTTGTCATGAAGATAACCATAGCCAGCCTCAACATCAATGGCAGCAGAGATGCACGCCGTAGATTTAATAACTTCTCGGTCCTCCGGGACGGGAGGTATGCGGTGTGCTTCCTGCAAGAAACCCACATCGTTCTGGAGGATGAGGCCACGTGGCTCCTGGAGTGGCAAGGAGGGGTCAGCATGAGTCATCTCTCCAACTATTCCAGCGGGGTGGCTATCTTGCTGGCCCTGTATTTTCAGCCGGAGATCTTGGGGGTCAAGGAGCACGTGCCGGGCCGCTTGCTCCAGGTCACTGTTTGCCTGGGGGGCATGCCACTCCATCTAGTGAACGTGTACGCCCCCGCGGCCAGTGCGCAGCAAGTGCACTTCTTTGAAGAAGTGTCCGCTCTTCTGGGCTCCATCGACGTCGGCGAGTGCGTCATCCTCGGGGGGCATTTTAATTGCACCCTCGAGGCGAGGGACTGTTCGGGTCCCCCGTACGGCCTGGCAGCGATGGAGAAGTTGAGGGACCTGGTCGGGTCCTTCGACTTGGTGGACGTCTGGTGAAATCTCCATCCTGACTCCAGCGCCTTCACTTACGTGAGGTCTGGAGGAGGATGGTCCAGAATCGACCGGCTTTACATTTCCCAGGCATACGTCTCCTGCGTTCCGGCGGCTTCTATGCGGCTGGTGCCAGGCATGGACCACCACCTGGTGTGGGCGGAGCTCGTTCCGTTACGCGAACGGGGGTGCCCGCGTACTGGCATTTTAGCAACCTGCTGCTGCAGGATGAGTGGTTCCAGGATTTGTTTCGTCGGTTCTGGGCCGACTGGAGAAGGAAGCGGAGGGGCTTCCCCTCCTTGAGGCTATGGTGGGACGTGGGCAAGGCTCACGTCCATCTCTTCTGTCAGGAGTACGCGAAGGGGTCGACCAAGAGGCGGGAGGCCCAGGTCGGGCGATTGGAGAGGGAGGTGCTCGACCTGGAGTCCCGTCTCGGTCAAGTCGTCAATGACCTGGCCCTACGGAAGGTGTACGAAGAGAAGAAGGGCATGCTGAAGGACCTACAGCTCATTGGGTCCCGAGGTACGTATGTGAGGTCGCGGATCCAGATCTCCGGGACCTGGACCGCAGCTCCCCCTTCTTCTACTCATTGGAAAAAAGACGGGGGTCTGTAAGCAGCTCTTGGGGCTGCTGGCCGACGACGGATCTCTGGTCTCAGATCCGGAGGGGATCAGCGTGGAGACCCGGGCCTATTACGGGGCTCTGTTCTCTCTGGATCTGTCCAGCGATGATGTGCACAGAGTTTTGTGGGAGGTCCTGTTGATGGTCGGTCCGGAGGGCGCCGAAAAATAGGACGCTCCGCTAAGCTTGGTGGAGCTGACTGGTGCCCTCAGCCAGCTCTCGAGGGGAAAGTCCAGTTCCAGAGGGCATTCTGGGACGTCCTGGTGTTGACGACACGCGGGTCCTGCGGGAAAGTCTGGTGACTGGGGAGATGCCCCTCTTGTGGTGCAGGGCAGTCATTGTCCTGCTGCCTAAGAGGGGCGATCTCTGCCTTTTAAAAAATTGATGCCCGGTCTCCCTCCTTACCACGGATTATAACATTTTTGCCAAGGCCATGTCTGCCCGTCATGGCACCGTGCTGGCCCACATAATCCACCCCGATCAGTCCTACACGGTCCCGGGCCAGACTATCCATGATAACATCCATCTGGCCCGGGACCTGGTCCACCATTCCCAGAGGGCTGGTCTGTCGGTCACCTTCCTTTCCCTGGATCAGGAGAAGGCGTTCGACAGGGTGGATCATGAGTATCTCTTCAGGACTCTGCGCGCATTCGGGTTCGGGACGCATTTCGTCACCCAGATCCGACTTCTGTATGCCGCCGCGGAGTGTCTGATAAAAGTTAACGTGTCTTTGATGGCGCCCCTTTGCTTCGGGAGGGTGGTGCGTCAGGGATGCCCCATGTCCGGTCAGTTATATGCCGTCTGCGTGGAGCCTTTCCTGCGCCTCTTGCAAAAGAGGTTGACGGGACTGGCTCTGCAAGGGCAGGCATGCAAGTTGTCCTCTTGGCTTACGCCGATGACGTGCTCCTCATGGTCACGGATCCCGCTGACTTGCGGAGGATGTGAGAATGCCAGCAGATTTACTCGGACGCATCCTCCGCCAGGATCAACTGGGAGAAATGTTCTGGACTCCTGGTGGGCCAGTGGCGGGTGGATTCACTGCTGGAGGAGTTCAGACCCTTCACCACGCACCTGCTCTACTTGGGAGTCTACCTCAGCCCCACCGAGGATGCCTGGCCGGCGAACTGGCAAGAGCTGGAGCCCAAAGTCACCACTCGCCTAGGACGCTGGACAGGACTGCTCCAAGTGTTGTCCTACAGGGGTTGAGCGCTGGTCATAAACCAGCTGGTGGCCGCCATGTTGTGGTACCGGTTGGTCACTTTGATCCCGCCCCCTGCGTTTGTCGCCAAGATGCAGAAGAAGCTCATTGACTTCTTCTGGGACAAAGGGAAGCACTGGGTCTCTGCCGCGGTTCTGAGTCTCCCACTTAGGGAGGGCGGTCAGGCGCTGGTGTGCCTTCGCACCCGGGCGGCGACTTTCCATCTTCGGACCCTGCAGAGATACCTGTACGTCGAGAATCCTCCTCGATGGTGTGTGCTGGCGACGTATTTCTTCCGCCAGCTGCATGGCCTCAACTATGATACGCAGCTCCTGTTTGTGGAATTGGGCCGTATGCGTGCCTACCTGCGGGAGTTGCCTGTCTTCTACCAGGAACTGCTATGGGTCTGGAACAGCATCGCCTCCAAGCAGAGTTCTCCCCCATCAGAAGTGGCGGCTCTCCTTCAGGAGCCGCTGCTCAGGAATCCGCACCTCCGTGACCGCTGGATCGGGCGGCTGGCGGAGGGCAGGGCTGTGCCTGGTAAGGTGACCAGGGTCGGGGACCTGCTTGATGGCGGAGGAGCGGGTTGGATGGTGCCGGAGGAGCTGGCACAGCGCCTGTCCTGGGCCAATGTCCGGATCGCGGCCAAAGCCATCGAGACGCTGAAAGCGGCACTGGGCCCCGACTCCAATAGGTATATCGAGGAGGCTCAGGCACGCGGGGCGATCCCGTCCGAACTGACCCCTGTTCGGATGGAATTCCTCATCGGCACACAGCCCTGAAACCCCTCTCGGGAACCGGTGCCTCACAACTTGAGCCGTCTCGGGGAAATGCCCTCCGTGCCGTTTAGTTCTGCGCGGAGGGGTTTCCTGTACGGGCTGCTCCTGCACACTCTCCACTTTGTCATCTTCGCCTGCTGTCCGGATACGCCTTGGCGTGCCATCTTGCCATCCGGTGGAGGCGGAGGTCCCCAATGGGGGGCGCTCTATGCGGGAGTCCTCCCTTTATCTATTGGGGACTTGGCCTGGAGGGTGTTGCATGGAGCAGTCCCGTGCAATAAGATTTTAGATAAGTTCACGGACTCCCAGGCCTCTTGCTATATTTGCGGCCGAGAGGAGTCCGTGTTCCATGTTTATGTGGAATGTGAGAGGTTGCAGCCCCTGTTCAATTTTTTGAAGGGGCAGCTCCTCGATTTTTGGCTGCACTTCAGTCCCACGCCCCGGATCTATGGCCACCCTGTTCGGAGGAGAGAGGGCGGGTCGGGGGACCTCCTTGTTGGACTGTTCCTGGGCCTGGCAAAGATGGCCATAAACAGATCCAGGTAGCGGGTGGTTGAGGGGGTTGTTCGGCCCAGTTGCCTGCCTCTCTTCCGCGACTATGTTCATGCCCGGGTGGCCCTGGAGATGGAGCACGCGATGTCTGCCGGCATGCTTGAGGCCTTCCAAGACTGGTGGGTGCCACGGGGACTGGAGGGCATCATCACCCTGGCCAATGTGATTGTAATTTAATTTGATAAGTTTTTAAAAATAATCCAGTGTTTTTAAGCTTCTTTACAGTCCACTTGTTCGGTCGGGAGAGTGAGAGACTCCGCTCAGCGATGCAGAGAGCCCTGCAGATGGAGAAGAATGTCGACCAGTGTCTGCTGGATCTGCACAAACTCTCCACTGGGAGCACTGACCCTCAACTGTGTGAATTCCTGGAGACCCACTATCTGGATGATCAAGTGAAGATGATCAAGAAGCTTGGAGATCACATCATTAACTTGAAGAGACGGGGACCCCTGCCTTGTAGGCATGAGGCCTTGTGCCTTTGTATGTACAAAGAGCCGAGACTTGAGCTCTGTGAATGTCATTAAAAATAATAATTATATAAATAATTAAATAAACTGAGGGTAGGCTGCGCCGCAGGGTTTATTAAGTTGGAGAACGGTCTCAAGCCCGAATGAGATCCAGCGGCCGAATGTGTTCCACCGGATGGCAGCGGTGAGGCTTTTTCTCGGTGACAGGCCCGGGTTACACTCCGCCATCTTGGTGCAGGAAAGACAGACCGGTTCTACCTGCAGCAGGGCGCATGTGTGGCCATCTTGGTACAGGAACAAAGAGTGGGCAGGGCTTCAGGGTCCCAGTGACCAAGAGGGACAATCATTGACTCATTAAGTTTATTCTCACTCTGCACACAGCGGGTGGAGACCTGAAGGTTTCAGGGTCCCAGTGACCAGGACAGACAATCATTGACTCATTGATTTTATTCTCACTCTGCACACAGCGGGTGTAGAACTGAACCCAACCAGAGTAGAGGGAGGGGGAAAACTGGGAGTGGAGGAAAGAAATGTTGGAGATGGTGCGATGGGTTTGGATTTCAGCACAGGGAGGAGGGAGAGTGTGTGGGACGGGGATTTACAGCTTTGGGGTTGAAATGTGTTATTTTGGTCATATTTCTAGATTTGCCATTTTCTGCCCACAGGGCAATCACAGTGCACTGACCAACACCTCAGCTTGTCAGAATAGGGCAGGTGGAACGGAGCCAGAGGCAGCTCTGGGACTTCATCTTCTGAGCATTAGGTTGGGAAAGAAGAATTCCATTGTTTATTGGGCCCTGGCGATCACTGCCCTCCCTCCCACAATTTTAATATTTTGATGCATGTCTATTTATATACTAGGAATGTTTTAATTACTTTCAGAGCAAAATGCATTTATTATTAAACCTTCACAGAAACAACTGTGGTAACAATTGAATAAAACTCAGAGAGTTGTCGGGATCTGGAACGCTCGACCTGAAAAGGTCATGAGCTGATTCCATCAATGATTTTAAAGGGAGTTGGGGGGGTACTTGAGGATGAGGATCTTACAGGGTTACGGACAACAAGCAGGGATGTGGGACTAAGCACGAGTGCTCTTTCTAAGAGACAGCACAGGCACGATGGGCTGAATGGCCTCCTTCGTGCTGTACTTTTCAATAATTCTGTGGAAACTAACAGAACCAAACAAAGAAATGATCTTCCTTGGTTATTGATCATTTCACTAAATTTCAACAGAGTTCTCTATACACCAACAACAACTTACCTTTATATAGAGCTTTTAAAACATCTCAAGGCACTTTACAGTAGGGTAATAAGACAATAATCGACACACATACTTTGTTTGTGGTCCAGTGCACTGACACAAAGTTCCTTCACAACTGTAACAATTTTATTGCAGTTGCTGTGAAGGCTGCGCTCGCTCTGCTCGTACACCTGGTCTCCAAAGGAGGCAAAACAGGACTAATGCTGCCGAGCTCAGCTCTTTTTGATCAGAAAATATCAACTGTTACGCCTCGCCAGGAACTGCACAAAAGAGGCAGCAGTGCTGATTGGCTGCCCAGGAAAGTTCTATTTAGATTAAACGCCTTCACCCAGAGGGTGCTGAGAATGTGGAACTTGCTGCCACAGGGAGCAGTTGAGGCAAAGAGCATGGATGTATTTAAGGGGAAGCTGGATAAACACATGGGAGAAAGGAATAGAAGGAGATGCTGATAGGGTGAGATGAAGAGAGATGGGAGGAGGCTCGTGTGGAGCATAAACACCACATGGACCACTTGGGCCGATTGGCCTGTTTCTGTGCTGTACAATCTGTGTAATTCTATGTAATAAGAGAGGAGAGAATGTTCCATAGAAACTAGAATTATCTGTTCCGAATTTTAATCCTGAACTTACAGTGATGTCTTTTGTAAACTGCTTTTACAGGGAAATATCATTGGCCTTTGCATGTGGAAGGAGAAATGTTTGCCTGTTCTGTCTGTGGGAAAAGATTTCAAAGATCGGTGTGAGTGGAAAAGCAACGAGACACAAACACCCGAGTGAGAGTGTTTCAGTGCACTGAATGTGGAAAGAGCTTTAACCAGTTACACAGTCTGAAAAAACATCGCACCGTTCACAGCGGGGAGAAACCGTACACGTGTTGTGTGTGTGGATGAGGCTTCAACCGATTGTCCTACCTGGAGAGACACAAGGACACCCACACCACGGAGAAACTGTGGGAATGTGGGGACTGTGGGAAGGGATTTAGCTCCCCGTCCCGGCTGGAAACTCATCGATGCTGTCACACCGGGGAGAGACTGTTCACCTGCTCCAAGTGTGGGAAGGGATTTAGTCAGTCATCCCACCTTCTGACACACCAGCGACTTCACACTGAGGAGAGACCATTCAGTTGCTCTCACTGTGGGAAGAGATTCAGGCAGTCATCTCACCTCATTGATACACCAGTGCATTCACACTGGGGAGAGACCGTTCCCCTGCCCTGTGTGTGAGAAGGGATTCACTAATTCATCCACCCTGCTGATACACCAGCACATTCACACTGCAGAGAGGCCATTCACCTGCCCCGTGTGAGAGAAGGGATTCACTAATTCATCCACCCTGCTGATACACCAGCGCATTCACAATGCATAGAGGCCATTCACCTGCCCCGTGTGAGAGAAGGGATTCACTAATTCCTCTGACCTTCTGAGACACCAGCGCATTCACACTGGGGAGAGGCCATTCACCTGCTCCGTGTGTGGGAAGGGATTCAATCAGTCATACAACCTGCTGACACACCAGCGAGCTCACACTGGGGTGAGGCCGTTCACCTGCTCCGTGTGTGGGAAGAGAATCACTCAGTCATCCAACCTGCTGACACACCAGCGAGTTCACACCGGGGAGAGGCCGTTCACCTGCTCAGTGTGTGAGAAGGGATTCAATCAGTCAGCCAACCTGCTGAGACACCAGCAAGTTCACAAGTGACTGCAGAGGTTCGATTCTGCTGTTATTGCTGCTGTTAATCACATCCAGGACTGAACCATGTTCATTCTGACAGTTGGGGTTTGTTTCTGCTGATGTTAATAGCCCCTATAACTGGGCTGGATTTTAATATTCTGGATATATAGCTGATTGAGTTGTCGGGGCTGCAGTGTCCCTTTAAGTACTGCTGTCTGATCTTTCCCCTTAATTTCTGATGAGTGTTCCTGAAATATTTTACAATAAAATTATGAACTTTTACTTCAATCATATATTAATCTTTGCTATAAAATCTACAATTCATTGTCTGAAACATTCCATTAATCCTCGCTGACAACTCTTACTGACTTGCACATTACACACAGTGGCACCTCCATTATCCACCAGAAAGAAGGGGAATGGGAATTGGTGGAGAATCGAGAGTCCCAAAATGTTGCCCCTCCCATCTGGTACAGCAATCCCCTCAGCACGGGAATGGAGACAAGTCCAGTTATTATGACGGGATGAGTTCAAGGTATTTACTCAGACGGGCGGAAGGTGGGAAGTGGTGTTCCACGGGGATTGGTGCTGGGACCACGGTTGTTCACCATTTACATAAATGATTTGGACTTGGGAATCAGAAGTACAATTTCAAAATTTGCTGATGACACTAAATTGGGGGGTGTAGTTAATACTGAGGAAGACTGCGGTAGCATCCTTGTAGAATTATTCAGTTGTGTTCAGTAAATAACACCATTTTTTAATTTGCTTTGACTGATCACATCACTATATAGTTATGTGAAAAACAGAAATCATTAAAAGCTCCCAATTTCAGAATTGTTAGATTCAAACTCAACTTCTTCCAAGTACAATCTAACATTTCAAACATTGTAATGGATGTAGGCGAGATATTAGGACTGTTGTCTAACACAATCCAAACACAGTGACACACAGACAGATGGGCAGGTGTAGCTTCACAGCGAATCCTTTCAAGCCTCACTAAAAAGTGGCAGACTGGCAATCCACTGTTCACTAATGGAGTTGTGATCTTTGTAAATTAAGAAATGGAAATGTGTCAAAGAGTTGATTAACAGAGTGAGGCATCATCTTCCTTTGATTTCTATTTCTGACACCAGGCAACAGAAAAAGGTCATTACAACACGACAGAAACAGACTCTTCAGGTGTGAGACATCAGACTTCAGAACCACACGTCTGCCAGCTCTGGCCACAAACCTCAGTACAGTCAACCTTTCAGCAGCTGCAGCCCTGATTAAATAACTAGTAGTTTAACATGTCTAGTAGAGCTTTTGTATCAAAATAGAAGAAATGTATTTGTGACACACACACAATTAATAATTAAATCACAATGTGATTGTGAGGATCGATTATCGCCTCTTCATACCTTCCGTGTCCACCGGTCGAGGAAGGTATCAAGTGAACCGGTGGACACCGCCTGCTCCCTCTCCAGGGCCACCCGGGCACGGACAAGACCATGGGAGAGAGGCAGGCAGCCAGAGTGACCCCCCATGGGACCCGCCCATCCTGGGCCTACAAATTGCTGTTTTCGCCAGGCCCAAGAGCAGGTCCAGGAGAAGATCCTCCCACTTACCCACCCCCCTCCGCACCGGGCGGCCAAAGATTAGGAGCGTGGGGCTAAAGTGTAACCAAGAGTTGAGGAGCAGCCCCTTCAGGTAACTACACAGGGGCTGCAACCTCTCACACTGAATATATACATGGCCCGTGGACTCCTCTAGGCCGCAAAAAACACATCTGGGCTTGGAGTCCGGAAAGGAGCTTAAAATCTGTTGCACACGACAGCTCCCTGCAACAGTCTCCACCCCAGATCCCCAATGGTGCTGGGAAGGACTCCCGCATAGAGAGCCCTCCATTGGGGACCTTCGGCTCCATCAGACAGCAAGATGGCCTGCCAGTCTGATTGACATTGGGCAATAAACAAAATTAATCAATAAATGACACAGAAACCCGAGTCCCCGGATCCTCAGCCCTGGTGTGAAGTACGCTGGCCACCAATTTTCGGTTACTAGCTCGCACCTCAGGCCCCACCCAGTCTGATTTAATTACTAAATGTTTTCTAACTCGGGTTCAGGCCTGTCATTCTGAGGGAAACAAGGCCTCATTTATTGCTGTGTCCCACCTGAGCGGCTGTTAATGGCTTTAATAAACTGGCAGCAAGGTTTTTTTTAAAGGTGGAAAGAGGTGAAAAACGTCACTAGTGATGCCTCAAAACTCACGGACTGAGAAATTCACTTCATCGGCGCCCCTGCCACAGGGCTCAATATTCATCCCCTCCACCACTGGTGCACTGTGTCTGCAGTATGTACGGTCTACAAGATGACCACGGTCAGGCCGTGTGGAGTCAAGGGCCAGGCAGCAGAATGGATGGAAAGATCGCTACAAACTTCCCTTAACTCCAACCCTCTGATTTCTGCTTCGTAGCCAGCTTTCCATCCATTCTGCTGCCTGGCCCTTCCCTCCACACAGCCTGACCTTGGTCATCTTGTCGATCTTACATACTGTTATGGAGCAAGCTGGTCACAAAACAGAAAAGAGAAAGTAGGGGTTAAGAATAGCTACTCAGACTGGCAAAAGGTGGGAAGTGGTGTTCCACAGGGATCGGCGCTGGGATCACTATTGTTCACCATTTACATAAACGATTTGGACGTGTGAATCAGAAGAACAATTTCAAAGTTTGTCGATAACACCAAATTGGGAGGTAGAGTTAATACTGAGGAAGGCAAAATGCAAGAAGACATTAATAAATTTCAGAATGGGTGTGTAATTGGCAAATGCATTTCACTGTAGATCAGTGTGAGGGGCTGTGTTAATGAATTTCACTATAGATCAGTGTGAGGTGGTGTGTTAATGAATTTCACTATAGATCAGTGTGAGGTGGTGTGTTAATGAATGTCACAATAGATCAGTGTGAGGTGGTGTGTTAATGAATGTCACTGTAGATCAGTGTGAGGTGGTGTTAATGAATTTCACTGTAGGTCAGTGTGAGGTTGTGTGTTTTGGTGGGAAGAATAAGGAGGCCACTCACTACTTGGACAAGGGGGTGAAATTGGGTTGCTTTGTGCCTCCCGCGATATTCAGCAGGAGGTTAGCGGCGTAGGTAGTCGGTAGCTCCCCGCGGCACTGCACCGCCGGCAATGACATCATCGCCAAGCGCAGCACCCCGGCTGCAACCTTGGGCTACGACCCCTGACCTATCACCGGGTGATATGTCCGACAGGGTCAGGGGTCGTTTCTGCAGCCGCGGCGATGCCACTTAAAGGGCAGGTGTCGTGCGGCAACTTTTTATTTTGGCTGAATGCCAGCACCTGCCCCCTTCCCCTTTCTTCTTCGGGGTGTCGGCCACAATCGCACAGCCCGGCGCTCCTCTTGATCCGACACCCCACTCCCCGGTGGTCCAGCAGGGCCCAGGTGTGCGCAGTGCTGCGCCCCTCCCCTTTAATCAGGGAGGGAGGTCTGCTATGGCATGGTGCTATGTGCTGACGGGCATGGCGCTGTGACATGAAGCGCCGTGAAATTCACTGTTAGCGCCTCAAGAGGGAGGGGAGCGCTTCCAGTAGCACCTTGCCTCCTGCCTGGGGCGCTGCCACTGAATTTAATGCACAGGGGCGCTAACCTTTTCAGGGCGCTAAAATTAGCCCCAGTGACGTTAGCGACCCAAAGAGGGCATCACCGAATTTCCCCCTAAGAGTCTAAATGGGCTGGAGGAACAGAGGGATCCAGGGATACAGATACACAAATCACTAAAAGTAGCAACACAGGTTAATAAGGCCATTAAAATAAAAGCACTGGGGTACATTCCTAAAGGAGCATTCTGTTCCATGCCTAGGAGCTCTGAACCATGGCTGAGAGTAGCTGGGACACGTTTCTCACACGCCTCGAGATTAACCCGCACGGCAACTTTGCTGTCAGTGAAGAGAGACAAGAAAAACCAAAATGCCGTTTGCCCCTCTCAGTGTGGCCCTGAAGGACTGTGTCCAGGCTGGAGTTCTGTTCCCGCCGTACCATCCTCCCCCAGATTGTCCTTTCTGAGCTCCAGCCAGGTGATGCTAAACACTCAGGTGGGAAAGAAGAAAATCTACAATAATGTGTTTCAAACAAAACTGGTTTATTTGACATCTATCCAGAATATTAAACTCCAGCCCAGTTATAGGGGTTAATAACATCAGCAGAAACAAACCCCAACTGTCAGAATGAACATGGTTCAGTCCTGGATGTGATTAACAGCAGCAATAACAGCAGAATCCAACCCCTGCAGTCACGTGTGAACTCGCTGGTGTGTCAGCAGGTTGGATGACTGAGTGAATCCATTCCCACACTCAAAGCAGGTGAACGGCCTCTCCCCGGTGTGAATACGCTGGTGTCTCAGTAGGTGGGATGACTGAGTGAATCCCTTCCCACACTCGGAGCAGGTGAACGGCCTCTCTCCAGTGTGAACTCGTTGGTGATTCAGCAGGCTGGATGAATTAGTGAATCCCTTCCCACACTCAAAGCAGGTGAACGGTCTCTCCCGTGTGTGAACACGCTGGTGTGTCAGAAGGTCAGATGACTGAGTGAATCCCTTCCCACACTCAGAGCAGGTGAATGGCCTCTCCCCAGTGTGAACTCGCTGGTGTGTCAGCAGGCTGGATGACTGAGTGAATCCCTTCCCACACTCAGAGCAGGTGAATGGCCTCTCCCCAGTGTGAACTCGCTGGTGTCTCAGCAGGCTGAATGACTGAGTGAATCCCTTCCCACACTCAGAGCAGGTGAATGGCCTCTCCCCAGTGTGAATACGCTTGTGTCTCGCTAGGCCAAAGGGTTGGCTGAAGCCTTGTCCACACACAGAACACGTGTACGGTTTCTCCCCGCTGTGAATGGTGCTTTTTGCTTCCATGTTCAGAGGCCGGTGAGATTCAGATCCGGCGAGTCGAGTGACTGTCAGATCTTGAAGTGATGTTTGGTTTGAGCTTACCGTCTGTAAATCCTCCCCTTCCATTGCCCTGTAAAATTAACATAAAACAGGGAGCGTGAGAGACAACCCACAGGAAAACAAAGGGAGGTTGTGAAATTCAGCTGAATGAATCTGGTCAATTGTGGGGCCGGCACTAGAAAAAAGTGACCATGAAAGCTGCCGGATTGTCATAAAAACCCAACTGGTTCACTGATGTCCTTCGGGAAGGGAATCCGCCACCTGGTCTGGGCCTACACACAACTCTGGCCTCTATGGGAGGAGAGAGAGAGAGAGAGAGAGAGAGGGAGAGGGAGAGGTGGGAGTGGGAAGGGGAGGGGGTGAAGGAAAGGAACTTTATACATCTGCAACTCGACCAGAACTTTGATAGAACCTCCAAAACCCGCAACCTCCACCACCTAGAAGGACAAGGGCAGCTGTTGTATGGGAGCACCATCACATCCAAGTTCCCCTCCAAGTCACACATCATCCTGACTCACATATATTCATCATTGCTGGGTCATAATCCTGGAACTCCTTACCGAACAACATTGTGGGAATACCTTCACCACACGGACTGCAGTAGTTCAAGAAGGCGACTCACCACCCCCTTCTCAACGGGAAACTGGGGATTGGCAATATTTGCTGCTCTTGCAAATGACGCCCACATCCAAAGAATGAATTAAAACAAATCTATAGATGTAAACTGGATTAAAAGCCTGTACAGAAATACTTGTTCCTAAAAGAATACTCTTTTACATTGTACGGACAGTGTCTGTGTAACAACCTAATCTCCCCTAGAATCCACCTCCCTTGACAGTCTCACATTGGAAATTGTTGGGTCCTCCTGGGCTCAGAAGTACTGGGGGTTAAACCCAGCAGCTTCTCCTCCATCTCCACTCCAGCTCAAACTGAAACATAGAAACATATAAACATAGAAACACAGAAGATAGGAGCAGGAGTAGGCTATTCGGCCCCTCAAGCCTGCTCCGCCACTCAATGCTGATCATCCAAATTCAGTACCCGGTCCCTGCTTTCTCCCCATATCCCTTGATCCCTTTAGATTTAAGAAATATATCCAATTCCTTCTTGAATATATATTTAATGTATTGGCCTCTACTGCCTTCTGTGGTAGAGAATTCCACAAGTTCACCACTCTCTGGGTGAAGAAATTCCTCCTAATTTCTGTCCTAAATGGCTTACCCCGTATCCTTAGACTGCGACCCCTGGTTCTGGACTCCCCGACCATCAGGAACATCCTTCCTGCATCTAGTCTGTCCAGTCCTGTCAGAATTTTATCAGTTTCAATGAGATCCCCTCTCATTCTTGTAAACTCCAGTGAGTACAAGCCCAATCGTCCCAATCTCTCCTCATACGTCATTCCTGCCATCCCAGGTATCAGCCTGGTGAATCTTCGTTGAACTCTTTCCACGGCAAGAACATCCTTCCTCAGATAAGGCGACCAAAACTGCACACAATACTCAAGATGTGGTCTCACCAAGGCCCTGTACAACTGCAGCAAGCCATCCTTGTTCCTGTACTCAAACCCTCTCGCTACGAAGGCCAACATACCATTTGCCTTCTTAACCGCCTGCTGCACCTGCATGCTTACCTTCAGCGACTGGTGCACAAGGACACCCAGGTCTCATTGCACTTCCCCTTCTCCCAATCTATTGCCATTCAGATAATAATCTGCGTTCCTGTGTTTGCCACCAACGTGGATAACCTCACATTTATCCACGTTATACTGCATCTGCCATGCTTCTGCCCAATCACCCAACCTGTCCAAATCATCCTGTAGTTTCTCGGCATCCTCCTCACAGCACACACGCCCACCCAGCTTTGTGTCGTCTGCAAATTTGTAGATATTACATCTAGTTCCCTTGTCTAGATCATTAATACAGGTAGACTATCCTTTATCCGAACTTCCGAAAACCGAAAACCTCTAAAAACCGAAAGTTTTTTCGTTCAGCATAAGTCGTGCGCACGACCCCGACCCCCGCCGCCGACCCCCACCCCCGACCCCCCCGCCAACCCCGACCCCCGCTGACCACCCCGCCGACCCCCACCCCCCACCCCCCCGCTGACACCGACCCTCGCCGACCCCCGCCCCGACAAATTTCCCAGTCTTATAAAATACCTTCTGAAATCCAAAATTTTCCGAAAACCGAAACACGGCTGGTCCCGAGGTTTTCGGATAAAGGATAGTCTACCTGTATATATTGTGAATAGCTGGGGTCCAAGGACCAATCCCTGCGGTACGCCACTAGTCACTGCCTGCCACTCGGAAAAAGACCCATTTATTCCAACTCTTTGCTTTCTGTCTGCCAACCAGTTCTCTATCCAAGTCAATACCTTGCCCCCAATCCCAGGTGCCTTAACTTTACACACTAATCTCTTATGCGGGACCTTATCGAAAGCCTTCTGAAAGTCCAAATACACAACATCCACTGGTTCTCCCTTATCTATTTTATATACTAGTTACATCCTCAACAATGAAGCAACAAAAAGACCTACACAGGCAGCCAGGGACCTACCTTCCGTCAGCCTGTAATAAAACTCTTCCCCACAGCCGCTGACTAATGGCGGCCGCAGCACCCACAATTCCCCGCGCCCCAGAAACCGCTCTATGCAACACGCCGATTTCCCCGCTGAGAGTGCGCATGCTCCCCAGGGCCGCGGGCCATTCTGGGAGCCTGGCTCCTGTCCTTTGTCCAGAGTTGGACTCGGTGGAAACAGCTGAAGAAACCGGGAAGCGGCGGCTCGGATGGGAGAGGCGCTGCACCCTGGGTTTCCTGGTGCCGGGGCCCTGGCCGCACGTCCACCAGGCCCAGCCGCCCTGATTCTGATTGAGTTTTTGATGAGGTAACAGAGAGGGTTGATGAGGGCAATGTGGTTAACGTGGTGTACATGGATTTCCAAAAGGCGTTCGACAAGTGCCACATTATAGACTTGCCAGCAAAGTTGAAGCCCATGGAATAAAAGGGACAGTGGCAGCATGGATACGAAATTGGCAAAGTGACAGAAAACAGAGAGCAGTGGTGAACGGTTGTTTTTCGGACTGGAAGAAGGTATACAGTGGTGTTCCCCAGGGGTCGGTACCAGGACCACTGCTTTACTTGATATATATTAATGACTTAGACTTGGGTGTACAGCGCACAATTTCAAAATTTGCAGATGACACAAAACTTGGAAGTAAAGTGACCAGTGAGGAGGATAGTGATAGATTTCAAGAAGACATGGACAGGCTGGTGGAATGGGCGGACACGTGGCAGATGAAATTTAACGCAGAAAAGTGCGAAGTGATACATTTTGGTAGGAAGAACCAAGTGAGGCAATATAAACTAAAGGGTACAATTCTAAAGTGTGTGCATGAACAGAGAGACCTGGGGGTATGTGTGCACAAATCGTTGAAGGTGGCAAGGCAGGTTGAGAAAGTGGCAAAAAAAGCATATGGGATCCTGGGCTTAATAAATAGAGGCATAGAGTCCAAAAGCAAGGAGGTTATGATGAACCTTTATAAAACACTGGTTCGGCCTCAACTGGAGTATTGTGTCGAATTCTGGGCCCCACACTTTATGAAGGTTGTGAAGGCCTCAGAGAGGGTGCAGAAAAGATTTACAAGAATGGTTCCAGGGATGAGGGACTTCAGTTACGTGGATAGACTGGAGAAGCTGGGGTTGTTCTCCTTAGAGCAGAGAGGTTGAGAGGAGGTTTGATAGAGTTGTTCAAAATCACGAGGGGTCAGGACAGAGGAGAGAGAGAGAAACTGTTCCCATTGGCGGAAGGGTCGAGAACCAGAGGACACAGATTTAAGGTGATTGGCAGAAGAACCAAATGCGACATGAGGAAAAACTTTACTCAGTGAGTGGTTAGGATCTGGAATGTACTGCCTGAGAGGGAGGGGGAGGCAGATTCAATCACAGCTTTCAAAAGGGAATTGGATAAGTACCTGAAGTAAAGAAATTTGCAGGGTTACGGGGAAAGGGCGGGGAGTGGGACTAGCTGAAGTGGTCTTGCAGAGAGCTGGCATGGGCTCGACGGGCTGAATGGCCTCCTTCTGTGCTGTAACCATTCTCTGATTCTATAAAATATTAGAAAGTTTGTTCCACAGAAGCACGAGGTTCATTTGCTTTCATTGATGAATTTAAAAAGTCTCTATTAAAACCTGAGCCAGTGTGTTGTGAGCCAAAGAGCCTTGTGTCCAATGAGGGGAATAAAGGCCCAGCGCCTCCCCTGGCCCCGGGCCCTGAACAAGGGACTGGAGAAACTCGCTGCCCTGTGGATCAGACAATCAGCCGGCGCTAGTCCCGCCCCTCGGGCTCCCCGATTGGTTGGAGGATCTGCCCCGCTCGCTCCCTATTGGTCGGAAGCTCCCGTCAATCAGGCCCTGGGCCCAGGTCACGTGTCCCCGAGGAGCGCACGTGCTCCGTCCAACTGACGCCGCTCGGTCCGGGGCCTCGCGGACTCTCAGGTTTTTCTGTTTCTCTTTATTCTCTCCCGATCCACCCCTCCCCCACCACCCCGCGCGATTCTCCACCCAATCGGAGCGGAGAAAACTCACTTTGCGCCACCGATCGCGACTCTGGACCCGACACCAAGGCCTTTCCCCGGAATGGCCCGCGCCGACTCTGGCCGGCAGGATCTGAGTGCGCAGGCGCAGCTCTGAGTGGGGGAGGGGGGTTGGTCTTCTCTGGGCATGCGCGGTTGTTGCCCTTGGTGATCGGGAGAGGTCGCTGTGCCGGACTCGGTCCAAACCGCCGCTCCCTCTGCGCATGCGCGGACTATCGTCTGTCAATCAACCATCAGCCAGAAGAGGTCGCTGGTGAGACCAGTGAAGAAAGAAAGACTTGCATTTCTATAGCGCCTTTCACCACCACCGGACGTCCCAAAGCGCTTTACAGCCAATGAAGTACTTTTGAAGTGTAGTCACTGTTGTCATGTAGGAAATGTGGCAGTCAAACAGCGCACAGCAAGCTCCCACAAACAGCAATGTGATGATGACCAGATAATCTATCTTTTTGTTAACTCTGTTTCTCCCTCTATGGATGTTGCCTGGCCTGCTGAGTGTTTCCAGCATTTCCTGTTGTTATTTCAGATTTCCAGCTTCCGCAGTATTGTGCTATTATCCTTTTGTTACATTGATTGAGGGATAAACATTGGCTAGGACACCTGGGATATTTCCCCTGCTCTTTCCCACATTACAACAGTGACTACACCTCAAAAGTACTTCATTGGCTGTAAAGCACTTCAAGACGTCTGCTGGTCATGAAAGCACTATATAAATGCAAGTCTTTCTTTCTCAAAATAGTGTCATGGGATCTTTTACATCCACCTGAGAGAGCAGACAGGGCCTCAGTTTAATGTCTCATCCGAAAGACGCCACCTCTGACAGTGCCTCAGTACTGCACTGGAGTGTCAGCCTGAATTTTTGTGCTCAAGTCTCTGGAGTGGGACTTGAACCCACAACCTTATGCCTCAGAGGCAAGAGTGCTACCATAGAGTCATAGATTTATACAGCACAGAAAGCGGCCCTTCGGCCCATCGTGTCTGCGCCAGCCATCAAGCCCTGTCTATTCTAATCCCATTTTCCAGCACTTGGTCCGTAGCCTTGTATGCAAGGGCATTTCAAGTGCTCATCTAAATGCTTCCTGAATGTTGGGAGGGTTCCTGCCTCTACCACCCTTTCAGGCAGTGAGTTCCAGATTCCAACCACCCTCTGGGTGAAAAAGCTTTTCCTCAAATCCCCTCTAAACCTCCTGCCCCTTACCTTGAAACTATGCCCCCTGGTTATTGACCCCTCTACTAAGGGGAAAAGTTCCTTTCTATCTATCCTATCTATGCCCCTCATAATTTTGTACACCTCAATCAGGTCCCCCTTCAGCCTTCTCTGCTCTAAGGAAAACAACCCCAGCCTGTCCAGTCTCTCTTCATAGCTGAAGCGCTCCAGCCCAGGTAACACCCTGGTGAATCTCCTCTGCACCCTCTCCAATGCAATCACATCCTTCCTATAGTGTGGCAACCAGAACTGCACACAGTATTCCAGCTGTGGCCTAACTAGCGTTTTGTACAGCTCCATCATAACCTCCCTGCTCTTATATTCTATGCCTCGGCTAATGAAGGCAAGTATCCCATATGCCTTCTTAACCACCTTATCTAGCTGTCCTGCTGCCCTTAGTGATCTATGTACATGCACACCAAAGTCCCTCTGATCCTCTGTCCTTCCTAGGGTTCTACCATTCATTGTGTATTCCCTTGTTAGTCCTCCCAAAATGCATCACCTCACACTTTTCAGGGTTAAATTCCATTTGCCACTGTGCTGCCCATCTAACCAACCCGTCTATATTCTCCTGCAGCCTGAGGCTTCCCTCCTCGCCACTCCACCAATTTTCGTGTCATCTGCGAACTTACTGATCATACCTCCTACATTCATATCTAAATCATTGATGTACACTACAAACAGCAAAGGACCCAGACCCTGTGGTACACCACTGGACACAGGCTTCCAGTCACAAAAACAACCTTTGACCATCACCCTCTACCTCCTGCCACTAAGCCAATTTTGGATCCAATGTGCCAAATTGCCCTGGATCCCATGGGCTCTTACCTTCTTGACCAGTCTCCCATGTGGGGCTTTGTCAAAAGCCTTACTGAAGTCCATGTAGACTGCATCAACTGGACTGCCCTCATCCACACACCTAGTCATCCCCATTGAAAAATTCAATCAAATTGGTTAGACATTGCGGTGTATGTAACCTGTTCCCCCTTAAGAGAACTTAAGCCTGTTCCACCTTAAGAGATGTACTACTTTCTCTGGCTGCTGTATACGTAGTACCGGTGGTGACCACCGGTATATAAGCACTGTGTAGTAAGATTGTATTTCAGATAGTCCTGACCTCCAACCAGTAAAGGCCTGTTGAACTTTAATCTTGTACCCTGTGTGTTATTAATTACAACTAGAACACACAGACTTTACAGTGGCGACGAGTCAGATTCTTACCCTGCGGCAGTTATATCCACGGCGGCTTCGTCCACAGAACGGACGTCGAAGAGAGGTTTCCACCCTCATCACCCTGCTGGAAGACACGTCGCGCGGCAGACATCGAGAAACCAGAGTGCAGAAGACATCCTGAACTCGAAGCCTCCATCAGCGGCTGTCAGCTATCTTCTTTCTACCTCGGTAGTGGGTAAGCCGGGCAGCGACGCGACCAGAAAATTGGCCGCATTGGCTGTACAGATGGGGAGGGAAGACGGAGGAATAAGGGCGGTGAGATCGATCGCGACCGGAGATAAGGGCCGGGCCGCATTCGGGCCGAAAGGCGCAGCGCGGGGGCATCGATCGTGGCTGGTGATAAGGGCCGGGCCGCATTCGGGCTAAAAAGGCGCAGCGTCTGGGGGCAACTGAAGGTGCGAGAGCCGCGGTGAAGCGGAGACAGCGTCGGGGGAAGGGTGAAGACTGCCAAGCACGGGAAAACCACCATTTTGTAGGCGGAGGACGAAGACAAGAGCGCGGAAGCCGCCATCTTGGATAAAAATAAAAATAAATTAAATTGCAACGATGCCTAAACATGGGAACATTAACACCTTTCATAGCGACATCGAAGATTGGGCTATGTATGTAGAACGCATACAAAATTATTGTAAAGCAAATAAAATCCCAGATGCAGAGAAAGCACTAACATTATTAAACTTAATGGGTGCGAAGACATGCGGGCAATTGAAACACCTTGTTCACCAGATGAACCGGCGGATAAGACGTTCGAGGAGATTGTTACTGTCCTGAAAAATCACCTAAACCCCACGCCGCTGATGCTAGCGGAACGATTTAAATTTTACAGCAGAAGGCAGCTGAAGGATGAAAGCAATGCTGAATATTTAATGGAATTGCGTAAGCTAGCAAAGTACTGTCAATTCGGAATGAGATTGACAGAGGCGCTACGAGATAAATTTGTGTGTGGTTTATTAAAAGAAGATACACAAAAGCGATTGCTCGAGGAGAATGAGCTGACGCTTGAGAAAGCGGTCACTATGGCAGCAGCACACGAAGCCGCAGCGAGAGGCACGGCAGTAATGCAGCTATGGTCACCGGAACTCAGTACAAATAAATTGGGTTTGAGTACTGTAAAATGTTATCGTTGCGGAAAGACAACGCATGATCAGAACCAGTGTTGGTTTAAAAACCAAGAATGCAGAACATGTGGCAGGCTTGGCCACATAGCTAAAGTATGCCGGTCAGGAAAGAAGACCAGCAACAAAAAGTCATCGCAAGGAAAATACATAAAGGTACACAAGGTGACAAAGAACAGTTCGACCGAACAGAAGTCAGATTCAGACGCTAGCAGTAATGAACTGGGTAGCTTAAGAGTACACAACGTTGGTAAGGATGCAGCTCTCCAGACAATTTGGGTCACCCTTCAGATAGCAGGAGTCCAAGTAAAGATGGAATTGGACACTGGATCGGCATTGACGGTCATGAATAAGAAAGATTACAAAAGGTTATTCCAACATATTCCCCTATGGGATACGGAGATTATATTGAAAACATACACGGGGCAAAGAGTGTACCCCGTCGGAAAGATAGAGGTAAAAGTGGTCCACAAGGGCGAAGAAAGCCAAGTAATGGACTTATATGTGCTACCTGAAGGAGGTCCACCACTACTGGGACGGGAGTGGATTAGGAAAATGTATATGGACTGGCACTCCTTGAAGGCACTAACGGTAGATTCCGGGGAAACAGATGTCAAACCTAAAAGATTGTCCAGAATATTGGATGATGCTAAAGAGGTGTTCCAGCAGGGACTGGGAACACTGAGAGGAATTACGGCAAACATCAAGATTGATGAACATGCACAACCAAAATGTTTTAAATCCAGACCGGTACCCTATGCAATACGACCTACTGTAGAAGCGGAACTGGAAGCGCTAGAACATTCAGGTGTACTGTCTAAGGTAGATTGGAGTGAGTGGGCTATGCTCATTGTTCCCGTTATGAAACGTCCTTCGAGCAACAAGCCAGGAGAACCAGGGAAGGTTCGCATCTGTGGAGATTTCAAAATCACCATTAATCCGGTGCTTCACACGGTGCAGTATCCGCTTCCGCGGATTGAGGATATTTTTGCTTCGTTGTCTGGCGGGAAACACTTCACCAAGATAGACCTGGCGCAGGCGTACTTGCAGATGGAGGTTGAAGAAGAGTCACGCCAATACCTCACGATCAACACGCATCGAGGTTTGTACCGGTACAATAGACTGGTTTTTGGAGTGGCATCGGCTCCAGCAATTTGGCAGAGGGCCATGGAGCAGGTATTACAGGGAATTCCAGGCACACAATGTTACCTGGACGATACTCTGATTACAGGTGATTGTGATGAAGAACACCTCGCAAACTTGGAACTGGTGCTCAACAGGCTGAAAGAGTGTGGACTTAGAGTTAATCGGCAGAAATGTGAGTTCTTCCAGAAGCGGATCTCGTACTGTGGTCATGTCATTGACCGGGAGGGGCTTCATAAGTCTCCTGACAAGATAGAGGCAGTTGTAAAGGCTCCCGCTCCGGATAATGTCTCTCAGTTGAGGTCGTTTCTAGGATTGATTAACTATTACCATAAATTTCTACCAAATCTATCCACAGTACTGCACCCGCTAAACGCTCTTTTACAGAAGGGGGTACCATGGGAATGGAGCGAAAACTGTAGGAAGGCATTTCGCAAAAGCAAAGAATTGATCACCTCAGAGGAAGTGTTGGCTCACTTCAACCCGACACTGCCTATTCGGTTGGCTTGTGATGCTTCTCCATATGGTATTGGGGCAGTACTCTCACACAAGTTGCCAAATGGCACGGAAAGGCCAGTCGCGTTTGCATCCAGATCATTGACCTCCGCTGAGCGCAACTATGTGCAGATCGATAGGGAGGCTCTCAGCCTTGTATGGGGAGTGAAGAAGTTTAATCATTACCTGCAGGGCCAAAAATTCACACTTCTGACAGACCATCAGCCGTTGGTATCCATTTTTAACCCTAAGAAGGGTGTTTCAGTGATGACAGCACAGCGTCTCCAGAGATGGTCCCTTTTCCTAGGGGCACATCAATACCAAATAGAATTCAAAGGTACGAAGCAGCATGGCAATGCTGATGGGCTGTCGTGCCTGCCACTACCTGAAGAAGAAACGACGAAAGTTGACCCTGTTGAGTTATTTCATTCGACCATCATCGAGTGTTTACCAGTCACCAATGCAAGTATTGAAAGAGAAACCAGGAATGACCCGACACTGTCCAGAGTCTACGAGGTGACAGTGAAAGGATGGCCAACACGTGGTGATCCTCTGTTACCGGCATTCTCGGCAAGGCGAGACCAGCTGTCCGTCTGCCATGGTACTTTGATGTATGGGACAAGAGTGATTATTCTTCCCAAGATAAGGGAAAGAGTTCTAAAAGAACTGCATGAAGGTCATCTGGGGGGAGTTAAGATGAAAAGTCTTGCTAGGGCTTATGTATGGTGGCCGGGTATTGACCAACAGATAGAGGAGTTGACGAAAAGCTGCGCTGGGTGCCAAAAAGTGCAAAATGCACCTCCGATCGCACCACTACACCCATGGGAATGGCCTTCAGCCCCATGACAACGCGTACATATTGACTTTGCTGGTCCATTCATGGACTCCATGTTCCTAATTGCGGTGGACGCACATTCCAAATGGCCAGAAGTGATCAAGATGAATACCACTACTTCAGAAAAGACAATTGCGGTGTTAAGAACAATATTCGCAAGGAGCGGATTGCCAGAACAGATCTGTTTGGACAACGGACCACAGTTCGTGTCGGAAGAATTCCAAAAATTCTTAAAGAAGAATGGGGTGAAACATTATACCTCTGCCCCATATCATCCGGCGACAAACGGGTTGGCCGAGAGATTTGTCCAAACATTCAAAAAGGCAATAAAGGCCATGAACGATGACCAGATTCCGCTACAGCACAAGGTGGACAATTTCCTAATGGCGTATCGAAACGCCGCTCATGCAGTGACTAACCAAAGTCCTGCCATGATGTTTTATAACAGGAGGTTGCGGTCCAGGTTGGACTTGTTAAAACCAAATGTGCGGAGGGAAGTGGAAAACAAACAGTTCCGGTATATTAATAACAAGTCCACTCGAAGTTTCGAAGTAGGACAACCAGTGTTGGCAAGGGGCTATGGAAACGAAAAATGGCAGCCCGGAACAATTCGGGCCAGACAAGGACCTCTGATGTACACAGTAGATATTGGTAACAATGTGATAAGGCGTCATGCGGATCAACTGGTAGAATCAAGAGCAAGGGTCGAACCCATGGTTGCGACAGAGACAACTGTGGAAGATGTTAATGAACCTGAAGCATCTACCTCGGCAAGGACTGTACCTGATGATGACGTCCAATACATAGGAAACCAACAAGCAGAGTCACCTCAGCAACAAGAATCAGAGACCACTGAAAGGCGTTATCTAGACCGAATCTGAAGGCCTCCTGAGAGACTGAACCTTTGAACTGTTTATACCTGAGGTTATATATATGTATATATGTTATGATGTTATGTTAAATGGGGATATGACTATTAAGCTACAAAGGGAGGATTGTGGTGTATGTAACCTGTTCCCCCTTAAGAGATGTACTACTTTCTCTGGCTGCTGTATACGTAGTACCGGTGGTGACCACCGGTATATAAGCACTGTGTAGTAAGATTGTATTTCAGATAGTCCTGAACTCCAACCAGTAAAGACCTGTTCAACTTTAATCTTGTACCCTGTGTGTTATTAATTACAACTAGAACACACAGACTTTACAGACATGATCTCCCCGCTGACAAAGCCATGCTGACTATCCTTGATTAATCCTTGCCTCTCCAAGTGGAGACTAATTCTGTCCCTCAGAATTTTTTCCAATAATTTCCCTACCACTGATGTTCGGCTCACTGGCCTGTAATTCCCTGGTTTATCCCTACTACTACACTTCTTGAATAATGGTACTACGTTAGCTGTTCTCCAGTCCTCTGCCACCTCCCCTGTGGCCAGAGAGGTTCTGAAAATTTGTGTCAGAGCCCCTGCAATCTCCTCCCTTGCCTCACAGAGCAGGCTGGGATACATCTCGTCTGGGCCTGGGGGTTTATCCACTTTTAAGCCCGCTAAAACCACTAGTACCTCCTCCCTCTCAATGCTAATTTGTTCAAGTATATCACAATCCCCCTGCCTGATTTCTATGCCTGCATCGTCCTTCTCCATAGTGAACACAGATGCAAAATATTAATTTAAAACCTCACCTACATCTTCTGGCTCTACACACAGATTGCCACTTTGCTCCCTAATGGGCTCTACTCTTTCCCTGGTTATCCTCTTGCCCTTAATATACTAATAAAACACCTTGGGATTTTCCTTTATTTTGCCTGCCAGTGTTTTTTCATGACCCCTCTTCGTTCTCCTAATTACTTTTTTAAGTACACCCCTGCACTTTCTATGCTCCTCTAGGCCTTCCACTGTTTTTAGTCCTTTGTATCTGCCAAAAGCCTCCCTTTTTTTCCTAAACCATTCTTGTATGTCCCTTGACATCCAGGGTTCCCTGGGCTTGTTGGTCCCACCCTTTACCTTTACGGGAACATGTTGGCATTGTACTCTCTCTATTTCCTTTCTGAAAGACTCTCACTGCTCTGATGTGGATTTTCCTACAAGTAGCTGATCCCAGTCCACTTTGGCCAGATCCTGCCTTATATTATAATCGGCCTTCCCCCAATTTAGAACCTTTATTTCCAGTCCATCTTTGTCCTTTTCCATAACTACTTTAAATCTCACTGAATTATGGTCACTGTCACCAAAATGCTCTCCTACTAACCCTTCGACCACTTGCCCTGCTACATTCCCTCGAATTAGGTCCAGAACCGCCCCCTCTCTTGTAGGACTTTCTACATGTTGGCTGAAAAAGCTCTCCTGGATGCACTTTAAGAATTCCACACCCTCTAAGCCTTTCACACTCTGACTATCCCAGTTAATATTGGGGAAGTTGAAATCCCCAACAATTATTACCCTCTTATTTCTACACTTCTCTGAGATTTGCCTACATATCTGTTCCTCTATCTCCCCCTTACTGTTTGGGGGCCTATAGTACACTCCCAGCAAAGTGCTTTCCCCATTTTTGTCTTTAAGTTCTACCCATATGGCCTCATTAGAGGAACCTGCTAAGGAATCATCTCTCCTTATAGCAGAAATTGATTACTTGATTAATATTACTAACCTGATTTTTGGTCAACACTTGAGTATTCACGTTTGCTAAATCTCCGGGAGAAGGAGTCGCTTCACTTGTACTGGTTCCTGGGGCCTGATCACCTTCCCCAGGAGCACGGCCTTGACCCTGACTTTGCTCACTTGTACTGGTTCCTGGGGCCTGAACACCTTCGTCAGGAGCAGGGCCTTGATTCTGGGGGTGTTTTATTGCACCGTTTGGTTTACTTGAGAAGAGCCCCATCAGGGCGAGTGCGGGGGGGTCAGGGGGCTAGTGCGGGAGGGTCAGGGGGTGAGTGCGGGAGGGTCAGGGGTGAGTGCGGGAGGGTCAGGGATGTGTGTGGGAGGTTCAATCTCCAGGATCAGTGTGTATCTGAGTCAATGGGACTCTCTGACCTTTCTCCCCAGTCCATCTCCAGGACCAGTGTGTATCTGAGTCAATGGGACTCTCTCTGACCTTTCTCCCCAGTCCATCTCCAGGACCGGTGTGTATCTGAGTCAATGGGACTCTCTCTGACCTTTCTCCCCAGTCCATCTCCAGGACCAGTGTGTATCCGAGTCAATTGGACTCTCTGAGCTTTCTCCCCGGTCCATCTCCAGGACCAGTGTGTATCTGAGTCAATGGGACTCTCTCTGCCCTTTCTCCCCAGTCCATCTCCTGGACCAGTGTGTATCTGAGTCAATGGGACTCTCTCTGACCTTTCTCCCCGGTCCATCTCCAGGACCAGTGTGTATCTGAGTCAATGGGACTCTCTGCCCTTTCTCCCCAGTCCATCTCCAGGACCAGTGTGTATCTGAGTCAATGGGATTCTCTCTGACCTTTCTCCCCGGTCCATCTCCAGGACCAGTGTGTATCTGAGTCAATGGGACTTTCTCTTACCTTTTTCCCCAGTCGATCTCTGGAAGCTCTTTGAATCGGAAGGGTTCTCTCCGGTTGGTGCTCACAATCCTGTGCTGGTTCACCTGCTGTTGTTCCTCAGTCTACAATCCCTGTTTACTTCGAGCTGAGCACCTTCCTCAATCACACCATCATTCACCGGGAGATCTATTTGTGGCAGATCAGAAAATAAGAACAATATTGAAAGCGTGAAATAATGTAATGTAGACTTTTAATCTGCTTACTAATAATTGAATTTCAAGGCCGAGTATTTGTTTGATTTTGTCCCTTTCCTCAGATCCCCAGTTCGATGGCTGTCTGCTTAGTTTGGAAATTTTCCTCACTGTAAATTTCCGGCCTCCTGAGACTCCCCCATTTTCACTGCTCTGGGCGGAAATGCGCCATTTTCTGTGCGGATTTACTAACCGGAGCGGTGACCCTGTGACCCTCCCTCGCTGTGATCTAAACTCGGGGCTGAGCAGCCGCTGTCGGGCCGGGTGCTCAATGGAGCCGAGTTCCCTCAGTCACAGAGCGGGCCCTGTAACCCGGGCAACCAGCCCGTTTCTGACCCTCACTCACCGATCAACCCGCGCCGCCCGGCACTGCGCGGGACGGCAGCGGAGCGGCACTGCGCCTGCGTGGGAGAGAGAACGGGAGTAGCACTGCGCCTGCGCGGGAGAGAAAACTGGAGCTGCACTGCGCCTGCGCAGCAGAGGGACAAAGGGAGCGGCACTGCGCCTGCGCGGGAGGGAGTAAGTGAGCGGTAGTGCGCCTGCGCGGAAGTGCAAGGAGCGGCACTGCGCCTGCGCGGGAGAGGGAGCCAAAGGATGCGGCACCACGCCTGCGCGGTAGAGAAAGGGAGCGGCACTGCGCCTGCGCGGAAGAGCGATGTCGCAGGAAGGCATCAATATCGCTCCCAGTGCTGGGAGGACTACATAGGAACATATTAACACTGATATGTTCCGATGTAGTTCTCCCACCAGTGGGAGCGATAGTGATGCGTTCGTGCGACATCGCTGTTCCGCGCAGGCGCAGTGCCGCTCTCTTTCTTTCTCCCGCGCAGGCGCAGTGCCGCTCCCTTTTTCGCACTCCCGCGCAGCCGCAGTGCTGCTCCCTTTCTCTCTCGCTCTCTCTCTCTCTCTCTCTCTCCCTCTCTCTCTCTCTCTCTCTCTCTCTCCCCCGCGCAGGCGCAGTCACGCGCCGCTGCCGTGCCGCGCAGGCGCAGTGCCGCTCCCTTGTTCCGCGCAGGCGCAGTGCCGGGTGGCGCGGGTTGATCGGTGAGTGAGGGTCAGAAACAGGCTGGTTGCCCGGGTTACAGGGCCCGCTCTCTGACTGAGGGAACTCGGCTCCATTCAGCACCCGGCCCCACAGCGGCTGCTCAGCCCCGAGTTTAGATCACAGCGAGGGAGGGTCACAGGGTCACTGCTCCGGTTAGTAACTCCGTACAGAAAATGGCGCATTTCCGCCCAGAGCAGTGAAAATGGGGGAGTCTCAGCAGGCCGGAAATTTACAGTGAGGAAAATCTCCAAACTAAGCACACAGCCCTCGAACTGGGGATCTGAGGAAAGGGACAAAATCAAACTAATACTCGGCCTTGAAATTCAATTATTAGTAAGCAGATTAAAAGTCTACATTACATTATTTCACGCTTTCAATATTGTTCTTATTTTCTGATCTGCCACAAATAGATCTCCCGGTGAATGATGCTGTGATTGAGGAAGGTGCTCAGCTCGAAGTAAACAGGGATTGTAGACTGAGGAACACCAGTAGGTGAACCACCACCGGATTGTGAGCACCAACCGGAGAGAACCCTTCCGATTCAAAGAGCTTCCAGAGATCGACTGGGGAGCAAGGTAAGAGAAAGTCCCATTGACTCAGATACACACTGGTCCTGGAGATGGACTGGGGAGAAAGGTCAGAGAGAGTCCAATTGACTCAGATACACACTGGTCCTGGAGATGGACTGGGGAGAAAGGTCAGAGAGAGTCCCATTGACTCAGATCCACACTGGTCCTGGAGATGGACTGGGGAGAAAGGTCAGAGAGAGTCCCATTGACTCAGATACACAGTGGTCCTGGAGATGGACTGCGGAGAATGGTCAGAGAGAGTCTCATTGACTCCGATACACACTGGTCCTGGACATGGACTGGGGAGAAAGGTCAGAGAGAGTCCCATTGATTAATACAATTGTAATGAAGGATATTAGCTCTGATGATGTGGAATCTGTATGGGTAGAATTGAGAAATACTAAGGGGAAAAAAACATTAGTGGGAGTGGTTTATAGACCTCCAAACAGTAAGGTGGAGGTTGGGGGTGGCATTAAAAGGGAAATTAGAGAAGCGTGCAATAAGGGCACAGCAGTCATCATGGGTGACTTTAATCTACATATAAATTGGGCCAACCAAATTAGTAACAATACTGTGGAGGAGGAATTCCTGGAGTGTTTACGGGATGGTTTCCTGGAACAATATGTCGAGGAACCAACCAGAGATCGGGCAATCTTAGACTGGGTATTATGTAACGAGAAGGGATTAATTAGCAATCTTGTTGTACGAGGCCCCTTGGGTCAGAGCGATCATAATATGATCGAATTCTTCATTAGGATGGAGAATGAAGTAGTTGACTCAGAGACTAGTGTCCTCAATTTAAATAAAGGAAACTACGATGGCCTGAGGAGTGAGTTGGGTAGGATTGATTGGGGGATGGCACTCAGAGGGTTGACGGTGGATAGGCAATGGTAAACATTCAAAGACCGAATGGATGAGATACAGAATTTGTTCATCCCAGTTTGGCATAAAAATAAAACAAAAAAGGTGACTCAACCATGGCTAACGAGGGAAATTAGGGATAGCATAAGATCCAAGGGGAGGACATATAAATTGGCCAGAAAAAGCAACAATCCTGAGGATTGGGAGCAGTTTAGGATTCAACAAAGGAGGACAAAGAGATTAATTAAGAAAGGGAAAATAGAATATGCGAGTAAGCTAGCACGGAACATAAAAACTGACTGTAAAAGCTTTTATAGATATGTGAAGAGAAAAAGATTGGTGAAGTCAAGCGTAGGTCCCTTGCAGTCAGAATCAGGGAAATTTATAATGGGAAACAAAGAAATGGCAGACCAACTAAATACATACTTTGGTTCTGTCTTCACAAAGGAGGACACAAATAACCTCCCAGAGCTGCCGGGGAACATAGGGTCTGATGAAAGGGAGGAACTGAAAGAGATCAGTATTTGTAGGGAAATTGTAGTGTATGTAACCTGTACCACCTTAAGAGGATACCTTAAGGTGATGGACTACTTTTTGATGGCTCCTGTACATTGTAGTACCAGTGGTCACCACACCGGTATATAAATCCTGCGGAGCAAAGTGTATCCCAATTCAGCCCTGACCCTCAATCACTAAAGACCTGTTTAATTATTTCTGTAGTCTGTGTCCTGTTATTCAGCAGAACTACATTTGAAAACACAGACTCAACAGAAATGGTGTTAGGAAAATTGATGGGACTGAAGGTCGATAAATCCCCAGGGCCTGATAATCTACATCTTAAGGAAGTGGCCCTAGAAATAGTCGATGCATTGCTGGTCATCTTCCAGAACTCGATAGACTCTGGAACAGTACCCATGGATTGGAGGGTAGCTGATGTTACCCCACTATTCAAAAAAGGTGGTAGAGAAAAAGCGGGAAATTATAGACCGGTAAGCCTGACATCGGCAGTGGGGAAAATGCTAGAGTCTATTATAAAAGATGTAATAGATGCACTTGAAAAGCAGTGACAGGATCGGACAAAGTCAACATGGATTTACTGAAGGTAAATCATGCTTGACTAATCTACTGGAATTTTTTCAGGATGTAACTGGTAAAATAGGTAAGGGAGAACCAGTGGATGTGGTGTATTTGGACTTTCAAAAGGCTTTCGATAAGGTCCCACATAAGAGATTAGCGTGCAAAATTAAGGCACATGGGATTGGGGGCAAGGTATTGACTTGGATCGAGAAATGGTTGGCGGACAGAAGGCGAAGAGTTGGAATAAACGGGTCGTTTTCCGAGTGGCAGGCAGTGACTAGTGGGGTACCGCAAGGATCGGTCCTAGGACCCCAGCTGTTCACAATATATATTAATGATCTGGATGAGGGAATTGGATGTAATATCTCCAAATTTGCAGACGACACAAAGCTGGGTGGGAGGGTAAGCTGTGAGGAGGATGTCGTGAAACTCCAGTCCGATTTGGACAGGTTGGCTGATTGGGCAGAAACATGGCAAATGCACTATAATGTGGACAAATGTGAGGTTATCCACTTTGGTGGCAAAAACAGGAAGGCAGATTATTATTTGAATGGCAATAGATTGGGAGAAGGGGAAGTGCAAAGAGACCTGGGTGTTCTTGTGCACCACTCGCTGAAGGTAAGCATGCAGGTGCAGCAGGCGGTTAAGAAGGCAAATGGTATGTTGGCCTTCGTAGCAAGAGGGTTCGAGTACAGGAACAAGGATGTCTTGCTACAGTTGTACAGGGCCTTGGTGAGACCGCACCTTGAGTATTGTGTGCAGTTTTGGTCGCCTTACCTGAGGAAGGACGTTATTGCCATGGAAGGAGTGCAGCGAAGATTCACCAGGCTGATACCTGGGATGGCAGGAATGACGTATGAGGAGAGATTGTGTCGATTGGGCTTATACTCACTGGAGTTTAGAAGATTGAGAGGGGATCTCATTGAAACCTATAAAATTCTGTCAGGCCTGGACAGACTAGATGCAGGAAGGATGTTTCTGATGGCCGGGGAGTCCAGAACCAGGGGTCATAGTCTAAGGATAAGGGGTAAGCCATTTAGGACTGAAATGAGGAGGAATTTCTTCACCCAGAGAGTGGTGAACCTGTGGAATTCTCTGCCGCAGTGGGCGGTGGAGGCCAGTTCATTAAATATATTCAAGAAATAGTTGGATATATTTCTTATGGCTAAAGGGATCAAGGGATATGGGGAGAAGGCAGGGACAGGGTACTGAATTTGGATGATCAGCCATGATCTCATTGAATGGTGGAGCAGGCTCGAAGGGCGGAATGGCCCACTCCTGCTCCTATCTTCTATGTTTCTATGACTCAGATGCACACTGGTCCTGGAGATGGACTAGGGAGAAAGGTCAGAGAGAGTCCCATTGACTCAGATACACACTGGTCCTGAAGATGGACTGGGGAGAAAGGTCAGAGAGAGTCCCATTGACTCAGATACACACTGGTCCTGGAGATGGACCGGGGAGAAAGGTCAGAGAGAGTCCCATTGACTCAGATACACACTGGTCCTGGAGATGGACTGGGGAGAAAGGTCAGAGAGAGTCCCATTGACTCAGATACACACTGGTCCTGGAGATGGACGCACCCGCGCTCGCCCCCTGACCCTCCCGCGCTCGCCCCCTGGCCCTCCCGCGCTCACCCCCTGACCCTCCCGCACTCGCCCCCTGACCCTCCCGCACTCGCCCCCTGACCCTCACGCACTCGCCCCCTGACCCTCCCGCACTCGCCCCCTGACCCTCCCGCACTCGCCCCCTGACCCTCCCGCACTCGCCCTGATGGGGCTCTTCTCAAGTAAACCAAGCGGTGCAATAAAGCACCCCCAGAATCAAGGCCCTGCTCCTGGGGAAGGTGATCATGCCCCAGGAACCAGTGCAAGTGAACAATGTCAGGGTCAAGACCCTGCTCCTGGGGAAGGTGATCAGGCCCCTGGAACCAGTACTAGTGAACAAAGTCAGGGTCAAGGCCCTGCTCCTGGGGAAGGTGATCAGGCCCCAGGAACAAGTACAAGTGAAGCGACTCCTTCTCCCAGAGATTTATTAAATGTGAATACTCCAAGAGTTGACCAAAAATCAGGTTAGTAATATTAATCAAGGAGTCAATTTCTGCTGTAAGGAGGGATGATACCTTAGCAGGTTCCGCTAATGAGGTCATATGCGTAGAACTTAAAAACAAAAAGGGGGCAAGCACTTTGCTGGGAGTGTACTATAGGCCCCCAAACAGTAAGGGGGCGATAGAGGAACAGATATGTAGGCAAATCTCAGGGAAGTGTAGAAATGAGAGGGTAATAATTGTTGGGGATTTCAACTTCCCCAATATTAACTGGGATAGTCAGAGTGTGAAAGGCTTAGAGGGTGTGGAATTCTTAAAGTGCATCCAGGAGAGCTTTTTCAGCCAACATGTAGAAAGTCCTACAAGAGAGGGGGCGGTACTGGACCTAATTCGAGGGAATGTAGCAGGGCAAGAGATAGAAGGGTTAGTAGGAGAACATTTTGGTGACAGTGACCATAATTCGGTGAGATTTAAAGTAGTTATGGAAAAGGACAAAGATGGACCGGAAATAAAGGGTCTAAATTGGGGGAAGGCCGATTTTAATATGATAAGGCAGGATCTGGCCAAAGTGGACTGGGATCAGCTACTTGTAGGAAAATCCACATCAGAGCAGTGGGAATCTTTCAGAAAGGAAATAGAGAGAGTACAAAGCTAACGTGTTCCCGTAAAGGTCAAGGGTGGGACCAACAAGCCCAGGGAACCCTGGATGCCAAGGGACATACAAGAATGGTTTAGGAAAAAAAGGGAGGTTTTTGGCAGATACAAAGGACTAAAAACAGTGGAAGCCCTAGAGGAGCATAGAAAGTGCAGGGGGGTTCTTAAAAAAAGAAATTAGGAGAACGAAGAGGGGTCATGAAAAAACACTGGCAGGCAAAATAAAGGAAAATCCCAAGGTGTTTTATTAGTATATTAAGGGCAAGAGGATAACCAGGGAAAGAGTAGAGCCCATTAGGGACGAAAGTGGCAATCTGTGTGTAGAGCCAGAAGATGTAGGTGAGGTTTTAAATTAATATTTTGCATCTGTGTTCACGATGGAGAAGGACGATGCAGGCATAGAAATCAGGCAGGGGGATTCTGATATACTTGAACAAATTAGTATTGAGAGGGAGGAGGTACTAGTGGTTTTAGTGGGCTTAAAAGTGGATAAACTCCCAGGCCCAGACGAGATGTATCCCAGCCTGCTGTGTGAGGCAAGGGAGGAGATTGCAGGGGCTCGGACACAAATTTTCAGAACCTCTCTGGCCACAGGGGAGGTGCCAGAGGACTGGAGAACAGCTACCGTAGTACCATTATTCAAGAAGGGTAGCAGTAGGGATAAACCAGGGAATTACAGGCCAGTGAGCCGAACATCAGTGGTAGGGAAATTTTTGGAAAAAATTCTGAGTGACAGAATTAGTCTCCACTTGGAGAGGCAAGGATTAATGAAGGATAGTCAGCATGGCTTTGTCAGGGGGAGATCATGTCTAACCGATTTGATTGAATTTTTCGATGGGGGTGACTAGGTGTGTGGATGAGGGCAGTCCAGTTGATGTAGTCTACATGGACTTCAGTAAGGCTTTTGACAAAGTCCCACATGGGAGACTGGTCAAGAAGGTAAGAGCCCATGGGATCCAGGGCAATTTTGCACATTGGATCCAAAATTGGCTTAGTGGCAGGAGGCAAAGGGTGATGGGCGAAGGTTGTTTTTGTGACTGGAAGCCTGTGTCCTGTGGTGTACCACAGGGTCTGGGTCCTTTGCTGTTTGTAGTGTACATTAATGATTTAGATATGAATGTAGGAGGTATGATCAGTAAGTTCGCAGATGACACGAAAATGGGTGGAGTGGTAAATAGCGAGGAGGGATGCCTCAGGCTACAGGAGAATATAGACGATTTGCTTAGATGGGCAGCACAGTGGCAAATGGATTTTAACCCTGAAAAGTGTGAGGTGATGCATTTTGGGAGGACTAACAAGGGAATACACAATGAATGGTAGAACCCTAGGAAGGACAGAGGATCAGAGGGACCTTGGTGTGCATGTACATAGATCCCTGAGGGCAGCAGGACAGCTAGATAAGGTGGTTAAGAAGGCATATGGGATACTTATATTCTATGCCTCGGCTAATGAAGGCAAGAGCAGGGAGGTTATGATGGAGCTGTACCAAACGCTAGTTAGGCCACAGCTGGAATACTGTGTGCAGTTCTGGTTGCCCCACTATAGGAAAGATGTGATTGCATTGGAGAGGGTGCAGAGGAGATTCACCAGGGTGTTACCTGGGCTGGAGCGTTTCAGCTATGAAGAGAGACTGGACAGGCTGGGGTTGTTTTCCTTAGAGCAGAGAAGGCTGAGGGGGGACCTGATTGAGGTGTACAAAATTATGAGGGGCATAGATAGGGTAGATAGAAAGGAACTTTTCCCCTTAGTAGCGGGGTCAGTAAGCAGGGGGCATAGTTTCAAGGTAAGGGGCAGAAGGTTTAGAGGGGATTTGAGGAAAAGCTTTTTCACCCAGAGGGTGGGTGGAATCTGGAACTCACTGCCTGAAAGGGTGGTAGAGGCATTAAATCCTCACAACATTCAAGAAGCATTTAGATGAGCACTTGAAACGCCATAGCATACAAGGCTACGGACCAAGTGCTGGAAAATGGGATTAGAATAGACAGGGCTTGATGGCCGGCGCGGACACGATGGGCCGAAGGGCCCCTTTCTGTGCTGTATAAATCTATGACTCTATGGTAGCACTCTTGCCTCAGGCATAAGGTTGTGGGTTCAAGTCCCACTCCAGAGACTTGAGCACAAAAATTCAGGCTGACACTCCAGTGCAGTACTGAGGCACTGTCAGAGGTGGCGTCTTTCGGATGAGACATTAAACTGAGGCCCTGTCTGCTCTCTCAGGTGGATGTAAAAGATCCCATGACACTATTTTGAGAAAGAAAGACTTGCATTTATATAGTGCTTTCATGACCAGCAGACGTCTTGAAGTGCTTTACAGCCAATGAAGTACTTTTGAGGTGTGGTCACTGTTGTAATGTGGGAAAGAGCAGTGGAAATATCCCTGGTGTCCTAGCCAATGTTTATCCCTCAATCAATGTAACAAAAGGATAATAGCAAAATACTGTGGATGCTGGAAATCTGAAATAACAACAGGAAATGCCGGAAACACTCAGCAGGCCAGGCAACATCCGTAGAGAGAGAAACAGAGTTAACAAAAAGATAGATTATCTGGTCATTATCACATTGCTGTTTGTGGGAGCTTGCTGTGCGTTATTTGACTGCCGCATTTCCTACATTACAAAAGTGACTACACTTCAAAAGTACTTCATTGGCTGTAAAGCACTTTGGGACGTCCAGTGGTGGTGAAGGGCGCTATAGAATTGCAAGTGTTTCTTTCTTCACTGGTCTCACCAGCGACCTCTTCTGGCTGATGGTTGATTGACAGACGATAGTCCGCGCATGCCACAGGGAGCGACGGTTTGGACCGAGTCCAGCACAAAGACCCCTCCCGGTCACCAAGGGGAATAACTGCGCATGCCCAGAGGACACCAACCCCCTCCCCCACTCGGAGCTGCGCCTGCGCACTCGGATCCTGCCGGACGGAGTCGGCGCGGGGCATTCCGGGGAAAGGCCTTGGTGTCGGTTCCAGAGTCGCGATCGGTGATGCAAAGTGAGTTTCCTCCGCTCCGATTAGGTGCAGAATCGCGCGGGGTGGGGGGGGGGGGAGGGGTGGATCGGGAGAGAATAAAGAGAAATAGAAAAACCTGAGAGTCCGCAAGGCCCCGGACTGAGCGGCGTCAATTTGATGGAGCACGTGATCTCCTTGGGGACACGTGACCTGGGACCACGGCGTGATTGACGGGAGCGTCCGACCAATAGGGAGCGAGTGGGGTGGGGCTGGAGGAGCGAGCCGGTGGCGGGTCCTCCAACCAATCGGGGAGCCCGAGGGGCGGGACTAGCGCCGGCTGATTGTCTGATCCGCAGGGCAGCGAGTTTCTCCAGTCCCTTGTTCAGGGCCCGGGGCCAGGGGAGGCTGTGGGCCTTTATTCCCCTCATTGGACACAAGGCTCTTTGGCTCACAACACACTGGCTCAGGTTTTAATAGAGACTTTTTAAATTCATCAATAAAAGCAGATAAACCCCGTGCTTCTGTAGAACAAACTTTGTAATATTTTATAGAATCATAGAATGGTTACAGCACAGAAGGAGGCCATTCAGCCCGTCGAGCCCGTGCCGGCTCCCTGCAAGACCACTTCAGCTAGTCCCACTCCACGCCCTTTCCCCGTAACCCTACAAATTTCTTTACTTCAGGCACTTAATCCAATTCCCATTGGAAAGCCGTGATTGAATCTGCCTCCACCTTCCTCTCAGGCAGTGCATTCCACATCCTAACCACTCGCTGCGTAAAAAAGTTTTTCCTCATGTCGCCTTTGGTTCTTCTGCCAATCACCTTAAATCTGTGTCCTCTGCTTGTTGACCCTTCCGCCAGTGGGAACAGTTTCTCGCTATCTACTCTCTCCAGACCCCTCATGATTTTGAACTCCTCTATCAAATCTCCTCTCAATCTTCTCTGCTCTAAGGAGAACCACCCCAGCTTCTCGAGTCTATCCACATAACTGAAGTCCCTCATCCCTTATCCCTGGAACCATTCTTGTAAATCTTTTCTGCATCATCTGTAAGGCCTTCACATCCTTCCTAAAGTGCGGTGCCCAGAATTGGACACAATACTCCAGTTGAGGCCGAACCAGTGTTTTATAAAGGTTCATCATAACCTCCTTGCTTTTGGACTCTGTGCCTCTATTTATTAAACCCAGGATCCCGTATGCTTTTTTTGCCACTTTCTCAACCTGCCCTGCCACCTTCAACGATTTGTGCACACATACCCCCAGGTCTCTCTGTTCATGCACACATTTAAAATTGTACCCTTTAGTTTATATTGCCTCACTTGGTTCTTCCTACCAAAATGTATCACTTCGCACTTTTCTGCGTTAAATTTCATCTGCCACATGTCCGCCCATTCCACCAGCCTGTCTATGTCTTCTTGAAATCTATCACTATCCTCCTCACTGTTAACTTTACTTCCAAGTTTTCTGTCATCTGCAAATTTTGAAATTGTGCCCTGTACACCCAAGTCTAAGTCATTAATGTGTATCAAGTAAAGCAGTGGTCCCAGTACCAATCCCTGGGGAACACCACTGTATAACTTCCTCCATTCCGAAAAACAACCGTTCACCACGACTCTCTGTTTCCTGTCACTTTGCCAATTTCGTATCCATGCTGCCACTGTCCCTTTTATTCCATGGACTTCAACTTTGCTGGCAAGCCTATTATGTGGCACTTGTCGAACGCCTTTTGGAAATAAATGTACACCACGTTAACCGCATTGCCCTCATCAACCCCCTCTGTTACCTCATCAAAAAACTCAATCAGAATCAGAGCATCTGGGCCCGGCGGACGTGCGGCCAGAGCCCCGGCACCAGGAAACCCAGGGTGCAGCGCCTCTCCCATCCGAGCCGCCGCTTCCCGGTTTCTTCAGCCGGTTCCGCCGAGTCCGAATCAGGAAAAGGACAGGAGCCAGGCTCCCAGAATGGCCCGCGGCCCTGGGGAGCATGCGCACTCTCAGCGGGGAAATCAGCGTATTGGATAGAGCGGTTTCTGGGGCGCGGGGAATTGTGGGTGCTGGGGCCGCCATTAGTCAGCGGCTGTCGGGAAGAGTTTTATTGCAGGCTGACGGAAGGTAGGTCCCTGGCCGCCAGTGTAGGTCTTTTTGTTGCTTCATTGTTGAGGATGTAACTAGTAAAATAGATAAGGGAGAACCAGTGGATGTTGTGCATTTGGACTTTCAGAAGGCTTTCGATAAGGTCCCGCATAAGAGATTAGCGTGTAAAGTTAAGGCACATGGGATTGGGGGCAAGGTATTGACATGGATAGAGAACTGGTTGGCAGACAGAAAGCAAACAGTTGGAATAAACGGGTCTTATTCTGAGTGGCAGGCAGTGACCAGTGGGGTACCACAGGGATCGGTCCTTGGACCCCAGCTATTCACAATATATATTAATGATCTAGACAAGGGAACTAGATGTAATATCTCCAAATTTGCAGACGACACATAGCTGGGTGGGCGTGTGTGCTGTGAGGAGGATGCTGAGAAACTACAGGATGATTTGGACAGCTTGGGTGATTGGGCAGAAGCATAGCAGATGCAATATAACGTGGATAAATGTGAGGTTATCCACTTTGGTGGCCAAAACATGAAGGCAGATTATTATCTGAATGGCAATAGATTGGGAGAAGGAGAAGTGCAACGAGACCTGGGTGTCCTTGTGCACCAGTCGCTGAAGGTAAGCATGCAGGTGCAGCAGGCGGTTAAGAAGGCAAATGGTATGTTGGCCTTCGTAGCGAGAGGGTTCGAGTACAGGAACAAGGATGTCTTGCTGCAGTTGTACAGGGCCTTGGTGAGACCACATCGTGAGTATTGTGTGCAGTTTTGGTCGCCTTATCGGAGGAAGGATGTTCTTGCCGTGGAAGGAGTTCAGCGAAGATTCACTAGGCTGATACCTGGGCTGGCAGGAATGACGTATGAGAAGAGGTTGGGATGATTGGGCTTGTACTCGCTGGAGTTTAGAAGAATGAGAGGGGATCTCATTGAAACTGATAAAATTCTGACAGGACTGGACAGACTAGATGCAGGAAGGATGTTCCCGATGGTCAGGGAGTCCAGAACCAGGGGTCACAGTCTAAGGATAAGGGGTAGGCCATTTAGGACAGAAATGAGGAGGAATTTCTTCACCCAGAGAGTGGTGAACCTGTGGAATTCTCTACCACAGAAGGCAGTGGAGGCCAATACATTAAATATATTCAAGAAGGAGTTGGATATATTTCTTAAGGCTAAAGGGATCAAGGGGTATGGGGAGAAAGCAGGTACCGGGTACTGAACTTGGATGATCAGCCATGATCGCATTGAATGGCGGAGCAGGCTCTAGGGGCCGAATGGCCTACTCCTGCTCCTATCTTCTATGTTTCAGTTTGAGCTGGAGTGGAGATGGAGGAGAAGCTGCTGGGTTTAACCCCCAGTACTTCTGAGCCCAGGAGGACCCAACAATTTCCAATGTGAGACTGTCAAGGGAGGTGGATTCTAGGGGAGATTAGGTTGTTACACAGACACTGTCAGCACAATGTAAAATAGTATTGTTTTAGGAACAAGTATTTCTGTGCAGGCTTTTAATCCAGTTTACATATTCAGATTTGTTTGAATTCATTCTTGGGATGTGGGCGTAGCTCGCAAGAGCAGCAAATATTGCCAATCCCCAGTTTCCCGTTGAGAAGGGGGTGGTGAGTCACCTTCTTGAACTACTGCAGTCCGTGTGGTGAAGGTATTCCCACAATGTTGTTCGGTAAGGAGTTCCAGGATTTTGACCCACCAACGATGAATATATCTGAGTCAGGATGATGTGTGACTTGGAGGGGAACTTGGAGATGATGGTGCTCCCATACAACAGCTGCCCTTGTCCTTCTAGGTGCTTGAGGTTGCGGGTTTTGGAGGTTCTATCAAAGTTCTGGTCGAGTTGCAGATGTATAAAGTTCCTTTCCTTCGCCCCCCTCCCCCTACCACACCCACCTCTCTCTCTCTCTCTCCTCCCATAGAGGCCAGAGTCTTGTGTAGGCCCAGACCAGGTGGCGGATTCCCTTCCCTGAAGGACATCAGTGAACCAGTGGGGTTTTTATGACAATCCGGCAGCTTTCATGGTCACTTTTTTTCTAGTGCCGGCCCCACAAATGACCAGATTCATTAAGCTCAATTTCACAACCTGCCTTTGTTTTCTTGTGGGTTGTCTCTTACGTTCCCTGTTTTAAATTAATTTTACAGGGCACTGGAAGGGGAGGATTTGCAGACAGGAAACTCAAACCAAACACCACGTCAAGATCTGACAGAGTCACTCGACTCATCGGATCTGAATATCACCGGCCTCTGAACATGGAAGCAAAAAGCACCGTTCACAGCGGGGAGAAACCGTACACGTGTTCTGTGTGTGGACGAGGCTTCAGCCAATCATCTAGCCTATCGAGACACAAGCGCATTCACACCGGGGAGAGGCCGTTCACCTGTTCCGAGTGTAGGAAGGGATTCACTGATTCATCCACCCTGCTGAGACACCAGCGATTTCACACTGGGGAGAGGCCGTTCACCTGCTCCGTGTGTGGGAAGGGATTCACTGAGTCATCCAACCTGCTGAATCACCAGCGAGTTCACACTGACGAGAGACCATTTAAATGCTCGGACTGTGGGAAGTGCTATAAAACTTCCTGGGTTCTGACGTACCATCAACGTGTTCACACTGGGGAGAGACCGTTCAGGTGCTCTCACTGCGGGACTGGGTTCATGCGATCATCTGAGCTCACTGTACACCAGCGCACTCACACTGGGGAGACGCCGTTCACCTGCTCCGTGTGTGGGAAGGGATTCACTCAGTCATCCGACCTGCTGAGACACCAGCATGTTCACACTGACAAGAGGCCGTTCAGGTGCTCGCACTGCGGGACTGGGTTCAGGCGATCATCTCAGCTCACTGTACACCAGTGCACTCACACTGGCGAGAGACCGTTCACCTGCCCTGAGTGTGGGAAGAGATTCACTGAATCATCCAAACTGCTGAGGCACCAGCGAGTTCACACTGGGGAGAGGCCGTTCACCTGCTCCGTGTGTGGGAAGGGATTCAATCAGTCATCCATCCTGCTGAGACACCAGCGAGTTCACAAGTGACTGCAGGGGTTGGATTCTGTTGTTGCTGCTGTTAATCACATCCAGGACTGAACCATGTTCATTCTGACAGTTGGGGTTTGTTTCTGCTGATGTAAATAACCCCAATAACTGGGCTGGAGTTTAATATTCTGGATAGCTGTCAAATAAACCAGCTTTGTTTTAAACACATTATTGTAGATTTTTCTCTTTCCCACCTGAGTGCTTATCCTCACCTGGCTGGAGCTCAGAAAGGACAAACTGGGGGAGGATCGTACGGCGGGAACAGAACTCCAGCCTGGACACAGTCCTTCAGGGCCACACTGAGAGGGGCAAACGGCACTTTGGTCCTTCTCATCTCTCTTCACTGACAGCAAAGTTGCCGTGCGGGTTAATCTCGAGGCGTGTGAGAAACGTCTCTGCCATGGTTCAGAGCTCCTAGGCACGGAACAGAAGGCTCCTTTAGGAATGTACCCCAGTGCTTTTTTTTAATGGCCTTATTAACCTGTGTCACTACTTTTAGTGATTTGTGTATCTGTAGCCCTGGATCCCTCTGCTCCTCCAGCCCATTTAGACTCTTGGGGGAAAAATTCAGTGGCGCCCCCTTTGGGTCGCTAAATTCACCAGGGCTAATTTTAGCCCCCCGAAAAAGTTAGAGCCCCTGTGCATTAAATTCAGCAGTAGCGCCCCAAGCAGGAGGCGGGGTGCTCCTGGAAGCGCTCCCCTCCCCTGAGGTGCCACCAGTGAATTTCAGGGCGCTTCGTGCAACAGCGCCACGCCCGTTGGCACATAGCTTCGCGCCATAGCAGACCTCCCTCCCTGATTAAAGGGGAGGAGCCTAGCACTGCTCACATCGGGGCCCTGCTGGACCAACGGGGAGCGGGGTGTCGGATCAAGAGGAGCGCCGGGCTGAGCGATCGCGGCCGACACCCCGAAGAAGAAAGGGGAAGGGGGCGGGAGCTGGCAGTCGGCCAAAATAAAAAGTTGCCGCCCGACACCTGCTCTTTAAGTGGCGCCGCTGCGGCTGCAGGAACGACCCCTGCCTGACCTTGTCGAGCATATCGTCCGCCAATAGGTATGGGGTCGCAACCCAAGGTTGCAGCCGGGGTGCTGCGCATGGCGATGGCGTCATTGCCGGGAGTGCAGTGCCGCGGGGCGCTACCGCCGCCGCTAACCTCCCGCTAAATATCGCGGAAGGCACAAAGCAACCCAATTTCACCCCCTTGTCCAAGTAGTGTGTGGCCTCCTTATTATTCCCACCAAAACACACCACCTCACACTGACCTACAGTGAAATTTATTAACACACCACCTCACACTGATCTACAGTGAAATTCATTAACACACCACCTCACACTGATCTACAGTGAAATTCATTAACACACCACCTCACATCTATAGTGAAATTAATTAATACACCACCTCACACTGATCTATAGAGAATTTCATTAACACACCACCTCACGTTGATCTATAGTGAAATTCATTAACACAGCACCTCACACTGATCTACAGTGAAATTCATTAACACACCGCCTCACACTGAACTATAGTGAAATTCATTAACACACCGCCTCACTCTGATCTATAATGATATTCATTAACACACCACCTCACACTGATCTATAGTGAAATTCATTAACACACCACCTCACACTGATCGTGGAAGGACAGCCAGGGAGAAGCAGGCCCCGGGATGTCGATACCACGGCGGCTGAAGATTGTTGGGCAGGAGTGCGGGAAAAGCAGAGCGAGGCGAGAGCGGACTCTATTGTGATGGCGCCGATGAAGATGGCTGCCGTCCTTGCGGGCTACTTGCGTACCAGGCAGCTAAGTGTCATTTGCTGCTTGGTGCGCTCGGCTCATTAAGAAAAAAGCATTTCACTGACTGGATTTCACTTGTTGTATTTGGTTATGTGACAAATAAAAAATAAAATTGAAATTGAATCTATCGTGAAATTCATTAACACACCACCTCACACTGATCTGCAGTGAAATTCATTAACACATGTAGAAGTGCCTTTTTTCTTAGCTCTGGGTAATGACTCAATACACTCTTGGATTCGTCAGACGGACAGGCCTTTTATTTCGCTTGCAAGGGGAATCAGCACCTCTACTCAAGGGGTGAGGCTACTATTCCAATGATACAGCGTAAGTGTTCCATATTTATACAGTGTAACAAACAAGTTTGATTGACATTCCTTTGTTCCTCTATCAGGATACATTTTAGATTAATCATCAGGTCTTATGACATATTGACAGAAGGATCCTGGACACATAAGTCAACCGTTAATCTATAACAGGGCATGAATCGTGTAACCGGAGGTCCTCTTTAATCTTAATCATGTATTGGGAGGCTAGGTTTGCTTACGGTCGCAAGTTATCAGGTCACTGGGTAAATCAAACAGAACCCATTGTTTCACTTCTACATTCTTATTAGGTGTGCAGACATCTGTTCTTGGCTGTAATTCAGGTTCGTGCAATAGCTCTAGTTACACATCGACTCTTTACCTGTGTCAAGTCTGAAAACTTTTACCCAGCAAGCACTTGAAATTAACCCCTTATATCATGTAGATTTCCTCATTCCCCCCTTTTGTCCTTTCTAAGGACAATCTATTTCGCTAAGTTTAAGAAATTCCACATCAAAGGTTTCACCCTTAATATCCTCATATTCAGACATCATGGGTACTGGGGGAGTTGATGTTAATGAGGAAAGGACTTTTGTACACAATAATTTTAAACAACCAATCAATAAACTAATTAAAATTATAATCATCACAATTGCAATTAAGACTTCCAAAATTTGCTTTCCTAATGCTCCTCCCCATCCTGAAATCCAATCCCACATGGACCACTGTTCAGGTTGACGTAGTTTCTTTACGGCCTCCTTTTATGTGGTTTACCAGGTTGGTGATATTTTCTGAACTATCTGGAATATAGGTGCAACATTCGGTTTTTATGATTGCACATGTGCCCCCTTCTTTTGCCAACAAATAGTCCAGAGCCATGCGGTTTTGTAAAGCAACAATGCGCAAAGCCACCATTTCTGCGTTTACATCACTAAGAGCATCAGCAGTATCATTGGCTATTTGTTCCAACACTGCTGCCATGTTTATAGATTCTCTTGCTAGCTTCTCTGTTCCATACCAGGGAAATGCTATAGCAAAGAACCTTTCAGTTTCTGTAATGGCTCGTTTTGCTCGTGTCCCAGGGTGGCTATCCAAAGATGAAATATGATGTATATAGGGCACTACATATCCCAAGTAACATGACCCAGTCAAATTTTGTGGTAACCAAGGGTATGCTCTATGCCCACAGATGAAATAGGTGTTATTATAGGCTTCAAATTTGTTCCATATCTGGTGCATCATTCCTATTCCTTGTTCTCCTTTCCAGATTTTTTTACTAGTCAAATTTTGTACTGTGGACAGGTTCCACCATCCCCAATAGGGCCATTCGGCTGCACCCGGTGGTTTAGTAGTAGTTTTAGTCAAAGTGTAGTTACATTTGCACTCACTCCATCCAACCATCAATCCTTCTCCATTGTCGTTTACCAGACACACTTCTCCTTTTGTTTTATTTACAGTTCCCATTGATGTCACTAATAGACTCTCTGGATTCCTTCGATTATCATATTGGGGATGAAACCATCCTTCAAATTTCGTTAGGTTATATCCTGCTCCCTTCCACTCATCTTCTAGTTGTTCTGGATCTGTCTTATTAAGTTTTCTTTTCTGAGTGGCTAATGTTGAAATAAAGGGCTCTGTAACTGGATTGTTACAAAACATTGGCCTGGCCGTCAGGGCCAGTCCTCCCTTTGGATTACCACTACAGATAACTCCTTCATTCGCAATTCTTTCACTTGGTGACACAGTATCGGGGCATATAACCCATAGCTTATCAAGCTTCTGTCCACTATCTTCTTCTACTATCTTATTCTGCCTAATCCTAAGACTCAGGGGTTGATATGGGGGTACCTGCATAGTGTGATCCTGAAGCTGAACCTTCATAGTCTCGTTATAGCATATAATATAAAAGAAATCACTGTTTAAAAGTACACATTCTTCTATGCATGGTTTGCCCTTCAGGGGATCTGGGTAAATCAATATGGCAGTTTCAATTATCGTTAACAAAGGGAACAGTCTTATTAGAGTCCAAATCCAGTTCATCTTGGCAGTGTATCATCTTCAACTGATGCCTTCTTACAATGGGACGCATGTATCCATGTTGGTCGCTCCTTTACTTTTACAGCGGTGTTTGTGGTCAGGAGTACTTGGAAGGGTCCCTCAAATCTGGGTTGAAGGCCATTCTTTCACTTGAAGATTTTTATGTAGATGCTATCTCCTGGCTCGAAAGTATGGCACTTTCCTTCAGCGGGATCGACCTGGGCTTCCTTCACCTGTTGATGGAAACTAGAAATGCATTTGGTTAGTGCAATGCAATAACTCAACATATCTTCTTCCATTTTATGACTGTCCATTTGTTTAGCTGTTAAAGGTGCCGAAAAGGGCAATCTTTGTGGTCTTCCCATGACGATCTCGTGTGGCGACAATCCTGTAGTTCTGTTGGTAGCAGACTGCATTGTCATTAAAGCTATGGGTAACAAATCAACCCATTTAAGTGCAGTTTCTTTACACAGTTTTGCAAGCTTGTTTTTCAGCATCCCGTTATTATCTTTCCACTAGTCCAGCCGACTGTGGATGATAACTGCAATGGAGGTGCTGGTTAACCTGTAAGGCTTTGCATAGTTCCTTAATCAATGTTCCCGTAAAATGGGACCCATTGTCACTTGACAGTTTTGCTGGTATCCCAAAGCGAGGTACAGTGTCCTTCAATAAACATTTAGCAACAGTAGTGGCGTCAGTCTTTCTACAAGGAAATGCTTCAATCCATCTTGAAAACATATCAACAATAACTAATACATATTTAAAGCTCATACACACAGGTAGTTCAATAAAATCCATTTGCAAGTGTACAAAAGGGCCCATGGGGTTTGGGTGGGATGCAGGCTGTACCTTCTTTATTTTCCCTGCATTCATGGTCTGGCAGATAGTACAATTTTCACATATTTGTTTTGCCAACTTTGAGATTCCTGGTGCATACCAGGTCTTGAGGATATAGTCCGCCATCCCCCCTTTGCCCGCATGGGTGAATTTATGAACACATCGGGCAATTGGTGATAGTAATGATTTGGGTGCCACCATGCGGCCGTCATGATGAACCCATAAGCCGTCAGTGTTTTTTAAAACAATGATTAACAACCCATTCCTTTACTTCATCAGAACTGGCCCTATCTTGATGGGTCAGCACATCATCTAAGGATGGGGGCTGCGGTATCTCTGGCTTTTCCCTAACAGGGAAGGCTGAAACTTGTCGTTCAGTACTTGATATAGCTACTGACTTAGCAGCGCTATCTGCAGCAGCGTTTCCAAGCGCAACCTTGTCCAAATGCCCCGTGTGCGCTTGGCACTTAATAATTGCAATCTGTTTACGTCTCTGAATAGCTAGTAAAAGATTTTGCACTTCTTGTGCATTTTTAATCTGGGTTCCCGAGGAAGTCAGGTAACCGCGAATTTTCCAAATTTGTCATGCTCATGTCCAATAGTGGTCTGGTTATTTCTGAATAGTTCAATATCCATTGTCTACAATAGCCAGTCATTCCTAGAAAATGCTTCATTTCTCTTTTAGTTTTTGGCAATGATGTGTTGCAAACGACCTTTATTCTATCCGGCGTTAACTCCCTGTTTTAACAATGATTCCATCACTGGCTCAATTCCTTTTTCTGCTTTCTCTGACAATGGATACTGTGACCTTTTGGGTAATGGTGCAGCTGGATTAATTGTAACTTTATAGGGCTGTGCAGTCTAATAGTTAGGAGGTATTTTAAATTTAAAAACGGCTGCTAATCTTATCCTGTTATGTCATAGCAGGCCGTGCAGTGCAATTTTGAATGCCATTTCCCTAATTTCAGGGATTCCTGGTATTGTTTTATGGAGCTTGTAACGAATCCCCATGCTCCTAACAGACTGACAAGTTTGGGACTCAAACTTGGGTCGGCAATTTCCCATGTGTAAAGAACAGGGTGTTTTATTTCTGTTACTGGGTACGCATATGCCTTATCTACTTGGATTTCTACCGTTACTCCTGATGGGGAGCAAATGATTGTAGCATTCATTTTGCACAGCAAGTCTCTTCCACATAAATTCATAGAGACATCTCCTGATAACAGAAAGGAGTGTTCTTCCTCAAATTCTTCTACTTTTACTGTGAGGGGAGTCGATTGATTCAAGCGTTGTAGTATTCCAGCCAATCCAGCTATCGGGGTCTTTTTCCCATTAATAGGCATTCCTTCAGAATATCCTTTCCCTAACACCGAAAAGGTTGCTCCTGTATCTACTAAAATGACATAGGTCTCCCAGCTATTTGCATTTTAATTTCAGGTTCGCTGCGTGAATTTAAAGAAACAACGGGCATTTGGTGGTCTGTGGCGCCTGGGGCTGCTGGTGTCAGTCAGTAATTCTGATCTCTATTTCTCCTAAATCCCTGTCCGTTTGTAGGGTAACCTCCTGACTGGTCCGAAAAAGGGTTATGGACAGTGAAATTAGGACCTTTATTCTCTAATGGAGGTCCATTATTGGAGGTTTGGTTCTGACGATTTTTCGCAGAGCATTGGTTTGCCCAATGTCCGGGTTGTCCGCAATTGTAACAATTACCAGATCGTCCATACCCTCTTACTCTACTACGTCTTCCTCTATATTCCCCTCTATTCATCCTTCTATAGTTACCTTGTTATCCTACCATAATAGAGGAGAAAGGTATTTCTTCGGGGTAATCTTTTTTTTTCTGACTCAACAAACATAGAGGCAGTCTTTTTATCTGGCTGTTCTCTATTTCTCTCTTGTCCGTTAAACATTCCTCGAGGCAAGTAATTCTTTCTATGTTAAATGAATCATCTGAGGGAAAGGGTCTAGTCTTATTTACAGTCCATTTGCACCAATTTGGTAGGTGATCAATGGATGATTGACCACAGTTCTTTAACATAAAGGCTGCTGGCGTGCCTTTCCCGGGTGGCTTACTGGTGCTAGCACCCATTTTAGCAGCTTAAATGGTTCACTTAAAACAATCTAAACTCTCGTGACAATCCGTGATCTGCGTTGTACGCCCCTACAGATCAGATTAATAAACTATACATACGTATCAAAATTACAGTCACATCCAATCTTCTTGGTCTTTACTTCAAATCAGTGTCACAAAGTCCTTGACCATTTGTCACTCCAAGTGCCTTTAGAGTTTCGGCGCCTACTTTATGGTCCCGGCCTTCACGTGGGGCATTTGCCCTCTTAATAACCGGCCTGAGGCTAGGCGACTGAAACTCAGCACTTCCCGACTGAATTTAGTCAACTGACTGCAGCAAGGTTTTTTTTTTAAATATTTACAACACATTAAGACATATCCTTATGCTTTAAAACTCGAGTGTTCTCAACCCTCGTGGAAGGTATTTCTAACTGGGGAAAATACTGAATCCACAATAGCTTAGTGGATCATGTAAAAGACATCACTATTTTCTCAACAATACATTCCGCCGCGGGACTCACTTCCCCGGCTTGGGTCTTTTCCAACCCCTTCTGCAGTTTTTTTTTCAGCTTAAATATTTTAGTTAAAACATACAACAATTCCGTAACACTCTATGATCTGCGTGGGACGCCTCTACAGATCAGACATGACTAAACATTAATACATATGACAATAAACAATAAACAATACACTTGTTAAACAACAACCAAAGTGTTACTAAATCCCCAACCTATGCAGCCTTACTGGACAAAGTTGATTGATAATAACAAGTAGTTAAATACTCACTCTCAAACATTAACACTGTGTTTCAGACAATCGCCCACTCTTCTTCCCTCTACCTTACTCCCTTTAGCCAAATTTTTTAGCAAAAAGGGCCTTCAATTTGTCCCAACTAACTTCACCCACTCTCTCTCCTTCTACCCTACTCCCTTTATGGAACCTTGCTAGTTCAATTTCCAGTAAATCGCTAGCTCCTTAGTTAATCAAATTCCTGACTTAACCTTCTCTCTCTGGTACCTTTATACAGTCCTTTTCTGCATGATCCTGTTCGCGGGGCGTCAGCGCCTCATGGCTGATCCTCTGTTCCATTTCTGAAAGGGAAGCAGTCACAACGGCAGTTTAACCTCAGAACCTTGTGAGTCAATTACCCGATGGCAGTACTGTCCAATGGAATAAACAGACTATGCGCAGCTATGCTTCTGGCAGGAAAAGTCCCAAAAATGTGGCAAAACACCACCTTCGGCCGATGGGATTTTTCCTAACCGAGCAACGTACTCGGCGTCTGTTAACTCACCAATTGGTACAGCAAGCCATCTCGGTGGAACCTCCAAATTGTAGAAGTGCCTTTTTTCTTAGCTCTGGGTAATGACTCAATACACTCTTGGATTCGTCAGACGGACAGGCCTTTTATTTCTCTTGCAAGGGGAATCAGCAGCTCTACTCAAGGGGTGAGGCTACTATTCCAATGATACAGCATAAGCGTTCCATATTTATACAGTGTAACAAACAAGTTTGATTGACATTCCTTTGTTCCTCTATCAGGATACATTTTAGATTAATCATCAGGTCTTATGACATATTGACAGAAGGATTCTGGACACATAAGTCAACCGTTAATCTATAACAGGGCATGAATCGTGTAACCGGAGGTCCTCTTTAATCTTAATCATGTATTGGGAGGCTAGGTTTGCTTACGGTCGCAAGTTATCAGGTCACTGGGTAAATCAAACGGAACCCATTGTTTCACTTCTACATTCTTATTAGGTGGGCAGACATCTGTTCTTGGCTGTAATCCAGGTTCATGCAATAGCTCTAGTTACACATCGACTCTTTACCTGTGTCAAGTCTGAAAACTTTTACCCAGCAAGCACTTGAAATTAACCCCTTATATCATGTAGATTTCCTCACACACCACCTCACACTGATCTGCAGTGAAATTCATTAACACACCACCTCACACTGATCTATAGTGAAATTCATTAAAACACCACCTCACACTGATCTACAATGAAATTCATTAAAACACCGCCTCACACTGATCTATAGTGAAATTCATTAAAACACCACCTCACACTGATCTACAGTGAAATTCATTAAAACACCGCCTCACACTGATCTATAGTGAAATTCATTAACACACCACCTCACACTGATCTGCAGTGAAATTCATTAACACACCACCTCACACTGATCTATAGTGAAATTCATTAACACACCACCTCACACTGATCTATCGTGAAATTCATTTGCCAATTACACCCCCATGCTGAAATTTATTAATGGCTTCTTGCATTTTGTCTTCCTCAGTATTAACTCTACCTTTTTTGGTGTTATCGACAATCTTTGAAATTGTTCTTCTGATTCCCGAGTCCAAATCGTTTATGAACAACAGCGATCCCAACACTGATCCCTGTGGAACACCACTTCCAACCTTTTGCCAGTCTGAGTAGCTACTCCCAACCCCTACTCTCTGTTTTCTGTTTTGTAACCAGCTTGCGATCCATAAACAGTTTGTAAGATCGACAAGATGACCAAGGTCAGGCTGTGTGGAGTGAAAGGTCAGGCAGCAGAATGGATGGAAAGCTGGCTAGAAAACAGAAATCAGAGGGTTGGAGTTAAAGGAAGTTTGTTGCGATCTTTCCGGAGGCTCTTGTTCGGGGCCTGAGGCCCACCCCGGGTGTGTGTGAAGCGGATAATGTTGAGTGTTTTAATAATGGGGCCTGAGGCCCACCCCGGGTGTGTGCAGCCCGTGTCCCCCCGGGGTTCATCTTTTCTTTAATCAAACATATTTATTTAAATATGGTAGTACTTGTTACAACTCATCAATTACATAATAAATCCATTACATTCATTAGCCGCAATAAAACAAAGCCTTAAAAACAGCTTTAGGGTTAACAGTATAAATGCAGTGGTAAATTTTACAGATAAACCAATAATATTAACAGTACAGGTACCCATAGTGAAAAACAATTTTATGCCAGTCCTATTGGCAATCTAGTAACTCTTCGTTTTTGCTTGGTATTACCTGTTGTCCTTTTTTTTTACATTCAAGTACAACAGTACTTATATAACTCATCAATTACATAGTAAATCCGTTACATTCATTGACCACAATAAAAAGGATAAAGCCTCAAAAATCAGCTTGATGGTCAATAATATAAATACAATAATACATTTTTACAGGTACATCAATAATATTTACAGTACAAACTGCCACTATTTAATAAACCAAGAAAAGAAAGTCCTACTGGCATCGCTCAATCATTCGGTCATTCATTCCTCCGTTCGTTCGTTCGCTCAAGCGTAAATTCCATTGTGCAGGTCTGCGTGCATGCGTGTCATTTGTCTACCTGTGCGCAGGCGTGCGTTCGTTCATCCATCCAGACAGGCCTCACGCTCACCCAATAGGATGCCCACTTTCATCCTGGGGAGCGAGGACCCCTCATTCGGTTGAACGTAAGTTCCATTGTGTGTGCGTACGTACGTATTATTTGTGTCCGCATGCATGCGTTCACTTGAGCCTTCGTTTGTTCGATTAAGGAAGGCTTTAACACTAAATAACACCACGATATACAAAGTCCCATAACCATATCAGAAATCAATTAAAACTTCAAGTAAACTACTTTTAACCAGAACCCGAAACTTCTTCAACAAAACAAGTAAATATCAGTTCTACGCCAGTCCTATTGGCACTCTAATAACTCCTCGTTTTCACTTGATGTTATTGAACCATATAATATCATGATCCTTGTCCACAATCTTCAATTTTTCAACAGAAAAGAAGCCGACCACTTTCTCAAATCCCGTAAAAGAAGAAAACGACTACTCAAATTCCCTTCTTCTTGCTGTTATCACTCACAGGACCCAGCCATCAAGACATTCATTATTCCTTGCCGATATTACTTTGTTTTGCCTTTTATCTTCCTTTTATTTTCCTTTTTCACTTTTATTCCGTTCTCTTTTCCCATCTAATGGCCGCTCAAGCTCCATACTACAGATGGAAACAGTCTGTCTTTCCTCCACCAAAATGGTGACACAAACCCGATCCCATCACCGAAATAAAGCCTCACAGCTGCCACCAAACGGAGCACAGGCGGGGCCGCTGGAACTCATTCAGGCCGGAGACCGTTCTTCAACTTTGGAAACCATGCAGCATGCTCACCCACAGCATCTCCCGACTCCGCTTCTGTCAACCAGCCGTTCTGCCCTTGGTCCCCCGCCTGGGGTCCTCCGGGCTGGGCCTCCCACCTGGGGTCCTCCGGGCTGGGCCTCCCGCCTAGGACACTCTCCTCTGGGTCTTCCACCCTGAGCCCCCCGCCTGGGGTCCTCCGTGCTGGGCCTCCCGCCTAGGACACTCTCCTCTGGGTCTTCAACCCTGGGCTTTCTGCACTGAGCCCTCTGCACTGGCATTCTCCGCAAGCAGCCAGGGTGTGGAGCAGCCTGTTCACACAGCATGGAGCAGAGCTGAGCTGAGAATCTCGCAGCCTCCCCCGGGGTCCATTAACCCGCTCCCTGAGCTCAGGGTGTGGAGCAGCCCGTTCATACAGCACCGAGCAGAGCTGAGCTGAGAATCTCGCAGCCTCCCCCGGGGTCCATTAACCCGCTCCCTGAGCTCAGGGTGTGGAGCAGCCCGTTCACACAGCACCGAGCAGAGCTGAGCTGAGAATCTCGCAGCCTCCCCCGGGGTTCATTAACCTGCTCCCTGAGCTCGGGGTGTGGAGCAGCCCGTTCACACAGCACCAAGCAGAGCTGAGCTGAGCTGAGAATCTCGCAGCCTCCCCCGGGGTCCATTAACCCGCTCCCTGAGCTCAGGGTGTGGAGCAGCCCGTTCACACAGCACCGAGCAGAGCTGAGCTGAGAATCTCGCAGCCTCCCCTGGGGTCCGTTAACCCGCTCCCTGAGCTCGGGGTGTGGAGCAGCCCATTCACACAGCACCGAGCAGAGCTGAGCTGCTGAGAATCTCGCAGCCTCCCCCGGGGTCCATTCACCCACTCCCTGAGCTCGGGGTGTGGAGCAGCCCATTCACACAGCACCGAGCAGAGCTGAGCTGCTGAGAATCTCGCAGCCTCCCCCGGGGTCCATTTACCCGCTCCCTGAGCTCGGGGTGTGGAGCAGCCCATTAACACAGCACCGAGCAGAGCTGAGCTGAGAATCTCGCAGCCTCCCCTGGGGTCCGTTAACCCACTCCCTGAGCTCGGGGTGTGGAGCAGCCCATTCACACAGCACCGAGCAGAGCTGAGCTGCTGAGAATCTCGCAGCCTCCCCCGGGGTCCATTCACCCACTCCCTGAGCTCGGGGTGTGGAGCAGACCGTTCACACTGCACCGAGCTGAGCTGAGAATCTCGCAGCCTCCCCCAGGGTCCATTAACCCGCTCCCTGAGCTCTCTCATCTGATGTGTCAGCGGCTCAGCTCACACTGCCCGGGTGATTGACGGGAGCTCCGGACCAATAGGAAGAGAGGGGCGGGGCTGGAGGACCAAGTGGGCGGCAGGTCCTGCAACCAATTGGAGTGTGTGAGGGGCGGGGCTTGAGGCACCCAGTGGGCGGGGCTCAGCCCAGAGCTCCCTCATTGGCTCAAACTCTGCATCATTTTCAAAGCTGATTTCTCTCAAACTCCAGGAGAAAACTGGCCCTTTCTGTTGTGGCTTTAAACAGATGAAACCCTGTGGTGTGGAGCAAACATCGCAACATTTGGTAGTGAAATGGATTCATTCAGGACAGACAGCAGGGATTATTTCAGGAAATAACACAGTGTAGTGAGGGAGGAAATGCAGTGGATGTTGTGTTGATGGATTGTCAAAAGGTGTTTGATAAGGTGCCGGACAGGAGGCTTGTTGATCTAATTAAGGCTCACGGTATTAAAGGGAGGGGGCAGCGTGGATAGGAAGTTGACTCCATTCTTCATCTCCCAGCCTCACCGTACAACCTCGCCATTTCTCTGTCTTTCATTATTTTACATGGGCCCAGTAATTCCTGTCACAACGCGTGAGTACGGACAGGGTACTCACGCGTGTGCCAGGAGGAATTGCCGGTTTTCAGCATGCACAGCGCATGCGCTGAAAACCGGCATTTCCTGTCCTCTGACCCAAGGGGTTAAGAGGCTGAACGCATGCGCGGTATTGGGCAGCGCGTGCGACTTGGATTTCCTGTATTTTTACAGATTTGCGCATGTGTAAAGGGCTCCGGTTTTTACGCATTGAAAAACCACACATAATTACTTAGTTTTACAGGTAAGTGGTCTTTTAGTGCAATTTAGAATTTTTTTTCCACAGGTTTATTAATTTTAAAGAATCTACAGTAAGGTAAGTTTAGTTTTAGACCCTATTTTTAAAAAATTTATTTTTTTCAAAAATTTGATTAATTGTTTAAAATAGTTTTTTAAAGTTATTCATAGTTAATTTAATTATTGGGATGCTTTTTAAAATTTTATTTAAAGTTTAAGTAGTGTTTTGGGGTGCCGTACTTTTCATGAGTTTGACAGTCTTTACTATCAAACTTATGAATGAAGTTTCCCCTCCCCTGATTGGCTGAACAGTGCTCACCTGATCCCAGCCGGCACATCGCACTAACTACGCCGCTGGGTCAGGTTAGCACAGCGCGCCGAGATCAGAACCTGGCCACTGACAGGAAATTCACTGCGGGCCAGGTTTCAGATGTCGGCGCGCAGGGTGAGCGCACATCGGGGGCTTGCACGCGCGGCAAGCCCCCGGCAGGAATTGCTGGGCCATGGTCTTGTTGAACTTTGCACCAGTTTCCACCTCCCATTATCAAGAAGTTCGAAACATTTATCTCTTATCTGATGTCCGCAGTCCCGAGACCAACAGGCTGGTGTTGAGGGTTCGCAAGGCTCAGAATGTATTATTCTGGTAAGTTACAGACAACTGAAGCTCGACATGTAAACAACGTGTAGCCTGGCTGCTCACGGCCTCTGGACAGAAATTGTACCGTTAACCATCTGCAGAGTTCCAGGTTCAGGGTTTCAACGATGGAGGTTACTGTAAAAATAGGAGCTTAATACAAAGAGATACTTTTACTATCTCTCAATTCTGATCGCTCGAACACGGAAGCTCATCCATCATCTTTCTCCTACAATCATGGAATTTGACAGGACAGCAGGAGGCCATTCAGCCCATCTCGCCTGTACTGGATCTCTGAAAGATGAAGAGCACAGACCCTAAACATCAGAGCCTGTCTGTTCTCCTCACAGACACTGACTGACCTGCTGGGTTTTTCCAGCATTTCTGGTTTGATCCCTGAAAGAGCTATCCCCTTAATCCCATTCCCAGCCCTTTGAGATGTTTCTCTTCCCTCTCCCCCCACTGTTTCTGGTCGGACATTCCACGTCCGAATCCTCTGCTGAAACAAATCCTCCAAACCCCCTTCATTCTTCCGGTGATAATCTGAAATTAATTCCCTCTAGTTACTGACTCACCGACCAGTGAAATACTTTTTCCTGATCTTCCTGATCAGATTTTAAACACCTCCCTCAGATCTCTTCTCACCCTTCTTTGTTCTAATGAAAAGAGCCCAGTTTCTCGAATCTCTCCTGATAACTAAAGCCTCTCTTCCCTGGTATCCTCTCAGTGAATCTCTCTGCACCCTCTCCACGGCCTTGACATCCTTCTTCGAGTAAGATGCCCCAGAACCTGACACAATATTCTAACTGCAGCCTCACCAATGATTTTGTACAGGTTTACATGAGCTCTGCCCTTTTGTATTCTACACCCCTATTTATTAAAGCCCACTATACAATTTCTAAAACAGCTTCATCAACTTGTCCGCTCACTTTTAAAGATCTCTGTACCTGAACTCCTGAATCACTCTGCTCCTCTACTCCTTTTAAAGTTTTACATAAGAACATAAGAATTAGGAGCAGGAGTGGGTCACACGGCCCCTCGAGCCTGCTCCGCCATTCAATAAGATCATGACTGATCATTGACCTCAACAGCACTTTCCCACCCAATCCCCATATCCCTTGATTCCCCGAGAGTCCAAAGGTTGGATTTTGTCATTGGGGCGGGCTGGGGTCGTGTCATCCACTTTTCGTGTTATCCACCCGATTTCAAATTGATGTGGGAGATTGATGCGATTTTCTCATAATTGGGCAATTGAGTTCCAGCGTGTGGGAACCCATGGCCCAATTAGTTTTTTCAGTCTGAAACTCGCCTCCAATGACGTCATCATTGCTGCTGCATTTAAGGCTTGCAAGAAGCCTTGCTTCTTCTGCAGACTGCCAACCTTTTGGCCTTTGTAGTGAGACGGACCTGGAGGCAGAATGAGCAGCGGGAGACCTAAGTCTGCTCCCAGATTTGATGACGTTGCCCTGCAAGCTTTGGTGGAGGGAGCAAGAGCTAGTAAGGAGGTGCTCTTCCCTTCTTCAGGGAGGAAGAAGCCTCCCCAGCAGACGAAGGCTGTGCAGATCCAGGTGGCCTAGGAGGTCAACTCGTTGTCCCTCATCCGCAGAACCTGGCTTCAGTGCAGGAAGAGATTTCATGACCTTCTGCGCACTGGAAAAGTGAGTGTGCCTTTCCCATCACCCTCAATCTGATCCCCATTGCCTCTCCTCACCAGCATTCAGCTTTAGCAACCTCTTCCTCCACATTCCACTTGACACTGACATCCCTGAACCCTTACCCATTCCCTCTCTCTCTATGGTCACATTCACCTAACTATTCGACTATGCAGCCCTTACACTCCCTATCGCTGTGATGCTATGAAAACAACTTACAACACACAGGGAGGGCCCTTGGTCTTGCCATCTCACTCCATCTTTGTCTCCTTCTAACCACCAATGATATGGATTCTCTACACTCACTCCTTCATTCTCACTCAAACTCCACTTGTCTCCCTCATTGCAGGAAAAGAGCGCTCACAATAAGAGGGAAAGAGTGAGGACAGGAGGAAGGCCACCCTCAGTAGCCCAGCTCACCCCCTGGGAGGAGCCGGCCCTGGAGATCGTGGGAGTGGAGGAGGATGCGCAAGTGGGGGACGGATAGATGGGTGCATCAGAGCAAGCTGGTGACAGAATAGTTTATCATCTCTCTCATTGACATTGCATGAGTCACTGATAATGATTCTGATGCTCTAACAGATTGACTTTTGATCATCTGCAATATTCAATGTAACCTTGGCCTCACATCTCTGACTCTTTCCTTTACTCCCCCACAGGACCATCGAAAGCCCCCATCCCCACTGTCCAGGAGGAACAGCCTGAGCCTCCCGACTCCTCAGAGGAAGCTGCAACCTCTGAGGGTGCAGCATCAGCAGAATTCAGCACACCCAGCACCAGCGCAGACACTCACACTTCGGTGGTACCTTCGTGAGATAGTGCAGTGTTGTTACCTGGTGTATCACAGCGCACAAGTGAGCATCAGCAGATGGTGGAGACAGGGACAGCTGTGGAGAGTCCTAGTCGGAGGGTGCAGGACTCTGCCAGCTCGGCTCAGCAGCATGTCAACCCTCTGCCTCCGGGTCCATCCAGAAGAAGAGCGGTGCTGGAACTCCAGGAACAGGTGCAGGAGTCCCTGGCAGGTTTTGTCTCCAGGGTCGCTGCGAGTGTGGAGTGAATGGAGGAGTCCTTGGCTAACATGAGCAGAGCCTTTGTGGCTGCATTGCGGCATGAATGCATCACCACAGAAAGGATGGCAACCTCCGTTGAAAGGATGGCTACCTCCATGGTAAGGCTGGCTATGGTAGAGGAGAGGATGGCAATGGTAGAGGAGAGGATGGCTACGTCCATGGAGGAGCTTAGTCACCAGGGTATGGAAAACATGGTATTTGTTCAGAATAGACTGACATCTCTTGAGGAGCGATGGTCAGCTCTAAGGTGCTGTCAAGCTACTTGCTAGCTCTGAAGTGGGGCTGACCCATGAGAGGGATGTTGGTGGCATACAACAAGGAAGTGGGGGCTCCACTCCAAGCACTCACACGACCATGCCACTGCAGAGCCCTTGGTCAGAGCCCCACCAGAGTCCCCACCCAACTGAAATCGGCATCTCAACACCTGCACAGTCGCAGGAGCAGCAGACTGTTGCCGAGCCCTCACAGGTTCGCAACCCCAGAGGACACCCGTCAAAGATGTCGAGACAGGAGCAGCAAAAAAGTGAGCAAGGGGCCTCCACATCCGCTGAAGCCACAGGGGAAGCACCACGTAGGAGCACGCGTAAGAGGAAGATAATGCACAAGTAGTCACAAGGGTAGTCACTTGGGTGAAATGTTATGTTTAATGTTAAAAAGCCATCAGTTGGTTATTGTCATTAAAAATTCTGATGTCAACTGTTGCAGTTGTGGCGTGTGTAATATTGCTAATGGGACTTCCACATTGAGGGCTTAGCATGACTTGCAATTGTCAGTATGGTGGTCAGAGTGGTAGGAACTGCAGGTTCTTGGCCATTCTCGATGCTCTGGTAAGAAGCTGCGAGGCAAAAGTGCTTGATTGGCTAGGTTAAGCAAATCTGGCCAAGATGAGTGCATGCCTTGCATCCCGGCCAGCAATGTGCTCGCATGCTGCTGCCGCTGGTTCATGCGCCTCTGCAAGCTGGTCGTTGTCGATCTCCTCCTCCTCCTCATCTGAGGAGGCTATGTGATGAGCCACTTGTTCCTCAGGCATCTGCAAGCCACGATGCTGTGCCATGTTGTGAAGTGCACAGCAAACCATGATGAATCTGGAAACATAGAAACATAGAAGATAGGAGCAGGAGTAGGCCATTCAGCCCCTCGAGCCTGCTCCGCCATTCAGTGCGATCATGGCTGATCATCCAAATTCAGTACCCTGTCCCTGCTTTCTCCCCATATTCCTTGAACCCTTTAGCCTTAAGAAATATATCCAACTCCTTCTTGAATATATTTAATGAATTGGCCTCAACTGCCTTCTGTGGTAGAGAATTCCACAGGTTCATCACTCTCTGGGTGAAGAAATTCCTCCTCATCTCAGTCCTAAATGGCTTACCCCTTATCCTTAGACTGTGACCCCTGGTTCTGGACTCCCCGCCATCGCGAACAGCCTTCCTGCATCTAGCCTGTCTAGTCCTGTTAGAATTTTATAAGTTTCAATAAGATCCCCTCTCATTCTTCTAAACTCCAGCGAGTATAAGCCCAATCGACCCAATCTCTCCTCATACATCATTCCTGCCATCCCAGGTATCAGTCTGGTGAATCTTCGCTGCACTCCCTCCATGGCAAGAGCATCCTTCCTCAGATAAGGCGAACAAAATTGCACACAATACTAAAGGTGTGGTTTCACCAAGGCCCTGTACAACTGCAGCATGACAGTGAGTCCATGGAGGAATTTGAAAACAAGGATGAGATTTTTTTCATCGAGGTGTTGCTTAACCGGGAGCCTCTGTAGGTCAGCGAGCACAAGGGGTAATGGTTGAACGGGACTTGGTGCACGTGCGGACACGGGCAGCAGAGTTTTGGATGACCTCAAGTTTACGTAGGGTGGAATGTGGGAGGCCGGCCAGGAGTGCATTGGAATAGTCAAGTCTAGAGGTAACAAAGGCATGGATGAGGGTTTCAGCAGCAGATGAGCTGAGGCAGAGGCGGAGTCGGGTGATATACCGGTGGCGGAAATAGGCGGGCTTAGTGCTGGCGTGGATATGTGGTCGGAAGCTCATCTGAGGGGGGTGGGGGTTCAAATATGACATCACGGTTGTGAACAGTCTGGCTCAGCCAGCTGCCCAGGGAGAGGGAGGGAGTCGGTGACGTGGGGACGCAGTTAGTGGCGGGGACCGGTCTTCCCAACATTCAGCTGGATCAATGTCGGGCAAGCAGTCTGCAATTTAACAGGGCAACTTATGGTACCAAAAATATATTTTTCAACAGAAAATGCTGGAAATACTCAGCTGGCCAGGCAGCATCCGTGGAGAGAGAAGCAGAGTTAACGTTTCAGGTCTGGGACCCTTCATCAAGTATTTCCAGCATTTTCTGTTGTTATTTCAGATTCCACAGTATTTTCCTATTGTAATATATTTTTCAAGCTGCAGTCATGTGGAGACTCTCCCCCACGTGCCTGAAACCAGCTGCAACACCATGAGCGTTTCTGATTGGCCAGGTGGCACCCCTTGTTCCTAACTCACAATAGATACTTATGCGCTGGTTCACCAATAGGAATCCTTCACATTCTGATTCCTCATTTGCATACGGCTAGCTATTAAATAGCGCGTCCGGGAGACTTTCTCCATCACAAACCCTCGCGTCCACTCACCAGGCCTGAAGCATCGCCCCGAAAAAGGGGCCGAAGAAAGCGGCCACCAAGAAGCGGGCCAAAGGCGACAAGAAGCGCAGGAAGACCAGGAAGCAGAGTTACAGCATCGACATCTACAAGGTGCTGAAGCAGGTCCATCCCGACACCGGCATCTCATTTACAAGCGGGTCGCTGAAAAGCTAAAATGAAATTAAATCTGTCAATTCAGGAACCAGTAATTTTAAAGGATCAATTTGCCATAATTCACAATTTAATAATGAATTATTCAGCCTCACAGATGCCATTTTAATGATTATTCAGTCCCACAGATGCTATAATTTTAATTAAAATGATTATTCAGTCCCACAGATGACAATCTTTAGCAGTAATGATTATTATTTAGTCTCACAAATGCCACAGTTTTAATTATTATTCAGTCCCAGATACCATAATTTTAACGATTATTATTCAATCCCACAGATGCAATAATTTGAACAATAATGATTATTATTCAATCCACAGATGCAATGATTTTAACAATAATGATTATTATTCAGTCCCACAGATGCAATGATTTTAATAACTGGTTAATATTCAGTCCCACAGAGGGCCATCACTTTAACAATAACGAGTCTGATTCACAGACGAGCTCTTATTCTATAAGCCGCCTTTTTCGTTGGTGTCCGAGGTTGGAGCGGATTGAAAAACGCGCCAATCAGAGGTTGAGATTTTCCGGGTTTTCAGCCAATCAGAAGGCGCGGCTGGGCTGCGCTGGGCGGGGCCGGCGGCTGCTATAAAAGCCGGAGCGGGGAGGAGCAGTTGGAGAACAGAGTTAGAGAGGAGTCCGCTCCTTTCCCCGGGGGAAGGACAGCCGCCGCCCGCCCGGGGAGAAGGGACAGCAGTCGGCCGGCACCTTGGGCAACAAGGGCTCGCTGGTGGGCGGGGCTATGACCTCACCCGCGCGCTGAGGCGGTTGAACGGCCGATCAGGAGCCACGTGACCCCGGAGCTGGCGGCGGCCCTTTAACACAGTGGGCGGGGCCCGGAGGCGTTGGGGGCTGCGATTGGTGAGCGCAGCTGTCAATCTACGAGTCGCAGCCAATAGAAGAGACGGGCTCCGTGAGGGACTTTAAGCGCGGGCTGCGTGGCCGCAGTGCGCATGCTCGGTGCTGCTCGCAGTCCCCGGATGAGGCTCCGGTTTGAGGAAGGAGATAAAATGGCGGCGGGACTGAGGAGCGGCGGATGGTGCGGTGAGTGTGGATCAGAGAATCTCCGACATTTACAGCAGCGCCGGCCTCTCTTAGGCAATCTCTGGGAACATTGGGTCGAAGCGGCCGCGGGGGAGAAAGGTCAGAGAGAGTCCCATTGACTGAGATACACACTGGTCCTGGAGATGGACTGGGGAGAAAGGTCAGAGAGTCCCATTGACTCAGGTACACACTGGTCCTGGAGATGGACTGGGGAGAAAGGTCAGTGAGAGTCCCATTGACTGAGATACACACTGGTCCTGGAGATGGACTGGGGCGAAAGGTCAGAGAGAGTCCCATTGACTCAGGTACACACTGGTCCTGGAGATGGACTGGGGAGAAAGGTCAGAGAGGGTCCCATTGACTCAGATACACACTGGTTCCTCCCTCCCTTCCTTCATTTTCCTGATTTACAGCTATTTCTGGGATGTTACTTGTATCCTCTATGGGGAAGACCGATACAAAATACCTGTACAATTCAACTGCCGTCTCTTTATTTTCCATTATTAATTCCCTGACTTTTTTTATCGGACCAACACTCACTTTGTTATATCTTTTCTTTATTAAATATCTATAGAAACTCTTACTATCTGTTTTTATATTTCTAGCTAGCTTTCTCTCGTACTCTAATTTTTCTCACTAATCTTTTAGTCACTCTTTGCTGTTTTTTATATTCTGTCCTATCTTCTGACCTGCCCGCCATCTTTGCGCAATTATATGCTTTTTAAGTTGGATACTATCGTTAATTTTTTTAGTTAACCATGGATGGTGGGTCCTCCCCTTGGAATTTTTCTTTCTTGTTGAAATGTCTCTATTCTGTGTATTCTGAAATATCCCCTTAAATGTCTGCCACTGCATCTCTATTGACCTATCCCTTAACATAATTTGCCAGTTCACTTTAACTAGCTCTGCTTTCATACCCTTGTAATTGCCCTGATTTAATTTTAAAATACTAGTCTTGGACCCACTCTTCTCTCCCTCAAACTGAATGTAAAATTCAATCATATTATGATCGCTGCTACCTAGGGGCTCCTTCACTATGAGGTCTTTAATTAATCCTATCTCATTGCACAATACCAGGTCTAGTATGGCCTGCTCTCTGGTTGGCTCCAGAACGTCCTGTTGTAAGAAACTATCCTGAAAACATTCTATGAACTCCTCGCTTAGGCTTCCTTTGCCCATCTGATTTTTCCGGTCTCTATGTAGATTAAATCCCCCATGATTATTGCCGTACCTTTCTGACAAGCTCCTATTATTTCTTCCTTTATACTCCATCCTACCGTGTGGTTACTGTTAGGGGGCCTGTACACCACTCCCACAAGTGACTTCTTGCCTTTATCATTTCTCATCTCTACCCAAACCGCTTCTGCATCCTGGTTTCTTGAACTTAGGTCATCCCTCTATTGTGCTAATACCATCATTAATTAACAGAGCCACCCCTCCACCTTTTCCTAGCTTTCTGTCCTTCCTAAATGTCACGTACTCTTCAATATTCAGGTCCCAATCTATGTCATCCTGCAGCCATGTTTCTGTAATGGCTATCAGATCACATTTATTCCTATTTGCACCATCAGTTCATCTGTTTTGTTTTGAATGCTACGTGCATTCAGATGCAGAGCCTTTAGTTTTGTCCTTTTATTTTTGTAACCTCTAGCCTTAACTGCTGATTTACTCTTAGATTTGTCCTCTCTATCCCTTCCTGTCACGGTCTGTTTATCATTTCCCATATTAATACCTTTCTCCATTGCCTTGTCTCTACTCTTTGATTTACCACATCTTCCCAAATTTGATCCCTTGCCCCCACTATTTAGTTTAAAACCCTCTCTACCGCCCTAGTTATATGACTCGCCAGAACACTGGTCCCAGCTCAGATCCCACTTTCCCCAGTGTGGTGCCAGTGCCCCAGGAATCGAAACCCATTTCTCCCACACCAGTCTTTGAGCCACGCATTAATCTCTCTAATTTGATTTACCCTATGCCAATTTGCTCGTGGCTCAGGTAATAATGCAGACATTATTACCCTTGAGGCTCTGCTTTTTAATTTAGCCCCTAGCTGCTCGCAGTCTCTCAGCAGAACCGCTTTCCTAGTTCTAACTGTGTCGTTGGTACCAACATGGACCACGACCATTGGCTCCTCCCCCTCCCACTGCAAGTTCCTCTCTAGCCCAGAGCAGATATCCTGAACCCTGGCACCAGGCAGGCAACACAGCCATCTGGACTCTCGCTCTTGGCCGCAGAGAACTGTATCGCCCTTACTATGCTATCCCTTATTACCACTATATATTCCTATTAACTCCCCCTGCTTGAATCGCTTCCTGTACCTCGGTGCCACGGTCAGTTTGCTCATCCACCCTGCAGCCACCGCTTTCATCCATACAGGCCGCAAGAACCTCAAACCTGTTGGACAATTGCAAAGGCTGAGGCTCCCCCACCTCCTGGGTCACCATACCTGCCTCACTTTTAATTTAATTTGAATGAATTAAAGGGTAAGGCATGGCAGGAGAGCTCTGTGCCGTGGTATGCTCTTCCTGCACTATGTGGGAAATCGGACACTTCCTGTGTCCCCGACGACCATGTGTGCGGGAAGTGTATCCAGCTGCAGCTACTGACAGACCGCATTGTGGCGCTGGAGCTGCGAGTGGATACATACTGGAGCATTCGCGATGCTGAGGACTTCGTGGATAGCATGTTTAGAGAGTTGGTCACCGCAGGGAAAGGCTGCACAGGCAGGAAGAGAATGGGTGACCACCAGGCAGAGTAGTAGGTGCAGGCAGGTAGTGCAGGGGTCCCCTGTGACCATCCCCCTCTCAAACAGATATACCGCTTTGGATATTGTTGGGGAGGAAAGCTTATCAGGGGAAGGCAGCAGCAGCCAACTTCCTGGCACCATGGGTAGTGCTGCTGCACAGGACGGGAGGAAATAGTGTGGGAGAGCTATAGTAATAGGGGATTCTATTGTAAGGGGAACAGATAGGCCTTTCTGCGGCCACAAACATGACTCCAGGATGGTATATTGCCTCCTGGTGCAAGGGTCAAGGATGTCTCCAGAGCGGCTGCAGAACATTTTGGAAGGGGAGGGTGAACAGCCAGTTGCCATGGTGCATCTAGGTACCAACGATATAGGTAAAAAATGGGATGAGGTCCTAAAAGCTGAATATAGGGAGTTCGGAGGTAAATTTAAAAATAGGACCTCCAAGGTAGTAATCTCAGGATTGCTACCAGTGCCACGTGCTAGTCAGAGTAGCAATAGAATGATATTTCAGATGAATACGTGGCTAGAGGAATGGTGCAAGGGGGAGGGATTCAAATTCCTGGGACATTGGAACTGGTTCTGGGGGAGGTGGGACCAGTACAAAACTGACAGTTTGCACCTGGGCAGGACCGGGACCGCTGTCCTAGGGGGAGTGTTTGCTAGTGCTCTGGGGGAGGGTTTAAACTAAAATGGCAGGGGGTTGGGAACCTGAGCAGGGAGACAGAGGAAAGGGAAACAAGGATAGAAGCAAAAGACAGGAAGGAGAAAAACAGGTGGCAGTCAGAGAAATCAAGGGTTTAAATCAAATATGGCCACAGTAAATAGTAATTCTAAAAGGTCTAAGAGCATTAAAAAGCAAGCCTGAAGGGTTTGTGTCTTAATGCAAGGAGCATTCGTAATAAAGTGGATGAATTAGTTGCGCAAATAGAGGTAAACAGGTATGATATGATTGGGATTACGGAAACATGGCTCCAGGGTGACCAAGGCTGGGAACTCAACATCCACGGGTATTCAATATTCAGGAAAGAAAGGCAAAAAGGAAAAGGAGGTGGGGTAGCATTGCTGGTTAAAGAGGGATTAACACAATTGTAAGGAAGGATATTAGCTCTGATGTTGTGGCATCTGTATGGGTAGAATTGAGAAATACCAAGGGGCAGAAAACGTTAGTGGGAGTGGTATACAGAACCCCAAACAGTAATGCGGAGGTTGGAGATGGCATTAAACGCTAAATTAGAGATGCGTGCAATAAGGGCACAGCAGTTATCATGGGTGACTTTAATCTACATATAGATTGGGCTAACCAAATTAGTAACAATACTGTGGAGGAGGAATTCCTGGAGTATATACGGGATGGTTTCCTGGACCAATATGTCGAGGAACCAACTAGAGATTAGGCCATGTTAGACTGGGTATTATGTAATGAGAGGATTAATTAGCAATCTTGTTGTGCGAGGACCCTTGGGTCGGAGCGATCATAATATGATAGAATTCTTCATTAAGATGGAGAGTGAAGTAGTTGACTCAGACTAGGGTCCTGAATTTAAATAAAGGAAACTACGATGGTATGAGGCGTGAGTTGGGTAGGATTGATTGGGGAATGTCACTCAAAGGGTTGACGGTGGATAGGCAATTGCAAACATTCAAAGACCGCATGGATGAACTACAGAATTTTTTCATGCCTGTTTGGCATGAAAATAAAACAAAAAAGGTGACTCAACCGTGGCTAACAAGGGAAATTAGGGATAGCATAAGATCCAAGGAGAGGACATATAAATTGTCCGGTAAAAGCAGTGAACCTGAGGATTGGGAGCAGTTTAGGATTCAGCAAAGGAGGACAAAGGGATTAATTAAGAGGCGGAAAATAGAGTATGAGAGTAAGCTTTCAGGGAACATAAAAACTGACTGCAAAAGCTTCAATAGATATTTGAAGAGAAAAAGTTTGGTGAAGTCGAGCGTAGGTTCCTTGCAGTCAGAATCAGGGGAATTTATAATGGGGAACAAAGAAATGGCAGACCAATTAAATACATACAGGAAACTTTGGTTTATCTGGAGGTTGTATGTCCGTAAACCTCGATCTAACAGCAGAAATCAGCAGCCGTTTTGGTTAGGGTTTTTTTTTTCTTCTAGCATTCTTTTAACAGGCAGGCTCTGGAAAGCATCTCTGTAGCTTAGCAACCGCTTCAGAGACACTTCCAAGGTATGGGCCGAGTGTTTACAAGCTGTTGCTAAGCAACAGTGTTTGCTGTCAGATACGGAGATGAAAACCTCTGTATCCTACAACATTAGCGCTGGTCTATCTGGAAGTTTGGATAGATCGGCAGCAGCTCGGTCCCGTCGGTGCCGGATATCGCGAAGTTTCCTGTACTTTGGTTCTGTCTTCGCAAAGGAGGACACAAATAACCTCCCAGAGATGTCGGGGAACATCGGGTCTAATGAGAGGGAGGAACTGAAAGAAATCAGTATTTGTAGGGAAATGGTGTTAGGGAAATTGACGGGATTGAAGTCCAATAAATCCCCAGGGCCTGATAATCTACATCCAAGGGTACTTAAGGAAGTGGCCCTAGAAATAGTCTATCTTCCAAAATTCGGTAGACTCTGGAACAGTTCCCATGGATTGGAGGGTAGCTGATGTTACCCCACTATTCAAAAAAGGTGGTAGAGAGAAAACGGGGAAAATGCTAGAGTCCATTATAAAAGATGTAATAGCACTTGGAAAACAGTGATAGGATCGGACAAATTCAACCTGGATTTACAAAAGGTAAATCGTGCTTGACTAATCTACTGGAATTTTTTGAGGATGTAACTGGTAAAATAGATAAGGGAGAACCAGTGGATGTGGTGTATTTGGACTTTCAGAAGGCTTTCGATAAGGTCTCGCATAAGAGATTAGCATGTAAAGTTAAGGCACATGGGATTGGGGGCAAGGTACTGACTTGGATAGAGAACTGGTTGGCAGACAGGAAGCAAAGAGTTGGAATAAACGGGTCTTTTTCCGAGTGGCAGGCAGTGACTAGTGGGGTACCCCAGGGATCGGTCCTCGGATCCCAGCTATTCACAATATATATAAATGATCTAGACGAGGGGACTAGATGTAATATCTCCAAGTTTGTAGACGACACAAAGCTGGGTGGGCGTGTGTGCTGTGAGGAGGATGCTGAGAAACTCCAGTATGATTTGGACAGGTTGGGTGATTGGGCAGAAGCATGGCAGATGCAGTATAATGTGGATAAATGCGAGGTTATCCACTTTGGTGGCAAAAACAGGAAGGCAGATTATTATCTGAACAGCAATAGATTGGGAGAAGGGGAAGTGCAATGAGACCTGGGTGTTCTTGTGCACCAGTCGCTGGAGGTAAGCATGCAGGTGCAGCAGGCGGTTAAGAAGGCAAATGGTATGTTGGCCTTCGTATCGAGAGGGTTTGAGTACAGGAACAAGGATGTTTGCTGCAGTTGTACAGGGCCTTGGTGAGACCACAGCTTGAGTATTGTGTGCAGTTTTGGTTGCCTTATCTGAGGAAGGATGTTCTTGCCATGGAGGGATTGCAGCGAAGATTCACCAGACTGATACCTGGGATGACAGGAATGACGTATGAGGAGAGATTGGGTCGATTGGGCTTATACTCGCTGGAGTTCAGAAGAATGAGAGGGGATCTCATTGAAACTCATAAAATTCTAACAGGACTAGCAGACTAGATACAGGAAGGATGTTCCCGATGGCAGGGGAGTCCAGAACCAGGGGTCACAGTCTAAGGATAAGGGGTAAGCCATTTAGGACAGATGAGGAGGAATTTCTTCACCCAGAGAGTGGTCAACCTGTGGAATTCACCACAGAAGGCAGTAGAGGCCAATTCATTAAATATATTCAAGAAGGAGTTGGATGTATTTCTTAAGGCTAAAAGGATCAAGGGATATGGGGAGAAAGCAGGGACAGGGTACTGAATTTGGATGATCAGCCTTGATCTCATTAAATGGTGGAACAGGCTCGAGGGGCCGAATGGCCTACTCCTGCTCCTATCTTCTGTTTCTATTTCACTCACAGTCACATCCTCCTGTCCCTGACCACTGACCAAATCCGAAGACCCTAACCTAAGGTGTGTGACTGCCTCCTGGAATAACGTGTCCAGGTAACTTTCCCCCTCCCTGATGCATCGCAGTGTCCGCAGCTCGGCCTCCAGCTCCTCAACTCTGAGCCGAAGCTCCTCGAGCCGCAGACACTTATCACAGACGTGTTCGTCCTGGATCAGACTGGCGTCCAGGAGCTCCCAAATACTGCAGTCGCAACACATCACCTGCCCTGCCATCTTTATTGAGTCTTAATTAATTTATTTTATAACTCTACTACACCCAATAAAATTTATTACTGCTAGTAAACTTTACTAATAATGAAACCGTACAATTACTAATAAACTTCCTGGGCTTTAAAAGATAAGAGAAGTGAGCAAAATACTCACCAACCAATCACTTACCCTTTTCCCTGTGATGTCACCTTTTATTTTTCTCCGAATGCGGTTGGGGGGTTTCACAGAGCCGAACTCCCACTGGTTCTCTGTCCCCTCTCGTGCAGCTTTTTAACTCCTGCTGTCCTGAAGGCTGACAAAGATAGATCAAGAAAGGAGCACCTCCCTCCACTCCTCGCCCAACTCCCTTTCTCATCAAACACGCAGGTTTACACTCTGTGTAAAGTTAAGGCACATGGGATTGGGGGCAAGGCATTGACTTGGATAGAGAGCTGGTTGGCAGACAGGAAGCAAAGAGTTGGAATAAATAGGTCTTTTTCTGAGTGGCAGGCAGTGACTAGTGGGGTATCGCAGAGATCGGTCCTTGGACCCCAGCTATTCACTATATATATTAATGATCTGGACGAGGGAACCAGGTGTAATATCTCCAAGTTTGCAGACGACACAAAGCTGGGTGGGCATTTGTGCTGTGAGGAGGATGCCGAGAAACTCCAGTATGATTTGGGCAGAAGTATGGCAGATGCAATATAATGTGGATAAATGCGAGGTTATCCACTTTGATGTCAAAAACAAGAAGGCAGATTATTATCTGAATGGCAATAGATTGGGAGAAGGGGAAGTGCAACGAGACCTGGGTGTCCTTGTGCACCAGTCGCTGAAGGTAAGCATGCAGGTGGTTCAGAAGGCAAATGGTATGTTGGCCTTCGGAGCGAGAGGGTTTGAGTACAGGAACAAGGATGTCTTGCTGCAGTTGTACAGGGCCTTGGTGAGACCACACCTTGAGTATTGTGTGCAGTTTTGGTCGCCTTATCTGAGGAAGGATGTTCTTGCCATGGAGGGAGTGCAGCGAAGATTCACCAGGATCGAGGTGCCGAATGGCCTACTCCTATCTTCTATGTTTCTGTTCCAAGCTGCACTCCGTGACAAACGGCACTCCGTTGTGAATTATAATTCAAACTGGACGCTGGATTTACTGAGTAATTTTCTATCAGTAAATCTATTTCTGAATTTTGCGATGGCAGTTGAATTAAATGATTATCGTTTAAGTATAAACTGATAAAATGATACGTAAATCTTATATTTGAATGATTATTAGTAAAATTATTTTGTGTTGTCAGAAAAAAGTTTCTTGTTGGCCCCATGATCCAGGTGTCTGGAGACATACAATTCGAGAACTAACAGATTTAGCTGGTTTAAGACAATCTGCTTTTCAGCGGTCACAGGGTGAATCTCCAACAATGTGACTATTGTATTGATGTGTTTCTGTAGATGTGGCGCTGCTTAATGTTCTGTACAGCTGGAACTGACGGTGGATTCAGTAAACCCGCAGTGTCAGGTCTGGTGGTGTAAAAATCCGTTATTGGAATCGCAGCTTCATGGTTAGAAACACTGGCTGAATGTTCAGGGTTAATGTTCTTCACTAAACTCCAAACATGTGATGTTGGTTTTGTTATTTCTGTTTTCAGTTATTGTCGGTGAGTGATTTCCTCTGTTGTCAGGGTAACAATCTGTCGGATCTCAGTGCCAGAGGCCTTGGCTCCAATTTATATCTGAATGTTTCACAGACTTTCAGTGTAAACTCCTGTCTATGTACTCGGCAGTCCAGGAGTAGGAACCTGTTGGTTCTCAGCAGTAGGGTATGTGGATACATATCATTGGTAAGACTTCCTCTTGCTATGGTTTAGTAACTTTCTTTTTTAAATTTGATAAACTCTGTCTCATTATATTTTTGAGCAGTGAATATTGTTCCACATGTTGTTCAGTTCTGGGCCCCGTCCCTCAGGAGAGAGAGGTTGGCCTTGGAGGGGATGCAGAGGGGATTCATCGGATGATACCTGAGCTAAAATGGTTCAATGATCAGGACAGGTTGCAAAGACGAGCCTTCTATTCCCGTGAATATAGAAGATCAAGGGGTGATCTAATGGAGGGGTTTAAGATGATTAAAGGAGTTGACAGGATCGAGAGAGAAACTATTTCCTCTGGTGGGGGAGTCCTGAACAATGAGGCTTAAACTTCAACTTGGAGCTAGGCTGTCGCTCTGTGACTGAGGGAACTCCGCTCCATTCAGCACCCGGCCCGACAGCGGCTGCTCAGCCCCGAGTTTAGATCACAGCGAGGGAGGGAGGGTCACAGCGCTGGTTCTAGGCTGGCGCTCTGTGACTGAGGGAACTCAGCTCCATTCAGCGCCCGACAGCGGCTGCTCAGCCCCGAGTTTAGATCATAGCGAGGGAGGGAGGGTCACAGCGCTGGTTAGTAACTCAGCAGAGGAAATGGCGCATTTCCCTCTACAGGAGTGAGAAAGTGGAAGTCTCCGTTCTAATGATTTATATCACAGGGAGGGATGTTAAAGTGCAACAGAACAGGTTTGTAATGGAGGGGAGCTTCCTGTCAGCATCAGGGCCCGGGGAATGAGCTGAACTGGCTCACAATACAGGGGCTGGTCCGAGGGTGTGGTGGGTTCATCAGGTCCCGGGGAATGAGCAGAACCGGCTCACAATACAGGGGCTGGTCTGGGGGTAGAGGGCACGGTGGGTTCATCAGGTCCTGGGGATTGAGCTGGACCGGCTCACAATACAGGGGGTGGAGGGCACGGTCGTTTTATCAGGTCCCGGGGAATGAGCTGAACCAGCTCACAATACAGGGGCTGGTCCGGGGGTGGAGGGCGCGGTGGGTTCATGAGCAGTTTTGACAGAAAATGGCGCATTTCCACCCAGAGCAGTGAAAATGGGGGAGTCTCAGGAGGCCGGAAATTTACAGTGAGGAAAATCTCCAAACTAAGCACACAGCCCTCGAACTGGGGATCTGAGGAAAGGGACACAATCAAACAAATACTCGGCCTTGAAATTGAATTATTAGTAAGCAGATTAAAAGTCTACATTACATTATTTCACGCTTTCAATATTGTTCTTATTTTCTGCTCTGCCACAATTAGATCTCCCGGTGAATGATGGTGTGATTGAGGAAGGTGCTCAGCTCAAAGTAAACAGGGATTGTAGACTGAGGAACAACAGCAGCTGAACCAGCACAGGATTGTGAGCACCAACCGGAGAGAACCCTTCCGATTCAAAGAGCTTCCAGAGATCGACTGGGGAGCAAGGTAAGAGAAAGTCCCATTGACTCAGATACACACTGGTCCTGGAGATGGACTGGGGAGGAAGGTCAGAGAGAGTCCCATTGACTCCGATACACACTGGTCCTGGAGATGGACTGGGGAGTGTAGGGGTGTCGCAAAATACCCTATTTTCCCTGAAGATTGAAAAATATTGTTCCACATCGTGGACGAAGAATTGGGTGATGTGCCTTGCCTACAATGTTTTAAAAATGGGCCTAGGACCGCAAAAGACTGCTCCTGAGATGGAAAGAATGTGGACAACAATGGAATCGAGGAATTTGTGGAAATATTCACACACATTGAGACAGTACATCTTAATAAAATCATTCCCTGGAGTTTGGGCAATCACAAAATGTTTTAAAATGGCCACAGAAAGCATTGGCCAAGATACTGGGGCTTAATAAACCAGCCCGTGAGGTCTGTGTGTGTATAAAGTGGGAGGATCTAGCAGTGGCTGAGTCATACCTGTCAATCAAACCAGGGAGTTTCCCTCTCCGCACTTGAAGTTGCTTATATTGACATAAGCAATTACCCACTTGAGACCCACTGCAGGAAAATCGATTTGAAACTGCTTCTGTTTACACAGCCATTCAGAGCTCTCTCACAGACAATGAGAGACTGAAACCCTGGAATGGATTTTGATCTGCCACAGTTTAAGAACTGAATGGGTTTAAATCACCCATCATTCTGGACAATAGAGCAGTTGTATTCCCTTTTGTTTTAGCCCAGGTGAGCGGATGTGGGTGGGAACATTTCGGCCCCACAGTGCAGACACACTAACCCAGTCCAACCACTTTGAGTTAGCCAATCACAGCTTTTCTCTTGTGTGTTGGAACTTTTTGGGCGCGAATGTTCCAGACAGGCGAGCAGCAGGGGGTGGGGGGGGTTCTCACCAGGTATATATGATAGCTCCTGAGAAGCTATCGCTCTCTCTTTACTTCCTGGGACCACAGGTGAGTCTCTCTCTCTCTCTCTCTCTCTCTCTCTCTCTCACTTCGCTGGACCACATGTGAGCAGAGTTTCTGACTCCTCAGCAAAGCAACCTAGTAAGGAGTTAGGGGATGGTAATTAAGGGGATATTGCTAAGATTGTTTAAGTAACATTGGAGCCATCTAATCCCTCGTTTTTACCGTCTGCATTCCCCCATTTAAGCAATTTTACTGTTATTACTGTGTTCGTGTGGTATAGTTTACAATTTGATTGTAGTTTATTTAGTTAATAAAACTTGATTTTTCTCATCCAGACCATTTGTCTGTTTTAATATCATTAATTATAAGTCCTTCAGTCAGAACTGGAAGGTGGGGTAGCGATTCGAAACCGCTGTTTGAAAATTGGTTTACAGTGTAGCAGCAGGCTGCCTGACCAGGTGAATTACTGTAAACCAGGTAAAAGATTGGAATTGGTCAGAGTGCAGGCAAAGGCTGCAGACCAGGTGAATTACCTTAAACCTGTTAAAAGATGCCCCCCTACAGGAGAAAGGTCCAAGAGAGTCCCATTGACCCAGATACACACTGGTCCTGGAGATGGACTGGGGAGAAAGGTCAGAGTCCCATTGACTCAGATACACACTGGTCCTGGAGATGGGCCCTCCCGCACTCGCACCCTCCCGCACTCGCCCTGATGGGGCTCTTCTCAAGTAAACCAAGCGGTGCAATAATACACCCCCAGAATCAAGGCCCTGCTCCTGGGGAAGGTGATCAGGCCCCAGGAACCAGTACAAGTGAAGCGACTCCTTCTCCCGGAGATTTATTAAACGCGAATACTCCAAGAGTTGACCAAAAATCAGGTTAGTAATATTAATCAAGTAGTCAATTTCTGCTGTAAGGAGGGATGATACCTTAGCAGGTTCCTCTAATGAGGCCATATGGGTAGAACTAAAAAACAAAAAGGGGCCAAGCACTTTGCTGGGAGTGTACTATAGGCCCCCAAACAGTAAGGGGGAGATATATGTAGGCAAATCTCAGGGAAGTGTAGAAATAATAGGGTAATAATTGTTGGGGATTTCAACTTCCCCAATATTAACTGGGATAGTCAGAGTGTGAAAGGCTTAGAGGGTGTGGAATTCTTAAAGTGCATCCAGGAGAGCTTTTTCAGCCAACATGTAGAAAGCCCTACAAGAGAGGGGGCGGTACTGGACCTAATTCGAGGGAATGTAGCAGGGCAAGTGGTAGAAGGGTTAGTAGGAGAGCATTTTGGTGACAGTGACCATAATTCGGTGAGATTTAAAGTAGTTATGGAAAAGGACAAAGATGGACCAGAAATAAAGGTTCTAAATTGGGGGAAGGCCGATTTTAATATGATAAGGCAGGATCTGGCCAAAGTGGACTGGGATACGCTACTTGTAGGAAAATCCACATCAGAGCAGTGGGAGCCTTTCAGAAAGGAAATAGAGAGTACAACGCCAACATGTTCCTGTAAAGGTCAAGGGAGGGACCAACACGCCCAGGGATCCCTGGATGTCAAGGGACATACAAGAATGGTTTAGGGGGGAAAAAAAGGGAGGCTTTTGGCAGATACAAAGGACTAAAAACAGTGGAAGCCCTAGAGGAGTATAGAAAGTGCAGGGGGGTACTTAAAAAAGAAATTAGGAGAACGCAGAGGGGCCATGAAAAAACACTGGCAGGCAAAATAAAGGAAAATCCCAAGGTGTTTTATTAGTATATTAAGGGCAAGAGGATAACCAGGGAAAGAGTAGAGCCCATTAGGGACCAAAGTGGCAATCTGTGTGTAGAGCCAGAAGATGTAGGTGAGGTTTTAAATTAATATTTTGCATCTGTTCACTGTGGAGAAGGACGATGCAGGCATAGAAATCAGCCAGGGGAATTGTGATATACTTGAACAAATTAGTATTGAGAGGGAGGAGGTACTAGTGGTTTTAGCGTGCTTAAAAGTGGATATACCCCCAGGCCCAGATGAGATGTATCCCAGCCTGCTGTGAGGCAAGGGAGGAGATTGCAGGGGCTCTGACACAAATTTTCAGAACCTCTCTGGCCACAGGGGAGGTGCCAGAGGACTGGAGAACAGCTAATGTAGTACCATTATTCAAGAAGGGTAGTAGTAGGGATAAACCAGGGAATTACAGGCCAGTGAGCCGAACATCAGTGGTAGGGAAATTATTGGAAAAAATTCTGAGGGACAGAATTAGTCTCCACTTGGAGAGGCAAAGATTAATCAAGGATAGTCAGCATAGCTTTGTCAGGGGGAGATAATGTCTAACCAATTTGATTGAATTTTTCAATGGTGGTGACTAGGTGTGTGGATGAGGACAGTCCTGTTGATAGTCTACATGGACTTCAGTAAGGCCTTTGACAAAGTCCCACATGGGAGACTGGTCAAGAAGGTAAGAGCCCATGGGATCCAGGGCAATTTGGCACATTGGATCCAAAATTGGCTTAGTGGCAGGAGGCAGAGGGTGATGGTCGAAGGTTGTTTTTGTGACTGGAAGCCTGTGTCCAGTGGTGTACCGCAGGGTCTGGGTCCTTTGCTGTTTGTAGTGTACATTAATAATTTAGATATGAATGTAGGAGGTATGATCAGTAAGTTCGCAGATGACACGAAAATTGGTGGAGTGGTAAATAGCGAGGAGGGAAGCCTCAGGCGACAGGAGAATATAGACTGGTTGGTTAGATGGGCAGACGTCTTGAAGTGCTTTACAGCCAATGAAGTACTTTTGAGGTGTAGTCACTGTTGTAATGTGGGAAAGAGCAGGGGAAATATCCCTGGTGTCCTAGCCAATGTTTATCCCTCAATCAATGTAACAAAAGGATAATAGCAAAATACTGCGGATGCTGGAAATCTGAAATAACAACAGGAAATGCTGGAAACACTCAGCAGGCCAGGCAACATTCGTAGAGAGAGAAACAGAGTTAACAAAAAGATAGATTATCTGGTCATTATCACATTGCTGTTTGTGGGAGCTTGCTGTGCACTATTTGACTGCCGCATTTCCTACATTACAACAGTGACTACACTTCAAAAGTACTTCATTGGCTGTAAAGCACTTTAGGGTGGCCGGTGGTGGTGAAAGGCGCTATAGAAATGCAAGTGTTTCTTTCTTCACTGGTCTCACCAGCGACCTCTTCTGGCTGATGGTTGATTGACAGACGATAATCCACGCATGCGCACAGGGAGTGGCGGTTTGGGCCGAGTCTGGCACTGCGACCCCTCCCGGTCACCAAGGGCAATAACTGCGCATGCCCAGAGGGGGCCAACCCCCCTCCCCAACTCGGAGCTGCACCTGCGCGGTCGGATCCTGCCGGACGGAGTCGGCACGGGCCATTCCGGGGAAAGGCCTTGGTGTCGGCTCCAGAGTCGCGATCGGTGACGCAAAGTGAGTTTTCTCCGCTCCGATTGGGTGGAGAATTGCGCGGGGTGGGGGAGGAGGGGTGGATCGGGAGAGAATATAGAGAAATAGAAAAACCTGAGAGTCCACAAGGCCTCGTGTGGTGTATGTGCCTTTAAGAGCCCCTGTGTACTGTAATGCCGGTAGTGGCCACTCGGGCTATATAAGCCTGTATAGTGTCTTGTATCTTTTAGTTCACCTCCAGACTTTGTTCAGTAAACACCTGTTAAACCAACTCCTGCATTCCGTGTCTCCATTAACACATGGACACAACAGGGGCGACGAATTGGAAATGGACTTACTTGCAATTCGGCAGCACCTCAAGGCGATCGATTCCTCAGACGAAGGTCGAAGAAAAAAAAAACTGGTTTCACCAGCTAGCCGGGCTGGTGGCAGGTACTGCAATAATCCTTCCTGGGCGGCGGGCTGGGGCTCGATCGGCTGGCTCTGCAGCGGGGCTGAGCAGCGAAGGCGGAGGCAAACAGAGACGGAGGGTGGAGCACTCTGGAGACGGCCAGCGCTGCAAAGCAGGTCGGCGTTTGGACCAAGCAGAGGGAGGGAAAAGTCCCAGAGAGTCCGGCAGGAACGAGTCTCCAACTATTAAAAATATCTGTATAAATAAAAACCGCAGAGAACAGCGTTGGCAGCAGCGGGAAAGCGCGGGAGGTGCCATTTTTTTTCTCGGCAGGGAAGAAAGGAAAGCGCGGGAGGCGCCATTTTTTTTTTCAGGATGCCTAAGACTGGCAATATTACTGCTTTCGATAGTGATGTAGAGGATTGGACCACATGTGGAAAGAGTGGAGGTATATTGCACAGCGAATGAAATAGAGGATGATAAAAAGGCATCGGTACTTCTAAATCTAATGGGCGCAAGGACATACAGGCTGTTACGAAACTTAATCACTCCAGCCAAACCGATGGACAAGAATTTTAAGGAGATTGTTGATACCCTACACTGCCAATTTGGGGCAGGACTGGCAGATTCTCTACGAGACAAATTCGTCTGCGGTCTCTGAAGTGAAGGAACACAAAAAAGGCTACTTTCTGAGAAAGATTTGACACTGGACAAGGCTTTTAGTGTGGCTGTATCATACGAAGCAGCAGCAAGAGGAGCTGCAGAGATACAGCAAAAGCAACAGGACTTCAGCACCCTTGAAATGACATGGGGTTTCGAGAGATGTTATCGCTGCGGCAGATCCACCCATTACCAGAGGGACTGCTGGTTCAAGGACAAAGCATGCAGGCAATGTGGGAAAATGGGACACATTACACGTGTATGCCGATCTGGAATCAAAAAATCCACAGACAGAAAAAAAATCAATAAGGAAAAGTACCGAAAGGTACAAATGATGACGGACAGTAGCTCCGAAGACCAGAAGAGCGATAGCGACTCCGGAAACAAGAGACTAAGCTCTCTCAAATTACATAATGTAATTGCCAAAGAAGATTACCAGACCATTTGGGTTACCCTCACGATAGCGGGGTCCCCAGTTAAAATGGAGCTAGATACAGGATCAGCTCTGACCGTCATAAGTCGACGGGATTACGAGCGGCTATTTCCGCATATACCTTTGAAAGACACATCCATTATCTTGAAGACATATACGGGGCCGAAAGTATACCCCAGAGGGAAAATAAGGGTGCCTGTTGTATACAACGGCAAGGAAATACAGAAGTTGTATTTATACATTCTGCAAGATGGTGGTCCACCGCTGTTGGGACGTGAATGGATCAGGAAGATACGTTTAGACTGGCACTCCATTCAGGCACTGACGGTGACCAGTGATAAAAAAAATGATGATGAAGACAAACCTGAACGATTAAAAGACATCTTGGCCAACGCCAAAGAAGTGTTTCAACAGGAACTAGGAACCTTAAAAGGCGTCACCGCCTCAATAAAAGTGGAAGATGCGGCAATTCCCAAGTTTTTTAAGGCCAGGCCGGTGCCATACGCAACTCGTCCAGCAGTCGAGGCAGAGCTGGAGAATTTGGAAAAGGCAGGCGTGTTATCCAAGATAGATTGGAGCGAGTGGGCAACACCCATTGTCCCGGTCATGAAGAAAACATTGAATAATGATAAACCTGAAGAACAGAGAAAAATTTGCATCTGTGGGGACTTCAAGGTGACTGTAAACCCGATCCTTCACATGGTACAGTATCCTCTTCCGAGGATAGAAGATATTTTTGCCTCACTATCCGGAAGGAAACGTTTCACCAAAATTGACTTGGCACAGGCATATCTACAGATGGAGGTTGAGGAGGCCTCTTTAAAAAGTATCTCTCGATAAACACACACAAAGGCCTGTACCAGTACAATCGATTGGTTTTCGGAGTAGCATCAGCTCCAGCTATCTGGCAAAGAGCTATGGAGCAAGTCCTGCAAGGGATTCCGGGGACCCCATGCTACCTAGACGACATCCTTGTAACAGGAGAAAATGACAACGAGCACCTTGCCAATTTGGAGCAGGTCAAAAATCAAATCAAATCAACTTTTATTGTCATTGTCAGTGCACAAGTGCAGTACAACAAAATGTAGGCTTGCGGCTCCCGAGAGTGTACATTTGGATTAAGACATTTAAACATTCAACATACATTTGGCTTGTAGTATATTAACATAAATATAACCTAATAAAGTGCATTGGCAGATGTGCTGGCTTTAGAGTTTATTTGTGAAGTTCAGTAGGATGACAGCCCTGGGAAAGAAGCTGTTCCTAAATCTGGTCGTACGCGTGCGAATGCATCTGTAGCATCTCCCAGATGGCAGGAGGGCGAACAAACTGTGGCTGGGGTGGGTAGGGTCTTTGATGATGGACCGTGACCTCCGTAGACAGCGTTTCTGGTATATGTGCTCTATGGTCGGTAGCCGGGTGCCGGTAATGCGTTGGGCAGTTTTGACTACCCACTGCAGGGCTTTCCGGTCATAGCTACAGCTGCCATACCATACGGTGATACAGTTTGTCAGGATGCTCACTAGGCTGAGAGACCTGGGCCTACGAGCAAATCGCCCTAAGTGCGAATTTTTCCAGAAACAAATATATTGTGGCCACATAATTAACGAAGAAGGGTTGCATAAGTCACCTGAAAAAATTGAAGCGGTCATAAAAGCCCCAGCACCTGAAAATGTCTCACAATTAAGGTCGTTCCTCGGATTGATAAATTACTATCATAAATTTTTACCGAACTTGTCAACTGTTCTGCACCCTCTTAACGAACTGCTACAAATGGGAGTAATTTGGAAATGGAACGAAGACTGTAAAGGTGCCTTCCATAAATGTAAAGGCTTGATCACGTCCAAGGAAGTTTTGGCACATTACAACCCATCACTGCCAATCAGACTGGCGTGCGATGCATCCTCTTACGGCGTAGGAGCGGTATTATCGCATAGATTCCCTGATGGCTCGGAGCGGCCGATAGCTTTTGCGTCACGCTCATTAAACTCAGCTGAGCGTAACTATGCCCAGATCGACAGGGAAGCACTCAGCCTGGTATGGGGAGTAAAGAAATTCAACCATTACCTACACGGACAAAAATTTACCTTGTTGACTGATCATCAACCCCTTGTCTCCATATTCAACCCTAAAAAGGGCATTCCCATTATGACAGCGCAAAGGCTACAGAGGTGGTCCCTTTTTCCTAGGGGCACACCAATATGACATAGAATACAAAGGATCAAAACAGCATGGAAATGCTGACGGTTTATCGCGTCTACCGTTGCCCACAGTAGAAGAGGCACCTACAGTGGACCCAGTGGAAATGTTCCACTCAACCATAGTGGAATGTCTACCAGTAACAAATTCTACCATTGAAAAGGAAACGAGAAATGACCCGACTCTCTCATGAGTCTACGATTTAACGGTGAAGGGATGGCCAGCACATGGCGAACCACTGTTGCCAGCATTCTCGCAAAGAAGAGAACAGCTGTCAGTGTGCCGAGGAACCTTGATGTGTGGATCCAGAGTGGTGATTCCACCCAAACTCCAGGATAAAGTGCTAAAGGAGCTTCACGAGGGGCATCTGGGTGAAGTGAAAATGAAGAACCTAGCCAGAGCGTTTGTGTGGTGGCCAGGTATCGATGGAGACATCGAAGAAATGACCAAGGGCTGTCTAGGATGCCAGAAGGTCCAAAATGCTCCACCACAAGCCCCTCTACATCCATGGGAGTGGCCCTCATCTCCATGGCAAAGGGTACACATCGACTTTGCTGGTCCATTTATGGACTCAATGTTCTTAATCGCGGTTGATGCACACTCCAAGTGGCCGGAGGTAATAAAGATGTCCTCCACCACCACGGGAAAAATCATCACAGTATTAAGGACCATATTTGCCAGGAATGGGCTGCCGGAACAGATCTGTTCTGATAATGGACCACAATTCGTGTCCGAAGAATTCAGGAAGTTCTTAAAAAACAATGGTGTTAGGCACTACACGTCCGCCCCATACCATCCCGCCACCAATGGATTGGCTGAAAGGTTTGTCCAGACCTTCAAGAAGGCCATAAAGGCCATGGGTAATGAAGACATAAATCTACAACATAAGGTAGATAACTTCTTGTTTGCCTACAGGAATGCAACACATGTGGTTACAAACCAAACTCCCGCCATGATGTTTTTCAATAGAAGACTAAGATGCGGGCTGGATTTGACCAAGCCAAACATCAGAAGGGACGTAGAGAACCGGCAATTTCAAGGCATGAATGAAAGGCCAACTAGAACCTTCCAGATAGGTCAACAAGTTTTGGCCCGGGACTACCGTACCGAGAAATGGCAGCCTGGAACTATTTGCACACGACTAGGACCGCTGATGTATACCGTGGACATTGGAGAAAGCATAATAAGGTGCCATGCTGACCAGATCATAGAGTCATCCAAAAAGGGACAACCAACACCACCACTCTATACGCCTAATGATGAAGCAGAGATACCCATAGTATCTACCGCCGATCCGGTGATACTGGAACCAGATGAACCCGACACTGGCATTCAAGCCGAATCGACCTTGCTAAAAGAACCTACTACACCGAAAACTACTACACCACCAAGGCGTTATCCGGACCGAGTCAGGAAGCCTCCAGAGAGACTGACTTATAATTGATTAACTGCAGCAAATGTGTAGATTATTGTTCTTGTACACATGTTAATAACAATTACTTAAAATGTTATGTACTGGTTGTCTAAAAGGGGAGGAATTGTGGTGTATGTGCCTTTAAGAGCCCCTGTGTACTGTAATGCCGGTAGTGGCCACTCGGGCTATATAAGCCTGTATAGTGTCTTGTATCTTTTAGTTCACCTCCAGCCTTTGTTCAGTAAACACCTGTTAAACCAACTCCTGCATTCCGTGTCTCCATTAACACACGGACACAACACCCCGGACCGAGCGGCGTCAGTTGGATGGAGCACGTGATGATCTCGGGGACACGTGACCCGGGCCTGATTGATGGGAGCTTCTGACCAATAGGGAGCGAGCCGGCGGCGGGTCCTCCAACCAATCGGGGAGCCCGAGGGGCGGGACTAGCGCCGGCTGATTGTCTGATCCGCAGGGCAGCGAGTTTCTCCAGTCCCTTGTTCAGGGCCTGGGGCCAGGGGAGGCTGTGGGCCTTTATTCCCCTCATTGGACACAAGGCTCTTTGGCTCACAACACACTGGCTCAGATTTTAAAAATGTTTCATTCACCAGAAAATGACGAAGTACAACATTAAATAAACCTGGAATGAAAAGCTTGTATCAGGGATGGTGACCATGAAACTATCAGATTGTGGTTAAAACCCATCTGGTTCACTAATGTCCTTTAGGGAAGGAAATCTGCCATCCTTACCCGGTCTGGTCTATATGTGACTCCAGACCGACAGCAATGTGGTTCACTCTTAACTGCCCTCTGAAATGGCCCAGCGAGTCACTCAGTTGTATTCAGAAGGTGGCTCACCACCACTTTCGAGGGCAATTAGAGATGGGCAATAAATACTGGTCTTGCTGGCGATGCCCACATCCTGTGAATGAATTTTTTAAAAACACACAGTGGACAGCTTAAGAACATAAGAATTAGGAGCAGGAATCAGCCATCCGGCCCCTCGAGCCTGCTCCGTCATTCAATAAGATCATGGCTGATCTTCGACCTCAACTCCACTTTCCCACCTGATCCACATGTCCCTTGATTCCATTGGAGTCCAAAAATCTATCTCCGCTTTGAATATACTCAATGATTCAGCATCCACAGCCCTTTGGGGCAGAGAATACCAAAGATTCACAACCCTCTGAGTGAAGAAATTCCTCCTCATCTCTGTCTTCAATGGTCGACCTCTTATCCTGAGACTATGCCCCCTATTTCTAGACTCTCCAGCCAGAGGAAACAACCTCTACCCGATCAATTCCCCTCAGAATCTTATGTTTCAATGAGATCACCTCTCATTCCTCCACGTCCCAGCAAACGCTCCCAGGGCAGGTACAGCACGGGTTAGATACAGAGTAAATCTCCCTCTACACTGTCCCATCAAACACTCCCAGGGCAGGTACAGCACAGGTTAGATACAGAGTAAAGCTCCCTCTACACTGTCCCATCAAACACTCCCAGGGCAGGTACAGCACAGGTTAGATACAGAGTAAAGCTCCCTCTACACTATCCTATCAAACACTCCCAGGGCAGGTACAGCACGGGTTAGATACAGAGTAAAGCTCCCTCTACACTGTCCCATCAAACACTCCCAGGGCAGGTACAGCACGGGTTAGATACAGAGTAAAGCTCCCTCTACACTGTCCCATCAAACACCCCAGGGCATGTACAGCAAGGGTTAGATACAGAGTAAAGCTCCCTCTACACTGTCCCATCAAACACCCCCAGGGCAGGTACAGCACGGTGTTAGATACAGAGTAAAGCTCCCTCTACACTGTCCCATCAAACACTCCCAGGGCAGGTACAGCACGGGTTAGATACAGATAAAGCTCCCTCTACACTGTCCCATCAAACACTCCCAGGGCAGGTACAGCACGGGTTCGATACAGAGTAAAGCTCCCTCTACACTGTCCCATCAAACACTCCCAGGGCAGGTACAGCACGGTGTTAGATACAGAGTAAAGCTCCCTCTACACTGTCCCATCAAACACTCCCAGGGCAGGTACAGCACGGGTTAGATACAGATAAAGCTCCCTCTACACTGTCCCATCAAACACTCCCAGGGCAGGTACAGCACGGGTTCGATACAGAGTAAAGCTCCCTCTACACTGTCCCATCAAACAATTCCAGGGCAGGCACAGCACGGGTTAGATACAGGGTAAAGCTCCTTCTGCACTGTCCCATCAAACACTCCCAGGGCAGGTACAGCATGGGTTAGATACAGAGTAAAGCTACCTCTACACTGTCCGATCAAACACTCCCAGGGCAGGTACAGCACGGGTTAGATACAGAGTAAAGCTCCCTCGACACTGTCCGATCAAACACTCCCAGGGCAGGTACAGCACGGGTTAGATACAGAGTAAAGCTCCCTCTACACTGTCCCATCAAACACTCCCAGGGCAGGTACAGCATGGGTTAGATACTGAGTAAAGCTCCCTCTACACTGTCCCATCAAACACTCCCAGGGCAGGTACAGCACGGGTTAGATACAGAGTAAAGCTCCCTCTACACTGTCCCATCAAACACTCCCAGGGCAGGTACAGCACGGGTTAGATACAGAGTAAAGCTCCCTCTGCACTGTCCCCATCAAACGCTCCCATGGCAGGTACAGCACGAGTTAGATACAGAGTAAAGCTCCCTCTACACTGTCCCATCAAACACTCCCAGGGCAGGTACAGCACGGGTTAGATACAGAGTAAAGCTCCCTCTACACTGTCCCATCAAACACTCCCAGGGCAGGTACAGCACGGGTTAGATACAGAGTAAAGCTCCCTCTACACTGTCCCATCAAACACTCCCAGGGCAGGTACAGCACGGGCTAGATACAGAGTAAAGCTCCCTCTACACTGTCCCATCAAAGACTCCCAGGGCAGGTACAGCACGGGTTCGATACAGAGTAAAGCTCCCTCTGCACTGTCCCATCAAACAATCCCAGGGCAGGTACAGCACAGGTTAGATACAGAGTAAAGCTCCCTCTGCACTGTCCCATCAAACAATCCCAGGGCAGGTACAGCACGGGTTAGATATAGAGCAAAGCTCCCTCTGCACTGTCCCATCAAACACTCCCAGGGCAGGTACAGCACGGGTTAGATACAGAGTAAAGCTCCCTCTACACTGTCCCATCAAACACTCCCAGGGCAGGTACAGCACGGGTTAGATACAGAGTAAAGCTCCCTCTGCACTGTCCCATCAAACACTCCCAGGGCAGGCACAGCACGGGTTAGATACAGAGTAAAGCTCCCTCTACACTGTCCCATCAAACAATTCCAGGGCAGGTACAGCACGGGTTAGATACAGAGTAAAGCTCCCTCTGCACTGTCCCATCAAACACTCCCAGGGCAGGTACAGCACGGGTTAGATACAGGGTAAAGCTACCTCTACACTGTCCGATCAAACACTCCCAGGGCAGGTACAGCACGGGTTAGATACAGAGTAAAGCTCCCTCGACACTGTCCGATCAAACACTCCCAAGGCAGGTACAGCACGGGTTAGATACAGAGTAAAGCTCCCTCTACACTGTCCCATCAAACACTCCCAGGGCAGGTACAGCACGGGTTCGATACAGAGTAAAGCTCCCTCTACACTGTCCCATCAAACACTCCCAGGGCAGGTACAGCACGGGTTAGATACAGAGTAAAGCTCCCTCTCCACTGTCCCCATCAAACGCTCCCATGGCAGGTACAGCACGAGTTAGATACAGAGTAAAGCTCCCTCTACACTGTCCCATCAAACACTCCCAGGGCAGGTACAGCACGGGTTAGATACAGAGTAAAGCTCCCTCTGCACTGTCCCATCAAACACTCCCAGGGCAGGCACAGCACGGGTTAGATACAGAGTAAAGCTCACTCTACACTGTCCCATCAAACACTCCCAGGGCAGGTACAGCACGGGTTAGATACAGAGTAAAGCTCCCTCTACATTGTACCATTAAACACTCCCAGGGCAGGTACAGCACGGGTTAGATACAGAGTAATGCTCCCTCTGCACTGTCCCATTAAACACTCCCAGGGCAGGTACAGCATGGGTTCGATACAGAGTAAAGCTCCCTCTGCAATGTCCCATCAAACAATCCCAGGGCAGGTACAGCACGGGTTAGATGCAGAGTAAAGCTCCCTCTGCGCTGTCCCATCAAACAATCCCAGGGCAGGTACAGCACAGGTTAGATACAGAGTAAAGCTCCCTCTGCACTGTCCCATCAAACACTCCCAGGGCAGGTACAGCATGGTTTAGATACAGAGTAAATCTCCCTGTGCACTGTCCCATCAAACACTCCCAGGGCAGGTACAGCACGGGTTAGATACAGAGTAAAGCTCCCTCTACACTGTCCCATCAAACACCCCCAGGGCAGGTACAGCATAGGTTAGATACAGAGTAAAGCTCCCTCTACACTGACCCATCAAACACCCCCAGGGCAGGTACAGCACGGATTAGATACAGAGTAAAGCTCCCTCTACACTGTCCCATCAAACACTCCCAGGGCAGGTACAGCACGGGTTACATACAGAGTAAAGCTTCCTCTGCACTGTCCCATCAAACAATCCCAGGGCAGGTACAGCACGGGTTAGATACAGAGTAAAGCTCCCTCTGCACTGTCCCATCAAACACTCCCCGGGCATGTACAGCACGGGTTAGATACAGAGTAAACCTCCCTCTACACTGTCCCATCAAACACTCCCAGGGCATGTACAGCACGGGTTAGATACAGAGTAAAGCTCCCTCTACACTGTCCCATCAAACACTCCCAGGGCAGGTACAGCACGGGTTAGATACAGAGTAAAGCTCCCTCTGCACTGTCCCATCAAACACTCCCAGGGCAGGCACAGCACGGGTTAGATACAGAGTAAAGCTCCCTCTGCGCTGTCCCATCAAACACTCCCAGGGCAGGCACAGCACGGGTTAGATACAGAGTAAAGCTCCCTCTGCGCTGTCCCATCAAACAATCCCAGGGCAGGTACAGCACGGGTTAGATACAGAGTAAAGCTCCCTCTGCACTGTCCCATCAAACACTCCCAGGGCAGGTACAGCACGGGTTACATACAGAGTAACGTTCTCTCTGCACTTCAGCCAATGTCCCGACTTCCTCCATCACCATCTCTGGGAATGTTCTGTCCCACCAGCAGGACAGACCCACCAGGGGTGGTGGCACAGTGATGTACAGTCCAGAAAGGAGTGTCCCTGGGAGTCCTCAACATTGATTCTGGAGCCCATGCGGGCTGCTGCTGATGGCCCACAGCACCTCATGGATGCCTAATTTTGAGCTGCTGGATCTGTTCTGAATGTACTTTGGTGTCAAAAACAGGAAGGCAGATTATTATCTGAACGGTAATAGATTGGGAGAAGGGGAAGTGCAACGAGACCTGGGTGTCCTTGTGCACCAGTCGCTGAAGGTTAGCATGCAGGTGCAGCTGGCGGTTAGGAAGGCAAATGGTATGTTGGCCTTCATTGCGAGTGGATTCGAGTACAGGAGCAAGGATGTCTTGCTGCAGTCGTACAGGGCCTTGCTGAGACCACACCTGGAGCACTGTGTGCAGTTTTGTTCGCCTTATCTGAGGAAGGATGTTCTTACCATGGAGGGAGTGCAGCGAAGATTCACCAGGCTGATACTTGGGATTGCAGGAATGATGTATGAGGAGAGATTGGGTTGATTGGGCTTATACTCGCTGGAGTTTAGTAGAATGAGAGGGGATCTCATTGAAACTTATAAAATTCTAACAGGACTAGACAGACTAGATGCAGGAAGGATGTTCCCGTTGGCGGGGGAGTCCAGTACCAGGGGTCACAGTCTAAGGATAAGGGGTAAGCCATTTAGGACAGAAATGAGGAGGAATTTCTTCACCCAGAGAGTGGTGAACCTGTGGAATTCTCTACCACAGAAGGCAGTAGAGGCCAATACATTAAATATATTCAAGAAGGAGTTGGATATATTTCTTCAAGCTAAAGGGATCAAGGGCTGTGGGGAGAAAGCAGGGACCGGGTACTGAATTTGGATAATCAGCCATGATCGCATCGAATGGCGGAGCAGGCTTGAGGGGCCGAATGGCCTACTCCTGCTACTATCTCTTTTGTTTCTATGTTTGTATGTTTCTATGCTTCAGTTTGAGCTGGAGTGGAGATGGAGGAGAAGCTGCTGGGTTTAACCGCCAGTACTCCTGAGCCCAGGAGGACCCAACAATTTCCAATGTGAAACTGTCAAGGGAGGTGGATTCTAGGGGAGATTAGGTTGTTACACAGACACTGTCCGTACAATGTAAAAGAGTATTGTTTCAGGAACAAGTATTTCTGTACAGGCTTTTAATCCAGTTTACATCTACAGATTTGTTTTAATTCATTCTTGGGATGTGGGCGTAGCTCGCAAGAGCAGCAAATATTGCCAAACCCCAGTTTCCCGCTGAGAAGGGGGTGGTGAGTCGCCTTCTTGAACTGCTGCAGTCCGTGTGGTGAAGGTGTTGTGGTGAAAATAAATTCACATCTAAACCGTGTAAAAGTAAAAAGATGCAGTTTATTATCAGAGCTCTGGGAGAAGAGTCTCAGACCCCACGGTCTGTGCGAGCACCTTCTCGTTCTCTCTTGGTTGGTACAGCTTTTTATTCTATTTTCATCCAATCACATTGTATTACAATAATCACCTGATCACATTGTATTACAATAATCACCTGATCACATATGGATTCTTTTCAGTATTAATAAAGGTTAGTTACATCTTACTATTGTAAGAAATCACACAACAGCAAGTTATAGTCCAACAGCTTTATTTGAAATCACAAGCTTTCGGAGCACTGCTCCTTCGTCAGGTGAAGTGGAGAGATGCATAAAAACACAGCTTATATAGCCAGAGAATAATGTCAGATGTTTACAGGTAATCTTTCAAACTGCCATTTATCACACCTCGGCAATCACAGCAATCAAAAAAGTGTAAATGGTGTCCAAACAGGTCAGTCAGGAAAACATTACATCAAAGAACAATGAGGTGGGGTCACAAGGGGTCAAATGTTGCAGATGCTGGGGTCTGTATGAAAAACGGACAAAGACGGACACCTCAGCACTTCACTCTACCGCAAGCCCACGGACAACCTCACGATGCTCCACTTCTCCAGCTTCCACCCTAACCACGTTAAAGAAGCCATCCCCTATGGACAAGCCCAGCGAATACACAGGATCTGCTCAGACGAGGAGGAACGCGATGGACACCTACAGACGCTGAAAGACACCCTCGTAAGAACGGGATATGATGCTCGACTCGTCGATCGACAGTTCAGATGGGCCACAGCAAAAAATCGCATAGACCTCCTCAGAAGACAAACACGGGACACAACCAACAGAGTACCGTTCATCGTCCAGTACTTCCCCAGAGCGGAGAAACTACGCCATGTTCTTCGCAGTCTTCAACATGTCATTGATGATGACGAACACCTTGCTAAGGCCATCCCCACGCCTCCACTACTCGCCTTCAAACAGCCGCCTAACCTCAAACAGACCATCGCTCGCAGCAAATTACCCAGCTTTCAGGAGAACAGCGACCACGACACCACACAACCCTGCCACAGCAACCTCTGCAAGACATGCCAGATCATCAACACAGATACCATCATCACACGTGAGGACACCACCCACCAGGTACATGGTACATACTCATGTGACTCGGCCAACGTTGTCTACCTCATACATTGCAGGAAAAGATGCCCCGGAGCATGATACATTGGCGAGACCATGAAGACACTGCAACAACGGGTGAACGGACACCGCACAACAATCGCCAGGCAGGAGTGTTCCCTCCCAGTCGGGGAACACTTCAGCAGTCAAGGACATTCAGCCTCCGATCTTCGGGTAAGCATTCTCCAAGTCGGCCTTCGAGACACACGACAACGCAAAATCGTCGAGCAGAAACTGATAGCCAAGTTCCGCACCCATGAGGACGGCCTCAACCTGGATCTTGGGTTCATGTCACGCTACATGTAACCCCACCTGACGTCGGGTCATCCAGACTCGAGTCGTCGTTGGCTTGTTCTCTCCGCACAGATGCGGCTGGACCTGTTGTGATTTCCAGCAAAAAAAATGTTTGTCTGTTTTTTTGTTTTTCATACAGACCCCAGCATCTGCAACATTTGACCCCTTGTGACCCCACCTCATTGTTCTTTGATGTAATGTTTTCCTGACTGACCTGTTTGGACACCATTTACACTTTTTTGATTGCTGTGATTATTTCTCTGCCGAGGTGTGATAAATGGCAGTTAGAAAGATTACCTGTAAATATCTGACATTATTCTCTGTCTATATAAGCTGTGTTTTTATGCATCTCTCCACTTCACCTGATGAAGGAGCAGCGCTCCGAAAGCTTGTGATTTCAAATAAAGCTGTTGGACTGTAACCTGGTGTTGTGTGATTTCTTACATTTGTCCACCCCAGTCCAACACCGGCATCTCCACACCACATCTTACTATGTCTTTGGTCACAGGTCAAATTCCCATGACCCCTATATTCTGCTGTGTCTACAATTTTTAGCTAAAGCAGCATATTCCTTGTCACTTACGCAAAACGCACATATTCTGTCTGGTCCCACAACTGCGTCATATCTTGGTTTTTCGAAGCTTCTCACATTGTTCTTTGTTTAGTTTTGCCTTTTTACGTAAGTCAATTTTTGTGATATTTCTTATCGCAACCTGGTTTCTTTTCATTCTTATTCACTTTCACATGACCCCACTCCTTTGTTCTGATTTTAATTTTGCTGGCATCACTTAAGTAGTGGTCACCTCGGCTGTCTGAATTCTCAGAGGGTTCATTTAACCCCTTCAAAGGTATTCCCACAATGTTGTTCGGTAAGGAGTTCCAGGATTATGACCCAGCAACGATGAATATATCTGAGTCAGGATGATGTGTGACTTGGAGGGGAACTTGGAGGTGATGGTGCTCCCATACAACAGCTGCCCTTGTCCTTCTAGGTGGTGGAGGTTGTGGGTTTGGGATGTTCTGTCAAAGTTCTGGTCGAGTTGCAGATGTATAAAGTTCCTTTCCTTCGCCCCCTCCCCCTCCACCTCCCACTCCCACTCCCACCTCTCTCTCTCTCTCTCTCTCTCTCCTCCCATAGAGGCCAGAGTCTTGTGTAGGCCCAGACCAGGTGGCGGATTCCCTTCCCTGAAGGACATCAGTGAACCAGTTGGGTTTTTATGTCAATCCCGCAGCTTTCATGGTCACTTTTTTCTAGTGCCGGCCCCACAATTGACCAGATTCATTGAGCTCAATTTCACAACCTGCCTTTGTTTTCTTGTGGGTTGTCTCTCACGCTCCCTGTTTTAAATTAATTTTACAGGGCACTGGAAGGGGAGGATTTACAGACAGGAAACTCAAACCAAGCATCACGTCAAGATCTGACAGAGTCACTCGACTCATCGGATCTGAATATCATCGGCCTCTGAACATGGAAGCAAAAAGCACCGTTCACAGCGGGGAGAAACCGTACACGTGTTCTGTGTGTGGACGAGTCTTCAGCCACCCCTCTGGCCTATCGAGACACAAGCGCATTCACACCGGGGAGAGGCCATTCACCTGCTCTGAGTGTGGGAAGGGCTTCACTCACTCATCTGACCTTCAGACACACCAGCGTGTTCACACTGGAGAGAGGCCGTTCACCTGCTCTGAGTGTGGGAAGGGATTCACTCAGTCATCCAACCTGCTGATACACCAGCATGTTCACACCGGGGAGAGGCCGTTCACCTGCTCTGAGTGTGGGAAGGGATTCACTCAGTCATCCAACCTGCTGATACACCAGCGTGTTCACACCGGGGAGAGGCCGTTCACCTGCTCTGAGTGTGGGAAGGGATTCACTATTTCATCTCACCTACTGACACACCAGCATGTTCACACTGGAGCGAGTGGGTTCACCTGCTCTGAGTGTGGGAAGGGATTCACTCAGTCATCCCACCTACTGAGACATCAGCGTATTCACACCGGGGAGAGGCCATTCACCTGCTCTGAGTGTGGGAAGGGATTCACTCAGTCATCCCACCTACTGACACACCAGCGTGTTCACACTGGGGAGAGGCCGTTCACCTGCTCTGAGTGTGGGAAGGGATTCACTCAGTCATCCAACCTGCTGAATCATCAGCAAGTTCACACTGGGGCGAGGCCATTCACCTGCTCTGAGTGTGGGAAGGGATTCACTCGTTCATCCAACCTGCTGATTCATCAGCGAGTTCACACTGGGGAGAGAACGTTCACCTGCTCTGAGTGTGGGAAGGGATTCAGTAATTCATCCAACCTGCTGAATCATCAGCGAGTTCACACTGATGAGAGACCTTTTAATTGCTCGGATTGTGGGAAGTGCTTTAAAAGTTCCAGGGAACTGATACGCCATCAAAGTGTTCACACTGATGAGAGACCGTTCAGGTGCTCTCACTGCGGGACTGGGTTCAGGCGATCATCTGAGCTCATGGTACACCAGCGCACTCATACTGGGGAGAGGCCATTCACCTGCTCCGTGTGAGGGAAGGGATTCACTCTGGCATCCAAACTGCTGGCACACCAACAAGTTCACACTGGGGAGAGGCCGTTCACCTGCTCCGTGTGTGGGAAGGGATTCACTCAGTCATCCAACCTGCTGACACACCAGCGAGTTCATAAGTGACTGCAGGGGTTGGATTCTGCTGTTATTGCTGTTGTTAATCACATCCAGGACTGAACCATGTTCATTCTGACAGTTAGGGTTTGTTTCTGCTGATGTTAATAACCCCTATAACTGGGCTGGAGTTTAATATTCTGGATAGTTGTCAAATAAACCAGCTTTGTTTTAAACACATTATTGTAGATTTTCTTTTTTCCCACCTGAGTGTTTAGCATCACCTGGCTGGAGCTCAAAGGACAATCTGGGGGAGGATCGTATGGCAGGAACAGAACTCCAGCCTGGACACAGTCCTTCAGGGCGACACTGAGAGGGGCAAACGGCACTTTGGTCTTTCTTCTCTCTCTTCACTGACAGCAATGTTGCCGTGCGGGTTAATCTCGAGGCGTGTGAGAAATGTGTCCCAGCCGCTCTCTGCCATGGTTCAGAGCTCCTAGGCATGGAACAGAAGGATCCTTTAGGAATGTACCCCAGTGCTTTTTGTTTAATGGCCTTATTAACCTGTGTTGCTACTTTTAGTGATTTGTGTATCTGTATCCCTGGAACCCTTTGCTCCTCCAGTCCATTTAGACTCTTAGAGGGAAATTTGGTGGCGCCCCCTTTGGGTCACTAACGTCACTGGGGATAATTTTAGCCCCCCAAAAAAGTTAGCATCCCTGTGCATTAAATTCAGTGGTAGTGCCCCAAGCAGGAGGCGGGGTGCTACTGGAAGCGCTCCCCTCCCTCTTGGGGCGCTACCAGTGAATTTCCCAGCACTTCGTGTAACAGCGCCACGCCCGTCGGCACATAGCACTGTGTCATAGCAGACCTCCCTCCTTGACTAACGGGGTGGAGCCTAGCACTGCACACACCGGGGCCCTGCTGGACCACCGGGGAGTGGGGTGTCAGATCAAGTGGAGCGCCGGGCTGAGCGATCGCGGCTGACACCCCAAAGAAGAAAGGGGAAGGGGGCAGGTGCTGTCAGTTGACCAAAATAAAAAGTTGCCGCCCGACACCTGCCCTTTAAGTGGTGCCGCCACAGCTGCAGGAACAGCCCCTGACCCTGTCGGACATATCGTCCGGCGATAGGTCAGGGGTCGCAACCCAAGGTTGCAGCCGGGGTGCTGCGCATGGCAATGACGTCATTGCCAGCGGTGCAGTGCCGCGGGGCGCTACCGTCTACCGCCGCCGCTAACTTCCCGCTGAATATCACGAGGCACAAAGCAACCCAATTTCACCCCCTTGTCCAAGTAGTGTGTGGCCTCCTTATTTTTCCCACCAAAACACACCACCTCACACTGATCTACAGTGAAATTCATTTGCCAATTACACGCCCATTCTGAAATTTATTAATACCTTCTTGCATTTTGTCTTCCTCAGTATTAACTCTACCTCCCAATTTGGTATCATCGACAAATTTTGAAATTGTTCTTCTGATTCCCGAGTCCAAATCGTTTCTGTAAATGATGAACAACAGTGGTCCCAGCACCGATCCCTGTGGAACACCACTTCCCAACTTTTACCAGTCTGAGTAGATGCTCCCAAACCCTACTCTCTGTTTTCTGTTTTGTGACCAGCTTGCTATCCATAAACTGTATGTAAGATCGACAAGATGACCCAGGTCAGGCCGTGTGGAGGGAAGGGCCCGGCAGCAGAATGGATGGAAAGATGGCTACAAAACAGAAATCAGAGGGTTGGAGTTAAGGGAAGTTTGTTGCGATCTTTCCATCCATTCTGTTGCCTGGCCCTTGACTTCACACGGCCTGACCGTGGTCATCTTGTAGACCGTACATACTGCAGACACAGTGCACCAGTGGTGGAGGGGGTGGATATTGAGTCCTGTGGCAGGAGCGCTGATGAAGTGGATTTCTCTGTCCGTGAGTTTTGAGGCATCGCTAGTGGCGTTTTTCACCTCTTTCCACCTTTAAAAAAAACCTTGCTGCCAGTTTATTAAAGCCATTAACAGCCGCTCGGGTGGAACACACCAATAAATGAGGCCTTGTTTCCCTCAGGATGACAGGCCTGAACCCGAGTTAGAAAACATTTAGTAATTAAACCAGACTGGGTGGGGCCTGAGGTGCGAGCTAGTGATGGAAAATTGGTGGCCAGCGTACTTCACACCAGGGCTGAGGACCCGGGGATTTGGGTTTCTGTATCATTTATTGATTAATTTAGTTTATTGCCCAATGTCAATCAGACTCTCAGGTAAGCTTGCTATCTGGCGGAGGCAGGGGTCCCCAATGGAGAGCTCTCTATGCAGGGGTCCTTCCCAGCACCATTGGGGATCTGGGGTGGAGACTGTTGCAGGGAGCTGTCGTGTGCAACAGATTAGAAGCTCCTTTCCAGACTCCAAGGCCAGATGTGTTTTCTGTGGCCTAGAGGAGTCCATGGGCCGTGTATACATTCAGTGTGAGAGGTTGCAGCCCCTGTATAGTTACCTGAAGGGGCTGCTCCTCAACTCTTGGTTACACTTTAGCCCCACACTCCTAATCTTTGCCTACCTGGTGCGGAGGGGGGTGGGTAAGTGGGAGGATCTTCTCCTGGACCTGCTCTTGGGCCTGGCGAAAGCAGCAATTTGTAGGTCCAGGATGGGCGGGGCCCATGGGGGGTCACTCTGGCTGCCTGCCTCTCTCCCATGGTCTTGTCCCTGCCCAGATGGCCCTGGAGAGAGAGCAGGCGGTGTCCACCGATTCACTTGATACCTTCCTCGACCGGTGGACACGGAAGGTATCAAGAGGCGATAATCGATCCTCACAATCACATTGTGATTGAATTATTAATTGTGTGTGTGTCACAAATACATTTCTTCTATTTTGATACAAAAGTTCTACTAGACATGTTAAACTACTAGTTATTTAATCAGGGCTGCAGCTGCTGAAAGGTTGACTGTCCTGAGGTTTGTGGCCAGAGCTGGCAGACGTGTTGTTCTGAAGTCTGATGTCTCACACCTGAAGAGTCTGTTTCGGTCGTGTTGTAATGACCTTTTCCTGTTGCCTGGTGTCAGAAATAGAAATCAAAGGGAGATGATGTCTCACTCTGTTAATCAACTCTTTGACACACTTCCATGCATTTCCTTCCTTAATTTACAAAGATCACAACTCCATTAGTGAACAATGGATTGCCAGTCTGTCACTTTTTAGTGAGGCTTGAAAGGATTCGCTGTGAAGCTACACCTGCCCATCTGTCTGTGTGTCACTGTGTTTGGATTGTGTTAGACAACAGTCCTAATATCTCACCTACATCCATTACAATGTTTGAATGTTAGATTGTACTTGGAAGAAGTTGCGTTTGAAGCTGACAATTCTGAAATTGGGAGCTGTTAATGATTTCTGTTTTTCACATAACTATACAGTGATTTGATCAGTCAAAGCAAATTAAAAGATGGCGATGCTATTTACTGAACACAACTGAATAATTCTACAAGGATGTAATCACAGTCTTCCTCGGTATTAACTACACCCCCAATTTAGTGTCATCAGCAAATTTTGAAATTGTACTTCTGATTCCCAAGTCCAAATCATTCATGTTAAGGGTGAACAACAGTGGTCCCAGCACCAATCCCCATGGAACACCACTTCCCACCTTCCGCCCATCTGTAATTCTGAGGGAAACTTATGAGGCCTCGTTGTTTGCGTGTCCCACTCGTGAGGCTGTAAAGGGGTTTAATAATTCAGCAACAATTCTTATAAAGGTGGAAGGAGGTGAAAAACAACACCAGCGTTGCCTAAAACACAAAGACAGTGAAGTTCACTTCATCAGCGCCTTGGCACAGGACTCAATATCCACCCCCTCCACCACTGATGAACTGTGTCCACAGTAAGTACGATCTACAGGCTGACCAAGGTCAGGCCATGTGGAGTCAAGGCCCAGGTAGCAGAATGGGTAGAAAGATGGCTCCAAAACAGAAATCAGAAGGTGGAAGTTAAGGGGAGTTTCTCGGACTGGCAGAAAGTGAGAACTGGTGTCCCACACGGATCCGTGCTGGGACCACTGGTGTTCACTATCATTTGGACTCAGAAACTGGAGGCACGTTGTTGGAATTTACAGATTACACCAAGTGTCTTTACACTGTGCAAACGATCCATTGTGCTAAGTGCGATAGAATTTGAACAGACCTAGCAGCTCAAAACTGGGTACCCATAAGGTGCTGTGGGCCATCAGCAGCATTCATCCATCCATAGGGGAGGGCCCCATAGGCACGAGCATTAATCCTGCTTTGGGGAGGGCCCATCGGCACAAGCATTCTAGTCAAGAAAGGAGGGAGAGCAAAAACAGGGAACTACAGTCCAGTTAGCCTGATATCAGTCGTGGGGAAAACGCTGGAATCCATTACTGAGGAAGTGGTAACAGGGCACTTAGGCAGAGTGAACATGGTTTTATGAAAGGGAAATCGTGTTTAACAAATGTATTAGGTTTTTTAAGGATGCAACTGGCAGGGTAGATAAAGGCGAACCAGTGGATGTAGTATATTTGGATTTGCAAAAGGCATTCGATAAGGTGCCACATAAAAGGTTGCTAAGCAAGATAAGGGCTCGTGGGATTGAGGGTAATGTTTTAGCTTGGAGAGAGGATTGGTTGACTGACAGAAAACAGAGAGTAGGAATAAACAGGTCAATTTCCGATTGGCAGACTGTAACTCGTGGGGTGCCACAAGGATGCTTGGGCCTCAGCTATTTACAAACTATATCAATGATTAGATGAAGGGACCGAGTGCAATGTATTCAGGTTTGCTGACAATACAAAGCTAGGTGGGAAAGTAAGCTGAGAGGAGGACACAAGCAGCCTGCAAAGGGATGTAGACAGGTTAGGTGAGGGGGCAATAAGACAGCAGATGGAGTATAATGTGGAGAATTGTGAGGTTGTTCACATTGATAGGAAAAATAGGAAAACAGAATTTTTTTAAATATTGAGGAACTATTAAATGTTGGTGTTCAGAGAGATTTTGGTGTCCTCGTACAGGAAACACAGAATGTTAGCATGCAGGTACAGCAAACAATTAGGAAGGCAAATGGCATGTTGGTCTTTACTGCAAGGGGGATGGAGTACAAGAGTAAGGACGTCTTGCTACAATTGTACAGGGCCTTGGTGAGACCACACCTGGAGTACTGGGCACAGTTTTGGTCTTATCTGAGGACGGACATACTTGCCTTAGAGGCGGTGCAACAAAGGTTCACTAGATTGAGCCCTGAGATGAGAGATTGAGTAGATTGTGCCGATACTCTCTGGCATTTAGAAGAATGAGAGGTGATCTCATTGAAACATGTAAGATTCTGAGGGGGATTGACAGGGTAGATGCTGTGAGGTTGTTTCCCCAGACTGGAGTGTCTAGAACTAGAGGGCACAGTCTCAGGATAAGGAATCGGCCATTTAAGGATGAGGAGAAATTTCTTCACTCAGGGTTCTGAATCTTTGGAATTCTCTACCCCAAATGGCCGTGGATGCTGAGTCGTTGAGTATATTCAAGGCTAAAATAGATAGATGTTTGGACACTAGGGGAATCAAGGAATTTAGGGATCGGGTGGGAAAGTGGAGTTGAGGTCGAAGATCATCCATGATCTTATTGAATGGCAAAGCAGGGTCGAAGGGCCGAATGGCCCACTCCTGCTCCCAATTCTTATGTTCTTATGTATGTTCTTAATGCACCCCATGAGCAAGGGCCACATAGCTCTGAGCATTAATCCACCCCAGGGCCCCGAGGGCCCGAGTATTAATCCACCCCTGCTGTACGTACATAGAATTGACAGCCTAGAAACAGGCCATTTGGCCCAACTGGTCTGTGCCAGTGTTTATACTCTACACGAGCCTCCACCCACTCTAATGACCTCTTCCTACCCTGCCCTCATATTCCTTTATTCCCTTCTCTCATAGATACATCAACCCTGCTCTTAAATGTACCATTGCTATCTGCTTCAGCCACTCAGTGTGGCGGCGAGTTCCACATTCTCACCACACTGTGTGTGAAGAACTTCCTCTGAACTTCTGTATTTGATCTGTTAGTGACTATCTTATATTTCTGCCTCCTTGTCTGACTCACCCATAAGTGGAAACAGTTACCCCACATCTACCCTATAAACCCCTTCATATCAATCAGGACTCCTCTTAGTCTTCTCTTCCAGAGAAAAGAGCCCAAACCTGCTCAATCGTGCCCGAGAGTCGCATCCTCTCAATTCTGGTAACGTTTTTGTCAATCTTTTCAGCATTTTCTCCAGTGCTTCAATATCCTTTTGTAGAGTGGAGACCAGAACCGCTCACAGTGCTCCAACTGTGGTCTCCCCAAGGTTCAATATTAATTCAACATTACCTCCCTGCTTTTGTATTCTATTCTAGGAATGGGCCCCAGTCCTTTCTTTGCACTCTTTATGGCCTGTTCAACTTGTGTTGCTACTTTTATGTGTCTGTAATCACAGATCTCTTTGCACCTTTATTCCATTGAATTCATTCACTTCTAACAACAACAACAACAACTTGTATTTATATAGCGCATTTAACGTAGTAAAACGTCCCAAGGCGCTGCACAGGAGTATTTTAAGACAAAAAAATTGACAGCGAGCCACATAAGAATAAATTAGGGCAGGTGAGCAAAAGCTTGGTCAAAGAGGTGGGTTTTAAGGAGCGTCTTAAAGGAGGAAAGAGAGGTAGCGAGGCGGAGAGGTTTAGGCAGGGAATTCCAGAGCTTAGGGCCCAGGCAAAAGAAGGCACGGACACCAATGGTTGAGCAATTATAATGAGGGATGCCCAAGAGGGCAGAAGGGTACCGCAGGGATCTGTGCTAGGACCCCAGCTATTCACAATATATATAAATGATCTAGACGAGGGAACTAGATGTAATATCCCCAGGTTTGCAGGCGACACAAAGCTGGATGGGTGTGTGTGCTGTGAGGAGGATGCAGAGGAACTCCAGTATGATTTGGACAGGTTGGGTGATTGGGCAGATGCATGGCAAATGCAATATTATGTGGATAAATGCAAGGTTATCCACTTCAGTGGCAAAAACAGGCAGACAGATTATTATCTGAATGGCAATAGACTGGGAAAAGGGGAAGTGAAACGAGATCTGGGTGTCCTTGTGCACCAGTCGCTGAAGGTAAGCATGCAGGTGCAGCAGGTGGTTAAGAAGGCAAATGGTATGTTGGCCTTCATAGCAAGAGGATTGTAGTACAGTAGCACGGATGTCTTGCTGCAGTTGTACAGGGTCTTGGTGAGACCACACCTTGAGTATTGTGTGCAGTTTTGGTCACCTTACCTGAGGAAGGATGTTCTTGCCATGGAGAGAGTGAAGATTCACCAGACTGATACCTGGAATGGCAGGAATGATGTATGAGGAGAGATTGGGTCGATTAGGCTGATATTCGCTAGAGTTTAGAAGAATGAGAGGGGATCTCATTGAAACTTTTAAAATTCTAACAGGACTAGACAGACAAGATGCAGGAAGGATGTTCCCGATGGCAGGGGAGTCCAAAACCAGGGGTCACAGTCTAAGGATAAGGGCTAAGCCATTTAGGACTGAGATGAGGAGGATTTTCTTCACCCAGAGAGTGGTGAACCTCTGGAATTCTCTACCACAGAAGGCAGTAGAGGCCAATTCATTAAATATATTCAAGAAGGAGTTAGATATATTTCTTAAGGCATCAAGGGATATGGGGAGAAAGCAGGGACAGGGTACTGAATTTGGATGATCAGCCATGATCTCATTGAATGGCGGAGCAGGCTTGAGAGGCTGAATGGCCTACTCCTGCTCCTATCTTCTATGTTTCTATACCACCCAATTTGGTGTCTTCTGCAAACTCTGACACCATACTCGAAGTTCTGAGTCCAAACCATGGTAAATATTCAATATATGCCCACTGACTCCCATAGCTACCTGGACTACACTTCCTCCCATCCCGCTTCCTGTAAGGACTCTATTCCATTCTCCCAGTTTCTCCATCTCCGCCGCGTCTGTTCAGACAATGCCACCTTCCATACCAGTGCTTCCGACATGTCTTCCTATTTCCTCAACCGAGTGTTCTCCTCTACTGTGGTTGACACGGCCCTTGACTGTGTCCGTTCCATTTCCCGCACTTCTGCACTCACCCCTTCCCCTCCCTCCCAGAACCAGGCTAGGGTTCCCATTGTCCTCACCTTTCACCCCACCAGCCTCCACATTCAACGGAATATCCTCCGCCATTTCCGCCACTTCCAGCGTGATTCCACCACCAAACACCTCCCCTTTCAGCATTCTGAAGGGACCGCTCCCTCCACAACACTCTGGTCCACTCCTCTATCACCCCCAACACCTTTTCGCCTGGCACCTTCACGTGCAAGCAAAGGAGTTGCAACACCTGCCCTTTTACCTCCTCCCTTCCCACTGTCCAGGGCCCCAAACACTCCTTCCTGGTGAAACAGCGATTTATTGTACTTCTTGCAATTTAGTATACTGTGTTCATTGCTCATGATGTGGACTCCTCAGCATTGGGGAGACCAAACGCAGATTGGGTGACCGCTTTGTGGAACACCTCCATTCAGTCTGTAAGGGTGACCCTGAGCTGCAATCGCCTGTCAGTTTAATTCACCGCTCCACTCCCACTCTGACCTCACCATCCTCGGCCTCTTACATTGTTCTAATGAAGTGGAGATGCCGGTGTTGGACTGGGGTGGACAAATGTAGAAAGTCACACTACACCAAGTTATAGTCCAACAGCTTTATTTGAGATCACAAGCTTTCGGAGCGCTGCTCCTTCGTCAGGTGAAGTGGGGAGAAGCATACAATCACAGCATATATAGTCAGAGAAAACTGCCAGATGATTACAGGTAATCTTTCTATTGCCATTGATCACACCTCGGCAGAGAGATAATCACAGCAATCAAAGGTGTGAATGGTGTCCAAACAGGTCAGTCAGGAAAACATTACACCAAAGAACAATGAGGTGGGGTCACAAGGGGTCAAATGTTGCAGATGCTGGGGTCTGTCTGAAAAACAGAAAAAAACCCAAAAAACTTTGCTGGAAATCACAGCAGGTCCGGCCGCATCTGTGTAGAGAGAACAAGCGAACGACGACTCGAGTCTGGATGACTCTACGTCAGGTGGGGTTACATGTAGCGTGACATGAACCCAAGATCCCGGTTGAGGCCGTCCTCATGAGTGCAGAACTTGGCTATCAGTTTCTGCTCGACGATTTTGCGTTGTCATGTGTCTTGAAGGCCGGCTTGGAGAATGCTTATCCAAGATCGGAGGCTGAATGTCCTTGACTGCTGAAGTGTTCCCTGACTGGGAGGGAACACTCCTGCCTGGCGATTGTTGTGCGGTGTCTGTTCATCCATTGTCGCAGTGTCTGCATGGTCTCGCCAATGTACCGTGCTCCGAGGCATCCTTTCCTGCAACGTATGAGGTAGACAATGTTAGCCGAGTCACATGAGTATGTACCATGTACCTGGTGGGTGGTGTCCTCATGTGTGATGATGGTATCTGTTTTGGTGATCTGGCATGTCTTGCAGAGGTTACCATGGCAGTGTTGTGTGGTGGCGTGGTCGCTGTTCTCCTGAAAGCTGGGTAATTTGCTGCAAACGATGGTCTGTTTGAGGTTAGGTGGCTGTTTGAAGGCAAGTAATAGAGGCATGAGGATGGCCTTAGTGAGGTGTTCGTCATCGTCGATTACATGTTGAAGGCTGCAGAGAACATGGCGTAGTTTCTCCACTCCGGGGAAGTACTGGACGATGAAGGGTACTCTGTTGGTTGTGTCCCATGTTTGTCTTCTGAGGAGGTCTATGCGATTTTTCGCTGTGGCCCATTGGAACTGTCGATCGACGAGTCGAGCATCATATCCCATTCTTACGAGGGCATCGTTCAGCGTCTGTAGGTGTCCATCGCGTTCCTCCCCGTCTGAGCAGATCCTGTGTATTCGCAGGGCTTGTCCATAGGGGATGGCTTCTTTAACGTGGTTAGGGTGGAAGCTGGAGAAGTGGAGCATTGTGAGGTTGTCCGTGGGCTTGCGGTAGTGAAGTGCTGAGGTGTCCATCTTTGATGGAGATTCGTGTGTCCAAGAACGATACCGATTCTGAGGAGTAGTCCATGGTAAGTTTGGTGGTGGGATGGAACTTGTTGATGTCATCGTGTAGTCTTTTCATGAATTCTTCACCGTGGGTCCATAGGAAGAAAATGTCGTCGATGTATCTGGTGCACAGCGTTGGTTGGAGGTCCTGTGCAGCGAAAAAGTCTTGCTCGAACTTGTTCATGAAGATGTTGGTGTATTGGGGTGCGAATTTGGTCCCCATGGCTGTTCTGTGTGTTTGGGTAAAGAACTGGTTGTCGAAGGTGAAGACATTGTGGTCAAGGATGAAGTGGATGAATTGTAGGATGGTGTCTGGAGATTGGCTATTGTTGGTGTTGAGTACTGAGGCTGTCGCAGCGATGCCGTCATCGTGGGGGATACTGGTGTAGAGTGCCAAGACGTCCATTGTGGTGATGAGTGTTCCTGGTTCAACTGGTCCGTGGGTGCTGAGTTTCTGTAAGACGTCTGTAGTGTCACAACAGAAGCTGGGGGTTCCCTGTACGATGGGTTTCAGGATGCCCTCGATGTATCCAGAGAGGTTCTCACACAGGGTTCCATTGCCTGATACGATAGGACATCCGGGTGTGTTGGCTTTGTGTATCTTTGGGAGGCAGTAGAAGTCTCCCACACGGGGAGTACATGGGATGAGAGCACGTAGGATGCTCTGAAGGTCTGGATCAAAGGTCTTGATCAATCTGTTGCGTTGGCGGGTGTGTTCTTTGGTTGGATCTGTGGGTAAACGTCTGTAGTGTTTCTGGTTGTCCAGTTGTTGGTATGCTTCTTTGCAATAGTCCATTCTGTTCTGTATGACGATGGCACCTCCTTTGTCTGCTGGTTTGACGACAATGTTGTGGTTGGTCTTGAGAGCGTGGATGGCGTTGCGTTGTGCTCGGGTGACATTCTGGACGGCTCAAAGTGGAGAGGATCTCCAAGAAGACCGCGCATATAGACACAGACATCAAGTTTCTACAGAGATGCAAGAAAGCAGACAAGATCTCGAAAGGACTACAGATCACAAACCCACTCAAGTCGACCTACAACACAGACTACGCTGAGAGACTCTGCCGTCGTACCTCTCGCACACTCCTCAACTATCTCGTACACCAGCTCTACAGCAGACGCCACAGCCTCGAAAACAAGATAGAGTCCATGTTCTCAGCTTGTGCTCAGGACACAGCAGACCAGCTACGAGACACCGCCAAGCAGACGAGGCAATGGAACTACACTGCCTATATGCACACCAGGAACAGGAAGCTTGAGAAACTCGGCATCACCACCAGCAGCAACCAAGTCGCCCACGGTACCACAGTTGGAACCACAGGGAAGTCCATCGTCAACTTGTCCAACCACACCCTTCAACCAGACGAAATTGAAGTTCTCAGCCGAGGCCTCAATTTCTGCCCCACCACCAAAATGGACCCCATCGGCCTCATGGCAGACACAGAGAAATTCATCAGGAGAATGAGGCTCCGGGAATTCTTCCACAAATCCCAAGATGTCAGCAGCGAACTCAATGAGACAATCAATGATCTGGAACAGCAGACAGAGGGATCTGCGGTGCAGCAACTGAAGAAGAAAGAGTCAAATTGGACCCCTCCGGAGGGCCGCTGCCCCAAGCTTGACATGTATGCTCAAGCTGTCAGGAGATGCATCAACGCCAGATTCATCAGCCGCACTCAAGACAGTCCAGAATGTCACCCGAGCACAACGCAACGCCATCCACGCTCTCAAGACCAACCACAACATCGTCATCAAACCAGCAGACAAAGGAGGAGCCATCATCATACAGAACAGAATGGACTATTGCAAAGAAGCATACCAACAACTGGACAACCAGGAACACTACAGACAGTTTCCCGCAGATCCGACCAAAGAACACACCTGCCAACTCAACAGATTGATCAAGACCTTTGATCCAGACCTTCAGAGCATCCTACGTGCTCTCATCCCACGTACACCCCGTGTGGGAGACTTCTACTGCCTCCCAAAGATAGACAAAGCCAACACACCTGGACGTCCTATCGTATCAGGCAACGGAACCCTGTGTGAGAACCTCTCTGCATACACCGAGGGCATCCTGAAACCCATCGTACAGGGAACCCCCAGCTTCTGTCGCGACACTACAGACTTCTTACAGAAACTCAGTACCCACGGATCAGTTGAACCAGGAACACTCCTCGCCACGATGGACGTCTCGGCACTCTACACTAGTATCCCCCACGATGACGGCATCGCTGCGACAGCCTCAGTACTCAACACCAACAACAGCCAATCTCCAGACACCATCCTCCAATTCATCTGCTTCATCCTTGACCGCAATGTCTTCACCTTCGACAACCAGTTCTTTACCCAAACACACGGAACAGCCATGGGGACCAAATTCGCACCCCAATATGCCAACATCTTCATGCACAAGTTTGAGCCAGACTTCTTCACTGCACAGGACCTCCCAACCAACGCTATACACCAGATTCATTGACGACATTTTCTTCCTATGGACCCACGGTGAAGAATGACTGAAAAGATTACACGATGACATCAACAAGTTCCATCCCGCCATCGAACTCACCATGGACTACTCCTCAGAATCGGTTTCATTCTTGGACACATGAATCTCCATCAAAGACGGACACCTCAGCACTTCACTCTACTGCAAGCCCACGGACAACCTCACGATGCTCCACTTCTCCAGCTTCCACCCTAACCACGTTAAAGAAGCCAACCCCTATGGACAAGCCCTGCGAATACACAGGATCTGCTCAGACAAGGAAGAACGCGATGGATACCTACAGACGCTGAAAGACGCCCTCATAAGAATGGGATATGATGCTCGACTCGTCGATCGACAGTTCCGACGGGCCACAGCAAAAAATCGCATAGACCTCCTCAGAAGACAAACATGGGACACAACCAACAGAGTACCCTTCGTCGTCCAGTACTTCCCGGAGCGGAGAAACTACGCCATGTTCTCCGCAGCCTTCAACATGTCATCAACGACGATGAACACCTCACTAAGGCCATCCCCACACCTCCATTACTCGCCTTCAAACAGCCGCCTAACCTCAAACAGACCATCGTTCACAGCAAATTACCCAGCTTTCAGGAGAACAGCGACCACACCACCACACAACCCTGCCACAGCAACCTCTGCAAGACATGCCAGATCATCAACACAGATACCATCATCACACATGAGGACACCACCCACCAGGTACATGGTACATACTCATGTGACTCGGCCAACGTTGTCTACCTCATATGTTGCAGGAAAGGATGCCCCGGAGCATGGTACATTGGCGAGACCATGCAGACACTGCGACAACGGATGAACCGACAACGCACAACAATCGCCAGGCAGGAGTGTTCCCTCCCAGTCGGGGAACACTTCAGCAGTCAAGGACATTCAGGCTCCGATCTTCGGGTAAGCATTCTCCAAGGCGGCCTTCGAGACACACAACGCAAAATCGTCGAACAGAAACTGATAGCCAAGTTCTGCACTCATGAGGACGGCCTCAACCGGGATCTTGGGTTCATGTCACGCTACATGTAACCCCACCTGACATAGAGTCATCCAGACTCGAGTCGTCGTTGGCTTGTTCTCTCTGCATAGATGCAGCCGGACCTGCTGTGATTTCCAGCAACATTTTTTTTTCTGTTTCTCATACAGACCCCAGCATCTGCAACATTTGACCCCTTGTGACCCCACCTCATTGTTCTTTGGTGTAATGTTTTCCTGACTGACCTGCTTGGACACCATTCACACCTTTGATTGCTGTGATTATCTCTCTGCCGACATGTGATAAAGGGCAGTTAGGAAGATCTGTAATCATCTGGCAGTTTTCTCTGACTATATATGCTGTGCCTGTATGCTTCTCTCCACTTCACCTGAAGAAGGAGCAGCGCTCCGAAAGCTTGTGATCTCAAATAAAGCTGTTGGACTATAACTTGGGGTTGTGTGACTTCTTACAGTTGTCCACCCCAGTCCAACACCGGCATCTCCACTTCATTGGAACAATGTAAGAGGCCGAGGATGGTGAGGTCAGAGTGGGAGTGGAGTGGTGAATTAAACTGACAGGCGACCAGAAGCTCGGGGTCACCCTTACGGATTGAATGGAGGTGTTCCACAAAGCGGTCACCCATTCTGCATTTGGCCTCCCCAATGTAGAGGAGACCACATCATGAGCAATGAACACAGTATACTAAATTGCAAGAAGTACAAGTAAATCGCTGTTTCACCAGGAAGGAGTGTTTGGGGCCCTGGACAGTGGGAAGGGAGGAGGTAAAAGGGCAGGTGTTGCAACTCCTGTGCTTGCACGTGAAGGTGCCATGCGAAAAGGTGTTGAGGGTGATAGAGGAGTGGACCAGAGTGTTGTGGAGGGAGCGGTCCCTTCAGAATGCTGAAAGGGGAGGTGTTTGGTGGTGGAATCACGCTGGAAGTGGCAGAAATGGTGGAGGATATTCCGTTGAATGTGGAGGCTGGTGGGGTGGAAGGTGAGGACAAGGGGAACCCTAGCCTGGTTCTGGGAGGGAGGGGAAGGGGTGAGAGCAGAAGTGCGGGAAATGGAACGGACACAGTCAAGGGCCGTGTCAACCACAGTAGAGGAGAACACTCGGTTGAGGAAAAAGGAAGACATGTCGGAAGCACTGGTATGGAAGGTGGCATTGTCTGAACAGACACGGCGGAGATGGAGAAACTGGGAGAATGGAATAGAGTCCTTCCAGGAAGCGGGATGGGAGGAAGTGTAGTTCAGGTAGCTATGGGAGTCAGTGGGCATATATTGAAAGTTTACCATGGTTTGGACTCAGAACTTCGAGTATGGTGTCAGAGTTTGCAGATTACACCAAATTGGGTGGTATAGAAACATAGAAGATAGGAGCAGGAGTTGGCCATTCGGCCCCTCGAGCCTGCTCCGCCATTCAATGAGATCATGGCTGATCATCCAAATTCAGTACCCTGTCCCTGCTTTCTCCCCATATCCCTTGATGCCTTAAGAAATATATCTAACTCCTTCTTGAATATATTTAATGAATTGGCCTCAACTGCCTTGTGTGGTAGAGAATTCCACAGGTTCACCACTCTCTGGGTGAAGAAATTCCTCCTCATCTCAGTCCTAAATGGCTTATCCCTTATCCTTAGACTGTGACCCCTGGTTCTGGACTCCCCGGCCATCGGGAACATCCTTCCTGCATCTAGTCTGTCTAGTCCTGTTAGAATTTTATAAGTTTCAATGAGATCCCCTCTCATTCTTCTAAACTCTAGCGAATATAAGCCTAATCAACCCAATCTCTCCTCATACATCATTCCTGCCATCCCAGGTATCAGTCTGGTGAATCTTCACTGCACTCTCTCCATGGCAAGAACATCCTTCCTCAGGTAAGGTGACCAAAACTGCATACAATACTCAAGGTGTGGTCTCACCAAGGCCCTGTACAACTGCAGCAAGACATCCTTGTTCCTGTACTAGAATCCTCTTGCTATGAAGTCCAACATACCATTTGCCTTCTTAACTGCCTGCTGCTCCTGCATGCTTACCTACAGCGACTGGTGCACAAGGACACCCAGATCTCGTTGCACTTCCCCTTTTCCCAATCTATTGCCATTCAGATAATCTGTCTGCCTGTTTTTGCCACTGAAGTGGATAACCTTGCATTTACCCACATTATACTGCATTTGCCATGCATCTGCCCAATCACCCAACCTGTCCAAATCATACTGGAGTTTCTCTGCATCCGCCTCACAGCACACACACACACATAGCTTTTTGTCGTCTGCAAACTTGGGGATATTACATCTAGTTCCCTCATCTAGATCATTTATATATATTGTGAATAGCTGGGGTCCTAGCACAGATCCCTGCGGTACCCTTCTGCCCTCTTGGGCATCCCTCATTATAATCGCTCAACTTTTGGTGGCCGTGCCTTCTGTTGCCTGGGCCCTAAGCTCTGGAATTCCCTGCCTAAACCTCTCCGCTTCGCTGCCTCTCTTTCCTCCTTTAAGATGCTCCTTAAAACCTACCTCTTTGACCAAGCTTTTGGTCACCTGCCCTAATTTATCCTTATGTGGTTCGCTGTCAATTTTTTTGTCTTAAAATACTCCTGTGCAGCACCTTGGGATGCTTTACTACGTTAAATGCGCTATATAAATACAAGTTGTTGTTGTTGTTAGCAGGGAATGAATTCAATGGAATAAAGGTGCAAAGAGATCTGTGATTACAGACACATAAAAGTAGCAACACAAGTTGAACAGGCCATAAAGAATGCAAAGAAAGGACTGGGGCCCATTCCTAGAATAGAATACAAAAGCAGGGAGGTAATGTTGAATTTATATTGAACCTTGGTGAGACCACAGTTGGAGCACTGGGAGCGGTTCTGGTCTCCACTCTACAAAAGGATATTGAAGCACTGGAGAAACTGCTGAAAAGATTGACAAGAACGTTACCAGAATTGAGAGGATGCGACTCTCGGGCACGATTGAGCAGGTTTGGGCTCTTTTCTCTGGAAGAGAAGACTAAGAGGAGTCCTGATTGATATGAAGGGGTTTATAGGGTAGATGTGGGGAAACTGTTTCCACTGATGGATGAGTCAGACAAGGAGGCAGAAATATAAGATCGTCACTAACAGATCAAATAAAGAAGTTCGGAGGAAGTTCTTCACACACAGTGTGGTGAGAATGTGGAACTCGCCGCCACACTGAGTGACTGAACAGATAGCAATGGTACATTTAAGAGCAGGGTTGATGTATCTATGAGAGAAGGGAATAAAGGAATATGAGGGCAGGGTAGGAAGAGGTCATTAGAGTGGGCGGAGGCTCGTGTAGAGTATAAACACTGGCACAGACCAGTTGGGCCAAATGGCCTGTTTCTAGGCTGTCAATTCTATGTACGTACAGCAGGGGTGGATTAATATTCGGGCCCTCGGGGCCCTGGGGTGGATTAATGCTCAGAGCTATGTGGCCCTTGCTCATGGGGTGCATTAAGAACATACATAAGAACATAAGAATTAGGAGCAGGAGTGGGCCATTCGGCCCTTCGAGCCTGCTCTGCCATTCAATAAGATCTTGGATGATCTTCGACCTCAACTCCACTTTCCCACCCAATCCCTATGTTCCTTGATTCCCCTAGAGTCCAAAAATCTATTTTATCCTTGAATATACTCAACGACTCAGCATTCACAGCCATTTGGGGTAGAGAATCCCAAAGATTCAGAACCCTGAGTGAAGAAATTTCTCCTCATCCTTAAATGGCCGATTCCTTATCCTGAGACTGTGCCCTCTAGTTCTAGACACTCCAGTCTGGGGAAACAACCTCTCAGCATCTACCCTGTCAATCCCCCTCAGAATCTTACATGTTTCAATGAGATCACCTCTTATTCTTCTAAATGCCAGAGAGTATCGGCACAATCTACTCAATCTCTCATCCCAGGGATCAATCTAGTGAGTCTTGGTTGCACCGCCTCTAAGGCAAGTATGTCCTTCCTCAGATAAGACCAAACTGTGCCCAGTACTCCAGGTGTGGTCTCACCAAGGCCCTGTACAATTGTAGCAAGACTTCCTTACTCTTGTACTCCATCCCCCTTGCAGTAAAAGCCAACATGCCATTTGCCTTCCTAATTGTTTGCTGTACCTGCATGGTAACATTCTGTGTTTCCTGTACGAGGACACCAAAATCTCTCTGAACACCAACATTTAATAGTTCCTCAATATTTAAAAAAATTCTATTTTCCTATCAAAGTGAATAACCTCACAATTCTCCACATTATACTCCATCTGCCGTCTTATTGCCCCCTCACCTTACCTGTCTACATCCCTTTGCAGGCTGCTTGTGTCCTCCTCTCAGCTTACTTTCCCACCTAGCTTTGTATTGTCAGCAAACCTGAATACATTGCACTCGGTCCCTTCATCTAATCATTGATATAGATTGTAAATAGCTGAGGCCCAAGCATCCTTGCGGCACCCCACGAGCTACAGCCTGCCAATCGGAAATTGACCTGTTTATTCCTACTCTGTGTTTTCTTTCAGTCAACCAATCCTCTCTCCATGCTAATACATTGCCCTCAATCCCATGAGCCCTTATCTTGCTTAGCAACCTTTATGTGGCACCTTATCGAATGCCTTTTGCAAATCCAAATATACTACATCCACTGGTTCGCCTTTATCTACCCTGCCAGTTACATCCTTAAAAAACCTAATGGCGCAGTAATTCCTCTCAGAACGCGTGAGTATGGACGGGATACTCACGCATGTGGCCGGAGGAATTGCCGGTTTTCAGCATGCACAGCGCATGCGGGGAAAACCGGCATTTCTTCTCCTCTGACCCAAGGGGTTAAGAGGCAGAATGCGTGCCACTGCACAGGCAGCGCGTGCGGTGAAATTCGTCGATTTCATTCATGGATTCAGTGAGGGTAAGTCCTCACAACTTACACATCAAAAAAGCAGGAGTAAAGCTGATCGAGAAGCTGCGGAGGAAGAAGTCTTTCATCGTGGAGCTTCTGAAAGTCACTATTTTTGTTTGGGAAAGGGAGGAAAGTTATTTTAAGAAAGGCTGAGGTAAGTTTTAAAATTTTTTTTTGTTTGAAACGGTTTTTCAGTACTGTAGGTAGAAGGAGCAATTGTGGCTGTGGGCAAGGCCTAATTGAATTTGTTGAGTTTATTAAATGTGAAAATGACTGTTTTAAAAAGAATAAAATGCTTACAAAATGAACTTATCAGTAATATTTAGTAAGTATGTATGTCTGTATATATTCCTTGAAGGATGTGCATTTATGTATGTATTCCTTTCAGTACGTGGATGAATGTATTTATGTAATGATGAATTTCTGCAAATGTAATTTATTGGAAAAGGATCTCGGTTTGTGATATTCATCAGGCGGGAAGGATGTGTTTGCAAGCTGTTAAAGCATGCTTCCTGGCATAGGCCGAGTTGATGTTATAGGCACTCAGTTTATTAAAATAACTAACAACTATTTCCATTTACTCTGGACAAGTACATCTGTGTAGTGAGGAGTCCTGTGAGCGAGAAACATGCCCTCTTACAGAAATGTTGCCATGATGCTCTTTGTGTATTTGCTTCAAAGAAATTGGAACACCAGGGGGCAACGTAGAAGATTGAGGAACCATAACCATCTCCTGATCAGAAAGAACAACTACCCACCCCACAGAGTTTACAGGGAGAGGCGATCATTTGAAATGCTGTCCGAGGAGTTGTGTATCAGGAGGCTGCGCTTCTGTAAAGAGGCAATTGGCCGACTATGTGACATGTTGAAGGCGGACTTGGAGCCACGCTTGAAGACCCGCACTGCCTTGTCAGTGAACATGAAGGTAACCACAGCATTGAACTTCTTTGCAAGTGGATCATTTCAAGCAGGCACCGGTGACATAAGCAACATCTCCAAGAATGCTGCGAGGGTCTGCATTCACCAGGTCACAGAAGCCATTTGCCGTAGGATTTCAGATTTCATTAATTATGGTTTGTCCACTCGACATCAGAAGGAGATAGCCTTAGCATTTCATCGCATTGCTGGGTTCCCCAAAGTGATTGGGGCCGTTGATGGAAACCATATTGCATTGAAGGCACCCAAGGATGCACCTGTGACATTCATAAACAGGAAGGGGTATCATTCATTGAATGTAATATTATGTGATGCACACCTCCGGATACTAAACGTGAATGCAGGGCACCGGGGAAATAATCATGACTCCTTCGTCCTCCGTAACTCAAAATTGTATGATTCTCTCAGCAAATTGCCTACAGGATCCGCATGGATATTGGGCGACAAGGGCTACCCGCTAAAACCATGGCTGATGACCCCCTACCGCAATACCAATAATCAGTCTCAGGAGAGATACAACCATGCACACGTGTCCACACGTCAAGTGGTGGAGAGGACAATGGGAGTTCTGAAATCACGCTTCCGGTGCCTGGATAGGTCAGGGGGGACCTTGCAGTACTCTCACCAGAAAGTGGCAAGGATTGTGCTGGCCTGTTGTGCTTTGCACAACCTTGCCCTGCACGAAGGACTGACCCTTAACAATGTTGAAATGGAGGATGAAGTTCGGCAATGTGCATGTTGCCAGGCCTCATGGGGAGGAGCCAAGTGCCGCTGAATCTAAGGCTGCTCGCGAACTGTTGGTAGCCAACACCTTCACACGGTAGTTACGCCCTGTACCTACCCCTCCCCCTGCAAGGCAAAGACAGAAGCAGACACACAAAGTGAAACAGTGGCCTTTTATTGCATCATCAAACACTTTTCATCTTCAATTTCGATGTATAAAGTGAATAACTTGTAAATTTTAAGTAAAGGTTCTGTACTTTTAAAAAATTTCTAACCATGAACAATGAGGAATAAATATTGGAAACAGTTCATTTTTACTTGTCTTTCTTTCTTTGTGCAAGTAAGACATTCAGGATGTTAAGGACCTCTTTTATGCAATTTAAAAATATTAAAGTTAACAGTTTTGAAATCACTTTGTAAACAGGTTTAAGTCATTTGTGTTTGATTCATAGTGAAATTGCAAAATTTAAGATGGGTACTACCTCATGTAATGTTTTCAAACATGTGCATAATGCTAACTGTTGGCAAAGAATGTGTAAACATTTCACAGTAATTTTTACTTTCTTACTGCAATACAAACATTCAAGGTGGGAACTAGCTATTCTCTACTTGTGTAACTGTTGTAAAACTTTTTGAAATAAAGGAAATGTTTAAATTGTTTTAAGATTGACTACTGTGTGTACTGCTTAAACGAAAAGGTTACATATTCCTTCATGCAGAAATAAACATTTAAATATGTAAGAAAACATTAAACATTTCAATAAAATGATAAATATAACAATTTAACGATTTGGCCACTGGTCTCTGTGACTGAGGGTTGAAGGAGGCGGAGTGGGCTGAAGGTGACACCCTAACGTTTCCTGCGCCTTTTCAATGCCCGTGACTGGAGCCCTCCAGAGCAACATGCAAGGGCCCGGTCAGACTTTTCCTGCTCTTCAGCAACGCTCTCACAAAAAGGTTGTTGCTGAGGCAATTCTACATTTCCCTGCATCATGACTGGCGCAGCCGCTGGCTCCAGGGACCAAAGTGGCTCTGCACTGGGACCTGGGAACGGCCCTTCTGCTGGAGTCAGCGTAATGGCAGTAGGAATAGGTTCACGAGAATGAACTAGTGCAATTTTAGTCTCATTAAGCGCCACCAACTGCGATGCCACCTGATTAAGAGAATTCTCAATAAATACCACGAACTGCGATGATATCTGATTTAGTGTCATGCAAAGATTATCGATTCCCTGCCTGATAAGAGTCTCTGGAGTCTACATCCTTCTCAGTGAGAGAGCTCAGCAATTGCCTGAAACCTGCAATATCTTGCTCCTCATCTTGTAGGTGCTGTTGTAATGAATGTCTTTCTGCTCCTCCCACCTGCACTGAAGTGTCAATATGGTGTCTGTCTGTAGAGCTACAGTCATCAGTGACTTGCACAGAGCCACAGGGGCCAGGAGATGGTGAGATAGTGGGCAGCGACACAGGGTCTATACACTCCTGCTGCACTTGCTGACAAAGGACAGGTTCCTCCTGTTCCTCAACCAGCTCAGTAACTGCTGCCACCACAGCAGAAACACCTTCCCCAATGCCCGCTGCGGCCGCTGACTCCACGCACTGCTCATCCCACGTGTGAGAGGTACTCTGTCCAGCTGTGGGAATGAAGCAGAAAACATTTGCAAAGGTAAAGCACGATGTGCCACATCACAGATATTCAGCACACACCTATCCTCCTTCAACATATAGCTGGGCAGGCCAACTCACTTTGAGGGTCATCAATGTTTGTTTGAGATCCTTCCGCAGGGCGATTGCTAGCAAATCCGCACATCTGTTCGACCCGTTCCTCATGTTCGGTCAAAACCCTCAGCATGGCAACACCACCTCCTGTGCGTGTGCGTTCACTGGTATTGTGAGAACTCTTACTCTGATATTACAGAAGAAAAAAGAGAATCAAACAGCTGCATTTCTGACATGGTCAGCAAAGGCTTTGAAGACTGGGTTGGGTGTTCCTTAAAATTTCTGATTGAAGTTTTACAGCTCAAAGCACTGGAATCAAGATAAGAGACAATAGGTAACCCTGAGCTGGCCCCAAAGCCATAAAGTTTTATTGCTAGCTCAGGTGACTTTACCAAGAAGTAACTTTAGAAAATTAAATGCAGAAGCCTTTTGAAATCCAGTTAAATGAAACTCTTTGCAATGTAACAGTACACTTTAGTTAAAACTGTACAAACCCTGACAGATCGCAGCAAGTCACTGAATTTCTTGCGACATTGTTCTGCTGTACGTGGAATGGTGGAGGTCGCGCTGACAGCTTGTGCAACTTCCGACCACGCGGCCATCTGACCTTTTTGCGGTGCCCTCGACTGCTCATTCCCCATGATGCGCAGGCACCTCGCCTCCACCTCGTTGAGGAGATTGCTGAGGTCATCCTCAGTGAAGTTCTGAGTTCTTGTAATGACGTGAATTGTGCTCATTCCAGCCATTTCACTTTGCTAATTAACTGAAAAGAATGAAAAGAATGTTTTCAAGGCTTTAAAAACTGCTTAAATAGCTTCAATTCTCTTAAAAACTATCTAAGAATCATCAAAATCATTTAAACGTTTTTAAAAGTTACCAAAACAATGATAAAAATACAGATAACCTACCTGAACTGCTGCTCTAAGTACCAGTCCTCTCCAGCTGCTTGGAAAGATTGGGGGCATGTCCTATGGAAATTAGACCTAAAGGGGCGTGTCTCAGTTGCACTCCACGCTGGAGGCTTCGCGCTGGCTGCACACCTGGGCGGCGTGACGTCAGACGCTGTGGTGTCTACAACAATGTGTTTAAAACAAAGTTGATTTATTTGACATATATCCAGAATATTAATAACTCTGGGAACTGGGCTGGAGTTTATCAGCAGAAACAATCCCCACCTGTCAGAATGAACATGGTTCAGTCCTGGATGTGATTAACAGCAGCAACAACAGAATCCAACCCCTGCAATCACTTGTGAACTCGCTGGTGTGTCAGTAGGTTGGATGAACGATTGAATCCCTTCCCACACAAAGAGCAGGTGAACGGCCTCTCCCCAGTGTGAACTCGCTGGTGTGTCAGCAGGGTGGATGACTGAGCAAATCCCTTCCCACACACGGAGCAGGTGAATGGCCTCTCCCCAGTGTGAGTGCGCTGGTGTCTCAGCAGGGTGGATGACAGAGTGAATCCCTTCCCACACACTGAGCAGGTGAACGGCCTCTCCCCAGTGTGAACACGTTGATGGCATATCAGTTCCCCGGAACTTTTAAAGCACTTCCCACAGTCCGAGCATTTAAAAGGTCTCTCCCCAGTGTGAACTCGCTGGTGTGTCAGCAGGGTGAATGAGCGAGTGAATCCCTTCCCACACACGGAGCAGGTGAACGGCCTCTCCCCAGTGTGAGTGCGCTGGTGTACAGTTAGGTCAGATGACTGCCTAAACTCAGTCCCGCAGTGCGAGCACCTGAACGGTGTCTCGTCAGTGTGAACACGTTGATGGCGTATCAGTGCCTCGGAACTTTTAAAGCACTTCCCACAGTCCAAGCAGTTAAAAGGTCTCTCATCAGTGTGAACTCGCTGATGTGTCAGCAGGGTGAATGAGCGAGTGAATCCCTTCCCACACACAGAGCAGGTGAACGGCCTCTCCCCGGTGTGAACGGTGCTTTTTGCTTCCATATTCAAAGGCCGATGATATTCAGTTCCTGATGAATCGAGCGACTGTCAGATCTTGACGTGATGTTTGGTTTAAGTTTCCCGTCTGCAAATCCTCCCCTTCTAATACCCTGTAAAATGAAATTAAAACAGGGAGCATGAGAGAGAACCCACTAAAGAGAGAGAGAGAGAGAGAGAGAGAGAGAGGGGGGCGAAGGAGATGGACTTTATACATCTGCAACTCGACCAGAACTTTGACAGAACCTCCAACACCTAGAAGGACAAAGGCAGAAGGTGCATGGGAGCACCATCACCTCCAAGTTCTCCTGCTCACACACCATCCTGACTTGGACATATATCACCGTTGCTACATCATCACTGGGTGAAAATCCTGGAACTCCTTACACAACAGCATTGTGGGAGTACCTTCACCACACGGACTGCAGCGGTTCAAGAAGGCGGCCCACCATCACCTTCTCAACGGGAAAATGGGGATTGGCAACATATTCTGGTCTTGCGAGCAACGCCCACATCCCAAGGATGAATGAACTAAAACAAATCTGCAGATGTAAACTGGATTAGAAGCCTCTACAGAAATACTTGTTCCTAAAACAATACTCTTTTACATTGTAGGGGCAGTGTCTGTGTAACAACCTAATCTCCCCCAGAATCCACCTCCCTTGACAGTCTCACATTGGAAATTGTTGGGTCCTCCTGGGCTCAGAAGTACTGGGGGTTAAACCCAGCAGCTTCTCCTCCATCTCAAGAATCAAGCAACAAAAAGACCTACACAGGTGGCCAGGGACCTACCTTCCGTCAGCCTGCAATAAAACTCTTCCCCACAGCTGCTGACTAATGGCGGCCGCAGCACCCACAATTCCCCGCGCCCCAGAAACCACTCTATCCAACGCGCTGATTTACCCGCTGAGAGTGCGCATGCTCCCCAGGGCCGCGGGCCATTCTGGGAGCCTGGCTCCTGTCTTTTTCCCCCCCGAGTTGGACTCAGTGGAACCGGCTGAAGAAACCGGGAAGCGGCGGTTCGGATGGGGGAGGCGCTGCACCCTGGGTTTCCTGGTGCCAGGGCCCTGGCCGCACGTCCGCTGGGCCCGGCTGCTCTGATTCTGATTGAGTTTTTTGATGAGGTAACAGAGAGGGTTGATGAGGGCAATGCGGTTATCGTGGTGTACATGGATTTCCAAAAGGTGTTCAACAAAGAGCCACATACTAGGCTTACCAGCAAAGTTGATGCCCATGGAATAATAGGGACAGTGGCAGCATGGATATGAAATTGGCAAAGTGACATGAAACAGAGAGTAGTGGTGAACGGTTGTTTTTCAGACTGGAGGAAGGTATACAGTGGTGTTCCCCAGGGGTCGGTACTAGGATCACTGCTTTTCTTGAGATATATATATTAATTAATGACTTGGATTTGGGTGTACAGGGCACAGTTTCAAAATATGCAGATGACAAAACTTGGAAGTATAGTGAACAGTGAGGAGGATAGTGATAGACTTCACGAGGACATAGACATGCTGGTGGAATGGACGGACACATGGGAGATGAAATTTAACAAAGAAAAGTGCGAACTGATATATTTTGGTAGGAAGAATGAGGAGAGGCAATATAAACTAAAGGGTATAAGACTAAAATGTGTGCATGAGCAGAGAGACCTGGGGGTATGTGTGCACAAATCGTTGAAGGTGGCAGGGCAGGTTGAGAAAGCAGTTAAAAAAGCGTGCGGGATCCTGGGCTTAATAAATAGAGGCATAGAGTCCAAAAGGAAGGAGGTTATGATGAACCTTTATAAAACACTGGTTCGGCCTCAACTGGAGTATTGTGTCCAATTCTGGGCACCGCACTTTATGAAGGATGTGAAGGCCTCAGAGAGGGTGCAGAAAAGATTTACAAGAATGGTTCCAGGGATGAGGGACTTCAGTTACGTGGATAGACTGGAGAAGCTGGGGTTGTTCTCCTTAGAGTAGAGAAGGTTGAGATGAGATTTGATAGAGGTGTTCAAAATGATGAGGGTTCAGGACAGAGTAGATAGAGAGAAGCTGTTCCCATTGGCGGAAGGGTCGAGAACCAGAGGACACAGATTTAAGGCGATTGGCAGAAGAACCAAAGGCGACATGAGGAAAAACGTTTTTACGCAGCGAGTGGTTAGGATCTGGAATGCACTGCCTGAGAGGGTGGTGGAGGCAGATTCAATCAAGGCTTTCAAAAGGGAATTGGATAAGTGCCTGAAGTAAGAAATGTGCAGGGTTACGGGGAAAGGGCGGGGAGTGGGACTAGCTGAAGTGGTCTTGCAGAGAGCCGGCAAGGGCTCGATGGGCTGAATGGCCTCCTTCTGTGCTGTAACCATTCTATGATTCTATAAAATATTAGAAAGTTTGTTCCACAGAAGCACAGGGTTGATCTGCTTTTATTGATGAATTTAAAAAGTCTCTATTAAAACCTGAGCCAGTGTGTTGTGAGCCAAAGAGTGATATACCTATCAATTCATTCCATGAAAAGCGACGAGTTAAGATAGTAACTATCGGTTTTTATTGGCTAAATAACAGAGCCCACCCTCGTGGGTGATCGGTTCCAGCAAGGAAGAATACTAGCCAAGCAATCACCTTTATACCTGGGCAAGCAGGCGGAGCCATGGGCGGAGTCAGCTGAGGTATGCCTAGGTATAACAGCGTGCGAGGCAAGAGGTAACCTTGTGTAGTGATAACAACAGTGTAAACAATAACAGTGGCTTACCACATTCACCCCTTGTTTAAAATTGAGTCCGGCGGGGTGAAGTGTACTGCTAGTTCGTGTATGTCAGTCTATCAGGAGGCCTCGTAAGCCTTTCTGACCAGCGCAGCAGCGGCGGCGGTGCAGTATCCGATGTTAATGCTGGTGTCTGCGTGGTCGACGAAGGCCCCTGGGGTTCCGGCATGCCGCCTACAGGAGCTGGATTTGGGGGAGTGGTGGGGGATAACGGTGGTGTCTCAGGGGTGCCCGAGGGTGCGAGGTCTCGCAAGGAGACTGTGTCCTCCCGCCCGTCTGGGTATTCCACATAGGCATACTGGGGGTTGGCGTGCAGGAGGTTCACCCTCTCGACCAGGGGGTCTGTTTTATGGGTCCTCACGTGCTTCCACAGCAGGACGGGCCCCGGAGAAGTCAGCCATGTTGGTAGCGAGGTTCCCGTAGTCGACTTCCTGGGGAAAACGAACATTTGCTCATGGGGGGGTGGCATTAATGGCAGTACCCGGATGGAATGGAGCGCTGCCGGGAGGACTTCCTGCCAGCGAGAGGTTGGGAGGCCCTTAGACTTTAGGGCTAAGAGGACGGCCTTCCAAACTGTCGCGTTCTCTCTTTCCACCTGGCCGTTCCCCCGGGGGTTGTAGCTGGTGGTCCTGCTCGCAGCAATACCTCTCGCGAGCAGGAACTGGCGAAGTTCCTCACTCATGAAGGATGAGCCCCGGTCGCTATGTATATAGTTCGGGAACCCGAACAAGGCGAAGAGGTCGTTCAGGCATTTGATGACCGTGGTACTGGTCATGTCTGGGCAGGGGATGGCGAAGGGGAAACGGGAGTACTCATCAATGATGTTGAGGAAGTACACATTACGGTCAGAGGACGGGAGGGGCCCCTTAAAATCAATGCTCAAGTGCTCGAAGGGGCGGGTGGCCTTGATCAGGCTTGCTCTGTCCGGCCTATAGAAATGCGGTTTGCGTTCGGCACAGACTTGGCAGTTCCTGGTCAAGGTCCTGACCTCCTCGATGGAGTAGGGCAGGTTGCGGGCCTTAATGAAGTGGTAAAGTCTAGTGACCCCGGGGTGGCAGAGGTCGTTGTGGAGGGTCCGCAGTCTATCAACTTGCGCGTTGGCGCATGTACCTCATGATAGAGCATCTGGGGGCTCGTTGAGTTTACCAGGCCGGTACAAGATATCGTACTCGTAGGTGGAGAGCTCAATTCTCCACCTCAAGATCTTGTCGTTCTTGATTTTGCCCCTCAGCTTGTTATTAAACATAAAAGCAACCGAACGCTGGTCGGTGAGGAGGGTAAATCGTTTGCCTGCCAGGTAATGCCTCCAGCGTCGTACCGCTTCCACAATCGCCTGGGCCTCCTTCTGGACAGAAGAGTGTCGGATCTCAGGGCCCTGGAGGGTCCTTGAGAAGGCCACAGGTCTCCCCGCCTGGTTAAGGGTTGCAGCTAGGGCGAAGTCGGATGCATCGCTCTCCACTTGGAAAGGGATGGACTCATCCACTGCGTGCATTGTGGCCTTCGCAATGTCTCCTTTTATGAGAAGGCTGCGCATGCTTCTGCTGTCAGGGGGAAGGAGGTGGACTTCATGAGGGGTCTGGCTTTGTCCGCATAATTGGGCACCCATTGGGCATAGTAAGCGAAGAGCCCCAGGGTTCTCTTCAGTGCCTTTTGACAGTGGGGAAGGGGAAGCTCCATGAGGGGGCGCATTCTTTCGGGGTCGGGGCCGATGACTCCGTTCTCTACTACGCAGCCGAGGATGGCAAGGCGCGAGGTGTTAAACATACATTTCTCCTTATTGTAAGTGAGATTCAGCCATTGGGCCGTACGGAGGAATTTCTCCAGATTAACATCATGGTCCTGCTGGTCATGGCTGCAGATGGTGACGTTATCTAGATAAGGAAACGTGGCCTGCAGCGCGTTCTGGTCAACCATCCGGTCCATCTCCCTTTGGAAGACCGAAACCCCGTTGGTGACGCCGAAGGGAACCCTAAGGAAGTGGTAGAGGCGGCCATTCGCCTCGAAGGCGGTATACTGGCGGTCCTCAGGGCGGATAGGGAGTTGGTGATAGGCCGACTTAAGGTCGATGGTGGAGAATACCCGGTACTGTGCAATCTGGTTGACCATGTCAGATATGCGGGGAAGGGGGTATGCGTCCAGCTGGGTGTACCGGTTTATGGTTTGGCTGTAGTCGATGACCAGGCGGTTTTTATTGCTGGTCTTAACGACTACGACCTGGGCACGCCAGGGACTGGTGCTCCCCTCGATGATGCCCTCCTTCAGGAGACGCTGCACCTCAGCTAATAAAAGCTCTGTCCCCGGCGCTGTACCGCCTGCTCTTGGTAGCGACGGGTTTACAGTCGTGGGTGAGGTTAGTGAACAAGGAGGGGGGCGGGACTTTGAGAGTGGAGAGGCCGCAGGTGGTATGCGGCGGGCGGTTTAAAAACTGCTGGTTGTAGACTGAGAGTGGGGGGGAGGGGTCCACAGTATGCCAAAGTGACGCTTTGGAGGAGGCATTGGAAATCCAGCCCTAGTAGGACGGCAGCGCAGAGCTGGGGCAGGACGAGAAGTTTAAAGTTTTTATACTCCGTGCCCCTAACCGACAGGGTCACCACACAGTATCCGCTGACGTCTGTTGAATGGGACTTCGACGCCATCGAGATCCGATGGCGCATTGGCCGGACAGTGAGGGAGTAGCAGCGCACCGTTTCTGGGTGAATAAAGCTCTCCGTGCTCCCGGTCGAACAGGCAGGTCGTGGCGTGGCTGTTTACCTCGATGTCCATCATGGACCTGGACAGATGATGCGGGAGAGCTTGGTCAAGCGTGACGGAGGCCAGTGTATGGCTGAGTGAGCTGCTGTCGTCGGCAGGTGAGGCGGTGGTCGGGTCTGGAGACAACATGGCGGCCGAGTGCGGCGAACAAAATGGCGGAGAAGATGGCCGCCCCCACAACTCACGAGGTACTGCTGGCGTCTGTGGCCTTGATCAAAGATGGCCGCCCCCACAACTCACATGAGGCACTGCTGGCGTCTGTGGCTTTCCCTCTGCAGGCGTTCGCGAAGTGGCCTTTTTTTCTGCAGCCGGAGCAGGTCGCGTTCCTTGCAGGGCAGTGCGCCCTTTGATGTCTCGCCTGGCCACAGAAATAGCAGCTGGCGGCCCGATCGCGGGGCTCCGCTGCCGCAGCAGGTCCCGGGGGTGGCGGTCCCGATCGATTCCGGGACACCGACGCCGTAGTAGGTCCCAGGGGCGGCGGTGCAAGGGGTATTGCGGCCGGAGTCGGGCCAGAGTCCCACGGTCGCACAGCACTGTACCCGGAGTACGCCTCGAGGTCCCGATGGGCCACTTCCAGGGAGCGAGCGAGGGCTGTAGCTGCTTTCAAGTCGAGGTCCTTTGATTCAAGCAGTCTTTGTCGTGAGTAGTCGGACCGAAGGCCTTTCACGAAGGCATCGCGGATATTTCCTTCAGCATGTTGTGCAGCCGATACAGCTTTAAAGTCACAGTCCCTGCCGAGTGTTTGTAGCGCCCGTAAAAATTCATCTACAGACTCTCCTGGCTGTTGCGAGCGGGATCTTAGGAGATGTCTGGCATACATTGAATTTACTGGGCTCCGGTACTGCTCTTTCAGCAGGTCAAGGGCCTCCTCGTATGTAGTAAGGTCCCGGATGAGTGCAAATACTTTAGGGCTCACCTGGGCGGTCAGAACTCTTAGTTTGTCGGCTTCCGATGGCACGCCGGAGGCTACCAGGTAGGATTCAAAGCAGCTCAGCCAGTGATCGAAGTCGAGGGCTGAATTCGCTGCCTGTGGATTTAGATCCAGGTACGGCGGTCGGAGGGCTCGCAGCCAAGTCGGCTGCTGGGGCTGGTCAGTCATTTCAAAATTTAGCCAATAAAATTGATATACCTATCAATTCATTCCATGAAAAGCGACGAGTTAAGATAGTAACTATAGGTTTTTATTGGCTAAATAACAGAGCCCACCCTCGTGGGTGATCGGTTCCAGCAAGGAAGAATACTAGCCAAGCAATCACCTTTATACCTGGGCAAGCAGGCGGAGCCATGGGCGGAGTCAGCTGAGGTATGCCTAGGTATAACAGCGTGCGAGGCAAGAGGTAACCTTGTGTAGTGATAACAACAGTGTAAACAATAACAGTGGTTTACCACAAAGAGCCTTGTGTCCAATGAGGGGAATAAAGGCCCACAGCCTCCCCTGGCCCCAAACAAGGGACTAGAGAAACTCGCTGTCCTGCGGATCAGACAATCAGCCGGCGCTAGTCCTGCCCCTCGGGCTCCCCGATTGGTTGGAGGACCCATCGCCGGCTCGCTCCTCCAGCCCCGCCCCGCTCACTCCCTATTGGTCGGAAGCTCCCGTCAATCAGGCCGCGGGCCCGGGTCACGTGTCCCCGAGGAGATCACATGCTCCGTCCAACTGATGCCGCTCAGTCCGGGGCCTCGCGGACTCTCGGGTTTTTCTATTTCTTTTTATTCTCTCCTGATCCCCCTGTCCCCCCCACCCCACGTGATTCTCCACCCAATCGGAGCGGAGAAAACTCACTTTGTGTCACCGATCGCGACTCTGGAACTGACACCAAGGCCTTTCCCCGGAATGCCCCGCGTCGACTCCGTCTGGCAGGATCCGAGTGCGCAGGCGCAGCTCTGAATGGGGGAGGGGGCTGGTCTCCTCTGGGCATGCGAGGTTGTTGCCCTTGGTGACCGGGAGGGGTCGCTGTGCCAGACTCGGTCCAAACCGCTGCTCCCTGTGCGCATGCGCGGACTATCGTCTGTCAATCAACCATCAGCCAGAAGAGGTCGCTGGTGAGACCAGTGAAGAAAGAAACACTTGCATTTCTATAGCGCCTTTCACCACCAACGGACGTCCCAAAGTGCTTTACAGCCAATGAAGTACTTTTGAAGTGTAGTCACTGTTGTAATGTAGGAAATGCAGCAGTCAAATAGCACACAGCAAGCTCCCACAAACAGCAAAGTGATAATGACCAAATAATCTATCTTTTTGTTAACTCTGTTTCTCTCTCTACGGATGTTGCCTGGCCTGCTGAGTGTTTCCAGCATTTCCTGTTGTTATTTCAGATTTCCAGCATCCGCAGTATTTTGCTATTATCCTTTTGTTACATTGATTGAGGGATATTTAGAATTTTATATGTTTCAATGAGATCCCCTCTCATTCTTCTAAACTCCAGCGAGTACAAGCCCAATCGACCCAATCTCTCCTCATACGTCATTCCTGCCATCCCAGGTATCAGTCTGGTGAATCTTCGCTGCACTCCCTCCACAGCAAGAACATCCTTCCTCAGATAAGGCAACCAAAACTGCACACAATGCTCAAGATGTGGTCTCACCAAGGCCCTGTACAACTGCAGCAAGACATCCTTGTTCCTGTACGCAAACCCTCTCACTACGAAGGCCAACATACCATTTGCCTTCTTAACCGCCGGCTGCACCTGCATGCTTACCTTCAGCGACTGGTGCACAAGGACACCCAGGTCTCGTTGCACTTCCCCTTCTCCCAATCTATTGCTGTTCAGTTAATAATCTGCCTTCCTGTTTTTGCCACCAAAGTGGATAACCTCACATTTATCCACATTACACTGCATCTGCCATGCTTCTGCCTAATCACCCAACCTGTCCAAATCATACTGGGCTTTCTCGGCATCCTCCGCACAGCACACACGCCCACCCAGCTTTGTGTCGTCTACAAACTTGGAGATATTACATCTAGTCCCCTCGTCTAGATCATTTATATATATTGTGAATAGCTGGGGTCCGAGGACCGATCCCTGGGGTACCCCACTAGTCACTGCCTGCCACTCGGAAAAAGACCCGTTTATTCCAACTCTGCTTCCTGTCTGCCAACCAGTTCTCTATCCAAGTCAGTACCTTGCCCCCAATCCCATGTGCCTTAACTTTACACGCTAATCTCTTATGCGGGGCCGTATCGAAAGCCTTCTGAAAGTCAAAATACACCACATCCACTGGTTCTCCCTTATCTATTTTACCAGTTACATCCTCAAAAAATTCCAGTAGATTAGTCAAGCACAACTTACCTTTTGTAAATCCATGTTGACTTTGTCCGATCCTGTCACTGTTTTCCAAGTGCTATTACATCTTTTATAAAATGGACTCTAGCATTTTCCCCACTACCGATGTCAGGCTTACCGGTGTATAATTCCCCGTTTTCTCTCTACCACCTTTTTTGAATAGTGGGGTAACATTAGCTACCCTCCAATCCATGGGAACTGTTCCAGAGTCTACAGAATTTTGGAAGATAGACTATTACTCGGGCCACTTCCTTAAGTACCCTAGGATGTAGATTATCAGGCCCTGGGGATTTATTGGACTTCAATCCCGTCAATTTCCCTAACACCATTTCCCTACAAATACTGATTTCTTTCAGTTCCTCCCTCTCATTAGACCCTATGTTCCCCGACATCTCTGGGAGGTTATTTGTGTCCTCCTTTGTGAAGACAGAACCAAAGTACAGGAAACTTCGCGATATCCGGCACCGACGGGACCGAGCTGCTGCCGATCTATCCAAACTTCCGGATAGACCAGCGCTAATGTTGTAGGATACGGAGGTTTTCATCTCCGTATCTGACAACAAGCACTGTTGCTGAGCAACAGCTTGTAAACATTCGGCCCATACCTTGGAAGCGTCTCTGAAGCTGTTGCTAAGCTACAGAGATATTTTCCAGAGCCTGCCTGGTAAAAGAATGCTAGAAGAAAAAAAACCTAACCAAAACGGCTGCTGATTTCTGCTGTTAGATCGAGGTTTACAGACATACAGGAAACTTTGGCTTATCCGGAGGTTGTATGTATTTAATTGGTCTGTGATTTATTTGTTCCCCATTATAAATTCCCCTGATTCTGACTGCAAGGGTCCTACGCTCGACTTCATTAAACTTTTTCTCTTCACATATCTATAGAAGCTTTTGCAGTTTTTATGTTCCCTGCAAGCTTACTCTCATACTCTATTTTCCACCTCTTAATTAATCCCTTTGCTGAATCCTAAACTACTCCCAATCCGCAGGTTTACTGCTTTTTCTGGCCAATTTATATGTCCTCTCCTTGAATCTTACGCTATCCCTAATTTCCCTTGTTAGCCACAGTTGAGTCAACTTTTTTGTTTCATTTTTATGCCAAACAGGGATGAATAAATTCTGCAGTTCATCCATGCGGTCTTGGAATGTTTGCAATTGCCTATCCACCATCAACCCTTTGAGTGACATTCCCCAATCAATCCTACCCAACTCGCGCCTCATACCATCGTAGTGTCCTTTATTTAAATTCAGGACCCTAGTCTCTGAGTCAACTACTTCACTCTCCATGTTAAAAGAATTCTATATTATCATCGCTCCGACCCAAGGGGCCTCGCACAACAAGATTGCCAATTAATCCTCTCATTACATAACACCCAGTCTAAGATGGCCTAATCTCTAGTTGGTCCAGGAAACCATCCCGTATATACTCCAGGAATTCCTCCTCCACAGTATTGTTACTAATTTGGTTAGCCCAATCTATATGTAGATTAAAGTCACCCATGATAACTGCTGTGCCCTTATTACACGCATCTCTAATTTACCGTTTAATGCCATCTCCAACCTCCGCATTACTGTTTGGGGTTCTGTATACCACTCCCACTAACGTTTTCTGCCCCATGGTATTTCTCAATTCTACCCATACAGATTCCACATCATCAGAGCCAATATCCTTCCTTACAATTGTGTTAATCCCTCTTTAACCAGCAATGCTACCCCACCTCCTTTTCGCCTTTCTTTCCTGAATATTCAATACCCCTGGATGTTGAGTTCCCAGCCTTGGTCACCCAGGAGGCATGTTTCCGTAATCCCAATCATATCATATATATCTGTTTACCTCTATTTGCGTAGCTAATTCATCCATTTTATTAGGAATGCTCCTTGCATTAAGACACAAAGCCTTCAGGCTTGTTTTTTTAATGCTCTTAGACCTTTTAGAATTATTATTTACTGTGGCCATATTTGATTTAAACCCTTGATTTCTCTGACTGCCACCTTTGTTTTTCTCCTTCCTGTCTTTTCCTTCTTTCCTTGTTTCCCTTTCCTGTCTCCCTGTTCAGGTTCCCAGCCCCCTGCCATTTTAGTTTAAACCCTCCCCCAGAGCACTAGCAAACACTCCCCCAGGACATCGGTCCCGGTCCTGCCCAGGTGCAAACTGTCAGTTTTGTACTGGTCCCACCTCCCCCAGAACCAGTCCCAATGTCCCAGGAATTTGAATCCCTCCCTCTTGCACCATTCTTCTAGCCACGTATTCATCGGAAATATCCTTCTATTGCTACTCTGACTAGCACATGGCACTGGTAGCAATCCTGAGATTACTACCTTGGAGGTCCTATTTTTAAATTTACCTCCTAACTCCCTATATTCATCTTTTAGGACCTAATCCCATTTTTTACCTATATCGTTGGTACCTATATGCACCACGACAACTGGCTGTTCACCCTCCCCTTGCAAAATGTTCTGGATACATCCTTGACCCTTGCACCAGGAGGCAACATACCATCCTGGAGTCACGTTTGTGGCCACAGAAACGCCTATCTGTTCCCCTTACAATAGAATCCCCTATTACTATAGCTCTCCCACTCTTTTTCCTTCCGTCCTGTGCAGCAGAATCACCCACGGTGCCAGGAAGTTGGCTGCTGCTGCCTTCCCGATAAGCCATCCTCCCCAACAGTATCCAAAGCAGCCTATCTGAGAGAGAGGGGGATGGTCACAGGGGACCCCTGCACTACCTGCCTGCACCTACTACTCTGCCTGGCGGTCACCCATTCTCTTCCTGCCTGTGCAGCCTTTACCTGCGGTGTGACCAACTGCCTAAATGTGCTATCCACGACGTCCTCAGCATCGCGAATGCTCCAGTATGTATCCACTCGCAGCTCCAGCGCCGCAATGCCGTCTCTCAGTAGCTGCAGCTGGATACACTTCCCGCACACATGGTCATCAGGGACACAGGAAGTGTCCCTGATTTCCCACATAGTGCAGGAAGAGCATACCACAGCACAGAGCTCTCCTGCCATGCCTTACCCTTTAATTCATTCAAATTAAATTAAAAGTGAGGCAGGTATGGTGACCCAGGAGGTGGGGGAGCCTCAGCCTTTGCAATTGTCCAACAGGTTTGAGGTTCTTGCGGCCTGTATGGATGAAAGCGGTGGCTGCAGGGTGGGTGAGCAAACTGACCGTGGCACCAAGGTACAGGAAGCGATTCAAGCGGGGGGAGTTAATAGGAATATAGTGGTAATAAGGGATAGCATAGTCAAGGCGATAGATACAGTTCTCTGCGGCCAAGAGCGAGAGTCCAGATGGCTGTGTTGCCTGCCCGGTGCCAGGGTTCAGGATATCTGCTCTGGGCTGGAGAGGAACTTGCAGTGGGAGGGGGAGGAGCCAATGGTCGTGGTCCATGTAGGTACCAACGACAGTTAGAACTAGGAAAGCGGTTCTGCTGAGAGACTGTGAGCAGCTAGGGGCTAAATTAAAAAGCAGAACCTCAAGGGTAATAATGTCTGCATTATTACCTGAGCCACGAGCAAATTGGCATAGGGTAAATCAAATTAGCGAGATGAATGCGTGGCTCAAAGACTGGTGTGGGAGAAATGGGTTTCGATTCCTGGGGCACTGGCACCACACTGGGGAAAGTGGGATCTGTATCGTTGGTACGGTCTTCACTTGAACCGTGCTGGGACCAGTGTTCTGGCGAGTCATATAACTAGGGCGGTAGAGAGGGTTTTAAACTAAATAGTGGGGGCAAGGGATCAAATTTGGGAAGACGTGGTAAATCAAAGAGTAGAGACAAGGCAATAGAGAAAGGTATTAATGTGGGAAATGATAAATAGACCGTGACAGGAAGGGATAGAGAGGACAAATCTAAGAGTAAATCAACAGTTAAGGCTAGAGGTTACAAAAATAAAAAGGACAAAACTAAAGGCTCTGCATCTGAATGCACATAGCATTCAAAACAAAACAGATGAACTGACAGTGCAAATAGGAATAAGTATGATCTGATAGCCATTACAGAAACATGGCTGCAGGATGACATAGATTGGGACCTGAATATTGAAGAGTACGTGACATTTAGGAAGGACAGAAAGCTAGGAAAAGGTGGAGGGGTGGCTCTGTTAATTAATGATGGTATTAGCACAATAGAGAGGGATGACCTAAGTTCAGGAAACCAGGATGTAGAAGCGATTTGGGTAGAGATGAGAAATGATAACGGCAAGAAGTCACTTGTGGGAGTGGTGTACAGGCCCCCTCACAGTAGGATGGAGTATAAAGGAAGAAATAATGGGAGCTTGTCAGAAATGTATGGCAATAATCATGGGGGATTTAATCTACATAGAGACCGGAAAAATCAGATGGGCAAAAGTAGCCTAAATGAGGAGTTCATAGAATGTTTTCAGGATAGTTTCTTACAACAGCACGTTCTGGAGCCAACCAGAGAGCAGGCTATACTAGACCTGGTATTGTGCAACGAGATAGGATTAATTAAAGACCTCATAGTGAAGGAGCCCCTAGGTAGCAGCGATCATATGATTGAACTTTACTTTCAGTTTGAGGGAGAGAAGAGTGGGTCCAAGACTAGTATTTTAAAATTAAATAAGGGCAATTACGAGGGCATGAAAGCAGAGCTAGTTAAAGTGAACTGGCAAATTAGGTTAAGGGCTAGGTCAATAGAGATGCAGTGGCAGACATTTAAGGGGATATTTCAGAATACACAGAATAGATACATTCCAACGAGAAAGATAAATTCCAAGGGGAGGACCCACCATCCATGGTTAACTAAAAAAATTAACGATAGTATCCAACTTAAAAAGCATATAATTGCGCAAAGATGGCGGGCAGGTCAGAAGATAGGACAGAATATAAAAAACAGCAAAGAGTGACTAAAAGATTAATAAGGAGAAAAATTAGAGTACCAGAGATGGCAGTTGAATTGTACAGGTATTTTGTATCGGTCTTCACCATAGAGGATACAAGTAACATCCCAGAAATAGCTGTAAATCAGGAAATGGAAGGGAGGGAGGAACCAGTGTGTATCTGAGTCAATGGGAGTCTCTCTGACCTTTCTCCCCAGTCCATCTCCAGGACCAGTGTGTATCTGAGTCAATGGGACTATCTGACCTTTTCCCCCAGTCGATCTCTGGAAGCTCTTTGAATCGGAAGAGTTCTCTCCGGTTGGTTCTCTCACAATCCTGTGTTGGTTCACCTGCTGTCGTTCCTCAGTCTACAATCCCTGTTTACTCTCAGCTGCGGACCTCTCTCAATCACTCAGTCTTTCACCGGGAGATCTAATTATGGCAGGACTGAAAATAACAACATGAATAGTGTGAAGTAATGTAATGTAGACATTTCTTCTGCTTAATAAAAATAAAAGTTTGGGTTCGAGTACTTCTGTCCGATGTTGTCCCTTTTCTCAGATCCCCGCCACGCCCGCCTGGGCTTCCAGCAAATCACCAAAGTTCTGGATAGAAATGTACAATTTCCCTGTGCTTTAGGCAAACCGAAGCTGGGGCCATCTTTCCCAGGTAACACACTGTCTGATCTCACTGGGCCCATTCTCCCCGGGTTACACACTCTGATCTCACTGGGCCCATCCTCCCCGGGTTACACACTGTCTGATCTCACTGGGCCCATCCTCCCCGGGTAACACACTGGCCTAGAAATTGGTTATAGCCCCGTTTGGGGCGCTAGTCCTGGCGATGCACAAAGTTTAGTGCCAGGTGCAATTTAGCGCCACCTACCGCGATATTGGGTTGTAGCGCCCCAAGGTGATTGTGGCGCCAAATCAGGCGTTACACGGGACTCTTAAGGCGCTAACCCAGCGGCGCAACCCAATTTTGCGGCGGTGGGGCGCAGTGAAGCTGCTGTCAATAATCACTTCCCCCAACACACACTGGCGCCGGCCAGCTCTTAAAGGGGCGGCTCATCAACCATGGGCACAGATGATAGCCCTTGTCCCCAAGAAGCCAGCCTCCTGGGTGAGTCGGGGCCTCGAAAAGTTCCGTTCCAGAAGTCCTGCGAAGGATGAAGGCGTCGTGGCTGCTGCCTGGGAACTGTGCAGTCACAGCGAGGATCAGCTGTCGCTGGTCACAGACCAGCTGCACAATCAAGGAGTGGAAACCCTTGCGGTTGCGGACATCCTCCGGATTGAATACAGGCGGCGGCAAAGCCATGTTCTTGCAGTCAATGGCACCCTGCACCATGGGGAAGTCCGCCATTGCAGCGAAGCCCTCTGCGCGCTCCCGCTGCTTGTCCGGGGTCATTGTGAAGGAGATGTACTGCCGCCTCCTTTAAAGCAGGGCATCAGTCAGTTGACGGCTGCAGCAATGCTCTGCAAACCGCAAGATGTTGGCTATGTCCCCAGATGCAGCCTGAAAACAGCCGCTCGCGTAGAATCTCAGGGCAACAGTCATCCTCACAGCCACCGACAGAGATGTCCTGCACCTTATCCGAGGCTGCAGATCCTGCCAAAACAGGTGGCACAGCTCAGTCACCACCTCCTTTCAAATCGCAGCCTTCTGACACACGGCTCCTCCGACATGTTCATGTAGGAAAACTGCTGTCGGAAAACCCTGCCAGTGTAAGGTCTGGTGTGGCGACGTCTTTTGCCCCTCCTCCGTCTGGCCATGCCCGCCCCCCTGTCCCTGCATCTCAGTGCCCTTTCAAATGACTCAGCAGCAGGATGTTCCCCTCCAATGCAGCCCCCATCAAAAGTGTGCTCAGGAAGTTTTCCCGTTGTAAAAGCTCACCAACGGCAAGGCGATGGTCAGAAGGCTGAAGTTCCTCTGCCTGCGCGGGCTCAGTGGTCAAAAGGCTTTCTGTGTGCAGCTCAGCAACTCTTTGTAACTGTCGAAGAAGTTGTGCTCCAGAACTGGCTCCTGCTTTTAAACCACACCAGTCCCCTTTAAATAATGCCCCCCCCAGGCCGAGAAGGACTTGGGAACGTTCCAGCAAGCTGTCACGATTAGCGCTAGGCGTTACAGAGGTGGGAGCCACCCAATTTCCGGTCTGTGGCGTTAAAAAGGCGTTGCACACTGAAATTATGTCATAATCAGCCTGCGCCCGTGAGCGGGCGCGAAGATTAAGCGCCGGCGCTAAGTGCATGCTCAATATGGGGCGAGGCGCTAATTTCCATGTGCCCGGCCGGAAATTGGCTAGTGCTCCAATTCTCGGCCTCTTTAGGCGCTAATTGGTAGCTCTAACAACCGAATTTCTCCCCCACTGTCTGATCTCACTGTACCCATCCTCTCCGGGATGCACACTGTCTGATCTCACTGGGCCCATCCTCCCCGGGTTACACACAGTCTGATCTCACTGTACCCATCCTCCCCGGGTTACACACTGTCTGATCTCACTGGGCCCATCCTCCCCGGGTTACACACTGTCTGATCACACTGGGCCCATCCTCCCCGGGTTACACACTGACTGATCTCACTGGGCCCATCCTCCCCGGGTTACACACTGTCTGATCTCACTGGGCCCATCCTCTCCGGGATGCACACTGTCTGATCTCACTGGGCCCATCCTCTCCGGGATGCACACTGTCTGATCTCACTGGGCCCATCCTCCCCGGGTTACACACTGTCTGATCTCACTGGACCCATCCTCCCCGGGTTACACACAGTCTGATCTCACTGTACCCATCCTCTCCGGGATGCACACTGTCTGATCTCACTGGGCCCATCCTCTCCGGGATGCACACTGTCTGATCTCACTGGGCCCATCCTCCCCGGGTTACACACTGTCTGATCTCACTGGACCCATCCTCCCCGGGTTACACACAGTCTGATCACACTGGGCCCATCCTCCCCGGGTTACACACTGACTGATCTCACTGGGCCCATCCTCCCCGGGTTACACACTGTCTGATCTCACTGGGCCCATCCTCCCCGGGTTACACACTGTCTGATCACACTGGGCCCATCCTCCCCGGGTTACACACTGACTGATCTCACTGGGCCCATCCTCCCCGGGTTACACACTGTCTGATCTCACTGGGCCCATCCTCCCCGGGTTACACACTGTCTGATCTCACTGGGCCATCCTGCCGTGTTACACACTGTCTGATCTCACTGGGCCCACCCTCCCTGGGTTACACACTGTCTGATCTCACTGGGCCCATCCTCCCCGGGTTACACACTGTCTGATCTCACTGGGCCCATCCTCCCCGGGTTACACACTGTCTGATCTCACTGGGCCCATCCTCCCCGGGTTACACACTGACTGATCTCACTGGGCCCATCCTCCCCGGGTTACACACTGACTGATCTCACTGGGCCCATCCTCCCCGGGTTACACACTGTCTGATCTCACTGGGCCCATCCTCCCCGGGTTACACACTGACTGATCTCACTGGGCCCATCCTCCCCGGGTTACACACTGTCTGATCTCACTGGGCCCATCCTCCCCGGGTTACACACTGTCTGATCTCACTGGGCCCATCCTCCCCGGGTTACACACTGACTGATCTCACTGGGCCCATCTTCCCCGGGTTACACACTGTCTGATCTCACTGGGCCCATCCTCCCCGGGTTACACACTGACTGATCTCACTGGGCCCATCCTCCCCGGGTTACACACTGTCTGATCTCACTGGGCCCATCCTCCCCGGGTTACACACTGTCTGATCTCACTGGGCCCATCCTCCCCGGGTTACACACTGTCTGATCTCACTGGGCCCATCCTCCCCGGGTTACACACTGTCTGATCTCACTGGGCCCATCCTCCCCGGGTTACACACAGTCTGATCTCACTGGGCCCGTCCTCCCCGGGTTACACACTGTCTGATCTCACTGGACCCATCCTCCCCGGGTTACACACTGTCTGATCTCACTGGGCCCATCCTCCCCGGGTTACACACTGTCTGATCACACTGGGCCCATCCTCCCTGGGTTACACACTGTCTGATCTCACTGGGCCCATCCTCCCCGGGTTACACACTGTCTGATCACACTGGGCCCATCCTCCCCGGGTTACACACTGACTGATCTCACTGGGCCCATCCTCCCCGGGTTACACACAGTCTGATCTCACTGGGCCCATCCTCCCCGGGTTACACACTGTCTGATCTCACTGGGCCCATCCTCCCCGGGTTACACACCGTCTGATCTCACTGGGCCCATCCTCCCCGGGTTACACACTGTCTGATCTCACTGGGCCCATCCTCCCCGGGTTACACACTGTCTGATCTCACTGGGCCCATCCTCCCCGGGTTACACACTGTCTGATCTCACTGGGCCCACCCTCCCCGGGTTACACACTGTCTGATCTCACTGGGCCCATCCTCTCCGGGTAATACACTGTCTGATCACACTGGGCCCATCTTCCCCAGGTTACACACTGTCTGATCTCACTAGGCCCATCCTCCCCGGGTAATACACTGTCTGATCACACTGGGCCCATCTTCCCCAGGTTACACACTGTCTGATCTCACTAGGCCCATCCTCTCCAGGATGCACACTGTCTGATCTCACTGGGCCCATCCTCCCCGGGTTACACACTGCCTGATCTCAGTGGGCCCATCCTCCCCGGGTTACACGCTGTCTGATCTCACTGGGCCCATCCTCCCCGGGTTACACACTGTCTGATCTCACTGGGCCCACCCTCCCCGGGTTACACACTGTCTGATCTCACTGGACCCATCCTCCCCGGGTTACACACTGTCTGATCTCACTGGGCCCATCCTCCCCGGGTTACACACGGTCTGATCTCACTGGGCCCATCCTCCCCGGGTTACACACTGTCTGATCTCACTGGGCCATCCTCCCCGGGTTACACACTGTCTGATCTCACTGGGCCCATCCTCCCCGGGTTACACACTGTCTGATCTCACTGGGCCCATCCTCCCCGGGTTACACACTGTCTGATCTCACTGGGCCCATCCTCCCCGGGTTACACACTGTCTGATCTCACTGGGCCCATCCTCCCCGGGTTACACACTGTCTGATCTCACTGGGCCCATCCTCCCCGGGTTACACACTGTCTGATCTCACTGGGCCCATCCTCCCCAGGTTACACACTGTCTGATCTCACTGGGCCCATCCTCCCCGGGTTACACACTGTCTGATCTCACTGGGCCCATCCTCCCCGGGTTACACACTGTCTGATCTCACTGGGCCCATCCTCCCCAGGTTACACACTGTCTGATCTCACTGGGCCCATCCCCCCCGGGTAACACACTGTCTGATCTCACTGGGCCCATCCTCCCCGGGTTACACACGGTCTGATCTCACTGGGCCCACCCCCCCCCGGGTAACACACTGTCTGATCTCACTGGGCCCATCCCCCCCGGGTTACACACTGTCTGATCTCACTGGGCCCATCCTCCCCGGGTTACACACTGTCTGATCTCACTGGGCCCATCCCCCCCGGGTTACACACTGTCTGATCTCACTGGGCCCATCCTCCCCGGGTTACACACTGTCTGATCTCACTGGGCCCATCCTCCCCGGGTTACACACTGTCTGATGTCACTGGGCCCATCCTCCCCGGGTTACACACGGTCTGATCTCACTGGGCCCATCCCCCCCGGGTTACACACTGTCTGATCTCACTGGGCCCATCCCCCCCGGGTAACACACTGTCTGATCTCACTGGGCCCATCCTCCCCGGGTTACACACGGTCTGATCTCACTGGGCCCATCCCCCCCGGGTTACACACGGTCTGATCTCACTGGGCCCATCCTCCCCGGGTTACACACTGTCTGATCTCACTGGGCCCATCCTCCCCGGGTTACACACTGTCTGATCTCACTGGGCCCATCCTCCCCGGGTTACACACTGTCTGATCTCACTGGGCCCATCCTCCCTGGGTTACACACTGTCTGATCACACTGGGCCCATCCTCCCCGGGTTACACACGGTCTGATCTCACTGGGCCCATCCTCCCCGGGTTACACACTGTCTGATCTCACTGGGCCCATCCTCCCCGGGTTACACACTGTCTGATCTCACTGGGCCCATCCTCCCCGGGTTACACACTGTCTGATCTCACTGGGCCCATCCTCCCTGGGTTACACACTGTCTGATCACACTGGGCCCATCCTCCCCGGGTTACACACTGTCTGATCACACTGGGCCCATCCTCCCCGGGTTACACGCTGTCTGATCTCACTGGGCCCATCCTCCCTGGGTTACACACTGTCTGATCTCACTGGGCCCATCCTCCCTGGGTTACACACTGTCTGATCACACTGGGCCCATCCTCCCCGGGTTACACACGGTCTGATCTCACTGGGCCCATCCTCCCCGGGTTACACACTGTCTGATCTCACTGGGCCCATCCTCCCCGGGTTACACACTGTCTGATCTCACTGGGCCCATCCTCCCCGGGTTACACACTGTCTGATCTCACTGGGCCCATCCTCCCTGGGTTACACACTGTCTGATCACACTGGGCCCATCCTCCCCGGGTTACACACTGTCTGATCACACTGGGCCCATCCTCCCCGGGTTACACGCTGTCTGATCTCACTGGGCCCATCCTCCCTGGGTTACACACTGTCTGATCTCACTGGGCCCATCCTCCCCGGGTTACACAATCATAGAAATTTACTGCACAGAAGGCCGCCATTCAGCCCATCTTGTCTGAGCTGGCTGACAAAGATCTATCCACTCTAATCCCACTTTCCAGCACTTGGTCCGTAGCCTGGTAGCTTACGGCACTTCAAGTGCATATCCAAGCAGTTTTTAAATGTGATGAGGTTCTCTGCCTCTACCACCCTTTCAGGCAGTGATTTCCAGACCTTCACCACCCTCTGGGTGTAAAAAACTCACCTCAAAACCCCTCTAATCCTTTGACCATCTGCTTTAAATCTATGCCCCCCTGATTATTGACCCTTCTGCTAAGGGAAATAGGTCTTTCCTATCCACTCTATCTAGGCCCCTAATAATTTGATACACTTCAAATCGAGTCTCCCCTTGGCCTTCTCTGTTCCAAAGAAAACCCCAGCCTATCCAATCTTTCCACATAGCAAAAAATCCCCAGCCCAGGCAAAATCCCCATAATCTCCTCTGCACCCTCTGTAATACAATCACAGCCTTCCTGTAATGTGTTGACCAGAACTGCACGCAGTATTCTAGCTGCGGCCTAGCTATACAGTTCACGCATTACCTCCCAGCTCTTATATTCTATGCCTCAGCTAGTAAAGACCTTTCTCCCCAGTCCATCCACTAGAGGGTGCAGAGCAGATGTAATTTTTTTCACCCAGAGGGTGGTGGGGGTCTGGAACTCACTGTCTGAAAGGATGGTAGAGGCAGAGACCCTCAGCACATTTAAAAAGTACTTGGGTGTACACTTGAAGAGCCGTAACCTACAGGGCTGTGGAGCAAGAGTCTGCAGGACGGGTTCATGGAATCCATTCGGGACAGTTTCCTGGAACAAAATGTCATGGAACCAACAATGTTAGAACTTGTATTGTGTAATAAGACAGGGTTAATTAGCAATCTCATAGTAAAGGATCCAGTGGGGCAGAGTGATCATAATATGTTAGAACTTCACATTAATTTTGAGAGTGACTTGCCTAAGTCCGAAACTAGTGTCTTAAACTTAAATAAAGCCAATTACATAGGTATGAGGGGCGAGTTGGTTGAGGTAGATTGGAAAAACATTAGGCTGAGTCAACATGGTTTTATGAAAGGGAAATCGTGTTTGACAAATTTATTAGAGTTCTTTGAGGATGTAACTAGCAGGTTATGTAAAGTGGAACCAGTGGATGTAGTATATTTGGATTTCCAAAAGGCATTCGATAAGGTGCCACATAAAAGGTTATTACACAAGATTAGGGCTCACGGGGTTGGGGGTAATATAGTAGCATGGATAGAGGATTGGTTAATGGGCAGAAAACAGAGTAGGGATAAACGGACCTTTTTCAGGTTGGCAGGCTGTAACTAGTGGGGTGCCGCAAGGATCAGTGTTTGGGCCTCAGCTATTTACAATCTACATTAATGACCTAGATGAAGGGACCGAGTGTAATGTATCCAAGTTTGCTGATGATACAAAGCTAGGTGAGACAGTAAGCGGTGAGGAGAACACAAAGATTGCAAAGGGATATAGATAGACTGTGAGTGGGCAGTAAGGTGGCAGATGGAGTGTAATGTGGGGAAATGTGAGGTTATTCACTTTGGTCGGAAGAATAGAAAAACAGAATATTTTTTAAATGGTGAGAAACTTTCAAATGTTGGTGTTCAGAGAGAGTTGGGTGTCCTCATGCAAGAAACACAGAAAGCTAGCGTGCAGGTACAGCAAGCAATAAGGAAGGCAAATGGCATGTTGGCCTTTATTGCAAGGGGGTTGGAGTATAAGAGTAAGGAAGTCTTGCTCCAATTGTACAGGGCCTTGGTGAGACCACACCTGCAGTACTGTGCACAGTTTTGGTCTCCTTATCCAAGGAAGGATATACTTGCCTTGGAGGCGGTGCAACGAAGGTTCACTAGATTGATTCCTGGGATGAGGGGGCTGTCCTATGAGGAGAGATTGTGTAGAATGGGCCGATACTCTCTGGAGTTTAGAAGAATGAGAGGTGATCTCATTGAAACATGTAAGATTCTGAAGGGGCTTGCCACGGTAGATGCAGAGAGGTTGTTTCCCCTGGCTGGAGTGTCTAGAACTAGGGGGCATAGTCTCAGGGCATAGTCTCACAACGTGGACCACTTGCCATACCTCGGGAGCCTACTGTCAACAAGGACAGACGTCGATGACGAAGTCCAACACAGCCTTCAGTGTGCCAGTGCAGCCTTCGGTCGCCTGAGGAAGAGTGTGTTTGAAGACCAGGACCTCAAACCCCACGCTAAGCTCATGGTCTACAGAGCAGCAGTGATACCCGCCCTGCTGTATGCCTCAGAGACATGGACCATGTACAGCATGCAGATCAAAGCACTGGAGAGGTACCACCAACGCGGCCTCTGAAAGATCCTGCAAATCCATTGGCAGGATAGGCACACCAACGTCGGTGTTCTCGCTGAGGCCAACATCCCCAGCATCGAAGCTTTGACCACGCTCGATCAGCTCTGATGGACGGGTCACATTGTCCGCATGCCCGATACGAGACTCCCAAAACAAGCGCTCTACTCGGAGCACTGGCACGGCAAGAGACACCCAGGTGGGCAGAGGAAACACTTCAAGGACACCCTCAAAGGCTGCTTGAAAAAAAAAGTGTAACATCCCCACCAACACCTGGGAATCCCTGGCCCAAGACCGCACAAAGTGGAGCAGAAGCATCCGGGAAGGCGACGAACACCGAGTCTCTTGGCCGGGAGCAATCAGAAGACAAGCGCAGGCAGCGCTCGTCGACCCAAGCACCACCCCCCCCCAAGCGCGCCACCCCCCACACGATCGCCCACCCCTAGCGCAACTCCCACCCGCCCCCTTCGCCCCAAGCACGCCCCCCCCGAACACCTAGAGTCTCTTGGCCGGGAGCAATCAGAAGACAAGCGCAGGCAGCACACGTCAACCCAAGCGCCCCCCACCCCCAACCCACTTCGCCCCTAGCGCCACCCCCCCGCCCCTTCCTTCCACCCACCCCACTTCGACCCAATGGTCCCAGAGATTGCCTGAGAGAGGCCGGCGCTGCTGTAAATGTCGGAGATTCTCTGATCCACACTCACCGCACCATCCGCCACTCCTCAGTCCCGCCGCCATTTTATCTCCTTCCTCAAACCGGAGCCTCATCCGGGGACTGCGAGCAGCACCGAGCATGCGCACTACGGCCACGCCGCCCACGCTTAAAGTCCGTCACGGAGTCCGTCTCTTCTATTGGCTGCGACTCGTAGATTGACAGCTGCGCTCACCAATCGCAGCCCGCAACGCCTCGGGGCCCCGCCCACTGTGTTAAAAGGCCGCCGCCAGCTCCGGGGTCACGTGGCTCCTGATCGGCCGTTCAACCGCCTCAGCGCGCGGGTGACGTCATAGCCCCGCCCACCCGCGAGCCCTTGTTGCCCAAGGTGCCGGCCGACTGCTGTCCCTTCTCCCCGGGCGGGCGGCGGCTGTCCTTCCCCCGGTGGGGCGGACTCCTCTCTAACTCTGTTCTCCAACTGCTCCTCCCCGCTCCGGGCTGCGGCTTTTATAGCAGCCTCCGGCCCCGCCAAGCCCAGCCCAGCCGCGCCTTCTGATTGGCTGAAAACCCGGCAAATCTCTGCCTCTGATTGGCGCGTTTTTCAATCCGCTCCAACCTCGGACACCAACGAAAAAGGCGGCTTATAGAATAAGAGCTCGTCTGTGAATCAGACTCGTTATTGTTAAAGTGATGGCCCTTTGTGGGACTGAATATTAACCAGTTATTAAAATCATTGCATCTGTGGGACTGAATAATAATCATTATTGTTTAAATCATTGCATCTGTGGGATTGAATAATAATCATTATTGTTAAAATTATTGCATCTGTGGGATTGAATAATAATCATTATTGTTTAAATTATTGCATCTGTGGGATTGAATAATAATCATTATTGTTAAAATCATTGCATCTGTGGGATTGAATAATAATCATTATTGTTAAAATCATTGCATCTGTGGGATTGAATAATAATCATTATTGTTTAAATCACTGCATCTGTGGGATTGAATAATAATCATTATTGTTAAATTATTGTATCTGGATTTGAATAATAATCGTTAAAATTATGGTATCTGGGACTGAATTATAATTAAAACTGGCATTTGTGAGACTAAATAATAATCATTACTGCTAAAGATTGTCATCTGTGGGACTGAATAATCATTTTAATTAAAATTATAGCGTCTGTGGGACTGAATAATCATTAAAATGGCATCTGTGAGACTGAATAATTCATTATTAAATTGTGAATTATGGCAAATTGATCCTTTAAAATTACTGGTTCCTGAATTGACAGATTTAATTTCATTTTAGCTTTTCAGCGACCCGCTTGTGAATGAGATGCCGGTGTTGACCTGCTTCAGCACCTTGTAGATGTAGAATGTTGTAACTCTGCTTCCTGGTCTTCCTGCACTTCTTGTCGCCTTTCGCCCGCTTCTTGGTGGCCGCTTTCTTCGGCCCCTTTTTCGGGGCGATGCCCCTGGACGCCGCTTCAGGCCTGGTGAATGGACGCGAGGGTTTGTGATGGAGAAAGTCTCCCGGACGCGCTATTTAATAGATAGTCGTATGCAAATGAGGAATCAGAAAGTGAAGGATTCCTATTGGTGAACCAGTGCATAAGTATCTATTGTGAGTTAGGAACAAGGGGTGCCAACTGGCCAATCAGAAACGCTCATGGCGTTGCAGCTGGTTTCAGGCACGTGGGGGAGAGTCTCCACATGGCTGCAGCTTGAAAAATATATTACAATAGGAAAATACTGCGGAATCTGAAATAACAACAGAAAATGCTGGAAATACTTGATGAAGGGTCCCAGACCTGAAACGTTAACTCTGTTTCTCTCTCCACGGATGCTGCCTGGCCAGCTGAGTATTTCCAGCGTTTTCGGTTGAAAAATGTATTTTTGGTACCATAAGTTGCCCTGTTAAATTGCAGACTGCTTGCCCGACATTGATCCAGCTGAATGTTGGGAAGACCGGTCCCCGCCACTAACTGCGTCCCCACGTCACCGACTCCCTCCCTCTCCCTGGGCAGCTGGCTGAGCCAGACTGTTCGAAACCGTGGTGTCATATTTGGACCCCCCCCCCCCCTCAGATGAGCTTCCGACCACATATCCACGCCAGCACTAAGACCGCCTATTTCCGCCGCCGGTACATCACCCGACCCCGCCTCTGCCTCAGCTCATCTGCTGCTGAAACCCTCATCCATGCCTTTGTTACCTCTAGACTTGACTATTCCAACACACTCCTGGCCGGCCTCCCACATTCCACCCTACGTAAACTTGAGGTCATCCAAAACTCTGCTGCCCATGTCCGCACGTGCACCAAGTCCCGTTCAACCATTACCCCTTGTGCTCGCTGACCTACAGAGGCTCCCGGTTAAGCAACGCCTTGATTTTAAAAATCTCATCCTTGTTTTCAAATTCCTCCATGGACTCGCACCCCCCCTCCTCCCCCACACACACACAAAGCTAGGTGGGCGTGTGTGCTGTGAGGAGGATGCCGAGAAACTCCAGGATGATTTGGACAGGTTGGGCGATTGGGCAGATGCATGGCAGATGCAGTATAATGTGGATAAATGCGAGGTTATCCACTTTGGTGGCAAAAACAGGAAGACAGATTATTATCTGAACGGCAATAGATTGGGAAAAGGGGAAGTGCAACGAGACCTGGATGTCCTTGTGCACCAGTCGTTGAAGGTAAGCATGCAGGTGCAGCAGACGGTTAAGAAGGCAAATGGTATGTTGGCCTTCATAGCGAGAGGATTCGAATACAGGAGCAACAATGTCATGCTGCAGTTGTACAGGGCCTTGGTGAAACCACACCTTGAGTATTGTGTGCAGTTTTGGTCGCCTTATCTGAGGAAGGATGTTCTTGCCATGGAGGGAGTGCAGCGAAGATTCACCAGACTGATACCTGGGATGGCAGGAATGACGTATGAGGAGAGATTGGGTCGATTGGGCTTATCCTCGCTGGAGTTTAGAAGAATGAGAGGGGATCTCATTGAACCTTATAAAATTCTAAGAGGACTAGACAGACTAGATGCAGGAAGGCTGTTCCCGATGGCGGGGAGTCCACAACCAGGGGTCACCGTCTACGGATAAGGGGTAAGCCATTTAGGACTGAGATGAGGAGGAATTTCTTCACCCAGAGAGTGGTGAACCTGTGGAATTCTCTACCACAGAAGGCAGTAGAGGCCAATTCATTAAATATATTCCAGAGAGAGTTAGATATATTTCTTAAGGCTAAAGGGATCAAGGGATATGGGGAGAAGGCAGGGACAGGGTACTGAGCTTGGATGATCTGCCATGATCTCATTGAATGGCGGAGCAGGCTCGAGGGGCCGAATGGCCTACTCCTGCTCCTATCTTCTATGTTTCTATGTTTTTTCTATGTTTCTACCTTTATTTAATGGAATTAAATCCGCTCTACCTCTCTCTCTCCGCCATTAAAACACTCATTAAAACCTCCGTCTTTCTGTCCTAATATCTCCCGATGTGGCTCGGTGTCAATGTTTGTCTGATTACTCTCCTGTGAAACGTCTTAGGACGTTTTACTACATTAAAGGCACTATATGAATGCAAGTTGTTGTTGGAATACCTAGACTAGGCAGATGGATCATGGAGACCTGGGATTATCGTTAGCAGCATGACTCGATATTTCATCCATAAACCACGCCTGAAATCAAATATAAAGAGGCACATTCTTTGACAAAGATACACATAAAACATACCATAGTCACGCTGAAGCAAAGATTCTGCTGCTTGAACAGGTCTGGGAGGGTGGAGGGTGGGGGCTGTCCTATTGCACTGCGCTAGAAAGGTATCCATTATAGTGGTAATAGTGGTATGCTGCACAGTGCATAATTATGCTCTCAGAAGACATGTCACCATGCAGTAGTTGGGACAGGAAGGACAGTCAGGATCGACAGAGGCTGAGCTCACGGCTGGCTGCTCCACCAGACTGGCAGCAAGGAAGACAAGCCCAGCAACTTCTAATGGACAACCATTTCAATTAGACATTCAATGGTCACTTCAGCACCAGCATTGCTGAACTCATGTTCCCAATGAAACTGATGCACCAAACCCATCCACACCATTATGCTCTACCCAACCCCGGCCATCAAACATATCAACCCCATTCATTTCCTGCTACAGAAATGTGCCCCAGTAAGAGTGAAAACGTGATTCCAATAAACAGTGCAGGATTCATTATGAATTAATGCCTCCTTATCCCACTGTTTCTGTGTCCAGCGTGTCTCCAACTACCTAATGTAAGCGACCTGATGGACGTGACTGAATGTTTACTTGGATACAGGTGACTCTTTACCTCCTTCTGCTGGGCCATAAGATTGCCCTGTTAATGCCACATCTAACACTGCAGCGGCTGCCTGAGATTGCACTCTCTGGCTCAGTAGGATGGCAAGGGTACAGCAGGACCCCGAGCAACAACTCCCTTCTCCAATATATCCAAGTTTGCTGATGATACAAAGCTGGGTGGGAATGTAAGTTGTGAGGAGGATGCAAAGAGGTGTCAAGGGGATATAGATAGGCTAAGTGAGTGGGCAAGAACATGGCAACTGGAATATAATGCAGAGAAATGTGAAGTTAAGAACATAAGAACATGAGAAATAGGAGCAGGAGTAGGCCAATTGGCCCCTCGAGCCTGCTCCGCCATTCAATAAGATCATGGCTGATCTGATCCTAACCGCCAATCCACTATGACAGGACGATCTCCTGAATCTAACAGCATTAGACACACGAAAACAGGAGCAGGATCAGGCTACACGGCCCCTGGGCCTGCTCCGCTACCCACAGGGCCATGACCTATCCGAACCTAGACTCATGTCCAAATTCCTGCCCGCTCCCCGTAACCCTTAATTCCCTTTTCTACTAGGAAACTGTCTATTTCTGTTTTAAATTTATGTAATGATGTAGCTTCGACAGCTTTTTGGGGCAGCATATTCCATGGACCTACCACCCTCTGAGTGAAGTAGTTCCTCCTCATCTCAGTTTTGAAAGAGCAGCCCCTTATTCTAAGACTATGCCCCCTAGTTCTAGTTTCACCCATCATCTGGAACATCCTCCCTGCATCCACCCGATCCAACCCCTTCTTAATCTTATATGTTTCAATAAGATCGCCTCTCATTCTTCTGAACTCCAATGAGTAGCGTCCCAATCTACTCAACCTCTCCTCATATGTCCATCCCCTCATCCCCGGGATTAATCGAGTGAACCTTCTTTGTACTGACTCGAGAGCAAGTATGTCCTTTCTTAAGTATGGACACCAAAACTGTATGCAGTGTTCCAGGTGCGGTCTCACCAATACCTTGTACAACTGAAGCAATACCTCCCTATTTTTATATTCTATCCCCCTAGCAATGAAAGCCAACATTCCATTGGCCTTCTTAATCACTTGCTGCACCTGCATACTAACCTTTTGAGTTTCGTGCACCAGGACCCCCAGATCCCTTTGTACTTCAGTACTTTCAAGTTTCTTGCCATTAAGATAATAACTTGCTCTACGATTTTTCCTGCCAAAGTGCATAACCTCACACTTTCCAGTATTGTATTCCATCTGCCAAATCTCTGCCCACTTACTTAGCCTGTCTATGTCCCCTTGCAGGTTTTTTATGTCCTCCTCACTCACTACTTTCCCTCCCATCTTAGTATCATCTGCAAACTTTGATGTGTTACACTTGGTCCCCTCCTCCAAATCGCTAATATAGATTGTAAAGAGTTGGGGACCCAGCACTGACCCCTGTGGAACACCACTGTTTACTGATTGCCAGTCTGAATATGAACCATTTATCCCAACTCTCTGCCTTCTGTTAGATAGCCAATCCTCTATCCATGCCAGAATGTTGCCCCCAATCCCGTGATTTTTTATCTTAAGCAATAATCTTTTGTGTGGCACCTTGTCAAATGCCTTTTGGAAGTCTAAATACACTACGTCCACTGGTTCACCTTTATCCACCCTATATGTTACTTCCTCAAAGAACTCCAGCAAATTTGTCAAACATGACTTCCCCTTCATAAAACCATGCTGACTTTGTCTTATTAAATTATGATTATCCAAATGTCCTGTTACTGCCTCCTTAATAATGGACTCCAAAATTTTACCTACCACAGATGTTAGGCTAACCGGTCTATAGGTTCCAGCCTTCTGTCTACTGCCCTTTTTAAATAAGGGTGTTACATTAGCAGTTTTCCAGTCTGCCAGGACCTTTGCTGAGTCCAGGGAGTTTTGGAAGATTATTACCAATGCATCCACAATCCCTACCGCCACTTCCCTCAAAACCCTGGGATGTAAGCCATCAGGTCCAGGTGATTTATCCGCCTTGAGTCCCATTATTTTACCAAGTACTACTTCCTTAGTGATTTTTATCGTATTTAGCTCCTCCCCCCCTATAGCCCCCTGCTTGTCAAGTGTTGGGATATTCTTGGTGTCCTCTACTGTAAAGACTGATACAAAATATTCATTCAGTGTTTTTGCCATCTCCATATTTCCCACCATTAATTTCCCGGTCTCATCCTCTAAGGGACCAACATTTACTTTAGCCACCCTTTTTCTTTTTATATAACTATAAAAACTCTTACTATCTGTCTTTATATTTTTTGCTAATTTACTTTCATAATGTATCTTCCCTTTCTTAATCAATCTTTTTGTTATTTTTTGCTGTCTTTTAAAGTTTTCCCAATCCTCTATCCTCCCACTAGATTTGGCTACCTTATATGCCCTTGTTTTTAGTCGATTACTATCCTTAATTTCTTTACTTAGCCACGGATGGCTGTCTTTTCTTTTACACCCTTTTTTTCTCAGTGGAATATACTTTTTTTGGAATTTGTAAAATAACTCCTTAAATGTACACCACTGATCATGTATCGTCTTATCCTTTAACCTATTTTCCCAATCCACTTTACTCAATTCCGCTCTCATACCTTCATAGTCTCCTTTATTCAAGCTTAGCACGCTTGTTTGAGATACAGCCTCCTCACCCTCTAACTGAATATGGAATTCAACCATGTTATGGTCACTCATTCCAAGGGGATCCTTTACTAGGACATTTTTAATTAATCCTGTCTCGTTACACAGGACCAGATCTAAGGTTGCTTGCCCCCTGGTTGGTTCAGTTACATACTGTTCAAGAAACCCATCCCTAATACACTCAATGAACTCATCCTCAAGGCAGCCCTGCCCAATTTGATTCGTCCAATTTATATGATAGTTAAAATCCCCCATAATTATAGATGTTCCCTTATTACAAGCCTCAACTATTTCCTGATTGATACTCCGTCCAACCGAGTTGCGACTGTTCAGAGGCCTGTATACTACACCCACTACTGTTTTTTTCCCCTTATTATTCCTTATCTCCACCCAAACTGTTTCATTATCCTGATCCTTTGACCCAATATCATTCCTCTGTATTACAGTGATTCCTTCCTTTATTAACATAGCCACCCCACCTCCCCTTCCTTCCTGCCTGTCCTTCCTGATTGTTAAATAACCTGGTATGTTTAATTCCCAGGCATTGTCACCCTGCAGCCATGTTTCTGTAATGGCCACAAGATCATACCCATATGTAGCTATTTGTGCCTTTAACTCATCTATTTTGTTACGAATGCTACGTGCATTCAGATAGAGAACTTTCAAATATGTTTTGTGACACTTAGTTCCTGCTATTGCCCTTTTTATTACTTTACCTTTTACTCCACACCTTCTACCCCTTCCTGACACGCTCTGGTTTTTAATTTCCCCACTGCTACCTAAGTCTATGGCCTTCTCTGTTGTCCACTTTAGTAGGAAAAATAGAAAAGCAGAGTATTTTTTAATTGGTGAGAGATTGGGAAATGCTGGTGTTCAGAGGGACCTGGGTGTCCTTGTACACGAATCACTCCAAGTTAACATGCAGGTACAATTAGAAAAGCAAATGGTATGTTGGCCTTTATTACAAGAGGATTTGAGTATAAGAGTAAAGACATCTTACTGCAATTATATAGGGCGTTGGTGAGACCACACCTGGAGTACAGTTTTGGTCTCCTTACCTAAGGAAGGATATACTTGCCATAAAGGGAGAGCAACAAAGGTTCAGCAGACTGGTTCCTGGGATGGGGAGATTGTCCTTTGAGGAGAGATTGAGTAGACTAGGCCTATATTCTCTAGAGTTTATTAGATTGAGAGGTGATCTCATTGAAACATACACAAGTCTGACAAGGCTTGACAGGGTAGATGCAGGGAGGATGTTTCCCCTGGCTGGGGAGTCTAGAACCAGGGGTAACAGTCTCAGAATAAGGGGTCGGCCATTTAGGACGGAGGTGAGAAATGTCTTCACTAGAGGGTTGTGAAACTTTGGAATTCTGTACCCCAGAGGGCTAAGGAGACTCAGTCATTGAGTATATTCAAGACAGAGAAATAGATTGTTTAATATTAAGGGCATCAGGGGATAGTTCAGGAAAGTGGAGATGAGGTGGCGGAGCAGGCTCGAAGGGCCAAATGGCCGACTCCTGTTCCTGTTTCTTATGTTCTTATCTGTGCCTACTCCTGCCACGCCCCTCATTGTCAAATCTCACAGTGAGGTTTACCAGAATTTTTACATTTCACAGACCTCTTTGTCGATTGAATGGGTGGCTATTAAAGGAGCCTTTTTTCTTTGGTTCAGATCCATAATTTTATTTTAATCTTTTCAACCACCGAATCCATAGAGTGTCCGCCCCTGGTGTTTCAGCGCGTACACCACGTCCAGGGCAGTGACCGTCCTGTGCTTCGCGTGTTCCGTGTAGGTGACCGAGTCTCTGATGATGTTCTCCAGGGAGACCTTCAGCACACCCCGGGTCTCTTCGTAGATGAGACCGGAGATGCGCTTGACGTTGCCTCGCCGAGCCAGGCGGTGGATGGCGGGCTTGGTGATGCCCTGGATGTTGTCACGAAGGACTTTGCTGTGCCGCTTGACTCTGCCTTTCCCCAACCCCTTGCCCCCTTTCCCTCTGCCGGTCATAACTGAAACTTAAGCTATTGCAAAAGAAACAACCCCAGTAATTGAATTGGGAATAAGAGTTTTGGCGCCGCACACTCCTTTTATACAATGCTGGCGGACCTGGTTGGAAACCCATAAATGGGCGGAGTCAGGATGAAAATGAGGACTCCCGGTTCCTTCTCAAGTAGCCGATATTGAACTGCACCCGTGGGGGAGATAAGCAAAATACTGCGAATGCTGTCAAACCTGAAATAAAACAGAAACTGCACGGAATATACGCAGCAGGTTGGGCAGCGCCTGTGGAGAGAGAGAGAGAGAAATAGAATCGATCTTCCTTGTGCCAGACCTTGTTTTGGACACAGTTTTGTCTCCTTCAGCGGTGCTTTATTAAAGTCCTTCCCAGTTTTTATCTCCCATTACATGTTTCGGTCCTTCCAGCAGACGACTTTTCCATTGTACCACTGTTCCCCCCCACCACCCCCCCCCTCCGCCTTTGTGGGGTGTTTCCAGTTCGCCCGGGTTTTCACAAGTTAACAGGGGTGGAGGGTGGGGGTGGGGAGATGCCTTCAGTTAGATGCAACCTGGATGAAGGCAGCCTAGACACCTCTTTCACAGAGTGTTGTAATCGCTGATAAGCACAAAGGTTTAATATAATAATGACTGGGAGATGGCTACTCTCCGAGTCCTCCTGACCCTCAGACTTGAGCACCTACCAGCAATCAGTGAAATCCCAATTGTGATCTGAGGTGAAACCTTTGCTTTAGAAAGTAGCTCCAGGGGTTTCGGAATGCAAGGGCCATTGTATGTGCGTTGTCCATCAGCAGCTTTACCAGCACAAAAATTAATCAGAAGAGCAAATGACAGAATAAACAGCCACTTGCCAATATACAGACAAGACTACTAGGAATCATTCCTAATAGAAATGTTACTCCAGCTCCCCATATTTCCAATTGCATGTGATTACTATGGTTTACAATACTAATCAATCTTTGCTAGATAGGAAGATCTATAAATGCAACATTAATATTTTCTGGTCTATTTCTCAGTAATTGTTTTCCATTGTTTCCCTAAACCTCTCCGTCTCTCGACCTCTCTTTCCTCCTTTAAGACACTCCTAAAAACCTACCTCTTTGACCAAGCTTTTGGTCATCCACCCTAATCTCTCCTTATGTGGCTCGGTGTCAAGTTTTGCTTGATAATCGCTCCTGTGAAGCGCCTTGGGACGTTTTACTACATTGTTGTTGTTTTGTGCGCCTCTTAAGTTAATATGCAGCATATTCCTTTCTCTCCTGTGAAATTGGAAGTGGCAGAGAACCAGGAGCCAATGTCGGCCGACAAGAGCAGGGGTGATTTGTGAGCGGGACCTGGTGCGGGATAGGATACAGGCAGCAGAGTCTTGGATCAGCTGAAGTTTGCTGAGGATGAAGGAAGGGAGGCTGCCCAGGAGAGCCTTGGAATAGCCGTGCCTGGGGGCGACAAAGGCATGGATGCGACTTTCAGCAGCAAATGGTCTGAGGCAGGGGCGGAGGCAGGCGATGCCACAGGGGTGGAAGTAGGTGATATTCATGATGGAGAGTAAGGGGAGAAACACAGGGGGTAGATTTTCATCTTAGCACTCAGGCGTAAAACGGGTGTTGCGGATCGGCTGCCCTTTAAAGAAACCACCCGATTTTCGTTCCGTTGAATTAATGTAGTGAAAATTGGATGACTTCTATAACAGGAAGTCTCGCCAGATTCAACCCCCAGACTGAGCCTTATGACATTTATGAACTAACAAAGCAGGTTCACTCCTAAGTTAGAAATTTCTTCCAAATCCATGGGAATCTTGAATTGTTTTTCTTATTGTTTTGAAAGCCTCTTGCATTAATATACAACATTTCTTTTCTTTTAAATTGGATGTGTTAGGGAGCCAGGAGCCAAAGTAGGTCAGCAAGGGCAGGGGTGATTTGTGAGACGGACCTGCTTTCAGCCGTGGCTCAGTGGGTAGCACCCTTGCCTCTTGAATCAGAAGGTTGTGGGTTCAGAGTCCCCACTCCAGAAACATCAGCACACAATCTAGGCTGACACTCCAGTGCAGTGCTGAGGGAGCGCTGCACTGTCGGAGGTGCAGTCTTTCGGATGAGACGTTAAACCGAGGCCCCGTCTGCTCTCTCAGGTGGATGTAAATAGATCCCAAGGGCCACGATTTCGAACAAGAGCAGGGGAGTTATCCCCGGTGTCCTGGCCAATATTTATCCCTCAATCAACATAACAAAAACAGATAATCTGGTCTTTATCACATTGCCCATTTGTGGGAGCTTGCTGTGCGCAAATTGGCTGCTGCATTTCCTACACTGCAACATTAACTACACTTCAAAAGTATTTCATTAGCTGCAAAGAGCTTTGGGACTTCCTGAGGTCATGAAAGGCGCTATACAAATGCAAGTCTTTCTTTACTTAATCACATGTTTTTTTAACTTGTCAGAAACAAGGCTTTTCGTTCGGCCTGTTATACCGAGCGCTCAAGCATTCCGTCCAGGGAGATCAAGACTGCCATGCATCTTCAGCCTGGGGAGAACTGGACAAACAGGCCAGGTTGCTTTCTTCAGTGCCCAGGGGTAGTGCTTGGCAGGGCAAAAGCTCCAGTGGCAGAAATTGGAACAAAAAGCATATCCTTCCATTGTACTGGTTTGTGACCAAATTTTAACCTGGTCTTACGTAGTCATGAAAATCTATAATGAATCTAAAAATGCAAAATTGGAGAATTTCCCCAGTCTCCTTTACGTTCTAAACTTTGGTGATTTTAGCAAAGATGGCTATAAAACGGAGGATAGAAGTTAATGGACGTTTCATGGACTGGCAGAAAATGGGAAGTGGTGTCCTACAGGGACCACCGTTGTTCACCTTATAGATATATATATATATAAATGATTTAGACTCAGAAATCGGAGATCTAGAGTCGAAATTTGTTGATTGGCATATAGGAACAGGAGGCGGCCATTCAGCCCCTCGAGCCTGTTCCACCATTCAATGAGATCATGGCTGATCTGTATCTCAACCCCCTCTACCAACCTTGTTCCCGTGGCCCTAAATAACTTTGCCGAACAAAAATCGATCAAGTTGATACCAAATTGGGGTGAGGTTGGGGGGGGCAGAGCTAATAATGTGGGGAGCTACACCAAAACACAGGAAGATATAAACAGGCTTGCAGAATGGGCAGATAAATTGCAAATGAAATTCACTATAGCTAAGTGTGAGGTGGTTCATACAGATGCAGTACATAAATTGCTAACCGAAGTAACACACCTTGATAAGGTCATAAAGAGTACAAATAAATTACTGAGGTTCATTGCTGGAGAAATTGAATAAAAAAGCAGAGATGCCAATTTATATTGAACCTTGGTTAGACCACCACTGGAGTACTGTGTACTGTTCTTGTATCCATATTACAAAAAGGATACTGAAGCATTGGAAAAACTGCAGGAAAGACTTACAAGAGTGTTTCCAGAATCGAGAGCATGGGAACTATCAGCAGGCTGGGGTTCTTTTCTCTGGAGAAGTGATGACTACAAGGAGACCCGATCAAGGTCTTTCAAATTAGGAAGGGGTTCTATGGGGTGGATGTGGAGAAATTGTTTCCACTTGTGGGTCCAGAACAAGTGGGCTTAAACATAAGAGAGCCACTAACAGATCAAATAAGGAATTCAGGAGGATTATTTTGACACAGAAAGAGGGGTGAGAATGTGGAACTGGCTGCCACATGGAATGGTTGAAGCAGAGAGCACCGGTGCATTTAAGGTGAGGCTTGATGCATACATGAGGGAGAAGGGACTAAAGAAGGAAAGACTTGCATTTGTGTAGCACCTTTCATGACCACCAGACATCTCAAAGTGCTTTACAGCCAATGAAGTACTTTTGGAGTGTCGTCACTGTTGTAATATGGCAGCCAATTTGCCTACAGCAAGCTGCCACAAACAGCAACGTGATAATGACCAGATAATCTGTTTTTGTTATGATGGCTGAGGGATAAGTATTGGCCAGGACACCGGAGAGAACTTCCCCTTCTCTGCTTCGAAATAGTGCCATGGGATCTTTTACATCCACCTAAGAGGGCAGGCGGGACCTCAGTTTTAACGTCTCATCTGAAAGACGGCACCTCCGACAATGCCGCACTCCCTCAGTACTGCACTGCAGTGTCAGCCTAGTTTTATGTGCTCAAGTCTCTGGAGTGGGACTTGAACCCACAACCTTCTGACTCAGAGGCGAGTGTGCTGCCCACTGAGCCACAGCTGACACTGTAGTACAGTGCAGAATAGAGGGCTAGGGTGGGAAGGGGCAATTCAAGTGGTAGGAGGTTTGTGTGCAGTATAAACATCGGCATCGAGCAGTTGGGCCAAGTGGTCTGTTTCTTTGCTGTAGATTCTATATTGACCATTGAACCAGATCTCAGTCTCCGCCTCTGGTCTTAGTATGGCCTCAGTTGTCCACCGATATAAAAGTCCTTTTGTATTAATAACAAAACAATTTGTTGCTGGAAAAAGAAACAAAGAAAGACTTGCATGACTACTACTTTGGTCTGGCGGGTAAAGCTTATGATGGGATGTCTAGTTTGGCCGTCCATCCGATGGCCTCCTGAGATGCTGAGCGGAGAAATGAGGTGCCTCCCACAACAGATCTTTAGTGGGCATGTGTGATGTGTTCCATGGTCTGGGACTCATGGCCACAGTCGCACATCGGGTCGTCCCTCATCTTCCACTTGTGGAGCGGCTGGCCGCAGCGTCCATGTCCTGTGCGGATTGGGTTGAGCGCTCTCCGCGGTCTTTGAGCGAGGTCAAAGCCAGGGGCCTCTGCTGTTGAGTCAGCGATGAGGTGTCGGTTCTTTATGTTGCATGCATCCCACGAATCTGTCCATCTGGATAGTGGGCCGATACCAGCTGCATCAAAAGTGGCTGCTGTTTCCCAGAATGGCCGGTGCAACTTTCAGCGCCTTCGTGGTGGGTTTATCCAGTCTTTGTGAATGGGAAGGTCAACGTTGCTCATGATTTCTTCCATCTCATGGAGCACGGTGGCATCGTGGTGAATGGCAGGCAGGGCAATGTGGGACTGCACCGGGAGCAAGTTCAGCTGGAGTGGACTTAAGCATCCCTGACACCGTCCTCAGCGCCTTTCACGACCTCAGGATGTCTCAAAGCGCTGTACAGCCAATGAAGTATTTTGAAGTGCAGTCGCTGTTGTAATGTAGGAAACACGATTTTCACATGACTGCATATAGTGATATTTCAAGCACCAGGCAGAATGGAGATGATTTGGAAATACCTGCATCAATCATGCCTGGAGACCACACAGCTGTAAATGACTGGGATTAATTTTAAGCATATCATTTCTATTATGGAACTATCCTCCACTCACGGCATTTCATTGGAGAAATAAACTCACTATTATCGGGAGACTTTGCTGTAGTTTCGGTCATGAGGTATGTTTCCTGTAGCTTGTTAAATAGACTTTGTTTGCTGTATGCTGAGTAATAGGCTGTTTAATTCTGTTGTGACGTGTTTTAAAATATGGTTCAATCTTTTTTTATTATTCATTCATGGGATGTGGGCATCACTGATAAGGCCGGCATTTATTGCCCATCCCTAATTGCCCTTGAGCTGCCTTCTTGAACTGTGACGTGATGATAATCCCATTGAATGTCAAGGGAAGGTGGCTAGACTCTCTCTTGTTGGAAATGGTCATTGCCTGAAACTTGTGAGTTGCGAATGTTACTAGCCACTTATCAGCCGAAGCCTGAATGCTGTCCAGGTCTTGCTGCATGCGGGCAAGGACTGCTTCATTGCCTGAGGAGTAATTGGTGTAAGACAAGCCCGAATTCAAAGTTTGAAGAGCGCAACCAAATTTGATGCACCCGCCCAGGGAGGGGGAGGGGGGTATTGAAAGTTTGAAGAATGCAGCCAAATTTGATGCACCTGCCCATTGAGGGGAGGTGGGTGTTGGGTTGTAGGTTTGAAGAATGCAGTCCCATTGCATGTCAAGGGGAGGTGGCTAGACTCTCTCTCTTGTTGGAGCTGGTCATTGCCTGGCACTTGTCAATTATCAGCCCAATCCTGAATGTTGTCCGGGTCTTGCTGCAGGCGGGCAGGGACTGCTTCGTTATCTGAGGAGTAATCGGTGTATTCTTTTGATTGGGTACTTAAATAAAATGTCTGTAAATTAATAAAACTTTAAATAAAACTTAACAAATTAAATTAAAATTTGATTGTCCGGGTTGATGATGCACTCCAGTCCCCGCGGCACCCACCGGTCGCGGAATGCCTCAAGAATGCCGGCGGACACCGCGTGCTCCATCTCCAGGGTGAGTAATCGGTGTACTCTTTTATTGGGTAGGTAACCAAATTTGACTGTAAATTAAACAATCTTCAAATGAAACTTAAACAAATTAAATTAAAATTTGGTTGTCCGGGTTGATGATGCACTCCAGTCCCCCCGATGCCCACCGGTCGCGGAAGTACTCAAGCGTGCCGGCGGACACCGCGTGCTCCATCTCCAGGGGGAGTAATCGGTGTACTCTTTTGTTTGGACCAGAATCAAATTTGACTGTAAATTAAACAAACTTCAAATGAAACTTAAACAAATTAAATTAAAATTGTGTTGTCCGGGTTGATGATGCACTCCAGTCCCCGCAGCGCCCACTGGTCGCGGAAATAATCAAGCGTGCTGGCGGACACCGCGTGCTCCATCTCCAGGGGGAGTCATCGGTGTACTCTTTTTGATTGGACCAAAAAACAAATTATCTGTAAATTAATCAAACTTTAAATAAACCATAACAAATCAAATTAAAATGTGGTTGTCCAAATTGATTATGCACTCCAGTCCCCGCGGCGCCCACCGGTCGCGGAATGCCTCAAGCGTGCCAGCAGACACTGCGTGCTCCATCTCCAGGGGGAGTAATCGGTGTAAGGCAAGCCTGAATTCAAAGTTTAGTTCGCATGGTTAATGTCATGGATGCACCTGCCTCGGGGAGTTGACGGTTTGAAGAATGCAACCAAATGGGATGCAGCCGCCTCGGGAGAGGGAGGGGTTGTAGGTTTGAAGAATGCAAACAAATCTTTTCACGCTCACACAGAAAGAGTCGCAGGCGGCGCTCGGCCACGCGCCGGGTCCCGGTGGAGGAGTTGCCTCTGGACCGTCCGCCTTGAGCTTACAAAAGGCGCGGCCGCCGCCGCCGCTCGGCAGCTGGACTCGGCGCGGTGAGGAGCGCGGAGCAGCCGGAGGAGGGGGGGAGGCGCTGAGCGGAGCAGCTGGACTCGGCGCGGTGAGGAGCGCGGAGCAGCCGGAGGAGGGGGGGAGGGGCTGAGCGGAGCAGCTGGACTCGGCGCGGTGAGGAGCGCGGAGCAGCCGGAGGAGGAGGGGAGGCGCTGAGCGAGCGAAAAAAAAAAATGGCTTCGGGCGACCAGACCAAAGGCCCGGCCCGAGGCCGCAAGGCCAGGAAGAGGAGGAGCCCAGCCCAAGGCGCGGCCGGCGGGCGGGCCCACGGTGTCGGGCCACATCCTGCAGGCGGTGGCGGCTTCCAGGGAGCGGAGCGGCCTGTCGCTGGCCGCCGTCAAGCAGGCGTTGTCGGCCGCCGGCTACGACATGCCGCGCATCAACTGGCGGGTGAAGCAGGCGGTGCGGAGCCTGGTGACCGAGGCCTCGCTGGTGCGGCCGGCCGGCCAAGAACAAGCCCAGGGGGCGGAGGAGGAAGGAGGCCGGGGGCGGTGATCCTGCTGCTGCTGCCGCCGAAGAAAGGCCGAGAAGAGGGCGGGCGGGGTCCGCCAGGGGGCGAGGCCTGCCGGGCGACCCGGGAGCCGTCGGGGGCGCCAGGTCCCCTCCAGGGGCAGGAAGCCCGGGAGCTGCCAAGACCAGAAGGCGGCAGCAGCCCCACGGGCGGCGGCCAAGACTGAAAACCCAAAACAGAAATACTACCCGTGTGAACCGAAACAACAGGCTCTTTTCAGAGCCACCACACCCTTCAGATGAAAGAGGTTGTTCCAGAAATATACAATAAATATCTTTATTTTTAAATCATTGCTGCGGCCGATAAACCCGAGAATCTTCGAATGATCCTGGCGGTTGTCCTCCAGCTCTCGGGAGCCTTTGCAACCAGCTGCAGCCGTCGTGAAGCATCTTGCAGACTAGAATGAGTTGAAAAAAAAATAGTCACAGAAATGATTGGTATTGATTGGATTAAGAGTTGGAATTGTGTTGGTGTTTCTGCTCCATACGATCATCCATGTCGCCCTACTTTACCTCATGTTTCCAGCGTATTCTGCAGTGAGTGTCTCACTTCCTGACTCCAAGCCTTTCCACCATCTACAAGGCACAAGTCAGGAGTGTGATGGAATACTCTCCAGTGTGGACCATCGACAAGATGCACTGCAGCAACTCGCCAAGGCTTCTTCGGCAGCACCTCCCAGACCCGCGACCTCTTCCACCTAGAAGGACAAGGGCGGCAGGCACATGGGAACACCACCACCTCCAAGTTCCCCTCCAAGTCACACACCATCCTGACTTAGAAATATATCGCCGATCCTGCATCGTCACTGGGTCAAAATCCTGGAACTCCCTCCCTAACAGCACTGTGGGAGTACCTTCACCACACGGACTGCAGCGGTTCAAGGGGGCAGCTCACCACCTCCTTCTCAAGGGCGATTAGGGATGGGCAATACAAGCTGGCCTTGCCAGCAATGCCTACATCCCGAGAATCTTTTTAAATACCAAATAAATTGCCTCAGGTTTAGCATTTGTGTACTATGCCATAAGGATTTCAGTAAATAGCTAATATTGCAGTGGCCTTTTTAAACAGAAGCGATTAAGCGCATATATTTTTTTCTTAGACAATGTCTTTTGTAGTTTCTGGGACCTGTCTAATTTGTATATTATGGGGAGTTCCAGAATTGTTGTGGCTCGAATGAATTTATTTCGCATAAGACATTTACTGTGGACGTGTCACATGAGAGTATGAGATTTTATATATATATATATATATATAGCTTCGGGGTTTTGCTCCAGCAAATTAAGGTTTCCCCATTCCTTGCGTGGCAGCGGCTTCTGGCAAAAAAAACTTGATAGGTGACTGTGATTTGTGCAGACTGAACATGTGGTGTGTCAAGGATCAGCCAATTGGAATAGACAATTTGGCATCCTTCATTAGGATAAAGCTGTGTATATAAAGGAGGGGTTGCGGGCTCCATTTCGATGTTGCTTTGTGTTTTTATTAACCAGTCGAGGTGGAGAAGGAATTGAAGGGCTTGCCATGCCGACTGCTGCTGCTGTTTCCACCAGTTCCACCACAGCCAGTGCCAAGGGCGCCGTCTCCAAGAAGGGCTCCAAGAAAACCGCCATGAAAATGACCAGGAGAGGGGACAGGAAGTACAGGAGGAGCAGGAGGGAGAGTTCCAGCATCTACATCTACAAGGTGCTGAAGCAGGTCCACCCCGACACCGGCATCTCCTCCAAGGCCATGAGTGTCATGAACTTGTTCCTCACCGACATCTTCGAGCGCATTGCCTGCGAGGCCTCCCGCCTGATCCATTACATCAAACACCAGACCATCTCCTCCCGGCCGGGAGATCCAGACCGCCGTCCGCCTCCTGCTGCACGGGGAACTGGCCAAGCACGCCATCTCGGAGGGGACCAAGGCGGTCACCAAATACACCAGCTCCAAGTAGAGACCCCCCCCAAAACAAAACCTGCAATTAAATCACCAAATGGCTCTTTTAAGAGCCACTTCACAAAGCCTTAAAACGGAACTATGAAACAAAACCGAGACCCCTGAACAAATACTTCTGTTAGGCTGTATGTTAATGCAATGAATTGCCCAATTAATCGTCCGGTTCATCCATCTACATGTGGTGCATTCTATTTATGAAAGCTGTTTTAATTCGCATTTCTTACTTTTGAGTATAAGTCCCTGAAGAGATTGGGGAATTCACGGGGAAGGGGGCAATCGGCGCTCAATAACTCCGAGAACAAGGATTTCGGTTGAAACCAAGGTTCTTCCCTGCCAGTTGAAGAATTTGCTCTTGATATTGAAACCCAGGAGTACAGCGAAGATCAATGTTGCCGGACCGCCAATATTGTGGAAAAAAGCGGGTAAAATGGGAGGTAGCTCAAGCATTAATGTTCAGTGACGCCACATTTCGGTTTAGGAAGACCTTTGTTTTGTACAGGGAAGGGGAGAACTTGGAGACAAGAAATCATTGAGACCGCGACTTGGAGTAGGAGATAAGACGGACACATTTTCCCAGATCAAGAAATCTGCATAACTCGCATTTACAAACGACATTTAAGGTCAAAACATGTCCCAAGACGCTTCACGGGGGAAAGAGATGAAGAGACGCTCAAGTCTTTACATAGTTGAGCTAAAGATACATGAAAAAAACATAAGATTCAGAAGAACTTAATAATAATAATAATCAACTTTATTGTCATTGTTAGTGCACAAGTGTGGTACAACGAAATGTAGGCTTGCGGCTCCCGAGAGTGTACATTTAGTTTAAGACATTTAACATTCAACATTCATTTGGCTTGTAATACATAAACATAAACATAATAAAGTGCATTGGCAGATGTGCAGGCTTTAGAGTTTATTTGTGGAGTTCAGTAGGATGACAGCCCTGGGAAAGAAGCTGTTCCTAAATCTGGTCGTTCGGGTGCGAATGCATCTGTAGCGTCTCCCAGATGGCAGGAGGGCGAGCAGACTGTGGCTGGGGTGGGTAGTGTCTTTGATGATGGTCAGTGACCTCTGTAAAGAGCGAGAGAGAATGTCTCTGGGGATATATCATCACTCTGAGGTGATACACGCTTTGGAAAGAAGGCGACTTTGTTTTATGTCTTGTTGGAGGACATTTTTCAGGAGATGAGACCTTTGGCTCTGCAGCGTCTGGTTCGCCTGGTTAAATAGCGCCGGCTGCTGGAAACTCTTCATCCCCCAACACACACTGAGATAGAGAGAGAGAGAGAGAGAACAGGTCCCAGCCCAAGCCATGGCCGACACTCTCCCTGCCAGGAACACCAGGAGGAAGACCAGGACTGCACCCCCGGCCAGGAGGCCCGGCGCTACCGTGTCCCAGCAGTTTCTGGAGGCGGTGGTGGACACCAAGGAGTGCCGGGGGCTCTCGGCTCTCAAGAAGGTCCTCTCGGGCCGCGGCTCTGACGTGGCCAGAAACAACTGGCGGGTCCACCAGGCGGCCCGGAGCCTGGTGACCAAAGGCTCACTGCTGCAGCCCACCGGCACCGGTGCCTCGGGCTCCTTCAGGCTCAGCAAGAGGTGGGGCAACCGGGAGGAGGAGGAGAAACCCAAGAGGGAGACCGCCGCCGCCACCAGGGAAAGGAGGAGGAGGATGAAGCAAGGTGCGGTCAGGAAAGCGGCGCCCAGGAGCAGAGGCTCGCCCAGGAAGACCAAGAAACAGGGCGTCGCCAGGAAGGGGGCGAGGAGGGCCACCGCCCGCAAACCCAAGGGCAGGAAGGCGGCCAGGGCCGGAGGGAAAGGCAAACGCCAGCGTGCCAAGCCGAGAAAGCTGGCCAAACAACCGGAGCAGGAAGCGGACCAAATCCCCGCTCAGGAGGAGACCTCCCTTTCGGAGAAAGAAAGCCAAGTTTGCTCAGAGCGAGAGGACAGCCCCTAAAGGGGAGACCAATCAGAGGATGAATACCTTCAATATCAAACAGCTCTTTTCAGAGCCACAGAAAACATTCACAAAGAGCCGGACCGGAGGGTTGGGTGGGTGAAAAAAGGAACATTGCAATTGGCCCGATGGTATATGACCAAAATCATCCTTATTGAAAAATAGAAAACCAATTATATCCCCATTACAATACTGGAAATTATTAAAAATTCGATTGAGTTTTAATTCCTGAAGTATACCTTCCAGGAATAATATAATATATGAACCAATATTGGTTTTTAACTCCTATTTTAAAGGTGGTTAAATTGAGAGCAGCAGAGCTGTGATAGATTGTAGGGCGGGAGAATCGGAAGACCAGGAGTCCTCAGCCTGGGCGCCACTTTCAACAGTCCTCAGCCAGCTCCGCAACCGCAGCTTTTGCCTCAAATTGTTCATTTTGTTATATTTCTCGCTTCAGCAATGAGACTATCTGAAAATTATAAATGGTTGAAATCCAATCCTGTCGTGCAGCTGATGATTGTTGCTGCAAGTATTTATTGCAATGGGCATATCGTGAAACTACAAACGTCTTTATGAACTCCTGCGGTTGCGGTGATGCCTTGTAGATAGCATTTAAATTCTGTTAGTTAGTGACACGATTTCGGTAGGTAAGTCGTCTTCGCCACTTGAATGTGTAAGAATCAACGTTGAAACAACAATAATGAGCTATTTTCGCTTCCATTGTGTGCTTCCGATACACTTTTAATAGCCGAGCTGAGATTGTCTTTGTCAAGACCACCAATTTACATTTTTATAACGTAAAACAATGGATGGTATCGCAGAATACAACCTCCAAAATGCTGGGGAAATTCCTACAAAACGTGGTACTAAAATTCAGGCACCGTAAACCAGGTGGCCCTACTTATAAACACATGGAATTTTAGAATGTGGTCTCCAACGTACTGGTGAAATGTTTGGGACTTCCCAACATCCCAGGTAATAGGATTTGGTCACCAAGAACCAGTGTGTGATTGTGCGGACCCAGATCGATGAGTAGCCCCACAACCTATCAGCAACATTCAACACAATGCTTGAGAATGGAAGTTGCAGGTGATCCTTTCAAATGTTTATTTTCAAAAGTACAGCTCCGTGACCATGGCCGAAATTAATAGAACCTATGGGGTAAAGGCCACAAAACAGCATCGACATCTAAATGACATGACCTGCTGCATCAACACATTGAAATGAAAACGCTGCTTATTGCCTGCTGGATCTTCTTGGGCACGGCGGCCGCAGATCTAATGTGCATGATCTCGGCCCAAACTTGCGGTAGGCAGCCCTCTGATTATCGCTATTGATAGGACGTGGCCTTCTCAAACATCCGCTCTCCTGTGAATTCAAAAACCCTCGGGCGTTTACAAGTTCTCCCTCGCCACTACTTCAATTTAGATAGTGCCTTTCAAATCCTCTGGACATCTCAAAACACCTGACAACCTAAGATTACTCTTCAATGAAGGAACAGCCAGACAATCTGTTTTAGGTGGTGTTGGCTGAGTTGTGAAATGTTGGTGACATAGGAACAGGAGTTGGCCATTCAGCCCTTCCAGTCTGCTCTGCCATTCAATTAGATCATGGCTGATCTGTACCTCAACTCCATGTACCCACCTTAGCTCCGTATCCCTTCATATCCTTACAAAGGTGGTTGGGACACGGAGACACCTTTTTCTTCTTCAATTACTGCTACGGGACTTATATCCACCCGAACTGAAGATTTCACCTGAATGACTGTGTAAGGGTAAACCGGGAGAGCTTCTTCTCCCCTCTGGTATAAAGGGTCGACGTCCGCCTTATTCCCTATCAATCACTCAGAGTCCTGCGAGGCCTCCCGCCTGATCCATTACACCAAACGCCATGCCTGGAGGAGTCAGTGTTCCACGTATATATGGAGTGTGAGAGGTTGCAGCCCCCCTTTCATTACCTGAAGGGGCTGCTCCTCGATTTTTGGTTGCACTTCAGTCCCACGCTCTTGATCTACGGTCACCCGGTGCGGAGGGGAGCGGGCAGGTTGGAGGACCTCCTTGTAGGCCTGCTCCTGGGCCCGGCTAAAAAAGCCATCAATTGGTCCAGGCAGCGGGCGGTCGAAGGGGTCGTCCAGCCAGATTGCCTGCCTCTCTTCCGCGGCCATGCTCGCGCCCGGGTGGCCCTGGAGATGGAGCATGCGGTGCCCGCCGGCAGGCTTGAGTACTTCCACGACCGGTGGGCGCCGCGGGGACTGGAGTGCATCATCAACCCGGACCACCAAATTTTAATTTGATTTGTTTAAGTTTTATTTGAACTTTTGTTAATTTACAGTCAATTTGTTTAAGCACCAACCAAAAGAGTGCACCAAACGCCAGACCATCTCCTCCCGGCCGGGAGATCCAGACCGCCGTCCGCCTCCTGCTGCCCGGGGAACTGGCCAAGCACGCCGGACCATCTCCTCCCGGCCGGGAGATCCAGACTGCCGTCCGCCTCCTGCTGCCCGGGGAACTGGCCAAGCACGCCGGACCATCTCCTCCTGGCCGGGAGATCCAGACCGCCGTCCGCCTCCTGCTGCCCGGGGAACTGGCCAAGCACGCCGGACCATCTCCTCCCGGCCGGGAGATCCAGACCGCCGTCCGCCTCCTGCTGCCCAGGGAACTGGCCAAGCATGCCGTCTCCGAGGGGACGAAAACTGTCACCAAATACACCAGCTGTAAATAAAGCCTCTCGTTCCTCCCACCTTAAAAACTCAACCCAAAGGCTCTTTTCAGAGCCACTCACCAGATCCAGAAGGGACTATTTATTTTCATTTGACGAATGACATTTGAAATATGGACAGCATAAAGAACGAAACTCTTTAAAAAAATGTTTTATCATCCTTTCTTTATTTAACCCTCACTTTCATTTTTTTGTCGTATGTTCAGATTTTGCTGGTGTGTTTTTGTAATACAGTATATCGTTAATAGAAAATAGATTGAAATTTAACAAATATATAACAAAATGATGCATTGTCACTGCCCTGTTTTGTACAAAGCACTCATTTATAAGCAGGTCGCTGAAAAGCTAAAATGAAATTAAATTTGTCAATTCAGGAACCAGTAATTTTAAAGGATCAATTTGCCATAATTCAAATTTAATAATGAATTATTCAATCTCACAGATGCCATTTTAATGATTATTCAGTCCCACAGACGCTATAATTTTAATTAAAATGATTATTTAGTCCCACAGATGACAATCTTTAGCAGTAATGATTATTATTTAGTCTCACAAATGCCATAGTTTTAATTATTATTCAGTCCCAGATACCATAATTTTAACAATTATTATTCAATCCCACAGATGCAATAATTTAAACAATAATGATTATTATTCAATCCACAGATGCAATAATTTAAACAATAATGATTATTATTCAGTCCCACAGATGCAATAATTTAAACAATAATGATTATTATTCAATCCCACAGATGCAATAATTTAAACAATAATGATTATTATTCAATCCACAGATGCAATAATTTAAACAATAATGACTATTATTCAGTCCCACAGATGCAATAATTTTAACAATAATGATTATTATTCAGTCCCACAGATGCAATGATTTTAATAACTGGTTAATATTCAGTCCCACAGAGGGCCATCACTTTAACAATAACGAGTCTGATTCACAGACGAGCTCTTATTCTATAAGCCGCCTTTTTCGTTGTTGTCCGAGGTTGGAGCGGATTGAAAAACGCGCCAATCAGAGGCGGAGATTTGCCGGGTTTTCAGCCAATCAGAAGGCGCGGCTGGGCTGGGCTGGGCGGGGCCGGCGGCTGCTATAAAAGCCGCAGCCCGGAGCGGAGAGTAGCAGTTGGAGAACAGAGTTAGAGAGGAGTCCGCCCCCAGGGGGAAGGACAGCCGCCGCCCGCCCGCCCGGGGAGAAGGGACAGCAGTCGGCCGGCACCTTGGGCAACTAGGGCTCGCCGGTGGGCGGGGCTATGACCTCACTCGCGCGCTGAGGCGGTTGAACGGCCGATCGGGAGCCACGTGACCCCGGAGCTGGCGGCGGCCATTTAACACAGTGGGCGGGGCAAGGAGGCGTTGCGGGCTGCGATTGGTGAGCGCAGCTGTCAATCTAGGAGTCGCAGCCAATAGAGGAGACGGACTCAGTGAGGGACTTTAAGCGCGCTGTGTGTCCGCAGTGCGCATGCTCGGTGCTGCTCGCAGTCCCCGGATGAGGCTCCGGTTTGAGGAAGGAGATAAAATGGCGGCGGGACTGAGGAGCGGCGGATGGTGCGGTGAGTGTGGATCAGAGAATCTCCGAAACTTACAGTAGCGCCGGCTTCTCTCAGGCAATCTCTGGGAACATTGGGTCGAAGCGGGCGAGGGGGGGGGGGGCGGTGGTTCTTGGGTTGATGTGCGCTGCCTGCGCTTGTCTTCCGATTGCTCCCGGCCAAGAGACTCGAGGTGTTCGGCACCTTCCCGGATTCTTCTCCTCCACTTTGTGCGGTTTTGGGCCAGGGATTCCCAGGTGTTGGTGGGGATGTTGCACTTTTTCAAGGAGGCTTTGAGGGTGTCCTTGAAGTGTTTCCTCTGCCCACCTGGGGCTCTCTTGCCGTGTCGGAGCTCCGAGTAGAGCGCTTGTTTTGGGAGTCTCGTATCGGGCATGCGGACAATGTGACCCGTCCATCAGAGCTGATCGAGCGTGGTCAAAGCTTCGATGCTGGGGATGTTGGCCTCAGCGAGAACACCGATGTTGGTTCGCCTATCCTGCCAATGGATTTGCAGGATCTTGCGGAGGCAGCGTTGGTGGTACCTCTCCAGTGCTTTGAGGTGCCTGCTGTACATGGTCCATGTCTCTGAGGCATACAGCAGGGCGGGTATCACTGCTGCTCTGTAGACCATGAGCTTAGTGCGGGGTTTGAGGTCCTGGTCTTCAAACACTCTCTTCCTCAGGCGACCGAAGGCTGCACTGGCACACTAAAGGCGGTGTTGGACTTCGTCATCGACGTCTGTCCTTGTTGACAGTAGGCTCCCGAGGTATGGAAAGTGGTCCACGTTGTGAGACTATGCCCCCTAGTTCTAGACACACCAGCCAGGGGAAACAACCTCTCAGCATCTACCCTGTCAATCCACTTCAGAATCTTGCATGTTTCAATGAGATCACCTCTCATTCTTCTAAACTCCAGAGTGTATAGGCCTATTCTACACAATCTCTCCTCATAGGACAGCCCTCTCATCCCAGGAATCAATCTAGTGAACCTTTGTTGCACCGCCTCCAAGGCAAGTATATCCTTCCTTGGATAAGGAGACCAAAACTGTGCCCAGTACTCCAGGTGTGGTCTCACCAAGGCCCTGTACAATTGGAGCAAGACTTCCTTACTCTTATACTCCAACCCCCTTGCAATAAAGGCCAACATGCCACTTGCCTTCCTTATTGCTTGCTGTACCTGCACTCTAGCTTTCTGTGTTTCTTGCACGAGGACACCCAAATCTTTCTGAACACCAACATTTGAAAGTTTCTCACCATTTAAAAAATATTCTGTTTTTCTATTCTTCCTACCAAAGTGAATAACCTCACATTTCCCCACATTACACTCCATCTGCCACCTTACTGCCCACTCACTTAGTCTATCTATATCCCTTTGCAATCTTTGTGTTCTCCTCACCGCTTACCGTCCCACCTAGCTTTGTATCATCAGCAAACTTGGATACATTACACTCGGTCCCTTCATCCAGGTCATTAATATAGATTGTAAATAGCTGAGGCCCCAACACTGATCCTTGCGGCACCCCACTAGTTACAGCCTGCCAACCTGAAAAAGATCCGTTTATCCCTACTCTCTGTTTTCTGTCTGTTAACCAATCCTTGATCTATGCTACTATATTACCCCCAACCCCATGAGCCCTAATCTTGTGTAATAACCTTTTATGTGACACCTTATCGAATGCCTTTGGAAATCCAAATATACTACATCCACTGGTTCCCCTTTATCTACCCTGCTAGTAACATCATCAAAAAACTAAAATTTGTCAAGCATGATTTCCCTTTCATAAAACCATGTTGACTCTGCCTAATCATGTTATGATTTTTCTAAGTGCCCTGATACCACTTCCTTAACACTGGATTCCAGTGTTTTCCGAATGACTGATGTTGGGCTAACTGGCCTGTCGTTCCCCTGTTTTCTCTCTTCCCTCCTTTCTGGAATAGCGGTGTTACATTTGCGACCTTCCAATCTGCTGGGACCATTCCAGAATCTAGGGAATTTTGGAAGATCAAAGCCGATGTATCCACTATCTCTTCAGCCACCTCTTTTACAACCCTAGTATGTAGGCCGTCGGGTCCAGGGGATTTGTCAGTTTTCAGTCCTGTTAGATTCTCTAGTACTTTTTCTCTACTTACAGGAAACTTTGTGCTATCCGGCACCCACGGGACCGAGCTACTGCCATTGCCTCAAAACTGCCGTACTCTCCAGAGTTAATGTTGAGAGATACGGAGATTCTTATCTGTATTTGACAACAAACACTGTTGCTTAGCAACAGCTTCTAAACACTCGGGTGTGGCCTGCAAGCTCTGTATATGAAGCTGTTGCTATAGCTACAGACCTTGCACAGCTTGACTGTTCAAACAAAGCAAAAAAAGCAAACAAAAAGAATAAAAAACGGTGGCTGATTTTTGCCGGTGGCTCCAGATTGCTGGATAGCTCACCTCCGGATAGCACATAGTTTCCTGTATATGAATTACGTTCAGTTCCTCACCCTCATCAGACCCTTGGTTCCCCACCATTTTTGGTATGCTTTTTGTGTCTTCTACTGTGAAGACAGATACAAAATACTTGTTTAACGTTTCTGCCATTTCCTTATTCCCCATAATAATTTCTCCTGTCTCAGCCTCGAAGGGACCAATGTTTACTTTTGCTACTCCCTTCCTACTTACTTGTAGGAAATCTTACAATCTGCTTTTAGATTTCTTGCTCGTTTTCTGTCATTGCATTTTTTCCCTTTTATCAATTTTTGGTCAATCTTTGCTGGTTTCTGAAACTCTCAATCCTCAGGCTTCCTATTATTCTTTGCAACATTATAAGCTTCCTTCAATCTAATGCTATCCTTACCTTCTTTAGTTAGCCATGGTTGGATCACTTCCCGTGGAGTTTTTGTTTCTCAATGGAATGTATTTTAGTTGAGAATTATGAAATATTTCTTTAAATGCTAGCCACTGCTTATCTACCGCCATACCTTTTAATCTATTTTTCCAATCTACCTCAGCCAACTCGCCCCTCATACCTAATGTAATTGGCTTTATTTAAGTTTAAGACACTAGTTTCGGACTTAGGCAAGTCACTCTCAAAATTAATGTGAAGTTCTAACATATTATGATCACTCTGCCCCAGTGGATCGTTTACTATGAGATTGCTAATTAACCCTGTCTTATTACACAATACAAGTTCTAACATTGTTGGTTCCATGACATTTTGTTCCAGGAAACTGTCCCGAATGGATTCCATGAACCCGTCCTGCAGACTCTTGCTCCACAGCCCTGTAGGTTACGGCTCTTCAAGTGTACACCCAAGTACTTTTTAAATGTGCTGAGGGTCTCTGCCTCTACCATCCTTTTAGACAGTGAGTTCCAGACCCCCACCACCCTCTGGGTGAAAAAAATTACATCTGCTCTGCACCCTCTAGTGGATGGACTGGGGAGAAAGGTCTTTACTAGCCGAGGCATAGAATATAAGAGCTGGGAGGTAATGCGTGAACTGTATAGCTAGGCCGCAGCTAGAATACTGCGTGCAGTTCTGGTCAACACATTACAGGAAGGATGTGATTGCATTACAGGGTGCAGAGGAGATTTACGGGGATTTTGCCAGGGCTGGGGAATTTTTGCTATGTGGGGATGTTTTCTTTGGAACAGAGAAGGCCAAGGGGAGACTTGATTTGAGGTGTATCAAATTATTAGGGGGCTAGATATAGTGGATAGGAAAGACTATTTCCCTTAGCAGAAGGGTCAATAATCAGGGGGGCATAGATTTAAAGCAGATGGTCAAAGGGTTAGAGGGGTTTTGAGGTGACTTTTTTTACACCCAGAGGGTGGTGGAGGTCTGGAACTCACTGCCTGAAAGGGTGGTAGAGGCAGAGAACCTCATCACGTTTAAAAACTGCTTGGATATGCACTTGAAGTGCCGTAAGCTACCAGGCTACGGACCAACTGCTGGAAAGTGGGATTAGAGTGGATAGATCTTTGTCAGCCGGCTTGGACAAGATGGGCCGAATGGCGGCCTTCTGTGTAGTAAATTTCTATGATTGTGTAACCCGGGGAGGATGGGCCCAGTGAGATCAGACTGTTACCCGGGGAGGATGGGCCCAGTGTGATCAGACAGTGTGTAACCCGGGGAGGATGGGCCCAGTGTGATCAGACAGTGTGTTACCTGGGAAAGATGGCCCCAGCTTCGGTTTGCCTAAAGCACAGGGAAATTGTACATTTCTATCCAGAACTTTGGTGATTTGCTGGAAGCCCAGGCAGGCGTGGCGGGGATCTGAGACAAGGGACAACATCAGACAGAAGCACTCGGACCCAAACTTTTATTTTTATTAAGCTGAAGAAAAGTCTACATTACGTTACTTCACACTATTCATGTTGTTATTTTCAGTCCTGCCATAATTAGATCTCCCGGTGAAAGACTGAGTGATTGAGAAAGGCCCACAGCTGAGAGTAAACAGGGATTGCAGACTGAGGAATGACAGCGGGTGAACCAACACAGGATTGTGAGAGCACCAACTGGAGAGAACTCTTCCGATTCAAAGAGCTTCCAGAGATCGACTGGGGGAGAAAGGTCAGAGTCCCTTTGACTCAGATACACACTGGTCCTGGAGATGGACTGGGGAGAAAGGTCAGAGAGAATCCCATTGACTCAGATACACACTGGTTCCTCCCTCCCTTCCATTTACTGATTTACAGCTATTTCTGGGATGTTACTTGTATCCTCTATGGTGAAGACCGATACAAAATACCTGTACAATTCAACTGCCATCTCCTTATTTTCCATTTAAAATTCCCTGACACTTTTTTTTATCGGACCAACACTCACTTTGTTAAATCTTTTCTTTATTAAATATCAATAGAAGCTCTTGCTATCTGTTTTTATATTTCTAGCTAGCTTTCTCTCGTACTCTAATTTTTCTCCTTATTAATCTTTTAGTCACTCTTTGCTGTTTTTTATATTCTGTCCTATCTTCTGACCTGCCAGCCATCTTTGTGCAATTATATGCTTTTTCTTTAAGTTGGATGCTATTGTTAATTTTTTTAGTTAACCACGGATGGTGGGTCCTCCCCTTGGAATTTTTCTTTCTCGTTGGAATGTGTATATTCTGTGTATTCTGAAATATCCCCTTAAATGTCTGCCACTGCATCTCTATTGACCTATCCCTTAACCTAATTTGTCAGTTCACTTTAACTAGCTCTGCTTTCATGTCCTCGTAATTGCCCTTATTTAATTTTAAAATACTAGTCTTGGACCCACTCTTCTCTCCCTCAAACTGAAGGTAAAATTCAATCATATTATGATCGCTGCTACCTAGGGGCTCCTTCACTGAGGTCTTTAATCCTATCTCATTGCACAATACCAGGTCTAGTATAGTCTGCTCTCTGGTTGGCTCCAGAACGTGCTGTTGTAAGAAACTATCCTGAAAACATTCTATGAACTCCTCATTTAGGCTACCTTTGCCCATCTGATTTTTCCGGTCTCTATGTAGATTAAATTCCCCATGATTATTGCCGTACCTTTCAGACAAGCTCCCATTATTTCTTCCTTCATACTCCATCCTACCATGTGGTTACTGTGAGGGGGCCTGTACACCACTCTCACAAGTGACTTCTTGCCTTTATCATTTCTCATCTCTACCCAAACCGCTTCCACATCCTGGTTTCCTGAACTTGGGTCATCCCTCTCTATTGTGCTAATACCATCATTAATTAACAGAGCCACCCCTCCACCTTTTCCTAGCTTTCTGTCCTTCCTAAATGTCACGTACTCTTCAACATTCAGGTCCCAATCTATGTCATCCTGCAGCCATGTTCCTGTAATGGCTATCAGATCATACTTCTTTATTCCTATTTGCGCTATCAGTTCATCTCTTTTGTTTTGAATGCTACGTGCATTCAGATGCAGAGCCTTTAGTTTTGTCCTTTTATTTTTGTAACCTCTAGCCTTAACTGTTGATTTACTCTTAGATTTGTCCTCTCTATCCCTTCCTGTCACGGTCTATTTATCATTTCCCATATTAATACCTTTCTCTATTGCCTTGTCTCTACTCTTTGATTTACCACATCTTCCCAAATTTGATCCCCTGCCCCCACTATTTAGTTAAAAACCCTCTCTACCGCCCTAGTTATATGACTCACCAGAACACTGGTCCCAGCACGGTTCAAGTGAAGACCGTCCCAACGATACAGATCCCACTTTCCCCAGTGTGGTGCCAGTGCCCCAGGAATCGAAAGCCATTTCTTCCACACCAGTCTTTGAGCCACGCATTCATCTCTCTAATTTGATTTACCCTATGCCAATTTGCTCGTGGCTTAGGTAATAATGCAGACATTATTACCCTTGAGGTTCTGCTTTTTAATTTAGCCCCTAGCTGCTCACCGTCTCGCAGCAGAACCGCTTTCCTAGTTCTAACTGTGTCGTTTACCTACATGGACCACGACCATTGGCTCCTCCCCCTCCCACTGCAAGTTCCTCTCCAGCCCAGAGCAGATATCCTGAACCCTGGCACCAGGCAGGCAACACAGCCATCAGGACTCGCTCTTGGCCGCAGAGAACTGTATCTATCGTCCTGACTATGCTATCCCTTATTACCACTATATTCCTATTAACTCCCCCTGCTTGAATCGCTTCCTGTACCTCGGTGCCACGGTCAGTTTGCTCATCCACCCTGCAGCCACCGCTTTCATCCATACAGGCCGCAAGAACCTCAAACCTGTTGGACAATTGCAAAGGCTGAGGCTCCCCCACCTCCTGGGTCCCAATACCTGCATCACTTTTAATTTAATTTGAATGAATTAAAGGGTAAGGCATGGCAGGAGAGCTCTGTGCTGTGGTATGCTCTTCCTGCACTATGTGGGAAATCAGGGACACTTCCTGTGTCCCTGACGACCAGGTGTGCGGGAAGTGTATCCAGCTGCAGCTACTGACAGACCGCATTGCGGCGCTGGAGCTGCGAGTGGATATATACTAGAGCATTCGCGATGCTGAGGACGTCGTGGATAGCACGTTTAGGGAGTTAGTCACACCGCAGGTAAAGGCTGCACAGGCAGGAAGAGAATGGGTGACCACCAGGCAGAGTAGTAGGCGCAGGCAGGTAGTGCAGGGGTCCCCTGTGACCATCCCCCTCTCAGATATGCCGCTTTGGATATTGTTGGGGAGGATGGCTTATCAGGGGAAGGCAGCAGCAGCCAACTTCCTGGCACCGTGGGTGGTTCTGCTGCACAGGACGGGAGGAAAGAGTGGGAGAGCTATAGTAATAGGGGATTCTATTGTAAGGGGAATAGATGGGCGTTTCTGCAGCCGCAAACGTGACTCCAGGATGGTATGTTGCCTTCCTGGTGCAAGGGTCAAGGATGTCTCCGAGCAGCTGCAGAACATTTTGGAAGGGGAGGGTGAACAGCCAATTGTTGTGGTGCATATAGGTACCAACGATATAGGTAAAAAAACGGGATGAGGTCCTAAAAGCTGAATATAGGGAGTTAGGTAAATTTAAAAAATAGGACCTCCAAGGTAGTAATCTCAGGATTGCTACCAGTGCCACGTGCTAGTCAGAGTAGAAATAGAAGGATATTTCAGATGAATACATGGCTAGAGGAATGGTGCAAGGGGGAGGGATTCAAATTCCTGGGACATTGGAGCCGGTTCAGGGGGAGGTGGGACCAGTACGAACCGGACGGTTTGCACCTGGGCAGGACCGGGACCGATGTCCTGGGGGAGTGTTTGCTAGTGCTCTGGGGGAGGGTTTAAACTAAAATGGCAGGGGGTTGGGAACCTGAGCAGGGAGACAGAGGAAAGGGAAACCAGGATAGAAGCAAAAGACAGGAAGGAGAAAAACAAAGGTGGCGGTCAGAGAAATCATGGGTTTAAATCAAACAGCCACAGTAAATAATAATTCTAAAAGGTGTAAGAGTGTTAAAAAAACAAGCCTGAAGGCCTTGTGTCTTAATGCGAAGAGCATTCGTAATAAGGTGGATGAATTAGCTGCGCAAATAGAGGTAAACGTATATGAGATGATTGGGATTACGGAACCATGGCTCCAGGGTGGCCAAGGCTGGGAACTCAACATCCAGGGGTATTCAATATTCAGGAAAGATAGGCAAAAAGGAAAAGGAGGTGGGGTAGCATTGCTTTTTAAAGAGATTAACACAATTGAAAGAAAGGATATTAGCTCTGATGATGTGGAATCTGTATGGGTAGAGCTGAGAAATACCAAGGGGCAGAAAACGTTAGTGGGAGTGTTATACAGACCTTCAAACAGTAATGCGGAGGTTGGGGATGGCATTAAATGGGAAATTAGAGATGCGTGCAATAAGGGCACAGCAGTTATCATGGGTGACTTTAATCTACATATAGATTGGGCTAACCAAATTAGTAACCGTACTATGGAGGAGCAATTCCTGGAGTGTATACGGGATGGTTTCCTGGACCAATATGTCGAGGAACCAACAAGAGATCAGGCCATCTTAGACTGGGTATTATGTAATGAGAGGATTAATTAGCAATCTTGTTGTACAAGGCCCCTTGGGTCAGAGCGATCATAATATGATCGAATTCTTCTTTAAGATGGAGAGTGAAGTAGTTGACTCAGACTAGGGTCCTGAATTTAAATAAAGGAAACTATGATGGTATGAGGCGCGAGTTGGGTAGGATTGATTGGGGAATGTTACTCAAAGGGTTGACGGTGGATAGGCAATGGCAAACATTCAAAGATCGCATGGATGAACGACAGAATTTGTTCATCCCTGTTTGGCATAAAAATAAAACAAAAAAGGTGACTCAACTGTGGCTAACAAGGGAAATTAGGGATAGCATAAGATCCAACGAGAGGACATATAAATTGGCCAGTAAAAGTAATAAACCTGAGGATTGGGAACAGTTTAGGCTTCAGCAAAGGATGACAAAGGGATTAATTAAGAGGGGGGAAAATAGAGTATGAGAGTAAGCTTTCAGGGAACATAAAAACTAACTAGATATGTGCAGAGAAAAGGATTGGTGAAGTCAATCGTAGGTCCCTTGCAGTCAGAGTCAGGGGAATTTATAATGGGGAACAAAGAAAAGGCAGACCAATTAAATACATACTTTGGCTCTGTCTTCACAAAGGAGGACACAAATAACCTCCCAGAGATGTCGGGGAACATAGGGTCTAATGAGATGGAGGAACTGAAAGAAATCAGTATTTGTAGGGAAATGGTGTTAGGGGAAATTGATGGGATTGAAGGCCGATAAATCCCCAGGGCCTGATAATCTACATCCTGGGGTACTTAAGGAAGTGGCCCTGGAAATAGTAGATGCATTGCTGGTCATCTTCCAACATTTGATAGACTCTGGAACCATACCCATGGATTGGAGGGTAGCTCATGTTAGCCCACTATTCAAAAAAGGTGGTAGAGAGAAAATGGGGAATTATAGACCGGTAAGCCTGACATCGGTAGTGGGGAAAAATGCTAAGAGTCCATTACAAAAGATGTAATAGCAGAGCACTTGGAAAACAGTGACAGGATCGGACAAAGTCTACATGGATTTACAAAAGGTAAATCATGCTTGACTAATCTACTGGAATTTTTTGAGGATGTAACTGGTAGAATAGATAAGGGAGAACCAGTGGATGTGGTGTATTTGGACTTTCAGAAGGCTTTCGATGAGGTACCGTAGAAGAGATTAGCGTGTAAAGTTAAGGCACATGGGATTGGGGGCAAGGTACTGACTTGGATAGAGAACTGGTTGGCAGACAGGAAGCAAAGAGTTGGAATAAATGGGTCTTTTTCCGAGTGGCAGGCAGTGACTAGTGGGGTACCGCACGGATCGGTCCTAGGACCCCAGCTATTCACAATATATATAAATGATCTAGACGAGGGAACTAGATGTAACATCTCCAAGTTTGCAGACGACACAAAGCAGGGTGGGCGTGTGTGAGGAGGATGCCGAAAAACTCCAGTATGATTTGGACAGGTTGGGTGATTAGGCAGAAGCATGGCAGATGCAGTATAATGTGGATAAATGCGAGGTTATCCACTTTGGTGGCAAAAACAGGAAGGCAGATTATTATCTGAACGGCAGTAGATTGGGAGAAGGGGAAGTGCAACGAGACCTGGGTGTCCTTGTGCACCAGTCGCTGAAGGTAAGCATGCAGCTGCAGCAGGCGGTTAAGAAGGCAAATAGTATGTTGGCCTTCGTAGCGAGAGGGTTTGAGTACAGGAACAAGGATGTCTTGCTGCAGTTATACAGGGCCTTGGTGAGACCACATCTTGAGTATTGTGTGCAGTTTTGTTCGCCTTATCTGAGGAAGGATGTTCTTGCTGTGGAAGGAGTTCAATGAAGATTCACCAGGCTGATACCTGGGATGGCAGGAATGACGTATGAGGAGAGATTGGGACGATTGGGGTTGTACTCACTGGAGTTTAGAAGAATGAGAGGGGATCTCATTGAAACTTATAAAATTCTGACAGGACTGGACAGACTAGATGCAGGAAGGATGTTCCTGATGGCCGGGGAGTCCAGAACCAGGGCTCAGTGTAAGGATAAGGGGTAAGCCATTTAGGACAGAGATGAGGAGGAATTTCTTCACCCAGAGAGTGGTGAACCTGTGGAATTCTCTACCACAGAAAGCAGTGGAGGCCAATTCATTAAATATATTCAAGAAGGAGTTAGTTATATTTCGTAAGGCTAAAGGGATCAAGGGATATGGTGAGAAGGCAGGGACAGGGTACTGAATTTGGATGATCAGCCATAATCTCATTGAATGGCGGAGCAGGCTTGAGGGGCCGAATGGCCTACTCCTGCTCCTATCTTCTATGTTTCTATATAATTCCCTTTTGAAAGCCGTGTTCTTGTAAATCTTTTCTGCAATTTCTCTAAGGCCTTCACATCCTTCCTAAAGTGCGGTGCCCAGAATTGGACACAATACTCCAGTTGAGGCCGAACCAGTGTTTTATAAAGGTTCATCATAACCTCCTTGCTTTTGGACTCTATGCCTCTATTTATTAAGCCCAGGATCCCATATGCTTTAATAACCGCTTTCATAACCTGCCCTGCCACCTTCAAAGATTTGTGCACACATACCCCCAGGTTTCTCTCTTCATGCACACACTTTAGAATTGTACCCTTTAGTTTATATTGCCTCACTTGGTTCTTCCTACCAAAATGTATGACTTCGCACTTTTCTGCGTTAAATTTCATCTGCCACGTGTCTGCCCATTCCACCAGCCTGTCTATGTCTTCTTGAAGTCTATCACTATCCTCCTCACTGTTCACTATACTTCCAAGTTTTGTGTCATCTGCATATTTTGAAATTGTGCGCTGTACACCCAAGTCTAAGTCGTTAATATATATCAAGTAAAGCAGTGGTCCTAGTACCGACCCCTGGGGAACACCACTGTGCACCTTCCTCCAGTCTGAAAAACAACCGTTCACCACTACTCTCTGTTTTCTGTCACTTTGCCAATTCTGTATCCATGCTGCCACTGTCCCTTTTATTTCATGGCCTTCAACTTTGCTGGCAAGCCTATTATGTGGCACTTGTCGAATGCCTTTTGGAAATCCATGTACACCACGATAACCGCATTGCCCTCATCAACCCTCTCTGTTACTTCATCAAAAACTCAATCAGAATCAGAGCGGCTGGGCCTGGCGGACGTGTGCCCAGGGCCCCGGCATCAGGAAACCCAGGGTGCAGCGCCTCTCCCATCCGAGCCGCCGCTTCCCGGTTTCTTCAGCTGGTTCCACTGAGTCCGACTCAGGACAAAGGACAGGAGCCAGGCTCCCAGAATGGCCCGCAGCCCCGGGGAGCATGCGCACTCTCAGCGGGGAAATCAGCGCATTGCAGAGAGCGGTTTCTGGGGCGCGGGGAATTGTGGGTGCTGCGGCCGCCATTAGTCAGCGGCTTGTAGGGGGTTTCTCTTGCTCTTTCTGGTCTCCTGCCAGGCTTCGTGCAATAATTACCCTTGAGTGGTTTGACCCACTCCCCCCTACGCTTCTAGACCTTGGACTTAGGTGCAGAGAACAGTAGTGCAGAGAAAGAACTCAATAGACCAGGTTGAATAGCACGAAATGGATGCTTTTATTTTTAAACAGTTTGAAGCATTACAAAATACATGTCATAGGCACAGATTGAAGTTACTACAATCATGCACAAATTTATGAACTTGACTCTATGGAAATGGGGAACACACGGCACATCGAAAAAGGGGAAACACATTACGATTTCCCTTAACTCCCTCCCCTATACCTAAACTAAGTTTCGACCTGGGGAACTTGGGATCATGCTCACCACTCTCGAAATCGCGAGAAAGGGGGTTCGCAGCCTTTTTGGCACCGCTTTCCGTCGTCACGTGGATTTGGAAACTTCTGGCGCAGTCGATATTCTCTCCTCCCTTGAGGCGGTGGGGTAGACCCAGCCTCGATGAGCGCTCGTTAAGGTTGAGATCCACCAAGTCAATTTGGGTTCATGGAGCAGACCCAGATGCAGGCTATGCACTTGGGAGAATCTTGTGGCATCGATCGCCGGTTCTCCAGAGGGTTTCTTCTCCGTCGGCCTGGGTCGTCGATGATCTCCCGACCCCAGTACCCGGGCCACCCTCGTCGTCTTCTCGTCGTGGCCGAGCCTTGTTTGGCTGAACACCGACCACGTTGTCCTTTTACCGAAACCGTCCGTCTTTTTAAAAAAAAAACGAAAACGTTTTCATCGATCTGCCGAAGTGAAAGAGGCGCCGATCCGGGCACCGTCCGCCCTTCGTTCGTTCCTCGTAGAAGAAAGTTCTTGAAGAAATGGAAGCCTGAAGTCGCCCAACAAGAAACCGTGGCAGTGAAGAAGAAGTTGTTCAAGTAACCCGAAGTCCGAAGTAACTTAGATGGACTTTCAATCCATAGTTATACTCTTTTGGGACAGTCTTATCTCCCGCCAAATCATAGTCCTGTCTTTGTATTAATTTTGGCGGGCAGAAATCTCTGCAGGGGCGCTTTGTCTTGTAACGGAGCCGGTGATAACTTAAACTGGCCTTCCTGGCCGATAATGTCTTTCAATGTCTTTTGCATTGTCACCGTGGCTCGGTTCGCATATTGATCGGTCCGGACATTTTCCTTGATGGCTGCTAAACGGTTTTTCCTTTGTACGATAAATGGGTATAAGTGTTTTTACATTGTCCGCCCATATCTTGATGGGCCCCATCCTGTACTTATAATCCATTGAATATGTATGCTGTTGCTCTGAGTTTCGGTTCCCAGAGACTGGCTTTCGTGGGCTCACTGTCTTCAATCCACAAGCCTGTCTGGCTTGCAGTAACAGAAATAAAATGGTTCATAAGCTGATCATGGGGCCTGGCGGCCATTTTGTATGCCCTTTTATCAAAGGTTTTTCTGTGCAAGCTTACTTTGGTCAATAAACAGTCTTAATTTTATCCAGTTTTCTTGCGTGATTTTTGCTGAAAATTGCGAATCTTACAGGCCCCCCTGTGATACTGATAGCTTGCTTAAAGTATCAATAATCCTTGATGAGCAAATTTTCCCTGATTCCCCACATCCAAACATTCCTGGCACTTAACTATCTATGCCCCTCACGACACATGCAGTTCCCATTTCCGGAGAAAAATGAAAATTACCTCATGCACATTTGGAATCATAGACAGCAAAACTTAAACTATAACATCTTTACCTGTCAGATGGGCAGGGGTTGATACCCTTTTGCGCCATCTGCATGCATCTTTTATTAATCCAAAAAACTTAAGAACAACTAATAACATGACAATACTTATTTCCTTATAACCCAAAACAATCAAAAAAATTTTTTTTTTTTAAATGGAGGGACGCTTTATCTTATACTAGCAGCTTAGAGTGGGGTATCTGCTTCCCCCATCTGCACATAGCGTTCTCTCCATTCTCCTGTGTTCTCGTGCCTCTGGAGGCGTTTGCCTCTTTTGCAATGCACGAAGAGCAAAAATATCACAATCAAAACCTGACATACTACTAGGATATGGGATGCTATTCTAATCCAGGCGGGGACCTCTATGTTGGTGAACAAGTCCCACCATGGTGGGATGGTTATGTCCAATATGTCTTTTCCTATCTCTAAAGTCTTCTGCTCCAGTGTATAGAAATGTTTCTGCGAAACTATAACGGCTTTTAAAACCTTGGTGAGGTGTTCGGGAAGAGGGGGAATGACATAACCAAAATGCGCGACAAATCGTTGTAAGTCTGTGAAATTCTCTTTGATAGTGATGTGTACAGTGGAGGGCGCAGGAATGGGAACAATTCGTTGTTGTGCCACTTGAACCTCGGCCCTGGGTTTGAAACAGAAACTGCTATCACCGACCGAACACCACTCGTGTTGTCCATATCGGTACTGAGGCGCTGCAGTGGTGACGCAGTATGTCCCACCCCCGATATATGCTACCTGTGGGGGCACATGGTCCTCTGCCATTGCCTCCATGGTGCAATTCACCGGCTTCGCGCTAGCGGTTCTGAACCCGCACTGTGGTTTCAAAAAGGCATTCAAGTGCTGGGGACACAGGATGATGTGTGCTCCCCGGCTCCGATATCCCGAGAGGTCGGTGCCTGTCATCGTACGCTCCCATCTGATGACGTAAGGCGGGACCACTGCGTAACGAATGTGTGCGCCCCCCTGAATGACTCCAATGTTCTCTACTCTGTATACCGGGGCGGGCTTTGCTGCGGGACCCAACACCGGCATTCTTACTACTATTCCCATAATAGTGTGATTAGAATGTCCGCAGTCCACTGGAACTGGGTATGCTTCTGCGGCTAGTCTGAGCTGGCACGGGCTTAATGCATTCTCAAAAGGGTGGAGCGCTTGCAAGTGCTTGTTGCTGATCCAGGACGGGACCAAACCCTGTTTTAAATCCTCAAGATTACTGCGGCCCTCGCCCAATAACCACGCCCCGTACAGCACACAGGCCTCGTTTTGCGCAGCTTGATCGGACGCATTCCGATCCTCCTTAATGAGTGCATTTACCGTTCTCGCGTGTTTCTCCAGCTCAGCAATTATGTCCTTAAAGTGTAGTGTCATGGCCTGGTCCTCATGCAACTCAGAACCCACGACCTTGTTTTCGTCTGTCAATATGTTCCTTAACTGGGCTTTTAAACCGTTGATCTGTGTCTGCAGCTCCACGTTATCTAGAGCGTTGACAACAGATGTCCCGGTATTAAAAGCAGTGAATATGTCATTTACAGTACCCCTTCTTTGCCTCCCGACTTGATCCAAAACTTCTGGCGGTGTGGTGTATAATTTGTCTCTGTCGATGTCGGCAAAGTCAAATTCGTAAAATTGTCTAAACATACTGGTTAACAGGACCTGGTATAATTGTTCCGTTTCTTTGGGACACCACTCCGGCAATCTTACCTCAGTGAGATTTAAAATCACTGAGGCCACCGCGTAGTGTACCCCTTGGTACAGCACCTGACCGGTGGGTACCAATACTAAACCGTTCCCGGGTCCCTTGGTGGTGGTTGGGCACCCTCCTTTCTGGGCTAGTGCTACCGGAAGCGTGGGCAGGGGCTTGCGTGGGCGGGTGATGAGTTCAGTGGCGTTCACCGGAATAGGGGAGTATGGGGCTCCGCACGCTCGAGTGCTAACATCCCATCTCATCCCCTTCCCTTCATCCTGCCACTGCCTCTGGAAGAAGATGGACACGCCCTTGGGGCAGACGCGTCTCGAACCCCACATACAGACATATATTCCCTCATCCGGTTCCCACCATTTGTCCCAACACACACGTAATTGTCCGTGAGTTCCCGTAATAGTCCGATGGGTATTATTACCCAGTCGCTCCCACTCGACCGTAGAGTTTCTCATGTCCTTTCCCAGCTTTCGTAGCCACCACCATCGCCTTGGTGGTACGTTCCCATTGCACACCAGACAAATCCTCTTTCCCACGGTGACGCTGACTCTGGGCGCTAGGATCCTCACTCGAGGGCACGTTAATGAAGTCTCTTGGTAGGCAAAACCGAAATTGCTGGAATATTCCGTAGAATTCGTTCCCAGCCAACCTGGCCATCTCCCTTGGTGGAAGTAGGTGGCGGTTTCCTCTACCTCTCGCTCCCCCGTCCCATCCGTTGCGATGGGGGCCGTGTCCCCGGAGCACCCGAAAATGATGACGTCCTTGGTGCGGCCTCGGTAGGCCCACCCGCACCCGATCGCCATGAACGCGACGACAATCCTTTCCATCGTATCCCAGGTTTCTGTAACCAACAAAATGATGTAGCCGGGCTCCCGATAGGTGCTGGCCTAAATTAATTGGACGCGCGGGTTCCTGGACCCCGCTCCCTAACAAACACACATACCGGGCAGACTTCAAAATTGTACTCTTAACACCATATACTTTACATTCCTTAAATTATGACCATAATTACCTATCTTAACTTATGTACAGCGCCGCCCTCCGTGGGGCGGCTTTCCGAATCCCTGTGAGGTCTGTCGTGTGCCACACCCTGCGATGGGGCTGCATTGATCTTTGGCCTTGATCCCCCGCAGCCTGTCGCTGCTGAACGGGGATCATGTCTTCCTGGGGCTGCTTTAAACCGTGGTTGGGGAGGATGGGGAGAATCTGGCCAAAATTTTCTGGGCTGGGGCGCTCGAGCTGACCTACGAGGGGCTGCTTTGGGTTGGGCTCCCGGGGCCGATGGACCTGGGGTCGTGACTGTTACCGTCACAGCCTGTGGTTCCTCCACAGCTGCCGGCTCCAGCTCCCCTTCCTCAGGCTCTGCCCCCCCGGGGTCGGGATCTGTGGCTTCCGACTCCACCTCACCTGTCCCTACAGGTAACGAGTCTCCACCCCCACTCCCTACCTCCCCCAAGCTTGAGTCGAGGGCGGGACTGCCGTCCTCTGACTCTTCCTCCTCCGTGATTGGGTCTAAAGCGAGGTTGAGCTGTTCGGGCTCTCCCCTGCCTAAATCCCATTCAAAAGATGAGACCTCCCACTCCAATGGGATGGCCTCTCCCTTCACGCAGGCTACTGCTCCAGCCTGTGTGGTCTGTGACTCTGTTACAGGCTGAGGATCTTTGTTCTCAGACCTGGTCCCCTTTGGTGGCCCTGGTGTACCCGGTTTAAACAGTTTACACTGGTTGATGTGAAACCATTTGGTACGTCGGGGCATCTTCACTGCATAAACCATGGGGCTGGCTTTGTCTACAATGCTGTATGGCCCCATGTACAGTGGTTCAAAACTCCCTACCCTGGCGTAGTTTCGGACCATGACCTGGTCCCCGACTACCCACTCTTGTTGTTTCCGAGGTTCCAACAACAGTTTATTTCCCTGGTGCTGTCTTCCCATGTTCCCAGCCGCCTGCCCATAAATCTGTCTCAGGCGCTCCAAGAGGGTTTGGGCGAATTTGTCCCGTTTCACCTCTCGGAGCTGGCCCTCAGTGAGCACCGGGGCTAGCACATGGGTGGGTGTTCGCATGATCCTTCCAGTCATTAACTCGTGCGGGGAATACCCCGTGCTTTTGGACTGGCTGGCTCGGATCCCCATGAGGACTAAAGGCAGGACCTCCGCCCATTTCTGGGGCGAGCCCATTGTCTCTTTCCTCAGCTTTTCCTTGAGGGTCCGATTCATACGCTCAACAATCCCGGATGACTGGGGATTGTATGCTACGTGCCACTTTCCCTCAATGCCCAAGAGCCTGAGGGCGTTCTGCATTACTTGACCGGTGAACTGACTCCCTTGGTCGGACTCTACAAAATGGGGGAGTCCCCACCGTGAGAACACTTCCCGAATCAAGATCTTAGCAGTACCCAGTGCCGTAGCTGTTCTGCACGGGAAGGCTTCTACCCATTTGGTGAACACATCTACCAGGACAAGGCAGTACTTATAGCCTCCCTGGGCGGCGGGCAGGGGCCCTATGTAGTCGACCTGAATCGACTGCCATGGTCCCTCTACCCTCCTGATGTGCCCCATGGGCACCTTCCTTTTGTGGGGGTCTGGGTTGTTAGCAGCACACACAAGACAGCTTGCGCAGAACTCGCGGACATCGTCCCGAAGTCCCGGCCACCATCCCGCCTGTTCCACCCGTTGCCAGGTGACCTCAGGTCCGGGGTGTCCCGCTCCTGGACCCTCGTGGGCCAATTGCAGGAATTCCCTTCGGTGCTGCTGCGGCACAACCCACTGCTCCTTTCGGAACAGCATACCTTCCTTGACTGTGAGGGCTGCCGTACTGTACGGACCTTCTACCTGTTTGCCCTCTGTGATGGCTTTTAGGACTGCTTTTAGGGCGGGATCCAGGGTTTGGACGGTCTTTAGGTCTGGGGGCGGTGTCACCCCTGTGTTCCCGGGAATTCCCTCCCTGCCTTGGATCGCCGCCACGGGTCCGGGTTCGTATGGGTCCCAGAGAATGCCGCTGCGGGCACCCTCCCTGGCTAGCGCATCCGCCTGCTGGTTGCCCTGACTGCGGGGTTCTGTAATGGAGTGAGCCTTCACCTTATGGATGAACACCTCTCCTTTCTCCCCCACAGCTGCTAGGATCTTCTCCAGCAAGGGCTTAACTGTTAAAGGCCGCCCGTCCGCGGAGGTGTACCCGCGTCGGGACCAGATGGCGAGGTACTCCGTACACGAATTGCACGTGAACATGCTGTCTGAGCAAATCGTGTATGGGGTTGGGAAAATCTCGGGGTGGGTAACCACGTACGCCACCGCGGACAGTTCAGCCTGCTGCGCGCTCATAGTGCTGGGGAGCTTAATTGCCAGGGCAATGTTTGCCGCAGGGTCATAAACTCCACACCCTGTGAGTCGCTTGCCGTCAGCTACAGTGCTAGAACCGTCTACGTAGATCTCGCGGCCCGTGGGATGTATCCCGGCCCGTAAACCTATGTTAACTTCCCATACCCCTTCTACGGAACATTGATGGGCTGTCCCGGGATATGCCATATTGGCTGCGAGCCTTGGCGCGCAGAGGCCTTTAACTTTGAGATCCATCTGGGAAAGGAGGAGGGTCCAGCGCGCAATCCGAGCGCTGCTTACCGTCCCATCCTTAATCCTCCCGTCCAGAAGCATCTTCGTGGGGGTGTGATGGGTGAGGAGCGTAATGGGAGAGGTCCCTGTGAAGATCACTGATCTGTTCACAGCCCAATGCGTGGCCAGGAGATGCCGTTCGCAATTGGAGAAACTCCTCTCCACATCCGTGAGCACCCTGGAGGAATAAACTACTGGTCTTAGCTTGCCGTGCCGCTCTTGGAGCAGCACTGCGCTCAGGCTGTCCCCACTAGCGGCTACCTCCAGAAAGAACTCCTCTCCCCCATCTATGGCCCCTAGGGCTGGCGTGGTCTGCAGATCTCTTTTCAACTTCTCGAATGCTGCCTGGCACCCCTCGTCCCAAGACCACTCGACTCCCTTGTGTAAGAGTCGAAGTAGCGGGGCCGCTGTGGCAGCATAGTCCTCGATGAAATCTCTGCAGTACCCGGTCAATCCCAAAAAGGACCTTACACCCGTTACTGTGTTGGGAATCGGCAGATCTTGTATAGATTCCCGTCTGGCCTTATCTATGGCTCTTTCCCCAGCGCGGATGGCCAGACCCAGGAATTTAACTTCCTGCTGGCCGATCTGGGCTTTCTTTGGGTTGACTTTGAAACCCTTCCTTTCTGACAGTTCCAACAATTCGGCTAACAGTGGGCCGTGCTGCTCCCTTGTATCTGTGAACAGGAGTAAGTCGTCCACATACTGCACTATCTGGTTGGGCTGGCTGAACTCTTTCAAACTCCCCGCCATGCACTGATGGAAAATGCTGGGGCTGTTGTGAAAACCCTGTGGTAAGCAGTTCCAGGTGTACTGTTGCCCTTTGAAAGTAAAGGCAAACTTGTACTGGTCCTCCCGCCGTAGCGGAATGGACCAAAAACCGTTCGAGATGTCCAGCACCGTGAATGTGGTCGCCGATGCTGGAATACTCCCTATTAAGTCTGCAACTGCTGCTACCGTGGGCGCGCAGGCTGGGATATTACTATTGAGGACTCTATAGTCCACCGTGGCTCTCCACGAATTGTCCGGTTTCTTTACCGGCCATAATGGGGAGTTCACGTGGGTGGCTATCGTCCTCAATACGCCCTGCTGTACCAATGAAGATATTGCTGTCTCCATGTCGGGTTCTGCCTCCTTGGGGAAATTATACTGCTTTTGGGGTCGGATCATGGGGTCCCGGTCTACGCTGACTTCGAACCCAGTGACTCTCCCGCAGTCGTGCTTGTGGGTGGCGAACGCGGTCAGATTTTCTGACACACGCGCCTGCAAGTCCGTTGGGACGTTTGTTATCATGAGCTCGAGATCGTAACCTCCTGATGGCTTCATAGTGCACAGGGCCCCCTTTTCTTCCTTCCCCGGGATTACGACTACCTTACCTAAACCGCCCTCGGCTCCCCAGAGACAGTGATTTCTCAGGTCCACGAGGATCCCGTGTTCCACCAAGAAATCAGCCCCGAGGATGCCTTCCCCCCCCCCCCTCTTTCCACTTCAATAGGATGCACGTCCATGTGGTGTGGAGCGCTCCCAACTGAATGGAGAGCGGGAGGGAGTGCGCGCCAGCCTGTGCTCTACCCGTGAAACCCGCTACTAAATATGGAGCCCGGGCGGACAGAGGTGAGGCAAAAGGTTTGTCCGTGTGGATCAAGGTACACGAAGCTCCCGTATCCAACAGGTAACTACCCCTTTGTTTCTCCACCTCCATCTCCACCACAGGTCTTCTCCAAGCGTCATAGCGGAGCGGACACAAGTAGATGGGCTGCGCGGGCGTCAGTCATTTAGGTGTTTCGGCTGGGGTCTCGGGGGCGATAGGGCTGTTAGCAACCGCTACCTTCCCCTGCCAGGTCATCAGAGACCGCATAGTCTCCAAGACTGACTCGATCGCAGCGGGGTCCACAACCGCACCACCCCCTTCATTCGGGGCAAAGGCTACGGTTGGGTTCTGGGCTGGTGTTGGGGCAGCGGCCTGCACTTGTGGTTGTGCTGGTGTTGGGGAAACTCTCGGGCCGTTGGCGACTCGGGCTTGGGCTCGATCTTGGGCTGCGGCGAACTCTCTCTCCCTCTTATCCTTCCAAGGATTCCTACAGTCCTTGCGCCAATGACCCTCCTTCCCACACCCGTAACAACTGCTATTTGCTTGGGGATGGCGATTTCCCTCCTGACGCCATTCCTTTTTAGCAGAGGCTGCGGGTCTCACCTCATGCACCTTTCCTTTCACAACAGGCGTTTTCTTGCCCTTGTTGTTTCTATAACTGATCGTGAGCTGATCTAGTACTACTTCCTCCGTGGAGCGGGCGTTAGTGGGGTCAAACCATGCTTTGGCCTGTTCCTTCACTACTGGCAGGCAACCTGCTACCAGGCACCGAAGCCAGTGAGCCCTTTGTTCGCCATCCAGCCCGGCCCGGGCCGGCCCGCCCGGGCAGCTGCGCCGATACACTGGCCACAACCTGTCGGCGAAAACCCGTGGGGGTTCTCCCTCTAGCTGCACTGTCTTTTCTAAACGGAGGAACGGAGTTCCGTCCCCCTCTCCCATGATCTCCAGAATCTCATCCCGTAGCAACTCATAGTCCCTGTGCCCTCTCTTGCTCTCGTCAGGGAGACACTGGAGGAGCGAACTGTCCAGGGAGAACAGCAGCATTTTAGACTGTTCAACCCCGTCGCAGTCATTGACTGCTGCGGTCTGCTCCACGTCCCTGAAATGCACGGAGGGATCTCCTGACTCGGAGAGTTTTGGGATGTGACTTATCATCTCTCTTAGCTGTCGTGCGCTATGAGGCATTATGATCTGACTCTCAAGGGGTCCGTCATCGCCATTTTCTTCATTTGGACCGATCCTCCGGTGTCTCGTTGGACACATTGGCGCCGACCCCGAATCTACTGTCTGGGGTTGCTCTACCTCAGGGCTCTTTTCCTCTACCGTCTCCGTCTCCTGTCCCGGAGTCCAAGACTCCTCATAGGCAGGAGGCGCAGAAGGTTCGGGGGTTGGTACCCCAACTGCCTCTTGTGGAATCGGTCTTTTGGATTCCTTGGCTAGCAACAGCTGACTCGCTGGTGGATTTATGAGACACACCAACCCGTTTGCCTTTGCTAGGGCCTTTCTCAGGTCCTCTAGCTCCCGGCGGCAAGTGCTGTGGTCGGTGTTCTCAGATCTATCCTCCATGGCCATCTTATATGCTGCCCTGGCTCCCAGGAGCTTTTCCTCTTGGGCATCTACTTGTTTGGCGAGACGGGAACACCTCTCTCTCATTCTACCTTCACTGGCCTTGGCCTCAACGACCTGACATTTTAAATATTCTACCCGGGTTTCGTGGCAGCGAATTACAGAGCGGCGTTCCTGGTTCAGCGCGTCAAGCGATTCAATCAGTTTTTGACCTCCCGCAACCTTTTCCTCCACGCCTTTAAGCAAGCCGTTGATCTGGACTGTCTGTGCTGCAACTACCTGGTCCAAAAGCTGGACTTGCTTCTTGTAGCACATCAGCCAGACCGCCTTTTCTACAGATTTCTTATGCTCTCTACCCGCTGTCCACTTGATGGCTGCGTCTAGCGGGCGCCTATCCCTTAGTAGATCAGATATCCATTGTTTTGTGAGGTTGACTTTTCCGAAAACATAATCTGCTATTCTTTCATCCATCACATTTCGTCTATTCAGATCTTGATCTAACACACTACTTTCCTGCTGCCAAGGTCCTGCCGCGGTCGCCATTTCTGTAGGGGGTTTCTCTTGCTCTTTCTGGTCTCCTGCCAGGCTTCGTGCAATAATTACCCTTGAGTGGTTCGACCCACTCCCCCCTACGGTTCTAGACCTTGGACTTAGGTGCAGAGAACAGTAGTGCAGAGAAAGAACTCAATAGACCAGGTTGAATAGCACGAAATGGATGCTTTTATTTTTAAACAGTTTGAAGCATTACAAAATACATGTCATAGGCACAGATTAAAGTTACTACAATCATGCACAAATTTATGAACTTGACTCTATGGAAATGGGGAACACACGGCACATCGAAAAAGGGGAAACACATTACGATTTCCCTTAACTCCCTCCCCTATACCTAAACTAAGTTTCGACCTGGGGAACTTGGGATCATGCTCACCACTCTCGAAATCGCGAGAAAGGGGGTTCGCAGCCTTTTTGGCACCGCTTTCCGTCGTCACGTGGATTTGGAAACTTCTGGCGCAGTCGATATTCTCTCCTCCCTCGAGGCGGTGGGGTAGACCCAGCCTCCATGAGCGCTCGTTAAGGTTGAGATCCACCAAGTCAATTTGGGTTCATGGAGCAGACCCAGATGCAGGCTATGCACTTGGGAGAATCTTGTGGCATCGATCGCCGGTTCTCCAGAGGGTTTCTTCTCCGTCGGCCTGGGTCGTCGATGATCTCCCGACCCCAGTACCCGGGCCACCCTCGTCGTCTTCTCGTCGTGGCCGAGCCTTGTTTGGCTGAACACCGACCACGTTGTCCTTTTACCGAAACCGTCCGTCTTTAAAAAAAAAAAACGAAAACGTTTTCATCGATCTGCCGAAGTGGAAGAGGCGCCGATCCGGGCACCGTCCGCCCTTCGTTCGTTCCTCGTAGAAGAAAGTTCTTGAAGAAATGGAAGCCTGAAGTCGCCCAACAAGAAACCATGGCAGTGAAGAAGAAGTTGTTCAAGTAACCCGAAGTCCGAAGTAACTTAGATGGACTTTCAATCCATAGTTATACTCTTTTGGGACAGTCTTATCTCCCGCCAAATCATAGTCCTGTCTTTGTATTAATTTTGGCGGGCAGAAATCTCTGCAGGGGCGCTTTGTCTTGTAACGGAGCCGGTGATAACTTAAACTGGCCTTCCTGGCCGATAATGTCTTTCAATGTCTTTTGCATTGTCACCGTGGCTCGGTTCGCATATTGATCGGTCCGGACATTTTCCTTGATGGCTGCTAAACGGTTTTTCCTTTGTATGATAAATGGGTATAAGTGTTTTTACATTGTCCGCCCATATCTTGATGGGCCCCATCCTGTACTTATAATCCATTGAATATGTATGCTGTTGCTCTGAGTTTCGGTTCCCAGAGACTGGCTTTCGTGGGCTCACTGTCTTCAATCCACAAGCCTGTCTGGCTTGCAGTAACAGAAATAAAATGGTTCATAAGCTGATCACGGGGCCTGGCGGCCATTTTGTATGCCCTTTTATCAAAGGTTTTTCTGTGCAAGCTTACTTTGGTCAATAAACAGTCTTAATTTTATCCAGTTTTCTTGCGTGATTTTTGCTGAAAATTGCGAATCTTACAGGCTGTGGGGAAGAGTTTTATTGCAGGCTGATGGAAGGTAGGTACCTGGCCGCCTGTGTAGGTCTTTGTGTTGCTTCATTGTTGAGGATGTAACAAGTAAAATAGCTAAGGGAGAACCAGTGGATGTTGTGTATTTGGACTTTCAGAAGGCTTTCGATAAGGTCCCGCATAAGAGATTAGTGTGTAAAGTTAAGGCACCTGGGATTGGGGGCAAGGTATTGGCTTGGATAGAGAACTGGTTGGCAGACAGAAAGCAAAGAGTTGGAATAAACGGGTCTTTTTCCGAGTGGCAGGCAGTGACTAGTGGGGTACCACAGGGATCAGTCCTTGGACCCCAGCTATTCACAATATATATTAATGATCTAGACAAGGGAACTAGATGTAGTATCTCCAAATTTGCAGACGACACAAAGCTGGGTGGGCGTGTGTGCTGTGAGGAGGATGCCAAGAAACCACAGGATGATTTGGTCAGGTTGGGTGATTGGGCAGAAGCATAGCAGATGCAATATAACGTGGATAAATGTGAGGTTATCCACTTTTGTGGCAAAAACAAGAAGGCAGATTATTATCTGAATGGCAATAGATTGGGAGAAGGGGAAGTGCAACGAGACCTGGGTGTCACTGTGCACCAGTCGCTGAAGGTAAGCATGCAGGTACAGCAGGTGGCTAAGAAGGCAAATGGTATGTTGGCCTTCGGAGCGAGAGGGTTTGAGTACAGGAACAAGGATGTCTTGCTGCAGTTGTACAGGGCCTTGGTGAGACCACATCTTGAGTATTGTGTGCAGTTTTGGTCACCTTATCTGAGGAAGGATGTTCTTGCCGTGGAAGGAGTTCAACGAAGATTCACCAGGCTGATACCTGGGATGGCAGGAATGATGTATGAGGAGAGATTGGGACGATTAGGCTTGTACTCGCTGGAGTTTAGAAGAATGAGAGGGGATCTCATTGAAACTTATAAAATTCTGACAGGACTGGACAGACTAGATGGAGGAAGGATGTTCCTGATGGTCGGGGAATCCAGAACCAGGGGTAACAGTCTAAGGATAAGGGGGTAAGCCATTTAGTACAGAAATGAGGAGGAATTTCTTCACCCAGAGAGTGGTGAACCTGTGGAATTCTTTACCACAGATGGCAGTAGAGGCCAATACATGAAATATATTCAAGAAGGAGTTGGATATATTTCTTGAAGCTAAAGGGATCAAGGGGTATGGGGAGAAAGCAGGGACCGGGTACTGAATTTGGATGATCAGCCATGATCGCATTGAATGGCGGAGCAGGCTCGAGAAGCCGAATGGCCTACTCCTGCTCCTATCTTCTGTGTTTCTATGCTTGTATGTTTCAGTTTGAGCTGGAGTGGAGATGGAGGAGAAGCTGCTGGGTTTAACCCCCAGTACTTGAGCCCAGGAGGACCCAACAATTTCCAATGTGAGACTGTCAAGGGAGGTGGATTCTGGGAGAGATTAGGTTGTTACACAGACACTGTCCGTACAATGTAAAAGAGCATTGTTTTAGGAACATGTATTTCTGTACAGGCTTTTAATCCAGTTTACATCTACAGATTTGTTTTAATTCATTCTTGGGATGTGGGCGTAGCTCGCAAGAGCAGCAAATATTGCCAATCCCCAGTTTCCCGTTGAGAAGGGGGTGGTGAGTCGCCTTCTTGAACTACTGCAGTCCGTGTGGTGAAGGTATTCCCACAATGTTGTTCGGTCAGGAGTTCCAGGATTATGACCCAGCAACGATGAATATATGAGTCAGGATGATGTGTGACTTGGAGGGGAACTTGGAGGTGATGGTGCTCCCATACAACAGCTGCCCTTGTCCTTCTAGGTGGTGGAGGTTGCGGGTTTTGGATGTTCTGTCAAAGTTCTGGTCGAGTTGCAGGTCTAGAAAGTTGCTTTCCTTCTCCCCCCTCCCACCTCTCTCTCTCTCTCTCTCTCTCTCTCTCTCTCTCTCTCTCTCTCTCTCTCTCTCCTCCCATAGAGGCCAGAGTCTTGTGTAGGCCCAGACCAGGTGGTGGATTCCCTTCTCTGAAGGACATCAGTGAACCAGTTGGGTTTTTATGACAATCCAGCAGCTTTCATGGTCACTTTTTTCTAGTGCCGGCCCACCAAATGACCAGATTCACTGAGCTCAATTTCACAACCTGCCTTTGTTTTCTTGTGGGTTCTCTCTCACGCTCCCTGTTTTCTATTAATTTTACAGGGTATTAGAAGGGGAGGATTTACAGACAGGAAACTCAAACCAATCATCACGTCAAGATCTGACAGTCACTCGACTCATCGGATCTGAATATCATCAGCCTCTGAACATGGAAGCAAAAAGCACCGTTCACAGCGGGGAGAAACAGTACATGTGTTCTGTGTGTGGACGAGGCTTCAGCCAACCCTCTGGCCTATCGAGACACAAGCGCATTCACACCGGGGAGAGGCCGTTCACCTGCTCTGAATGTGGGAAGGGATTCACTCAGTCTTCCAACCTGCTGACACACCAGCGTGTTCACACCGGGGAGAGACCATTCACCTGCTCTGAATGTGGGAAGGGATTCACTCTGTCATCTAGCCTTCAGACACACCAGCGCATTCACACCGGGGCGAGGCCGTTCACCTGCACTGAGTGTGGGAAGGGATTCATTCATTCATCCAACCTGCTGATACACCAGCGAGTTCACACTGGGGAGAGGCCGTTCACCTGCTCTGTGTGTGGGAAGGGATTCACTCGTTCATCCATCCTGCTGACACACCAGCGCATTCACACCGGGGAGAGGCCGTTCACCTGCTCTGTGTGTGGGAAGGGATTCACTAATTCATCCCACCTGCTGACACACCAGCGAGTTCACACTGATGAGAGACCTTTTAAATGCTCGAACTGTGGGAAGTGCTATAAAAGTTCTGGGGAACTGACGGCCCATCAAAGTGTTCACACTGACGAGAGACCGTTCAGGTGCTCTCACTGCGGGACTGGGTTCAGGCGATCATTTGAGCTCACTGTACACCAGCGCATTCACACTGGGGAGAGGCCATTCATCTGCTCCGTGTGTGGGAAGGGATTCACTCGTTCATCCAACCTGCTGACACACCAGCGAGTTCACAAGTGACTGCAGGGGTTGGATTCTGCTGTTGTTGCTGCAGTTAATCACATCCAGGACTGAACCATGTTAATTCTGACAGTTGGGGTTTGTTTCTGCTGATGTTAATAACCCCTATAACTGGGCTGCAGTTTAATATTCTGGATAGATGTCAAATAAACCAGCTTTGTTTTGAACACATTGTTGTAGATTTTTGTCTTTCCCACCTGAGTGTTTAGCATCACCTGCCTGGAGCTCAGAAAGGACAATCTGGGGGAGGATCGTACGGCGGGAACAGAATTCCAGCCTGGACACAGTCCTTCAGGGCCACACTGAGAGGGGCAAACGGCACTTTGGTCTTTCTTGTCTCTCTTCACTGACAGCAAAGTCCCTGTGTGGGTAATCTTGAGGCATGTGAGAAGCGTGTCCCAGCCGCTCTCTGCCATGGTTCAGAGCTCCTAGGCACGGAACAGGAGGCTCCTTTACGAATGTAGCCCAGTGCTTTTTTTTAATGGCCTTATTAACCTGTGTCGCTGCTTTTAGTGATTTGTGTATCCGGATCCCTCTGCTCCTCCAGCCCATTTAGACTCTTAGGGGGAAAATTCGGTGATGCCCCCTTTGGGTCGCTAACGTCGTTGGGGCTAATTTTAGCACCCGAAAAAAGTTAGCGCCCCTGTGCATTAAATTCAGTGGTAGCGCCCCAGGCAGGAGGCAGGGTGCTACTGGAAGCGCTCCCCTCTTGAGGCGCTACCAGTGAATTTCGCGGTGCTTCGTGTAACAGCGCCACGCCCGTCGGCACATAGCACCGCATCATAGCAGACCTCACCCCCCCCCCTCCTGATTAAAGGGGATTGGCCTAGCACTGCGCACACCGGGGCCCTGCTGGACCACCGGGGAGCGGGGTGTCGGATCAAGAGGAGCGCCGGGCTGAGCGATCGCGGCCAACAGCCCGAAGAGGGAAGGGGGCAGGTGCTGGCAGTTGGCCAAAATAAAAAGTTACCACCCGACACCTGCCCTTTAAGTGGTGCCGCCACGGCTGCAGGAACGACCCCTGACCCTGTTAGACCTATTGTCCGGCGATAGGTCAGGGTTCACAACCCAAGGTTGCAGCCGGGGCGCTGCGCACGGTGATGACGTCGTTGCTGGCGGTGCAGTGCTGCAGGGCGCTACCGGCTACTGTCGCTGCAAACCTGCTGAATATCGCGGGAGGCGCAAAGCAAACCAATTTCACCCCCTTGTCCAAATAGTGAGTGGCCTCCTTATTCTTCCCACCAAAACACACCACCTCACACGAATCTATAGTGAAATTCATTAACACACCACCTCCCACTGATCTATAGTGAAATTCATTAACACTTCACCTCACACTGTTCTGCAGTGAAATTCATTTGCCAATTACATGCCCATTCTGAAACTTCTTGTTATCTTCTTGCATTTTGTCTTCCTCAGTATTAACTCTACCTTCCAATTTAGTGTTATTGACAAACTTTGAAATTGTTCTTCTGATTCCTGAGTCCAGATCGTTTTTGAACGTGATCCCAGCACCGATTCCTGTGGAACACCACTTCCCACCTTTTGCCAGTCTGAGTAGCTACTCCCAACCCCTACTCTGTTTTATGTTTTGTGACCAACTTGCTATCCATAAACAGTATGTAAGATCTACAAGATGACCAAGGTCAGGCCGTGTGGAGTGAAGGGCCAGGCAGCAGAATGGATGGAAAGATGGCTACAAAATGGAAATCAGAGGGTTGGAGTTAAGAGAAGATTGTTGTGATCTTTCCATCCATTCTGCTGCCTGGCCCTTGACTCCACACGGCCTGACCGTGGTCATCTTGTAGACCATACATACTGCAGACACAGTGCACCAGTGGTGGAGGGGGTGGATATTGAGTCCTGTGGCAGGGGCACTGATGAAGTGGATTTCTCTGTCCACGAGTTTTGAGGCATCGCTAGTTGTGTTTTTCACCTCTTTCCACCTTTTAAAAAAAAAACCTTGCTGCCAGTTTATTAAAGCCATTAACAGCCGCTCGGGTGGGACACACCAATAAATGAGACCTTGTAAGTTTCCTGTAGAATGACAGGCCTGAACACGAGTTAGAAAACATTTAGCAATTAAACCAGACTGGGCGGGGCCTGAGGTGCGAGTTAGTAACGGAAAATTGGTGGCCAGCGTACTTCACACCAGGGCTGAGGACCCGGGGACTTGGGTTTCTGTATCACTTATTGATCAATTTAGTTTATTGCCCAATGTCAATCAGACTGGCGGGTCATCTTGCTGTCTGGCGGAGGTGAGGGTCCCCAATGGAGAGCTCTCTACGCGGGGGTCCTTCCCAGCACCATTGGGGATCTGGGGTGGAGACTGTTACAAAGAGCTGTCGTGTGCAACAGTTTTTAAGCTTCTTTCCGGACTCCAAGCCCAGATGTGGTTTCTGTCGCCTAGAGGAGTCCACGGGCCGTGTATATATTCAGTGTGAGAGGTTGCAGCCCCTGTGTAGTTACCTGAAGGGGCTGCTCCTCAACTCTTGGTTACGCTTTAGCCCCACGCTCCTAATCTTTGTCCGCCCGGTGCGGAGTGGGGGTGGGTAAGTGGGAGGATCTTCTCCTGGACCTGCTCTTGGGCCTGGCGAAAACAGCAATTTGTAGGTCCAGGATGGGCGGGGCCCATGGGGGGTCACTCTGGCTGCCTGCTTCTCTCCCATGGTCTTGTCCCTGCCCGGGTGGCCCTGGAGAGGGAGCAGGCGGTGTCCACCGGTTCACTTGATACCTTCTTCTATTTTGATACAAAAGCTCTACTAGACATGTTAAACTACTAGTTATTTAATCAGGGCTGCAGCTGCTGAAAGGTTGACTGTACTGGGGTTTGTGGCCAGAGCTGGCAGACGTGTTGTTCTGAAGTCTGATGTCTCACACCTGAAGAGTCTGTTTATGTCGTGTTGTCATTACCTTTTTCTGTTGCCTGGTGTCAGAAATAGAAATGAAAGGGAGATGATACCCCACTCTGTTAATCAACTCTTTGACACATTTCCATTTCTTAATTTACAAAGATCACAACTCCATTAGTGAACAATGGATTGCCAGTCTGCCACTTTTTAGTGAGGCTTGAAAGGATTCGCTGTGAAGCTACACCTGCCCATCTGTCTGTGTGTCACTATGTTTGGATTGTGTTAGACAACAGTCCTAATATCTCGCCTACATCCATTACAATTTTTGAAATGTTAGATTGTACTTGGAAGAAGTTGAGTTTGAATCTAACAATTCTGAAATTGGGAGCTTTTAATGATTTCTGTTTTTCACATAACTATATAGTGATGTGATCAGTCAAAGCAAAATAAAAGATGCTGCTATTTACTAAACACAACTGAATAATTCTACAAGGATGCTATCGCAGTCTTCCTCAGTATTAACTACACCCCCCAATTTAGTGTTATCAGCAAATTTTGAAATTGTTCTTCTGATTCCCAAGTCCAAATCATTCATATGAGTGGAGCTAAGAAATAGCGAGGGGCGAAAAACATTAATAGGAGTGGTATATAGGCCTCCAAATAGTAAAATAGAGGTTAGGGAGGGCATCACGAGGGAAATTAGAGAAGCGTGCAATAAGAGCACAGCTGTCATCATAGGTGACTTTAACTTACATATAGATTGGACTAGCCTAATCAGTAAAAATAATGAGGAGGAGGAATTCCTTGAGTGTTTGAGGGATGGTTATCTGGATCAATATGTCGAGGAACCAACTCGGGAACAGGCTATATTGGACTGGGTACTGTGCAATGAGAAGGGACTAATCAGTAATCTTGTTGTACGGGGACCCTTGGGTCAGAGCGATCATAACATGATCGATTTCTCACTCGAAATGGAGAGCGAAGAAATTGACTCAGAGACTAAGGTCCTGAATTTAAACAAGGGGAATTATGATGCCATGAGACGGGAACTGAGTAGGTCTGAGTGGACAACGTTCCTGGGAGGACTGGAGGTAGATAAACAATGGCAAACATTTAAAGATAGAATGACAAAATTGCAAAAATTGTTTATACCAATCTGGCATAAAAGGAAATCTAAAAAGGTGACTCAACCGTGGATAACAGGGGAAATTAGAGACAGCATAAAATCCAAAGATAGGGCGTATAAAATAGCCAAAAAAAGCGCCAGAGCGGAAGATTGGGAACAGTTTAAGATAGAGCAAAGGAGGGCAAAGGGCATAATCAAGAGGGGCAAAATAGCTTACGAAAACAAGCTGGCGGAAAATATAAAAACTAACTCCAAAAGCTTTTATAAGTATATCAAAAGGAAAAGACTGGTGAAAACCAAAGTTGGTCCATTGCAGTCAGATACGGGGGAATATATAATGGGAAATAAGGAAATGGCAGATCAACTAAATGCATACTTTGGGTCAGTCTTTACGAAGGAAGACACAAAAAACCTCCCTGGGATATCGGGAAAAATAGGGACATTGGCAAAGGAGGAACTGACGCAAATCAATATCTCTAAGGATATGGTGTTAAGGAAGCTAAAGGGATTGAAGGTGGACAAATCCCCAGGGCCTGATAACATGCATCCTAGGGTACTGAAGGAGGTGGCCCTAGAGATAGCGGATGCACTAAGGATGATTTTTCAGAATTCATTAGACTCGGGAACAGTACCGATGGATTGGAGGGTAGCTAACGTTACCCCACTATTCAAAAAGGGGGGTAGGGAAAAAGCAGGTAATTACAGACCTGTAAGCCTTACATCAGTTGTGGGCAAAATGCTGGAGTCCATCATTAAGGATGAAATAGCGGAGCACTTAGCAAATGGGGACAGGATAGGACAGAGTCAACATGGATTTACAAAGGGTAAATCGTGCTTGACTAATCTATTGGAATTTTTTGAGGGAGTAACTGGTAGAATAGATGGGGGAGAGCCAGTAGATGTGGTGTACCTGGACTTCCAAAAGGCCTTCGATAAGGTCCCACATAAAAGATTAGCATGGAAAATTGAGGCTCATGGGATAAAGGGGAAAGTTTTGGCGTGGATAGGGAACTGGCTGTCAGATAGAAAACAGAGAGTTGGAATAAACGGCTCATTTTCTGAATGGCAGGCAGTAACAAGTGGGGTACCACAGGGATCTGTCCTGGGCCCCCAGCTGTTCACAATTTACATTAATGACCTGGATCAGGGAGTCGGATGCAGCATTTCCAAATTTGCAGACGACACTAAACTAGGAGGGGGGGTGGGCTCAGAGGAAGAGACCAGGAAGCTCCAGAGCGATTTGGACAGACTGGGCGATTGGGCGGATAAATGGCAGATGCACTATAATGTGGACAAGTGCGAAGTTATCCACCTTGGGTGCAGGAACGGGAGGGCAAATTATTATTTAAATGGCAATAGATTGGGAGAGGGGGAAGTACAGAGAGACCTGGGTGTTCTTGTACACCAGTCACTGAAGGCGAGCATGCAGGTGCAACAGGCGGTCAAGAAGGCAAACGGTATGCTGGCCTTCATAGCAAAAGGGTTAGAATACAGGAACAGGGATACCTTGCTGCAGCTGTACAGGGCACTGGTGAGACCACACCTCGAGTACTGTGTACAGTTTTGGTCGCCTCATCTGAGGAAGGATGTTCTTGCCATGGAGGGGGTGCAGCGGCGATTCACCAGGCTGATACCAGGAATGGCGGGAATGACCTATGAGGAGAGACTATGTAGTTTAGGGATGTACACACTGGAGTTTAGAAGATTGAGAGGGGACCTCATAGAAGTGTATAAAATTCTGACAGGTCTAGACAGACTGGATGCAGAAGGAATGTTTCCCTTGGCGGGTGAGAACAGAACTAGAGGAAATAATTTAAGGATAAGGGCTAAACCATTTAGGACAGAGATGAGGGGGAATTTCTTCACTCAGAGAGTGGTGAACCTGTGGAACTCATTGCCACAGAGGGCAGTGTACGCCAGCTCATTAAATATATTTAAGAGGGAATTAGATATATTTCTACGGGCAAAAGGGGTTAAGGGTTACGGAGAGAAGGCGGGGACGGGATACTGAATTAAAGGATCAGCCATGATCTCATCGAATGGCGGAGCAGGCACGAAGGGCCGAATGGCCTACTCCTGCTCCTATCTTCTATGTATCTATGTATATAAATGGTGAACAACAGTGGTCCCAGCACCAATCCCCGTGGAACACCACTTCCCACCTTCCGCCTGTCTGAGTAAATACCTTTAACTCATCCCGTCACTATAACTGGACTTGACTCCATTCCCGTGCCGAGGGGATTGCAGTACCAGACGGGAGGGGCAACATTTGGGGACTCTCGATTCTCCACCAATTCCCATTCCCCTTCTTTCTGGTGGATAATGGAGGTGCCACTGTGTGTAATGTGCAAGTCAGTAAGAGTTGTCAGCGAGGATTAATCAGCACTTTCTAATTGGAGATGATAATCAATGGAATCTTTCAGACAATGAATTGTAGATTTTATAGCAAAGATTAATATACGATTGAAGTAAAAGTTCATAATTTTATTGTAAAGTATTTCAGGAACACTCATCAGAAATTAAGGGGAAAGATCAGACAGCAGTACTTAAAGGGACACTGCAGCCTGACAACTCAATCAGCTATATATCCAGAATATTAAAATCCAGCCCAGTTATAGGGGTTATTAACATCAGCAGAAACAAACCCCAACTGTCAGAGTGAACATGGTTCAGTCCTGGATGTGATTAACAGCAGCAATAACAGCAGAATCGAACCTCTGCAGTCACTTGTGAACTTGCTGGTGTGTCAGCAGGTTGGATGACTGACTGAATCCCTTCTCACACACGGAGCAGGTGAACGGCCTCACCCCAGTGTGAGCTCGCTGGTGTGTCAGCAGGTTGTATGACTGATTGAATCCCTTCCCACACACGGAGCAGGTGAATGGCCTCTCCCCAGTGTGAATGTGCTGGTGTCTCACAAGGTCAGAGGAATTAGTGAATCCCTTCTCACACACGGAGCAGGTGAACGGCCTCTCCCCGGTGTGACTATCGATGAGTTTCCAGCCGGGACGGGGAGCTAAATCCCTTCCCACAGTCCTCACATTCCCACATTTTCTCCGTGGTGTGGGTGTCCTTGTGTCTCTCCAGGTTGGACAATCGGTTGAAGCCTCATCCACACACACAACATGTGTACGGTTTCTCCCCGCTGTGAACGGTGCGATGTTTTTTCAGACTGTGTAACTGGTTAAAGCTCTTTCCACAGTCAGTGCACTGGAACACTCTCACTCGGGTGTGTGTGTCTCGGTGCTTTTCCAGTCACACCGATCTTTGAAATCTTTTCCCACAGACAGAACAGGCAAACATTTCTCCTTCCACATTCAAAGGCCGATGATATTCCCTGTAAAAGCAGTTTACAAAAGACATCACTGTAAGTTCAGGATTAAAATTCGGAACAGATAATTCTAGTTTCTATGGAACATTCTCTCCTCTCTTATTACATAGAATTACACAGATTGTACAGCACAGAAACAGGCCAATCGGCCCAACTGGTCCATGTGGTGTTTATGCTCCACACGAGCCTCCTCCCATCTCTCTTCATCTCACCCTATCAGCATCTCCTTCTATTCCTTTCTCCCATGTGTTTATCCAGCTTCCCCTTAAATACATCCATGCTCTTCGCCTCAACCACTCCCTGTGGCAGCAAGTTCCACATTCTCAGCACCCTCTGGGTGAAGGAGTTTAATCTAAATAGTACTTCCCTGGGCAGCCAATCAGCACTGCTGCCTCTTTTGTGCATTTCCTGGCGAGGCGAAACAGTTGATATTTTCTGATCAAAAAGAGCTGAGCTCGGCAGCATTAGTCCTGTTTTGCCTCCTTTGGAGACCAGGTGTACGAGCAGAGTGAGCGCAGCCTTCACAGCAACTGCAATAAAATTGTTATAGTTGTGAAGGAACTTTGTGTCAGTGCACTGGACCACAAACAAAGTATGTGTGTCGATTATTGTCTTATTACCCTACTGTAAAGTGCCTTGAGATGTTTTTAAACTCTATATAAAGGTAAGTTGTTGTTGGTGTATAGAGAACTCTGTTGAAATTTAGTGAAATGATCAATAACCAAGGAAGATCATTTCTTTGTTTGGTTCTGTTAGTTTTCATCGAATCATTGAAAAGTACAGCACGAAGGAGGCCATTCGGCCCATCGTGCCTGTGCTGTCTCTTAGAAAGAGCCCTCGTGCTTAGTCCCACATCCCAGCTTGTTGTCTGTAACCCTGTAAGATCCTCATCCTCAAGTACCCGCCCAACTCCCTTTTCAAATCATTGATGGAATCAGCTCATGACCTTTTCAGGTCGAGTGTTCCAGATCCCGACAACTCTCTGAGTTTTATTCAATTGTTACCACAGTTGTTTCTGTGGAGGTTTAATAATAAATGCATTTTGCTGTGAAAGCAGTTAAAACATTCCTAGTATATAAATAGACAGATGCATCAAAATATTAAAATTGTGGGAGGGAGGGCAGTGCTCGCCAGGGCCCAATAAACAATGGAATTCTTCTTTCCCAACCCAATGCTCAGAAGATGAAGTCCCAGAGCTGCCTCTGGCTCGGTTCCACCTACCCTATTCTGACAAGCTGAGGTGTTGGTCAGTGCACTGCGATTGCCCTGTGGGCAGAAAATGGCAAATCTAGAAATATGACCAAAATAACACATTTTAACCCCAAAGCTGTAAATCCCCGTCCCACACACTCTCCCTCCGCCCTGTGCTGAAATCCAAACCCATCGCACCATCTCCAACATTTCTTTCCTCCACTCCCAGTTTTCCCCCTCCCTCTACTCTGGTTGGGTTCAGTTCTCCACCTGCTGTGTGCAGAGTGAGAATAAAATCAATGAGTCAATGATTGTCTCTCCTGGTCACTGGGACAGTGAAGCCCTGCCCACTCTCGGTTCCTGTACAAAGATGGCCGCGCATGCACCCTGCTGCAGGTAGAACCGATCTGTCTTTCCTTCACCAAGATGGTGGCGGGTAACCCGGGCCTGTCACTGAGAAAAAGCCTCACCGCTGCCGTCCGGCGGAACACATTCGGCCGCTGGATCTCATTCGGGCCTGAGACCGTTCTCCAACTTTATAAACGCTGAGGCGCGGCCTACCCGCAGTTTATTAACCTCCCGAACCTGCTCCCACCGACCTGCAACTCTGCCCGGCGACCGCGCGTGGTTTTCTTTGTAAAGTCGGTGAGGGACATGTGACCCGGGCCCACTGCCTGATTGACGTGAGCTTCCGAACAATAGGGAGCGAGCCAGCGGCGGGTCCTCCAACCAATCGGAGAGCCCGAGGGGCGGGACTAGCGCTGGCTGATTGTCTGATCCACAGGGCAGCGAGTTTCTCCAGTCCCTTGTTCAGGGCCCGGGGCCATGGGAGGCTGTGGGCCTTTATTCCCCTCATTGGACACAAGGCTCTTTGGCTCACAACACACTGGCTCAGGTTTTAATAGAGACTTTTTAATTTCATCAATAAAAGCAGATAAACCCCGTGCTTCTGTGGAACAAACTTTCTAATATTTGGGAGTAAAAGTACAAGTTTTTTTCCCTCTGGGGAATTTATTATTAGTTTCAGGAAACAACAACCACTTGTCTTTATAAAGCACCCTTAATGTAGTAAAACATCCCAAGGCTCTTCACAGGAGCGTTATAAAACAAAATTTGACACCGAGCCACATAAGGAGATATTCGGGCAGATGACCAAAAGCTTGGTCAAAGAGCATCTTAAAGAAGGAGAGAGAGGCAGAGAGATGGAAAGGTTTAGGGAAGGAATTCCAGAGCTTAGGGCCCAGGCAGCTGAAGGCACGGCCACCAATGGTGGAGCGATTAAAATCGGGGATGCTCAAGAGGGCAGAATTAGAGAAGCACAAATATCTCGCGGGGGTGGGGGGTGGTTTGTAGAGGCTGGAAGAGATTACAGAGATAGGGAGGGACGAGGCCACGGAGGGATTTGAAAACAAGGCTGAGAATTTTAAGGATGAGACACTTGAGGAAAAGCAGGGAGTGGGGGTGGGTCAAGCCCTTATGGGACAGGGTCATTAATTCTGTCCTGCGACAGTTACTGGGACAGACTGTATCTCCCCCTCTCCTCCACACAGGGATTTGTGGTAGTTAAAGGGACAGCGATTCTTCTTGTTCCGCGAGATTGTAATTAAAGGGACACTACTCTGAGATGGCTGTGAACTTTTAGTGCTGCCAGCCTTTCTAAAACATCTTCCTTTTTTTGAAGATCTGTGTGAACTCGCTGGTGACTCAGCAGGTTGGATGAACTCTGAAACCTCTTTGCACAGTCAGAACATTTAAAGGGTCTCTCATCGGTTCTGGGACAGGAGGGATCTGGTTAACAGTGATCACAATATCATTGGGTTTAATGTAGTTATGGAAAGGGACAAAGAAGAATCAATGGTGAAAATACCCAGCTGGAAGAGAGCCAATTTCAGTGATTTGAGAAGGGATCGAGCACAGGTGGACTGGAAACAAAGATTGTCCAGGAAAACAGTGAATGACCAATGGCAGGCCTTCAAGGCTGAGATAGTTCGGGTACAAACCAAGCATATTCCCATAAGGAGGAAAGATGGGCATCCAAAGCTAGAGCTCCCGATGACAAAGGATATCGAGGTTAGAATAAAACAGAGAAAGGAGGTTTACAACAAATGTCAGGTACAGAGTACAGTCAAAAACCAGGAGAATACAGAGAGTGCTGGGGAAATTGAAACAGGATATAAGGGCAAAGAGAATATGAGAAAAGATTAGCGGGTAACATAAAAGAGAACCCAAAAATCTTCTATAAACATATGAAAAGTAAAAGGATAGCTAAAGGAATGGTGGGGCCAATTAGGGACCAAATAGGAGCACATCATACGGAGGCAGAGGGCATGGCTAAGGTACTGAATGAGCCCTTAGCATCTGTCTCCACAAAAGAAGAGGATGAAGTTCATGTCGCAGTAGAGGAGGGGGGAGTAGAGAAATTGGATTAAAATGGATAGAAAGGAGGTGCTAAATAGGTTGTCATCACTCAAAGTTAACAAGTCACCCGGTCCGGATGGGATGCATCCTAGGTTGTTGAGGGACGCTAGGGTGGAGATAGCAGAAGCTCCGACCACAATCTTTCAATCTCCCTCAGATATATGGGAGGGGTGCCAGAGGACTGGAGGATTGCAAATGTTACACCCTGTTTAAAAAAGGGGAGAGGGATAAACCTGGTAACTACAGGCCAATCAGTCTAATGTCAGTGGTGGGTGAACGACTAGAGACCATTGTCAAGGTCAAAATTAATTCTCACTTGGAGAAGCATGGGTTAATAAGGGGCAGCCAGTATGGATTTGTTAAAGGTAAATCGTGTCTGACTAACCTGATTGAGTTCTTTGATGAAGTAACAGAGGGTTGATGAAGGTAGTGCAGCAGATGTTGTATATATGGACTTTCTAAAGGCATTTGACAAAGTACCACATAAGAGACTTATTCGGAAAATAGAAGCACAGGAAATTAAAGGGATGATGGTAATTTGGGTATATAATTGGCTGAGGGATAGGAGACAGTGAGCAATGCTGAGGGATGTTCTTCTGACTGAAGGAAAATATGCAGTGGGTTCCCCCAGAGGTCGGGATTAGGACCATTGCTTTTCTTGTTATATATAACTGACCTGGAATTGGGATTAGGTGTACAATTTTGAAGTTTACGGATGATACAAAACTTGGCAATGTAGTAAATAGTGAGCATAGTAGTAGCAGACTTCAGGAGGACAGAGACAGACTGTGAAATGAGCAGATACAAGGCAGATGAAATTAAATGAGGATAAGTGTGAAGTGATGCACTTTGGGAGAAACAACAGGGAGAGGCCGTATAATCTAAATGGGACTATTTTGAGGGGGTGCAAGAGCAGAGGGACCTGGGGGTCCATATTCACAAATCTTTGAAAGTGCCACGGCAAGTTGGTGAGGCGGTTCAGAAAGCGTATGGGATACTTGGCTTTGTAAATAGGGCCATTGAATACAAAAACAAGGAAGTTACACTAAACCTTTACAAATCACTAGTTAGGAACATAGGACAGGAGGAGGCCATTCAGCCCCTCGAGCCTGTTCCGCCTTTCAATGAGATCATGGCTGATCTGCGATCTAACTCCATACACCCGCCTTTGGCCCATATCCCTTAATACCTTTGGGTAACAAAAACCTATCAATCTCAGATTGAAAATTAACAATTGATCTCGCATCAATTGCCGTTTGCAGAAGAGAGTTCCAAACTTCTACCACCCTTCGTGTGTAGAAGTGTTTCCTAATTTCACTCCTGAAAGGTCTGGCTCTAATTTTTAGACGATGCCCCCAGTCCGAGAATCCCCAACCAGCAGAAATAGTTTGTCTCTATCTATCCTCTGTTCCCCTTAATATCCTGAAAACTTCAATCAGATCACACCTTAACCTTCTAAATTCAAGGGAATACACACCTAATTTGTGTAATCCCTCCTCGTAACTTAACCCTTGAAGTCTGGGTATCATTCTGGTAAACCTACGCTGCACTCCCTCCAAGGCCAATATATCCTTTCTAAGGTGTGTTGCCCAGAACTGCTCACAGTGCTCCAGGTGTGGTCTAACCAGGGTGTTGTACAGCTGCAGGGTTTTGGCCTCAGCTGGAGTCTTGTGTACAGTTCTGGGCACCACACTTTAGGAAGGATGTCAAGGCCTTGGAGAGGATATCGAGGAGGTTGACCAGGATGGTACCAGGGATGAGGGACTTCAGTTATGTGGAGAGATTGGAGAAGCTGGGATTGTTCCCCTTGGAGCAGAGAAGCTTAAGAGGAGACCTAATAGAGGGGTTCAAAATGATGAGGGGTTTTGATTGAGCAAGTAGGGAGAAACTGTTCACTCTGGCAAGCGGGTCGGTAACCAAAGGTCACAGCTTTAAAATAGTTGCTAAAAGAACTAGAGGGGAATGAGGAGAATTGTTTTCACACAGAGGGTTGTTAAGATCTGGAACGCACCATCTGAAAGGATGCTGGAATCAGGTTCCACAGGAACTTTCAAACAGTAATTGGACACGTCCTTGAAGAGGACTAGTTTGCAGAGTTCTGTGGATAAAGCTGGGATGTGGGACTAAATTGGACAGCTCTTTCAAAGAACCGGCACAGACACGATGGGCCGAATCACCTCCTTCTGTGCTGTTAGATTCTATGATCAGTGTGAACACGCTGGTGTCCCTTAAGGCTCTTCGAGATTTTAAAGCTCTGCCCACAGTCAGAACATTTAAAGGGTCTCTCATCGGTGTGAACTCGCTGGTGTATCAGCAGGTGGGATGACAGAGTGAATCCCTTCCCACACATGGAGCAGGTGAACGGCCTCGTACCAGTGTGGAGGAGCCGATGTCTCTTCAGCTCCCTGGAGCTTTTAAATCTCTTCCCACATTAAGAACATTTAAAGGGGTTCTCTCCAGTGTGAACTTGCTGATGGGCCAGCAGGTTGGAGGACCGAGCGAATCCCTTCCCACACACAGATCAGGTGAACGGCCTCTCCCCAGCGTGTAGGAGCCGGTGTCTCTTCAGCTCCCCAGAGCTTTTAAAGCTTTTCCCACAAGTCAGAACATTTAAAGGGGTTCTCTCCAGTGTGAACTCGCTGATGGGCCAGCAGGTTGGAGGACCGAGCGAATCCCTTCTCACACACGGATCAGGTGAATGGCCTCTCCCCAGCGTATAGGAGCCGGTGTCTCTTCAGCTCCCCAGAGCTTTTAAAGCTTTTCCCACAAGTAAGAACATTTAAAGGGTCTTTCGTCAGTGTGAACTCGCTGGTGTATCAGCAGGTGGGATGACAGAGTGAATCCCTTCCCACACATGGAGCAGGTGAACGGCCTCGTACCAGTGTGGAGGAGCCGATGTCTCTTCAGCTCCCTGGAGCTTTTAAATCTCTTCCCACATTAAGAACATTTAAAGGGGTTCTCTCCAGTGTGAACTTGCTGATGAGCCAGCAGGTTGGAGGACCGAGCAAATCCCTTCCCACACACAGATCAGGTGAACGGCCTCTCCCCAGCGTGTAGGAGCCGGTGTCTCTTCAGCTCCCCAGAGCTTTTAAAGCTTTTCCCACAAGCCAGAACATTTAAAGGGGTTCTCTCCAGTGTGAACTCGCTGATGGGCCAGCAGGTTGGAGGACCGAGCGAATCCCTTCTCACACACGGATCAGGTGAACGGCCTCTCCCCAGCGTATAGGAGCCAGTGTCTCTTCAGCTCCCCAGAGCTTTTAAAGCTTTTCCCACAAGTAAGAACATATAAAGGGGTTCTCTCCAGTGTGAGCTCGCTGATCGGCCAGCAGGTTGGAGGACCGAGCGAATCCCTTCTCACACACGGATCAGGTGAACGGCCTCTCCCCAGCGTATAGGAGCCGGTGTCTCTTCAGCTCCCCAGAGCTTTTAAAGCTCTTCCCACAGTGAGAACATTTAAAGGGCCTCTTGTCAGTGTGAACAAGCTGATGTGTCTGCAGGGTGGATGACTGAGTGAATCCCTTCCCACACACGGAGCAGGTGAACGCCCCCCCCCCCCCAGTGTGAACTCGCTGGTGTTGCTTGAGCTTCTGGGGGATTTTAAAGCTCTTCCCACAGTGAGAACATTTAAATGGCCTTTCATCAGTGTGAACAAGCTGGTGTGTCAGCAGGGTGGAGGACTGCAAGAATCCCTTCCCACACACAGAGCAGGTGAATGGCCTCTCCACAGTGTGGAGGCACTGGTGTCTTCAGATCCCGGGGCTTTTAAAGCTCTTCCCACAGTCAGAACCTGTAAACGGCCTCTCATCAGTGTGAACAAGCTGGTGTCGCTTCAGATGCCCGGGGCTGTTAAAGCTTTTCCCACAGTCAGGACATTGAAATGGTCTCTCCCCAGTGTGAACTCACTGGTGTGTTTGTAGGTGGGATGAACAAACAAATCCCTTTCCACACACGGAGCAGGTGAATGGACTGTCCCTGGTGTGACTGCGCCATTGAACTTCCAATGCAGACGGGGAACTGACTCCCTTCCCACTGTCCCCACCTTTACCCGGTTTCTCCCCGGTGTGACGTTGCACGTGTCCCACCAGATCAGGCGATCGGCTGAATCCGCGTCCACACACTGAACACGTGTGCGGTTTGTCATTGCTGCTTTCTCCTTCCATGTGCACAGGCCGATGATATTCAGGTCCTGATGAATCGAGCGACTCTGTCAGATCTTGACGTGATCACAGAAATCACAGAAACCCCACAGTGCAGATAGAGGCCATTTCGGCCCATCGAGCCTGCACCGACACATATCCCACCCGATCCCCGTAACCCAACGTATTTAATCCCCCTAACACTAAGGGTCAATTTATCATAGCCAATCAACCTAGCCCGCACATCTTTGGACTGTGGGAGGAAACCGGAGCACCCGGAGGAAACCCACGCAAACACGGGGAGAATGTGCAAACTCCACACAGACAGTCACCCGAGGCCGGATTCGAACCCGGGTCTCTGGCGCTGTGAGGCAACAGTGCTAACCACTATGCCACCGTGATGTTTGGTCTGAGCTTCCTGCCTGTAACTGCTCCACTTCTATAACCCTGTAAATTGAGTTCAGAAAAGGATCAGAGGCAAACTGTTGTTTAATTTTCCCCTTTCCGAACCTAGGGGCAGTGAAGCTGATTTTCAGGCCCCAGCTGCTGCACAGGTTGGTTGAAAGGATCAGCAGTAATGGCGGCTGTAATACCCACAAGCCCCCGGCGCTGCAGAAAGCGCTCTGTTGACTCTGAGTCCCGCGCCTGTGCTCATGGCCCCCACGCTCTCCCTCCAGCTCTACAATCGCCCATCCCGATCGGTCCGCAACGCGCATGCTCAGCGCACAAAACCCCGCGGTTGGAACATCGGGCGCGCATGCGAAGCTGCAACATCTAGTCTGCATGCGCGGCTCAGGTGGGGGCGATTCGGTATTTCGCCTCAGCCGCCAGGGAGGTGCACATGCGCAGGACGACCCAACATTCTTCCTGTCAGCAATCACTCCCTCGTTTCTTTAACAAAAACAGAAAATGCTGGAAATACTCAGCAGGTCAGGCAGCATCTGTGGAGACAGAAACAGATTTAACGTTTCAGGTCGATGACCTTTCGTCAGAACTGCTTGTTCTTTAGCGTCAGCCAGTGGCTCAGTGGGTAGCACTCTCGCCTCTAAGCCAGAAAGTTGTGGGTTCAAGTCTCAATCCAGAGACTTGAGCACAAAAATCTAGGCTAACACTCCAGTACAGTGCTGAGGGAGTGCGGCACTGCTGGAGGTGCTGTTTTTTGGAGGAGACATTAAACCGAGGCCCCGTCTGCTCTCTCGGGTGGACGTCAACGATCCTATGGCACTATTTGAATAAGAGCAGGGGAGTTATCCCTGGTGTCCTAGCCAATGTGTTTATCCCTCAATCAATATAACAAAAAACATAGATTATCTGGTCATTATCAGATTGCTGTTTGTAGTAGCTTGCTTTGCGCTAATTGGCTGCTGCGTTTCTTACATTACAACAGTGGCTCTACCTCATTGGCTGTAAAGCACTTTGGGACGTCCGGTGGTGGTGAAAGGCGCTATATAAATGCAAGTCTTTCTTTCTTCACTGGTCTCACCAGCGACCGCTTCTGGCTGATGGTTGATTGACAGCCGAGAGTCCACGCATGCCACAGGGAGCGGCGGTTTGGGCCGAGTCCAGCACAGCGACCCCTCCCCGGTCACCAAGGGTAATAACCGCGCATGCCCAGAGGACACCAACCCCCTCCCACACTCGGAGCTGCGCCTGCGCACTCAGATCCTGCCGGACGGAGTTGGCGCGGGGCATTCCGGGGAAAGGCCTTGGTGTCGCGATCGGTGACGCAAAGTCAGTTTTCTCCGCTCCGATTGGGTGGAGAATCGCACGGGGGAGGGGGGGATCGGGAGAGAATAAAGAGAAATAGAAAAACCTGAGAGTGCGCGAGGCCCCGGACCGAGCGGCGTCAGTTGGACGGTTCTTGTGAGCTCCTCGGGGACACGTGACCCGGGCCCAGGGTCTGATTGACGGGAGCTTCCGACCAATAGGGAGTGAGCGGGGCGGGGCTGGAGGAGCGAGCCGGCGGCTGGTCCTCCAACCAATCGGGGAGCCCGAGGGGTAGGACTCGCGCCGGCTGAATGTCTGATCCGCAGGGCAGCGAGTTTCTCCAGTCCCTTGTTCAGGGCCCGGGGCCAGGGGAGGCTGTGGGCCTTTATTCCCCTCATTGGACACAAGGCTCTTTGGCTCACAACACACTGGCTCAGGTTTTAATAGAGACTTTTTAAATTCATCAATAAAAGCAGATAAACCTCGTGCTTCTGTGGAACAAACTCTAATATTTTATAAAATCATAGAATGGTTACAGCACAGAAGGAGGCCATTCGGCCCGTCGAGCCCATGCCAGCTCTCTGCAAGACCACTTCAGCTAGTCCCACTCCCCGCAACTCTGCAAATTTCTTTCCTGCAGGTACTCGAGGGGCCGAATGGCCAAATCCTGCTCCTATCTTCTATGTATCTATTATCCGAGGCACAGGTAGGCCGCACAGCGGCGGTGGACCTGTGAGGAGCGGCAGCGTGATATAAAGCGAGGTGGCGGAGCAGGTAGGCCCCACAGCAGTGGACCTGTGAGGAGCGGCGGCGGTGATATAAAGAGCGAGGCGGTGGAGTTTATAGGGTGTCTGTAACTCTTGTGACACTTCCTGTGTCCCTGATAACCATGTGTGCGGGAAGTGTATCCAGCTGCAGCTACTGACAGACCGCATTGCGGCGCTGGAGCTGTGAGTGGATATATACTGGAGCATTCGCGATGCTGAGGACGTCGTGACTAGCACGTTTAGGGAGTTGGTCACACGGCAGGTAAAGGCTGCACAGGCAGGAAGAGAATGGGTGACCACTAGGCAGAGTAGTAGGTGCAGGCAGGTAGTGCAGGGGTCCCCTGTGACCATCCCACTCTCAAACAGATATACCGCTTTGGATATTGTTGGGGAGGATGGCTTTTCAGGGGAAGGCAGCAGCAGCCAACTTCCTGGCACCGTGGGTGGTTCTGCTGCACAGGACGGGAGGGAAAAGAGTGGGAGAGCTACAGTAATAGGGTTATATTGTAAGGGGAATAGATAGGCGTTTCTGCGGCCGCAAATGTGACTCCAAGATGGTATGTTGCCTCCCTGGTGCAAGGGTCAAGGATGTCTCGGAGCGGCTGCAGAACATTTTGGAAGGGGAGGGTGAACATCCAATTGTCGTGGTGCATATAGGTACCAACGATATAGGTAAAAAAAACAGGATGAGGTCCTAAAAGCTGAATATAGGGGGTTAGGAGGTAAATTAAAAAATAGGACCTCCAATGTAGTAATCTCAGGATTGCTACCAGTGCCACATGCTAATCAGCGTAGAAATAGAAGGATATTCCAGATGAATACATGGCTACAGGAATGGTGCAAGGGGGAGGGATTTAAATTCCTGGGACATTGGAACCGTTTCTGGGGGAGGTGGTACCAGTACAAACCAGCAGCGCCTATATTTCCTAAGGAGGCTGAAGGGATGTAACCTGTCACCCCTGATCCTCTCTGACTTTTACCGCTGCACAATAGAGAGCATCCTGACAAACTGTATCACAGTATGGTATGGCAGCTGTAGCTACTATGACCGGAAAGCCCTGCAGCGGGTAGTCAAAACTGCCCAACGCATTACCGGCACCCGGCTACTGACCATAGAGCACATATACCAGAAACGCTGTTTACGGAGGTCACGGTCGATCATCAAAGACCCTACCCACCCCAGCCACAGTCTGTTCGCCCCCCTGCCATCTGGGAGACGCTACAGATGCATTCGCACCCGTACGACCAGATTTAGGAACAGCTTCTTTCCCAGGGCTGTCATCCTACTGAACTCCACAAATAAACTCTAAAGCCTGCACATCTGCCAATGCACTTTATTATGGTTATGTTAATGTATTACAAGCCAAATGAATGTTGAATGTTTAAATGTCTTAATCTAAATGTACACTCTCGGGAGCCGCAAGCCTACATTTCGTTGTACTGCACTTGTGCACTAACAATGACAATAAAAGTTGATTATTATGATTATGGGCAGGACCGGGACCGATGTCCTAGGGGGAGTGTTTGCTAGTGCTCTGGGGGAGGGTTTAAACTAAAAAGACAGGAAGGAGAAAAAGAAAGGTGGCAGTCAGAGAAATCATGGGTTTAAATCAAACATGGCCACAGTAAATAATAATTCTAAAAGGAGTAAGAGTGTTAAAAAAAACAAGCCTGAAGGCCCTGTGTCTTAATGCGAGGAGCATTCGTAATAAAGTGGATGAATTAGTTGCACAAATAGAGGTAAACGGATATGATATGATTGGGATTCCGGAAACATGGCTCCAGGGTGACCAAGGCTGGGAACTCAACATCCAGGGGTGTTCAATATTCAGGAAAGACAGGCAAAAAGGAAAGGGAGGTGGGGTAGCATTGCTTTTTAAAGAGGAGATTAACACAATTGAAAGGAAGGATACTGGCTCTGATGATGTGGGAACTGTATGGGTAGAGCTGAGAAATACCAAGGGGCAGAAAACGTTAGTGGGAGTGTTATACAGACCTCCAAACAGTAATGCGGAGGTTGGGGATGGCATTAAACGGGAAATTAGAGATGCGTGCAATAAGAGCACAGCAGTTATCATGGGTGACTTTAATCTACATATAGATTGGGGTAACCATATACTTTGGAGGAGGAATTACTGGATGGTTTCCTGGACCAATATGTCGAGCAACCAACTAGAGATCAGGCCATCTTAGACTGGATATTATGTAATGAGAAAGGATTAATTAGCAGACTTGTGCAAGGCCCCTTGGGTCGGAGCGATCATAATATGATAAAATTCTTCATTAAGATGGAGAGTGAAGTAGTTGACTCAGAGACTAGGGTCCTAAATTTAAATAAAGGAAACTACGATGGTATGTGGAGCGAGTTGGGTAGGATTGATTGAGGAATGTCACTCAAAGGGTTGACAGTGGATAGGCAATGGCAAACATTCAAAGATCGCATGGATGAACTATAGAATTTGTTCATCCCTGTTTGGCATAAAAATAAAACAAAGAAGGTGACTCAACCATGGCTAACAAGGGAAATTAGGGATAGCATAAGATCCAATGAGAGGACATATAAATTGGCCAGAAAAAGTAGTAAACCTGAGGATTGGGAGCAGTTTAGGATTCAGCAAAGGAGGACAAAGGGATTAATTAAGAGGGGGAAAATAGAGTATGAGAGTAAGCTTGCAAGGGAACATAAAAACTGACACTAAAAGCTTTTATAGATATGTAAAAAGAAAAAAAAATTGGTGAAGTCAAGCGTAGGTCCCTTGCAGTTAGAATCAGGGGAATTTATAATGGGGAACAAAGAAATGGCTGGCCTATTGAATACATACTTTGGTTCTGTCTTCTCAAAGGAGGACACAAATAACCTCCCAGAGATGTCAGGGAACATAGGGTCTAATGAGAGGGAGGAACTGAAAGAAATCGGTATTTGTAGGGAAATGGTGTTAGGGAAATTGATGGGATTGAAGGCCGATAAATCCTCAGGGCCTGATAATCTACATCCAAGGGTACTTAAAGAAGTGGCCCTATTAATAGTAGATGCATTGCTGGTCATCTTCCACAATTCTATAGACTCTGGCACAGTTCCCATGGATTGGAGGGTAGCTAATGTTACTCCACTATTCAAAAAAGGTGGTAGAGAGAAAACAGGGAATAACAGACCGGTAAGCCTGACATCGGTAGTGGGGAAAATGCTAGAGTCCATTATAAAAGATGTAATAGCAGAGCACTTGCAAAACAGTGACCGGATTGGACAAAGTCAACATGGATTTACAAAAGGTAAACCATGCTTGACTAATCTACTGGAATTTTTTGAGGATGTAACTGGTAGAATAGGTAAGGGAGAACCAGTGGATGTGGTGTATTTGGACTTTCAGAAGGCTTTCGATAAGGTCCCGTATAAGAGATTAGCGTGTAAAGTTAAGGCACATGGGATTGGTGGCAAGGTACTGACTTGGATAGAGAACTGGTTGGCCAACAGGAAGCAAAGAGTTGGAATAAATCGGTCTTTTTCCGAGTGGCAGGCAGTGATCGGTCCTAGGACCTCAGCTATTCACAATATATATAAATCATCTAGACGAGGGAACTAGATGTAATATCTCCAAGTTTGCAGATGATACGAAGCTGGGTGGGCGTGTGTGCTGTGAGGAGGATGCCAAGAAACTCCAGTATGATTTGGGCAGGTTGGGTGATTGGGCAGAAGCATGGCAGATTGCAGTATAATGTGGATAAATGCGAGGTTATCCACTTTGGTGGCAAAAACAGGAAGGCAGATTATTATCTGAATGGCAATAGATTGGGAGAAAGGGAAGTGCAACGCGACCTGGGTGTCCTTGTGCACCAGCCGCTGAAGGTAAGCATGCAGGTGCAGCAGACGGTTAAGAAGGCAAATGGTTGGTTGGCCTTCGTAGTGAGAGGGTCTGAGTACAGGAAGAAGGATGTCTTGCTGCAGTTGTACAGGGCCTTGGTGAGACCACATCTTGAGTATTGTGTGCAGTTTTGGTTGCCTTATCTGAGGAAGGATGTTCTTGCCATGGAGGGAGTGCAGCGAAGATTCACCAGACTGATACCTGGGATGGCAGGAATGACGTATGGGGAGAGATTGGGTCGATTGGGCTTATACTCGCTGGAGTTTAGAAGAATAAGAGGGGATCTCATTGAAACTTATAAAATTCTAACAGGACTAGACAGACTAGATGCAGGAAGGATGTTCCCGATGGCCGGGGAGTCCAGAACCAGGGCTCACAGTGTAAGGATAAGGGCTCGGCCATTTAGGACAGAGATGAGGAGGAATTTCTTCACCCAGAGAGTGGTGAATCTGTGGAATTCTCTACCACAGAAGGCAGTTGAGGCCAATTCATTAAATATATTCAAGAAGGAGTTGGATATATTTCTTAAGGCTAAAGGGATCAAGGGATATGGGGAGAAGGCAGGGACCCGGTACTGAATTTGGATGATCAGCCATGATCTCATTGAATGGCGGAGCAGGCTCGCGGGGCCGAATGGCCTACTCCTGCTCCTATCTTCTATGTTTCTATGTAATTCCCTTTTGAAAGCTGTGATTGAATCTGCCTCCACCACCCTCTCGGGCAGTGCGTTCCAGATCCTAACCACTCGCTGCATCAAAAAAATTTTCCTCATGTCGCCTTTGGTTCTTCTGCCAATCACCTTAATTCTGTGTCCTCTGGTTCTCGACCCTTCCGCCTGTGGGAACAGTTTCTACTCTGTCCAGACCCCTCATGATTTTGAACACCTCTATCAAATCTCCTCTCTATCTTCACTGCTCTAAGGAGAACCACCCCAGCTTCTCGAGTCTATCCACATAACTGAAGTCCCTCATCCCTTATCCCTGGAACCATTCTCGTAAATCTTTTCTGCAATCTCCCTAAGGCCTTCACATCCTTCCTAAAGTGCGGTGCCCAGAATTGGACACAATACTCCAGTTGAGGCCGAACCAGTGTTTTATAAAGGTTGATCAGAATTTCCTTGCTTTTGGACTCTATGCCTCTATTTATTAAGCCCAGGATCCCATATGCTTTTTTAACCACTTTCTCATCCTGCCCTGCCACCTTCAACAATTTGTGCACACATACCCCCAGGTCTCTCTGTTCATGCACACACTTTAGAATTGTACCCTTTAGTTTATATTGCCTCACTTGGTTCTTCCTACCAAAATGTATCACTTCGCACTTTTCTGCGTTAAATTTCATCTGCCACGTGTCCGCCCATTCCACCAGCATGTCTATGTCTTCTTGAAGTCTATCACTATCCTCCTCACTGTTCACTATACTTCCAAGTTTTGTATCATCTGCATATTTTGAAACTGTGCCCTGTACACCCAAGTCTAAGTCATTAATATATATCAAGTAAAGCAGTGGTCCTAGTACCGACCCCTGGGGAACACCACTGTGTACCTTCCTCCTGTCTGAAAAACAACCGTTCACCACTACTCTCTGTTTTCTGTCACTTTGCCAATTTATTATCCATGCTGCCACTGTCCCTTTTATTCCATGGGCTGCAACTTTGCTGGCAAGCCTATTATGTGGCACTTGTTGAACGCCTTTTGGAAATCCATGTACACCACGTTAACCACATTCCCTCATCAACCCTCTCTGTTACCTCATCAAAAAACTCAATCAGAATCAGAGCGGATGGGCCCGGCGGACGTGCGGCCAGGGCCCTGGCACCAGGAAACCCAGGGTGCAGCACCTCCCCCATCCGAGCCTTCCCTTCCCGGTTTCTTCAGCCGGTGTCACTGAGTCCAACTCAGGAAAAAGGACAGGAGCCAGGCTCCCAGAATGGCCCGCGGCCCCGGGAAGCATGCGCAATCTCAGCGGGGAAATCAGCACGTTGGATAGAGCAGTTTCTGGGGCGCGGGGGATTGTGGGTGCTGTGGTCGCCATTAGTCAGCGGCTGTCGGGAAGAGTTTTATTGCCGGCTGATGGAAGGTAGGTCTCTGGCCGCCTGTGTAGGTCTTTTTGTTGCTTCATTGTTGAGGATGTAACTAGTAAAATAGATAAGGGAGAACCAGTGGATGTTGTGTATTTGGACTTTCAGAAGGCTTTCGATAAGGTCCCGCATAAGAGATTAGTGTGTAAAGTTAAGGCACGTGGGATTGGGGGCGAGGTATTGGCTTGGATAGAGAACTGGTTGGCAGACAGAAAGCAAAGAGTTAGAATAAACGGGTCTTTTTCCGAGTGGCAGGCAGTGACTAGTGGGGTACAGCAGGGATCGGTCCTTGGAACCCAGCTATTCACAATATATATTAATGATCTAGACAAGGGAACTAGATGTAATATCTACAAATTTGCTGATGACACAAAGCTGGGTGGGCATGTGTGCTGTGAGGACGATGCCGAGAAACTACAGGATGATTTGGACAGGTTGGGTGATTGGGCAGAAGCATAGCAGATGCAATATAATGTGGATAAATGTGAGGTTATCCACTTTGGTGGCAAAAACAGGAAGGCAGATTATTATCGGAATGGCAATAGATTGGGAGAAGGGGAAGTGCAATAAGACCTGGGTGTCCTTGTGCACCAGTCGCTGAAGGTAAGCATGCAGGTGCAGCAGGCGGTTAAGAAGGCAAATGGTATGTTGGCCTTGGTAGCGAGAGGGTTTGAGTACAGGAAGAAGGATCTCTTGCTGCAGTTGTACAGGGCCTTGGTGAGACCACATCTTGAGTATTGTGTGCAGTTTTGGTCACCTTATCTGAGGAAGGATGTTCTTGCCGTGGAAGGAGTTCAATGAAGATTCACCCGGCTGATACCTGGGATGGCAGGAATGACGTATGAGGAGAGATTGGGACAATTGGGCTTGTACTCGCTGGAGTTTAGAAGAATGAGAGGGGATCTCATTGAAACTTATAAAATTCTGACAGGACTGGACAGACTAGATGCAGGAAGGATGTTCCCGATGGTCGGGGAGTCCAGAACCAGGGGTCACAGTCTAAGGATATGGGGTAAGCCATTTAGGACAGAAATGAGGAGGAATTTCTTCACCAGAGAGTGGTGAACCTGTGGAATTCTCTACCACAGAAGACAGTAGAGGCCAATACATTAAATATATTCAAGAAGGAGTTGGATATATTTCTTAAAGCTAAAGGGATCAAGGGGTATGGGGAGAAAGCAGGGACCGGGTACTGAACTTGGATGATCAGCCATGATCGCATTGAATGGCGGAGCAGGCTTGAGGAGCCAAATAGCCTACTCCTGCTCCTATCTTCTATGTTTCTATGTAATTCCCTTTTGAAAGCTGTGATTGAATCGGGTTTTGGAGGTTCTATCAAAATTCTGGTCGAGTTGCAGATGTATAAAGTTCCTTTCCTTCGCCCCTCCCCCCTCTCTCTCTCTCTCTCTCTCTCTCCTCCCATAGAGGCCAGAGTCTTGTGTAGGCCCAGACCAGGTGGTGGATTCCCTTCCCTGAAGGACATTAGTGAACCAGTTGGGTATTTATGGCAATCCGGCAGCTTTCATGGTCACTTTTTTCTCGTGCCGGCCCCACAAATGACCAGATTCATTGAGCTCAATTTCACAACCTGCCTTTGTTTTCTTGTGGGTTGTCTCTCACGCTCCCTGTTTAAATTAATTTTACAGGGCACTGGAAGGGGAGGATTTACAGACAGGAAGCTCAAACCAAACATCACTTCAAGATCTGACAGAGTCACTCGACTCATCGGATCTGAATATCATCGGCCTTTGAACATGGAAGCAAAAAGCACCGTTCACAGCAGGGAGAAACCGTTCACATGTTCTGTGTGTGGACGAGGCTTCAGCCAATCACCTGGCCTATCGAGACACAAGCGCATTCACACCAGGGAGAGGCCGTTCACCTGCTCTGAGTGTGGGAAGGGATTCACTAATTCATACTACCTACTGAGACACCAGCGAGTTCACACTGGGGAGAGGCCGTTCACCTGCTCTGAGTGTGGGAAGGGATTCACTCAGTCATTCAACCTGCTGGCACACCAGTGAGTTCACACTGATGAGAGACCTTTTAAATGCCTGGACTGTGGGAAGTGCTATAAAGGTTCCGGGGAACTGATACGCCATCAACGTGTTCACACTGACGAGAGACCGTTCAGATGCTCTCACTGCGCGACTGGGTTCAGGCGATCATTCGAACTCACTGTCCACCAGCGCACTCACACTGGGGATAGGCCGTTCACCTGCTCTGTGTGTTGGAAGGGATTCACTCAGTCATCCAACCTGCTGAATCACCAACGAGTTCACACTGGGGAGAGGGCGTTCACCTGCTCTGAGTGTGGGAAGGGATTCACTCAGTCATCCCACCCCCTGACACACCAGCGAGTTCACAAGTGACTGCAGGGGTTGGATTCTGTTGTCGTTGCTGCTGTTAATCACATCCAGGACTGAACCATGTTCATTCTGACAGTTGGGGATTGTTTCTGTTGATGTTAATAACTCCGGCAACTGGGCTGGAGTTTAATATTCTGGATAGATGTCAAATAAATCAGCTTTGTTTTAAACACATTGTTGTGGGTTTTTGTCTTTCCCACCTGAGTGTTTAGCATCACCTGGCTGGAGCTCAGAAAGGACAATCTGGGGGAGGATCGTACGGCGGGAACAGAACTCCAGCCTGGACACAGTCCTTCAGGGCCACACTGAGAGGGGCAAACGGCACTTTGGTCTTTCTCGTCTCTCTTCACTGACAGCAAAGTCGCCGTGCGGTTTAGTCTCGAAGTGTGAGAAACGTGTCCCAGCCGCTCTCTGCCATGGTTCAGAGCTCCTAGGTACGGAACAGGAGGGTCCTTTAGAAATGTACTCAGTGCTTTTCTTTTAATGGCCTTATTAACCTGTGTCGCTACATTTAGTGATTTGTGTATCTGTATCCCTGGATCCCTCTGCTCCTGCAGCCCATTTAGACTCTTAGGGGGAAATTCAGTGGTGCCCCCTATTGGTCGCTAACATCGCCGGCGCTACTTTTAGCCCCCTGAAAAAGTTAGCGCCCCTGCGCATTAAATTCAGTGGTAGCGCCCCAGGCAGGAGGCGGGGTGCTACTGGAAGCGCTCCCCTCACTCTTGGGGCGCTACCAGTGAATTTCACGATGCTTCGTGTAACAGCGCCACGCCCGTTGACACATAGCACCGCGTCATAGCAGACCTCCCTCCCTGATTAAAGGGGAGGGGCCTAGTACTGCGCACACCGGGGTCCTGCTGGACCACCGGGGAGCAGGGTGTCGGATCAAGAGGAACGCCGGGCTGAGCGATTGTGGCCGACACCCCGAAGAAGAAAGGGGAAGGGGGCAGGTGCTGGCAGTCAGCTAAAATAAAAAGTTGCGCCCGACACCTGCCCTTTAAGTGGCGCTGCCACGGCTGCAGGAACGACCCCTGACCCTGTCGGACATATCGGCCGGCGATAGGTCAGGTGTCACAACCCAAGGTTGCAGCTGGGGTGCTGCGCACAGCGATGACATCATTGCCGGCGGTGCAGTGCCACGGGGCTCTACCGGCTACCGCCGCCACCAACCTCCCGCTGACTATCGCGGGAGGCAAAAAGCAACCCAATTTCACCCCCATGTCCAAGTAGTGTGTGGCCTCCTTATTCTTCCCACCAAAACACACCACCTCACACTGATCTATAGTGAAATTCATTAACACACCACCTCACACCGATCTATAGTGAAATTCATTAACACACCACCTCACACTGATCTACAGTGAAATTCATTAACACACCACCTCACACTGATTTATAGTGAAATTCATTTGCCAATTACACGCCCATTCTGAAATTTATTAATATCTTCTTGCATTTTGTCTTCCTCAGTATTAACTCTACCTCCCAATTTGGTGTCCTCAACAAATTTTGAAATTGCTCTTCTGATTCCCGAGTCCAAATCGTTTATGAACAACAGTGATCCCAGCACCGATCCCTGTGGAACACCACTTCCCACCTTTTGCCAATCTGAGTAGCTACTCCCAACCCCTACTCTCTGTTTTCTGTTTTGTAACCAGCTTGTGATCCATAAACAGTCTGTAAGATCGACAAGATGACCCAGGTCAGGCCATGTGGAGTGAAGGGCCCGGCAGCGGAATGGATGGAAAGATGGCTACAAAACAGAAATCAGAGGATTGGAGTTAAGGGAAGTTTGTTGCGATCTTTCCATCCATTCTGTTACCTGGCCCTTGACTCCACACGGCCTGACCGTGGTCATCTTGTAGACCGTACATACTGCAGACACAGTGCACCAGTGGTGGAGGGGGTGGATATTGAGTCCTGTGGCAGGAGCGCTCCTGACAGGGTTACAGAGCCTTCAACCTCCAGGGATGGGCAATAAATACTGGCCTTTCCAGTGACGCCCACTCCTGAGAATGAATGAAAAAAAGTTCTAGACCGCAACAATACAGACCAGTTGCCCAATCTGATCAAAGTGCAGATGGCTGGTGATGACAAGATACAGATCAGCAGGAGTCGGATCTGATGCAAGAGGAAGTGGCGAGGATGGATGGAGGACTGAGGGACCTCGGCAAGAGCCTGTGCATCATCATGGGCGCCTCCGGGGGTCTGGGGAAGAGGCTGTCCCTGGTGCTGGCTCCCAGGCTGCGGGCTGGCTCCCACCTGGTGCTGATGGCCAGGTCCGGGATCAACCTGCAGGAGGTGGAGCACCAGGTGCTGGAAGCAGTGGCTCTGCTGGGCAGCGGGTTGAGGGTGAGTCGTGTGGAAGCCAAGCTCAGCGAGGCAGAGCCTGTGCAGCGGGTACAGAGCTCGATCAGGTGGCCAGGACCAGGACCAGGACGGACCTCCGGAGCGGCTACTCCTCATCAACAACACGGGTGAGGGCCGGAGGCTTGTTGATCAAATTAAGGCTCACGGTATTAAAGGGAGTGGGGCAGCGTGGATAGGAAGTTGGGTAAAGGGCAGAAAACAGAGAGCAGTGGTTAATGGATGTTCTTCAGACTGGAGGGATGTAAACAGTGATGTCCCCCAGGATCAGTGTTGGCACCATGGCTCTTCTCAATATAAAGAAATGTTCTGGGCTTGAGTTTATTGGGCAAGATCAAAATCTCTAGATGATGCCAAGAAAGGGACCTTGGCCAACTGTGAAAGGCCTGTCAGTGACTTCAGTGCATACACAGGTTAGAAATGGGGCAGGGAGATGGCAGATGCAGTTTAACGCAGAGAAATGGGAGCTGATACATTTTTCTTCCTCCTAAAATCTAAAAAATATGCATCAAATGGTAAAACTTAGAAAGGAGTAGAGAAGAGAGTCTTGGGGTGTAAGATTCTAGTGAACCCCTTGTCCTATTAATTAGCAGGTTCGGGTGTCCAGTGTCACCAAATTTAATTCTCTATTAAGAAGCTGATGCTTTTATATCACATCGGCTTTGTGTTAAATATTATGGTCATCGAGGCAAACACCACGTATCCCATCAAACTATCTCCAGTCAGGTACAGCACGGGTTAGATACAGAGTAAAGCTCCCTCTACACTGTTCCATTGAACACTCCCAGGGCAGGTGCAGCACGGGTTAGATACAGAGTAAAGCTCCCTCTACACTGTCCCATCAAACACTCACAGGGCAGGTACAGCATGGGTTAGATACAGAGTAAAGCTCCCTCTACACTGTCCCATCAAACACTCCCAGAGCAGGTACAGCACGGGTTAGATACAGAGTAAAGCACCCTCTACACTGTCCCATCAAACACTCTCAGGGGCAAGTACTGCACGGGTTAGATACAGGGTAAAGCACCCTCTACACTGTCCCTTCAAACAATCCCAGGGCAGATACAGCATAGGTTAGATACAGAGTAAAGCTCCCTCTACACTGTCCCATCAAACACTCCCAGGGCAGGTACAGTATGGGTTAGATAGTCACTGACACTAATCTCCTCCTGTCTGATATAAACCAATCCCACAGTCACTGACACCAATCTCCTCCTGTCTGATATAAACCAACCCCAGTCACTGATACCAATCTCCTCCTATCTGATATAAACCAACCCCAGTCACTGACACCAACCTCCTCCTGTCTGATATAAACCAACCCCAGTCACTGACACCAATCTCCTCCTGTCTGATATAAACCAACCCCACAGTCACTGATACCAATCCCCTCCTGTCTGATATAAACCAACCCCAGTCACTGACACCAATCTCCGCCTGTCTGATATAAACCAACCCCACAGTCACTGACACCAATCTCTTCTTGTCTGATGTAAACCAACCCCACAGTCACTGACACCAATCTCCTCCTGTCTGATATAAACCAACCCCACAGGCCCAGAAAGATTAAACTCAGCCTGTTACTTGGATTGCACTTGTCTCCATTCCCGTGCCGAGGGGATTGCTGTACCAGACAGTGGAGGCAACACTTGGGGACTCTCAATTCTCCGCCAATTCCCATTCCCCTTCTTTCTGGTGGATAATGGAGGTGCCACTGTGTGTAATGTGCAAGTCAGTAAGAATTGTCAGTGAGGATTAATCAGCACTTTCTAATTGGAGATGTTAATCAGTGGAACTTTTCAAATACTGAATTGTAGATTTTGTACCAAAGGTCAATTTAGGGTTAAAGTAAAATTCATAATTTTATTGTCAAATAATTTCTTATGAAAATCCTGAATTAAGGGGAACGATCACAGACAACGGTTCTTAAAGGGACACTGCAGCCCCAACATGTCAATCAGCTATATATCGAATATTAACCTTCAGCCTAGTAATAGTGGATATTAACATCAGCAGAAATAAACCTCAACTGTCAGAATGAACATGGTTCAGTCCTGGATGTGATTAACAGCAGCAATAACAGCAGAATCCAACACCTGCAGTCACTTGTGAACTCGCTGGTGTGTCAGCAGGTTGGATGACTGAGTGAATCCCGTCCCACACACGGAGCAGGTGAATGTCCTCTCCCCAGTGTGAACTCGCTGGTGTCTCAGCAGCGTGGATGACTGAGCAAATCCCTTCCCACACACGGAGCAGGTGAACGGCCTCTCCCCAGTGTGAACTCGCTGGTGTCTCAGCAGAGTGGATGAATCAATGAATCCCTTCCCACACACAGAGCACGTGAATGGTCTCTCCCTAGTGTGAGTGCGCTGGTGTACAATGAGATGGGATGACTGCCTGAACCTTTTCCCACAGTGAGAGCAACTGAATGGTTTATCATCAGTGTGAACTCGCTGGTGTTGTATCAGTTCCTCAGAGCTTTTAAAGCAGTTCGCACAGTTGGAGCATTTAAAAGGTCTCTTGTCAGTGTGAACTCGCTGGTGTCTCAGAAGGTGGGCTGAATTAGTGAATCCCTTCCCACACGGAGCAGGTGAATGGCCTCTCCCCAGTGTGAACTCGCTGGTGTTCAATGAGATTGGATGAACACCTGAACTTCTTCCCACAATGAGAGCAACTGAATGGTCTCTCGTCAGTGTGAACTTGCTGGCGGTGAATCAGTTCCTCAGAGCTTTTAAAGCAGTTCGCAAAGTCGGAGCATCTAAAAGGTCTCTCGTCAGTGTGAACTCGCTGGTGTCTCAGAAGGTGGGCTGAATTAGTGAATCCCTTCCCACACAGGGAGCAGGTGAACGGTCTCTCCCCAGTGTGACTGTGTCGATGAGTTTCCAGCTCAGAAGGGTAATTAAATCCCTTCCCACAGTCCCCACATTTCCACGGTTTCTCCATGGTGCAGGTGTCCTTGTGTCTCTCCAGGTTGGACGATCGGTTGAAGCCTCGTCCACACAGAAACTCCAGTATGATTTGGACAGGTTGGGTGATTGGGCAGAAGCATGGCAGATGCAGTATAATGTGGATAAATGCGAGGTTATCCACTTTGGTGGCAAAAACAGGAAGGCCACCTCTCTCTCTCCCCCCAGTCTCTCTCTCCCCCCAGTCTCTCTCTCTCTCTCTCTTCTCCCCTAGTCTCTCTCCCTCTCCTCGTCTCTCTCTCTCTTCTCCCCCCAGTCTCTCTCTCTCGCCCCTGTCTCTCTCTCTCCCCTAGTCTCTCTCTCTCCCCCGTCTCTCTCTCTCTCCCCAGTCTCTCTCTCTCTCCCCAGTCTCTCTCTGTCTCTTCTCCCCCGTCGCTCTCTCTTCCCCCCAGTCGCTCTCCCTCTTCCCCCCAGTCACTCTCTCTCTTCCCCCGTCGCTCTCTCTTCCCCCCAGTTGCTGTCTTTCTTCCCCCAGTCGCTCTCTCTTCCCCCAGTCGCTCTCTCTCTTCCCCCCAGTCGCTCTCTCCCTCTCCCTGTCTATCCCTCCCTCTCCCTCTCTGTCTCTCTCTCTCCCTCTCTCTGTCTCTCTCTCTTCCCCGTCTCTCTCTCCCCCCAGTCTCTCTCTCTCTCGCTCCCCCAGTCTCTCTCTTCCCCCCAGTCGCTCTCTCTCTTCCCCCCAGTTGCTCTCTCTTCCCCCCAGTCGCTCTCTCTCTTCCCCCCAGTCGCTCTCTCTCTCTCTTCCAACAAAAATATGCCCTCAAAAAACCCTCGGCACCGCCGGGCACTTCAGCTAGTCTATATATATAAAAGAGCTCTTCTGTCTGTCCTTCCGTCTGTCTGTCTGTCTGTCCGCTATACACTCAAAATTTATAGAGCGTACCTACACATGTGTTACATCAAAAGAAAGCTTACGATTCCGGAATGGTCATAAGCATATTTACTTTTTGGTCAGACAAAAATTGTGCCGACGGTATACAAAAAACGTTCAAAATTCTGCTCATTATCCGCTCATTAGCATTGAGTGACGTGAAGGTTGACCAATCGTACAGTCGAGCGACGCGACAGTTGACCAATCGCTGCGTCACGGGGGCGGGTTCATTGCGTGTGCAGGCGGGCCATCCTAGAGTCGAGTGACGTGATGATTGACCAATCCTACAGTTCAGCGACCTGATGGTTGACCAATGTGTGGGCGGGCCTAATCCTTCTGAGCTGAGGTGAGTGGCCGTCATCTTGATTCCTAACTGTTCATTTCTTTTTCCCTTTCTGCGTGTTTATTTTCAAATCTAGATTTCCAGCAAAAAAAAAGTTGCTTTTAAAACACAATTAAATTGCTTTAAAAAAAAGTTAATTAATTTGTAAATATTTTCTCTAACTTCATTCATTTTCCTACCTTTCACAGTTTTTGCAGGCCTCGAAGCCTGGGCCTCTCCTGCCCAGCCACGCCCGAGCTAGGCACCTCCCGTCCCGCTCAGCAAGCATCCCGCGATCGCCGCCATCTTTGTAAAGGTTGGAGGGGCGGGCCTGAGCCGAGCGTAGCCACCGCCGCCATCTTAGTAAAGGCTGGCGGGGCGGGAGTCAGCGTGCGCGTCAATGTCGGCCCGGACCGCAGCAAAGGTGAGTCCGGCTGGGCCTCATGCGCTAGGCCGCGCACCGGCCGGCCCTGAGGTGCTGATTCGCGGAGGGGGAGGGAGGGAGAGGGGAGGGAGGGAAAGGAGAGGGGGAGGGAGGGAGAGAGCTAAGGTGAGTCCAGCTGGGCCTCATGCACTAAGCCGCGCACCGGCCGGCCGGCCCTGAGGTGCTGATCCGCGGGGGGGGGAGGGAGAGGAGAGGGGGAGGTAGAGGGGGAGGGAGGGAGAGGGAGGGAGGGAGAGGGGGAGGGAGGGAGGGAGGGAGAGGGGGAGGGAGAGGAGACGGGGAGGGAGAGGAGACGGGGAGGGAGAGGAGGGGGGGAGGGAGGGAGGAGGGGAAGGGAGAGGAGATGGGGAGGGAGAGGAGAGGGGGGAGGGAAGGAGGAGGGGAAGGGAGGGTGAGGAGAGGGAGAGGGAGGGTGGGGAGAGGACAGGGGGCAGGGGAGAGAGAAGACAGGGGGGAGAGGGGGAGGCAGGGAGGGAGTGGAGAGGGGGAGGGAGGGAAAGGAGAGGGGGAGGGAGGGGGAGGGTGAGGAGAGGGGGAGGGAGAGGAGAGGGAGAGGAGAGGGAGGGAGAGAGAGGGACAGGGGAGGGAGGGAGAGAGAGTAAAGCAGGGAGAGACGGGGGAGGGAGAGAGAGAGGGTGAGGGAGGGAAAGAGTGAGGGGGTGGGACAGGGAGGGAGAGCTTACCTTCTTCCTTCCTTCCTTCGCAGGAGTCCATCGGGCCAGCCCTCAGGCGCTCCTTCCCCCCCTTTCTCTCCAGGCTAATCCCGAACTAAATCCAGCAGTCTCTCTCTCTCTCTTCCCCCCGTCTCTCTCTTCCCCCACGTCTCTCTCTCTCTCACTCTCTCTCTTCCCCCCATCTCTCTCTTCTCCCCCCATCTCTCTCTTCTCCCCCATCTCTCTCTTCTCCCCCCTGTCTCTCTCTTCTACCGGCCAGTCTTTCACTTCTCCCCCCCCAGTCTCTCTCTTCTCCCCCCCAAGTCTCTCTCTTCTCCCCCCAGTCTCTTTCTCCCCAGTCTCTCTCTTCTCCCCCGGTCTCTCTCTTCTCCCCAGTCTCTCTCTTCTCCCCCCCCAGTCTCTCTATTCTCCCCCCCATTCTCTCTCTCTCTCACTCCCCAGTCTCTCTCTCCCTCACTCCCGTCTCTCTCTCTCTATCTCCCCCCAGTCTCTCTCTCTCTCTCCCCCCCAGTCTTTCTCTCTCTCTCCCCCCAGTCTCCCAGTCTCTCACTCTCTCCCCCCCAGTCTCTCTCTCTCGCTCTTCCCCCCAGTCGCTCTCTCTCTTCCCCCCAGCCGCTCTCTCTCTTCCCCCCAGTCGCTCTCTCTCTTCCCCCGTCGCTCTCTCTCTTCCCCCCAGTTGCTCTCTCTCTTCCCCCCAGTTGCACTCTCTCTTCCCCCCAATCGCTCTCTCTCTTCCCCCCAGTTGCGCTCTCTCTCCCCCCAGTCGCTCTCTCTCTTCCCCCCAGTCACTCTCTCTCTTCCCTCAGTCGCTCTCTCTCTTCCCCCCAGTCACACTCTCTCTTCCCCCCAGTCGCTCTCTCTCTTCCCCCCCATCGCTCTCTCTCTTCCCCCCAGTCGCTCTCTCTCTCTTCCAACAACAACATGCCCTCAAAAAACCCTCGCCACCGCCGGGCACTCCAGCTAGTATATAAATATAAAAGAGCTCTTCTGTCTGTCCTTCCATCTGTCTGTCTGTGTGTCCTCTATACACTCAAAGGTTATAGAGTGTACCTACACGTGTGTTATATCAAAAGAAAGCTTATGATTCCGGAATGGTCATAAGCATATTTACTTTTTGGTCAGACAAAAATTGTTCAGACGGTATCCAAAAAACGTTCAAAATTCCACTCATTATCTGCTCATTAGCATTGAGTGAAATGAAGGTTGACCAATCGTACAGTCAAGCGACCTGACGGTTGACCAATCACTGTGTCATGGGGGCGGGTTCATTGCGTGTGCGGGCGGGCCAACCTAGAGTTGAGTGACGTGACGATTGACCAATCCTACAGTTCAGTGACTTGACGGTTGACCAATCGGTGCGTGTGTAGGCGGGCCTAATCCTTCTGAGCTGAGGTGAGTGGCCGCCATCTTGATTGCTAACTCTTCATTTCTTTTTCCCACTTTCTGCCTGTTTATTTTCAAATTGTTTTAAAAAAAAGTAAATTAATTTGTAAATATTTTTTCTAAGCTGATTAATTTTCCTACCTTTCACCCTCTTTTTTTCCTGTTGACTCACTAGCTCCGCCGGGCACCGCAACCTTCCAAGGTTACCCCGACTGCAGGCCTCGAAGCCTCGGCGTCTCCTGTCCAGCCACGCCCGAGCTAGGCACCTCCCGTCCCTGTCAACAAGCGGCCCGCGATCGCCACCATCTTTGTAAAGGCTGGTGGGGCGGTAATGAGCCGAGCGTAGCCACCACCGCCATCTTTGTAATGGCTGGCGAGGCGGGGCAGTACGGAGCTCCACGGAGCCATCGCCGGTGCTGGGCTCGGGCGGCTGCAGAGCTCGGGCTGCACAGGGCGCTGGGCTCGGCTGGGCCATGTCAGTGCGGGTGCCCTAGGCCCCGGGGCCTAGCTTTTTCCAACCACCGGCAGCGCAACTCTCAACACTATCTCTTCCCCCCCAGTCACTCTCTCTCTTCCCCCCAGTCACTCTCTCTCTTCCCCCCGTCGCTCTCTCTCTACTCCCCCATCTCTATCTTCTCCCCCCAGTCGCTCTCTCTCTTCCCCCCAGTCGCTCTCTCTCTCTTCCAACAACAACATACCCTCAAAAAACCCTCGGCACCGCCGGGCACTTCAGCAAGTATATATCTATATAATAGGATAGTGGTGTCTGTCTGTCTGTCTGTCCGGGCATCACTCAAAAGTTATAGAGCGTACCTACACATATGTTATATCAAAAGAAAGGTTATGATTAGGAGGCTGTCCTAGGTGTATTTACTTTTTGGTCAGACAAAACTTCTTCGGACAGTAGACAAAAAACGTTCAAGAAACGGAAAAAAATCCGCTCATTAGCAGTTGACCAATCCTACCACTCATTAGCGTTGAGTGACGTGATGGTTGACCAATCACAGGGGGCATTTCATGGCATTTCTGGGCGGGGCCTAATCCTTCAAGCTGCCGTTATTGAGGTGAGTGGCGGCCATTACAGACCGGCTGGGCCTGAAGCTTTAAAAATGTCTCTCTCTCTCTCCTTCCCCCCTCTCTCTCTCTCGCTCGCTCTCTCCTTCCCCCCTCTCTCTCTCTCTCTCTCTCTCCCAAAGCGGGAGAACACCCTCGTGGCCATCAGGCGCCATTCCCTCCTTCCTCCCCGCCCGGCGAAAAGCATGCTGCGGCTAATCGTGACAGGTGAGGACGGTGTTTGTTGTCAGGTGACTCGGTCGGCGTGCCGCAGCGCGAGCTCAGCTGGGGTGACTCGGGCCAGGCCTCAGGCGCTACCCCGTGCACGGGGACTCCGGGCCTCTCTCTCTCTCTCTCTTTCCCCCATCTCTCTCTTCTCCCCCCAGTCTCTCTCTCTCTCTCTTCCACGTCTCTCTCTTCTCCCCCAGTCTCTCTCTTTCTCTCCCCCCCAGTCTCTCTCTCTCTTCCACCCGTCTCTCCCTCCCTCGCTCCCCCATCTCTCTCTCTCTTCCCCCAGTCTCTCTCTCTCCCTCCCCATCTCTCTCTCTCTCTCTTCCCCCCAGTCTCTCTCTCTCTCCCCAGTCTCTCTCTCCCCCCGTCTCTCTCTCCCCCCAGTCTCTCTTCTCCCCCCAGTCTCTCTCTCTCTCCCCCAGTCTCTCTCTCTCCCCAGTCTCTCTCTCTCTCTCTTCCCCCAGCGTCTCTCTCTCTCTCTCTCCCCCGTCTCTCTCTCTCTCTTCCCCCAGCGTCTCTCTCTCTCTCTCTCCCCCGTCTCTCTCTCTCTCTTCCCCCCAGTCTCTCTCTCTCCCCCCCAGTCTCTCTCTCTCCCCCCCAGTCTCTCTCTTCTCCCCCCAGTCTCTCTCTCTCTCCCCCCAGTCTCTCTCTCCCTCTTCCACCCAGTCTCTCTCTCTCTCCCCCCAGTCTCTCTTTCTCCCCCCAGTCTCTCGCTCTCTTCCCCCCGTCTGTCTCTTCTCCCCCCAGTCTCTCTCTCTCTCCCCCCATCTCTCTCTCTCTCCCCCCCAGTCTCTCTCTCTCTCTTCCCCCCAGTCTCTCTGTCTCTCTCCCCCAGTCTCTCTCTCTCTCTTCCCCCGTCTCTCTCTTCTCCCCCAGTCTCTCTCTCTCTTCCCCCGTATCGCTCTCTCTCGCTCCCCTGCCTCTCTCTCCCCTGTCTCTCTCTCTCTTCCCCCCAGTCTCTCTCTCTCTCTCTCTCTCCCCCCAGCCTCTCGCTCCCTCTCTCCCCCCCAGTCTCTCTCTCTCTCCCCCCATCTCTCTCTTCTCCCCCCAGTCTCACTCTCTCTCTCCCCCCAGTCTCTCTCTCTCTGTTCCACCCAGTCTCTCTCTCCCCCCAGTCTCTCTCTCTCTCTTCCCCCCTGTCTCTCTCTTCTCCGCCCAGTCAATTCAATTCAATTCAATTCAAATCGCTTTATTGGCATGACAAGGTACATCTTATGTTGCCAAAGCATCGAAAAACATTCATGGTTGTACACAAAAATACAGATCTATCCATACAGTGTACAAACAGATATATCCCTGAGTGTATCAATATACATTCATCTAATTTGTATATACTCTTCTTATATTTAGTGGTTGTCCCTCTGTTTATGGCAAGCTGTAACATAGTGTGCCGCTAAGGTTACACAATTTCTCTTTTCCCCTAGTAGGTATGGGAGTTTTTGGTTGTCATTCAAATTTCTGAATTCCAGGCATATTTTTGTGAATTTTGGGTAGAAATTCTCCCTTATGCCCTGATATTTTCTACACGCTGTGAGGAAGTGCATCTCTGTCTCCACCACTCCCTGACTGCAGTGAGAGCATATCCTGTCCTCTCTTTTTAGCCGGGTTTGCCTGTGTCTACCTTTTTCGATCGCCAGGCTATGTTCACTAAGTCTGTACATTGTCAAAGTTTTTCTCATTTTGCTATACTTTACCCTGGTCAGGTAATCAGCCATGTTGTATTGTCTGTTTAGGGCCAAGTAGCAATTGAGTTTGCTTTGGGTTTTTGTTGTTTCTGCCCAATATGACAGATATTTTTCCTTTTGCTGAACGACGATTGTGTTGGGTCGAATTCTTTGTGTTACGCTGTCACTGTCCTGGGGCTGGTTATTGTTAGTAGTGTTAGTAGTTACTTCACTTAATCCCAGGACTAGTTGACTGAGGGTATTCTTCTTTATGGTCCTCTCTTGGCATTTCAGGGCTTCGTAATGATAGCATTGGGGGTTGCTCATTTCTAGGTGTTTCCAAAATTTGGTGGCTCTTTTTTGGATAGTGATTATTAATGGATATTGGCCTAGTTCTGCCCTGCATGCATTGTTTACGGTTTTCCTTTGAGTCCAGAGGATACTTTTACAGAATTCTGCATGTAGGATCTCAATTGGATGTTTGTCCCATTTTGCAAATTCTTGTTGTGTTAGCGGTCTCCACACCTAACTGCCATAGAGTGCAATTGGTTCAATTACTGATTTGAAAATTTTGAGCCAAATGCTAATTGGGATTTCTATTTGGATTGATTTTTTAATGGCATAGAAAGCCCTTCTTGCTTTCTCTTTCAGTTCATTCACAGCCAGAGGAAAATTTCCCGTAGAACTGATTTTTAAGCCCAAGTATGTGTAGTTAGTGGTTTGTTCAATTTTGGTTGTTCCTAGTGTGAAATTTATTTTGGGTCCCTGATGTCTGGATCTTTGCTGGAACACAAGGACTTTGGTTTTTTGGGGATTTATTGTCAGGGCCCAGGTCTGGCAGAACGACTCCAGCAGATCCAGGTTCTGCTGTAGACCCTCCTTAGTTGGTGACAGCAGAACCAGGTCATCTGCATAGAGGAGGAATTTAACCTTGGATTCATATAGGGTGAGGCCGGGTGCTGTAGATTGTTCAAGTAGCTTTGCCAATTCATTTATGTAAATATTAAAGAGTGTCGGTGAGATGGGCGAGCCCTGCATCACCCCCCGCCCCTGTGGGAAGTATTTTGTTTGTTTGTCTCCAATTTTAACTGCACATTTGTTGTTTGTATACATTGATTTAATTACATCATATGTTTTTCCCCCTACCCCGCTTTCGATAAGTTTCAGGAATAAACCGTCGTGCCAGATGGAATCGAAAGCCTTCTGGAAATCTATAAAGCATGCGTAGATTTTGCTTTTGTTTTGATGAACGTGTTTGTCAATTAGGGTCTGTAGGGTGAAGATATCATCTGATGTTCTATAGTTTGGCAGGAATCCAATTTGGCTTTTACTCAAGACATTGTGCTCCTCAAGGAAGTTTATAAGTCTTTTGTTTATGATACTACAGAATACCTTCCCCAGGTTACTGTTTACACAGATGCCTCGATAGTTATTTGGGTCGACTTTGTCCCCACTATTGTATATGGGCGTTATGAGTCCTTTGTTCCAGATATCAGGGAAGTAACCGACACTCAGAACCAAGTTGAAGAGTTTTAGGATAGCCAGTTTCATTTTATCGTCTGTGTGTTTAATCATCTCGCTTAGTATGCCGTCTGCACCACAAGCTTTTCCTAGTCGCAGGTCCTTGAGTTTTTCAACTAGTTCTTTTTCTGTTATTATGGAGTCTAGCGGGTTTTGATTATCTTTTATGGCCATTTCGAGCTTTTCCAGTGTTTTGCATATTTGGTGTTGCTCTCTCTCTCTCTCTCTCTCTCCCTCCCCCCAGTCTCTCTCTCTCTCTCCCCCCCAGTCTCTCTCTCTCTCTTCCCCCCAGTCTCTCTGTCTCTCTCTCTTCTCCCCCCAGTCTCTCTCTCTCTCTCAACAAGGCACAGGGGCAGACTGTGCACCGGCACTGCTGGGCACTCCAACTAGTAATGTATAAAAGAAGTCTCAATACCTTGTTGCTGGGGGAACATAATTGGATGAACACATTTGCATAAAGTCTCAATACCTTGTTGCTGGGGGAACGTGATTGGATGAGGACAAGAGAATTGTTGCTGGGGGAACATGATTGGGTGAACACATTTGTGTGTAGTGTTTTGCCTGTATAAAAGAAGTTTTGCTATCACTATAACGGTGAGAAGGTGACCACTAGACCGCGGGGTCTGAGGCTCTTCTCCCAGAACGTTCTGTTAATAAACTGTGTACTTTTACCTTAAGACAGACTCGAGTGAATCTATTTTTCACCAACAAATTGGCGTAGTCAGCAGGATGCTCCGGAACTGAAAGACCGCCCGTACCAGTGAACCAGGACGAGAAGTCAAATTTTGACCATCCAGAAATTGAGTCATCTGGGGAGGTGGAGAAACAGTGCCGTAGCATCATGAATCAAGTAAAAGTCTGCAAGAGGTAGGAGTACACAGTTGTATGGTGTGAATTATATGAAATAGGGAAGACTGTGTTGCGATAAAAGTCGTGAAGGAATGAATGGTACTTGACTGATCGACACGGACAAGGAGGATACCTGTCTCATCAATCCTAGCCTGAGCCAGAATTATGAGGGCAATTGGTCCCCACGTGATGGCCAGGATTAAGTAGGCTGAGAGACTCAAAAGTATCCTTGGATCGTGAGGTCGAGGACTATATATGTGTCTGTCTGTGTGAGAAGGAAGAGAACGTAGGAGAAAGGGTAAGAGTAGGTCCGAATTGAGATACAAACGCCAAAATTGTCTAACCAGAAATTGTTTCAGGAGTCGCAGACCAGCCCGAATAGAGGAACTCAGCCGAAGGTAAGTCTGAAGTTGGACTAGTTATGGCACTGGGGAAAGAAATAGAGTGGGGACCCCCTGGGTCTCTCTCGAGGTTCTATGCAGATGACCGGAAGGGTATGGTAGACAAGATGCGGAAGGACGGCTGGGACCCGTTTCAGACGCCAGACGCTCAGAGGGAGTGGTGGGATAAACAGAAACAAAAAAGAGGCAAAAAGGCGGGAGTCATTTTGGTGAATCAATTGGTATCAATGATACAAAAGAATAGCGAATTGCGCTGTAGATTGATGAGGCATAGAGAAAGGATAGAAGTATTGGAACAGGAAAAGGAGTTCCTGAAAAATGGAACACAATGGAAAGATGGATATAGGATGGACAGGTCAGAACTTTGGAATGAAATAAATGTGGGACTATGCGCCACAGGAAGGGGGGTTGAGGAAAGGCCCCCACCTTACAACAAGGCGGAAGTCACTGCACCAATAGAGGACTCAGAAAGTGAGGACGACATTAAGACCGTCAAGGCGGCACCACTTAGACGCACACAGAATGCCCAAAACCCTTTGACATAGAAGGCTTTCACGCCTGCTGAGAAACAGATGATTAATCAAGATTTAGGAGAGATGAAGGCGAGGACCCGGAACGTCCAGTTCTGGCAGAAACTACAGGAACTCTACGAGATCCATGACATGCACGAGAGAGATATACATCAGTTGGTACGGGCTAAATGTCCCAGAGATAAGTGGGAACAAGTAGCTGACTTATATAAAAGTGGGGATTGGATACCCCAAATTAACTAAACCAAAGCCAATCGAAACACAGCTAGGAATAACTTTAAGAATGCGGTACAACTTATAATGGGGCAGCAACAGCCAACTGGGGATTGATCATGCAAATAAGGCAAAAGAAAGGTGAGAACGCAAACACCTATGGAGAACGGCTGTGGTATCAGTATCAAGAGTCATCAGGACAAGATAATCCCCTGCGGGATGATGCCATGTTTATAAAAATGTTTAAAGACGGGTTATCCGCAGAACATCAGAAAATATTGAAAATGGGTGTGGTGGTGGCCGACACGTACGACACAGCCGTAAGATGGGCTTGCCAGATAGATGGGAAGGATGACCAGCCGCATGAAAGACAGATAAAACAGGAACGGGTAGGCGCTGCTGGCACCCAGTCAGGACAGGCAGCACAAAGGAAGAAAGGGGTCTGTTTTAACTGAAGGAAAATGGGACATATAGCTAAAGAATGTAGGGGCCCAAAACAGAACCTCCTCAGTTGTAATAACTGCAGAAAATTGGGCCATAATACTAACCATTGTTGGACAAAATGGGAGACCCAAGTGAACACAACTACCCCAAGTACCCCAGGGGATTACCAACAGTTGCTCGACTTCCTAAAAGCACAGGGAACCAAATGACGGGCAGCGGCCCCCATTAGGAGGGAGGCAGATGAGAACTGGGTCTATGTACCAGCATTGTTAGGGGGCCAACAGTGTGATATGTTAATAGATACCAGAGCGAAAGTGTCTCTCACGAATCTACCATTACCCGTCACTAAACACAAAATGTATATAATAGGTCTGGGAGGAACCAAGATCCCAGCATATCGAAGTGAAGTGCAAACATTGGAAGTAGCCGGGAAGTTACTACCGGCACAATTTTATGTATGTCCCAATAACGAAGGAACAATAATGGGCATTGATTTACTAAGAGAGTTTAACTTACTGGTGGATCCCGGACAGAGTAAGATAATTTGGCCTCTGCCGGATGGGAATAAGGCAAAAACAACCAAACCCTTGTCCCATTTGGCAAAGGTAGGGAGTGCCGGGGTATTGACCCAAGATTGGAACCAGGTGAAACAGTCATATAAGGTAATATGTGAAGCAGTAAAGGCAGTATGGGCAGAATCAAAACAAGACACGGGTTTGGCAAAAACGCCCCCTATAGTAGTACCTGGCCCAAGTCACCAACCACATAAACAGTATCCAATTAAGACAGAGGCTCAGACAGCAATAGTTACGATAGTACGTGATCTGGAAGAAAAAGGAATAGTTAGGGTTACAGAAAGTACTACTAATTCCCCAGTGTGGCCCATCACGAAACTGGATGGGTCATTTAGATTAACTATTGACTACACGGAACTAAATAAGGTAACCCCAAAACAGCACCCAATAGTGGCTAGTCCCACCACGATTCTCAACGGACTGAGTCCAGAACATAAGGTATTTACAGTTCTGGACATAGCAAACGGTTTCTGGTCCTTACCCTTGGACCCAGAATCGCAGGAAAAATGTGCTTTTACAATCGGGGATAAACAGTATACTTGGACCCGATTGCCTCAGGGGTTCTACACCAGTCCGGCAATATTTCACCGGGTGATGAGTTCTTTATTGGAGCCGATCGACCTCACCCCGTACCAGAGCACAGTACTCCAATACGTGGACGATCTGTCGATAGCTCAGAGGATGAAGAGGGACATGCCGCAGCCCTGATCGTAATTTTACAGGCACTGGCGGAAGGTGGTTTTAAGGCAAACCCAAAGAAAGCACAGATTGCACAGAGCACAGTACTCCAATACGTGGACGATCTGTCGATAGCTCAGAGGATGAAAAGGGACATGCCGCAGCCCTGATTGTAATTTTACAGGCACTAGCGGAAGGTGATTTTAAGGCAAACCCAAAGAAAGCACAGATTGCACAGAGCTCAGTACTCCAATACATGGACGATCTGTCGATAGCTCAGAGGATGAAGAGGGACATGCCGCAGCCCTGATCGTAATTTTACAGGCACTAGCGGAAGGTGGTTTTAAGGCAAACCCAAAGAAAGCACAGATTGCACAGAGCACAGTAGCATATTTGGGGCAACAGCTGTCCCAAGGGGACAGATCTATGCCCGAAGAACGTAAGAAAGCCATACAGGACGTGCCAAGGCCAGTAACAGTAAGAGGAGTCAGGAAGAACTTGGGGTTGTTTAATTACAGCAGGAATTTCATCCCAAACTTTGCAGCAATAGCAGAGCCAATTCAGAGACTGGGAAAAGGAGGGAACCCCGGTAATGCCGGGATTGACTGGGGACCTGAGCAGGAGAGCACATATGGGGATTTGAAACAAGCCATAATGGCGGCCCCCGGGCTGGGATTACCCGATATGGAGAAACCTTTCCATCTCCACTGTGAGAATGAGGGAGGATTCTACGCAGCAGTGGTGACCCAGCAACATGGGGACAGAAGACGCCCAGTAGCGTATTATTCTACGCAACAGTCACCAGTTGTGGCAGGACTATCACGGTGTGTGGTGGCAGTGGATTGTGTGGCCTGGGCAGTAAAAGTGAGTGAACCAACTGTGATGACTGGGGATATTATTTTACACACTAAGCACACTTTGGTAGAAATGTTAAACAATAACAAATTACAGTCAGTGTCCAACATACGCAGAGCGCGTTGGGAGGCGGTCCTGATTCCCCGAGACAAGTCAGTTTTGATTGTCTGCGATACAAGGGAAAACCCGGCGGAAGGTATGTTGGGGGCAGGTGACCCCCATAGATGTGCTGACATAGACGAGGAAGTAGGGGAAGGAAAAATACGAGATGAACCGTTGGAAGGAGCACAAGTCACCTTGTACGTTGATGGGTCTAGAAAGTACATTGAGGGGGCCCCACGTACAGGATGGGCGGTGGTCAATGGGCAGTTGAAAACCGAGGCGTCAGGACGACTCGATGGTGTGTTATCGGCGCAGGTAGCAGAGATAGTAGCTTTAACAAAGGCGTTGGAATTGGCAAAGGGGAAAACTGCCAATATATATACAGATAGTAGATACGCCTCCGGAGTAGTACACGATTATATGACCGCTTGGGGAGAAGGGGGTTTGTGACAGCTCGGGGGGCTTCCATCAAACATGAGGAACGGATAAAGGCTCTCTTGGAAGCTGCAGAGGCTCCCTTACAAGCAGCCGTGGTAAAAAATAAAGGCACACCAGAAGGTGGAAAGCCCAGAGCAAAAAGGGAATCAGGCTGCAGATTCAGCAGCAAGACAAGCCCTTGAATAGGAACTAGTTGAGGAGAGAGTGTCAAGCGTCCAGGTAGAACACATAGACATCAGTGAGTTGCACAAAGATGTCTCTGAAGGAGAAAGACAAGAGTGGCATCCGGGGGAATCTGGCGAAAGGATGGAAAGGTGTTGGCTCCGACATGTATCCGACAGATACTCCTGGAATTGCACCACGGGGATACCCACACAGGAAGGGGAGCAATGATTGAGTTATTAAGTAAAGAATGGTGGTGGCCGGGTTTGGGAAAGGACGCGGCAAAGTACTGTCAACGGTGCCTGAGGTGTGCACAGTATAACTCAGGGCGACCGATAAAGATACGATTAGCCCACCAACCCCGACCACGGGGGCCATGGGAAAATATACAGATAGACTTCATGGGTCCACTTCCCACTTCCAGGGGATGAAAATATTGTTTGGTAATCATAGATCAATTCAGCAGATGGGTTGAGGCATTTGCGACTCGGGATTGTACAGCCACCACTGTAGCAAAAATCATGGCAGAAGAAGTAATTCCCAGATGGGGAGTGCCAGTACAGATCGATTCTGACCAAGGGACACATTTTACAGGAGCTGTAGTGAAAAAGATATGTGAATGGATGGGAATAAAACAAAAATTCCACATCCCCTATCATCCCCAAAGTTCCGGGATGGTGGAACGAATGAATCAAACTTTAAAAGCAGCCCTAGCCAAGGCCCTAGGAGAAAGGCCACAACGATGGGTAGATGTGTTGCCAGCCGTATTAATGAAGTTGGGGGCAATCCCAAATCGAACGACGGGCTTATCCCCGTACAAATTAATGACGGGAAGGGCAATGCGGCTTCCCCATGGAATAATAACTGTTGGGGAAGAGGTAGGCCCCCTCAAGGGCAAAATCCGTAGGTACGTATTGGAATTAAGTGACCAGTTGAAAGAAATGAGGCAACAAACTCAGGATCGGCAGGAGGAAAAGGACAAAGATTTGGAGTTAACTGCACTCCCGTACATTCCTCTGGCGGGGACTAAGGTAATGATTAAAAATCTACCTGAGAAACCCGGATTTGCACCAAAGTGGTCAGGGCTATACCAAATTCTAATTAGTGGGGATACGTGTGCATGCTTTAATATGAAGGGCATGGGATGATGGAAGCACTGGACGCAGTTGAAAGTCTATGACCCTTCATCAGCTTAGCAATGGCTACACCAGAACAGATACCCTTTACAGATAGCGAAGAATATATCAGGCAATACAAAGAATGGGAATGGATGATAGTACGAACATTGGTATGGATAATATGTATATTATCCTAAAGGGATACACCTTGGGGTGTATCCTGAAGCACGTATGGGAACAATCCCGCCGACCCCAACTAGCCCCAAGGCGGGAGGAAGTCCAAATGGTTATGTTCGAGGACTTAAGCTAATGATGATATTTTATCCATCCCCACAGGAGAATAGAATCTACAAGCAACAAACAGTTAGGGTTGGCGATATAGCCTTTGGGAAGTTGTTAACATAAAGTGATAAGAATTGTTCGATGTTAATGCAAGCGTAATGCGTGCGTGATTTCCGGTTCTTGTTAAAAAAAAAAGGGGGATAACTGTTGTAATAATGCAAAAAGGGATACTGCTGTTGTGTGCATGTGTAGTGGGTGCCTGTCTAATTGTTATGATGAGACAGGTCCCCAGACCAGAGAATGATAACAAGCGACGTAGAGAACTGAAGGTGAATATCTTTTTGTATATGTCCCACAAATATGCTACGGAAAACAATAAGGAAGGAGATTGTTGGGTATGTACCCAAATCCCTATCCACTCTGAAGGAGGGATTCCTCTTAGACCTGTCCCACTTAATCTGTCAGAAGTAGTAGAGTGGTATATATACCAGACTGGCACACGCCAATCCCCCAGGATGATAAGAGTTACGTCTGTGGTAACAGACGGAAAGAGAGAGGCATCCTCTACTTTGTCATTTTACCCCAGAGCCCTGGGAAGCGGGGGGATATTATATGAATACCTTCGAAGGGCGGTACCAACCAAGGTACAACCACTCCCAACAGCCTCCCTTCCTCACCCTCACCAAGGCCACAGGTATGGGAAGGCTCCCGGGGACAATATGTTTAGTAAGGAATTTGACTGGGGGAGTATTCGTAGGCACTAGTCGGTGTGTGTATAATTTTACAGTAACTGGTACTGCTGATGGGTTTCCCCTTTATACGTCCTCTCAGTATTATGGTTGTACACTGGAAGTCCCATACGCCAACCAGACAGGTACTTTCAACTACTCCCTGGTATCTGCAGGGTTTGATATTGATAAAACCACCTCGTACAATGCGACATACTTTATTTGTGGCCACAAGGCATACCCCTGGTTGCCACGGGGCTTGTCAGGATCATGTTACCTGGCATATGTGGTGCCATACATTTATCACTTGCCCTCTCCAGCGAATCATTATCATTATCGATCCAAAAGAGCTATTACTGAAACAGAATGATTCTTCACTATCCTATTCCCCGAGTATGGAATGGCCAGGGCAATAAAAGAAATTCGGCTTGTAACCTTGATTCTTGAGGAGGTAGCCAATGATACGGCTGAGTCACTGAGTAAAATTAACACCGAGATGGTGGCAATACGCACAGTTGCCTTACAGAATAGAATGGCTCTAGATTATCTGCTAGCGGAGAAGGGTGGAACATGTGCCCTGATAGGATCTGAGTGTTGCACATACATTCCTGACAGTTCAGAAAATATAACTAATTTGGTCAAACATATTCGGAAGGAGGTGGGAAAACTTAGACAACCACCTGAATCGACTCTGTGGAATTGGACAACCGGGTGGTTGGGATCAATCGGACCCTCATTGTTACATGGATTGATGTTGGTCTTTGTTATAATAATCCTAATATACTGTGCATTCTTAGTGATAAAATGTTGTTGTGCCCAATTGGCAAAAGATGCTGTACCTGCCGCACCAGTTGGACAGGAGTATGGTAACATTCGAGAGAGAGCGCTTTGTTTATTTAGGAGTACAAACAGTTAGATGGAAAATGCTTATGCGCAGGTAACGTTTGTATGAATATTTGTATAAGAAATGTCTTAGAGATAGAGTAGGGTTCAACCAGTGGTTATGGCATAAGGCACAAGAAGAAACCGATAAACAGATGAAGAAGGAAACACGAACAAAAGAAAAGGAGTAAATGGATATCAAAGAGAAGGACATGTTTTCGACACATCAGATAAGAATGAAGGATCAAAATGGACAACAGCCAATAATGGCATAAAGGAAACATCAAGAGTGTCATAAACAATTGTGATCGTTGTTGGATTTCGTAAACGGATAACAAGGAGCTGAGTGCCGCCATTTTTACCCTGGTACATTGGTTCCCAGGACAAATCAAGTTTTGATCAGGGACCAACAGGAGGGACTGTTAGGGTGAAAATTATATAGCTTAAAGCAGCAACATAAAGAGTTAAAGAATCAACTTGTAAATAAGAAACAATGGCACAAGACAAAACAAACTCAGCTTAAGATGGGGCAGGAATTAACTGTGTCTGCTCCCATTAAAACCATTGTGCTTGACATTATTGTTGAGCAGTTATTGAATGTGGGAAACACTAAATATTTCACAATTATTCAGTGGTGCAGCCTTCTGCAAACTATTTGCTGGAAGCCCTTTGGATGTATTGATGTAATTCTACTATTCTATAATGCAAAGTAGATGAATCAAAACTGTGAGTTACAGTAATTGGTAGCTGCAAAACTGCCCGTTTTGTAATTAACCGCCCAAAGTTCTAGAAGGTTACATATCATTCCTGTGAGGACAGGGGAGTTGTTGCTGGGGGAGCGTGATTGGATGAGAACAAGAGAATTGCTGCTGGGGGAACATGATTGGGTGAACACATTTGTGTGTAGTGTTTTGCCTGTATAAAAGAAGTTTTGATATCACTATAATGGTGAGGTGACCACTAGACCGCGGGGTCTAAGGCTCTTCTCCCAGAACATTCTGTTAATAAACTGTGTACTTTTACTTTAAGACAGACTCGAGTGAATCTATTTTTCACCAACAGTGTGTTAATGAATTTCACAGTAGATCAGTGTGAGGTGGGGTGTTAATGAATTTCACTGTAGATCAGTGCGAGGTGGTGTGTTAATGATTTTCACTGTAGATCAGTGTGAGGTGGTGTGTTAATGAATTTCACTGTAGATCAGTGTGAGGTGGTGTGTTTTGGTGGGAAGAATAAGGAGGCCACACATTACTTGGACAATAAGAGGGTGGAATTGGGTTGCTTTGTGCCTCCTGTGATATTCAGCGGGAGGTTAGCGGCAGCGGCAGCCGGTTGCGCCCCGCGGCACTGCACCGCCGGCAATCGCCATGTGCAGCACCCGGGCTGCAACCTTGGGTTGCCATCCCTGACCTATCACCGGACGATATGTCCAACAGGGGCAGGGTTCATTCCTGCAGCCGCGGCGACACCACTTAAAGGGCAGGTGTCGGGCGGCAACTTTTTATTTTGGCCGACTGCCAGCACCTGCCCCCTTCCCCTTCTTCTGGGTGTCGGTCGCGATCGCTCAGCCCGGCGCTCCTCTTGATCCGACACCCCGCTCCCTGGTGGTCCAGCAGGGCCCCGGTGTGCGCAGTGCTAGGCCCCTCCCCTTTAATCAGGGAGGGAGGTCTGCTATGACGCGCTGCTATGTGCCGATGGGCGTGGTGCTGTTACACGAAGCACCGTGAAATTCACTGGTAGCGCCTCAAGAGGGAGGGGAGCGCTTCCAGTAGCACCCCGCCTCCTGCTTGGGAAGCTACCACTGAATTTAATGCACAGGGGCGCCAACTTTTTCAAGGGGCTAAAATTAGCCCCGGTGACGTTAGTGACCCAAAGGGGGCACTGCCGAATTTCCCCCTACGAGTCTAAATGGGCCGGAGGAGCAGAGGGATCCAGGGATACAGATACACAAATCACTAAAAGTAGCAACACAGGTTAATAAGGCTATTAAAAAAAGCACTGGGGTACATTCCTAAAGGAGCCTTCTGTTCCGTGCCTAGGAGCGCTGAACCATGGCAGAGAGCGGCTGGGACACATTTCTCACACACCTCGAGATTAACCCGCACAGCAACTTTGCTGTCAGTGAAGAGAGACAAGAAAGACCAAAGTGCCGTTTGCCCCTCTCAGTGTGGCCCTGAAGGATTGTGTCCAGGCTGGAGTTCTGTTCCCACTATACGATCCTCCCCCAGATTGTCCTTTCTGAGCTCCAGCCAGGTGATGCTAAACACTCAGGTGGGAAAGACAAAAATCTACAACAATGTGTTTAAAACAAAGTTGATTTATTTGACATATATCCAGAATATTAAACTCCAGCCCAGTTCCCGGAGTTATTAACATCAGCAGAAACAATCCCCACCTGTCAGAATGAACATGGTTCAGTCCTGGATGTGATTAACAGCAGCAACAACAGAATCCAACCCATGCAGTCACTTGTGAACTCGCTGGTGAGTCAGCAGGTGCGATGACTGAGTGAATCCCTTCCTACACACAGAGCAGGTGAACGGCCTCTCCCCAGTGTGAACTCGCTGGTGTACAGTGAGGTCAGATGACTGCCTGAACCCAGTCCCGCAGTGAGAGCACCTGAATGGTCTCTCATCAGTGTGAATACGTTGATGGCGTATCAGTTCCCCGGAACTTTTAAAGCACTTCCCACAGTCCGAGCAGTTAAAAGGTCTCTCATCAGTGTGAACTCGCTGGTGTGTCAGCAGGTAGGATGAATTCGTGAATCCCTTCCCACACTCAGAGCAGGTGAACGGGCTCTCCCCAGTGTGAACTCGCTGGTGTCTCAGCAGGTGGGATGAATTAGTGAATCCCTTCCCACACTCAGGGCAGGTGAATGGCCTCTCCCCAGTGTGAACTCGCTGGTGTGTCAGCAGGTTGGATGAACGAGTGAATCCCTTCCCACACTCGGAGCAGGTGAACGGCCTCTCCCCAGTGTGAGTGCGCTGGTGTATAGTGAGCTCAGATGACTGCCTAAACCCAGTCCCACAGTGAGAGCACCTGAACGGTCTCTCCCCAGTGTGAACATGTTGATGGCGTATCAGTTCCCCGGAACTTTTATAACTCTTTCCGCAGTCCGAGCAGTTAAAAGGTCGCTCGTCAGTGTGAACTCGCTGGTGTGTCAGCAGTTGGGATGACTCAGTGAATCCCTTCCCACACTCCGAGCAAGTGAACGGCCTCTCCCCAGTGTGAACTCGCTGGTGTCTCAGCAGGTTGGATGACTGAGTGAATCCCTTCCCACACTCCGAGCAGGTGAACGGCCTCTCCCCACTGTGAACTCGCTGGTGTGTCAGCAGGTTGGATGAATTAGTGAATCCCTTCCCACACTCAGCGCAGGTGAACGGCCTCTCCCTGGTGTGAACGGTGCTTTTTGCTTCCATATTCAAAGGCCGATGATATTCAGTTCCTGATGAATCGAGTGACTGTCAGATCTTGACGTGATGTTTGGTTTGAGTTTCCCGTCTGCAAATCCTACCCTTCAAATACCCTGTAAAATGAATTGAAAACAGGGAGCGTGAGAGAGAACCCACTAAAGAGGCAGGTTGTGAAATTGAGCTCAATGAATCTGGTCATTTGTGGGGCCGGCACTCGGAAAAAGTGACCATGAAAGCTGCCGGATTGTCATAAAATCCCACTGGTTCACTGATGTCCCTCGGTGAAGGGAATCTGCCACCTGGTCTGGGCCTCTGGCCTCTATGGGAGGAGAGGGAGAGAGAGAGATAGAGAGAGAGGTGGGAGTGGGAGGGGGCGAAGGAGATGGACTTTATACATCTGCAACTCGACCAGAACTTTGACAGAACCTCCAAAACCCACAACCTCCAGCACCTAGAAGGACAAAGGCAGAAGGTGCATGGGAGCACCATCACCTCCAAGTTCTCCCAGTCACACACCATCCCGACTTGGACATATATCGCCGTTGCTACATCATCACTGGGTGAAAATCCTGGAACCCCTTACAAAACAGCATTGTGGGAGTACCTTCACCACACGGACTGCAGCGGTTCAAGAAGGCGGCCCACCATCATCTTCTCAACGGGAAGATGGGGATTGGCAACATATTCTGGTCTTGCGAGCGATGCCCACATCCCAAGAATGAATTAAAACAAATCTGCATATGTAAACTGGATTAAAAGCCTCTACAGATATAGTTATTCCTAAAACAATATTCTTTTACATTGTAGGGACAGTGTCTGTTTAACAACCTAATCTACCCCAAAATCCACCTCCCTTGACAGTCTCACATTGGAAATTGTTGGGTCCTCCTGGGCTCAGAAGTACTGGGGGTTAAACCCAGCAGCTTCTCCTCCATCTCCACTCCAGCTCAAACTGAAGCAACAAACAGACCTACACAGGCCGCCAGGGACCTACCTTCCGTCAGCCTGCAATAAAACTCTTCCCCACAGCCACTGACTAATGGCGGCCGCAGCACCCACAATTCTCCGCGCCCCAGAAACCGCTCTATCCAATGCACTGATTTCCCCGCTGAGAGTGCGCATGCTCCCCGGGGCCGCGGGCCATTCTGCGAGCCTGGCTCCTGTCCTTTGTCCCGAGTCGGACTTGGTGGAACCGGCTGATAAACCGGGAAGCGGCGGCTCGGATGGGGGAGGTGCTGCACCCTGGGTTTCCTGGTGGAGGCAGATTCAATCACCGCTTTCAAAAGGGAATTGGATTAAGTGCCTGAAGCAAAGAAATTTGCAGGGTTACGGGGAAAGAGCGGGGAGTGGGACTAGCTGACGTGGTCTTGCAGAGAGCCGGCACGGGCTCGACGGGCTGAATGGCCTCCTTCTGTGCTGTAACCATTCTACGATTCTATAAAATATTAGAAAGTTTGTTCCACAGAAGCACGGGGTTTATCTGCTTTTATTGATGAATTTAAAAAGTCTCTATTAAAACCTGAGCCAGTGTGTTGTGAGCTAAAGAGCCTTGTGTCCAATGAGGGGAATAAAGGCCCACAGCCTCCCCTGGGCCCGGGCCCTGAACAAGGGACTGGAGAAACTCGCTGCCCTGCAGATCAGACAATCGGCCGGCACTAGTCCTGCCCCTCAGGCTCCCCGATTGGTTGGAGGACCCGCCGCCGGCTCGCTCCTCCAGCCCCGCCCCGCTCGCTCCCTATTGGTCGGAAGCTCCCGTCAATCAGGCCCTGGGCCCGGGTCACGTGTCCCCGAAATCATGTGTTCCGTCCAACTGACGCCGCTTGGTCCAAGGCCTCGCGGACTCTCAGGTTTTTCTATTTCTCTTTATTCTCTCCTGATCCCCACCTTCCCACGTGATTCTCCACCCAATCGGAGCGGAGAAAACTCACTTTGCATCACCGATCGCGACTCTGGAACCGACACCAAGGCCTTTCCCCTGAATGGCCCGCGCCAACTCCGTCCGGCAGGATCCGAGTGCACAGGCGCAGCTCTGAATGGGGGAGTGGGGTTGGTGGCCTCTGGGCATGCGCAGTTATTACCCTTGGTGACCGGGAGGGGTCGCTGTGCCAGACTCGGTCCAAACCGCCGCTCCCTGTGCGCATGCGCAGACTGTCAGCTGTCAATCAACCATCAGCCAGAAGAGGTCGCTGTTGAGACCAGTGAAGGAAGAAAGACTTGCATTTCTATAGCGCCTTTCACCACCACCGGACATCCCAAAGCGCTTTACAGCCAATGAAGTACTTTTGAAGTGTAGTCACTGTTGTAATGTAGGAAATGCAGCAGCCAATTAGCACACAGCAAGCTCCCACAAACAGCAATCTGATAATGACCAGATAATCGATGTTTTTTGTTATGTTGATTGAGGGATAAACACATTGGCTAGGACACCAGGGATAACTCCCCTGCTCTTATTCAAATAGTGCCATAGGATCGTTGATGTCCACCTGAGAGAGCAGACGGGGCCTCAGTTTAACGTCTCCTCCAAAAAACAGCACCTCCGACAATGCAGCACTCCCTCAGCACTGCACTGGTGTGTCAGCCTAGATTTTTGTGCTCAAGTCTCTGGAGTGGGACTTGAACCCACAACTTTCTGACTCAGAGGCGAGAGTGCTACCCACTGAGCCACTGGCTGACACTAAAGAACAAGCAGTTCTGACGAAAGGTCATCGACCTGAAACGTTAAATCTGTTTCTGTCTCCACAGATGTTGCCTGACCTGCTGAGTATTTCCAGCATTTTCTGTTTTTGTTAAAGAAACGAGGGAGTGATTGCTGACAGGAAGAATGTTGGGTCGACCTGCGCATGCGCACCTCCCTGGCGGCTGAGGCGAAACACCGACTCACCCCCACATGAGCCGCGCATGTGTACCAGACGTTGCGGCTCCGCATGCGCGCCCGATGTTCCAACCGCGGGGTTTTGTGCGCTGAGCATGCGCATTGCAGACCGATCAGGACGGGCGATTGTAGAGCAGGAGGGAGAGCGCGGGGGCCATGAGCACAGGCGCGGGACTCAGTCAACAGAGGGCTTTCTACAGCGCCGGGGGCTTGTGGGTATTGCAGCCGCCATTACTGCTGATCCTTTCAACCAACCTGTGCAGCAGCTGGGGCCTGAAAATCAGCTTCACTGCCCCTAGGTTCGGAAAGGGGAAAATTAAACAACAGTTTGCCTCTGATCCTTTTATGAACTCGATTTACAGGGTTATAGAAGTGGAGCAGTTACAGGCGGAAAGCTCAGACCAAACATCACATCAAAATCTGAGAGTCGCTCGATTCATCAGGACCTGAATATCATCGGCCTTTGCACATGGAAGGAGAAAGCAGTGATGAAAAACCGCACATGTGTCCAGTGTGTAGACACGGATTCAGGCGATCGCCTGACCTGGTGAGACACGTGCACCGTCACACCGGGGAGAAACCGGGTTTAGGTGGGGATGGTGGGAAGGGAGTCAGTTCCCCGTCTGCATTGGAAGTTCAACAGCGCAGTCACACCAGGGACAGTCCGTTCACCTGCTCCGTGTGTGGAAAGGGATTTGTTTGTTCATCCGACCTGCAAACACACCAGCGAGTTCACACTGGGGAGAGACCATTTCAATGTCCTGACTGTGGGAAGAGCTTTAAAAGCCCCGGGGATCTGAAGGGACACCAGTGCCTCCACACTGTGGAGAGGCCATTCACCTGCTCCGTGTGTGGGAAGGGATTCTTGCAGTCCTCCACCCTGCTGACACACCAGCTTGTTCACACTGATGAAAGGCCATTTAAATGTTCTCACTGTGGGAAGAGCTTTAAAATCCCCCGGGAGCTCAAGCAACAGCAGCGAGTTCACACTGGGGAAGAGACTGTTCACCTGCTTCGTGTGTGGGAAGGGATTCACTCAGTCATCCACCCTGCAGACACACCAGCGAGTTCGCACTGACGAGAGACCCTTTAAATGTTCTGGCTGTGGGAAAAGCTTTAAAAGCTCCAGGGAGCTGAAGAGACACCGGCTCCTATACACTGATGAGAGGCCGTTCACCTGCTCCGTGTGTGGGAAGGGATTCACTGAATCCTCCAACCTGCTGTCACACCAGCTTGTTCACACTGACGAGAGACCCTTTAAATGTTCTAACTTGTGGGAAGAGCTTTAAAATCTCAAAGAGCCTTAAGGGACACCAGTGTCTTCACACTGATCATCGAATCTAACAGCACAGAAGGAGGTGATTCGGCCCATCGTGTCTGTGCCGGCTCTTTGAAAGAGCTGTCCAATTTAGTCCCAAACCCCAGCTTTATCTCCAGAACTCTGCAAACTAGTCCTCTTCAAGGACATATCCAATTACTGTTTGAAAGTTCCTGTGGAACCTGATTCCAGCATCCTTTCAGATGGTGCGTTCCAGATCTTAACAACCCTCTGTGTGAAAACAATTCTCCTCATTCCCCTCTAGTTCTTTGAGCAACTATTTTAAATCTGTGACCTTTGGTTACCGACCCACTTGCCAGAGTGAACAGTTTCTCCCTACGTGCTCGATCAAAACCCCTCATCATTTTGAACACCTCTATCAGGTCTCCTCTTAACCTTCTCTGCTCTAAGGGGAACAATCCCAGCTTCTCCAATCTCTCCACATAACTGAAGTCCCTCATCCCTGGTACCATCCTGGTCAACCTCCTCTGCACCTTCTCCAAGGCCTTGACATCCTTCCTAAAGTGTGGTGCCCAGAACTGTACACAAGACTCCAGCTGAGGCCAAAACCCTGCAGCTGTACAAAACCCTGGTTAGACCACACCTGGAGTACTGTGAGCAGTTCTGGGCACCACACCTTAGGAAGGATATATTGGCCTTGGAGGGAGTGCAGCGTAGGTTTACCAGAATGATACCCGGACTTCAAGGGTTAAGTTACGAGGAGAGATTATATAAATTAGGGGTGTATTCCCTGGAATTTAGAAGATTAAGGTGTGATCTGATCGAAGTTTTCAGGATATTAAGAGAAACAGATAGGGTAGATAGGGAGAAACTATTTCTGCTGGTTGGGGATTCTAGGACTGGGGGCATAGTCTAAAAATTAGAGCCAGACCTTTCAGGAGTGAAATTAGGAAACACTTCTACACACAAAGGGTGGTAGATGTTTGGAACTCTCTTCCACAAATGGCAATTGATGTGAGATCAATTGTTAATTTTCAATCTGAGATTGATAGGTTTTTGTTACCCAAAGGTATTAAGGGATATGGGCCAAAGGCAGGTGTATGGAGTTAGGTCACAGATCAGCCATGATCTCATTGAAAGGCGGAACAGGCTCAAAGGGCTGAATGGCCTCCTCCTGTCCTGATACAAAGATGGGTGGGAAAGCAAGTTGTGCAGGGGACTCAAAGTACCTGCAAAGGGATATAGACAGGATAAGTGAGCGGGCAAACATTTGGCAGATGGAGTATAATGTGGGAAAGTGCAAGGTTATACACTTTGGCAAGAAAAATAAAAAAACAAATTATTTAAATGGAGAGAGATTACAAAATACAGTTCAGAGGGACCTGGGGGTCCTTGTGCATGAAACACAAAAAGTTACCATGCAGGTACAGCAAGTAATCAAAAAGGCAAATGGGATATTGGCCTTTATTTCAAGGGGGTTGGAGTATAAAAGCAGGGAAGTCCTGCTACAACTGTACAGGGTATTGGTGAGACCACACCTGGAGTACTGCGTACAGTTTTGGTCTCCTTATTTAAGGAAGGATATACTTGCATTGGAGGCAGTTCAGAGACGATTCACGAGGTTGATTCCAGAGATGAAGGGGTTAACTTATGAAGAAAGGTTGAGCAGACTGGGCCTATACTCATTGGAATTTAGAAGAATGAGAGGTGATCTTATCGAAACATATAAGATACTGAGGGGGCTCGACAAGGTAGATGCAGAGAGGGTGTTTCCCCTCGTGGGGAAATCTAGAACGCAGGGGCACAGATTTAGATGAAAGGGTCGCCCTTTTAGAACTGAGATGAGGAGGAATTTCTTCTCTCAGAGGGTCGTAAATCTGTGGAATTCTCTGCCACAGAGAGCTGTGCAGGCTGGGTCATTCAATATATTTAAGGTGGAGATAGACAGATTTTTGCAAGATATAGGAGTGAAGGGTTATGGGGAGCGGGCAGGGAAGTGGCTTTGAGCCCAAGATCAGCCATGATCTTATTGAATGGCGGAACAGGCTCGAGGGGCTGAATGGCCTCCTCCTGTCCTATGTTCCTAAGAAGTGATTTGTAAAGGTTTAGTATAACATCCTTCTTTTTGTATTCAATGGCCCTATTTACAAAGCCAAGTATCCCATACGCTTTCTGAACCGCCTCACCAACTTGCCATGGCACTTTCAAAGATTTGTGAATATGGACCCCCAGGTCCCTCTGCTCTTGCACCCCCTCAAAATAGTCCCATTTAGATTATACGGCCTCTCCCTGTTGTTTCTCCCAAAGTGCATCACTTCACACTTATCCTCATTTAATTTCATCTGCCTTGTGTCTGCTCATTTCACAGTCTGTCTCTGTCCTCCTGAAGTCTGCTACGACTATGCTCACTATTTACTACGTTGTCAAGTTTTGTATCATCTGCAAACTTTGAAATTGTACACCTATACCCAAGTCCAGGTCAGTTATATATAACAAGAAAAGCAATGGTCCTAATCCTGAGCCCTGGGGGAACCCACTGCATACTTCCCTCCAGTCAGAAAAAACATCCCTCAGCACTGCTCACTGCCTCCTCTCCCTTAGCCAATTAGCAGGAGTGGGCCATTCGGCCCCTCGAGCCTGCTCCACCATTCAATAAGATCATGGCTGATCATCGATCTCCATATCCCATGATTCCCCCAGAGTCCAAAAACTATCGATCTCAGCCTTGAATATACTCAAAGACTCAGCATTCACAGCCCTCTGGGGCAGAGAATTACAAAGATTCACAACCCTCTGAGTGAAGAAATTCCTCCTCATCTCAGTCCTAAATGGCCGACCCCTTATCCTGAGACTATGCCCCCTAGTTCTAGACACTCCAGCCAGGGGAAACAACCTCTCAGCATCTACCCTGTCATCCCCTTCAGAATCTTGTATGTTTCAATGCGATCACCTCTCATTCTTCTAAACTCCAGAGAGTATCGGCCCATTCTACACAATCTCTCATCATCGGACAGCCCCCTCATCCCAGGAATCAATCTAGTGAACCTTCATTGCACCGCCTCCGAGGCAAGTGCATCCTTCCTTAGATAAGGAGACCAAAACTGTGCACAGTACTCCAGGTGTGATCTCACCAAGGCCCTGTACAATTGTAGCAAGACTTCCTTACTATTATACTCCAACCCACTTGCAATAAACGCCAATATGCCATTTGCCTTCCTTATTGCTTGCTGTACCTGCACAGTTCACAGAATCACAAGTGCAGATAGAGGCCATTTCGGCCCATCGAGCCTGCACCGACACATATCCCACCCTATCCCTGTAACCCCATGTATTTAATCCCCTAACACTAAGGGTCAATTTATCATAGCCAAATCAACCTAACCTGCACATCTTTGGACTGTGGGAGGAAACCGGAGCACCCGGAGGAAACCCACGCAGACACGGGGAAAATGTGCAAACTCCACACAGACAGTCACCCGAGGCCGGATTTGAACCCGGGTCCCTGGCGCTGTGAGGCAACAGTGCTAACCACTATGCCACCGTGCCCCCCTGTAAGCTACCTGTACGCTAGCTTTCTGTGTTTCTTGCACGAGGACACCCAAATCTCTCTGAACACCAACATTTGAAAGTTTCTCACCATTTAAAAAAGATTCTGTTTTTCTATTCTTCCTACCAAAGTGAATAACCTCACATTTCCCCACATTACACTCCATCTGCCACCTTACTGCCCACTCACTCAGTCTATCTATATCCCTTTGCAGACTCTGTGTGTTCTCCTCACAGCTTACTGTCCCACCTAGCTTTGTATCATCAGCAAACTTGGATACATTACACTCGGTCCCTTCATCTAGGTCATTAGTGTAGATTGTAAATAGCTGAGGCCCCAACACTGATCCTTGCGGCACCCCACTAGTTACAGCCTGCCAACCTGAAAAAGGTCTGTTTATCCCTACTCTCTTTTCTGTCTGTTAACCAATCCTCTATCCATGCTACTATATTACCCCCAACCCTGTGAGCCCTAATCTTGTGTAATAATATTTTATGTGGCACCTTATCGAATGCCTTTTGGAAATCCAAATATACTACATCCACTGGTTCCCCTTTATCTACCCTGCTAGTTACATCCTCAAATAACTCTAATAAATTTGTCAAACATGATTTCCTGTTCATAAAACCATGTTGACTCAGCCGAACCATGTTATGATTTTCTAAGTGCCCTGATACAACTTCCGTAACAATAGATTCCAGCATTTTCCCAACGACTGATGTCAGGCTAACTGGCCTGTCGTTCCCTGTTTTTTCTCTCCCTCCTGTCTTGAATAGCGGTGTTACATTTGCGACCTTCCAATCTGCTGGGACCGTTCTAGAATCTCGAGAATTTTCAAAGATCAAAACCAATGCAGGAGGAGGTCATTCGGCCCCTCGAGCCTGCTCCGCCATTCAATGAGATCATGGCTGATCATCCAAATTCAGTACCCTGTCCCTGTCTTCTCCCCATATCCCTTGATCCCTTTAGCCTTAAGAAATATATCCAACTCCTTCTTGAATATATTTAATGAATTGGCCTCTACTGCCTTCTGTGGTAGAGAATTCCACAGGTTCACCACTCTCTTGGTGAAGAAATTCCTCCTCATCTCTTTCCTAAATGACTTACCCCTTATCCTTAGACTGTGGCCCCTGGTTCTGGACTCCCCTACCGTCGGGAACATCCTTCCAGCATCTAGTCTGTCTAGTCCTGTTAGAATTGTATAAGTTTCAATGAGATCCCCTCTCATTCTTCTAAACTCCAGCGAGTGCAAGCCCAATCGACCCAATCTCTCCTCATACGTCATTCCTGCCATCCCAGGTATCAGCCTGGTAAATCTTAACTGCACCCCCTCCATGGCAAGAACATCCTTCCTCAGATAAGGCGACCAAAACTGCACACAATACTCAAGGTGTGATCTCACCAAGGCTTTGTACAACTGCAGCAAGACATCCTTGTTCCTGTACTCAAACCCTCTTGCTTTGAAGGCCAACATATGATTTGCCTTCTTAACCGCCTGCTGCACTTGCATGCTTACCTTCAGCAACTGGTGCACAAGGACACCCAGGTCTCGTTGCACTTCCCCTTTTCCCAATCTATTGCTGTTCAGGTAATAATCTGCCTTCCTGTTTTTACCACCAAAGTGGATAACCTCGCATTTATCCACATTATATTGCATCTGCCATGCTTCCGCCCAATCACCCAACCTGTCCAGATCATACTGGATTTTCAGGGCATCCTCCTCACAGCACACTCTCCCACCCAGCTTTGTGTCATCTGCAAATTTTGAGATATTACATCCAATTCCCTCGTCTAGATCATTAATATATATTGTGAATAGCTGGGGTCCTAGGACAGATCCCTGTGGTACCCCACTAGTCACTGCCTGCCACTCGGAGAACGACCCGTTTATTCCGACTCTTTGCTTTCTGTCTGCCAACCAGTTCTCTATCCAAGTCAATACCTTGCCTCCAATCCCATGTGCCTTAACTTTGCACGCTAGTCTCTTATGCAGGACCTTATCGAAAACTTTCTGAAAGTCCAAATACACCACATCCACTGGTTCTCCCTTATCTAGTTTACCAGTTACATCCTCAAAAAATTCCAGCAGATTAGTCAAGCACGATTTGCCTTTCGTAAATCCATGTTGACTTTGTCCGATCCTGTCACTATTCTCCAAGTGTTCTGCTATTACATCCTTTATAATGGACTCTAGCATTTTCCCCACTACCGATGTCAGGCTCACCGGTGTCTAATTCCCCATTTTTTCTCTACCACCTTTTTTGAATAGTGGGGTAATATTAGCTACCCTCCAATCCATGGGTACTGTTCCAGAGTCGAGCGAATTCTGGAAGATGACCAGTAATGCATCTACCATCTCTAGGGCCACTTCCTTAAGTACCCTCGGATGTAGATTATCAGGCCCTGGGGATTTATCGGCCTTTAATCCCATCAATTTCCCCAACACCATTTCCCTACCAATACTGATTTCTTTCAGTTCCTCCCTCTCATTAGACCCTATGTTCCCCGACATCTCTGGGAGGTTATTTGTGTCCTCCTTTGTGAAGACAGAACCAAAATATGTATTTAATTGGTCCGCCATTTCTTTGTTCCCCGTTATAAATTCCCCTGATTCTGACTGCAAGGGACCTACGCTTGACTTCACCAATCTTTTTCTCTTCAAATATCTATAAAAGCTTTTACAGTCAGCTTTTATGTTCCCTGCAAGCTTACTCTCATACTCTATTTCCCCTCTCTTAATTAATCCCTTTGTCCTCCTTTGTTGAATCCTAAACTGCTCCCAATCCTCAGGTTTACTACTTTTTCTGGCTAATTTATATGTCCTTTCGTTGGATTTTATGCTATCCCTAATTTCCCTCATTAGCCACGGTTGAGACACCATTTTTGTTTTATTTTTATGCCAAACTGGGATGAACAAATTCTGTTGTTCATCCATGCGATCTTTGAATGTTTGCCATTGCCTGTCCACCGTCAACCCTTTGAGTGACATTCCCCAATCAATCCTACCCAACTCACGCCTCATACCATCGTAGTTTCCTTTATTTAAATTCAGGACCCTAGTCTCTGAGTCAACTATATCACTCTCCATCTTAATGAAGAATTCTATCATATTATGATCGCTCCGACCCAAGGAACCTCGCACAGCAAGATTGCTAATTAATCCTTTCTCATTAAATAATACCCAGTCTAAAATGGCCTGATCCCTAGTTGGCTCCTCGACATATTGGTCCAGGAAACTATCCGGTATACACTCCAGGAATTCCTCCTCCACAGTATTGTTACTAATTTGGTTAGCCCAATCTATATGTAGATTAACGTCACCCATAATAACTGCAGTGCCCTTATTGCACGCGTCTCTACTTTCCCGTTTAATGCCATCCCCGACCTCCGCATTACTGTTTGGGGGTCTGTACACCACTCCCACTAACGTTATCTGCCCCTTGGCATTTCTCATTTCTACCCATACAGATTCCACATCATCAGAGCTAATATCCTTCCTTACAAATGTGTTAATCCCCTCTTTAACCAGCAATGCTCCCCCACCTCCTTTTCCTTTTTGCCTATCTTTCCTGAATATTGAATACCCCTGGATGTTGAGTTCCCAGCCCTGGTCACCCTGGAGCCATGTTTCCGTAATCCCAATCATATCGTATTCATTTACCTCTATTTCCGCAGCTAATTCATCCACCTTATTTCGAATGCTCCTCCCATTAAGACACAAAACCTTCAGGCTTGTTTTTTTAACGCTCTTTGACCTTTTAGAATGATTTACTGTGGTCATGTTTGGTTTAAACACTTGATTTCTCTGTCTGCCCACTTTGTTTTTCTCCTTCTTGTCTTTTGCTTCTATCCTTGTTTCCCTTTCCTCTGTCTCCCTGCTCAGGTTCCCAAACCCCTGCCATTTTAGTTTAAATCCTTCCCAACAGCACTAGCAAACACTCCCCCAAGGACATTGGTCCCGGTCCTGCCCAGGTGCAGACCGTCCGGTTTGTACTGGTCACCCGTCCCCCAGAACCGGTTCCAATGTCCCAGGAATTTGAATCCCTCCCCCTTGCACCATTCCTCTAGCCACGTAGTCATCTGAAATATCCTTCTATTTCTACTCTGACTAGCATGTGGCACTGGTAGCAATCCTGAGATTACTACCTTTGAGGTCCTATTTTTAAATTTACCTCCTAACTCCCTATATTCAGCTTTTAGGACCTCATCCCGTTTTTCACCTATATCGTTGGTACCTATATGCACCACGACAACTGGCTGCTCACCCTCCTCCTCCAGAATGCTCTGCAGCCGCTCAGAGACATCCTTGACCCTTGCACCAGGGAGGCAACACACCATCCTGGAGTCTCGTTTGCGGCCGCAGAAATGCCTATCTATTCCCCTTACAATAGAATCCCCTATTACTATAGCTCTACCCCTCTTTTTCCTCCCGTCCTGTGCAGCAGAACCACCCCTGGTGCCAGGAAGTTGGCTGCTGCTGCTTTCCTCTGATAAGCCATCCCCCCCAACAGTATCCAAAGTGGTATATCTGTTTGAGAGGGGGATGACCCCAGGGGACTCCTGCACTACCTGCCTGCGCCTACTACTCTGCCTGGTGGTCACCCATTCCCTTTCTGCCTGTGCAACCTTCACCTGCGGTGTGACCAACTGGTTAAACGTGCTATCCACGATGTCCTCAGCCTCGCGAATGCTCCAGTATGTATCCACTCGCAGCTCCAGCGCCACAATGCGTTCTGTCAGTAGCTGCAGCTGGATACACTTCCCGCTCACGTGGTCGTCAGGGACACAGGAAGTGTCCCTGATTTCCAACATAGTGCAGGAGGAGCAAACTATGGGGCTGGGCTGTCCTGGCATGACTTACCCTTCAATTAATTTAAATTAAATCAAAACCACCAATTAAATGATATACTCAATGGCGCTTGTTTACCTACTATCCCCGCTACACCACAAAGACCCTAGAAACTATAAAACACAGAATTTAAGCTTGTAAAAAAGGAGAAAGAAATACTCACCAACCAATCACGTACCTGCTTTCTGGTGACGTCATGCTTCTGTTAATTTTCACTTCTCTCCTCTGCTCTTGGATTGGTTTTAAACTGCCGGGCTCTGCTCCCGCTCTCGGGCCTCGCTCTTTTAAACTGCCGGGCTCTGCTCACACTCTCGAGCCTCTCGGGCTTCGCTCTTTTAAACTGCCGGGCTCTGCTCCTGCTCCCTTGCAGGTCCGCTCTCGAGGGTTGCACTAGAGGATACAGAGGAGATTTTTTTAAATTCGTTTCTCAGATGTGGGTGTCGCTGGCAAGGCCAGCATTTATTGCCCATCCCTAATTGCCCTCGAGAAGGTGGTGCTGAGCCGCCTCCTTGAACTGCTCCAGTCCGTGTGGTGAAGGTACTCTCACCGTGCTGTTCGGGAGGGCGTTCCAGGATTTTGACCCAGCGACGATGAAGGATCGATGATATACTTCTAAGTCAGGATGGTGTGTGACTTGGAGGGGAACTTGGAGGTGGTGGTGTTCCCATGCGCCTGCTGCCCTTGTCCTTCTGGGTGGAAGAGGTCGCGGGTTTGGGAGGTGCTGCCGAAGAAGCCTTGGCGAGTTGCTGCAGTCATCGCCACTTGGTTCTTCTGAGTGCGGGAGGCTGGGGGGGGTCAAGGTTGACTGACATTCTGTGCTGACCCTTGACCTCCCTTTCCCCCGCTCCCCAGTGCAGACCAGGATAGGTTGCACATTCCAGCTGCACACAGTGGGGGTGCTCAGATGATCCGGGCCTGGGATGCAGTTGGGGAGACTGCAGTTAGCCTCAGTGTCCACTGTGGCTCAGTGGGCAGCTCCCTCACCTCCGAGTCAGAAGGTTGTGGGTTCAAAGTCTCACTCCAGAGACTCGAGCACATAAAGCTCTGGGGAGACTGCAGTCAGTCTCAGTGTCCACTGTGGCTCAGTGGGCAGCTCCCTCACCTCTGAGTCAGAAGGTTGTGGGTTCAAAGTCTCACTCCAGAGACTCGAGCACATAAAGCTCTGGGGAGACTGCAGTCAGTCTCAGTGTCCACTGTGGCTCAGTGGGCAGCTCCCTCACCTCTGAGTCAGAAGGTTGTGGGTTCACAGTCTCACTCCAGAGACTCGAGCACATAAAGCTCTGGGGAGACTGCAGTCAGTCTCAGTGTCCATTGTGGCTCAGTGGGCAGCTCCCTCACCTCTGACTCAGAAGGTTGTGGGTTCACAGTCTCACTCCAGAGACTCGAGCACATAAAGCTCTGGGGAGACTGCAGTTAGCCTCAGTGTCCATTGTGGCTCAGTGGGCAGCTCCCTCACCTCTGAGTCAGAAGGTTGTGGGTTCAAAGTCTCACTCCAGAGACTCGAGCACATAAAGCTCTGGGGAGACTGCAGTCAGCCTCAGTGTCCATTGTGGCTCAGTGGGCAGCTCCCTCACCTCTGAGTCAGAAGGTTGTGGGTTCAAGTCCCACTCCAGAGACTCGAGCACATAAAGCTAGGCTGACACGCCAGTGCAGTGCTGAGGGAGTGCTGCACTGTCGGAGGTGCTGTCTTTCAGTTGAGACGTTAAACCGAGGCCCCGTCCGCGCTCTCAGGTGGACGTAAAAGATCCCATGGCATTATTTCGAAGAAGAGCAGGGGAGTTCTCCCCGGTGTCCTGGCCAATATTTATCCCTCAACCAACATAACAAAAACAGATTATCACATTGCTGTTTGTGGGAGTTTGCTGTGCGCAAATTGGCTGCCGCGTTTCCCACATTATGACACTCTGAAAGTACTTCATTGGCTGTAAAGTGCTTGGCGACGTCCAGTAGTCATGAAAGGCGCTATAGAAATGCAAGTCTTTCTTTCCTTCTTTCTTTCAGTGCCCTGGGCTCCTGCTACTGATCACTGTCCAGTCACCCCCAGCAGCAAAGGCCGAGTCTGCAAAGGGGGCTTGATTTTGTCTGTGATGCCCCCCAAAGTTGAATAGGCGGCCAACAATCACTGCAACCAGTGACTATGGAACTGTATCCCAGTGCCTACCTGCCCTTTACAATCGAGGGGGTGAAACTTGAATGACAATTAATAAAACTAAAAATCACAATTTATCTCGCGCCTGAAACTGAGTCAAATGTTCCAAGGGGCTTCACAGGAGTGTTAGCAAACACAACCTGACCCCGAGACACATCAGGAGATATTTGGCAAATCACGAAAAGCTTGGTCAGAGAAATCAGCATTAAGGAGCGTCTTTAAGCAGGAAAGGGAGGCGGAGAGGTTTAGGGAGGGAATTCCAGAGCTTAAGGCCGAGGCAACAGAAGGCATGGCCACCAATGGTGGAGCGATTAAAATCAGGGCTGCACAAGAGGCCAGAATTGAAAGAGCACAGATATCTCGGATGGTTGTGGGGCTGGAGGAGATTACAGAGCTAGGGAGGGGTGAAGCCATGGGGGGGGTTTAAAACCAAGGATGAGAATTTTGAAATCGAGGCGTTGCTTAACCAGGAGTCAATGTAGGTCAGCGAGCACAGGGGTGATGGGTGAACGGGACTTGGTGCCAGTTAGGACACAGGCAGCAGAGTTTTGGATGACCTGAAGTTTACATAGGTTAGAACATGGGAGGCCAGCCAGGAGTGTGTTGAAAGTCAAATCTAGAGGTAACATAAGAAATAAGAGCAGGAGTGGGCCATACGGCCCCTCGAGCCTGCTCCGCCATTCAATAAGATCATGGCTGATCATCGACCTCAACTCCACTTTCCCGCCCGATCTCCATATCCCTTGATTCCCCCAGAGTCCAACAATCTAACTATCTCAGTCTTGAATATACTCAAAAGACTCAGCATTCACAGCCCTCTGGGGCAGAGAATTCCAAAGATTCACAACCCTCTGAGTGAAGAAATTCCTCCTCATCTCAGTCTTAATGGCCAACCCCTTATCCTGAGACTATTCCCCCTAGTTCTACACACTCCAGCCAGGGGAAACAACCTCTCAGCATCTACCCTGTCAATCCCTTTCAGAATCTGGTACGTTTCAATGAGATCACCTCTCATTCTTCTAAACTCCAGAGAGTATAGGCCCATTCTACACAATCTCCCATCATCGGACAGCTCTCTCATCACAGAATCCCCACAGTGCAGATAGAGGCCATTTCGGCCCATCGAGCCTGCACCGACACATATCCCACCCAATCCCCGTAACCCCTACACCAACACATATCCCACTCTATCCCTGTAACCCCACGTATTTAATCCCCCTAACACTAAGGGTCAATTTATCATAGCCAATCAACCTAACCCGCACATCTTTGGACTGTGGGAGGAAACCGGAGCACCCGGAGAAAACCCACGCAAACACGGGGAGAATGTGCAAACTCCATCCCAGGAATAAATCTAGTGAACCTTCATTGCACTGCCTCCAAGGCAAGTATATCCTTCCTTAGATAAGGAGACCAAAACTGTGCACAGTACTCCAGGTGTGGTCTCACCAAGGCCCTGTACAATTGGAGCAAGACTTCCTTACTCTTATACTCCAACCCCCTTGCAATAAAGGCCAACATGCCACTTGCCTTCCTTATTGCTTGCTGTACCTGCACTCTAGCTTTCTGTGTTTCTAGCACGAGGACACCCAAATCTTTCTGAACACCAACATTTGAAAGTTTCTCACCATTTAAAATATTCTGTTTTTGTATTCTTCCTACCAAAGTGAATAACCTCACATTTCCCTACATTATACTCCATCAGCCACCTTATTGCCCACTCACTTAACCTGTCTATATCCCTTTGCAAGCTCTTTGGGGGAGAAATTGAGTCGCACCCCCGTTGGCCGAAATTGAGTGGTAGCGTCCCAAGAGGGAAGTGGGGTGCTACTGGAAGCGCCCCGCCTCCCTTTTGGGGCGCTGTGAGGGAATATCGCGGCGCTACGTGCCACAGCGCCATGTACTGCGGCACATCACGCCACGATATTTCAGGCCTTCCTCCCCTTCTTAAAGGGGACGTGCCTTGCGCAGCGCCACCCAGGGCACAGCTGGGCCACCGGGAATCAGAGTGCCGGCAAAAGAGCCCAGCACTCAAGAGAAGTGCTGGGCTCATGGAGCGCAGCCGGCACTCCGCGGGGGGGGGGGGGGGGGCAGGTCAGGAGGCCGGGGACCGCAGCGGAGGCGGTCAGCAACAAAAATGGCCACCTGGCACCTCGCCTTTAAATAGCACCACCCCGGCCGCGGGTAGGCCCCCCCTGACCCTGTCGGACATAGCATCCAGCGGTAAGTTAGGGGGTGCTACCGAAGATCGTGGGCAAGGCGCGAGCGGGGCGCTGCGCACGGCGATGACGTCATCGCCGGCGGCGCAGGGCAGTAATGGTTACTGCCGCCGCTAACCTCCCACTGAATTTCACGGGATGCGTTGACGGCACCTTCAGCTGCCTAGGCCCTAAGCTCTGGAATTCCCTCCCTAAACCTCTCCTCCTCGAAGATGCTCCTTAAAACCATACTACTTTGACCAAGCTTTTGGTCACCTGCCCTAATATCAACTGGCCTATTCCTGCTTCTATTTCTTATGTTCTCCTTATGTGGCTCGGTGTGAAATTGTGTTTGATTAGGCTCCTGTGAAACGCCTTGCGGCGTTTTACTACATTGAAGGCGCTGCATAAATGCAAGGTGTTGTTGCCAACTGCTGACTGAGGCCATGGGCGGCGGCCATTTTGTGCCCACCAGGCGGGCGGCGGCCATTTTGTGCCCACCCGGCGGGCGGGCGGCCATTTTGTGCCCACCCGGCGGGCGGCGGCCATTTTGTGCCCACACGGTGGGCGGCGGCCATTTTGTGCCCACCCGGCGGGCGGCGGCCATTTTGTGCCCACCCGGCGGGCGGCCCCTCCCTTCCCCCCTGTGAAAGGCCAGTGCTCGATGTCGGTCTGCACCAGCGGGTGGTTGAACTTGCGGCCGATCAGCCTCTTGGTGTTGAAGACGGTGTTGATGCCACCTGGTTTTTGGCGGGGTGGCCGATCAGGCGCTCGCTGCCGGTGACGGCCCCGGAGCTGGGCGCGGTGCGGTTGCCCTGGTCGCTGGCTATGATCTCCACCTTGCCGGGCTGGAAGACGCTGACGCACGAGTCGGTGGTGTCCGGGTCGATGGCGGTGACCGAACCACAAGGTGAGCTGAGGGGACCGGGGACCGGGGCTCCAGTGATCGGCCGCCGGGCGGCTGCCCGTTTCCCCGCTCGAGCTGTTTACAGCGCCGTTTGGATTTGGGTTTTCCCGCCCCGCGTCGGCCAATCAGAACGCCGCCTTTGTCCAGCCCGGGCACGTGGGGCAACGACGTAAACCAGGGTGCGGACCAATCGGAATACGTCCCGCGTTGGTTCCCCCCCCAACCGGGCCGCCACGTGAGCCGATGACGCCGGCGTCCAACTCGGACCAATCAGAAGACGGCGCGGTGCGGCGAGCCTGATTGGAGCGGGGGGCCAGGCGCCTGATTGGAGCGGGGGGCCAGGCGCCTGATTGGAGCGGGGGGCCAGGCGCCTGATTGGAGCGGGGGGCCAGGCGCCTGATTGGAGCGGGGGGCTCAGGCACCTGATTGGAGCGGGGGCCAGGCGTCTGATTGGAGCGGGGGTCAGGCGCCTGATTGGAGCGGGGGGCCAGGCGTCTGATTGGAGCGGGGGCCAGGCGCCTGATTGGAGCGGGGGCCAGGCGCCTGGATCTCCAACTGCCGGCGGGGCGAGACCTGAGCGGGCAGCCCGGGTCCGGCCCCTGAAGCACAGACGGTGCCGGTGTGTATTTCCTTTTTATTTATATCCCCGGCCACGCTTCTGTCCGCTATATATATATATATTTTAAAAAAACCCTGATAAAACTCTCTGTCCGCCTCCCCTCGCTCATTGGTGGATAGCTCAGTATCAGTCAGTGCACGCCGACGACGTCGTGACGTTAGAGGGTGGGCGGTTGGAGCAGGCGGGAATTTAATTTAAATTAAATCTCCCGTCAGCCTCCTCTGTCCCCAATCAGCCGGCGCAAGTCCCGCCCCTCGGGCTCCCTGATTGGTTGGAGGACCCGCCGCCGGCTCGCTCCTCCAGCCCCGCCCCGCTCGCTCCCTATTGGTCGGAAGCTCCCGTCAATCAGGCCCTGGGCCCGGGTCACGTGTACCTGGAGCGAGCTCCGCTGGGGGCCCGGATCGGCGGACTCTCAGGTTTGGATTCCCCTTTATTCTCTCCCCTCCTCTGATCTCAATCGGATCTGGGGGAAAACTCACTTTCCCTCACTGATTGCGGCTCTTCACCAACACCGACTTTACAAAGAAAGCCCCGCGCGGCAGCCTGGAGCTCAGGGGGCCCAGCGCGCAGGCGCGGGGGAGGATGATTGACAGGGGCTAGGGTGTGTGCTGAGCATGCGCGGTGCAGGCCGGGCGCCTTGGAGCAGGAGAGGGCGGGGCCATGGGGCGCATGCGCGGGGTCAGCCACAACTCCGCGCGGCGGCCGGAGCGCTTTCTGGAGCGCGGGGGCTTGTGGGCATTGCAGCCGCCATTACTGTGGATCAATCACCTCAACTACTCCTTGTGGTAGTGAGTTCCCCATTCTCACCATTCTATGGGTAAAGTCATTTCCCCTGAATTCACTGCTGGACTTTTATATTTATAGCCCCTTAATTAGGATGAGATTCTGTTAAGCTGACCAGTATGCTGTTTTACTTTGTCTTTCTGATGAATGAAATATTACTGAGCCCCTGTACCCGTGTTATGGGATAATAAAGTGCCAGACAAGTAAAGGCACAACGTCTGGGTGTGAATCTAATAATCACCTCACGGACCGTATAGGTGTGATAACCAGACGGGCTTGTGGTTATAGTCTGGTCACAGATGGACTAAATTCCCTGAATTAGCAGGAGTTCAGGAGGCGGTCAACAGACGGGTCCAAACAATCCCATTTCCTGAGCGGTAACCAAGCTTGTGTATAAGAACAGGCCACTTAAGGTGTTGTCAGTTGGAACAGACTCGAGAAGATCGCGCGTGAATCCACTGTACTTCTATTCTCCAGATTGAGGGAATTATCACTATAATATATCTACTAAAAGCAGAAATTTGCAGGGCTGTGGGGAAAGAGCAGGGCAGTGGGACTAATTGCATCGCTCTTTCAGAGAGCCGGCACAAGCATGATGGGCCGAAAGGCATCCTACTGTGCTCTATGATTCTATACCATCAGCTACTCTCTGCTCACAAGTACTGAGAGAACAGGGAAGAATCTTTAAATCCAGCCCAGTTATTGGTGGCTCTTAACATTAACAAGCCCCAGTTGCCTGAATTAACATGGTTCAGTCCTGGATGTGATTAAAGGCATCAGAAACAGTGGAATCGACCCACCGCAGTCACAATGTGGACACTCTGGTGTGTCAGCGGGTGGGATACACCAGGGAATCCCTTTCCACACACTGAGGTTGACTCTAATGATCGGGAGTCCTAGGGTTTCAGATACCAGATAATCAAGCTCACAAGAACACAAATTGTCACTCCAGGCTTTATTAAGAGCGCTGCATAACACAGATTGGGTGATAATTCAATAAATGCATCTTCCCCTCACCTCCCCTTTCAGCATTCCAAAGGGACCGCTCCCTCCGTGACACCCTGGTCCACTCCTCAATCACCCCCAACAGCCAAAGGTGAGAAGCAATAAGCAAAGGAGAGAAACACAAAGGGCCAAACTAATTCATAATGAGAGTGTGAAAAAAGCAAGCCTGAAGGCTTTGTATCTTAATGCTAGAAGCATTAGGAACAAGGTGGATGAATTAGTTGTGGAAATAGAGGTAAACAAGTATGATTTGATTGGGATTACAGAAACGTGGCTGCAGGGTGGGCAAGGCTGGGAACTTAACATCCAGGGATATACAATATTTAGGAAGGATCGGCAAAAAGGTAGGGGAGGTGGGGTAGCATTGCTGGTAAAGGAGGGGATTAATGCAATGGAAAGGAAGGATATTAACTCGGATGAAACGGAATCTGTATGGGTAGAAATGAGAAATAGCAAGGGGAGGAAAACGTTAGTGGGTGTGATATATAGGCCTCCAAATAGTAATATGGAGGTGAGGGAAGGCATAAAAAGGGAAATTAGAGAAGCGTGCGATAAGAGCACAGCTGTCATCATGGGTGACTTTAATTTACATATTGATTGGACTACCCAAATTAGTAAAAATTCTGAGGAGGAGGAATTCCTGGAATGTTTTCGGGACGGTTATCTGGACCAATATGTCGAGGAGCCGACTCGAGATCAGGCCATTTTAGACTGGGTATTGTGCAATGAGAAGGGACTTATCAGCAATCTTCTTGTACGAGGCCCCTTGGGTCAGAGCGATCATAATATGATCGAGCTCTCAGTCGAGATGGAGAGTGAGGAAATTGAATCAGAGACTAAGGTCCAGAACTTAAATAAAGGGAATTACGAGGGTATGAGACGGGAATTGGGTAAGATTGATTGGGTGGTGTTTCTGGGGGGATTGACAGTGGATAGACAATGGCAAGCATTCAAAGATAGAATGGAAGAATTCCAGAACATGTTTATACCGGTTTGGCATAAAAATAAACCTAAAAAGGTGACTCAACCGTGGATAACGAGGGAAATTAGGGACAGCATAAAATCAAAAAAAAGGGCATATCAACTGGCAAAAAAAAGCACCAGACCGGAAGATTGGGGGCAGTACAGGATACAGCAAAAGAGGACAAAGGGATTAATCAGGAAGGGGAAAATAGAATACGAAAGTAAACTTGCAGCAAACATAAAGACAGACTGCAAAAGCTTTTATCGGTATATCAGGAGGAAAAGACTGGTAAAATCCCAAGTCGGTCCCTTGCAGTCCGATTCGGGAGAATATATAATGGAGAATAAGGAAATGGCAGACCAATTAAACTCATACTTTGGTTCTGTCTTCACAAAGGAGGACACAAATAACCTCCCAGGAATATCGGCAAACATAGGGACTAATGAGAGGGAGGAGCTGACAGAAATTAGTATCTCTAGGGATATGGTGTTGGGTAAGTTGAGGGGACTGAAGGCCGACAAATCCCCGGGGCCTGATAAACTACATCCTAGGGTACTTAAGGAGGTGGCCCTGGAGATAGCAGATGCTCTAAGGATCATCTTCCGGAACTCCATTGACTCGGGAACAGTACCCGTGGATTGGAGGGTAGCTAATGTTACCCCAATATTTAAAAAGGGGGGTAGAGAGAAAGCAGGGAATTATAGACCAGTAAGCCTTACATCGGTTGTGGGCAAAATGCTAGAGTCCATTATTAAGGATAAAATAGCGGAGCACTTGACAAATGGGGAAAGGATCGGACAGAGTCAACATGGATTTACAAAGGGTAAATCGTGTTTGACTAATCTGCTGGAATTTTTTGAGGAAGTAACTGGTAAAATAGATGGGGGAGAGCCAGTGGATGTGGTGTACCTTGACTTCCAGAAAGCCTTCGATAAGGTTCCACACAAAAGATTATCATGCAAAATTAAGGCTCATGGGATTGGGGGCAAAGTATTAACGTGGATAGAGAACTAGCTGGCGGATAGAAAACAGAGAGTTGGAATAAACGGCTCGTTTTCGGAGTGGCAGGCAGTGACCAGCGGGGTGCCGCAAGGATCTGTCCTGGGACCCCAGCTGTTCACAATATATATAAATGATCTGGATCAGGGAATTGGATGCAATATTTCCAAATTCGCTGACGACACTAAACTAGGAGGAGGGGTGGGCTCTGATGAGGATGTCAGGAGGCTACAGTGCGATTTGGACAGGTTGGGGGACTGGGCGGATACGTGGCAGATGCACTATAATGTGGATAAATGCGAGGTTATCCACTTTGGGGGTAAAAACAGGAGGGTGGATTATTATCTAAATGGCAATAGATTGGGAGATGGGGAAGTGCAGAGGGACCTGGGTGTTCTTGTGCACCAGTCACTGAAGGAGAGCATGCAGGTGCAACAGGCGATTAAGAAGGCAAATGGTATGTTGGCCTTCATATCAAGGGGGTTCGAGTATAGGAATAGGGATACCTTACTACAGCTGTACAAGGTGCTGGTGAGACCACATCTGGAGTATTGTGTACAGTTTTGGTCGCCCCATCTGCGGAAGGATGTTCTTGCCATGGAAAGAGTGCAGCGGCGATTCACCAGGCTGATACCTGGAATGGCGGGAATGACCTACGAGGAGAGATTGAATAGTTTGGGCTTGTACTCACTGGAGTTTAGAAGATTGAGAGGGGATCTCATCGAAACATATAAAATTATGGCAGGCCTGGACAGGCTGAATTCAGAGAGAATGTTTCCAATGGCAGGGGAGCACAGAACCAGGGGCCACAGTCTAAAAATAGCGGGCAAATCATTTAAAACAGAGATGAGGAAGAATTTCTTCACTCAAAGAGTGGTGAGCCTGTGGAATTCCCTGCCACAGAGGGCTGTGAAGGCTAATTCAATAAATATTTTCAAGAGAGAATTGGATATATTTCTGAAGGCTAAGGGGATTAAGGGTTACGGAGAAAAGGCGGGGACGGGGTACTGAACTGGTAAGATCAGCTATGATCTCAGACGAAGATCAGCCATGATCTCATTGAATGGCGGAGCAGGCTCGAAGGGCCGAATGGCCTACTCCTGTTCCTATCTCTATGTTTCTATGTTTCTATGTTTCTCCTTCGCCTGGCACCTTCCCGTGCTAGCGCAGGAGATGCAACGCCTGCCCTTTTACCTCCTCCATTCCCACTGTCCAGGGCCCCAAACATCCCTTCCAGGTGAAACAGTGATATACTTGTACTTCTTGCAATTTAATATACTGTGTTCGTTGCTCACGATGTGGTCTCCTCTACACTGGGGAGACCAAACGCAGATTGGGCGACCGCTTTGCGGAACACCTCCGTTCAGTCCGTAAGGGTGACCCTGAGCTTCCGGTCGCCTGTCACTTTAATTCACCGCTTCACTCCCACTCTGATCTCTCTGTCCTCGGGCTATTGCATTGTTCCAATGAAGCTCAACGTAAGCTCGAGGAACAGCACCTCATCTTTCGATTGGGCACTTTGCAGCCTGCCGGACTCACATCGAGTTCAACAATTTCAGATAATAATCCCTGCCCCCATCTTTCATGCAGTATGATTTTTGCCATTCCCATTTGCAACATTTTAGCATTCCTGCCTTTCAAAAGTACAGGATGTTCTTCAATTCCTTCCTCCCCTCCTAAACCCCCCCCACCCCCTGTCTCTGCACCTGCTTAATATCTGTTACATCTCCAGCTTTTTCCAGTTCTGATGAAGGGTCCCAGACCTGAAACATTAACTCTGTTTCTCTCTCCACGGATGCTGCCTGGCCTGCTGAGTATTTCCAGCATTTTCTGTTCTTTTAAAAAAGCAGTTCGTTTTTAAATTGATGAAGCAGAAACAAAAAACACTCTGGAGCAAATACTTATGAGTAAAAATACTTTTCTCTCCCTGAATTAAATTTAAAATATTAATTTCCAGCGTTTGTAATTATCAATTTCAAGCACTTTTAGAGAAATATGGGTGGGGGTTCTCTTAAAGGGACAGGCGCTCTTTTTTTCTATGTGATTTTCATTAAAGGGACCGTGTCCCCGTGGATAACCGATTTTAAAGGGACAGCGTCTCCCTTTCTATATAATGTATATGTAAGAGACTGACATTTAAAGTAGGGCAAATCCCCTGCTCCCGTGAGTGCTTGGCGAGAAATCAGGTGCTGTTTGCTCTCGCTCACTCCCAATTTTCTGCCAAGGGACAGAAAGCAGAGAGTAGTGGTGAACGGTTTCTTTTCAGACTGGAGGGAGGTAAACAGTGATGTTCCCCAGGGGTCGGTATTAGGACCAATGTTCCCTCTTTTTTTTGAGGTGCGTGGCCCCTTTAACGGGCTGCACGGCCCATTCAAATTTCCGCGCATGCGCGATTTTTCCATTTATAGGGCGGTGTGCCGGCTGCGTGGGACCTCCAGACCGCTGCGTGGCCGCGCAACTTAACGTGAACATTGATTTGGACCACTGCTTTTTTTGATGTATAGCAATGACCTGGACTTGGGGATCCAGGGCAAAATTTCAAAATTTACAGATGACACGAAACTCGGAAATGTAGCAAACAATGAGGATAGTAACAGACTTCAGGAGGATGTAGCCAGACTGGTGAAATGGGCAGAAACGTGGCAGATTAAATTTAATGTAGAGAAGTGTGAAGTGATTCACTTTGGTAGGAAGAATGAGGAGAGGCAATATAAACTAAATGGTCCAGTTTTAAAGAGGGTGCAGGAACAGAGAGGCCTCGGGGGGTATGTACACAAATCTTAGAAGGTGGCAGGACAAGTTGAGAAGGCTGTTAAAAAGCAAACAGGATCCTTGACTTTATTAATAGAGGAATAGAGTACAAAAGCAAGCAGGTTATGCTAAGCCTTTATAAAACACTGGCTAGGCTTCCGCTGGGCACCACACTTTAGGAAGGATGTCAAGGCCTTAGAGAGGGTGCAGAAGAAATTTACGAGAATGGGACCAGGGATGAGGGATTTGAGTTATGTGGAGAGACGGGAGAAGCTGGGGTTGTTCTCCTCAGAGCAGAGGAGATTCCGTACTGTATCATTCTATGATGCTATTCTACACAGACACACACACATACAGTCAGACAGACAAACATACACAGATACTCACAAAAATACAGACAGACATATACACAGATTTTTTCTGCATGTAAAGTGAAGGCACATGGGATTGGGGGCAAGCTATTGACTTGGATAGAGAACTGGTTGGCAGACAGAAAGCAAAGAGTTGGAATAAATGGGTCTTTTTTCGAGTGGCAGGCAGTGACTAGTGGGGTACCACAGGGATCGGTCCTTGGACCCCCAGCTATTCACAATATATATTAATGATCTAGACAAGGGAACTAGATGTAATATCTCCAAATTTGCAGACGACACAAAGCTGGGTGGGCATGTGTGCTGTGAGGAGGATACCAAGAAACTACTGGATGATTTGGACAGGTTAGGTGATTGGGCAGTTGTACGGGGCCTTGGTGAGACCACACCTTGAGTATTGTGTGCAGTTTTGGTCGCCTTATCTGAAGAAGGATGTTCTTGCCATGGAAGGAGTTCAGCGAAGATTCACCAGGCTGATACCTGGGATGGCAGGAATGATGTATGAGGAGAGATTGGGACGATTGGGCTTGTACTCGCTGGAGTTTAGAAGAATGAGAGGGGATCTCATTGAAACTTATAAAATTCTGACAGGACTGGACAGACTAGATGCAGTAAGGATATTCCAGATGGTCGGGGAGTCCAGAACCAGGGGTCACAGTCTCAGGATAAAGGATAGGCCATTTAGGACAGAAATGAGGAGGAATTTCTTCACCCAGAGAGTGGTGAACCTGTGGAATTCTCTACCACAGAAGGCAGAAGAGGCCAATACATTAAATATATTCAAGAAGGAGTTGGATATATTTCTTAAGGCTAAAGGGATCAAGGGTTATAGGGAGAAAGCAGGGACCGGGTACTGAATTTGGATGATCAGCCATGATCGCTTCGAATGGCGGAGCAGGCTCGAGGGGCCGACTGGCCTACTCCTGCTCCTATCTTCTTTGTTTCTATGTTAACATTCTCAGCACCTGGTGTCAAAATCAAACACTCCCAGGGCAGGTACAGCACGAGTTAGACACAGAGTAAAGCTCCCTCTACACTGTCCCATCAAACACTCCCAGGGCAGGTACAGCATGGGTTAGATAGAGAGTAAAGCTCCCTCTACACTGTCCCATCAAACACTCCCAGGGCAGGTACAGCACGAGTTAGACACAGAGTAAAGCTCCCTCTACACTGTCCCATCAAACACTCCCAGGGCAGGTACAGCATGGGTTAGATTGAGAGTAAAGCTCCCTCTACACTGTCCCATCAAACACTCCCAGGGCAGGTACAGCACGAGTTAGATAGAGAGTAAAGCTCCCTCTACACTGTCCCATCAAACACTCCCAGGGCAGGTACAGCACGGGTTAGATACAGAGTAAAGCTCCCTCTACACTGTCCCATCAAACACTCCCAGGGCAGGTACAGCACGGGTTCGATACAGAGTAAAGCTCCCTCTACACTGCCCCATCAAACACTCACAGGGCAGGTACAGCATAGGTTAGATACAGAGTAAAGCGCCCTCTACACTGTCCCATCAAACACCCCCAGGGCAGATACAGCACGGGTTAGATACAGAGTAAAGCTTCCTCTACACTGTCCCATCAAACACTCCCAGGGCAGGTACAGCACAGGTTAGATACAGAGTAAAGCTCCCTCTACACTGTCCCATCAAGCACTCTCAGGCCAGGTACAGCACGGGTTAGATACAGAGTAAAGCTCCCTCTACACTGTCCCATCAAACATTCCCAGGGCAGGTACAGCACGGGTTAGATACAGAGTAAAGCTCCCTCTACACTGTCCCATCAAACACTCCCAGGGCAGGTACAGCACGGGTTAGATACAGAGTAAAGCTCCCTCTACACTGTCCCATCAAACACTCCCAGGGCAGGTACAGCATGGGTTAGATACAGAGTGTCAGCCGTGGCTCAGGCAGCAGCACTCTCTCCTCTGAGTCAGAAGGTTGTGGGTTGAAGTCCCACTCCAGAGTCTCGAGTCTAAAACTCTGTGCTGCCCCTCCAGTGCAGTGCTGAGGGAGTAAAACCCAGTGCAGAGTAAAGTTCCCTCTGCACTGCTCCACTTGTCTCAGCAGCGGGAGCAGCAGGCGGCGGAAGTCCCACCCCTCGGACACCCCGATTGGTTGGAGGACCCGCTGCCACCTCAGTCCTCCAAGCTCCGCCCACTCTCTCCCTATTGGTCGGAGCTCCCGTCAGTCACCGCCGTGGAGTTGATGACGTGCCCCAGTCCGGCTCCCTGCAGAAGACAAGGGGCTGCGGCTGCTCAATCCGCTGCGCTCGGTGCCGGGAGGGCGCTGGGACGGTGCGGTTTGTATTTTCTTTTTATTTAGCTCCCCGCTCGCGCTTCTCTCCGCTATAAAACAAAAACCCTCATTAAATTCACTTTCCGCCGGTGATCCGGACACTCGCGGTTGCCCGGGCCTTCCCCAGAATCTGAGGCACTGCGCAGGCGCGGTCGCGGCTCAACTTCCGGTGCGGGGCCCGGCGGCGTAGGGGGAGGAGGCGGGGCCTGTTCAGAGGGGGAGGATGATTGACAGGGGCCCAGGGTGGGTGCTGAGCATGCGCGGTGCGGGCCGGGCGCCTGTGGAGCAGGAGAGGGCGGGGCCATGGGGCGCATGCGCAGGGTCAGCTGCAACTTTAGAGTCACAAAGGGACCGAGTGTATTCAGATCTCTCCCTTCTTCTTCTAACTTCTTGTAAAACCAGTTTATAAAAGTCATCACTGAAAGTACATAGAAACATAGAAGATAGGACCCGGGCCCAGGGCCTGATTGACGGGAGCTTCTGACCAATAGGGAGCGAGCAGGGAGGGGCTGGAGAAGCGAGCCGGCGGCGCGTCCTCCAACCAATCGGGGAGCCCGAGAGGCGGGACTTGCGCCGGCTGAGTGGGTCAGAGGAGGCTGACGGGAGATTTAATTTAAATTAATTTAATTTTCCGCCTGCTCCAACCGCCCACCCTGCAACGTCACGACGTCGCCGGCGTGCACTGACTGACACTGAGCTCTCCACCAATGAGCGAGGGGAGGCGGAGCCTGGAGGACCGACCGAGGGGCTTTGGTCCTCCAACCAATCGCGGCGAAGGAGGAGGCTGGACCTGGGATCGGCCCGCCGCCATTTTGTAAAGGGGCCTGGTCAGAATCTGTGATCCTGGGAAAGTTTATTTTTCATGTTCCTTTCACATTTTACAGCTCAAACTAATTTTATTTTACAGAAGATACTTGTTTTAAACATAGAAGATAGGAGCAGGAGTAGGCCATTCGGCCCTTCGAGCCTGCTCCGCCATTCAATGTGATCATGGCTGATCATAAAAAAAGTAGTTCGTTTTTAAATTGATGGAACAGAAACAAGAAACCCTGTGGAGCAAATGTGAGTAAAAATATTTTTTCTCCCTGAATTAAGTTTTTAAATATTAATTTTCTGCGTTTTTAATTATTAATTTCAAGCACTTTAAGAGAAATATGGGAGTGGTGGGGGTTCTCTTAAAGGGACAGGCGCTCTCTTTTTCTTTGTGATTTTCATTAAAGGGACTGCGTCCCCGTGGATGACTGATTTTAAAGGGACAACGTCTCCCTTTCTATAATGTCTATGTAAGTGACTGATATTTAAAGTAGGGCAAATCCCCTGCTCCCGTGAGTGCTTGGCGAGAAATCAGGTGCTGTTTGCTCTCTCCCCCTCCCAATTTTCTGCGCAGGGACAGAAAGCAGAGAGTAGTGGTGAACGGTTTCTTTTCAGACTGGAGGGAGGTAAACAGTGATGTTCCCCAGGGGTCGGTATTAGGACCAATGTTCCCTCTTTTTTTGAGGTGCGTGGCCCCTTTAACGGGCTGCACGGCCCATTCAAATTTCCACACATGCGCGTTTATTCCATTTGTAGGGCGGTGAGCAGGCTGCGCGGGACCTCCAGACCGCTGCGTGGCCGCGCAATTTAACGTGAACATTGATTCAGACCACTGCTTTTTTTGATGTATAGCAATGACCTGGACTTGGGGATCCAGGGCAAAATTTCAAAATTTAGAAATGACACAAAACTTGGAAATGTAGCAAACAATGAGGATAGTAAGAGACTTCAGGAGGATGTAGCCAGACTGGTGAAATGGGCAGAAACGTGGCAGATTAAATTTAATGTAGAGAAGTGTGAAGTGATTCACTTTGGCAGGAAGAATGAGGAGAGGCAATATAAACTAAATGGTCCAGTTTTAAAGAGGGTGCAGGAACAGAGAGGCCTCGGGGGGTATGTACACAAATCTTAGAAGGTGGCAGCACAAGTTGAGAAGGCTGTTAAAAAGCAAACAGGATCCTTGACTTTATTAATAGAGGAATAGAGTACAAAAGCAAGCAAGTTATGCTAAGCCTTTATAAAACACTGGCTAGGCTCCCGCTGGGCACCACACTTTAGGAAGGATGTCAAGGCCTTGGAGAGGGTGCAGAAGAAATTGACGAGAATGGGACCAGGGATGTGGGACTTGAGTTACGTGGAGAGACGGGAGAAGCTGGGGTTGTTCGCCTTAGAGCAGAGAAGATTAAGAAGAGATTTGATAGAGTTGTTCAAAATCAGGATGGATTTTGAGAGAGTAAATAAGGAGAAACCGTTTCCAATGGCTGAAGGGACAGAAACCAGATTTAAGGCGATTGGGAAAAGAACCAGCGGTGCCATGAGGAAACAGATTTTTACACCAAGTTGTTGTGATCTGGAATGTGCTGCCTGAAAGGGCGGTGGAAGCAGATTCAGTATTATAATTCAAAAGAGATTGAGATAAATACTTGAAGGGAAAACATTTACAGGGCTATGGGGAAAGAGCAGGGGGAGGGGATTAATTGGATCGCTCTTTCAAAGAGCCGGCACAGGCATGATGGGCCGAATGGCCTCCTTCTGTACTGTATCATTCTATGATGCTATTCTACACAGACACACACACATACAGTCAGACAGACACACAGATACTCACTAAAATACAGTCAGACACACACTCACATTTTTTCTGCATTAACTTTTATTATTAATTTCAAAGACTTTAAGAAAAAGGTGGGAGTGGTGGGCGGAGGGCTCTTAAAGGGACAGGGACTCTCCTTTTCAATGTGATTTTCATTAAAGGGACCGAGTCACTCCTTGCCTGTGGAGGACCAATTTTAAAAGGACAGCGTCTCGAAATCAGGTGCTGTCTGCGTGTGAACCACCTCCTCCCAATTTCCTGCCAAGCGATCCCTGCGGACACCACTCCACTCCAGGAGTGGCTCCTAGAATCATACAGCACAGAAGGAGGCCATTCAGCCCATCGTGCCTGTGCCGGCTCTTTGAAAGAGCTCTCCATTTAGTCCCCCTCCCCTGCTCTGTCCCCAGAGCCCTGCAAATTATTCCCCTTCAAGTATTTATCCGATTCCCCATTGAACGTTATTATTGACTCTGCTTCCACCGCCCTTTCAGGCCCTGGTTAGACCCCAGAGAGTCATAGAGGCACAGAAGGAGGCCATTCGGCCCATCGAGTCCGTGCCGGCTCTCTGTAGAGCAATCCAGTCAGTCCCACTCCCCCGCTCTATCCCCGTAGCCCTGCAAGTTTATTTCCCTCAAGTGCCTATCCAGTCTCCCCTTGAAAACATTGAGTGTCTCCGCTTCCACCACTTCCGTCAGCAGCGAGTTCCAGGTCCTCACCACTCACTGCGTAAAAAAGTTTTTCCTCACATCTCCCCTGTATCTTTTGCCCAGAACATTAATTCTGTGTCCCTAGTCCTTGTACCATCAACTAGTGGGAACAGCCTTTCCCCGTCTAGCCTATCCAAACCCATCATATTCTTGTACACCTCGATCAAATCACCCCTCAACCTCCTTTGCTCTAATGAAAACAAATCCAGTTTCTCCAACCTGTCCTTGTAGCTAAGATCCCCAATCCCCGGAACCATTCTGGTAAATCTCCTCTGCACCCTCTCAAGGGCCTTCACATCCTTCCTAAAGTGTGGTGACCAGAACTGGACGCAATACTCCAGTTGTGGCCTAACCAGCGCTTTATAAAGGTTCAGCATAACTTCTCTACTTTTGTACTCAATACCTCTATTTATGAAGCCCAAGATCCCATATGCTTTGTTAACCACTCTCTCAATATGTCCCACCACCTTCAGGGACCTACGCACATTAACTCCCAGGAACTCCCTGGAGCACTGTGTACAGTTCTGGGCACCGCACCTCAGAAAGGATATACTGGCCTTGGAAGGAGTGCAGCACAGATTCACCAGAATGTTACCCAGGCTCCAAGGGTTAGATTATGAGGGAGAGATTACATAAACTAGGCTTGTGTTCCCTGGAATCTAGAAGGTTAAGGAGTGATTGAGGATTTTAGGATTTTGAAAGGAATTGGTAGAGTAGATGGAGAGAAACTTTTTCCGCCGGTGGGGGAGTCGAGGACATGGGGACATCACCTTAAAATCAGAGCCAGGCCATTCAGGAGAGAAGTTGGGAAACACTTCTTCACACAAAGGGTGGTAGAAGTGTGGAACCCTCTCCCACAGAAAGCAGTCGATGCCAGCTCAATTAATCATTTTAAATCCGAGAGCGATAGATTTTTGCTAGACAAGGGAGCAAAGGGATATGGAGCCAAGGCACAGTGGAGTTAAGACACAGATCGGCCAGGATCTCATTGAATGGCGGAACAGGCTGGAGGGGCTGAATGGCCTCCTCCTGTTCCCATGCTCCTATTTACTCTATCAAAACCCTTCCTGTTTTGAACACCTCTATTAAATCTCTGCTGCACCTTCTCTGCTCCAAGGAGAACAAGCCCAGCTTCTCCAGTCTCTCCACGTAACTGAAATCCTCTGTGTATTTGTCGTGGGGCAGCAGGCTATAGCAAGCCGCTTTCTTAAGAACATAAGAAATAGGAGCAGGAGCAGGCCATTCGGCCCTTCGAGCCTGCTCCGCCATTCAATAAGATCATGGCTGATCTTCTACCTCATCTCCACCTTCCCGCCCGATCCCCATATCCCTTGATTCCCCATGAGTCCAAAAATCTATCTGTCTCAGCCTTGATTATACTCAATGACTGAGCCTCCACAGCCCTCTGGGGCAGAGAATTCCAAAGATTCACCACCCTCTGAGTGAAGAAATTTCTCCTCATCTCAGTCCTAAATGGCCAACCCCTTATTCTGAGACTGTGACCCCTGGTTCTGGACTCCCCAGCCAGGGGTCACAGTCTCCCAGCATCTACCCTGTCAAGCCCTGTAAGAATTTTACATGTTTCAATGACATCACCTCTCATTCTTCAAAATTCCTGGGAATATAGGCCCAGTCTCCTCAATCTCTCCTCATAGGACAATCCCCCCATCCCAGGAATCAGTCTGGTGAACATTTGTTGCACTCCCTCTAAGGCAAGTATATCCTTCCTTAGGTAAGGAGACCAAAACTGTACCAATACTCCAGGTGTGGTCTCACCAAGGCCCTGTATAATTGCAGTAAGACTTCTTCACTCTTATACTCCAATCCTCTTGTAATAAAGACTAACGTACCATTTGCTTTCCTAATTGCTTGCTGCACCTGTGTGTTAAGATGAGAAACAACAAAGGGAAGAAGTCACTTGTGGGAGTGGTGTACAGGCCCCCTCACAGTAACCACACGGTAGGATGGAGTATAAAGGAAGAAATAATGGGAGCTTGTCAGAAAGGTATGGCAATAATCATGGGGGTTTTTAATCTACATATGGACTGGAAAAATCAGATGGGCAAAGGTAGCCTAGATGAGGAGTTCATAGAATGTTTTCAGGATAGTTTCTTTGAACAGCACGTTCTGGAGCAAACCAGAGAGCAGGCTATACATAGAAACATAGAAGATAGGAGCAGGAGTAGGCCATTCGGCCCCTCGAGCCCGCTTCGCCATTCCATGAGATCATGGCTGATCATCCAAATTCAGTACCCGGTCCCTGCTTTCTCCCCATACCCCTTGATCCCTTTAGCCTTAAGAAATATATCCAACTCCTTCTTGAATATATTTAATGAACTGGCCTCCACTGCCTACTGTGGTAGAGAGTTCCACAGGTTCACCACTCTCTGGGTGAAGAAATTCCTCCTCATTTCTGTCCTAAATGGCCTACCCTTTTTCCTTAGACTGTGTCCCCTGGTTCTGGACTCCCTGACCATCGGGAACATCCTTCCTGCATCTGGTCTGTCCAGTCCTGTCAGAATTTTATAAGTTTCAATGAGATCACCACTCATTTTTCTAAACTCCAGTGAGTACAAGCCCAATCGATCCAATCTCTCCTCATACATCATTCCTGCCATCCCCGGTATCAGCCTGGTGAATCTTCGCTGAACTCCCTCCATGGCAAGAACATCCTTCCTCCGATAAGGCGACCAAAACTGCATACAATACTCAAGGTGTGGTCTCACCAAGGCCCTGTACAACTGTAGCAAGACATCCTTTTTCCTATACTCAAACCCTCTCACTACGAAAGCCAACATACCATTTGCCTTCTTAACCGCCTGCTGCACCTGCATGCTTACCTTCAGCAACTGGTGCACAAGGACCCCCAGGTCTCGTTGCACTTCCCCTTCTCCCAATCTATTGCCATTCAGATAATAATCTGCCTTCCTGTTTTTGCCACCAAAGTGGATAACCTCACATTTATCTATGTTATATTGCATCTGCCATGCTTCTGCCCAATCACCCAACATGTCCAAATCATCCTGGAGTTTCTCGACATCCTCCTTAAAGCACACACGCCCTCCCAGCTTTGTGTCGTCTGCAAATCTGGATATATTACATCTAGTTCCCTTGTCTAGATCATTAATAAATATTGTGAATAGCTGGGGTCCAAGGACCGATCCCTGCGGTTCCCCACTAGTCACTGCCTGCCACTCGGAAAAAGACCCGTTTATTCCAACTCTGCTTTCTGTCTGCCAACCAGTTCTCTATCCAAGTCAATACCTTGCCCCCAATCCCATGTGCTTTAACTTTACACACTAATCTCTTATGCGGGACCTTATCGATGGCCTTCTAAAAGTCCAGATACACCACATCCACTGGTTCTCCCTCATCTATTTTACCAGTTACATCCTCAAAAAATTCCAGTAGATTAGTCAAGCATGATTTACCTTTTGTAAATCCATGTTGACTTTGTCCGATCCTGTCACTGTTTTCCAAGTGCTCTGCTATTACATCTTTTATAATGGACTCTAGCATTTTCCCCACTACTGATGTCAGGCTTACCGGTCTGTAATTCCCCGCTTTCTCTCCACCACCTTTTTTGAATAGTGGGGTAACATTAGCTACCCTCCAATCCATGGGTACTGTTCCAGATTCCATCGAATGTTGGAAGATGATCAGCAATGCATCTACTATTTCTAGGGCCACTTCCTTAATATCCTAGGATGTAGATTATCAGGCCCTGGGGATTTATCGGCCTTCAATCCCATCAATTTCCATAACACCATTTCCCTACAAATACTGATTTCTTTCAGTTCCTCCCTTTCATCAGACCCTATGTCCCCCAGCATCTCTGGGAGGTTATTTGTGTCCTCCTTTGTGAAGACAGAACCAAAATATGTATTTAGTTGGTCTGCCATTTCTTTGTTCCCCATTATAAATTCCCCTGATTCTGACTGCAAGGGACCTACGCTTGACTTCACCAATCTTTTTCTCTTCACATATCTATAAAAGCTTTTACAGTCAGTTTTTATGTTCCATGCAAGCTTACTCTCATACTCTATTTTCCCCCTCTTAATTAATCCCTTTGTCCTCCTTTGTTGAATCCTAAATTGCTCCCAATCCTTAGGATTATTGCTTTTTTTGGCCAATTTATATGTCCTCTCCTTGGATCTTATGCTATCCCTCATTTCCCTTGTTAGTCACAGTTGAGTCACCATTTTTGTTTTATTGTTATGCCAAGCTGGGATGAACAAATTCTGTAGTTCATCCATGCGGTCTTTGAATGTTTGCCATTGCCTATCCACCGTCAACCCTTTGAGTGACATTCCCCAATCAATCCTACCCAACTCGTGCCTCATACCATCATAGTTTCCTTTATTTAAATTTAGGACCCTAGTCTCTGAGTCAACTACTTCATTCTCCAGCTTAATGAAGAATTCGATCATATTATGATCGCTCCGACCCAAGGGGCCTCGTACAACAAGATTGCTAATTAATCCTCTCTCATTACATAATACCCAGTCTAAGATGGCCTGATCTCTGGTTGGTTCCTCAACATATTGGTCCAGGAAACCATCCCGTAAACACTCCAGGAATTCCTCCTCCACAGTATTGTTACTAATTTTGTTTGCCCAATCTATATGTAGATTAAAGTCACCCATGATGACTGCTGTGCCCTTATTGCACGCTTCTTTAATTTCCCTTTTAATGCCATCCCCAACCTCTGCCTTACTGTTTGGAGGTCTATATACCACTCCCACTAACGTTTTCTGCCCCTTGGTATTTCTCAATTCTACCCATACAGATTCCACATCATCAGAGCTAATATCCTTCCTTACAATTGTGTTAATCCCTTCTTTAACCAGTAATGCTACCCCACCTCCCTTTCCTTTTTGCCTATCTTTCCTGAATATCAAATACCCCCGGATGTTGAGTTCCCAGCCTTGGCCATCCTTGAGCCACGTTTCCGTAATCCCAACCAAATCATATTCGTTTACCTCTATTTGCACAGCCAATTCATCCACCTTATTACGAATGCTCCTCGCATTAAGACACAAAGCCTTCAGGCTTACTTTTTTAACACTCTTAGACCTATTAGAATTATTATTTACTGTGGCCATGTTTGATTTAAACCGTTGATTTCTCTGACTGCCACTTTTGTTTTTCTCCTTCCTTTCTTTTGCTTTTATCCTTGTTTCCCTTTCCTCTGTCCCCTTGCTCAGGTTCCCAACCCATACCATCTTAGTTTAAACCCTCCCCCAGAGCACTAGCAAACACTCCCCCTAGGACATCGGTTCCAGCCGTGCCCAAGTGCAAACCGTCCAGTTTGAACTGGTCCCACCTCCCCCAGAACCGGTTCCAATGTCCCAGAAACTTGAATCCCTCCCCCTGGCACCTTTCCTCTAGCCACGTATTCACCTGAAATATCCTTCTATTTCTACTCTGACTAGCACGTGGCACTGGTAGCAATCCTGAGATTACTACCTTTGATATCCTACTTTTTAATTTACCTCCTAACTCTCTATATTCAGCTTTTAGGACCTCATCCCGGTTTTTACCTATATCGTTGGTACCTATATCGTTGGTACCTAAATGCACCACGACAACTGGCTGTTCACCCTCCCCTTCCAAAATGTTCTGCAGCTGCTCTGAGACATCCTTGACCCTTGCACCAGGGAGGCAACACACCATCGGCCGCAGATACGCCTATCTATTCCCCTTACAATAGAATCCCCTATTACTATAGCTCTACCCCTCTTTTTCCTCCCGTCCTGTGCAGCAGAGCCACCCCTGGTGCCAGGAAGTTGGCTGTTGCTGCCTTCCTCTGATAAGCCATCCCCCGCAACAGTACTCAAAGTCGTGTATCTGTTTGAGAGGGGGATGTCCACAGGGGACCCCTGCACTACCTGCCTGCGCCTAGTACTCTGCCTGTTGGTCACCCCTTCCCTTTCTGCCTGTCCAACCTCTACCTGCGGTGTGTCCAACTCCTTAAATGTGCTATTCACGACGTCCTCAGCATCGTGAACGCTCCAGTATGCATCCAATCGCAGCTCCAGCGCCGCAATGCGGTCTGTCAGTAGCTGCAGCTGGATACACTTCCTGCGCACGTAGTTGTCAGGGACACAGGAAGTGTCCGAGTTCCCACATAGCGCAGGAGGAGCATACCACGTGGCCGGGCTGTCCTGCCATGACTTACCCTTTAATTAATTGAAATTAAATTAAATTAAATCAATCCCACCAATTACACTACAGTTAAATGGTTTACCAACAGTCCCGCTACACCAGAAAGACCTTAGTAACTATAAACCACAGAGTTAAAGTTTAAAAAGAGAGAAATACTCACCAACCAATCACTTACCTGCTTTTTGGTGACATCACACTTCGATTACTTTTTACTTCTCTCCCTCCCTCTGAGCTCGGAGACTGCAGATTAGTAAACCTACCTGGTCTCGGAGCCGCTTTTAAACTGCCGCCGCTCAGCCACCTCGTCCCTTGCAGGTCCGCCCACCTGCCGCCGCTGCTCTGAGGCCTACCTGGTCTCGGAGCCGCTTTTAAACTGCCGCCGCTCAGCCGCCTCGTTCCCTCACAGGTCCGCCCGCCTGCCGCTGCTGCTCTGAGGCCTACCTGGTCTCGGAGCCGCTTTTAAACTGCCGCCACTCAGCCACCTCGTCCCTCGCAGGTCCGCCCGCCTGCCGCCGCTGCTCTGAGGGCTACCTGGTCTTGGAGCCGCTTTTAAACTGCCGCCGCTCAGCCGCCTCGTTCCCTCGCAGGTCCGCCCGCCTGCCGCCGCTGCTCTGAGGCCTACCTGGTCTCGGAGCCGCTTTTAAACTGCCGCCACTCAGCTGCCTCGTTCCCTCACAGGTCCGCCCGCCTGGCAACGCTGCTCTGAGGCCTACCTGGTCTCGGAGCCGCTTTAAAACTGCCGCCACTCAGCCGCCTCGTTCCCTCACAGGTCCGCCCGCCTGCCGCCACTGGTCTGAGACCTACCTGGTCTCGGGGCCGCTTTTAACCGCCGCCGCTCAGCCGCCTCATCCCTCACAGGTCCGCCCACCTGCCGCCGCTCCAGGGTCCGAGCTCGAGGGTGGCGCTCGAGGGGCTGAATGGCCGACTCCTGTTCCTATCTTCTATGTTTCTTCTTTGTTTAATCTGAAGAACATATGAGAGGGGGGGAGGGAGACCCTTTAAATCTGGAGGTGGGTGTCCCTTTAAACGTGGAGGGGGTGGGTGCCCCTTTAAACGTGGAGGGCGTGGGTGTCCCTTTAAATGTGGAGGGGGTGGGTTTCCCTTTAAATGTGGAGGGGGAGTGTGTCCCTTTAAATTTGGAGGGGGTGGGTGTCCCTTTAAATGTGGAACATAAGAAGTAGGAGCAGGAGTAGGCCATACGGCCGCTCGGGCCTGCTCTGCCATTCAATAGGATTATGGCTGATCCGAACCTAGACTCGCGTCCACTTCCCTGCCCTCTCCCCGTAACCCCTAATTCCCTTATCTGCTAGGAAACTGTCTATCTCCATTTTAAATTTATTTAATGTTGCAGCTTCCACAGCTCTCTGGGGTAGCAAATTCCATAGATTTACTACCCTCTGAGTGAAGAAGTTTCTCCTCATCTCAGTTTTGAAAGGGCAGCCCCTTATTCTAAGATTATGCCCCCTAGTTCTAGTCTCACCCATCAGTGGAAACATCCTCACCGCATCCACCCGATCAAGCCCCCTCACAATCTTATATGTTTCGATAAGATCGCCTCTCATTCTTCTGAACTCCAATGAGTAGAGGCCCAACCTACTCAACTTTTCCTCATACGTCAACCCCCTCATCTCCGGAATCAACCGAGTGTACCTTCTCTGAACCGCCTCGAGAGCAAGTATATCTTTTCTTAAATACGAAAACCAAAACTGCACGCAGTATTCCAGGTGTGGCCTCACCAGTACCCTGTATAACTGCAGCAAGACTTCCCTGTTTTTATACTCCATCCCCCTTGCAATAAAAGCCAAGATTCCATTGGCCTTCCTGATCACCTGCTGCACCTGCATACTAACTTTTTGTGTTTCATGCACCAGGACCCCCAGATCCCTTTGTACTGTAGCACTTTGCAGTTTCTCTCCATTTAGATAATAACTTGCTCTTTGATTTTTTTCTGCCAAAGTGCATAACCTCACACTTTCCAACATTATATTGCATCTGCCAAATCTATGCCCACTCACTTAGCCTGTCTATGTCCTTTTGCAGGTTTTTATGTCCTCCTCACTCACTGCTTTCCCTCCCATCTTTGTATCGTCGGCAAACTTGGATATGTTGCACTCGGTCCCTTCCTCCAAATCGTTAATATAGATTGTAAAGAGTTGGGGTCCCAGCACTGACCCCTGCGGAACACCACTAGTTACTGATTGTCAGCCCGAGAATGAACCATTTATCCCAACTCTTTGTTTTCTGTTAGATAGCCAATCTTCCACCCATGCCAGTATATTACCCCCAATCCCGTGATTTTTTATCTTGATCAGTAATCTTTTGTGTGGAACCTTGTCAAATGCCTTTTGGAAGTCCAAATATACTACATCCACTGGTTCCCCTTTATCCACCCTGTATGTTACATCCTCAAAGAATTCGAGCAAATTTGTCAAACATGACTTCCCCTTCATAAAACCATGCTGACTCTGTCCTATTAAATTATGTTTATCCAAATGCTCTGTTACTGTTTCCTTAATAATGGACTCCAACATTTTGCCAACCACAGATGTTAGGCTAACAGGTCTATAGTTTCCAGCTTTTTGTCTACTTCCCTTCTTAAATAAGGGTGTTACATTAGCAGTTTTCCAATCTGCCAGGACCTTTCCTGAGTCCAGGGAGTTCTGGATAATAATCACCAATGCATCCACAATCCCTACCGCCACTTCTCTCAAGACCCTAGGATGCAGGCCATCAGGTCCGGGGGATTTATCCACCTTAAGCTGCATTATTTTACTGAGTACCATTTCCTTAGTGATTTTAATCGTGTTTAGCTCCTCCCCCCCCATTGCCCGCTGTTTGTCCAGTGTTGGGATATTTTTAGTGTCCTCTACTGTAAAGACTGATACAAAATATTTGTTCAGCGTCTTTGCCACCTCCATGTTCCCCACCACTAGTTTCCCGGTCCCATCCTCTAAGGGACCAACGTTCACTTTAGCCACCATTTTTCTTTTTATATAGCTGTCGAAACTCTTGCTATCTGTTTTTATATTTTTTGCTAGTTTACTTTCATAATCTATCTTCCCTTTCTTAATTAATCTTTTAGTTATTGTTTGCTGGCTTTTAAATGCTTCCCAATCTTCTATCCTCCCAATAGATTTGGCTACTTTATATGCCCTCGTTTTCAGTCGGATACTATCCTTTATTACTTTACTAAGCCACGGATGGCTGTCTTTTCTTTTACTCCCCTTTTTCCTCAGTGGAATATATTTATCTTGAAAGATGTGAAACATCTCCTTGAATGTAGACCACTGCTCTTGTACCGTCTTGCACTTTAATCTGTTTTCCCAGTCCACTTTAGTCAATTCTACTCTCATACCTTCATAGTCTCCTTTATTTAAGCTCAGTACGTTGGTTTGAGATCCAACTCTCTCACCCTCAAACTGAATTTGTAATTCAACCATATTATGGTCACTCATTCCAAGGGGATCCTTTACTAGGACATTTTTAAATTAATCCTGTCTCATTACACAGGACCAGATCTAAGATTGCCTGCCCCCTGGTTGGTTCAGTTACATACTGCTCAAGGAACCCGTCCCTAATACACTCTATGAACTCTTCCTCAGGGCTGCCATGCCCAATTTGATTAGTCCAGTCAATATGAAAGTTAAAATCCCCCATGAGTATAGCTGTTCCCTTATTAAATGCCCCAACTATTTCCTGATTTATACTCCGACCAACAGAGTTGCAACTGTTAGGAGGCCTATAGACTACGCCCACTAGTGACTTTTTCCCCTTATTATTCCTTATCTCCACCCAAACTGTTTCACTATCCTGATCCTTTGACCCAATATCATTTCTGACTATTGCAGTGATTCCATCCTTGATTAACATAGCAACCCCACCTCCCTTTCCTTCCTGTCTGCCCTTCCTAATTGTCAAATACCCTTGTATGTTTAGTTCCCAGTCATGATTATCTTGCAGCCATGTTTCCGTAATGGCCACCAGATCATACCCATGTGTAGTTATTTGTACTGTCAACTCATCAATTTTGTTATGAATGCTGCGTGCATTCAGATAAAGAACTTTCAAATATGTTTTCTGACAATTTATTCCTGCTTTTACCCCTTTTACTACTTTACCTTTATCATTATACATTCTGTCCCTTCCTGACACGCTCTGGTTTTTAATTCCCTCACTGCTACCTTGCTCTATTGCCTTCTCTGTCATTTTTATTTTCCGCTCTCTTAAAACCTCCCCCCCACTAATTAGTTTAAAGCCCTCTCTACAGCCCTAGTTATTCGATTCGCCAGGACTCTAGTGAAGTCCGTCCCAAGGGGTGGGTGTCCCTTTAAATCTGGAGGGGGAGGGAGTCCCTTTAAATGTGGAGGGGGCAGGGAGTCCCTTTAAATGTGGAGGGGGGAAGGGTGTCCCTTTAAATGTGGAGGGGGGAAGGGTGTCCCTTTAAATGTGGAGGGGGGAAGGGTGTCCCTTTAAATGTGGAGGGGGGCAGGGTGTCCCTTTAAATGTGGATGGGGTGGGTGTCCCTTTAAATGTGGAGGGAGCGGGTGTCCCTTTAAATGTGGAGGGGGCGGGTGTCCCTTTAAATGTGGAGGGGGTGGGTGTCCCTTTAAATGTGGAGAGGCGGGGCCGCGCATGCTCATTCAGCCCCACCCCAAAACGGCTGCCAGTGCGTCTGCGCGGGGCGCCCGAGGAAAAGACGGAAGGCCGGGCCCGGGGAAGAGACGGAATCAGCGGCCGGATAAGGTAACGTGTTTGGGAATCGATTTAAATCGAGGTGAGGGGGGAGCGGAGAGTGAGATTATAAAGTGAAATACGAGAAAACCAAACCTGAGAGTCGGGGCTGGCGGGACCTCCGCGGACACCTGACGGAGGGGATATAGCCGCGCGGGATGGCGTACTGAGCCGGAGCAAGGTGATTGTGACTGACGGGAGCGCGGACCAATAGGAAGACGGCTGAGTTGGGATGACTGAACTGGGCGGCCTGGTCCTCCAACCAATGGCGGTGCGGCTAGGGGGCGGGACTATCCTCCCCGACGCTGAGGCTGCGGCCCGATTGTGACGTCATCAAAGGAAGAGGCCCATTCAGGTGGATGGAGGCCGGCCCGGCCTGTGACTGACGGGAGCTCTGACCAATAGGAAGCGGGCGGGCCCGGGTCCGCCCACCAATGGTGGCGCGGCAAGGGGGCGGGGCCTCTTCTCCAGCTCAGGTGCGCTGGGGCCGATTGTGACGCGCTGTCCCCAGGTGAGAGCAGCTCAGTCAGCACAGAGCTGGGGCTGGAATCTGGGAGAGGGGCCACAGGCAGCACAGAGCTGGGGCTGGAATCTGGGAGAGCGGCCGCAGTCAGCACAGGGCTGGGGCTGGAATCTGGGAGAGGGGCCGCAGTCAGCACAGAGCTGGGGCTGGAATCTGGGAGAGGGGCCGCAGGCAGCACAGAGCTGGGGCTGGAATCTGGGAGAGGGGCCGCAGCCAGCACAGAGCTGGGGCTGGAATCTGGGAGAGGGGCCGCGGGCAGCGGGCCTGGCAAATTTAAAAAATAATACATTTAAAAAAAGCTTATTTAAAGACAAATTTCCTGCAGTTTCAGAGACAGCCTTTGTCACTGCAATAATTTCTTAAATGTTTAAAAATTAAATCAAAAGCATCAAAGAGGAAGGGAGTAGCATAAGTAAAGAAAGACTTGCATTTATATAGCGCCATTCACGACCAGCGGACGTCTCAAAGCGCTTTACAGTCAATGAAGTACTTTTTGAAGTGGAGTCACTGTTGTAATGTGGGAAATGTGGCAGCGCACAGCAAGCTGCCACAAACAGCAATGTGATAATGACCAGATAATCTGTTTTTGTTATGTTGGTTGTGGGATAAATATTGGCCAGGACTCCGGGGATAACTTCCCTACTCTTCTTTGAAATAGTGCCATGGGATCTTTAACATCCACCTGAGAGGGCAGACGGGGCCTCGGTTTAACGTCTCATCAGAAAGACGGCCCCTCCGACAGTGCAGCACTCCCTCAGCACTGCACTGGAGTGTCAGCCTAGCTTTATGTGCTCGAGTCCCTGGAGTGGGACTTGAACCCACAACCTTCTGACTCAGAGGCGAGTGAGCTACCAACTTTTTGTTTATAAATATACTTTATTGAACATTAAGAACATTTACAACATCTTGATAATGAGCTGCCAACTGAGCCACAGCTGACAACGTTGGTCCCTTAGAGGGAGAGACAGGAGAAATTATTATGGGGAATAAGGAAACGGCAGAAACGTTAAAACAAATATTTTGTATCTGTCTTCACAGTAGAAGACACAAAAGCATACCAAAGATGGTGGGGAACCGAGGGTTTAATGAGGGTGAGGAACTTCATGTAAAGTACTAGAGAAAGTAATTGGACTAAAAGCCGACAAATCCCCTGGACCTGACGGCCTATATCCTCGGGTTCTAAAAGAGGTGGCTGAAGAGATAGTGGATACATTGGTTTTGATCTTCCAAAATTCCCGAGATTCTAGAACGGTCCCAGCGGATTGGAAGGTCGCAAATGTAACACCGCTATTCAAGAAAGGAGGGAGAGAAAAAACAGGGAACGACAGGCCAGTTAGCCTGACATCAGTCGTTGGGAAAATGCTGGAATCCATTGTTACGGAAGTTGTATCAGGGCACTTAGAAAATCATAACATGGTTAGGCAGAGTCAACATGGTTTTATGAAAGGGAAATGGTGTTTGACAAATGTATTAGTTATTTGAGGATGTAACTAGCAGGGTAGATAGACAATCCTATCTCATTGCACAATACCAGGTCTAGTATAGTCTGCTCTCTGGTTGGCTCCAGAACGTGCTGTTGTAAGAAACTATCCTGGAAACATTCTATGAATTCCTCATTTAGGCTACCTTTGCCGATCTGATTTTTCCGGTCTCTATGTAGATTAAATCCCCCATGATAATTGCCATACCTTTCTGACAAGCTCCCATTATTTCTTCCTTTATACTCCATCCTACTGTGTGGTTACTGTGAGGGGGCCTGTACACCACTCCCACAAGTGACTTCTTGCCTTTATCATTTTTCATCTCTACCCAAACCGCTTCTACATCCTGGTTTCCTGAACTTAGGTCATCCCTCTCTATTGTGCTAATACCATCATTAATTAACAGAGCCACCCCTCCACCTTTTCCTAGCTTTCTGTCCTTCCTAAATGTCACGTACGCTTCAATATTCAGGTCCCAATCTATGTCATCCTGCAGCCATGTTTCTGTAATGGCTATCAGATCATACTTATTTATTCCTGTTTGCGCTATCAGTTCATCTGTTTTGTTTTGAATGCTACGTGCATTCAGATGCAGAGCCTTTAGTTTTGTCCTTTTATTTTTGTAACCTCTAGCCTTAACTGTTGATTTAATCTTAGATTTGTACTCTCTATCCAGGCAGGTAGTGCAGGGGTCCCCTGTGACCATCCCCCTCTCAGATATGCCGCTTTGGATATTGTTGGGGAGGATGGCTTATCAGGGGAAGGCAGCAGCAGCCAACTTCCTGGCACCGTGGGTGGTTCTGCTGCACAGGACGGGAGGAAAAAGAGTGGGAGAGCTATAGTAATAGGGGATTCTATTGTAAGGGGAATAGATAGGTGTTTCTGCAGCTGCAAACGTGACTCCAGGATGGTATGTTGCCTTCCTGGTGCAAGGGTCAAGGATGTCTGAGCGGCTGCAGAACATTTTGGAAGGGGAGGGTGAACAGCCAATTGTTGTGGTGCATATAGGTACCAACGATATAGGTAAAAAAACAGGATGAGGTCCTAAAAGCTGAATATAGGGAGTTAGGAGGTAAATTTAAAAAATAGGACCGCCAAGGTAGTAATCTCAGGATTGCTACCAGTGCCACGTGCTAGTCAGAGTAGAAATAGAAGGATATTTCAGATGAATACGTGGCTAGAGGAATGGTGCAAGGGGGAGGGATTCAAATTCCTGGGACATTGGAGCCGGTTCAGGGGGAGGTAGGACCAGTACGAACCGGACGGTTTGCACCTGGGCAGGACCGGGACCGATGTCCTGGGGGAGTGTTTGCTAGTGCTCTGGGGGAGGGTTTAAACTAAAATGGCAGGGGGTTGGGAACCTGAGCAGGGAGACAGAGGAAAGGGAAACCAGGATAGAAGCAAAAGACAGGAAGGAGAAAAACAAAGGTGGTGGTCAGAGAAATCATGGGTTTAAATCAAACAGCCACAGTAAATAATAATTCTAAAAGGTGTAAGAGTGTTAAAAAAACAAGCCTGAAGGCCTTGTGTCTTAATGCGAAGAGCATTCGTAATAAGGTGGATGAATTAGCTGCGCAAATAGAGGTAAATGTATATGAGATGATTGGGATTACGGAACCATGGCTCCAGGGTGGCCAAGGCTGGGAACTCAACATCCAGGGTTATTCAATATTCAGGAAAGATAGGCCAAAAGGAAAAGGAGGTGGGGTAGCATTGCATTTTAAAGAGGAGATTAACACAATTGAAAGAAAGGATATTAGCTCTGATGTGGAATCTGTATGGGTAGAGCTGAGAAATACCAAGGGGCAGAAAACGTTAGTGGGAGTGTTATACAGACCTTCAAACATTAATGCGGAGGTTGGGGATGGCATTAAATGGGATATTAGAGACGCGTGCAATAATGGCACAGCAGTTATCATGGGTGACTTTAATCTACATATAGATTGGGCTAACCAAATTAGTAACCATACTATGGAGGAGCAATTCCTGGAGTGTATACGGGATGATTTCCTGGACCAATATGTCGAGGAACCAACAAGAGATCAGGCCATCTTAGACTGGGTATTATGTAATGAGAGAGGATTAATTAGCAATCTTGTTGTATGAGGCCCCTTGGGTCAGAGCGATCATAATATGATCGAATTCTTCTTTAAGATGGAGAGTGAAGTAGTTGACTCAGACTAGGGTCCTGAATTTAAATAAAGGAAACTAGGATGGTATGAGGCGCGAGTTGGGTAGGATTGATTGGGGAATGTTACTCCAAGGGTTGACGGTGGCTAGGCAATGGCAAACATTCAACGATGGCATGGATGAACTACAGAATTTGTTCATCCCTGTTTGGCATAAAAATAAAACAAAAAAGGTGACTCAACTGTGGCTAACAAGGGAAATTAGGGATAGTATAAGATCCAACGAGAGGACATATAAATTGGCCAGTAAAAGTAATAAACCTGAGGATTGGGAGCAGTTTAGGCTTCAGCAAAGGATGACAAAGGGATTAATTAAGAGGGGGGAAAATAGAGTATGAGATTAAGCTTTCAGGGAACATAAAAACTAACTAGATATGTGTAGAGAAAAGGATTGGTGAAGTCAAGCGTAGGTCCCTTGCAGTCAGAATCAGGGGAATTTATAATGGGGAACAAAGAAAAGGCAGACCAATTAAATACATACTTTGGCTCTGTCTTCACAAAGGAGGACACAAATAACCTCCCAGAGATGTCGGGGAACATAGGGTCTAATGAGATGGAGGAACTGAAAGAAATCAGTATTTGTAGGGAAATGGTGTTAGGGGAAATTGACGGGATTGAAGGCCGATAAATCCCCAGGGCCTGATAATCTACATCCTAGGGTACTTAAGGAAGTGGCCCTAGAAATAGTAGATGCATTGCTGGTCATCTTCCAACATTTGATAGACTCTGGAACCGTACTCATGGATTGGAGGGTAGCTAATGTTAGCCCACTATTCAAAAAAGGTGGTAGAGAGGAAATGGGGACTTACAGACCGGTAAGCCTGACATCGGTAGTGGGGAAAATGCTAGAGTCCATTGCAAAAGATGTAATAGCAGAGCACTCGGAAAACAGTGACAGGATCGGACAAAGTCTACATGGATTTACAAAAGGTAAATCATGCTTGACTAATCTACTGGAATTTTTTGAGGATGTAACTGGTAGAATAGATAAGGGAGAACCAGTGGATGTGGTGTATTTGGACTTTCAGAAGGCTTTCGATGAGGTACCATATAAGAGATTAGCGTGTAAAGTTAAGGCACATGGGATTGGGGGCAAGGTACTGACTTGGATAGAGAACTGGTTGGCAGACAGGAAGCAAAGAGTTGGAATAAACAGGTCTTTTTCCTGAGTGGCAGGCAGTGACGAGTAGGGTACCACAGGGATCGGTCCTAGGACCCCAGCTATTCACAATATATATAAATTATCTAGATGAGGGAACTAGATGTAACATCTCCAAGTTTGCAGATGACACAAAGCAGGGTGGGCGTGTGTGAGGAGGATGCCGAGAAACTCCAGTATGATTTGGACAGGTTGGGTGATTGGGCAGAAGCATGGCAGATGCAGTATAATGTGGATAAATGCAAGGTTATCCACTTTGGTGGCAAAAACAGGAAGGCAGATTATTATCTGAACGGCAGTAGATTGGGGGAAGGGGAAGTGCAACGAGACCTGGGTGTCCTTGTGCACCAGTCGCTGAAGGTAAGCATGCAGGTGCAGCAGGCGGTTAAGAAGGCAACTGGTATGTTGGCCTTCGTAGCGAGGGTTTGAGTACAGGAACAAAGGTGTCTTGCTGCAGTTCTACAGGGCCTTGGTGAGACCACACCTTGAGTATTGTGTGCAGTTTTGGTCGCCTTATCTGAGGAAGGATGTTCTTGCCATGGAGGGAGTACAGCGAAGATTCACCAGACTGATACCTGAGATGGCAGGAATTACGTATGAGGAGAGATTGGGTCGATTGGGCTTATACTCGCTGGAGTTTAGAAGAATAAGAGGGGATCTCATTGAAACTTATAAAATTGCAACAGGACTAGATAGACTAGATGCAGGAAGGGTGTTCCTGATGGCCGGGGAGTCCAGAACCAGGGCTCACAGTGTAAGGATAAGGGGTAAGCCGTTTAGGACAGATGAGGAATTTCTTCACCCAGAGAGTGGTGAACCTGTGGAATTCTCTACCACAGAAAGCAGTGGAGGCCAATTCATTAAATATATTCAAGAAGGAGTTAGTTGTATTTCCTAAGGCTAAAGGGATCAAGGGATATGGTGAGAAGGCAGGGACCGGGTACTGAATTTGGATGATCAGCCATGATCTCATTGAATGGCGGAGCAGGCTTGAGGGGCCGAATGGCCTACTCCTGCTCCTATCTTCTATGTTTCTATGTAATTCCCTTTTGAAAGTCGTGTTCTTGTAAATCTTTTCTGCAATTTCTCTAAGGCCTTCACATCCTTCCTCAAGTGCAGGGCCCAGAATTAGACACAAAACTCCAGTTGAGGCCGAACCAGTGTTTTATAAAGGTTCATCATCATTTCCTTGCTTTTGGACTCTATGCCTCTATTTATTAAGCCCAGGATCCCGCACGCTTTTTTAACCACTTTCTCAACCTGCCCTGCCACCTTCAACGATTTGTGCACACATACCCCCAGGTCTCTGTGTTCATGCACACATTTTAGAATTGTACCCTTTAGTTTATATTGCCTCACTTGGTTCTTCCTACCAAAATGTATGACTTCGCACTTTTCTGCGTTAAATTTCATCTCCCATGTGTCCGCCCATTCCACCAGCCTGTCTGTCTTCTTGAAATCTATCACTATCCTCCTCACTGTTCACTTTACTTCCAAGTTTTGTGTCATCTGCAAATTTTGAAATTGTGCCCTGTACACCCAAGTCTAAGTCATTAATATATATCAAGTAAAGCAGTGGTCTTAGTACCGACCCCTGGGGAACACCACTGTGTACCTTCCTCCACTCCGAAAAACAACCGTTCACCACTACTCTCTGTTTTCTGTCACTTTGCCAATTTCGTTTCCATGCTGCCACTGTCCCTTTTATTCCATGGGCTTCAACTTTGCTGGCAAGCCTATTATGTGGCACTTGTCGAACGCCTTTTGGAAATCCATGTACAACACGTTAACCGCATTGCCCTCATCAACCCTCTCTGTTACTTCATCAAAAACTCAATCAGAATCAGGGCGGCTGGGCCTGGCGGACGGGTGGCCAGGGCCCCGGCACCAGGAAACCCAGGGTGCAGCGCCTCTCCCATCCGAGCCGCCGCTTCCCGGTTTCTTCAGCTGGTTCCACTGAGTCTGACTCGGGACTAAGGACAGGAGCCAGGCTCCCAGAATGGCCCACGGCACTGGGGAGCATGCGCACTCTCAGCGGGGAAATCAGCGCGTTGCATAGAGCGGTTTCTGGGGCGCGGGGAATTGTGGGTGCTGCGGCCGCCATTAGTCAGCGGCTGTGGGGAAGAGTTTTATTGCAGGCTGACGGAAGGTAGGTCCCTGGCCGCCTGTGTAGGTCTTTTTGTTGCTTCATTGTTGAGGATGTAACTAGTAAAATAGATAAGGGAGAACCAGTGGATGTTGTGTATTTGGACTTTCAGAAGGCTTTCGATAAGGTCCCGCATAAGAGATTAGTGTGTAAAGTTAAGGCACCTGGGATTGGGGGAAAGGTATTGGCTTGGATAGAGAACTGGTTGGCAGACAGAAAGCAAAGAGTTGGAATAAACGGGTCTTTTTCCGAGTGGCAGGCAGTGACTAGTGGGGTACCGCAGGGATCGGTCCTTGGAATCCAGCTATTCACAATATATATTAATGATCTAGACAAGGGAACTAGATGTAATATCTCCAAATTTGCAGACGACACACAGCTGGGTGGGCATGTGTGCTGTGAGGAGGATGCCGAGAAACTACAGGATGATTTGGACAGGTTGGGTGATTGGGCAGAAGCATGGCAGATGCAATATAACGCGGATAAATGTGAGGTTATCCACTTTTGTGGCAAAAACAAGAAGGCAGATTATTATCTGAATGGCAATAGATTGGGAGAAGGGGAAGTGCAACGAGACCTGGGTGTCCTTGTGCACCAGTCGCTGAAGCTAAGCATGCAGGTGCAGCAGGCAGTTAAGAAGGCAAATGGTATGTTGGCCTTCGGAGCGAGAGGGTTTGAGTACAGGAACAAGGATGTCTTGCTGCAGTTGTACAGGGCCTTGGTGAGACCACACCTTGAGTATTGTGTGCAGTTTTGGTCACCTTATCTGAGGAAGGATGTTCTTGCCGTGGAAGGAGTTCAACGAAGATTCACCAGGCTGATACCTGGGATGGCAGGAATGATGTATGAGGAGAGATTGGGACGATTGGGCTTGTACTCGCTGGAGTTTAGAAGAATGAGAGGGGATCTCATTGAAACTTATAAAATTCTGACAGGACTGGACAGACTAGATGGAGGAAGGATGTTCCCGATGGTCGGGGAATCCAGAACCAGGGGTAACAGTCTAAGGATAAGGGGTAAGCCATTTAGGACAGAAATGAGGAGGAATTTCTTCACCCAGAGAGTGGTGAACCTGTGGAATTCTCTACCAAAGAAGGCAGTAGAGGCCAATACATGAAATATATTCAAGAAGGAGTTGGATATATTTCTTGAAGCTAAAGGGATCAAGGGGTATGGGGAGAAAGCAGGGACCGGGGACTGAATTTGGATGATCAGCCATGATCGCATTGAATAGCGGAGCAGGCTCGAGAAGCCGAATGGCCTATTCCTGCTCCTATCTTCTATGCTTGCATGTTTCAGGTGGAGATGGAGGAGAAGCTGCTGGATTTAACCCCCAGTACTTCTGAGCCCAGGAGGACCCAACAATTTCCAATGTGAAACTGTCAAGGGAGGTGGATTCTGGGGGAGATTAGGTTGTTACACAGACACTGTCCGTACAAGGTAAAGAGTATTGTTTTAGGAACAAGTATTTCTGTACAGGCTTTTAATCCAGTTTACATCTACAGATTTGTTTTAATTCATTCTTGGGATGTGGGCATAGCTCGCAAGAGCAGCAAATATTGCCAATCCCCAGTTTCCTGTTGAGAAGGGGGTGGTGAGTCGCCTTCTTGAACTACTGCAGTCCGTGTGGTGAAGGTATTCCCACAATGTTGTTCGGTAAGGAGTTCCAGGATTATGACCCAGCAACGATGAATATATCTGAGTCAGGATGATGTGTGACTTGGAGGGGAACTTGGAGGTGATGGTGCTCCCATACAACAGCTGCCCTTGTCCTTCTAGGTGGTGGAGGTTGCGGGTTTTGGATGTTCTGTCAAAGTTCTGGTCGAGTTGCAGGTCTATAAAGTTCCTTTCCTTCGCCCCCTCCCACCTCTCTCTCTCTCTCTCTCTCTCTCTCTCTCTCTCTCCTCCAATAGAGGCCAGAGTCTTGTGTAGGCCCAGACCAGGTGGTGGATTCCCTTCCCTGAAGGACATCAGTGAATCAGTTGGGTTATTATGACAATCCGGCAGCTTTCATGGTCACTTTTTTCTAGCGCCGGCCCCACAATTGGCCAGATTCATTGATCAAAATTTCACAACCTGCCTTTGTTTTCTTGTGGGTTCTCTCTCACGCTCCCTGTTTTATATTAATTTTACAGAGTATTAGAAGGGGAGGATTTACAGACAGGAAACTCAAACCAAACATCACGTCAAGATCTGACAGTCACTCGACTCATCGGATCTGAATATCATCGGCCTCTGAACATGGAAGCAAAAAGCACCGTTCACAGCGGGGAGAAACCGTACACGTGTTCTGTGTGTGGACGAGGCTTCAGCCAACCCTCTGGCCTATCGAGACACAAGCGCATTCACACCAGGGAGAGGCCGTTCACCTGCTCTGAATGTGGGAAGGTATTCACTCATTCATCTAACCTTCAGACACACCAGCGAGTTCACACCGGGGAGAGACCGTTCACCTGCTCTGAGTGTGGGAAGGGATTCATTAATTCATCTAACCTTCAGACACACCAGCACATTCACACTGGGGAGAGGCCGTTCACCTGCTCTGAGTGTGGGAAGGGATTCATTAATTCATCTAACCTGCTGATACACCAGCGAGTTCACACTGGGGAGAGGCCGTTCACCTGCTCCGTGTGTGGGAAGGGATTCACTCGTTCATCCACCCTGCTGACACACCAGCACACTCACACTGGGGAGAGGCCGTTCACCTGCTCCGTGTGTGGGAAGGGATTCACTCATTCATCCACCCTGCTGACACACCAGCGAGTTCACACTGATGAGAGACCTTTTAAATGCTCGAACTGTGGGAAGTGCTTTAAAAGTTCTGGGGAACTGACGGCCCATCAAAGTGTTCACACTGACGAGAGACCGTTCACGTGCTCTCACTGCGGGACTGGGTTCAGGCGATCATCTGAGCTCACTATACACCAGCGAATTCACACTGGGGAGAGGCCGTTCACCTGCTCTGAGTGTGGGAAGAGATTCACTCAGTCATCCAACTTGCTGAAACACCAGCGAGTTCACAAGTGACTGTAGGGGTTGGATTCTGTTGTTGCTGCTGTTAATCACATCCAGGACTGAAGCATGTTCATTCTGACAGTTGGGGTTTCTGCTGATGTTAATAACCCCTATAACTGGGCTGCAGTTTAATATTCTGGCTAGATGTCAAATAAACCAGCTTTGTTTGAAATACATTGTTGCAGATTTTTGTCTTTCCCACCTGAGTGTTTAGCATCACCTGCCTGGAGCTCAAAGGACAATCGGGGGGAGGAGCGTATGGCGGGAACAGAACTTCAGCCTGGACACAGTCCTTCAGGGCCACACTGAGAGGGGCAAATGGCACTTTGGTCTTTCTTGTCTCTCTTCACTGACAGCAAAGTCTCCGTGCGGGTTAATCTCGAGGCGTGTGAGAAACGTGTCCCAGCCGCTCTCTGCCATGGTTCAGAGCTCCAAGGCACGGAACCGGGGGCTCCTTTACGAATGTAGCCCAGTGCTTTTTTTTAATGGCCTTATTAACCTGTGTCGCTACATTTAGTGATTTGTGTATCTGTGTCCCTGGATCCCTCTGCTCCTCCAGCCCATTTAGACTCTTAGGGGCAAAATTCGGTGATGCCCCCTTTGGGTCGCTAAAGTCATTGGGGCTAATTTTAGCGCCCGAAAAAAGTTAGCGCCCCTGTGCATTAAATTCAGTGGTAGCACCCCAGGCAGCAGGCAGGGTGCTACTGGAAGCGCTCCCCTCCCTCTTGAGGCGCTACCAGTGAATTTCGCGGTGCTTCGTGTAACAGCGCCACGCCCATCGGCACATAGCACTGCGTCATAGCAGACCTCCCCCCCCCCCCCACCCCCCCCGCCCTGATTAAAGGGGATTGGCCTAGCACTGCGCACACCGGGGCCCTGCTGGACCACCGGGGAGCGGGGTGTCGGATCAAGAGGAGCGCCGTGCTGAGCGATCGCGGCCAACAGCCCGAAGAGGGAAGGGGGCAGGTGCTGGCAGTTGGCCAAAATAAAAAGTTACCACCCGACACCTGCCCTTTACGTGGTGCCGCCACGGCTGCAGGAACGACCCCTGACCCTGTCGGACATATTGTCCGGCGATAGGTTAGGGTTCACAACCCAAGGTTGCAGCCGGGGCTCTGCGCACGGTGATGACGTCATTCCCGGCGGTGCAGTGCTGCGGGGCGCTACCGGCTACTGTCGCTGCTAACCTGCTGAATATCGCGGGAGGCGCAAAGCAACCCAATTTCACCCCCTTGTTCAAAATGGTGAGTGCCCTCCTTATTCTGCCCACAAAAACACACCACCTCACATGGATCTACAGTGAAATTCATTAACACACCACCTCATACTGATCTACAGTGAAATTCAGTAACACACCACCTCACACTCATCTACAGTGGCATTCATTAACACACCACCTCACACTGATCTATAATGAAATTCATTTGCCAATTACATGCACATTCTGAAATGTATTATTATCTTCTTGCATTTTGTCTTCCTCAGTATTAACTCTACCTTCCAATTTAGTGTTATTGACAAACTTTGAAATTGTTCTTCCGACTCTCGAGTCCAGATCGTTTTTGAACGTGATCCCAGCACCGATTCCTGTGGAACACCACTTCCCACCTTTTGCCAGTCTCAGTAGCTACTCCCAACCCCTACTCTGTTTTATGTTTTGTGACCAGCTTGCTATCCATAAACAGTATGTAAGATCTACAAGATGACCCAAGGTCAGGCTGTGTGGAGTGAAGGGCCAGGCAGCAGAATGGATGGAAAGATGGCTGCAAAATGGAAATCAGAGGGTTGGAGTTAAGAGAAGATTGTTGTGATCTTTCCATCCATTCTGCCTGGCCCTTGACTCCACACGGCCTGACCGTGGTCATCTTGTAGACCGTACATACTGCAGACACAGTGCACCAGTGGTGGAGGGGGTGGATATTGAGTCCTGTGGCAGGGGCACTGATGAAGTGGATTTCTCTGTCCGTGAGTTTTGAGGCATCGCTAGTGGCGTTTTTCACCTCTTTCCACCTTTTTTAAAAAAAAAACCTTGCTGCCAGTTTATTAAAGCCATTAACAGCCGCTCGGGTGGGACACACCAATAAATGAGGCCTTGTTTCCCTCAGAATGACAGGCCTGAACCCGAGTTAGAAAACATTTAGTAATTAAACCAGACTGGGCGGGGCCTGAGGTGTGCGTTAGTAACGGAAAATTGGTGGCCAGCGTACTTCACACCAGGGCTGAAGACCCGGGGACTTGGGTTTCTGTATCATTTATTGATTAATTTAGTTTATTGCCCAATGTCAATCAGACTGTCAGGTAAGCTTGCTGCCTGGCGGAGGCAGGGGTCCCCAATGGAGAGCTCTCTATGCGGAGGTCCTTCCCAGCACCATTGGGGATGTGGGGTGGAGACTGTTGCAGGGAGCTGTCGTGTGCAACAGTTTAAGCTCCTTTCCGGACTCCAAGGCCAGATGTATTTTTTGCAGCCTAGAGGAGTCCATGGGCCGTGTATATATTCAGTGTGAGAGGTTGCAGCCCCTGTGTAGTTACCTGAAGGGGCTGCTCCTCAACTCTTGGTTACACTTTAGCCCCACGCTCCTAATCTTTGGCCACCCAGTGCGGAGGGGGGTGGGTAAGTGGGAGGATCTTCTCCTGGACCTGCTCTTGGGCCTGGCGAAAACAGCAATTTGTAGGTCCAGGATGGGCGGGGCCCATGGGGGGCTCGCTCTGGTTGCCTGCCTCTCTCCCATGGTCTTGTCCGTGCCCGGGTGGCCCTGGAGAGGGAGCAGGCGGTGTCCACCGGTTCACTTGATTCCTTCCTCGACCGGTGGGCACGGAAGGTATCAAGAGGTGATAATCGATCCTCACAATCACATTGTGATTGAATTATTAATTGTGTGTGTGTCACAAATACATTTCTTCTATTTTGATACAAAAGCTCTACTAGACATGTTAAACTACTAGTTATTTAATCAGGGCTGCAGCTGCTGAAAGGTTGACTGTACTGAGGTTTGTGGCCAGAGCTGGCAGACGTGTTGTTCTGAAGTCTGATGCCTCACACCTGAAGAGTCTGTTTATGTTGTGTTGTAATGACCTTGTTCTGTTGCCTGGTGTCAGAAATAGAAATCAAAGGGAGATGATGCCTCACTCTGTTAATCAACTCTTTGACACATTTCCATGCATTTCCTTTCTTAATTTACAAAGATCACAACTCCATTAGTGAACAATGGATTGCCAGTCTGCCACTTTTTGTGAGGCTTGAAAGGATTCGCTGTGAAGCTACACCTGCCCATCTGTCTGTGTGTCACTGTGTTTGGATTGTGTTAGACAACAGTCCTAATATCTCGCCTACACCCATTACAATTTTTGAATGTTAGATTGTACTTGGAAGAAGTTGAGTTTGAATCTGACAATTCTGAAATTGGGAGCTGTTAATGATTTCTGTTTTTCACATAACTATATAGTGATGTGATCAGTCAAGGCAAATTAAAAGATGGTGCTATTTACTGAACACAACTGAATAATTCTACAAGGATGCTATCGCAGTCTTCCTCAGTATTAACTACATCCCCCAAATTAGTGTCATCTGCAAATTTTGAAATTGTACTTCTGATTCCCAAGTCCAAATCATTCATGTAAATGGTGAACAACAGTGGTCCCAGCACCGATCCCCGTGGAACACCACTTCCCACCTTCCACCCGTCTGTAATTCTGAGGGAAACTTATGAGGCCTCGTTGTTTGCCTGTCCTGCTCATGAGGCTGTAAAAGGATTTAATAATTCAGCAACAATTCTTATAAAGGTGGAAGGAGGTGAAAAACGACACCAGCGTTGCCTAAAACACGACAGTGAAGTTCACTTCATCAGCGCCTTGGCACAGGACTCAATATCCACCCCCTCCACCATTGATGTACTGTGTCCACAGTAAGTACGATCTACAGGCTGACCAAGGTCAGGCCGTGTGGATTCAAGGTCCAGGTAGCAGAATGGGTGGAAAGATGGCTCCAAAACAGAAATCAGAGGGTGGAAGTTAAGGGGAGTTTCTTGGACTGGCAGACAGTGAGAACTGGTGTCCCACACGGATCCGTGCTGGGACCACTGGTGTTCACTATCATTTGGACTCAGAAACTGGAGGCATGTTGTTGGAATTTACAGATTACACCAAGTGTCTTCACACTGTGCAAACGATCCATTGTGCTAAGTGCGATAGAATTTGAACAGACCTAGCAGCTCAAAACTGGGTACCAATAAGGCGCTGTGGGCCATCAGCAGCATTCATCCATCCATCGGGGAGGGCCCCATAGGCACGAGCATTAATCCTCCTCTGGGGAGGGTCCATCGGCCCAAGCATTCTAGTCAAGAAAGGAGGGAGAGCAAAAACAGGGAACTACAGTCCAGTTAGCCTGACATCAGTCGTGGGGAAAATGCTGGAATCCATTACTGAGGAAGTGGTAACAGGGCACTTAGGCAGAGTGAACATAGTTTTATGAAAGGAAAATTGTGTTTAACAAATGTATTAGATTTTTTAAGGATGTAACTGGCAGGGTAGATAAAGGCGAACCAGTGGATGTAGTATATTTGGATTTGCAAAAGGCATTCGATAAGGTGCCACATAAAAGGTTGCTAAGCAAGATAAGGGCTCGTGGGATTGAGGGCAATGTATTAGCTTGGAGAGAGGATTGGTTGACTGACAGATAACACAGAGTAGGAATAAACAGGTCAATTTCTGATTGGCAGGCTGTAACTCGTGGGGTGCCACAAGAATGCTTGGGCCTCAGCTATTTACAATCTATATCAATGATTAGATGAAGGGACCGAGTGCAATGTATTCAGGTTTGCTGACAATACAAAGCTTGGTGGGAAAGTAAGCTGAGAGGAGGACACAAGCAGCCTGCAAAGGGATGTAGACAGGTTAGGTGAGGGGGCAATAAGACGGCAGATGGAGTATAATGTGGAGAATTGTGAGGTTATTCACATTGATAGGAAAAATAGGAAAACAGTTTTTTTTTTAATATTGAGGAACTATTAAATGTTGGTGTTTAGAGAGATTTCGGTGTCCTCGTACAGGAAACACAGAATGTTACCATGCAGGTACAGCAAACAATTAGGAAGGCAAATGGCATGTTGGCTTTTACTGCAAGGGGGATGGAGTACAAGAGTAAGGATGTCTTACTACAATTGTACAGGGCCTTGGTGAGACCACACCTGGAGTACTGGGCACAGTTTTGGTCTTATCTGAGGAAGGACATACTTGCCTTAGAGGCGGTGCAACCAAGACTCACTAGATTGATCCCTGGGATGAGAGATTGAGTAGATTGTGCCGATACTCTCTGGCATTTAGAAGAATGAGAGGTGATCTCATTGAAACATGTAAGATTCTGAGGGGGATTGACAGGGTAGATGCTGAGAGGTTGTTTCCCCTGGCTGGAGTGTTTAGAACTAGAGGGCATAGTCTCAGGATAAGGAATCGGCCATTTAAGGATGAGGAGAAATTTCTTCACTCAGAGGGTTCTGAATCTTTGGAATTCTCTGCCCCAAATGGCCGTGGATGCTGAGTCTTTGAGTATATTCAAGGCTAAAATAGATAGATTATTGGACTCTAGAGGAATCACGGAATATAGGGATCAGGTGGGAAAGTGGAGTTGAGATCGAAGATCATCCATGATCTTATTGAATGGCAGAGCAGGCTCGAAGGGCCGAATGGCCCACTCCTGCTCCCAATTCTTATGTTCTTATGTATGCTCTTAATGCACCCCATGGGCAAGGGCCACATAGCTCTGAGCATTAATCCACCCCAGGGCCTCGAGGGCCCGAGTATTAATCCACCCCTGCTGTACGTACATAGAATTGACAGCCTAGTAACAGGCCATTTGGCCCAACTGGTCTGTGCCAGTGTTTATACTCTACACGAGCCTCCGCCCACTCTAATGACACCTTCCTGCCCTGCCCTCATATTCCTTTATTCCCTTCTCTCATAGATACATCAACCCTGCTCTTAAATGTACCATTGCTATCTGCTTCAGCCACTCAGTGTGGCGGCGGGTTCCACATTCTCACCACACTGTGTGTGAAGAACTTCCTCCTAACTTCTTTATTTGATCTGTTAGTGACGATCTTATATTTCTGCCTCCTTGACTCATCCATAAGTGGAAACAGTTTCTCCACATCTACCCTATAAACCCCTTCATATCAATCAGGACTCCTCTTAGTCTTCTCTTCCAGAGAAAAGAGCCCAAACCTGCTCAATCGTGCCCGAGAGTCGCATCCTCTCAATTCTGGTAACGTTCTTGTCAATCTTTTCAGCATTTTCTCCAGTGCTTCAATATCCTTTTGTAGAGTGGAGACCAGAACCGCGCTCAGTGCTCCAACTGTGGTCTCACCAAGGTTCAATATAAATTGAACATTACCTCCCTGCTTTTGTATTCTATTCTAGGAATGGGCCCCAGTCCTTTCTTTGCACTCTTTATGGCCTGTACAACTTGTGTTGCTACTTTTATGTGTCTGTAATCACAGATCTCTTTGCACCTTTATTCCATTGAATTCATTCCCTGCTAACAACAACAGCAACAACTTGTATTTATATAGCGCATTTAACGTAGTAAAACGTCCCAAGGTGCTGCACAGGAGTATTTTAAGACAATTAAATTGACAGCGAAGCACATAAGAATAAATTAGGGCAGGTGAGCAAAAGCTTGGTCAAAGAGGTAGGTTTTAAGGAGCGTCTTAAAGGAGGAAAGGGAGGCAGCGAAGCAGAGAGGTTTAGGCAGGGAATTCCAGAGCTTAGGGCCTAGGCAACAGAAGGCACGGCCACCAAATGTTGAGCAAATATAATGAGGGATGCCCAAGAGGGCAGAAGGGTACCGCAGGGATCTGTGCTAGGACCCCAGCTATTCACAATATATATAAATGATGATCTAGACAAGGGAACTAGATGTAATATCCCCAAGTTTGCAGATGACAGAAAGCTGGGTGTGCTGTGAGGAGGATGCAGAGAAACTCCAGTATGATTTGGACAGGTTGGGTGATTGGGCAGATGCATGGCAAATGCAGTATAATGTGGGTAAATGTGAGGTTATCCACTTCAGTGGCAAAAACAGGAAGACAGATTATTATCTGAATGGCAATAGATTGGGGAAAGGGGAAGTGCAATGAGATCTGGGTGTCCTTGTGCACCAGTTGCTGAAGGTAAGGATGCAGGTGCAGCAGGCGGTTAAGAAGGCAAATGGTATGTTGGCCTTCATAGCACGATGATTCTAGTACAGGAGCAAGGATGTCTTGCTGCAGTTGTACAGGGTCTTGGTGAGACCACACCTTGAGTATTGTGTGCAGTTTTGGTCACCTTACCTGAGGAAGGATGTTCTTGCCATGGAGAGAGTGCAGCGAAGATTCACCAGACTGATACCTGGGATGACAGGAATGATGTATGAGGAGAGATTGGGTCGATTAGGCTTATATTCGCTAGAGTTTAGAAGAATGAGAGGGGATCTCATTGAAATTTATAAAATTCTAACAGGACTAGACAGACCAGATGCAGGAAGGATGTTGCTGATGGCCGGGGAGTCCAGAACCAGGGGTCACAGTCTAAGGATAAGGGGTAAGCCATTTAGGACTGCGATGAGGAGAAATTTCTTCACCCAGAGAGTGGTGAACCTGTGGAATTCTCTACCACACAAGGCAGTTGAGGCCAATTCATTAAATATATTCAAGAAGGAGTTAGATATATTAAGGCATCAAGGGATATGGGGAGAAAGCAGGGACAGGGTACTGAATTTGGATGATCAGCCATGATCTCATTGAATGGCGGAGCAGGCTTGATGGGCCGAATGGCCTACTCCGGCTCCTATCTTCTATGTTTCTATACCACCCAATGTGGTGTCATCTGCAAACTCTGACACCACTCGAAGTTCTGAGTCCAAACCATGGTAAACATTCAATATATGCCCACTGACTCCCATAGCTACCTGGACTACACTTCCTCCCATCCCGCTTCCTGTAAGGACTCTATTCCATTCTCAAGATTCAAGATAATTTTATTGCCATATGTAACTAGTACAATGGAATGCTTACTCCCCACTCACTCCCACAATACAAGCATATAATATAAAAGCAAAAAAATAAAAACAAGTATAAATAAAAACAATAAGCAAAAAGTATAGCAATAACAGTCCAAGTTGCAGGATATGATGAATGGTGCAAAAAAGCCTCAATTTCCACTGGAAATAATAGTAATGTAACATGATAACTATATGGTAATATAAGTGTAATATATATATTTACATAAACATATAACTGTAATATATGGGGCAGTGTGGTTAGCCGTTCAGTAGGCGCACTGCCTGTGGATAGAAACTGTTCTTAAACCTGCTGGTCCTGGTTCGGATGCTGCGGTACCGACGTCCGGACCGCAGGAGGGAGAACAGTTTGTGCCCAGGGTGATTGGGGTCCTGGATGATGGAGCGGGCCTTGTTCCGGCACCTGGTCTGGAAGATCTCCTCGATGGACGGAAGTGCACACCTGATGATCTTTTCTGCCGTATTCACAACTCTCTGGATGGCTTTCTTGTTCTGTGCAGTGGTGTTACCATACCACACATTGACACCACCCGTCAGGACACACTCTATGGTGCCGCGGTAAAAGTTCACAAGCCACTGTGTGCTTATGCCGCATTTCCTCAGGTGTGCCTTCTTCAACATGGCCTCAGTATTGTGGTTCCAGGCCAGGTCATTGGAGATCTGCAGTCCCAGTAATCGGAAGCAACTGATAACTTCCACTGGTGTCCCGTCTATGCTGATGGGGCGATGGTTCCCTTGGTGGCTTCTGAAGTCCACGATGAGCTCCTTAGTCTTGCCAATATTCAGGGCAAGGTTGTTGTCATTGCACCATCTCATCAGCTGGACTATCTCATCTCTGTACTCCGTCTCGTCATCGTTGCTTATCAGGCCAATTACTGTGATGTTGTCGGCAAACTTGATAATCCGGTTGTTGCTGTGTATGGCTGTACAGTCATGTGTAAACAGAGAGTACAGCCAAGGACTGAGGCAGCAGCCTTGTGGCGCTCTGGTGTTGAGAACCAGAGTGGATGGGGTGTTGTTCCCTATTTTCACCACTTGAGGCCTGCCAGTCAGGAAATCCAGAATCCAATTGCAGATGGGGGTGCCCAGGCCTAGGTCCTTCAGTTTCAGGACCAGCTTGGAGGGAATAATAGTATTAAATAGTATTAAATGCAGAACTGTAGTCAATGAACAACAGTCTGACGTAAGTGTCCCTCCTGTCTAGGTGTTCCAGGGCAGTGTGTAGTGTTAGGGAGATGGCATTGTCTACAGACCTGTTCACCCTGTATGCGAACTGCAACGGGTCCGAGGAGTCGGGGATGATGCTGTTTATGTGTCATGACCAGCTTTTCCAGGCACTTCATGGCTCTAGGTGTTAGAGCCACGGGTCGATAGTCATTGAGGCCTGTTACCTTGGTCTTCTTAGGTAATGGCACAATGGTTGTCTCCTTGAAGCACACTGGTACAACAGACTGCTGCAGTGAGATGTTAAAAATGTCCGTGAACACAGGAGCCAGCTGTCCGGGTTCCTCAGAGCCACAGACAGTAGTTTCACTCCTGAATCTCCCAGTTTATTATTACCCAGGTTCAGATCCATTAGTGAGCGGTTTGTACTGAAAGCTGTAAGATCCGCAAAAGTAATATTGTCAGATAAGGGTCTATGGCAGAAGAGGCCTTCACTTTTAAAAGACTGTTTTAAAAGAAGCCCAGAAAAAGGGACACATAAAATGGCAGCCAGACCCCGTGACTAGCTTTTTGAACACTTTAAAATGGTTCCTGCAGTCCCCAGACAGCCTGTGTGGATTCAGCTCACAGTAAGTTCTGGAAGGCCGTTTTGGAGAAAACGAAACCAAACAGAACCCCATACATATGGATTGGATGCAGATCCAGTCAGATCGGCCTGCAGATAAAGGCCATCTAAATGTTTACCCAGACAAAGGGAAACAGTTTCATATTCATAAGGCGAACATCAAGGACCCATTTAAGACATCAAGAAGACATTAAAACATTACCAGGTCATTCCAGACCAGGGATGGCCATCACCGGCCATCCCGAAAGTACTTTAAATATAATAACTCCCCGCTGTGATACAAGCCCGCCAAAATTTAAACAAAGACTCACCGAGATCTAGGCGGGAGATAAGACCTCTTTTGAGAAGTATATTTGGGGACCCGGAGTAGCTATCGATGCAAAGACGAATGCAGGCGCAGCCAGAGCGACTGACAGCGACAGCCACGAGGAACACACATCCCCAAAATGAAGACATACAGGCAGACGAGGGGGTCGATCGCCAGCTAGGAAGGGTTGAAGGAAGAACATCGCCAGCCATCAAGTCAGCATCTAGCCCCGGGGTAACTATCGGGAGATCATCGACCAACCCCGGGACGCTGACGAGAAGAGACCTATATGAAAATGGTCAAGCAGTTGGTCTTCCCTCACAGCGACGTCCAGGCCTGCTGATATCCAGCCTGTCCGAGTCCATCACCTCAAGGGAGAGAAGATATGTCGCAGCCCGCAGCTCGCTGCGCTCCACTGACCACGAGGAGACAGGACGCCTGAGAGGATCAAAACGCAAACCTTTTCACAACCTTGCAATTTCTGACTGGATTGGTGAGCATGTTTCTGGCCCCTCATAATCTGATCTAGATAGGCTTAGGGGGTGGGCATTTCAGGGGTAATTAATTATAAGTTGTTGTCCCTCGATGTTCCCTGTGTTTCCCCATTTCGTAATGACTCTTGTAAAGTATAATATGCCTGTATATATTTTAGTTAGTACTGTATTGTTATGATTTGTTTTTCCCTCCCATGTAGCATTTTATTGACTTGTACTCAGTATTTTCCTTTATTACAATAAAATTTCATTTCGTTTTCATTAAACCTGGTCTATAAGAGTATTCTCTGCATTGTAGTTCCTGCCTCAAAGTCCAGGGTATAGAACCTAAGGGGCGAGTGGGTCGAACCACTCAAGGTTTTACTGTGCAAGAGAGAGAGGCCTCTAGGGAGAGAAACCTCTGCGATCTAAAACCCCTTACAGAAAATGGCGACTGCGGCAGGACGCTGGCAGCAGGATTGCAATGTATTAGATCCAGGTTTGAATGGACGAAATAAAATGGATGAGAGGATAGCGGATTATGTTTTTAGTAAGGTAAATCTCACTAAACAGTGGATTTCCGATCTCTTACTGGATGGGCGTCCGGTAGACGCAGCCATCAGGTGGACAGAGAGCAAAGAACATAAAAATTCGATAGAGAAGGCAGTGTGGCTGATGTGCTACAAAAGACAAGTCCAGATTTTGGACAGAGTCATTGCAGCGCAGGCAGTCAAGATCAAAACCCAGGAAGCAGAAATAGAGGAAAAGGTCATGGGTGGGGAAAAACTCATCGCAGCACTTCACACGCTGAATCAGGAATGCCAAGTGGTAGCCAGCCAACATCAGGCTAGAATAGTGTACCTGGAATGCCAGGTTACTGAAGCAAAGATTCATGAAGCGAGAATATGGGAGAAAAGTGCCCGCCTCACACAACAGCTAAGAGCACAGGAGGAGAGAGTAGTGGAAGTTAAGGCAGCTTACAAGCTGGCCACCGAACAAGGGTTTGAAAGTGCAGACCATGGCCCCTGCCAAAAGTCCATAGAGGACCTAAAAACGGCCCTGGTTAAGGCAAAAGGCATGGTGTGCCTCGTAAGCCCAAAGGCAAGTAACATCGACTTCCTGAAGGAATCCAAAAGACCGATTCCATGTGATGTAGTTGTGGCACCAGCCACTGAGCCCTCAGCACCGCCGAGCTATAGCGAGGCTTGGCCCGAACAGGGGGTGGTGGAAGGAAAGGAAGCAGAGGTGGTACAGGAGGAGGAACAACCCCTGGTAGTGAAGCCGGAGCCGGCACCAATGTGTCCTACTCGACACCAGAGGTTCGGTCCCAATGCCGCAGATGGCGCGGACGGACCCCTTGTGAACCATCTCGTGATGCCCCATGGTGCCCAACAACTGAGAGCAGTGATAAGCCACCTCCCAAAACTCACCCAGAAGGGAAATCCCTCAGTGCATTTCAGGGAGGTAGAGGAGACAGCCGCCATCAATGATTGTGATGATCTTGAACAGGCAAAGATGCTTCTCTTCTCCCTGGATAGCACAATCCTTCAGTGCCTCTCAGCAGGGAGCAAGAGGGGACAGAAAGGGTATGGGGAACTCAGGGATGAAGTTCTGGGAGTAGACAAAGGAAATCCATTCCTCAGCGTGGGAGGGACTGTACAGCTAACTGGAGAACCCCCGCGGGTTTTCGCAGAAAGGCTGTGGCCAGTGTATCGGTGCAGCTGTCCAGGCATGCTGGAATGGTTCACAATGGATGATGCCCAGCGGGTTCATTGGCTCCGTTGCCTGGTTGCTAACAGTTTGCCAGAGATATGGGCCCAAGCCAAATCTTGGTTTGATCCCCAAGGTCCCGGTACCACGGAGGAGACAGTGCTCCGACAGCTCGCCATTGTTTATAAGAATTGCCGAAGTCAGGAAGCACCTCCCTCTAAGGGATAAGTGCATGAGGCAAAACCCGCAGCCCCAAGTAAGAAGGAGTGGTGTCAGGAGGGGAATCACCCTCCCCAAGCCAAGATCAATTGCTACGGGTGTGGGAAGGATGGACATTGGCGCAAGGACTGTAGAAATCTGTGGAAGGATAATAAGGGAAAATCTCCTGCAGCCCCTGCCCAAGCCCAGACCGCTGCCCCAGCACGAGTCCAAGTTCAAACCACAGCCCCTGCCCTAGAAAGAGGAACCAGTGCAGCTATGGATCCCACTGCGATAGAATCAAATTTAAAGACAATGCGGTCTCTTATGATCTCGCAGGGGAAGATAGCAGCCACCACCGGTCCTGCTCCTGCAGCCCCGATTGCTGAACCCCAATTACTAGAGCCAGCGCAGCCCGTCTACCTGTGCGCGCTGCAATATGATGTGTGGAGACGACCCCTTGTGGAGATGGAGGTAGAGCAGGAGAAGGGGACCTATTTGTTGGATACGGGGGCATCATGCACCGTAATCCATACAGATAACCGTAACACCTCACCTCTGTCCTCCGAGGTTCCATATATCCTGTCAGGCTTCACAGGCAAAGAACAGGCTGGCACATTTTCCATTCCCCTCTCCATTTGGGACCACTCTGCACCAAGTGAAAGTGTATACTGATGAAGTGGGAGGTGGGAGGTGGAAAGGGGATCCTTGGATCCGATTTCTTGGTGGAACACGGGATTCTCATGGACCTAAGAAATCATTGTCTCTGGGGAGCGGGTACGGGTAAGAAGGGCGAGGTAGTCATCATCCCAGGGAAGGGAGGAAGAGGGACCCTGTGCACCGTGAAGCCAAAAGAAGGTTATAACCGCGAGCTCATGGTTGCCAGCGTCCCCCAAGATCTGCAGGCATTCGTGTCAGACCACCTGACCACGTTTGCCACTCACAAACACGATTGCGGGAGGGTCACCGGGTTTGAGGTCAGAGTAGACGGAGACCCCATGGCCCGACCCCAAAAACAGTACAACTTCCCCCGGGAAGCGGAGCCCGACATGGAGACAGCAATGTCTTCGTTGGTGCAGCAGGGCGTGTTGAGACCGATAGTCACCCATGTAAACTCTCCTTTGTGGCCGGTAAAGAAGCCGGACAATTCGTGGAGAGCCACGGTGGACTACCGAGTTCTCAATAGCAACATCCCAGCCTGCGCGCCGACGGTAGCAGCAGTTGCCGACCTGATAGGGAGTATTCCAGCATCCGCGACCACGTTCGCGGTGCTGGATATTTCCAATGGGTTCTGGTCCATCCCTTTAAGGAGGGAGGATCAGTACAAGTTTGCCTTTACCTTTAAAGGGCAACAGTACACCTGGAACTGCTTGCCTCAGGGTTTCCATAACAGCCCCAGCATTTTCCACCAATGCATGGCAGGGAGCTTAAAGGAGTTCAGCCAGCCCAATCAGCTAGTGCAGTATGTGGATGACCTGCTCCTGTTCACAGATTACAGAGAGGAGCATGGCCCACTATTGGCTGAGCTATTGGAGCTGTTAGGCAGAAAGGGTTTCAAAGTAAACCCAAAGAAGGCACGGATCAGTCAGCAGGAAGTAAAATTCCTGGGTCTGACCATCCGCGCTGGAGAAAGAGCCATAGACAAAGCCAGATGGGAATCGGTGCAAGATCTACCGATCCCCACCACCGTATCGGGTGTGAGGTCCTTTCTGGGACTGACCGGGTACTGCAAAGACTTCATTGAGGACTATGCAGCCACAGCCGCCCCGCTGCTCTGACTCCTACACAAGGGAGTGGAGTGGTCCTGGGATGAGGGTCGCAAGGCGGCATTTGAAAAACTCAAGAGGGACTTGCAGACCGTGCCAGCTCTGGGGGCCATAGATGGGGGGGAGGAGTTTTTCCTGGAGGTAGCAGATAGCGGGGATAACTTGAGCGCTGGACTGCTCCAGGAGCGACACGGCATGCTAAGCCCGGTGGTTTACTCCTCCAGGGTGCTCACAGATGTGGAAAGGAGTTTTTCCAATTGCGAGCGGCATCTTTTGGCCACGTGAAAAGGTCCTTGATCTTCACAGGCACCTCTCCCATCACTCTCCTCACCCATCACACACCCACCCGAATGCTTCTAGATGGAAGGATTAAGGATGGGACAGTAAGCAGTGCACGCATTGCGCGCTGGACCCTCCTCCTTTCACAGATGGAGCTGAAGGTGAATGGTCTCTATGAGCCCAAGCTCGCGGCCAACATGGTATATCCTGGAACAGCCCATCGGTGTTCCGTAGAAGGGGTATGGGAAGTGAACATAGCTTTACGGGCCGGGATACATCCCACGGGCCGCGAGATCTACATAGACGGTTCCAGCACGGTATCCGCTGGCGAACGGCTCACAGGGTGTGGAGTTTATGACCCCATGGCAGACATTGCCCTGGTGATTAAGCTCCTCAGCAGTATGAGTGCCCAGCAGGCTGAAATGTCCGCGGTGGTGTACGTGGTGACCCACCCCGAGATCTTCCCCACCCCATACACGATTTGCTCGGACAGCATGTTCACATGCAACTCGTGTACGGAGTACCTAGCCATCTGGTCCCACCGTGGATATACCTCTGCGGACGGGTGACCCTTGACCATAAAGCCCTTTTAGAAAAGATCCTGGCTGCAGTGGGGGAGGAAGGGGAAGTTTTTATCCACAAGGTAAAGACCCATTCCGCCACGGAACCCCGCAACCAGGGTAACCAGCAAGCGGATACGTTAGCCAGGGAGGGTGCCCGCACCGACATTTTCTGGGATCCATATGGGTCCAAACCCGTGGCAGTAATCCGAGGCAGGGATGGGACTCAGGGAACCACAGGGGTGACACTGCCCCCAGACCTCAAGACCGTCCAAACCCTAGATCCCGTCCTAAAAACAGTCCTCAATGCCGTCACTGAGGGTAAGGAAGTAGAGGGTCCGTACGGTACAGCAGCCCTCTCCATCAAGGAAGGCATGCTGTTCCGAGCAGAACAGTGGGTTGTGCCACAGCAGCACTGGAAGGAATTCCTTCAACTGGCCCATGAGGGTCTAGGAGCGGGACACCCCGGGCCTGAGGTCACCTGGCAATGGGTGGAACAGGCGGGATGGTGGCCAGGACTTCGGGACGATGTCCACGAGTTCTGTACCAATTGTCTCGTGTGCGCTGCAAACAACCCAGACCCCCAGAAAAGGAAGGTGCCCTTGGGACACATTAGGAGAGTAGAGGGACCATGGCAGTCGATACAAGTCGATTACATCAGGCCCCTGCCTACCACCCAGGGAGGCTATAAGTACTGCCTTGTCCTGGTGGATGTGTTCACTAAATGGGTAGAAGCCTTCCCATGCCGAACAGCCACAGCACTTAGTACTGCCAGGATCTTGGTCCAGGAAGTGTTCTCGCAGTGGGGACTACCACGATTCGTGGAGTCTGACCAAGGGAGTCATTTCACCGGCCAAGTGATGCAGAACACCCTCATGCTCTTAGTCATTGAAGGGAAGTGGCACGTGGCCCACAATCCGCAGTCATTTGGGATTGTGGAACGCATGAACCGCACTCTCAAAGAAAAGTTGAGGAGACGATGGACTCACCCCAGAAATGGGCGGCGGTCCTGCCTTTAGTCCTCATGGGGATCCGGGCTAGCCAGTCTAAAAGTACGGGGTACTCCCCGCATGAATTAATGACTGGCCATGCGAAACCCCACCCATGTACTAGCCCCGGTGCTCACCGAGGGTCAGCTCCGAGAGGTAAATCAGGACAAGTTTGCCCGGACCCTTTTTGAGCGCCTGAAACAGGTTTATGGGCAAGTGGCTGGGAACGGGGTTCGAGCATCAGGGCAACCGACTGCTGCTAGAACCCCGTAAGACACAGGAGTGGGAAATTGGAGATCAGGTCATGGTGAGAAACTATGCCCAAGTGGGGAGTTTAGAACCACTGTACATGGGGCCCTACAGCATTGTGGACAAAGCCAGCCCCATGGTTTACGCAGTGAAGTTGCCCCGGCGCACTAAATGGTTTCACATCAATCAGTGCAAACTATTTAAGCCGGGTGCAAAAGAGCCAACAACTGAGGCCAGGTCTGAGGGTAAAATTCCTCAGCCTGAGGCGTGCAATAAGTCACAGACCACACAGGCTGGAACTGCAACCTGCTTGAGGGGAGGAGCCGCCCCGTTCACCTGGGAGGTTTTCCCATTGGCCTGGGACTCAGATGAGGAGGAGCCCGAAGACCAAGGCCCTCCCACCGACCCGAACACGGTTAGGGAGGAGCCCGAACAGCTAGGCCCCGCCCCTGACATGATTCTGGAGGAGGTGGAGTCAGAGGACGAAGGTTCCGCCCTCGACTCCAGCGTAGGAGAGGTAGAACTTGGGGGTGGAGATTCTCCACCTGTAGGGACAGGTAGGGAGGAGCCGTCTGCCACAGGCCCAAATCCCAAAGGGGTGGAGCCTGAGGGAAGGGAGCGGAAGCTGGCACTCGTGGAGGAGCCATGGGCTGTGAGAGCTAAAGTCCCACCCAAAGGTCCACTCGCTAAGGGAGCCTCACCAAAGGTATCCCCTCGCAGGTCGTCTCGGATGCCTCAGCCAAGGAAGCTCTGGCCCGATTCCCCTTACCTCAGCAGACACTGACTTGGGAAATCCCTAGAGAGACGCAGTCCCCAATTGACAGCAAAAGGTTGCTGGGAACTCAAGCGACAGGTCAGTGCGGCCCCTCCACAGGGAGCGGTGAGCTGCAACCCGAAAAGGGATTAGGCAGGCCGCCCACGGACGGGCGGCATTGTACATAGGTTAAGTTTAAAGTTAAGTTTAAATTGTGTAATTTTGATGTAGTGATAAGTTCATAAGACGCAGTTTGGAATCTGCCCAGCATGTGTGTTTTGTTTTGGGTCGAGGTCGAAAGACCCGATCATGCCTTCACTTAGGCCAGAATCTCTCGGGAGCCTGGCTGTATCGTTTAATTTGTTACAGGAGCCAAGGATACTATGGAAAGAATTCTCGTCGTGTTCACGGTGATCGGGTGTAGCGTGGCCTATCGGGGCTACACTAAGGACACCACCATCTACGGATGCTCCGGAGACACCGCCCCCATCATGACCGATAGGACAGAAAGGCGGAACGTTGAAGAGACAGCCACCTACTTCCACGAAGGGAGGTGGCCAGGATGGCTGGGGTCGAACTCTACAGAATACTCCAGCCAGACCGGATTTGCATACAGAGAGACTTCTCTAATGTGTCCCAGGGTGAGGATCATCGTGCCCAGAGTCAGCGTTACCGTCGGGAAGAAGATTTGCTTGAACTGTGTGGGACATGTACCTTTGGACCGATGGTGGTGACTCAGGAAGCTGAGTAAAACCATGAAGAACTCTACAGTCGAGTGGGAGCGACTGGGTAACAATACCCATCGGACTATTACGGGGACTCAAGGGGGGTTGAGTGTCTGTTGAAACAAATGGTGGGAACCAGATGAAGGGATTTACATCTGCATGTGGGGTTCAGAATGCGCTTGCCCCACAGGCGTCTCCATCTTTTTCCAAAGGCAGTGGCAGGATGCTGGCAAAGGGATGAGGTGGGATGTCAGCACGCGGGTGTGCGGAGTCCCATACTCTCAGATCCCGGTAAACACCACTGAGCTCATCACCCGACCCCGCAAGCCCCTGCCCATGATTCCGGTAGTCAAAGCCCTCAAGGAAGGGTGCCCCACAACCACCAAAAGACCCGGGAATGGACTGGTATTGGTACCCACAGGTCAGGTGCTGTACCAAGGGGTGCACTATGTGGTAGCTTTGGTGATTTTAAACCTCACAGAGGTGCGATTGCCAGAGTGGTGCCCCAAGGAAACGGAGCAATTGTACCAGGTCCTATTAACTAACACGTTTAGACAATTTTACGAATTCGACTTTGCCGATGTAGACAGAGCCGGACTATACACCACACCACATGAGGTCTTGGACAGGATAGGGAGACAAAGAAGGGGTACAGTCAATTATATTTTTACCGCTTTTAACACAGGGACTTCCATCATCAACACTCTGGATGACGTGGAGCTGCAAACCCAGATCAATGGTTTGAAAACACAGTTAAGAAAGATACTGACGGACGAGAATAAGGTAGTGGGTTCTGAGTTACATGAGGACCAGGCCAGGACACTACACTTAAAAGAGATTATAGCTGAGCTGGAGAAACACGACAAAATGGTAAATGCTCTCATCAGGGAGGATCGGAATGCGTCAGATCACGCTGCGCAGAACGAAGCGTGCGTGCTGTACGGGGTGTGGTTACTGGGCGAGGGCCGCAGTAATCTGGAGGATTTAAAACAAGGTTTGGTCCCCTCCTGGATCAGCAACAAGCACCTCGCAGCCCTCCACCCTTTTGAGAACTCATTAAGTCCGTGCCAGCTCAGACTAGCTTCAGAGGCCTACCCAGTCCCAGTGGACGGTCTAATCATACCATTATGGGGATAGTGGTAAGAATGCCGGTTATGGGAAAGATAGCTAAACCCGCCCCGGCATACAGGGTGGAGAACATTGGAGTCATTCAGGGGGGTGCACACATTCGCTACACAGCGGTCCCACCTTACGTCATTCAATGGGAGCATGCAATGACGGGTACTGACCTCTCGGGGTGCCAGAGCCGTGGGGCACACATCATCCTGTGTCCCCAGCACTTGAATGCCTATTCGAGACCACAGTGTGGGTCCAGAGCTGCTGGTGTGGTTGGGGCCGGGGTTGGTGGAGGGTCGGGTGGGGTCAGGGTAGGTGGAGAATCGGGTGGGGTCAGTGGAGGGTCGGGTGGGGCCGGGGTCGGTGGAGGGTTGGGTGGGGTCGGTGGAGGGTCGGCTGGGGTAAGGGTAGGTGGAGGGTTGGGTGGGGCCGGGTCGGGTGGTGCCGGTGGAGGGTTGGGTGGGGTCGGGTTAAGTGGAGGGTTGGGTGGGATCGGTGGAGGGTCGGGTGGGGTCAGGGTCGGTGGAGGGTTGGGTGGGGTCGGTGGAGGGATGGCTGGGGTCGGTGGAGAGTCGGCTGGGGTCAGGGTAGGTGGAGGGTTGGGTGGGGCCGGGTCTGGTGGTGCCGGTGGAGGGTTGGGTGGGGTTGGGTTAAGTGGAGGGTTGGGTGGGATCGGTGGAGGGTTGGGTGGGGTCAGGGTCAGTGGAGTTCGGGTCGGGTGGGGACGGGGTCGGGTGGGGTCGGGGTAGGTGGAGGCTCGGGTGGGGCCGGGGTTGGTGGAGTGTCGGCTGGGGCCGGGGTAGGTGGTGGGTCGGGTGGTGTCGGGTGGGGCCAGGGTCGGGTCAGGACGGGGTCGGTGGAGGGTCGGGTGGGGCCGAGGTCAGTGGAGGGTTGGGTGGGGTCGGCGGAGGGTCGGGTGGGGTCGGTGGAGGGTCCGGTTGGGTCGGGGTCGGTGGAGGGTCTGTGTGGCCGGGGTTGGTGCAGGGTCGGCCGGGGTCAGTGGGGGTTGAGTGGGGTCAGGGTTGGTGGAGGGTCGGGTGGGGCCGGAGTCAGTGGAGGGTCGGGTGGGGCCGAGGTCGGTGGAGGGTCGGGGTCGGTTGTCAGGTCGGGGTCGGTGGAGGGTCAGCCGGGGTCTGTGGGGAGACGAGCGGGGTCGGGGTCGGGGAACGGTCGGGTGGGGGCCGGAGTCGGTGCATGGTCGGGTGGGGTCGGGTCGGGAGGGGCCGGGGTCGGTGGAGTGTTGGGTGGGGCCGGGGTCGGTGGAGGGTCGGGGTCAGTGGAGGGTCGGGTGGGACCGGGGTAGGGGTCGGGTCGGGTGGGGCCGGGGTCAGTGGAGGGTCGGGTGGGGCCGGGTCGGTGCAGGGTCGGGTGGTGTTGGGATCGGTGGAGGGTCGGGTGGGGTCGGGCTCGGCGGAGGGTCGGCCGGGGTCGGTGGGGACTCAAGTGGGGTTGGGGGAGGGTCGGGTGGGGGCCGGAGTCAGTGGAGGGTCGGGTGGGGTCTGGTCGGGTGGGGCCGGGTTCGGTGGAGGTTTGGGTGGGGCCGGGGTCTGTGAAGGGTCGGGTGGGGACGGAGGAAGGTCGGGTGGGGCCAGGGTTGGTGGAGTGTCGCGTGGGGTCGGTGGAGGGTCGGGTGGGGCCGGGGTCGGTGGAGGGTCCTGTGGGACCGGGGTCGGTGGAGGGTCGGGTGGGGCCAGGGTCAGTGGAGGTTCGGGTGGGGCCGGGGTCAGTGGAGAGTCAGGTGGGGTCGGGTTCAATGGAGGGTCAGATGGGGCCGGTGTCAGTGGAGGGTCGGCTGGGGCCAGGGTTGGTGGAGGGTTGGGCGGGGTAGGTGGAGGGTCGGGTGGGGTCAGGTCCGGTGGAGGGTCTGGTGGTCGGTCGGGTGGGGCCGGGGTCGGTGGAGGGTCGGTGGGTTCGGTATCGGTGGAGGGTCGGGGTCGGGGGTGGGTTCGGGTGTGGTCGTGGTCGGTGGAGGGTCGTGTGGGGCAGGGTTCAGTGGCGGGTCGGGTGGGGCCGCGGATGGTGGAGGGTCGGGTGTGGCCAGGGTCAGTGGAGGTTCAGGTGGGGTCGGGGTCGGGTGAGGTCGGTGGAGGGTCGGGTGTGTCGGTGGAGGGTTGGGTGGGGCCAGTGTCCTGTAGGGCTGCATTCAGTGGAGGGCCGGTGGAGCATCGTGTGGGGCCGGTGTCGGTAGAGGGTCGGGTCGGCCGGGGTCAGTGGAGGGTTGGGTGCAGTCGGGGTCAGGTGGGGCCAGGGTCGATGGAGGGTCGGGTGGGGCCATGGGAGGGTCGGGGGAGGGTTGGGTCGGGTTCAGGTGAGGTCGGGTGGGATCGGGGTTGGTGGAGGGTCGGGGTCGGGTGGGGCCAGGGTCGGTGGAGGGTCGGGTGGGGTTGGGTCGGGTAGGGATGGGGTCTGTGGAGGGTCAGTTGGGGCCGGGGGAGGGTCGGTGTGGGTCGGGTGGGCCGGGGTCACTGGAGTGTCCAGTGGGGTCGCTGGAGGGTCGGGTGGGCCGGGTTCGGTGGAGGGTCAGGTGGGCCGGGGTCAGTGGAGGCTCGGGTGGGACGGCGTCGGTGGAGGGTCAGGTGGGGTTGGGGTCGGGTGGGGCCAGTGCCGGTGGAGTGTCGGGTGGGGTCGGGGTCGGTGGAGCGTCAGTTGGGGCCGGGGGAGGGTCGGGGTCAGGTGGGGTCTGTTGGGGTCGGTGGAGGGTCGGGTGGGCCGGGGTCGCTGGAGGGTCGGGTGGGCCGGGGTCGGTGGAGGGCCGGGTGGGGTCAGGGTCAGTGGAGGGTCGGGTGGGCCAGGGTCGGTGGAGGGCCAAGTTGGGTTGGGGTCGGTGGGGGTGTCGGGTGGGGCCGGGGTTGGGAGAAGGTCGGGTGGGGCCAGTGGAGGGTCAGGTAAAGTCACCCATGATAACTGCCGTGCCCTTATTGCACGCGTCTCTAATTTCCCATTTAATGCCATCCCCAACCTCCGCATTACTGTTCGGAGGTCTGTATACCACTCCCACTGCCATTACACAAGGTCAGCCCGTTTCATTGAACCTCAGGTGCCCTGAGCTTGATCTCCAGTCTCGACTGCCCCCTTACATCAGTATCTCCTCACTATTATACCCTGCAGTGATCCATCTCTGGCACCTGACTCTTCTTTGTCTTCTCTGCTGGATTTTGGCAGGAAGCAAGGAAAAGACAGCTGGAAGTTTGATAATTTGTGATTTACAAGGACACATTCCCTGGTTCCCAACAGTTACTTTTCTTCAGTAATGTTCTCATCATCCCTAAACTACCATGCCTGCTGTTAATTATGTTATTTCTTATAGTTTCACAATTATACATATGAACAGCACACATTATAATTTAATCTATTCTACTACTCACTCTGCTTTAAGCTTAAATTGTGTTTAATAACAGACACACCCTGTTCTTTCCCCTGATCTGATTACAGATTCCAACCAGTCGATTCAGTGAATGGAATGTCTTATCAGTGTTGCCATAGCGACCTGGCTGCAGTGAAACACCTGTTTGAGTTTCTAACTCAGACTAAACTTCTCTTTCCCATAATGCATATTACATAAGACATTTGAGGTCAATGAATTTTAGCCTTGTTATGTTAATATCTCTAAAACCTACAAGAAAGAAAGACTTGCATTTATGTCGCACCTTTCACCACCCCAGGATGTCGCAATGTGCTTCACAGCCAATGAAGTACTTTGGAAGTGTAGTCACTGACAGTGTTGTATTGTAGGAAACAAGCGGCTCAGATACACAAACCTTTAAAAGTGGGAGGACAAGTTAAGGCTCATGGTAGTAAAGGGAGTGGGGCAGCATGGATAGGAAGTTTTGTAAAGGACAGAGAGTAGTGGTTAATGGATGTTCAGACTGGAGGGATGTAAACAGTGGTGTCCCCCAGGGTCAGTGTTGGGACCATTGCTCTTCTCAATACAGACAAATGATCTGGGCTTGGGTTTATGGAGCACAAGATCAAAATATCTAGATGAGACTACAATTGGGAGTGTGGGGAACTGTGAAGAGTGATTTCAAGGTGATATACATGGGTTAGTAGATTGAACAGGTAGCGGTCAGATGAAATTTAGTGTAGAGATATGTGAAGTGATACATTTTGGGAGGAAAAATTAGGGGAAATGTACATTTTAAGTTGAAACATACAAGATTTTGAGGGGTATTGACAGGGTAGATGCTGAGAGGTTGTTTCCCCTGGCTGGAGTGACTAGAACTAATGGGCATAATCTCAGGAAAAGGGGTCAGCCATTTAAGACTGAGATAAGGAGGAATTTCTTCACTCAGAGGGTTGTGAATCTTTGGAATTCTCTGCCCCAGAAGGCTGTGAATGCTGAGTCTTTGAGTATATTCAAGGCTGAGATAGATAGATATTTGGACTCTAGGGGAATCAAGGGATATAGGGATCGGGTGGGAAAGTGGAGTTGAGATCGATGATCAGTCATGAACTTATTGAATGGTGGAGCTGGCTCGAGGGGCCATGTGACCCACTCCTGCTGCTAATTCTTATGTTCTTATGTAAAACTTTAAAAGGAGTAGAGGGGCAGAGTGATTTAAGAGTGCAGGTACAGTGGTGTTCCACAGGGATCAGTGCTGGGATCACTGTTGTTCATAAATGATTTGGACTCGGGAATCAGAAGAACAATTTCAAAGTTTGTCGATAACACCAAAAAAGGTAGAGTTAATACTGAGGAAGACAAAATGCAAGAAGCCATTAATAAATTTCAGCATCGGGGTGTAATTGACAAATGAATTTCACTGTAGAGCAGTGTGAGGTGGTGTGTTAATGAATTTCACTATAGATCAGTGTGAGGTGCTGTGTTAATGAATTTCACTGTAGATCAGTGTGAGGTGGTGTGTTAATGAATTTCACTATAGATCAGTGTGAGGTGGTGTGTTAATGAATTTGACTGTAGATCAGTGTGAGGTGGTGTGTTAATGAATTTCACTATAGACCAGTGTGAGGTGGTGTTAATGAATTTCACTGTAGATCAGTGTGAGGTGGTGCATTAATGAATTTCACTGTAGATCAGTGTGAGGTGGTGTGTTAATGAATTTCACTGTAGATCAGTGTGAGGTGCTGTGTTAATGAATTTCACTGTAGATCAGTGTGAGGTGGTGTGTTAATGAATTTCACTATAGATCAGTCTGAGGGGGTGTAATTGGCAAATGAATTTCACTATAGATCAGTGTGAGGTGGTGTGTTAAGGAATTTCACTATAGATCAGTGTGAGGTGGTGTGTTATTGAATTTCACTATAGATCAGTGTGAGGAGGTGTGTTAATGAATTTGACTGTAGATCAGTGTGAGGTGGTTTGTTATTGAATTTCACTATAGATCAGTGTGAGGAGGTGTGTTAATGAATTTGACTGTAGATCAGTGCGAGGTGGTTTTTTAATGAATTTCATTATAGATCAGTGTGAGGTGGTGTGTTAATGAATGTCACTGCAGATCAGTGTGATGTGGTGTGTTAATGAATTTCATGATAGATCAGTATGAGGTGGTGTGTTAATGAATTTCACTGTAGATCAGTGTGAGGGGTTGTGTTAATGAATTTCACTGTAGATCAGTGTGAGGTGGTGTGTTAATGAATTTCACTGTAGATCAGTGTGAGGCGGTGCGTTAATGAATTTCACTATAGATCAGTGTGAGGTGGTGTGTTAATGAATGTCACTGGAGATCAGTGTGAGGTGGTGTGTTAATGAATTTCACTATAGATCAGTGTGAGGTGGTGTGTTAATGAATTTCACTGTAGATCAGTGTGACGTGGTGTGTTAATGAATTTCACTGTAGATCAGTGTGAGGTGGTGTGTTATAGAATTTCACTATAGATCAGTGCGAGGCGGTGTGTTTATGAATTTCACTATAGATCAGTGTGAGGTGGTGTGTTAATGAATTTCACTATAGATCAGTGTGAGGTGGTCTGTTAATGAATTTCACTGTAGATCAGTGTGAGATGGTGTGTTTTGGTGGGAAAAATAAGGAGGCCACACATTACTGGGACAACAAGGGGGTGAAATTGGGTTGCTTTGCACCTCCTGTGATATTCAGCGGGAGGTTAGCGTTGGTGGTAGCCAGTAGTGCCCCGTGGCACTACACCGCCAGCAATGACGTCATCGGCATGCGCAGCACCCCGGCTGCAACCTTGGGTTGTGACCCCTGACGTATTGCCAGACGACATATCCGATAGGGTCAGGGGTCATTCCTGCAGCCGTGGCGACACCACCTAAAGGGCAGGTGTCGGGCGGCAACTTTTAATTTTGTCCGACTGCCAGCACCTGCCCCCTTCCCCTTTCTTCTTCGGGGTGTCGGCCGCGATTGCTCAGCCTGGCGCTCCTCTTGATCCGACACCCCACTCCCCGGTGGTCCAGCAGGGCCCCGGTGTGCGCAGTGCTAGGCCCCTCCGCTTTAATCAAGGAGGGAGGTCTGCTATGACACAGTGCTATGTGCCGACGGGCATGGCGCTGCTACACGAAGCACCATGTGATTCACTGGTAGTGCCTCAAGAGGGAGGTGAGCGCTTCCAGTAGCACCCTGCCTCCTGCTTGGGGCGCTACCACTGAATTTAATGCGCAGGGGCGCTAACTTTTTCAGGGGGCTAAAACTAAGGGCCATCACCAACTACAAGGGGAGCTCAGCGGGAGTCACCAACACTGATCCCTCCCTACCAGGCGAACTGAATACCTTTTATGCTCGCTTTGAGAGGGAGAACACTGAGCCGGCCATCAAAATCCCCAGCCACCCAGAGGATTACACATTACAGCTGACTGAATCCGAAGTCCGGAGAACCTTCAGGAGGGTGAAAGCACGGAGGGCAGCTGGCCCAGATGGGGTTTCACCCCGTGTCTTCAAGACCTGCGCAGACCAGCTGGCTCCTGTGTTCATGGATATTTTTAACATCTCATTGCAGCAGTCTGTTGTACCAGTGTGCTTCAAGGAGACAACCATTGTGCCGTTACCTAAGAAGACCAAGGTAACAGGCCTCAATGATTATAGTCCCATGGCTCTAACATCTATAGCCATGAAGTGCCTGGAAAAGCTGGTCATGACACACATAAGCAGCATCATATCCGATTCCTTGGACCTGTTCCAGTTCGCATATAGGGCAAACAGGTCTGTAGACGATGCCATCTCCCTAACACTACACACTGCCCTGGAACACCTAGACAGGAGGGATACTTACGTCAGACTGTTGTTCATTGACTACAGCTCTGCATTTAATGCTATTATTCCCTCCAAGCTGGTCCTGAAACTGAGGGACCTAGGCCTGGGCACCCCCATCTGCAATTGGATTCTGGATTTCCTGACTGGTAGGCCTCAAGTGGTGAAAATAAGGAACAACACCTCATCCACTCTGGTCCTCAACACCGGAGCGCCACAAGGCTGCTGCCTCAGTCCTGGGCTGTACTGTCTGTTTACACATGACTGTACAGCCATACACAGCAACAACCGGATTATCAAGTTTGCCGATGACACCACAGTAATTGGCCTGATAAGCAACGATGACGAGACGGAGTACAGAGATGAGATAGTCCAGCTGATGAGATGGTGCAATGACAACAACCTTGCCCTGAACGTTGGCAAGACTAAGGAGCTCATCGTGGACTTCAGAAGCCACCGAGGGAACCATCACCCCATCAGCATAGACGGGACACCAGTGGAAGTCGTCAGTTGCTTTCGATTCCTGGGACTGCAGATCTCTGATGACCTGGCCTGGAACCATAATACTGAGGCTATGCTGAAGAAGGCACACCAGCGCCTCTACCCTCTACGGTGCCTGAGGAAATACAGCATAAGCACACAGTGGCTTGTGAACTTTTACCGCGGCACCATAGAGAGTGTCCTGACAAGTGGTGTCAATGTGTGGTATGGTAACACCACTGCACAGAACAAGAAAGCCATCCAGAGAGTTGTGAATACGGCAGAAAAGATCATCGGGTGTGCACTTCCGTCCATCGAGGAGATCTTCCAGACCAGGTGCCGGAACAAGGCCCGCTCCATCATCCAGGACCCCAATCACCCTGGGCACAAACTGTTCTCCCCACTGCGGTCCGGACGTCAGTACCGCAGCATCCGAACCAGGACCAGCAGGTTTAAGAACAGTTTCTATCCACAGGCAGTGCGCCTACTGAACTGCTAATCGCACTGCCCCATATATTATAGTTATATGTTTATGTAAATATATATATTATGCTTATATTACCATATATTTATCATGTTACATTACTATTATTTCCAGTGAAAATTGAGGCTTTTTTGCACTATTCATCATATCCTGCAACTTGGACTGTTATTGCTATACTTTTTGCTTATTTGCTTATTGTTTTTATTTATACTTGTTTTTATTTTTTTGCTTTTATATTATATGCTTGTATTGTGGGAGTGAGTGGGGAGTAAGCATTCCATTGTACTAGTTACATATGGCAATAAAATTATCTTGAATCTTGAGAATGGAATAGAGTCCTTACAGGAAGCGGGATGGGAGGAAGTGTAGTCCAGGTAGCTATGGGAGTCAGTGGGCATATATTGAATGTTTACCATGGTTTGGACTCAGAACTTCGAGTATGGTGTCAGAGTTTGCAGATGACACCACATTGGGTGGTATAGAAACATAGAAGATAGGAGCCGGAGTAGGCCATTTGGCCCCTCAAGCCTGCTCCGCCATTCAATGAGATCATGGCTGATCATCCAAATTCAGTACCCTGTCCCTGCTTTCTCCCCATATCCCTTGATGCCTTAATATATCTAACTCCTTCTTGAATATATTTAATGAATTGGCCTCAACTGCCTTGTGTGGTAGAGAATTCCACAGGTTCACCACTCTCTGGGTAAAGAAATTTCTCCTCATCTCAGTCCTAAATGGCTTACCCCTTATCCTTAGACTGTGACCCCTGGTTCTGGACTCCCCGGCCATCAGCAACATCCTTCCTTCATCTGGTCTGTCTAGTCCTGTTAGAATTTTATAAGTTTCAATGAGATCCCCTCTCATTCTTCTAAACTCTAGCGAATATAAGCCTAATCGACCCAATCTCTCCTCATACATCATTCCTGTCATCCCAGGTATCAGTCTGGTGAATCTTCGCTGCATTCTCTCCATGGAAAGAACATCCTTCCTCAGGTAAGGTGACCAAAACTGCACACAATACTCAAGGTGTGGTCTCACCAAGACCCTGTACAATTGCAGCAAGCCATCCTTGCTCCTGTACTCGAATCCTCTTGCTATGAAGGTCAACATACCATTTGCCTTCTTAACTGCCTGCTGCTCCTGCATGCTTACCTTCAGCGACTGGTGCACAAGGACACCCAGATCACGTTGCACTTCCCCTTTTCCCAATCTATTGCCATTCAGACAATAATCTGTCTGCCTGTTTTTGCCACTGAAGTGGATAACCTCGCATTTACCCACATTGGGCAGATGCATGGCAAATGCAGTATAATCACCCAACCTGTCCAAATCATACTGGAGTTTCCCTGCATCCTCCTCACAGCACACACACCCACCCAGCTTTGTGTCGTCTGCAAACTTGGGGATATTACATCTAGTTCCCTTGTCTAGATCATTTATATATATTGTGAATAGCTGGGGTCCTAGCACTGATCCCTGCGGTACCCTTCTGTCCTCTTGGGCATCCCTCATTATAAATCGCTCAACATTTGGTGGCCGTGCCTTCTGTTGCCTAGGCCCTAAGCTCTGGAATTCCCTGCCTAAACCTCTCCGCTTCGCTGCCTCCCTTTCCTCCTTTAAGATGCTCCTTAAAACCTACCTCTTTGACCAAGCTTTTGCTCACCTGCCCTAATTTATTCTTATGTGGTTCACCGTCAATTTTTTTGTCTTAAAATACTCCTGTGCAGCGCCTTGGGACGTTTTACTACGTTAAATGCGCTACATAAATACAAGTTGTTGTTGTTGTTGTTGTTAGATGGGAATGAATTCAATGGAATAAAGGTGCAAAGAGATCTGTGATTACAGACACATAAAAGTCACAACACAAGTTGAACAGGCCATAAAGAGTGCAAAGAAAGGACTGGGGCCCATTCCTAGAATAGAATACAAAAGCAGGGAGGTAATGTTGAATTAATATTGAACCTTGGGGAGACCACAGTTGGAGCACTGGGAGCGGTTCTGGTCTCCACTCTACAAAAGGATATTGAAGCACTGGAGAAAATGCTGAAAAGATTGACGAGAACGTTACCAGAATTGAGAGGCTGCGACTCTCGGGCACGATCGAGCAGGTTTGGGCTCTTTTCTCTGGAAGAGAAGACTAAGAGGAGTCCTGATTGATATGAAGGGGTTTATAGGGTAGATGTGGAGAAACTGTTTCCACTTATGGATGAGTCAGACAAGGAGGCAGAAATATAAGATCGTCACTAACAGATCAAATAAAGAAGTTCGGAGGAAGTTCTTCACACACAGTGTGGTGAGAATGTGGAACTCGCCGCCACACTGAGTGACTGAAGCAGATAGCAATGGTACATTTAAGAGCAGGGTTGATGTATCTATGAGAGAAGGGAATAAAGGAATATGAGGGCAGGGCAGGAAGAGGTCATTAGAGTGGGCGGAGGCTCGTGTAGAGTATAAACACTGGCACAGACCAGTTGGGCCAAATGGCCTGTTTCTAGGCTGTCAATTCTATGTACGTACAGCAGGGGTGGATTAATATTCGGGCCCTCGGGGCCCTGGGGTGGATTAATGCTCAGAGCTATGTGGCCCTTGCCCATGGGCTGCGTTAAGAACATACATAAGAATTGGGAGCAGGAGTGGGCCATTCAGCCCTTCGAGCCTGCTCTGCCATTCAATAAGATCATGGATGATCTTCGACCTCAACTCCACTTTCCCACCCGATCCCTAAATTCCTTGATTCCCCTAGAGTCCAAAAATCTATCTATTTTAGCCTTGAATATACTCAACGACTCAGCATTCACAGCCATTTGGGGCAGAGAATTCCAAAGATTCAGAACCCTGAGTGAAGAAATTTCTCCTCATCCTGAAATAGCCGACGCCTTATCCTGAGACTATGCCCTCTAGTTCTAGACACTCCAGCCAGGGGAAACAACCTCTCAGCATCTACCCTGTCAATCCCCCTCAGAATCTTACATGTTTCAATGAGATCTCCTCTTATTCTTCTAAATGCCAGAGAGTATCGGCACAATCTACTCAATCTCTCATCCCAGGGATCAATCTAATGAGCCTTTGTTGCACCGCCTCTAAGGCAAGTATGTCCTTCCTCAGATAAGACCAAAACTGTGCCCAGTACTCCAGGTGTGGTCTCACCAAGGCCCTGTACAATTGTAGTAAGATGTCCTTACTCTTGTACTCCATCCCCCTTGCAGTAAACGCCAACATGCCATTTGCCTTCCTAATTGTCTGCTGTACCTGCATGCTAACATTCTGTGTTTCCTGTACGAGGACACCGAAATCTCTCTGAACACCAACATTTAAAAAAATTCTGTTTTCCTATTTTTCCTATCAAAGTGAATAACCTCACAATTCTCCACATTATACTCCATCTGCCATCTTATTGCCCCCTCACCTAACCTGTCTACATCCCTTTGCAGGCTGCTTGTGTCCTCCTCTCAGCTTACTTTCCCACCTAGCTTTGTATTGTCAGCAAACCTGAATACATTGCACTCGGTCCCTTCATCTAATCATTGATGTAGATTGTAAATAGCTGAGGCCCAAGCATCCTTGCGGCACCCCACGAGTTACAGCCTGCCAATCGGAAATTGACCTGTTTATTCCTACTCTGTGGTTTCTGTCAGTTAACCAATCCTCTCTCCAAGCTAAAACATTACCCTCAATCCCACAAGCCCTTATCTTGCTTAGCAACCTTTTATGTGGCACCTTATCGAATGCCTTTTGCAAATCCAAATATACTACATCCACTGGTTCACCTTTATCTACCCTGCCAGTTACATCCTTAACAAACCTAATACATTTGTTAAACATGATTTCCCTTTCATAAAACCATGTTCACACTCTGCCTAAGTGCCCTGTTACCACTTCCTCAGTAATGGATTCCAGCATTTTCCCCACGACCGATGTCAGGCTAACTGGACTGTAGTTCCGTTTTTGCTCTCCCTCCTTTCTTGAATAGAATGCTTGGGCCGATGGGCCCTCCCCAGAGGAGGATTAATGCTTGTGCCTATGGGGCCCTCCCCTATGGATGGATGAATGCTGCTGATGGCCCACAGTGCCTTATGGGTACCCAGTTTTGAGCTGCTAGGTCTGTTCAAATTCTATCGCACTTAGCACAATGGATCGTTTGCACAGTGTGAAGACACTTGGTGTAATCTGTAAATTCCAACAACATGCCTCCAGTTTCTGAGTCCAAATGATAGTGAACACCAGTGGTCCCAGCACGGATCCGTATGGGACACCAGTTCTCACTTTCTGCCAGTCCGAGAAACTCCCCTTAACTTCCACCCTCTGATTTCTGTTTTGGAGCCATCTTTCCACCCATTCTGCTACCTAGACCTTGACTCCACACGGCCTGACCTTGGTCAGCCTGTAGATCGTACTTACTGTGGACACAGTACATCAATGGTGGAGGGGGTAGCTATTGAGTCCTGTGCCAAGGCGCTGATGAAGTGAACTTCACTGTCTTTGTGTTTTGGGCAACGCTGGTGTCGTTTTTCATCTCCTTCCACCTTTATAAGAATTGTTGCTGAATTATTAAACCCTTTTACAGCCTCACGAGCGAGACACGCAAACAACGAGGCCTCGTAAGTTTCCCTCAGAATTACAGACGGGCAGAAGGTGGGAAGTGGTGTTCCACGGGGATCGGTGCTGGGATCACTGTTGTTCACCATTTATATGAATGATTTGGACTTGGGAATCAGAAGTACAATTTCAAAATTTGCTGATGACACTAAATTGGGGGGTGTAGTTAATACTGAGGAAGACTGCAATAGCATCCTTGTAGAATTATTCAGTTGTGTTCAGTAAATAGCACCATCTTTTAATTTGCCTTGAATGATCACATCACTATAAAGTTATGTGAAAAACAGAAATCATTAAAAGCTCCCAATTTCAGAATTGTCAGATTCACTCAACTTCTTCCAAGTACAATCTAACATTCAAAAATTGTAATGGATGTAGGCGAGATATTAGGACTGTTGTCTAACAATCCAAACACAGTGACACACAGACAGATGGGCAGGTATAGCTTCACAGTGAATCCTTTCAAGCCTCACTAAAAAGTGGCAGACTGGCAATTCATTGTTCACGAATGGAGTTGTGATCTTTGTAAATTAAGAAAGGAAATGCATGGAAATGTGTCAAAGAGTTGATTAACAGAGTGAGGCATCATCTCCCTTTGATTTCTATTTCTGACACCAGGCAACAGAAAAAGGTCATTACAACACGACATAAACAGACCCTTCAGGTGTGAGACATCAGACTTCAGAACAACAAATCTGCCAGCTCTGGCCACAAACCTCAGTACAGTCAACCTTTCAGCAGCTGCAGCCCTGATTAAATAACTAGTCGTTTAACATGTCTAGTAGAGCGTTTGTATCAAAATAGAAGAAATGTATTTGTGACACACACACAATTAATAATTAAATCACAATGTGATCGTGAGGATCGATTATCGCCTCTTGATACCTTCCGTGTCCACTGGTCGAGGAAGGTATCAAGTGAACCGGTGGACACCGCCTGCTCCCTCTCCAGGGCCACCTGGGCAGGGACAAGACCGCGCGAGAGAGGCAGGCAGCCAGAGTGACCCCCCATGGGCCCCGCCCATCCAGAGTCTACAAATTGCTGTTTTCGCCAGGCCCAAGAGCAGGTCCAGGAGAAGATCCTCCCACTTACCCACCCCCCTCCGCACCGGGCGGCCAAAGATTAGGAGCGTGGGGCTAAAGTGTAACCAAGAATTGAGGAGCAGCCCCTTCAGGGAACTACACAGGGGCTGTAACCTCTCACACTGAATATATACACGGCCCGTGGACTCCTCTAGGCCGCAAAAAACACATCTGGCCTTGGAGTCCGGAAAGGAGCCTAAACTGTTGCACACGACAGCTCCCTGCAACAGTCTCCACCCCAGATCCCCAATGGTGCTGGGGAGGACTCCTGCATGGAGAGCCCTCCATTGGGGACCCTCGCCTCCATCAGACAGCAAGATGACCCGCCAGTCTGATTGAGATTGGGCAATAAACAAAATTAATCAATAAATGACTCAGAAACCAGAGTCCCCGGATCCTCAGCCCTGGTGTGAAGTACGCTGGCCACCAATTTTCCGTTACTAACTCGCACCTCAGGCCCCACCCAGTCTGGTTTAATTACTAAATGTTTTCTAACTCGGGTTCAGACCTGTCATTCTGAGGGAAACAAGGCCTCATTTATTGGTGTGTCCCACCCGAGCGGCTGTTAATGGCTTTAATAAAAAAAAAAAACCTTGCTGCCAGATTAAGGTGGAAAGAGGTGAAAAACGCCACTAGCGATGCCTCAAAACTCACGGACAGAGAAATCCACTTCATCAGCGCTCCTGCCACAGGACTCGATATCCACCCCCTCCACCACTGGTGCACTGTGTCTGCAGTATGTACGGTCTACAAGATGACCACGGTCAGGCCATGTGGAGTCAAGGGCCAGGCAACAGAATGAATGGAAAGATCGCAACAAACTTCCCTTAACTCCAACCCTCTGATTCCTGTTTTGTAGCCAGCATTCTGCTGCCTGGCCCTTCCCTCCACACGGCCTGACCTGGGTCATCTTGTAGATCTTACATACTGTTATGGATAGCAAGCTGGTCACAAAACAGAAAACAGAGTAGGGGTTGGGAGTAGCTACTCAGACTGGCAAAAGGTGGGAAGTGGTGTTCCACAGGGATCGGTGCTGGGACCACTGTTGTTCATCATTTACAGAAACGATTTGGACTCGGGAATCAGAGGTACAATTTCAAAGTTTGTTGAGGACACCAAATTGGGAGGTAGAGTTAATCCTGAGGAAGACATCAATAAATTTCAGAATGGGCGTGTAATTGGCAAATGAATGTCACTATAGATGAGACAGGTGGTGTGTTAATGAATGTCACTATAGATCAGTGTGAGGTGGTGTGTTTTGGTGGGAAGAATAAGGAGGCCACACACTACTTGGACAAGGGTGTGAAATTGGGTTGCTTTGTGCCTCCCGCGATATTCAGCGGGAGGTTAGCGGCGGATGTAGCCGGTAGCGCCCCGCGGCACTGCACCGCCGGCAATGACGTCATCACCGTGCGCAGCACCCCAGCTGCCACCTTGAGTTGCGAGCCCTGACCTAGCGCTGGACGATATGTCCGACAGGGTCAGGGGTCGTTCGTGCAGCCGCAGCAGCGCCACTTAAAGGGCAGGTGTCAGGTGGCAACGTTTTATTTTGGCCGACTGCCAGCACCTGCCCCCTTGCTTCTTCGGGGTGTCGGCCACGATCGCTCAGCCCGGCGCTCCTCTTGATCCAACACCCCGCTCCCCGGTGGTCCAGCAGGGCCCTGGTGTGCGCAGTGCTAGGCTCCTCCCCGTTAATCAGGGAGGGAGGTCTGCTATGACGCGGTGCTATGTGCTGACGGGCATGGCGCTGTTACACAAAGCACGGTGAAATTCACTGGTAGCACCCCAAGAGGGAGGGAGCGCTTCCAGTAGCACCCCACCTCCTGCGTGGGGCGCTACCACTGAATTTAATGCACAGGGGCGCTAACTTTTTCAGGGGTGCATTCCTAAAGGAGCCTTCTGTTCCATGCCTAGGAGCTCTGAACCATGGCAGAGAGCGGCTGGGACACGTTTCTCACACGCCTCGAGATTAACCCGCACGGCAACTTGGCTGTCAGTGAAGAGAGACGAGAAAGACCAAAGTGCCGTTTGCCCCTCTGTGTGACCGTGAAGGACTGTGACCAGGCTGGAGTTCTGTTCCCACCATACGATCCTCCCCCAGATTGTCCTTTGAGCTCCAGCCAGGTGATGCTAAACACTCAGGTGCTAAACACTCAGGTGATAAAAAAGAAAATCTACAATAATGTGTTTAAAACAAAGCTGGTTTATTTGACATCTATCCAGAATATTAAACTCCAGCCCAGTTATAGGGGTTATTAACATCAGCAGAAACAATCCCCACCTGTCAGAATGAACATGGTTCAGTCCTGGATGGGATTAACAGCAGCAACAGCAGAGTCCAACCCCTGCAGTCACTTGTGAAATCGCTGGTGTATCAGCCGGTTGGATGACTCAGTGAATCCCTTCCCACACACGGAGCAGGTGAACGGCCTCTCCCCAGTGTGAACTCGCTGGTGTCTCAGCAGGGTGGATGAATTAGTGAATCCCTTCCCACACACGGAGCAGGTGAACGGCCTCTCCCCAGTGTGAATTCGCTGGTGTATCAGCAGGTTGGATGAATTAGTGAATCCCTTCCCACACACGGAGCAGGTGAACGGTCTCTCCCCAGTGTGAATTCGCTGGTGTATCAGCAGGTTGGATGAATTAGTGAATCCCTTCCCACACTCAGAGCAGGTGAATGGCCTCTCCCCGGTGTGAGTGCACCTGTGTCTCGATAGGCCAGAGGGTTGGCTGAAGCCTCGTCCACACACAGAACATGTGTACGGTTTCTCCCTGCTGTGAACGGTGCTTTTTGCTTCCATGTTCAGAGGCCGGTGATATTCAGATCCGATGAGCCGACTGACTGTCAGATCTTGAAGTGATGTTTGGTTTGAGCTTCCTGTCTAAGTCCTCCCCTTCCAGTGCACTGTAAAATTAATTTAAAACAGGGAGCGTGAGACAACCCACAAGAAAACAAAGGCAGGTTGTGAAATTGAGCTCAGTGAATCTGGTCATTTGTGGGGCCGGCACTAGAAAAAAGTGACCATGAAAGCTGCCGGATTGTCATAAAAACCCAACTGGTTCACTGATGTCCTTCAGGGAAGGGAATCCACCACCTGGTCTGGGCCTACACAAGACTCTGGCCTCTATGGGAGGACACAGAGAGAGAGAGAGAGAGAGAGAGAGAGAGGGGGGAGGGGGAGGGGGCAAAGGAAAGGAACTTTATACATCTGCAACTCGACCAGAACTTTGACACAACCTCCAAAACCTGCAACCTCCAGCACCTAGAAGAACAAGGGCAGCTGTTGTATGGGAGCACCATCACCTCCAAGTTCCCCTCCAAGTCACACATCATCCTGACTCAGATATATCCATCGTTGGTGGGTCATAATCCTGGAACTCCTTACCGAACAACATTGTGGGAATACCTTCACCACACGGACTGCAGTAGTTCAAGAAGGCGACTCACCACCCCCTTCTCAACGGGAAACTGGGGATTGGCAATATTTGCTGCTCTTGCGAGCTACGCCCACATCCCAAGAATGAATTAAAACAAATCTGCAGATGTAAACTGGATTAAAAGCCTGTACAGAAATACTTGTTCCTAAAACAATACTCTTTTACATTGTACAGACAGTGTCTGTGCAACAACCTAATCTCCCCCAGAATCCACCTCCCTTGACAGTCCCACATTGGAAATTGTTGGGTCCTCCTGGGCTCAGAAGTACTGGGGGTTAAACCCAGCAGCTTCTCCTCCATCTCCACTCCAGCTCAAACTGAAACATAGAAGATAGGAGTAGGCCAGTCAGCCCCTCAAGCCTGCTCCGCCATTCAATGCGATCATGGCTGATCATCCAAATTCAGTGCTCGGTCCCTGCTTTCTCCCCATACCCCTTGATCCCTTTAGCTTTAAGAAATATATCCAACTCCTTCTTGAATATATTTAATGTATTGGCCTCTACTGCCTTCTGTGGTAGAGAATTCCACAGGTTCACCACTCTCTGGGTGAAGAAATTCCTCCTCATTTCTGTCCTAAATGGGTTACCGCTTATCTTTAGACTGTGTCCCCTGGTTCTGGATTCCCCAGCCATCAGGAACATCCTTCCTGCATCTAGTCTGTCCAGTCCTGTCAGAATTTTATAAGTTTCAATGTGATCCCCTCTCATTCTGCTAAACTCCAGCGAGTACAAGCCCAATCGTCCCAATCTCTCCTCATACGTCATTCCTGCCATCCCAGGTATCAGCTTGGTTAATCTTTGCTGATCTCCTTCCACGGCAAGAACATCCTTTCTTAGATAAGGTGACCAAAACTGCACGCAATACTCAAGATGTGGTCTCACCAAGACCTTGTACAACTGCAGCAAGACATCCTTGTTCCTGTACTCAAACCCTCTCGCTCCGAAGGCCAACATACCATTTGCCTTCTTAACTGCCTGCTGCGCCTGCATGCTTACCTTCAGCAACTGGTGCACAAGGACACCCAGGTCTCGTTGCACTTCCCCTTCTCCCAATCTATTGCCATTCAGAAAATAATCTGCCTTCTTGTTTTTGCCACAAAAGTGGATAACCTCACATTTATCCACGTTATATTGCATCTGCCATGCTTCTGCCCAATCACTCAACCTGTCCAAATCATCCTGTAGTTTCTCGGCATCCTCCTCACAGCACACACGCCCACCCAGCTTTGTGTCGTCTGCAAATTTGGAGATATTACATCTAGTTCCCTTGTCTAGATCATTAATATATATTGTGAATAGCTGGGTTCCAAGGACCGATCCCTGCGGTACCCCACTAGTCACTGCCTGCCACTCGGAAAAAGACCCGTTTATTCCAACTCTTTGCTTTCTGTCTGCCAACCAGTTCTCTATCCAAGCCAATACCTTGCCCCCAATCCCAGGTGCCTTAACTTTACACACTAATCTCTTATGCGGGACCTTATCGAAAGCCTTCTGAAAGTCCAAATACACAACATCCACTGGTTCTCCCTTATCTATTTTACTAGTTACATCCTCAACAATGAAGCAACAAAAAGACCTACACAGGCGGCCAGGGACCTACCTTCCGTCAGCCTGCAATAAAACTCTTCCCCACAGCTGCTGACTAATGGCGGCCGCAGCACCCACAGTTCCCCGCGCCCCAGAAACTGCTCTATGCAACGCGCTGATTTCCCCGCTGAGTGCGCATGCTCCCTGGGGCTGCGGGCCATTCTGGGAGCCTGGCTCCTGTCCTTAGTCGGACTCAGTGGAACCAGCTGAAGAAACCGGGAAGCGGTGGCTATGATGGGAGAGGTGCTGCACCCTGGGTTTCCTGGTGCCGGGGCCCTGGCCGCACGTCTGCCAGGCCCAGCCGCTCTGATTCTGATTGAGTTTTTGATGAAGTAACAGAGCGAGGGTTGATGAGGGCAATGCGGTTGACGTGGTGTACATGGATTTCCAAAAGGCGTTCGACAAGTGCCACATAATAGGCTTGCCAGCAAAGTTGAAGCCCATGGAATAAAAGGGACAGTGGCAGCATGGATACGAAATTGGCAAAGTGACAGAAAACAGAGAGTAGTGGTGAACGGTTGTTTTTCGGACTGGAGGAAGGTACACAGTGGTGTTCCCCAGGGGTCGGTATTGGACCACTGCTTTACTTGATATATATTAATGATTAGACTTGGGTGTACAGGGCACAATTTCAAAATATGCAGATGACACAAAACTTGGAAGTAAAGTGAACAGTGAGGAGGATAGTGATAGACTTCAAGATGACAGACAGGCTGGTGGAATGGGCGGACATGCGGCAGATGAAATTTAACGCAGAAAAGTGCGAAGTCATACATTTTGGTAGGAAAAACCAAGTGAGGCAATATAAACTAAAGGGTACAATTCTAAAGTGTGTGCATGAAGAGAGAAACCTGGGGGTATGTGTGCACAAATCGTTGAAGGTGGCAGGGCAGGTTATAAAAGCAGTTAAAAAAGCATACGGGATCCTGGGCTTAATAAATAGAGGCATAGAGTCCAAAAGCAAGGAAATTATGATCAACCTTTATAAAACACTGGTTCGGCCTCAACTGGAGTATTGTGTCCAATTCTGGGCACCGCACTTTAGGAAGGATGTGAAGGCCTTAGAGAAATTGCAGAAAAGATTTACAAGAACACGGCTTTCAAAAGGGAATTACATAGAAACATAGAAGATAGGAGCAGGAGTAGGCCATTCGGCCCCTCAAGCCTGCTCCGCCATTCAATGAGATCATGGCTGATCATCCAAATTAAGTACCCGGTCCCTGCCTTCTCACCATATCCCTTGATCCCTTTAGCCTTAGGAAATACAACTAACTCCTTCTTGAATATATTTAATGAATTGGCCTCCACTGCTTTCTGTGGTAGAGAATTCCACAGGTTCACCACTCTCTGGGTGAAGAAATTCCTCCTCATCTGTCCTAAATGGCTTACCCCTTATCCTTACACTGTGAGCCCTGGTTCTGGACTCCGACCATCAGGAACATCCTTCCTGCATCTAGTCCTGTTGCAATTTTATAAGTTTCAATGAGATCCCCTCTTATTCTTTTAAACTCCAGCGAGTATAAGCCCAATCGACCCAATCTCTCCTCATACGTAATTCCTGCCATCCCAGGTATCAGTCTGGTGAATCTTCGCTGTACTACCTCCATGGCAAGAACATCCTTCCTCAGATAAGGTGACCAAAACTGCACACAATACTCAAGGTGTGGTCTCACCAAGGCCCTGTAGAACTGCAGCAAGACACCCTTGTTTCTGTACTCGAACCCTCTCGCTACGAAGGCCAACATACCATTTGCCTTCTTAACCGCCTGCTGCACCTGCATGCTTACCTTCAGCGACTGGTGCACAAGGACACCCAGGTCTCGTTGCACTTCCCCTTCCCCCAATCTACTGCCGTTCAGATAATAATCTGCCTTCCTGTTTTTGCCACCAAAGTGGATAACCTCGCATTTATCCACATTATACTGCATCTGCCATGCTTCTGCCCAATCACCCAACCTGTCCAAATCATACTGGAGTTTCTCGGCATCCTCCTCACACACGCCCACCCTGCTTTGTGTCATCTGCAAACTTGGAGATGTTACATCTAGTTCCCTCGTCTAGATCATTTATATATATTGTGAATAGCTGGGGTCCTAGGACCGATCCCTGCGGTACCCCACTCGTCACTGCCTGCCACTCCGAAAAAGACCTGTTTATTCCAACTCTTTGCTTCCTGTCTGCCAACCAGTTCTCTATCCAAGTCAGTACCTTACCCCCAATCCCATGTGCCTTAACTTTACACGCTAATCTCTTATACGGTACCTCATCGAAAGCCTTCTGAAAGTCCAAATACACCACATCCACTGGTTCTCCCTTATCTATTCTACCAGTTACATCCTCAAAAAATTCCAGTAGATTAGTCAAGCATGATTTACCTTTTGTAAATCCATGTTGACTTTGTCCGATCCTGTCACTGTTTTCCAAGTGCTCTGCTATTACATCTTTTGCAATGGACTCTAGCATTTTCCCCACTACCGATGTCAGGCTTACCAGTCTGTAAGTCCCCATTTCCTCTCTACCACCTTTTTTGAATAGTGGGCTAACATTAGCTACCCTCCAATCCATGGGTACGGTTCCAGAGTCTATCAAATGTTGGAAGATGACCAGCAATGCATCTACTATTTCTAGGGCCACTTCCTTAAGTACCCTAGGATGTAGATTATCAGGCCCTGGGGATTTATCGGCCATCAATCCCGTCAATTTCCCCTAACACCATTTCCCTACAAATACTGATTTCTTTCAGTTCCTCCACCTCATTAGACCCTATGTTCCCCGACATCTCTGGGAGGTTATTTGTGTCCTCCTTTGTGAAGACAGAACCAAAGTATGTATTTAATTGGGCTGCCTTTTCTTTGTTCCCCATTATAAATTCCCCTGATTCTGACTGCAAGGGACCTACGCTTGACTTCACCAATCCTTTTCTCTACACATATCTAGTTAGTTTTTATGTTCCCTGAAAGCTTACTCTCATACTCTATTTGCCCCCCTGTTAATTAATCCCTTTGTCATCCTTTGCTGAAGCCTAAACTGCTCCCAATCCTCAGGTTTATTACTTTTACTGGCCAATTTATATGTCCTCTCGTTGGATCTTATACTATCCCTAATTTCCCTTGTTAGCCACAGTTGAGTCACCTTTTTTGTTTTATTTTTATGCCGAACAGGGATGAACAAATTCTGTAGTTCATCCATGCCATCTTTGAATGTTTGCCATTGCCTAGCCACCGTCAACCCTTGGAGTAACATTCCCCAATCAATCCTACCCAACTCGCGCCTCATACCATCATAGTTTCCTTTATTTAAATTCAGGACCCTAGTCTGAGTCAACTACTTCACTCTCCATCTTAAAGAAGAATTCGATCATATTATGATCGCTCTGACCCAAGGGGGCCTCGTACAACAAGATTGCTAATTAATCCTTTCTCATTACGTAATACCCAGTCTAAGATGGCCTGATCTCTTGTTGGTTCCTCGACATATTGGTCCAGGAAACCATCCCGTATACACTCCAGGAATTGCTCCTCCATAGTATGGTTACTAATTTGGTTAGCCCAATCTATATGTAGATTAAAGTCACCCATGATAACTGCTGTGCCATTATTGCACGCGTCTCTAATTTCCCATTTAATGCCATCCCCAACCTCCGCATTACTGTTTGAAGGTCTGTATAACACTCCCACTAACGTTTTCTGCCCCTTGGTATTTCTCAGCTCTGCCCATACAGATTCCACATCATCAGAGCGAATATCCTTTCTTTCAATTGTGTTAATCTCTTTAAAAAGCAATGCTACCCCACCTCCTTTTCCTTTTTGCCCATCTTTCCTGAATATTGAATACCCCTGGACGTTGAGTTCCCAGCCTTGGCCACCCTGGAGCCATGGTTCCATAATCCCAATCATCTCATATACATTTACCTCTATTTGCGCAGCTAATTCATCCACCTTATTACGAATGCTCTTCGCATTAAGACACAAGGCCTTCAGGCTTGTTTTTTTAACACTCTTACACCTTTTAGAATTATTATTTACTGTGGCTGTTTGATTTAAACCCATGATTTCTCTGACCGCCACCTTTGTTTTTCTCCTTCCTGTCTTTTGCTTCTATCCTGGTTTCCCTTTCCTCTGTCTCCCTGCTCAGGTTCCCAACCCCCTGCCATTTTAGTTTAAACCCTCCCCCAGAGCACTAGCAAACACTCCCCCAGGACATCGGTCCCGGTCCTGCCCAGGTGCAAACCGTCCGGTTCGTACTGGTCCCACCTCCCTCTGAACCGGCTCCAATGTCCCAGGAATTTGAATCCCTCCCCCTTGCACCATTCCTCTAGCCACGTATTCATCTGAAATATCCTTCTATTTCTACTCTGACTAGCATGTGGCACTGGTAGCAATCCTGAGATTACTACCTTGGAGGTCCTATTTTTTAAATTTACCTCCTAACTCCCTGTATTCAGCTTTTAGGACCTCATCCCGTTTTCTTACCTATATCGTTGGTCCCTATATGCACCACAACAATTGACTGTTCACCCTCCCCTTCCAAAATGTTCTGCAGCCGCTCTGAGACATCCTTGACCCTTGCACCAGGAAGGCAACATACCATCCTGGAGTCACGTTTGCGGCCGCAGAAACGCCTATCTATTCCCCTTACAATAGAATCCCCTATTACTATAGCTCTCCCATTCTTTTTCCTCCCGTCCTGTGCAGCAGAACCACCCACGGTGCCAGGAAGTTGGCTGCGGCTGCCTTCCCCTGATAAGCCATCCTCCCCAACAATATCCAAAGCGGCATATCTGTGAGAGGGGGATGGTCACAGGGGACCCCTGCACTACCTGCCTGCGCCTACTACTCTGCCTGGTGGTCACCCATTCTCTTCCTGCCTGTGCAGCCTTTACCTGCGGTGTGACTAACTCCCTAAACGTGTTATCCACGACATCCTCAGCATCGCGAATGCCCCTGTATATATCCACTCGCAGCTCCAGCGCCGCAATGCGGTCTGTCAGTAGCTGCAGCTGGATACACTTCCCGCACACCTGGTCGTCAGGGACACAGGAAGTGTCCCTGATTTCCCACATAGTGCAGGAGGAGCATACCACGGCACAGAGCTCTCCTGCCATGCCTTACCCTTTAATTCATTCAAATTAAAAGTGATGCAGGTATGGGGACCCAGGAGGTGGGGGAGCCTCAGCCTTTGCAATTGTCCAACAGGTTTGAGGTTCTTGCGGCCTGTATGGATGAAAGCGGTGGCTGCAGGGTGGATGAGCAAACTGACCGTGGCACCAAGGTACAGGAAGCAATTCAAACGGGGGGAGTTAATAGGAATATAGTGGTAATAAGGGCTAGCATAGTCAGGACGATAGATACAGTTCTCTGCAGCCAAGAGCGAGAGTCCTGATGGCTGTGTTGCCTGCCTGGTGCCAGGGTTCAGGATATCTGCTCTGGGCTGGAGAGGAACTTGCAGTGGGAGGGGGAGGAGCCAATGGTCGTGGTCCATGTAGGTACCAACGACAGTTAGAACTAGGAAACCGGTTCTGCTGAGAGACTGTGAGCAGCTAGGGGGCTAAATTAAAAAGCAGAACCTCAAGGGTAATAATGTCTGCATTATTACCTAAGCCACGAGCAAATTGGCATAGGGTAAATCAAATTAGAGATGAATGCGTGGCTCAAAGACTGGTGTGGGAGAAATGGGTTTCGATTCCTGGGGCACTGGCACCACACTGGGGAAAGTGGGATCTGTATCGTTGGGACGGTCTTCACTTGAACCGTGCTTGGACCAGTGTTCTGGCGAGTCATATAACTAGGGCACTAGAGGGTTTTAAACTAAATAGTGGGGGCAAGGGATCAAATTTGCGAAGATGTGGTAAATCAAAGAGTAGAGACAAGGCAATAGAGAAAGGTATTAATATGGGAAATGATAAACAGACCGTGACAGGAAGGGATAGAGAGGACAAATCTAAGAGTAAATCAACAGTTAAGGCTAGAGGTTACAAAAATAAAAGGACAAAACTAAAGGCTCTGCATCTGAATGCACGTGGCATTCAAAACAAAACAGATGAACTGATAGCGCAAATAGGAATAAATAAGTATGATCCGATAGCCATTACAGAAACATGGCTGTAGGATGACATAGATTGGGACCTGAATATTGAAGAGTACGTGACATTTAGGAAGGACAGAAAGCTAGGAAAAGGTGGAGGGGTGGCTCTGTTAATTAATGATGGTATTAGCACAATAGAGGGATGACCTAAGTTCAGGAAACCAGGATGTGGAAGCGGTTTGGGTAGAGATAAGAAATGATAAAGGCAAGAAGTCACTTGTGAGAGTGGTGTACAGGCCCCCTAACAGTAACCACACAGTAGGATGGAGTATGAAGGAAGAAATAATGGGAGCTTGTCAGAAAGGTATGGCAATAATCATGGGGGATTTAATCTACATAGAGACCGGAAAAATCAGATGGGCAAAGGTAGCCTAAATGAGGAGTTCATAGAATGTTTTCAGGATAGTTTCTTACAACAGCACGTTCTGGAGCCAACCAGAGAGCAGACTATACTAGACCTGGTATTGTGCAATGAGATAGGATTAAAGACCTCATACTGAAGGAGCCCCTAGGTAGCAGCGATCATAATATGATTGAATTTTACCTTCAGTTTGAGGGAGAGAAGAGTGGGTCCAAGACTAGCATTTTAAAATTAAATAAGGGCAATTACGAGGACATGAAAGCAGAGCTACTTAAAGTGAACTGGCAAATTAGGTTAAGGGATAGGTCAATAGAGATGCAGTGGCAGACATTTAAGGGGATATTTCAGAATACACAGAATATACACATTCCAACGAGAAAGAAAAATTCCAAGGGGAGGACCCACCATCCATGGTTAACTAAAAAAATTAATAGCATCCAATTTAAAGAAAAAGCATATAATTGTGCAAAGATGGCTGGCAGGTCAGAAGATAGGACAGAATATAAAAAACAAAGAGTGACTCAAAGATTAAGGAGAAAAATTAGAGTACGAGAGAAAGCTAGCTAGAAATATAAAAACAGATAGCAAGAGCTTCTATTGATATTTAATAAAGAAAAGATTTAACAAAGTGAGTGTTGGTCCGATAAAAGAGTGTCAGGGAATTTTAAATGGAAAATAAGGAGATGGCAGTTGAATTGTACAGGTATTTTGTATCGGTCTTCACCATAGAGGATACAAGTAACATCCCAGAAATAGCTGTAAATCAGGAAATGGAAGGGAGGGAGGAACCAGTGTGTGTCTGAGTCAATGGGACTCTCTCTGACCTTTTCCCCCAGTCGATCTCTGGAAGCTCTTTGAATCGGAAGAGTTCTCTCCAGTTGGTGCTCCCACAATCCTGTGTTGGTTCACCTGCTGTCGTTCCTCAGTCTACAATCCCTGTTTACTCTCAGCTGTGGACCTTTCTCAATCACTCAGTCTTTCACTGGGAGATCTAATTATGGCAGGACTGAAAATAACAACATGAATAGTGTGAAGTAATGTAATGTAGACTTTTCTTCAGCTTAATAAAAATAAAAGTTTGGGTCCGAGTGCTTCTGTCTGATGTTGTCCCTTGTCTCAGATCCCCGCCACACCTGCCTGGGCTTCCAGCAAATCACCAAAGTTCTGGATAGAAATGTACAATTTCCCTGTGCTTTAGGCAAACCGAAGCTGGGGCCATCTTTCCCAGGTAACACACTGTCTGATCACACTGGGCCCATCCTCCCCGGGTTACACACTGTCTGATCTCACTGGGCCCATCCTCCCCGGGTAACACAATCATAGAAATTTACTACACAGAAGGCCGCCATTCGGCCCATCTTGTCCAAGCCGGCTGACAAAGATCTATCCACTCTAATCCCACTTTCCAGCAGTTGGTCAGTAGCCTCGTAGCTTACGGCACTTCAAGTGCATATCCAAGCAGTTTTTAAACAGGATGAGGTTCTCTGCCTCTACCACCCTTTCAGGCAGTGAGTTCCAGACCTCCACCACCCTCTGGGTGTAAAAAACTCACCTCAAAACCCCTCTAACCCTTTGACCATCCGCTTTAAATCTATGCCCCCCTGATTATTGACCCTTCTGCAAAGGGAAATAGGTCTTTCCTATCCACTCTATCTAGGCCCCTAATAATTTGATACACCTCAATCAAGTCTCCCCTTGGCCTTCTCTGTTCCAAAGAAAACATCCCCAGCCTATCCAATCTTTCCACATAGCAAAAATTCCCCAGCCCTGGCAAAATCCCCGTAAATCTCCTCTGCACCCTCTGTAATGCAATCACAGCCTTCCTGTAATGTGTTGACCAGAACTGCACGCAGTATTCTAGCTGCGGCCTAGCTATACAGTTCACGCATTACCTCCCAGCTCTTATATTCTATGCCTCGGCTAGTAAAGACCTTTCTCCCCAGTCCATCCACTAGAGGGTGCAGAGCAGATGTAATTTTTTTCACCCAGAGGGTGGTGGGGGTCTGGAACTCACTGTCTGAAAGGATGGTCGAGGCAGAGACCCTCAGCACATTTAAAAAGTACTTGGGTGTACACTTGAAGAGCCGTAACCTACAGGGCTGTGGAGCAAGAGTCTGCAGGACGGGTTCATGGAATCCATTCGGGACAGTTTCCTGGAACAAAATGTCATGGAACCAACAATGTTAGAACTTGTATTGTGTAATAAGACAGGGTTAATTAGCAATCTCATAGTAAAGCATCCTCTGGGGCAGAGTGATCATAATATGTTAGAACTTCACATTAATTTTGAGAGTGACTTGCCTAAGTCCGAAACTAGTGTCTTAAACTTAAATAAAGCCAATTACATTAGGTATGAGGGGCGAGTTGGCTGAGGTAGATTGGAAAAATAGATTAAAAGGTATGGCGGTAGATAAGCAGTGGCTAGCATTTAAAGAAATATTTCATAATTCTCAACTAAAATACATTCCATTGAGAAACAAAAACTCCACGGGAAGTGATCCAACCATGGCTAACTAAAGAAGGTAAGGATAGCATTAGATTGAAAGAAGCTTATAATGTTGCAAAGAATAATAGTAAGCCTGAGGATTGAGAGTTTCAGAAACCAGCAAAGATTGACCAAAAATTGATAAAAAAAAGGGAAAAAATGCAATGACAGAAAACTAGCAAGAAATCTAAAAGCAGATTGTAAGATTTTCTACAAGTATGTAGGAAGGAAGAGAGTAGCAAAAGTAAACATTGGTCCCTTAGAGGCTGAGACAGGAGAAATTATTATGGGGAATAAGGAAATGGCAGAAACGTTAAACAAGTATTTTGTATCTGTCTTCACAGTAGAAGACACAAAAAGCAGACCAAAAATGGTGGGGAACCAAGGGTCTAATGAGGGTGAGGAACTTAACATAATTCATATACAGGAAACTTTGTGCTATCCGGGAGGTGAGCTATCCGGCAATCTGGAGCCACCGGCAAAAATCAGCCGCTGTTTTTTATTCTTTTTGTTTGTTTTTTTTTTTGCTTTGTTTGAACAGTCAAGCTGTGCAACGTCTGTAGCTATAGCAACAGCTTCATATACAGAGCTTGCAGGCCACATCTGAGTGTTTAGAAGCTGTTGCTAAGCAACAGTGTTTGCCGTCAAATACAGAGATAAGAATCTCCGTATCTCTCAACATTAACTCTGGAGAGTACGGCAGTTTTGAGGCAACGGCAGCAGCTCGGTCCCGTGGGTGCCGGATAGCACAAAGTTTCCTGTAAGTAGAGAAAAAGTACTAGAGAATCTAATAGGACTGAAAACCGACAAATCCCCTGGACCCGACGGCCTACATCCTAGGGTTGTAAAAGAGGTGGCTGAAGAGATAGTGGATACATTGGTTTTGATCTTCCAAAATTCCCTAGATTCTGGAATGGTCCCAGCGGATTGGAAGGTCGCAATTCAAGAAAGGAGGGGAAGAGAGAAAACAGGGCACTACAGGCCAGTTAGCCTGACATCAGTCATTCGGAAAACACTGGAATCCATTGTTAAGGAAGTGGTATCAGGGCACTTAGAAAAATCATAACATGATTAGGCAGAGTCAACATGGTTTTATGAAAGGGAAATCATGTTTGACAAATTTATTAGAGTTTTTTGATGATGTTACTAGCAGGGTAAAGGGGAACCAGTGGATGTAGTATATTTGGATTTCCAAAAGGCATTCGATAAGGTGTCACATAAAAGGTTATTGCACAAGATTCGGGCTCATGGGGTTGGGGGTAATATAGTAGCATGGATAGAGGATTGGTTAACAGACAGAAAACAGAGAGTAGGGATAAACGGATCTTTTTCAGGTTGGCAGGCTGTAACTAGTGGGGTGCCGCAAGGATCAGTGTTGGGGCCTCAGCTATTTACAATCTATATTAATGACCTCGATGAAGGGACCGAGCGTCATGTATCCAAGTTTGCTGACGATACAAATCTAGGTGGGACGGTAAACGGTGAGGATAACACAGATTGCAAAGGGATATACTGTAGATAGAGTAAGTGAGTGGGCAGCAAGGTGGCAGATGGCGTATAATGTAGGGAAATGTGAGGTTATTCACTTTGGTACGAAGAATAGAAAAACAGAATATTTTTTAAATAAATAGAGAGAAACTTTCAAATGTAGGTGTTCAGAAAGATTTGGGTGTCCTCGTGCAAGAAACACAGAAAGCTAGCGTGCAGGTACAGCAAACAATAAGGAAGGCAAGTGGCATATTGGTGTTTATTGCAAGGGGGTTGGAGTATAAGAGTAAAGGAAGTCTTGCTACAATTGTACAGGGCCTTGGTCAGACCACACCTGGAGTACTGTGCACAGTTTTGGTCTCCTTATCGAAGGAAGGATATACTTGCCTTGGAGGCGGTGCAACGAAGGTTCACTAGATTGATTCCTGGGATAAGGGGGCTGTCCTATGACGAGAGATTGTGTAGAATGGGCCTATACTCTCTGGAGTTTAGAAGAATGAGAGGTGATCTCATTGAAACAGACAAGATTCTGAAGGGGCTTGACAGGGTAGATGCCGAGAAGTTGTTTCCCCGGGCTGGAGTGTCTAGAACTAGGGGGCATAGTCTCAGGGCATAGTCTCACAACGTGGACCACTTTCCATACCTCGGGAGCCTACTGTCAACAAGGACAGACGTCGATGACGAAGTCCAACACCGCCTTCAGTGTGCCAGTGCAGCCTTCGGTCGCCTGAGGAAGAGAGTGTTTCAAGACCAGGACCTCAAACCCCGCACTAAGCTCATGGTCTACAGAGCAGCAGTGACACCCGCCCTGCTGTATGCCTCAGACATGGACCATGTACAGCAGGCACCTCAAAGCACTGGAGAGGTACCACCAACGCTGCCTCCGCAAGATCCTGCAAATCCATTGGCAGGATAGGTGCACCAACGCCGGTGTTCTCGCTGAGGCCAACATCCCCAGCATCGAAGCTTTGACCACGCTCGATCAGCGCCAATGGACAGGTCACATTGTCCGCATGCCCGATACGAGACTCCCAAAACAAGCGCTCTACTCGGAGCTCCGGCACGGCAAGAGAGACCCAGGTGGGCGGAGGAAACACTTCAAGGACACCCTCAAAGCCTCCTTGAAAAAAAGTGCAACATCCCCACCGACACCTGGGAATCCCTGGCCCAAAACCACACAAAGTGGAGGAGAAGAATCCGGGAAGGCGCCGAACCCCCCTCCCCCCTTCGACCCAATGCTGTAAATGTCGGAGATTCTCTGATCCACACTCACCGCACCATCCGCCGCTCCTCAGTCCCGCCGCCATTTTATCTCCTTCCTCAAACCGGAGCCTCATCCGGGGACTGCGAGCAGCACCAAGCATGCGCACTGCGGGCACGCAGCCCGCGCTTTAAGTACTTCACTGAGTCCGTCTCTTCTATTGGCTGCGACTCGTAGATTGACAGCTGCGCTCACCAATCGCAGCCCGCAACGCCTCGGGGCCCCGCCCACTGTGTTAAAAGGCCGCCGCCAGCTCCGGGGTCACGTGGCTCCCGATCGGCCGTTCAACCGCCTCAGCGCGCGGGTGAGGTCATAGCCCCGCCCACCCGCGAGCCCTTGTTGCCCAAGGTGCCGGCCGACTGCTGTCCCTTCTCCCCGGGCGGGCGGCTGTCCTTCCCCCGGGGGGGCGCACTCCTCTCTAACTCTGTTTTCCAACTGCTCCTCCCCGCTCCGGGCTGCGGCTTTTATAGCAGTCGCCGGCCCCGCCCAGCCCAGCCCAGCCGCGCCTTCTGATTGGCTGAAAATCCGGCAAATCTCGGCCTCTGATTGGCGCGTTTTTCAATCCGCTCCAACCTCCGACACCAACGAAAAAGGCGGCTTATAGAATAAGAGCTCGTCTGTGAATCAGACTCGTTATTGTTAAAGTGATGGCCCTCTGTGGGACTGAATATTAACCAGTTATTAAAATCATTGCATCTGTGGGACTGAATAATAATCGTTATTGTTAAAATCATTGCATCTGTGGGATTGAATAATCATCATTATCTGTGGATTTGAATAATAATCATTATTGTTTAAATGATTGCATCTGTGGGATTGAATAATAATCGTTAAAATTATGGTATCTGGGACTGAATAATAATTAAAACTATGGCATTTGTGAGACTAAATAATAATCATTATTGCTAAAGATTGTCATCTGTGGGACTGAATAATCATTTTAATTAAAATTATAGCGTCTGTGGGACTGAATAATACTAAAATGGGAGGTAAAGTAGTGAGTGAGGAGGACATAAAAAACCTGCAAGGGGACATAGGCAGGCTAAGTAAGTGGGCAGAGATTTGGCAGATGGAATACAATACTGGAAAGTGTGAGGTTATGCACTTTGGCAGGAAAAATCGTAGAGCAAGTTATTATCTTAATGGCAAGAAAATGGAAAGAACTGAAGTACAAAGGGATCTGGGGGTCCTGGTGCACGAAACTCAAAAGGTTAGTATGCAGGTGCAGCAAGTGATTAAGAAGGCCAATGGAATGTTGGCTTTCATTGCTAGGGGGCTAGAATATAAAAATAGGGAGGTATTGCTTCAGTTGTACAAGGTATTGGTGAGACCGCACCTGGAATACTGCATACAGTTTTGGTGTCCATACTTAAGAAAGGACATACTTGCTCTCGAGTCAGTACAAAGAAGGTTCACTTGGTTAATCCCGGGGATGAGGGGATGGACATATGAGGAGAGGTTGAGTAGATTGGGACTCTACTCATTGGAGTTCAGAAGAATGAGAGGCGATCTTATTGAAACATAAGATTGTGAAGGGGTTGGATCGGGTGGATGCGGGGAAGATGTTCCCGATGATGGGTGAAACTAGAACTAGGGGGCATAGCCTTAGAATAAGGGGCTGCTCTTTCAAAACTGAGATGAGGAGGTACTACTTCACTCAGAGGGTGGTAGGTCCATGGAATATGCTGCCCCAAAAAGCTGTAGAAGCTACATCATTACATAAATTTAAAACAGAAATAGACAGTTTCCTAGAAGTAAAGGGAATTAAGGGTTACGGGGAGCGGGCAGGAATTTGGACATGAGTCTAGGTTCGGATCGGTCATGGCCCTGTGGGTAGCGGAGCGGGCCCAGGGGCCGTGTAGCCTGATCCAGCTCCTATTTCGTGTGTCTAATTCTGTTAGATTCAGGAGATGGTTCTGTGATAGTGGGTTGGCGGTTAGGATCAGATCAGCCATGATCTTATTGAATGGTGGAGCAGGCTCGAGGGGCCAATTGGCCTACTCCTGCTCCTATTTCTTATGTCCTTATGTTCTTAATCATTAAAATGGCATCTGTGAGACTGAATAATTCATTATTAAATTGTGAATTATGGCAAATTGATCCTTTAAAATTACTGGTTCCTGAATTGACAGATTTAATTTCATTTTAGCTTTTCGGCAACCCGCTTATAAATGAGTGCTTTGTACAAAACAGGGCAGTGACAATGCATCATTTTTTTATATATGTTAAATTTCAATCTATTTTAAATTAGCGATATACTGTATTACAAAAACACACCAGCAAAATCTGAACATACGACAAAAAAATGAAAGTGAGGGTTAAATAAAGAAAAGATGATAAAACATTTTTTTAAAGAGTTTCATTCTTTATGCTGTCAATATTTCAAATGTCATTAGTCAAATGAAAATAAATAGTCCCTTCCGGATCTCGTGAGTGGCTCTGAAAAGAGCCTTTGGGTTGAGTTTTTAAGGTGGGAGGAACGAGAGGCTTTATTTGCAGCTGGTGTATTTGGTGACAGTTTTCATCCCCTCTGAGACGGCGTGCTTGGCCAGTTCCCCCGGGCAGCAGGAGGCGGACGGCGGTCTGGATCTCCCAGGAGGAGATGGTCTGGCGTTTGGTGTAATGGATCAGGCGGGAGGCCTCGCAGGACTCTGAGTGATTGATAGGGAATAAGGCGGACGTCGACCCTTTATACCAGAGGGGAGAAGAAGCTCTCCCGGTTTACCCTTACACAGTCATTCAAGTGAAATCTTCAGTTCAGGTGGATATAAGTCCCGTAGCAGCAATTGAAGAAGAAAAAGGTGTCTCCGTGTCCCAACCACCTTTGTAAGGATATCAAGGGATACGGAGCTAAGGTGGGTACATGGAGTTGAGGTACAGATCAGCCATGATCTAATTGAATGGCAGAGCAGACTGGAAGGGCTGAATGGCCAACTGCTGTTCCTATGTCACCAACATTTCACAACTCAGCGAACACCACCTAAAACACATTGTCTGGCTGTTCCTTCATTGAAGAGTAATCTTAGGTTGTCAGGTGTTTTGGGATGTCCAGAGGATTTGAAAGGCACTATATAAATTGAAGTCGTGGCAAGGGAGAACTTGTAAACACCCGAGGGTTTTTGAATTCACAGGAGAGCGGATGTTTGAGAAGGCCACGTCCTATAAATAGCGATAATCAGAGGGCTGCCTACCGCAAGTTTGGGCAGAGATCATGCACATTAGATCTGCGGCCGCTGTGCCCAAGAAGATCCAACAGGCAATAAGCAGCATTTTCATTTCAATGCGTTGATGCAGCAGGTCATGTCATTTAGATGTCGATGCTATTTTGTGGCCTTTACCCCATAGGTTCTATTAATTTCGGCCATGGTCGCGGAGCTGTACTTTTGAAAATAAACATTTGAAAGGATCACCTGCAACTTCCATTCTCAAGCATTGTGTTGAATGTTGCTGATAGGTTGTGGGGCTACTCATCGATCTGGGTCCGCACAATCACACACTGGTTCTTGGTGACCAAATCCTATTACCTGGGATGTTGGGAAGTCCCAACATTTCACCAGTTCGCTGGAGACCACATTCTAAAATTCCATTTGTTTATAAGTAGGGCCACCTGGTTTATGGTGCCTGAATTTTAGTACCACGTTTTGTAGCAATTTCGCCAGCATTTTGGAGGTTGTATTCTGCGATACCATCCATTTTTTTACGTTATAAAAATGTAAATTGGTGGTCTTGACAAAGACAATCTCAGCTAGGCTATTAAAAGTGTATCGGAAGCACACAATGGAAGCGAAAATAGCTCATTATTGTTGTTTCAACGTTGATTCTTACACATTCAAGTGGCGAAGACGACTTACCTACCGAAATCATGTCACTAACTAACAGAATTTAAATGCTATCTACAAGGCATCGCCGCAACTGCAGGAGTTCATAAAGACCTTTGTAGTTTCACGATATGCCCATTGCAATAAATACTTGCAGCAACAATCATCAGCTGCACGGCAGGATTTGATTTCAACCATTTATAATTTTCAGATAGTCTCATTGCTGGAAGGAGAAATATAACAAAATGAACAATTTGAGGCAATAGCTGCCGTTGCGGAGCTGGCTGAGGACTGTTGAAAGTGGCTCCAGGCTGAGGACTCCTGGTCTTCCGATTCTCCCGCCCTACAATCTATCACAGCTCTGCTGCTCTCAATTTAACCACCTTTAAAATAGGAGTTAAAAACCAATATTGGTTCATATATTATATTATTCCTGGAAGGTATACTTCAGGAATTAAAACTCAATCGAATTTTTAATAATTTCCAGTATTGTAATGGGGAAATAATTGGTTTTCTATTTTTCAATAAGGATGATTTTGGTCATATACCATCGGGTCAATTGCAATGTTCCTTTTTTCACACACCCAACCCTCCGGTCCGGCTCTTTGTGAATGTTTTTTGTGGCTCTGAAAAGAGCCGTTTGATATTGAAGGTATTCATCCTCTGATTGGTCTCCCCTTCAGGAGCTGTCCTCTTGCTCTGAGCAAACTTGGCTTTCTTTCTCCGACAGGGAGGTCTCCTCCTGAGCGGGGGTTTGGTCCGCTTCCTGCTCCGGTTGTTTGGCCAGCTTGCTCGGCTTTGCACGCTGGCGTTTGCCTTTCCCTTCGGCCCTGGCCACCTTCCTCCCCTTGGGTTTGCGGGCGGTGGCCCTCCTCGCCCCCTTCCTGGCGGCGCCCTGTTTCTGGGTCTTCCTGGGCGAGCCTCTGCTCCTGGGCGCCGCTTTCCTGACCGCACCTTGCTTCATCCTCCTCCTCCTCCTCCTCCTCTCCCTGGCGGCGGCGGCGGGCCCCCTCTTGGGTTTCTCCTCCTCCTCCCAGTCGCCCCACCTCTTGCTGAGCCTGAAGGAGCCCGAGGCGCCGGTGCCGGTGGGCTGCAGCATTGAGCCTTTGGTCACCAGGCTCCGGGCCGCCTGGTGGACCCGCCAGTTGTTTCTGGCCACGTCGTAGCCGCGGCCCGAGAGGACCTTCTTGAGAGCCGAGAGCCCCCGGCACTTCTTGGTGGCCGCCACCGCCTCCAGGATCTGCTGGGACACGGTGGCGCTGGGTCTCCTGGCCGGGGGCGCAGGCCTGGTCTTCCTCCTGCTGTTCCTGGCAGGGAGAGTGTCGGCCATGGCTTGGGGCTGGGACCTGTTCTCTCTCTCTCTCCATCTGAGTGTGTTTTGGGGGATGAAGAGTTTCCAGCAGCCGGCGCTATTTAACCAGGCGAACCAGACGCTGCAGAGCCAAAGGTCTCGTCTCCTGAAAAATGCCTGCCAACAAAACACAAAACAAAGTCGCCTTCTTTCCAAAGCGTGTATCACCTCAGAGCAATTATATATCCCCAGAGACATTCTCTCTCGCTCTTTACGGAGGTCACTGACCATCATCAAAGACCCTACCCACCCCAGCCACAGTCTGTTCGCCCTCCTGCCATCTGGGAGACGCTACAGATGCATTCGCACCCGAACGACCAGATTTAGGAACAGCTTCTTTCCCAGGGCTGTCATCCTACTGAACTCCACAAATAAACTCTAAAGCCTGCACATCTGCCAATGCACTTTATTATGTTTATGTTTATGTATTACAAGTCAAATGAATGTTGAATGTTAAATGTCTTAACCTAAATGTACTCTCGGGAGCCGCAAGCCTACATTTCGTTGTACCGTACTTGTGCACTAACAATGACAATAAAGTTGATTATTGTAATTATTAAGTTCTTCTGAATCTTATGTTTTTTTCATGTATCTTTAGCTCAACTCTCTGTAAAGACTTGAGCGTCTCTTCATCTCTTTCCCCCGTGAAGCGTCTTGGGACGTGTTTCGACCTTAAATGTCATTTGTAAATGCGAGTTGTGCAGATTTCTTGATCTGGGGAAATGTGTCCGTCTTATCTCCTGCTCCAAGTCGCGGTCTCAATGATTTCTTGTCTCCAAGTTCTCCCCTTCCCTGTACAAAACAAAGGTCTTCCTAAACCGAAATGTGGCATCACTGAACATTAATGCTTGAGCTACCTCCTATTTTACCCGCTTTTTTCCACAATATTGGCGGTCCGGCAACATTGATCTTCGCTGTGCTCCTGGGTTTCAATATCAAGAGTAAATTCTTCAACTGGCAGGGAAGAACCTTGGCTTCAACCGAAATCCTTGTTCTCGGAGTTATTGAGCGCCCATTGCCCCCTTCCCCGTGAATTCCCCAATCTCTTCAGGGACTTATACTCAAAAGTAAGAAATGCGAATTAAAACAGCTTTCATAAATAGAACGCACCACATGTAGATGGATGAACCGGACGATTAATTTAGCAATTCATTGCATTAACATACAGCCTAACAGAAGTATTTGTTCAGGGGTCTCGGTTTTGTTTTATAGCTCCGTTTTAAGGCTTTGCGAAGTGGCTCTTAAAAGAGCCGTTTGGTGATTTAATTGCAGGTGTTATTTTGGGAGGCGGACTCTACTTGGAGCTGGTGTATTTGGTGACCGCCTTGGTCCCCTCTGAGACGGCGTGCTTGGCCAGTTCCCCGGGCAGCAGGAGGCGGACGGCGGTCTGGATCTCCCGGCCGGGAGGAGATGGTCTGGCGTTTGGTGTAATGGATCAGGCGGGAGGCCTCGCAGGCGATGCGCTCGAAGATGTCGGTGAGGAACAAGTTCATGACACTCATGGCCTTGGAGGAGATGCCGGTGTCAGGGTGGACCTGCTTCAGCACCTTGTAGATGTAGATGCTGTAACTCTGCTTCCTGGTCTTCCTGTACTTCCTGTCCCCTCTCCTGGTCATTTTCATGGCGGTTTTCTTCGAGCTCTTCTTGGAGACAGCGCCCTTGGCACCGGCTTTGGTGGAACTGGTGGAAACAGCAGCAGCAGTCGGCATGGCAAGCCCTTCAATTCCTTCTCCACCTCGACTGGTTAATAAAAACACAAAGCAACATCGAAATGCAGCCCGCAACCCCTCCCTTATATACACTGCTTTATGCTAATGAAGGATGCCCAATTGTCTATTCCAATTGGCTGATCCTTGACACACCACATGTTCAGTCTGCACAAATCACAGTCACCTATCAAGTTTTTTTTGCCAGAAGCCGCTGCCACGCAAGGAATGGGGAAACCTTAATTTGCTGGAGCAAAACCCCGAAGCTATATATATATAAAATCTCATACTCTCATGTGACACGTCCACAGTAAATGTCTTATGCGAAATAAATTCATTCGAGCCACAACAATTCTGGAACTCCCCATAATATACAAATTAGACAGGTCCCAGAAACTACAAAAGAGATTGTCTAAGAAAAAAATATATGCGCTTAATCGCTTCTGTTTAAGAAAGGCCACTGCAATATTAGTTATTTACTAAAACCCTTATGGCATAGTACACAAATGCTGAACCTGAGGCAATTTATTTGGTATTTAAAAAGATTCTCGGGATGTGGGCATCGCTGGCAAGGCCAGCATTTATTGTCCATCCCTAATCGCCCTTGAGAAGGAGGTGGTGAGCCGCCTCCTTGAACCGCTGCAGTCCGTGTGGTGAAGGTACTCCCACAGTGCTGTTAGGGAGGGCGTTCCAGGATTTTGACCCAGCGACGATGAAGGATCGGCGATATATTTCTAAGTCAGGATGGTGTGTGACTTGGAGGGGAACTTGGAGGTGGTGGTGTTCCCATGCGCCTGCCGCCCTTGTCTTCTAGGTGGAAGAGGTCGCGGGTCTGGGAGGTGCTACCGAAGAAGCCTTGGCGAGTTGCTGCAGTGCATCTTGTCGATGGTCCACACTGGAGAGTATTCCATCACACTCCTGACTTGTGCCTTGTAGATGGTGGAAAGGCTTGGAGTCAGGAAGTGAGACACTCACTGCAGAATACGCTGGAAACATGAGGTAAAGTAGGGCGACATGGATGATCGTATGGAGCAGAAACACCAACACAATTCCAACTCTTAATCCAATGACTACCAATCATTTCTGTGACTATTTTTTCTCCAACTCATTCTAGTCTGCAAGATGCTTCACGACGGCTGCAGCTGGTTGCAAAGGCTCCCGAGAGCTGGAGGACAACCGCCAGGATCATTCGAAGATTCTCAGGTTTATCGGCCGCAGCAATGATTTAAAAATAAAGATATTTATTGTATAATTCTGGAACAACCTCTTTCATCTGAAGGGTGTGGTGGCTCTGAAAAGAGCCTGTTGTTTTGGTTCACACGGGTAGTATTTCTGTTTTGGGTTTTCAGTCTTGGCCGCCGCCCGTGGGGCTGCTGCCGCCTTCTGGTCTCGGCAGCTCCCGGGCTTCCTGCCCCTGGAGGGGACCTGGGGCCCCCGACGGCTCCCGGGTTGCCCGACGGGCCTCGCCCCCTTGCGGACCCCACCCGCCCTCTCCTCGGCCTTTCTCCAGCGGGCGGCAGCAGCAGGATCACCGCCCCCGGCCTCCTTCCTCCTCCGACCCCTGGGCTTGTTCTTGGCCGGCCGGCCGCACCAGCGAGGCCTCGGTCACCAGGCTCCGCACCGCCTGCTTCACCCGCCAGTTGATGCGCGGCATGTCGTAGCCGGCGGCCGACAGCGCCTGCTTGACGGCGGCCAGCGACAGGCCGCGCCGCTCCCTGGAAGCCGCCACCGCCTGCAGGATGTGGCCCGACACCGTGGGCCCGCCCGCCGGCCGCGCCCTGGGCTGAGCTCCTCCTCTTCCTGGCCTTGCGGCCTCGGGCCGGGCCTTTGGTCTGGTCGCCCGAAGCCATTTTATTTTTTCGCTCACTCAGCGCCTCCCCCCCCTCCTCCGGCTGCTCCGCGCTCCTCACCGCGCCGAGTCCAGCTGCCGAGCGGCGGCGGCGGCCGCGCCTTTTGTAAGCTCAAGGCGGACGGTCCAGAGGCAACTCCTCCACCGGGACCCGGCGCGTGGCCGAGCGCCGCCTGCGACTCTTTCTGTGTGAGTGCGAGCGTGGAAAGATTTGGTTGCATTCTTCAAACCTTCAACCCCTCCCTCTCCCTAGGCAGCTGCATCCCATTTTGTTGCATTCTTCAAACCTTCAACCCCTCCCTCTCCCTAGGCGGCTGCATCCCATTTTGTTGCATTCTTCAAACCTTCAACCCCTCCCTCTCCCTAGGCAGCTGCATCCCATTTTGTTGCATTCTTCAAACCTTCAACCCCTCCCTCTCCCTAGGCGGCTGCATCCCATTTTCTTGCATTCTTCAAACCTTCAACCCCTCCCTCTCCCTAGGTGGCTGGATCCCATTTTGTTGCATTCTTTAAACTTTCAACCCCTCCCTCTCCCTAGCCGGGTGCATCCAATTTGATTACATTCTCCAAACCTTCAATCCCTCCCTCCCTAAATGGCTACATCCCATTTGGTTGCATTCTTGAAACCTTCAAACCCTTTCTCACCCGAGGTGGTGCATCCATTACATTAACCATGCGAACTAAACTTTGAATTCGGCCTTGTCTTACACCAATTGCTCCTCAGGCAATGAAGCAGTCCTTGCCCACATGCAGCAAGACATGGACAGCATTCAGGCTTCGGCTGATAAGTGGCTAGTAACATTCGCAACTCACAAGTGCCAGGCAATGACCATTTCCAACAAGAGAGAGCCTAGCCACCTCCATTTATCTGCCCATTCTGCAAGCCTGTTTATATCTTCCTGTGTTTTGGTGCAGCTCCCCACATTATTAGCTCTACCCCCCCCCCCCCCCAACCTCACCCCAATTTGGTATCAAATTGATCGATTTTTGTTAGGCAAAGTTATTAAGGGTCACGGGAACAAGGTTGGTAGAGGGTTTGAGATACAGACCAGCCATGATCTCATTGAATGGCGGAACAGGTTCGAGGGGCTGAATGGCCTCCTCCTGTTCCTATATGCCAATCAGCAAATTTCGACTCTAGATCTCCGATTTCTGAGTCTGAATCATTTATATATATATATCTATATGGTGAACAACGGTGGTCCCTGTAGGACACCACTTCCCATTTTCTGCCAGCTCATGAAACGTCCATTAACTTCTATCCTCTGTTTTATAGCCATCTTTGCTAAAATCAGCAATGTTTAGAACGTAAAGGAGACTGGGGAAATTCTCCAATTTTACATTTTTAGATTCATTATAGATTTTCATGACTACATAAGACCAGGTTAAAATTTGGTCACAAACCAGTACAATGGAAGGATATGCTTTTTGTTCCAATTTCTGCCACTGGAGCTTTTGCCCTGCCAAGCACTACCCCTGGGCACTGAAGATAGCAACCTGGCCTGTTTGTCCAGTTCTCCCCAGGCTGAAGAAGCACGGCAGTCTTGATCTCCCTGGACGGAATGGTTGAGCGTTCGGTATAACAAGCCTAACGAAAAGCCTTGTTTGTGACAAGTTAAAAAAACATGTGATTAAGTAAAGAAAGACTTGCATTTGTACAGCGCCTTTCATGACCTCAGGATGTCCCAAAGCTCTTTGCAGCCAATGAAATACTTTTGAAGTGTAGTTACTGTTGCAGTGTAGGAAATGCAGCAGTCAATTTGCGCACAGCAAGGACCCACAAATGGGCAATGTGATAAAGACCAGATAATCTGTTTTTGTTATGTTGATTGAGGGATAAATATTGGCCAGGACACCGGGGATAACTCCTCTGCTCTTGTTTGAAATCGTGGCCCTTGGGATCTATTTACATCCACCTGAGAGAGCAGACGGGGCCTCGGTTTAACGTCTCATCCGAAAGACTGCACCTCCGACAGTGCAGCGCTCCCTCAGCACTGCACTGGAGTGTCAGCCTAGATTGTGTGCTGATGTTTCTGGAGTGGGGACTCTGAACCCACAACCTTCTGATTCAAGAGGCAAGGGTGCTACCCACAGAGCCACAGCTGAAAGCAGGTCCCTCTCACAAATCACCCCTGCCCTTGCTGACCTACTTTGGCTCCTGGCTCCCTAACACCTCCAATTTAAAAGAAAAGAAATGTTGTATATTAATGCAAGAGGCTTTCAGAACAATAAAATAAACAATTCAAGATTCCCATGGATTTGGAAGAAATTTCTAACTTAGGAGTGAACCTGCTTTGTTAGTTCATAAATGTCATAAGGCTCAGTCTGGGGGTTGAATCTGGCGAGACTTCCTGTTATAGAAGTCATCCAATTTTCACTACATTAATTCAACGGAATGAAAATCGGGCGGTTTATTTAAAGGGCGGCCGATCCGCAACACCCGTTTTACGCCTGAGTGCTAAGGTGAAAATCTACCCCCTGGGTTTCTCCCCTTACTTTCCATCACGAATATCGCCTACTTCCACCCCTGTGGCATCGCCGGCCTCCGCCCCTGCCTCAGACCATTTGCTGCTGAAAGTCGCATCCATGCCTTTGTCGCCCCCCAGACACGGCTATTCCAAGGCTCTCCTGGGCAGCCTCCCTTCCTTCATCCTCGGCAAACTTCAGCTTATCCAAGACTCTGCCGCCCGCTTCCTATCCCGCACCAGGTCCCGCTCACAAATCACCCCTGCTCTTGTCGGCCGACATTGGCTCCTGGTTCTCTACCGCTTCCAATTTCACAGGAAAGAAAGGAATATGCTGCATATTAACTTAAGAGGTGCACAAAACAACAACAATGTAGTAAAACATCCCAAGGCGCTTCACAGGAGCGATTATCAAGCAGAATTTGACAGCGAGCCACATAAGGAGAGATTCGGGTGGATGACCAAAAGCTTGGTCAAAGAGGGAGGTTTTTTGGAGTGTCTTAAAGGAGGAAAGAGAGGTCGAGAGACGGAGAGGTTTAGGGAAACAATGGAAAACAATTACTGAGAAATAGACCAGAAAATATTAATGTTGCATCCATAGACCTTCCTATCTAGCAAAGATTGATTAGTATTGTAAACCATAGTAATCACATGCAATTGGAAATATGGGGAGCTGGAGTAACATTTCTATTAGGAATGATTCCTAGTAGTCTTGTCTGTATATTGGCAAGTGGCTGTTTATTCTGTCATTTGCTCTTCTGATTAATTTTTGTGCTGGTAAAGCTACTGATGGACAACGCACATACAATGGCCCTTGCATTCTGAAACCCCTGGAGCTACTTTCTAAAGCAAAGGTTTCACCTCAGATCACAATTGGGATTTCACTGATTGCTGGTAGGTGCTCAAGTCTGAGGGTCAGGAGGACTCGGAGAGTAGCCATCTCCCAGTCATTATTATATTAAAACTTTGTGCTTATCAGCGATTACAACACTCTGTGAAAGAGGTGTCTAGGCTGCCTTCATCCAGGTTGCATCTAACTGAAGGCATCTCCCCACCCCCACCCCTGTTAACTTGTGAAAACCCGGGTGAACTGGAAACACCCCACAAAGGCGGAGGGGGGGGGGCGGAGGGAAGCAGTGGTACAATGGAAAAGTCGTCTGCTGGAAGGACCGAAACATGTAATGGGAGATAAAAACTGGGAAGGACTTCACAGCTGAAGGAGACCAAACTGTGTCCAAAACAAGGTCTGGCACAAGGAAGATCGATTCTATTTCTCTCTCTCTCTCCACAGGTACTGCCCAACCTGCTGCTTATATTCCGTGCATTTTCTGTTTTTATTTCAGGTTTGACAGCATTCGCAGTATTTTGCTTATCTCCCCCACGGGTGCAGTTCAATATCGGCTACTTGAGAAGGAACCGTGGCCTAGAAATTCAGTCGCGTTTGCGCCCACTTATTGGCTATAGAGTGGTTTGCGCCGGAAGTTTTTTAGCGCCCGAAATTCAGTTGGTCCCTAACATCGGCGTTAGCTGGTAGCGCTGCGCCGGCACCGATGACGTCACCGGTGTGCGCAGTGCCCCGGTTCCAATGCGATTCCGTGCCGACCGCCAAATTCAGTTGCGGCCGCCTCACCCGTGGCGGCTGCAAACAGCGTTTGAAAAACGGGGCCTTGCAGCTCCGAGAGGCCGGCGCATAAAGGTGTAGGGGCGGCCGGCCGCTTTCCCGGCGGCCGCCTGGCCGCACCTCCCTCCCCGGACTCCTGCACCACCCCCCCGGCGGCATTGATGTCTGACTCCCGCGAGCCCGGCACTTCTCCGTGGTGCCGGGCTCATTTGCCGGGGGAATCCAGCGGCGATCTCACGGCTGCAGGCAGCTCCTCCTTAAGAGAAGGAGGAGGCCTGCAGTACCCCAGCCTGCCGCACCGCATCGGGTGCCGCAGCGGCAGCTGGACGCCTGAAACAGACTTTCATCGCCCTAAGCGAGGCGGCCAAACCCTGCAATAGCGCCCGCCTCCGTCTTGGGGCGGCGCAACTGAATTTCAGGCGGGCGCTACGGGAATCCGGGCGAGCGCTAAATTTCGGGCGCTAAAGACCTGGCGCGGCGATAGCGAATTTCTAGGCCCGTGAGTCCTCATTTTCATCCTGACTCCGCCCATTTATGCGTTTCCAACCAGGTCCGCCAGCATTCTATAAAAGGAGTGTGCAGCGCCGAAAACCCTTATTCCCAATTCAATTACTGGGGTTGTTTCTTTTGCAAAAGCTTAAGTTTCAGTTTCAGCAGAGGGAAAGGGGGTAAGGGGCTGGGGAAAGGCAGAGTCAAGCGACACAGCAATGTCCTTCGTGACAACATCCAGGGTATCACCAAGCCCGCCACCCACCGCCTGGCTCGGCGAGGCGGCTTCAAGCGCATCTCCGGTCTCATCTACGAAGAGACCCGGGGTGTGCTGAAGGACTCCCTGGAGAACATCATCAGAGACTCGGTCACCTACACGGAACACGCGAAGCGCAGGACGGTCACTGCCCTGGACGTGGTGTACGCGCTGAAACACCAGGGGTGGACACTCTATGGATTCGGCGGTTGAAAAGATTAAAATAAAATTATGGATCTGAACCAAAGAAAAAAGGCTCTTTTAATAGTCACCCATTCAATAGACAAGAGGGCTGTGAAATGTAAAAATTCTGGTAAACCTCACTGCGAGATTTGACAATGAGGGGCGTGGCAGGAGTAGGCACAGATAAGAACATAAGAAACAGGAACAGGAGTCGGCCATTTGGCCCTTCGAGCCTGCTCCGCCACCTCATCTCCACTTTCCTGAACTATCCCCTGATGCCCTTAATATTAAACAATCTATTCCTCTGGTGGAATGTGGGAGGCCGGCCAGGAGTGCATTGGAATAGTCAAGTCTAGAGGTAACAAAGGCATGGATGAGGGTTTCAGCAGCAGATGAGCTGAGGCAGAGGCGGAGTCGGGTGATGTACCGGCAGCGGAAATAGGCGGTCTTAGTGCTGGCGTGGATATGTGGTCGGAAGCTCATCTGAGGGGGGTGGGGGTTCAAATATGACACCACGGTTGCGAACAGTCTGGCTCAGCCAGCTGCCCATGGAGAGGGAGGGAGTCGGTGACGTGGGGACGCAGTTAGTGGCGGGGACCGGTCTTCCCAACATTCAGCTGGATCAATGTCGGGCAAGCAGTCTGCAATTTAACTGGACAACTTATGGGACGAAAAATATATTTTTCTACAGAAAATGCTGGAAATAATCAGCTGGCCAGGCAGCATCCGTGGAGAGAGAAACAGAGTTAACGTTTCAGGTCTGGGACCCTTCATCAAGTATTTCCAGCATTTTCTGTTGTTATTTCAGATTCCGCAGTATTTTCCTATTATAATATATTTTTCAAGCTGCAGCCATGTGGAGACTCTACCCACGTGCCTGAAACCAGCTGCAACACCATGAGCGTTTCTGATTGGCCAGGTGGCACCCCTTGTTCCTAACTCACAATAGATACTTATGCGCTGGTTCACCAATAGGAATCCTTCACTTTCTGATTCCTCATTTGCATACGGCTGTCTATTAAGTAGCGCGTCCGGGAGACTTTCTCCATCACAAACCCTCGCGTCCATTCACCAGGCCTGAAGCATCGCCCCGAAAAAGGGGCCGAAGAAAGCGGCCACCAAGAAGCGGGCCAAAGGCGACAAGAAGCGCAGGAAGACCAGGAAGCAGAGTTACAGCATCTACATCTACAAGGTGCTGAAGCAGGTCCACCCCGACCCGACACCGGCATCTCATTTACAAGCTGGTCGCTGAAAAGCTAAAATGAAATTAAATCTGTCAATTCAGGAACCAGTAATTTTAAAGGATGAATTTGCCATAATTCACAATTTAATAATGAATTATTCAGTCTCACAGATGCCATTTTAATGATTATTCAGTCCCACAGACGCTATAATTTTAATTAAAATGATTATTCAGTCCCACAGATGACAATCTTTAGCAGTAATGATTATTATTCAGTCTCACAAATGCCATAGTTTTAATTATTATTCAGTCCCAGATACCATCATTTTAAAGATTATTATTCAATCCCACAGATGCAATAATTTAAACAATAATGATTATTATTCAAATCCACAGATGCAATCATTTGAACAATAATGATTATTATTCAATCCACAGATGCAATAATTTAAACAAGAATGATTATTATTCAATCCCACAGATGCAATAATTTGAACAATAATGATTATTATTCAATCCTACAGATGCAATAATTTTAACAATAATGATTATTATTCAATCTCACAGATGCAATGATTTTAACAATAATGATTATTATTCAATCCCACAGATGCAATGATTTTAATAACTGGTTAATATTCAGTCCCACAGAGGGCCATCACTTTAACAATAACGAGTCTGATTCACAGACGAGCTCTTATTCTATAAGCCGCCTTTTTCGTTGGTGTCCGAGGTTGGAGCGGATTGAAAAACGCGCCAATCAGAGGCCGAGATTTGCCGGGTTTTCAGCCAATCAGAAGGCGCGGCTGGGCTGGGCTGGGCGGGGCCGGCGGCTGCTATAAAAGCCGCAGCCCGGAGCAGGGAGGAGCAGTTGGAGAACAGAGTTAGAGAGGAGTCCCCCACCCCCACGGGGGGGAGGAAGGACAGCCGCCGCCGCCCGCCCGCCCGGGGAGAAGGGACAGCAGTCGGCCGGCACCTTGGGCAACAAGGGCTCGCCGGTGGGCGGGGCTATGACCTCACCCGCGCGCTGAGGCGGTTGAACGGCCGATCAGGAGCCACGTGACCCCGGAGCTGGCGGCGGCCTTTTAACACAGTGGGCGGGGCCCCGAGGCGTTGCGGGCTGCGATTGGTGAGCGCAGCTATCAATCTACGAGTCGCAGCCAATAGAAAAGAAGGACTCAGTGAGGGCCTTTAAGAGCGGGCTGTGTGGCCGCAGTGCGCATGCTTGGTGCTGCTCGCAGTCCCCGGATGAGGCTCCGGTTTGAGGAAGGAGATAAAATGGCGGCGGGACTGAGGAGCGGCGGATGGTGCGGTGAGTGTGGATCAGAGAATCTCCGACATTTACAGCAGCGCCGGCCTCTCTCAAGCAATCTCTGGGAACATTGGGGCGAAGTGGGGGCGCGAGGGAGAAAGGTCAGAGAGAGTCCCATTGACTCAGATACACACTGGTCCTGGAGATGGACCGGGGAGAAAGATCAGAGAGAGTCCCGTTGACTCAGATACACACTGGTCCTGGAGATGGACCGGGGAGAAAGGTCAGAGAGAGCCCCATTGACTCAGATACACACTGGTCCTGGAGATGGACTGGGGAGAAAGGTCAGAGAGAGTCCCATTGACTCAGATACACACTGGTCCTGGAGATGGACTGGGGAGAAAGGTCAGAGAGAGTCCCATTGACTCAGATACACACTGGTCCTGGAGATGGACCGGGGAGAAAGGTCAGAGAGTCCCATTGACTCAGATACACACTGGTCCTGGAGATGGACCGGGGAGAAAGGTCAGAGAGAATCCCATTGACACAGATACACACTGGTCCTGGAGATGGACTGGGGAGAAAGGTCAGAGAGAGTCCCATTGACACATATACACGCTGGTTCTGGACATGGACTGGGGAGAAAGGTCAGAGAGAGTCCCATTGACTCAGGTGCACACTGGTCCTGGAGATGGACTGGGGAGTAAGGTCAGGGAGAGTCCCTTTGACTCATACACACTGGTCCTGGAGTTCGACTGGGGAGGAAGTCCCATTGGCTCAGATACACGCTGGTCCTGGAGATGGACTGGGGAGAATGGTCAGAGAGAGGCCCATTGACTCAGATACACACCGGTGCTGGAGATGGACATACACGAATGGATTAGGAAAAAAAGGGTGGCTTTTGGCAGATACAAAGAACTAAAAGCAGTGGAAGCCCTAGAGGAGTACAGAAAGTGCAGCGGGGTACTTAAAAAAAGAAATTGGGAGAGCGAAGAGGGGTCATGAAAAAACACTGGCGGGCAAAATAAAGGAAAATCCCAAGGTGTTTTGTTAGTATATTTAGGGCAAGAGGATAACCAGGGAAAGAGTAGAGCCCGTTCAGGACCAAAGTGTCAATCTGTGTGCAGAGCCAGAAGATGTAGGTGAGGTTTTAAATAAATATTTTGTATCTGTGTTCACTATGGATAAGGACAATGCAGGCATAGAAATCAGGCAGGGGGATTGTGATATACTTGAACAAATTAGTATTGAGAGGGAGGAGGTACTGGTGGTTTTAGCAGGCTTAAAAGTGGATAAACCCCCAGGCCCAGACAAGATGTATCCCAGCCTGCTGTGTGAGGCAAGGGAGGAGATTGCAGCGGCTCTGACACAAATTTTCAGAACCTCTCTGGCCACAGGGGAGGTGCCAGAGGACTGGAGAACAGCTAACGTAGTACCATTATTCAAGAAGGGTAGTAGTAGGGATAAATCAGGGAATTACAGGCCAGTGAGTCGAACATCAATGGTAGGGAAATTATTGGATAAAATTCTGAGGGACAGAATTAGTCTCCACTTGGAGAGGCAAGGATTAATCAAGGATAGTCAGCATGGTTTTGTCAGGGGGAGATCATGTCTAACCAGTTTGATTGAATTTTTCAATGGGGGTGACCAGGTGTGTGGATGAGGGCAGTCCAGTTGATGTAGTCTACATGGACTTCAGTAAGGCTTTTGACAAAGTCCCACATGGGAGACTGGTCAAGAAGGTAAGACCCCATGGGATCCAGGGCAATTTGGCACATTGGATCCAAAATTGGCTTAGTGGCAGGAGGCAGAGGGTGATGGTCGAAGGTTGTTTTTGTGACTGGAAGCCTGTGTCCAGTGGTGTACCACAGGGTCTGGGTCCTTTGCTGTTTGTAGTGTACATTAATGATTTAGATATGAATGTAGGAGGTATGATCAGTAAGTTCGCAGATGACACGAAATTTGGTGGAGTGGTAAATAGCGAGGAGGGAAGCCTCCGGCTACAGGAGAATATAGACGGTTTGTTGGGAAAGAGCAGGGGAAATATCCCCGGTGTCCTAGCCAATGTTTATCCCTCAATCAATGTAACAAAAGGATAATAGCAAAATACTGCGGATGCTGGAAATCTGAAATAACAACAGGAAATGCTGGAAACACTCAGCAGGCCAGGCAACATCCGTAGAGAGAGAAACAGATTTAACAAAAAGATAGATTATCTGGTCATGATCACATTGCTGTTCGTGGGAGCTTGCTGTGTGCCGCATTTCCTACATTACAACAGTGACTACACTTTAAAAGTACTTGATTGGCTGTAAAGCACTTTGGGGCATCCGGTGATGGTGAAAGGCGCTATAGAAATGCATGTGTTTCTTCACTGGTCTCACCAGCGACCTCTTCTGGCTGATGGCTGATTGACAGACGATAGTCCGCGCATGCGCACAGGGAGCGACGGTTTGGACTGAGTCCGGCACAGCGACCCCAAGTGGGGGGGAGGAAGGGAGGGGGGAGGGGGGGAGGAAGGGAGGGGGGAGGGGGGGAGGAAGGGAGGGGGGAGCCAGCAGACCCCCTCCCCTCTGCCGGCGATGGCTCCGCTGAGCTCCGTGCCGCCCCATGCACTGACATGCCGAGCGCAGCGCCCCGGTGAGCCCGAGCCCCGCCCTTCCGAGGCCGGGCCTGAGACGGCCGATTGCAGCTGGCCGGGCCTGGTTGCCTTGGTAAATCTCCGCCTCCCGATCTCCGGGCCTGAGCGGCTTGAGACGGCCGATTGCGGCTGGCGAGCCCGGTTGCTGGAGTAACCCTCTCCGCTCCCCCTCCCGAGCCCCACCAGCCCCCCCCCACCCCGAGCCTGCTCGCTTCCCTCTGGCCGCGCTCTGTGTGGAGTTGCGCGTGCGCCGTGCAGCGCGAGGAGCTTGCAGTGAGCCCAGCCAGCCTTTACCAAGATGGCTGGCCGCTGGTTCGGAATCGGGCCCAGCGGGATGGCCAGTGCGTAGCTCGGGCGTGGCTGGGCAACAGATGCCCAGGCTTCGAGGCCTGCCTGGAAAAACGGTGAAAGGTAGGAAAATTATAGAGGTTAGAAAAAAGATTTACAAATGAATTAACTTTTTTAAACAATTTGTGTTTTAAAAGCTACTTTTTTTTTTGGTGGAAATGTAGATTTGAAAAGAAACACGCAGAAAGTCGGAAAAAGAAATGAAAAGTTTGGAATCAAGATAGCGTCGACTCACCTCGGTTCAGAACGATAAGGCCCGCCCACACACGCACTGATTGGTCGACCGTCAGGTCACTGAAGCGTAGGATTGGTCAATCGTCCTGTCACTCGACTCTAGGAGGGCCCGCCCACACGCGCCAGGAACCCGCCCCGCCACGCCGCGATTGGTCGACCGTCGGGTCGCTGGACCGTACGATTGGTTGACCTCGATGTAACTCAATGCTAATGAGCAGATAATGAGCGGAATTTTGAACGTTTTTTGGATACCGCGGGCGCAATTTTTGTCCGGCCGAAACGTAAATACGCTTACGACCGTTCCGGAATCGCAAGCTTTCTTTTGATGTAACGCACGTGTAGGTACGCTCTATAACTTGAGTGTATAGCCGGACAGACAGACAGATGTATCCTTTTATATATTATAGAAGATAGAAGAAATATATATATATATATCTCAAGTAAAGCAGTGGTCCTAGTACCGACCCCTGGGGAACACCACTGGATACCTTCCTCCAGTCTGAAAAGCAACCGTTCACCACTACTCTGTTTCCTGTCACTTTGCCAATTCCGTATCCATGCTGCCACTGTCCCTTTTATTCCATGGGCTTCAGCTTTGCTGGCAAGCCTATTATGTGGCACTTGTCGAACGCCTTTTGGAAATCCATGTACAACATGTTAACCGCATTGCCCTCGATAACCCTCTCTTACCTCATCAAGAACCTCAATCAGAATCTGAGCAGCCGTGCCCAGCGGACGTGCGGCCAGGGCCCTGGCACCAGGAAACCCTGGGTGCAGCGCCTCCCCCATCCGAGCCGCCGCTTCCCGGTTTCTTCAGCCGGTTCCACCACATCCGACTCGGGACAAAGGACAGGAGCCAGGGTCCCAGAATGGCCCGGGGAGCATGCGCACTCTCAGCGGGTAAATCAGCGCGTTGGATAGAGTGGTTTCTGGGGCGCGGTGAATTGTGGGTGCTGCGGCCGCCATTAGTCAGCAGCTGTGGGGAAGAGTTTTATTGCAGGCTGACGGAAGGTAGGTCCCTGGCCGCCTGTGTAGGTCTTTTTGTTGCTTCTGTTTGAGCTGGAGTGGAGATGCAGGAGAAGCTGCTGGGTTTAACCCCCAGTACTTCTGAGCCCAGGAGGACCAAACAATTTCCAATGTGAGACTGTCAAGGGAGGTGGATTCTGGGGGAGATTAGCTTGTTACACAGACACTGTCCCTACAATGTAAAAGAGTATTGTTTTAGGAATAAGTATTTCTGTAGAGGCTTTTAATCCAGTTTACATCTGCAGATTTGTTTTAATTCATTCTTGGGATGTGGGCATCGCTCGCAAGACCAGAATATGTTGCCAATCCCCATTTTCCCGTTGAGAAGGTGATGGTGGGCCGCCTTCTTGAACCGCTGCAGTCCGTGTGGTGAAGGTACTCCCACAATGCTGTTGTGTAAGGAGTTCCAGGATTTTCACCCAGTGATGATGTAGCAACGGCGATATATGTCCAAGTCAGGATGGTGTGTGACTTGGAGGGGAACTTGGAGGTGATGGTGCTCCCATGCACCTTCTGCCTTTGTCCTTCGAGGTGCTGGAGGTTGCGGGTTTTGGAGGTTCTGTCAAAGTTCTGGTCGAGTTGCAGATGTATAAAGTCCATCTCCTTCGCCCCCTCCCACCTCTCTCTCTCTCTCTCTCTCTCTCCCTCCCATAGAGGCCCAGACCAGGTGGCAGATTCCGTTCACTGAGGGACATTAGTGAACCAGTCGGATTTTATGACAATCCGGCAGCTTTCATGGTCACTTTTTTCTAGTGCCGGCCCCACAAATGACCAGATTCATTGAGCTCAATTTCACAACCTGCCTCTTTAGTGGGTTCTCTCTCACGCTCCCTGTTTTAAATTCATTTTACAGGGTATTAGAAGGGGAGGATTTGCAGACGGGAAACTCAAACCACACATCACGTCAAGATCTGACAGTCACTTGATTCATCAGGAACTGAATATCATCGGCCTTTGAATATGGAAGCAAAAAGCACCGTTCACACCAGGGAGAGGCCGTTCACTTGCTCTGAGTGTGGGAAGGGATTCACTCAGTCATCCATCCTGCTGAGACACCAGCGAGTTCACACTGGGGAGAGTCCTTTTAAATGCTCGGACTGTGGGAAGTGCTTTAAAAGTTCCGGGGAACTGATACGCCATCAACGTGTTCACACTAATGAGAGACCGTTCAGGTGCTCGCACTGCGGGACTGGGTTTAGGCAGTCATCTCACCTCACTGTACACCAGCACACTCACAGTGGGGAGAGGCCGTTCACCTGCTCCGTGTGTGGGAAGGGATTCACTCAGTCATCCCACCTGCTGATACACCAGCGAGTTCACACTGGGGAGCGTCCTTTTAAATGCTCGGACTGTGGGAAGGGCTTTAAAAGTTCCGGGGAACTGATACGCCATCAATGTGTTCACACTGACGAGAGACCGTTCAGGTGCTCTCACTGCGGGACTGGGTTCAGGGGATTATCTGGGCTCACTGTACACCAGCGCACTCACACTGGGGAGAGGCCATTCACCTGCTCTGAGTGTGGGAAGAGATTCACTCAGTCATCCAACCTGCTGAATCACCAGCGAGTTCACACTGGGGAGAGGCCATTCACCTGCTCCGTGTGTGGGAAGGGATTCACTCAGTCATCCACCCTGCTGACACACAAGCGAGTTCACACTGGGGAGAGGCAGTTCACCTGCGCGGAGTGTGGGAAGGGATTCACTCTGTCATCCCACCTGCTGATACACCAGCGAGTTCACACTGGGGAGAGACCTTTTAAATGCTCGGACTGTGGAAAGTGCTTTAAAAGTTCCGGGCAACTGATATGCCATCAACGTGTTCACACTGGGGAGAAGCCGTTCACCTGCTCCGTGTGTGGGAAGGGATTCGCTCAGTCATCCACCCTGCTGAGACACCAGCGCACTCACACTAGGGAGAGACCGTTCACCTGCTCCGTGTGTGGGAAGGGATTCATTGTGTCATCCACCCTGCTGACACACCAGCGCACTCACATTGGGGAGAGGCCGTTCACCTGCTCCGTGTGTGGGAAGGGTTTCACTCGTTCATCCAACCTGCTGACACACCAGCGAGGTCACAAGTGACTGCAGGGGTTGGATTCTGTTGCTGCTGTTAATCACATCCAGGACTGAACCATGTTCATTTTGAAAGGTGGGGATTGTTTCTGCTGATGTTAATAACCCCTATAACTGGGCTGGAGTTTAATATTCTGGATAGATGTCCAATAAATCAACTTTGTTTTAAACACATTGTTGTAGATTTTTGTCTTTCCCACCTGAGTGTTAAGCATCACCTGGCTGGAGCTCAGAAAGGACAATCTGGGGGAGGATCGTACGGCGGGAACAGAACTCCAGCCTGGACACAGTCCTTCAGGGCCACACTGAGAGGGGCAAACGGCACTTTGGTCTTCTCTCTCTTCACTGACAGCAAATTCCCAATGAGGGTTAATCTCGAGGCGTGTGAGAAACGTGTCCCAGCCGCTCTCTGCCATGGTTCAGAGCTCCTAGGCAAGGAACAGAAGGCTCCTTTAGGAATGTACCCCAGTGCTTTTTTTTAATGGCCTTATTAACCTGTGTTGCTACTTTTAGTGATTTGTGTATCTGTATCCCTGGAACCCTCTGCTCCTCCAGCCCATTTAGACTCTTAGGGGGAAATTCGGTGGTGCCTCCTTTGGGTCGCTAACATCACGGGCTAATTTTAGCCCCCCGAAAAAGTTAGCGCCCCTGCGCATTAAATTCAGTGGTAGCGCCCCAAGCAGGAGGCGGGGTGCTACTGCAATCGCTCCCCTCCCTCTTGAGGCGCTACCAGTGAATTTCCTGGCATTTCATGTAACAGTGCCACGCCCGTCGGCACATAGCACCGTGTCATAGCAGACCTCCCTCCCTGATTAACGGGGAGGAGCCTAGCACTGCGCACACCGGAGCCCTGCTGGACCACTGGGGAGTGGGGTGTCGGATCAAGAGGAGCGCCGGGCTGAGCGATCGCGGCTGACACCCCAAAGAAGAAAGGGGAAGGGGGCAAGTGCTGGCAGTCGGCCAAAATAAAAAGTTGCCGCCTGACACCTGCTCTTTAAGTGGCGCCGCGCGGCTGCAGGAACAACCCCTGACCCTGTTGGACATATCGTCTGCCGATAGGTCAGGGGTTGCAACCCAAGGTTGCAGCCGGGGTGCTGCGCATGGTGATGACGTCACTGCCAGCGGTGCAGTGCCGCGGGGGCGCTACCGTCTACCACCACCGCTAACCTCCCACTGAATATCACAGAAGGCACAAAGCAACCCAATTTCACCCCCTTGTCCAACTAGTGAGTGGCCTCCTTATTCTTCCCACCAAAACACACCCTCTCACACTGATCTACAGTGAAATTCATTAACAAACCACCTCACACTGATCTACAGTGAAATTCATTTGCCAATTACACGTCCATTCTGAAATTTATTAATATCTTGCATTTTGTCTTCCTCAGTATTAACTCTACCTCCCAATTTGGTGTCATCGACAAATTTTGAAATTGTTCTTCTGATTCCCAAGTCCAAATCGTTTATGAACAACAGTGATCCCAGCACCGATCCCTGTGGAACACCACTTCCCAGCTTTTGCCAGTCTGAGTAGCTACTCCCAACCCCTACTCTCTGTTTTCTGTTTTGTGATCAGCTTGCTATCCATAAACCGTATGTAAGATCTACAAGATGACCCAGGTCAGGCTGTGTGCAGTGAAGGGCCCGGCAACAGAATGGATGGAAAGATGGCTACAAAACAGAAATCAGAGGGTTGGAGTTAAGGGAAGTTTGTAGCGATCATTCCATCCATTCTGCTGCCTGGCCCTTGACTCCACACGGCCTGACCGTGGTCATCTTGTAGACCGTACATACTGCAGACACAGTGTACCAGTGGTGGAGGGGGTGGATATTGAGTCCTGTGGCAGGGACGCTGATGAAGTGGATTTCTCTGTCCGCGAGTTTTGAGGCATTGCTAGTTGCATTTTTCACCTCTTTCCACCTTTAATAAAATCTTGCTGCCAGTTTATTAAAGCCATTAACAGCCGCTCGGGTGGGACACATCAATAAATGAGGCCTTGTAAGTTTCCCGTAGAATGACAGGCCTGAACCCGAGTTAGAAAACATTTAGCAATTAAACCAGACTGGGCGGGACCTGAGGTGCGAGTTAGTAACGGAAAATTGGTGGTCAGCGTACTTCACACCAGGGCTGAGGACCCGGGGACTCGGGTTTCTGTATCATTTATTGATTAATTTAGTTTATTGCCCAATGTCAGTCAGGTAAGCTTGCTGTCTGGCGGAGGCAGGGGTCCCCAATGGAGAGCTCTCTATGCGGGGGTCCTTCCCGCCATCATTGGGGATCTGGGGTGGAGACTGTTGCAGGGAGCTGTCGTGTGCAACAGTTTAAACTCCTTTCCAGACTCCAAGGCCAGATGTGGTTTCTGGGGCCTAGAGGAGTCCATGGGCCATGTATATATTCAGTGTGAGAGGTTGCAGCCCCTGTATAGTTCCCTGAAGGGGCTGCTCCTCAACTCTTGGTTACACTTTAGCCCCACGCTCCTAATCTTTGGCCGCCCAGTGCGGAGTGGGGTGGGAAAGTGGGAGGATCTTCTCCTGGACCTGCTCTTGGGCCTGGTGAAAACAGCAATTTGTAGGCCCAGGATGGGCGGGGCCCATGGGGGGGCACTCTGGCTGCCTGCCTCTCTCCCATGGTCTTGTCCCTGCCCGGGTGGCCCTGGAGAGGGAGCAGGCGGTGTCCACCAGTTCACTTGATACCTTCCTCGACAGCTGGACACGGAAGGTATCAAGAGGCGATAATCGGTCCTCACAATCACATTGTGATTGAATTATTAATTGTGTGTGTGTCACAAATACATTTCTTCTATTTTGATACAAAAGCTCTACTAGACATGTTAAACTACTAGTTATTTAATCAGGGCTGCAGCTGCTGAAAGGTTGACTGTACTGGGGTTTGTGGCCAGAGCTGGCAGACGTGTTGTTCTGAAGTCTGATGTCTCACACCTGAAGAGTCTATGTCGTGTTGTAATGACCTTTTTCTGTTGCCTGGTGTCAGAAATAGAAATCAAAGGAAGATGATGCCCCACTCTGTTAATCAACTCTTTGACACATTTCCATTTCTTAATTTACAAAGATCACAACTCCATTAGTGAACAATGGATTGCCAGTCTGCCACTTTTTAGTGAGGCTTGAAAGGATTCGCTGTGAAGCTACACCTGCCCATCTGTCTGTGTGTCACTGTGTTTGGATTGTGTTAGACAACAGTCCTAATATCTCGCCTACATCCATTACAATCTTTGAAATGTTAGATTGTACTTGGAAGAAGTTGAGTTTGAATCTAACAATTCTGAAATTGGGAGCTTTTAATGATTTCTGTTTTTCACATAACTATATAGTGATGTGATCAGTCAAAGCAAATTTAAAATTGTTGTTATTTACTGAACACAACTGAATAATTCTACAAGGATGCTATCGCAGTCTTCCTCAGTATTAACTACATCCCCAATTTAGTGTCATCAGCAAATTTTGAAATTGTACTTCTGATTCCCAAGTCCAAATCATTCATGTAAATGGTGAACAACAGTCATCCCAGCACCAATCCCCGTGGAACACCACTTCCCACCTTCCGCCCGTCTGAGTAAATACCTTTAACTCATCCCGTCACTATAACTGGACTTGTCTCCATTCCCGTGCCGAGGGGATTGCTGTACCAGATGGGAGGGGCAACATTTGGGGACTCTCGATTCTCCACCAATTCCCATTCCCCTTTCTGGTGGATAATGGAGGTGCCACTGTGTAATGTGCAAGTGAGTAAGAGTTATCAGCGAGGATTAATCAGCACTTTCTAATTGGAGATGATAGTCAATGGAATCTTTCAGACAATGAATTGTAGATTTTATAGCAAAGATTAATATACGATTGAAGTAAAAGTTCATAATTTTATTGTAAAATATTTCAGGAACACTCAACAGAAATTAAGGGGAAAGATTAGACAGCAGTACTTAAAGGGACACTGCAACCCCGACAACTCAATCAGCTATATATCCAGAATATTAAAATCCAGCCCAGATATAGGGGTTATTAACATCAGCAGAAACAAACCCCAACTGTCAGAATGAATATGGTTCAGTCCTGGATGTGATTTAACAACAGCAATAACAGCAGAATTGAACCTCTGCAGTCACCTGTGAACAGGTTGGATGACTGACTGAATCCCTTCTCACACACTGAGCAGGTGAACGGCCTCTCCCCGGTGTGAACTCGCTGGTGTGTCAGCAGGTTGGATCAGTGAGTGAATCTCTTCCGACACACGGAGCAGGTGAACGGCCTCACCCCAGTGTGAGCTCGCTGGTGTGTCAGCAGGTTGGATGACTGAGTGAATCTCTTCCGACACACGGAGCAGGTGAACGGCCTCACCCCAGTGTGAGCTCGCTGGTGTGTCAGCAGGTTGGATGACTGATTGAATCCCTTCCCACACACGGAGCAGGTGAATGGCCTCTCCCCAGTGAATGCGCTGGTGTCTCAGAAGGTCAGAGGAATTAGTGTATCCCTTCTCACACATGGGGCAGGTGAATGGCCTCTATGCAGTGTGAATGTGATGGAGTATCAGCAGGGTGGATGAATTAGTGAATCCCTTCTCACACACAGGGCAGGTGAACGGCCTCGCTGCAGCGTGAATGTGCTGGTGTATCAGCAGGGTGGATGAATTAGTGAATCCCTTCTCACACACAGGGCAGGTGAACAGTCTCTCCCCAGTGTGAATGCACTGGTGCTCAATGAGGTGAGGTGACTGCCTGAACCTCTTCCCACAGTGAGAGCAACTGAATGGTCTCTCCTCAGTGTAAAGTCTCTGGTGTGTCAGAAGGTGGGATGACTGACTAAATCCCTTCCCACACTTGGAGCAGGTGAACGGCCTCTCCCCGGTGTGACTGCATCGATGAGTTTCCAGGCGGGACGGGGAGCTAAATCCCTTCCCACAGTCCCCACATTCCCACAGTTTCTCCGTGGTGTGGGTGTCCTTGTGTCTCTCCAGGTTGGACAATCGGTTGAAGCCTCATCCACACACACAACACGTGTACGGTTTCTCCCCGCTGTGAATGGTGCGATGTTTTTTCAGACTGTATAACTGGTTAAAGCTCTTTCCACAGTCAGTGCACTGGAACACTCTCACTCGGGTGTGTGTGTCTCGGTGCTTTTCCAGTCACACCGATCTTTGAAATCTTTTCCCACAGACAGAACAGGCAAACATTTCTCCTTCCACATTCAAAGGCCGATGATATTCCCTGTAAAAGCAGTTTACAAAAGACATCACTGTAAGTTCAGGATTAAAACCCGGAACAGATAATTCTAGTTTCTATGGAACATTCTCTCCTCTCTTATTACATAGAATTACACAGATTGTACAGCACAGAAACAGGCCAATCGGCCCAACTGGTCCATGTGTTTATGCTCCACACGAGCCTCCTCCCATCTCTCTTCATCTCACCCTATCAGCATCTCCTTCTATTCCTTTCTCCCATGTGTTTATCCAGCTTCCCCTTAAATACATCCATGCTCTTCGCCTCAACTACTCCCTGTGGCAGCAAGTTCCACATTCTCAGCAGCCTCCGGGGGAAGGAGTTTAATCTAAATAGGACTTCCCTGGGCAGCCACTGAGCACTGCTGCCTCTTTTGTGCATTTCCTGGCGAGGCAAAACATTTGATATTTTCTGATCAAAAAGAGCTGAGCTCGGCAGCATTAGTCCTGTTTTGCCTCCTTTGGAGACCAGGTGTACGAGCAGAGTGAGCGCAGCCTTCACAGCAACCGCAATAAAATTGTTACAGTTGTGAAGGAACTTTGTGTCAGTGCACTGGACCACAAACAAAGTATGTGTGTCGATTATTGTCTTATTACCCTACTGTAAAGTGCCTTGAGATGTTTTAAAAGCTCTATATAAAGGTAAGTTGTTGTTGGTGTATAGAGAACCCTGTTGAAATTTAGTGAAATGATTAATAACCAAGGAAGATCATTTCTTTGTTTGGTTCTGTTAGTTTTCATAGAATCATTGAAAAGTACAGAACGAAGGAGGCCATTCGGCCCATCGTGCCTGTGCTGTCTCTTAGAAAGAGCACTCGTGCTTAGTCCCACATCCCTGCTTGTTGTCCGTAACCCTGTAAGATCCTCATCCTCAAGTACCCGCCCAACTCCCTTTTAAAATCATTGATGGAATCAGCTGATGACCTTTTCAGGTCGCGCGTTCCAGATCCCGACAACTCTCTGAGTTTTATTCAATTGTTACCACAATTGTTTCTGTGGAGGTTTAATAATAAATGCATTTTGCTGTGAAAGCAATTAAAACATTCCTAGTATATAAATAGACAGATGCATCAACATATTAACATTGTGGGAGGGAGGGCAGTGCTCGCCAAGGCCCAATAAACAATGGAATTCTTCTTTCCTAACCCAATGCTCAGAAGATGAAGTCCCAGAGCTGCCTCTGGCTCAGTTCCACCTGCCCTATTCTGACAAGCTGAGGTGTTGGTCAGTGCACTGTGATTGCCCTGTGGGCAGAAAATGGCAAATCTAGAAATATGACCAAAATAACACATTTTAACTGCAAAGCTGTAAATCCCCGTCCCACACACTCTCCCTCCTCCCTGTGCTGAAATCCAAACCCATCGCACCATCTCCAACATTTCTTTTCTCCACTCCCAGTTTTCCCCCTCCCTCTACTCTGGTTGGGTTCAGTTCTACACCCACTGTGTGCAGAGTGAGAATAAAATCAATGAGTCAATGATTTTCTGTCCTGGTCATTGGGACTCTGAAATCTTCAGTTCTCCACCTGCTGTGTGCAGAGTGAGAATCAATGAGTCAATGATTGTCCCTCTTGGTCACTGGGACCCTGAAGCCCTGCCCACTCTCTGTTCCTGTACAAAGATGGCCACGCATGCGCCCTGCTGCAGGTAGAACCGGTCTGTCTTTCCTTCACCAAGATGGCGGCGCGTAACCCGGGCCTGTCACCGAGAAAAAGCCTCACCGCTGCCCTCCGGCGGAACACATTCGGCCTCTGGATCTCATTCGGGCCTGAGACCATTCTCCAACTTTATAAACCCTGAGGCGTGGCCTACCCGCAGTTTATTAACCTCCCGAACCCGCTCCCGCCGACCTGCAGCTCTGCCCGGCGACTGCGCGGGGCTTTCTTTGTAAAGTCGGTGAGGGACACGTGACCCGGGCCCACTGCCTGATTGACGTGAGCTTCCGACCAATAGGGAGCGAGCGGGGCGGGGCTGGAGGAGCGAGCCGGCGGCGGGTCCGCCAACCAATCGGGGAGCCCGAGGGGCAGGACTAGCGCCGGCTGATTGTCTGATCTGCAGGGCAGCGAGTTTCTCCAGTCCCTTGTTCAGGGCCCGGGGCCAGGGGAGGCTGTGGGCCTTTATTCCCCTCATTGGACACAAGGCTCTTTGGCTCACAACACACTGGCTCAGGTTTTAATAGAGACCTTTTAATTTCATCCATAAAAGCAGATAAACCCCGTGCTTCTGTGGAACAAACTTTCTAATATTTGGGAGTAAAAGTACAAGTTTTTTTCCCTCTGGGGAATTTATTATTAGTTTCAGGAAACAGCAACCACTTGTATTTATAAAGCGCCTTTAATGTTGTAAAACATCCCAAGGCTCTTCACAGGATCGTTATAAAACAAAATTTGACACCGAGCCACATAAGGAGATATTAGGGCAGATGACCAAAAGCTTGGTCAAAGAGCATCTTAAAGAAGGAGAGAGAGGTAGAGAGATGGAGAGGTTTAGGGAAGGAATTACAGAGCTTAGGGCCCAGGCAGCTGAAGGCACGGCCACCAATGGTGGAGCGATTAAAATCTGGGATGCTCAAGAGGGCAGAATTAGAGAAGCGCAAATATCTCGGGGTGGGGGCGGTTTGTAGAGGCTGGAAGAGATTACAGAGATAGGTAGGGGCGAGGCCACGGAGGGATTTGAAAACAAGGCTGAGAATTTTAAGGATGAGACACTTGAGGAAAAGCAGGGAGTGGGGGTGGGTCAAGCCCTTATGGGACAGGGTCGCTAATTCTGTTCTGCGACAGTTACTGGGACAGACTGTATCTCCCCCTCTCCTCCACACAGGGATTTGTGGTAGTTAAAGGGACAGCGATTCTTGTTCCACAAGATTGTAATTAAAGGGACACTACTCTGAGATGGCTGTGAACTTATAGTGCCAGCAGCCTTTCCAGAACATCTTCCTTTTTTTGAAGATCTGTGTGAACTCGCTGGTGACTCAGCAGGTTGGATGAACTCTGAAATCTCTTTGCACAGTCAGAACATTTAAAGGGTCTCTCATCGGTTCTGGGACAGGAGGGATCTGGTTAACAGTGATCACAATATCATTGGGTTTAAAGTAGTTATGGAAAGGGACAAAGAAGAATCAATGGTGAAAATACCCAGCTGGAAGAGAGCCAATTTCAGTGATTTGAGAAGGGATCGAGCACAGGTGGACTGGAAACAAAGATTGTCCAGGAAAACAGTGAATGACCAATGGCAGGCCTTCAAGGCTGAGATAGTTCGGGTACAAACCAAGCATATTCCCATAAGGAGGAAAGATGGGCATCCAAAGCTAGAGCTCCCGATGACAAAGGATATTGAGGTTAGAATAAAACAGAGAAAGGAGGTTTACGACAAATGTCAGGTAGAGAATACAGTCAAAAACTGGGAGCATACAGAGAGTGCGGGGGAAATTGAAACAGGATATAAGGGCAAAGTGAATATGAGAAAAGATTAGCGGGTAACATAAAAGAGAACCCAAAAATCTTCTATAAACATATGCAAAGTCAAAGGATAGTTAAATGAATGGTGGGGCCGATTAGGGACCAAATAGGAGCACATCATACGGAAGCAGAGGGCATGGCTGAGGTACTGAATGAGCACTTAGCATCTGTCTCCACAAAAGAAGAGGATGAAGTTCATGTCGCAGTAGAGGAGGGGGGAGTAGAGAAATTGGATAAAAATGGATAGAAAGCAGGTGCTAAATAGGTTGTCATCACTCAAAGTTAACAAGTCACCCGGTCCGGATGGGATGCATCCTAGGTTGTTGAGGGAAGCTAGGGTGGAGATAACAGAAACTCCGACCACAATCTTTCAATCTCCCTCAGATATATGGGAGGGGTGCCAGAGGACTGGAGGACTGCAAATGTTACACCCTGTTTAAAAAAGGGGAGAGGGATAAACCTGCTAACTACAGGCCAATCAGTCTAATGTCAGTGGTGGGTGAACGACTAGAGACCATTGTCAAGGTCAAAATTAATTCTCACTTGGAGAAGCATGGGTTAATAAGGGGCAGCCAGTGTGGATTTGTTAAAGATAAATCGTGTCTGACGAACCTGATTGAGCTCTTTGATGAAGTAACAGAGGGTTGATGAAGGTAGTGCAGCAAATGTTGTATACATGGACTTTCTAAAGGCATTTGACAAAGTACCACATAAGAGACTTATTCGGAAAATAGAAGCACAGGAAATTAAAGGGATGATGGTAATTTGGGTATATAATTGGCTAAGGGAGAGGAGACAGTGAGCAGTGCTGAGGGATGTTTTTCTGACTGGAGGGAAATATGCAGTGGGTTCACCCAGAAGTCGGGATTAGGACCATTGCTTTTCTTGTTATATATAAATGACCTGGATTGGGTATAGGTGTACAATTTTGAAGTTTACGGATGATACAAAACTTGGCAACGTAGTAAATAGTGAGCATAGTAGTAGCAGACTTCAGAAGGACAGAGACAGACTGTGAAATGAGCAGACACAAGGCAGATGAAATTAAATGAGGATAAGTGTGACGTGATACACTTTGGGAGAAACAACAGGGAGAGGCCGTATAATCTAAATGGGACTATTTTGAGGGGGTGCAAGAGCAAAGGGACCTGGGGGGTCCATATTCACAAATCTTTGAAAGTGCCACGGCAAGTTGGTGAGGCCGTTCAGAAAGCATATGGGATACTTGGCTTTGTAAATAGGGCCATTGAATACAAAAACAAGGAAGTTACACTAAACCTTTACAAATCACTAGTTAGGAATCATAGGACAGGAGGAGGCCATTCAGTCCCTCGAGCCTGTTCTGCCATTCAATGTGATCATGGCTGATCTGCAATCTAACTCCATACACCCGCCTTTGGCCCATATCTCTTAATGCCTTTGGGTAACAAAAACCTATCAATCTCAGATTGAAAATTAACAATTGATCTCGCATCAATTGCCGTTTGCAGAAGAGAGTTCCAAACTTCTACCACCCTTTGTGTGTAGAAGTGTTTCCTAATTTCACTCCTGAAAGGTCTGGTTCTAATTTTTAGATGATGCCCCCAGTCCGAGAATCCCCAACCAGCGGAAATAGTTTCTCTCTATCTACCCTCTGTTCCCCTTAATATCCTGAAAATTTCAATCAGATCACACCTTAACCTTCTAAATTCCAGGGAATACAACCCTAATTTGTGTAATCCCTCCTCGTAACTTAACCCTTGAAGTCCGGGCATCATTCTGGTAAACCTACGCTGCACTCCCTCCAAGGCCAATATATCCTTCCTAAGGTGTGGTGCCCAGAACTGCTCACAGTGCTCCAGGTGTGGTCTAACCAGGGTGTTGTACAGCTGCAGGGTTTTGGCCTCAGCTGGAGTATTGTGTACAGTTCTGGGCACCACACTTTAGGAAGGATGTCAAGGCCTTGGAGAGGATACAGAGGAGGTTGACCAGGATGGTACCAGGGATGAGGGACTTCAGTTATGTGGAGAGATTGGAGAAGCTGGGATTGTTCCCCTTAGAGCAGAGAAGGTTAAGAGGAGACCTAATAGAGGGGTTCAAAATGATGAGGGGTTTTGATCGAGCAAGTAGGGAGAAACTGTTCACTCTGGCAAGTGGGTCAGTAACCAAAGGTCACAGATTTAAAATAGTTGCTAAAAGAACTAGAGGGAAATGAGGAGAATTGTTTTCACACAGAGGGTTGTTAAGATCTGGAACGCACCATCTGAAAGGATGCTGGAATCAGGTTCCACAGGAACTTTCAAACAGTAATTGGACATGTCCTTGAAGAGGACTAGTTTGCAGAGTTCTGGGGATAAAGCTGGGGTTTGGGACTAAATTGGACAGCTCTTTCAAAGAGCCGGCACAGACACGATGGGCCGAATCACCTCCTTCTGTGCTGTTAGATTCGATGATCAGTGTGAACACGCTGGTGTCTCTTAAGGCTCTTCGAGATTTTAAAGCTCTTCCCACAGTCAGAACATTTAAAGGGTCTCTCGTCAATGTGAACTCGCTGGTGTATCAGCAGGTGGGATGACTGACTGAATCCCTTCCCACACACGGAGCAGGTGAACGGTCTCTCACCAGTGTATAGGAGCCGATGTCTCTTCAGCTCCCTGGAGCTTTTAAAGCTTTTCCCACAGCCAGAACATTTAAAGGGTTCTCTCCAGTGTGAACTCGCTGATGGGCCAGCAGGTTGGAGGACCGAGCGAATCCCTTCCCACACACGTATCAGGTGAACGGCCTCTCCCCAGCATGTAGGAGCTGGTGTCTCTTCAGCTCCCCAGGGCTTTTAAAGCTTTTCCCACAGTCAGAACATTTAAAGGGTCTCTCGTCAGTGTGAACTCGCTGGTGTATCAGCAGGTTGGAGGGCTGAGCGAATCTCTTCCCTCACACGGAGCAGGTGAATGGCCTCTCCCTAGTGTGTAGGTGTTGGTGTCTCTTCAGCTCCAAGGAGCTTTTAAAGCTCTTCCCACATTCAGAACATTTAAAGGGTCTCTCGTCAGTGTGAGCAAGCTGGTGTGTCTGCAGGGTGGATGACTGAGTGAATCCCTTCCCACACACGAAGCAGGTGAACAACCTCTCCCCAGTGTGAACTCACTGGTGTTGCTTGAGCTCCTGGGGGATTTTAAAGCTCTTCCCACAATGAGAACATTTAAATGGCCTTTCATCAGTGTGAGCAAGCTGGTGTGTCAACAGGGTGGAGGACTGCAAGAATTCCTTCCCACACACGGAGCAGGTGAATGGCCTCTCCACAGTGTGGAGGCACTGGTGTCCCTTCAGATCCTGGGGCTTTTAAAGCTCTTCCCACAGTCAGAACCTGTAAATGGCCTCTCATCAGTGTGAACAAGCTGGTGTCGCTTCAGATGCCCAGGGCTTTTAAAGCTCTTCCCACAGTCAGGACATTGAAATGGTCTCTCCCCAGTGTGAACTCGCTGGTGTGTTTGCAGGTGGGAAGAACAAACAAATCTCTTTCCACACACGGAGCAGGTGAATGGACTGTCCCTGGTGTGACTGCGCCGTTGAACTTCCAATGCAGATGGGGAACTGACTACCTTCCCACTGTCCCCACCTTTACCCAGTTTCTCCCCGGTGTGACGGTGCACGTGTCCCACCAGGTCAGGCGATCGGCTGAATCCGTGTCTACACACTGAACACGTGTGCGGTTTGTCATCGCTGCTTTCTCCTTCCATGTGCAAAGGCCGATGATATTCAGGTCCTGATGAATCGAGTGACTCTGTCAGATTTTGACGTGATGTTTGGTCTGAGCGTCCCGCCTGTAACTGCTCCACTTCTATAACCCTGTAAATCGAGTTCAGAAAAGGATCAGAGGCAAACTTTTGTTTAATTTTCCGAACCTAGGGGCAGTGAAACTGATTTTCAGGCCCCGGCTGCTGCACAGGTTGGTTGAAAGGATCAGCAGTAATGGCGGCTGTAATACCCACAAGCCCCCGGCACTTCAGAAAGTGCTCTGTTGACTCTGAGTCCCGCGCATGTGCTCATGGCCCCCGCGCTCTCCCTCCTGCTCCACAATCGCCCGTCCCGATCGGTCCGCAATGCGCATGCTCAGCGCACAAAACCCCACCGTTGGAACATCGGGCACGCATGCGGAGCCGCAACATCTGGGATGCGTGCACGGCTCAGGTGGGGGCGAGTCGGTGTTTCGCCTCAGCCGCCAGGGAGGTGCGCATGTGCAGGACGACCCAACATTCTTCCCATCAGCAATCACTCCCTCGTTTCTTTAATAAAAACAGAAAATGCTGGAAAAACTCAGCAGGTCAGGCAGCATCTGTGGAGAGAGAAACAGTTAACGTTTCAGGTCGATGACCTTTCGTCAGAACTACTTCTTTAGTGTCAGCTGTGGCTCAGGTGGTAGCACTCTCGCCTCTGAGTCAGAAAGCTGTGGGTTCAAGTCCCACTCCAGAGATTTGAGCACAAAAATCTACGCTGGCATTGCAGTGCAGTACTGAGGGAGTGCGGCACTGTCGGAGGTGGCGTCTTTCTGATGAGACGTTAAACTGAGGCCCCGTCTGCTCTCGCAGGTGGACGTCAATGATCCTATGGCACTATTTCAAGAAAGAAAGGCTTGCATTTATATAGTGCCTTTCATGACCACCAGACGTCTTGAAGTGCTTTACAACCAATGAAGTACTTTTGGAGTGTAGTCACTGTTGTAATGTGGGAAAGAGCAGGGAGATTATCCCCGGTGTCCTAGTCAATGTTTATCCCTCAATCAATGTAACAAAATGATAGAATATCTGGTCATTATCACATTGCTGTTTGTGGGAGCCTGCTGTGCGCTAATTGGCTGCCGCGTTTCCTACATTACAACAGTGACTACACTTCAAAAATACTTCACTGGCTGTAAAGCACTTTGGGGCGTCCGGTGGTGGTGAAAGGCGCTATAGAAATGCAAGTCTTTCTTTCTTCACTGTTCTCACCAGCGACCTCTTCTGGCAGTTAGTTGATTGATTGACAGCCGAGAGTCTGCGCATGCGCACACGGAGCGACGGTTTGGGCCGAGTCCGGAACAGCGACCCCTCCTGGTCACCAAGGGTAATAAATGTGCATGCCCAGAGGACACCAACCCCCCTCCCCACTCGGAGCTGCGCCTGCGCACTCGGATCCTGCCGGACGGAGTCGGCGCGGGGCATTCCGGGGAAAGGCCTTGATGTCGGTTCCAGAGTCGCAATCGGTGACGCAAAGTGAGTTTTCTCTGCTCCGATTGGGCGGAGAATCGCGTGGGGTGGGGGGGAGGGGGGGATCGGGAGAGAGTAAAGTGAAATAGAAAAACCTGAGAGTTCGCGAGGCCCCAGACCGAGCGGCGTCAGTTGGACACCCCAGACCGAGCGGCGTCAGTTGGACGGAGCACGTGATCTCCTCGGGGACACGTCACCCGGGCCCGCGGCCTGATTGACGGGAGCTTCCGACCAATAGGGAGCGAGCGGGGCGGGCCTGGAGGAGCGAGCCGGTGGCGGGTCCTCCAACCAATCGGAGAGCCCGAGGGGCGGGACTAGCGCTGGCTGATTGTCTGATCCACAGGGCAGCGAGTTTCTCCAGTCCCTTGTTCAGGGCCCGGGGCCAGGGGAGGCTGTGGGCCTTTATTCCCCTCATTGGACACAAGGCTCTTTGGCTCACAACACACTGGCTCAGGTTTTAATAGAGACTTTTTAAATTCATCAATAAAAGCAGATAAACCTGGTGCTTCTGTGGAACAAACTTTCTAATATTTTATAGAATCATAGAATGGTTACAGCACAGAAGGAGGCCATTCGGCCGGTTGAGCCCGTGCCGGCTCTCTACAAGACCACTTCAGGGAGTCCCACTCCCCGCCCTTTCCCTGTAACCCTGCAAATTTCTTTCCTTCAGGTATTCGAGGGTCCGAATGGCCAACTCCTGCTCCTATCTTCTATGTATCTATAATCCGAGGCACAGGTAGGCCCCACAGTGGCGGTGGCGGCGGACCTGTGAGGAGCGGCGGCGGTGATATAAAGTGAGGTGGTGGAGCAGGTTGGCCCCACAGCAGTGGACCTGTGAGGAGTGGCGGCGGTGATATAAAGAGCGAGGCGGCGGAGTTTATAGGGTGTCTGTAATTCTTGTGACGATTCCTGTGTCCCTGATAACCATGTGTGCGGGAAGTGTATCCAGCTGCAGCTACTGACAGACCGCATTGCGGCGCTGGAGCTGTGAGTGGATACATACTGGAGAATTCGCGATGCTGAGGACATCGTGGATAGCACGTTTAGGGAGTTGGTCACAGCGCAGGTAAAGGCTGCACAGGCAGGAAGAGAATGGATGACCACCAGGCAGAGTAGCAGGCGCAGGCATGTAGTGCAGGGGTCCCCTGTGGGTGATGTGCCTTCAATAACCACAAAACTAGAAGTTATAGACTTTAACAAGTTGGCTTTTAATCACTAAGATCAGAGCTAACATCTCAACACACTGACTGGCTCGCAGGAATGAGCCATACAGGTTAGTCAGGAAAGAGGAAGTGAAACCATACACCGTGTGGGGGAGGGTAATATACATGAGTGCAAAACGAATACAGGCAAGAACAAACAGATTTCATTACAGTGGGCATCCCCCTCTCAAACAGATATACCACTTTGGATATTGTTGCGGAAGATGGCTTATCAGGGGAAGGCAGCAGCAGCCAATTTCCTGGCACCGTGGGTGGTTCTGCTGCACAGGACGGGAGGAAAAAGAGTGGGAGAGCTATAGTAATAAGCGATCGAAAAAGGCAGACACAGGCAGACCAGGCTGCCAAGAGAGGACAGGATATGCTCTCACTGCAGTCAGGGAGTAGTGGAGACAGAGATGCACTTCCTCACAGCCTGTGGAAAATATCAGGGCATCAGGGAGAATTTCTACCAAAAATTCTCACAAATATGCCCTGAATTCAGAAATCTGAATGACGACCAAAAACTCCCATACTTACTGGGGGAGGAGAGAAGCTGTGTAGCACTGGTGGCACACTAGGTTACAGCTTGCCATGAACAGAGGGACAACCAGTAAACCTAAGAAAAGAGTATATATAAATAATGCGAATGTATATTTATACACTCAGGGATATACCTGTTTATACACTGTATGAATAGAACTGCGTTTATGTGTTCAACCATGAATGTATTTTGATGCTTTGGCAACATAAGATGTACCTTATCATGCCAATAAAGCGATTTGAATTGAATTGAATTGAATTGAATTGATTCTATTGTAAGGGGAATAGATAGGCGTTTCTGCGGCCGCAAACGTGACTCCAGGATGGTATGTTGCCTTCCTGGTGCAAGGGTCAAGGATGTCTCAGAGTGGCTGCAGAACATTTTGGAAGGGGAGGGTGAACAGCCAATTGTCGTGGTGCATATAGGTACCAACGGTATAGGTAAAAAAATGGGATGAGGTCCTAAAAGCTGAATAAATGGAGTTAGGAGGTAAATTAAAAAATAGGACCTCCAAGGTAGTAATCTCAGGATTGCTACCAGTGCCACGTGCTAGTCAGAGTAGAAATAGAAGGATATTTCAGATGACTACGTGGCTAGAGGAATGGTGCAAGGGGGAGGGATTCAAATTCCTGGGACATTGGAACCAGTTCTGGGGGAGGTGGGGCTAGTACAAACCGGATGGTTTGCACCTGGGCAGGACCAGGACTGATGTCCGAGGGGGAGTGTTTGCTAGTGCTCTGGGGGAAGGTTTAAACTAAAATGGCAGGGGGTTGGGAACCTGAGCAGGGAGACAGAGGAAAGGGAAACAAGGATAGAAGCAAAAGACAGGAAGGAGAAAAACAAAAGTGGCAGTCAGAGAAATCATGGGTTTAAATCAAACATAGCCACAGTAAATAATAATTCTAAAAGGTGTAAGAGTGTTAAAAAGACAAGCCTGAAGGCCTTGTGTCTTAATGCAAAGAGCATTCGTAATAAGGTGGATGAATTAGTTGCGCAAATAGATGTAAACGGATATGATATGATTGGGATTCCGGAAACATGGCTCCAGGGTGACCAAGGCTGGGAACTCAACATCCAGGGGTATTCAATATTCAGGAAAGATAGGCAAAAAGGAAAAGGAGGTGGGGTAGCATTGCTTTTTAAAGAGGAGATTAACACAATTGAAAGGAAGGATATTAGCTCTGATGATGTGGAATCTGTATGGGTAGAGCTGAGAAATACCAAGGGGCAGAAAACGTTAGTGGGAGTGTTATACAGACCTCCAAACAGTAATGCAGAGGTTGGGGATGGCATTAAATGGGAAATTAGAGATGCGTGCAATAAGGGCACAGCAGTTATCATGGGTGACTTTAATCTACATATAGATTGGGCTAAACAAATTAGTAACCATCCTCTGGAGGAGGAATTCCTGGAGTGTTTACGGGATGGTTTCCTGGACCAATATGTCGAGGAACCAACTAGAGATCAGGCCATCATAGACTGGGTATTATGTAATGAGAAAGAATTAATTAGCAATCTTGTTGTGCGAGGCCCCTTGGGTCAGAGCGATCATAATATGATAGAATTTTTCATTAAGATGGAGAGTAAAGTAGTTGACTCAGAGACTAGGGTCCTGAATTTAAATAAAGGAAACTACGATGGTATGAGGCGCGAGTTGGGTAGGATTGCTTGGGGAATGTTACTCAAAGGCTTGATGGTGGATAGGCAATGGCAAACATTCAAAGATTGCATTGATGAACTACAGAATTTGTTCATCCCTGTTTGGCATAAAAATAAAACAAAAAAGGTGACTCAACCGTGGCTAACAAGGGAAATTAGGGATAGCATAAGATCCAAGGAGAGGACATATAAATTGGCCAGAAAAAGTAGTAAACCTGAGGATTGGGAGCAGTTTAGGATTCAGCAAAGCAGGACAAAGGGATTAATTAAGAGGGGGAAAATAGAGTATGAGAGTAAGCTTTCAGGGAAGATAAAAACTAACTGTACATATGTGAAGAGAAAAAGATTGGTGAAGTCAAGCATAGGTCCCTTGCAGTCAGAATCAGGGGAATTTATAATGGGGAACAAAGAAATGACAGGCCAATTAAATACATTCTTTGGTTGTCTTCACAAAGGAGGACACAAATAACCTTCCAGAGATGTCGGGGAACATCGGGTCTAATGAGAGGGAGGAACTGAAAGAAATCAGTATTTGTAGGGAAATGGTGTTAGGGGAAATTGACGGGATTGAAGGCCGATAAATCCCCAGGGCCTGATAATCGACATCCTAGGGTACTTAAGGAAGTAGCCCTAGAAATAGTAGATGCATTGCTGGTCATCTTCCAAAATTCGATAGACTCTGGAACAGTTCCTATGGGTTGGAGGGTTGCTAATATTACCCCACTATTCAAAAAAGGTGGTAGAGAGAAAACGGTGAATTATATCGGTAGTGGGGAAAATGCTAGAGTCCACTATAAAAGATGTAATAGCAGAGCACTTGGAAAACAGTGACAGGATCGGACAAAGTCAACATGGATTTACAAAAGGTAAATCTTGCTTGACTAATCTACTGCAATTTTTTGGGATTGTAACTGGTAGAATAGATAAGGGAGAACCAGTGGATGTGGTGTATTTGGACTTTCAGAAGGCTTTCGATAAGGTACCGTAGAAGAGATTAGCGTGTAAAGTTAAGGCACATGGGATTGGGGGCAAGGTACTGACTTGGATAGAGAACTGGTTGGCAGACAGGAAGCAAAGAGTTGGAATAAACGGGTCTTTTTCCGAGTGGCAGGCAGTGACTAGTGGGGTACCACAGGGATCGGTCCAAGGACCCCAGCTATTCACAATATATATAAATGATCTAGATGAGGGAACTAGATGTAACATCTCCAAGTTTGCAGACAACACAAAGCAGGGTGGGCGTGTGTGAGGAGGATGCCGAAAAACTCCGGTATAATTTGGACAGGTTGGGTGATTAGGCAGAAGCATGGCAGATGCAGTATAATGTGGATAAATGCGAGGTTATCCACTTTGGTGGCAAAAACAGGAAGGCAGATTATTATCTGAATGGCAGTAGATTGTGAGAAGGGGAAGTGCAACGAGACCTAGGTGTCCTTTTGCACCAGTCGCTGAAGGTAAGCATGCAGGTGCAGCAGGCGGTTAAGAAGGCAAATGGTATGTTGGCCTTCGTAGTGAGGGGGTTTGAGTACAGGAACAAGGATTTCTTGCTGCAGTTGTACAGAGCCTTGGTGAGACCACATCGTGAGTATTGTGTGCAGTTTTGGTCGCCTTATCTGAGGAAGGATGTTCTTGCCGGGGAGGGAGTTCAACAAAGATTCACCAGACTGATACCTGGGATGGCAGGAATGACGTATGAGGAGAGATTGGGACGATTGGGCTTGTACTCACTGGAGTTTAGAAGAATGAGAGGGGATCTCATTGAAACTTATGAAATTCTGACAGGACTGGACAGACTAGATGCAGGAAGGATGTTCCCGATGGTCGGGGAGTCCAGAACCAGCGGTCACAGTCTAAGGTACGGGGTAAGCCATTTAGGACAGAAATTAGGAGGAATTTCTTCACCCAGAGAGTGGTGAACCTGTGGAATTCTCTACCACAGAAGGCAGTACATTAAATATATTCAAGAAGGAGTTGGATATATTTCATAAGGCTAAAGAGATCAAGGGGTATGGGGAGAAAACAGGGACCGGGTACTGAATTTTGATGATCAGCCATGATCGCATTGAATGGCAGAGCAGGCTAGAGGGGCCGAATGGCCTACTCCTGCTCCTATCTTCTATGTTTCTATGTTTGTATGTTTCAGTTTGAGCTGGAGTGGAGATGGAGGAGAAGCTGCTGGGTTTAACCCCCAGTACTTCTGAGCCCAGGAGGACCCAACAATTTCCAATGTGAGACTGTCAAGGGAGGTGGATTCTAGGGGAGATTAGGTTGTTAAACAGACACTGTCCGTACACTGTAAAAGAGTATTCTTTTAGGAACAAGTATTTCTGTACAGGCTTTTAATCCAGTTTACATCTACAGATTTGTTTGAATTCATTCTTGGGATGTGGGCGTAGCTCGCAAGAGCAGCAAATATTGCCAATCCCCAGTTTCCCGTTGAGAAGGGGGTGGTGAGTCACCTTCTTGAACTACTGCAGTCCGTGTGGTGAAGGTATTCCCACAATGTTGTTCGGTAAGGAGTTCCAGGATTTTGACCCAGTAACTATGAATATATCTGAGTCAGGATGATGTGTGACTTGGAGGGGAACTTGGATATGATGGTTCTCCCATACAACAGCTGCCCTTGTCCTTCTAGGCGGTGGAGGTTGCGGGTTTTGGAGGTTCTATCAAAGTTCTGGTCGAGTTGCAGATGTATAAAGTTCCTTTCCTTCGCCCCCTCCCCCCTCCCACTCCCACTTCTCTCTCTCTCTCTCTCTCCTCCCATAGAGGCCAGAGTCTTGTGTAGGCCCAGACCAGGTGGTGGATTCCCTTCCCTGAAGGACATTAGTGAATCAGTTGGGTTTTTATGACAATCCAGCAGCTTTCATGGTCACTTTTTTCTAGTGCCGGCCCACCAAATGACCAGATTCACTGAGCTCAATTTCACAACCTGCCTTTGTGGGTTGTCTCTCACGCTCCCTGTTTTAAATTAATTTTACAGGGCACTGAAAGGGGAGGACTTACAGATGGTAAGCTCAAACCAAACATCACTTCAAGATCTGACAGAGTCAGTCGACTCATCGGCTCTGAATATCACCGGCCTCTGAACATGGAAGCAAAAAGCACCGTTCACAGTGGGGAGAAACCGTACACGTGTTCTGTGTGTGGATGAAGCTTCAGCCAACCCTCTGGCCTATCGAGACACAAGCGCATTCACACCGGGGAGAGGCCGTTCACCTGCTCTGAGTGTGGGAAGGGATTCACTAATTCATCCAACCTGCTGATACACCAGCGAGTTCACACTGGGGAGAGGCCGTTTACCTGCTCCGAGTGTGGGAAGGGATTCACTAATTCATCCAACTTGCTGACACACCAGCGTGTTCACACCGGGGAGAGGCCGTTCACCTGCTCCGAGTGTGGGAAGGGATTCACTAATTCATCCAACCTGCTGACACACCAGCGTGTTCACACCGGGGAGAGGCCGTTCACCTGCTCCGAGTGTGGGAAGGGATTCACTAATCCATCCAACTTGCTGACACACCAGCGTGTTCACACCGGGGAGAGGCCGTTCACCTGCTCCGAGTGTGGGAAGGGATTCACTGATTCATCCACCCTGCTGAATCACCAGCGAGTTCACACTGAGGAGAGACCTTTTAACTGCTCGGACTGTGGGAAGTGCTATAAAGGTTCCGGGGAACTGATACACCATCAACGTGTTCAAACTGGGGAGAGGCCGTTCAACTGCTCTCACTGCGGGACTGGGTTCAGGTGGTCATCTGAGCTCATTGTACACCAGCGCACTCACACTGGGGAGATGCCGTTCAGGTGCCATCACTGCGGGACTCGGTTCAGGCAGTCATCTGCGCTCACTGTCCACCAGCGCACTCACACTGGGGAGAGGCCGTTCACCTGCTCCATGTGTGGGAAGGGATTCACTCAGTCATCCAACCTGCTGAGACACCAGCGAGTTCACAAGTGACTGCAGGGGTTGGATTCTGTTGTTGCTGCTGTTAATCACATCCAGGACTGAACCATGTTCATTCTGACAGTTGGGGATTGTTTCTGCTGATAAATTCCAGCCCATTTCCCGGAGTTATTAATATTCTGGATAGATGTCAAATAAATCAACTTTGTTTTAAACACATTGTTGTAGATCTTTGTCTTTCCCACCTGAGTGTTTAGCATCACCTGGCTGGAGCTCAGAAAGGACAATCTGGGGGAGGATCGTACGGCGGGAGCAGAACTCCAGCCTGGACACAGTCCTTCAGGGCCACACTGAGAGGGGCAAACGGCACTTGGTCTTTCTTGTCTCTCTTCACTGACAGCAAAGTTGCCATGCGGGTTAATCTCGAGGCGTGTGAGAAACATATCCCAGCCACACTCTGCCATGGTTCAGAGCTCCTCGGCACGGAACAGAAGGCTCCTTTAGGAATGTACCCCAGTGCTTTTTTTTTTATGGCCTTATTAACCTGTGTTGCTACTTTTAGTGATTTGTTTATCTGTGTCCCTGGATCCCTCTGCTCCTCCAGCCCATTTAGACTCTTAGGGGGAAATTCGGTGGCGCCCCCTTTGGGTTGCTAACGTTTCCGGGGCTAATTTTAGCCCCCTAAAAAAGTTAGCGCCCCTGCGCATTAAATTCAGTGGTAGCGCCCCAAGCAGGAACCGGGGTGCTACTGGAAGTGCTCCCCTCTCTCTTGAGGCGCTACCAGTGAATTTCATGGTGCTTCGTGTAACAGCGCCACGCCCGTCGGCACATAGCACCGCGTCATAGCAGACCTCCCTCCCTGATTAAAGGGGAGGAGCCTAGCACTGCGCACACCGGGGCCCTGCTGGACCACCGGGGAGTGCGGTGTTGGATCAAGAGAAGCGCCGGGCTGAGCGATCACGGCTGACACCCCGAAGAAGAAAGGAGAAGGGGGCAGGTGCTGGCAGTCGGCCAAAATAAAAATTTGCCGCCCGACACCTGTCCTTTAAGTGGTGTCGCCGCGGCTGCAGGAACGACCCCTGACCCTGTCTGACATATCATAAGAACATAAGAACATAAGAAATAGGAGCAGGAGTAGGCCAATCGGCCCCTCGAGGCTGCTCCGCCATTCAATAAGATCATGGCTGATCTGGTCCTAAACGCCAATCCACTATCACAGAACCATCTCCTGAATCTAACAGAATTAGACACACGAAATAGGAGCAGGATCAGGCTACACAGCCCCTGGGCCCGCTCCGCTACCCTCAGGGCCATGACCGATCCGAACCTAGACTCATGTCCAAATTCCTGCCCGCTCCCCGTAACCCTTAATTCCCTTTACTTCTAGGAAACTGTCTATTTCTCTTTTAAATTTATGTAATGATGTAGCTTCTACAGCTTTTTGGGGCAGCATATTCCATGGACCTACCACCCTCTGAGTGAAGTAGTTCCTCCTCATCTCAGTTTTGAAAGAGCAGCCCCTTATTCTAAGACTATGCCCCCTAGTTCTAGTTTCACCCATCATCGGGAACATCTTCCCTGCATCCACCCGATCCAACCCCTTCACAATCTTATATGTTTCAATAAGATCGCCTCTCATTCTTCTGAACTCCAATGAGTAGAGTCCCAATCTACTCAACCTCTCCTCATATGTCCATCCCCTCATCCCCGGGATTAACCGAATGAACCTTCTTTGTACTGACTCGAGAGCAAGTATGTCCTTTCTTAAGTATGGACGCCAAAACTGTATGCAGTGTTCCAGGTGCGGTCTCACCAATACATTGTACAACTGAAGCAATACCTCCCTATTTTTATATTCTATCCCCCTAGCAATGAAAGCCAACATTCCATTGGCCTTCTTAGTCACTTGCTGCACCTGCATACTAACCTTTTGAGTTTCGTGCACCAGGACCCCCAGATCCCTTTGTACTTCAGTACTTTCCAGTTTCTTGCCATTAAGATAATAACTTGCTCTACGATTTTTCCTGCCAAAGTGCATAACCTCACACTTTCCAGTATTGTATTCCATCTGCCAAATCTCTGCCCACTTACTTAGCCTGTCTATGTCCCCTTGCAGGTTTTTTATGTCCTCCTCACTCACTACTTTCCCTCCCATCTTAGTATCATCTGCAAACTTTGATATGTTACACTCGGTCCCCTCCTCCAAATCGTTAATATAGATTGTAAAGAGCTGGGGACCCAGCACTGACCCCTGCGGAACACCACTAGTTACTGATTGCCAGTCTGAGAATGAACCATTTATCCCAACTCTCTGCCTTCTGTTAGATAGCCAATCGTCTATCCATGCCAGAATATTACCCCAATCCCGTGGTTTTTTATCTTAAGCAATAATCTTTTGCATGGCACCTTGTCAAATGCCTTTTGGAAGTCTAAATACACTACGTCCACTGGTTCCCCTTTATCCACCCTATATGTTACTTCCTCAAAGAACTCCAGCAAATTTGTCAAACATGACTTCCCCTTCATAAAACCATGCTGACTTTGTCCTATTAAATTATGATTATCCAAATGTCCTGTTACTGTCTCCTTAATAATGGACTCCAAAATTTTACCTACCACAGATGTTAGGCTAACCGGTCTATAGTTTCCAGCCTTCTGTCTACTGCCCTTTTTAAATAAGGGTGTTACATTAGCAGTTTTCCAGTCTGCCGGGACCTTTGCCGAGTCCAGGGAGTTTTGGAAAATTATTACCAATGCATCCACAATCCCTACCGCCACTTCCCTCAAGACCCTAGGATGTAAGCCATCAGGTCCAGGTGATTTATCTGCCTTGAGTCCCATTATTTCACCGAGTACCACTTCCTTAGTGATTTTGATCATGTTTAGCTCCTCCCCCCCTTTAGCCCCCTGTTTGTCCAGTGTTGGGATATTCTTAGTGTCTTCTACTGTAAAGACTGATATGGACTGGGGAGAAAGGTCAGAGAGAGTCCCATTGACTCAGATACACACTGGTCCTGGAGATGGACTGGGGAGAAAGGTCAGAGAGAGTCCCATTGACTCAGATACACACTGGTCCTGGAGATGGACTGGGGAGAAAGGTCAGAGAGAGTCCCATTGACTCAGATACACGCTGGTCCTGGAGATAGACTGGGGAGAAAGGTCAGAGAGAGCCCCATTGACTCAGGTACACATTGGTCCTGGAGATGGACTGGGGAGAAAGGTCAGAGAGTGTCCCATTGACTTAGATACACACTAGTCCTGGACATGGACTGGGGAGAGAGGTCAGAGTCCCATTGACTCAGATACACACTGGTCCTGGAGATGGACTGGGGAGAAAGTTCAGAGAGAGTCCCATTGACTCAGATACACACTGGTCCTGGAGATGGACTGGGGAGAAAGGTCAGAGAGCGTCCCTGTGACTCATACACACTGGTCCTGGAGTTGGACTGGGGAGAAAGTTCCATTGACTCAGATACACACTGGTCCTGGAGATGGACTGGGGAGAATGGTCAGAGAGAGGCCCATTGACTCAGATACACACCGGTGCTGGAGATGGACATACAAGAATGGATTAGGAAAAAAAGGGTGGCTTTTGGCAGATACAAAGGACTAAAAGCAGTGGAAGCCCGAGAGGAGTACAGAAAGTGCAGGGGGGTACTTAAAAAAAGAAATTAGGAGAGCGAAGAGGGGTCATGAAAAAACACTGGCGGGCAAAATAAAGGAAAATCCCAAGGTGTTTTGTTAGTATATTAAGGGCAAGAGGATAACCAGGGAAAGAGTAGAGCCCATTTGGGACCAAAGTGGCAATCTGTGTGCAGAGCCAGAAGATGTAGGTGAGGTTTTAAATAAATATTTTGCATCTGTGTTCACTATGGATAAGGACAATGCAGGCATAGAAATCAGGCAGGGGGATTGTGATATACTTGAACAAATTAGTATTGAGAGGGAGGAGGTATTAGTGGTTTTAGCGGGCTTAAAAGTGGATAAACCCCCAGGCCCAGACGAGATGTATCCCAGCCTGCTGTGTGAGGCAAGGGAGGAGATTGCAGCGGCTCTGACACAAATTTTCAGAACCTCTCTGGCCACAGGGGAGGTGCCAGAGGACTGGAGAACAGCTAACGTAGTACCATTATTCAAGAAGGGTAGTAGTAGGGATATATCAGGGAATTACAGGCCAGTGAGCCGAACATCAACGGTTGGGAAATTATTGGATAAAATTCTGAGGGACAGAATTAGTCTCCACTTGGAGAGGCAAGGATTAACCAAGGATAGTCAGCATAGCTTTGTCAGGGGGAGATCATGTCTAACCAATTTGATTAAATTTTTCGATGTGGGTGACGAGGTGTGTGGATGAGGGCAGTCCAGTTGATGTAGTCCACATGGACTTCAGTAAGGCTTTTGACAAAGTCCCACATGGGAGACTGGTCAAGAAGGTAAGACCCCATGGGATCCAGGGCAATTTGGCACATTGGATCCAAAATTGGCTTAGTGGCAGGAGGCAGAGGGTGATGGTCGAAGGTTGTTTTTGTGACTGGAAGCCTGTGTCCAGTGGTGTACCACAGGGTCTGGATCCTTTGTTGTTTGCAGTATACATTAATGATTTAGATATGAATGTAGGAGGTATGATCAGTAAGTTCGCAGATGACACGAAAATTGGTGGAGTGGTAAATAGCGAGGAGGGAAGCCTCAGGCTACAGGAGAATATAGACGGTTTGTTGGGAAAGAGCAGGGGAAATATCCCCGGTGTCCTAGCCAATGTTTATCCCTCAATCAATGTAACAAAAGGATAATAGCAAAATACTGCGGATGCTGGAAATCTGAAATAACAACAGGAAATGCTGGAAACACTCAGCAGGCCAGGCAACATCCGTAGAGAGAGAAACAGATTTAACAAAAAGATAGATTATCTGGTCATTATCACATTGCTGTTTGTGGGAGCTTGCTGTGCGCTATTTGACTGCCGCATTTCCTACATTACAGCAGTGACTACACTTCAAAAGTACTTGATTGGCTGTAAAGCACTTTGGGGCATCCGGTGATGGTGAAAGGCGCTATAGAAATGCAAGTGTTTCTTTCTTCACTGGTCTCACCAGCGACCTCTTCTGGCTGATGGTTGATTGACAGACGATAGTCCGCGCATGCGCACAGGGAGCGACGGTTTGGACTGAGTCCGGCTCAGCGACCCCTCCCGGTCACCAAGGGGGGGAGGGGGGGAGAAAGGGAGGGGGGAGCCAGCAGACCCTCTCCCCTCTGCCGGCGATGGCTCCGCTGAGCTCCGTGCCGCCCCACGCACTGACATGTCAAGCGCAGTGCCCTGGTGAGCCCGAGCCCCGCCCTTCCGAGGCCGGGCCTGAGACGGCCGATTGCGGCTGGCCGGGCCTGGTTGCCTTGGTAACTCTCCGCCTCCCGATCTCCGGGCCTGAGCGGCTTGAGACGGCCGATTGCGGCTGGCGAGCCCGGTTGCCGGAGTAACCCTCTCCGCTCCCCCTCCCGAGCCCCGCCCCCCCCTCCCGAGCCTGCTCGCTTCCCTCTGGCCGCGCTCTGTGTGGAGGTGCGCCGTGCAGCGCGAGGAGCTTGCAGTGAGCCCAGCCAGCCTTTACCAAGATGGCTGGCCGCTGGTTCGGAATCGGGCCCAGCGGGATGGCCGGTGCGTAGCTCGGGCGTGGCTGGGCAACAGACGCCCAGGCTTCGAGGCCTGCCTGGAAAAACGGTGAAAGGTAGGAAAATTATAGAGGTTAGAAAAAAGATTTACAAATGAATTAACTTTTTTAAACATTTTGTGTTTTAAAAGCGACTTTTTTTGGTGGAAATGTAGATTTGAAAAGAAACACGCAGAAAGCGGGAAAAAGAAATGAAAAGTTTGGAATCATGATAGCGTCGACTCAACTCGGTTCAGAACGATAAGGCCCGCCCACACGCGCACCGATTGGTCGACCGTTAGGTCACTGAAGCGTAGGATTGGTCAATCGTCCTGTCACTCGACTCTAGGGGGGCCCGCCCACACACGCCAGGAACCCGCCCCCGCCACGCCGCGATTAGTCGACCGTCGGGTCGCTGGACCATACGATTGGTCGACCTCGATGTAACTCAATGCTAATGAGCAGATAATGAGCGGAATTTTGAACGTTTTTTGGATACTGCGGGCGCAATTTTTGTCCGGCCGAAACGTAAATACGCTTACGACCATTCCGGAATCGCAAGCTTTCTTTTGATGTAACGCACGTGTAGGTACGCTCTATAACTTTAGAGTGTATAGCTCGACAGACAGACAGATAGACAGACAGATGTATCCTAGATAGATAGATATAATATATACTAGCTGGGGGAGGCCGGCTTTGCCAGGGCTGTTTTGGGCCGGGCGGTTTAAATCGAGTGCAAGGCTTTGGGGCCTGTCTGTCCCTCTGTGAATCTGCTGCCGGGCAACATTTTAAATCGAGTCCCAGGCTTTTGGGCCCTGTCTCTGTCCCTTTGTGAATCTGCTGCCGGGCAACATTTCTACCTTTTAATACCTTGAAAGATGAAAGTGAAAGTACTTATAAAACGTTTTTGGTAAATCTTATGTTATTTTTAAAAGAGATACTAACTTTTTCAAAGCTGGATGGTCAAAGTAGTTTGAGCTGGAAGCTGAAGTAATGGTAGTGAAACAATGGCTGCCAGATCCCTGAGATGAAAACGATTAGTCCCGCCCACACACACACACAGGGGACCATACTGTCGGATTGGTCAATCGTGACGGCACAGGATTGGTCGAACCTTGACGTCAGTCAATCAATGCTAAGTAGCAGATAATGAGTTTAATTTTGAAGGTTTTTTGCATAAGGCGCGAACAATTTTCGTGCGACCGAAAAGTAAATACGCTTACGACCGTCCCGGAAGCGTAAGCTTTCTTCGGAGGTAACGCGCGCGTAGGTACGCTCTATAACTTTCGAGCGCATAGCCGGACAGACGCACACCCGAGGACAGAAGGACAGACAGAGAGATCGACTCATACATACATGCACTAGCTGGGGAGCCCTGCGTTGCGAGGGCAATTTTGGGGCGCGAGGGCAATTTTGGGGCGTTTGGTCTCCCTGCCCCTGTGTGTCCCCCCTCTCCCTGTCATGTCCTCTCCCTGTCCTATCCCTCCCTCCCCTCTCTCCCTCCCCTCCCCTCTCTCCCTCCCCTCCCCTGTCTCCCTCTCACCCCTCCCCTCCGCGCTCCCCCACTCCCCTCTGTCCCTCTCTCCGGCCCCTCCCCCTGCCTAGCGCCTGAGGTCCGGTGCCGTTGCTGAGGTCCCCCGCGTATCGCGCGGCTGATGGACGGCCGCTGCGGGCGGGCGGGCGGCGCATGCGCGGTGAGTGCGGGGGGCGCATGCGCGGTGAGTGCGGGCGGCGCATGCGCGGTCAGTGCGTGCGGCCCGCGGGAGCCGGCAAGGCCGTTAGCGAGCGGGAAACTTCGGGCGGTGCGCCCGCGCTCCGTCCGCGACACCTGAGAGGGGGAAGTAGAGAGAGACAGAGAGGGAAGAGGAGAAGGAGAGAGAGGGAAGAGGAGAGAGGGAAGAGGAGAAGGAGAGAGAGGGAAGAGGAGAAGGAGAGAGGGAAGAGAGAGAGAGAAATTTTTTCAGCTTCAGGCCCCGAGTCCCCCCTGCGCGAGGGTGAGGAGGAGGCGCGGGGGGGTTGCTAAACACAATATAAAACTCAAATAAATTGTTAATTAATTGCCTAACACATAATTGAAATATTTACCTTAGTTCCCTAACACACAGAAAGTGTGGGGGAAAAAATCGTGGAAAATCAAGATGGCGGCCACTCACCTCGGTTCAGAAGGATAAGGCCCACCCACACACGCACCGATTGGTCGACCGGTCAGGTCACCGAAGCGTAGGATTGGTCAATCGTCGAGTCACTCGACACTCAACTGTAGGAAGACCTCGACGTCACACGGTCGCTAATGAGATGCTAATGAGCGGAACGCTGAACGTTTTTGGGATACCGCGGGCAGGATTTTTGTCCGGCCGAAACGTAAAAATGCCTATGACTGGTCCGGAATCGCAAGCTTTCTTTTGAGGCGACGCGCGCGTCGGTACGCTCTGTAACTTCCAAACGTATAGAGACCAGGCGGACAGACAGACAGACATCGGGACAGACAGAAGAGCCGCTTTATATATATAGATATATATATATATGTATGTATATATATATATATATATCTCAAGAAAAGCAGTGGTCCTAGTACCGACCCCTGGGGAACACCACTGGATACCTTCCTCCAGTCTGAAAAACAACCGTTCACCACTACTCTATTTCCTGTCACTTTGCCAATTCCGTATCCATGCTGCCACTGTCGCTTTTATTCCATGGGCTTCAACTTTGCTGGCAAGCCTATTATGTGGCACTTGTCGAACGCCTTTTGGAAATCCATGTACAACATGTTAACCGCATTGCCCTCATTAACCCTCTCTGTTACCTCATCAAGAACCTCAATCAGAATCAGAGCGGCCGGGCCCGGCGGACATGCAGCCAGGGCCCTGGCACCAGGAAACCCTGGGTGCAGCGCCTCCCCCATCCGAGCCGCCGCTTTCCGGTTTCTTCAGCCGGTTCCACCAAGTCCAACTCGGGCCAAAGGACAGGAGCCAGGCTCCCAGAATGGCCCGCAGCCCCGGGGAGCATGCGCGCTCTCAGCGGGTAAATCAGCGAGTTGGATAGAGTGGTTTCTGGGGCGCGGTGAATTGTGGGTGCTGCGGCCGCCATTAGTCAGCAGCTGTCGGGAAGAGTTTTATTGCAGGCTGACGGAAGGTAGGTCCCTGGCCGCCTGTGTAGGTCTTTTTGTTGCTTCTGTTTGAGCTGGAGTGGAGATGGAGCAGAAGCAGCTGGGTTTAACCCCCAGTACTTCTGAGCCCAGGAGGACCCAACAATTTCCAATGTGAGACTGTCAAGGGAGGTGGATTCTGGGGGAGATTAGGTTGTTACACAGACACTGTCCCTACAATGTAAAAGAGTATTGTTTTAGGAATAAGTATTTCTGTAGAGGCTTTTAATCCAGTTTACATCTGCAGATTTGTTTTAATTCATCCTTGGGATGTGGGCGTCGCTCGCAAGACCAGAATATGTTGCCAATTCCCATTTTCCCGTTGAGAAGGTGATGGTGGGCCGCCTTCTTGAACCGCTGCAGTCTGTGTGGTGAAGGTACTCCCACAATGCTGTTGTGTAAGGAGTTCCAGGATTTTCACCCAGTGATGATGTAGCAACGGCGATATATGTCCAAGTCTGGATGGTGTGTGACTTGGAGAACTTGGAGGTGATGGTGCTCCCATGCACCTTCTGCCTTTGTCCTTCTAGGTGCTGGAGGTTGTGGGTTTTGGAGGTTCTGTCAAAGTTCTGGTCGAGTTGCAGATGTATAAAGTCCATCTCCTTTGCCCCCTCCCACTCCCACCTCTTTCTCTCTCTCTCTCTCTCTCTCTCTCCTCCCATAGAGGCCAGAGGCCCAGACCAGGTGACAGATTCCCTTCACTGAGGGACATTAGTGAACCAGTCGGATTTTATGACAATCCAGCAGCTTTCATGGTCACTTTTTTCTAGTGCCGGCCCCACAAATGACCAGATTCATTGAGCTCAATTTCACAACTTGCCTCTTTAGTGGGTTCTCTCACGCTCCCTGTTTTAAATTCATTTTACAGGGTATTGGAAGGGGAGGATTTGCAGACGGGAAACTCAAACCAAACATCACGTCAAGATCTGACAGTCACTCGATTCATCAGGAACTGAATATCATCGGCCTTTGAATATGGAAGCAAAAAGCACCGTTCACACCGGGGAGAGGCCGTTCACCTGCTCTGAGTGTGGGAAGGGATTCACTAATTCATACAAACTGCTGTCACACCGGCGAGTTCACACTGACGAGAGACCTTTTAATTGCTCGGACTGTGGGAAGTGCTTTAAAAGTTCCGGGGAACTGATGTGCCATCAACGTGTTCACACTGACGAGAGACCGTTCAGGTGCTCTCACTGCGGGACTGGGTTCAGGCGATCATCTGGGCTCACTGTACACCAGCGCACTCACACTGGGGAGAGGCCGTTCACCTGCTCTGAGTGTGGGAAGAGATTCACTCAGTCATCCAACCTGATGAATCACCAGCGAGTTCACACTGGGGAGAGGCCGTTCACCTGCTCTGAGTGTGGGAAGGGATTCACTGAGTTATCCAACCTGCTGAATCACCAGCGAGTTCACACTGGGGAGAGGCCGTTCACCTGCTCCGTGTGTGGGAAGGGATTCACTCAGTCATCCACCCTGCTGAATCACCAGCGAGTTCACACTGGGGAGAGGCCGTTCACCTGCTCTGAGTGTGGGAAGAGATTCACTCAGTCATCCAACCTGCTGAATCACCAGCGAGCTCACACTGGGGAGAGGCTGTTCACCTGCTCCGTGTGTGGGAAGGGATTCACTTGCTCATCCCACCTGCTGACACACCAGCGAGTTCACACTGGGGAGAGGCCGTTCACCTGCCCTGAGTGTGGGAAGGGATTCACTCAGTCATCCCACCTCCTGACACACCAGCGAGTGCACAAGTGACTGCAGGGATTGGATTCTGCTGCTGTTGTTGCTGCTGTTAATCACATCCAGGACTGAACCATGTTCATTCTGACAGGTGGGGATTGTTTCTGCTGATGTTAATAACTCCGGGAACTTGGCTGGAGTTTAATATTCTGGATATATGTCAAATAAATCAACTTTTTTAAAAACACATTGTTGTAGATTTTTGTCTTTCCCACCTGAGTGTTTAGCATCACCTGGCTGGAGCTCAGAAAGGACAATCTGGGGGAGGATCGTACGACAGGAACAGAACTCCAGCCTGGACACAGTCCTTCAGGGCCACACTGAGAGGGGCAAACGGCACTTTGGTCTTTCTTCTCTCTCTTCACTGACAGCAAAGTCCCCATGAGGGTTAATCTCGAGGCGTGTGAGAAACATGTCCCAGCCGCTCACTGCCATGGTTCAGAGCTCCTAGGCACGGAACAGAAGGCTCCTTTAGGAATGTACCCCAGTGCTTTTTTTTAATGGCCTTATTAACCTGTGTTGCTACTTTTAGTGATTTGTGTATCTGGATCCCTGGATCCCTCTGCTCCTCCAGCCCCTTTAGACTCTTAGGGGGAAATTCGGTGGCACCCCCTTTGGGTTGCTAACGTCACCGGGGCTAATTTTAGCCCCCTGACAAAGTATGCGCCCCTGCGCATTAAATTCAGTGCCAGCGCCCCAAGCGGGAGGCGGGGTGCCACTGGAAGCGCTCCCCTCCCTCTTGAGGCGCTACCAGTGAATTTCGCGGTGCTTCGTGTAACAGCGCCACGCCCGTCGGCACATAGCACCGTGTCATAGCAGACCTCCCTCCGTGACTAAAGGGGAGGGGCCTAGCACTGCGCACACTGGGGCCCTGCTGGACCACAGGGGAGCGGGTGTCGGATCAAGAGGAACGCCGGGCTGAGCAATCGCGGCTGACACCCCAAAGAAGGGGAAGGGATGCAGGTGCTGGCAGTCGGCCAAAATGAAATGTTGCCGCCCGACAGCTTCCCTTTAACTGGCGCTGGCACGGCTGCAAGAACGACCCCTGACCCTGTTGGACATATCGTCCGGCGATAGGTCAGGGGGCGCAACCCAAGGTTGCAGCCGGGGTGCTGCGCACGGCGAGGATGTCATTGCCGGCCGTGCAGTGCCGCGGGGCGCTACCGGCTACCGCCGCCGCTAACCTCCTGCTGAATATCACAGGAGTCACAAAGCAACCCAATTTCACCCCCTTTTCCAAGTAATGTGTGGCCTCCTTATTCTTCCCACCAAAACACACCACCTCACACTGATCTATAGTGAAATTCATTAACACACCACCTCACACTGATCTACAGTGAAATTCATTTGCCAATTACACCCCCATGCTGAAATGTATTAATAGCTTCTTGCATTTTGTCTTCCTCAGTATTAACTCTACCTTTTTCGGTGTTATCGACAAACTTTGAAATTGTTCTTCTGATTCCCGAGTCGAAATCGTTTATGGACAACAGTGATCCCAGCATCTATCCCTGTGGAACACCACTTCCCACCTTTTGCCAGTCTGAGTAGCTACTCCCAACCCCTACTCTCTGTTTTCTGTTTTGTAACCAGCTTGCGATCCATTAACAGTTTGTAAGATCGACAAGATGACCCAGGTCAGGCCGTGTGGAGTGAAGGGCCCGGCAGCAGAATGGATGGAAAGATGGCTACAAAATGGAAATCAGAGGGTTGGAGTTGAGGGAAGTTTGTTGCGATCTTTCCATCCATTCTCCTGCCTGGCCATTGACTCCACACAGCCTGACCGTGGTCATCTTGTAGACCGTACATACTGCAGACACAGTGCACCAGTTGTGGAGGGGGTGGGTATTGAGTCCTGTGGCAGGGGCGCCCCTGACAGGGTTACAGACCCTTCAGCCACTGGAAAAACATGGAGAGCTGAGCTCGGCAGCATTAGTCCGGTTTTGTCTCCTTTGGAGACCAGGTGTACAAGCAGAGTTAGCGCAGCCTTCACAGCAACCGCAATAAAATTGTTACAGTTGTGAAGGAACTTTGTGTTAGTGCACTGGACCACAAACAAAGTATGTGTATCGATTATTGTCTGACTGCGTTACTGTGACTTTCTAAAGGTGCTATATAAAGGAAAGTAGTTGTTGGTCTGAGTTTGTGGTGTGTAAATGCTGCCCTTCTCACAGCCTGTAAAAGGAGTTTACAAAAGCCATCACTGTGAGTCCAGGATAGAAATTGACAAGATTCTCTCCTCCTGGTTCCTGGCCAAGGAGGCTGCGCATGCGCCCTGCTGCCCCCTGAGCCTCTCAAGATGGCGGCCATTACCCCGGGCCTGTCGCCGGGCGAAAGCCCCGCAGCTGCCGCCCCGCTCGGGGCAAATGCCCGGCCCGGAGGCTCTTGTTCGGGGCCTGAGGCCCACCCCGGGTGTGTGTGAATCGGACAATGTTGAGTGTTTTAATAATGGGGCCTGGGGCCGCACTCGGGGTGTGTGTGAAGTGGATAATGTTGAGTGTTTTAATAATGGGGCCTGGGGCCACACTCGGGGTGTGTGTGAAGCGGATAATGTTGAGTGTTTTAATAATGGGGCCTGGGGCCGCACTCGGGGTGTGAGCAGCCCGTGCCCCCCCGGGGTTCATTTAAAAAAAAATCAAACATATTTATTTAAATATGGTGGTACTTGTTACAACTCATCAATGACATAATAAATCCATTACATTCATTAGCCGCAATAAAACAAAGCCTTAAAAACAGCTTTAGGGTTAACAGTATAAATGCAGTGGTAAATTTTACAGATAAACCAATAATATTAACAGTACAGGTACCCATAGTGAAAAACAAATTTACGCCAGTCCCATTGGCAATCTGGTAACTCTTTGTTTTTGCTTGGTATTACCTGTTGTCCTTTTTTAACATTCAAGTACAACAGTACTTATATAACTCATCAATTACATAGTAAATCCGTTACATTCATTGACCACAATAAAAAGGATAAAGCCTCAAAAAACAGCTTTATGGTCAACAATATAAATACAATAATATATTTTTACAGGTAAATCAACAATGTTTACAGTACAAACTGCCACTATTTAATAAACCAAGAAAAGAAAGTCCAACTGGCATCGCTCAATCATTCGGTCATTCATTCCTCCATTCATTCGTTCGCTCAAGCGTCACTTCCATTGTGCAGGTCTGCATTTCATTTGTCTACATGTGCGCATGCGTGCGTTCATTCATCCGTCCAGACAGGCCTCACGCTCACCCAATAGGATGCCAACTTTCATCCTAGGGAGCGAGAACCCCTCATTCGGTCGAACGTAAGTTCCATTGTGTATGCGTGCGTACGTGTCATTTGTCTACCTGTGTGCATGCGTGCGTTTGTTCATCCGTCCGGCAGGCCTCACGCTCACCAAGCGGGCCTTCATCCTGGGGAGCGAGGGCCCTTCATTTGGTCGAATGTAAGTTCCATTGTGTATGCGTGTGTATTATTTGTGTCCGGATGCATGCGTTCACTTGAGCCTTCGTTCGTTCGATTAAGGAAGGCTTTAACACTAAATAACATCACAATATACAAAGTCCCATAACCATATCAGAAATCAATTAAAACTTCAAGTAAACTACTTTTAACCAGAACCCGAAACTTCTTCAAGAAAACAAGTAAATACCAGTTCTACGCCAGTCCTATTGGCACTCTAATAACTCCTCGTTTTCACTTGATGTTATCTAACCATATAATGTCATGATCCTTGTCCACAGTCTTCAACTTATCCACAGAAAAGAAGCCGACCACTTTCTCAAATAGGTAAAAGAGGAAAACGACTACTCAAATTTCCTTCTTCTTGCTGTTATCACTCACGGGACCCAACCATCAAGACATTCATTATTCCTTGCCGATATTACTTTATTTTGCCTTTTATCTTCCTTTTATTTTCCTTTTTCACTTTTATTCCGTTCTCTTTTCCCATCTTATGGCCGCTCAAGCTCCATACTACAGATGGAAACAGTCTGTCTTTCCTCCACCAGAATGGCAGCGCACAAACCGGCACCCGTTACCAAGAAAAAGCATCACAGCTGCCACCAAATGGAGCACAGGCGGGGCCGCTGGAACTCATTCGGGCCGGAGACCATTCTTCAACTTTAGAAACCGTGCAGCATGCTCACCCACAGCACCTCCCGACTCCGCTTCTGTCGACCAGCCGCTCCGCCCCAGGCCCCCGGCCTGGGGTCCTCCGTGCTGGGCCTCCTGACTGGGGTCCTCCGTGCTGGGCCCCCCACCTGGGGTCCTCCGTGCTGGGCCTCCCGCCTAGGACACTCTCCTCTGGGTCTTCCACCCTGGGCCCCCCGCCTGGGGTCCTCCGTGCTGGGCCCCCCGCCTGGGGTCCTCCATGCTGGGCCCCCCGCCTGGGGTCCTCCGTGCTGGGCCCCCCGCCTGGGGTCCTCCGTGCTGGGCCCCCCGCCTGGGGTCCTCTGTGCTGCGCCCCCCGCCGTGGGTCCTCCGTGCTGGGGTCCTCCATGCTGGGCCCCCCGCCTGGAGTCCTCCGTGCTGTGCCCCCCGCCTGGGGTCCTCCGTGCTGCGCCCCCTGCCTGGGGTCCTCCGTGCTGGGTCCCCCGCCTGGGGTCCTCCGTGCTGGGCCTCCTGCCTGGTGTCCTCCGTGCTGGGCCTCCCGCCTAGGACACTCTCCTCTGGGCCTTCCACCCTGGGCCTCCATGCTGGGCCCCCCGCCTGGGGTCCTCCGTGCTGGGCCTCCCGCCTGGGACACTCTCCTCTGGGTCCTCCGCCCTGGGCCTCCCGCCTGGTGTCCTCCATGCTGGGCCTCCCGCCTGGGACACTCTCCTCTGGGACCTCCGCCCTGGGCCCCCGCCTGGGGTCCTCCGTGCTGGCCCTCCCACCTAGGACTCTCTCCTCTGGGTCTTCCGCCCTGTGCCCCCCACCTGGGGTCCTCCATGCTGGGCCTCCCGCCTAGGACACTCTCCTCTGGGTCTTCCACCCTGGGCACCCCGCCTAGCGTCCTCCATGCTGGGCCTCCTGCCTGGGGTCTTCCGTGCTGGGCCTCCCACCTGGGACACTCTCCTCTGGGTCTTCTGCCCTGGGCCCCCCGCCTGGGGTCCTCCGTGCTGGGCCTCCCACCTGGGACACTCTCCTCTGGGTCTTCCGCCCTGGGCCCCCCGCCTGGGGTCCTCCATGCTGGGCCTCCCGCCTAGGACACTCTCCTCTGTGTCTTCCGCCCTGGGCCCCCTGCCTAGGGTCCTCCGTGCTGGGCCTCCCACCTAGGGTCCTCCATGCTGGGCCTCCCGCCTGGGGTCTCCCATGCTGGGCCTCCCGCCTAGGACTCTCTCCTCTGGGTTTTCCACCCTGGGCCTTCTGCGCCCGAATCCTCTGCTGAAACAAATCCTCCAAACCCCCTTCATTCTTCCGGTGATAATCTGAAATTAAGTCCCTCTGGTTACTGACTCACCGACCAGTGAAATACTTTTTCCTGATCTTCCTGATCAGATTTTAAACACCTTCCTCAGATCTCTTCTCACCCTTCTTTGTTCTAATGAAAAGAGCCCAGTTTCTCTAATCTCTCCTGATAACTAAAGGCTCTCTTCCCTGGTATCCTCTCAGTGAATCTCTCTGCACCCTCTCCACGGCCTTGACATCCTTCTTTGAGTAAGATGCCCCAGAACCTGACACAATATTCTAACTGCAGCCCAACCAATGATTTTGTACAGGTTTACATGAGCTCTGCCCTTTTGTACTCTACACCCCTATTTATTAAAGCCCACTATACAATTTCTAAAACAGCTTCATCAACTTGTCCGCTCACTGTTAAAGATTTCTGTACCTGAACTCCTGAATCACTCTGCTCCTCTACTCCTTTTAAAGTTTTACATAAGAACATAAGAATTAGGAGCAGGAGTGGGTCACACGGCCCCTCGAGCCTGCTCTGCCATTCAATAAGATGATGACTGATCATCGACCTCAACTCCACTTTCCCACCCGATTCCCATATCCCTTGATTCCCCTAGAGTCCAAAGGCTGGATTTTGTCTTTGGGGCGGGCTGGGGTCGTGTCATCCACTTTTCGTGTTATCCACCCGATTCCAAATCGATGTGGGAGATTGATGCGATTTTCACATAATTGGGCAATTGAGTTCCAGCGTGTGGGAACCCATGGCCCAATTAGTTTTTTCAGTGTTAAACTCGCCTCCGATGATGTCATCATTGCTGCTGCATTTAAGGTCTGCAAGAAGCCTTGCTTCTTCTGCAGACTGCCAACCTTTTGGCCTTTGCAGTAAGAGGACCTGGAGGCAGAATGAGGAGCGGGAGACCTAAGTTTGCTCCCAGGTTTGATGACGTCGCCCTGCAAGCTTTGGTGGAGGGAGCAAGAGCTAGTAAGGAGGTGCTCTTCCCTTCTTCAGGGAGGAAGAAGCCTCCCCAGCAGACGAAGGCTGTGTGGATCCAGGTGGCCCAGGAGGTCAACTCGTTGTCCCTCATCTGCAGAACCTGGTTTCAGTGCAGGAAGAGATTTCATGACATTCTGCGCACTGGAAAAGTGAGTATGCCTTTGCCATCACCCTCAATCTGATCCCCATTGCCTCTCCTTGCCAGCACTCAGCTTTAACAACCTCTTCCTCCACATCCCACTTGACACTGACATTCCTGAACCCTTACCCATTCCCTCTCTCTCTATGGTCACATTCACCTAACTATTCGACTATGCAGCCCTCCCACTCCCTATTGCTGTGATGCTATGAAAACAACTTACAACACACAAGGAGGGCCCTTGGTCTTGCCATCTCACTCCATCTTTGTCTCCTTCTAACCACCAATTATATGGATTCTCCACACTCACTCCTTCATTCTCACTCAAACTCCACTTGTCTCCCTCATTGCAGGAAAAGAGCACTCACAATAAGAGGGAAAGAGTGAGGACAGGAGGAAGGCCACCCTCAGTAGCCCAGCTCACCCCCTCGGAGGTGCCGGCCCTGGAGATCATGGGAGTGGAGGAGGATGCGCAAGTCAGGGACGGACAAACGGGTGCATCAGAGCAAGCTGGTGACAGAATAGTTTATCATCTCGCTCATTGACATTGCATAAGTCATTGATAATGATTCTGATGCTCTAACAGATTGACTTTTGATCATCTGCAATATTCAATGTGTATGTAACCTTGGCCTCACATCTCTGACTCTTTCCCCACAGGACCATCGAAAGACCCCATCCCCAGTATCCAGGAGGAACAGCCTGAGCCTCCAAACTCCTCAGAGGAAGCTGCAACCTCTGAGGGTGCAGCGTCAGCAGAATTCAGTGCACCCAGCACCAGCGCAGACACTCACACTTCGGTGGTACCTTCGCGAGTTAGTGCAGTGTTGTCACCTGGTGTATCACAGCGCACAAGTGAGCATCAGCAGATGGTGGAGACAGGGACAGCTGTGGAGAGTCCTAGTCGGAGGGCGCAGGACTCTGCCAGCTCGGCTCAGCAGCATGTCGACCCTTTGCCTCCGGGTCCATCCAGAAGAAGAGCAGTGCTGGAACTCTAGGAACAGGTGCAGGAGTTTCTGGCAGGTTTTGTCTCCAGGGTCGCTGCGAGTGTGGAGTGAATGGAGGAGTCCTTCGCTAACATGAGCAGAGCCTTTGTGGAGGCGTTGGCGCATGAATGCATCACCACAGAAAGGATGGCAACCTCCGCGGAAAGGATGGCTACCTCCATGGTAAGGCTGGCTACGGTAGAGGAGAGGATGGCAATGGTAAAGGAGAGGATGGCTACGTCCATGGAGGAGCTTAGTCGCCAGGGTATGGAAAACATGGTATTTGTTCAGAATAGACTGATATCTCTTGAGGAGCGATGGTCAGCTCTAAGGTGCTGTCAAGCTACTTGCTAGCTCTGAAGTGGGGCTGACCCATGAGAGGGATGTTGGTGGCATACAACAAGGAAGTGGGGGCTCCACTCCAAGCGCTCACATGACCATGCCTCTGCAGAGACCTCGGTCAGAGCCACACCAGAGTCCCCACCCAACTGAAACCGGCGTCTCAACCCCTGCACAGTCGCAGGAGCAGAAGACTGTTGCCGAGCCCTCACAGGTTCGCAACCCCAGAGGATGCCCGTCAAAGGTGTCGAGACAGGAGCAGCAAAAAAGTGAGCAAGGGGCCTCCACATCCGCTGAAGCCACAGGGGAAGCACCACGTAGGAGCACGCGTAAGAGGAAGATAATGCACAAGTAGTCACAAGGGTAGTCACTTGGGTGAAATATTGGCCCAGAAATTCGGGTCCCAGCGTGTGAGTACGCACGGGGTACTCACGCATGGACCCGATGGAAGTGCCGGTTTCTTGCATGCACAGCGCATGCGCGGGAAACCGGCACTTCCGATCCTCTGAACGAAGGGGTTCAGAGGTGGAACACGCACGCAGGGGAGGCTGCGCGTACGCTTTGAACTTAGATTTTTTTTTACAGGTTTTCATATGAGGGTAAGCCTGTAGGATTTACACATTTAAAAAGCAGGAATAAGGCCTGCTTTTTACAAGGTAAGTGGTCAATTAATTAAAATTAAAACATTTTTTCCACAGGTTTATTATTTTTAAATACTTTAAAGTAAGTTTATTTTTAGCCCCATTTTTTATAAAATTATTTTTTCAAAAATTTAAATTATTGTGTAAAATAGTTATTTAATGTAATTTGTAGTTTATTTAAAAAGTGTGATTTAAAAAAAAATTATTTGAAGGTTAAGTACAGTTTTCGGCCCTCAGCATTCATACGTTTTGACAGGTCTTTCTGTCAATCTTATGAATGGGCTTCTCCCTCCTCCGATTGGCTGCCCATGGCTCACGTGATCCCAGGGGACGCATCGCACTAACTACGCCCCTGGAACACGCAAGCACAGCGCGCCGGCCTCTGGGCCAGGCCTCGGAGAGGAAATCCACGCAGGCCCAGAGCTCAACTGCCAGCGCACTAGGTAAGTGTAGGTCGGGGGCTTGCACCCGTGGGAAGCCCCCGACCCGAATTTCTGGGCCGTTATGTTTAATGTTAAAAAGCCATCAGTTGGTTATTGTCATTAAAAATTCTGATGTCAACTGTTGCAGTTGTGACGTGTGTAATATCGCTAATTGGACTTCCACATTGAGGGCTTAGGATGACTTGCAATTGTCAGTATGGTGGTCAGAGTGGTAGGAACTGCAGGTTCTTGGCCATTGTCGATGCTCTGGTAAGAAGCTGCGAGGCAAAAGTGCTTGATTGGCTAGGTTAAGCAAATCTGGCCAAGATGAATGCGTGCCTTGCATCCCGGCCAGCAATGTGCTCGCATGCTGCTGGCACTGGTGGATGCGCCTCTGCAAGCTGGTCGTTGTCACTCTCCTCCTCCTCCTCGTCTGAGGAGGCTATGTGATGAGCCACTTGTTCCTCAGGCATCTGCAAGCCATGATGCTGTGCCATGTTGTGAAGTGCACAGCAAACCACGACGAATCTGGAAACATAGAAACATAGAAGATAGGAGCAGGAGTAGGCCTGCTCTGCCATTCAATGCGATCATGGCTGATCATCCAAATTCAGTACCCGGTCCCTGCTTTCTCCCCATATCCCTTGATCCCTTTAGCCTTAAGAAATACATCCAACTCCTTCTTGAATATATTTAATGAATTGGTCTCAACTGTCTTCCGTGGTAGAGAATTCCACAGGTTCACCACTCTCTGGGTGAAGAAATTCCTCCTCATCTCCGTCCTAAATGGCCTACCCCTTATCCTCAGACTGTGACCCCTGGTTCTGGACTCCCCGCCATCGGGAACAGCCTTCCTGCATCTAATCTGTCTAGTCCTGTTAGAATGTTATAAGTTTCAATGAGATCCCCTCTCATTCTTCTAAACTCTAGCGAATATGAGCCCAATCGACCCAATCTCTCCTCATACGTCATTCTTGCCATCCCAGGTATCAGTCTGGTGAATCTTCACTGCACTCCCTCCATGGCAAGAACATCCTTCCTCAGATAAGGCGAACAAAACTGCACACAATACTCAAGGTGTGGTTTCACCAAGGCCCTGTACAACTGCAGCATGACATTGTTGCTCCTGTATTCGAACCCTGTCGCTATGAAGGCCAACATACCATTTGCCTTCTTAACCCTCTGCTGCACCTGCATGCTTACCTTCAATGACTGGTGCACAAGGACACCCAGGTCTCGTTGCACTTCCCCTTTTCCCAATCTATTGCCTTTCAGATAATAATCTGCCTTCCTCTTTTTGCCACCAAAGTGGATAACCTCACATTTATCCACATTATACTGCATCTGCCATGCATCTGCCCAATTGCCCAACCTGTCCAAATCATCCTGGAGTTTCTCGGCATCCTCCTCACAGCACACATGCCCAACTAGCTTTGTGTGTGTGTGGGGGAGGAGGGGGGGTGCGAGTCCATGGAGGAATTTGAAAACAAGGATGAGATTTTTTAAATCAAGGCGTTGCTTAACCGGGAGCCTCTGTAGGTCAGTGAGCACAAGGGGTAATGGTTGAATGGGACTTGGTGCACGTGCGGACATGGGCAGCAGAGCTTTGGATGACCTCAAGTTTACGTAGGGTGGAATGTGGGAGGCCGGCCAGGAGTGCGTTGGAATAGTCAAGTCTAGAGGGAACAAAGGCATGGATGAGGGTTTCAGCAGCAGATGAGCTGAGGCAGAGGCGGGGTCGGGTGATGTACCGGCGGCGGAAATAGGCGGTCTTAGTGCTGGCGTGGATATGTGGTCGGAAGCTCATCTGAGCGGGGTGGGGGTTCAAATATGACACCACGGTTGCTAACAGTCTGGCTCAGCCAGCTGCCCAGGGAGAGGGAGGGAGTCGGTGACATGGGGACGCAGTTAGTGGCGGGGACCGGTCTTCCCAACATTCAGCTGGATCAATGTCGGGCAAGCAGTCTGCAATTTAACAGGGCAACTTATGGTACCAAAAATACATTTTTCAACAGAAAATGCTGGAAATACTCAGCTGGCCAGGCAGCATCCGTGGAGAGAGAAACAGAGTTAACGTTTCAGGTCTGGGACCCTTCATCAAGTATTTCCAGCATTTTCTGTTGTTATTTCAGATTCCGCAGTATTTTCCTGTTGTAATATATTTTTCAAGCTGCAGCCATGTGGAGACTCTCCCCCACGTGCCTGAAACCAGCTGCAACACCATGAGCATTTCTGATTGGCCAGTTGGCACCCCTTGTTCCTAACTCACAATAGATACTTATGCGCTGGTTCACCAATAGGAATCCTTCACTTTCTGATTCCTCATTTGCATACGGCTGGCTATTAAATAGCGCATCCGGGAGACTTTCTCCATCACAAACCCTCGCGTCCATTCACCAGGCCTGAAGCGGCATCGCCCCGAAAAAGGGGCCGAAGAAAGCGGCCACCAAGAAGCGGGCCAAAGGCGACAAGAAGCGCAGGAAGACCAGGAAGCAGAGTTACAGCATCTACATCTACAAGGTGCTGAAGCAGGTCCACCCCGACCCGACACCGGCATCTCCTCCAAGGCCATGAGTGTCATGAACTCGTTCATCACCGACATCTTCGAGCGCATCGCCTGCGAGGCCTCCCACCTGATCCATTACACCAAACGCCAGACCATCTCCTCCCGGCCGGGAGATCCAGACCGGCATCCGCCTCCTGCTGCCCGGGGAACTGGCCAAGCCCGCCGGACCATCTCCTCCCGGCCGGGAGATCCAGACCGCCGTCCGCCTCCTGCTGCCCGGGGAACTGGCCAAGCACGCCGTCTCGGAGGGGACCAAAGCAGTCACCAAATACATCAGCTGCAAATAAAGCCTCTTGTTCCTCCCACCTTAAAAACTCAACCCAAAGGCTCTTTTCAAAGCCACTCACGAGATCCAGAAGGGACTATTTATTTTCATTTGACTAATGACATTTGAAATATGGACAGCATAAAGAATGAAAGTCTTTAAAAAAAAATGTTTTATCATCCTTTCTTTATTTAACCCTCACTTTTTCATTTTTTTGTCGTATGTTCAGATTTTGTTGGTGTTTTTGTAATACAGTATATCGTTAATTTAAAATAGATTGAAATTTAACAAATATATAACAACAAAATGATGCATTGTCACTGCCCTGTTTTGTATAAAGCACTCATTTACAAGCGGGTCGCTGAAAAGCTAAAATGAAATTAAATCTGTCAATTCAGGAACCAGTAATTTTAAAGGATCAATTTGCCATAATTCACAAATTAATAATGAATTATTCAGTCTCACAGATGCCATTTTAATGATTATTCAGTCCCACAGATGCTATAATTTTAATTAAAATGATTATTCAGTCCCACAGATGACAATCTTTAGCAGTAATGATTATTATTTAGTCTCACAAATGCCATAGTTTTACTTATTATTTAGTCCCAGATACCATAATTTTAACGATTATTATTCCATCCCACAGATGCAATAATTTAAACAATAATGATTATTATTCAATCCACAGATGCAATGATTTTAATAACTGGTTAATATTCAGTCCCACAGATGCAATGATTTTAACAATAATCATTATTATTCAATCCTACAGATGCAATAATTTAAACAATAATGATTATTATTCAATCCCACAGATGCAATGATTTTAACAATAATGATTATTATTCAGTCCCACAGATGCAATGATTTTAATAACTGGTTAATATTCAGTCCCACAGAGGGCCATCACTTTAACAATAACGAGTCTGATTCACAGACGAGCTCTTATTCTATAAGCCGCCTTTTTCGTTGTTGTCCGAGGTTGGAGCGGATTGAAAAACGCGCCAATCAGAGGCGGAGATTTGCCGGGTTTCAGCCAATCAGAAGGCGCGGCTGGGCAGGGCCGGCGGCTGCTATAAAAGCCGCAGCCCGGAGCGGGGAGGAGCAGTTGGAGACCAGAGTTAGAGAGGAGTCCGCGCCCCCGGGGGAAGGACAGCCGCCGCCCGCCCGGGGAGAAGGGACAGCAGTCGGCCGGCACCTTGGGCAACAAGGGCTCGCGGGTGGGCGGGGCTATGACCTCACCCGCGCGCTGAGGCGGTTGAACGGCCGATCAGGAGCCACGTGACCCCGGAGCTGGCGGCGGCCTTTTAACACAGTGGGCGGGGCCCCGAGGCGTTGCGGGCTGCGATTGGTGACCGCAGCTGTCAATCTACGAGTCGCAGCCAATAGAAGAGACGGACTCCGTGAGGGACTTTAAGCGCGGGCTGCGTGGCCGCAGTGCGCATGCTCGGTGCTGCTCGCAGTCCCCGGATGAGGCTCCGGTTTGAGGAAGGAGATAAAATGGCGGCGGGACTGAGGAGCGGTGGATGGTGCGGTGAGTGTGGATCAGAGAATCTCCGACATTTACAGCAGCGCCGGCCTCTCTCAGGCAATCTCAGGGAACCTTGGGGCAAAGCGGGTGGCGGTGGGGGGGCGGTGCTTGGGTTGACGTGCGCTGCCTGCGCTTCTCTTCCGATTGCTCCTGGTGAAGAGACTCGGTGTTCAGCACCTTCCCGGATTATTCTCCTCCACTTTGTGCGGTCTTGGGCCAGGGATTCCCAGGTGTCGGTGGGGATGTTGCACTTTTTCAAGGAGTCTTTGAGGGTGTCCTTGAAGCGTTTCCTCTGCTCACCTGGGGCTCTCTTGCCGTGCCGGAGCTCCGAGTCGAGCGCTTGTTTGGGAGTCTCATATCGGGCATGCGGACAATGTGACCCGTCCATCGGAGCTGATCGAGCGTGGTCAAAGCTTCGATGCTGGGGATGTTGGCCTGAGCGAGAACACCAACGTTGGTGCGTCTATCCTGCCAATGGATTTGCAGGATCTTGCGGAGGCAGCGTTGGTGGTACCTCTCCAGTGCTTTGAGGTGCCTGCTGCACATGGTCCATGTCTCTGAGGCATACAGCAGGGCGGGTATCACTGCTGCTCTGTAGACCATGAGCTTAGTGCGGGGTTTGAGGTCCTAGTCTTCAAACACTCTCTTCCTCAGGCGACCGAAGGCTGCACTGGTACACTGAAGGCGGTGTTGGACTTCGTCGTCGACGTCTGTCCTTGTTGACAGTAGGCTCCCGAGGTATGGAAAGTGGTCCACGTTGTGAGACTATGCCCTGAGACTATGCCCCCTAGTTCTAGACACTCCAGCCCGGGAAAACAACCTCTCGTCATCTACCCTGTCAATCCCCTTCAGAATCTTACATGTTTCAATGAGATCACCTCTCATTCTTCTGAACTCCAGAGAGTATCGGCCTATTCTACACAATCTCTCCTCATAGGACAGCCCCCTCATCCCAGGAATCAATCTAGTGAACCTTTGTTGCACCGCCTCCAAGGCAAGTATATCCTTCCTTAGATAAGGAGACCAAAACTGTGCACAGTACTCCAGGTGTGGTCTCACCAAGGCCCTGTACAATTGTAGCAAGACTTCCTTACTCTTATACTCCAACCCCCTTGCAATAAAGGCCAATATGCCATTTGCTTTCCTTATTGCTTGCTGTACCTGCATGCTAGCTTTCCGTGTTTCTTGCACGAGGACACCCAAATCTTTCTGAACACCAACCTTCTGTTTTTCTATTCTTCCTACCAAAGTGAATAACCTCACATTTCCCCCACATTACACTCCATCTGCCACCTTACTGCCCACTCAGAGTCTATCTATATCCCATTGCAGAGTCTTTGTGTTCTCCTCACAGCTTACTGTCCCACCTAGCTTTGTATCATCAGCAAACTTGGATACATTACACTCGGTCCCTTCATCTAGGTCATTAATGTAGATTGTAAATAGCTGAGGCCCAAACACTGATCCTTGCGGCACCCCACTAGTTACAGCCTGCCAACCTGAAAAAGGTCCGTTTATCCCTACTCTCTGTTTTCTGCCTGTTAACCAATCCTCTATCCATGCAACTATATTACCCCAACCCCATGAGCCCGAATCTTGTGTAATAACCTTTTATGTGGCACCTTATCGAATGCCTTTTGGAAATCTGAATATACTACATCCACTGGTTCCCCTTTATATAACCTGCTAGTTACATCCTCAAAGAACTCTTAATAAATTTGTCAAACACGATTTCCCTTTCATAAAACCATGTTGACTCTGCCTAATCATGTTTTTCCAATCTACCTCCGCCAACTCGCCCCTCATACCTATGTAATTGGCTTTATTTAAGTTTAAGACACTAGTTTCGGACTTAGGCAAGTCACTCTCAAAATTAATGTGAAGTTCTAACATATTATGATCACTCTGCCCCAGAGGATGCTTTACTATGAGGTTGCTGATTAACCCTGTCTTATTACACAATACAAGTTCTAACATTGTTGGTTCCATGACATTTTGTTCCAGGAAACTGTCCCGAACGGATTCCATGAACCCGTCCTGCAGACTCTTGCTCCACAGCCCTGTAGGTTCCGGCTCTTCAAGTGTACACCCAAGTACTTTTTAAATGTGCTGAGGGTCTCCGCCTCTATCATCCTTTCAGACAGTGAGTTCCAGACCCCCACCACCCTCTGGGTGAAAAAAATTACATCTGCTCTGCACCCTCGAGTGGATGGACTGGGGAGAAAGGTCTTTACTAGCCGAGGCATAGAATATAAGAGCTGGGAGGTAATGCGTGAACTGTATAGCTAGGCCGCAGCTAGAATACTGCGTGCAGTTCTGGTCAACACATTACAGGAAGGATGTGATTGCATTACAGAGGGTGCAGAGGAGATTTACGGGGATTTTGCCTGGGCTGGGGAATTTTTGCTATGTGGAAAGATTGGATAGGCTGGGGTTGTTTTCTTTGGAACAGAGAAGGCCAAGGGGAGACTTGATTGAGGTGTATCCAATTATTAGGGGCCTAGATACAGTGGATAGGAAAGACCCATTTCCCTTAGCAGAAGGGTCAATAATCAGGGGGGCATAGATTTAAAGCAGATGGTCAAAGGATTAGAGGGGTTTTGAGGTGAGTTTTTTACACCCAGAGGGTGGTGGAGGTCTGGAACTCACTGCCTGAAAGGGTGGTGGAGGCAGAGAACCTCATCACGTTTAAAAACTGCTTGGATATGCACTTGAAGTGCCGTAAGCTACCAGGCTACGGACCAAGTGCTGGAAAGTGGGATTAGAGTGGATAGATCTTTGTCAGCCGGCTCGGACAAGATGGACCGAATGGCGGCCTTCTGTGCAGTAAATTTCTATGATTGTGTAACCCGGGGAGGATGGGCCCAGTGAGATCAGACAGTGTGTAACCCGGGGAGGATGGGCCCAGTGTGATCAGACAGTGTGTAATCCGGGGAGGATGGGCCCAGTGAGATCAGACAGTGTGTAACCCGGGGAGGATGGGCCCAGTGAGATCAGACAGTGTGTAACCCGGAGAGGATGGGTCCAGTGAGATCAGACAGTGTGTAACCCGGGGAGGATGAGCCCAGTGTGATCAGACAGTGTGTAACCCGGGGAGGATGAGCCCAGTGAGATCAGACAGTGTGTAACCCGGGGAGGATGGGCCCAGTGAGATCAGACAGTGTGTTACCCGGGGAGGATGGGCCCAGTGAGATCAGACAGTGTGTAACCCAGGGAGGATGGGCCCTGTGAGATCAGACAGTGTGTTACCCGGGGAGGATGGGCCCAGTGAGATCAGACAGTGTGTAACCCGGGGAGGATGGGCCCAGTGAGATCAGACAGTGTGTAACCCGGGGAGGATGGGCCCAGTGAGATCAGGCAGTGTGTAATCCGGGGAGGATGGGCCCAGTGAGATCAGACAGTGTGTAACCCGGGGAGGATGGGCCCAGTGAGATCAGACAGTGTGTAACCCGGAGAGGATGGGTCCAGTGAGATCAGACAGTGTGTAACCCGGGGAGGATGAGCCCAGTGTGATCAGACAGTGTGTAACCCGGGGAGGATGAGCCCAGTGAGATCAGACAGTGTGTAACCCGGGGAGGATGGGCCCAGTGAGATCAGACAGTGTGTTACCCGGGGAGGATGGGCCCAGTGAGATCAGACAGTGTGTAACCCAGGGAGGATGGGCCCTGTGAGATCAGACAGTGTGTTACCCGGGGAGGATGGGCCCAGTGAGATCAGACAGTGTGTAACCCGGGGAGGATGGGCCCAGTGAGATCAGACAGTGTGTAACCCGGGGAGGATGGGCCCAGTGAGATCAGGCAGTGTGTAACCCAGGGAGGATGGGCCCAGTGAGATCAGACAGTGTGTAACCCGGGGAGGATGGGCCCAGTGAGATCAGACAGTGTGTAACCCGGGGAGGATGGGTCCAGTGAGATCAGACAGTGTGTAACCCGGGGAGGATGGGCCCAGTGAGATCAGACAGTGTGTAACCTGGGGAGGATGGGCCCAGTGAGATCAGACAGTGTGTAACCCGGGGAGGATGGGCCCAGTGAGATCAGACAGTGTGTAACCCGGGGAGGATGGGCCCAGTGAGATCAGACAGTGTGTAACCCGGGGAGGATGGGCCCAGTGAGATCAGACAGTGTGTAACCCAGGGAGGATGGGCCCAGTGAGATCAGACAGTGTGTAACCCGGGGAGGATGGGCCCAGTGAGATCAGACAGTGTGTAACCCGGGGAGGATGGGCCCAGTGAGATCAGACAGTGTGTTACCCGGGGAGGATGGGCCCAGTGAGATCAGACAGTGTGTAACCCGGGGAGGATGGGTCCAGTGAGATCAGACAGTGTGTTACCTGGGAAAGATGGGCCCAGTGTGATCAGACATTGTGTAACCCGGGGAGGATGGGTCCAGTGAGATCAGACAGTGTGTTACCTGGGAAAGATGGGCCCAGTGTGATCAGACAGTGTATAACCTGGGGAGGATGGGTCCAGTGAGATCAGACAGTGTGTTACCTGGGAAAGATGGCCCCAGCTTCGGTTTGCCTAAAGCACAGGGAAATTGTACATTTCTATCCAGAACTTTGGTGATTTGCTGGAAGCCCAGGCAGGCGTGGCGGGGATCTGAGAAAAGGGACAACATCAGACAGAAGCACTCGGACCCAAACTTTTATTTTTATTAAGCTGAAGAAAAGTCTACATTACATTACTTCACACTATTCATGTTGTTACTTTCAGTCCTGCCATAATTAGATCTCCCGGTGAAAGACTGAGTGATTGAGAAAGGTCCACAGCTGAGAGTAAACAGGGATTGCAGACTGAGGAACGACAGCAGGTGAACCAACACAGGATTGTGAGAGCACCAACTGGAGAGAACTCTTCCGATTCAAAGAGCTTCCAGAGATCGACTGGGGGAAAAGGTCAGAGACTCCCATTGACTCAGATACACACTGGTCCTGGAGATGGACTGGGGAGAAATGTCAGAGTCCCATTGACTCAGATACACACTGGTCCTGGAGATGGACTGGGGAGAAAGGTCAGAGAGTCCCATTGACTCAGATACACACTGGTTCCTCCCTCCCTTCCATTTCCTGATTTACAGCTATTTCTGGGATGTTACTTGTATCCTCTATGGTGAAGACCGATACAAAATGCCTGTACAATTCAACTGCCATCTCCTTATTTTCCATTATTAATTCCCTGACACTCTTTTTATCGGACCAACACTCACTTTGTTAAATCTTTTCTTTATTAAATATCAATAGAAGCTCTTGCTATCTGTTTTTATATTTCTAGCTAGCTTTCTCTCGTACTCTAATTTTTCTCCTTATTAATCTTTTAGTCACTCTTTGCTGTTTTTTATATTCTGTCCTATCTTCTGACCTGCCAGCTATCTTTGCGCAATTATATGCTTTTTCTTTAAGTTGGATACTATCGTTAATTTTTTTAGATAACCATGGATGGTGGGTCCTCCCCTTGGAATTTTTCTTTCTCGTTGGAATGTATCTATTCTGTGTATTCTGAAATATCCCCTTAAATGTCTGCCACTGCATCTCTATTGACCTATCCCTTAACCTAATTTGCCAGTTCACTTTAACTAGCTCTGCTTTCATGTCCTCGTAATTGCCCTTATTTAATTTTAAAATACTAGTCTTGGACCCACTCTTCTCTCCCTCAAACTGAAAGTAAAGTTCAATCATATTATGATCGCTGCTATCTAGGGGCTCCTTCACTATGAGGTCTTTAATCCTATCTCGTTGCACAATACCAGGTCTAGTATAGCCTGCTCTCTGGTTGGCTCCAGAACGTGCTGTTGTAAGTAACTATCATGAAAACATTCTATGAACTCCTCATTTAGGCTACCTTTGCCCATCTGATTTTTACGGTCTCTATGTAGATTAAATCCCCCATGATTATTGCCGTACCTTTCTGACAAGCTCTCATTATTTCTTCCTTCACACCCCATCCTACCGTGTGGTTACTGTTAGGGGGCCTGTACACCACACACTCAAGTGACTTCTTGCCTTTATCATTTCTCATCTCTACCCAAACCGCTTCTACATCCTGGTTTCCTGAACTTAGGTCATCCCTCTCTATTGTGCTAATACCATCATTAATTAACAGAGCCACCCCTCCACCTTTTCCTAGCTTTCTGTCCTTCCTAAATGTCACGTACTTTTCAATATTCAGGTCCCAATCTATGTCATCCTGCAGCCATGTTTCTGTAATGGCTATCAGATCATACTTATTTATTCCTGTTTGCGCTATCAGTTCCTCTGTTGTGTTTTGAATGCTACGTGCATTCAGATGCAGAGCCTTTAGTTTTGTCCTTTTATTTTTGTAACCTCTAGCCTTAACTGTTGATTTACTCTTAGATTTGTCCTCTCTATCCCTTCCTGTCACGGTCTGTTTATCATTTCCCATATTAATACCTTTCTCTATTGCCTTGTCTCTACTCTTTGATTTACCACATCTTCCCAAATTTGATCCCTTGCCCCCACTATTTAGTTTAAAACCCTCTCTACCGCCCTAGTTATATGACTCGCCAGAACACTGGTCCCAGCACGGTTCAAGTGAAGACCGTCCCAACGATACAGATCCCACTTTCCCCAGTGTGGTGCCAGTGCCCCAGGAATCGAAACCCATTTCTCCCACACCAGTCTTTGAGCCACGCATTCATCTCTCTAACTTGATTTACCCTATGCCAATTTGCTCGTGGCTCAGGTAATAATGCAGACATTATTACCCTTGAGGTTCTGCTTTTTAATTTAGCCCCTAGCTGCTCACAGTCTCTCAGCAGAACCGCTTTCCTAGTTCTAACTGTGTCGTTTACCTACATGGACCACGACCATTGGCTCCTCCCCATCCCACTGCAAGTTCCTCTCTAGCCCAGAGCAGATATCCTGAACCCTGGCACCAGGCAGGCAACACAGCCATCTGGACTATCGCTCTTGGCCGCAGAGAACTGTATCTATCACCCTGACTATGTTATCCCTTATTACCACTATATTCCTATTAACTCCCCCCGCTTGAATCGCTTCCTGTACCTCGGTGCCACGGTCAGTTTGCTCATCCACCCTACAGCCACCGCTTTCATCCATACAGGCCGCAAGAACCTCAAACCTGTTGGACAATTGCAAAGGCTGAGGCTCCCCCACCTCCTGGGTCTCCATACCTGCCTCACTTTTAGTTTAATTTGAATGAATTAAAGGGTAAGGCATGGCAGGAGAGCTCTGTGCCGTGGTATGCTCTTCCTGCACTATGTGGGAAATCAGGGACACTTCCTGTGTCCCTGACGACCATGTGTGCGGGAAGTGTATCCAGCTGCAGCTACTGACAGACCGCATTGTGGCGCTGGAGCTGCGAGTGGATACTGTGGTGTATGTAACCTGTTCCACCTTAAGAGAACTACCTTAAGAGATGTACTACTTTCTCTTGGCTGCTGTATACTGTAATACCGGTGGTGACCACACCGGTATCTAAGTGCTGTGCAAGGATTTGCTGGGCAGTTCAGCCCTGACCTTCGAATAGTAAAGACCTGTTACAAGTTATTCTTGTTGTCTGTGTCCAGTGATTGATCCTAAACATAACTGGGGGACACAGACTCAACAGTGGCGACGAGTCCGATCTTACCCTGCGGCAATTTTACATCCAAGGCAGCTTCGTCCTCAAAACAGGCGTCGAGAAGAGGCATCCGCCCTCATCATCCTGCTGAGCAACATCGCACGGGAGGCATCGAGAACCCACGTTAAAAAGAAAAAGAATTCTGACACGAAGCCCTCCATCAGTGACAGGCAGTGATCATCCCTTCTACCACGGTGGTGGGTAAGCCGATCAGCGACACGAGCAGAAAGTCGGCCGCGTTGACTGCAAAGTAGGGGAGGGAAAACGGAGGAATAAGGGCGGAGAGCTCGACCACGGCCGGTAGAAAGAGCCGAGAGGCGCAGCGACTGGGGCAGCTTAAGGCTCGAGAGACGCGGAGAACTCAAACGCAGCCGGTGCACAGGACCGGGCTGCAAGCGGGGCTGCGAGGCAAAGCAGCGTCGGGGAGTTGTGAAGCTTAAGGCTCGAGAACCGCGGAGAATTCAAACGCAGCCGGTGTAAAGGACCGGGCTGCAAGCGGGGCTGCGAGGCAAAGCAGCGTCGGGGAGTGAGAACCACTGGGGAGGCGAGAACGGCAGCAGCAAGGCAATCGCCATTGCAGCCAGCGGGGGAAGAAGGCAAATGCGGGAATCCGCCATTGCAGTCGGCGGAAGAAGACGAGCGCAGGAAAGACCGCCAAGCGCGGGAAGCCGCCATTTTAGTAGGCGGGGAAGAAGACAAGCGCGGGAAGCCGCCATTTTGAGAAAAAGAAAAAAATTAAAAAACTTGCAGGGATGCCTAAACATGGGAGCATTAATACCTTTGATAGTGATGTCGAAGATTGGACCACGTATGTAGAACGTATGGAAGTGTATTGTAAAGCAAATAAGGTACCAGATGATGAGAAAGCACTAACCTTATTAAGCTCAATGGGGGCGAAGACATACGGGCTATTGAAGCACCTGATATCACCAAATAAACCGGCGGATCAGACTTTTGCGAATATTGTTACTGTCCTGAAAAATCATTTAAGCCCCACGCCGCTGATGATAGCGGAACAATTTAAATTTTACAGGAGAACGCAGTTCAAAGACGAAAGCAACGCTGAATTTTTAATTGAACTACGTAAGCTATCGAAGTACTGTCAGTTTGGAACAGGACTAGCAGATGCGCTGAGAGATAAATTTGTGTGTGGATTGTTAAAAGAAGGAACACAAAAGCGACTGCTTGAGAATGATCTTACGCTTGATAAAGCTGTCACTATTGCAGCATCGCAAGAAGCCGCAGCGAGAGGCACTGCGGAAATGCAGCTACGGTCACCGGAACTCTGCACCAACCAAATGGTCTTGAGTACAGTTAAATGTTATCGTTGTGGAAAGAAACGCATGATCAGAACCAGTGCTGGTTCAAAAATCAGGAATGCAGAAAATGTGGCAGGCTTGGTCACATAGCTAAAGTATGCCGGTCAGGAAAGAAGACCAGCAACAAAAAGTCACCGCAGGAAAAGTACAGAAAGGTACACAAGGTGACAGAACAGTTCGAATGAACAGAAGTCATTCAGACGCCAGCAGTAATGAACTGGGTAGTCTAAGAGTACACAATGTTGGTAAGGAAGCAGACATCCAAACAATTTGGGTCACACTTCAGATAGCAGGAGTCCAAGTGAAGATGGAGTTGGACACTGGATCGGCATTGACGGTCATGAATAAGAAAGATTACAAAAGGTTATTCCCACATATTCCCCTACGGGAGACGGAGATTGTATTGAAAACATACACGGGGCAAAGAGTATACCCCATCGGGAAGATAGAAGTAAAGGTGGTCCACAAGGGCAAAGAAAGCCGAGGAATGGACTTATATGTGCTACCTGAGGGAGGTCCACCACTTCTGGGACGGGAGTGGATAAGGAAAATAAAGATGGACTGGCATTCCTTAAAAGCACTAACGGTAGATTCCGGTACAAAAGATGTCAAACCTAAACGATTGTCCAGAATATTGGACGAGGCTAAAGAGGTGTTCCAACAGGGACTGGGAACACTGAGAGGAATTACGGCATACATCAAAGTCGAAGAACATGCGAACCCGAAATTTTTCAAAGCCAGACCGGTACCTTATGCAATACGACCTGCTGTGGAAGCTGAGCTAGAAGGGCTAGAACGTTCAGGAGTACTGTCTAAGGTAGACTGGAGTGAGTGGGCCACGCCCATTGTCCCCGTCATGAAGCGTTCATCGAGCAACAAGCCGGGGGAACCGGGGAAGGTTCGCATCTGTGGAGATTTCAAGATCACTGTTAATCCGGTGCTTCACACGGTGCAGTATCCGCTTCCGCGGATTGAGGATATCTTCGCTTCGTTGTCTGGCGGGAAACACTTCACCAAGATAGACCTGGCGCAGGCGTACTTACAGATGGAAGTTGAGGAAGAGTCATGCCAGTACCTCACGATCAACACGCATAGAGGCTTGTACCGGTATAATAGACTGGTTTTTGGAGTGGCATCGGCTCCAGCAATTTGGCAGAGGGCCATGGAGCAGGTATTACAGGGAATTCCAGGTACACAATGTTACCTGGACGATATTCTGATTACAGGAGATGATGACGAGGAACACCTTGCAAACTTGGAACTGGTGCTGACCAGATTGAAAGAATATGGTCTTCGAGTTAATCGCCAGAAATGTGAATTCTTTCGGAAGCGGATCTCGTACTGTGGTCATGTCATTGACCAGGAGGGGCTTCATAAGTCTCCTGACAAGATCGAAGCTGTTGTGAAGGCTCCCGCTCCAGATAATGTATCCCAACTGAGGTCGTTTCTAGGGTTGATTAACTATTACCATAAGTTTCTGCCAAATTTATCCTCGGTACTGCACCCGCTGAACGCTCTTTTACAGAAGGGAGTACCATGGAAGTGGAGCGAGGACTGTAAGAGGGCCTTTCGCGAAAGCAAGGCATTGATCACCTCAGGAAGTGTTGGCTCACTTCAACCCAACGCTGCCTATTCGTTTGGCTTGTGATGCTTCTCCATATGGTATTGGGGCAGTACTCTCACACAAGTTGCCAAATGGCCAGGAGAGGCCAGTTGCGTTCGCATCCAGATCATTGACCTCCGCTGAGCGCAACTATGCTCAGATAGATAGGGAGGCTCTCAGCCTTGTGTGGGGAGTAAAGAAGTTTAATCATTACCTGCAGGGCCAAAAGTTTACGCTTCTGACAGACCACCAGCCGTTGGTATCCATTTTTAATCCTAAGAAGGGTGTTTCGGTGATGACAGCACAGAGACTCCAGAGATGGTCCCTTTTCCTAGGGGCACATCAATATCAGATAGAATTCAAAGGTACAAAGCAGCATGGTAATGCTGATGGGCTGTCGCGCCTGCCACTACCTACAGAGGAGGAGGCACCGATGGTTGACCTTGTTGAGTTATTTCACTCGACCATCATCGAATGTTTACCAGTTACCAATGCAAGTATTGAAAGAGAAACCAGGAACGACCCGACACTGTCCCGGGTCTACGAAGTGACAGTGAAGGGATGGCCAGCACATGGTGATCCACTGTTACCGGCATTCTCAGCAAGACGAGAAGAGCTGTCCTTCTGTCAAGGAACATTGATGTATGGAACAAGGGTGATTATTCCTCCTAAGTTAAGAGAGAGAGTTCTAAAGGAACTGCATGAAGGTCATCTGGGGGGAGTCAAGATGAAAAGCCTTGCTAGGGCTCATGTGTGGTGGCCGGGTATCGACCAACAGATAGAGGAGCTGACGAAAAGCTTCTCGGGGTGCCAAAAAGTGCAAAATGCACCTCCGATTGCTCCGCTGCATCCATGGGAATGGCCTTCAACCCCATGGCAACGTGTACATATTGACTTTGCTGGTCCTTTCATGGACTCCATGTTTTTAATTGCAGTGGACGCACATTCTAAATGGCCAGAAGGGATTAAGATGACTACCACTACCTCGGAAAAGACGATCGCGGTGTTAAGAACGATATTTGCAAGAAATGGATTGCCAGAACAAATATGTTCAGACAACGGACCGCAGTTCGTATCAGAAGAATTCCAGGGATTCCTGAAAAAGAATGGGGTGAAACATTATACCTCTGCTCCATATCACCCGGCTACAAACGGGTTGGCCGAGAGATTTGTACAAATGTTCAAAAAAGCGATAAAGGCCATGAGCGAAGATCAGATTCCACTACAACACAAGGTGGACAAATTCCTACTGGCATATCGAAACGCCACTCATGCAGTGACAAACCAAAGTCCTGCCATAATGTTCTATAACAGGAGGTTGCGGTCCAGGTTGGACTTGTTAAAACCCACTGTGTGGAGGGAAGTTGAAAACAAACAGTTCCAGCATATGAATAACAAGACCACTCAGAGCTTCGAAATAGGACAACCAGTGTTAGCCCGGGACTATAAAAATGAGAAATGGCAATCTGGAACAATTCGGGCCAGACAAGGACCCCTGATGTACACGGTAGATATTGGTGAAAATGTAATACGGCGTCATGCTGACCAACTGGTAGAATCGAGAACAAGGGTTGAACCCATGGTTACGGCAGAGACAACCGTGGAAGAAGTTCGTGAACCTGAAGCATCTACCTCAGAAGTGAATGTACCTGATGATGATGCCCAATACATAAGAGACCAACTAGATGAGTCACCCCAGCAACGAGAATCAGAGACCCCTGAAAGGCGTTATCCAACTCGAACCAGGAGGCCTCCTCAGAGACTGAATCTTTGAACTGTTTTGCATGAAGTTGTATATATATATATGTTATGTTAAATGGGGATATAACTGTTGAGCTAAAAAGGGAGGATTGTGGTGTATGTAACCTGTTCCACCTTAAGAGAACTACCTTAAGAGATGTACTACTTTCTCTTGGCTGCTGTATACTGTAATACCGGTGGTGACCACACCGGTATATAAGTGCTGTGCAAGGATTTGCTGGGCAGATCAGCCCTGACCTTCGAATAGTAAAGACCTGTTACAAGTTATTCTTGTTGTCTGTGTCCAGTGATTGATCCTAAACATAACTGGGACACACAGACTGAACAGATACATACTGGAGCATTCGCGATGCTGAGAACGTCGTGGATAGCACATTTAGGGAGTTGGTCACACCGCAGGTGAAGGCTGCACAGGCAGGAAGAGAATGGGTGACCACCAGGCAGAGTAGTAGGTGCAGGCAGGTAGTGCAGGGGTCCCCTGTGACCATCCCCCTCTCAAACAGATATGCCGCTTTGGATATTGTTGGGGAGGATGGCTTATCAGGGTAAGGCAGCAGCAGCCAACTTCCTGGCACCGTGGGTGGTTCTGCTGCACAGGACGGGAGGAAAAAGTGGGAGAGCTATAGTAATAGGGGATTCTATTGTAAGGGGAACAGATAGGCGTTTCTGTGGCCACAAACGTGACTCCAGGATGGTTTGTTGCCTCCTGGTGCAAGGGTCAAGGATGTCTCCAGAGCGGCTGCAGAACATTTTGGAAGGGGAGGGTGAACAGCCAGTTGTCGTGGTGCATATAGGTACCAACGATATAGGTAAAAAACGGGATGAGGTCCTAAAAGATGAATATAGGGAGTTAGGAGGTAAATTTAAAAATAGGACCTCCAAGGTAGTAATCTCAGGATTGCTACCAGTGCCACGTGCTAGTCAGAGTAGCAATAGAAGGATATTTCAGATGAATACGTGGCTAGAGGAATGGTGCAAGGGGGAGGGATTCAAATTCCTGGGACATTGGAACTGGTTCTGGGGGAGGTGGGACCAGTACAAAACTGACAGTTTGCACCTGGGCAGGACCGGGACCGATGTCCTAGGGGGAGTGTTTGCTAGTGCTCTAGGGGAGCGTTTAAACTAAAATGGCAGGGGGTTGGGAACCTGAGCAGGGAGACAGGAAAGGGAAACAAGGATAGAAGCAAAAGACAGGAAGGAGAAAAACAAAGGTGGCAGTCTGAGAAATCAAGGGTTTAAATCAAATATGGCCACAGTAAATAATTCTAAAAGGTCTAAGAGCATTAAAAAAACAAGCCTGAAGGCTTTGTGTCTTAATCAAATCAAATCAACTTTTATTGTCATTGTTAGTGCACAAGTGCAGTACAACGAAATGTAGGCTTGCGGCTCCCGAGAGTGTACATTTAGATTAAGACATTTAAACATTCAACATACATTTGGCTTGTAATACATTAACATAACCATAATAAAGTGCATTGGCAGATGTGCAGGCTTTAGAGTTTATTTGTGGAGTTCAGTAGGATGACAGCCCTGGGAAAGAAGCTGTTCCTAAATCTGGTCGTACGGGTGTGAATGCATCTGTAGCATCTCCCAGATGGAAGGAGGGCGAACAGACTGGCTGGGGTGGGTAGGGTCTTTGATGATGGACCGTGACCTCCGTAAACAGCGTTTCTGGTATATGTGCTCTATGGTCGGTAGCCAGGTGCCGGTAATGCGTTGGGCAGTTTTGACTACCTGCTGCAGGGCTTTCCGGTCATTGTAGCTACAGCTGCCATACCATACTGTGATACAGTTCGTCAGGATGCTCTCTATTGTGCAGCGGTAAAAGTTAGAGGAGCAGGGGTGACAGGTTACATCCCTTCAGCCTCCTTAGGAAATATAGGCGCTGCTGGGCCTTCTTCACCAGAGAGGTGGTATTGAGGTACCAAGAGAGGTCTTCCGTGATGTGGACTCCGAGGAACTTAATGCGAGGAGCATTCGAAATAAAGTGGATGAATTAGCTGCACAAATAGAGGTAAACAGATATGATACGATTGGGATTACGGAAACATGGCTCCAGGGTGACCAAGGCTGGGAACTCAACATCCAGGGGTATTCAATATTCAGGAAAGATAGGCAAAACGGAAAAGGAGGTGGGGTAGCATTGCTGGTTAAAGAGGGATTAACACAATTGTAAGGAAGGATATTAGCTCTGATGATGTGGAATCTGTATGGGTAGAATTGAGAAATACCAAGGGGCAGAAAACGTTAGTGGGAGTGGTATACAGAACCCCAAACAGTAATGCGGAGGTTGGAGATGGCAGTAATCAGTAAATTGGAGATGCGTGCAATAAGGGCACAGCAGTTATCATGGGTGACTTTAATCTACATATAGATTGGGCTAACCAAATTAGTAACAATACTGTGGAGGAGGAATTCCTGGAGTATATACGGGATGGTTTCCTGGATCAATATGTCGAGGAACCAACTAGAGAGTAGGACATCTTAGACAGGGTATTATGTAATGAGAGGATTAATTAGCAATCTTGTTGTGCGAGGCCCCTTGGGTCGGAGCGATCATAATATGATCGAATTCTTCATTAAGATGCCATGGTGTGGAGATGCCGGAGTTGGACTGGGGTGGACAAATGTAAGAAATCACACAACACCAGGTTATAGTCCAACAGCTTTATTTGAAATCACAAGCTTTCGGAGCGCTGCTCCTTCTTCAGGTGAAGTGGAGAAATGCATAAAGACACAGCTTATATAGTCAGAGAATCATGTCAGATGTTTACAGGTAACCTTTCCAACTGCCATTTATCACACCTCGGCAGAGAGATAATCACAGCAGTCAAAGGTGTGAATGGTGTCCAAACAGGTCAGTCCCACTCCCCGCCCTTTCCCCATAACCTTGCAAATGTCTTTACTTCAGGCACTTATCCAATTCCCTTTTGAAAGCCGTGATTGAATCTGCCTCCACCTCCCTCTCAGGCAGTGCATTCCAGATCCTAACCACTCGCTGAGTAAAGAAGTTTTTCCTCATGTCGCCTTTGGTTCTTCTGCCAATCACCTTAAATCTGTGTCCTCCGGTTCTCGACCCTTCCACCAAACAGTTTCTCTCAATCTACTCTGTCCTGACCCCTCGTGATTTTGAACACCTCTATCAAATCTCCTCCCAACCTTCTCTGCTCTAAGGAGAACAACCTCAGCTTCTCCAGTCTATCCATGTAACTGAAGTCCCTCATCCCTGGAACCATTCTTGTAAATCTTTTCTGCACCATCTCTACGGCCTTCACATCCTTCATAAAGTGCGGGGCCCAGAATTGGACACAATACTCCAGTTGAGGCCGAACCAGTGTTTTATAAAGGTTCATCATAACTTCCTTGCTTTTGGACTCTATGCCTCTATTTATTAAGCCCAGGATCCCGCACGCTTTTTTAACCACTTGCTCAACCTGCCCTGCCTCCTTCAATGATTTGTGCACACATACCCCCAGGTCTCTCTGTTCATGCACACATTTTAGAGTTATACCCTTTAGTTTATATTGCCTCTCCTCATTCTTCCTACCAAAATGTATCACTTCACACTTTTCTGCGTTAAATTTGATCTCCCATGTGTCCGCCCATTCCACCAGCATGTCTATGTCCTCTTGAAGTCTATCACTATCCTCCTCACTGTTCACTATACTTCCAAGTTTTGTGTCATCTGCATATTTTGAAACTGCCCTCTACACCCAAGTCTAAATCATTAATATATATCAAGAAAAGCAGTGGTCCTAGTACCGACCCCTGGGGAACACCACTGTAGACCTTCCTCCAGTCTGGAAAAACAACCGTTCACCACTACTCTCTGTTTTCTGTCACTTTGCCAATTTCGTATCCATGCTGCCACTGTCCCTTTTATTCCATGCCCTTCAACTTTGCTGGCAAGCCTGTTATGTGGCACTTGTCGAACGCCTTTTGGAAATCCATGTACACCATGTCAACCGCGTTCCCTTCATCAATCAACCCTCTGTTACCTCATCAAAAAACTCGATCAGAATCAGAGCAGCTGGGCCCGGCGGACGTGCAGCCAGGGCCCCGACACCAGGAAACCCAGGGTGCAGCGCCTCCCCCATCCGAGCCACCGCTTCCCGGTTTCTTCAGCCGGTTCCACTGAGTCCGACTCGGGGAAAAGGACAGGAGCCAGGCTCCCAGAATGGCCCGCGGCCCCGGGGAGCATGCGCACTCTCAGCGGGTAAATCAGTGCATTGGATAGAGTGGTTTCTGGGGCGCGGGGAATTGTGGGTGCTGCGGCCGCCATTAGTCAGCAGCTGTCGGGAAGAGATTTATTGCAGGCTGGCGGAAGGTAGGTCCCTGGCCGCCTGTGTAGGTCTGTTTGTTGCTTCAGTTTGAGCTGGAGTGGAGATTGTGGAGAAGCTGCTGGGTTTAACCCCCAGTACTTCTGAGCCCAGGAGGACCCAACAATTTCCAATGTGAGACTGTCAAGGGAGGTGGATTTTGGGGGAGATTAGGTTGTTACACAGACACTGTCTGCACAATGTAAAAGAGTATTGTTTTAGGAAGAAGTATTTCTGTACAGGCTTTTAATCCATTTTACATATACAGATTTCTTTTAATTCATTCTTGCAATGTGGGTGTCGCTCGCAAGAGCACCAAATATTGCCAATCCCCAGTTGCCGATTGAGAAAGGGGTGGTGAGTCGCCGCCTTGAACCGCTGCAGTCCGTGTGGTGAAGGTACTCCCACAATGTTGTTTGGTAAGGAGTTCCAGGATTTTGACCCAGTAATGATGAATATGTCTAAGTCAGGATGATGTGTGACTTGGAGGGGAACTTGGAGGTGATGGTGCTCCCATGCACCTTCTGCCCTTGTCCTAGGTGCTGGAGGTTGTGGGTTTGGGAGGTTCTGTCAAAGTTCTGGTCGAATTGCAGATGTATAAAGCTCCTTTCCTTTGCCCCCTCCCACCTCTCTCTCCTCCCATAGAGGCCAGCGTTGTGTGTAGGCCCAGACCAGGTGGCAGATTCCCTTCCCTGAAGGACATTAGTGAACCAGTTGGGTTTTTATGACAATCCGGCAGCTTTCATGGTCACTTTTTTTTAGTGCCAGCCTCACAATTGACCAGATTCATTGAGCTCAATTTCACAACCTGCCTTTGTTTTCTTGTGGGTTGTCTCTCACGCTCCCTGTTTTAAATTAATTTTACAGGGCACTGGAAGGGGACGATTTGCAGACTGGAAACTCAAACCAAACATCACTTCAAGATATGACAGAGTCACTCGACTCATCAGATCTGAATATCAACGGCCTCTGAACATGGAAGCAAAAAGCACCGTTCACAGCGGGGAGAAACCGTACACGTGTTCTGTGTGTGGACGAGGCTTCAGCCAACCCTCTGGCCTATCGAGACACAAGCGCATTCACACCGGGGAGAGGCCATTCACCTGCTCTGAGTGTGGGAAGGGATTCACTCAGTCAGGCACCCTACTGGGACACCAGCGAGTTCACACCGGGGAGAGGCCGTTCACCTGCGCTGTCTGTGGGAAGGGATTCACTCAGTCAGCCACCCTACTGAGACACCAGCGAGTTCACACTGGCGAGAGACCGTTCACCTGCTCTGAGTGTGGGAAGGAATTCACTCGGTCATCTGACCTGCAGACACACCAGCACACTCACACTGGGGAGAGACCGTTCACCTGCCCTGTGTGTGGGAAGGGATTCACTCAGTCAGCCACCCTACTGAGACACCAGCGAGTTCACACTGGGGAGAGGCCATTCACCTGCTCCGTGTGTGGGAAGGGATTCACTCAGTCATCCAACCTGCTGACACACCAACGAGTTCACACTGACGAGAGACCTTTTAAATGCTCGGACTGTGGGAAGTGCTATAAAAGTTCCTGGGAACTGACATGCCATCAACGTGTTCACACTGACGAGAGACGGCTCAGGTGCTCTCACTGCGGGACTGGGTTCAGGCAGTCATCTGAGCTCACTATACACCAGCGCACTCACACTGGGGAGAGGCCGTTCACCTGCTCCGTGTGTGGGAAGGGATTCACTCAGTCATCCAACCTGCTGAGGCACCAGCGCGTTCACACTGGGGAGAGGCCATTCACCTGCTCTGAGTGTGGGAAGGGATTCACTGAGTCATCCCACCTGCTGAGACACCAGCGAGTTCACACTGACGAGAGACCTTTCAGGTGCTCTCACTGTGGCACTGGGTTCAGGCGAGCATCTGACCTCCTTGTACACCAGCGCACTCACACTGGGGAGAGGCCGTTCACCTGCTCCGTGTGTGGGAAGGGATTCACTCAGTCATCCAACCTGCTGAAACACCAGCGAGTTCACAAGTGACTGCAGGGGGTGGATTCTGCTGTTGCTGCTGTTAATCACATCCAGGACTGAACCATGTTCATTCTGACATTGGGGATTGTTTCTGCTGATAATAACTCTGGGAACTGGGCTGGAGTTTAATATTCTGGATATTATGTTCAATAAATCAACTTTCTTTTAAACACATTGTTGTAGATTTTTGTCTTTCCCACCTGAGTGTTTAGCATCACCTGGCTGGAGCTCAAAGTACAATCTGGGGGAGGATCATACGACGGGAACAGAACTCCAGCCTGGACACAGTCCTTCAGGGCCACACTGAGAGGGGCAAACGGCGCTTTGGTCTTCTCTCTCTTCACTGACAGCAAAGTCCCCATGAGGGTTAATCTCGAGCTGTGTGAGAAATGTGTCCCAGCCACTCTCTGCCATGGTTCAGAGCTCCTAGGCACGGAACAGAAGGCTCCTTTAGGAATGTACCCCAGTGCTTTTTTTAATGGCCTTATTAACATGTGTCGCTACTTTTAGTGATTTGTGTATCTGTGTCCCTGGATCCCTCTGCTCCTCTAGCCCATTTAGACTCTTAGGGGGAAATTCGGTGGCACCCCCTTTGGGTCACTAACATCACCGGGGCTAATTTTAGCCCCCCGAAAATGTTAGCGCCCCTGTGCATTAAATTCAGTGGTAGCACCGGAGGCAGGGTGCTACTGGAAGCGCTCCCCTCCCTCTTGAGGCGCTACCAGTGAATTTCACGGCACTTCGTGTAACAGCGCCACGCCCGTCGGCACATAGCACCGCGTCATAGCAGACCTCCCTCCCTGATTAACGGGGAGGAGCCTAGCACTGTGCACACTGGGGCCCTGCTGGACCACCAGGGAGCGAGGTGTCAGATCAAGAAGAGCGCCGGGCTGTGCGATCGCGGCCGACACCCCGAAGAAGAAAGGGGAAGGGGGCAGGTGCTGGCAGTCAGCCAAAATAAAAAGTTGCCACCCGACAACAGCCCTTTAAGTGGCGTCGCCGCAGCTGTAGAAACAACCCCTGACCCTGTCGGACATATCGGCCGGCGATAGGTCAGCGGTCGCAACCGAAGGTTGCAGCCGGGGTGCTGCGCGTGGTGATGAGGTCATTGCCGGCGGTGCAGTTCCGCGGGGCGCTAGCGGCTACCGCCGCCACTAACCTCCCGCTGAATATCGTGGGAGGCACAAAGCAACCCAATTTCACCCCCTTGTCCAAGTAGTGAGTGGCCTCCTTATTCTTCCCAACAATACACACCACCTCACACTGACCTACAGTGAAATTCATTAACACACCACCTCACACTGATCTATAGTGAAATTCATTAACACACCACCTCACTGATCTATAGTGAAATTCATTAACACACCACCTCACACTGATCTATAGTGAAATTAATTAACACACCACCTCACCCTGAGCTATAGTGAAATTCATTAACACACCACTTCACACTGATCTATAGTGACATTCATTAACACACCACCTCACTGATCTATAGTGAAATTCATTAACACACCACCTCACACTGATCTATAGTGACATTCATTAACACACCACCTCACCCTGGTCTACAGCGAAATTCATTAACACACCGCCTCACATTCTGGAGGGGGAGGGTGAACAGCCAATGGTCGTGGTCCACATTGGTACCAACGACATAGGTAAAAAGAGGGATGAGGTCCTGCATCAAGAATTTAGGGAGCTAGGTAACAGATTAAAGAGCAGGACCTCAAAGGTTGTAATCTCTGGATTACTCCCAGTGCCACGTGCTAGTAAGTATAGGAATGGGAGGATAGAGCAGATGAATGCGTGGCTAAAGAGTTGGTGTAGGGGGGAGGGTTTTACTTTCCTGGATCACTGGGCCTGCTTCTGGGAAAGGTGGGACTTGTACAAGTCGGACGGGTTGCACCTGAACCAGAGCAGGACAAATATCCTTGCGGGGAGGTTTGCTAGCACTGTTGGGGGGGGTTTAAACTAACTTGGCAGGGGGATGGGATACAGAGGGGAGCTGAAATAGGGGGGGATGTGCTGCCAATTATAGAGAAAAAAACAAGTCAGCTTGGTAGACAGGGCAAATATATAAGGGCAAGGCTGGATGGCATCTATTTTAATGCAAGGAGTCTTGCGAATAAGGTGGATGAACTGAAGGTGTTGATAAACACATGGGAGTATGATATTGTTGCTATCACGGAGACATGGTTGAGGGAAGGGCAAGACTGGCAGCTCAATATTCCGGGGTACAGAATCTTCAGGCGAGACAGAGGGGGAGGTATAAGAGGAGGGGGTGTCGCAATATTAATTAAGGAGTCAATTACTGCAGTAAGGAGGGATGATATATTAGCAGGGTCCTCTAATGAGGCCATATGGGTGGAGCTTAAAAACAAAAAGGGGGCAAGCACTTTGCTGGGAGTGTACTATAGGCCTCCAAACAGTCAGGGGGAGATAGAGGAACAGATATGTAGGCAAATCTCAGAGAAATGTGCAAATAATAGGGTAATAATAATGGGGGATTTCAACTTCCCCAATATTAACTGGGATAGTCAGAGTGTGAAAGGCTCAGAGGGTGTAGAATTCTTAAAGTGCATCCAGGAGAGCTTTTTGAGCCAGCATGTAGAAAGTCCGACAAGAGAGGGGGCGGTACTGGACCTAATTCTAGGGAATGTGGCCGGCCAAGTGGAAAAAGTGCTAGTAGGTGAGCACTTTGGTGATAGTGACCATAATATGGTAAGATTTAAGGTGGCCATGGAAAAGGACAGGGATGGGCCGGAAATAAAGGTTCTAAATTGGGGGAAGGCCGATTTTAATAGGATAAGGCAGGATCTGGCCAAAATGGACTGGGATCAGCTACTTGTAGGAAAATCCGCATCGGAGCAATGGGAGGCTTTCAGAAGGGAGATTGAGATCATACAATGGCAACATGTTCCCGTAAAGGTCAAGGGTGGTTCCAAAAACCACAGGGAACCTTGGATGTCAGGGGATATACGAGAATGGATTAGGAAAAAAAGGAGGGCTTTTGGTAGATACAAAAGGCTAAAGACGGAGGAAGCCCTAGAGGAGTACAAAAAGTGCAGGGGGATACTTAAAAAAGAAATTAGGAGATCAAGGAGGGGCCATGAAATAACACTGGCAAGCAAAATAAAGGAAAATCCGAAGATGTTTTATAAGTATATTAAGGGTAAGAGGATAACTAGGGAAAAAATAGGGCCCATTAGGGACAAAAGTGGCAATCTGTGTGTGGAGCCGGAAGATGTAGGAGGGGTTCTAAATGAATTTTTTGCATCTGTTTTCACTATGGAGAAGGACGATGTAGACATAGAAATAGGGCGGGGGGACTGTGATATGCTCGAACATATTAACATCGAGCGGGAGGAGGTATTGGCGGTTTTAGCTGGCCTAAAAATGGATAAATCCCCAGGCCCGGATGAAATGTATCCCAGGCTGCTGTGTGAGGCAAAGGAGGAGATTGCGGGGGCTCTAACACATATATTCAGGACCTCTCTGGCCACAGGGGATGTGCCAGAGGACTGGAGAACCGCTAATGTAGTACCATTATTCAAGAAGGGTAGTAGGGAAAAACCGGGGAACTACAGGCCAGTGAGCCTAACATCAGTGGTAGGAAAATTATTGGAAAAAATCCTGAGGGACAAAATTTGTCTCCACTTGGAGAGGCAAGGATTAATCAGGGATAGTCAACATGGCTTTGTCAAGGGAAGATCATGTCTGACTAATTTGATAGAATTTTTTGAGGGGGTGACTAGGTGTGTGGATGAGGGTAACGCAGTGGATGTGGTATACATGGATTTCAGTAAGGCCTTCGATAAAGTCCCGCACAGGAGACTGGTCAAGAAGGTAAGAGCCCATGGAATCCAGGGTGCCTTGGCACATTGGATACAAAACTGGCTTAGTGGCAGAAGGCAGAGGGAGATGGTCAAAGGTTGTTTTTGTGACTGGAAGCCTGTGGCCAGTGGGGTACCACAGGGATCGGTGCTGGGTCCCTTGCTGTTTGTGGTCTACATTAATGACTTGGATATAAATGTAAAGGGTATGATCAGTAAGTTCGCGGATGATACAAAAATTGGTAGGGTGGTAAATAGCGAGGAGGGTAGCCTCAGTCTGCAGGACGATATAGATGGGTTGGTCAGATGGGCGGAACAGTGGCAAATGGAATTTAACCTGGAAAAGTGCGAGGTGATGCACTTTGGGGGGACTAACAAGGCAAAGGAATACACAATGAATGGAAAGACCCTAGGCAAGACGGAGGGTCAGAGGGATCTGGGTGTGCAAGTACACAGATCCCTGAAGGCGGCGGAACAGGTGGATAAGGTGGTAAAAAAGGCATATGGGATACTTGCCTTCATTAGCCGAGGCATTGAATATAAGAGCAAGGAGGTTATGATGGAGCTGTATAAAACACTGGTTAGGCCACAGCTGGAATATTGTGTGCAGTTCTGGTCGCCACACTACAGGAAGGATGTGATCGCTTTAGAGAGGGTGCAGAGGAGGTTCACCAGGATGTTACCAGGGCTGGAGCGCTTCAGCTATGAAGAGAGACTGGGCAGGTTGGGTTTGTTTTCCTTGGAGCTGAGGAGGCTGAGGGGGGACATGATTGAGGTGTACAAAATTATGAGGGGCTTAGATAGGATGGATGCTGAGGAGCTTTTTCCCTTAGTAGAGGGGTCAATAACTAGGGGGCATAGATTCAAGGTAAAGGGCGGGAGGTTTAGAGGGGATTTGAGAAAGAACTTTTTCACCCAGAGGGTGGTTGGAGTCTGGAACTCACTGCCTGAAAGGGTTGTGGAGGCAGAAACCCTCACAACATTTAAGAAGCATTTGGATGTGCACTTGAAATGCCATAGCATACAAGGCTACGGGCCAAATGCTGGAATATGGGATTAGATTAGACAGGGCTTGATGGCCGGCGCGGACACGATGGGCCGAAGGGCCTCTATCCGTGCTGTATTACTCTATGACTCTATGACTCTATGACTCTATAGTGAAATTCATTAACACACACCCTCACACTGATCTACAGTGAAATTCATTTGCCAATTACACGCCCATTCTGAAATTTATTAATGTCTTCTGGCATTTTGTCTTCCTCAGTATTAACTCTACCTCCCAATTTGGTGTTATCGACAAACTTTAAAATTGTACTTCTGATTCCCGAGTCCAAATCGTTTATGAACAACAGTGATCCCAGCACCGATCCCTGTGGAACACCACTTCCCACCTTTTGCCAGTCTGAGTAGCTACTCCCAACCTCCAGTCTCTGTTTTCTGTTTTGTGACCAGCTTGCTATCCAAAAACAGTTTGTAAGATTGACAAGATGACCAAGGTCAGGCCGTGTGGAGTGAAGAGCCAGGCAGCAGAATGGATGAAAAGCTGGCTACAAAACAGAAATCAGAGGGTTGGAGTTAAGGGACGTTTGTTGCGATCTTTCCATCCATTCTGCTGCCTGGCCCTTGACTCTACACGGCCTGACCGTGGTCATCTTGTAGACCGTACATACTGCAGACACAGTGCACCAGTAGTGGAGGGGGTGGATATTGAGTCCTGTGGCAGGGGCGCCCCTGACAGGGTTACAGACCCTTCAGCCACTGGAGAGACATGGAGCGCTGAGCTCGGCAGCATTAGTCCTGTTTTGCATCCTCCCTCCACCCATCTCTCACCTGCTGCTTCACCCACAGTCGCCACCGCCACCCGCGCAGGCTCAGCTCACACTGCCCGGGTGATTGACGGGAGCTCCGGACCAATAGAAAGAGCGGGGCGGGGCTGGAGGACCGAGCGGGCGGCGAGTCCTCCAACCAATCGGAGTGTGAGGGGCAGGGCTTGCGGCACCCAGTGGGCGAGGCTCAGCCTGGAGCTCCCTCATTGGCTGAAACTCTGCATCATTTTCAAACCTGATTTCTCTCAAACTCCAGGAGAAAACTGGCCCTTTCTGTTGTGGCTTTAAACAGATGAAACCCCGTGGTGTGGAGCAAACATCGCAACATTTGGTAGTGAAATGGATTCATTCAGGACAGACAGCAGGGATTATTTCAGGAAATAACACAGTGTAGTGAGGGAGGAAATGCAGTGGATGTTGTGTAGATGGATTGTCAAAAGGTGTTTGATAAGGTGCTGGACAGGAGGCTTGTTGATCAAATTAAGGCTCACGGTATTAAAGGGAGGGGGCAGCGTGGATAGGAAGTTGGGTAAAGGGCAGAAAACAGAGAGTAGTGGTTAATGGCTGTTCTTCAGACTGGAGGGATGTAAACAGCGGTGTCCCCCAGGATCAGTGTTGGCACCATTGCTCTTCTCAATATAACTGAATGAGCTGGTCTTGTGTTTATGGGGCACAAGGTCAAATTCACCAGATGAGGCTGAAATAGGGAGCATGGCCACCTGTGAAGAGGACTGTAATTGACTTCAGTGTGAATACACAGGTTTGTATATGGGGCGGGTAGATGTCAAATTAAATTTCATGCTAAGAAATAGGAGTTCATAAGAACATAAGAACGTAAGATGCAGGAGAAGGTCATGTGGCCCTTCGAGCCTGCTCCGCCATTCAATAAGATCATGGCTGATCTGATCTTGGCCTCAACTCCACTTCCCTGCCTGCTCCCCAGAACCCTCGACTCCCTTATCGTTAAAAAATCTGTCTATTTCCACCTTAAACACACTCAATGACCCAGCCTCCACAGCTCTCTGGGGAAGAGAATTCCAAAGATTCACGACCCTCTGAGAGAAGAAATTCCTCCTCATTTCCGATTTAAAAGGGTGCCCCCTTATTTTGAAATTATGCCCCCTAGTTCTAGATTCCCCCACGAGGGGAAACATCCTCTCAGCATCTACCCTGTCAAGCCCCTTCAGAATCTTGCATGTTTCAATAAGATCACGTCTCATTCTTCTAAACTCCAATGAGTATAGGCCCAACCTGCTCAACCTTTCCTCATAAGACAACCCTTTCATCTCCAGAATTAACCTACTGAACCTTCTCTGAACTGCCTCCAATGCAAGTATACCCTTCCTTAAATAAGGAGACCAAAAATATATGCAGTAAGGCAGGATCTGGCCAAAGTGGATTGGGATAAGCTATTTGAAGGAAAATCCACATCAGAGCAGTGGGAGTCTTTCAGAAAGGAAATAGAGAGAGTACAACGCCAACATGCTCCCGTAACGGTCAAGGGTGGGACCAACATGCACAGGGAACCCTGGATATCAAGAGATATACAAGAATGGATTAGAAAAAAAAAGGAGGCTTTTGGCAGATACAAAGGACTAAAAACAGTGGAAGCTCTAGAGGAGTACAGAAAGTGCAGGGGGGTACGTGAAAAAGAAATTAGGAGAGCAAAGAGGGGGCATGCAAAAACACTGGCGGGCACAATAAAGAAAAATCCCAAGGTGTTTTATAAGTATATTAAGGGCAAGAGGATAACCAGGGAAAGAGTAGGGCCCATTAGGGACCAAAGTGGCAATCTGTGTGTAGAGCCGGAAGATGTGGGTGAGGTTTTAAATGAATATTTTGCCTCCGTGTCCACTATGGAGAAGGGCGATGTAGGCATAGAAATCAGGCAGTGGGATTCTGATATACTTGAACAAATTAGTATTGAGAGGGAGGAGGAACTAGCGGTTTTAGCAGGCTTAAAAGTAGATAAATCCCCAGGCCTAGATGAAACGTATCCCAGGCTGCTGTGTGAGGCAAGGGAGGAGATTGCAGGGGCTCTGACACAAATTTTCAGAACCTCTCTGGCCACAGGGGAGGTGCCAGAGGACTGGAGGACAGCTAACATAGTACCATTATTCAAGAAGGGTAGTAGGAATAAACCAGATAATAACAAGCCAGTGAGCCTAACATTAGTGGTAGGGAAATTATTGGAAAAAATTCTGAGGGACAGAATTAGTCTCCACTTGGACAGGCAAGGATTAATCAAGGATAGTCAGCATGGCTTTGTCAGGGGGAGATAATGTCTAACCAATTTGATTGAATTTTTCAAGGGGGTGACTAGGTGTGTGGATGAGGGTAGTGCAGTTGATGTAGTCTATATGGGCTTCAGTAAGGCTTTTGACAAAGTCCTGCATGGGAGACTGGTCAAGAATGTAAGAGCCCATGGGATCCAGGGCAATTTGGCACATTGGATCCAAAATTGGCTTAGTGGCAGGGGGCAGAGGGTGATGGTCGAAGGTTGTTTTTGTGACTGGAAGCCTGTGTCCAGTGGTGTACCACAGGGATCGGTGCTGGGTCCCTTGCTGTTTGTAGTGTACATTAATGATTTAGATATGAATGTAGGAGGTATGATCAGTAAGTTCGCAGATGATATGAAAATTAGAGTGGTAAATAGCAAGGAGGGAAGCCTCAGGCTACAGGACGATATAGACGGGTTGGTCAGATGGGCCCAACAGTGGCAAATGGACTTTGACCCTGAAAAGTGTGAGGTGATGCATTTTGGGAGGACTAACAAGGCAAGGGAATACACAATGAATGGTAGGATCCTAGGAAGGACAGAGGATCAGAGGGACCTTGGTGTGCATGTACATAGATCCCTGAAGGCAGCAGGACAAGTAGATAAGGTGGTGAAGAAGGCATATGGGATACTTGCCTTCATTTGCCGGGGCATAGAATATAAGAGCAGGGAGGTTATGATGGAGCTGTACAAAATGCTAGTTAGGCTACAGCTGGAATGCTGTGTGCAGTTCTGGTTGCCACACCATAGGAAGGATGTGATTGCATTGGAGAGGGTGCAGAGGAGATTCACCAGGGTGTTACCTGGGATGGAGCGCTTCAGCTATGAAGAGAGACTGGACAGGCTGGGGTTGTTTTCCTTAGAGCATAGAAGGCTGAGGGGGGACCTGATTGAGGTGTACAAATTTGTGAGGGGCATAGATAGGGTAGATAGAAAGGAACTTTTCCCCTTAGTAGAGGGGTCAATAACCAGGGGGCATAGTTTCAAGGTAAGGGGCAGGAGGTTTAGAGGGGATTTGAGGAAAAACTTTTTCACCCAGAGGATGGTTGGAATCTGGAACTCACTGCCGGAAAGGGTGGTAGAGGCAGGAACCCTCATAACATTCAAGAAGCATTTAGATGAGCACTTGAAACACCATAGCATACAAGGCTATGGACCAAGTGCTGGAAAATGGGATTAGAATAGATAGGGCTTGATGGCCGGCACGGACATGATGGGCCGAAGGGCCCCTTTCTGTGCTGTATAACTCTATGACTCTAACTCTGAGCTGAAGTTCCTCGAGTTGCAGACACTTCTGGTCACCACACTTTAGGAAGGATGTGAAGGCCCTTGAGAGGGTGCAGAGGAGATTTACCAGAATGGTTCCGGGGATGGGGGATCTAAGCTACAAGGACAGGTTGGAGAAGCTGGATTTGTTTTCATTAGGGCAAAGGAGATTGAGGTGTGATTTGACAGAGGTGTATAAGATTATGACAGGTTTGGATAGGCTAGACGGGGAAAGGCTGTTCCCACTAGTTGATGGTACAAGGACTAGGAGACACAGATTTAAGGTTTTGGGCAAGAGATACAGGGGGGATGTGAGGGAAAACTATTTACAGAGTGAGTGGGGATGACCTGGAACTCGCTGCCGACAGAAGTGGTGGAAGTGGAGACACTTAATGTTTTCAAGGGGAGACTGGCTAGGCACTTGAGGGAAATAAACTTGCAGGGCTACGGGGATAGAGCAGGGGAATGGGACTGACTGGATTGCTCTACAGAGAGCCGGCACGGACTCGATGGGCTGAATGGCCTCCTTCTGTGCCTCTATGACTCTATGCAACACATCACCTGCCCTGCCATCTCTATTGTATTTTATTTAACTAATTAAGTTTTCAAGTTTTGAAATACTCAATTGTCTATCAATAGTTTTTAATCTTGGTAATAACCTTGTTTAATTTATTAAATGTAGTTATATGCATTAGGTCTTTACTGTAACTTAGCCTACAGTCCTAATTAAACCCTAGTTGTTTCTATATTTTTTAATGCATCAAGCAGCACCTCTTACCCCCACCTCACCGAATTCACTCACTCACCCAATTCCCAAGTTCAGTCCTCTGTAGAAGCAATACTCCGTAGAACTGGACTCAGTGCTACTTACCTCCCAAACATTTCTCCTTCCACACTCAAAAGGCCGATGAATTTCAGGTCCTGATGGAGTGACTCTCTCAGCTCTTGATGTGATGTTTGGTTTGAGTTTCCCCGTCTGTCAATCCCGCCCATCTCACAGTCTGTGAAAGGAATTTACAAAAGCCATCACTGAGAGTCCAGGACAGAAATTGACAACATTCGCTCCTCCTGCTCCCTGGCCCAAGGGGGCCGCACATGCGCCCTGCTGCACACTCGGCCTCTCAAGATGGCGGCCGTTGAGCCGGGCCTGTCACCGGGAGAAAGTCCCGCAGCCGCTGCCCCACTCGTGGCAAACGTGGGAACCGTAGGTACTTATTCGGGGGCTTGAGGCCTACACCGGGTGTTTATAAAACCTCCCCGCCGGTTCCATTGCTCCCCTGTGTAGTGTATGTGCCTTTAAGAGCCCCATGTGTACTGTAATGCCGGTAATGGCTACTCGGGCTATATAAGCCTGTATATTGTGTTGTATCAGTTAGTTCCCCTCCAGACTTTGTTTAGTAAACACCTATGAAACCAACTCCTGTCTTCAGTGTCTCTATCAACACACAGACACAACAGTGGCGACGAATTGGAAACGGACTTACCTGCAATTTGGCAGCACCTCAAGGACATCGATTCCTCTGGCGTCCAAAGTTGAAGAAAAATCAAGAAAAAGAAAAAGCTGTAGTTTCACCAGCTAGCCAAGCTGGTGGCAGGTACTGCAATAATCCTTCCTGGGCGTCGGGCTGGGGCTCCAGCGGCTGGCTCTACAGCTGGACCAAGCAGCGAAAGCGGAGGCAAGCAGTAACAGACGGGGAGGGAGCACTCGGAAGACGGCCGGCGCTGCTAGCAGGTCGGCGTTCAGACCTAGAGAGAGAGTCCGGCGGGAACGAGTCTCCAACTGTAAATAAATAAATAAAAAGAATGGAAACCGCGGGAAACAGCGTTGTCATCGGCAGCAGCGGCGGGGAAGCGCGGGAAGCGCCATATCTTTTCTGCAGAAAAGAAAGAAAAGCGCGGGAAGCGCCATTTTTTTTCTAGGATGCCTAAGTCTGGCAATATTGCTGCTTTTGATAACGAGATAGAGGATTGGACCACATATGTGGAAAGAGTGGAGGTATATTGCACCGCAAATTGAATAGAAGATGAAAAAAAAGCTTCAGTAATACTAAATCTAATGGGCGCTAAGACATACGGGCTGTTACGAAATTTAATCACTCCAGCCAAACCAAAGGACAAGAATTTTAAAGAAATTGTTGATACCCTACAGGAGCACTTAAACCCAGCACCGCTGCTGATAGGGGAAGATTCAAATTCTTCAAGAGAAATCAACACAAGAATGAAAGTAACGCTGATTACCTCACCGAATTAAGAAAGCTATCAAAACACTGCCAATTCAGGGCAGGACTAGCAGATTATCTTCGAGACAAATTCGTCTGCGGTCTCTTAAGTGAAGGAACACAGAAAAGGCTGCTTTCTGAAAAAGATTTAACACTGGACAAGGCTTTCAGTATGGCTGTATCATATGAAGCAGCCGCAAGAGGAGCTGCAGAGATACAACAAAAGACACAGGACTTCGGCACCCATGAAATGACACACGGTTTTGAGAGAAGTTATCGCTGCGGCAGATCCACCCATGACCAGAGGGACTGCTGGTTCAGGGACAAAGCATGCAAGCAATGCGGAAAGATTGGACACATTGCACGGGTATGCCGATCTGGACAAAAAAAATCCACAGACAGGAAAAAAAAAATCAATAAAGAAAAGTACAGAAAGGTACAAATGATGACGGACAGTAGCTCTGAAGACCAGAAGAGCGATAGCGACTCAGAAAACAAGAGACTAAGCTGTCTCAAATTACATAATGTAATTGCCAAAGATGATTACCAGATCATTTGGGTTACCCTCACGATAGCAGGGTCCCCAGTTAAAATGGAGCTAGATACAGGATCAGCTCTGACCGTCATAAATTGACGGGATTACGAGCAGCTATTTCCGCATATACCTTTAAAAGACACATCCATTATCTTGAAAACATATACGGGGCAGAAAGTATACCCCAAAGGAAAAGTAAGGGTGCCTGTTGTATACAACGGCAAAGAAATACAAAAGTTGTATTTATACATTCTACAAGATGGTGGTCCACCACTGTTGGGACGTGAATGGACCAGGAAAATACATTTAGACTGGCACTCCATTCAGGCACTGACGGTGACCAGTAAGAACAAAAACGATGATGACGTCATACCTGAACGATTAAAAGACATCTTGGCCAACGCCAAAGAAGTGTTTCAAGAGAAACTAGGAACCTTAAAAGGCATCACCGCCTCAATAAAAGTGGAAGATGCAGCAATTCCCAAGTTTTTTAAGGCAAGACCGGTGCCATACGCAATTCGTCCAGCAGTCGAGGCAGAGCTGGAGAATTTGGAAAAGGCAGGCGTATTATCCAAAATAGATTGGAGCGAGTGGGCAACACCCATCGTTCCAGTCATGAAGAAAGCATTGGATAATGATAAATCTGAAGAACAGAGAAAAATTTGCATCTGTGGCGACTTCAAGGTGACTGTAAACCTGGTCCTTCACACGGTACAGTATCCTCTTCCGAGGATAGAAGATATTTTCGCCTCACTATCCGGAGGGAAACGTTTGACCAAAATTGACTTGGCACAGGCATATCTACAGATGGAGGTTGAAGAGGCCTCTAAAAAATATCTCACGATAAATACACACAAAGGTCTGTACCAGTACAATCGACTGGTTTTCGGAGTAGCATCCGCTCCAGCTATCTGGCAAAGAGCTATGGAGCAAGTCCTCCAAGGGATTCCGGGGACTCAATGCTACCTAGACGACATCCTTGTAACAGGAGAAAACGACAACGAGCACCTTGCCAATTTGGAACAGGTGCTCACTAGGCTGAGAGAACGGGGCCTACGAGCAAATCGCAACAAGTGCGAATTTTTCCAAAATCAAATATCATATTGTGGCCACATAATTAATAAGGAAGGGTTGCATAAGTCACCTGAAAAAATTGAAGCGGTCATAAAAGCCCCAGCACCTGAAAATGTTTCACAATTAAGGTCGTTCCTGGGATTAATAAATTACTATCATAAATTTTTACCGAAATTATCAACTCTTCTACACCCTCTTAATGAACTGCTACAAACAGGAGTAATTTGGAAATGGAGCGAAGACTGTTAACGTGCCTTCCATAAGTGCAAAGACTTAATCATGTCCAAAGAAGTTTTGGCTCATTACAACCCATCACTGCCAATCAGACTGGCATGCGATGCATCCCCTTACAGCGCAGGAGCAGTATTATCGCATAAATTCCCTGATGGCTCAGAACGGCTGATAGCTTTTGCGTCACGCTCATTGAACTCAGCTGAGCGTAACTATGCCCAAATCGACAGGGAAGCACTCAGCCTGGTATGGGGAGTGAAGAAATTCAACCATTACCTACACGGACAAAAATTTACCTTGTTGACTGACCATCAGCCCCTCATCTCCATATTCAACCCTAAAAAGGGTGTTCCCATTATGACAGCGCAAAGGCTACAGAGGTGGTCCCCTTTTCTAGGGGCACACCAATACAACATAGAATACAAAGGATCAAAACAGCATGGGAATGCTGACGGGTTATCGCGCCTACCGTTGCCAACGGTAGAAGAAGCACCTACCGTAGACCCAGTGGAGATTTTCCACTCTACCATAGTCGAATGTCTACGAGTAACAAATTCTACCATTGAAAGGGAAACTAGAAATGACCCGACTCTCTCACGAGTCTACGATTTAACAGTGAAGGGATGGCCAGCACATGGCGAACCACTGTTGCCAGCATTCTCGCAAAGAAGAGAACAGCTGTCAGTGTGCCGAGGAACCTTGATGTGTGGATCCAGAGTGGTGATTCCACCCAAACTCCAGGATAAAGTTCTAAAGGAGCTTCACGAGGGGCATCTGGGTGGAGTGAAAATGCAGAACCTAGCCAGGGCATTTGTATGGTGGCCAGGTATCGATGGAGACATCGAAGAAATGACCAAGAGCTGCCTAGGATGCCAGAAGTTCCAAAACGCTCCACCCCAAGCCCCTCTACATCCATGGGAGTGGCCCTCATCTCCCTGGCAAAGGGTACACATCGACTTTGCTGGTCCATTTATGGACTCAATGTTCTTAATCGCGGTTGATGCACACTCCAAGTGGCTGGAGGTAATAAAGATGTCCTCCACCACCATGGAAAAAACCATCACAGTATTAAGGACCATATTTGCCAGGAATGGGCTGCCGGAACAGATCTGTTCTGATAATGGACTGCAATTTGTGTCCGAAGAATTCAGGAAGTTCTTAAAAAACAATGGGGTTAAGCACTACACGTCCGCCCCATACCATCCCGCCACCAATGGATTGGCTGAAAGGTTTGTCCAGACCTTCAAGAAGGCCATAAAGGCCATGGGTAATGAAGACATAAAACTTCAGCACAAGGTGGATAACTTCTTGTTCGCATACAGGAATGCAACACATATGGTTACAAACCAAACTCCCGCCATGATGTTCTTCAATAGAAGCCTAAGATGTCGGCTGGATTTGATCAAGCCCAACATCAGAAGGGACGTGGAGAACCGGCAGTTTCAAGGCATGAATGAAAGGCCAACTAGAACCTTCCAGATAGGTCACCAAGTTTTGGCCCGGGACTACCGTATCGAGAAATGGCAGCCTGGAACTATCTGCACACGACTAGGATCGCTGATGTATACCGTGGACATCGGAGAAAGCATAATAAGGTGCCATGCTGACCAAATCATAGAGTCATCCGAAAAGGGACAACCTACACCACAACTCTATACACCTAACGATGAAGTAGAGATACCCATATCTACCTCCGATCCGGTGATACTGGAACCCGATGAACCCGACACTGGCATTCAAGCCGAATCAGCCTTGCCAAAAGAACCTACTACACCACCAGAATCTATTACACCACCGAGGCGTTATCCGGACCGAGTCAGGAAGCCTCCAGAGAGACTGACTTATAATTAATTAACTGCAGCAATGTGTAGATTATTTTTCTTGTAACATGTAATTAATAATTACTTAAAATATTATGTACTGGTTGGCTAAAAGGGGAGGAATTGTAGTGTATGTGCCTTTAAGAGCCCCATGTGTACTGTAATGCTGGTAATGGCCACTCGGGCTATATAAGCCTGTATATTGTGTTGTATCAGTTAGTTCCCCACCAGACTTTGTTTAGTAAACACCTATGAAACCAACTCCTGTCTTCTGTGTCTCTACCAACACACAGACACAACACCCTGCACCCCAACACCGCCTCCCCGCTCCGGAATCTTCTGTCTGCCTTCCGCCGCCATCACCCGACTGGTGGCACTGACTGTGCACGTGCGGGACCCACCCCGCGCCTGCGCACCAAGCCCCTGCAGCATTGATAGGGCCTATTCTTCCTCGTGGAGCGTTCTGGGTAACAACCACCGCCATTGTCTCGGCCGGCTGAGGAGCGCAGAGATACATTTCGAGCAAGCAACAGGAGGAGAAAATCAATGAAAGTTGATTCCTGTGATTTCAGACACCGGGATGAGCCGCGCGGCGTCCATTGGAGCAATGCTCGGATACACTCAGCGCATGGGCAACTAGCACAATTTTAGAAAGGGTTAGAAGATGAGATTAAATTGTTATAGTTTATTATTATATTTCATAAATTAAGTGGATGATCAGCATGGGTTAGATACAGATTAAGACTCCCTCCGCACTGTCCCATTAAACACTCCCAGGACAGGTACAGCAGGGGTGAGATACAGAATACAGATACAGAATACAGCTCCCTCTACACTGTCCCATCAAACACATTTTTTATTCATTCATGGGATGTGGGCGTCGCTGGCAAGGCCAGCATTTATTGCCCATCCCCAATTGCCCTTGAGCAGGTGATGGTGAGCTGCCTTCTTGAACCGCTGCAATCCTTGTGGTGAAGGTACTCCCACAGTGCCGTTGGGGAGGAAGTTCCAGGATTTTGACCCAGTGACAATGAAGGAACGGCGATATATTTCCAAGTCAGGATGGTGTGTACCTTGGAGTGGAACTCACAGGTGGTGGTGTTCCCATGTGCCTGCTGCCCTTGTCCTTCTAAGTGGTAGAGGTCACGGGCTTGGGAGGTGCTGCCAAAGAAGTATTGGCGAGTTGCTGCAGTGCATCTTGTAGATGGAACACACTGCAGCCACGGCGCGCCGGTGGTGGAGGGAGTGAATATTTAAGGTGGTGGATGGGGTGCCAATCAGGCGGGCTGCTTTGTCCTGGATGGTGTCGAGCTTCTTGAGTGTTGTTGGAGCTGCTCTCATCCAGGCAAGTGGAGAGTATCCTATCACACTCCTGACTCGTGCCTTGTAAATGGTGGAAAGGCTTTGGGGAGTCAGGAGGTGAGACACTTGCCACAGGATACCCAGCCTCTGACCTTTGGAATTCTCTTCCCCAGAGAGCTGTGGAGGCTGGGTCATTGAATGTGTTTAAGGTGGAGATAGACAGATTTTTGAACGATAAGGGAGTCAAGGGTTATGGGGAGCGGGCAGATAAGTGGAGTTGAAGTCAAGATCAGATCAGCCACGATCTTATTGAATGGCGGAGCAGGCTCGAGGAGCGAAATGACCTACTCCTGCTCCTACGTCTTATGTTCTTGTGTCTCTCATCAGCTCCGGCCGCCGCGCTGAGTTGTGGCTGACTCCGCGCATACGCCCCATGGCCCTGCCCTCTCCTGCTCCACAGGCGCCCGGCCCGCACCACGCATGCTCAGCACACACCCTGGGCCCCTGTCAATCATCCTACCCCACGCCTGCGCCTGCACGCTGGGCCCCTGAGCTCCAGGCTGCCGCACGGGGCTTTCGTTGTAAAGTCGGTGTTGGTGAAGAGCCGCAATCAGTGAGGGAAAGTGAGTTTTGCGAGGGGGTGGAGTGAACCGCGGCACGTGATCGCGGGGCCTGTGACTGACAGGAGCTCTGACCAATAGGAAGAGCGCGGGCGGAGCTGACTGGCGGCGAGCCCTCCAACCAATGGCGGTGCGGCAAGGGGGCAGAGCCTCCTCTCTAGCTCAGGTGTGCTGGGGCCGATTGTGATGTGCTGTCCCCAGGTGAGAGCAGCTCAGTCAGCACAGAGCTGGGGCAGGAATCTGGGAGAGGGGCCGCAGGCAGTGGGCCTGGCAAAGGGACAATCACTGATTGAATAATATACAGGGGTAAGGGCACACTAACCTCACATCATCTATATATATTAATGAATACTTTACCTCTGTTTTCACAAAAGGGTCAATGCAGACATTGCGATCATGGAGGAGGGTGTGAAATATTAGATGAAATAAACATAGTGAAAGAGGAAGTATTAAAGGGTTTAGCATCTTTGAAAGTGGTTCAATCCCCAGGGCCGGGTGAAATGTATCCCAGACTGTTAAGATAAGTAAGAGAGGAAATAGCAGAGGCTCTGACCATCATTTTCCAATCCTCTGTGGCTACAGGTGTGGTGCTGGAGGACTGCTAACGTGGTACCGTTGATTAAAAAGGGAGAAAGGGATAGACTGAGTAATTACAGGCCAGTCAGCCTAACGTCGGTGGTGGGAAAATTATTGGAAAGAATTCTGAGGGACAGGATAAATCTTCATTTAGAATAATCAGGGACAGACAGCGTGGATTTGTTAAGGGGAGGTCGTGTCTGGCTAACCTGATTGCATTTTTTGAGGAGGTAAGAAGGAGAGTCGATGAGGGTAGTGTGTTTGATGTAGTCTATATGGATTTTAGCAAGGCTTTTGATAAGGTCCCGCATGGTAGATTGGTCATGAAAGTAAAAGCCCATGGGATCCAATGCAAAGTGGCAAGTTGGATCCAAAATTAGCTCAGAGGCAGGAAACAAAGGGTAATGGTCGAAGTGTGGCGTACCGATCACAGAACGGACACAACCCGCTTTCCGGTCCGTAGACTATAAATCAGGCGTCATGCCTTTAAGAAGCATCACACCTTTAAGAAACTCGGTCTGCATATAGTTAAGCCCAGAGCGGGGGAGGAGGGTTCAAAGCTGTGCACTGATGAAAGGCAGTTGTACTTTGTGTGGTCTCGGACTCCATTTTGTGTTCAGCATGCAGCCTCAACAATTAAACCTTTTCTGTTGAACCTCTCCGAGTGCAGTATTTTTTGCTAGGAGTACGTAGACTCCTGCAGAAGGGTGTTCTTGTGACTGGAAGGCTGTTTCCAGTGGGGTTCCACAGGGCTCAATACTGGGTCCTTTGCTTTTTGTGGTATAAATCAATGATTTGGACTTGAATGTAGGGGGTATGATTAAGAAGTTTGCAGATGATGCAAAAGTTGGCTGTGTGGTTGATAATGAAGAAGAAAGCTACAGACTGCAGGAAGATATCAATGGACTGGTCAGGTGGGCAGAACAGTGGCAAATGGAATTCAATCTGGAGAAGTGTGAGGTAATGCATTTGGGGAGGGCTAACAAGGCAAGGGAATACACTATAAATGGTAGGACACTGAGAAGTGCAGAGGATCAGAGGGACCTTGGGGTGTATGTCCACAGATCCCTGAAGGTAGCAGGACAGGTAGATAAGGTGGTTAAGATGGCATATGGGATACTTGCCTTTATTAGCCAAGGCATAGCATATAAGAGCAGGGAGGTTTTGCTTGAACTGTATAAAATTTTAGTTCGGCCGCAGCTAGAGTACTGCGTGCAGTTCTGGTCACCACAGTACAGGAAGGATCCGATTGCACTAGAGAGGGTGCAGAGGAGATTTATGAGGATGTTGCCTGGTTTGGGGAATTTTATATATAAGCAGAGATGGCTGGGGTTGTTTTCTTTGGAACGGAGGAGGCTGAGGAGAGACCTAATTGAGGTGTATAAAGTTATGAGGGGCCTAGATAGAGTGCACAGGAAGGACCTATTTCCCTTAGCAGAAGGGTCAATAACCAGGGGGCATAGATTTAAAATAATTGATCGGAGGTTTAGAGGGGATTTGAGGAGAAATGTTTTTCACCCAGAGGGTGGTGGGGGTCTGGAATTCACTGCCTGAAAGGGTGGGAGAGGCAGAGACCCTCATCACATTTAAAAAGTACTTGGATATGCACTTGAAGTGCTGTAACCTACAAGGCTACGGACCAAGTGCTGGAAAGTGGGATTAGGGAGGATAGCTCTTTGTTGGCCGGCACGGACAAGATGGGCCGAATGGCCTCCTTCTGTGCTGTAAATTTCTATGACTCATTGATCATCCCATTCCCCAGGCTGACTCTGTGTTAACACCTCAGGTGAGCCGTCCCACGTAGGGTGACTCCCTCAACCTGTTCTCCCGGTTACAGAACCAGTTTGTCTCTCTCAGGAATGCCCAAGGCTCTGTTGTCTGGGCACCAACTCACTCGTGACCTCACATGTTGCAACAAGTCTGCTGCCTGAGCAGTTTGCAGTGTTATTAGGTCTGTGGGTCTCTTAGCAACCACCTCCCTTATCTAGGCAAAGGGCTCATCTCCTGACTTTGGGTGTTATCATTCCAAACTTCAGCATTCTCTGTCTTTTAGCTTCAATCTGTCTGTGTCCACCCAGTGACAACACTGAGCTCCTCCCTCCAACCACTGACACTCGCCCTCTTGCTGAGAAAGAAAGACTTGCATTTATATAGCGCCGTTCACAACCTCAGGACGTCCCAGAGCGCTTTACAGCCAATGAAGTACTTCTGAAGTGTAGTCACTGTTGTAATGTGAGAAACGCGGCAGCCAATTGGCGCAACAGCAAGCTCCCACAAACAGCAATGTGACAATGACCAGATAATCTATTTCAGTGATGTTGATTGAGGGATAAATATTGGCCTCAGGACACCGGGGAGAACTCCCCTGCTCTTCTTCAATGTAGTGCCACAGGATCTTTTACATCTACTTGAAAGAGCAGATGGGGGCCTCGGTTTAACATCTCATCCGAAAGACGGCACCTCTGACAGTGCAGCACTCTCTCAGTACTGGAGTGTCAGCGTAGATTTTTATGCTCAAGTCTCTGGACTGGGACTTGAACCCACGACCTTTTGACTCAGAGGTGAGAATGCTGCCCACTGAGCTAAAGTGCCTGGAGCTAAGCCAGCTGGGATACTTGACATAGGATTACATCGGATATACGGCACAGAAACAGGCCATTCGGCCCAGCCAGTCCATGCCGGTGTTTATGCTCCACTCGAGCCTCCTCCGGTCTTTCCTCATCTAAATCTATCAGCATAACCCTCGATTCCCTTCTCCCTCATATGCTTGTCTAGCCTCCCCTTCAATGCATCGATACTATTCGCTTCAACCACTCCCTGTGGCAGTGAGTTCCACATTCTCACCACTCTCTGGGTAAAGAAGTTTCTTCTGAATTCCCTATTGGGTTTCTTGGTGACTATCTTATATTGAGGCCTCTAGTTATGCTCTTCCCCACAAGTGGAAACATTCTTTCTGTATCCACTCTATCAACATTTTTCATAATTTTAAAGACCTTAATTAGGTCACCCCTCAGCCTTCTTTCAAGAGAAAAGAGACCCAGCCTGTTTATCCTTTCCTGATATGTATACGCTCGCATTTATGGTATCATCCTTGTAAATCTTCTCTGCACCCTCTCCAGTGCCTCTATATCCTTTTTATAATATAGCAACCAGAACTGTACACAGTACTCCCTGTGTGGTCTAACCAAGGTTCGATACAGGTTTAGCATAACTTCACTACTTTTCAATTCTATACCTCTAGAAATAAACCCTAGTGCTTGGTTTGCTTTTTTTATGGCCTTGCTAACCTGTGGCGCAACTTTTAGTAATTTGTGTATTTGTACTCCGAGATCCCTTTGTTCCTCTACCCCACCTAGACTCGCACCCTCCAAGTGATAAGTGACCTCCCCATTCTTCCTACCAAAATGTAATACCTCACAGGGTAGGGTTTAAACTGAAATGGCAGGGGGTTGGGAACCTGAGCAGGGAGACAGTGGAAGGGAAACAAGTATAAAAGCAAAAGATAGAAAGGAGAAAAATAAAAGTGGCAGTCAGAGAAATCAATGGTTTAAATCAACCATGGCCACAGTAAATAATAATTCCAATAGGTCTAAGAGTGTTAAAAACACAAGCCTGAAGGCTTTGTGTCTTAATGCAAGGAGCATTCGTAATAAGGTGGATGAATTAGCTGCGCAAATAGAGGTAAACCAATATGATTTGATTGGAATAATGGAAACATGGCTCCAGGGTGGCCAAGGCTGGGAACTCAACATCCAGGGGTATTCAATATTCAGGAAAGATAGGCAAAAAGGAAAGGGAGGTGGGGTAGCATTGCTGGTTAAAGAAGGGATTAACACAATTGTAAGGAAGGATATTAGCTCTGATGATGTGGAATCTGTGTGGGCAGAACTGAGAAATACCAAGGGGCAGAAAACGTTAGTGGGAGTGGTATATAAACCTCCAAACAGTAATGCGAATGGCATTAAAAGGGAAATTAGAGAAGCATGCAATGAGGGCACAGCAGTCATCATGGGTGACTTTAATCTACATATAGATTGGGCTAACCAAATTAGTAACAATACTGTGGAGGAGGAATTCCTGGAGTGTTTACGGGATGGTTTCCTGGGCCAATATGTCGAGGAACCAACCAGAGATCAGGCCATCTTAGACTGTGTATTATGTAATGAGAAAGGATTAATTAGCAATCTTGTTGTACGAGGCCCCTTGGGTCGGAGCGATCATAATATGATAGAATTCTTCATTAAGATGGAGAATGAAGTAGCTGACTCTGAGACTAGGGTCCAGAATTTAAATAAAGGAAACTACAATGGCCTGAGGCGCGAGTTGGGTAGGATTGATTGGCGAATGCCACTCAAAGGGTTGACGGTGGATAGGCAATGGCAAACATTCAAAGACCGCATGGATGAACTACAGAATTTGTTCATCCCAGTTTGGCATAAAAATAAAACAAGAAAGGTGACTCAACCGTGGCTAACAAGGGAAATTAGGGATAGCATAAGATCCAAGGAGAGGACATATAAATTGGCCAGAAAAAGCAGTAAACCTGAGGATTGGGAGCAGTTTAGGATTCAACAAAGGAGGACAAGTGGATTAATTAAGAAGGGGCAAATAGAATATGAGAGTAAGCTTGCAGTGAACATAAAAGCATTTATAGATATGTGAAGAGAAAAAGATTGGTGAAGTCAAGCGTAGGTTCTTTGCAGTCAGAATCAGAGGAATTTACAATGGGGAACAAAGAAATGGCAGACCAATTAAATACATATTCTGCTTCTGTCTTCACAAAGGAGGACACAAATAACCTCCCAGAGATGTCGGGGAACATAGGGTCTGATGAAAGGAACTGAAAAAAATCAGTATTTGTAGGGAAATGGTGTTCGAGAAATTGACAGGATTGAAGGCTGATAAATCCCCAGGACCTGATAATTTACATCCTAGGGTACTTAAGAGAGTGGCCCTAGAAATAGTAGATGCATTGCTGATCATCTTCCAACATTCGATGGAATCTGGAACAGTACCCATGGATTGGAGGGCAGCTAATGTTACCCCACTATTCAAAAAAGGTGGTAGAGAGAAAACGGGGAATTACAGACCAGTAAGCCTGACATTGGTAGTGGGGAAAATGCTAGAGTCCATTATAAAAGATGTAATAGCAGAGCACTTGGAAAACAGTGACAGGATCGGACAAAATCAACATGGATTTACAAAAGGTAAGTCGTGCTTGACTAATCTACTGGAATTTTTTGAGGATGTAACTGGTAAAATAGATAAGGGAGAACCAGTGAATGTGGTGCTTTTGGACTTTCAGAAGGCTTTCGATAAGGTCCCGTATAAGAGATTAGCGTGTAAAGTTAAGGCACATGGGATTGAGGGCAAAGTATTGACTTGGAGAGAGAACTGGTTGGCGGACAGAAAGCAAAGAGCTGGAATAAACGGGCCTTTTTCTGAGTGGCAGGCAGTGACTAGTGGGGTACCGCAGGGATCGGTCCTTGGACCCCAGCTATTCACAATACATATTAATGATCTAGACAAGGGAACTAGATGTAATATCTCCAAGTTTGCAGATGACACAAAGCTGGGTGGGCGTGTGTGCTCTGAGGAGGATGCCGAGAAACTCCAGGATGATTTGGACAGGTTGGGTGATTGGGCAGAAGCATGGCAGATGCAATATAACATGGATAAATGCAAGGTTATCCACTTTGGTGGCAAAAACAGGAAGGCAGATTATCTGAATGGCAATAGATTGGGAGACGGGGAAATGGCAATAGATTGGGAGAAGGGGAAATGCAACGAGACCTGGGTGTCCTTGTGCACCAGTCGCTGAAGGTAAGCATGCAGGTGCAGCAGGTGGTTTAGAAGGCTAAATGGTATGTTGGCTTTCGCAGCGAGAGGGTTTGAGTACAGGAACAAGGATGTCTTGCTGCAGTTGCACAGGGCCTTGGTGAGACCACACCTTGAGTATTGTGTGCAGTTTTGGTCACCTTATCTGAGGAAGGATGTTCTTGCCATGGAAGGAGTTCAGCGAAGATTCACCAGGCTGATACCTGGGATGGCAGGAATGACATATGAGGAGAGATTGGGTCGATTAGGCTTATACTCGCTGGAGTTCAGAAGAATGAGAGGGGATCTCATTGAAACTTATAAAATTCTGACAGGACTGGACAGACTGGATGCAGGATGTTCCCGATGGTCAGGGTGTCCAGAACCAGGGGTCACAGTCTAAGGATAAGGGGTAAGCCATTTAGGACAGAAATGAGGAATTTCTTCACCCAGAGAGTGGTGAACCTGTGGAATTCTCTACCACAGAAGGCAGTAGAGGCCAATTCATTAAATATATTCAAGAAAGAGTTGGATATATTTCTTAAGGCTAAAGGGATCAAGAGGTATGGGGAGAAGGCAGGGACAGGGTACTGAATTTGGATGATCAGCCATGATCTCATTGAATGGTGAAGCAGGCTCGAGGGGCCGAATGGCCTACTCCTGCTCCTATCTTCTATGTTTCTATTTATCTGTTCAGCCTTGGTCAGTCTGCAAAAACTCTGAGGTGTTTAATAATGAAATCAGGGAGTCAAAAAGCTCAGGTGAGGCAGTTTAAAAAGACAGTGCCTGACTAGAGATTGCTGGAAGCTGACACTTGGTGCTCACGAGGATAGAATGTCCCATTCCCCAGGCACGGACATCCAGCACCTCGATCACAGCAACAATTCACAAAACAATGGCAATATAACTTGGAGCAGAGATGGTTAAGTGGAGCTGTGATCGAGGTGCTCAAAATTATGAGGGGTTTTGATCGAGCAAACAAGGAGAAGCTGTTGTCACTGGCAGGAGGGTCGGTAACGAGAGGACACAGATTTCAGATCATTGGCAAAAGAATCTAGAGAGGAAATGAGGAGACTTTTTTTACACAGCGAATTGTGATGATCTGGAATGCACTGCCTGAATGGGAGGTGGAAGCAGATTCAATAGTAACTTTCAAAAGGGAATTGGATATATACTAAAGGCAGAAATTTGCAGGGCTGTGGGGAAAGAGCAGGGCAGTGGGACTAATTGCATCGCTCTTTCAGAGAGCCGGCACCAGCACGATGGGCCGAAAGGCATCCTACTGTGCTCTATGATTCTATAACATCAGCTTCTCTCTGCTCACGAGTACTGAGAGAACAGGGAATAATCTTTAAATCCAGTCCAGTTATTGGGGGCTCTTAACATTAACAAGCCCCAGTTGCCTGAATTAACATGGTTCAGTCCTGGATGCGATTAAAGGCATCAGAAACAGTGGAATCGACCCACCGCAGTCACAATGTGGACACTCTGGTGTGTCAGCGGGTGGGATACACCAGGGAATCCCTTTCCACACACTGAGGTTGACTCTATTGATCGGGAGTCCCAGGGTTTCGGATACCAGATAATCAAGCTCACAAGAACACAAATTGTCTCTCCAGGCTTTATTAAGAGCGCTGCATAACACAGATCGGGTGATAATTCCCTCAATCTGGAGAATAGAAGTACAGTGGATTCGCGCGCGATCTTCTCGAGTCTGTTCCAACTGACAACGGCTTAAGTGGTCTGTTCTTATACACAAGCTTGGTTACCGCTCAGGAAATGGGATTGTTTGGACCCGTCTGTTGACCGCCTCCTGAACTCCTGCTAATTCAGGGAATTTAGTCCATCTGTGACCAGACTATAACCACAAGCCCGTCTGGTTATCACACCTAGACGGTCCGTGAGGTTATTATCAGATTCACACCCAGACGTTGTGCCTTTACTTGTCTGGCACTTCATCCCATAACACGGGTACAGGGGGCTCAGTAATGTTTCATTCATCAGAAAAAGACAAAGTACAACAACATACTGGTCAGCTTAACAGAATCTCATCATATTTATGTGGCTATAAATATAAAAGTCACTAAGAGATCCAGGAGGGAATTCAGGAGAAACTTCTTGACCCAGAGAATGGTGAGAATGGGGAACTCGCTACCACAAGGAGTTGTTGAGGTGAACAGCATAGATGGATTTATGGGGAAGACACTCAAGGGAGAAAGGAGTGGGAGGAGATGTTGATCAGGTTAATTGAAGTAGGGTGGGTGTGGAGCATAAACACTGGCATAGACCAGTTGGGCCAAATGGCCTGTTTCTGTGCTGTACATTCTAAGTAACACCATGAACTGTCAAAAGAAGGGAATCATCAGCACAACAGTCTTAAAGATTAAACAGCAGTACAAGAATTTATAAAACATTCATCCATTCCACGTTCATGTCACCCCAGCTGTCTACAGGGCTCTGCGCTACAGAACAATGTGAATTCGCTGGTGTCTCAGTAGGTGCGATGACAGAGTGAATCCCTTCGCACACACAGAGCAGGTGAATGGTCTCTCCCCGGTGTGAACTCGCTGGTGTCCGGTCAGAATCCTGGAGCTCTTAAAGCTCATCCCACACACCGAACATGTAAATGGTCTCTGATCGGAGTGAACTTGCTGACGTTGCTTCAGATCCTCAGCGGTTTTAAAGCTCATCCCACAGTCAGAACATTTAAATGGTCTCTCCCCAGTGTGAACTCGCTGGTGTGTCAGCAGGTGGGATGACCGAATGAATCCCTTCCCACACACGGAGCAGGTGAATGGCCTCTTTCCTGCTCTCTCCAGCTGCTGTCCCTTCAGCTCCTGGAACATTTGAAAGCTTTTCCCACAGTTGGAATGTTTCACCGGCCTCTCCCCAGTGTGAACTTGCTGGTGTGCCAGCAGATTTGAGGACCAAGTGAATCCCTTCCCACACACTGAGCAGGTGAATGGTCTCTCCCCGGTGTGAACTCGCTGGTGTCCGTTCAGAATCCTGGAGCTCTTAAAGCTCATCCCACACACCGAACATGTAAATGGTCGCTGATCGGAGTGAACTTGCTGATGTTGCTTCAGATCCTCAGAGGATTTAAAGCTCTTCCCACAGGCAGAACATTTAAATGGTCTCTCATCGGTGTGAACTCGCTGGTGTTGCTTCAGATTCCCAGAGGTGTTAAAGCTCTTCCCACAGACAGAACATGTAAATGGTCTCTCATCGGTGTGAACTCGCTGGTGTTGCTTCAGATTCCCAGATGTGTTAAAGCTCTTCCCACAGTCAGAACATTTAAATGGTCTCTCCCCAGTGTGAACTCGCTGGTGTGTCAGCAGGTGGGATGACCGAGTGAATCCCTTCCCACACACGGAGCAGGTGAATGGCCTCTTTCCTGCTCTCTCCAGCTGCTGTCCCTTCAGCTCCTGGAACATTTGAAAACTTTTCCCACAGTTGGAATGTTTCACCGGCCTCTCCCCAGTGTGAACTTGCTGGTGTGCCAGCAGATTTGAGGACCAAGTGAATCCCTTCCCACACACGGAGCAGGTGAATGGTCTCTCCCCGGTGTGAACTCGCTGGTGTCCGTTCAGATTCCTGGAGCTCTTAAAGCTCATCCCACACACCGAACATGTAAATGGTCGCTGATCGGAGTGAACTTGCTGATGTTGCTTCAGATTCCCAGAGGTGTTAAAGCTCTTCCCACAGTCAGAACATTTAAATGGTCTCTCCCCAGTGTGAACTCGCTGGTGTGCCAGCAGATTCGAGGACCGAGTGAATCTCTTCCCACACACAGAGCAGGTGAACAGAATCTCTCCTGCTCTCTCCAGCTGGTGTCTCTTCAGATCCTGGGACCTTTTAAATCTCTTCCCACAGTCAGAACATTTAATGTGAACAAGCTGGTGTCTCAGGAGGGTGGCAGAATGAGAGAATCGCTTCAAAAACACGGAGCAGGTCAACGGTCTCTCATTGGTGTGGACAAGCTGGTGTCTCAGCAGCATGGAGGGTGAAATTAATCCCTGCCCACACACGGAGCGGGTTAAAGGTCTCTCCTTAGTGTGAACTTGCTGGTGTATCATTGGAGCGGATGGCTGAGTGAATCCCTGCCCACACACGGAGCGGGTTAAAGGTCCCTCCCTAGTGTGAACTTGCTGGTGTATCATTGGAGCGGATGGCTGAGTGAATCCCTTCCCACACACGGGGCCGGGGTTTCTCCCCGCTTCAGGTATTTGTAGATTTTGAAGCTCTTTCAGAACATTTGAAAGGTCTCTCATCAGTGTGAACTCACAGGTGTTCCAGCAGATTGGAGGAGCGACTGAATCAGGTCCTGATGAATCGAGCGACTCTGTCAGATCTTGACGTGATGTTTGGTTTGAACTTCCTGTCTGTAAATGCTCCACTTCTAAAACCCTGTAAAAGGAGTGCAGAAAGGGTAAGTGGGGAAGAAGGGTTTTTTTGGGGCTAATTTTGTCTCAAAGAACCAACAGGGTAGAGCCGGTCCCACTGGTGTCCAGCCGTGCCCACAATAACCACCGGGCCAGAAACAGCCCAATCCACCTCAGTGACTTGGTCCTGAAGTCAAAACAAGTCTCATCAAATGACATCCTTTGTGACTGTGACAAAGGTAAACTAACTCTCCTCATCCTTCCTGACTTGTCTGCAGCCTTTGACAGGGTTGACCACTCCATCCTTCTCCCAACGCCTCTCCACCGTCGTCCAGCTGGGTGGGACTGCACTCGCCTGGTTCCATTCTTATCTATCTAATCGTAGCCACAGAATCACCTGCAATGGCTTCTCTTCCCGCTCCCGCATCGTTACCTCTGGTGTCCCCCAAGGATCTATCCTTGGGCCCCTCCTATTTCTCATCTAAATGCTGCCCCTTGGTGACATCATCTGAAAACACAGCCTCAGTTTCCACATGTACGCTCACGACATCCAGCTCTACCTCACCACCAATTCTCTCGACCCCTCCACGATCTCTAATCCGGTTCTGGGTGAGCAGAAATTTTCTCCAATTAAATATTGGGAAGACTAAAGCAATTGTTTTCAGTCCCTGCCACAAACTCCGTTCCCTAGCCACTGACTCCATCCCTCTCCCTGACATCTGTCTGAGGCTGAACCACACTGTTCACAACCTCGCCGTCATGTCTGACCCTGAAATGAGCTTCCGAACACATATCTGCAGCATAACAAAGACCGCCTATTTCCACCTCGGTAACATCACCCGTCTCCACCCCTGCCTCAGCTCATCCGCTGCTGAAACCCTCAGCCGAGCCTTTCTTACCTCTAGACTCGACTATTCCAACGCACTCCTGGCTGGCCTCCCACATTCTACCCTATGTAAACTTGAGGTGATCCAAAACTACCCGTGTCATAACTCAACGCCAAGTCCCGTTCACCCATCACCCCTGTGCTTTCTGACCTACATTGGCTCCCGGTTAAGCAATGCTTCGATTTCAAAATTCTCATCCTTGTTTTCAAATCCCTCCCTGGTCTCGCCCCTCCCTATCTTAGTTATTCCCTTCAGCCTCACAACCACCCGCCGCCCGCGATAGAATCATAGAAAAATTATGACACAGAAAGAGGCCATTCGGCCCATCTTGTCCGTGCCGGCCGATTAAGTGCTATCCACACTAATCCCACTTTCCAGCACTTGCTCCGTGGCCTTGTAGGTTACGGCACTTCAAGTGCACATCCAAGTACTTTTTAAAATGTGATGAGAGTTTCTGCCTCTACCACCCTGTCAGGCAGTGAGTTCCAGACCCCCACCACCCTCTGGGTGAAAACATTTCTCCTCAACTCCCCTCTAAAGCTCTGACCAATTACTTTAAATCTACGCCCCCTGGTTGTGGACCCCTCTGCCAAGGGAAATAGGTCCTTCCTATCTCGGCCCCTCAGAATTTTATACACCTCAATCAGGTCTCCCCTCAGCCTCCTCGATTCCAAAGAAAACAACCTCCTCCCCCCGAGACATCTGCGCTCCTGCAATTCTGCCCTCTTGAGCATCCCTGATGAAAATCGCTGCACCATCAGTGGCCGTGTCTTCTGTTGCCTCGGCCCTAAGCTCTGTAATTCCCTCCCTGAACCTCTCCGCCTCGCTATCCGCCTTTAAGACATAGAAACATAGAAGATAGGAGCAGTAGGCCATTCGGCCCCTCTAACCTGCTCCGCCATTCAATAAGATCATGGCTGATCATCCAAACTCAGTACCCTGTCCCTGCCTTCTCCCCATATTCCTTGATCCCTTTAGCCTTAAGAAATATATCTAACTCATTCTTGAATATATTTACTGAATTGGCCTCCACTGCCTTCTGTGGAAGAGAATTCCACAGGTTCACCACTCTCTGGGTGAAGAAATTCCTCCTCATTTCTGTCCTAAATGGCTTACCCCTTATCCTTAGACTGTGACCCCTGGTTCTAGACTCCCCAGCCAGGGGGAACATTCTCCCAGCATCCACCCTATCAAGCCCTGTAATAATTTTGTATGTTTCAATGTGGTCCCCTCTCATTCTTCTGAATTGAAGAGAATACAGGCCTAGTTTACTCAATCCCTTCTCATACGACAGTCCCGCCATCCCAGGAATCAATCTCGTGAACCTTCATTGCATTGAACTCCCTCTATGGCAAGTATATCCTTCCTTAGGGAAGGAGACCAAAATTGTACACAGTACTCCAGGTGTGGTCTCACCAAGGCCCTATATAATTGGAGTAAGACTTCTTTACTCCTGTACTAATATATTTCTTAAGGGAAGGAGGCAGGGACAGGGTACTGAATTTGGATGATCAGCCATGATCTCATTGAATGGCGGAACAGGCTCGAGGGGACAAATGGCCTACTCCTGCTCCTATCTTCTATGTTTCTATGTATTCAATCTTTCCTTGTAGCTGAAATTCTCTGGTCCTGGCAACATCCTCGTAAATCTCCCGTCTTGAGCAGTCACATCTTTCCTGCAATGAGACGACCAGAACTGCACGCGGTGGCCTAACTGGTGTTTTTGTAAAGTTCAAGCAGAATCTCCCTGCTCTTACATGATACAGAGAGAGGCACTGCCCCTTTAAATACCTGGGGGGGCACCCATTCCCCTTTAAATGACCAAGCAATTTTTTATTTTTTTTTGAAAAGGGGCCGCAGTCGCCTTTGACTCCCCCCCACCCTCTCACCCACCACAAATACTCACGAGAGGAGGAAGAATGCTGGTCTTTGTCCCTTTAAAAGTGGCTGCCCACCAAAATGTTCACAGCACCAGGGCTCTTTGTTCTGGATAAAAATCAAAAAGAGAAAAGGTTCACTTATTTTTAAATCAATGCAATTGATGAATAGCCTTGCAATAAAGGTAATGCAAAGGAATAAACACTCAAGCTTGTTTTTTTCCCACCCTCCCCTTTAACAGCTCCTTCAGACAATGAAAGCAGGAAAACAGCCTGCAGCCTACCGAGGTCCCACCCCCCTCCCTCCCGCCATTGGTTGGAGGACCGTCAGCCCGCCCGGTCCTCCCAGCGTTTTCCGCGCTCCTGATTGGCGGGCGCCTCGCGTCAATCACCCCCCTCCGATTACGCGCTGATGCCAGCACGCAACGCCCAGGGGTCGGTTGGATCGGTGCACACCACCGCAAGGTAACAAAAAGACACCCCACACAAATGAGGAAAAACAATAATAATAATAATCACACTTTAGAGGGGAGGAGGTTGGGGGAATTAATGTGTGTTTTCAATTTGTTTTGCAAAAAAAATAATTTGAAAAGCTTTCCAACGGTGCGAGGCGAGCTGCGCATGCGCTCCAGCCAGCCTTTTACTCCCCCACGTGGGCCCGGGGACGGACACGCCCACTTGCCTTCCCCTGCACCAATCACAGCGCGCGGGTGCTTCTATCAGTCGTCCCCTGTCAATCACCCTCCCTTCCCCCTCGTGGTGTCGAGTGTCAGCCAATGAGGTGCAGGAAGGGGCGGGACCAGGGCCAGGACTGACAGCAAGCCTGAACTAACTCAATTAAATACCTGCATGCAGCCAAAAAAAGCTTTTATTTAGTCAGCCAAAAAACAGCAAAGCAAATGAGGTTTGCCGAGTCAGCAAAGCCTATTTTAAAGAATTATAGAGCGATATCGCAGGGATCGGTGCTAGGACCCCAGCTATTCACAATATATATTAATGATCTAGACGAGAGAACTAGATGTCATATTTCCAAGTTTGCAGATGTCACAAAGCTGGGTGGGCTTGTGTGCTGTGAGGAGGATGCCGAGAAACTCCAGTATGATTTGGACTGGTTGGGCGATTGTGTAGATGCATGGCAGATGCAATATAACGTGGATAAATGCGAGGTTATCCACTTTGGTGGCAAAAACAGGAAGGCAGATTATTATCTGAATGGCAATAGATTGGGAGAAGGGGAAGTGCAAAGAGACCTGGGTGTTATTGTGCACCAATCGCTGAAGGTAAGCATGCAGGTGCAGCAGGCGGTTAAGAAGGCAAATGGTATGTTGGCTTTCGTAGCGAGAGGGTTCGAGTACAGGAACAAGGATGTCTTGCTGCAGTTGTGCAGGGCCTTGGTGAGACCACACCTTGAGTATTGTGTGCAGTTTTGGTTGCCAAGGATGTTCTTGCCATGGAGGGAGTGCAGCGAAGATTCACCAGACTGATACCTGGGATGGCAGGAATGATGTATGAGGAGAGATTGGGTCGATTGGGCTTGTACTCACTGGAGTTTAGAAGAATGAGAGGGGATCTCATTGAAACTTATAAAATTCTAACAGGACTAGACAGACTAGATGCAGGAAGGATGTTCCCGATGGTCGGGGAGTCCAGAACCAGGGGTCACAGTCTAAGGATAAGGGGTAAGCCATTTAGGACAGAGATGAGGAGGAATTTCTTCACCCAGAGAGTGGTGAAACTGTGGAATTCTCTACCACAGAAGGCAGTTGAGGCCAATTCATTAAATATATTCAAGAAGGAGTTGGATATATTTCTTCAGGCTAAAGGGATCAAGGGGTATGGGGAGAAGGCAGGGACAGGGTACTGAGTTTGGATGATCAGCCATGATCTCACTGAATGGCGGTGCAGGCTCGAGGGGCCGAATGGCCTACTCCTATCTTCTATGTTTCTATGTATTCAATCTTTCCTTGCAGCTGAAATTCTCTAGTCCTGGCAACATCCTCGTAAATCTCCAGTCTCGTGCAGTCACATCTTTCCTGCAATGGGGACGACCAGAACTGCACGCGGTGGCCTAACTGGTGTTTTTGTACAGTTCAAGCAGAATCTCCCTGCTCTTACATGATACAGAAAGAGAGAGGCACTGCCCCTTTAAATACCTGGGGACACATGGAAACATAGAAGGTAGGAGCAGGAGTAGGCCATTCGGCCCCTCGAGCCTGCTCCGCCATTCAACGAGACCATGGTTGATCATCCAAATTTAGTACCCTGTCCCTGCCTTCTCCCCAGATCCCTTGATCCCTTTAGCCTGAAGAAATATATCCAACTCCTTCTTGAATATATTTAATGAATTGGCCTCTACTGCCTTCTGTGGTAGAGAATTCCACAGGTTCACCTTTCTCTGGGTGAAGAAATTCCTCCTCATCTCTGTCCTAAATGGCTTACCCCGTATCCTTAGACTGTGACCCCTGCTTCTGGACTCCCCGACCATCGGGAACATCCTGTCTGCATCTAGTCTGTCTAGTCCTGTTAGAATTTTATAAGTTTCAATGAGATCCCCTCTCATTCTTCTAAACTCCAGCGAGTACAAGCCCAATCGACCCAATCTCTCCTCATACGTCATTCCTGCCATCCCAGGTATCAGCCTGGTGAATCTTCGCTGCACTCCTTCCATGGCAAGAACATCCTTCCTCAGATAAAGCGACCAAAACTGCACACAATACTCAAGATGTGGTCTCACCAAGGCCCTGTACAACTGTAGCAAGACATCCTTGTTCCTGTACTCAAACTCTCTCGCTACGAAGGCCAACATACCATTTGCCTTCTTAACCGCCTGCTGCACCTGCATGCTTACCTTCAGCGACTGGTGCACAAGGACACCCAGGTCTCGTTGCACTTCCCCTTCTCCCAATCTATTGCCATTCAGATAATAATCTGCCTTCCTGTTTTTGACACCAAGGTGGATAACCTCGCATTTATCCACGTTATATTGCATCTGCCATGCTTCTGCCCAGTCACCCAACCTGTCCAAATCATACTGCAGTTTCTCGGCATCCTCCTCACAGCACACATGCCCACCCAGCTTTGTGTCATCTGCAAACTTGGAGATAATACATCTAGTTCCCTCGTCGAGATCATTAATATATATTGTTAATAGCTGGGATCCAAGGACCGATCCCTGCTGTACCCCACTAGTCACTGCCTGCCACTCGGAAAAAGACCCGTTTATTCCAACTCTTTGCTTCCTGTCTGCCAACTAGTTCTCCATCCAAGTCAATACCTTGCCCCCAATCCCATGTGCCTTAACTTTACACGCTAATCTCTTATGCGGGACATTATCGAAAGCCTTTTGAAAATCCAAATACACCACATCCACTGGTTCTCCCTTATCTATTTAACAGTTACATCCTCAAAAATTTCCAGTAGATTAGTCAAGCACGATTTACCTTTTGTAAATCCATGTTGACTTTGTCCGATCCTGTCACTGTTTTCCAAGTGCTCTGCTATTACATCTTTTATAATGGACACTAGCATTTTCCCCACTACCGATGTCAGGCTTACCGGTCTGTAATTCCCCATTTTCTCTCTACCACCCTTTTTGAATAGCGGGGTAACATTAGCTACCCTCCAATCCATGGGTACTGTTCCAGAATCTATAGAATTTTGGAAGATGACCAGCCATGCATCTACTATTTCTAGGGCCACGTCCTTAAGTACCCTAGGATGTAGATTATCTTCTATGTTTCTATGTATTCAATCTTTCCTTGTAGCTGAAACTCTCTAGTCCTGGCAACATCCTCGTAAATCGCCTGTCTCGAGCAGTCACATCTTTCCTGCAATGGGGCGAGCAGAACTGCACGCAGCACTCTAGCCAGTGGCCTAACTGGTGTTTTGTACAGTTCAAGCAGAACCTCCCTGCTCTTACATGATACAGAAAGAAAGAGGCACTGCCCCTTTAAATACCTGGGGGGCACCCATTCCCCTTTAAATAGCCAAGCAATTTTTGTTGTTGAAAGGGGCCGCAGTCCCCTTTGACTCACCCCCCACCACAAATACTCACGAGAGAAAGAGGAGGAAGAGTGCTGGTCTTTGTCCCTTTAAAAGTGGCTGCCCACCAAAATGTTCACAGCACCGGGGCTCTTTGTTTTGGATAAAAGTCAAAAAGAGAAAAGGTTCACTTATTTTTAAATGAATGCAATTGATGAATAGCCTTGCAATAAAGGTAATGCAAAGGAATAAACACTCACAAGCTGGGGTTTTTTTCCACTCTCCTCCGCCTCCTCCCCTTTAACAGCTCCTGCAGACAATGAAAGCAGGAAACAACAACAGAAAATGCTGGAAAAACTCAGCAGGCCAGGCAACATCCGGGGAGAGAAATTAGAGTGACGTTTCGGGTCGAACCCTTTTTCAAACTGGAAAGGAAATAAAATAAATAGGAAATGAAAGCAGGAAAGCGGCCGGCAGCCCACCGAGGTCCCGCCCCCTCCCGCGCCGCCATTGGTTGGAGGACTGTCAGCCCGTCCGGTCCTCCCAGCGATCTCCGCGCTCCTGATTGGCGGGCGCCTCGCGTAAATCAACCCTCCCCCCTCCGCTTACGAGCTGACGCATGCACGCAACGCCCAAGGGTCGGTTGGATCGGCGCACGCAGCCCAATAAGGTCCCGCCCCCCTCCCGCGCCGCCATTGCTTGGAGGACCGTCAGCCCGCCCGGTCCTCCCAGCGTTTTCCGCGCTTCTGATTGGTGGGTGCCTCGCGTCAATCAATCCCCCCCCCCCACCGCTTACGAGCTGACGCCAGCACGCAACGCCCAGGGGTCGGTTGGATCGGCGCACGCCACCGCAAGGTAAAAAAAAGACACGCCGCACAAATGAGGAAAACCAAGAATAATAATAATCGCACTTTAGAGGGGAGGAGAGTTCGGGCAATTAATGAGTGTTTTCAGTTTGTTTCGGGAAAAAATTTTTTTTGAAAAGCTTCCCAACGGTGCCAGGCGGACTGCGCATGCGCCCCAGCCAGCCTTTGACTCCCCCACGTGGGCCCGGGGACCGGACACGCCCACTGGCCTTCCCCTGCACCAATCACAGCGCGGGCAGGCGCTTCTATCAATCGTCAACTGTCAATCCCCTCGTGGTGTCGATTGACAGCGGCGTCAGCCAATGAGGTGCAGGAAGGGGCGGGACCAGGGCCAGGACTGACAGCAAGCATCAACTAATTCAATTAAATACCTGCATGCAGCCAAAAAAAAACCTTTTATTTAGTCAGCCAAAAAACAGCAAAGCAAATAAGGTTTGCTGAGTCAGCAAAGCAAGCAAAGTCTATTTTAGAAACATAGAAGATAGGAGCAGGAGTAGGCCATTCGGCCCCTCGAGCCGGCTCCGCCATTCAATGCAATCATGGCTGATCATCCAAACTCAGTACCCGGTCCCTGCTTTCTCCCCATATCCCTTGATCCCTTTAGCCTTAAGAAATATATCCAACTCTTTCTTGAATATATTTAATGAATTGGCCTCAACTGCCTTCTTACACTGGGTATTATGTGACGAGAAAGGATTAATTAGCAATCTTGTTGTACGAGGCCCCTTGGGTCATAATATGATCGAATTCTTCATTTATATGGAGAATGAAGTAGTTGACTCAGAGACTAGGGTCCTCAATTTAAATAAAGGAAACTACGATGGTCTGAGGAGGGAGTTGGGTAGGATTGATTGGGGAATGTCACTCAAAGGGTTGACGGTGGATAGGCAATGGCAAACATTCAAAGACCGCATGGATGAACTACAGAAGTTGTTCATCCCAGTTTGGCATAAAAATAAAACAAAAAAGGTGACTTAACCGTGGCTAACAAGGGAAATTAGGGATAGCATAAGATCCAAGGAGAGGACATATAAATTGGCCAGAAAAAGCAATAATCCTGAGGATTGGGAGCAGTTTAGGATTCAACAAAGGAGGACAAAGAGATTAATTAAGAAGGGGAAAATAGAATATGAGAGTAAGCTTTCAGGGAACATAAAAACTGACTGTAAAAGCTTTTATAGATATGTGAAAAGAAAAAGATTGGTGAAGTCAAGCGTAGGTCCCTTGCAGTCAGAATCAGGGGAATTTATAATGGGGAACAAAGAAATGGCAGACCAACTAAATACATATTTTGGTTCTGTCTTCACAAAGGAGGACACAAATAACCTCCCAGAGATGCCGGGGAACATAGGGTCGAATGAAAGGGTGGAACTGAAAGAAATCAGTATTTGTAGGGAAATGGTGTTAGGGAAACTGATGGGACTGAAGGCCGATAAATCCCCAGGGCCTGATAATCGACATCCCAGGGTACTTAAGGAGGTGGCCCTAGAAATAGTAGATGCATTGCTGATCATCTTCCAACATTCGATGGAATCTGGAACAGTACCCATGGATTGGAGGGTAGCTAATGTTACCCCACTATTCAAAAAAGGTGGTAGAGAGAAAACGGGGAATTACAGACAGGTAAGCCTGACATCGGTAGTGGGGAAAATGCTAGAGTCCGATATAAAAATGTAATAGCAGAGCACTTGGAAAACAGTGACAGGATCGGACAAAGTCAACATGGATTCACAAAAGGTAAATCCTGCTTGACTAATCTACTGGAATTTTTTGAGGATGTAACTGGTAAAATAGATAAGGGAGAACCAGTGGATGTGGTGTATCTGGACTTTCAGAAGGCCTTCGATAAGGTCCCGCATAAGAGATTAGCGTGTAAAGTTAAGGCACATGGGATTGGGGGCAAGGTATTGACTTGGATAGAGAACTGGTTGGCAGACAGAAAGCAAAGAGTTGGAATAAACGGGTCTTTTTCCGAATGGCAGGCAGTGATTAGTGGGGTACCGCAAGGATCGGTCCTAGGACCCCAGCTATCCAAAGATGTGCAGGTTAGGTTGATTGGCTATGATAAATTGACCCTTAGTGTTAGGGGGATTAAAATGTGTGGGGTTACGGAGATAGGGTGGGATATGTGTTGGTGTAGGGGTTACGGGGATCAGGTGGGATATGTGTCGGTGCAGGCTCGATGGGCCGAAATGGCCTCTATCTGCACTGTGGGGTTTCTGTGATTCTGTGATTCTATTCACAATATATATAAATGATCTGGACAAGGGAACTAGATGTAATATCTCCAAATTTGCAGACGACACAAAGCTGGGTGGGCGTGTGTGCTGTGAGGAGGATGTCGAGAAACTCCAGGATGATTTGGACATGTTGGGTGATTGGTCAGAAACATGGCAGATGCAATATAATGTGGATAAATGTGAGGTTATCCACTTTGGTGTCAAAAACAGGAAGGCAGATTATTATCTAAATGGCAATAGATTGGGAGAAGGGGAAGTGCAACGAGACCTGGGTGTCCTTGTGCACCAGTCGCTGAAGGTAAGCATGCAGGTGCAGCAGGCAGTTAAGAAGGCAAATGGTATGTTGGCCTTCGTAGCGAGAGGTTTTGAGTACAGGAACAAGGATGTCTTGCTGCAGTTGTAAAGGGCCTTGGTGAGACCACATCTTGAGTATTGTGTGCAGTTTTGGTCGCCTTATCTGAGGAAGGATGTTCTTGCCATGGAAGGAGTTCAGCGAAGATTAACCAGGCTGATACCTGGGATGGCAGGAATGACGTATGAGGAGAGATTGGGTCGATTGGACTTGTATTCACTGGAGTTTGGAAGAATGAGAGGTGATCTCATTGAAACTTATAAAATTCTGACAGGACTGGACAAACTAGATGCAGGAAGGATGTTCCCGATGGTCGGGGAGTCCAGAACCAGGGGACACAGTCTAAGGATAAAGGGTAGGCCATTTAGGACAGAAATGAGGAGGAATTTCTTGGCCCAGAGAGTGGTGAACCTGTGGAATTCTCCACCACAGAAGGCAGTGGAGGCCACTTCATTAAATATATTCATGAAGGAGTTGGATATATTTCTTAAGGCTAAAGGGAGCAAGGGGTATGGGGAGAAAGCAGGGACCGGGTACTGAATTTGGATGATCAGCCATGATCGGATGAGTGCGTAAACCTCTTCCCGCTCTCAAGGTCTTTCACATCCTTGCTAAGGTACAGTGGCCGGGGGAATTGTCGCTGTCCCTTTAATCAGAAGAACGCACGAGAGGGGGGAGGGAGTCCCTTTAAATGTGGAGGGAGTGGTTCTCCCTTTAAATGTGAAGGGGGTGGGTGTCCTTTTAAATGTGGAGGGGGTGGGTGTCCCTTTAAATGTGGAGGGGGGTGGGTGTCCCTTTAAATGTGGAGGGGGTGTGTGTCCTTTTAAATGTGGAGGGGGTGGGTGTCCTTTTAAATGTGGAGGGGGTGGGTGTCCCGCTAAATGTGGAGGGGTGTGGGTGTCCCTTTAAATGTGGAGGGGGTGGGTGTGTCTTTAAATGTGGAGGGGCGGGGCCGCGCATGCTCATTCGGCCCCACCAGAAAACCAGACTGCCAGTGCGCCTGCGCGGGGCCTGCAGAGAGCAGACGGAAGGCCGGGCCCGGGAAGAGGCGGAATCAGCGGCCGGATAAAGTAAAGTGTTTGGGAATCGATTTAAATCGAGGTGAGGGGGGAGCGGAGATTGAGATTATAAAGTAAAATACGAGAAAACCAAACCTGAGAGTCGGGGCGGGCGGGGCCTCCGCGGTCACCGGACGGAGCGGATTGAACCGCGAGCTGTGGCGGAGTGAGCCGGAGTAAGGTGATTGTGACTGACGGGAGCGCTGACCAATAGGAAGAGGGCTGAGCTGGGAGGACTGAACTGGGCGGCCTGGTCCTCCAATCAATGGCGGCGCGGCTAGGGGGCGGGACCTTTCTACCCGGCCCTGAGGCTGGGGCCCGATTGTGACGTCATCAGAGGAAGATGGCGGCCGGCCCAGCATAGCCTGTGACTGACGGGAGCTCTGACCAATAGGAAGAGGGCGGGCCCGGGTCCGCCCACCAATGCTGGCGCGGCAAGGGGGCGGGGCCTCCTCTCCAGCTCAGGTGCGCTGGGGCCGATTGTGACGCGCTGTCCCCAGGTGAGAGCAGCTCAGTCAGCACAGAGCTGGGGCTGGAATCTGGGAGAGGGGCCGCAGGCAGCACAGAGCTGGGGCTGGAATCTGGGAGAGGGGCCGCAGGCAGCACAGAGCCGGGGCTGGAATCTGGGAGAGGGGCCGCAGGCAGCACAGAGCTGGGGCTGGAATCTGGGAGAGGGGCCGCAGACTGCGGGCCTGGCAAATTTTAAAAATAATAAATTAAAAAAACTTATTTAAAGACAAATTTCCTGCAGTTTCAGAGACAGCCTTTGTCACTGCAATAATTTCTTAAATGTTTAAAAATTAAATCAAAAGCATCAAAGAGGAAGAGAGTAGCATAAGTAAAGAAAGACTTGCATTTATATAGCGCCATTCACGACCAGCGGACGTCTCAAAGCGCTTTACAGTCAATGAAGTACTTTTTGAAGCGGAGTCACTGTTGAAATGTGGCAGCGCACAGCAAGCTGCCACAAACAGCAATGTGATAATGACCAGATAATCTGATTTTGTTATGTTGGTTGTGGGATAAATATTGGCCAGGACTCCGGGATAACTTCCCGACTCCTCTTCGAAATAGTGCCATGGGATCTTTTACATCCACCTGAGAGGGCAGACGGGGCCTCGGTTTAACGTCTCATCAGAAAGACGGCCCCTCCGACAGTGCAGCACTCCCTCAGCACTGCACTGGAGTGTCTGCCTAGCTTTATGTGCTCGAGTCCCTGGAGTGGGACTTGAACCCACAACCTTCTGACTCAGAGGTGAGTGAGCTTCCAACTTTTTTTTAAATAAATATATTGAACATTAAGAACATTTACAACATCTTGATAATGAGCTGCCAGCTGAGCTCTAGCTGACAACGTTGGTCCCTTAGAGGTAGAGACAGGAGAAATTATTATGGGGAATAAGGAAATGGCAGAAACGTTAAAACAAATATTTTGTATCTGTCTTCACAGTAGAAGACACAAAAGCATACCAAAGATGGTGGGGAACCGAGGGTTTAATGAGGGTGAGGAACTTCATGTAAAGTACTAGAGAAACTAATGGGACTAAAAGCCGACAAATCCCCTGGACCTGACGGCCTACATCCTCGGGTTCTAAAAGAGGTGGCTGAAGAGATCGTGGATGCATTGGTTTTGATCTTCCAAAATTCCCGAGATTCTAGAACGGTCCCAGCGGATTGGAAGGTCGCAAATGTAATACCGCTATTCAAGAAAGGAGCGAGAGAAAAAACAGGGAACGACAGACCAGTTAGCCTGACATCAGTCGTTGGGAAAATGCTGGAATCCATTGTTACGGAAGTTGTATCAGGGCACTTAGAAAATCATAACATGGTTAGGCTGAGTGAACATGGTTTTATGAAAGGGAAATAGTGTTTGACAAATTTATTAGAGTTATTTGAGGATGTAACTAGCAGGGTTTATAAAGGGGAACCAGTGGATGTAGTATATTTGGATTTCCAAAAGGCATTCGATAAGGTGCCACATAAAATATTATTACACAAGATTAGGGCTCACGGGGTTGGGGGTAATATAGTAGCATGGATAGAGGATTGGTTAACAGACAGAAAACAGAGTAGGGATAAACGGACCTTTTTCAGGTTGGCAGGCTGTAACTAGTGGGGTGCCGCAAGGATCAGTGTTGGGGCCTCAGCTATTTACAATCTATATTAATGACCTAGATGAAGGGACCGAGTGTAATGTATCCAAGTTTGCTGATGATACAAAGCTAGGTGGGACAGTAAGCTGTGAGGAGAACACACAGACTCTGCAAAGGGATATAGATAGACTGAGTGAGTGGGCAGTAAGGTGGCAGATGGAGTGTTTTGTGGGGAAATGTGAGGTTATTCACTTTGGTAGGAAGAATAGAAAAACAGAATATTTTTTAAATGGTGAGAAACTTTCAAATGTTGGTGTTCAGAGAGATTTGGGTGTCCTCGTGCAAGAAACACAGAAAGCTAGCGTGCAGGTACAGCAAGCAATAAGGAAGGCAAATGGCATGTTGGCCTTTATTGCAAGGGGGTTGGAGTATAAGAGTAAGGAAGTCTTGCTCCAATTGTACAGGGCCTTGGTGAGACCACACCTGGAGTACTGGGCACAGTTTTGGTCTCCTTATCTAAGGAAGGATATACTTGCCTTGGAGGCGGTGTAACGAAGGTTCACTAGATTGATTCCTGGGATGAGAGGGCTGTCCTATGATGAGAGATTGTGTAGAATGGGCCGATACTCTCTGGAGTTTAGAAGAATGAGAGGTGATCTCATTGAAACATACAAGATTCTGAAGGGGATTGACAGGGTAGATGCTGCGAGGTTGTTTCCCCTGGCTGGAGTGTCTAGAACTAGGGGGCACAGTCTCAGGATAAGGGGTCAGCCATTTAAGACTGAGATGAGGAGGAATTTCTTCACTCAGAGGGTTGTGAATCTTTGGAATTCACTGCCCCAGAGGGCTGTGAATGCTGAGTCTTTGAGTATATTCAAGACTGAGATAGATAGATTGTTGGACTCTGGGGGAATCAAGGGATATGGAGATCGACGATCAGCCATGATCTTATTGAATGGCGGAGCAGGCTCGAGGGGCCGAATGGCCCACTCCTGCTAATTGGCTAAGGGAGAGGAGACAGTGAGCAGTGCTGAGGGATGTTTTTCTGACTGGAGGGAAGTATGCAGTGGGTTCCCCCAGGGGTCAGGATTAGGACCATTGCTTTTCTTGTTATATATAACTGACCTGGACTTGGGTATAGGTGTACAATTTCAAAGTTTGCAGCTGATACAAAACTTGGCAACGTAGTAAATAGTGAGCATAGTCGTAGCAGACTTCAGGAGGACAGAGACAGACTGTGAAATGAGCAGACACAAGGCAGATTAAATTAAATGAGGATAAGTGTGAAGTGATGCACTTTGGGAGAAACAACAGGGAGAGGCCGTATAATCTAAATGGGACTATTTTGAGGGGGTGCAAGAGCAGAGGGACCTGGGGGACCATATTCACAAATCTTTGAAAGTGCCACGGCAAGTTGGTGAGGTTTCAGAAAGCGTATGGGATACTTGGCTTTGTAAATAGGGCCATTGAATACAAAAACAAGGAAGTTACACTAAACCTTTACAAATCACTAGTTAGGAACATAGGACAGGAGGAGGCCATTCAGCCCCTCGAGCCTGTTCCGCCATTCAGTAAGATCATGGCTGGTCTTGGGCTCAAAGCCACTTCCCTGCCCGCTCCCCATAACCCTTCACTCCCTTATCTTGCAAAAATTTGTCTATCTCCACCTTAAATATATTTAATGACCCAGCCTGCACAGCTCTCTGCGGCAGAGAATTCCACAGATTTACGACCCTCTGAGAGAAGAAATTCCTCCTCATCTCAGTTCTAAAGGGGCGACCCTTTCATCTAAATCTGTGCCCCTGCGTTCTAGATTTCCCCACGAGGGGAAACATCCTCTCTGCATCTACCTTGTCGAGCCCCCTCAGTATCTTATATGTTTCAATAAGATCACCCCTCATTCTTCTAAATTCCAATGAGTATAGGCCTAGCCTGCTCAACCTTTCTTCATAAGTTAACCCCTTCATCTCTGGAATCAACCTCGTGAATCGTCTCTGAACTGCCTCCAATGCAAGTATATCCTTCCTTAAATAAGGAGGCCAAAACTGTACGCAGTACTCCAGGTGTGGTCTCACCAATACCCTGTACAGTTGTAGCGGGACTTCCCTGCTTTTATACTCCAACCCCCTTGAAATAAAGGCCAACATCCCATTTGCCTTTTTGATTACTTGCTGTACCTGCATGGTAACTTTTTGTGTTTCATACACAAGGACCCCCAGGTCCCTCTGAACTGTAGCATTTTGTAATCTCTCTCCATTTAAATAATTTGTTTTTTTATTTTTCCTGCCAAAGTGTATAACCTCGCACTTTCCCACATTATACTCCATCTGCCAAATGTTTGCCCGCTCACTTAGCCTGTCTATATCCCTTTGCAGGTTCTTTGAGTCCTCTGCACAACTTGCTTTCCCACCCATCTTTGTATCAGGACAGGAGGAGGCCATTCAGCCCCTCGAGCCTGTTCCGCCTTTCAATGAGATCATGGCTGATCTGTGACCTAACTCCATACACCCGCCTTTGGCCCATATCCCTTAATACCTTTGGGTAACAAAAACCTATCAATCTCAGATTGAAAATGAACAGTTGATCTCGCATCAATTGCCGTTTGTGGAAGAGAGTTCCAAACTTCTACCACCCTTTGTGTGTAGAAGTGTTTCCTAATTTCACTCCTGAAAGGTCTGGCTCTAATTTTTAGACTATGCCCCCAGTCCTAGAATCCCCAACCAGCAGAAATAGTTTCTCCCTATCTACCCTATCTGTTTCCCTTAATATCCTGAAAACTTCGATCAGATCACACCTTAATCTTCTAAATTCCAGGGAATACACCCCTAATTTATATAATCTCTCCTCGTAACTTAACCCTTGAAGTCCGGGTATCATTCTGGTAAACCTACGCTGCACTCCCTCCAAGGCCAATATATCCTTCCTAAGGTGTGGTGCCCAGAACTGCTCACAGTGCTCCAGGTGTGGTCTAACCAGGGTTTTGTACAGCTGCAGGGTTTTGGCCTCAGCTGGAGTCTTGTGTACAGTTCTGGGCACCACACTTTAGGAAGGATGTCAAGGCCTTGGAGAAGGTGCAGAGGAGGTTGACCAGGATGGTACCAGGGATGAGGGACTTCAGTTGTGTGGAGAGATTGGAGAAGCTGGGATTGTTCCCCTTAGAGCAGAGAAGGTTAAGAGGAGACCTAATAGAGGGGTTCAAAATGATGAGGGGTTTTGATCGAGCACGTAGGGAGAAACTGTTCACTCTGGCAAGTGGGTCGGTAACCAAAGGTCACAGATTTAAAATAGTTGCTCAAAGAACTAGAGGGGAATGAGGAGAATTGTTTTCACACAGAGGGTTGTTAAGATCTGGAATGCACCATCTGAAAGGATGCTGGAATCAGGTTCCACAGGAACTTTCAAACAGTAATTGGATAGGTCCTTGAAGAGGACTAGTTTGCAGAGTTCTGGGGATAAAGCCGGTGTTTGGGACTAAATTGGACAGCTCTTTCAAAGAGCCGGCACAGACACGATGGGCCGAATCACCTCCTTCTGTGCTGTTAGATTCGATGATCAGTGTGAAGACACTGGTGTCCCTTAAGGCTCTTTGAGATTTTAAAGCTCTTCCCACAAGTTAGAACATTTAAAGGGTCTCTCGTCAGTGTGAACAAGCTGGTGTGACAGCAGGTTGGAGGATTCAGTGAATCCCTTCCCACACACGGAGCAGGTGAACGGCCTCTCACCAGTGTACAGGAGCCGGTGTCTCTTCAGCTCCCTGGAGCTTTTAAAGCTTTTCCCACAGCCAGAACATTTAAAGGGTCTCTCGTCAGTGTGAACTCGCTGGTGTGTCTGCAGGGTGGATGACTGAGTGAATCCCTTCCCACACATGAAGCAGGTGAACAGCCTCTCCCCAGTGTGAACTCACTGGTGTTGCTTGAGCTCCTGGGGGATTTTAAAGCTCTTCCCACAGTGAGAACATGTAAACGGCCTCTCATCAGTGTGAACAAGCTGGTGTCGCTTCAGATGCCCGGGGCTTTTAAAGCTCTTCCCACAGTCAGGACATTGAAATGGTCTCTCCCCAGTGTGAACTCGCTGGTGTGTTTGCAGGTGGGATGAACAAACAAATCCCTTTCCACACACGGAGCAGGTGAACGGACTGTCCCTGGTGTGACTGCGCTGTTGAACTTCCAATGCAGACGGGGAACTGACTCCCTTCCCACCATCCCCACCTAAACCCGGTTTCTCCCCGGTGTGACGGTGCACGTGTCTCACCAGGTCAGGCGATCGGCTGAATCCGTGTCTACACACTGGACACGTGTGCGGTTTGTCATCGCTGCTTTCTCCTTCCATGTGCAAAGGCCGATGATATTCAGGTCCTGATGAATCGAGTGACTCTGTCAGATTTTGACGTGATGTTTGGTCTGAGCTTCCCGCCTGTAACTGCTCCACTTCTATAACCCTGTAAATCGAGTTCAGAAAAGGATCAGAGGCAAACTGTTGTTTAATTTTCCCCTTTCCGAACCTAGGGGCAGTGAAGCTGATTTTCAGGCCCCAGCTGCTGCACAGGTTGGTTGAAAGGATCAGCAGTAATGGCGGCTGCAATACCCACAAGCCCCCGGCGCTGCAGAAAGCCCTCTGTTGACTGAGCCCCGCGCCTGTGCTCATGGCTCCCACGCTCTCCGTCCTGCTCTACAATCGCCCGTCCCGATCGGTCCACAATGCGCATGCTCAGTGCACAAAACCCCGCGGTTGGAACATCAGGCGCGCATGCGGAGCCGTAACATCTGGTACACGTGCGCGGCTCAGGTGGGGGTGAGTCGGTGTTTCGCCTCAGCCGCCAGGGCGGTGCGCATGCGCAGGTCGACCCAACATTCTTCCTGTCAGCAATCACTCCCTCGTTTCTTTAACAAAAACAGAAAATGCTGGAAATACTCAGCAGGTCAGGCAACATCTGTGGAGACAGAAACAGATTTAACGTTTCAGGTCGATGACCTTTCGTCAGAACTGCTTGTTCTTTAGTGTCAGCCAGTGGCTCAGTGGGTAGCACTCTCGCCTCTGAGTCAGAAAGTTGTGGGTTCAAGTCTCACTCCAGAGAATTGAACACAAAATCTAGACTGACACTCCAGTGCAGTGCTGAGGGAGTGCGGCACTGTCGGAGGTGCTGTTTTTTGGAGGAGACGTTAAACCGAGGCCCTATCTGCTCTCAGGTGGACGTCAACGATCCTATGGCACTATTTGAATAAGAGCAGGGGAGTTATCCCTGGTGTCCTAGCCAATGTGTTTATCCCTCAATCAACATTGTTTGTGGGAGCGCGCTGTGCGCTAATTGGCTGCTGCGTTTCCTACATTACAACAGTGACTACTTCATTGGCTGTAAAACGCTTTGGGACATCCGGTGGTGGTGAAAGGCGCTATAGAAATGCAAGTCTTTCTTCCTTCACTGGTCTCACTAGCGACCTCTTCTGGCTGATGGTTGATTGACAGCCGAGCGTCCGCGCATGCGTACAAGGAGCGGCGGTTTGGACCGAGTCCGGCACAGCGACCCTTCCCGGTCACCAAGGGTAATAACCGCGCATGCCCAGAGGACACCAACCCCCCTCCCCGATTCAGAGCTACGCCTGCGCACTCGGATCCTGCCAGATGGAGTCGGCGCGGGCCATTCCGGGGAAAGGCCTTGGTGTCGGTTCCAGAGTCGCGATCGGTGACGCAAAGTGAGTTTTCTCCGCTCCGATTGGGTGGAGAATCGCGTGGGGGGGAGGGGTGGATCGGGAGAGAATAAAGAGAAATAGAAAAACCTGAGAATCCGCGAGGCCCCGGACCAAGCGGCGTCAGTTGGACGGTGCACGTGATGTCCTCAGGGACACGTGATCCGGGCCCGCGGCCTGATTGACAGGAGCTTCCGACCAATAGGGAGCGAGCGGGGCGGGGCTGGAGGAGGGAGCCGGCGGCGGGTCCTCCAACCAATCGGGGAGCCTGAGGGGCGGGACTAGCGCCGGCTGATTGTCTGATCTGCAGGGCAGCGAGTTTCTCCAGTCCCTTGTTCAGGGCCCGGGGCCGGGGGAGGCTGTGGGCCTTTATGCCCCTCATTGGACACAAGGCTCTTTAGCTCACAACACACTGGCTCAGGTTTTAATAGAGACTTTTTAAGTTCATCAATAAAAGCAGAAAAACCCCGTGCTTCTGTGGAACAAACTTTCTAATATTTTATAGAATCATAGAATGGTTACAGCACAGAAGGAGTCCATTCGGCCAGTCGAGCCCGTGCCAGCTCTCTGCAAGACCACTTAAGTGAGTCCCACTCCCCGCTCTTTCCCCGTAACCCTGCAAATTTCTTTCCTTCAAGTACTCGAGGGGCCGAATGGCCAACTCCTGCTCCTATCTTCTATGCATCTTATCCGAGGCACAGGTAGGCCCCACAGTGGTAGCGGCGGCAGACCTGTGAGGAGCAGCGGTGGTGATATAAAGCGAGGTGGTGGAGCAGGTAGGCCCCACAGCAGCGGACCTGTGAGGAGCGGCGGCGGTGATATAAAGAGCGAGGTGGCAGAGTTTATTGGGTGTCTGTAGTTCTTTTGACACTTCCTGTGTCCCTGATAACCATGTGTGCGGGAAGTGTATCCAGCTGCAGCTACTGACAGACCGCATTGTGGCGCAGGAGCTGCGAGTGGATACATACTGGAGCATTTGCGATGCTGAGGACATCGTGGATAGCACGTTTAGGGAGTTGGTCACACCGCAGGTAAAGGCTGCACAGGCAGGAAGAGAATGGGTGACCACCAGGCAGAGTAGTAGGCGCAGGCAGGTAGTGCAGGGGTCCCCTGTGGGCATCCCCCTCTCAAAAAGATATACCACTTTGGATATTGTTGCGGAGGATGGTTTATCAGGGGAAGGCAGCAGCATCCAACTTCCTGGCACCGTGGGTGGTTCTGCTGCACAGGACGGGAGGAAAAAGAGTGGGAGAGCTGTAGTAATAAGGGATTCTATTGTAAGGGGAACAGATAGGCGTTTCTGCGGCCGCAAACGTGACTCCAGGATGGTATGTTGCCTTCCTGGTGCAAGGATCAAGGATGTCTCAGAGCGGCTGCAGAACATTTTGGAAGGGGAGGGTGAACAGCCAATTGTCGTGGTGTATATAGGTACCAATGATATAGGTAAAAAAACAGGATGATGTCCTAAAAGCTGAATATAGGGGGTTAGGAGGTAAATTAAAAAATAGGACCTCCAAGGTAGTAATCTCAGGATTGCTACCAGTGCCACGTGCTAGTCAGAGTAGAAATAGAAGGATATTTCAGATGACTACGTGGCTAGAGTAATGGTGCAAGGGGGAGGGATTCAAATTCCTGGGACATTGGAACCGGTTCTGGGGGAGGTGGGGCTAGTACAAACCGGATGGTCTGCACCTGGGCAGGACCGGGACCGATGTCCTAGGGGAAGTGTTTGCTAGTGCTCTGGGGGAGGGTTTAAACTAAAATGGCAGAGGGTTGGGAACCTGAGCAGGGAGACAGAGGAAAGGGAAACAAGGAAAGAAGCAAAAGACAGGAAGGAGAAAAACAAAGGTGGCGGTCAGAGAAATCATGGGTTTAAATCAAACATAGCCACAGTAAATAATAATTCTAAAAGGCGTAAGAGTGTTAAAAAAACAAGCCTGAAGGCCTTGTGTCTTAATGCGAAGAGCATTCGTAATAAGGTGGATGAATTAGTTGCGCAAATAGAGGTAAACGGATATGATATGATTGGGATTCCGGAAACATGGCTCCAGGGTGACCAAGGCTGGGAACTTAACATCCAGGGGTATTCAATATTCAGGAAAGATAGGCAAAAAGGAAAAGGAGGTGGGGTAGCATTGCTTTTTAAAGAGGAGATTAACACAATTGAAAGGAAGGATATTAGCTCTGATGATGTGGAATCTGTATGGGTAGAGATGAGAAATACCAAGGGGCAGAAAACGTTAGTGGGAGTGTTATACAGACCTCCAAACAATAATGCGGAAGTTGGGGATGGCATTAAATGGGAAATTAGAGATGCGTGCAATAAGGGCACAGCAGTTATCATGGGTGACTTTAATCTACATATAGATTGGGCTAACCAAATTAGTAACCATACTGTGGAGGAGGAATTCCTGGAGTGTTTACGGGATGGTTTCCTGGACCAATATGTTGAGAAACCAACTAGAGATCAGGCCATCTTAGACTGGGTATTATGTAATGAGAAAGGATTAATTTGCAATCTTGTTGTGCGAGGCCCCTTCGGTCAGAGCGATCATAATATGATAGTAGTTTTCATTAAGATGGAGAGTGAAGTAGTTGACTCAGAGACTAGGGTCCTGAATTTAAATAAAGGAAACTACGATGGTATGAGGCGCGAGTTGGGTTGGATTGATTGGGGAATGCTACTCAAAGGCTTGATGGTGGATAGGCAATGGCAAACATTCAAAGATCGCATGGATGAACTACAGAATTTGTTCATCCCTGTTTGGCATAAAAATAAAACAAAAAATGTGACTCAACCGTGGCTAACAAGGGAAATTAGGGATAGCATAAGATCCAAGGAGAGGACATATAAATTGGCCAGAAAAAGTAGTAAACCTGAGGATTGGGAGCAGTTTAGGATTCAGCAAAGGTGGACAAAGGGATTAATTAAGAGGGAGGAAATAGAGTGTGAGAGTTAGCTTTCAGGGAACATAAAAACTAACTGTAGATATGTGAAGAGAAAAAGATTGGTGAAGTCAAGCATAGGTCCCTTGCAGTCAGAATCAGGGGAATTTAGAATGGGGAACAAAGAAATGGCAGGCCAATTAAATACATTCTTTGGTTCTGTCTTCACAAAGGAGGACACAAATAACCTCCCAGAGATGTCGGGGAACATCGGGTCTAATGAGAGGGAGGAACTGAAAGAAATCAGTATTTGTAGGGAAATGGTGTTAGGGAAATTGATGGGATTGAAGGCCGATAAATCCCCAGGGCCTGATAGTCGACATCCTAGGGTACTTCAGGAAGTGGCCCTAGAAATAGTAGATGCATTGCTGGTCATCTTCCAAAATTCAATAGACTCTGGAACAGTTCCCATGGGTTGGAGGGTAGCTAATATTACCCCACTATTCAAAAAAGGTGGTAGAGAGAAAACGGGGAATTATATCGGTAGTGGGGAAAATGCTAGAGTCCATTATAAAAGATGTAATAGCAGAGCACTTGGAAAACAGTGACAGGATCGGACAAAGTCAACATGGATTTACAAAAGGTAAATCATGCTTGACTAATCTACTGGAATTTTTTGAGGATGTAACTGGTAGAATAGATAAGGGAGAACCAGTGGATGTGGTGTATTTGGACTTTCAGAAGGCTTTCGATAAGGTACCGTATAAGAGATTAGCGTGTAAAGTTAAGGCACATGGGATTGGGGGCAAGGTACTGACTTGGATAGAGAACTGGTTGGCAGACAGGAAACAAAGAGTTGGAATAAACGGGTCTTTTTCCGAGTGGCAGGCAGTGACTAGTGGGGTACCGCAGGGATCGGTCCTAGGACCCCAGCTATTCACAATATATATAAATGATCTAGACGAGGGAACTAGATGTAACATCTCCAAGTTTGCAGACGACACAAAGCAGGGTGGGCGTGTGTGAGGAGGATGCCGAAAAACTCCAGTATGATTTGGACAGGTTGGGTGATTGGGCAGAAACATGGCAGATGCAGTATAATGTGGATAAATACGAGGTTATCCACTTTGATGGCAAAAACGGGAAGGCAGATTATTATCTGAATGGCAATAGATTGGGAGAAGGGGAAGTGCAACGAGACCTGGGTGTCCTTGTGCACCAATCGCTGAAGGTAAGCATGCAGGTGCAGCAGGCGGTTAAGAAGGCAAATGGTATGTTGGCCTTCGTAGCGAGAGGGTTTGAGCACAGGAACAAGGATGTCTTGCTGCAGTTGTACAGGGCCTTGGTGAGACCACATCGTGAGTATTGTGCGCAGTTTTGGTCGCCTTATTTGAGGAAGGATGTTCTTGCCGGGGAAGTAGTTCAACGAAGAGTCACCAGGCTGATACCTGGGATGGCAGGAATGACGTATGAGGAGAGATTGGGAGGATTGGGCTTGTACTCACTGGAGTTTAGAAGAATGAGAGGGGGTCTCATTGAAACTTATAAAATTCTGACAGGACTGGACAGACTAGATGCAGGAAGGATGTTCCCGATGGTCGGGGAGTCCAGAATCAGTGGTCACAGTCTAAGGATACGGGGTAAGCCATTTAGGACAGAAATTAGGAGGAATTTCTTCACCCAGAGAGTGGTGAACCTGTGGAATTCTCTCCCACAGAAGGCAGCAGAGGCCAATACATTAAATATATTCAAGAAGGAGTTGGATATATTTCTTAAGGCTAAAGGGATCAAGGGGTGTGGGGAGAAAGTAGGGACCGGTTACTGAATTTTGATGATCAGCCATGATCGCATTGAATGGCGGAGCAGGCTAGAGGGGCCAAATGGCCTACTCCTGCTCCTATCTTCTATGTTTGTATGTTTCTATGCTTCAGTTTGAACTGGAGTGGAGATGGAGGAGAAGCTGTTGGGTTTAACCCCCAGTACTTCTGAGCCCAGGAGGACCCAACAATTTCCAATGTGAGACTGTCAAGGGAGGTGGATTCTAGTGGAGATTAGGTTGTTACACAGACACTGTCCGTACAATGTAAAAGAGTATTGTTTTAGGAATAAGTATTTCTGTACAGGCTTTTAATCCAGTTTACATCTGCAGATTTGTTTTAATTCATTCTTGGGATGTGGGTGTCGCTCGCAAAAGCAGCAAATATTGCCAATCCCCAGTTTCCCGTTGAGAAGGGGGTGGTGAGTCGCCTTCTTGAACTACTGCAGTCCGTGTGGTGAAGGTATTCCCACAATGCTGTTAGGTAAGGAGTTCCAGGATTTTAACCCAGTAACGATGAATATATCTGAGTCAGGATGATGTGTGACTTGGAGGGGAACTTGGATGTGATGGTGCTCCCATACAACAGCTGCCCTTGTCCTTCTAGGTGGTGGAGGTTGCGGGTTTTGGAGGTTCTATCAAAGTTCTGGTCGAGTTGCAGATGTATAAAGTTCCTTTCCTTCGCCCCCTCCCCCTCCCACCTCTCTCCTCCCATAGAGGCCAGAGTCTTGTGTAGGCCCAGGCCAGGTGGTGGATTCCCTTCTCTGCAGGACATTAGTGAACCAGTTGGGTTTTTATGACAATCCGGCAGCTTTCATGGTCACTTTTTTCTAGTGCCGGCCCACCAAATGACCAGATTCACTGAGCTCAATTTCACAACCTACCTTTGTGGGTTGTCTCTCACACTCCCTGTTTTAAATTAATTTTACAGGACACTGGACGGGGAGGATTTACAGATGGTAAGCTCAAACCAAACCTCACTTCAAGATCTGACAGATTCACTTGACTCATCGGATCTGAATATCACCGGCCTCTGAACATGGAAGCAAAGAGCACCGTTCACAGCGGGGAGAAACCGTACACGTGTTCTGTGTGTGGACGAGGCTTCAGCCAACCCTCTGGCCTATCGAGACACAAGCGCATTCACACCGGGGAGAGGCCGTTCACCTGCTCAGAGTGTGGGAAGGGATTCACTAATTCATCCAACCTGCTGACACACCAGCGTGTTCACACCGGGGAGAGGCCGTTCACCTGCTCAGAGTGTGGTAAGGGATTCACTGATTCAGCCACCCTGCTGAATCACCAGCGAGTTCACACTGAGGAGAGACCTTTTAACTGTTCGGACTGTGGGAAGTGTTATAAAGGTTCCGGGGAACTGATACGCCATCAACGTGTTCACACTGGGGAGAGACCATTCACCTGCTCTCACTGCGGGACTGAGTTCAGGCGATCATCTGAGCTCATTGTACACCAGCGCACTCACACTGGGGAGATGCCATTCAGGTGCTCTCACTGCGGGACTGGGTTCAGGCAGTCATCTGCGCTGACTGTCCACCAGCGCACTCACACTGGGGAGAAGCCGTTCACCTGCTCCATGTGTGGGAAGGGATTCACTCAGTCATCCCACCTGCTGAGACACCAGCGAGTTCACACTGGGGAGAGGCCGTTCACCTGCTCCGTGTGTGGGAAGGGATTCACTAATTCATTCAACCTGCTGAGACACCAGCAAGTTCACAAGTGACTGCAGGGGTTGGATTCTGTTGTTGTTGCTGCTGTTAATCACATCCAGGACTGAACCATGTTAATTCTGACAGTTTGGGATTGTTTCTGCTGATGTTATTAACTCCGGGAACTGGGCTGGAGTGTAATATTCTGGATAGATGTCAAATAAATCAACTTTGTTTTAAACACATTGTTGTAGATTTTTGTCTTTCCCACCTGAGTGTTTAGCATCACCTGGCTGGAGCTCAGAAAGGACAATCTGGGGGAGGATCATATGGTGGGAACAGAACTCCAGCCTGGACACAGTCCTTCAAGGCCACACTGAGAGGGGCAAACGGCACTTTGGTCTTTCTTGTCTCTCTTCACTGACAGCAAAGTTGCCGTGCGGGTTGATCTCGAGGCGTGTGAGAAACTTGTCCCAGCTGCTCTCTGCCATGGTTCAGAGCTCCTAGGCACGGAACAGAAGGCTCCTTTAGGAATGTACCCCAGTGCTTTTTTTTTAATGGCCTTATTAACCTGTGTTGCTACTTTTAGTGATTTGTGTATCTGTATCCCTGGAACCCTCTGCTCCTCCAGCCCATTTAGACTCTTAGGGGGAAATTCGGTGGCGCCCCCTTTGGGTCGCTAACGTCACCACGGCTAATTTTAGCACCCTGAAAAAGTTAGCGCCCCTGCGCATTAAATTCAGCGGTAGCGCCCCAAGCAGGAGGCAGGGTGCTACTGGAAGCGCTCCCCTCCGTCTTGAGGCGCTACCAGTGAATTTCACGGCTCTTCGTGTAAAAGTGCCACGCCCATCGGCACAAAGCACCGTGTCATAGCAGACCTCCCTCCCTGATTAAAGGGGAGGGGCCTAGCACTGCGCACGCCGGGGCCCTGCTGGACCATCGGGGAGTGGGGTGTCGGATCAAGAGGAGCGCCGGGCTGTGCGATCACGGCCGACACCCCGAAGAAGAAAGGGGAAGGGGGCAGGTGCTGGCAGTCGGCCAAAATAAAAAGTTGCCGCCCGACACCTGCCCTTTAAGTGGCGTCGCCGCGGCTGCAGGAACGACCCCTGACTCTGTCAGTCATATCGTCCGGCGATAGGTCAGGGGTCGCAACCCAAGTTTGCAGCCGGGGTGCTGCGCGTGGCGATGACGTCATTGCCGGCGGTGCAGTGCCATGGGGAGCTACTGACTAGCTCCGCCGCTAACCTCCCGCTGAATTTCGCGGGAGGCACAAAGCAACCCAATTTCACCCCCTTGTCCAAGTAGTGAGTGGCCTCCTTATTCTTCCCACCAAAACACACCCCCTCACACTGATCTACAGTGAAATTCATTAACACACCACCTCACACTGATCTGTAGTGAAATTCATTAACACACCACCTCACACTGAGCTACAGTGAAATTAATTTGCCAATTACACGCCCATTCTGAAATTTATTAATATCTTCTTGCATTTTGTCTTCCTCAGGATTAACTCTACCTCCCAATTTGGTGTCATCGACAAATTTTGAAATTGTGCTGATTCCCGAGTCCAAATCGTTTCTGTAAATGGTGAACAACAGTGATCCCAGCACCGATCCCTGTGGAACACCACTTCCCACCTTTTGCCAGTCTGAGTAGCTGCTCCCAACCCCTACTCTCTGTTTTCTGTTTTGTGACCAGCTTGCTATCCATAAACTGCATGTAAGATCGACAAGATGACCCAGGTCAGGCCGTGTGGAGTGAAGGGCCCGGCAGCAGAATGGATGGAAAGCTGGCTACAAAACAGAAATCAGAGGGTTGGAGTTAAGGGAAGTTTGTTGCGATCTTTCCATCCATTCTGTTGCCTGGCCCTTGACTCCACACGGCCTGACCATGGTCATCTTGTAGACCGTACATACTGCAGACACAGTGCACCAGTGGTGGAGGGGGTGGATATTGAGTCCTGTGGCAGGGGCGCTGATGAAGTGGATTTCTCTGAGTTTTGAGGCATCGCTAGTGGCGTTTTTCACCTCTTTCCACCTTTAAAAAAAACCTTGCTGGCAGTTTATTAAAGCCATTAACAGCCACTCGGGTGGGACACACCAATGAATGAGGCCTTGTTTCCCTCACAATGACAGGCCTGAACCCGAGTTAGAAAACATTTAGTATTTAAACCAGACTGGGCGGGGCCTGAGGTGCGAGTTAGTAACGGAAAATTGGTGGCCAGCGTACTTCACACCAGGGCTGAGGACCCGGGGACTCGGGTTTCTGTGTCATTTATTGATTAATTTTGTTTATTGATCAATCTCAATCAGACTGGCGGGTCATCTTGCTGTCTGACGGAGGTGAGGGTCCCCAATGGAGGGCTCTCTTTGCGGGGGTCCTTCCCAGCACCATTGGGGATCTGGGGTGGAGACTGTTGCAGGGAGCTGTCGTGTGCAACAGTTTTGAAGCTCCTTTCCGGACTCCAAGCCCAGATGTGTTTTTTGCAGCCTAGAGGAGTCCATGGGCTGTGTATGTATTCAGTGTGAGAGGTTACAGCCCCTGTGTAGTTCCCTGAAGGGGCTGCTCCTCAACTCTTGGTTACACTTTAGCCCCACACTCCTAATCTTTGCCCACCTGGTGCGGAGGGGGGTGGGTAAGTCGGAGGATCTTCTCCTGGACCTACACTTTGTCCTGGCGAAAACAGCAATTTGTAGATCCAGGATGGGCGGGGCCCATGGGGGGTCACTCTGGTTGCCTGCCTCTCTCTCGCGGTCTTGTCCCTGCCCGGGTGGCCCTGGAGAGGGAGCAGGCGGTGTCCACCGGTTCACTTGATACCTTCCTCGACCGGTGGACATGGAAGGTATGAAGAGGCAATAATCGATCCTCACAATCACATTGTGATTGAATTATTAATTGCGTGTGTGTCACAAATATATTTCTTCTATTTTGATACACAAGTTCTACTAGACATGTTAAACTACTAGTTATTTAATCAGGGCTGCAGCTGCTGAAAGGTTGACTGTACTGAGGTTTGTGGCCAGAGCTGGCAGACGTGTTGTTCTGAAGTCTGATGTCTCACACCTGAAGAGTCTGTTTATGTCGTGTTGTAATGACCTTTTTCTGTTGCCTGGTGTCAGAAATAGAAATCAAAGGAAGATGATGCCCCACTCTGTTAATCAACTCTTTGACACATTTCCATTTCTTAATTTACAAAGATCACAACTCCATTAGTGAACAATGGATTGCCAGTCTGCCACTTTTTAGTGAGGCTTGAAAGGATTCACTGTGAAGCTACACCTGCCCATCTGTCTGTGTGTCACTGTGTTTGGATTGTGTTAGACAACAGTCCTAATATCTCACCTACATCCATTACAATTTTTGAAATGTTAGATTGTACTTGGAAGAAGTTGAGTTTGAATCTAACAATTCTGAAATTGGGAGCTTTTAATGATTTCTGTTTTTCACATAACTATACAGTGATGTGATCAGTAAAAGCAAATTAAAAGATGGTGCTATTTACTAAACACAACTGAATAATTCTACAAGGATGCTATCGCAGTCTTCCTCAGTATTAACGACACCCCCCAATTTAGTGTCATCAGCAAATTTTGAAATTGTACTTCTGATTCCCAAGTCCAAATCATTTATGTAAATGGTGAACAACAGTGGTCCCAGCACCAATCCCCGTGGAACACCACTTTCCGCCTTCCGCCTGTCTGAGTAAATACCTTTAACTCATCCCGTCACTACAACTGGACTTGTCTCTATTCCCGTGCCGAGGGGATTGCTGTACCAGATGGGAGGGGCAACATTTGGGGACTCTCGATTCTCCACCAATTCCCATTCCCCTTCTTTCTGGTGGATAATGGAGGTGCCACTGTGTGTAATGTGCAAGTCAGTAAGAGTTGTCAGCGAGGATTAATCAGCACTTTCTAATTGGAGATGATAATCAATGGAATCTTTCAGACAATTAATTGTAGATTTTATAGCAAAGATTAATATACGATTGAAGTAAAAGTTCATAATTTTATTGTAAAATATTTCAGGAACACTCATCAGAAATTAAGGGGAAAGATCAGACAGCAGTACTTAAAGGGACACTGCAGCCCCAACAACTCAATCAGCTATATATCCAGAATATTAAAATCCAGCCCAGATATAGGGGTTATTAACATCAGCAGAAACAAACCCCAACTGTCAGAATGAACATGGTTCAGTCCTGGATGTGATTAACAGCAGCAATAACAGCAGAATCGAACCTCTGCAGTCACTTGTGAACTTGCTGGTGTCTCAGCAGGTTGGATGACTGATTGAATCTCTTCCCACACACAGAGCAGGTGAACGGCCTCACCCCAGTATGAGCTCGCTGGTGTGTCAGCAGGTTGGATGACTGATTGAATCCCTTCCCACACACGGAGCAGGTGAACGGCCTCACCCCAGTGTGAGCTCGCTGGTGTGTCAGCAGGTTGGATGACTGATTGAATCCCTTCCCACACACGGAGCAGGTGAATGGCCTCTCCCCAGTGTGAATGCGCTGGTGTCTCAGAAGGTCAGAGGAATTAGTGAATCCCTTCTCACACACGGGGCAGGTGAATGGCCTCTCTGCAGTGTGAATGTGCTGGTGTATCAGCAGGGTGGATGAATTAGTGAATCCCTTCTCACACACAGGGCAGGTGAACAGTCTCTCCCCAGTGTGAATGCACTGGTGCTCAATGAGGTGAGATGACTGCCTGAACCTCTTCCCACAGTGAGAGCAACTGAATGGTCTCTCCTCAGTGTGAAGTCGCTGATGTGTCAGAAGGTGGGATGACTGACTAAATCCCTTCCCACACTTGGAGCAGGTGAACGTCCTCTCCCCGGTGTGACTGCATCGATGAGTTTCCAGCCGGGACGGGGAGCTAAATCCCTTCCCACACTCCCCACATTCCCACAGTTTCTCCGTGGTGTGGGTGTCCTTGTGTCTCTCAAGGTTGGACAATCGGTTGAAGCCTCATCCCCACACACAACACGTGTACGGTTTCTCCCCGCTGTGAACGGTGCGATGTTTTTTCAGACTGTGTAACTGGTTAAAGCTCTTTCCACAGTCAGTGCACTGGAACACTCTCACTCGGGTGTGTGTGTCTCGGTGCTTTTCCAGTCACACCGATCTTTGAAATCTTTTCCCACAGACAGAACAGGCAAACATTTCTCCTTCCACATTCAAAGGCCGATGATATTCCCTGTAAAAGCAGTTTACAAAAGACATCACTAAGTTCAGGATTAAAATTTGGAACAGATATTTCTAGTTTCTATGGAACATTCTCTCCTCTCTTATTACATAGAATTACACAGATTGTACAGCACAGAAACAGGCCAATCGGCCCAACTGGTCCATGTGGTGTTTATGCTCCACACGAGCCTCCTCCCATCTCTCTTCATCTCACCCTATCAGCATCTCCTTCTATTCCTTTCTCCCATGTGTTTATCCAGCTTCCCCTTAAATACATCCATGCTCTTCGCCTCAACCACTCACTGTGGCAGCAAGTTCCACATTCTCAGCACCCTCTGGGTGAAGGAGTTTAATCTAAATAGGACTTTCCTGGGCAGCCAATCAGCACTGCTGCCTCTTTTGTGCATTTCCTGGCGAGGCGAAACAGTTGATATTTTCTGATCAAAAAGAGCTGAGCTCGGCAGCATTAGTCCTGTTTTGCCTCCTTTGGAGACCAGGTGTACGAGCAGAGCGAGCACAGCCTTCACAGCAACAGCAATAAAATTGTTACAGTTGTGAAGGAACTTTGTGTCAGTGCACTGGACCACAAACAAAATATGTGTGTCGATTGTTGTCTATTTACCCGACTGTAAAGTGCCTTGAGATGTTTTAAAAGCTCTATATAAAGGTGTCGTCGACAGTGCCATCAAGCGACACTTACTCAGCAATAACCTGCTAACTGACGCCCAGTTTGGGTTCCGCCGGGGCCACTCAGCTCCTGACCACATTACAGCCTTGGTCCAAACATGGACAAAAGAGCTGAACTCAAGAGGTGAGGTGAGAGTGACTGCCCTTGACAACAAGGCAGCATTTGATCGACTGGCATCAAGGAGCCCTCGCAAAACTGAAGTCAATGGGAATCAAGGGGAAAACTCTCCATTGGTTGGAATCATACCTAGCACAAAGGAAGTTGGCTGTGGTTGTTGGAGGTCATTCACCTCAATCACATGACATCACTGCAGGAGTTCCTCAGGGCAGTGTCCTAGGCCCAACCATCTTCAGCTGTTTCATCAATGACCTTCCCTCCATCATAAGGTCAGAAGTGGGGATGCTCACTGATGATTGCACACTGTTCAGCACCATTCGAGACTCGTCAGATACTGACGCAGTCCGTGTCCATATGCAGCAAGACCTGGAAAACATTCAGACTTGGGCTGACAAGTGGCAAGTAACATTCGCACCACACAAGTGCCAGGCAATGACCATCTCCAACAAGCGAGACTCTAACCATCCCCCCTTGACATTCAATGGCATTACCATCGCTGAATCCCCCACTATCAACATCCTGGGGGTTACCATTGATCAGAAACTGAACTGGACCAGCCATATAAATACTGTGGCTACAAGAGCAGGCCAGAGGCTGGGAATTCTGCGGCGAGTGTCTCACCTCCTGACTCCCCAAAGCCTTTCCACCATCTACAAGGCACAAGTCAGGAGTGTGACGGAATACTCTCCACTTGCCTGGATGAGTGCAGCTCCAACAACACTCAAGAAGCTCGACACCATTCAGGGTAAAGCAGCCCACTTGATTGGCACTCCATCCACCACCTTCAACATTCACTCCCTCCACCACCGGCGCACTGTGGCTGCAGTGTGCACCATCTACAAGATGCACTGCAGCAACTCGCCAAAGCTCCTTCAACAGCACCTTCCAAACCCGTGACCTCTACCACTTAGAAGGACAAGGGCAGCAGACGCATGGGAACATCACCACCTACAAGTTCCCCTCCAAGCCACACACCATCCTGACTTGGACCTGTATCGCCGTTCCTTCACTGTCGCTGGGCCAAAATCCTGGAACTCCCTTCCTAACAGCATTGTGGGTGTGCCTACACCATATGGACTGCAGCGGTTCAAGAAGGCGGCTCACCACCATCTTCTCAAGGGCAATTAGGGATGGGCACTAAATGCAGGCCTAGCCAGCCAGCGACACCCACATTCTATAAATGAATTTTTAAAAAGTTGTTGTTGGTGTATAGAGAACTCTTAGTGAAATGATCAATAACCAAGGAAGATCATTTCTTTATAATTGCAAAATACTGCAGATGCTGGAAATCTGAAATAACAACAGAAAATGCTGGAAATACTCAGCAGGCCAGGCAGCATCCGTGGAGAGAGAAACAGAGTTAACGTTTCAGGTCTGGGACCCTTCATCAGAACTTCATCAAAGATCATTTCTTTGTTTGGTTCTGTTAGTTTTCATAGAATCATTGAAAAGTACAGCACGAAGGAGGCCATTCGGCCCATCGTGCCTGTGCTGGCTCTTAGAAAGAGCACTCGTGCTTAGTCCCACATCCCTGCTTGTTGTCCGTAACCCTGTAAGATCCTCATCCTCAAGTACCCGCCCAACTCCCTTTTAAAATCATTGATGGAATCAGCTCATGACCTTTCCAGGTCGAGCGTTCCAGATCCCGACAACTCTCTGAGTTTTATTCAATTGTTACCACAGTTGCCTTCTGTGGAGGTTTAATAATAAATGCATTTTGCTGTGAAAGTAATTAAAACATTCCTAGTGTATAAATAGACAGATGCATCAAAATATTAAAATTGTGGGAGGGAGGGCAGTGCTCGCCAGGGCCCAATAAACAATGGAATTCTTCTTTCCCAACCCAATGCTCAGAAGATGAAGTCCCAGAGCTGCCTCTGGCTCGGTTCCACCTGCCCTATTCTGACAAGCTGAGGTGTTGGTCAGTTCACTGTGATTGCCCTGTGGGCAGAAAATGGCAAATCTAGAAATATGACCAAAATAACACATTTTAACCGCAAAGCTGTAAATCCCCATCCCACACACTCTCCCTCCTCCCTGTGCTGAAATCCAAACCCATCGCACCAGCTCCAACATTTCTTTCCTCCACTCCCAGTTTTCCCTCTCCCTCTACTCTGGTTGATTCCGTTCTACACCTGCTGTGTGCAGAGTGAGAATAAAATCATGAGTCAATGATTGTCTCTCCTGGTCACTGGGACCCTGAAGCCCTGCCCACTCTCTGTTCCTGTACAATGATGGCCACGCATGCGCCCTGCTGCAGGTAGAAACGGTCTGTCCTTCCTTCACCAAGATGGTGGCGCGTAACCCGGGCCTGTCACCGAGAAAAAGCCTCACCGCTGCCGTCCGCGGAACACATTCGGCCGCTGGATCTCATTTGGGTCTGAGGCTGTTCTCCAACTTTATAAACCCTGCGGCGCGGCCTACCCGCAGTTTTTTTCCCCCCCCAGCTTTATAAACCCTGCGGCGTGGCCTACCCGCAGTTTATTTTTTATTTTTTTTGCCGTGCTGCAGGTGGAACCGGTCTGTCCTTCCTCCACCAAGATGGCAGCGCGTAACCCAGGCCTGTCACCGAGAAAAAGCCTCACAGCTGCTGTTCGGTGGAACACAGACTGGGCTGCTGGATCTCATTCGGGCTTGAGACCGTTCTCCAGCTTTATAAACCCTGCGGCACAGCCTACCAGCAGTTTTTGTTTTTACTTATTATTTTTTGGTTCATTTTTTTTGTGTTTTTTTTTAATGACATTCACAGAGCTCAAGTGTCGGCTCTTTGTACAACTTTTATCAGACACTCCGTGGTGGCGTACAGAAGTCAGATCCGGGTGACAAAATGCGTCCAGAACCAGAATGCGCGCAGAGTCCCGAAGAGATACTCGTGATCCACCCTGTTGAATGCCTTCTCCTGATCCAGGGAAAGGAAGGCAACCGACAGACCAGCCCTCTGGTAATGGTGGACCAGTTCCCGAACCAGATGGATGTTATCGTGGATAGTCTGGCCCGGGACCGTGTAGGACTGGTCGGGGTGGATCATGTGGGCCAGCACGGTGCCAAGGCAGGCGGACATGGCCCTGGCAAAAATTTTATAATCCATTCTAAGGAGGGAGACCGGGGGCCAGTTTTTTAAAAGCGGAGATCGCCCCTCTTATGAAGCAGGCCCTGCACCACGAGAGGGGCATCTCCCCGGTCACCAGACTTTCCCCCAGGACCCACGCATTGTCGCCCCCCAGGACGTCCCAGAATGCCCTCTGGAACTCCACGGTCAGCCCATCCAGCCCTGGGGACTTTCCACTCGAGAGCTGACCGAGGGCACCGGTCAGCTCCGCCAAGCTTAGCGGAGCGTCCAATTTTTCGCCGCCCTCCGTGCCGACCTTCAGCGGGTCCTCCCACAAAACTCTGCGCGCATCCTCGCTGGATGGATCCGGAGAGAACAGAGCACCGTAATAGGCCTGGGTCTCCACGCTGATCCCCTCCGGATCCGAGACAAGAGATCCATCATCGGCCAGCAGCCCCAAGAGCTGCTTACGGGCCCCCCGTCTTTTTTCCAGCGAGTAGAAGAAGGGGGAGCCGCGGTCCAGGTCCTGGAGGATCTGGATCCACGACCTCACATACGCGCCTCGGGACCCGATGGGCTGCAGGTCCTTCAGCGCGCCCTTCTTCTCTTCGTACACCTTCCGCAGGGCTGAGTCCTCGATGACTTGACCGAGACGGGACTCCAGGTCGAGCACCACCCTCTCCAACCGCCCGACCTGGGCCTCCCGCCTCTTGGTCGACTCCCTCCCGTACTCCTGACAGAAGAGACGGACGTAAGCCTTGCCCACATCCCACCATAGCCTCAAGGAGGGTAAGCCCCCCCGCTTCCTTCTCCAGTCGGCCCAGAACTGACGAAACGAATCCCGGAACCGCTCGTCCTCCAGCAGCAGGTTGTTAAAATGCCAGTACGCGGGCCACCCCCCGTGTGTGTAACAGAACGAGCTCCGCCCACACCAGGTGGTGGTCCGTGCCTGGCACCGGCCGCATGGAAACCGCCAGAATGCAGGAGACGTATGCCCAGGAAATGTAAAGGCGGTCGATTCTGGACCTTCCTCCTCCAGACCTCACATAAGTGAAGGCGCTGGAGTCGGGATGGAGATTTCGCCAGACGTCCACCAAGTCGAAGGACCCGACCAGGTCCCTCAACTTCTCCATCACTGCCAGGCTGTATGGGGGACCTGAACGGTTCCTCGCCTCGAGGGTACAATTAAAATCCCCCCCGCAAGGATGACGCACTCGCCGATGTCGATGGAGCCCAGAAGAACGGACACTTCTTCAAAGAATCGCACTTGCTGCGCACCGGCCGCGGGGGCGTACATGTTCACTAGATGGAGCGGCATGCCCCCCAGGTGAACAGTGACCTGGAGCAAGCGGCCCGGCACGTGCTCCTTGACCCCCAAGATCTCTGGCTGAAAATGCGGGGCCAGCAAGATAGCCACCCCACTGGAATAGTTGGAGAGGTGACTCATGCTGACCCCTCCTTGCCACTCCAGGAGCCACGTGGCCTTGTCCTCCGGAATGGTGTGGGTTTCTTGCAGGAAGCACACTGCATACCTCCCATCCCAGAGGACCGAGAAGTTATTAAATCTACGGCGTGCATCTCTGCTGCCATTGAAGTTGAGGCTGGCTATGGTTATCTTCATGACAAGAGCATAGTGCAACCTCTACTTAACCTAATGGGAGGAGGGAGAGTGGCCACTATTCGACTGCCACTCCCTCAGCAGCCCAGCGAGGAACTTGTTGATGCGATGCTGCTCGCGCAGCTCCGCTCTCTCGTCCGCGCCCATGGATTTGACAGTGGCACGGACGGAGCCGACGAGCAGCGCCAGATCTGACCATCTGTCTAGGGCCAGCCGGATTTTGCCAGGGCGACCCTGGCATGCAGCCAGAAAGTCCTGGAGTTCCACAACGGGGATGAGGGGTTACCCGGAGGGGGGCACGAGGGTATCTACCACCTCACTGGCGATGGAGTCTGACTCGTCCCCGGTGCTCTCCACCGGGAGGTCGTCATCAGCCAGCCCCGCCTCTGTCCCGATCCCATCCCCAGGATCGGCAGCAGAGGATTCCTCCCTGGGCTCCTCCGGCGGTGCCGGGTCAGGAGGCGGCAGTGGTTCGGTGCCCCCCTCTGCCCCAGGCACTGCGGTGCACGGGGAAACCAGGGAGAACACTATCCCCATTTCCACCAACATCCCCAGCGACAGCATCGGAGACGGTGTCAGGGGTTCTTCCCCCTCACCGCCATCAGCCACCAACCCAGCAGACTGGGGAGCTTGAATACATTCATCGGCCACGTCGAGCAGCGGCTGGGAATGGTCTGGACTGTACTGCGCGAGCCCAGCCTCACTGGCCTCGCCCACCCCAGTCTCCAGCGTGCCAACATGGCGAGATGTAACGGTTCTTTTGTTATTTCCTCCGCGGGTAGATCCGCGGTCCCCCCCATGCGCAGGGTCTCTTCCCCGTCCCCAGGAGGCGCAGGCGGGACAGACTCATTTGTCGTACCCTCCCAAGGGACAGGCAACTCCTGCCGAATACAAATGACGCAGGGGCCGCAGGGGCTGGGTCTCCACTCAAGATGGTGGGTGGGTGCTCGCAGGGGTGCACTCCCCGAAAAATAAATCTCTATTGATGGTCTTCTTGTGGGGGGAGAAGATGTCTTCACCTGGGAAAATAAAGCTGGAGATGCCCAGGCTCCGTCCACCACCAGGTCTTAACGATGTGATAATTAAATGATGACTTCGCCTGGGCAGCTCCAGCTGTCCCAGGTCAAGCAATAGGGAGGGGTGTTTGCTAGTGGTGTGTGTGGCCTAGTTTTTACAAGAGCCACACACACTCACACACACCCCTAGATGTTTTCTTCTTCTTCTTTCCTCCCCCCCACTTAAATACAAAGTCTTTATGAGAGTGCACCATGAAACACCCACCTGTAGAAGTTCTCCAACGGCTCTCCCTCCTTCTGAACAGATGTAGGATGTTCGTTTTTCTCCCCTCTCTCCCTCTCCTGTAATGGAGACCAGTTGGGGAAACAGTGATGGAATGGCTTCCCTTTGTTGTTAGCTCTGGTATGGTCTCCTGGTCTCTCCTCTCCTCTGGCACCCCAATAGTAGCTGCAGCAGCAACAGATGTGGTCTCTCCTCCTGGACACAGAGAGAGAGAGACCTCACCTGTCCTCTCCTCTCCTCTCTTCTGGCACAGCAGCAGCACAAGATCCTGGCTGGCTATCAGGGATCCCGGGGTTCATTAACCCACTCCCTGAGCGTTCCAGATCCCAACAACTCTCTGAGTGAAAACATTTCTCCTCATGTTTGTCATCCGATTGAGATTGGGCCATTGTTCACCACCTGTAGGGGTGACTCTGAGTTGCCCCAGTGACACCAGACTGGAGCAAAACCCATGAAGGCAAGTGCCCCAGTGCCCCACAGATATTAAACAACCAATAACCGGTTACTTGGGTTTATAAACAGAGGAATAGAATATAAAAGCAAAGAGATGATGCTGGACCTTCATAAATCACAGGTTAGGCCTCAGCTGGAGTGTTGTGGACAAGTCTGGGCCCCACACTTGAGGAAAAGTAATAAAATTAATTGAAATTAATAATCCGGTCGGGTTGTCCTGGTACATTCTACTGCCTTATGATTTGGGCTTTAAGCAGAAGTCCAAATTGGTCAAGCAGTATTGTGTAAGCCACAAAGAATATACTCCATCTATTATTCTATAATAAGGGCTGAGACTGAAGGTTTTTATGGCCACAGATCAAGAGATCATAATAGAAGCATATTGACAGACTGGGGAGGCCACACCTGGAATACTGCGTACAGTTTTGGTTTCCATATTTAAGAAAAGATATACTTGCTCTCGAGGCAGTTCAGAGAAGGTTCACTCGGTTGATTCTGAAGATGAGGGGGTTGACTTATGAGGAAAGGTTGAGTAGGTTGGGACTCTACTCATTGCAGTTCAGAAGAATGAGAGGCGATCTTATCAAAACATATAAGATTGTGAGGGGGCTTGATCGGGTGGATGCGGGGAGGATGTTTCCACTGATGGGTGAGATTAGAACTAGGGGGCATAATCTTAGAATAAGGGGCTGCCCTTTCAAACCTGAGATGAGGGGAAACTTCTTCACTCAGAGGGTAGTAAATTTATGGAATTTGCTACCCCAGAGAGTTGTGGAAGCTGCGACATTAAATAAATTTAAAACGGAGATAGACAGTTTCCTAGCTGATAAGGGAATTAGGGGTTACGGGGAGCGGGCAAGGAAGTGGACGTGAGTCTAGGTTCGGATCAGCCATGATCCTATTGAATGGCGGAGCAGGCCCGAGGGGCCGTATGGCCGACTTCTGCTCCTACTTCTTATGTTCTAAGTTCGGACTGTCCTCCTTGGAACAGAGAAGGTTCAGAGGTCATTTAATAGAGGTTTTCGAGATGGTGAGCGATTTTGATAGAATAAATTGGGAAAGAAACATTCGCTCTGGTGAGTGGGTCAATAACTAGAGGTCAAAGATTCAACAATATTGGCAAAAGATCTAGAGGAGAGATGAGGAGAAATGTTTCCACTCAGCGTTGTGGGGATCTGGAACACTCGACCTGAAAAGATGGTGGAAGCTGATTCCGTTAATAATTGTAAAGCAGAGTTGGACGGGAACTTGAGCAACTGACAGGGTTACGGACAAAAAGTGAGGATGTGGGACTAAACACGACGACTCTTTCAAAGAGCCGGCACAGGCACGATGGGCCGAATGGCCTCCTTCTGTGCTGTAAGTCCCTATGAATCTATTCTATGAATAATAACTGTACAATACAGCGACACTCACAAATAATAATTCAATCATAATGTGACTGTGAGGATCGATTATTGCCACTTAGAATCATAGAAAGTTACAGCACGGAAGGAGGCCATTTCAGCCCATCGTGTCCGCGCCAGCCAACAAAGAGCGATCCAGCCTAATCTCACTTCCCAGCTCTTGGTCCGTAGCCCCGCAGGGTAAAGCATCCCAAGTGCACATCCAAGTACTTTTTAAATGTGGTTAGGGTTCCTGCCTCTATCACCCTTTCAGGCAGTGAGCTCCAGACCCCCACCACCCTCTGGGTGAAGACATTTCCCCTCAAATCCCCTCTAAACCTTCCAACAATTACTTTAAATCTGTGCCCCCTGGTTTTTGACCCCTCTGCTAAGGGAAATAGGTCCTTTCTATCCACTTTATCTATGCCCCTCATAATTTTATACACCTCAATAAGGTCTCCCCTCAGCCTCCTCTGTTCCAAGGAAAACAGACCCAGCCTATCCAGACTTTCCTCATAGCTAAGATTCTCTACTCTTGGCAACATCCTTGTAAATCTTCCCGGTACATTCTCTAGTGCAATCACATCTTTCCTGTAATGTGGTGACCAGAACTGCATGCAGTACTCTAGCTGAGGCCTAACTAGTGTTTTATACAGTTGAAGCATGAACCTCCCTGCTCTTGTATTCTATGCCACGGCTAATAAAGGCAAGCATTCCGTATGCCTTCTTAAACCACCTTATCTACCTGGCCTGCTACCTTCAGGGATCTGTGGACATGCACTCCAAGGTCCCTTTGTTCCTCTAAACTACTCAAGTGTCCGACCATTTAATGTGTATTCCCTTTCCTTGTTAGTCCTCCCCAAATGCATTACCTCACACTTCCCCGGATTGAATTCCATTTGCCACTGTTCTGCCCACCTGACCAATGTATTGATATCTTCGTGCAGTCTGCAGCTTCCTCCTTCAGTATCAACCACACAGCCGATTTTAGTATCATCTGCAAACTTCTTAATCATACCCTCTTTAACCTGAGGTGCCCACCGTTCACAGAAGGCATCAAGCGTACCGGTCAAAGCACTGCCTGCTCCCTCTCCAGGGCCACCCAGGAATGGACAAGACCACGGGAGAGGGGCAGGCAGCCAGAGTGACCCCACCCCATGGGCCCCGCCCATCCTGGACCTACAAATTGCTGTTTTCACCAGGCCCAAGAGCAGGTCCAGGAAAGATCCTGCGACTTACCCACCCCCCCTCCGCACTGGGCGGCCAAAGATTAGGAGCGTGGGGCTAAAGTGTAACCAAGAGTTGAGGAGCAGCCCCTTCAGGTAACTATCCAGGGGCTGCAACCTCTCACACTGAATATATACACGGCCCGTGGAGTCCTCTAGGCTGCAAAAAACACATCTGACCTTGGAGTCCGGAATGGAGCTTAGAAACTGTTGCACACGACAGCTCCCTGCAACAGTCTCCACCCCAGATCCCCAATGATGCAGGGCAGGACTCCCGCATAGAGAGCCCTCCACTGGAGACCCTCACCTCCGTCAGACAGCGAGATGACCCGCCAGTCTGATTGAGATTGGGCAATAAACAAAATTAATCAATAAATGACACAGAAACCCGAGTCCCCGGATCCTCAGCCCTGGTGTGAAGTACGCTGGCCACCAATTTTCCGTCACTAACTCGCACCTCAGGCCCCGCCCAGTCTGGTTTAATTACTAAATGTTTTCTAACTCGGGTTCAGGTCTGTCATTGAGGGAAACAAGGCCTCATATATTGGTGTGTCCAACCTGAGCGGCTGTTAATGGCTTTAATAAACTGGCAGCAAGGTTTTTTTTTAAAGTGGAAAGAGGTGAAAAACGCCACTAGCGATGCCTCAAAACTCACAGAGAAATCCACTTCATCAGCGCCCCTGCCACAGGACTCAATATCCACCCCCTCCACCACTGGTTCACTGAGTCTGCAGTATGTACGGTCTACAAGATGACCACGGTCAGGCCGTGTGGAGTCAAGGGCCAGGCAGCAGAATGGATGGAAAGATCGCAACAAACTTCCCTTAACTCCAACCCTCTGATTTCTGTTTTGTAGCCATCTTTTCATCCATTCTGCTCCCTGGCCCTTCACTCCACACGGCCTGACCTTGGTCATCTTGTCGATCTTACATACTGTTTACGGATAGCAAGCTGGTTACAAAACAGAGAGTAGGGGTTGGGAGTAGCTACCCAGACTGGCAACAGGTGGGAAGTGGTGTTTCACAGGGATCGGCGCTGGGATCACTATTGTTCACCATTTACATAAACGATTTGGACTTGGGAATCAGAGGTACAATTTCAAAATTTGTCGATGACACCAAATTGGGAGGTAGAGTTAATACTGAGGAAGACAAAATGCAAGAAGACATTAATAAATTTCAGAATGGGCGTGTAATTGGCACAATGAATTTCACTATAGATCAGTGTGAGGTGGTGTGTTAATGAATGTCACTATAGATCAGTGTGAGGTGGTGTGTTAATGAATTTCACTATAGATCAGTGTGAGGTGGTGTGTTAATCAATTTCACTATAGATCAGTGTGAGGTGGTGTGTTAATGAATTTCACTATAGATCAGTGTGAGGTGGTGTGTTAATCAATTTCACTATAGATCAGTGTGAGGTGGTGTGTTAATGAATTTCACTATAGATCAGTGTGAGGTGGTGTTTTGGTGGGAAGAATAAGGAGGCCGCACACTACTTGGACAACAAGGGGGTGAAATTGGGTTGCTTTGTGCCTCCCGCGATATTCAGCGGGAGGTTAGTGGCGGAGGTAGTCCGTAGCTCCCCGCGGCACTGCACCGCCGGCAATGATATCATCGCCATGCACAGCACCCCGGCTGCAACCTTGGGTTGCGACCCCTGACCTATCGCCGGACGATATGTCAGACAGGGTCAGGGGTCGTTCCTGCAGCCGCGGCGACACCAGTTAAAGGGCAGTTGTCGGGCGGCAAATTTTTATTTTGGCCAACTGCCAGCACCTGCCCCCTTCCCCTTTCTTCTTCGGGGTGTTGGCCATGATTGCTCAGCCCGGTGTTCCTCTTGATCTGACACCCTGCTCCCTGGTGGTCCAGCAGGGCCCCGGTGTGCACAGTGGTAGGCCCCTCTGCTTTAATCAGGGAGAGAAGTCTGCTATGACGCGGTGCTATGTGCCGACGGGCATGGCGCTGTTACACAAAGCACCGTGAAATTCACTGGTAGCCCCTCAAGAGGGAGGGGAGTGCCTCCAGTTGCACCCCGCCTCCTGCCTGGGGCGCTACCACTGAATTTAATGCGCAGGGGCGCTAACATTTTCAGGGGGCTAAAATTAGCTCCGGTGACATTAGCGACCCAAAGGGGGTGCCACCGAATTTCCCCCAAGAGTCTAAATGGGCTGTAGGAGCAGAGGGATCCAGGGATACAGATACACAAATCACTAAAAGTAGCAACACAGGTTAATAAGGCCATTAAAAAAAAAGGACTGGGGTACATTCCTAAAGGAACCTTCTGTTCCATGCCTAGGAGCTCTGAACCATGGCAGAGAGCGGCTGGGATACGTTTCTCACACACCTCGAGATTAACCCGCATGGCAACTTTGCTGTCAGTGAAGAGAGACAAGAAAGACCAAGTGCCGTTTCCCCTCAGTGTGGACCTGAAGGACTGTGTCCAGGCTGGAGTTCTGTTCCCACCATACGATCCTCCCCCAGATTGTCCTTTCTGAGCTCCAGCCAGGTGATGCTAAACACTCAGGTGGGAAAGACAAAAATCTACAACAATGTGTTTAAAACAAAGTTCATTTATTTGACATCTATCCAGCATATTAAAAACTCCGGGAACTGGGCTGGAGTTTAACATCAGCAGAAACAATCCCCAACTGTCAGAATGAACATGGTTCAGTCCTGGATGTGATTAACAGCAGCAACAACAGAATCCAACCCCTGCAGTCACTTGTGAACTCGCTGGTGTCTCAGCAGGTTGGATGAACGATTGAATCCCTTCCCACACACTGAGCAGGTGAACGGCCTCTCCCCAGTGTGAACTCGCTGGTGTCTCAGCAGGTTGGATGACTGAGTGAATCCCTTCCCACACTCAGAGCAGGTGAACGGGCTCTCCCGAGTGTGAACTCGCTGGTGTCTCAGCAGGGTGGATGAGCGAATGAATCCCTTCCCACACTCAGAGCAGGTGAACGGGCTCTCCCGAGTGTGAACTCGCTGGTGTCTCAGCAGGTGGGATGACTGAGTGAATCCCTTCCCACACATGGAGCAGGTGAACGGCCTCTCCCCAGTGTGAGTGCGCTGGTGGACAGTGAGCGCAGATGACTGCCTGAACCCAGTCCCGCAGTGAGAGCACCTGAACGGCATCTCCGCAGTGTGAGTGCGCTGGTGTACCATGAGCTCAGATGATCGCCTGAAACCAGTCCCGCAGTGAGAGCAGGTGAACGGTCTCTCCCCAGTGTGAACACGTTGATGGCGTATCAGTTCCCCGGAACCTTTATAGCACTTCCCACAGTCCGAGCAGTTAAAAGGTCTCTCCTCAGTGTGAACTCGCTGGTGATTCAGCAGGGTGGATGAATCAGTGAATCCCTTCCCACACTCAAAGCAGGTGAACGGCCTCTCCCCGGTGTGAACACGCTGGTGTGTCAGCAAGTTGGATGAATTAGTGAATCCCTTCCCACACTCAGAGCAGGTGAACGACCTCTCCCGAGTGTGAACACGCTGGTGTGTCAGCAGGTTGGATGAATCAGTGAATCCCTTCCCACACTCAGAGCAGGTGAACGGCCTCTCCCCGGTGTGAATGCGCTTGTGTCTCGATAGGCCAGAGGAATGGTTGAAGCCTCGTCCACACATAGAACACGTGTACGGTTTCTCCCCGCTGTGAACGGTGCTTTTTGCTTCCATGTTCAGAGGCCGGTGATATTCAGATCCGATGAGTCGAGTGACTCTGTCAGATCTTGAAGTGATGTTTGGTTTGAGCTTCCTGTCTGTAAATCCTCCCCTTCCAGTGCCCTGTAAAATTAATTTAAAACAGGGAGCGTGAGAGACAACCCACAAGAAAACAAAGGCAGGTTGTGAAATTGAGCTCAGTGAATCTGGTCATTTGTGGGGCTGGCACTCGAAAAAAGTGACCATGAAAGCTGCCGGATTGTCATAAAAACCCAACTGGTTCACTAATGTCCTTCAGGGAAGGGAATCCACCACCTGGTCTGGGCCTACACAAGACTCTGGCCTCTATGGGAGGAGAGAGAGAGAGAGAGAGAGGTGGGAGTGGGAGGGGGAGGAGCCGAAGGAAAGGAACTTTATACATCTGCAACTCGACCAGAACTTTGATAGAACCTCCAAAACCTGCAACCTCCACCACCTAGAAGGACAAGGGCAGCTGTTGTATGGGAGCACCATCACATCCAAGTTCCCCTCCAAGTCACACATCATCCTGACTCAGATATATTCATCATTGCTGGGTCATAATCCTGGAACTCCTTACCGAACAACATTGTGGGAATACCTTCACCACACGGACTGCAGTAGTTCAAGAAGGCGACTCACCACCCCCTTCTCAACGGGAAACTGGGGATTGGCAATATTTGCTGCTCTTGCGAGCTACGCCCACATCCCAAGAATGAATTAAAACAAATCTGTAGATGTAAACTGGATTAAAAGCCTGTACAGAAATACTTGTTCCTAAAACAATACTCTTTTACATTGTACGGACAGTGTCTGTTTAACAACCCAATCTCCCCTAGAATCCACCTCCCTTGACAGTCTCACATTGGAAATTGTAGGGTCCTCCTGGGGGTTAAACCCAGCAGCTTCTCCTCCATCTCCACTCCAGCTCAAACTGAAGCATAGAAACATACAAACATAGAAACATAGAAGATAGGAGCAGGAGTAGGCCATTCGGCCCCTCTAGCCTGCTCTGCCATTCAATGCGATCATGGCTGATCATCAAAATTCAGTACCCGGTCCCTGTTTTCTCCCCATACCCCTTGATCTCTTTAGCCTTAAGAAATATATCCAACTCCTTCTTGAATATATTTAATGTATTGGCCTCTACTGCCTTCTGTGGTAGAGAATTCCACAGGTTCACCACTCTCTGGGTGAAGAAATTCCTCCTCATTTCTGTCCTAAATGGCTTACCCCGTATCCTTAGACTGTGACCCCTGGTTCTGGACTCCCCGACCATTGGGAACATCCTTCCTGCATCTAGTCTGTCCAGTCCTGTCAGAATTTTATAAGTTTCAATGAGATCCCCTCTCATTCTTCTGAACTCCAGTGAGTACAAGTCCAATCGTCTCAATCTCTCCTCATACGTCATTCCTGCCATCCCAGGTATCAGCCTGGTGAATCTTCATTGAACTCCTTCCCCGGCAAGAGCATCCTTCCTCAGATAAGGCGACCAAAACTGCACACAATACTCACGATGTGGTCTCACCAAGGCCCTGTACAACTGCAGCAAGATATCCTTGTTCCTGTACTCAAACCCCCTCGCTACGAAGGCCAACATACCATTTGCCTTCTTAACCGCCTGCTGCACCTGCATGCTTACCTTCAGCGACTGGTGCACAAAGACACCTAGGTCTCGTTGCACTTCCCCTTCTCCCAATCTATTACCATTCAGATAATAATCTGCCTTCCTGTTTTTGCCACCAAAGTGGATAACCTCGCATTTATCCACATTATACTGCATCTGCCATGCTTCTGCCTAATCACCCAACCTGTCCAAATCATACTGGAGTTTTTCGGCATCCTCCTCACACACGCCCACCCTGCTTTGTGTTGTCTGCAAACTTGGAGATGTTACATCTAGTTCCCTTGTCTAGATCATTTATTTATATTGTGAATAGCTGGGGTCCTAGGACCCATCCCTGCGGTACCCCACTAGTCACTGCCTGCCACTCGGATTAAGACCCGTTTATTCCAACTCTTTGCTTCCTGTCTGCCAACCAGTTCTCTATCCAAGTCAGTACCTTGCCCCCAATCCCATGTGCCTTAAATTTACACGCTAATCTCTTCTACGGTACCTTATTGAAAGCCTTCTGAAAGTCCAAATACACCACATCCACTGGTTCTCCCTTATCTATTCTACCAGTTACAATCTCAAAAAATTGCAGTCGATTAGTCAAGCATGATTTACCTTTTGTAAATCTATGTTGACTTTGTCCGATCCTGTCACTGTTTCCAAGTGCTCTGCTATTACATCTTTTAAAATGGACTCTAGCATTTCCCCACTACCGATATAATTCCCCGTTTTCTCTCTACCACCTTTTTTGAATAGTGGGGTAATATTAGCAACCCTCCAACCCATTGGAACTGTTCCAGAGTCCATCGAATTTTGGAAGATGACCAGCAATGCATCTACTATTTATAGGGCTACTTCCTTAAGTACCCTAGGATGTCGATTATCAGGCCCTGGGGATTTATCGGCCTTCAATCCCGTCAATTTCCCTAACACCATTTCCCTACAAATACTGATTTCTTTCAGTTCCTCCCTCTCATTAGACCCTATGTTCCCCGACATCTCTGGGAGGTTATTTGTGTCCTCCTTTGTGAAGACAGAACCAAAGAATGTATTTAATTGGCCTGCCATTTCTTTGTTCCCCATTATAAATTCCCCTGATTCTGACTGCAAGGGAGCTATGCTTGACTTCACCAATCTTTTTCTCTTCACATATCTACAGTTAGTTTTTATGTTCCCTGAAAGCTTACTCTCATACTCTATTTTCCCCCTCTTAATTAATCCCTTTGTCCTCCTTTGCTGAATCCTAAACTGCTCCCAATCCTCAGGTTTATTACTTTTTCTGGCCAATTTATATGTCCTCTCCTTGGATCTTATGCTATCCCTAATTTCCCTTGTTAGCCACGGTTGAGTCACCTTTTTTGTTTTATTTTTATGCCAAACAGCAATGATCAAATTCTGTAGTTCATCCATGCAATCTTTGAATGTTTGCCATTGCCTATCCACCATCAAGCCTTTGAGTAACATTCCCCAAGCAATCCTACCCAACTCGCGCCTCATACCATCGTAGTTTCCTTTATTTAAATTCAGGACCCTAGTCTCTGAGTCAACTACTTCACTCTCCATCTTAATGAATAATTCTATCATATTATGATCGCTCTGACCCAAGGGGCCTCGCACAACAAGATTGCTAATTAATCCTTTCTCATTACATAATACCCAGTCTAAGATGGCCTGATCTCTAGTTGGTTCCTCGACATATTCATCCAGGAAACCATCCCGTAAACACTCCAGGAATTCCTCCTCCAGAGTATGGTTACTAATTTGTTTAGCCCAATCTATATGTAGATTAAAGTCACCCATGATAACTGCTGTGCCCTTATTGCACGCGTCTCTAATTTCCCATTTAATGCCATCCCCAACCTCCGCATTACTGTTTGGAGGTCTGTATAACACTCCCACTAATGTTTTCTGCCCCTTGGTATTTCTCAGCTCTACCCATACAGATTCCACATCATCAGAGCTAATATCTTTCCTTTCAATTGTGTTAATCTCCTCCTTAAAAAGCAATGCTACCCCACCTCCTTTTCCTTTTTGCCTATCTTTCCTGAATATTGAATACCCCTGGATGTTGAGTTCCCAGCCTTGGTCACCCTGGAGCTATGTTTCCAGAATCCCAATCATATCATATCCGTTTACCTCTATTTGCGCAACTAATTCATCCACCTTATTACGAATGCTCTTCACCTTAAGACACAAGGCCTTCAGGCTTGTTTTTTTTAACACTCTTACACCTTTTAGAATTATTATTTACTGTGGCTATGTTTGATTTAAACCCTTGATTTCTCTGACTGCCACTTTTGTTTTTCTCCTTCCTGTCTTTTGCTTCTTTCCTTGTTTCCCTTTCCTCTGTTTCCCTGCTCAGGTTCCCAACCCCCTGCCATTTAGTTTAAACCCTCCCCCAGAGCACTAGCAAACACTCCCCCTAGGACATCAGTCCCGGACCTGCCCAGGTGCAAACCGTCCGGTTTGTACTAGCCCCACCTCCCCCAGAACCGGTTCCAATGTCCCAGGAATTCGAATCCCTCCCCCTTGCACCATTCCTCTAGCCACGTAGTCATCTGAAATATCCTTCTATTTCTACTCTGACTAGCACGTGGCACTGGTAGCAATCCTGAGATTACTACCTTGGAGGTCCTATTTTTTAATTTACCTCCTAACCCCCTATATTCAGCTTTTAGGACCTCATCCCATTTTTCTACCTATACCGTTGGTACCTATATGCACCACGACAATTGGCTGTTCACCCTCCCCTTCCAAAATGTTCTGCAGCCACTCTGAGACATCCTTGACCCTTGCACCAGGAAGGCAACATACCATCCTGGATTCACGTTTGCGGCCGCAGAAACGACTATCTATTCCCCTTACAATAGAATCCCTTATTACTATAGCTCTCCCACTCTTTTTCCTCCCGTCCTGTGCAGCAGAACCACCCACAGTGCCAGGAAATTGGCTGCTGCTGCCTTCCCCTGATAAGCCATCTTCCGCAACAATATCCAAAGTGGTATATCTGCTTGAGAGGGTGTGCCCACAGGGGACCCCTGCACTACCTGCCTGCGCCTGCTACTCTGCCTGGTGGTCACCCATTCTCTTCCTGCCTGTGCAGCCTTTACCTGCGCTGTGACCAACTCCCTAAACATGCTATCCACGATGTCCTCAGCATCGCGAATACTCCAGTATGTATCCACTCGCAGCTCCAGCACCACAATGCGGTCTGTCAGTAGCTGCAGCTGGATACACTTCCTGCACACATGGTTATCAGGGACACAGGAAGTGTCACAAGAATTACAGACACCCTATAAACTCCGCCGCCTCGCTCTTTATATCACTGCCGCCGCTCCTCACAGGTCCACTGCTGTGGGGCCTACCTGCTCCACCACCTCACTTTATATCACTGCCACTGCTCCTCACAGGTCCGCCGCCACCGCCACTGTGGGGCCTACCTGTGCCTCGGATTATAGATACATAGAAGATAGGAGCAGGAGTTGGCAATTCGGCCCCTCGAGTACCTGAAGGAAAGAAATTTGCAGGGTTACAGGGAAAGGGCGGCGAGTGGGACTCCCTGAAGTGGTCTTGAAGATAGCCGGCATGGGCTCAATAGGCCGAATGGCCTCCTTCTGTGCTGTAACCATTCTATGATTCTGTAAAATGTTAGAAAGTTTGTTCCACAGAAGCACGAGGTTTATCTGCTTTTATTGATGAATTGAAAAAGTCTCTATTAAAACCTGAGCCAGTGTGTTGTGAGCCAAAGAGCCTTGTGTCCAATGAGGGGAATAAAGGCCCACAGCCTCCCCTGGCCCCGGGCCCTGAACAAGGGACTGGAGAAACTCGCTGCCCTGCGGATCAGACAATCAGCCGGCGCTAGTCCCGCCCCTCGGGCTCTCCGATTGGTTGGAGGACCCGCCGCCAGCTCGCTCCTCCAGCCCCGCCCTGCTCGCTCCCTATTGGTCGGAAGCTCCCGTCAATCATGCCGCGGGCCCGGGTGACGTGTCCCCGAGGAGATCACCTGGACCGTCCAACTGACGCCGCTCGGTCTGGGGCCTCGCGGACTCTCAGGTTTTTCTATTTCTCTTTACTCTCTCCCGATCACCCGCTCCCCCCCACCCCGCGCGATTCTCTGCCCAATCGGAGCGGAGAAAACTCACTTTGCATCACCGATTGCGACTGTGGAACCGACATCAAGGCCTTTCCCCGGAATGCCCCGCGCCAACTCCGTCCGGCAGGATCCGAGTGCGCAGGCGCAGCTCCGAGTGGGGGAGGGGGGTTGGTGTCCTCTGGGCATGTGCTTTACAACCAATGAAGTATTTTTGAAGTGTAGTCACTGTTGTAATGTAGGAAACGCGGCAGCCAATTAGCGCACAGCAGGCTCCCACAAACAGCAATGTGATAATGACCAGATAATCTATCATTTTGTTACATTGATTGAGGGACAAACATTGACTAGGACGCCGGGGATAATTTCCCTGCTCTTTCCCACATTGCAATAGTGACTACACTCCAAAAGTACTTCATTGGTTGTAAAGCACTTCAAGACGTCTGGTGGTCATGAAAGGCACTATATAAATGCAAGCATTTCTTTCTTGAAATAGTGCCATAGGATCGTTGACGTCCACCTGAGAGCGCAGACGGGGCCTCAGTTTAACGTCTCATCAGAAAGATGCCACCTCTGACAGTGCCGCACTCCCTCAGTACTGCACTGCAGTGCCAGCGTAGATTTTTGTGCTCAAATCTCTGGAGTGGGATTTGAGCCCACAACTTTCTGACTCAGAGACGAGAGTGCTACCACCTGAGCCACAGCTGACACGAAAGAAGAAGTAGTTCTGACGAAAGGTCATCGACCTGAAACGTTAACTCTGTTTCTCTCTCCACAGATGCTGCCTGACCTGCTGAGTATTTCCAGCATTTTCTGTTTATATTAAAGAAACGAGGGAGTGATTGCTGACAGGAAGAATGTTGGGTTGTCCTGCGCATGCGCACCTCCCTGGCGGCTGAGGCGAAACACTGACTCGCTCCCACCTGAGCCACGCATGCATACCAGATGTTGCAGCTCCGCATGCATGCCCGATGTTCCAACCGTGGGGTTTTGTGCCCTGAGCATGCGCATTGCGGACCGATCGGAACGGGTGATTGTAGAGCAGGAGAGCGCGGGGGCCATGAGCACATGCGCAGGACTCAGTCAACAGAGCGCATTCTGCAGTGCCGGGGGCTTGTGGGTATTACAGCCACCATTACTGCTGATCCTTTCAAACAACTTGTGCAGCAGCTGGGGCCTGAAAATCAGCTTCACTGCCCCTAGGTTCGGAAAGGGGAAAATTAAACAACAGTTTGCCTCTGATCCTTTTCTGAACTCGATTTACAGGGTTATAGAAGTGGAGCAGTTACAGGCGGGAAGCTCAGACCAAACATCACGTCAAAATCTGAGGGTCGGTCGATTCATCAGGACCTGAATATCATCGGCCTTTGCACATGGAAGAAGAAAGCAGCGATGACAAACCGCACACGTGTTCAGTGTGTAGACACGGATTCAGCCGATCGCGTGACCTGGTGGGACACGTGCAACGTCACACCAGGGAGAAACGGGGTAAAGGTGGGGACAGTGGGAAGGGAGTCAGTTCCCCATCTGCATTGGAAGTTCAACGGCACAGTCACACCAGGGACAGTCCATTCACCTGCTCCGTGTGTGGAAAAGGATTTGTTTGTTCATCCCACCTGCAAACACACCAGCGAGTTCACACTGGGGAGAGACCATTTCAATGTCCTGACTGTGGGAAGAGCTTTAAAAGCCCCGGGCATCTGAAGCGACACCAGCTTGTTCACACTGATGAGAGGCCGTTTACAGGTTCTGACTGTGGGAAGAGCTTTAAAAGCCCCGGGATCTGAAGGGACACCAGTGCCTCCACACTGTGGAGAGGCCATTCACCTGCTCCATGCGTGGGAAGGGATTCTTGCAGTCCTCCACCCCGCAGACACACCAGCTTGTTCACACTGACGTGAGACCCTTTAAATGTTCTTACTGTGGGAAGAGCTTTAAAAGGTCCTGGTAGCTGAAGAGACACAACACCTAAACACTGGGGAGAGGCCGTTCACCTGCTCCGTGTGTGGGAAGGGATTCGCTCAGCCCTCCAACCTGCTGATACACCAGCGAGTTCACACTGACGAGAGACCCTTTAAATGTTCTGACTGTGGGAAAAGCTTTAAAAGCCCTGGGGAGCTGAAGAGACACCGGCTCCTACACGCTGGGGAGAGGCCGTTCACCTGATCCGTGTGTGGGAAGGGATTCGCTCGGTCCTCCAACCTGCTGGCCCATCAGCAAGTTCACACTGGAGAGAACCCCTTTAAATGCTCTGGCTGTGGGAAAAGATTTAAAAGCTCCAGGGAGCTGAAGAGACACCGGCTCCTATACACTGGTGAGAGGCCGTTCACCTGCTCCGTGTGGGGGAAGTGATTCACTCATTCATCTCACCTGCTGATACACCAGCGAGTTCACACTGACGAGAGACCCTTTAAATGTTCTGACTGTGGGAAGAGCTTTAAAATCTCGAAGAGCCTTAAGGGACACCAGCGTGTTCACACTGATCATAGAATCTAATAGCACAGAAGGAGGTGATTCGGCCCATCGTGTCTGTGCCGGCTCTTTGAAAGAGCTGTCCAATTTAGTCCCACACCCCAGCTTTATCCCCAGAACTCTGCAAACTAGTCCTCTTCAAGGACATGTCCAATTACTGTTTGAAAGTTCCTGTGGAACCTGATTCCAGCATCCTTTCAGATGGTGCGTTCCAGATCTTAACAACCCTCTGTGTGAAAACAATTCTCCTCATTTCCCTCTAGTTCTTTTAGCAACTATTTTAAAGCTGTGACCTTTGGTTACCGACCCACTTGCCAGAGTGAACAGTTTCTCCCGACTTGCTCGATCAAAACCCCTCATCATTTTGAACCCCTCTATTAGGTCTCCTCTTAACCTTCTCTGCTCTAAGAGGAACAATCCCAGCTTCTCCAATCTCTCCACATAACTGAAGTCCCTCATCCCTGGTACCATCCTGGTCAACCTCCTCTGCACCCTCTCCAAGGCCTTGACATCCTTCCTAAAGTGTGGTGCCCAGAACTGTACACAAGACTCCAGCTGAGGCCAAAACCCTGCAGCTGTACAACACCCTGGTTAGACCACACCTGGAGTACTGTGAGCAGTTCTGGGCACCACACCTAAGGAAGGATATATTGGCCTTGGAGGGAGTGCAGCGTAGGTTTACCAGGATGATGCCCGGACTTCAAGGATTAAGTTACGAGGAGGGATTACACAAATTAGGGTTGTATTCCCTTGAATTTAGAAGGTTAAGGTGTGATCTGATTGAAGTTTTTAGGATATTAAGGGGAACAGAGGATAGATAGAGAGAATCTATTTCCGCTGGTTGGGGATTCTCGGACTGGGGGCATAGTCTAAAAATTAGAGCCAGACCTTTCAGGAGTGAAATTAGGAAACACTTCTACACACAAAGGGTGGTAGAAGTTTGGAACTCTCTTCCACAAACGGCAATTGATGCGAGATCAATTGTTAATTTTCAATCTGAGATTGATAGGTTTTTGTTACCCAAAGGTATTAAGAGATATGGGCCAAAGGCGGGTGTATGGAGTTAGATTGCAGATCAGCCATGATCACATTGAATGGCAGAACAGGCTCGAGGGACTGAATGGCCTCCTCCTGTCCTATGTTCCTAACTAGTGATTTGTAAAGGTTTAGTGTAACTTCCTTGTTTTTGTATTCAATGGCCCTATTTACAAAGCCAAGTACCCCATATGCTTTCTGAACCGCCTCACCAACTTGCCGTGGCACTTTCAAAGATTTGTGAATATGGACCCCCCAGGTCCCTTTGCTCTGGCACCCCCTCAAAATAGTCCCATTTAGATTATACGGCCTCTCCCTGTTGTTTCTCCCAAAGTGCATCACTTCACACTTATCCTCATTTAATTTCATCTGCCTTGTGTCTGCTCATTTCACAGTCTGTCTCTGTCCTTCTGAAGTCTGCTACTACTATGCTCACTATTTACTACTTTGCCAAGTTTTGTATCATCCGTAAACTTCAAAATTGTACACCTATACCCAATCCAGGTCATTTATATATAACAAGAAAAGCAATGGTCCTAATCCCGACTTCTGGGTGAACCCACTGCATATTTCCCTCCAGTCAGAAAAACATCCCTTAGCACTGCTCACTGTCTCCTATCCCTCAGCCAATTATATACCCAAATTACCATCATCCCTTTAATTTCCTGTGCTTCTATTTTCCGAATAAGTCTCTTATGTGGTACTTTGTCAAATGCCTTTAGAAAGTCCATGTATACAACATTTGCTGCACTACCTTCATCAACCCTCTGTTACTTCATCAAAGAACTCAATCAGGTTCGTCAGACACGATTTACCTTTAACAAATCCATACTGGCTGCCCCTTATTATCCCATGCTTCTCCAAGTGAGAATTAATTTTGACATTGACAATGGTCTCTAGTCGTTCACCCACCACTGACATTAGACTGATTGGCCTGTAGTTACCAGGTTTATCCCTCTCCCCTTTTTTAAACAGGGTGTAACATTTGCAATCCTCCAGTCCTCTGGCACCCCTCCCATATATCTGAGGGAGATTGAAAGATTGTGGTCGGAGCTTCTGCTATCTCCACCCTAGCTTCCCTCAACAACCTAGGATGCATCCCATCCGGACCGGGTGACTTGTTAACTTTGAGTGATGACAACCTATTTAGCACCTCCTTTCTATCCATTTTTATCCAATTTCTCTACTCCCCCCTCCTCTACTGCGACATGAACTTCATCCTCTTCTTTTGCGGAGACAGATGCTAAGTGCTCATTCAGTACCTCAGCCATGCCCTCTGCCTCTGTATGATGTGCTCCTATTTGGTCCCTAATCGGCCCCACCATTCATTTATCTATCCTTTTACTTTTCATATGTTTATAGAAGATTTTTGGGTTCTCTTTTATGTTACCCGCTATTCTTTTCTCATATTCTCTTTGTCCTTATATCCTGTTTCAATTTCCCCTGCACTCTCTGTATTCTCCTGGTTTTTGACTGTATTCTGTACCTGACATTTGTCGTAAACCTCCTTTCTCTGTTTTATTCTAACCTCAATATCCTTTGTCATCGGGAGCTCTAGCTTTGGATGCCCATCTTTCCTCCTTATGGGAATAGGCTTGGTTTGTACCCGAACTATCTCAGCCTTGAAGGCCTGCCATTGGTCATTCACTGTTTTCCTGGACAATCTTTGTTTCCAGTCCACCTGTGCTCGATCCCTTCTCAAATCACTGAAATTGGCTCTCTTCCAGCTGGGTATTTTCACCATTGATTCTTCTTTGTCCCTTTCCATAACTACTTTAAACCCAATGATATTGTGATCACTGTTAACCAGATCCCTCCTGTCCCAGAACCGATGAGAGACCCTTTAAATGTTCTGACTGTGCAAAGAGGTTTCAGAGTTCATCCAACCTGCTGAGTCACCAGCGAGTTCACACAGATCTTCAAAAAAAGGAAGATGTTTTAGAAAGGCTGGCGGCACTAAAAGTTCACAGCCATCTCAGAGTAGTGTCCCTTTAATTACAATCTCGTGGAACAAGAAGAATCGCTGTCCCTTTAACTACCACAAATCCCTGTGTGGAGAAGAGGGGGAGATACAGTCTGTCCCAGTAACTGTCGCAGAACAGAAATAACGACCCTGTCCCATAAGGGCTTGACCCACCCCCACTCCCTGCTTTTCCTCAAGTGTCTCATCCTTAAAATTCTCAGCCTTGTTTTCAAATCCCTCCGTGGCCTCATCCCTCCCTATCTCTGTAATCTCTTCCAGCCTCTACAAACCACCCCCCCGGAGATATTTGCGCTTCTCTAATTCTGCCCTCTTGAGCATCCCCGATTTTAATTGCTCCACCATTGGTGGCCGTGCCTTCAGCTGCCTGGGCCCTAAACCTTTGGAATTCCTTCCCTAAACCTCTCCATCTCTCTACCTCTCTCTCCTTTTTTAAGATGCTCTTTGACCAAGCTTTTGGTTGTCTGCCCTAATATCTCATGTGGCTCGGTGTCAAATTTTGTTTTATAACGCTCCTGTGAAGAGCCTTGGGATGTTTTACTACATTAAAGGCACTTTATAAATACAAGTGGTTGCTGTTTCCTGAAACTAATAATAAATTCCCCAGAGGGAAAAAAACTTGTACTTTTACTCCCAAATATTAGAAACTTTGTTCAACAGAAGCACGGGGGTTTATCTGCTTTTATGGATGAAATTAAAAGGTCTCTATTGAAACCTGAGCCAGTGTGTTGTGAGCCAAAGAGCCTTGTGTCCAATGAGGGGAATAAAGGCCCACAGCCTCCCCTGGCCCCGGGCCCTGAACAAGGGACTGGAGAAACTCGCTGCCCTGCGGATCAGACAACCAGCCGGCGCTAGTCCCGCCCCTCGGGCTCCCCGATTGGTTGGAGGACCCGCCGCCGGCTCGCTCCTCCAGCCCCGCCCCGCTTGCTCCCTATTGGTCGGAAGCTCACGTCAATCAGGCAGTGGGCCCGGGTCACATGTCCCTCACTGGCTTTACAAAGAAAGCCCCGCGCGGTCGCCGGGCAGAGTTGCAGGTCAGTGGGAGCAGGTTCGGGAGGTTAATAAACTGCGGGTAGGTCACGCCTCAGGGTTTATAAAGTTGGAGAATTGTCTCAGGCCCGAATGAGATCCAGCGGCCGAATGTGTTCCGCCGGATGGTAGCGGTGAGGCTTTTTCTCGTTGACAGGCCCGGGTTACCCGCCGCCATCTTGGTGAATGAAAGACAGACCGGTTCTACCTGCAGCAGGGCGCATGCGCGGCCATCTTTGTACAGGAACAGAGAGTGGGCAGGGCTTCAGTGTCCCAGTGACCAGGGGAGACAATCATTGACTCATTGATTTTATTCTCACTCTGCACACAGCAGGTGGAGAACTGAAGGTTTCAGAGTCCCAGTGACCAGGAGAGACAATCATTATCACGTTGATTTTATTCTCACTCTGCACACAGCAGGTGGAGAACTGAACCCAACCAGAGTAGAGGGAGGGGGAAAACTGGGAGTGGAGGAAAGAAATGTTGGAGATGGTGCGATGGGTTTGGATTTCAGCACAGGGAGCAGGGAGAGTGTGTGGGATGGGGATTTACAGCTTTGGGGTTAAAGTGTTATTTTGGTCATATTTCTATATTTGCCATTTTCTGCTCACAGGGCAATCACAGTGCACTGACCAACACCTCAGCTTGTCAGAATAGGGCAGGTGGAACCGAGCCAGAGGCAGCTCTGGGACTTCATCTTCTGAGCATTGGGTTGGGAAACAAGAATTCCATTGTTTATTGGACCCTGGTGAGCACTGACCCCCCCTCCCACAATTTTAATATTTTGATGCATCTGTCTATTTATATGCTAGGAATGTTTTAATTGCTTTCACAGCAAAATGCATTTATTATTAAACCTCCACAGAAGCAACTGTGGTAACAATTGAATAAAACTCAGAGAGTTGTCGGGATCTGGAACGCTCGACGTGAAAAGGTCATGAGCTGATTCCATCAATGATTTTAAAAGGGAGTTGGGCGGGTACTTGAGGATGTGGATCTTACAGGGTTACGGACAACAAGCAGGGATGTGGGACTAAGCACGAGTGCTCTTTCTAAGAGACAGCACAGGCACGATGGGCCGAATGGCCTCCTTCGTGCTGTACTTTTCAATGATTCTATGAAAACTAACAGAACCAAACAAAGAACTGATCTTCCTTGGTTATTGATCATTTCACTAAATTTCAACAGAGTTCTCTAGACACCAACAACAACTTACCTTTAAATAGAGCTTTTAAAACATCTCAAGGCACTTTACAGTAGGGTAATAAGACAATAATCGACACACATACTTTGTTTGTGGTCCAGTGCACTGACACAAAGTTCCTTCACAACTGTAACAATTTTATTGCAGTTGCTGTGAAGGCTGCGCTCGCTCTGCTCATACACCTGGTCTCCAAAGGAGGCAAAACAGGACTAATGCTGCCGAGCTCAGCTCTTTTTGATCAGAAAATATCAACTGTTTCGCCTCACCAGGAAATTCACAAAAGAGGCAGCAGTGCTCATTGGCTGCCCAGGGAAGTCCTATTTAGATTAAACTCCTTCACCCAGAGGGTGCTGAGAATGTGGAACTTGCTGCCACAGGGAGTGGTTGAGGCGAAGAGCATGGATGTATTTAAGGGGAAGCTGGATAAACACATGGGAGAAAGGAATAGAAGGAGATGCTGATAGGGTGAGATGAAGAGAGATGGGAGGAGGCTCGTGTGGAGCATAAAGACCACATGGACCAGTTGGGCCGATTGGCCTGTTTCTGTGCTGTACAATCTGTGTAATTCTATGTACTAAGAGAGGAATGTTCCATAGAAACTAGGGGCTAGATTTTCAGTTGCTAGCGCCAACAGTTAGCGCCTTAAGAGAAGTGATTTTCAGGCGCTATGTGTGTAGCGCCCGTGCGCAGCGCAGTTTGCACCCTGCCCCAAATTAAGTTGCCTGTTAGCACCGGCGCAAAGTTTAGCGCCCGCCCGGATGCGCGCGCAGACAATGACGTCACATCCTCGTGCAACGCCCTTTGGCCGCCCCAATTCCAAACTTCAGTCAGACCGCCCCATTGTGTGGCTGGCGGCCGGAGCGTTTGGAAAAAGGAACGCAACACAACCAGCGCGGGCCCCGGGGGGTGCAAATTAAAGGGGACGTACTCTCCAGTATAAAGGCCAGCCTTTTTTCAGAAAACACTCTTGTGCAACGCATTTCTGGAGACACAACAAGGAGGATAGCTAACTGGTTTCAAGCAGCAAGAGCTCAGGTATTTTTGGACTCAGGCCAGAGCGCTGCAAGTGGCCTTTTGGAAATTTGAGTGTTTGCCAGGATTTGATGGGGGTTGCATGGGGTGCCAACGCGGAGCTGCAGCTCCATGTCCGTAGGGCTCGCAGACGCATTGTGAGAGGGGCAGCCCTGGCTAGAGGCAGAGGGGGCTACAGGTGTTGGCCACGTAGGCCTTACCCAGTCAGGCTATACCGCCAGCAGCGCTCCTACCTAAACATGAGTGCCGCGCGATGTGTTAAAAGGCTCCGATTCCGAAAGGAGGTGATTGCAGAGATCTGCCACCTGCTTCGCCGAGATCTGCGGCCAAAGCTCAGGTGCAGGACGTCTCTGTCGGTGGAAGTGAAGGTGACGGTGGCATTGAACTTCTATGCCACCGGCTCCTTCCAATACGCTGCTGGGGACATAGCAAACATCTCCCAGTACGGCGCGCATCGCTGCATCCGCCAGGTGACCGAAGCACTGTTCAGAAGGAGAAGCCAATTCATCTCCTTCCCCATGGCCCTGGAGAGCCAGCATCAGCGCGTATTGGGATTTTCCAGACTCGGGGAATTCCCCTTGGTGCAGGGCGCCATTGACTGTACGCATGTGGCTTTGCGGGCCCCTCTGGAGCATGGCGAGCAGTATCGCAACAGGAAGGGCTACCATTCTCTGAATGTGCAGCTGGTGTGTGACCACAAGCAGCGCATCATGGCAGTCAATGCCAGCTTCCCAGGCAGCAGCCACGATGCCTTTATCCTGCAGCAGAGTACTGTGCATGACATGTTCCAGGCACAGCCTCCCCCAAGAGGATGGCTACTCGGGGACAAAGGCTATCCTTTGTGCACCTGGCTCATGACCCCGCTCCGCGCGCCCAGGACCGCTGCTGAAGAGGCCTACAACGAGAGCCATCAAACCACCCGCAACATCATCGAGCAAACTATTGGGGTCCTCAAGCAGCGGTTCCGCTGCCTTGATCGCTCCGGAGGAGCTCTCCAGTATTCGCCGGACCGGGTCTCCCAATTTGTGGTGGTTTGCTGCATGCTACACAACCTGGCTATCCGCAGGACTCAGGCACTGCCACCTGACGTTGGAACAGCACCTCAGGAGGAGGAGCAGGAGGAGCATGAGGAGGAGGAGGAGGAGCAGGAGTACGTTCCCAGGAGGGAGCGACCAGGGCCAAGGGCCGCACGACGCCACCTTATTACACGGTACTTCTAAGCCCCCTGTCAGGGAATGGCCAGGGGCCATGAGGGAAGATGAATGCAGCCGCTCCGCAAGCCCTCAGCCGGCGAAGCCAACAAACACTAAGAAGAACAACCATGGAGACTGCATGAATAAAGATAATTATTTATTACACAAAAATGAAAAGCCCTTCCCACATGAATCCCCAAAAACAATAAATGGGCCCCACAAAAAGCCCAACAAACGACTCACTCCCACAAACTGGGGAGGAGTCACTCCACCTTTCTTCAAACCGGGCCTCAACGTCGGCCTAACGCAAAAAATAAGCCCTCCAACAACACAACCATGGGCAAAATAAAGATGGCCACCGCCATATAAAAGGAATGCTGCCCACACCCTCTACTGAGTGGCCCGAGAGGGCGAGACCTTGCCCAGCCTTTTGACTCCCCTGCCCGGCCTGCTGCTCCTTCGCAAGCTCTGCCCAGTGGCTGCTGCGAGGCTGGGGGAAGGCGCCTGAGGCTCAGATGCCCTTCCGCCAGATGCTGCTCGGGGGCGGCCTACACGGCGTTTGGCCCTCGAGGGGCCGTCTGCTGAGTGGCGCACCTGAGCCTGGCCACCATCAGCTGCAGCCGCTTGCCCTTGACGCCCCAGTGGGGGAATGGCGGCGACAGATGGCGCAATGTGGGCCAGCTGGTGTCTGGGATGCGCTGGCTGGTGCTGTGGTGCGGTGGCACTCGTCCGGGCCCACACTGCAGGATCCGCAACAATCAGCCGAGGGGCGGCTTGCTGGGATGGTCCAGCGCGGCGGCTGCGCTGGTGATGCCTGCCTGAGACAGCGCGTGTGGCAGCAGTGAGTGCCCCTGTTGTCCTGGTGTGCGCCCGCATCACATCCGCCAGGGTCTTGACGGCATCAGTCAGCATGCCGCCACTCGCGGCAGTTGCTGCCCCGAACTCGCGCACACTGGTCGCCAGCGACTCGATGGCCTCAGGCATGTGCCCCACCACGCTCATGAGCTCCGTGTGGCGCCGGTCCAAAGCCTCGGCCATCTTATCCAGCTTCCGCACCTCCTCCGAGGTGAAGGTGTCCGGACTGGAGTCGCGACTCTCCCGCTGGGGAGGAGGGGGCCGAACTAGGGGACCCTTGTCACGTTGGTGGCGGCGAGTGTGCCGATCAGCAGCACTCCCCTCTGATCCTTCCCCCCTTTGGGGGGAAGGCCGCGGGCCACGCGCACGGCTCCTGGGTGGCTGGACGCCACTGGTCCCAGAAGCTGCATTGCCCTGCGACAGTTCCTCCAGGCACTCGTCCAGTGAGGAGGTGTCAAGCATTTCCTCCTCTCCTGTGGGACGTGACTGTTCCCCCGATGGTCCGGCTTGCTCCTCCTCCTCCTCCTGCTCGGAGGTGCTGTCACTGGCAGCTTCAGGGTCCTGGTCGTCACCAGCTGAAAGCAGAAATGCACAAGAGTAGCTTCAGAGTGAGGAGACGGCGTCAGCGAGGGAGTTAGGACTGGTGGCATTCAGCGCATTGGTGGGACAGTGGCAAAGGAGGTAGCTCGGATGGGCCAGTGCGACGCGAGAGGGCCAAAAGGTGAGGTCCTTACCATTGCCGGGCAGTGGAGGGTCGGCTACTCCGCACGCTGTGGGGACGATCACACGGGCTCCCATGAGCACACACACGCGCTCCTCCAGCCGAGTGAGCTTCTGCAGCTTGGCGCGGCCACCCCTGGCATGGGCCTGGCGATTAAAGGCTACTTTAGCCTGCAAGAAAAAGGACGGGCTGTAAGTGCGCAGTGTAGCCCTGATGTAGTGTGCACTGCCTCCCATGGTGGAATAGCTTGGCCAGAGTGAAGCCCTGATGTAGTGTGCACAGCCTCCCATGGTGGAATAGCTTGGCCAGAATGAAGCCCTAATGTAGCGCCTCACCTCCAAAGCTGTGACCATTATGTCCAGATCACCCTCTGAGAAGCGCAGGGCATGCTGACGGGCCTTCTCTGGCGTTGCCATGACTCCCTGGGGCTGAGCAGCAGTGTTGAGGCCTCTTTGCAAGGCTGCAGTGTGCAGGGCGTGGCAGCAGACCAATTCGTCCCTTCCCCCTTTAAGAGCTGGTCGGCGCCACGGGGTCTGCTGTCAGTCCAAAAATGACCGCACCCACGCTGCGCCCCGCCTGGGCGCTATCCTTCTGGACCGCCGGCATAGCACCTAAAGATAGTAGTGGAACGCCTCTTTTAGCGCTCCACCAACCTCTTAGGGCAAAGCCACTGAATTTCCGGCAACGGGGCGCTACTTTGGGGCGGGCGCTAACTTCGGGTGGGCGCTAAGGTTAGCGCCCCAAAACTGCCTATACTGAAAATCTAGCCCTCGAATTATCTGTTCCGAATTTAATCCTGAACTTACAGTGATGTCTTTTGTAAACTGCTTTTACAGGGAATATCATCGGCCTTTGAATGTGGAAGGAGAAATGTTTGCCTGTTCTGTCTGTGGATAAAGATTTCAAAGATCGGTGTGACTGGAAAAGCATTGAGACACACACACCCGAGTGAGAGTGTTCCAGTGCACTGACTGTGGAAAGAGCTTTAACCAGTTACACAGTCTGAAAAAACATCGCACCGTTCACAGCGGGGAGAAACCGTACACGTGTTGTGTGCGTGGATGAGGCTTCAACTGATTGTCCAACCTGGAGAGACACAAGGACACCCACACCACGGAGAAACTGTGGGAATGTGGGGACTGTGGGAAGGGATTTAGCTCCCCGTCCCAGCTGGAAACTCATCGATGCAGTCACACCGGGGAGAGGCTGTTCACCTGCTCCAAGTGTGGGAAGGGATTTAGTCAGTCATCCCACCTTCTGACACACCAGCGACTTCACACTGAGGAGAGACCATTCAGTTGCTCTCACTGTGGGAAGAGGTTCAGGCAGTCATCTCACCTCATTGAGCACCAGTGCATTCACACTGGGGAGAGGCCATTCACCTGCCCCGTGTGTGAGAAGGGATTCACTAATTCCTCTGACCTTCTGAGACAACAGCGCATTCACACTGGGGAGAAGCCATTCACATGCTCCGTGTGTGGGAAGGGATTCAATCAGTCATCCAACCAGCTGACACACCAGCGAGCTCACACTGGGGTGAGGCCGTTCACCTTCTCCATGTGTGGGAAGGGATTCACTCATTCATCCAACCTGCTGACACACCAGCGAGTTCACACCGTGGAGAGGCCGTTCACCTGCTCAGTATGTGAGAAGGGATTCAATCAGTCATGCAACCTGCTGAGACACCAGCAAGTTCACAAGTGACTGCAGCGGTTCGATTCTGCTGTTAATCACATCCAGGACTGAACCATGTTCATTCTGACAGTTGGGGTTTGTTTCTGCTGATGTTAATAACCCCTATAACTGGGCTGGATTTTAATATTCTGGATATATAGCTGATTGAGTTGTCGGGGCCGCAGTGTCCCTTTAAGTACTGCTGTCTGAACTTTCCCCTTAATTTCTGATGAGTGTTCCTGAAATATTTTACAATAAAATTATGAACTTATACTTCAATCGTATATTAATCTTTGCTATAAAATCTACAATTCATTGTCTGAAAGATTCCATTGATTATCATCTCCAATTAGAAAGTGCTGATTAATCCTCGCTGACAACTCTTACTCACTTGCACATTACACACAGTGGCACCTCCATTATCCACCAGAAAGAAGGGGAATGGGAATTGGTGGAGAATCGAGAGTCCCCAAATGTTGCCCCTGCCATCTGGTACAGCAATCCCCTCGGCACGGGAATAGAGACAAGTCCAGTTATAGTGACGGGATGAGTTAAAGTTATTTACTCAGACGGGCAGAAGGTGGGAAGTGGTGTTCCACGGGGATTGGTGCTGGGACCACTGTTGTTCACCATTTACATGAATGATTTGGGCTTGGGAATCAGAAGTACAATTTCAAAATTTGCTGATGACACTAAATTGGGGGGTGTAGTTAATACTGAGGAAGACTGCGATAGCATCCTTGTAGAATTATTCAGTTGTGTTCAGTAAATAGCACCATCTTTTAATTTGCTTTGACTGATCACATCACTATATAGTTATGTGAAAAACAGAAATCATTAAAAGCTCCCAATTTCAGAATTGTTAGATTCAAACTCAACTTCTTCCAAGTACAATCTAACATTTCCAAAATTGTAATGGATGTAGGTGAGATATTAGAACTGTTGTCTAACACAATCCAAACACAGTGACACACAGACGGATGGGCAGGTGCAGCTTCACAGCGAATCCTTTCAAGCCTCAGTAAAAAGTGGCAGACTGGCAATCCATTGTTCACTAATGGAGTTGTGATCTTTGTAAATTAAGAAATGGAAATGTGTCAAAGAGTTGATTAACAGAGTGGGGCATCATCTTCCTTTGATTTCTATTTCTGACACCAGGCAACAGAAAAAGGTCATTACAACACGACATAGACTCTTCAGGTGTGAGACATCAGACTTCAGAACAACATGTCTGCCAGCTCAGCCACAAACCTCAGTACAATCAACCTTTCAGCAGCTGCAGCCCTGATTAAAGAACTAGTAGTTTAACATGTCTAATAGAGCTTTTGTATCAAAATAGAAGAAATGTATTTGTGACACACACACAATTAATAATTAAATCAAAATGTGATTGTGAGGATCGATTTTCGCCTCTTGATACCTTCCGTGTCCAGCGGTCGAGGAAGGTATCAAGTGAACCGGTGGACACCGCCTGCTCCCTCTCCAGGGCCACCAGGGCAGGGACAAGACCATGGGAGAGAGGCAGGCAGCTAGAGTGACCCCATGGGCCCCACCCATCCTGGGCCTACAAATTGCTTTTTTCGCCAGGCCCAAGAGCAGGTCCAGGAGAAGATCCTCCCACTTACCCACCACCACTCCGCACCGGGCGGCCAAAGATTAGGAGCGTGGGGCTAAATTGTAACCAAGAGTTGAGGAGCAGCCCCTTCAGGTAACTATCCAGGGGCTGTAACCTCTCACACTGAATATGTACACAGCCCATGGACTCCTCTCGGCCACAGAAACCACATCTGGCCTTGGAGTCCAGAAAGGAGCTAAAAACTGTTGCACACGACAGCTCCCTGCAACAGTCTCCACCCCAGATCCCCAATGGTGCTGGGAAGGACTCCCGCATAGAGAGCACTCCATTGGGGACCCTCGCCTCTGTCAGACAGCAAGATGACCTGCCAGTCTGATTGAGATTGGGCAATAAACAAAATTAATCAATAAATGACACAGAAACCTAAGTCCCCGGGTCCTCAGCCCTGGTGTGAAGTACGCTGGCCACCAATTTTCCGCTACTAACTCGCACCTCAGGCCCCGCCCAGTCTGGTTTAATTACTAAATGTTTTCTAACTCGGGTTCAGGCCTGTCATTCTGAGGGAAACAAGGCCTCATTTATTGGTGTGTCCCACCCGAGCGGCTGTTAATGGCTTTAATAAACTGGCAGCAAGGTTTTTTTTAAAAGGTGGGAAGAGGTGAAAAACGCAACTAGCGATGCCTCAAAACTCACGGACAGAGAAATCCACTTCATCAGCGCCCCTGCCACAGGACTCAATATTCACCCCCTCCACCACTGGTGCACTGTGTCTGCAGTATGTACGGTCTACAAGATGACCACGGTCAGGCCGTGTGGAGTCAAGGGCCAGGCAGCAGAATGGATGGAAAGATCACAACAAACTTCCCTTAACTCCAACCCTCTGATTTCTGATTTGTAGCCAGCTTTCCATCCATTCTGCTGCCTGGCCCTTCCCTCCACACAGCCTGACCTTGGTCATCTTGTCGATCTTACATACTGTTATGGATAGCAAGCTGGTCACAAAATAGAAAAGAGAGAGTAGGGGTTAAGAATAGCTACTCAGACTGGCAAAAGGTGGGAAGTGGTGTTCCACAGGAATCGGCGCTGGGATCACTATTGTTCACCATTTACATAAACGATTTGAACGCGTGAATCAGAAGAACAATTTCAAAGTTTGTCGATAACACCAAATTGGGAGGTAGAGTTAATACTGAGGAAGACAAAATGCAAGAAGACATTAATACATTTCAGAATGGGCATGTAATTGGCAAATGAATTTCACTGTAGATAAATTTGAGGTGCTGTGCTAATGAATTTCACTATAGATCTGTGTGAGGTGGTGTGTTAATGAATTTCATTGTAGATCAGTGTGAGTGTTGTGTTAATGAATTTCACTATCGATCAGTGTGAGGTGGTGTGTTAATGAATTTCACTATAGATCAGTGTGATGTGGTGTGTTAATGAATTTCACTGTAGATCAGTGTGAGGTGTGTTAATGAATTTCACTATAGATCAGTGTGAGGTGGTGTGTTAATGAATTTCACTATAGATCAGTGTGATGTGGTGTGTTAATGAATTTCACTGTAGATCAGTGTGAGGTGGTGTGTTAATGAATGTCACGATAGATCAGTGTGAGGTGGTGTGTTAATGAATGTCACTATGGATCAGTGTGAGGCAGTGTGTTAATGAATTTCACTGCAGATCAGTGTGAGCGGGTGTGTTAATGAATTTCACTGTAAATCAGTGTGAGGTGGTGTGTTAATGAATGCACTATAGATCAGTGTGAGGTGGTGTGTTAATGAATTTCACTATGGATCAGTGTGAGGCGGTGTGTTAATGAATTTCACTGCAGATCAGTGTGAGCGGGTGTGTTAATGAATTTCACTATAGGTCAGTGTGAGGTGGTGTGTTTTGGTGGGAAGAATAAGGAGGCCACTCACTACTTGGACAAGGGGGTGAAATTGGGTCGCTTTGTGCTTCCCGCGATATTCAGTGGGAGGTTAGCGGTGTAGCCGGTACTGCACCGCCGGCAATGACATCATCGCCAAGCGCAGCACCCTGGCTGCAACCTTGGGTTACGACCCCTGACCTATCACCGGACGATATGTCCGACAGGGTCAGGGGTCATTTCTGCAGCCGCGGCGATGCCACTTAAAGGGCAGGTGTCGGGCGGCAACTTTTTATTTTGGCCGACTGCCAGCACCTGCCCCCTTCCCCTTTCTTCTTCGGGGTGTCGGCCACAATCGCACAGCCCGGCGCTCCTCTTGATCTGACACCCCACTCCCCGGTGGTCCAGCAGGGCCCAGGTGTGCGCAGTGCTGCACCCTTCCCCTTTAATCAGGGAGGGAGGTCTGCTATGGCATGGTGCTACGTGCCGACGGGCATGGCGCTGTGACATGAAGCACCGTGAAATTCACTGGTAGCGCCTCAAGCGGGAGGGGAGCACTTCCAGTAGCGCCCTGCCTCCTGCCTGGGGCGCTACCACTGAATTTAATGCTCAGGGGCGCTAACTTTTTCAGGGCGCTAAAATTAGCCCCAGTGACGTTAGCGACCCAAAGGGGGCATCACCGAATTTCCCCCTAAGAGTCTAAATGGGCTGGAGGAGCAGAGGGATCCAGGGATACAGATACACAAATCACTAAAAGTAGCAACACAGGTTAATAAGGCCATTAAAATAAAAGCACTGGGGTACATTCCTAAAGGAACATTCTGTTCCGTGCCTAGGAGCTCTGAACCATGGCAGAGTGTAGCTGGGACACGTTTCTCACACGCCTCGAGATTAACCCACACGGCAACTTTGCTGTCAGTGAAGAGAGACAAGAAAAACCAAAGTGCCGTTTGCCCCTCTCAGTGTGGCCCTGAAGGACTGTGTCCAGGCTGGAGTTCTGTTCCCACCACACGATCCTCCCCTAGATTGTCCATTGAGCCCCAGCCAGGTGATGCTAAACACTCAGGTGGGAAAGAAGAAAATCTACAATAATGTGTTTAAAACAAAGCTGGTTTATTTGACATCTATCCAGAATATTAAACTCCAGCCCAGTTACAGGGGTTATTAACATCAGCAGAAACAAACCCCAACTGTCAGAATGAACATGGTTCAGTCCTGGATGTGATTAACAGCAGCAATAACAGCAGAATCCAACCCCTGCAGTCACTTGTGAACTCGCTGGTGTGTCAGCAGGTTGGATGACTGAGTGAATCCTTTCCCACACTCGGAGCAGGTGAACGGCCTCTCCCCAGTGTGAACTCGCTGGTGATTCAGCAGGTTGGATGAATTAGTGAATCCCTTCCCACACTCAGAGCAGGTGAATGGCCTCTCCCCAGTGTGAACATGCTGATGATTCATCAGGTTGGATGACTGAGTGAATCCCTTCCCACACTCAGAGCAGGTGAACGGTCTCTCCCCAGTGTGAACTCGCTGATGATTCAGCAGGTCAGATGACTGAGTGAATCCCTTCCCACACTCAGAGCAGGTGAACGGCCTCTCCCCAGTGTGAACTCGCTGGTGTGTCAGTAGGTGGGATAACCGAGTGAATCCCTTCCCACACTCAGAGCAGGTGAACGGCCTCTCCCCAGTGTGAATACGCTGGTGTCTCAGTAGGTGGGATGACTGAGTGAATCCCTTCCCACACTCAGTGCAGGTGAACGGCCTCTCTCCAGTGTGAACACGCTGGTGTGTCAGTAGGTGAGATGAATTAGTGAATCCCTTCCCACACTCAGAGCAGGTGAACGGTTTCTCTCCAGTGTGAACTCGCTGGTGATTCAGCAGGCTGGATGAATTAGTGAATCCCTTCCCACACTCAAAGCAGGTGAACGGTCTCTCCCCGGTGTGAACACGCTGGTGTGTCTGAAGGTCAGATGACTGAGTGAATCCCTTCCCACACTCAGAACAGGTGAATGGCCTCTCCCCAGTGTGAACTCGCTGGTGTGTCAGCAGGCTGGATGACTGAGTGAATCCCTTCCCACACTCAGAACAGGTGAATGGCCTCTCCCCGGTGTGAATGCGCTTGTGTCTCGATAGGCCAGAGGGTTGGCTGAAGCCTCGTCCACACACAGAACACGTGTACGGTTTCTCCCCGCTGTGAATGGTGCTTTTTGCTTCCATGTTCAGAGGCCGGTGAGATTCAGATCTGGCGAGTCGAGTGACTCTGTCAGATCTTGAAGTGATGTTTGGTTTGAGCTTACTGTCTGTAAATCCTCCCCTTCCAGTGCCCTGTAAAATTAATATAAAACAGGGAGCGTGAGACAACCCACAGGAAAACAAAGGCAGGTTGTGAAATTGAGCTCAATGAATCTCGTCAATTGTGGGGCCGGCACTAGAAAAAAGTGACCATGAAAGCTGGCGGATTTTCATAAAAATCCAACTGGTTCACTGATGTCCTTCAGGAAGGGAATCCGCCACCTGGTCTGGGCCTACACACAACTCTGGTCTCTATGGGAGGAGAGAGAGAGAGAGAGAGAGGTGGGAGGGGGCGAAGGAAAGGAACTTTATACATCTGCAACTCAACCAGAACTTTGATAGAACCTCCAAAACCCGCAACCTCTACCACCTAGAAGGACAAGGGCAGCTGTTGTATGGGAGCACCATCACATCCAAGTTCCCCTCCAAGTCACACATCATCCTGACTCAGATATATTCATCGTTGCTGGGTCATAATCCTGGAACTCCTTACCAAACAACATTGTGGGAATACCTTCACCACACGGACTGCAGTAGTTCAAGAAGGCGACTCACCACCCCCTTCTCAACGGGAAACTGGGGATTGGCAATATTTGCTGCTCTTGCGAGCTACGCCCACATCCAAAGAATGAATTAAAACAAATCTGTAGATGTAAACTGGATTAAAAGCCTGTACAGAAATACTTGTTCCTAAAAGAATACTCTTTTACATTGTACGGACAGTGTCCATGTAACAACCTAATCTCCCCTAGAATCCACCTCCCTTGACAGTCTCACATTGGAAATTGTTGGGTCCTCCTGGGGTCAGAAGTACTGGGGGTTAAACCCAACACCTTCTCCTCCATCTCCACTCCAGCTCAAACTGAAACATAGAAACATACAAATATAAAAACACAGAAGATAGGAGCAGGAGTAGGCTATTCGGCCCCTCAAGCCTGCTCCGCCATTCAATGCGATCATGGCTGATCATCCAAATTCAGTACCCGGTCCCTTCTTTCTCCCCATATCCCTTGATCCCTTTAGCTTTAAGAAATACATCCAATTCCTTTTTGAATATATTTAATGTATTGGCCTCTACTGCCTTCTCTGGTAGAGAATTCCACAGGTTCACCACTCTCTGGGTGAAGAAATTCCTCCTAATTTCTGTCCTAAATGGCTTACCCCGTATCCTTTGACTGTGACCCCTGGTTCTGGGCTCCCCGACCATCAGGAACATCCTTCCTGCATCTAGTCTGTCCAGTCCTGTCAGAATTTTATAAGTTTCAATGAGATCCCCTCTGATTCTTGTAAACTCCAGCGAGTACAAGCCCAATCGTCCCAATCTCTCCTCATACTTCATTCCTGCCATCCCAGGTATCAGCCTGGTGAATCTTCGTTGAACTCTTACCACGGCAAGAACATCCTTCCTCAGATAAGGCGACCAAAACTGCACACAATACTCAAGATGTGGTCTCACCAAGGCCCTGTACAACTGCAGCAAGCCATCCTTGTTCCTGTACTCAAACCCTCTCGCTACGAAGGCCAACATACCATTTGCCTTCTTAACCGCCTGCTGCACCTGCATGCTTACCTTCAGCAGCTGGTGCACAAGGACACCCAGGTCTCGTTGCACTTCCCCTTCTCCCAATCTATTGCCATTCAGATAATAATCTGCCTTCCTGCTTTTGCCACCAAAGTGGATAACCTCACATTTATCCACGTTATATTGCATCTGCCATTCTTCTGCCCAATCACCCAACCTGTCCAAATCATCCTGTAGTTTCTCAGCATCCTCCTCACAGCACACACGCCCACCCAGCTTTGTGTTGTCTGCAAATTTGGAGATATTACATCTAGTTCCCTTGTCTAGATCATTAATATATATTGTGAATAGCTGGGGTCCAAGGACTGATCCCTGTGGTACCCCACTAGTCACTGCCTGCCACTCGGAAAAAGACCCGTTTATTCCAACTCTTCTGCCTTCTGTCTGCCAACCAGTTCTCTATCCAAGTCAATACATTGCCCCCAATCCCATGTGCCTTAACTTTACATGCTAATCTCTTATGCGGGACCTTATCGAAAGCCTTCTGAAAGTCCAAATACACATCCACTGGTTCACCCTTAACTATTTTACTAGTTACATCCTCAACAATGAAGCAACAAAAAGACCTACACAGGCGGCCAGGGACCTACCTTCCGTCAGCCTGCAATAAAACTCATACCCACAGCTGCTGACTGATGGCGGCCGCAGCACCCACAATTCCACGCGTCCCAGAAACCGCTCTATCCAACGTGCTGAATTCCCCGCCGAGAGTGCGCACGCTCCCCGGGGCCGCGGGTCATTCTGGGAGCCTGGCTCCTGTCCTTTTCCCGAGTCGGACTCGGTGGAACTGGCTGAAGAAACTGGGAAGGGGCGGCTTTGATAGGGGAGGCGCTGCACCCTGGGTTTACTGGTGCCGGGGCCCTGGCCGCACATCCACCGGGCCCAGCCGCTCTGATTCTGATTACGTTTTTGATGAGCTAACAGAGAGGGTTGATGAGGGCAATGTGGTTAACGTGGTGTCATGGATTTCCAAAAGGCGTTCGACAAGTGCCACATTATAGGCTTACCAGCAAAGTTGAAGCCCATGGAATGAAAGGGACAGTGGCAGCATGGATACGAAATTGGCAAAGTGACAGGAAACAGAGAGTAGTGGTGAACGGTTGTTTTTCGGACTGGAGGAAGGTATACAGTGGTGTTCCCCAGGGGTCGGCACTAGGACCACTGCTTTACTTGATATATATCAATAACTTAGACTCGGGTGTACAGCGCACAATTTCAAAATTTGCAGATGACACAAAACTTGGAAGTAAAGTGAACAGTGAGGAGGATAGTGATAGATTTCAAGAAGACAAAGACAGGCTGGTGGAATGGGCGGACGTGTGGCAGATGAAATTTAACGCAAAAAAGTGCGAAGTGATACATTTTGGTAGGAAGAACCAAGTGAGGCAATATAAACTAAAGGGTACAATTCTAAAGTGTGTGCATGAACAGAGAGACCTGGGGGTATGTGTGCACAAATCGTTGAAGGTGGCAGGGCAGGTTGAGAAAGTGGTTAAAAAAGCATACGGGATCCTGGGCTTAATAAATAGAGGCATAGAGTCCAAAAGCAAGGAGGTTATGATGAACCTTTATAAAACACTGGTTCGGCCTCAACTGGAGTATTGTGTCCAATTCTGGGCCCCGCACTTTAGGAAGGATGTGAAGGCCTTAGAGAGATTGCAGAAAAGCTTTACGAGAATGGTTCCAGTGATAAGGGATGAGGGACTTCAGTTATGTGGATAGACTCGAGAAGCTGGGGTGGTTCTCCTTAGAGCAGAGAAGGTAGAGAGGAGATTTGATAGAGGTGTTGAAAATCATGAGGGGTCTTGACAGTGTAGAAACTGTTCCCACTGGCGGAAGGGTCGAGAACCAGAGGACACAGATTTAAGGTGATTGGCAGAAGAACCAAAGGCGACATGAGGAAAAGCATTTTTATGCAGCGAGTGGTTAGGATCTGGAATGCACTGCCCGAGAGGGTGGTGGAGGCAGATTCAATCACGGCTTTCAAAAGGGAATTACATAGAAACATAGAAGATAGGAGCAGGAGTAGGCCATTCGGCCCCTCGAGCCTGCTCCGCCATTCAATGAGATCATGGCTGATCATCCAAATTCAGTACCCTGTCCCTGCCTTCTCACCATATCCCTTGATCCCTTTAGCCTTAAGAAATATATCTAACTCGTTCTTGAAAATATTTAATGAATTGGCCTCAACTGCCTTCTGTGGCAGAGAATTCCACAGGTTCACCACTCTCTGGGTGAAGAAATTCCTCATCTCTGTCCTAAATGGCTCACCCCTTAGCCTTAGACTGTGACCCCTGGTTCTGGACTCCCCGTCATCGGGAACATCCTTCCTGCATCTAGTCTGTCTAGTCCTGTTAGAATTTTATAAGTTTCAATGAGATCCCCTCTCATTCTTCTAAACTCCAGCAAGTATAAGTCCAATCAACCCAATCTCTCCTTATACATCATTCCTGCAATCCCAGGTATCAGTCTGGTGAATCTTCGCTGCACTCCCTCCATGGTAAGAACATCCTTCCTCAGATAAGGCGACCAAAACTGCACACAGTGCTCCAGGTGTGGTCTCACCAAGGCCCTGTACAACTGCAGCAAGACGTCCTTGCTCCTGTACTCGAATCCTCTCGCTATGAAGGCCAGCATACCATTTCCCTTCTTAACCGCCTGCTGCACCTGCATGCTTACCTTCAGCAACTGGTGCACAAGGACAGCCAGGTCTCGTTGCACTTCCCCTTCTCCCAATCTGTTACCGTTCAGATAATAATCTACCTTCTTGTTTTTGCCACCAAAGTAGATTCAGAACAGATCCAGCAGCTCAAAATTAGGCATCCATGAGGTGCTGTGGGCCATCAGCAGCAGCCCGCATGGGCTCCAGAATCAATGTTGAGGACTCCCAGGACCACTCCTTTCCGGACTGTACATCACTGTGCCACCACCCCTGGTGGGTTTGTCCTGCTGGTGGGATACAACATTCCTAGAGATGGTGATGGAGGAATTTGGGACATTGGCTGAAGTGCAGAGGGAGCTTTACTCTGTATGTAACCCATGGGAGTGTTTGATGTGGCAGTGCAGAGGGAGCTTTACTCTGTATCTAACCCGTGCTGTACCTGCCCTGGGAGTGTTTGATGGGACAGTGTAGAGGGAGCTTTACTCTGTATCTAACCTGTGCTGTACCTGCCCTGGGAGTGTTTGATGGGACAGTGCAGAGGGAGCTTTACTCTGTATCTGACCAAGCTGTACCTGCCCTGGGAGTGTTTGATGGGTCAGTGCAGAGGGAGCTTTACTCTGTATCTAACCCGTGCTGTACCTGCCCTGGGAGTGTTTGATGGGTCAGTGTAGAGGGAACTTTACTCTGTATCTAACCCGTGCTGTACCTGCCCTGGGAGTGTTTGATGGGACGGTGTAGAGTGAGCTTTACTCTGTATCTAACCCGTGCTGTACCTGCCCTGGGAGTGTTTGATGGGACGGTGCAGAGGGAGCTTTACTCTGTATCTAACCCGTGCTGTACCTGCCCTGGGAGTGCTTGATGGGACGATGCAGAGGGAACTTTACTTTGTATCTAACCCGTGCTGTACCTGCCCTGGGAGTGTTTGATGGGACAGTGTAGAGGGAGCTTTACTCTGTATCTAACCCGTGCTGTACCTGCCCTGGGAGTGTTTGATGGTGACAGTGCAGAGGGAGCTTTACTCTGTATCTAACCCGTGCTGTACCTGCCCTGGGAGTGTTTGATGGGACAGTGCAGAGGGAGCTTTACTCTGTATCTAACCCGTGCTGTACCTGCCCTGGGAGTGTTTGATGGGACAGTGTAGAGGGAGCTTTACTCTGTATCTAACCCGTGCTGTACCTGCCCTGGGAGTGTTTGATGGGGACAGTGTCGAGGGAGCTTTACTCTGTATCTAACCCGTGCTGTACCTGCCCTGGGAGTGTTTGATGGGACAGTGTAGAGGGAGCTTTACTCATTATCTAACCCGTGCTGTACCTGCCCTGGGAGTGTTTGATGGGACAGTGTAGAGGGAGCTTTACTCTGTATCTAACCCGTGCTGTACCTGCCCTGGGAGTGTTTGATGGGACAGTGTAGAGGGAGCTTTACTCTGTATCTAACCCCGTGCTGTACCTGCCCTGGGAATGTGTGATGGGACAGTGCAGAGGGAGCTTTACTCTGTATCTAACCCCGTGCTGTACCTGCCCTGGGAGTGTTTGATGGGACAGTGTAGAGGGAGCTTTACTATGTATCTAACCCGTGCTGTACCTGCCCTGGGAGTGTTTGATGGGACAGTGTAGAGGGAGCTTTACTCTGTATCTAACCATGTGCTGTACCTGCCCTGGGAGTGTTTGATGGGGACAGTGTAGAGGGAGGTTTACTCTGTGTGGTAAACCACTGTTTGTATTCCACTGTGTACATACCTGTACATGCCTCGGCTGACTCCTCCCACGAATCCAGGTATAAAGGTAACTGCTCCACAGCCCCTTTGTATTCTGGACCGGTCGACCACTCGAGGCACACCTTCATTCACTTGTTAATAAAAGCCTGTTAATTAGTCGCTTAATCTCAGTCTTTTGAGTTATTGATAGTGCATCAATTTTATTAACAAGATTTTTATAATGGAGAAGATCCTCACACCAGCATGCCTGGACTTAGATCATCAGGAGGCGGACTCATCCACCAAGTTTACTCACTGGCTTAGGTGTTTCGAAAAATTCCTGACATCCTCCGCTGCAATCAAATCGGACGAGGACAAACTGGATGTCCTGACCTCCAAAGTGAACCACCGAGTGTACTCGGTCATCCAAGACGCGACCTCGTAGGCGGATGCTATCAAGCTCCTCAAGGACCAGTACACGCGCCCAGTGAACGAAGTGTACGCCAGGCACCTTCTGGGGAGTCGTAAACAACAACCTGGGGAATCGACCGAGGAATACCTTCAGGCACTGTCTGTGCTTGGCCGGGCCTGTGGTTGTAAGGATGTAAAGGCCGCCGTGTACACAGAGGAACTTATCCGGGATGCTTTTGTAGCGGGCCACAGGTCCAATTACACCCGACAGCAACTGTTGGAGCAGAGTGACCTCGACCTCAACAAGGCCTCTGAACTCGCACTATCATTGGACGCCTACTCCTCTGCACCGTGGACGCCGCGGGGAACGACAGCCTGGGACACTGTAGGACCATCTCATAGCACCGTGCCACCCCAGCCACATCCCAGCAACGGCCCAACTACCGCAGCAGTGTCCCAAGGCCAGACAGCAGTGCCCCAAGGCCAGAAATGCTACTTCTGTGGCCAGGCCAAACACCCCAGAGCGCGCTGCCCAGCGAAAAATGCGATCTGCTCGGGCTGTGGGAAGAAGGGACACTACGTCAGCGTCTGCAGGGCCAAAGCCACCCCGAACCCCAGCCATCTTTGGCCTCCCCAGCCATGTGCGAACCACCGGAACAGCAGCCATTTTGGACGACTCCAGCCACATGGGGATCATGGACGCCGCCATCTTGGACGACAGCCGGGACGCAGCAGGCCCCCAACACCGCCTCATCTGATACCCGCAGCGACACACCGACCCCTACGCTGGCCTCCGTTACACTGGACCAAGCGAGACCGCACCAGCTGGCCAGTTCCACAATGGACATTAAGGTAAATGGTCACGAAACAATCTGCCTTTTTGACTCTGGGAGCACGGAGAGCTTCATCCACCCCGACATGGTGCGGCGTTGCTCTCTCCAAGTCCTGCCTGCGCACCAGTGGATTTCTATGGCCTCCGAGTCCCAGTCGGCGGACATTGGCGGCTACTGCGTGGTGACACTCGTAGTAGATGGGACTGTGTACGATAATTTTAAACTTCTGGTCCTGCCCGACCTCTGCGCTGCCATTCTACTGGGGTTAGATTTTCAGTGCCACCTTAAAAGTGTTACGATGCCGTACGGTGGACCCCTCCCCCCACTCACAGTCCACAGCCAGCAGCTTCCAAATTGCCCGCCGCGCACCAGGTGCAACCTCTCCACAGCCCCCCCACCGTTTGCTAACCTCCTAACCTCACCCCCGACTGTAAGCCCATTGCCACAAAGAGCAGGCGATACAGTGCCGGGGACAGGGTTTTCATTAAAACCAAAGTGGAGCGGCTCCTGAAGGAAGGGATTATTGAGGGCAGCACCAGCCCCTGGCGAGCCCAGGTTGTGGTCATTAAGACCGGCGAGAAGCAGTGCCTGGTCATCGACTACAGCCAGACAATAAATCGCTACACCCTGCTCGACGCTTACCCACTCCCCCGCATAGCTGATATGGTCAACCAGATCGCACAGTACCGCGTCTTCTCGACCATTGACCTGAAATCAGCGTACCACCAGCTCCCTATCCGCCCTGAGGACCGCCAGCATACTGCCTTTGAGGCAAACGGCCGCCTCTATCACTTCCTTAGGGTTCCCTTTGGCGTCACCAACGGGGTCTCCGTCTTCCAAAGGGAGATGGACCGGATGGTCGATCAAAATGCGCTGCAGGCCACTTTCCCATATCTGGACTGATATAAAATTGCCCGGTAAAATTGATATACCTATCAATTCAGTTCATGAAAAGTGACGAGTTAAGTTAGTAACTATAGGTTTTTATTGGCTAAATAACAGAGCCCACCCTCGTGGGTGATCGGATCCAACAAGGAGGAATACCAGCCAGTCGACCACCTTTATACCTGGGCAAGCAGGCGGAGCCATGGGCGGAGTCAGCTGTGGTCAGCCCAGGTATAACAGCGTGGCAAGAGGTGACCTTGTGTAGTGATACAACAGTGTAAACAGTGATAACCATAGTGTAACGATATAAACAGTGATAACCATAGTGTAACGATAGTGAACGATAAAAGTGGTTTACCACATGGACAATGTGACCATCTGCGGCCATGACTTGCAGGACCATGACGCAAACCTCGAAAAATTCCTCTGCACCGCCAAACTCCTCAACCTGACGTATAACAAGAAGTGCATATTCCGCACAACCCGCCTTGCCATCCTTGGCTGTGTTGTGGAACACGGAGTCATCGGCCCCGACCCCGACCGGATGCGTCCCCTTATGGAACTCCCACTGCCCCATTGCCTCAAGGCCCTGAAGAGGTGCCTAGGGTTTTTCTCTTATTATGCCCAGTGGGTCCCCTACTATGCGGCCAAGGCCTGTCCGCTGATCAAGTCCACCTCTTTTCCCGTGACGGCAGAGGCCCGCTTAGCCTTCCACCGTATCAAGGAAGGCATTGCCAAAGCCACCATGCACGCAGTGGATGAATCCATCCCCTTCCAGGTGGAAAGCGACACGTCCGACTTTGCCCTGGCCGCTACCCTCAATCAGGCGGGGAGACCCGTGGCCTTCTTTTCACGAACCCTCCAGGGCCCGGAGACCAGACACTCCGCTGTTGAGAATTGAGAAGGAGGCCCAGGCTATTGTGGAGGCTGTGCGTCATTGGAGGCACTACCTGGCCGGAAAATGATTTACCCTGCTCACTGACCAGCGTTCAGTTGCTTTCATGTTTAACAACAAGCAGAGGGGCAAAATTAAAAACGACAAGATCTTGAGGTGGAGAATCGAACTTTCCACCTACAATTACGAGATCTTGTACAGGCCTGGGAAGCTCAATGAACCCCCAGATGCTCTATCGCGTGGCACCTGCGCCAGCGCGCAGATCGATAGACTGCGGGCCCTCCACAATGACCTCTGCCACCCGGGGGTCACCAGGTTCTTCCACTTCATCAAGGCCCGCAACCTGCCTTACTCCATTGAGGAGGTCAGGACCATGACCAGGAACTGCCAAGTCTGCGCTGAGTGCAAACCGCACTTTTATAGACCAGACCGGGCTCACCTGATAAAAGCCACTCGCCCCTTCGAGTTGATTTTAAAGGGCCTCTCCCCTCCTCCGACCGCAATGTGTACTTCCTCAATATTATTGATGAATACTCCCGTTTCCCGTTCGCCATCCCCTGCCCGGACATGACCAGTGCCACGGTCATTAAATGTCTGAACGACCTCTTCACCCTGTTCGGTTTCCCCAGCTATATCCATAGCGACCGGGGCTCATCGTTTATGAGCGATGAACTCTGTCAGTACCTGCTAGCTAGGGGTATTGCCACGAGCAGGACCACCAGTTACAACCCCCGGGGGAACGGACAGGTGGAAAGAGAGAATGCGACAGTTTGGAAGGCCGCCCTGCTAGCCTTAAAGTCTAGGGGCCTCCCGACCTCCCGCTGGCAGGATGTGCTCCCCGATGCGCTCCACTCTATTCGGTCACTGCTCTGCACTGCCACTAACACCACCCCTCACGAGAAAATGTTTGTCTTCCCAAGGAAGTCCACATCGGGGACATTGCTACCGCCATGGCTGACGTCCCCAGGGCCGGTCCTACTGAGAAGACACGTGAGGACCCATAAAATGGACCCCCTGGTCGAGAGGGTCGACCTCCTCCACGCCAACCCCCAGTATGCTTACATTGCGTACCCGGACGGGCGGGAGGACACAGTCTCCCTAAGAGACCTCGCACCCTCGGGGGCCGCAGTAACCCACTACCACCCCCCCCCACGATCCGATATCCAGCCCCAGCAGACGGCAGGCCTGGGCCCCGCGACCCGCTCGACATCTATGAGGGCTACACACCAGTGCCCCAGGCTACGCGGGACTCGACGCCGGAAGCTTCACTACCCCTGCCGTCGCCACGTCGATCACAGCGGCAGACAAGACCTCCGGAGAGACTCCAATATATTAACTTTTAATACACTTCACCCCACCGGACTCAATTTTAAACAAGGGGTGAGTGTGGTAAACCACTGTTTGTATTCCACTGTGTACATGCCTGTACATGCCTCGGCTGACTCCTCCCACGAATCCAGGTATAAAGGTGACTGCTCCACAGCCCCTTTGTATTCTGGACCGGTCGACCACTCGAGGCACACCTTCATTCTCTTGTTAATAAAAGCCTGTTAATTACTTGCTTAATCTCAGTCTTTTGAGTTATTGATAGCGCATCACTCTGTATCTAACCTGTGCTGTACCTGCCCTGGGAGTGTTTGATGGGACAGTGTAGAGGGAGCTTTACTCTGTATCTAACCCCGTGCTGTACCTACCCTGGGAGTGTTTGATGGGACAGTGTAGAGGGAGCTTTACTCTGTATCTAACCCGTGCTGTACCTGCCCTGGGAGTGTTTGATGGGACAGTGCAGAGGGAGCTTTACTCTGTATCTAACCCGTGCTGTACCTGCCCTGGGAGTGTTTGATGGGGACAGTGTAGAGGGAGATTTACTCTGTATCTAACCCGTGCTGTACCTGCCCTGGGAGTGTTTGATGGGACAGTGTAGAGGGAGCTTTACTCTGTATCTAACCCGTGCTGTACCTGCCCTGGGAGTGTTTGATGGGGACAGTGTAGAGGGAGATTTACTCTGTATCTAACCCCGTGCTGTACTTGCCCTGGGAGTGTTTGATGGGACAGTGTAGAGGGAGCTTTACTCTGTATCTAACCCGTGCTGTACCTGCCCTGGGAGTGTTTGATGGGGACAGTGTAGAGGGAGATTTACTCTGTATCTAACCCCGTGCTGTACTTGCCCTGGGAGTGTTTGATGGGACAGTGTAGAGGGAGCTTTACTCTGTATCTAACCCGTGCTGTACCTGCCCTGGGAGTGTTTGATGGGGACAGTGTAGAGGGAGATTTACTCTGTATCTAACCCGTGCTGTACCTGCCCTGGGAGTGTTTGTTGGGACGTGGAGGAATGAGAGGTGATCTCATTGAAACATAAGATTCTGAGGGGAATTGACAGGGTAGATGCTAAGAGGTTTTTTTCTCTGGCTGGAGAGTGTAGAAATACGGGGCATAGTCTCAGGGTAAGAGGTCAACCATTGAAGACAGAGATGAGGAGGAATTTCTTCACTCAGAAGGTTGTGAATCTTTGGAATTCCCTGTCCCAAAGGGCTGTGGATGCTGTCTCATTGAGTATATTCAAAGCTGAGAGAGATTGTTGGACTCTAGTGGAATCAAGGGATATGTGGATCAGGTGGGAAAGTGGAGTTGAGGTCGAAGATCAGCCATGATCTTATTGAATGACGGAGCAGGCTCAAGGGGCCGTATGGCTGACTCCTGCTCCTAATTCTTATGTTCTTAAGCTGTCCACTGTGTGTTTTTAAAAAATTCATTCACAGGATGTGGGCATCGCCAGCAAGGCCAGTATTTATTGCCCATCTCTAATTGCCCTCGAAGGTGGTTGTGAGCCGCCTTCTGAACACAACTGAGTGACTCGCTGGGCCATTTCAGAGGGCAGTTAAGAGTGAACCACATTGCTGTGGGTCTGGAGTCACATATAGACCGGACCGTGTAAGGATGGCAGATTTCATTCCCTAAAGGACATTAGTGAACCAGATGGGTTTTTACCACAATCTGATAGTTTCATGGTCACCATCACTGATACAAACTTTTCATTCCAGATTTATTTAATTTTGTACTTCGTCATTTTCTGGTGAATGAAACATTTTAAAAATCTGAGCCAGTGTGTTGTGAGCCAAAGAGCCTTGTGTCCAATGAGGGGAATAAAGGCCCACAGCCTCCCCTGGCCCCGGGCCCTGAACAAGGGACTGGAGAAACTCGCTGCCCTGCGGATCAGACAATCAGCCGGCGCTAGTCCCGCCCCTCGGGCTCCCCGATTGGTTGGAGGACCCGCCACCGGCTCGCTCCTGCAGCCCCGCCCCGCTTGCTCCCTATTGGTCGGAAGCTCCCATCAATCAGGCCCTGGGCCGAGGTCACGTTTCCCCGAGGAGACCACGTGCTCTGTCCAACTGACGCCGCTCGGTCCGGGGCCTCGCGGACTCAGGTTTTTCTATTTCTCTTTATTCTCTCCCGATCCACCCCTCCCCCCCACGCGATTCTCCACCCAGAGTGCAGAAAACTCACTTTGCGTCACCGATCGCGACTCTGGAACCGACACCAAGGCCTTTCCCCGGAATGGCCCGCGCCGACTCCGTCTGGCAGGATCCGACTGCGCAGGTGCAGCTCCGAGTGGGGGAGGGGAGTTGGCCCCCTCTAGGCATGCGCAGTTATTACCCTTGGTGACCAGGAGGGGTCGCTGTGCCAGACTCGGCCCAAACCGCCGCTCCATGTGCGCATGCGCGAATGATCGTCTGTCAATCAACCATGAGCCAGAAGAGGTCGCTGGTGAGACCAGTGAAGAAAGACTTGCATTTCTATAGCGCCTTTCACCACCACCGGACATCCCCAAGTGCTTTACAGCTAATGAAGTACTTTTGAAGTGTAGTCACTGTTGTAATGTAGGAAATGCAGCAGTCAAATAGTGCACAGCAAGCTCCCACAAACAGCAATGTGATAATGACCAGATAATCTATCTTTTTGTTAACTCTGTTTCTCTCTCTCTACGGATGTTGCCTGGCCTGCTGAGTGTTTCCAGCATTTCCTGTTGTTATTTCAGATTTCCAGCATCCACAGTATTTTGCTATTATCCTTTTGTTACATTGATTGAGGGATAAACATTGGCTAGGACACCGGGGATATTTCCCCTCTTTCCCACATTACAACAGTGACTACACCTCAAAAGTACTTCATTGGCTGTAAAGCACTTCAAGACGTCTGCTGGTCATGAAAGCACTATATAAATGCAAGTCTTTCTTTCTCAAAATAGTGTCATGGGATCTTTTACATCCACCTGAGAGAGCAGACAGGGCCTCAGTTTAATGTCTCATCCGAAAGACGCCACCTCTGACAGTGCCTCAGTACTGCACTGGAGTGTCAGCCTGAATTTTTGTGCTCAAGTCTCTGGAGTGGGACTTGAACCCACAACCTTATGCCTCAGAGGCAAGAGTGCTACCATAGAGTCATAGATTTATACAGCACAGAAAGGGGCCCTTCGGCCCATCGTGTCCGCACCGGCCATCAAGCCCTGTCTATTCTAATCCCATTTTCCAGCACTTGGTCCATAGCCTTGTATGCTATGGCATTTCAAGTGCTCATCTAAATGCTTCTTGAATGTTGTGAGGATTTAATGCCTCTACCACCCTTTCAGGCAGTGAGTTCCAGATTCCAACCACCCTCTGGGTGAAAAAGCTTATCCTCAAATCCCCTCTAAGCCTCCTGCCCCTTACCTTGAAACTATGCCCCCTGGTTATCGACCCCTCTACGAAGGGGAAAAGTTCCTTTCTATCTACCCTATCTATGCCCCTCATAATTTTGTACACCTCAGCCTTCTCTGCTCTAAGGAAAACAACCCCAGCCTGTCCAGTCTCTCTTCATAGCTGAAACGCTCCAGCCCAGGTAACACCCCGGTGAATCTCCTCTGCACCCTCTCCAATGCAATCACATCCTTCCTATGGTGTGGCAACCAGAACTGCACTCAGTATTCCAGCTGTGGCCTAACTGGCGTTTTGTACAGCTCCATCATAACCTCCCTGCTCTTATATTCTATGCCTCGGCTAATGAAGGCAAGTATCCCATATGCCTTCTTAACCACCCCATCTAGCTGTCCTGCTGCCCTCAGGGATCTATGTACATGCACACCAAGGTCCCTCTGATCCTCTGTCCTTCCTAGGGTTCTACCATTCATTGTGTATTCCCTTGTTCGTCCTCACAAAATACATCACCTCACACTTTTCAGGGTTAAATTCCATTTGCCACTGTGCTGCCCATCTAACCAACCCGTCTATATTCTCCTGTAGCCTGAGGCTTCCCTCCTCGCTATTTATCACTCCACCAATTTTTGTCATCTGCGAACTTACTGATCATACCTCCTACATTCATATCTAAATCACTGCGGTACAGCACTGGACACAGGCTTCCAGTCACAAAAACAACCTTCGACCATCACTCTCTGCCTCCTGCCACTAAGCCAATTTTGGAGCCAATGTGCCAAATTGCCCTGGATCCCATGGGCTCTTACCTTCTTGACCAGTCTCCCATGTGGAACTTTGTCAAAAGCCTTACTAAAGTCCATGTAGACTACATCAACTGGACTGCCCTCATCCACACACCTAGTCACCCCCATCGAAAAATTCAATCAAATTGGTTAGACATGATCTCCCCCCTGACAAAGCTATGCTGACTATCCTTGATTAATCCTTGCCTCTCCAAGTGGAGACTAATTCTGTCCCTCAGAATTTTTTCCAATAATTTCCCTACCACTGATGTTCAGCTCACTGGCCTGTAATTCCCTGGTTTATCCCTACTACTACCCTTCTTGAATAATGGTACTACGTTAGCTGTTCTCCAGTCCTCTGGCACCTCCCCTGTGGTCAGAGAGATTCTGAAAATTTGTGTCAGAGCCCCTGCAATCTCCTCCCTTGCCTCACACAGCAGGCTGGGATACATCTCATCTGGGCCTGGGGTTTATCCACTTTTAAGCCCGCTAAAACCAATAGTACCTCCTCCCTCTCAATACTAATTTGTTCAAGTATATCACAATGTGGGCCAGGTGCAGCTGGGGGTGGGACTGGAAGCCGGAAACCATTGGCGGCGCGCATGGACGCAGCAGCTTTGTCTCTCCCGAGACTGTGCGTTTTTACCTTCTTCCTGTATCTCTTCTTGACTCTGCTCACGTGGGAATTGAGGGCGGACCTGCTGCACAGCCGGCAGACGCTCCTTGATATCGGGGTCGATTGCGTGCGGCTCACACTCGGCGCCACCGATCTGCCTCCCGACATCGCTCGCTCCCCGGGACCAGCGTGGTGTCCTCCCCCAGCCGGAAGTTGGCGCAGACCGCGCAAACAGAGGCGGGGCAAGAGGGCTGGAATCCACAACAGGTTAAAGAGGGCCCCACACAAACCCTCCCTCCCAAGTATTTTCCTGGCCAACGTTAGGTCATTGGAAAATAAAATGGATGAGATCAAACTTGATCGCTCCTCACAGAAAAGGACAAAGGAATGCTGCGCCATGATCTTCACAGAGACCTGGTTGAACAACGGCATCCCTGACACCACCATCCAGCTAGAAAGACGCACGGTCTTCCGCGCCGACAGAACTGCAGACTCCGGTAAGAGCAAGGGAGGCGGTTTGTGCATTTACACGAACAATGCCTGGTGCACTAACACGGACATAATCGATAGATCCTGTTCTGCTGATTTGGAATTCCTCATGGTAAGGTGCAGACCCTTCTACCTGCCTCGGGAATTCACGGCTGTTATCATCACTGCGGTCTACATCCCACCACATGCTAATGCCAAACTAGCACTGAAGGACCTCTATAGGGCCATCAGCGAACAACAAACTGTGCACCCAGACGGAGCCTTTATCATTGCCGGGGACTTCAATCACATCAACCGAAAATCTGTACTCCCGAAATTTCACCAGAATGTTTCCTGCCCCACAAGAGGGGAGAACACACTGGATCAAGTCTACACGAGCATTGTAGATGCTTATAAGGCCATTCCCTGCCCCCAGCTTGGGAAGTCTGACCACCTCTCCTTGTTTCTAGCCCCGGCATACAAACCGCTTATCAAGAGTGAAAACATCAGTAAGATCAGTGAAAGTATGGCCAGAGGGGGCAGTCTCAGAGCTTCAGGATTGCTTCGAACGCACTGATTGGAGCATATTTGCCCATACTGACATCGAGGAATACACATCCACAGTGCTATTCTACACCAACAGTTGCGTCGAGGTAGTCACGACCCATAAAAATATCAGGACATATCCCAACCAGAAACCCTGGATGAACGGGGAGGTCCGCTCGCTGTTGAAAGCACGCGATGTAGCATTTAAATCTGGCGACGCGGCAGCTTATAGTGCAGCTAGGACCAACCTAAAAAAGGGTATCAGGACTGCCAAAAGAAAACAGACACTGCGGATTGAGGATCATTTCCACAACAACTCGGACCCCCGGCGCATGTGGCAAGGCATCCAGTCTATCACCGACTAAGAGTAAAAACACCAGCCCCCTGGTTAGCGATGACTCCCTTCCGGAGGAGCTTAACAAGTTCTACGCTCGCTTTGACAGGGACAACAGGGAGCCGGCTACCAAAGCCTTGCTACCCCCGGAAGACCAGGTGCTCACTCTGTCCACCTCTGACGTAAGGGGTGTTCTACGCGGAGTGAACACACGAAAGGCTGCTGGACCTGACAGCATCCCTGGACGGGTACTCAAAGAATGTGATCAGCTGGCTGATGTCTTCACCGCCATCGTCAATCTGTCACTGGCCCAGGCAGCAGTCCCTACATGCTTCAAGACCGCCACCATTATTCCAGTGCCAAAGCAAACGGCTGTGACGTGTCTGAATGACTATCGACCTGTCGCACTCACACCCATCATAATGAAGTGTTTCGACAGACTGGTCCTGGCTCACATCAAAGCCAGTGTTCCCGCCTCTCTTGACCAACACCAGTTTCCCTATCGTGCAAACAGATCAACGGAGGATGCAATCACAACTGCTCTTCGTTCTGCATTGAAACATTTAGACGGTAAAGAGACCTACATCAGAATGCTGTTCATAGACTACAGCTCAGCATTCAACACCATCGTCCCCAACAAGCTGGCCACCAAACTCCACACTCTTGGCCTGAACACTTCCCTTTGCAACTGGACCCTGGACTTCCTAACTAACAGACCCCAGTCTGTCAAATTAGGTAACCACACCTCCCCCCCACCTGACCCTGAACACGGGGCCCCCACAAGGTTGTGTGCTGAGCCCCCTCCTCTACTCCCTCTTCACCCACGACTGTGTGGCTGTTCATGGTTCCAACACCATCATCAAGTTTGCGGATGATACCACGGTGGTAGGTCAGATCACCAACAACGATGAGTCAGCCTACAGGGAGGAGATCCAGTACCTCGTGAAGTGGTGCGCCGACAACAACCTGGCCCTTAACATCAAGAAAACCAAGGAAATCATTGTGGACTTCAGGAAGTCTAAAGGCGGAAGAGACACCCCCATCCACATCCAAGGGGCTATGGTGGAAAGGGTGGCCAGCTTTAAGTTCCTCTGAGTCCACATCACGGAAGACCTCTCCTGGTCCCTCAATACCCCTTCTTTGGTGAAGAAGGCTCAGCAGCACCTGTATTTCCTAAAGAGGCTGAAGGGATGCAACCGGTCACCCCGGATCCTCTCTAACTTTTACCGCTGCACAATAGAGAGCATCCTGACGAACTGTATCAGTGTGGTATAGCAGCTGTACATCCTATGACCGGAAAGCCCTGCAGCGGGTAGTCAAAACTGCCCAACGCATTACCGGCACCCGGCTACCGACCATTTAGAACATCTACCAGAAACGCTGTCTACGGAGGTCACTGACCATCATCAAAGACCCTACCCACCCCAGCCACAGTTTGTTCGCCCCCTTGCCATCTGGGAGATGCTACAGATGCATTCACACCCACGCGACCAGATTTAGGAACAGCTTCTTTCCCAGGGCTGTCATCCTACTGAACTCTGCTAATAAACTCTAAAGCCTGCACATCTGTCAATGCACTTTATTATGTTTATGTTACAAGCCAAATGTATGTTAAATGTCTTAATCAAAATGTACACTCTCGGGAGCCACAAGCTTACATTTCGTTGTACTGCACTTGTGCACTAACAATGACAATAAAGTTGATTATGATTATTATCCCCCTGCCTGATTTCTATGCCTGCATTGTCCTTCTCCATAGTGAACACAGATGCAAAATATTAATTTAAAACCTCACCTACATCTTCTGGCTCTACACACAGATTGCCACTTTGGTCCCTAATGGGCTCTGCTCTTTCCCTGGTTATCCTCTTGCCCTTAATATAATAAAACACCTTGGGATTTTCCTTTATTTTGCCCACCAGTGTTTTTTCATGACCCCTCTTTGCTCTACAAATTTCATTTTTAAGTACCCCACTGCACTTTCTATACTCCTCTAGGGCTTCCACTGTTTTTAGTCCTTTGTATCTGCCAAAAGCCTCCCTTTTTCCCCCCCAATCCATTCTTGTATGTCCCTTGACATCCAGGGTTCCCTGGGCTTGTTGGTCCCACCCTTGAACTTTACGACAACATGTTGGCGTTGTACTCTATTTTCTTTCTGAAAGACTCCCAGTGCTCTGATGTGGATTTTCCTACAAGTAGCTGATCCCAGTCCACTTTGGCCAGATCCTGCCTTCTCATATTAAAAATCGGCCTTCCCCCAATTTAGAACCTTGATTTCCGGTCCATCTTTGTCCTTTTCCATGACTACCTTAAATCTCACCGAATTATGGTCACTGTCACCAAAATGCTCTCCTACCACTTGCCCTGCTACATTCCTTCAAATTAGGTCCAGTACCGCCCCCTCTCTTGTAGGACTTTCTACATGTTGGCTGAAAAAGCTCTCCTGGATGCACTAAGAATTCCACACCCTCTAAGCCTTTCACACTGTGACTATCCCAGTTAATATTGGGGAAGTTGAAATCCCCAACAATTATTACCCTATTATTTCTACACTTCCCAGTGATTTGCCTACATATCTGTTCCTCTATCTCCCCCTTACTGTTTGGGGGCCTATAGTACACTCCCAGCAAAGTGCTTGCCCCCTTTTTGTTTTTAAGTTCTACCCATATGGCTTCATTAGAGGAACCTGCTAAGATATCATCCCTCCTTACAGCAGAAATTGACGCCTTGATTAATATTACTAACCTGATTTTTGGTCAACTCTTGGAGTATTCGCGTTTAATAAATCTCCGGGAGAAGGAGTCGCTTCACTTGTACTGGTTCCTGCGGCCTGATCACCTTCCCCAGGAGCAGGGCCTTGACCCTGACTTTGTTCACTTGTACCTGTTCCTGGGGGCTGATCACTGACCCCACGAGCAAGGCCTTGATTCTGGGGGGTGTTTTATTGTTTTACTTAAGAGCCGAGCCCCATCAGGGCGAGCGCGGGAGGGCCGGGGGTGGCGAGCGCGGGAGAAACATAGAAGATAGGAGCAGGAGTAGGCCATTCGTCCTTCGAGCCTGGTCCGCCATTCAATGAGATCATGGCTGATCATCCAAATTCAGTACCCTGTCCCTGCCTTCTCCCCACATCCCTTGATCCCTTTAGCCTCAAGAAATATATCCAACTCTTTATTAAATATATTTAATGAACTGGCCTCCACCGCCCTCTGTGGCAGAGAATTCCACAGGTTCACCACTCTCTGGGTGAAGATATTCCTCCTCATTTCAGTCCTAAGTGGCTTACCCCTTATCCTTAGACTATGACCCTTGGTTCTGGACTCCCCAGCCAACAGAAACATCCTTCCTGCATCTAGTCTGTCCAGACCTGACAGAATTTTATAGGTTTCGATGAGATCCCCTCGCAATCTTCTAATCTCCAGTGAGTATAAGCCCAATCGACACAATCTCTCCTCATACGTCATTGCTGCCATCCCAGGTATCAGCCTGGTGAATCTTCGCTGCACTCCCTCTGTGGTGTATGTGCCTTTAAGAGCCCCTGTGTACTGTAATGCCGGTAGTGGCCACTCAGGCTATATAAGCCTGTATCGTGTCTTGTGTCCATCAGTTCACCTCCAGACTTTGTCCAGTAAACACCTGTAAACCAACTCCTGCATTCCGGTGTCTTCATGAACACATGGATACAACAGTGGCGACGAATTGGAAACGGACTTACCTGCAATTCGGCAGCACCTCAAGGAGATCGATTCTTCAGACAAAGGAAGAAGAAAAAAAAAAGAAAAAACTGTGGTTTCACCAGCTAGCCGGGCTGGTGGCAGGTACTGCAATAATCCTTCCTGGGCGGCGGGCTGGGGCTCGATCGGCTGGCTCTACAGCGGGGCCAAGCAGTGAAGGCGCAGGCAAACAGAGACGAAGGGTGGAGCACTCGGGAGACGGCCAGCTCTGCAAAGCAGGTCGGCGTTCGGACGCGGAGGGAGGGTAAGTCCCAGAGAGTCCGGCGGGAACAAGTCTCCGACTATTAAAAATATTTGTATAATTAAAACCGCAGAGAACAGCGTTGTCAGCAGCAGCAACAGCGGCAGGAAAGCGCAGGAGGCGCCATTTTTATTTCCAGCAAGGAGGAAGGGAAAGCGCGGAAGGCGCCATTTTTTTTTCAGGATGCCCAAGACTGGCAATATTACTGCTTTCGATGGTGATGTGGAGGATTGGACCACATATGTAGAAAGAGTGGAGGTATATTGCACAGCAAATGAAATAGAGGATGATAAAAAAGCATCGATACTCCTGAATCTAATGGGCGCAAAGACATACGGGCTGTTACGAAACTTAATCACTCCAGCCAAACCGATGGACAAGAATTTTAAGGAAATTGTTGATACCCTACAGGAGCACTTAAACCCAATACCGCTGCCGATAGCGGAACGGTTCAAATTCTTCAGGAGGAATCAGCACAAGAATGAAAGTAACGCTGATTACCTCACCGAATTAAGGAAGCTATCAAAGCACTGCCAACTCGGAGCAGGACTGGCAGATTCTCTTCGAGACAAATTCGTCTGCGGTCTCCTAAATGAAGAAACACAGAAAAGGCTACTTTCTGAGAAAGATTTAACACTGGACAAGGCTTTCAGTGTGGCTGTATCATACGAAGCAGCAGCAAGAGGAGCTGCAGAGATACAGCACAAGCCACAGGATTTCGGCACCCATGAAATGACACAGGGTTGAGAGAGATGTTATCGGTGCGGCAGATCCACCCATGACCAGAGGGACTGCTGGTTCAAGGACAAAGCATGCAGGCAATGCGGAAAGATGGGACACATTGCACGTGTATGCCGATCTGGAAAAAAAAATCCACTGACAAAAAAAAAAAATCAATAAAGTACAAAAAGGTACAAATGATGACGGACAGTAGCTCCGAAGACCAGAAGAGCGATAGCGACTCCGGAAACAAGAGACTAAGCGGTCTCAAATTACATAATGTAATTGTCAAAGAAGATTACCAGACCATTTGGGTTACCCTCACAATAGCAGGGTCCCCAGTTAAAATGGAGCTAGATACAGAATCAGCTCTGACTGTCATAAGTCGACAGGATTACGAGCGGCTATTTCCGCACATACCCTTGAAAGACACATCCATTATCTTAAAAACATATACGGGGCAGAAAGTATACCCCAGAGGGAAAATAAGGGTGCCTGTTGTATACAACGGCAAAGAAATACAGAAGTTGTATTTATATGTTCTGCAAAATGGCAGTCCACTGCTGTTGGGACGTGAATGGATCAGAAAGATACATTTAGACTGGCACTCCATTCAGGCACTGACGGTGACCAGTAAGAAAAAAAATGATGACGTCATACCTGAACGATTGAAAGACATCTTGGCCAACGCCAAAGAAATGTTTCAACAGGAACTAGGAACCTTGAAAGGCGTCACTGCCTCAATAAAAGTGGAAGATGCGGCAATTCCCAAGTTTTTTTAAGGCAAGGCCGGTGCCATACGCAATTCGTCCAGCAGTCAAGGCAGAGCTGGAGAATTTGGAAAAGGCAGGCGTATTATCCAAGATAGATTGGAGCGAGTGGGCAACACCCATCGTCCCTGTCATGAAGAAAACGTTGAATAATGATAAATCTGAAGAACAGAGAAAAATTCGCATCTGTGGGGACTTCAAGGTGACTGTAAACCCGGTCCTTCACACGGTACAGTATCCTCTTCCGAGGATAGAAGATATTTTCGCCTCACTATCCGGAGGGAAACGTTTCACAAAAATTGACTTGGCACAGGCGTATCTACAGATGGAGGTTGAGGAGGCCTCCAAAAAGTATCTCACAATAAACACACACAAAGGCCTGTACCAGTGCAATCGACTGGTTTTCAGAATAGCATCAGCTCCAGCTATCTGGCAAGGGGCTATGGAACAAGTCCTGCAAGGAATTCCTGGGACTCAATGCTACCTAGACGACATCCTTGTAACAGGAGAAAATGACAACGAGCACCTTGCCAATTTGGAGCAGGTGCTCACTAGGCTGAGAGAACGGGGCCTACGAGCAAACCGCCCCAAGTGTGAATTTTTCCAGAAACAAATATCATAGTGGCCACATAATTAACGAAGAAGGGTTGCATAAGTCCCCTGAAAAAATTGAAGCGGTCATAAAAGCCCCAGCACCTGAAAATGTCTCACAATTACGGTCGTTCCTGGGATTCATAAATTACTATCATAAATTTTTACCGAACTTGTCAACTGTTCTGCACCCTCTTAACGAACTGCTACAAACGGGAGTAATTTGGGAATGGAGCGAGGACTGTAAACGTGCCTTCCATAAATGTAAAGGCTTGATCACGTCCAAGGAAGTTTTGGCTCATTACAACCCATCACTGCCAATCAGACTGGCATGCGATGCATCCCCTTACGGCGTAGGAGCGGTATTATCGCATAGATTCCCTGATGGCTCGGAGCGGCCGATAGCTTTTGCGTCACGCTCATTGAACTCAGCTGAGCGTAACTATGCCCAGATCGACAGGGAAGCACTCAGCCTGGTATGGGGAGTGAAGAAATTCAACCATTACCTACATGGACAAAAATTTACCTTATTGACTGACCATCAATCCCTCGTCTCCATATTCAACCCTAAAAAGGGCGTTCCCATTATGACAGCACAAAGGCTACAGAGGTGGTCCCTTTTCCTAGGGGCACACCGATATGACATAGAATACAACGGATCAAAACAGCATGGAAATGCTGACGGTTTATCGCGTCTACCGTTACCAACGGTAGAAGAAGCACCTACAGTAGACCCAGTGGAAATGTTCCACTCTACCATAGTAGATTGTCTACCAGTAACAAATGCTGCCATTGAAAAGAAAACGAGAAATGACCAGACTCTCTCACGAGTCTACGATTTAACAGTGAAGGGATGGCCAACACATGGCGAACCACTGTTGCCAGCATTCTCGCAAAGAGGAGAACAGCTGTCAGTGTGTCAAGGAACCTTGCTGTGTGGATCCAGAGTGGTGATTCCACCCAAACTCCAGGATAAAGTGCTAAAGGAGCTTCACGAGGGGCATCTGGGTGGAGTGAAAATGAAAATGAAGAACTAGCCAGAGCGTTTGTGTGGTGGCCAGGTATCGATGGAGACATCGAAGAAATGACCAAGGGCTGTCTAGGATGTCGGAAGGTCCAAAACGCCCCACCACAAGCCCCTCTACATCCATGAGAATGGCCCTCATCTCCATGGCAAAGGGTACACATCGACTTTGCTGGTCCATTTATGGACTCCATGTTCTTAATCGCGGTTGACGCACACTCCAAGTGGCCGGAGGTAATAAAGATGTCCTCCACCACCATGGAAAAAACCATCACAGTATTAAGGACCATATTTGCCAGGAATGGGCTGCCTGAACAGATCTGTTCTGATAATGGACCACAATTTGTGTCCGAAGAATTCAGAAAGTTCTTAAAAAAAACAATGGGGTTAAGCACTATACATCCGCCCCATACCATCCCGCCACCAATGGATTGGCTGAAAGGTTTGTCCAGACCTTCAAGAAGGCCATAAAGGCTATGGGTAATGAAGGCATCAATCTACAGCATAAGGTAGATAACTTCTTGTTTGCCTACAGGAATGCAACACATATGGTTACAAACCAAACTCCAGCCATGATGTTTTTCAATAGAAGACTAAGATGCCGGCTGGATTTGATCAAGCCAAACATCAGAAGGGACGTAGAGAACCGGCAATTTCAAGGCATGAATGAAAGGCCAACTAGAACCTTCCAGATAGGTCAAAAAGTTTTGGCCCAGGACTACCGTACCGAGAAATGGCAGCCTGGAACTATTTGCACACGACTAGGACCACTGATGTATACCGTGGACATTGGAGAAAGCATAATAAGGCGCCATGCTGACCAGATCAGAGTCATCCGAAAAGGGACAACCTACACCACCACTCTATACGCCTAATGATGAAGTAGAGATACCCATAGCATCTACCTCCGATCCGGTGATACTGGAACCAGATGAACCCGGCATTGGCATTCAAGCCGAATCGACCTTACCAAGAGAACCTACTACACCACCGAGGCGTTATCCGGACCGAGTCAGGAAGCCTCCAGAGAGACTGACTTATAATTGATTAACTGCAGCAAATGTTTAGATTATTGTTCTTGTACACATGTTAATAACAATTACTTAAAATGTTATGTACTGGTTGTCTAAAAGGGGAGGAATTGTGGTGTACGTGCCTTTAAGAGCCCCTGTGTACTGTAATGCCGGTAGTGTCCACTCGGGCTATATAAGCCTGTATAGTGTCTTGTGTCTGTTAGTTCACCTCCAGACTTTGTCCAGTAAACACCTGTAAACCAACTCCTGCATTCCGTGTCTTCATTAACACACGGATACAACACCCTCCATGGCCAGAACGTCCTTCCTCAGGTAAGGTGACCAAAACTGCACACAATATTCAAAGTGCGGTCTCACCAAAGCCCTTTACAACTGTAGCAAGACATCCTTGTTCCTGTACTCAAACCCTCTTGCTACGAAGGCCAACATACCATTTGCCTTCTTAACCGCCTGCTGCACCTGCATGCTTACCTTCAGCGACTGGTGCACAAGGACACCCAGGTCTCGTTGCACTTCCCCTTCTCCCAATCTATTGCCATTCAAATAATAATCTGCCTTCCTGTTTTTGCCACCAAAGTGGATAACCTCATTTATCCACATTATAGTGCATTTGCCATGTTTCTGCCCAATCACCCAACCTGTCCAAATCGTACTGGAGTTTCACGACATCCTCCGCACAGCTTACCCTCCCACCCAGCTTTGGGTCGTCTGCAAATTTGGAGATATTACATCCAATTCCCTCGTCCAGATCATTAATATATATTGTGAATAGCTGGGGTCCAAGGACCAATCCCTGCGGTACCCCACTAGTCACTGCCTGCCACTCGGAAAACGACCCGTTTATTCCAACTCTTGCTTTCTGTCCGCCAACCAGTTCTCTATCCAAGTCAATACCTTGCCCCCAATCCCATGTGCCTTAACTTTGCACGCTAATCTCTTCTGTGGGACCTTATCGAAAGCCTTCTGAAAGTCCAAATACACCACATCCACTGGTTCTCCCCCATCCACCCTGCCAGTTACATCCTCAAAAAACTCCAGTAGATTAGTCAAGCATGACTTACCTTTTGTAAATCCATGTCGACTTTGTCCAATCCTGTCACTGCTTTCCAAGTGCTCTGCTATTACATCTTTTATAATACTCTAGCATTTTCCCCACTACCGATGTCAGGCTTACCGGTCTATAATTCCCTGCTTTTTCTCTACCACCTTTTTTGAATAGTGGGGTAACATTAGCTACCCTCCAATCCATGGGTACCGTTCCAGAGTCCATCGAGTTCTGGAAGATGACCAGCAAGGCATCTACTATCTCTAGGGCCACTTTCTTAAGTACCCTGGGATGTAGACCATCAGGCCCTGGGGATTTATCGGACTTCAGTCCCATCAATTTTCCGACAAATACTGATTTCTTTCAGTTCCTCCCTTTCATCAGACCCTATGTTCCCCGGCATCTCTGGGAGATTATTTGTGTCCTCCTTTGTGAAGACAGAACCTAAGTATGTATTTAGTTGGTCTGCCATTTCCTCATTTCCCATTATAAATTCCCCTGATTCTGACTGTAAGGGACCTACGCTTGACTTCACCAATCTTTTTCTCTTCACATATCTATAAAAGCTTTTACAGTCAGCTTTTATGTTCCCTGAGAGCTTACTCTCATTCTATTTTCCCTTTCTTAATTAATCCCTTTATCGACTCCTAAACTGCTCCCAATCCTCAGGATTATTGCTTTTTCTAGCCAATTTATATGTCCTCTCCTTGGATCTTAGGCTATCCCCAATTTCTCTTGTGACTCAACCGTGGCTAACCTTTTTTGTTTTATTTTTATGCCAAACTGGGATGAACAAATTCTGTAGCTCATCCATTCGGTCTTTGAATGTGTGCCATTGCCGATCCACCGTCAACCCTGAGTGCCATTCCCCAATCAATCCTACCCAACTCGCTCTTCAGACCATCATAGTTTCCTTTATTTAAATTGAGGACCCTTGTCTCTGAGTCAACTACTTCATTCTCCATCTTAATGAAGAATTCGATCATATTATGATCGCTCCGACCCAAGGGGCCTCGTACAACAAGATTGCTAATTAATCCTTTCTCGTTACATAATACCCAGTCTAAGATGGCCTGATCTCTGGTTGGTTCCTCGACATATTGGTTCAGGAAACCATCCCGTAAACACTCCAGGAATTCCTCCTCCACAGTATTGTTACTAATTTGGTTGGCCCAATCTATATGTAGATTAAAGTCACCCATGATGACTGCTGTGCCCTTATTGCAAGCTTCTTTAATTTCCCTTTTAATGCCATCCCCAACCTCCGCCTTACTGTTTGGAGGTCTATATAACACTCCCACTAATGTTTCTTTCCCCCTTAGTATTTCTCAATTCTACCCATACAGATTCCACATCATCAGAGCTAATATCCTTCATTACAATTGTATTAATCTCTTCTTTAACCAGTAATGCTACCCCACCTCCCTTCATTTTTGCCTATCTTTCCTGAATATCGAATACCCCTGGATGTTGAGTTCGCAGTCTTGGCCATCCTTAAGCCACGTTTCCATAATCCCAACCAAATCATATTTGTTTACCTCTATTTGCACAGCCAATTCATCCACCTTATTACAAATGCTCCTCGCATTAAGACACAAAGCCTTCAGGCTTGTTTTTTTAATGCTCTTAGACCTATTGGAATTATTATTTACTGTGGCCACGTTTGATTTAAACTGTTAATTTCTCTGACTGCCACTTTTGTTTTTCTCCTTCCTATCTTTTGCTTTTATCCTTGTTTTCCTTTCCTCCGTCTCCCTGCTCAGGTTCCCAACCCCCTGCCATTTTAGTTTAAACACCCCCCCCCCCGCGAAACAGTGCTAGCAAACCACCCCGCAAGGATATTTGTCCCGCTCTGGTTCAGGTGCAACCCGTCCGACTTGTACAAGTCCCACCTTCCTCAGAAGCAGACCCAGTGATCCAGGAAACTAAAGCCCTCCCTCCTGCACCAACTCTTTAGCCACGCATTCATCTGCTCTATCCTCCTATTCCTATACTCACTAGCACGTGGCACCGGGAGTAATCCAGAGATTACAACCTTTGAGGTCCTGCTCTTTAATCTGCTACCTAGTTCCCTAAATTCTTGCTGCAGGACGTCATCCCTCTTCCTACCTATGTCTTTGGTACCAATGTGAATCACGACCTCTGCCTGTTCACTCTCCCCTTCAGAATGCCCTGCAGCCGTTCAGTGACATCCTTGACCCTGGCACCAGGGAGGCAACAAACCATCCTGGAGTCACATCTACGGCCACAGAAACGCCTATCTGTTCCCCTTATGATAGAATCCCCTACCACTATTGCTCTCCCACTCTTTTTCCTCTCTTCCTGAGCAGCAGAAGCACCCCTGGTGCCAGGAAGTTGGCTGCTGCTGCCTTCCCCTGGTGAGTCATCCCCCTCAACATTATCCAAATTGGTATACCTGTTTGAAAGGGGGATGACCACAGGGGTCCCCTGCACTACCTGCCTGCTTCTATTGCTCCGCCTGGTGGTCACCCATTTCCCTTCTGCCTGTGCAGCCCTACCCTGCGGCGTGACCAACTCATCAAACGTGTAATCCACGACCCTCTCAGCATCGTGAATGCTCCACAACCCATCCATCCGCAGCTCCAGTGCCTCAATACGGCCCGTTAGTAGCTGCAGCTGGATGCATTTCTGGCACACGTGGTCATCAGGGACACTGGCAGCGTCCCTGAATTGCCACATAGAGCAAGAGGAGCACAACACGGGGCTGGGCTCTCCTGGCATGACTTACCCCTTTAATTAATTTAAATTAATTCAATACCACCAGTTAAAAATATACTCTAGGGCGCTTATTTACCAACTGTCCCCACTACACCACAGAGACCCAAGAAAATATAAACCGCAGAATTTAAGCTTGTCTCACTGCTCCCGACACCAGCCTCTGCAAAGAAAGCCCACGAAAGTGAGTTTAAATACTCTCTGGGTCTCCGGTCTCACTGCTCCTGACACCAGCCTCTGTAAAGAAGGCCGGGGGGGGGGGGGGGGGCGTGGGCGAGCGCGGGAGGGCCGGGGGCGGGGAGCGCGGGAGGGCCGGCGAGCACGGGAGGGGTGGCGCGAGCGCAGGGGGGGGGGGGGGCGGCGAGGGGTCCATCTCCAGGAGCAGTGTGTATCTGAGTCAATGGGACTCTGACCTTTCTCCCCAGTCCATCTCCAGGACCAGTGTGTATCTGAGTCAATGGGACTCTCTTTGACCTTTTCCCCCCAGTCAATCTCTGGAAGCTCTTTGAATCGGAAGAGTTCTCTCCGGTTGGTGCTCTCACAATCCTGTGTTGGTTCACCTGCTGTCGTTCCTCAGTCTGCAATCCCTGTTTACTCTCAGCTGTGGACCTTTCTCAATCACTCAGTCTTTCACCGGGAGATCTAATTATGGCAAGACTGAAAATAACAACATGAATAGTGTGAAGTAATGTAATGTAGACTTTTCTGCAGCTTAATAAAAATAAAAGTTTGGGTCCGAGTGCTTCTGTCTGATGTTGTCCCTTTTCTCAGATCCCCGCCCGCCTGGGCTTCCAGCAAATCACCAAAGTTCTGGATAGAAATGTACAATTTCCCTGTGCTTTAGGCAAACCGAAGCTGGGGCCATCTTTCCCAGGTAACACAGTCTGATCTCACTGGGCCCACCCTCCCCGGGTTACACACTGTCTGATCTCACTGGGCCCATCCTCCCCGGGTTACACACTGTCTGATCTCACTGGGCCCACCCTCCCCGGGTTACACACTGTCTGATCTCACTGGTATTTCTTTTCCATAACTCCATCCTCTTGCCAAACCCAGTTTCAAGGCCGAGTATTTAGTTTGGAGATTTTCCTCAGTAAATTTCCGGCCTCCTGAGACTCTCCCATTTTCACTGCTCTGGTCGGAAATGCACCATTTTGTGTCCAAACTGCCAATGATCCCACCGCGCCCTCCACCCCCGGACCAGCCCCTGTATTGTGAGCCGGTTCAGCTCATTCCCCGGGACCTGATGAACCCACCGCGCCCTCCACCCCCGGACCAGCCCCTGTATTGTGAGCCGGTTCAGCTCATTCCCAGGACCTGATGAACCTACCACGCACTCCACCCCTGGACCGGCCCCTGTATTGTGAGCTGGTTCAGGTCATTCCCCGGGACCTGATGCTGACAGGAACCTCCCCTCCATTACAAACCGGTTCTGTTGCACTTTACCCTCCCTCCCTGTGATATAAAACATTAGAACTGAGACTTCCGCATTCTCACTCCTGTAGACGGAAACGCGCCATTTTCTGTGCGGAGTTACGAACCAGAGCGGTGACCCTGTGACCCTCCCTCGCTGTGATCTAAACTCGGGGCTGAGCAGCCACTGTCGGGCCGGGTGTTGAATGGAGCAGAGTTCCCTCAGTCACAGAGTAGGCCCTGTAACCCAGGCAACCAGCCTGTGTCTGACCCTCACTCACCGATCAACCCGTCCCGCGCGGGATGGCAAGGCCGCGGCACTGCCGTCCCGCGCGGGACGGCAACACAGCAGGAGAGTATCACTATCGCTCCCCTTAAACACCTCAATTAGATGACCCCTTGATCTTCTATGTTCAAGGGAATAGAAGGCTAGACTGTGCAACCTGTCCTGATAATTTAACCATTTTAGCTCAGGTATCATCCGATGAATCCCCTCCAACGCCAACATCTCTCTTTCCTGAGGGGCAGTGCCCAGAACTGAATAACATGTGGGACAATATTCACTACTCAAAAATATATTGTGACAGAGATTATCAAATTTTAAAAGAACCATTACCAAACCATAGCAAGAGGAAGTCTTACAAATTATATGTATCTATACATAACCTACTGCTCAGAACCAACAGGTTCCTACTCCTGGACTGCCGAGTACACAGACAGGAGTTTACACTGAATGTTTCACAGACTTTCAGATATAAATTGGAGCCCAGGCCTCTGGCACTGAGATCTGACAGATTGTTACCCTGACAACAGAGGAAATCACTCACCGACAATAACTGAAAACAGAAATAACAAAACCAACATCACATGTTCGGAGTTTAGTGAAGAACATTAACCCTGAACATTCAGCTAGCATTTCTATCCATGAAGCTGCGATTCCAATAACGGATTTTTACACCACCAGACCTGACACTGCGGGTTTACTGAATCCACCGTCAGTCCCAGCTGTACAGAACATTAAGCAGTGCCACATTTACAGAAATACATCAATACAATAGTCACATTGTTGGAGATTCACCCTGTGACCGCTGAAAATCAGATTGTCTTAAACCATCTAAATCTGTTAGTTCTCGAATTGTATGTATCCATGCACCTGGATCATGGGACCAACAAGAAACTTTTTTCTGACAGCACAAAATAATTTTACTAATAATCAGTAAAATATAAGATTTACGTATCATTTTATCAGTTTATACTTAAATGCTAATCATGTAATTCAACTACCATCGTGAAATTCAGAAATAGATTTACTGATAGAACATAACTCAGTAAATCCAGCGTCCAGTTCAGAATTGTAATTCACAACTGAGTGCCGTTTGTCACGGAGTGCAGCTTGGAACAGAAACATAGAAGATAGGAGCAGGAGTAGGCCATTCGGCCCCTCGAGCCTGCTCCGCCAATCAATGAGATCATGGCTGCTCATGCAAATTCAGTACCCGGTCCCTGCTTTCTCCCCATATCCCTTTAGCCTTAAGAAATATATCTAACTCCTATTTGAATATATTTAATGAATTGGCCTCTACTGCCTTCTGTGGTAGAGAATTCCACAGGTTCACCACTCTCTGGGTGAAGAAATTCCTCCTCATTTCTGTCCTAAATGGCTTACTCCGTATCCTTAGACTGTGACCCCTGGTTCTGGACTCCCCGACCATCGGGAACATCCTTCCTGCATCTAGTCTGTCTAGTCCTGTTAGAATTTTGTAAGTTTCAATGAGATCCCCTCATTCTTCTAAACTCCAGCGAGTACAAGCCCAATTGACCCAATCTCTCCTCATACGTCATTCCTGCCATCCCAGGTATCAGCCTGGTGAATCTTCGCTGCACTCCCTCCATGGCAAGAACTTCCTTCCTCAGATAAGGCGACCAAAGCTGCGCACAATACTCAAGGTGTGGTCTCACCAAGGCCCTGTACAACTGCAGCAAGACATCCTTGTTCCTGTACTCAAACCCTCTCACTACGAAGGCCAACATACCATTTGCCTTGTTAACTGACTGCTGCACCTGCATGCTTACCTTCAGCGACTGGTGCACAAGGACACCCAGGTCTCGTTGCACTTCCCCTTCTCCCAATCTATTGCCATTTAGATAATAATCTGCCTTCCTGTTTTTGCCACAAAGTGGACCACCTCACATTTATCCACGTTATATTGCATCTGCCATGTTTCTGCCCAATCACCCAACATGTCCAAATCATCCTGGAGTTTCTCGACATCCACCTCACAAGGGACCTACGCACGACTTCACCAAACTTTTTCTCTTCACATATCTATAGAAGCTTTTGCAGTCAGTTTTTATGTTCCCTGCAAGCTTACTCACATACTCTGTTGTCCGCCTCTTAATTAATCCCTTTGCTGAATCCTAAACTGCTCCCAATCCTCAGGTTTACTGCTTTTTCTGGCCAATTTTTATGTCCTCTCCTTGAATCTTACGCTATCCCTAATTTCCCTTGTTAGCCACGGTTGAGTCAACTTTTTTGTTTTATTTTTATGCCAAACAGGGATGAACAAATTCTGTAGTTCATCCATGCGGTCTTTGAATGCTTGCAATTGCCTATCCACCGTCAACCCTTTGAGTGACATTCCCCAATCAATCCTACCCAACTCGCGCCTCATACCATCGTAGTTTCCTTTATTTAAATTCAGGACCCTAGTCTCAGTCAACTACTTCACTCTCCATCTTAATGAAGAATTCTATCATATTATGATCACTCTGACCCAAGGGGCCTCGCACAACAAGATTGCTAATTAATCCTCTCATTACATAATACCCAGTCTAAGATGGCCTAATCTCTAGTTGCTTCCTCGACATATTGGTCCAGGAAACCATCCTGTATACACTCCAGGAATTCCTCCTCCACAGTATTGTTACTAATTTGGTTAGCCCAATCTATATGTAGATTAAAGTCACCCATGATAACTGCTGTGCCCTTATTGCACGCATCTCTAATTTACCGTTTAATGCCATCTCCAACCTCCGCATTACTGTTTGGGGTTCTGTATACCACTCCGCCTAACGTTTTCTGCCACTTGGTATTTCTCAATTCTACCCACACAGATTCCACATCATCAGAGCAAATATCCTTCCTTACAATTGTGTTAATCCCTCTTTAACCAGCAATGCTACCCCACCTCCTTTTTGCCTTTCTTTCCTGAATACTGAATACCCCTGGATGTTGAGTTCCCAGCCTTGGTCACCCTTGAGCCATGTTTCTGTAATCCCAATCATATATCTGTTTACCTCTATTTGCGCAGCTAATTCAGCCACTTTATTACGAATGCTCCTTGCATTAAGACACAAAGCCTTCAGGCTTGCTTTTTAATGCTCTTCGACCTTTTAGAATTATTACTTACTGTGGCCATATTTGATTTAAACCCTTGATTTCTCTGACTGCCACCTTTGTTTTTCTCCTTCCTGTCTTTTGCTTCTATCCTTGTTTCCCTTTCCTCTGTCTCCCTGCTCAGGTTCCCAACCCCCTGCCATTATAGTTTAAACCCTCCCCCAGAGCACTAGCAAACACTCCCCCTAGGACATCGGTCCCGGTCCTGCCCAGGTGCAAACTGTCAGTTTTGTACTGGTCCCACCTCCCCCAGAACTGGTTCCAATGTCCCAGGAATTTGAATCCCTCCCCCTTGCACCATTCCTCCAGCCACATATTCATCTGAAATATCCTTCTATTGCTACTCTGACTAGCACGTGGCACTGGTAGCAATCCGGAGATTACTACCTTGGAGGTCCTATTTTTAAATTTACCTCCTAACTCCCTATATTCATCTTTCAGGACCTCATCCTGTTTTTTTACCTATATCGTTGGTACCTATATGCACAACGACAACTGGCTGTTCACCCTCCCCTTCCAAAATGTTCTGCAGCCGCTCTGGAAACATCCTTGACCCTTGCACCAGGAGGCAACATACCATCCTGGAGTCACGTTTGTGGCCGCAGAAACGCCCATCTGTTCCCTACAATAGAATCCCCTAATACTATAGCTCTCCCACTCTTTCCTCCCGTCCTGTGCAGCAGAACCACCCATGGTGCCAGGAAGTTGGCTGCTGCTGTCTTCCCCCGATAAGCCATCCTCCCCAACAATATCCAAAGCGGTATATCGGTTTGAGAGGGGAACAGTCACAAGGGACCCCTGCACTACCTGCCTGCGCTTACTACTCTGCCTGGTGGTCACCCATTCTCTTCCTGCCTGTGCAGCCTTTACCTGCGATGTGACCAACTCCCTAAATGTGCTATCCACGACGTCCTCAGCATCGCGAATGCTCCAGTATGTATCCACTCGCAGCTCCAGCGCCACAATGCGGTCTGTCAGTAGCTGCAGCTGGATACACTTCCCGCACACATGGTCGTCGGGGACACAGGAAGTGTCCCTGATTTCCCACATAGTGCAGGAAGAGCATACCATGGCACAGAGCTCTCCTGTCATGCCTTACCCTTTAATTCATTCAAATTAAATTAAAAGTGAGGCAGGTATGGGGACCCAGGAGGTGGGGGAGCCTCAGCCTTTGCAATTGTCCAACAGGTTTGAGGTTCTTGCGGCCTGTATGGATGAAAGCGGTGGTTGCAGGGTGGATGAGCAAACTGACTGTGACACCGAGGTACAGGAAGCGATTCAAGCGGGGGGAGTTAATAGGAATATAGTGGTAATAAGGGATAGCATAGTCAGGGCGATAGATACAGTTCTCTGCGGCCAAGAGCGAGAGTCCAGATGGCTGTGTTGCCTGCCCGGTGCCAGGGTTCAGGATATCTATTCTGGGCTAGAGAGGAACTTGCAGTGGGAGGGGGAGGAGCCAATGGTCGTGGTCCATGTAGGTACCAACGACACAGTTAGAACTAGGAAAGCGGTTCTGCTGAGAGACTGAGCAGCTAGGGGCTAAATTAAAAAGCAGAACCTCAAGGGTAATAATGTCTGCATTGTTACCTGAGCCACGAGCAAATTGGCATAGGGTAAATCAAATTAGAGAGATGAATGTGTGGCTCAAAGACTGGTGTGGGAGAAATGGGTTTTGATTCCTGGGGCACTGGCACCACACTGGGGAAAGTGGGATCTGTGCTGGGACCAGTGTTCTGGCAAGTCATATAACTAGGGCGGTAGAGAGGGTTTTAAACTAAATAGTGGGGCAAGGGATCAAATTTGGGAAGATGTGGTAAATGAAAGAGTAGAGACAAGGCAATAGAGAAAGGTATTAATATGGGAAATGATAAATAGGCCGTGACAGGAAGGGACAGAGAGTACAAATCGAAGATTAAATCAACAGTTAAGGCTAGAGGTTACAAAAATAAAAGGACAAAACTAAAGGATCTGCATCTGAATGCACGTAGCATTCAAAACAAAACAGAGGAGCTGATAGTGCAAATAGGAATAAATAAGTATGATCTGATCGCCATTACAGAAACATGGCTGCAGGATGACAGATTGGGTCCTGAATATTGAAGAGTACGTGACATTTAGGAAGGACCGAAAGCTAGGAAAAGGTGGAGGGGTGGCTCTGTTAATTAATGATGGTATTAGCACAATAGAGAGGGATGACCCAAGTTCAGGAAACCAGGATGTAGAAGCGGTTTGGGTAGAGATGAGAAATGATAAAGGCAAGAAGTCACTTGTGGGAGTGGTGTACAGGCCCCCTAACAGTAACCACACGGTAGGATGGAGTATAAAGGAAGAAATAATGGGAGCTTGTCAGAAAGGTATGGCAATAATCATGGGGGATTTAATCTACATAGAGACCGGAAAAATCAGATGGGCAAAGGTAGCCTAAATGAGGAGTCCATAGAATGTTTTCAGGATAGTTTCTTACAACAGCACGTTCTGGAGCCAACCAGAGAGCAGGCTATACTAGACCTGGTATTGTGCAATGAGATAGGATTAAAGACCTCATAGTGAAGGTGCCCCTAGGTAGCAGCGATCATAATATGATTGAATTTTACCTTCAGTTTGAGGGAGAGAAGAGTGGGTCCAAGACTAGTATTTTAAACTTAAATAAGGGCAATTACAAGGGCATGAAAGCAGAGCTAGTTAAAGTGAACTGGCAAATTATGTTAAGGGATAGGTCAATAGAGATGCAGTGGCAGACATTTAAGGGGATATTTCAGAATACACAGAATATATACATTCCAACGAGAAAGAAAAATTCCAAGGGGAGGACCCACCATCCGTGGTTAACTAAAAAAATTAACGATAGTATGTAACTTAAAGAAAAAGCATATAATTGCGCAAAGATGGCTGGCAGGTCAGAAGATAGGACAGAATACAAAAAACAGCAAAGAGTGACTAAAAGATTAAAAAGGAGAAAAATTAGAGTACCAGAGATGGCAGCTGAATTGTACAGGTATTTTGTATCGGTCTTCACCATAGAGGATACAAGTAACATCCCAGAAATAGCTGTAAATCAGGAAATGGAAGGGAGGGAGGAACCAGTGTGTATCTGAGTCAATGGGACTCTCTGACCTTTCTCCCCAGTCCATCTCCGGGACCAGTGTGTATCTGAGTCAATGGGACTCTCTCTGACCTTTTCCCCCAATCGATCTCGGGAAGCTCTCCAGTTGGTGCTCACAATCCTGTGTTGGTTCACCTGCTGTCGTTCCTCAGTCTACAATCCCTGTTTACTCTCAGCTGTGGACCTTTCTCAATCACTCAGTCTTTCACCGGGAGATCTAATTATGGCAGGACTGAAATTAACAACATGAATAGTGTGAAGTAATGTCATGTAGACTTTTCTTCAGCTTAGTAAAAATAAAAGTTTGGGTCCGAGTGCTTCTGTCTGATGTTGTCCCTTTTCTTAGATTCCCGCCATGCCCGCCTGGGCTTCCAGCAAATCACCAAAGTTCTGGATAGAAATGTACAATTTCCCTGTGCTTTAGGCAAACCGAAGCTGGACCCATCCTCCCCGGGTTACACACTGTCTGATCTCACTGGGCCCATCCTCCCCGGGTTACACACTGTCTGATCTCAGTGGGCCCATCCTCCCCGGGTTACACACTGTCTGATCTCACTGGGCCCATCCTCCCCGGGTTACACACTGTCTGATCTCACTGGGCCCATCCTCCCCGGGTTACACACTGTCTGATCACACTGGTCCCATCCTCTCCGGGTTACACAATCAGAGAAATTTACTGCACAGAAGGCTGCCATTCGGCCAATCTTGTCTGAGCCGGCTGACAAAGATCTATCCACCCTAATCGCACTTTCCAGCACTTGGTCCGTAGCCTGGTAGCTTACGGCACTTCAAGTGCATATCCAAGCAGTTTTTAAACGTGATGAGGTTCTCTGCCTCTACCACCCTTTCAGGCAACAAGTTCCAGACCTCCACCACCCTCTGGGTGTAAAAAACTCACCTCAAAACCCCTCTAATCCTTTGACCATCTGCTTTAAATCTATGCCCCCCTGATTATTGACCCTTCTGCTAAAGGAAATAGGTCTTTCCTATCCACTCTATCTAGGCCCCTAATAATTTGATACACCTCAATCGAGTCTCCCCTTGGCCTTCTCTGTTCCAAAGAAAACAACCCCAGCCTATCCAAACTTTCCATAGCAAAAATTCCCCAGCCCAGGCAAAATCCCCGTAAGTCTCCTCTGCACCCTCTGTAATGCAATCACAGCCTTCGTGTAATGTGTTGACCAGAACTGCACGCAGTATTCTAGCTGCGGCCTAGCTATACAGTTCACGCATTACCTCCCAGCTCTTATATTCTGCGCCTCGGTTAGTAAAGACCTTTCTCCCCAGTCCATCCACTAGAGGGTGCAGAGCAGATGTAATTTTTTTCACCCAGAGGGTGGTGGGGGTCTGGAACTCACTGTCTGAAAGGATGGTCGAGGCAGAGACCCTCAGCACATTTAAAAAGTACTTGGGTGTACACTTGAAGAGCCGTAACCTACAGGGCTGTGGAGCAAGAGTCTGCAGGACGGGTTCATGGAATCCATTCGGGACAGTTTCCTGGAACAAAATGTCATGGAACCAACAATGTTACAACTTGTATTGTGTAATAAGACAGGGTTAATTAGCAATCTCATAGTAAAGCATCCTCTGGGGCAGAGTGATCATAATATGTTAGAACTTCACATTAATTTTGAGAGTGACTTGCCCAAGTCCGAAACTAGTGTCTTAAACTTAAATAAAGCCAATTACATAGGTATGAGGGGCGAGTTGGCTGAGATAGATTGGAAAAATAGATTTAAAAAAGGTATGGCGGTAGATAAGCAGTGGCTAGCATTTAAAGAAATATTTCATAATTCTCAACTAAAATACATTCCATTGAGAAACAAAAACTCCACGGGAAGTGATCCAACCATGGCTAACTAAAGAAGGTAAGGATAGCATTAGATTGAAAGAAGCTTATAATGTTGCAAAGAATAATAGTAAGCCTGAGGATTGAGAGTTTCAGAAACCAGCAAAGATTGACCATAAATTGATAAAAAAGGGAAAAAATGCAATGACAGAAAACTAGCAAGAAATCTAAAAGCAGATTGTAAGATTTGCTGCAAGTATGTAGGAAGGGAGTAGCAAAAGTAAACATTGGTCCCTTAGAGGCTGAGACAGGAGAAATTATTATGGGGAATAAGGAAATGGCAGAAACGTTAAACAAGTATTTTGTATCTGTCTTCACAGTAGAAGACACAAAAAGCAGACCAAAAATGGTGGGGAACCAAGGGTCTAATGAGGGTGAGGAACTTAACGTAATTCATATAAGTAGAGAAAAAGTACTAGAGAATCTAATAGGACTGAAAACCGACAAATCCCCTGGACCCGACGGCCTACATCCTAGGGTTGTAAAAGAGGTGGCTGAAGAGATAGTGGATACATTGGTTTTGATCTTCCAAAATTCCCAAGATTCTGGAATGGTCCCAGCGGATTGGAAGGTCGCAAATGTAACACCGCTATTCAAGAAAGGAGGGAAGAGAGAAAACAGGGAACTACAGGCCAGTTAGCCCGACATCAGTCATTCGGAAAACACTGGAATCCAGTGTTAAGGAAGTGGTATCAGGGCACTTAGAAAAATCGTAACATGATTAGGCAGAGTCAACATGGTTTTATGAAAGGGAAATCATGTTTGACAAATTTATTAGTTTTTTGATGGTTACTAGCAGGGAGATAAAGTGGAACCAGTGGATGTAGTATATTTGGATTTCCAAAAAGGCATTCGATAAGGTGTCACATAAAAGGTTATTGCACAAGATTCGGGCTCATGGGGTTGGGGGTAATATAGTCGCATGGATAGAGGATTGGTTAACAGACAGAAAACAGAGAGTAGGGATAAACGGACCTTTTTCAGGTTGGCAGGCTGTAACTAGTGGGGTGTCGCAAGGATCAGTGTTGGGGCCTCAGCTATTTACAATCTATATTAATGACCTGGATGAAGGGACAATGTGTAATGTATCCAAGTTTGCTGACGCTACAAATCTAGGCGGGACAGTAAGCTGTGAGAACACAGAGAGTCTGCAAAGGGATACAGATAGACTAAGTGAGTGGGCAGTAAGGTGGCAAATGGAGTGTAATGTAGGGGAATGAGAGGTAATCTCATTGAAATATACAAGATTCTGAAGGGGATTGACAGGGTAGATGCTGCGAGGTTGTTTCCCCTGGCTGGAGTGGCTAGAACTAGGGGGCATTGTCTCGGGGCATAGTCTCACAACGTGGACCACTTTCCATACCTCGGGAGCCTACTGTCAACAAGGACAGACGTTGACGACGAAGTCCAACACCGCCTTTAGTGTGTCAGTGCAGCCTTCGGTCGCCTGAGGAAGTGTGTTTGAAGACCAAGACCTCAAACCCCACACTAAGCTCATGGTCTACAGAGCAGCAGCGATACCCGCCCTGCTGTATGCCTGAGAGACACGGACCATGTACAGCAGGCACCTCAAAGCACTGGAGAGGTACCACCAACGCTGCCTCCGCAAGATCCTGCAAATCCATTGGCAGGATAGGCGAACCAACATCGATGTTCTCGCTCAAGCCAGCATCGAAGCTTTGACCACGCTCGATCAGCTCCGATGGATGGGTCACATTGTCCGCATGCCCGATACGAGACTCCCAAAACAAGCGCTCTACTCGGAGCTCCGGCACGGCAAGAGAGCCCCAGGTGGGCAGAGGAAACACTTCAAGGACACACTCAAAGCCTCCTTGAAAAAGTGCAACATCCCCACCAAGACCTGGGAATCCCTGGCCCAAGACCGCACAAAGTGGAGGAGAAAAATCTGGGAAGGTGCCGAACACCGAGTCTCTTCCCACGCCCCTTCGCCCCAATGTTCCCAGAGATTGCCTGAGAGAGGCCGGCGCTGCTGTAAATGTCGGAGATTCTCTGATCCACACTCACCGCACCATCCGCCGCTCCTCAGTCCCGCCGCCATTTTATCTCCTTCCTCAAAGCGGAGCCTCATCCGGGGACTGCGAGCAGCAACGAGCATGCGCACTGCGGCCACGCAGCCGCGCCTAAAGTCCCTCACTGAGTCCGTCTCTTCTATTGGCTGCGACTCGTAGATTGACAGCTGCGTTCACCAATCGCAGCCCGCAACGCCTCGGGGCCCCGCCCACTGTGTTAAAATGCCGCCGCCAGCTCCGGGGTCACGTGGCCCCTGATCGGCCGTTCAACCGCCTCAGCGCGCGGGTGACTTCATAGCCCCGCCCACCGGCGAGCCCTTGTTGCCCAAGGTGCCGGCCGACTGCTGTCCCTTCTCCCCGGGCGGGCGGGCGGCGGCTGTCCTTCCACCGGGGGCCCGACTCTTCTCTAACTCTGTTCTCCAACTGCTCCTCCCCGCTCCGGGCTGCGGCTTTTATAGCAGCCGCCGGCCCCGCCCAGCCCAGCCGCGCCTTCTGATTGGCTGAAAACCCGGCAAATCTCGGCCTCTGATTGGCGCGTTTTTCAATCCGCTCCAACCTCGGACACCAACGAAAAAGGCGGCTTATAGAATAAGAGCTCGTCTGTGAATCAGACTCGTTATTGTTAAAGTGATGGCCCTCTGTGGGACTGAATATTAACCAGTTATTAAAATCATTGCATCTGTGGGACTGAATAATAATCATTATTGTTAAAATTATTGCATCTGTGGGATTGAATAATAATCGTTAAAATTATGGTATCTGGGACTGAATAATAATTAAAACTATGGCATTTGTGAGACTAAATAATAATCATTACTGCTAAAGATTGTCATCTGTGGGACTGAATAATCATTTTAATTAAAATTATAGCGTCTGTGGGACTGAATAATCATTAAAATGGCATCTGTGAGACTGAATAATTCATTATTAAATTGTGAATTATGGCAAATTGATCCTTTAAAATTACTGGTCCCTGAATTGACAGATTTAATTTCATTTTAGCTTTTCAGTGACCCGCTTGTAAATGAGTGCTTTATACAAAACAGTGCAGTGACAATGCATCATTTTGTTATTATATATTTGTTAAATTTCAATCTATTTTAAAATTAACGATATACTGTATTACAAAAACACCATCAAAATCTGAACATACGACAAAAAAATGAAAGTGAGGGGTAAATAAAGAAAGGATGATAAAACATTTTTTTAAAGAGTTTCATTCTTTATGCTGTCCATATTTCAAATGTCATTAGTCAAATGAAAATAAATAGTCTCTTCTGGATCTCGTGAGTGGCTCTGAAAAGAGCCTTTGGGTTGAGTTTTTAAGGTGGGAGGAACGAGAGGCTTTATTTGCAGCTGATGTATTTGGTGACTGCTTTGGTCCCCTCCGAGACGGCGTGCTTGGCCAGTTCCCCGGGCAACAGGATGCGGATGCCGGTCTGGATCTCCCGGCCGGGAGGAGATGGTCTGGCGTTTGGGGTAATGGATCAGGCGGGAGGCCTCACAGGCGATGCGCTCGAAGATGTCGGTGATGAACGAGTTCATGACACTCAAGGCCTTGGAGGAGATGCCGGTGTCGGGTCGGGGTGGGCCTGCTTCAGCACCTTGTAGATGTAGATGCTGTAACTCTGCTTCCTGGTCTTCCTGCGCTTCTTGTCGCCTTTGGCCTGCTTCTTGGTGGCTGCTTCTTGGTGGCCGCTTTCTTCGGCCCCTTTTTCGGGGCGATGCCCCTGGACACCGCTTCAGGCCTGGTGAATGGACGCGAGGGTTTGTGATGGAGAAAGTCTCCCGGACGTGCTATTTAATAGCCAGCCGTATGCAAATGAGGAATCAGAAAGTGAAGGATTCCTATTGGTGAACCAGCGCATAAGTATCTATTGTGAGTTAGGAACAAGGGGTGCCAACTGGCCAATCAGAAACACTCATGGTGTTGCAGCTGGTTTCAGGCACGTGGGGGAGAGTCTCCACATGGCTGCAGCTTGAAAAATATATTACAATAGGAAAATACTGCGGAATCTGAAATAACAACAGAAAATGCTGGAAATACTTGATGAAGGGTCCCAGACCTGAAACGTTAACTCTGTTTCTCTCTCCACGGAAGCTGCCTGGCCAGCTGAGTATTTCCAGCATTTTCTGTTGAAAAATGTATTTTTGGTACCATAAGTTGCCCTGTTAAATTGCAGACTGCTTGCCCGACATTGATCCAGCTGAATGTTGGGAAGACCGAAGCCATCATCTTCGGTCCCCGCCACTAACTGCGTCCCCACGTCACCGACTCCCTCCCTCTCCCTGGGCAGCTGGCTGAGCCAGACTGTTCGCAACCGTGGTGTCATATTTGAACCCCCACCCCCCCCTCAGATGAGCCTCCGACCACATATCCACGCCAGCACTAAGACCGCCTATTTCCGCCGCCGGTATATCACCCGACCCCTCCTCTGCCTCAGCTCATCTGCTGCTGAAACCCTCATCCATGCCTTTGTTACCTCTAGACTTGACTATTCCAACGCACTCCTGGCCGGCCTCCCACATTCCACCCTACGTAAACTTGAGGTAATCCAAAACTCTGCTGCCCGTGTCCGCACGTGCACCAAGTCCCGTTCAACCATTACCCCTTCTGCTCGCTGACCTACAGAGGCTCCCAGTTAAGCAACGCCTCAATTAAAAAAATCTCATCCTTGTTTTCAAATTCCTCCATGGACTCGCACCCCCCCTCCTCCCCCACACACACACAAAGCTAGGTGGGCGTGTGTGCTGTGAGGAGGATGCTGAGAAACTCCAGGATGATTTGGATAGGTTGGGCGATTGGGCAGATGCATGGCAGATGCAGTATAATGTGGATAAATGCGAGGTTATCCACTTTGGTGGCAAAAACAGGAAGGCAGATTATTATCTGAATGGCAATAGATTGGGAAAAGGGGAAGTGCAACGAGACCTGGGTGTCCTTGTGCACCAGTCGTTGAAGGTAAGCATGCAGGTGCAGCAGAGGGTTAAGAAGGCAAATGGTATGTTGGCCTTCATAGCGAGAGGATTCGAATACAGGAGCAACAATGTCATGCTGCAGTTGTACAGGGCCTTGGTGAAACCACACCTTGAGTATTGTGTGCAGTTTTGGTCGCCTTATCTGAGGAAGGATGTTCTTGCCATGGAGGGAGTGCAGCGAAGATTCACCAGACTGATACCTGGGATGGCAGAAATGACGTATGAGGAGAGATTGGGTCGATTGGGCTTATACTCACTGGAGTTTAGAAGAATGAGAGGGGATCTCATTGAAACTTATAAAATTCTAACAGGACTGGACAGACCAGATGCAGGAAGACTGTTCCTGATGGCGGGGAGTCCAGAACCAGGGGTCACCATCTACGGATAAGGGATAAGCCATTTAGGACTGAGATGAGGAGGAATTTCTTCACCCAGAGTGTGGTGAGCCTGTGGAATTCTCTACCACAGAAGGCAGTAGAGGCCAATTCATTAAGTATATTCCAGAAAGAGTTAGATATATTTCTTAAGGCTAAAGGGATCAAGGGATATGGGGAGAAGGCAGGGACAGGGTACTGAGCTTGGATGATCTGCCATGATCTCATTGAATGGCGGAGCAGGCTCGAGGGGCCAAATGGCCTACTCCTGCTCCTATCTTCTATGTTTCTATGTTTTTTCTATGTTTCTACCGTTATTTAATGGAATTAAATCCTCTCTACCTCTCTCTCTCCGCCTTTAAAACGCTCCTTAAAACCTCTGTCTTTCTGTCCTAATATCTCCCGATGTGGCTCGGTGTCAATGTTTGTCTGATTACTCTCCTGTGAAACGTCTTAGGACGTTTCACTACATTAAAGGCACTATATGAATGCAAGTTGTTGTTGGAATACCTAGACCAGGCAGATGGATCATGGAGACCTGGGATTATCGTTAGCAGCATGACTCGATATTTCATCCATAAACCACGCCTGAAATCAAATATAAAGAGGCACATTCTTTGACAAAGATACACATAAAACATACCATAGTCACGCTGAAGCAAAGATTCTGCTGCTTGAACAGATCTGGGAGGGTGGAGGGTGGGGGCTGTCCTATTGCACAGCGCTAGAAAGGTATCCATTATAGTGGTATGCTGCACAGTGCATAATTATGCTCTCAGAAGACACGTCACCATGCAGTAGTTGGGACAGGAAGGACAGTCAGGATCGACAGAGGCTGAGCTCACGGCTGGCTGCTCCACCAGACTGGCGGCAAGGAAGACAAGCCCAGCAACTTCTAATGGACAACCATTTCAATTAGACATTCAAAGGTCACTTCAGCACAAGCATTGCTGAACTCATGTTCCCAACGAAACTGATGCACCAAACCCATCCACACCATTATGCTCTACCCAACCCCGGCCATCAAACATATCAATCCCATTCATTTCCTGCTACAGAAATGGGCCCCAGTAAGAGTGAAAACGTGATTCCAATAAACAGTGCAGGATTCATTATGAATTAATGCCTCTTTATCCCACTGCTTCTCTGTGTCCAGCGACCTGATGGACGGGACTGAATGTTTACTTGGATACAGATGACTCTTTACCTCCTTCTGCTGGGCCATAAGATTGCCCTGTTAATGCCACATCTAACACAGCAGCGGCTGCCTGAGATTGCACTCTCTGGCTCAGTAGGATGGCAAGGATACAGCAGGACCCCGAGCAACAACTCCCTTCTCCAATATATCCAAGTTTGCTGATGATACAAAGCTGGGTGGGAATGTAAGTTGTGAGGAGGATGCAAAGAGGTGCCAAGGGGATATAGACAGGCTAAGTGAGTGGGCAAGAACATGGCAACTGGAATATAATGCAGAGAAATGTGAAGTTATCCACTTTGGTAGGAAAAATAGAAAAGCAGAGTATTTTTTAATTGGTGAGAGATTGGGAAATGTTGGTGTTCAGAGGGACCTGGGTGTCCTTGCACACAACTCACTCCAAGTTAACATGCAGGTACAATTAGGAAAGCAAATGGTATGTTGGCCTTTATTACAAGAGGATTTGAGTATAAGAGTAAAGACATCTTACTGCAATTACATAGGGCCTTGGTGAGACCACACCTGGAGTATTGTGTAGTTTTGGTCTCCTTACCTAAGGAAGGATATACTTGCCATAAAGGGAGTGCAACAAAGGTTCACCAGACTGGTTCCTGGGATGGGGAGATTGTCCTTTGAGGAGAGATTGAGTAGACTAGGCCTATATTCTCTAGAGTTTATTAGATTGAGAGGTGATCTCATTGAAACATACACAAGTCTGACAGGGCTTGACAGGGTAGATGCAGGGAGGATGTTTCCCCTGGCTGGGGAGTCTAGAACCAGGGGTAACAGTCTCAGAATAAGGGGTCGGCCATTTAGGACGGAGGTGAGAAATGTCTTCACTAGAGGGTTGTGAAACTTTGGAATTCTGTACCCCAGAGGGCTAAGGAGGCTGTCATTGAGTATATTCAAGGCAGAGAAATAGATGTTTTAATATTAAGGGCATCAGGGGATAGTTCAGGAAAGTGGAGATGAGGTGGCGGAGCAGGCTCGAAGGGCCAAATGGCCGACTCCTGTTCCTATTTCTTATGTTCTTATCTGTGCCTACTCCTGCCACGCCCCTCGTTGTCAAATCTCGCAGTGAGGTTTACCAGAATTTTTACATTTCACAGACCTCTTGTCGATTGAATGGGTGGCTATTAAAGGAGCCTTTTTTCTTTGGTTCAGATCCATAATTTTAATTTAATCTTTTCAACCGCCGAATCCATAGAGTGTCCGCCCCTGGTGTTTCAGCGCGTACACCACGTCCAGGGCAGTGACCGTCCTGCGCTTCGCGTGTTCCGTGTAGGTGACCAAGTCTCTGATGATGTTCTCCAGGAAGACCTTCAGCACACCCCGGGTCTCTTCGTAGATGAGGCCGGAGATGCGCTTGACGCCGCCTCGCTGAGCCAGGCGGCGGATGGCAGGCTTGGTGATGCCCTGGATGTTGTCACGAAGGACTTTGCTGTGCCGCTTGACTCCGCCTTTCCCCAGCCCCTTACCCCCTTTCCCTCTGCTGAAACTGAAACTTAAGCTATTGCAAAAGAAATAACCCCAGTAATTGAATTGGGAATAAGAGTTTTGGCGCCGCACACTCCTTTCATACAATGCTGGCGGACCTGGTTGGAAACCCATAAAATGGGCGGAGTCAGGATGAAAATGAGGACTCCCGGTTCCTTCTCAAGTAGCCGATATTGAACTGCACCCGTGGGGGAGATAAGCAAAATACTGCGAATGCTGTCAAACCTGAAATAAAAACAGAAAATGCACGGAATATACGCAGCAGGTTGGGCAGCACCTGTGGAGAGAGAGGGAAATAGAATCGATCTTCCTTGTGCCAGACCTTGTTTTGGACACAGTTTTGTCTCCTTCAGCTGTGCTTTATTGAAGTCCTTCCCAGTTTTTATCTCCAATTACATGTTTCGGTCCTTCCAGCAGACGACTTTTCCATTGTACCACTGCTTCCCTCCACCACCCCCCCTCCCCAACCCCCCGCCTTTGTGGGGTGTTTCCAGTTCACCCGGGTTTTCACAAGTTAACGGGTGGGGGTGGGGAGATGCCTTCAGTTAGATGCAACCTGGATGAAGGCAGCCTAGACACCTCTTTCACAGAGTGCTGTAATCGCTGATAAGCACAAAGTTTTAATATAATAAAGACTGGGAGATGGCTACTCTCCGAGTCCTCCTGACCCTCAGACTTGAGCACCTACCAGCAATCAGTGAAATCCCAATTGTGATCTGAGGTGAAACCTTTGCTTTAGAAAGTAACTCCAGGGGTTTCGGAATGCAAGGGCCACTGTATGTGCGTTGTCCATCAGCAGCTTTACCAGCACAAAAATTAATCAGAAGAGCAAATGACAGAATAAACAGCCACTTGCCAATATACAGACAAGACTACTAGGAATCATTCCTAATAGAAATGTTACTCCATCTCCCCATATTTCCAATTGCATGTGATTACTATGGTTTACAATGCTAATCAATCTTTGCTAGATAGGAAGGTCTATAAATGCAACATTAATATTTCCTGGTCTATTTCTCAGTAATTGTTTTCCATTGTTTCCCTAAACCTCTGTCTCTCCACCTCTCTTTCCTCCTTTAAGACACTCCTAAAACCTCCCTCTTTCATCCACCCTAATCTCTCCTTATGTGGCTCGCTGTCAAATGTTGCTTGTTAATCGCTCCTGTGAAGCACCTTGGGACGTTTTACTACATTGTTGTTGTTTTGTGCACCTCTTAAGTTAATATGCAGCATATTCCTTTCTTTCCTGTGAAATTGGAAGCGGTAGAGAGCCAGGAGCCAATGTCGGCCGACAAGAGCAGGGGTGATTTGTGAGCGGGACCTGTTGCGGGATAGGATACGGGCAGCAGAGTCTTGGATAAGCTGAAGTTTGCCGAGGATGAAGGAAGGGAGGCTGCCCAGGAGAGCCTTGGAATAGCCGTGCCTGGGGGGCGACAAAGGCATGGATGCGACTTTCAGCAGCAAATGGTCTGAGGCAGGGGCGGAGGCAGGCGATGCCACAGGGGTGGAAGTAGGTGATATTCATGATGGAGAGTAAGGGGAGAAACACAGGGGGTAGATTTTCATCTTAGCACTCAGGCGTAAAACGGGTGTTGCGGATCGGCCGCCCGTTAAATAAACCGCCCGATTTTCGTTCCGTTGAATTAATGTAGTGAAAATTGGATGACTTCTATAACAGGAAGTCTCGCCAGATTCAACCCCCAGACTGAGCCTTATGACATTTATGAACTAACAAAGCAGGTTCACTCCTAAGTTAGAAATGTCTTCCAAATCCATGGGAATCTTGAATTGTTTTTTTTATTGTTTTGAAAGCCTCTTGCATTAATATACAACATTCCTTTTCTTTTAAATTGGAGGTGTTAGGGAGCCAGGAGCCAAAGTAGGTCAGCAAGAGCAGCGATGATTTGTGAGAGGGACCTGCTTTCAGCTGTGGCTCAGTGGGTAGCACCCTTGCCTCTTGAATCAGAAGGTTGTGGGGTTCAGAGTCCCCACTCCAGAAACATCAGCACACAATCTAGGCTGACACTTCAGTGCAGTGCTGAGGGAGCGCTGCACTGTCGGAGGTGCAGTCTTTCGGATGAGACGTTAAACCGAGGCCCCGTCTGCTCTCTCAGGCAGATGTAAATAGATCCCAAGGGGGATGATTTCGAACAAGAGCAGGGGAGTTATACCCGGTGTCCTGGCCAATATTTATTCCTCAATCAACATAACAAAAACAGATTATCTGGTCTTTATCACATTACCGATTTGTGGGAGCTTGCTGTGCGCAAATTGGCTGCTGCATTTCCTACACTGCAACAGTAACTACACTTCAAAAGTATTTCATTAGCTGCAAAGAGCTTTGGAACATCCTGAGGTCATGAAAGGCGCTATATAAATGCAAGTCTTTCTTTAATTAATCACATGTTTTTTTAACTTGTCACAAACAAGGCTTTTCGTTAGGCCTGTTATACCGAACGCTCAACCATTCCGTCCAGGGAGATCAAGACTGCCGTGCTTCTTCAGCCTGGGGAGAACTGGACAAACAGGCCAGGTTGCTTTCTTCAGTGCCCAGGGGTAGTGCTTGGCAGGGCAAAAGCTCCAGTGGCAGAAATTGGAATAAAAAGCATATCCTTCCATTGTACTGGTTTGTGACCAAATTTTAACCTTGTCTTATGTAGTCATGAAAATCTACAATGAATCTAAAAATGCAAAATTGGACAATTTCCCCAGTCTCCTTTACGTTCTAAACGTTGGTAATTTTAGCAAAGATGGCTATAAAACGGAGGATAGGAGTTAATGGAAGTTTCATGGACTGGCAGAAAATGGGAAGTGGTGTCCTACAGGGACCGCCGTTGTTCACCTTATAGATATATATATATAAATGATTTAGACTCAGAAATCGGAGACCTAGAGTCGAAATTTGTTGATTGGCACATAGGAACAGGAGGAGGCCATTCAGCCCCTCGAGCCTGTTCCACCATTCAATGAGATCATGGCTGATCTGTATCTCAACCCCCTCTACCAACCTTGTTCCCGTGGCCCTAAATAACTTTGCCTAACAAAAATCGATCAATTTGATGCCAAATTGGGGTGAGGTTGGGGGGGGCAGAGCTAATAATGTGGGGAGCTGCACCAAAACACAGGAAGATATAAACAGGCTTGCAGAATGGGCAGATAAATGGCAAATGAAATTCACTATAGCTAAGTGTGAGGTGGTTCATTTTGGTAAGTGGAATAAGGAGGCCACTTATTCCTGGGAATACAGATACAGTACATAAATTGCTAACTGAAGCAACACACCTTGATAAGGTCATAAAGAGTACAAATAAATTACTGAGGTTCATTGCTGGAGAAATTGAATAAAAAAGCAGAGATGCCAATTTATATAGAACCTTGGTTAGACCACCACTGGAGTACTGTGTACTGTTCTTGTATCCATATTACAAAAAGGATACTGAAGCATTGGAAAAACTGCAGGAAAGACTTACAAGAATGTTTCCAGAATCGAGAGCACGGGAACTATCAGCAGGCTGGGGTTCTTTTCTCTGGAGAAGTGATGACTACGAGGAGACCCGATCAAGGTCTTTCAAATTAGGAAGGGGTTCTATGGGGTGGATGTGGAGAAATTGTTTCCACTTGTGGGTCCAGAACAAGTGGGCTTAAACATAAGAGAGCCACTAACAGATCAAATAAGGAATTCAGGAGGATTATTTTGACACAGAAAGAGGGGTGAGAATGTGGAACTGGCTGCCACATGGAATGGTTGAAGCAGAGAGCACTGGTGCATTTAAGGTGAGGCTTGATGCATACATGAGGGAGAAGGGATTAAAGAAGGAAAGACTTGCATTTATATAGCACCTTTCATGACCACCAGACATCTCAAAGCGCTTTACAGCCAATGAAGTACTTTTGGAGTGTCGTCACTGTTGTAATATGGCAGCCAATTTGCCTACAGCAAGCTGCCACAAACAGCAACGTGATAACGACCAGATAATCTGTTTTTGTTATGATGGCTGAGGGATAAGTATTGGTCCCAGGACACCAGAGAGAACTTCCCCTGCTCTGCTTCGAAATAGTGCCATGGGATCTTTTACATCCACCTAAGAGGGCAGACAGGACCTTGGTTTTAACGTCTTATCTGAAAGACGGCACCTCCGACAGTGTCGCACTCCCTCAGCACTGCACTGCAGTGTCAGCCTAGTTTTTTGTGCTCAAGTCTCTGGAGTGGGACTTGAACCCACAACCTTCTGACTCAGAGGCGAGTGTGCTGCCCACTGAGCCACAGCTGACACTGTAGTACAGTGCAGAATAGAGGGCTAGGGTGGGAAGGGGCAATTCGAGTGGTAGGAGGTTTGTGTGCAGTATAAACATCGGCATCGAGCTGTTGGGCCAAATGGTCTGTTTCTGTGCTGTAGATTCTATATTGACCATTGAACCAGATCTCGGTCTCTGCCTCTGGTCTTAGTATGGCCTCAGTTGTCCACCGATATAAAAGTCCTTTTGCATTAATAACAAAACAATTTGTTGCTGGAAAAAGAAACAAAGAAAGACTTGCATTACTACTACTTTGGTCTGATGGGTAAAGCTTATGATGGGATGTCTAGTTTGGCCATCCATCCGATGGCCTCCTGAGATGCCGAGCGGAGAAATGAGGTGCCTCCCACAACAGATCTTTAGTGGGCATGTGTGATGTGTTCCATGGTCTGGGACTCATGGCCACAGTCGCACATCGGGTCGTCCCTCATCTTCCACTTGTGGAGCGGCTGGCCGCAGCGTCCATGTCCTGTGCGGATTGGGTTGAGTGCTGTCCGCGGTCTTTGAGCGAGGTCAAAGCCAGGGCCCTCTGCTGTTGAGTCAGTGATGAGGTGTCGGTTCTTTATGTTGCATGCATCCCACGAATCTGTCCATCTGGATAGTGGGTCGATACCAGCTGCATCAAAAGTGGCTGCTGTTTCCCAGAATGGCCGGTGCAACTTTCAGCGCCTTCGTGGTGGGTTTATCCAGTCTTTGTGAATGGGAAGCTCGATGTTGCTCATGATTTCTTCCATCTCATGGAGCACGGTGGCATCGTGGTGAATGGCAGGCGGGGCAATGTGGGACTGCACCGGGAGCAAGTTCAGCTGGAGTGGACTTAAGCATCCCTGACACCATCCTCAGCACCTTTCACCACCTCAGGATGTCTCAAAGCGCTGTACAGCCAATGAAGTATTTTGAAGTGCAGTCGCTGTTGTAATGTCGGAAACACGATTTTCACATGACTGCATATAGTGATATTTCAAGCACCAGGCAGAATGGAGATGATTTGGAAATACCTGCATCAATCATGCCTGGAGAGCACACAGCTGTAAATGACTGGGATTAATTTAAGCATATCATTTCTATTTTGGAACTATCCTCCACTCACGGCATTTCATTGGAGAAATAAACTCTCTATTATCGGGAGACTTTGCTGTAGTTTCGGTCATGAGTTATGTTTCCTGTAGTTTGTTAAATAGACTTTGTTTGCTGTATGCTGAGTAATAGGCTGTTTAATCCTGTTGTGACGTGTTTTAAAATATGGTTCAATCTTTATTTATTATTCATTCATGGGATGTGGGCGTCACTGATAAGGTCGGCATTTATTGCCCATCCCTAATTGCCCTTGAGCTGCCTTCTTGAACTGTGACGTGATGATAATCCCGTTGAATGTCAAGGGGAGGTGGCTAGACTCTCTCTTGTTGGAAATGGTCATTGCCTGAAACTTGTGAGTTGCGAATGTTACTAGCCACTTATCAGCCGAAGCCTGAATGCTGTCCAGGTCTTCCTGCATGCGGGCAAGGACTGCTTCATTGCCTGAGGAGTAATTGGTGTAAGACAAGCCCGAATTCAAAGTTTGAAGAGCGCAACCAGATCGGATGCACCCGCCCAGGGAGGGGGAGGGGGGTATTGAAAGTTTGAAGAATGCAGCCAAATTTGATGCACCTGCCCATTGAGGGGAGGTGGGTGTTGGGTTGTAGGTTTGAAGAATGTTGTCCCATTGCATGTCAAGGGGAGGTGGCTAGGCTCTCTCTCTTGTTGGAGCTGGTCATTGTCTGGCACTTGTCAATTATCAGCCCAATCCTGAATGTTGTCCGGGTCTTGCTGCAGGCGGGCAGGGACTGCTTCGTTATCTGAGGAGTAATCGGTGTACTCTTTTGATTGGGTACTTAAACAAAATGTCTGTAAATTAATAAAACTTTAAATAAAACTTAACAAATTAAATTAAAATTTGACTGTCCGGGTTGATAATGCACTCCAGTCCCCACGGCACCCACCGGTCGTGGAATGGAGTAATCGGTGTGAGGCAAACCCAAATTCAAAGTTTAGTTCGCATGGTTAATGTAATGGATGCACCGCCTCGGGTGAAAGAGGGGTTGTAGGTTTGAAGAATGCAACCAAAAGGGATGCACCCACCTCGGGAGAGGGAGGGGTTGAAGGTTTGAAGAATGCAACCAAAAGGGATGCACCCGCCTTGGGAGAGGGAGGGGTTGAAGGTTTGAAGAATGCAACCAAAAGGGATGCACCTGCCTCAGGAGAGGGAGGGGTTGAAGGTTTGAAGAATGCAACCAAAAGGAATGCACCCACCTAGGGAGAGGGAGTGGTTGAAGGTTTGAAGAATGCAACCAAAAGGAATGCACCCGCCTAGGGAGAGGGAAGGGTTGAAGGTTTGAAGAATGCAACAAAATGGGATGCAGCCGCCTCGGGAGAGGGAGGGGTTGAAGGTTTGAAGAATGCAACCAAATCTTTTCACGCTCACACTCACACAGAAAGAGTCGCAGGTGGCGCTCGGCCACGCGCCGGGTCCCGGTGGAGGAGTTGCCTCTGGACCGTCCGCCTTAAGCTTACAAAAGGCGTGGCCGCCGCTGCCGCTCGGCAGCTGGACTCGGCGCGGTGAGGAGCGCGGAGCAGCCGGAGGAGGGGGGAGGAGGCGCTGAGCGGAGCAGCTGGACTCGGCGCGGTGAGGAGCGCGGAGCAGCCGGAGGAGGGGGGGAGGTGCTGACTGAGCGACAAAATAAAATGGCTTCGGGTGACCAGACCAAAGGCCCGACCCAAGGCCGCAATGCCAGGAAGAGGAGGAGCCCAGCCCAAGGCGCGGCCGGCGGGCGGGCCCACGGTTTCGGGCCACATCCTGCAGGCGGTGGCGGCTTCCAGGGAGCGGCGCGGCCTGTCGCTGGCCGCCGTCAAGCAGGCGCTGTTGGCCGCCGGCTACGACATGCCGCGCATCAACTGGCGGGTGAACCAGGCAGTGCGGAGCCTGGTGACCGAGGGCTCGCTGGTGCGGACGGCCAGCAAGAACAAGCCGAGGGGGCGGAGGAGGAAGGAGGCCGGGGCCGGTGATCCTGCTGCTGCTGCCACCGAAGAAAGGCCGAGAAGAGGGCGGGCGGGGTCCGCCAGGGGGCGAGGCCCGCCGGGCGACCCGGGAGCCGTCGGGGGCCCCAGGTCCCCTCCAGGGGCAGAAAGCCCGGGAGCTGCCGAGACTAGAAGGCGGCAGCAGCCCCACGGGCGGCAGCCAAGACTGAAAACCCAAAACAGAAATACTACCCGTGTGAACCGAAACAAAAGGCTCTTTTCAGAGCCACCACACCCTTCCGATGAAAGAGGTTGTTCCAGAATTATACAATAAATATCTTTATTTTTAAATCATTGCTGCGGCCGTTGTTTCTGTTCAACTTTCCCGATTGACATTTTGAAGATAAACCCGAGAATCTTCGAATGATCCTGGCGGTTGTCCTCCAGCTCTCGGGAGCCTTTGCAACCAGCTGCAGCCGTCGTGAAGCATCTTGCAGACTAGAATGAGTTGGAGAAAAAATAGTCACAGAAATGATTGGTATTCATTGGATTAAGAGTTGGAATTGTGTTGGTGTTTCTGCTCCATACGATCATCCATGTCGCCCTACTTTATTTCATGTTTCCAGCGTATTCTGCAGTGAGTGTCTCACTTCCTGACTCAAAGCCTTTCCACCATCTACAAGGCACAAGTCAGGAGTGTGATGGAATACTCTCCAGTGTGGACCATCGACAAGATGCACTGCAGCAACTCGCCAAGGCTTCTTCGGCAGCACCTCCCAGACCCGCGACCTCTTCCACCTAGAAGTACAAGGGCGGCAGGCGCATGGGAACACCACCACCTCCAAGTTCCCCTCCAAGTCACACACCATCCTGACTTAGAAATATATCACCGATCCTTCATCGTCGCTGGGTCAAAATCCTGGAACGCCCTCCCTAACAGCACTGTGGGAGTACCTTCACCACACGGCCTGCAGCGGTTCAACAAGGCGGCTCACCACCTCCTTCTCAAGGGCGATTAAGGATGGGCAATAAATGCTGGCCTTGCCAGCGATGCCTACATCCTGAGAATCTTTTTAAATACCAAATAAATTGCCTCAGGTTCAGCATTTGTGTACTATGCCATAAGGGTTTTAGTAAATAGCTAATATTGCAGTGGCCTTTCTTAAACAGAAGCGATTAAGCGCATATATTTTTTTCTTAGACAATCTCTTTTGTAGTTTCTGGGAGCCATCTAATTTGTATATTATGGGGAGTTCCAGAATTGTGGCTCGAATGAAATGTATTTCGCATAAGACATTTACTGTGGACGTGTCACATGAGAGTGAGATTTTATATATATATAGCTTTGGGATTTTGCTCCAGCAAATTAAGGTTTCCCCATTCCTTGCGTGGCAGCGGCTTCTGGCAAAAAAAACATGATAGGTGACTGTGATTTGTGCAGACTGCACATGTGGTATATCAAGGATCAGCCAATTGGAATAGACAATTTGGCATCCTTCATTAGGATAAAGCTGCGTATATAAAGGAGGGGTTGCAGGCTCCATTTTAATGTTGCTTTGTGTTTTTATTAACCAGTCACCGTGGAGAACACTCCAGCACGGTGGCATAGTGGTTAGCACTGTTGCCTCACAGCGCCAGGGACCCGGGTTCGAATCTGGCCTCGGGTGACTGTGTGGAGTTTGCACATTCTCCCCGTGTTTGCGTGGGTTTCCTCCGGGTGCTCCGGTTTCCTCCCACAGTCCAAAGATGTGCGGGTTAGGTTGATTGGCTATGATAAATTGACCTTTAGTGTTAGGGGGATTAAATACGTGGGGATAGGGTGGAATATGTGTTGGCGTAGGGGTTACGGGGATCGGGTGGGATATGTGTCGGTGCAGGCTCGATGGGCCGAAATGGCCTCTATCTGCACTGTGGGGTCTCTGTGATTCTGTGAGAAGGAATTGAAGGGCTTGCCATGCCGACTGCTGCTGCTGTTTCCACCAGTTCCACCACAGCCGCTGCCAAGGGCGCCGTCTCCAAGAAGGGCTCGAAGAAAACCGCCATTAAAATGACCAGGAGAAGGGACAGGAAGTACAGGAGGAGCAGGAAGGAGAGTTCCAGCATCTACATCTACAAGGTGCTGAAGCAGGTCCACCCCGACCCAACACCGGCATCTCCTCCAAGGCCATGAGTGTCATGAACTCGTTCATCACCGACATCTTCAAGTGCATCGCCTGCGAGGCTTCCCGCCTGATCCATTGCACCAAACACCAGGCCATCTCCTCCCGGGCGGGAGATCCAGACCGCTGTCCGCCTCCTGCTGCCCGGGGAACTGGCCAAGCACGCCATCTCAGAGGGGACCAAGGCAGTCACCAAATACACCAGCTCCAAGTAGAGTCCCCCTCCCAAAATAAAACCTGCAATTAAATCACCAAACAGCTCTTTTAAGAGCCACTTCGCAAAGCCTTAAAATGAAGCTATTAAACAAAACCGAGACCCCTGAACAAATACTTCTGTTAGGCTGTATGTTAATGCAATGAATTGCCAAATTAATCGTCCGGTTCATCCATCTACATGTGGTGCGTTCTATTTATGAAAGCTGTTTTAATTCGCATTTCTTACTTTTGAGTATAAGTCCCTGAAGAGATTGGAGAATTCACGGGGAAGGGGGCAATGGGCGCTCAATAACTCTGAGAACAAGGATTTCGGTTGAAACCAAGGCTCTTCCCTGCCAGTTGAAGAATTTACTCTTGATATTGAAACCCAGGAGTACAGCGAAGATCAATGTTGCCGGACCGCCAATATTGTGGAAAAAAGCGGGTAAAATGGGAGGTAGCTCAAGCATTAATGTTCATTGATGCCACATTTCGGTTTAGGAAGACCTTTGTTTTGTACAGGGAAGGGGAGAACTTGGAGACAAGAAATCATTGAGACCGCGACTTGGAGTAGGAGATAAGACGGACACATTTCCCCAGATCAAGAAATCTGCACAGCTCACATTTACAAATGACATTTAAGGTCGAAACACGTCCCAAGATGCTTCACGGGGGAAAGAGATGAAGAGACGCTCAAGTCTTTACAGAGAGCTGAGCTAAAGATACATGAAAAAAACATAAGATTCAGAAGAACTTAATAATAATAATAATCAACTTTATTGTCATTGTTAGTGCACAAGTGCAGTACAATGAAATTTAGGCTTGCGGCTCCCGAGAGTGTACACTTAGATTAAGACATTTAACATTCAACATTCATTTGACTTGTAATACATAAACATAATAAAGTGCATTGGCAGATGTGCAGGCTTTAGAGTTTATTTGTGGAGTTCAGTAGGATGACAGCCCTGGGAAAGAAGCTGTTTCTAAATCTGGTTGTTCGGGTGCGAATGCATCTGTAGCGTCTCCCAGATGGCAGGAGGGCGAACAGACTGTGGCTGGGGTGCGTGGGGTCTTTGATGATGGTCAGTGACCTCCGTAAAGAGCGAGAGAGAATGTCTCTGGGGATATATAATCGCTCTGAGGTGATACACGCTTAGGAAAGAAGGCGACTTTGTTTTGTGTTTTGTTGGCAGGCATTTTTCAGGAGACGAGACCTTTGGCTCTGCAGCGTCTGGTTCGCCTGGTTAAATAGCGCCGGCTGCTGGAAACTCTTCATCCCCCAACACACACTCAGATAGAGAGAGAGAGAGAACAGGTCCCAGCCCCAAGCCATGGCCGACACTCTCCCTGCCAGGAACACCAGGAGGAAGACCAGGACTGCGCCCACGGCCAGGAGACCCAGCGCCACCGTGTCCCAGCAGATCCTGGAGGCGGTGGCGGCCACCAAGGAGTGCCGGGGGCTCTCGGCTCTCAAGAAGCTGCTCTCGGGCCACGGCTACGACGTGGCCAGAAACAACTGGCGGGTCCACCAGGCGGCCCGGAGCCTGGTGACCAAAGGCTCACTGCTGCAGCCCACCGGCACCGGCGCCTCTGGCTTCTTCAGGCTCAGCAAGAGGTGGGGCGACCGGGAGGAGGAGGAGAAACCCAAGAGGGAGCCCGCCTACGCCGTCAGGGAGCGGAGGAGGATGAAGCAAGGTGCGGTCAGGAAAGCGGCACCCAGGAGCAGAAGCTCGCCCAGGAAGACCAAGAAACAGGGCGCCGCCAGGAAAGGGCCGAGGAGGGCCACCGCCCACAAACCCAAGGGCAGGAAGGCGGCCAGGACCAAAGGGAAAGGCAAACGCCAGCGTGCAAAGCCGAGCAAGCTGGCCAAACAACCGGAGCAGGAAGCGGACCAAACCCCCGCTCAGGAGGAGACCTCCCTGTCGGAGAAAGAAAGCCAAGTTTGCTCAGAGCAAGAGGACAGCTCCTAAAGGGGAGACCAATCAGAGGATGAATACCTTCAATATCAAACGGCTCTTTTCAGAGCCACAAAAAACATTCACAAAGAGCCGGACCGGAGGGTTGGGTGGGTGAAAAAAGGAACATTGCAATTGACCCGATGGTTAATGACCAAAGTCATCCTTATTGAAAAATAGAAAACCAATTATTTCCCCATTACAATACTGGAAATTATTAAAAATTCGATTGAGTTTTAATTCCTGAAGTATACCTGCCAGGAATAATACAATACATGAACCAATATTGGTTTTTAACTCCTATTTTAAAGGTGGTTAAATTGACAGCAGCAGAGCTGTGATAGATTGTAGGGCGGGAGAATCGGAAGACCAGGAGTCCTGAGCCTGGGCACCACTTTCAACAGTCCTCAGCCAGCTCCGCAACCGCAGCTTTTGCCTCAAATTGTTCATTTTGTTCGTCTCATTGCTGAAGCGAGAAATATATCTGAAAATTATAAATGGTTGAAATCCAATCCTGTCGTGCAGCTGATGATTGTTGCTGCAAGTATTTATTGCAATGGGCATATCGTGAAACTACAAATGTCTTTATGAACTCCTGCGGTTGCGGCGATGCCTTGTAGATAGCATTTAAATTCTGTTAGTTAGTGACACGATTTCGGTAGGTCAGTCGTCTTCGCCACTTGAATGTGTAAGAATCAACGTTGAAACAACAATAATGAGCTATTTTTGCTTCCATTGTGTGCTTCCGATACACTTTTAATAGCCGAGCTGAGATTGTCTTTGTCAAGACCACCAATTTACATTTTTATAACGTAAAACAATGGATGTTATCGCAGAATACAACCTCCAAAACGCTGGGGAAATTCCTACAAAACGTGGTCCTAAAATTCAGGCACCATAAACCAGGTGGCCCCACTTATAAACACATGGAATTTTAGAATGTGGTCTCCAACGTACTGGTGAAATGTTGGGACTTCCCAACATCCCAGGTAATAGGATTTGGTCACCAAGAACCAGTGTGTGATTGTGCGGACCCAGATCGATGAGTAGCGGGGACTGGAGTGCATCATCAACCCGGACCACCAAATTTTAGTTTGATTTGTTTAAGTTTTATTTGAACTTTTGTTAATTTACAGTCAATTTGTTTAAGCACCAACCAAAAGAGTGCACCAAACGCCAGACCATCTCCTCCCGGCCGGGAGATCCAGACCGCCGTCCGCCTCCTGCTGCCCGGGGAACTGGCCAAGCACGTCGGACCATCTCCTCCCGGCCGGGAGATCCCGACCGCCGTCCGCCTCCTGCTGCCCGGGGAACTGGCCAAGCACGTCGGACCATCTCCTCCCGGCCGGGAGATCCAGACCGCCGTCCGCCTCCTGCTGCCCGGGGAACTGGCCAAGCACGCCAGACCATCTCCTCCCGGCCGGGAGATCCAGACCGCCGTCCGCCTCCTGCTGCCCGTGGAACTGGCCAAGCACGCCGGACCATCTCCTCCCGGCCGGGAGATCCAGACCGCCGTCCGCCTCCTGCTGCCCGGGGAACTGGCCAAGCACGCCGTCTCGGAGGGGATGAAAACTGTCACCAAATACACCAGCTGCAAATAAAGCCTCTCATTCCTCCCACCTTAAAAACTGAACCCAAAGGCTCTTTTCAGAGCCACTCACGAGATCCAGAAGGGACTATTTATTTTCATTTGACTAATGACATTTGAAATATGGACAGCATAAAGAACGAAACTCTTTAAAAAAATGTTTTATCATCCTTTCTTTATTTAACCCCCACTTTCATTTTTTTGTCGTATGTTCAGATTTTGCTGGTGCGTTTTTGTAATACAGTATATCGTTAATTTAAAATAGATTGAAATTTAACAAATATATAACAAAATGATGCATTGTCACTGCCCTGTTTTGTACAAAGCACTCATTTATAAGCGGGTCGCTGAAAAGCTAAAATGAAATTAAATCTGTCAATTCAGGAACCAGTAATTTTAAAGGATCAATTTGCCATCATTCACAATTTAATAATGAATTATTCAGTCTCACAGATGCTATAATTTTAATTAAAATGATTATTCAGTCCCACAGATGACAATCTTTAGCAGTAATGATTATTATTTAGTCTCACAAATGACATAGTTTTAATTATTATTCAGTCCCAGATACCATAATTTTAACGATTATTATTCAATCCCACAGATGCAATGATTTAAACAATAATGATTATTATTCAATCCCACAGATGGAATGATTTTAGTAACTGGTTAATATTCAGTCCCACAGATGGAATGATTTTAACAATGATTATTATTCAGTCCCACAGATGCAATGATTTTAACAATAATGATTATTATTCAGTCCCACAGATGCAATGATTTTAATAACTGGTTAATATTCAGTCCCACAGAGGGCCATCACTTTAACAATAACGAGTCTGATTCACAGACGAGCTCTTATTCTATGAGCCGCCTTTTTCGTTGGTGTCCGAGGTTGTAGCGGATTGAAAAACGCGCCAATCAGAGGCCGAGATTTGCCGGGTTTTCAGCCAATCAGAAGGCGCGGCTGGGCTGGGCTGAACGGGGCCGGCGGCTGCTATAAAAGCCGCAGCCCGGAGCGGGGAGGAGCAGTTGGAGAACAGAGTTAGAGAGGAGACCGCCCCCGGGGGAAGGACAGCCGCCGCCCGCCCGGGGAGAAGGGACAGCAGTCGGCCGGCACCTTGGGCAACAAGGGCTCGCGGGTGGGCGGGGCTATGACCTCACCCGCGCGCTGAGGCGGTTGAACGGCCGATCAGGAGCCACGTGACCCCGGAGCTGGCGGCGGCATTTTAACGCAGTGGGCGGGCCCCGAGGCGTTGCGGGCTGCGATTGGTGAGCGCAGCTGTCAATCTACGAGTCGCAGCCAATAGAAAAGACGGACTCCGTGAGGGACTTAAAGCGCGCGCTGTGTGCCCGCAGTGCGCATGCTCGGTGCTGCTCGCAGTCCCCGGATGAGGCTCCGGTTTGAGGAAGGAGATAAAATGGCGGCGGGACGGAGGAGCGGCGGATGGTGCGGTGAGTGTGGATCAGAGAATCTCCGACATTTACAGCAGCGCCGGCCTCTCTCAGGCAATCTCTGGGAACATTGGGTCGAAGCGGCCGCGCGAGGGAGAAAGTTCAGAGAGAGTCCCATTGACTCAGAAACACACTGGTCCTGCAGAGAAAGGTCAGAGAGAGTCCCATTGACTCAGAAACACACTGGTCCTGGAGATGGACTGGGGAGAAAGGTCAGAGAGAGTCCCATTGACTCAGACACACAGTGGTCATAAGAACATAAGAAATAGGAGCAGGAGTAGACCAATTGGCCCCTCGAGCCTGCTCCGCCATTCAATAAGATCATGGCTGATCTGATCCTAACCGCCAATCCACTATCACAGAACCATCTCCTGAATCTAACAGAATTAGACACACGAAATAGGAGCAGGATCAGGCTACACGGCCCCTGGGCCCGCTCCGCTACCCACAGGGCCATGACCGATCCGAACCTAGACTCATGTCCAAATTCCTGCCCGCTCCCCGTAACCCTTAATTCCCTTTACTTCTAGGAAACTGTCTATTTCTGTTTTAAATTTATGTAATGATGTAGCTTCTACAGCTTTTTGGGGCAGCATATTCCATGGACCGACCACCCTCTGAGTGAAGTAGTTCCTCCTCATCTCAGTTTTGAAAGAGCAGCCCCTTATTCTAAGACTATGCCCCCTGGTTCTAGTTTCACCCATCATCGGGAACATCCTCCCCGCATCCACCCGATCCAACCCCTTCAAAATCTTATATGTTTCAATAAGATCGCCTCTCATTCTTCTGAACTCCAATGAGTAGAGTCCCAATCTACTCAACCTCTCCTCATATGTCCATCCCCTCATCCCCGGGATTAACCGAGTGAACCTTCTTTGTACTGACTCGAGAGCAAGTATGTCCTTTCTTAAGTATGGACACCAAAACTGTACGCAGTATTCCAGGTGCGGTCTCACCAATACATTGTACAACTGAAGCAATACCTCCCTATTTTTATATTCTATCCCCTTAGCAATGAAAGCCAACATTCCATTGGCCTTCTTAGTCACTTGCTGCACCTGCATACTAACCTTTTGAGTTTCGTGCACCAGGACCCCCAGATCCCTTTGTACTTCAGTACTTTCCAGTTTCTTGCCATTAAGATAATAACTTGCTTTACGATTTTTCCTGCCAAAGTGCATAACCTCACACTTTCCAGTATTGTATTCCATCTGCCAAATCTCTGCCCACTTACTTAGCCTGTCGATGTCCCCTTGCAGGTTTTTTATGTCCTCCTCACTCACTGCTTTCCCTCCCATCTTAGTATCATCTGCAAACTTTGATATGTTACACTCGGTCCCCTCCTCCAAATCGTTAATATAGATTGTAAAGAGTTGGGGACCCAGCACTGACACCTGCGGAACACCACTAGTTACTGATTGCCAGTCTGAGAATGAACCATTTATCCCAACTCTCTGCCTTCTGTTAGATAGCCAATCCTCTATCCATGCCAGAATATTACCCCCAATCCCGTGGTTTTTTATCTTAAGCAATAATCTTTTGCGTGGCACCTTGTCAAATGCCTTTTGGAAGTCTAAATACACTACGTCCACTGGTTCCCCTTTATCCTCCCTGTATGTTACTTCCTCAAAGAACTCCAGCAAATTTGTCAAACATGACTTCCCCTTCATAAAACCATGCTGACTTTGTCCTATTAAATTATGATTATCCAAATGTCCTCTTACTGTCTCCTTAATAATGGACTCCAAAATTTTACCTACCACAGATGTTAGGCTAACCGGTCTATAGTTTCCAGCCTTCTGTCTACTGCCCTTTTTAAATAAGGGTGTTACATTAGCAGTTTTCCAGTCTGCCGGGACCTTTGCCGAGTCCAGGGAGTTTTGGAAAATTATTACCAATGCATCCACAATCCCTACCGCCACTTCCCTCAAGACCCTAGGATGTAAGCTATCAGGTCCAGGTGATTTATCCGCCTTGAGCCCCATTATTGTACCGAGTACCACTTCCTTAGTGATTTTGATCGTGTTTAGCTCCTCCCCCCCCCCCCCCCCCCTTTAGTCCCCTGTTTGTCCAGTGTTGGGATATTCTTAGTGTCTTCTACTGTAAAGACTGATATGGACTGGGGAGAAACGTCAGAGAGAGTCCCATTGACTCAGATACACACTGGTCCTGGAGATGGACTGTGGAGTAAGGTCAGAGAGAGTCCCATTGACTCAGGCGCACACTGGTCCTGGAGATGGACTGGGGAGAAAGTACAGACAGAGTCCCATTGGCTCAGATACACGCTGGTCCTGGAGATGGACTGGGGAGAATGGCCAGAGAGAGGCCCATTGACTCAGATACACACCGGTGCTGAAGATGGACATACAAGAATGGATTAGGAAAAAAAGGGTGGCTTTTGGCAGATACAAAGGACTAAAAGCAGTGGAAGCCCTAGAGGAGTACAGAAAGTGCAGGGGGGTACTTAAAAAAAGAAATTAGGAGAGCGAAGAGGGTCATGAAAAAACACTGGCGGGCAAAATAAAGGAAAATCCCAAGGTGTTTTGTTTGTATATTAAGGGCAAGAGGATAACCAGGGAAAGAGTAGAGCCCATTAGGGACCAAAGTGGCAATCTGTGTGCAGAGCCAGAAGATGTAGGTGAGGTTTTAAATAAATATTTTGCATCTGTGTTCACTATGGATAAGGACAATGCAGGCATAGAAATCAGGCAGGGGGATTGTGAAATACTTGAACAAATTAGTATTGAGAGGGAGGAGGTACTGGTGGTTTTAGCGGGCTTAAAAGTGGATAAACCCCCAGGCCCAGACGAGATGTATCCCAGCCTGCTGTGTGAGGCAAGGGAGGAGATTGCAGCGGCTCTGACACAAATTTTCAGAACCTCTCTGGCCACAGGGGAGGTGCCAGAGGACTGGAGAACAGCTAACGTAGTACCATTATTCAAGAAAGGTAGTAGTAGGGATAAATCAGGGAATTACAGGCCAGTGAGCCGAACATCAATGGTAGGGAAATTATTGGATAAAATTCTGAGGGACAGAATTAGTCTCCACTTGGAGAGGCAAGGATTAATCAAGGATAGTCAGCATGGCTTTGTCAGGGAGGAGATCATGTCTAACCAATTTGATTGAATTTTTCGATGGGGGTGACTAGGTGTGTGGATGAGGGCAGTCCAGTTGATGTCGTCTACATGGACTTCAGTAAGGCTTTTGACAAAGTCCCACATGGGAGACTGGTCAAGAAGGTAAGACCCCATGGGATCCAGGGCAATTTGGCACATTGGATCCAAAATTGGCTTAGTGGCAGGAGGCAGAGGGTGATGGTCGAAGGTTGTTTTTGTGACTGGAAGCCTGTGTCCAGTGGTGTACCACAGGGTCTGGGTCCTTTGCTGTTTGAAGTGTACATTAATGATTTAGATATGAATGTAGGAGGTATGATCAGTAAGTTCGCAGATGACACGAAAATGGGTGGAGTGGTAAATAGCGAGGAGGGAAGCCTCAGGCTACAGGAGAATATAGACGGGTTGTTGGGAAAGAGCAGGGGAAATATCCCCGGTGTCCTAGCCAATGTTTATCCCTCAATCAATGTAACAAAAGGATAATAGCAAAATACTGCGGATGCTGGAAATCTGAAATAACAACAGGAAATGCTGGAAACACTCAGCAGGCCAGGCAACATCCGTAGAGAGAGAAACAGATTTAACAAAAAGAGAGATTATCTGGTCATTATCACATTGCTGTTTGTGGGAGCTTGCTGTGTGCCGCATTTCCTACATTACAACAGTGACTACACTTCAAAAGTACTTCATTAGCTGTAAAACACTTTGGGATGTCCGGTGGTGGTGAAAGGTGCTATAGAAATGCAAGTGTTTCTTTCTTCACTGGTCTCACCAGCGACCTCTTCTGGCTGATGGTTGATTGACAGACGATAGTCCGCGCATGCGCACAGGGAGCGACGGTTTGGACTGAGTCCGGCACAGCGACCCCTCCCGGTCACCAAGGGGGGGAGGAAGGGAGGGGGGGAGAAAGGGAGGGGGGAGCCAGCAGACCCTCTCCCCTCTGCCGGCGATGGCTCCGCTGAGCTCCGTGCCGCCCCACGCACTGACATGCCGAGCGCAGCGCCCCGGTGAGCCCGAGCCCCGCCCTTCCGAGGCCGGGCCTGAGACGGCCGATTGCGGCTGGCCGGGCCTGGTTGCCTTTGTAACTCTCTGCCTCCCGATCTCCGGGCCTGAGCGGCTTGAGACGGCCGATTGCGGCTGGCATGCGCGTGCGCCGTGCAGCGCGAGGAGCTTGCAGTGAGCCCAGCCAGCCTTTACCAAGGTGGCTGGCCGCTGGTTCGGAATCGGGCGCCCAGGCTTCGAGGCCTGCCTGGAAAAACGGTGAAAGGTAGGAAAATTATAGAGGTTAGAAAAAAGATTTACAAATGAATTAACTTTTTTAAACATTTTGTGTTTTAAAAGCGACTTTTTTTGGTGGAAATGTAGATTTGAAAAGAAACACGCAGAAAGCAGGAAAAAGAAATGAAAAGTTTGGAATCAAGATAGCGTCGACTCACCTCGGTTCAGAACGATAAGGCCCGCCCACACACGCACCGATTGGTCGACCGTCGGGTCACTGGACCGTACGATTGGTCGACCTCGATGTAACGCAATGCTAATGAGCAGATAATGAGCGGAATTTTAAACGTTTTTTGGATACCGCGGGCGCAATTTTTGTCCAGCCGAAACGTAAATACGCTTACGACCGTTCCGGAATCGCAAGCTTTCTTTTGATGTAACGCACGTGTAGGTACGCTCTATAACTTTAGAGTGTATAGCCAGACAGACAGACAGATAGACAGACAGACAGACAGATGTATCCTTTTATATATTATAGAAGAAGAAGATAGAAGATAGATAGATAGTAGATAGATATAATATATATATATATCTCTCAAGAAAAGCAGTGGTCCTAGTACCGACCCCTGGGGAACACCACTGGATACCTTCCTCCAGTCTGAAAAACAACCGTTCACCACTACTCTGTTCCCTGTCACTTTGCCAATTCCGTATCCATGCTGCCACTGTCCCTTTTATTCCATGGGCTTCAACTTTGCTGGCAAGCCTATTATGTGGCACTTGTCGAACGCCTTTTGGAAATCCATGTACACCACCTTAACCGCATTGCCCTCATTAACCCTCTCTGTTACCTCATCAAGAACCTCAATCAGAATCAGAGCGGTCAGGCCCAGCGGACGTGCGACCAGGGCCCTGGCACCAGGAAACCCAGGGTGCAGCGCCTCCCCCATCCGAGCCGCCGCTTCCCGGTTTCTTCAGCTGGTTCCACCATGTCAGACTCGGGACAAAGGACAGGAGCCAGGCTCCCAGAATGGCCCGCGGCCCCGGGGAGCATGCGCACTCTCAGCGGGTAAATCAGCGCGTTGAATAGAGTGGTTTCTGGGGCGCGGTGAATTGTGGGTGCTGCGGCCGCCATTAGTCAGCAGCTGTGGGGAAGAGTTTTATTGCAGGCTGACGGAAGGTAGGTCCCTGGCCGCCTGTGTAGGTCTTTTTGTTGCTTCAGTTTGAGCTGGAGTGGAGATGGAGGAGAAGCTGCTGGGTTTAATCCCCAGTACTTCTGAGCCCAGGAGGACCCAACAATTTCCAATGTGAGACTGTCAAGGGAGGTGGATTCTGGGGGAGATTAGGTTGTTACACAGACACTGTCCCTACAATGTAAAAGAGTATTGTTTTAGGAATAAGTATTTCTGTAGAGGCTTTTAATCCAGTTTACATCTGCAGATTTGTTTTAATTCATTCTTGGGATGTGGGCGTCGCTCGCAAGACCAGAATATGTTGCCAATCCCCATGTTCCCGTTGAGAAGGTGATGGTGGGCCGCCTTCTTGAACCGCTGCAGTCCGTGTGGTGAAGGTACTCCCACAATGCTGTTGTGTAAGGAGTTCCAGGATTTTCACCCAGTGATGATGTAGCAACGGCGATATATGTCCAAGACAGGATGGTGTGTGACTGGGAGAACTTGGAGGTGATGGTGCTCCCATGCACCTTCTGCCTTTGTCCTTCTAGGTGCTGGAGGTTGCGGGTTTTGGAGGTTCTGTCAAAGTTCTGGTCGAGTTGCAGATGTATAAAGTCCATCTCCTTCGCCCCCTCCCACCTCTCTCTCTCTCTCTCTCTCTCTCTCTCTCTCTCCCATAGAGGCCCAGACCAGGTGGCAGATTCCCTTCACTGAGGGACATTAGTGAACCAGTCGGATTTTATGACAATCCGGCAGCTTTCATGGTCACTTTTTTCTAGTGCCGGCCCCACAAATGACCAGATTCATTGAGCTCAATTTCACAACCTGCCTCTTTAGTGGGTTCTCTCTCACGCTCCCTGTTTTAAATTCATTTTACAGGGTATTAGAAGGGGAGGATTTGCAGACGGGAAACTCAAACCACACATCACGTCAAGATCTGACAGTCACTCGATTCATCAGGAACTGAATATCATCGGCCTTTGAATATGGAAGCAAAAAGCACCGTTCACACCAGGGAGAGGCCGTTCACCTGCTCTGAGTGTGGGAAGGGATTCACTCAGTCATCCATCCTGCTGAGACACCAGCGAGTTCACACTGGGGAGAGTCCTTTTAAATGCTCGGACTGTGGGAAGTGCTTTAAAAGTTCCGGGGAACTGATACGCCATCAACGTGTTCACACTGATGAGAGACCGTTCAGGTGCTCGCACTGCGGGACTAGGTTTAGGCAGTCATCTCACCTCACTGTACACCAGCACACTCACAGTGGGGAGAGGCCGTTCACCTGCTCCGTGTGTGGGAAGGGATTCACTCAGTCATCCCACCTGCTGATACACCAGCGAGTTCACACTGGGGAGCGTCCTTTTAAATGCTCGGACTGTGGGAAGGGCTTTAAAAGTTCCGGGGAACTGATACGCCATCAATGTGTTCACACTGACGAGAGACCGTTCAGGTGCTCTCACTGCGGGACTGGGTTCAGGGGATTATCTGGGCTCACTGTACACCAGCGCACTCACACTGGGGAGAGGCCATTCACCTGCTCTGAGTGTGGGAAGAGATTCACTCAGTCATCCAACCTGCTGAATCACCAGCGAGTTCACACTGGGGAGAGGCCATTCACCTGCTCCGTGTGTGGGAAGGGATTCACTCAGTCATCCACCCTGCTGACACACAAGCGAGTTCACACTGGGGAGAGGCAGTTCACCTGCTCTGAGTGTGGGAAGGGATTCACTCTGTCATCCCACCTGCTGATACACCAGCGAGTTCACACTGGGGAGAGACCTTTTAAATGCTCGGACTGTGGGAAGTGCTTTAAAAGTTCTGGGCAACTGATATGCCATCAACGTGTTCACACTGGGGAGAAGCCGTTCACCTGCTCCGTGTGTGGGAAGGGATTCGCTCAGTCATCCACCCTGCTGAGACACCAGCGCACTCACACTAGGGAGAGACCGTTCACCTGCTCCGTGTGTGGGAAGGGATTCATTGTGTCATCCACCCTGCTGACACACCAGCGCACTCACATTGGGGAGAGGCCGTTCACCTGCTCCGTGTGTGGGAAGGGATTCACTCGTTCATCCAACCTGCTGACACACCAGCGAGTTCACAAGTGACTGCAGGGGTTGGATTCTGTTGTTGCTGCTGTTAATCACATCCAGGACTGAACCATGTTCATTTTGACAGGTGGGGATTGTTTCTGCTGATGTTAATAACCCCTGTAACTGGGCTGGAGTTTAATATTCTGGATATATGTCCAATAAATCAACTTTGTTTTAAACACATTGTTGTAGATTTTTGTCTTTCCCACCTGAGTGTTTAGCATCACCTGGCTGCAGCTCAGAAAGGACAATCTGGGGGAGGATCGTACGGCGGGAACAAAACTCCAGCCTGGACACAGTCCTTCAGGGCCACACTGAGAGGGGCAAACGGCACTTTGGTCTTTCTTCTCTCTCTTCACTGACAGCAAATTCCCAATGAGGGTTAATCTCGAGGCGTGTGAGAAACGTGTCCCAGCCGCTCTCTGCCATGGTTCCGAGCTCCTAGGCAAGGAACAGAAGGCTCCTTTAGGAATGTACCCCAGTGCTTTTTTTTAATGGCCTTATTAACCTGTGTTGCTACTTTTAGTGATTTGTGTATCTGTATCCCTGGATCTCTCTGCTCCTCCAGCCCATTTAGACTCTTAGGGGGAAATTCGGTGATGCCCCCTTTGGGTCGCTAACATCACAGCGGCTAATTTTAGCCCCCTGAAAAAGTTAGCGCCCCTGCACATTAAATTCAGTGGTAGCGCCCCAAGCAGGAGGCGGGGTGCTACTGGAATCGCTCCCCTCCCTCTTGAGGCGCTACCAGTGAATTTCCTGGCACTTCATGTAACAGTGCCACGCCCGTCGGCACATAGCACCGTGTCATAGCAGACCTCCCTCCCTGATTAACGGGGAGGAGCCTAGCACTGCGCACACTGGGGCCCTGCTGGACCACCGGGGAGTGGGGTGTCGGATCAAGAGGAGCGCCGGGCTGAGCGATCGCGGCTGACACCCCGAAGAAGAAAGGGGAAGGGGGCAAGTGCTGGCAGTCGGCCAAAATAAAAAGTTGCCGCCTGACACCTGCTCTTTAAGTGGCGCCGCGCGGCTGCAGGAACAACCCCTGACCCTGTTGGACATATCGTCTGCCGATAGGTCAGGGGTCGCAACCCAAGGCTGCAGCCGGGGTGCTGCGCATGGCGATGACGTCACTGCCGGCGGTGCAGTGCCGCGGGGGCGCTACCGTCTACCGCCACCGCTAACCTCCCGCTGAATATCACAGAAGGCACAAAGCAACCCAATTTCACCCCCTTGTCCAAATAGTGAGTGGCCTCCTTATTCTTCCCACCAAAACACACCCTCTCACACTGATCTACAGTGAAATTCATTAACAAACCACCTCACACTGATCTACAGTGAAATTCATTTGCCAATTACACGTCCATTCTGAAATTTATTAATATCTTGCATTTTGTCTTCCTCAGTATTAACTCTACCTCCCAATTTGGTGTCATCGACAAATTTTGAAATTGTTCTTCTGATTCCCAAGTCCAAATCGTTTATGAACAACAGTGATCCCAGCACCGATCCCTGTGGAACACCACTTCCCAACTTTTGCCAGTCTGAGTAGCTAATCCCAACCCCTACTCTCTGTTTTCTGTTTTGTGATCAGCTTGCTATCCATAAACCGTATGTAAGATCTACAAGATGACCCAGGTCAGGCTGTGTGCAGTGAAGGGCCCGGCAGCAGAATGGATGGAAAGATGGCTACAAAACAGAAATCAGAGGGTTGGAGTTAAGGGAAGTTTGTAGCGATCATTCCATCCATTCTGCTGCCTGGCCCTTGACTCCACACGGCCTGACCGTGGTCATCTTGTAGACCGTACATACTGCAGACACAGTGTACCAGTGGTGGAGGGGGTGGATATTGAGTCCTGTGGCAGGGACACTGATGAAGTGGATTTCTCTGCCCGCGAGTTTTGAGGCATTGCTAGTTGCATTTTTCACCTCTTTCCACCTTTAATAAAATCTTGCTGCCAGTTTATTAAAGCCATTAACAGCCGCTCGGGTGGGACACATCAATAAATGAGGCCTTGTAAGTTTCCCGTAGAATGACAGGCCTGAACCCGAGTTAGAAAACATTTAGCAATTAAACCAGACTGGGCGGGGCCTGAGGTGCGAGTTAGTAACGGAAAATTGGTGGTCAGCGTACTTCACACCAGGGCTGAGGACCCGGGGACTCGGGTTTCTGTATCATTTATTGATTAATTTAGTTTATTGCCCAATGTCAGTCAGGTAAGCTTGCTGTCTGGCGGAGGCAGGGGTCCCCAATGGAGGGCTCTCTACGCGGGGGTCCTTCCCGGCATCATTGGGGATCTGGGGTGGAGACTGTTACAGGGAGCTGTCGTGTGCAACAGTTTAAGCTCCTTTCCGGACTCCAAGGCCAGATGTGGTTTCTGTGGCCTAGAGGAGTCCACGGGCCGTGTATATATTCAGTGTGAGAGGTTACAGCCCCTGTGTAGTTACCTGAAGGGGCTGCTCCTCAACTCTTGGTTACAGTTTAGCCTCACGCTCCTAATCTTTGGCCGCCCAGTGCGGAGTGGGGTGGGTAAGTGGGAGGATCTTCTCCTGGACCTGCTCTTGGGCCTGGTGAAAACAGCAATTTGTAGGCCCAGGATGGGCGGGGCCCATGGGGGGTCACTCTGGCTGCCTGCCTCTCTCCCATGGTCTTGTCCCTGCCCGGGTGGCCCTGGAGAGGGAGCAGGCGGTGTCCACCGGTTCACTTGATACCTTCCTTGACCGCTGGACACGGAAGGTATCAAGAGGCGATAATCGGTCCTCACAATCACATTGTGATTGAATTATTAATTGTGTGTGTGTCACAAATACATTTCTTCTATTTTGATACAAAAGCTCTACTAGACATGTTAAACTACTAGTTATTTAATCAGGGCTGCAGCTGCTGAAAGGTTGACTGTACTGGGGTTTGTGGCCAGAGCTGGCAGACGTGTTGTTCTGAAGTCTGATGTCTCACACCTGAAGAGTCTGTTTATGTCGTGTTGTAATGACCTTTTTCTGTTGCCTGGTGTCAGAAATAGAAATCAAAGGAAGATGATGCCCCACTCTGTTAATCAACTCTTTGACACATTTCCATTTCTTAATTTACAAAGATCACAACTCCATTAGTGAACAATGGATTGCCAGTCTGCCACTTTTTAGTGAGGCTTGAAAGGATTCGCTGTGAAGCTACACCTGCCCATCTGTCTGTGTGTCACTGTGTTTGGATTGTGTTAGACAACAGTCCTAATATCTCGCCTACATCCATTACAATGTTTGAAATGTTAGATTGTACTTGGAAGAAGTTGAGTTGAATCTAACAATTCTGAAATTGGGAGCTTGTAATGATTTCTGTTTTTCACATAATTATATAGTGATGTGATCAGTCAAAGCAAATTAAAAAATGGTGCTATTTACTGAACACAACTGAATAATTCTACAAGGATGCTATCGCAGTCTTCCTCAGTATTAACTACACCCCCCAATTTAGTGTCATCAGCAAATTTTGAAATTGTACTTCTGATTCCCAAGTCCAAATCATTCATGTAAATGGTGAACAACAGTGGTCCCAGCACCAATCCCCGTGGAACACCACTTCCCACCTTCCGCCCGTCTGAGTAAATACCTTTAACACATCCCGTCACTATAACTGGACTTGTCTCCATTCCCGTGCTGAGGGGATTGCTGTACCAGACGGGAGGGGCAACATTTTGGAACTCTCGATTCTCCACCGATTTCCATTCCCCTTCTTTCTGGTGGATAATGGAGGTGCCACTGTGTGTAATGTGCAAGTCAGTAAGAGTTGTCAGCGAGGATTAATCAGCACTTTCTAATTGGAGATGATAATCAATGGAATCTTTCAGACAATGAATTGTAGATTTTATAGCAAAGATTAATATACGATTGAAGTAAAAGTTCATAATTTTATTGTAAAATATTTCAGGAACACTCATCAGAAATTAAGGGGAAAGATTAGACAGCAGTACTTAAAGGGACACTGCAGCCCCGACAACTCAATCAGCTATATATCCAGAATATTAAAATCCAGCCCAGATATAGGGGTTATTAACATCAGCAGAAACAAACCCCAACTGTCAGAATGAATATGGTTCAGTCCTGGATGTGATTAACAGCAGCAATAACAGCAGAATCGAACCTCTGCAGTCACTTGTGAACTTGCTGGTGTCTCAGCAGGTTGGATGACTGACTGAATCCCTTCTCACACACTGAGCAGGTGAACGGCCTCTCCCCAGTGTGAACTTGCTGGTGTGTCAGCAGGTTGGATGACTGAGTAAATCTCTTCCGACACACGGAGCAGGTGAACGGCCTCACCCCAGTGTGAGCTCGCTGGTGTGTCAGCAGGTTGGATGACTGATTGAATCCCTTCCCACACACGGAGCAGGTGAATGGCCTCTCCCCAGTGTGAATGCACTGGTGTCTCAGAAGGTCAGAGGAATTAGTGTATCCCTTCTCACACATGGGGCAGGTGAATGGCCTCTATGCAGTGTGAATGTGATGGAGTATCAGCAGGGTGGATGAATTAGTGAATCCCTTCTCACACACAGGGCAGGTGAACGGCCTCGCTGCAGCGTGAATGTGCTGGTGTATCAGCAGGGTGGATGAATTAGTGAATCCCTTCTCACACACAGGGCAGGTGAACGGTCTCTCCCCAGTGTGAATGCACTGGTGCTCAATGAGGTGAGATGACTGCCTGAACCTCTTCCCACAGTGAGAGCAACTGAATGGTCTCTCCTCAGTGTGAAGTCGCTGGTGTGTCAGAAGGTGGGATGACTGACTAAATCCCTTCCCACACTTGGAGTAGGTGAACAGCCTCTCCCTGGTGTGACTGTATCGATGAGTTTCCAGGCGGGACGGGGAGCTAAATCCCTTCCCACAGTCCGCACATTCCCACAGTTTCTCCGTGGTGTGGGTGTCCTTGTGTCTCTCCAGGTTGGACAATCGGTTGAAGCCTCATCCACACACACAACACGTGTACGGTTTCTCCCCGTTGTGAACGGTGCGATGTTTTTTCAGACTGTGTAACTGGTTAAAGCTCTTTCCACAGTCAGTGCACTGGAACACTCTCACTCGGGTGTGTGTGTCTTGGTGCTTTTCCAGTCACACCGATCTTTGAAATCTTTTCCCACAGACAGAACAGGCAAACATTTCTCCTTCCACATTCAAAGGCCGATTATATTCCCTGTAAAAGCAGTTTACAAAAGACATCACTGTAAGTTCAGGATTAAAATTCGGAACAGATAATTCTAGTTTCTATGGAACATTCTCTCCTCTCTTAGTACATAGAATTACACAGATTGTACAGCACAGAAACAGGCCAATCGGCCCAACTGGTCCATGTGGTGTTTATGCTCCACACGAGCCTCCTCCCATCTCTCTTCATCTCACCCTATCAGCATCTCCTTCTATTCCTTTCTCCCATGTGTTTATCCAGCTTCCCCTTAAATACATCCATGCTCTTCGCCTCAACCACTCCCTGTGGCAGCAAGTTCCACATTCGCAGCACCCGCTGGGTGAAGGACTTTAATCTAAATAGGACTTTCCTGGGCAGCCAATCAGCACTGCTGCCTCTTTTGTGCATTTCCTGGCGAGGCGAAACAGTTGATATTTTCTGATCAAAAAGAGCTGAGCTCGGCAGCATTAGTCCTGTTTTGCCTCCTTTGGAGACCAGGTGTACGAGCAGAGCGAGCGCAGCCTTCACAGCAACCGCAATAAAATTGTTACAGTTGTGAAGGAAGTTTGTGTCAGTGCACTGGACCACAAACAAAGTATGTGTGTCGATTATTGCCTCATTACCCTACTGTAAAGTGCCTTGAGATGTTTTAAAAGCTCTATATAAAGGTAGGTTGTTGTTGGTGTATAGAGAACCCTGTTGAAATTTATTGAAATGATTAATAACCAAGGAAGATCATTTCTTTGTTTGGTTCTGTTAGTTTTCATAGAATCATTGAAAAGTACAGCACAAAGGAGGTCATTCGGCCCATCGTGCCTGTGCTGTCTCTTAGAAAGAGCACTTGTGCTTAGTCCCACATCCTTGCTTGTTGTCTGTAACCCTGTAAGATCCTCATCCTCAAGTACCCGCCCAACTCCCTTTTAAACTCATTGATGGAATCAGCTCATGACCTTTCCTGGCGAGGCGAAACAGTTGATATTTTCTGATCAAAAAGAGCTGAGCTCGGCAGCATTAGTCCTGTTTTGCCTCCTTTGGAGACCAGGTGTACGAGCAGAGCGAGCGCAGCCTTCACAGCAACCGCAATAAAATTGTTACAGTTGTGAAGGAAGTTTGTGTCAGTGCACTGGACCACAAACAAAGTATGTGTGTCGATTATTGCCTCATTACCCTACTGTAAAGTGCCTTGAGATGTTTTAAAAGCTCTATATAAAGGTAGGTTGTTGTTGGTGTATAGAGAACCCTGTTGAAATTTATTGAAATGATTAATAACCAAGGAAGATCATTTCTTTGTTTGGTTCTGTTAGTTTTCATAGAATCATTGAAAAGTACAGCACAAAGGAGGTCATTCGGCCCATCGTGCCTGTGCTGTCTCTTAGAAAGAGCACTTGTGCTTAGTCCCACATCCTTGCTTGTTGTCTGTAACCCTGTAAGATCCTCATCCTCAAGTACCCGCCCAACTCCCTTTTAAACTCATTGATGGAATCAGCTCATGACCTTTCCAGGTCGAGCGTTCCAGTTCCTGACAACTCTCTGAGTTTTATTCAATTGTTACCACAGTTGTTTCTGTGGAGGTTTAATAATAAATGCATTTTGCTGTGAAAGCAATTAAAACATTCCTAGTATATAAATAGACAGATGCATCAACATATTAACATTGTGGGAGGGAGGGCAGTGCTCGCCCAGGGCCCAATAAACAATGGAATTCTTCTTTCCCAACCCAATGCTCAGAAGATGAAGTCCCAGAGCTGCCTCTGGCTCAGTTCCACCTGCCCTATTCTGACAAGCTGAGGTGTTGGTCAGTGCACTGTGATTGCCCTGTGGGCAGAAAATGGCAAATCTAGAAATATGACCAAAATAACACATTTTAACCGCAAAGCTGTAAATCCCCATCCCACACACTCTCCCTCCTCCCTGTGCTGAAATCCAAACCCATCGCACCATCTCCAACATTTCTTTTCTCCACTCCCAGTTTTCCCCCTCCCTCTACTCTGGTTGGGTTCAGTTCTACACCCGCTGTGTGCAGAGTGAGAATAAAGTCAATGAGTCAATGATTGTCTGTCCTGGTCACTGGGACTCTGAAATCTTCAGTTCTCCACCTGCTGTGTGCAGAGTGAGAATCAATGAGTCAATGATTGTCCCTCTTGGTCACTGGGACCCTGAAGCCCTGCCCACTCTCTGTTCCTGTACAAAGATGGCCACGCATGCGCCCTGCTGCAGGTAGAACCGGTCTGTCTTTCCTTCACCAAGATGGCGGCACGTAACCCGGGCCTGTCACTGAGAAAAAGCCTCACCGCTGCCCTCCGGTGGAACACATTCGGCCTCTGGATCTCATTCGGGCCTGAGACCATTCTCCAACATTATAAACCCTGAGGTGTGGCCTACCCGCAGTTTATTAACCTCCCGAACCCGCTCCTGCCGACCTGCAGCTCTGCGCGGGGCTTTCTTTGTAAAGTCGGTGAGGGACACGTGACCCGGGCCCACTGCCTGATTGACGTGAGCTTCTGACCAATAGGGAGCGAGCGGGGTGGTGCTGGAGGAGCGAGCCGGCGGCGGGTCCTCCAACCAATCGGGGAGCCCGAGGGGCAGGACTAGCGCCGGCTGATTGTCTGATCCACAGGGCAGCGAGTTTCTCCAGTCCCTTGTTCAGGGCCCGGGGCCAGGGGAGGCTGTGGGCCTTTATTCCCCTCATTGGACACAAAGCTCTTTGGCTCACAACACACTGGCTCAGGTTCTAATAGAGACCTTTTAATTTCATCCATAAAAGCAGATAAACCCCGTGCTTCTGTGGAACAAACTTTCTAATATTTGGGAGTAAAAGTACAAGTTTTTTTCCCTCTGGAGAATTTATTATTAGTTTCAGGAAACAGCAACCACTTGTATTTATAAAGCCCTTTTAATGCAGTAAAACATCCCAAGGCTCTTCACAGGATCGTTATAAAACAAAATTTGACACCGAGCCACATAAGGAGATATTAGGGCAGATGACCAAAAGCTTGGTCAAAGAGCATCTTAAAGAAGGAGAGAGAGGTAGAGAGATGGAGAGGTTTAGGGAAGGAATTACAGAGCTTAGGGCCCAGGCAGCTGAAGGCATGGCCACCAATGGTGGAGCGATTAAAATCGGGGATGCTCAAGAGGGCAGAATTAGAGAAGCGCAAATATCTCGGGGTGGGGGCAGTTTGTAGAGGCTGGAAGAGATTACAGAGATAGGGAGGGGCGAGGCCACGGAGCGATTTGAAAACAAGGCTGAGAATTTTAAGGATGAGACACTTGAGGAAAAGCAGGGAGTGGGGGTGGGTCAAGCCCTTATGGGACAGGGTCGCTAATTCTGTTCTGCGACAGTTACTGGGACAGACTTTATCTCCCCCTCTCCTCCACACAGGGATTTGTGGTAGTTAAAGGGACAGCGATTCTTCTTGTTCCGCGAGATTGTAATTAAAGGGACACTACTCTGAGATGGCTGTGAACTTTTAGTGCCGCCAGCCTTTCTAAAACATCTTCCTTTTTTTGAAGATCTGTGTGAACTCGCTGGTGACTCAGCAGGTTGGATGAACTCTGAAACCTCTTTGCACAGTCAGAACATTTAAAGGGTCTCTCATCGGTTCTGGGACAGGAGGGATCTGGTTAACAGTGATCACAAAATCATTGGGTTTAAAGTAGTTATGGAAAGGGACAAAGAAGAATCAATGGTGAAAATACCCAGCTGGAAGAGAGCCAATTTCAGTGATTTGAGAAGGGATCGAGCACAGGTGAACTGGAAACAAAGATTGTCCAGGAAAACAGTGAATGACCAATGGCAGGCCTTCAAGGCTGAGATAGTTCGGGTACAAACCAAGCATATTCCCATAAGGAGGAAAGATGGGCATCCAAAGCTAGAGCTCCCGATGACAAAGGATATCGAGGTTAGAATAAAACAGAGAAAGGAGGTTTACGACAAATGTCAGGTACAGAATACAGTCAAAAACCAGGACAATACAGAGAGTGCGGGGGAAATTGAAACAGGATATAAGGGCAAAGAGAATATGAGAATAGATTAGCGGGTAAGATAAAAGAGAACCCAAAAATCTTCTATAAACATATGAAAAGTAAAAGGATAGTTAAATGAATGGTGGGGCCGATTAGGGACCAAATAGGAGCTCATCATGCGGAGGCAGAGGGCATGGCTGAGGTGCTGAATGAGCACTTAGCATCTGTCTCCACAAAAGAAGAGGATGAAGTTCATGTCGCAGTAGAGGAGGGGGGAGTAGAGAAATTGGATAAAAATGGATAGAAAGGAGGTGCTAAATAGGTTGTCATCACTCAAAGTTAACAAGTCACCCGGTCCGGATGGGATGCATCCTAGGTTGTTGAGGGAAGCTAGGGTGGAGATAGCAGAAGCTCTGACCACAATCTTTCAATCTCCCTCAGATATATGGGAGGGGTGCCAGAGGACTGGAGGATTGCAAATGTTACACCCTGTTTAAAAAAGGGGAGAGGGATAAACCTGGTAACTACAGGCCAATCAGTCTAATGTCAGTGGTGGGTGAACGACTAGAGACCATTGTCAAGGTCAAAATTAATTCTCACTTGGAGAAGCATGGGTTAATAAGGGGCAGCCAGTATGGATTTGTTAAAGGTAAATCGTGTCTGACTAACCTGATTGAGTTCTTTGATGAAGTAACAGAGGGTTGATGAAGGTAGTGCAGCAGATGTTGTATACATGGACTTTCTAAAGGCATTTGACAAAGTACCACATAAGAGAATTATTCGGAAAATAGAAGCACAGGAAATTAAAGGGATGATGGTAATTTGGGTATATAATTGGCTGAGGGATAGGAGACAGTGAGCAGTGCTGAGGGATGTTTTTCTGACTGGAGGGAAATATGCAGTGGGTTCCCCCAGAGGTCGGGATTAGGACCATTGCTTTTCTTGTTATATATAACTGACCTGGACTTGGGTATAGGTGTACAATTTTGAAGTTTACGGATGATACAAAACTTGGCAACATAGTAAATAGTGAGCATAGTAGTAGCAGACTTCAGGAGGACAGAGACAGACTGTGAAATGAGCAGACACAAGGCAGATGAAATTAAATGAGGATAAGTGTGAAGTCATGCACTTTGGGAGAAACAACAGGGAGAGGCCGTATAATCTAAATGGGACTATTTTGAGGGGGTGCAAGAGCAGAGGGACCTGGGGGTCCATATTCACAAATCTTTGAAAGTGCCACGGCAAGTTGGTGAGGCGGTTCAGAAATCGTATGGGATACTTGGCTTTGTAAATAGGCCCATTGAATACAAAAACAAGGAAGTTACACTAAACCTTTACAAATCACCAGTTAGGAACATAGGACAGGAGGAGGCCTTTCAGCCCCTCGAGCCTGTTCTGCCATTCAATGTGATCATGGCTGATCTGCGATCTAACTCCATACACCCGTATTTGGCCCATATCTCTTAATACCTTTGGGTAACAAAAACCTATCAATCTCAGATTGAAAATTAACAATTGATCTCGCATCAATTGCCATTTGCAGAAGAGAGTTCCAAACTGCTACCACCCTTTGTGTGTAGAAGTGTTTCCTAATTTCACTCCTGAAAGGTCTGGCTCTAATTTTTAGACGATGCCCCCAGTCCGAGAATCCCCAACCAACGGAAATAGTTTCTCTCTATCTACCCTCTGTTCCCCTTAATATCCTGAAAACTTCAATCAGATCACACCTTAACCTTCTAAATTCAAGGGAATACAACCCTAATTTGTGTAATCCCTCCTCGTAACTTAACCCTTGAAGTCTGGGTATCATTCTGGTAAACCTACGCTGCACTCCCTCCAAGGCCAATATATCTTTCCTAACCTGTGATGCCCAGAACTGCTCACAGTACTCCAGGTGTGGTCTAACCAGGGTGTTGTACAGCTGCAGGGTTTTGGCCTCAGCTGGAGTATTGTAGTATTGTGTACAGTTCTGGGCACCACACTTTAGGAAGGATGTCAAGGCCTTGGAGAGGATACAGAGGAGGTTGACCAGGATGGTACCAGGGATGAGGGACTTCAGTTATGTGGTGAGATTGGAGAAGCTGGGATTGTTCCCCTTAGAGAAGAGAAGGTTAAGAGGAGACCTAATAGAGGTGTTCAAAATGATGAGGGGTTTTGATTGAGCAAGTAGGGAGAAACTGTTCACTCTGGCAAGTGGGTCGGTAACCAAAGGTCACTGTTTTAAAATAGTTGCTAAAAGAACTAGAGGGAAATGAGGAGAATTGTTTTCACGCAGAGGGTTGTTAAGATCTGGAACGCACCATCTGAAAGGATGCTGGAATCAGCTTCCACAGGAACTTTCAAACAGTAATTGGACATGTCCTTGAAGAGGACTAGTTTGCAGAGTTCTGGGGATAAAGCTGGGGTTTGGGACTAAATTGACCAGCTCTTTCAAAGAGCCGGCATAGACTCGATGGGCCGAATCACCTCCTTCTGTGCTGTTAGATTTGATGATCAGTGTGAACACGCTGGTGTCCCTTAAGGCTCTTCGAGATTTTAAAGCTCTTCCCACAGTCAGAACATTATAAAGGGTCTCTCGTCAGTGTGAACTCGCTGGTGTATCAGCAGATGGGTTGACTGAGTGAATCCCTTCCCCCACACGGAGCAGGTGAATGGACTCTCACCAGTGTGTAGGAGCCGGTGTCTCTTTAGCTCCCTGGAGCTTTTAAAGCTTTTCCCACAGCCAGAACATTTAAAGGGGTTCTCTCCAGTGTGAACTCGCTGATGGGCCAGCAGGTTGGAGGACCGAGCGAATCCCTTCCCACACACGGATCAGGTGAACGGCCTCTCCCCAGCGTGTAGAAGCCGGTGTCTCTTCAGCTCCCCAGGGCTTTTAAAGCTTTTCCCACAAGTCAGAACATTTAAAGGGTCTCTCATCAGTGTGAACAAGCTGGTGTGTCAGCAGGTTGGAGGACTGCAAGAATCCCTTCCCACACACGGAGCAGGTGAATGGCCTCTCCCCAGTGTGGAGGCACTGATGTCCCTTCAGATGCCCGGGGCTTTTAAAGCTCTTCCCAACGTCAGGAAATTGAAATGGTCTCTCCCCAGTGTGAACTCGCTGGTGTGTTTGCAGGTGGGATGAACAAACAAATCCCTTTCCACACACGGAGCAGGTGCGGCTGCGCCGTTGAACTTCCAATGCAGACAGGGAACTGACTCCCTTCCCACTGTCCCCACCTTTACCCGGTTTCTCCCCTGTGAGGAGCGGCGGCGGTGATATAAAGAGCGAGGCGGCGGAGTTTATAGGGTGTCTGTAATTCTTGTGACACTTCCTGTGTCCCTGATAACCATGTGTGCGGGAAGTGTATCCAGCTGCAGCTACTGACAGACCGCATTGCGGCGCTGGAGCTGTGAGTGGATGCATACTGGAGCATTCGCGATGCTGAGGACATCGTGGATAGCACGTTTAGGGAGTTGGTCACACCGCAGGTAAAGGCTGCACAGGCAGGAAGAGAATGGTTGACCACCAGGCAGAACATTTTGGAAGGGGAGGGTGAACAACCAATTGTCGTGGTGCATATAGGTACCAACGATATAGGTAAAAAACGGGATGAGTTCCGAAAAGCTGAATATAGGTTAGGAGGTAAATTTAAAAATAGGACCTCCAAGATAGTAATCTCAGGATTGCTACCAGTGCCACGTGCTAGTCAGAGTAGAAATAGAAGGATATTTCAGATGACTACATGGCTAGAGGAATGGTGCAAGGGGGAGGGATTCAAATTCCTGGGACATTGGAACCGGTTCTGGGGGAGGTGGGGCTAGTACAAACCGGACGGTTTGCACCTGGGCAGGACCGGGACCGATGTCCTAGGGGGAGTGTTTGCTAGTGCTCTGGGGGAGGGTTTAAACTAAAATGGCAGGGGGTTGGGAACCTGAGCAGGGAGACAGAGGAAAGGGAAACAAGGATAGAAGCAAAAGACAGGAAGGAGAAAAACAAAGGTGGCGGTCAGAGAAATCGTGGGTTTAAATCAAACATAGCCACAATAAATAATAATTCTAAAAGGTGTAAGAGTGTTAAAAAAACAAGCCTGAAGGCCTTGTGTCTTAATGCGAAGAGCATTCGTAATAAGGTGGATGAAATAGTTGCACAAATAGAGGTAAATGGATATGATATGATTGGGATTCTGGAAACATGGCTCCAGGGTGACCAAGGCTGGGAACACAACATCCAGGGTTATTCAATATTCAGGAAAGATAGGCAAAAAGGAAAGGGAGGTGGGGTTGCATTGCTTTTTAAACAGGAGATTAACACACTTGAAAGGAAGGATATTAGCTCTAATGATGTGGAATCTGTATGGGTAGAGCTGAGAAATACCAAGGGGCAGAAAACGTTAGTGGGAGTGTTATACGGACCACTAAACAGTAATGCGGAGGTTGGGGATGGCATTAAACGGGAAATTAGAGACGCGTGCAATAAGGGCACAGCAGTTATCATGGGTGACTTTAATCTACATATAAATTGGGCTAACCAAATTAGTAAACATACTGTGGAGGAGGAACTCCTGGAGTGTATACGGGATGGTTTTCTGGATCAATATGTCGAGGAACCAACTCGAGATCAGGCCGTCTTAGACTGGGTATTATGTAATGAGAAAGGATTAATTAGCAATCTTGTTGTGCGAGGCTCCTTGGTTCAGAGCGATCATAATATGATAGAATTCTTCATTAAGATGGAGAGTGAAGTAGTTGACTCCGAGACTAGGGTCCTGAATTTAAATAAAGGAAACTACGATGGTATGAGGCGCGAGTTAGGTAAGATTGATTGGGGAATGTTGCTCAAAGGGTTGACGGTGGATAGGCAATTGCAAACATTCAAAGATCGCATGGATGAACTACAGAATTAGTTCATCCCTGTTTAGCATAAAAATAAAACAAAAAAGGTGACTCAACCGTGGCTAACGAGAAATTAGAGATAGCATAAGATCCAAGGAGAGGACATATAAATTGGCCAGAAAAAGCAGTAAACCTGAGGATTGGGAGCAGTTTAGGATTCAGCAAAGGAGGACAAAGGGATTAATTAAGAGGGGGAAAATAGAGTATGAGAGTAAGCTTTCAGGGAACATAAAAACTAACTGTAGATATGTGAAGAGAAAAAGATTGGTGAAGTCAAGCATAGGTCCCTTGCAGTCAGAATCAGGGGGATTTATAATGGGGAACAAAGAAATGGCAGGCCAATTAAATACATACTTTGGTTCTGTCTTCACAAAGGAAGACACAAATAACCTCCCAGAGATGTCGGGAAACATAGGGTCTAATGAGAGGGAGGAACTGAAAGAAATCAGTATTTGTAGGGAAATGGTGTTAGGGAAATTTGACGGGATTGAAGGCCGATAAATCCCCAGGGCCTGATAATCGACATCCTAGGGTACTTAAGGAAGTAGCCCTAGAAATAGTAGATGTGTTGCTGGCCATCTTCCAAAATTCGATAGACTCTGGAACAGTTCCCATGGATTGGAGGGTAGCTAATATTACCCCACTATTCAAAAAAGGTGGTAGAGAGAAAACGGGGAATTATATCGGTAGTGGGAAAAATGCTAGAGTCCATTATAAAAGATGTAATAGCAGAGCACTTGGAAAACAGTGACAGGATAGGACAAAGTCAACATGGATTTACAAAAGGTAAATCGTGCTTGACTAATCTACTGGAATTTTTTGAGGATGTAACTGGTAGAATAGATAAGGGCGAACCAGTGGATGTGGTGTATTTGGACTTTCAGAAGGCTTTCGATTAGGTACCGTATAAGAGATTAGCGTGTAAATTTAAGGCACATGGGATTGGGGGCAAGGTACTGACTTGGATAGAGAACTGGTTGGCAGACAGGAAGTAAAGAGTTGGAATAAACGGGTCTTTTTCCGAGTGGCAGGCAGTGACTAGTGGGGTACCGCAGGGATGGGTCCTAGGACCCCAGCTATTCACAATATATATAAATGATCTAGACGAGGGAACTAGATGTAACATCTCCAAGTTTGCAGACGACACAAAGCAGGGTGGGCGTGTGTGAGGAGGATGCCGAAAAACTCCAGTATGATTTGGACAGGTTGGGTGATTAGGCAGAAGCATGGCAGATGCAGTATAATGTGGATAAATGCGAGGTTATCCACTTTGGTGGCAAAAACGGGAAGGCAGATTATTATCTGAATAGCAATAGATTGGGAGAAGGGGAAGTGCAATGAGACCTGGGTGTCCTTGTGCACCAGTCGCTGAAGCTAAGCATGCAGGTGCAGCAGGCGGTTAAGAAGGCAAATGGTATGTTGGCCTTCGTAGCGAGACGGTTTGAGTACAGGAACAAGGATGGCTTGCTGCAGTTGTACAGGGCCTTGGTGAGACCACATCGTGAGTATTGTGTGCAGTTTTGATCGCCTTATCTGAGGAAGGATGTTCTTGCCGTGGAAGGAGTTCAACGAAGATTCACCAGGCTGATACCTGGGATGGCAGGAATGACGTATGAGGAGAGATTGGGATGTTTGGGCTTGTACTCGCTGGAGTTTAGAAGAATGAGAGGGGATCTCATCGAAACTTATAAAATTCTGACAGGACTGGACAGACTAGATGCAGGAAGGATGTTCCTGATGGTAGGGGAGTCCAGAACCAGGGGTCACAGTCTAAGGATACAGGGTAAGCCATTTAGGACAGAAATGAGGAGTAATTTCTTCACCCAGAGAGTGGTGAACCTGTGGAATTCTCTACCACAGAAGGCAGCAGAGGCCAAATCATTAAATATATTCAAGAAGGAGTTGGATATATTTCTTAAAGCTAAAGGGATCAAGGGATATGGGGAGAAAGCAGGGATCGGGTACTGAATTTGGATGATCAGCCATGATCGCGTTGAATGGTGGAGCAGGCTTGAGGGGCCGAATAGCCTACTCCTGCTCCTATCTTCTATGTTTCTATGTTTGTATGTTTCTATGTTTCAGTTGGAGCTGGAGTGGAGATGGAGGTGAATCTGTTGGGTTTAACCCCCAGTACTTCTGAGCCCAGGAGGATCCAACAATCTCCAATGTGAGACTGTCAAGGGAGGTGGATTCTAGGGGAGATTAGATTGTTACACAGACACTGTCCGTACAATGTAAAAGAGTATTATTTTAGGAACAAGTATTTCTGTACAGGCTTTTAATCCAGTTTACATCTACAGATTTGTTTTAATTCATTCTTGGGATGTGGGCGTAGCTCGCAAGAGCAGCAAATATTGCCAATCCCCAGTTTCCCGTTGAGAAGGGGGTGGTGAGTCGCCTTCTTGAACTACTGCAGTCCGTGTGGTGAAGGTATTCCCACAATGTTGTTCGGTAAGGAGTTCCAGGATTATGACTCAGCAACGATGAATATATCTGAGTCAGGATGATGTGTGACTTGGAGGGGAACTTGGATGTGATGGTGCTCCCATACAACAGCTGCCCTTGTCCTTCTAGGTGGTGGAAGTTGCGGGTTTTGGAGGTTCTATCAAAATTCTGGTCGAGTTGCAGATGTATAAAGTTCCTTTCCTTCGCCCCCTCGCCCTCCCTCTCCCTCTCTCTCTCACTCTCTCCTCCCATAGAGGCCAGAGTCTTGTGTAGGCCCAGACCAGGTGGTGGATTCCCTTCCCTGAAGGACATTAGTGAACCAGTTGGGTTTTTATGACAATCCGGCAGCTTTCATGGTCACTTTTTTCTAATGCCGGCCCCACAAATGTCCAGATTCACTGAGCTCAATTTCACAACCTGCCTTTGTGGGTTGTCTCTCACGCTCCATGTTTTAAATTAATTTTACAGGGCACTGGAAGGCGAGGACTTACAGACAGGAAGCTCAAACCAAACATCACTTCAAGATCTGACAGAGTCAGTCAACTCATCGGATCTGAATATCACCGGCCTCTGAACATGGAAGCAAAAAGCACCGTTCACAGCGGGGAGAAACCGTACACATGTTCTGTGTGTGGACGAGGCTTCAGCCAACCCTCTGGCCTCTCGAGACACAAGTGCATTCACACCGGGGAGAGGCCGTTCACCTGCTCTGAGTGTGGGAAGGGATTCACTAATTCATCCAAACTGCTGATACACCAGCGTGTTCACAGCGGGGAGAGGCCGTTCACCTGCTCTGAGTGTGGGAAGGGATTCACTGAGACAGCCCGCCTGCTGAGACACCAGCGAGTTCACACTGATGAGAGACCTTTTAACTGCTCGGACTGTGGGAAGTGCTATAAAAGTCCCGAGACCCTGATACGCCATCAAAGTGTTCACACTGACGAGAGACCATTCAAGTGCTCTCACTGTGGGACTGGGTTCAGGCAGTCATCTGAGCTCACTATACACCAGCGCACTCACACTGGGGAGAGGCCATTCACCTGCTCTGAGTGTGGGAAGGGATTCACTCGCTCATCCACACTGCTGAATCACCAGCGAGTTCACTCTGACGAGAGACCTTTTAAATGCTCGGACTGTGGGAAGTGCTTTAAAAGTTCCGGGGAACTGATGTTCCATCAACGTGTTCACACTGACGAGAGACCGTTCAGGTGCTCTCGCTGTGGGACTGGGTTCAGGCAGTCATCTGAGCTCACTGTACACCAGCGCACTCACACTGGGGAGAGGCCGTTCACCTGCTCTCACTGCGAGACTGGGTTCACTTGTTCATCCACCCTGCGGAGACACCAACGAGTTCACACTGGGGAGAGGCCGTTCACTTGCTCTGAGTGTGGGAAGGGATTCACTCAGTCATCCCACCTGCTGAAACACCAGCGAGTTCACAAGTGACTGCAGCGGTTGGATTCTGCTATTGTTGCTGCTGTTAATCACAACCAGGACTGAACCATGAGGGGTCAAAAACCAGGGGGCACAGATTTAAAGTAATTGGGGGAAGGTTTAGAGGAGATTTGAGGGGAAATGTCTTCACCCAGAGGGTGGTGGGGGTCTGGAACTCACTGCCTGAAAGGGTGATAGAGGCAGGAACCCTAACCACATTTAAAAAGTACTTGGATGTGCACTTGGGATGCTTTACCCTGCAGGGCTACGGACCAAGAGCTGGGAAGTGAGATTAGGCTGGATCGCTCTTTGTTGGCTGGCGCGGACACGATGGGCTGAAATGGCCTCCTTCCGTGCTGTAACTTTCTATGATTCTAAGTGGCAATAATCGATCCTCACAGTCACATTATGATTGAATTATTATTTGTGAGTGTCGCTGTATTGTACAGTTATTATTCATAGAATAGATTCACAGAGACTTACAGCACAGAAGGAGGCCATTCGGCCCATCGTGCCTGTGCCGGCTCTTTGAAAGAGTCGTCGTGTTTAGTCCCACATCCTCACTTTTTGTCCGTAACCCTGTCAGTTGCTCAAGTTCCCGTCTGTAATGAAATCTGTTTGTCTTTATCCTGTATTTCCTGTACTCATGTATATTACCCTCCCCCACACGGTGTATAGTTTCACTTCCTTTTTCCTGACTCATTCCTGTGAGCCAGTCGGTGTGTTGAGATGTAGCTCTGATCTTAGTGATTAAAAGTCAACTTGTTAAAGTCTATAACTTCTAGTTTTGTGGTTATTGAAGGCACATCACCGTCCAACTCTGCTTTACAATTATTAACGTAATCAGCTTCCACCATCTTTTCAGGTCGAGTGTTCCAGATCCCCCCAACTCTGAGTGGAAACATTTCTCCTCATCTCTCCTCTAGATCTTTTGCCAATATTTTTGAATCTTTGACCTCTAGTTATTGACCCACTCACCAGAGCGAATGTTTCTTTCCCAATTTATTCTATCAAAATCGCTCACCATCTTGAAAACCTCTAATAAATCGCCTCTGAACCTTCTCTGTTCCAAGGAGGACAGTCCGAACTTAGAACATAAGAAGTAGGAGCAGGAGTCGGCCATACGGCCCCTCGGTCCTGCTCCGCCATTCAATAGGATCATGACTGATCCGAACCTAGACTCACGTCCACATCCCTGCCCACTCCCCGTAACCCCTTATTCCCTTATCAGCTAGGAAACTGTCTATCTCCGTTTTAAATTTATTTAATGTCGCAGCTTCCACAACTCTCTGAGGTAGCAAATTCCATAGATTTACTACCCTCTGAGTGAAGAAGTTTCTCCTCATCTCAGTTTTGAAAGGGCAGCCCCTTATTCTAAGATTATGCCCCCTAGTTCTAGTCTCACCCATCAGTGGAAACATCCTCCCCGCATCCACCCGATCAAGCCCCCTCACAATCTTATATGTTTTGATAAGATCGCCTCTCATTCTTCTGAAATCCAATGAGTAGAGGCCCAACCTACTCAACCTTTCCTCATACGTCAACCCCCTCATCTTCGGAATCAACCAAGTGAACCTTCTCTGAACTGCCTCGAGAGCAAGTATATCTTTTCTTAAATATGGAAACCAAAACTGTACGCAGTATTCCAGTCTGCCAATATGCTTCTATTATGATCTCTTGATCTGTGGCCATAAAAACCTTCAGTCTCAGCCCTTATTATAGAATAATGGATGGAGTATATTCTTTGTGGCTTACACAATACTGCCTGAGCAATTTGGACTTCTGCTTAAAGCCCAAATCATAAGGCAGTAGAATGTACCAGGACAACCCTACCGGATTATTAATTTCAATTAATTTTATTACTTTTCCAACCTCTCCTCATAACTGAAGCCCCTCATCCCGGGTAACATCCTGGTAAACCTCCTCTGGGCCCTTTCTAAGGCCTTTACCCCTTTCCTCAAGTGTGGGGCCCAGACTTGTCCACAACACTCCAGCTGAGGCCTAACCTGTGATTTATGAAGTTCCAGCATCATCTCTTTGCTTTTATATTCTACTATTCCTCTGTTTATAAAGCCAAGTAACCGGTTATTGGTTGTTTAATATCTGTGGGGCACTTGCCATCATGGGTTTTGCTCCTGTCTGGTGTCACTGGGGCAACTCAGGGTCACCCCTACAGGTGGTGAAAAATGGCCCAATCTCAATCGGATGACAAAGATGAGGAGAAATGTTTTCACTCAGAGAGTTGTTGGGATCTGGAACGCTCAGGGAGTGGGTTAATGAACCCCGGGATCCCTGATAGCCAGCCAGGATCTTGTGCTGCTGCTGTGCCAGAAGAGAGGAGAGGACAGGTGAGGTCTCTCTCTCTCTGTGCCCAGGAGGAGAGAGCACATCTGTTGCTGCTGCAGCTACTATTGGGGTGCCAGGGGAGAGGAGAGGAGAGACCAGGAGACCAGGAGACCAGACCAGAACTAACAACAAAGGGAAGCCATCCCATCATTGTTTCCCCAACTGGTCTCCATTACAGGAGAGGGAGAGAGGGGAGATAAACAAACATCCTATATCTGTTCAGAAGGAGGGACAGCCATTGGAAAACTTCTACAGGTGGGTGTCTCATGGGGCGCTCTCATAAAGACTTTGTATTTAAGTGGGGGGGAAGGAAAGAAGGAGGAGAAGAAAACATCTAGGGGTGTGTGTGAGTGTCTTGTAAAAACTAGGCCACACACACCACTAGCAAACACCCCTCCCTATTGCTTGACCTGGGACAGCTGGAGCTGCCCAGGTGAAGTCATCATTTAATTATCACGTCGTTAAGACCTGGTGGTGGACAGAGCCTGGGCATCTCCAGCTTTATTTTCCCAGGTGAAGACATCTTCTACCCCCACAAGAAGACCATCAATAGAGATTATTTTTCAGAGAGTGCACCCCTGCGAGCACCCACCCACCATCCTGAGTGGAGACCCAGCCCCTGCGGTCTCCCTCCTTCCCACCCCCCTTTCTCTCTCTCTTTGCCTCTCTCTAAAGAGGCACCTCATATCCATTAATTGCCCATTGAGCAGAGGGGAGAAGGCCCCTCTCCCAATTTAATCAACAAGGGGAGAGGTGTGCCTTCACTTTTAAAGCTCCCTCGGCTCAGGGAAAACAACCACTGAGGCCATTAACATCACCAGGCCTGTGACTTGGGGTGGGTGTAGCCCTTTATAATAAGCACCCCACGATGGCGACCACATCATCACCAGTGATGGGGCCAGCAAGGTCATATGCAAGTGTGGCAGCCATGGCCAAGGCTGCTCCTGCTGCTTCTGCTGCCCCGTCAACTTTCCGCCTTCTCACTAAAAAACACGGGGTGAAGAGCTACACTCACCCCAACATGACTATCGAAGCATGCGTGAAGGCCATGGCTGAGGTTGTCAGCCCTTCAGCCATCATCGTCGCCTCGAAAATGTACGGCAAGGCTGTGTTCTTCCTGGGGTCGGAGCGGGCGGTGTCCCTGGCCATAACCAAGGGGCTCACCGTGGGCGGGACCATCCTGCCGGTGGATCCTCTCAAGGCCACCATGCAGAGGATCGTCTTATCAAATGTCCCGCCCTTTGTTTCGGCTGAGCAGCTCCTCCTCCCCCACCTACGTCAACTGGGGGAGGTGAGGTCGGGGATCACACCGATCCCGCTCGGATGCAGGGAGGCCAGCCTCCGGCACGTCTTCTCCTTCCGGTGCCAGCTTTTTATTCAGCTGGCGCGGGAGGAGGACACCGAGGGCACTTTTATTGTGTGCCACAAGGGGGCTGCCCTCCGCGTCTTTTGGACGTCGGACGGTGTGCGGTGCCATGCCTGTAAGGAGGTGGGGCACGTACGAAAGAACTGCCCTGCCTCCAAGGCCACCAGAACATCTGAGGTGGCCAAGGCTGGCGCAGCCACCGCAACCCCCCCCGATTCTGTCCGCGCGTCCTCAACACCTGATGCGCGGTTGACGTCAGAGGCCAACGCCATCACGGCCTCTGGCGGGGGGGAGGGAGACCGTCCGCGCGGAGGGAAGTTGCAGAAGAAGATGAAGCACCTTAGGGCAGGTCTCCTCGGTGAGCAAGCGGATACGGACGATCTGCTGGAACTTACGCCCGCATACCTTGCGCAGGTGGCGGCGGAGTTTGGGGGGCCTCATGCCCGGGACAGCTGAGTTGGAAGAATTAAGACCTGCGACCGGGCTCGGGCTCGAGGGATCCGAGCAACCCGCTCGATGGGAGGGAGCGGAGGAGGAGGCCTCGGTAGGTATGGAGGTCTCCAGCCTTCGTGTCTCTCCATAACAGAAAGGAGGTGCGAGTCCCTGGGAGAGGACCACGAGAGACGATGTCCCTCCTCGCGGAGGGAATCGTCGCCCGCCGTGGGTGCTGTGCCCCCCCCACTATTACCGTCATCTGTATTCGGCAGGAGTTACCTGTTCCTCGGGAGGGTATGACAGATGAGTCTGTCCCGCCTGCTCCTCCCGGGGACGGGGAAGAGACCCTGCGCATGAGGGGGGAGGCCACGGATCTACCCGCAGAGGAAATAACACAAGAATCGTTACATCTCGCCATGTCGGGCGCCCTGGAGACTGGGGTGGGCAAGGCCAGTGAGGCTGGGCTCACCCAGGACAGTCCGGACCATTCCCAGGCATTGCTCGACGTGGCCGAGGAATGTATTCAAGCTCCACAGTCCGCTGGGTCGGTGCCTGATGGCGGTGAGGGGGAAGACCCCCCGACTCCGTCTCCGATGCTTTCACCGGGGGTGTTGGGGGAAATGGGGATAGTGTACTCCCAGGTTTCCCCATGCACCCCAGTGCCTGGAGCGGAGGGGGGCCCCAAACCGCTGCCGCCTCCTGAACCGGCACCTCCGGAGGAGCCCAGGGAGGAATCCTCTGCCGCCGATCCTGGGGGTGGGATTGAGACAGAGGCGGGGCTGGCTGATGACGACCTCCCGGAGGAGGACGGGGACCAAGCGGAGAGCACCGAGGACAAGTCAGACTCCGTCACCAGTGAGGTGGCGGATACCCTCGTGCCCCTCTCCGAGTCCCCCCTCATCCCCGTTGTGGAACTCCGGGACTTTCTGGCTGCGTGCCGGGGTCGCCCTGGCAAAATCCGGCTGGCCCTAGACAGATGGTCAGATCTGGCGCTGCTCGTCGGCTCCGTCCATGCCGCTGTCAAATCCATGGGTGCGGATGAGGGCGCGGGGTCGCGCGAGCAGCATCGGATCAACAAGTTCCTCGCTGGGCTGCTGAGGGAGTGATGGTCGACAAGCGGCCGCTCTCCCTCCTCCCATTAGGTTAAGTAGAGGTTGCACTATGCTCTTGTCATGAAGATAACCATAGCCAGCCTCAACATCAATAGCAGCGAGATGCGCGCCGTAGATTTAATAACCTCTCGGTCCTCCGGGACGGGAGGTATGCGGTGTGCTTCCTGCAAGAAACCCACACCATTCCGGAGGACAAGGCCACGTGGCTCCTGGAGTGGCAAGGAGGGGTTAGCATAAGTCACCTCTCCAACTATTCCAGCGGGGTGGCTATCTTGCTGGCCCTGCATTTTCAGCCGGAGATCTTGGGGGTCAAGGAGCATATGCCGGGCCGTTTGCTCCAGGTCACTGTTCACCTGGGGGGCATGCTGCTCTATCTAGTGAACGTGTACGCCCCTGTGGCCGGTGCGCAGCAAGTGCGCTTCTTTGAAAAAGTGTCCGCTCTTCTGGGCTCCATCGACGTCAGCGAGTGCGTCATCCTCGGGGTGGATTTTAATTGCACCCTTGAGGCGAGGGACCGTTCGGGTCCCCCGTACGGCCTGGCGGCGATGGAGGAGTTGAGGGACCTGGTCGGGTCCTTCGACTTGGTGGACGTGAGGTCTGGAGGAGGAAGGTCCAGAATCGACCGCCTTTACATTTCTCCTGCATTCCAGCGGCTTCCATGCAGCCGGTGCCATGCACGGACCACCACCTGGTGTGGGCAGAGCTCATTCTGTTACGCGCACGGGGTGGGGTCCGCGTACTGGCATTTTAACAACCTGCTGCTGGAGGACGAGCGGATCCGGGATTTGTTGCGTCGGTTCTGGGCCGACTGGAGAAGGAAGCGGGGGGGCTTCCCCTCCTTGAGGCTATGGTGGGACGTGGGCAAGGCTCACGTTCGTCTCTTATGTCAGGAGTACGCGAGGGGGTCGACCAAGAGGCAGGAGGCCCAGGTCGGGCGGTTGGAGAGGGAGCTCCTCGACCTGGAGTCCCGTCTCAGTCAAGTCGTCGATGACCAGGCCCTGCGGAAGGTGTACGAAGAGAAGAAGGGCGCGCTGAAGGACCTGCAGCTCATCGGGTCCCGAGGCGCGTATGTGAGGTCGCGGATCCAGATCCTCCGGGACCTGGACCACGGCTCCCCCTTCTTCTACTTGCTGGAAAAAAGATGGGGGGTCCATAAGCAGCTCTTGGGGCTGCTGGCCGACGACGGATCTCTGGTCTCGGATCCGGAGGGGATCAGCGCAGAGACCTGCGCCTATTATGGGGCTCTCTTCTCTCCGGATCTGTCCAGCGAGGATGCGCGCAGAGTTTTGTGGGAGGATCTGCCGAAGCTCGGCCCGGAGGGCGCTGAAAAATTGGATGCTCCGCTAAGCTTGGCGGAGCTGACTGGCGCCCTCGGCCAGCTCTCGAGGGGAAAGTCCCCGGGGCTGGACGAGCTGACCGTGGAGTTCCACAGGGCATTCTGGGACGTCCTGGGGGGAGAATACGTGCGGGTCCTGGGGGAAAGTCTGGCAACCGGGGAGATGCCCCTCTCATTGTCCTGCTGCCTAAGAGGGGCGATCTCCGCCTTTTATAAAAAAAAATTTAAAAAACTGGTGCCCGGTCTCCCTCCTCAGCATGGATTATAAAATTTTTGCCAGGGCCATGTTTGGCCGCCTTGGCACTGTGCTGGCCGACATGATCCACCCCGACCAGTTCTACACGGTCCCGGGCCAAACTATCCACGATAACATCCATCTGGTCCGGGACCTGGTCCACCATTCCCAGAGGGCTGGTCTGTCGGTCGCCTTCCTTTCCCTGGATCAGGAGAAGGCGTTCGACAGGGTGGATCACGAGTATCTCTTCGACGCATTTCGTCGCCCAGATCCGACTTCTGTATGCCGCCACGGAGTGTCTGATAAAAGTTAACGGGTCTTTGACGGCGCCCCTTCGCTTCGGGAGGGGGGTGCATCAGGGATGCCCCATGTCCGGTCAGTTATACGCCGTCTGCGTGGAGCCTTTCCTGCACCTCTTGCGGAAGAGGTTGACGGAATTGGCTCTGCAAGGGCCGGGCGTGGAAGTCGTCCTCTCGGCTTACGTTGATGACGTGCTCCTCATGGTCACGGATCCCGCTGACTTGCGGAGGATGCGAGAATGCCAGCAGATTTACTCGGATGCATTCTCCGCCAGGATCAACTGGGAGAAATATTCTGGACTCCTGGTGGGCCAGTGGCGGGTGGACTCCCTGCCGGAGGAGTTCAGGCCCTTCGCCTGGAGCACCACGCACCTCCTCTACTTGGGAGTCTACCTCAGCCCCGCCGAGGACGCCTGTCCTGTGAACTGGCAAGAGCTGGAGGCCAAAGTCAGCGCTCGCCTAGGACGCTGGACAGGACTGCTCCAAGTGTTGTCCTACAGGGGTCGAGTGCTGCTCAAAAACCAGCTGGTGGCCACCATGTTGTGGTACCGGTTGGTCACTTTGATCCCGCCCCCTGCGTTTGTCGCCAAGATGCAGAAGAAGCTCATCAACTTCTTCTGGGAGAAAGGGAAGCACTGGGTCTCTGCCGCAGTTCTGAGTCTCCCGCTTAGGGAGGGCAGTCAGGCGCTGGTGTGCCTTTGCACCCGGGTGGCGACTTTCCGTCTTCGGACACTGCAGAGATACCTGTACGTCGAGAATCCTCCTCGCTGGTGTGCGCTGGTGACGTATTTCTTCCGCCAGCTGCACGGCCTCAACTATGACACGCAGCTCCTGTTTGTGGAATTGGGCCGTACGCATGCCTACCTGCGGGAGTTGCCTGTCTTCTACCAGGAACTGCTATGGGTCTGGAACAGCATCGCCTCCAGGCGGAGTTCTCCCCCGTCAGGAGTGGCGGCTCTCCTTCAGGAGCCGCTGCTCAGGAATCCGCACCTCCGTGACCGCTGGACCGGGCGGCTGGCGGAGGGCAGGGCTGTTCCTGGTAAGGTGACCAGGGTCGGGGACCTGCTCGATGGCGAAGGAGTGGGTTGGATGGTGCCGGAGGAGCTGGCACAGCGCCTGTCCTGGGCCAAAGTCCGGCTCGCGGCCAAAGCCATCGAGACACTGAAAGCAGCACTGGGCCCCGACTCCAATAGGTGTATCGAGGAGGCTCAGGCACGTGGGGCGATCCCGTCCAAACTGACCCCTGTTTGGATGGAATTCCTCATCGGCGCGCAGCCCCAAAACCCCTCTCAGGAACCGGCGCCTCACAGCTTGAGCCATCTCGGAGAAATGCCCTCCATGTCTTTTAGTTCTGCGCAGAGGGGTTTCCTGTACGGGCTGCTCCTGCACAATCTCCACTTTGTCATCTTCGCCTGCCGTCCGGACTCACCTTGGCGTGCCATCTTGCCATCCGGTGGAGGCGGAGGTCCCCAATGGGGGGCTCTCTACGCGGGAGTCCTCCCTTTATCTGTTCGGGACTTGGCCTGGAGGGTGTTGCATGGAGCAGTCCTGTGCAATAAGATTTTAGATAAGTTCACAGACTCCCAGGCCTCTTGCTATTTTTGCAGCCTAGAGGAGTCTGTGTTCCATGTTTATGTGGAATGTGAGAGGTTGCAGCCCCTGTTCCATTATTTGAAGGGGCTGCTCCTCGATTTTTGGCTGCACTTCAGTCCCACGCTCCTGATCTACGGCCACCCGGTGCGGAGGGGAGAGGGCAGGTCGGAGGACCTCCTTGTAGGACTGCTCCTGGGCCTGGCCAAAGTGGCCATAAACAGGTGCAGGCAGTGGGCGGTCGGGGGGGGGGGATCGTTTGGCCCAATTGCCTGCCTCTCTTCCACGGCTATGTTCATGCCCGGGTGGCCCTGGAGATGGAGCACGCGGTGTCTGCCGGCATGCTTGAGGCCTTCCGAGACCGGTGGGCGCTGCGGGGACTGGATTGCATCATCACCCCAGCCAATGTGATTTAAATTTAATTTGATAAGTTTTTTTAATTAATCTAATGTTTTTCAGCTTCTTTACAGACCATTTGTTCGGCTGGGAGAAGGGGAGGCTCCGCTCAGCGATGCAGAGAGCCCTGCAGATGGAGAAGAATGTTGACCAGAGTCTGCTGGATCTGCACAAACTGTCCACTGGGAGCGCCGACCCTCAACTGTGTGAATTCCTGGAGACCCACTATCTGGATGAACAAGTGAAGATGATCAAGAAGCTTGGAAATCACATCATTAACTTGAAGAGGCTGGGACCCCTGCCTTGCAGGCATGAGGGGCTTGTGACTTTGTACCAAGAGCCGAGACTTGAGCTCTGTGAATGTCATTAAAAAAAAAAAATAAAAAAAAAATTGCGGGTAGGCCGCACCGCAGGGTTTATAAAGTTGGAGAATGGTCTCAGGCCCGATTGAGATCCAGCGGCTGAATGTGTTCCGCCGGACGGCAGCGGTGAGGCTTTTTCTCGGTGACAGGCCCGGGTTACGTGCCGCCATCTTGGTGAAGGAAAGACAGACCGGTTCTACCTGCAGCAGGGCGCATGCGTGGCCATCTTTATACAGGAACAGAGAGTGGGCAGGGCTTCAGGGTCCCAGTGACCAAGAGGGACAATCATTGAATCATTGATTCTCACTCTGCACACAGCGGGTGCAGAACTGAACCCAACCAGAGTAGAGGGAGGGGGAAAACTGGGAGTGGAGGAAAGAAATGTTGGAGATGGTGCGATGGGTTTGGATTTCAGCACGGGGGGAGGGAGAGTGTGTGGGACGGGGATTTACAGCTTTGGGGTTAAAATGTGTTATTTTGGTCATATTTCTAGATTTGCCATTTTCTGCCCACCGGGCAATCACAGTGCACTGACCAACACCTCAGCTTGTCAGAATAGGGCAGGTGGAACCGAGCCAGAGGCAGCTCTGGGACTTCATCTTCTGAGCATTGGGTTGGGAAAGAAGAATTCCATTGTTTATTGGGCCCTGGCGAGCACTGCCCTCCCTCCCACAATTTTAATATTTTGATGCATCTGTCTATTTATATACTAGGAATGTTTTAATTGCTTTCACAGCAAAATGCATTTATTATTAAAGCTCCACAGAAGCAACTGTGGTAACAATTGAATAAAACTCAGAGAGTTGTCGGGATCTGGAGCGCTCGACCTGAAAAGGTCATGAGCTGATTCCATCAATGATTTTAAAAGGGAGTTGGGCGGGTACTTGAGGATGAGGATCTTACAGGGTTACGGACAACAAGCAGGGATGTGGGACGAAGCACGAGTGCTCTTTCTAAGAGCCAGCACAGGCACGATGGGCCGAATGGCCTCCTTCGTGCTGTACTTTTCAATGATTCTATGAAAACTAACAGAACCAAACAAAGAAATGATCTTCCTTGGTTATTGATCATTTCACTAAATTTCAACAGAGTTCTCCATACACCAACAACAACTTACCTTTATATAGAGCTTTTAAAACATCTCAAGGCACTTTACAGCAGGGTAATAAGACAATAATCGACACACATACTTTGTGGTCCAGTGCACTGACACAAAGTTCCTTCACAACTGTAACAATTTTATTGCAGTTGCTGTGAAGGCTGTGCTCACTCTGCTCGTACACCTGGTCTCCAAAGGAGGCAAAACAGGACTAATGCTGCCGAGCTCAGCTCTTTTTGATCAGAAAATATCAACTGTTTCGCCTCGCCAGGAAATGCACAAAAGAGGCAGCAGTGCTGATTGGCTGCCCAGGAAAGTCCTATTTAGATTAAACTCCTTCACCCAGAGGGTGCTGAGAATGTGGAACTTGCTGCCACAGGGAGTAGTTGAGGCGAAGAGCATGGATGTATTTAAGGGGAAGCTGGATAAACACATGGGAGAAAGGAATCGAAGGAGATGCTGATAGGGTGAGATGAAGAGAGATGGGAGGAGGCTCGTGTGGAGCATAAACACCACATGGACCAGTTGGGCCGATTGGCCTGTTTCTGTGCTGTACAATCTGTGTAATTCTATGTAATAAGAGAGGAGAGAATGTTCCATAGAAACTAGAATTATCTGTTCCGAATTTTAATCCTGAACTTGCAGTGATGTCTTTTACAGGGAATATCATCGGCCTTTGAATGTGGAAGGAGAAATGTTTGCCTGTTCTGTCTGTGGGAAAAGATTTCAAAGATCGGTGTGACTGGAAAAGCACCGAGACACACACACCCGAGTGAGAGTGTTCCAGTGCACTGACTGTGGAAAGAGCTTTAACCAGTTACACAGTCTGAAAAAACATTGCACCATTCACAGCGGGGAGAAACCGTACACGTGTTGTGTGTGTGGATGAGGCTTCAACCGATTGTCCAACCTGGAGAGACAAGGACACCCACACCACGGAGAAACTGTGGGAATGTGGGGACTGTGGGAATGGATTTAGCTCCCCGTCCCGCCTGGAAACTCATCGATGCAGTCACACCGGGGAGAGGCCGTTCACCTGCTCCAAGTGTGGAAAGGGATTTAGTCAGTCATCCCACCTTCTGACACACCAGAGACTTCACACTGAGGAGAGACCATTCAGTTGCTCTCACTGTGGGAAGAGGTTCAGGCAGTCACCTCACCTCATTGAGCACCAGTGCATTCACACTGGGGAGAGACTGTTCACCTGCCCTGTGTGTGAGAAGGGATTCACTAATTCATCCACCCTGCTGATACACCAGCACATTCACGCTGCAGCGAGGCCGTTCACCTGCCCTGTGTGTGAGAAGGGATTCACTAATTCATCCACCCTGCTGATACTCCATCACATTCACACTGCATAGAGGCCATTCACCTGCCCCATGTGTGAGAAGGGATACACTAATTCCTCTGACCTTCTGAGACACCAGCGCATTCACACTGGGGAGAGGCCATTCACCTGCTCCGTGTGTGGGAAGGGATTCAATCAGTCATCCAACCTGCTGACACACCAGCGAGCTCACACTGGGGTGAGGCCGTTCACCTGCTCCGTGTGTCGGAAGAGATTCACTCACTGATCCAACCTGCTGACACACCAGCGAGTTCACACCGGGGAGAGGCCGTTCACCTGCTCAGTGTGTGAGAAGGGATTCAGTCAGTCATCCAACCTGCTGAGACACCAGCAAGTTCACAAGTGACTGCAGTGGTTCAATTCTGCTGTTATTGCTGCTGTTAATCACATCCAGGACTGAACCATGTTCATTCTGACAGTTGGGGTTTGTTTCTGCTGATGTTAATAACCCCTATATCTGGGCTGGATTTTAATATTCTGGATATATAGCTGATTTGAGTTGTCGGGGCTGCAGTGTCCCTTTAAGTACTGCTGTCTGAACTTTCCCCTTAATTTCTGATGAGTGTTCCTGAAATATTTTACAATAAAATTATGAACTTTTACTTCAATCGTATATTAATCTTTGCTATAAAATCTACAATTCATTGTCTGAAAGATTCCATTGACTATCATCTCCAATTAGAAAGTGCTGATTAATCCTCGCTGACAACTCTTACTGACTTGCACATTACACACAGTGGCACCTCCATTATCCACCAGAAAGAAGGGGAATGGGAATTGGTGGAGAATCGAGAGTCCCCAAATGTTGCCCCTCCCGTCTGGTACAGCAATCCCCTCGGCACGGGAATGGAGACAAGTCCAGTTATAGTGACGGGATGAGTTAAAGGTATTTACTCAGACGGGCGGAAGGTGGGAAGTGATGTTCCACGGGGATTGGTGCTGGGATCACTGTTGTTCACCATTTACATGAATGATTTGGACTTGGGAATCAGAAGTACAATTTCAAAATTTGCTGATGTCACTAAATTGGGGGGTGTAGTTAATACTGAGGAAGACTGCGATAGCATCCTTGTAGAATTATTCAGCTGTGTTCAGTAAATAACAACAATTTTAAATTTGCTTTGACTGATCACATCACTATATAGTTATGTGAAAAACAGAAATCATTAAAAGCTCCCAATTTCAGAATTGTTAGATTCAAACTCAACTTCTTCCAAGTACAATCTAACATTTCAAAGATTGTAATGGATGTAGGTGAGATATTAGGACTGTTGTCTAACACAATCCAAACACAGTGACACACAGACAGATGGGCAGGTGTAGCTTCACAGCGAATCCTTTCAAGCCTCACTAAAAAGTGGCAGACTGGCAATCCATTGTTCACTAATGGAGTTGTGATCTTTGTAAATTAAGAAATGGAAATGTGTCAAAGAGTTGATTAACAGAGTGGGGCATCATCTTCCTTTGATTTCTATTTCTGACACCAGGCAACAGAAAAAGGTCATTGCAACACGACATAAACAGACTCTTCAGGTGTGAGACATCAGACTTCAGAACAACACGTCTGCCAGCTCTGGCCACAAACCCCAGTACAGTCAACCTTTCAGCAGCTGCAGCCCTGATTAAATAACTAGTAGTTTAACATGTCTAGTAGAGCTTTTGTATCAAAATAGAAGAAATGTATTTGTGACACACACACAATTAATAATTCAATCACAATGTGATTGTGAGGATGGATTATCGCCTCTTCATACCTTCCATGTCCAGCGGTCGAGGAAGGTATCAAGTTAACCGGTGGACACCGCCTGCTCCCTCTCCAGGGCCACCCAGGCAGGGACAAGACCACGGGAGAGAGGCAGGCAGCCAGAGCGACCCCCCATGGGCCCCACCCATCCTGGACCTACAAATTGCTGTTTTCGCCAGGCCCAAGAGCAGGTCCAGGAGAAGATCCTCCCACTTACCCACCCCCCTCCGCACCGGGCGGCCAAAGATTAGGAGCGTGGGGCTAAAGTGTAACCAAGAGTTGAGGAGCAGCCCCTTCAGGTAACTACACAGGGGCTGCAACCTGTCACACTGAATATATACACGGCCCGTGGACTCCTCTAGGCCCCAGAAAACACATCTGGCCTTGGAGTCTGGAAAGGAGCTTAAAATCTGTGGCACACGACAGCTCCCTGCAACAGTCTCCACCCCAGATCCCCAATGGTGCTGGGAAGGACTCCCGCATAGAGAGCCCTCCATTGGGGACCCTCGCCTCCGTCAGACAGCAAGATGACCCGGCAGTCTGATTGAGATTGGGCAATAAACAAAATTAATCAATAAATTATACAGAAACCCGAGTCCCCGCGTCCTCAGCCCTGGTGTGAAGTACGCTGGCCACCAATTTTCCGTTACTAACTCGCACCTCAGGCCCCGCCCAGTCTGGTTTAATTACTAAATGTTTTCTAACTCGGGATCAGGCCTGTCATTCTGAGGGAAACAAGGCCTCATTTATTGCTGTGTCCCACCCGAGCGGCTGTTAATGGCTTTAATAAACTGGCAGCAAGGTTTTTTTTAAAAAGGTGGAAAGAGGTGAAAAATGCCACTAGCGATGCCTCAAAACTCACGGACAGAGAAATCCACTTCATCAGTGCCCCTGCCACAGGACTCAATATCCACCCCCTCCACCACTGGTGCACTGTGTCTGCAGTATGTACGGTCTACAAGATGACCACGGTCAGGCCGTGTGGAGTCAAGGGCCAGGCAGCAGAATGGATGGAAAGATCGCTACAAACTTCCCTTAACTCCAACCCTCTGATTCCTGTTTTGTAGCCAGCTTTCCATCCATTCTGCTGCCTGGCCCTTCCCTCCACACGGCCTGACCTGGGTCATCTTGTAGATCTTACATACTGTTATGGATAGCAAGCTGGTCACAAAACAGAAAACAGAGAGTAGGGGTTGGGAGTAGCTACTCAGACTGGCAAAAGGTGGGAAGTGGTGTTCCACAGGGATCGGTGCTGGGATCACTGTTGTTCACCATTTACAGAAACGATTTGGACTCGGGAATCAGAGGTACAATTTCAAAGTTTGTTGAGGACACCAAATTGGGAGGTAGAGTTAATCCTGAGGAAGACAAAATGCAAGAAGACATTAATAAATTTCAGAATGGGCGTATAATTGGCAAATGAATTTCACTGTAGATCAGTGTGAGAGGGTGTGTTTTGGTGGGAAGAATAAGGAGGCCACTCACTATTTGGACAAGGGGGTGAAATTGGGTTGCTTTGTGCCTCCCGCGATATTCAGCGGGAGGTTAGCGGTGGCGGTAGACGGTAGCGCCCCGCGGCACTGCACCGCCGGCAATGACGTCATCGCCATGCGCAGCACCCCGGCTGCAACCTTGGGTATGCGACCCCTGACCTATTGCCGGACGATATGTCTGACAGGGTCAGCGGTTGTTCCTGCAGCCGCGGCGACGCCACTGAAAATGCAGGTGTTGGGCGGCAGCATTTTATTTTGGCTGACTGCCAGCACCTGCCCCCTTTCCCTTTCTTCCTCGGGGTGCTGGCCATGATCGCTCAGCCCGGCACTCTTCTTGATCTGACACCCCGCTCCCCAGTGGTCCAGCAGGGCCCTGGTGTGCGCAGTGCTATGCCCCTCCACTTCAATCAGGGAGGGAGGTCTGCTATGACACGGTGCTATGTGCCAACAGGCATGGTGCTGTTTCACAAAGCACCGTGAAATTCACTGGTAGTGCCTCAAAGAGGGAGGGGAGCGCTTCCAGTAGCACCCCGCCTCCTGCTTGGGGCGCCACCGCTGAATATAATGCGCAGGGGTGCTAACTTTTTCGGCGGGCTAAAATTAGCCCCGGTGACGTTAGCGACCCAAAGGGGGTGCCACCGAATTTCCCCCTAAGAGTCTAAATGGGCTGGAGGAGCAGAGGGATCTAGGGATACAAATACACAAATCACTAAAAGTAGCAACACAGGTTAATAAGGCCATTAAAAAAAAAAGCACTGGGGTACATACCTAAAAGGAGCCTTCTGTTCCGTGCCTAGGAGCTCTGAACCATGGCAGAGAGCGGCTGGGACACGTTTCTCACACGCCTCGAGATTAACCCACACGGCAACTTTGCAGTCAGTGAAGAGAGAGAAGAAAGACCAAAGTTCCGTTTGCCCCTCTCAGTGTGGCCCTGAAGGACTGTGTCCAGGCTGGAGTTCTGTTCCCGCCGTACGATCCTCCCCCAGATTGTCCTTTCTAAGCTCCAGCCAGGTGATGCTAAACACTCAGGTGGGAAAGAAGAAAATCTAAACAATGTGTTTAAAACAAAGCTGGTTTATTTGACATCTATCCAGAATATTAAACTCCAGCCCAGTTCCCGGAGTTATTAACATCAGCAGAAACAATCCCCACCTGTCAGAATGAACATGGTTCAGTCCTGGATGTGATTAACAGCAGCAACAGCAGCAGAATCCAACCCTTGCAGTCACTTGTGAACTCGCTGGTGATTCAGCAGGTTGGATGACTGAGTGAATCCCTTCCCACACACGGAGCAGGTGAACGGCCTCTCCCCAGTGTGAGTGCGCTGGTGTACAGTGAGCTCAGATGTTCGCCTGAACCCAGTCCCGCAGTGAGAGCACCTGAAAGGTCTCTCCCCAGTGTGAGCACGTTGATGGTGTATCAGTTCCCCGGAACTTTTAAAGCACTTCCCACAGTTCGAGCATTTAAAAGGTCTCTCGTCAGAGTGAACTCGCTGGTGATTCAACAGGGTGGATGAGCGACTGAATCCCTTCCCACACGTGGAGCAGGTGAACGGCCTCTCCCCAGTGTGAGTGCGCTGGTGGACAGTGAGATCAGATGACTGCCTGAACGCAGTCCCGCAGTGAGAGCACCTGAACGGTCTCTCGTCAGTGTGAACACGTTGATGGCATATCAGTTCCCAGGAAGTTTTAAAACACTTCCCACAGTCCGAGCAGTTAAAAGGTCTCTCATCAGAGTGAACTCGCTGGTGTCTCAGCAGGTTGGATGGATCAGTGAATCCCTTCCCACACTCAGAGCAGGTGAACGGCCTCTCCCCAGTGTGAACTCGCTGGTGTGTCAGCAGGGTGGATGCCTGAGTGAATCCCTTCCCACACTCAGAGCAGGTGAACGGCCTCTCCCCGGTGTGAATGTGCTTGTGTCTCGATAGGCCAGAGGATTGGCTGAAGCCTTGTCCACACACAGAACACGTGTACGGTTTCTCCCCGCTGTGAACGGTGCTTTTTGCTTCCATATTCAAAGGCCGATGATATTCAGTTCCTGATGAATCGAGTGACTGTCAGATGATGTGTGGTTTGAGTTTCCCATCTGCAAATCCTCCCCTTCTAATACCCTGTAAAATGAATTTAAAACAGGGAGCGTGAGAGAGAACCCACTAAAGAGGCAGGTTGTGAAATTGAGCTCAATGTATCTGGTCATTTGTGGGGCCGGCACTAGAAAAAAGTGACCATGAAAGCTGCCGGATTATCATAAAATCCCACTGGTTCACTAATGTCCCTCAGTGAAGGGAATCTGCCACCTGGTCTGGGCCTCTGGCCTCTATGGGAGGAGAGAGAGAGAGAGAGAGAGAGAGAGAGAGAGAGAGAGAGAGAGAGGGAGTGGGAGGGGGCAAAGGAAAGGAACTTTATACATCTGTAACTCGACCAGAACTTTGACAGAACCTCCAAAACCCGCAACCTCCAGCACCTAGAAGGACAAAGGCAGAAGGTGCATGGGAGCACCATCACCTCCAAGTTCTCCAAGTCACACACCATCCTGACTTGGACATATATCGCCGTTGCTACATCATCACTGGGTGAAAATCCTGGAACTCCTTACACAACAGCATTGTGGGAGTACCTTCACCACACGGACTGCAGCGGTTCAAGAAGGCGGCCCACCATCACCTTCTCAACGGGAACATGGGGATTGGCAACATATTCTGGTCTTGCGAGCGACGCCCACATCCCAAGAATGAATTAAAACAAATCTGCAGATGTAAACTGGATTAAAAGCCTCTACAGAAATACCTATTCCTAAAACAATATTCTTTTACATTGTAGGGACAGTGTCTGTGTAACAACCTAATCTCCCCCAGAATCCACCTCTTGACTGTCACACATTGGAAATTGTTGGGTCCTCCTGGGCTCAGAAGTACAGGGGGATAAACCCAGCAGCTTTTCCTCCATCTCCACTCCAGCTCAAACTGAAGCAACAAAAAGACCCACACAGGCAGCCAGGGACCTACCTTCCGTCAGCCTGCAGTAAAACTCTTCCCTACAGCCACTGACTAATGGCGGCCGCAGCACCCACAATTCCCCGCACCCCAGAAACCACTCTATCCAACATGCTGATTTCCCTGCTGAGAGTGCGCATGCTCCCCGGGGCCGCGGGCCATTCTGGGAGCCTGGCTCCTGTCCTTTGACCCGAGTCGGGCTTGGTGGAACCGGCTGAAGAAACCGGGAAGCGGCGGCTCGGATGGGGGAGGCGCTGCACCCTGGGTTTCATGGTGCGAGGGCCCTGGCCGCACGTCTGCCTGGCCCGGCGCTCTGATTCTGATAGAGGTTTTTGATGAGGTAACAGAGAGGGTTGATGAGGGCAATGCAGTTAACATGTTGTACATGGATTTCCAAAGGGCGTTCGACAAGTGCCACATAATAGGCTTGCCAGCAAAGTTGAAGGCCATGAAATAAAAGGGACAGTGGCAGCATGGATACAGAATTGGCAAAGTGACAGGAAACAGAGAGTAGTGGTGAACGGTTGTTTTTCAGACTGGAGGAAGGTACACAGTGGTGTTCCCCAGGGGTCGGTACTAGGACCACTGCTTTTCTTGATTAATATATATATATATATTAATGACTTAGATGTGGGTGTACAGGGCACAGTTTCAAAATATGCAGATGACACAAAACTTGGAAGTATAGTGAACAGTGAGGAGGATAGTGATAGACTTCAAGAGGACATAGACATGCTGGTGGAATGGGCGGACACATGGGAGATGAAATTTAATGCAGAAAAGTGTGAACGGATATATTTTGGTAGGAAGAATGAGGAGAGGCAATATAAACTAAAGGGTATAAGTCTAAAATGTGTGCATGAACAGAGAGACCTGGGGGTATGTGTGCACAAATCATTGAAGGTGGCAGGGCAGGTTGAGAAAGCAGTTAAAAAAGCGTGCGGGATCCTGGGCTTAATAAATAGAGGCATAGAGTCCAAAAGCAAGGAGGTTATGATGAACCTTTATAAAACACTGGTTCGGCCTCAACTGGAGTATTGTGTCCAATTCTGGGCATCACACTTTATGAAGGCCTCAGATTTACAAGAATGGTTCCAGGGATAAGGGATGAGGGACTTCAGTTAGGTGGATGGACTCGAGAAGCTGGGGTTATTCTCCTTAGAGCAGAGAAGGTTGAGATGAGATTTGATAGAGGTGTTCAAAATCATGAGGGTTCTGGACAGAGTAGAGAGAGAAACTGTTCCCATTGGCGGAAGGGTCGACAACCAGAGGACACAGATTTAAGGTGATTGGCAGAAGAACCAAAGGCGACATGAGGAAAAACTTTTTTACTCAGCGAGTGGTTAGGATCTGGAATGCACTGCCTGAAAAGGGTGGTGGAGGCAGATTCAATCACGGCTTTCAAAAGGGAATTGTATAAGTGCCTGAAGTAAAGAAATTTGCAGGGTTACGGGGAAAGGGCGGGGAGTGGGACTAGCTGAAGTGGTCTTGCAGAGAGCCGGCACGGGCTCAACGGGCTGAATGGCATCCTTCTGTGCTGTAACCATTCTGTGATTCTATAAAATATTAGAAAGTTTGTTCCACAGAAGCACGAGGTTTATCTGCTTTTATTGATGAATTTTAAAAGTCTCTATTAAAACCTGAGCCAGTGTGTTGTGGGCCAAAGAGCCTTGTGTCCAATAAGGGGAATAAAGGCAAACAGCCTCCCCTGGCCCCGGGCCCTGAACAAGGGACTGGAGAAACTCGCTGCCCTGTGGATCAGACAATCAGCCGGCGCTAGTCCCGCCCCTCGGGCTCCCCGATTGGTTGGTTGGAGGACCCGCCGCCAGCTCGCTCCTCCAGCCCCGCCCCGCTCGCTCCCTATTAGTTGGAAGCTCCCGTCAATCAGGCCCTGGGCCCAGGTCATGTGTCCCCGAGGAGATCACGTGCACCGTCCAACTGCCGCCGCTCGGTCCAGGGCCTCGCGGCCTCTCAGGTTTTTCTATTTCTCTTTATTCTCTCCCGATCCACCACTCCCCCCAACCCTGCGCGATTCTCCACCCAATCGGAGCGGAGAAAACTCACTTTGCGTCACCGATCGCGACTCTGGAACTGACATCAAGGCCTTTCCCCGGAATAGCGCGCGCCGACTCCGTCCGGCAGCAGCCGACCGCGCAGGTGCTGCTCAGAGTGGGGGAGGGGGGTTGGCTCCCTCTGGGCATGCGTGGTTATTACCCTTGATCGCTGTGCCGGACTCTGTCCAAACCACCGCTCCCTGTGCGCATGCGCGGACTATCGTCTGTCAATCAACCATCAGCCAGTAGAGGTCGCTGGTGAGACCAGTGAAGAAAGAAACACTTGCATTTCTATAGCGCCTTTCACCACCACCGGACGTCCCAAAGTGCTTTACAGCCAATGAAGTACTTTTGAAGTGTAGTCACTGTTGTAATGTAGGAAATGCGGCAGTCAAACAGCGCACAGCAAGCTCCCACAAACAGCAATGTGATAATGACCAGGTAATCTATCTTTTTGTTAACTCTGTTTCTCTCTCTACGGATGTTGCCTGGCCTGCTGAGTGTTTCCAGCATTTCCTGTTGTTATTTCAGATTTCCAGCATCCGCAGTATTTTGCTATTATCCTTTTGTTACATTGATTGAGGGATAAACATTGGCTAGGACACCGGGGATATTTCCCCTGCTCTTTCCCACATTACAACAGTGACTACACCTCAAAAGTACTTCATTGGCTGTGAAGCACTTCAAGACATCTGCTGGTCATGAAAGCACTATATAAATGCAAGTCTTTCTTTCTCAAAATAGTGTCATGGGATCTTTTACATCCACCTGAGAGAGCAGACAGGGCCTCAGTTTAATGTCTCATCCGAAAGACGCCACCTCTGACAGTGCCTCAGTACTGCACTGGAGTGTCAGCCTGAACTTTGTGCTCAAGTCTCTGGAGTGGGACTTGAACCCACAACCTTATGCCTCAGAGGCAAGAGTGTTACCATAGAGTCATAGATTTATACAGCACAGAAAGGGGCCCTTCGGCCCATCGTGTCCACACCGGCCATCAAGCCCTGCCTATTCTAATCCCATTTTCCAGCACTTGGTCCGTAGCCTTGTATGCTATGGTGTTTCAAGTGCTCATCTAAATGCTTCTTGAATGTTGGGAGGGTTCCTGCCTCTACCACCCTTTCAGGCAGTGAGTTCCAGATTCCAACCACCCTCTGGGTGAAAAACCTTTTCCTCAAATCCCCTCTAAACCTCCTGCCCCTTACCTTGAAACTATGCCCCCTGGTTATTGACCCCTCTACTAAGGGGAAAAGTTCCTTTCTATCTACCCTATCTATGCCCCTCATAATTTTGTACACCTCAATCAGGTCCCCCCTCAGCCTTCTCTGCTCCAAGGAAAACAACCCCAGCCTGTCCAGTCTCTCTTCATAGCTGAAGCACTCCAGCCCAGGTAACACCCTGGTGAATCTCCTCTGCACCTTCTCCAAAGCAATCACATTCTTCCTATAGTGTGGCAACCAGAACTGCACACAGTATTCCAGCTGTGGCCCAGCTAGCGTTTTGTACAGCTCCATCATAACCTCCCTGCTCTTATATTCTATGCCTCGGCTAATGAAGGCAAGTATCCCATATGCCTTCTTAACCACCTTATCTAACTGTCCTGCTGCCCTCAGGGATCTATGTACATGCACACCAAGGTCCCTCTGATCCTCTGTCCTTCCTAGGGTTCTACCATTTATTGTGTATTCCCTTGTTAGTCCTCCCAAAATGCATCACCTCACACTTCTCAGGGTTAAATTCCATTTGCCACTGTGCTGCCCATCTAACCAACCCGTCTATATTCTCCTGTAGCCTGAGGCTTCCCTCCTCGCCACTCCACCAATTTTCGTGTCATCTGCGAACTTACTGATCATACCTCCTACATTCATATCTAAATCATTGATGTACACTACAAACAGCAAAGGACCCAGACCCTGTGGTACACCACTGGACACAGGCTTCCAGTCACAAAAACAACCTTTGACCATCACCCTCTACCTCATGCCACTAAGCCAATTTTGGATCCAATGTGCCAAATTGCCCTAGATCCCATGGGCTCTTACCTGCTTGACCAGTCTCCCATGTGGGACTTTGTCAAAAGCCTTACTGAAGTCCATGTAGACTACATCAACTGGACTGCCCTCATCCACACACCTAGTCACCCCCATCAAAAAATTCAATCAAATTGGTTAGACATGATCTCCCCCTGACAAAGCCATGCTGACTATCCTTGATTAATCCTTGCCTCTCCAAGTGGAGACTAATTCTGTCCCTCAGAATTTTTTCCAATAATTTCCCTACCACTGATGTTCGGCTCACTGGCCTGTAATTCCCTGGTTTATCCCTACTACTGCCCTTCTTGAATAACGGTGCTACATTAGCTGTTCTCCAGTCCTCTGGCAACTCCCCTGTGGCCAGAGAGGTTCTGAAAATTTGTGTCAGAGCCCCTGCAATCTCCTCCCTTGCCTCACACAGCAGGCTGGGATACATCTCGTCTGGGCCTGGGGGTTTATCCACTTTTAAGCCCGCTAAAACCACTAGTACCTCCTCCCTCTCAATACTAATTTGTTCAAGTATATCACAATTCCCCTGCCTGACTTCTATGCCTACATTGTCCTTCTCCATAGTGAACACAGATGCAAAATATTAATTTAAAACCTCACCTACATCTTCTGGCTCTACACACAGATTGCCACTTAGGTCCCTAATGGGCCCTACTCTTTCCCTGGTTATCCTCTTGCCCTTAATATACTAATAAAACACCTTGGGATTTTCCTTTATTTTGCCCGCCAGTGTTTTTTCATGACCCCTCTTCGTTCTCCTAATTTCTTTTTTAAGTATCCCCCTGCACTTTCTATACTCCTCCAGGGCTTCCACTGTTTTTAGTCCTTTGTATTTGCCAAAAGCCTCCCTTTTTTTCCTAAACCATTCTCCTATATCCCTTGACATCCAGGGTTCCCTGGGCTTGTTGGTCCCACACTTGACCTTTACGGGAACATGTTGGCGTTGTACTCTCTCTAATTCCTTTCTGAAAGACTCCCACTGCTCTGATGTGGATTTTCCTACAAGTAGCTGATCCCAGTCCACTTTGGCCAGATCCTGCCTTATCATATTAAAATCGGCCTTCCCCCAATTTAGAACCTTTATTTCCGGTCCATCTTTGTCCTTTTCCATAACTACTTTAAATCTCACCGAATTATGGTCACTGTCACCAAAATGCTCTCCTACTAACGCTTCTCCCACTTGCCCTGCTACATTCCCTCGAATTAGGTCCAGTACCGCCCCCTCTCTTGTCGGACTTTCTACATGTTGGCCTGAAAAAGCTCTCCTGGATGCACTTTAAGAATTCCACACCCTCTAAGCCTTTCACACTCTGACTATCCCAGTTAATATTGGGGAAGTTGAAATCCCCAACAATTCTTACCCTATTATTTCTACACTTCTCTGAGATTTGGCTACATATCTGTTCCTCTATCTCCCCCTTACTGTTTGGGGGCCTGTAGTACACTCCCAGTAAAGTGCTTGCCCCCTTTTTGTTTTTAAGTTCTACCCATATGGCCTCATTAGAGGAACCTGCTAAGGTATCATCCCTCCTTACAGCAGAAATTGACTCCTTGATTAATATTAGTAACCTGATTTTTGGTCAACTCTTGGAGTATTCACGTTTAATAAATCTCCGGGAGAAGGAGTCGCTTCACTTCTACTGGTTCCTGCGGCCTGATCACCTTCCCCAGGAGCAGGGTCTTGACCCTGACTTTGTTCACTTGTACCGGTTCCTGGGGCCTGATCACTGACCCCACAAGCAGGGCCTTGATTTTGGGGGTGCTTTACTGCACCGCTTGGTTTAGTTGAGAAGGGCCCCATCAGGGCGAGCGCGGGAGGGCCGGGGGGCGAGCGCGGGAGGGTCGGGGGGAGAGCGCGGGAGGGTCGGGGGAGAGGGCGGGAGGGTCGGGGGGAGAGCGCGGGAGGGTCGGGGGGAGAGCGCGGGAGGGTCGGGGGGAGAGCGCGGGAGGGTCGGGGGGAGAGCGCGGGAGGGTCGGGGGGAGAGCGCGGGAGGGTCGGGGGGAGAGCGCGGGAGGGTCGGGGGTCGAGCGCGGGAGGGTCGGGGGAGAGCGCGGGAGGGTCGGGGGGAGAGCGCGGGAGGGTCGGGGGGAGAGCGCGGGAGGGTCGGGGGTCGAGCGCGGGAGGGTCGGGGGGAGAGCGCGGGAGGGTCGGGGGGAGAGCGCGGGAGGGTCGGGGGGAGAGCGCGGGAGGGTCGGGGGGAGAGCGCGGGAGGGTCGGGGGAGAGCGCGGGAGGGTCGGGGGAGAGCGCGGGAGGGTCGGGGGGAGAGCGCGGGAGGGTCGGGGGAGAGCGCGGGAGGGTCGGGGGAGAGCGCGGGAGGGTCGGGGGGAGAGCGCGGGAGGGTCGGGGGGAGAGCGCGGGAGGGTCGGGGGGAGAGCGCGGGAGGGTCGGGGGGAGAGCGCGGGAGGGTCGGGGGAGAGCGCGGGAGGGTCGGGGGGAGAGCGCGGGAGGGTCGGGGGGAGAGCGCGGGAGGGTCGGGGGGAGAGCGCGGGAGGGTCGGGGGAGAGTGCGGGAGGGTCGGGGGGAGAGCGCGGGAGGGTCGGGGGGCGAGCGCGGGAGGGTCGGGGGAGAGCGCGGGAGGGTCGGGGGAGAGCGCGGGAGGGTCGGGGTCGAGCGAGGGAGGGTCGGGGGAGAGCGCGGGAGGGTCGGGGTCGAGCGAGGGAGGGTCGGGGGTCGAGCGCGGGAGGGTCGGGGGTCGAGCGCGGGAGGGTCGGGGTCGAGCGAGGGAGGGTCGGGGGTCGAGCGCGGGAGGGTCGGGGTCGAGCGAGGGAGGGTCGGGGGAGAGCGCGGGAGGGTCGGGGGAGAGCGCGGGAGGGTCGGGGTCGAGCGAGGGAGGGTCGGGGGTCGAGCGCGGGAGGGTCGGGGTCGAGCGAGGGAGGGTCGGGGGAGAGCGCGGGAGGGTCGGGGGGAGAGCGCGGGAGGGTCGGGGGGCGAGCGCGGGAGGGTCGGGGGAGAGCGCGGGAGGGTCGGGGGTCGAGCGCGGGAGGGTCGGGGGTCGAGCGCGGGAGGGTCGGGGTCGAGCGAGGGAGGGTCGGGGGAGAGCGCGGGAGGGTCGGGGGAGAGCGCGGGAGGGTCGGGGTCGAGCGAGGGAGGGTCGGGGTCGAGCGCGGGAGGGTCGGGGTCGAGCGAGGGAGGGTCGGGGTCGAGCGCGGGAGGGTCGGGGGAGAGCGCGGGAGGGTCGGGGGTCGAGCGAGGGAGGGTCGGGGGGCGAGCGCGGGAGGGTCGGGGGGGCGAGTGCGGGAGGGTCCATCTCCAGGACCAGTGTGTATCTGAATCAATGGGGCTCTCTGACCTTTCTCCCGAGTCCATCTCCGGGACCAGTGTGTATCTTAGTCAATGGGACTCTCGCTGACCTTTTCCCCCAGTCGATCTCTGGAAGCTCTTTGAATCGGAAGAGTTCTCTCCAGTTGGTGCTCTCACAATCCTGTGTTGGTTCACCTGCTGTCGTTCCTCAGTCTACAATCCCTGTTTACTCTCAGCTGTGGACCTTTCTCAATCACTCAGTCTTTCACCGGGAGATCTAATTATGGCAGGACTGAAAATAACAACATGAATAGTGTGAAGTAATGTAATGTAGACTTTTCTTCTGCTTAATAACAATAAAAGTTTGGGTCCGAGTGCTTTTGTCTGATGTTGTCCCTTTTCTCAGATCCCCGCCACGCCTGCCTGGGCTTCCAGCAAATCACCAAAGTTCTGGATAGAAATGTACAATTTCCCTGTGCTTTAGGCAAACCGAAGCTGGGGCCATCTTTCCCAGGTAACAGTCTGATCTCACTGGGCCCATCCTCCCCGGGTTACACACTGTCTGATCTCACTGGGCCCATCCTCCCCGGGTTACACACTGTCTGATCTCACTGGGCTCATCCTCCCCAGGTTACACACTGTCTGATCTCACTGGGCCCATCCTCCCCGGGTAACACACTGTCTGATCTCACTGGACCCATCCTCTCCGGGTTACACATTGTCTGATCTCACTGGGCCCATCCTCCCCAGGTTACACACTGTCTGATCTCACTGGGCCCATCCTCCCCGGGTTACACACTGTCTGATCTCACTGGGCCCATCCTCCCCGGGTTACACACTGTCTGATCTCACTGGGCCCATCCTCCCCGGGTTACACACTGTCTGATCTCACTGGGCCCATCCTCCCCGGGTTACACACTGTCTGATCTCACTGGACTCATCCTCTCCGGGTTACACATTGTCTGATCTCACTGGGCCCATCCTCCCCAGGTTACACACTGTCTGATCTCACTGGGCCCATCCTCCCCGGGTTACACACTGTCTGATCTCACTGGGCCCATCCTCCCCGGGTTACACACTGTCTGATCTCACTGGGCCCATCCTCCCCGGGTTACACACTGTCTGATCTCACTGGGCCCATCCTCCCCAGGTTACACACTGTCTGATCTCACTGGGCCCATCCTCCCCGGGTTACACACTGTCTGATCTCACTGGGCCCATCCTCCCCAGGTTACACACTGTCTGATCTCACTGGGCTCATCCTCCCCGGGTTACACACTGTCTGATCTCACTGGGCCCATCCTCCCCGGGTTACACACTGTCTGATCTCACTGGGCCCATCCTCCCTGGGTTACACACTGTCTGATCTCACTGGGCCCATCCTCCCCGGGTTACACACTGTCTGATCTCACTGGGCCCATCCTCCCCGGGTTACACGCTGTCTGATCTCACTGGGCCCATCCTCCCCGGGTTACACACTGTCTGATCTCACTGGGCCCATCCTCCCCGGGTTACACACTGTCTGATCTCACTGGGCCCATCCTCCCCAGGTTACACACTGTCTGATCTCACTGGGCCCATCCTCCCCAGGTTACACACTGTCTGATCTCACTGGGCTCATCCTCCCCGGGTTACACACTGTCTGATCTCACTGGGCCCATCCTCCCCGGGTTACACACTGTCTGATCTCACTGGGCCCATCCTCCCCGGGTTACACACTGTCTGATCTCACTGGGCCCATCCTCCCCAGGTTACACACTGTCTGATCTCACTGGGCCCATCCTCCCCGGGTTACACACTGTCTGATCTCACTGGGCCCATCCTCCCCGGGTTATACACTGTCTGATCTCACTAGGCCCATCCTCCCCGTGTTACACACTGTCTGATCTCACTGGGCCCATCCTCCCCGGGTTACACACTGTCTGATCTCACTGGGCCCATCCTCCCCGGGTTACACACTGTCTGATCTCACTGGGCCCATTCTCCCCGGGTTACACACTGTCTGATCACACTGGGCCCATCCTCCCCGGGTTACACACTGTCTGATCTCACTGGGCCCATCCTCCCCGGGTTACACACTGTCTGATTTCACTGGGCCCATCCTCCCCGGGTTACACACTGTCTGATCTCACTAGGCCCATCCTCCCCGGGTTACACACTGTCTGATCTCACTAGGCCCATCCTCCCCGGGTTACACACTGTCTGATCTCACTGGGCCCATCCTCCCCGGGTTACACACTGCCTGATCTCACTGGGCCCATCCTCCCCGGGTAACACACAGTCTGATCTCACTGGACCCATCCTCCCCGGGTTACACACTGCCTGATCTCACTGGGCCCATCCTCCCCGGGTAACACACTGTCTGATCTCACTGGACCCATCCTCCCCGGGTTACACACTGTCTGATCTCACTGGGCCCATCCTCCCCGGGTTACACACTGTCTGATCTCACTAGGCCCATCCTCCCCGGGTTACACACTGTCTGATCTCACTGGGCCCATCCTCCCCGGGTTACACACTGTCTGATCTCACTGGGCCCATCCTCCCCGGGTTACACACTGTCTGATCTCACTGGACCCATCCTCCCTGGGTTACACACTGTCTGATCTCACTGGGCCCATCCTCCCCGGGTTACACACTGTCTGATCTCACTGGACCCATCCTCCCTGGGTTACACACTGTCTGATCTCACTGGGCCCATCCTCCCCGGGTTACACACTGTCTGATCTCACTGGGCCCATCCTCCCTGGGTTACACAATCATAGAAATTTACTGCACAGAAGGCCACCATTCGGCCCATCTTGTCTGAGCCGGCTGACAAAGATCTATCCACTCTAATCCCACCTTCCAGCACTTGGTCCGTAGCCTGGTAGCTTACGGCACTTCAAGTGCATATCCAAGCAGTTTTTAAACGTGATGAGGTTCTCTGCCTCTACCACCCTTTCAAGCAGTGAGTTCCAGACCTCCACCACCCTCTGGGTGTGAAAAACTCACCTCAAAACCCCTCTAATCCTTTGACCATCTGCTTTAAATCTATGCCCCCCTGATTATTGACCCTTCTGCTAAGGGAAATAGGTCTTTCCTATCCACTCTATCTAGGCCCCTAATAATTTGATACACCTCAATCGAGTCTCCCCTTGGCCTTCTCTGTTCCAAAGAAAACAACCCCAGCCTATCCAATCTTTCCATAGCAAAAATTCCCCAGCCTAGGCAAAATCCCCATAAATCTCCGCTGCACCCTCTGTAATGCAATCACATCCTTCCTGTAATGTGTTGACCAGAACTGCACGCAGTATTCTAGCTGCGGCCTAGCTATACAGTTCACGCATTACCTCCCAGCTCTTATATTCTATGCCTCGGCTAGTAAAGACCTTTCTCCCCAGTCCACCCACTAGAGGGTGCAGAGTGTAGTGTATGTAACCGTTCCACCTTTAAGAGAACTATTTTAAGGGTTGCACTACTTTATCTTGGCTGCTGTATACTGTAATACCGGTGGTGACCACACCGGTATATAAGTGCTGTGTAATGATTTATTGGGCAGTTCCGCCCTGACCTTCAACCAGTAAAGACCTGTTAAAGTTTACTCTTGTGGTCTGTATAATAATTCTCATTATAACACACAGACTTAACAGTGGCGACGAGTACGATCTTACCCTGCGGCAGAGATACATCCAAGGCAGTTTAACGGGCGTCGAGAGGAGGCATCCGCCCTCATCATTCTGCTGAGAGAAGACTCGGGTCTGCAGAGAAAAGGAAGAATTCTGACACGAAGCCTTCCATCAGCAACAGGCAGTGATCATCCCTTCTATCACGGTGGTGGGTAAGCCGATCAACGACGAGCAGCAAGTCGGCCACGTTGACTGTGAGTAGGGCAGAAAATAAAAAAATAAAAAAACGGAGGATATAAGGGCGGAGAACTCGACCACGGCCGGGGAAAAGAGCCGGACAGAAATCGGGGCCAGAGGCGCTGAGACTGGGGCAGCGTAAGGCATGGAAGCCGCGGTGAATGCAAACACAGCCGGTGAGAGAGACCGGGCTACAAGCGGGCTGGGAGATGCAACAGCGTCGAGAGAGAGCTCGACCGCGACCGGTGAGAAAGGCCGGGCAGCTACTGAGGCCGCGAGGCGCAGCGACCGGGTCAGCGTAAGGCGCGGGAGAATTTTTTTTTTAAAACGCGGAGAACTCAGCCGCAGCCGGGGGGGGAAAGGACCGGACTGCAAGAGGGGCTGGGAGGCGTGATTTGAAAACCGCTGGGGGAGGGCGAATGCAGCAATACGGCAATCGCCATTACAGCCAGCGGGGGAGAAAGGCAAACGCGGGAAGCCGCCATTTTCAGAGGCGGGGGAAGAAGACAAGCGCGGGAAACCGCCATTTCGTAAAAAAAAAAAAAAAAAAATTATTATTTTGTTTCTCAAGAAGATCGCGAGGATGCCTACGTGTGGTAACATCAACGATTTCGATCCCGATGTTGAAGATTGGGCCACGTATGTAGAACGCATAGAGATATATTGTAAGGCAAATAAAATATCAGATGAAGATAAAGCACTAACCTTACTAAACTCAATGGGTGCGAAGACATACGGGCTATTGAAGCATTTTCTATCACCAGCTAAACCGGTGGATCAGACTTTTGCTAAAATTGTTGCTGTCCTGAAGAATCATTTGAACCCCACACCGCTGATGTTAGCGGAATGATTTAAATTTTATGCGAGAACGCAACTGAAAGAGGAAAGCAACGTGGAGTATTTAATTGAACTGTGCAAGCTAGCGAAATACTGCCAGTTTGGGGAAAGCCTGACAGAGGCACTGAGAGACAAATTCGTGTGTGGATTGTCGAAAGAAGGAACACAAAAGCGGTTGCTTGAAGAGAATGATCTTACACTGGATAAGGCTGTCACTATTGCAGCATCGCACGAAGCCGCAGCGAGAGGCACTGCGGAAATGCAGCTGAAGGCAGCGGTACTCAGCGTAGATCAAATGGCTTCGGGTACAATGAAATGTTATCGTTGTGGGAAGACAACACACGATCAGAACCAATGCTGGTTTAAAAACCACGAATGTAGAAAAGTGGCAAGCTTGGTCACATAGCTAAAGTATGCCGGTCAGGAAAGAAGACCAGCAACAAAAAGTCACCACAGGAAAAGTGCAGAAAGGTACATAAGGTGGCTGAGAAGAGTTCGGATGAACAGAATTCGGATTCAGACTCCAACAGCAAGGAACTGGGTAGTCTGAGAATTCACAACGTGAGTAAGGAAGCTGACCGACAAACTATCTGGGTCACACTGCAGATAGCAGGAGTCCAAGTGAAGATGGAATTGGACACCAGATCGGCGTTGACGGTCATAAATAAGCAAGATTACAAAAAGTTATTCAAACATATTACCCTACGGGATACGGAGATAGTATTGCAGACATACACGGGGCAAAAAGTATACCCCATCAGAAAGATAAAAGTCAAGGTGATACACAAGGGCAAAGAACACCAAGGAATGGACTTATATGTACTACCTGAGGGAGGTCCACCACTTCTGGGACGGGAGTGGATCAGGAAAATAAATATGGACTGGCACTCCCTAAACGCAATAACGGTAGATTCCAGAAAAAAAGATGTCAAACCTGAACGATTGTCCAGAATATTGGATGAGGCTAAAGAGGTGTTCCAACAGGGACTGGGAACACTGAGTGGAATTAAGGCAAAAATCAAGATTGCAGAACATGCAAACCCAAAATTTTTCAAAGCCAGACCGGTGCCGTATGCGATACGACCTGCTGTGGAAGCTGAGCTGGAAGGGCTGGAACGTTCAGGAGTACTGTCTAAGGTGGACTGGAGTGAGTGGGCCACGCCCATTGTTCCCGTCATGAAGCGTTCATCGAGTAACAAGCCAGGGGAACCGGGGAAGGTCCGCATCTGTGGAGACTTCAAGATCACAGTTAATCCGGTGCTTCACACGGTGCAATATCCGCTTCCGCGGATTGAGGATATCTTTGCTTCATTGTCTGGCGGGAAATGCTTCACCAAGATAGACCTGGCGCAAGCGTACTTACAGATGGAAGTTGAGGAAGAGTCGCGCCAGTATCTCACAATCAGCACGCACAGAGGCTTGTATCGATATAATAGACTGGTTTTTGGAGTGGCTTCGGCAATTTGGCAGAGGGCCATGGAGCAGGTATTACAGGGAATTCCAAGCACTCAATGTTACTTGGACGATATCCTGATTACAGGAGATGACGATGAGGGACACCTTGCAAATTTGAAACTGGTGCTCACCAGGTTGAAGGAATATGGCCTTCGAGTTAATCGCCAGAAATGTGAGTTCTTTCAGAAACGGATCTCGTACTGTGGTCATGTCATTGACCAGGAGGGGCTGCACAAGTCACGTGACACGATCGAAGCTGTTGTGAAGGCTCCCGCTCCGGAAAATGTATCCCAGTTGAGATCGTTCCTAGGGTTAGCTATTACCATAAGTTTCTGCCAAATCTATCCACGGTGCTGCACCCACTGAATGCTCTTTTGCAGAAAGAAGTACCATGGAAGTGGAGCGAGGACTGTAAGAAGGCCTTTCGCAAAAGCAAGACATTGATCACCTCAGAGGAAGTGTTGGCTCACTTCAACCCAACGCTACCTATTCGTTTAGCTTGTGATGCTTCTCCTTATGGTATTGGAGCAGTACTCTCACACAAGTTGCCAAATGGCTCGGAAAGGCCAGTCGCATTTGCATCCAGATCATTGACCTCCGCTGAGCGCAACTATGCTCAGATAGATAGGGAGGCTCTCAGCCTGGTGTGGGGAGTAAAGAAGTTTAATCATTACCTGCAGGGCCAGAAGTTTACACTGCTGACAGACCACCAGCCGTTGGTATCCATATTCAACCCTAAAAAGGGCGTTTCCATTATGACAGCGCAAAGGCTACAGAGGTGGTCCCTTTTCCTAGGGGCACACCAATATGACAGAATACAAAGGATCAAAACAGCATGGGAATGCTGACGGTTTATCACGCCTACCGTTGCCAACGGTAGAAGAGGCGCCTACAGTGGACCCAGTGGAGATGTTCCACTCAACCATAGTGGAATGTCTACCAGTAACAAATTCTACGATCGAAAAGGAAACAAGAAATGACCCGACTCTCTCACGAGTCTACGATTTAACGGTGAAGGGATGGCCAGCACATGGCGAACCACTGTTGCCAGCATTTTCGCAAAGAAGAGAACAGCTGTCAGTGTGCCGAGGGACTTTGATGTGTGGATCCAGAGTGGTGATTCCACCCAAACTCCAGCAAAAAGTGCTAAAGGAGCTTCACGAGGGGCATCTGGGTGGAGTGAAAATGAAGAACCTAGCCAGAGCGTTCGTGTGGTGGCCAGGTATCGATGGAGACATCGAAGAAATGACCAAGAGCTGTTTAGGATGCCAGAAGGTCCAAAACGCCCCACCACAAGCTCCTCTGCATCCATGGGAGTGGCCCTCATCTCCATGGCAAAGGGTACATATCGACTTTGCTGGTCCATTTATGGACTCAATGTTCTTAATCACGGTGGATGCACACTCCAAGTGGCCGGAGGTAATAAAGATGTCCTCCACCACCACGGGAAAAACCATCACAGTATTAAGGACCATATTTGCCAGGAATGGGCTGCCGGAACAGATCTGTTCTGATAATGGACCGCAATTTGTGTCCGAACAATTCAGGAAGTTCTTAAAAAAATGGGGTTAAGCACTACACGTCCGCCCCATACCATCCCGCCACCAATGGATTAGCTGAAAGGTTTGTCCAGACCTTCAAGAAGGCCATAAAGGCCATGGGTAATGAAGACATAAATCTACAACATAAGGTAGATAACTTCTTGTTGGCGTACAGGAATGCAACACATGCGGTCACAAACCAAACTCCCGCCATGATGTTTTTCAATCGAAGACTAAGATGCCGGCTGGATTTGATCAAGCCAAACATCAGAAGGGACGTAGAGAACCGGCAATTTCAAGGCATGAATGAAAGGCCAACTAGAACCTTCCAGATAGGTCAACAAGTTTTGGCCCGGGACTACCGTACCGAGAAATGGCAGCCTGGAACTATTTGCACACGACTAGGACCGCTGATGTATACTGTGGACATTGGTGAAAGCATAATAAGGCGCCATGCTGACCAGATCATAGCGTCATCCGAAAAGGGACAACCTACACAACTCTATACGCCTAATGATGAAGCAGAGATACCCATAGTATCTACCTCCGATCCGGTGATACTGGAACCAGATGAACCCGACACTGACATTCAAGCCGAATCGACCTTGCCAAAAGAACCTACTACACCCCCGAAAACTACTACACCACCGAGGCGTTATCCGGACCGAGTCAGGTAGCCTCCAGAGAGACTAAATCTGTGAACTGTTTTTACATTAAGTTGTGTATATATGTTATGATGTTATGTTTAATGGGAAGATATACTGTTAACCTAAAAAGGGAGAATTGTAGTGTATGTAACCGTTCCACCTTTAAGAGAACTATTTTAAGGGTTGCACTACTTTATCTTGGCTGCTGTATACTGTAATACCGGTGGTGACCACACCGGTATATAAGTGCTGTGTAATGATTTATTGGGCAGTTCCGCCCTGACCTTCAACCAGTAAAGACCTGTTAAAGTTTACTCTTGTGGTCTGTATAATAATTCTCATTATAACACACAGACTTAACACAGAGCAGATGTAATTTCTTTCACCCAGAGGGTGGTGGGGGTCTGGAACTCACTGTCTGAAAGGGTGGTAGAGGCAGAGACCCTCAGCACATTTAAAAAGTACTTGGGTGTACACTTGAAGAGCCGTTACCTACAGGGCTGTGGAGCAAGAGTCTGCAGGACGGGTTCATGGAATCCATTCGGGACAGTTTCCTGGAACAAAATGTCATGGAACCAACAATGTTAGAACTTGTATTGTGTAATAAGACAGGGTTAATTAGCAATCTCATAGTAAAGGATCCACTGGGGCAGAGTGATCATAATATGTTAGAACTTCACATTAATTTTGAGAGTGACTTGCCAAAGTCCGAAACTAGTGTCTTAAACTTAAATAAAGCCAATTACATAGGTATGAGGGGCGAGTTGGCTGAGGTAGATTGGAAAAATAGATTAAAAGGTATGGCGGTAGATAAGCAGTGGCTAGCATTTAAAGAAATATTTCATAATTCTCAACTAAAATACATTCCATTGAGAAACAAAAACTCCACAGGAAGTGATCGAACCATGGCTAACTAAAGAAGGTAAGGATAGCATTAGATTGAAAGAAGCTTATAATGTTGCAAAGAATAATAGTAAGCCTGAGGATTGAGAGTTTCAGAAACCAGCAAAGATTGACCAAAAATTGTTAAAAGGGAAAAAATGCAATGACAGAAAACTAGCAAGAAATCTAAAAGCAGATTGTAAGAGTTTCTACAAGTATGTAGGAAGGAAGAGAGTAGCAAAAGTAAACATTGGTCCCTTAGAGGCTGAGACAGGAGAAATTATTATGGGGAATAAGGAAATGGCAGAAACGTTAAACAAATATTTTGTATCTGTCTTCATAGTAGAAGATACAAAAAGCACACCAAAAATGGTGGGGAACCAAGGGTCTAATGAGGGTGAGGAACTGAACGTAATTCATATAAGTAGAGAAAAAGTACTAGAGAATCTAATAGGACTGAAAACCGACAAATCCCCTGGACCCGACGGCCTACATCCTAGGGTTGTAAAAGAGGTGGCTGAAGAGATAGTGGATACATTGGTTTTGATCTTCCAAAATTCCCTAGATTCTGGAATGGTCCCAGCGGATTGGAAGGTTGCAAATGTAACACCGCTATTCAAGAAAGGAGGGAAGAGAGAAAACAGGGCACTACAGGCCAGTTAGCCCGACATCAGTCATTCGGAAAAAACTGGAATCCAGTGTTAAGGAAGTGGTATCAAGGGCACTTAGAAAAATCATAACATGATTCGGCAGAGTCAACATGGTTTTATGAAAGGGAAATCATGTTTGACAAATTTATTAGTTTTTTGATGATGTTACTAGCAGGGGAGATAAAGTGGAACCAGTGGATGTAGTATATTTGGATTTCCAAAAGGCATTCGATAAGGTGTCACATAAAAGGTTATTGCACAAGATTAGGGCTCATGGGGTTGGGGGTAATATAGTCGCATGGATCAAGGATAACATAATTCATATACAGGAAACTTTGTGCTATCCGGAGGTGAGCTATCCGGAGAGGGAAATCATGTTTGACAACTTTTAGTTTTTTGATGATGTTACTAGCAGGGTGGATAAAGTGTAACCACCACTACTACTTCCCAGAGATTGCCTAAGAGAGGCCGGCGCTGCTGTAAATGTCGGAGATTCTCTGATCCACACTCACCGCACCATCCGCCGCTCCTCAGTCCCGCCGCCATTTTATTTCCTTCCTCAAACCGGAGCCTCATCCGGGGACTGCGAGGAGCACCGAGCATGCGCACTGCGGCTACGCAGCCCCCGCTTAAAATCGCTCAGAGTCCGTCTCTTCTATTGGCTGTGACTCGTAGATTGACAGCTGCGCTCACCAATCGCAGCCCGCAACGCCTCGGGGCCCCGCCCACTGTGTTAAAAGGCCGCCGCCAGCTCCGGGGTCACGTGGCCCCCGATCAGCCGTTCAACCCTCAGCGCGCGGGTGACGTCATAGCCCCGCCCACCGGCGAGCCCTTGTTGCCCAAGGTGCCGGCCGACTGCTGTCCCTTCTCCCCGGGGGGGGGGGGCGGACTCCTCTCTAACTCTGTTCTTCAACTGCTCCTCCCCGCTCCGGGCTGCGGCTTTGAAAGCAGCCGCCGGCCCCGCCCAGTCCAGCCTTCTGATTGGCTGAAAACCCGGCAAATCTCTGCCTCTGATTGGCGCGTTTTTCAAACCGCTCCAACCTCGGACACCAACGAAAAAGGCGGCTTATGGAATAAGAGCTCGTCTGTGATTCAGACTCGTTATTGTTAAAGTGATGGCCCTCTGTGGGACTGAATATTAACCAGTTATTAAAATCATTGCATCTGTGGATTGAATAATAATCATTATTGTTAAAGTTATTGCATCTGTGGGATTGAATAATAATCGTTAAAATTATGGTATCTGAGACTGAATAATAATTAAAACTATGGCATTTGTGAGACTAAATAATAATCATTACTGCTAAAGATTGTCATCTGTGGGACTGAATAATCATTTTAATTAAAATTATAGCGTCTGTGGGACTGAATAATCATTAAAATGGCATCTGTGAGACTGAATAATTCATTATTAAATTGTGAATTATGGCAAATTGATCCTTTAAAATTACTGGTCCCTGAATTGACAGATTTTATTTTATTTTAGCTTTTCAGCGACCCGCTTGTAAATGAGTGCTTTGTACAAAACAGGGCAGTGACAATGCATCATTTTGTTATTATATATTTGTTAAATTTCAATCTATTTTAAATTAACGATATACTGTATTACAAAAACACCATCAAAATCTGAACATACGATAAAAAAATGAAAGTGAGGGTTAAATAAAGAAAGGATGATAAAACATTTTTTTTTTTTAAAGAGTTTCATTTTTTATGCTGTCCATATTTCAAATGTCATTAGTCAAATGAAAATAAATAGTCTCTTCTGGATCTGGTGAGTGGCTCTGAAAAGAGCCTTTGAGTTGAGTTTTTAAGGTGGGAGGAACGAGAGGCTTTATTTGCAGCTGATGATGTATTTGGTGACTGCTTTGGTCCCCTCCGAGACGGCGTGTTTGGCCAGTTCCCCGGGCAGCAGGAAGCGGATCCCGGTCTGGATCGCCCGGCCGGGAGGAGATGGTCTGGCGTTTGGGGTAATGGATCAGGCGGGAGGCCTCGCAGGCGATGCACTCGAAGATGTCGGTGACGAACGAGTTCATGACACTCATGGCCTTGGAGGAGATGCCGGTGTCGGGTCGGGGTGGACCTGCTTCAGTGCCTTGTAGATGTAGATGCTGTAACTCTGCTTCCTGTGCTTCCTGTGCTTCCTGGTCTTCCTGCGCTTCTTGGTGGCCGCTTTCTTCGGCCCCTTTTTCGGGGCGATGCTCCTGGACGCCACTTCAGGCGTGGTGAATGGACGCGAAGGTTTGTGATGGAGAAAGTCTCCCGGACGCGCTATTTAATAGCTAGCCGTATGCAAATGAAGAATCAGAAAGTGAAGGATTCCTATTGGTGAACCAGGGCATAAGTATCTATTGTGAGTTTGGAACAAGGGGTGCCAACTGGCCAATCAGAAACGCTCATGGTGTTGCAGCTGGTTTCAGGCACGTGGGGGAGAGTCTCCACATGGCTGCAGCTTGAAAAATATATTACAACAGGAAAATACTGCGGAATCTGAAATAACAACAGAAAATGCTGGAAATACTTGATGAAGGGTCCCAGACCTGAAACGTTAACTCTGTTTCTCTCTCCACGGATGCTGCCTGGCCAGCTGAGTATTTCCAGCATTTTCTGTTGAAAAATGTATTTTTGGTACCATAAGTTGCCCTGTTAAATTGCAGACTGCTTGCCCGACATTGATCCAGCTGAATGTTGGGAAGACCGCTCCCCGCCACTAACTGCGTCCCCACGTCACCGACTCCCTCCCTCTCCCTGGGCAGCTGGCTGAGCCAGACTGTTCGTAACCGTGGTGTCATATATGAACCCCCACCCCACTCTGATGAGCTTCCGACTACATATCCACGCCAGCACTAAGACCGCCTATTTCCGCCGCCGGTACATCACCCGACCCCGCCTCTGCCTCAGCTCATCTGCTGCTGAAACCCTCATCCACGCCTTTGTTCCCTCTAGACTTGACTATTCCAATGTACTCCTGGCCGGCCTCCCACATTCCACCCTATGTAAACTTGAGGTCATCCAAAACTCTGCTGCCCGTGTCCCCACGTGCACCAAGTCCCGTTCAACCATTACCCCTTGTGCTCGCTGACCAACAGAGGCTCCCGGTTAAGCAATGCCTCGATTTAAAAAATCTCATCCTTGTTTTCAAATTCCTCCATGGACTCGCACCCCCCCTCCTCCCCCACACACACACAAAGCTAGGTGGGCGTGTGTGCTGTGAGGAGGATGCCGAGAAACTCCAGTATGATTTGGACAGGTTGGGCGATTGGGCAGATGCATGGCAGATGCAGTATAATGTGGATAAATGCGAGGTTATCCACTTTGGTGGCAAAAACAGGAAGGCAGATTATTATCTGAACGGCAATAGATTGGGAAAAGGGGAAGTGCAACGAGACCTGGGTGTCCTTGTGCACCAGTCGTTGAAGGTAAGCATGCAGGTGCAGCAGAGGGTTAAGAAGGCAAATGGTATGTTGGCCTTCATAGCGAGAGGATTCGAATACAGGAGCAACAATGTCATGCTGCAGTTGTACAGGGCCTTGGTGAAACCACACCTTGAGTATTGTGTGCAGTTTTGGTCGCCTTATCTGAGGAAGGATGTTCTTGCCATGGAGGGAGTGCAGCGGAGATTCACCAGACTGATACCTGGGATGGCAGGAATGACGTATGAGGAGAGATTGGGTCAATTGGGCTTATCCTCGCTGGAGTTTAGAAGAATGAGAGGGGATCTCATTGAAACTTATAAAATTCTAACAGGACTAGACAGACTAGATGCAGGAAGGCTGTTCCCGATGGCGGAGAGTCCAGAACCAGGGGTCACCATCTACGGATAAGGGGTAAGCCATTTAGGACTGAGATGAGGAGGAGTTTCTTCACCCAGAGAGTGGTGAACCTGTGGAATTCTCCACCACAGAAGGCAGTAGAGGCCAATTCATTAAATATATTCCAGAGAGAGTTAGATATATTATTTAAGGCTAAAGGGATCAAGGGATATGGGGAGAAGGCAGGGACAGGGTAATGAGCTTGGATGATCAGCCATGATCTCATTGAATGGCGGAGCAGGCTCGAGGGGCCGAATGGCCTACTCCTGCTCCTACCTTCTATGTTTCTATGTTTTTTCTATGTTTCTACCGTTATTTAATGGAATTAAATCCTCTCTACCTCTCTCTCTCCACCTTTAAAACGCTCCTTAAAACCTCTGTCTTTCTGCCCTAATATCTCCCGATGTGGCTCGGTGTCAATGTTTGTCTGATTACTCTCCTGTGAAACGTCTTAGGACATTTTACTACATTAAAGGCACTATATGAATGCAAGTTGTTGTTGGAATACCTAGACCAGGCAGATGGATCATGGAGACCTGGGATTATCGTTAGCAGCATGACTCGATATTCCATCCATAAACCACGCCTGAAATCAAATATAAAGAGGCACATTCTTTGACAAAGATACACATAAAACATACCATAGTCACGCTGAAGCAAAGATTCTGCTGCTTGAACAGGTCTGGGAGGGTGGAGGGTGGGGGCTGTCCTATTGCACAGCGCTAGAAAGGTATCCATTATAGTGGTATGCTGCACAGTGCATAATTATGCTCTCAGAAGACACGTCACCATGCAGTAGTTGGGACAGGAAGGACAGTCAGGATCGACAGAGGCTGAGCTCACGGCTGGCTGCTCCACCAGGCTGGCGGCAAGGAAGACAAGCCCAGCAACTTCTAATGGACAACCATTTCAATTAGACATTCAAAGGTCACTTCAACACCAGCATTGCTGAACTCATGTTCCCAACGAAACTGATGCACCAAACCCATCCACACCATTATGCTCTACCCAACCCCGGCCATCAAACCTATCAATCCCATTCATTTCCTGCTACAGAAATGGGCCCCAGTAAGAGTGAAAACGTGATTCCAATAAACAGTGCAGGATTCATTATGAATTAATGCCTCTTTATCCCACTGTTTCTCTGTGTCCAGCGCATCTCCAACTACCTAATGTAAGCAACCTGATGGACGTGACTGAATGTTTACTTGGATACAGATGACTCTTTACCTCCTTCTGCTGGGCCATAAGATTGCCCTGTTAATGCCACATCTAACACTGCAGCGGCTGCCTGAGATGGCACTCTCTGGCTCAGTAGGATGGCAAGGATACAGCAGGACCCCGAGCAACAACTCCCTTCTCCAATATATCCAAGTTTGCTGATGACACAAAGCTGGGTGGGAATGTAAGTTGTGAGGAGGATGCAAAGAGGTGTCAAGGGGATATAGACAGGCTAAGTGAGTGGGCAAGAACATGGCAACTGGAATATAATGCGGAGAAATGTGAAGTTATCCACTTTGGTAGGAAAAATAGAAAAGCAGAGTATTTTTTAATTGGTGAGAGATTGGGAAATGCTGGTGTTCAGAGGGGCCTGGGTGTCCTTGTACATGAATCACTCCAAGTTAACATGCAGGTACAATTAGGAAAGCAAATGCTATGTTGGCCTTTATTACAAGAGGATTTGTGTATAAGAGTAAAGAAGTCTTACTGCAATTACATAGGGCCCTGGTGAGGCCACACCTGGGGTATTGTGTACAGTTTTGGTCTCCTTACCTAAGGAAGGATATACTTGCCATAAAGGGAGTGCAACAAACGTTCAGCAGACTGGTTCCTGGGATGGGGAGATTGTCCTTTGAGGAGAGATTGAGTAGACTAGGCCTATATTCTCTAGAGTTTAGAAGATTGAGAGGTGATCTCATTGAAACATACACAAGTCTTACAGGGCTTGACAGGGTAGATGCAGGGAGGATGTTTCCCCTGGCTGGGGAGTCTAGAACCAGGGCTTAGTCTCAAAATAAGGGGTCGGCCATTTAGGATGGAGGTGAGAAATGTCTTCACTAGAGGGTTGTGAAACTTTGGAATTCTCTACCCCAGAGGGCTAAGGAGGCTCAGTCATTGAGTATATTCAAGACAGAGAAATAGATTTTTTAATATTAAGGGCATCAGGGGATAGTTCAGGAAAGTGTAGATGAGGTGGCAGAGCAGGCTCGAAGGGCCAAATGGCCGACTCCTGTTCCTGTTTCTTATGTTCTTATCTGTGCCTACTCCTGCCACGCCCCTCATTGTCAAATCTCGCAGTGAGGTTTACCAGAATTTTTACATTTCACAGCCCTCTTGTCGATTGAATGGGTGGCTATTAAAAGAGCCTTTTTTCTTTGGTTCAGATCCATAATTTTATTTTAATCTCTTCAACCGCCGAATCCATAGAGTGTCCGCCCCTGGTGTTTCAGCGCGTACACCACGCCCAGGGCAGTAACCGCCCTGCGCTTCGCGTGTTCCGTGTAGGTGACCGAGCCTCTGATGATGTTCTCCAGGGAGACCTTCAGCACACCCCAGGTCTCTTCGTAAATGAGACCGGAGATGCGCTTGACGCCACCTCGCCGAGCCAGGCGGCGGATGGTGGGCTTGTTGATGCCCTGGATGTTGTCACGAAGGACTTTGCTGTGCCGCTTGACTCCGCCTTGCCCCAGCCCCTTACCCCCTTTCCCTCTGCCGGTCATAATGGAAGCTTAAGCTATTGCAAAAGAAACAACCCCAGTAATTGAATTGGGAAGAAGAGTTTTCGGCGCCGCACACTCCTTTTATACAATGCTGGCGGACCAGGTTGGAAACCCATAAATGGGCGGAGTCAGGATGAAAATGAGGACTCCTGGTTCCTTCTCAAGTAGCCGATATTGAACTGCACCCATGGGGGAGATAAGCAAAATACTGCGAATGCTGTCAAACCTGAAATAAAAACAGAAACTGCACGGAATATACGCAGCAGGTTGGGCAGCACCTGTGGAGAGAGAGAGAGAGAAATAGAATCGATCTTCCTTGTGCCAGACCTTGTTTTGGACACAGTTTTGTCTCCTTCAGCTGTGATTTATTGAAGTCCTTCCCAGTTTTTCTCTCCCATTACATGTTTCGGACCTTCCAGCAGACGACTTTTCCATTGTACCACTGCTTCCCTCCCCCCACCCTCCGCCTTTGTGGGGTGTTTCCAGTTCACCCGGGTGATATACCTTAAATAGCTGCAGAGACTGGTAGTTATAACTCAAACAGTTGGCTTTTAATAGCTTAGAACTGGACAGAACAGAACACACATGTTAGCCTTCTGACCAGCTTCTCAGAAGTGAACTAGGAGGCGGAGCCAGGGGCGAAGTAACAGATCAGGACAATCAATGGCACAGCAGAGTGGTATACAGTACATCAGCATTCCTGGCCAACCAAGAAAACAGCAGGGTTACAATAGATTACAATAGGAAACAATACACAGGTAGAATAAGGTATATACTTATAAGACTTATTTCACCACATTCACCCCTCCTATAAGTTAAGTCTGACCGGGGGTTTTACAGTTCGTAGTGAGCGACGTAGCGTCGGCCGAGGAACCTCTTGGGGGACTTGCTCAGGTTCCTCCGCCGTCCCGGCGTCTGCTGGGTTTTCCAAAATGACGTTTTGTACGTCTTGTACCTCTGGGCATCCCACCCCCACAGGCGGCGCATCACGGTGCTCCACACCCGCATCTTCGCTAGCAGCATCGCTCTCTCTCTCTTCTCCTGCCGGAGCCAGGTCCTTTATTGAAACAGTATCCTCACGTCCATCAGGGTATTGAATATATGCATACTGAGGATTGGTGTGGAGGAGCTGCACTTCCTCCACTAGGGGATCAGTCCTGTGACCTCTCACATGTTTTCGTAGCAGTACAGTGCCCGGGGACATCAACCACCCGGGTAGTGAAATACCTGAGGAAGATTTCCTGGGGAAACCGAACATCCTCTCATGAGGAGTAGCATTCGTTGTGGTGCACAGCAGAGACCTTATGGAATGCAGTACATCGGGAAGAACTTCCTGCCAGCGAGAGGTCAGTAGGCCTTTCGATTTTAAAGACAGAACGACTGCCTTCCACACTGTCGCATTCTCCCTCTCAACCTGCCCATTGCCCCGGAGGTTGTAGCTAGTGGTTCTACTAGTAGCAATCCCTTTTGATAGTAAGAACCGGCGTAACTCATCACTCATAAACGATGTCCCTCTGTCGCTATGGATATAGTTGGGCATACCGAACAGACAGAATAAGTTGCAGAGGCTTTTGATTACCGTAGCACTGGTCATGTCCGGGCAGGGAATGGCAAAGGGGAAACGAGAGTATTCGTCTATAACATTGAGGAAATAGACATTACGATCAACCGATGGGAGAGGACCTTTGAAATCAAGGCTTAGGCGCTTGAATGGCCGAGTTGCCTTGATGAGGTGAGCTTGTTCGGGCCTGTAGAAGCGGGCTTTGCATTCCGCGCAAATGCGGCAGGCTCTGGTCATCATTCGGACCTCCTCAATGGAGTAGGGTAAGTTGCGAGACTTGATGAAGTGATTCAATCGGGTGATTCCTGGGTGGCAGAGTGCGTCGTGGAGACTTTGGAGCTTGTCAGTACTAAGGCTGGCACATACCCCTCGAGATAGGGCATCGGGTGGCTCGTTCAGTGCTCCTGGCCTGTACATAATATCGTAGTCGTAAGTGGACAGTTCTATCCGCCATCTTAGGATCTTGTCATTTTTTATCTTGCCTCTCTGCTTCATGTTAAACATGAAGGCCACAGACCACTGGTCAGTGAGGAGTGTGAAACGTTTGCCAGCGAGATAATGTCTCCAATGTCTGACCGCCTCGATAATTGCTTGTGCTTCCTTCTCAACGGAAGAATGCCTGACTTCAGGACCCTGTAGTGTACGGGAAAAGAAGGCTACCGGTCTCCCGGCCTGGTTGAGGGTTGCAGCCAATGCGAAATCAGAAGCATCTCTCTACCTGGAAGGGTATCCTCTCATCTACAGCACATACCACGGCCTTTTCAATGTCCCGTTTGATGTTGTTGAATGCCTCCTGCACTTCTACTGATAGAGGGAAGGACGTCGACTTGATAAGGGCTCGGGCTTTGTCCAAATAGTTGGCCACCCACTGAGCATAATAAGAGAAGAATCCCAGACACCTTCTTAAGGCCTTAGGGTTATGTGGCAGTGGTAGTTCTTTAAGCGGGCGTAATCATTCAGGGTCTGGCCCGATTACCCCATTCTCTACCACACAGCCGAGAATACACAGACGAGTAGTGTTGAAAGTACATTTGTGCTCGTTATAGGTCAGGTTTAGCTTTTGGGCAGTGTCTAGAAATTTAGCGAGATTCCGGTCATGCTCCTGTTGGTCGCGTCCACAGATAGTAACATTGTCCAGGTACGAAAATGTTGCCTCCAACGCATTCTCATCTACCATACGGTCCATTTCCCGTTGGAAAACAGAAACTTCATTCGTGACCCCGAAGGGTACCCTAAGGAATTGGTACAGGCGCCCATTTGCTTCAAAAGCCGTATAAGGACAGTCATCTACTTTTATGGGGAGCTGGTGATAGGCAGACTTTAAGTCAATAGTGGAAAACACACGATACTGGGCAATCTGGTTCACCATCTCAGAGATGCGAGGCAAGGGATAAGCGTCTAGTTGCGTATATATGTTGATGGTCTGGCTGTAGTCGACCACGAGCCGTTTCTTTTCGTTAGTTTTAACCACCACTACCTGAGCACGCCACGGGCTATTACTATTTTCGATGATACCCTCCTGCTGTAGCCTTCCTACTTCTTCTTTTATAAATTTTTTATCTTCCGAACTGTACCGTCGACTTTTGGTCGTGATAGGTCTACAGTTTGGGGCGAGGTTCGCAAACAGGGATGGCAGGCTTATCTTTAAAGTGGAGAGGCCACAAACTGTGAGCGGGGGTTGGGATCCACCATATGCAAGTGTGACGCTCTCGTGGTGGCACTGGAAATCTAGGCCTAGAATTAGTTTCACACAGAGCTGCAGCAACACAAGGAGTTTAAAATCTTTATACTCTGTGCCCTTAACAGTCAGTGTTACTTTACAGAAACCAATTACCTCCGAAGTGAGGGACTTAGATGCCATTGCGATTTTGCTCCGGGTAGGGTACACCTTTAGTGAGTACGGTTTGATGAGGCTAGGGTGAATAAAACTCTCAGTACTCCCGCAATCGATTAAACACTTCGTCGGGTGTCCGTTTACCTTAACGTCCATCATAGACTTTGATAGTGGATGCGGTCTGGACTGGTCAACCATGACTGAGGCTATCGTAGATACATAGGCGGCCGCTGAGATGGTATCAAATTCTGGGACCACGTGTAGGGCCGCGGAGACTGTATCAGGTACGGGATTCCCCTTACATACCTTGCTGAAATGTCCCCGTTTCTTGCACTTGAAACATGTGGCGTCTCTCGCAGGACATCGGTGTCTGGGGTGCTTGAGCTGGCCGCAGAAGTAGCATCTTGGTCCGTGGGACATCGCTGCAGTGGTGGGGCTGGGTGGAAACTCCCGTGGTGTAGGGCTGGTCCGAGGCCCAGGCAGAGAGGATGGCGCCTCCTCGCTCGGCGCGCACGAGGCTGAGAGGGCCGCATGGCCTGACGCATAGGTCTCGGAGTTCTTCTGCGCCACATCCAGTGATCGAGCTGTAGCCACGGCCGTCTTTAGATCCAGAGTGTCCCTTTCAAGCAACCTCTGCCTAATGTAATTCGATCGAAGGCCCGATATAAACGAATCGCGAACCGCTTCTTCCTGGTACAAAATGGCCGTCACGGCCTTGTAGTTGCAGTCCTTCGCCAGGGCCTTTAGATTCTGTAGAAAATCATCCAGCGATTCCTCCGGTAGTTGCCTGCGGGTAGCCAAGAGATGCCTGGCATACACTTCATTAACAGGCTTCAGGTATTGGGCCTTGAGAGTCGCGAGTGCATCCTCGTATGTAGAAGCATCCTCGATTAGCAAGTAAGTCCGATGACTTACTAGGTTAGTCAGTAGGCCCAGTTTGTTGGCCCCATCATCGAGCGATGCAATGAAATGTTCGAAACACCGGAGCCAATGTGCGAATTTCTTCGATGCATCCGCCGAATGTGGATCACTGTCTAGACGCTCCGGCTTCAGGAGTCTGTCCATCCCTGGAAGTAATAAGCTATTAAAATTGATATACCTTAAATAGCTACAGAGACTGGTAGTTATAACTCAAACAGTTGGCTTTTAATAGCTTAGAACTGGACAGAACAGAACACACATGTTAGCCTTCTGACCAGCTTCTCAGAAGTGAACTAGGAGACGGAGCCAGGGGCGAAGTAACAGATCAGGACAATCAATGGCACAGCAGAGTGGTGTACAGTACATCGGCATTCCTGGCCAACCAAGAAAACAGCAGGGTTACAATAGATTACAATAGGAAACAATACACAGGTAGAATAAGGTATATACTTATAAGGCTTATTACACCACACCGGGTTTTCACAAGTTAACAGGGGTGGAGGGTGGGGGTGGGGAGATGCCTTCAGTTAGATGCAACCTGGATGAAGGCAGCCTAGACACCTCTTTCACAGAGTGTTGTAATCACTGATAAGCACAAAGGTTTAATATAATAATGACTGGGAGATGGCTACTCTCCGAGTCCTCCTGACCCTCAGACTTGAGCACCTACCAGCAATCAGTGAAATCCCAATTGTGATCTGAGGTGAAACCTTTGCTTTAGAAAGTAGCTCCAGGGGTTTCAGAATGCAAGGGCCACTGTATGTGCGTTGTCCATCAGCAGCTTTACCAGCACAAAAATTAATCAGAAGAGCAAATGACAGAATAAACAGCCACTTGCCAATATACAGACAAGACTACTAGGAATCATTCCTAATAGAAATGTTACTCCATCTCCCCATATTTCCAATTGCATGTGATTACTATGCTTTACAATACTAATCAATCTTTGCTAGACAGGAAGGTCTATGGATGCAAGATTAATATTTTCTGGTCTATTTCTCAGTAATTGTTTTCCATTTTTTCCCTAAACCTCTCCATCTCTCTACCTCTCTTTCCTCCTTTAAGACACTCCAAAAAACCTCCCTCTTTGACCAAGCTTTTGGTCATCCACCCTAATCTCTCCTTTTGTGGCTCGGTGTCAAGTTCTGGTTGATAATCGCTCCTGTGAAGCACCTTGGGACGTTTTGCTACATTGTTGTTGTTTTGTGCACCTCTTAAGTTAATATGCAGCATATTCCTTTCTTTCCTGTGAAATTGGAAGCGGTAGAGAACCAGGAGCCAATGTCGGCCGACAAGAGCATGGGTGATTTGTGAGCGGGACCTGGTGCGGGATAGGATACGGGCGGCAGAGTCTTGGATAAGCTGAAGTTTGCCGAGGATGAAGGAAGGGAGGCTGCCCAGGAGAGCATTGGAATAGCCGTGCCTGGGGGGGCGACAAAGGCATGGATGTGACTTTCAGCAGCAAATGGTCTGAGGCAGGGGCGGAGGCAGGCGATGCCACAGGGGTGGAAGTAGGTGATATTCGTGATGGAGACTAAGGGGAGAAACCCAGGGGGTAGATTTTCACCTTAGCACTCAGGTGTAAAATGGGTGTTGTGGATCGGCTGCCCTTTAAATAAACCGCCCAATTTTCATTCCATTGAATTAATGTAGTGAAAATTGGATGACTTCTATAACAGGAAGTCTTGCCAGATTCAACCCCCAGACTGAGCCTTATAACATTTATGAACTAACAACGCAGGTTCACTCCTAAGTTAGAAATTTCTTCCAAATCCATGGGAATCTTGAATTTATTTTTATTGTTTTGAAAGCCTCTTGCATTAATATACAACATTTCTTTTCTTTTAAATTGGAGGTGTTAGGGAGCCAGGAGCCAAAGTAGGTCAGCAAGGGCAGGGGTGATTTGTGAGAGGGACCTGCTTTCAGCTGTGGCTCTGTGGGTAGCACCCTTGCCTCTTGAATCAGAAGGTTGTGGGTTCAGAGTCCCCACTCCAGAAACATCAGCACACAATCTAGGCTGACACTCCAGTGCAGTGCTGAGGGAGCGCTGCACTGTCGGAGGTGCAGTCTTTCGGATGAGACGTTAAACCGAGGCCCCGTCTGCTCTCTCAGGTGGATGCAAATACATCCCAAGGGCCACGATTTCGAACAAGAGCAGAGGAGTTATCCCCGGTGTCCTGGCCAATATTAAACCCTCAATCAACATAACAAAAACAGATTATCTGGTCTTTATCACATTGCCCATTTGTGGGAGCTTGCTGTGCGCAAATTGGCTGCTGCATTTCCTACACTGCAACAGTAACTACACTTCAAAAGTATTTCATTAGCTGCAAAGAGCTTTGGGACATCTTGAGGTCATGAAAGGCGCTATATAAATGCAATCTTTCTTTACTTAATCACATGTTTTTTTTTAACTTGTCACAAACAAGGCTTTTCGTTAGGCCTGTTATACCGAACGCTCAACCATTCTGTCCAGGGAGATCAAGACTGAGTGCATCTTCAGCCTGGGGAGAACTGGACAAACAGGCCAGGTTGCTTTCTTCAGTGCCCAGGGGTAGTGCTTGGCAGGGCAAAAGCTCCAATGGCAGAAACTGGAACAAAAAGCATATCCTTCCATTGTACTGGTTTGTGACCAAATTTTAACCTGGTCTTATGTAGTCAAGAAAATCTATAATGAATCTAAAAATGCAAAATTGGACAATTTCCCCAGTCTCCTTTACGTTCTAAACATTGGTGATTTTAGCAAAGATGGCTATAAAACAGAGGATAGAAGTTAATGGACGTTTCATGGACTGGCAGAAAATGGGAAGTGGTGTCCTACAGGGACCACCATTGTTCCCCATATATATATATAAATGATTTAGACTCAGAAATCGGAGATCTAGTGTCGAAATTTGCTGATTGGCATATAGGAACAGGAGGAGGCCATTCAGCCCCTCGAGCCTGTTCCACCATTCAATGAGATCATGGATGATCTGTATTTCAAACCCATCTACCAACCTTGTTCCCGTGACCCTTAATAACTTTGCCTAACAAAAATCGATCAATTTGATACCAAATTGGGGTGAGGTTTGGGGGGGGGGGTAGAGCTAATAATGTGGGGAGCTACACCAAAACACAGGAAGATATAAACAGGCTTGCAGAATGGGCAGATAAATGGAGGTGGCTGGACTCTCTCTTGTTGGAAATGGTCATTGCCTGGCACTTGTGAGTTGCGAATGTTACTAGCCACTTATCAGCCGAAGCCTGAATGCTGTCCAGGTCTTGCTGCATGCGGGCAAGGACTGCTTCATTGCCTGAGGAGTAATTGGTGTAAGACAAGCCCGAATTCAAAGTTTGAAGAGCGCAACCAGATCGGATGCACCCGCCCAGGGAGGGAGGGATTGAAAGTTTGAAGAATGCAACCAAATTTGATGCACCTGCCCAGGGAGGGGAGGTGGGTGTTGGGTTGTAGGTTTGAAGAATGCAATCCCATTGCATGTCAAGGGGAGGTGGCTAGGCTCTCTCTCTTGTTGGAGCTGGTCATTGTCTGGCACTTGTCAATTATCAGCCCAATCCTGAATGTTGTCCGGGTCTTGCTGCAGGCGGGCAGGGACTGCTTCGTTATCCGAGGAGTAATCGGTGTACTCTTTTGATTGGGTACTTAAACAAAATGTCTGTAAATTAATACAACTTTAAATAAAACTTAACAAATTAAATAAAAATTTGATTGTCCGGGTTGATAATGCACTCCAGTCCCCACGGCGCCCACCGGTCGCGGAATGGAGTAATCGGTGTGAGGCAAACCCGAATTCAAAGTTTAGTTCGCATGGTTAATGTAATGGATGCACCGCCTCGGGTGAAAGAGGGGTTGTAGGTTTGAAGAATGCAACCAAATGGGATGCAGCCGCCTAGGGAGAGGGAGGGGTTGAAGGTTTGAAGAATGCAGCGGTTCAAGGGGGCGGCTCACCACCACCTTCTCAAGGGCAATTAGGGATGGACAATAAATGCTGGCCTTGCCAGCGATGCCTACATCCCGAGAATCTTTTAAAATACCAAATAAATTGCCTCAGGTTCAGCATTTGTGTACTATGCCATAAGGGTTTCAGTAAATAGCTAATATTGCAGTGGCCTTTCTTAAACAGAAGCGATTAAGCGCATATATTTTTTTCTTAGACAATCTCTTTTGTAGTTTCTGGGACCCGTCTAACTTGTATATTATGGGGAGTTCCAGAATTGTTGTGGCTCGAATGAATATATTTCGCATCAGACATTTACTGTGGATGTGTCACATGAGAGTATGAGATTTTATATATATATATATAGCTTCGGGATTTTGCTCCAGCAAATTAAGGTTTCCCCATTCCTTGCGTGGCAGCGGCTTCTGGGGAATTGTGCAGCCTGAACATGTGGTGTGTCAAGGATCAGCCAATTGGAATAGACAATTTGTAATCCTTCATTTGCATAAAGCAGTGTATATAAAGGAGGGGTTGCGGGCTCCATTTCGATGTTGCTTTGTGTTTTTATTAACCAGTCGCCGTGGAGAAGGAATTGAAGGGCTTGTCATGCCGACTGCTGCTGCTGTTTCCACCAGTTCCACCACAGCCGGTGCCAAGGGCGCCGTCTCCAAGAAGGGCTCGAAGAAAACCGCCATGAAAATGACCAGGAGAGGGGACAGGAAGTACAGGAGGAGCAGGAAGCAGAGTTACAGCATCTACATCTACAAGGTGCTGAAGCAGGTCCACCCCGACCCGACACCGGCATCTCCTCCAAGGCCATGAGTGTCATCAACTCGTTCCTCACCGACATCTTCAAGCGCATCGCCTGCGAGGCCTCCCGCCTGATCCATTACACCAAATGTCAGACCATCTCCTCCCGGGAGATCCAGACCGCCGTCCGCCTCCTGCTGCCGGGGGAACTGGCCAAGCACGCCGTCTCGGAGGGGAGCAAGGCGGTCACCAAATACACCAGCTCCAAGTAGAGTCCCCCTCCCAAAATAAAACCTGCAAATAAATCACCAATCGGCTCTTTTAAGAGCCACTTTGCAAAGCCTTTAAACGGAGCTATTGTGGGAGACTACAGTCTCCCGCGTAAAGAAATAGGCAACACAGCGAGCTACAAGAAATAGGTCTTTACTCCAACTCTCACAATACAGTACTGAATTCGTAAAGCCCGCGAACCTGTGATGACTCACGGATTGGTCACCTGCTGGAACCTGATTGGTTTTCCTTCTCTCAGCAGCAGGCAAGTCTGAACATGCCTTATTCCTCTCAGCTTGCAACTGTCTTGCGGGGGGAGGGGAATACAGCAGTTAAAAGGGGATTATACAGGTTTATCTACATACACACAGTGTTTCCCCAACTATAAAACAAAACCGAGACCCCTGAACAAATACTTCTGTTAGGCTGTATGTTAATGCAATGAATTGCCAAATTAATTGTCCGGTTCATCCATCTACATGTGGTGCGTTCTATTTATGAAAGCTGTTTTATTTCGCATTTCTTACTTTTGGGTATAAGTCCCTGAAGAGATTGGGGAATTCATGGGGAGGGGGGCAATGGGCGCTCAATAACTCCGAGAACAATGATTTCGGTTGAAACCAAGGCTCTTCCCTGCCAGTTGAAGAATTTACTCTTGATATTGAAACCCAGGAGTACAGCGAAGATCAATGTTGCTGGACCGCCAATATTGTGGAAAAAAGCGGGGTGAAATAGGAGGTTGCTCAAGCATTAATGTTCAGTGATGCCACATTTCAGTTTAGGAAGAACTTTGTTTTGTACAGGGAAGGGGAGAACTTGGAGACAAGAAATCATTGAGACCGCGACTTGGAGTAGGAGATAAGACGGACACATTTCCCCAGATCAAGAAATCTGCACAACTCGCATTTACAAACGACATTTAAGGTCGAAACACTTCCCAAGATGCTTCACGGGGGGAAAGAGATGAAGAGATGCTCAAGTCTTTACAGAGAGTTGAGCTAAAGATACATGAAAAAAACATACGATTCAGAAGAACTTAATAATAATAATAATCAACTTTATTGTCATTGTTAGTGCACAAGTGCAGTACAACGAAATGTAGGCTTGCGGCTCCTGAGAGTGTACATTTAGATTAAGACATTTAACATTCATTTGGCTTGTAATACATAAACATAAACATAATTAAAGTGCATTGGCAGATGTGCAGGCTTTAGAGTTTATTTGTGGAGTTCAGTAGGATGACAGCCCTGGGAAAGAAGCTGTTCCTAAATCTGGTCGTTCGGGTGCGAATGCATCTGTAGCATCTCCCAGATGGCAGGGGGGCGAACAGACTGTGGCTGGGGTAGGTAGGGTCTTTGATGATGGTCAGATGATGGAGCGAGAGAGAATGTCTCTGGGGATATATATTCGCTCTGAGGTGATACACGCTTTGGAAAGAAGACGACTTTGTTTTGTGTTTTGTTGGCGGGCATTTTTCAGGAGATGAGACCTTTGGCTGTGCAGCGTCCGGTTCGCCTGGTTAAATAGCGCCGGCTGCTGGAAACACTTCGTTCCCCAACACACACTCAGATAGAGAGAGAGAGAGAAGTTCCCAGCCCAAGCCATGGCCGACACTCTCCCTGCCAGGAACACCAGGAGGAAGACCAGGACTGCGCCCCCGGCCAGGAGACCCAGCGCCACCATGTCCCAGCTGATCCTGGAGGCGGTGGCGGCCACCAAGGAGTGCCGGGGGCTCGGGCTCTCGGCTCTCAAGAAGTTCCTCTCGGGCCGCGGCCAGAAACAACTGGCGGGTCCACCAGGCGGCCCGGAGCCTGGTGACCAAAGGCTCACTGCTGCAGCCCACCGGCACCGGTGCCTCGGGCTCCTTCAGGCTCAGCAAGAGGTGGGGCGGCCGGGAGGAGGAGGAGAAACCCAAGAGGGAGCCCGCCGCCGCCGCCGCCGCCAGGCAGAGGAGGAGGAGGAGGATGAGGATGAAGCAAGGTGCGGTCAGGAAAGCGGCGCCCAGGAGCAGAGGCTCGCCCAGGAAGACCAAGAAACAGGGCGCCGCCAGGAAGGGGGCGAGGAGGGCCACCGCCCGCAAACCCAAGGGCAGGAAGGCGGCCAGGGCCGAAGGGAAAGGCAAACGCCAGCGTGCAAAGCCGAGCAAGCTGGCCAAACAACCGGAGCAGGAAGCGGACCAAACCCCCGCTCAGGAGGAGACCGCCCTGTCGGAGAAAGAAAGCCAAGTTTGCTCAGAGCAAGAGGACAGCTCCTGAAGGGGAGACCAATCAGAGGATGAATACCTTCAATATCAAACAGCTCTTTTCAGAGCCACAAAAAACATTCACAAAGAGCCGGACCGGAGGGTTGGGTGTGTGAAATAAAGGAACATTGCAATTGGCCCGATGGTATATGACCAAAATCATCCTTATTGAAAAATAGAAAACCAATTAGTTCCCCATTACAATACTGGAAATTATTAAAAATTCGATTGAGTTTTAATTCCTGAAGTATACCTTCCAGGAATAATATAATACATGAACCAATATTGGTTTTTAACCCCTATTTTAAAGGTGGTTAAATTGACAGCAGCAGAGCTGTGATAGATTGTAGGGCGGGAGAATCGGAAGACCAGGAGTCCTCAGCCTGGGCACCACTTTCAACAGTCCTCAGCCAGCTCCGCAACCGCAGCTTTTGCCTCAAATTGTTCATTTTGTTATATTTCTTGCTTCAGCAATGAGACTATCTGAAAATTATAAATGGTTGAAATCAAATCCTGCCGTGCAGCTGATGATTGTTACTGCAAGTATTTATTGCAATGGGCATATCGTGAAACTACAAACGTCTTTATGAACTCCTGCGGTTGTGGCGATGCCTTGTAGATAGCATTTAAATTCTGTTAGTTAGTGACACGATTTCGGTAGGTAAGTCGTCTTCGCCACGTGAATGTGTAAGAATCAACGTTGAAACAACAATAATGAGCTATTTTCGCTTCCATTGTGTGCTTCCGATACACTTTTAATAGCCGAGCTGAGATTGTCTTTGTCAAGACCACCAATTTACATTTTTATAATGTAAAAAAATGGATGGTATCGCAGAATACAACCTCCAAAACGCTGGCGTAATTCCTACAAAACGTGGTACTAAAATTCAGGCACCATAAACCAGGTGGCCCCACTGATAAACACATGGAATTTTAGAATGTGGTCTCCAACGTACTGGTGAAATGTTGGGACTTCCCAACATCCCAGGTAATAGAATTTGGTCACCAAGAACCAGTGTGTGATTGTGCAGACCCAGATCGATGAGTAGCCCCACAACCTATCAGCAACATTCAACACAACGCTTGAGAATGGAAGTTGCAGGTGATCCTTTCAAATGTTTATTTTGAAAAGTACAGCTCCGCGACCATGGCCGAAATTAATAGAACCTACGGGGCAAAGGCCACAAAATAGCATCGACATCTAAATGACATGACCTGCTGCATCAACGCATTGAAATGAAAATGCTGCTTATTGCCTGTTGGGTCTTCTTGGGCACGGCGGCCGCAGATCTAATGTGCATGATCTCTGCCCAAACTTGCGGTAGGCAGCCCTCTGATTATCGCTATTGATAGGATGTGGTCTTCTCAAACATCCGCTCTCCTGTGAATTCAAAACCCCTCGGGTGTTTACAAGCTCTCCCATGCCACGACTTCAATTTATATAGTGCCTTTCAAATCCTCTGGACATCCCAAAACACCTGACAACCTAAGATTACTCTTCAATGAAGGAACAGCCAGACAATCTGTTTTAGGTGGTGTTGGCTGAGTTGTGAAATGTTGGTGACATAGGAACAGGAGTTGGCCATTCAGCCCTTCCAGTCTGCTCTGCCATTCAATTAGATCATGGCTGATCTGTACCTCAACTCCATGTACCCACCTTAGCTCCGTATCCCTTCATATCCTTACAAAGGTGGTTGGGACACGGAGACACCTTTTTCTTCTTCAATTACTGCTACGGGACTTATATCCACCCGAACTGAAGATTTCACCTGAATGACTGTGTAAGGGTAAACCGGGAGAGCTTCTTCTCCCCTCTGGTATAAAGGGTCGACGTCCGCCTTATTCCCTATCAATCACTCAGAGTCCTGCGAGGCCTCCCGCCTGATCCATTACACCAAACGCCATGCCTGGAGGAGTCAGTGTTCCACGTATATATGGAGTGTGAGAGGTTGCAGCCCCTCTTTCATTACCTGAAGGGGCTGCTCCTCGATTTTTGGTTGCACTTCAGTCCCACGCTCTTGATCTACGGTCACCCGGTGCGGAGGGGAGCGGGCAGGTTGGAGGACCTCCTTGTAGGCCTGCTCCTGGGCCCGGCTAAAAAAGCCATCAATTGGTCCAGGCAGCGGGCGGTCGAAGGGGTCGTCCAGCCAGATTGCCTGCCTCTCTTCCGCGGCCATGCTCGCGCCCGGGTGGCCCTGGAGATGGAGCATGCGGTGCCCGCCGGCAGGCTTGAGTACTTCCACGACCGGTGGGCGCCGCGGGGACTGGAGTGCATCATCAACCCGGACCACCAAATTTTAATTTGATTTGTTTAAGTTTTATTTGAACTTTTGTTAATTTACAGTCAATTTGTTTAAGCACCAACCAAAAGAGTGCACCAAACGCCAGACCATCTCCTCCTGGCCGGGAGATCCAGACCGCCGTCCGCCTCCTGCTGCCCGGGGAACTGGCCAAGCACGCCGGACCATCTCCTCCCGGCCGGGAGATCCAGACCGCCGTCCGCCTCCTGCTGCCCGGGGAACTGGCCAAGCACGCCGGACCATCTCCTCCCGGCCGGGAGATCCAGACCGCCGTCCGCCTCCTGCTGCCCGGGGAACTGGCCAAGCACGCCGGACCATCTCCTCCCGGCCAGGAGATCCAGACCGCCGTCCGCCTCCTGCTGCCCGGGGAACTGGCCAAGCACGCCGGACCATCTCCTCCCGGCCGGGAGATCCAGACCGCCGTCCGCCTCCTGCTGCCCGGGGAACTGGCCAAGCACGCCGGACCATCTCCTCCCTCCCGGGAGTTCCAGACCGCCGTCCGCCTCCTGCTGCCCGGGGGGAACTGGCCAAGCACGCCGGACCATCTCCTCCCTCCCGGGAGATCCAGACCGCCGTCCGCCTCCTGCTGCCCGGGGAACTGGCCAAGCACGCCGTCTCGGAGGGGACAAAAACTGTCACCAAATACACCAGCTGCAAATAAAGCCTCTCGTTCCTCCCACCTTAAAAACTCAACCCAAAGGCTATTTTCAGAGACACTCACCAGATCCAGAAGGGACTATTTATTTTCATTTGACTAATGACATTTGAAATATGGACAGCATAAAGAATGAAACTCTTTAAAAAAATGTTTTATCATCCTTTCTTTATTTAACCCTCACTTTCATTTTTTTGTCATATGGTCAGATTTTGCTGGTGTGTTTTTGTAATACAGTATATCGTTAATTTAAAATAGATTGAAATTTAACAAATATATAACAAAATGATGCATTGTCACTGCCCTGTTTTGTACAAAGCACTCATTTATAAGCGGGTCGCTGAAAAGCTAAAATGAAAATAAATCTGTCAATTCAGGAACCAGTAATTTTAAAGGTTGAGTTGGCTATGATAAATTGACCCTTAATGTTAGGGGGATTAAATACGTGGGGTTACAGGGATAGGGTGGGATATGTGTCGGTGCAGGCTCGATGGGCCGAAATGGCCTCTATCTGCACTGTGGGGATTATGTGTATGTGTATGTGTGTAAAGGATCAATTTGCCATAATTCAGAATTTAATAATGAATTATTCAGTCTCACAGATGCCATTTTAATGATTATTCAGTCCCACAGATGCTATAATTTTAATTAAAATGATTATTCAGTCCCACAGATGACAATCTTTAGCAGTAATGATTATTATTTAGTCTCACAAATGCCATAGTTTTAATTATTATTCAGTCCCAGATACCATAATTTTAACGATTATTATTCAATCCCACAGATGCAATAATTTAAACAATAATGATTATTACTCAATCCCACAGATGCAATAATTTAAACAATAATGATTATTATTCAATCCCACAGATGCAATAATTTAAACAATAATGATTATTATTCAATCCCACAGATGCAATGATTTAAACAATAATGATTATTATTCAATCCCACAGATGCAATAATTTAAAAAATAATGATTATTATTCAATCCCACAGATGCAATGATTTTAACAATAATGATTGTTATTCAATCCCACAGATGCAATAATTTAAAAAATAATGATTATTATTCAATCCCACAGATGCAATGATTTTAACAATAATGATTGTTATTCAATCCCACAGATGCAATAATTTAAAAAATAATGATTATTATTCAATCCCACAGATGCAATGATTTTAACAATAATGATTATTATTCAGTCCCACAGATGCAATGATTTTAATAACTGGTTAATATTCAGTCCCACAGATGCAATGATTTTAATAACTGGTTAATATTCAGTCCCACAGAGGGCCATCACTTTAACAATAACGAGTCTGATTCACAGACGAGCTCTTATTCTATAAGCCGCCTTTTTCGTTGGTGTCCGAGGTTGGAGCGGATTGAAAAACGCGCCAATCAGAGGCGGAGACTTGCCGGGTTTTCAGCCAATCAGAAGGCGCGGCTGGGCTGGGCGGGGCCGGCGGCTGCTATAAAAGCCGCAGCCCGGAGCGGGGAGGAGCAGTTGGAGAACAGAGTTAGAGAGGAGTCCGCCCCCCCCGGGGGAAGGACAGCTGCCGCCCGCCCGGGTAGAAGGGACAGCAGTCGGCCGGCACCTTGGGCAACAAGGGCTCGCGGGTGGGCGGGGCTATGACCTCACCCGCGCGCTGAGGCGGTTGAACGGCCGATCAGGAGCCACGTGACCCCGGAGCTGGCGGCGGCCTTAACACAGTGGGCGGGGCCCCGAGGCGTTGCGGGCTGCGATTGGTGAGCGCAGCTGTCATTCTACGAGTCGCAGCCAATAGAAGAGACGGACTCCGTGAGGGACTTTAAGCCCGCGCTGCGTGGCCGCAGTGCGCATGCGCGGTGCTGCTCGCAGTCCCCGGATGCGGCTCCGGTTTGAGGACGGAGATAAAATGGCGGCGGGACTGAGGAGCGGCGGATGGTGCGGTGAGTGTGGATCAGAGAATCTCCGACATTTACAGCAGCGCCGGCCTCTCTCAGGCAATCTCTGGGAACCTGGGGCAAAGTGGGAGGGGCGTGGGAGAAAGGTCAGAGAGAGTCTCATTGACTCAGATACACACTGGTCCTGGAGATGGACTGGGGAGAAAGGTCAGAGATTCCCATTGACTCAGATACACACTGGTCCTGGAGATGGACTGGGGAGAAAGGTCAGAGAGAGGCCCATTGACTCAGATACACACCGGTGCTGGAGATGGACATACAAGAAGGGATTAGGAAAAAAAGGGTGGCTTTTGGCAGATACAAAGGACTAAAAGCAGTGGAAGCCCTAGAGGAGTACAGAAAGTGCAGGGGGGTACTTATAAAAAGAAATTAGGAGAGCGAAGAGGGGTCATGAAAAAACACTGGCGGGCAAAATAAAGGAAAATCCCAAGGTGTTTTGTTAGTATATTAAGGGCAAGAGGATAACCAGGGAAAGAGTAGAGCCCATTCGGGACCAAAGTGGCAATCTGTGTGCAGAGCCAGAAGATATAGGTGAGGTTTTAAATAAATATTTTGCATCTGTGTTCACTATGGATAAGGACAATGCAGGCATAGAAATCAGGCAGGGGGATTGTGATATACTTGAACAAATTAGTATTGAGAGGGAGGAGGTACTAGTGGTTTTAGCAGGCTTAAAAGTGGATAAACCCCCAGGCCCAGATGAGATGTATCCCAGCCTGCTGTGTGAGGCAAGGAAGGAGATTGCAGCGGCTCTGACACAAATTTTCAGAACCTCTCTGGCCACAGGGGAGGTGCCAGAGGATTGGAGAACAGCTAACGTAGTACCATTATTCAAGAAGGGTAGTAGTAGGGATAAATCAGGGAATTACAGGCCAGTGAGCCGAACATAAATGGTAGGGAAATTATTGGATAAAGTTCTGAGGGACAGAATTAGTCTCCACTTGGAGAGGCAAGGATTAATCAAGGATAGTCAGCATAGCTTTGTCAGGGAGGAGATCATGTCTAACCAATTTGATTGAATTTTTTGATGGGGGTGACCAGTTGTGTGGATGAGGGCAGTCCAGTTGATGTAGTCTACATGGACTTCAGTAAGGCTTTTGACAAAGTCCCACATGGGAGACTGGTCAAGAAGGTAAGAGCCGATGGGATCCAGGGCAATTTGGCACATTGGATCTAAAATTGGCTTAGTGGCAGGAGGCAGAGGGTGATGGTCGAAGGTTGTTTTTGTGACTGGAAGCCTGTGTCCAGTGGTGTACTACAGGGTCTGGGTCCTTTGCTGTTTGTAGTGTACATTAATGATTTAGATATGAATGTAGGAGGTATGATCAGTAAGTTCGCAGATGACACGAAAATTGGTGGAGTGGTAAATAGCGAGGAGGGAAGCCTCAGGCTACAGGAGAATATAGACGGTTTGTTGGGAAAGAGCAGGGGAAATATCCCCGGTGTCCTAGCAAATGTTTATCCCTCAATCAATGTAACAAAAGGATAATAGCAAAATACTGCGGATGCTGGAAATCTGAAATAACAACAGGAAATGCTGGACACACTCAGCAGGCCAGGCAACATCCGTAGAGAGAGAAACAGATTTAACAAAAAGATAGATTATCTGGTCATTATCACATTGCTGTTTGTGGGAGCTTGCTGTGTGCCGCATTTCCTACATTACAACAGTGACTACACTTCAAAAGTACATGATTGGCTGTAAAGCACTTTGGGCCGTCTGGTGGTGGTGAAAGGCGCTATAGAAATGCAAGTGTTTCTTTCTTCACTGGTCTCGCCAGCGACCTCTTCTGGCTGATGGTTGATTGACAGACGATAGTCCGCGCATGCGCACAGGGAGCGACGGTTTGGACTGAGTCCGGCACAGCGACCCCTCCCGGTCACCAAGGGGGGGGAGGAAGGGAGGGGGGGGAGAAAGGGAGGGGGGAGCCAGCAGACCCTCTCCCCTCTGCCGGCGATGGCTCCGCTGAGCTCCGTGCCGCCCCACGCACTGACATGTCGAGCGCAGTGCCCTGGTGAGCCCGAGCCCTGCCCTTCCGAGGCCGGGCCTGAGACGGCCGATTGCGGCTGGCCGGGCCTGGTTGCCTTAGTAACTCTCCGCCTCCCGATCTCCGGGCCTGAGCGGCTTGAGACGGCTGATTGCGGCTGGCGAGCCCGGTTGCCGGAGTAACCCTCTCCGCTCCCCCTCCCGAGCCCCGCCCCCCCCCGCCCCCGAGCCTGCTCGCTTCCCTCTGGCTGCGCTCTGTGTGGAGGTGCGCCGTGCAGCGTGAGGAGCTTGCAGTGAGCCCAGCCAGCCTTTACCAAGATGGCTGGCCGCTGGTTCGGAATCGGGCCCAGCGGGATGGCCGGTGCGTAGCTCGGGCGTGGCTGGGCAACAGACGCCCAGGCTTCGAGGCCTGCCTGGAAAAACGGTGAAAGGTAGGAAAATTATAGAGGTTAGAAAAAAGATTTACAAATGAATTAACTTTTTTAAACAATTTGTGTTTTAAAAGCTACTTTTTTTTTGGTGGAAATGTAGATTTGAAAAGAAGCACGCAGAAAGCGGGAAAAAGAAATGAAAAGTTTGGAATCAAGATAGCGTCGACTCACCTCGGTTCAGAACGATATGGCCCGCCCACACACGCACCGATTGGTCGACCGTCAGGTCACTGAAGCGTAGGATTGGTCAATCGTCCTGTCACTCGACTCTAGGAGGGCCCGCCCACACGCGCCAGGAACCCGCCGCTGCCATGCCGCGATTGGTCGACCGTCGGGTCGCTGGACCGTACGATTGGTCGACCTCGATGTAACTCAATGCTAATGAGCGGAATTTTGAACGGTTTTTGGATACCGCGGGCGCAATTTTTGTCCGGCCAAAACGTAAATACGCTTACGACCGTTCCGGAATCGCAAGCTTTCTTTTGATGTAACGCACGTGTAGGTACGCTCTATAACTTTAGAGTGTATAGCCGGATAGACAGACAGACAGATGTATCCTTTTATAGATAGAAGATAGATAGATAGATAGATAGAAGATAGATATCTCTATCTCAAGAAAAGCGGTGGTCCTAGTACCGACCCCTGGGGAACACCACTGGATACCTTCCTCCAGTCTGAAAAACAACCGTTCACCACTACTCTCTGTTTCCTGTCACTTTGCCAATTCCGTATCCATGCTGCCACTGTCCCTTTTATTCCATGGGCTTCAACTTTGCTGGCAAGCCTATTATGTGGCACTTGTCGAACGCCTTTCGGAAATCCATGTACAACATGTTAACCGCATTGCCCTCATTAACCCTCTCTGTTGCCTCATCAAGAACCTCAATCAGAATCAGAGCGGCCAGGCCCGGCGGACGTGTGGCCAGGGCCCTGGCACCAGGAAACCCTGGGTGCAGCGCCTCCCCCATCCGAGCCGCCGCTTCCCGGTTTCATCAGCTGGTTCCACCAAGTCCGACTCTGGACAAAGGACAGGAGCCAGGCTCCCAGAATGGCCCGCGGCCCCGGGGAGCATGTGCATTCTCAGCGGGTAAATCAGCGCGTTGGATAGAGTGGTTTCTGGGGCGCGGTGAATTGTGGGCGCTGCGGCCGCCATTAGTCAGTAGCTGTCGGGAAGAGTTTTATTGCAGGCTGATGGAAGGTAGGTCCCTGGCCGCCTGTTTAGGTCTTTTTGTTGCTTCTGTTTGAGCTGGAGTGGAGATGGAGGAGAAGCTGCTGGGTTTAACCCCCAGTACTTCTGAGCCCAGGAGGACCCAACAATTTCCAATGTGAGACTCAAGGGAGGTGGATTCTGGGGGAGATTAGGTTGTTACACAGACACTGTCCCTACAATGTAAAAGAGTATTGTTTTAGGAATAAGTATTTCTGTAGAGGCTTTTAATCCAGTTTACATCTGCAGATTTGTTTTAATTCATTCTTGGGATGTGGGTGTCGCTCGCAAGACCAGAATATGTTGCCAATCCCCATTTTCCCGTTGAGAAGGTGATGGTGGGCCGCCTTCTTGAACCGCTGCAGTCCGTGTGGTGAAGGTACTCCCACATTGCTGTTGTGTAAGGAGTTCCAGGATTTTCACCCAGTGATGATGTAGCAACGGCGATATATGTCCAAGTCAGGATGGTGTGTGACTTGGAGAACTTGGAGGTGGTGGTGCTCCCATGCACCTTCTGCCTTTGTCCTTCTAGGTGCTGGAGGTTGTGGGTTTTGGAGGTTCTGTCAAAGTTCTGGTCGAGTTGCAGATGTATAAAGTCCATCTCCTTCGCCCACTCCCACCTCTCTCTCTCTCTCTCTCTCTCTCTCTCTCTCTCTCTCTCTCTCTCTCTCTCCTTCTCTCTCCTCCCATAGAGGCCAGAGGCCCAGACCAGGTGGCAGATTCCCTTCACTGAGGGACATTAGTGAACCAGTCGGATTTTATGACAATCCAGCAGCTTTCATGGTCACTTTTTTCTCGTGCCGGCCCCACAAATGACCAGATTCATTGAGCTCAATTTCACAACCTGCCTCTTTAGTGGGTTCTCTCTCACGCTCCCTGTTATAAATTCATTTTACAGGGTATTAGAAGGGGAGGATTTGCAGACGGGAAACTCAAACCAAACATCACGTTAAGATCTGACAGTCACTCGATTCATCAGGAACTGAATATCATCGGCCTTTGAAGATGGAAGCAAAAAGCACCGTTCACACCAGGGAGAGGCCGTTCACCTGCTCTGAGTGTGGGAAGGGATTCACTCAGTCATCCCACCTGCTGATACACCAGCGAGTTCACACTGGGGAGAGTCCTTTTAAATGCTCGGACTGTGGGAAGTGCTTTAAAAGTTCCGGGGAACTGATACGCCATCAACGTGTTCACACTGATGAGAGACCGTTCAGGTGCTCGCACTGCGGGACTGGGTTTAGGCAGTCATCTCACCTCACTGTACACCAGCACACTCACACTGCGGAGAGGCCGTTCACCTGCTCCGTGTGTGGGAAGGGATTCACTCAGTCATCCCACCTGCTGACACACCAGCGAGTTCACACTGGGGAGCGTCCTTTTAAATGCTCGGACTGTGGGAAGTGCTTTAAAAGTTCCGGGGAACTGATACGCCATCAACGTGTTCACACTGACGAGAGACCGTTCAGGTGCTCGCACTGCGGGACTGGGTTTAGGCACTCATCTGACCTCACTGTACACCAGCACACTCACACTGGGGAGAGGCCGTTCACCTGCTCCGTGTGTGGGAAGGGATTCACTCTATCGTCCCACCTGCTGACACACCAGCGAGTTCACACTGGGGAGAGACCTTTTAAATGTTCGGACTGTGGGAAGTGCTTTAAAAGTTCCGGGCAACTGATATGCCATCAACGTGTTCACACTGGGGAGAAGCCGTTCAGCTGCTCCGTGTGTGGGAAGGGATTCGCTCAGTCATCCACCCTGCTGAGACACCAGCGCGCTCACACTGGGGAGAGACCGTTCACCTGCTCCGTGTGTGGGAAGGGATTCATTGTGTCATCCACCCTGCTGACACACCAGCGCACTCACATTGGGGAGAGGCCGTTCACCTGCTCCGTGTGTGGGAAGGGATTCACTCGTTCATCCAACCTGCTGACACACCAGCGAGTTCACAAGTAACTGCAGGGGTTGGATTCTGTTGTTGCTGCTGTTAATCAGATCCAGGACTGAACCATGTTCACTCTGACAGGTGGGGATTGTTTCTGCTGATGTTAAACTCCAGCCCAGTTACAGGGGTTATTAATATTCTGGATATATGTCCAATAAATCAACTTTGTTTTAAACACATTGTTTAGATTTTCTTCTTTTCCAGCTGAGTGTTTAGCATCACCTGGCTAGAGCTCAGAAAGGACAATCTGGGGGAGGATCGTTGTGGTAAACCACTGTTTGTATTCCACTGTGTACATGCCTGTACATGTCTCGGCTGGCTCCTCCCACGAGTCCAGGTATAAAGGTGACTGCTCCACAGTCCCTCAGCATTCTGGACCGGTCGACCACTTGAGGCACAACTTCATTCTCTTGTTAATAAAAGCCTGTTAGTTACTCGCTTAATCTCAGTCTTTTGAGTTATTGATAGCGCATCAATTTTATTAACAAGGTTTTTATAATGGAGAAGATCCTCACACCAGCATGCCTGGACTTAGATCATCGGGAGGAGGACTCATCCACCAAGTTTACTCACTGGCTTAGGTGTTTTGAAAAATTCCTGATCGCCTCCGCTGCAACGGTCAAATCGGACGAGGACAAACTGGATGTCCTGACCTCCAAAGTGAACCACCGAGTGTACTCGGTCATCCAGGACGCGACCTCGTACGCGGAGGCTATCAAACTCCTCAAGGACCAGTACACGCGCCCAGTGAATGAGGTGTACGCTAGGCACCTCCTGGGGAGTCAACTGAGGAATACCTTCAGGCACTGTCTGTGCTTGGCCGGGCCTGTGGTTGTAAGGATGTAAAGGCCGCCGTGTACACAGAGGAACTTATCCGGGATGCTTTTGTAGCGGGCCACAGGTCCAATTACACCCGACAGCGACTGTTGGAGCAGAGTGACCTCGATCTCAACAAGGCCTCTGAACTCGCACTGTCATTGGACGCAGCCTACCGGGGTATGGATGCCTACTCCTCTGCACCGTGGACGCCGCGGGGAACGACAGCCTGGGACACGGTAGGACCGTCTCATAGCGCCGTGCCACCCCAGCCACAGCCTAGCAACGGCCCAACTACCGCAGCAGTGTCCCAAGGCCAGACAGCAGTGCCCCAAGGCCAGAAATGCTACTTCTGTGGCCAGGCCAAACAACCCAGAGCGCGCTGCCCGGCGAAAAATGCGATCTGCTCGGGCTGCGGGAAGAAGGGACACTACGCCAGCGTCTGCAGAGCCAAAGCCACCCCGAACCCCAGCAGCGCCGCGTGTGGGCTGTGCGGGCCGCCAACTTGGGCCTCCCCAGCAATGTGCGAACCACCGGAACAGCAGCCATTTTGGACGCCTCCAGCCACATGGGGATCATGGACGCCGCCATCTTGGACGACAGCCGGGACACAACAGGCCCCCAACACCGCCTCATCTGATACCCGCAGCGACACACCGACCCCTACGCTGGCCTCCGTTACGCTGGACCAAGCGAGACCGCACCAACTGGCCCGGTTAAGGTAAATGGTCACGAAACAATCTGCCTTTTTGACTCTGGGAGCACGGAGAGCTTCATCCACCCCGACACGGTGCGGCGTTGCTCTCTCCCAGTCCTGCCTGCGCACCAGCGGATTTCTATGCCTCCGAGTCCCAGTCGGCGGACATTGGCGGCTACTGCGTGGTGACACTCGTAGTAGATGGGATTGTGTACGATAATTTTAAACTTCTGGTCCTGCCCGACCTCTGCGCTTCCATTCTACTGGGGTTAGATTTTCAGTGCCACCTTAAAAGTGTTGCGATGGCGTACGGTGGACCACTCCCTCCACTCACAGTCCGCAGCCAGCAGCTTCAAAATTGCCCGCCGCGCACCAGGTGCAACCTCTCCACACTCAGAGTCACCCCCCCCCCCACTGTTTGCTAACCTCACCCCCGACTGTAAGCCCATCGCCACAAAGAGCAGGCGATACAGTGCCGGGGACAGGGTTTTCATTAAAACCGAAGTGGAGCGGCTCCTGAAGGAGGGGATTATTGAGGGCAGCACCAGCCCCTGGCGAGCCCAGGTTGTGGTCGTTAAGACCGGCGAGAAGCAGCGCCTGGTCATCGAATACAGCCAGACAATAAATCGCTACACCCTGCTGGATGCTTACCCACTCCCCCCCCATAGCTGATATGGTCAACCAGATCGCGCAGTACCGCGTCTTCTCGACCATTGACCTGAAATCAGCGTACCACCAGCTCCGTATCCGCCCTGAGGACTGCCAGTATACTGCCTTTTGAGGCAAACGGCCGCCTCTATCACTTCCTTAGGGTTCCCTTTGGCGTCACCAATGGGGTCTCCGTCTTCCAAAGGGAGATGGACCGGATGGTCGATCAAAATGCGTTGCAGGCCACTTTCCCATATCTGGACAATGTGACCATCTGCGGCCATGACATGCAGGACCATGACGCAAACCTCGAAAATTCCTCCGCACCGCCCAACTCCTGAACCTGACGTATAACAAGGAGAAGTGCATATTCCGCACAACCCGCCTCGCCATCCTTGGCTGTGTTGTGGAACACGGAGCCATCGGTCCCGACCCCGACCGGATGCGTCCCCTTATGGAACTCCCACTGCCCCACTGCCTCAAGGCCCTGAAGAGGTGCCTAGGGTTTTTCTCCTATTACGCCCAGTGGGTCCCCTACTATGCGGGCAAGGCCCGTCCACTGATCAAGTCCACCTCTTTTCCCTTGACGGCAGAGGCCCGCTTAGCCTTCCACCGTATCAAAGAAGACATTGCCAAAGCCACCATGCTCGCAGTGGACGAATCCATCCCCTTCCAGGTGGAAAGCGACGCGTCCGACTTTGCCCTGGCCGCTACCCTTAATCAGGCGGGGAGACCCGTGGCCTTCTTGTCACGAACCCTCCAGGGCCCGGAGACCAGACACTCCGCTGTTGACAAGGAGGCCCAGGCTATTGTGGAGGCCGTGCGTCATTGGAGGCACTACCTGGCTTGAAAACGATTTACCCTGCTCACTGACCAGCGTTCAGTTGCTTTTATGTTTAACAACAAGCAGAGGGGCAAAATCAAAACCGACACGATCTTGAGGTGGAGAATCGAACTTTCTACCTACAATTACGAGATCTTGTACCGGCCCAGGAAGCTCAATGAACCCCCGGATGCTCTATCGCGTGGCACCTGTGCCAGCGCGCAGATCGATAGACTGCGGGCCCTCCACAATGACCTCTGCCACCCGGGGGTCACCAGGTTCTTCCACTTCATCAAGGCCCGCAACCTGCCTTACTCTATTGAGGAGGTCAGGACCATGACCAGGAACTGCCAAGTCTGCGCTGAGTGCAAACCGCACTTTTATAGACCAGACAGGGCTCACCTGATAAAAGCCACTCGCCCCTTTGAGCGCCTGAGCGTTGATTTTAAAGGGCCTCTCCCCTCCTCCGACCGCAATGTGTACTTCCTCAACGTTATTGATGAGTACTCCCATTTCCCGTTTGCCATCCCCTGCCCGGACATGACCAGTGCCACGGTCATTAAATGTCTGAACGACCTCTTCACCCTGTTCGGCTTCCCCAGCTATATCCATAGCGACCGGGGCTCATCGTTTATGAGCGACGAACTCTGTCAGTACCTGCTAGCTAGGGGTATTGCCACAAGCAGGACCACCAGTTACAACCCCCGGGGGAACGGACAGGTGGAAAGAGAGAATGCGACAATTTGGAAGGCCGCCCTGCTAGCCTTAAAGTCTAGGGGCCTTCCGACCTCCCGCTGGCAGGATGTGCTCCCCGATGCGCTCCACTCTATTCGGTCACTGCTCTGCACTGCCACTAACGCCACCCCTCATGAGAAAATGTTTGTCTTCCCAAGGAAGTCCACATCGGGGACATCGCTACCGCCATGGCTGACGTCCCCAGGGCCTGTCCTACTGAGAAGACACGTGAGGACCCATGAAATGGACCCCCTGGTCGAGAGGGTCGGCCTCCTCCACGCCAACCCCCAGTATGCTTACATTGCGTACCTGGACGGGCGGGAGGACGCAGTCTCCATACGAGACCTCACACCTTCAGGGGCCGCAGTAACCCACTACCCACTACCACCCCCCCCCATGATCCGATATCCAGCCCCAGCAGACGGCAGGCCTGGGCCCTGCGACCCGCTCGACGCCTACGAGGACTACACACCAGTGCCCCAGCCTACGCGGGACTCGACGCTGGAAGATTCACTACCGCTGCCGTCGCCACGTCGATCACAGCGGCAGACAAGACCTCCAGAGAGACTCCAATACACTAACTTTTAATACACTTCACCCCGCCGGACTCAATTTTAAACAAGGGGTGAATGTGGTAAACCACTGTTTGTATTCCACTGTGTACATGCCTATACATGTCTCGGCTGGCTCCTCCCATGAGTCCAGGTATAAAGGTGACTGCTCCACAGTCCCTCTGCATTCTGGACCGGTCGACCACTCGAGGCACACCTTCATTCTCTTGTTAGTAAAAGCCTGTTAGTTACTCACTTAATCTCAGTCTTTTGAGTTATTGATAGCGCATCACATACAGCGGGAACAAAACTCCAGCCTGGACACAGTCCTTCAGGGCCACCCTGAGGGGCAAACGGCACTCTGGTCTTCTCTCTCTTCACTGACAGCAAAGTTGCCGTGCGGGTTAATCTCGAGGCGTGTGAGAAACGTGTCCCAGCCGCTCTCTGCCATGGTTCAGAGCTCCTAGGCATGGAACAGAAGGCTCCTTTAGGAATGTACCCAGTGCTTTTTTTTAATGGCCTTATTAACCTGTGTTGCTACTTTTAGTGATTTGTGTATCTGTATCCCTGGAACCCTCTGCTCCTCCAGCCCATTTAGACTCTTAGGGGGAAATTCGGTGGCACCCCCTTTGGGTCACTAACATCACCGGGGCTAATTTTAGCCCCCCGAAAAAGTTAGCGTCCCTGTGCATTAAATTCAGTGGTAGCGCCCCAAGCAGGAGGCGGGGTGCTACTGGAAGCGCTCCCCTCCCTCTTGGGGCGCTACCAGTGAATTTCCCGGCACTTCATGTAACAGCGCTATGCCCGTCGGCACATAGCACCGCGTCATAGCAGACCTCCCTCCCTGACTAACCGGGAGGAGCCTAGCACTGCACACCGGGGCCCTGCTGGACCACCGGGGAGTGGGGTGTCGGATCAAGAGGAGCGCCAGGCTGAGCGATCACGGCTGACACCCCAAAGAAGAAAGGGGAAGGGGGCAAGTGCTGGCAGTCGGCCAAAATAAAAAGTTGCCGCCTGACACCTGCCTTTTAAGTGGCGCTGCTGCGGCTGCAAGAATGACCCCTGATCCTGTCGGACACATCATCCGGCGATAGGTCAGGGGTTGCAACCCAAGGTTGCAGCCGGGGTGCTGTGCATGGCGATGACATCATTGCCGGCGGTGCAGTGCCGCGGGGAGCTACCGACTACCTCCACCGCTGAATATCACGGGAGGCACAAAGCAACCCAATTTCACCCCCTTGTCCAAATGGTGTGTGGCCTCCTTATTCTTCCCGCCAAAACACACCACCTCACACTGATCTACAGTGAAATTCATTAACACACCACCTCACACTGATCTACAGTGAAATTCATTTGCCAATTACACACCCATTCTGAAATTTATTAATGTCTTCTTGCATTTTGTCTTCCTCAGGATTAACTCTACCTCCCAATTTGGTATCATCGACAAACTTTGAAATTGTACCTCTGATTCCCGAGTCCAAATCGTTTCTGTAAATGGTGAACAAAACTGGTCCCAGCACCGATCCCTGTGGAACACCACTTCCCACCTTTGCCAGTCTGAGTAGCTGCTCCCAACCCCTACTCTCTGTTTTCTGTTTTGTGACCAGCTTGCTATCCATAAACGGTATGTAAGATCGACAAGATGACCCAGGTCAGGCCGTGTGGAGTGAAGGGCCCGGCAGCAGAATGGATGGAAAGCTGGCTACAAAACAGAAATCAGAGGGTTGGAGTTAAGGGAAGTTTGTTGCAATCTTTCCATCCATTCTGCTGCCTGGCCCTTGACTCCACACGGCCTGACTGTGGTCATCTTGTAGACCGTACATACTGCAGACACAGTACACCAGTGGTGGAGGGGGTGAATATTGAGTCCTGTGGCAGGGGCGCTGATGAAGTGGATTTCTCTGTCCGTGAGTTTTGTGGCATCGCTAGTGGCGTTTTTCACCTCTTTCCACCTTTAAAAAAAACCTTGCTGCCAGTTTATTAAAGCCATTAACAGCCGCTCGGGTGGGACACACCAATAAATGAGGCCTTGTTTCCCTCAGAATGACAGGCCTGAACCCAAGTTAGAAAACATTTAGTAAATCAACCAGACTGGGCGGGGCCTGAGGTGCGAGTTAGTAATGGAAAATTGGTGGCCAGCGTACTTCACACCAGGGCTGAGGACCCGGGGACTTGGTTTTCTGTGTCATTTATAGATTAATTTTGTTTATTGCCCAATCTCAATCAGACGGGCGGGCCATCTTGCTGTCTGACGGAGGCGAGGTTCCCCAGTGGAGGGCTCTCTATGCAGGAGACCTTCCCAGCACCATTGGGGATCTGGGGTGGAGACTGTTGCAGGGAGCTGTCGTGTGCAACAGATTTTAAACTCCTTTCCGGACTCCAAGGCCAGATGTGTTTTTTGCGGCCTAGAGGAGTCCACGGGCCGTGTATATATTCAGTGTGAGAGGTTACAGCCCCTGTGTAGTTACCTGAAGGGGCTGCTCCTCAACTCTTGGTTACACTTTAGCCCCACACTCCTAATCTTTGCCCACCCGGTGCGCAGGGGGTGGGTAAGTCGGAGGATCTTCTCCTGGACCTGCTCTTGGGCCTGGCGAAAACAGCAATTTGTAGGCCCAGGATGGGTGGGGCCCATGGGGGGGGGCACTCTGGCTGCCTGCCTCTCTCCCATGGTCTTGTCCCTGCCCGGGTGGCCCTGGAGAGGGAGCAGGCGGTGTCCACCGGTTCACTTGATACCTTCCTTGACCGCTGGACACGGAAGGTATCAAGAGGCGATAATCGATCCTCACAATCACATTGTGATTGAATTATTAATTGTGTGTGTGTCACAAATACATTTCTTCTATTTTGATACAAAAGCTCTACTAGACATGTTAAACTACTAGTTATTTAATCAGGGCTGCAGCTGCTGAAAGGTTGACTGTACTGGGGTTTGTGGCCGAGCTGGCAGACGTGTTGTTCTGAAGTCTGATGTCTCACACCTGAAGAGTCTGTTTATGTCGTGTTGTAATGACCTTTTCCTGTTGCCTGGTGTCAGAAATAGAAATCAAAGGAAGATGATGCCCCACTCTGTTAATCAACTCTTTGACACATTTCCATTTCTTAATTTACAAAGATCACAACTCCATTAGTGAACAATGGATCGCCAGTCTGCCACTTTTTAGTGAGGCTTGAAAGGATTTGCTGTGAAGCTACACCTGCCCATCTGTCTGTGTGTCACTGTGTTTGGATTGTGTTAGACAACAGTCCTAATATCTCGCCAACATCCATTACAATTTTTGAAATTTTAGATTATACTTGGAAGAAGTTGAGTTTGAATCTAACAATTCTGAAATTGGGAGCTTTTAATGATTTCTGTTTTTCACATAACTATATAGTGATGTGATCAGTCAAAGCAAATTAAAAGATGGTGCTATTTACTGAACACAACTGAATAATTCTATAAGGATGCTAACGCAGTCTTCCTCAGTATTAACTACACCCCCCAATTTAGTGTCATCAGCAAATTTTGAAATTGTACTTCTGATTCCCAAGTCCAAATCATTCATGTAAATGGTGAACAACAGTGGTCCCAGCACCAATCCCCGTGGAACACCACTTCCCACCTTCCGCCCATCTGAGTAAATACCTTTAACTCATCCCGTCACTATAACTGGACTTGTCTCCATTCCCGTGCCGAGGGGATTGCTGTATCAGACGGGAGGGGCAACATTTGGGGAGTCTCGATTCTCCACCAATTCCCATTCCCCTTCTTTCTGGTGGATAATGGAGGTGCCACTGTGTGTAATGTGCAAGTCAGTAAGTTATCAGCGAGGATTAATCAGCACTTTCTAATTGGAGATGATAATCAATGGAATCTTTCAGACAATGAATTGTAGATTTTATAGCAAAGATTAATATACGATTGAAGTAAAAGTTCATAATTTTATTGTAAAATATTTCAGGAACACTCATCAGAAATTAAGGGGAAAGATCAGACAGCAGTACTTAAAGGGACACTGCAGCCCCGACAACTCAATCAGCTATATATCCAGAATATTAAAATCGAGCCCAGTTATAGTGGTTATTAACATCAGCAGAAAGAAACCCCAACTGTCAGAATGAACATGGTTCAGTCCTGGATGTGATTAACAGCAGCAATAACAGCAGAATCGAACCTCTGCAGACACTTGTGAACTTGCTGGTGTCTCAGCAGGTTGCGTGACTGATTGAATCCCTTCTCACACACTGAGCAGGTGAACGGCCTCTCCACGGTGTGAACTCGCTGGTGTGTCAGCAGGTTGGATGACTGAGTGAATCCCTTCCGACACACGGAGCAGGTGAACGGCCTCACCCCAGTGTGAGCTCGCTGGTGTGTCAGCAGGTTGGATGACTGATTGAATCCCTTCCCACACACGGAGCATGTGAATGGCCTCTCCCCAGTGTGAATGCGCTGGTGTCTCAGAAGGTCAGAGGAATTAGTGAATCCCTTCTCACACACGGGGCAGGTGAATGGCCTCTCTGCAGTGTGAATGTGCTGGTGTATCAGCAGGGTGGATGAATTAGTGAATCCCTTCTCACACACAGGGCAGGTGAATGGCCTCTCCCCAGTGTGAATGCACTGGTGCTCAATGAGGTGAGATGACTGGCTGAACCTCTTCCCACAGTGAGAGCAATTGAATGGTCTCTCCTCAGTGTGAAGTCGCTGGTGTGTCAGAAGGTGGGATGACTGACTAAATCCCTTCCCACACTTGGAGCAGGTGAACGGCCTCTCCCCGGTGTGACTGCATCGATGAGTTTCCAGCCGGGACGGGGAGCTAAATCCCTTCCCACAGTCCCCACATTCCCACAGTTTCTCCGTGGTGTGGGTGTCCTTGTGTCTCTCCAGGTTGGACAATCGGTTGAAGCCTCATCCACACACACAACACGTGTACGATTTCTCCCCGCTGCGAACGGTGCAATGTTTTTTCAGACTGTGTAACTGGTTAAAGCTCTTTCCACAGTCAGTGCACTGGAACACTCTCACTCGGCTGTGTGTGTTTCGGTGCTTTTCCAGTCACACCGATCTTTGAAATCTTTTCCCACAGACAGAACAGGCAAACGTTTCTCCTTCCACATTCAAAGGCCGATTATATTCCCTGTAAAAGCAGTTTAGAAAAGACATCACTGTAAGTTCAGGATTAAAATTCGGAACAGATAATTCTAGTTTCTATGGAACATTCTCTCCTCTCTTATTACATAGAATTACACAGATTGTACAGCACAGAAACAGGCCAATCGGCCCAACTGGTCCATGTGGTGTTTATGCTCCACACGAGCCTCCTCCCATCTCTCTTCATCTCACCCTATCAGCATCTCCTTCGATTCCTTTCTCCCATGTGTTTATCCAGCTTCCCCTTAAATACATCCATGCTCTTCGCCTCAACTACTCCCTGTGGCAGCAAGTTCCACATTCTCAGCACCCTCTGGGTGAAGGCGTTTAATCTAAATAGGACTTCCCTGGGCAGCCAATGAGCACTGCTGCCTCTTTTGTGCATTTCCTGGCGAGACGAAACAGTTGATATTTTCTGATCAAAAAGAGCTGAGCTCGGCAGCATTAGTCCTGTTTTGCCTCCTTTGGAGACCAGGGGTACGAGCAGAGTGAGCGCAACCTTCACAGCAACCGCAATAAAATTGTTACAGTTGTGAAGGAACTTTGTGTCAGTGCACTGGACCACAAACAAAATATGTGTGTCGATTGTTGTCTTATTACCCTACTGTAAAGTGCCTTGAAACATAGATGATAGGAGCAGGAGTAGGCCATTCGACCCTTGGAGCCTGCTCTGCCATTCAATGAGATCATGGCTGATCATCCAAATTCAGTACCCTGTCCCTGCCTTCTCCCCATATCCCTTGATCCCTTTAGCCTTAAGAAATATATCCAAATCTTTCTTGAATATATTTGATGAACTGGCCTCCACTGCCCTCTGTGGCAGAGAATTCCACAGGTTCACCACTCTCTGGGTGAAGAAATTCCTCCTCATTTCAGTCCTAAATGTCCTACCCCTTATCCTTAGACTATGACCCCTGGTTCTGGACTCCCCAGCCATCAGAAACATCCTTCCTGCATCTAGTCTGTCCAGGCCTGACAGAATTTTATAGGTTTCGATGAGATCCCCTCTCAATCTTCTAAACTCCAGTGAGTATAAACCCAATCGACACAATCTCTCCTCATACGTCATTCCTGCCATCCCAGGTATCAGCCTGGTGAACCTTCGCTGCACTCCTTCCATGGCAAGAACATCCTTCCTCAGATAAGGCGACCAAAACTGCACACAATACTCAAGGTGCGGTCTCACCAAGGCCCTGTACAACTGCAGCAAGATGTTTTAAAAGCTCTATATAAAGGTAAGTTGTTGTTGGTGTATAGAGAACGCTGTTGAAATTTAGTGAAATGATCAATAACCAAGGAAGATCATTTCTTTGTTTGGTTCTGTTAGTTTTCATAGAATCATTGAAAAGTACAGCACGAAGGAGGCCATTCGGCCCATCGTGCCTGTGCTGTCTCTTAGAAAGAGCCCTCGTGCTTAGTCCCACATCCCTGCTTGTTGTCCGTAACCCTGTAAGATCCTCATCCTCAAGTACCCGCCCAACTCCCTTTTAAAATCATTGATGGAATCAGCTCATGACCTTTTCAGGTCGAGCGTTCCAGCTCCCGACAACTCTCTGAGTTTTATTCAATTGTTACCACAGTTGCTTCTGTGGAGGTTTAATAATAAATGCATTTTTGCTATGAAAGCAATTAAAACATTCCTAGTATATAAATAGACAGATGCATCAAAATATTAAAATTGTGGGAGGGGGGTCAGTGCTCGCCAGGGCCCAATAAACAATGGAATTTTTCTTTCCCAACCCAATGCTCAGAAGATGAAGTCCCAGAGCTGCCTCTGGCTCGGTTCCACCTGCCCTATTCTGGCAAGCTGAGGTGTTGGTCAGTGCACTGTGATTGCCCTGTGGGCAGAAAATGGCAAATCTAGAAATATGACCAAAATAACACATTTTAACCCCAAAGCTGTAAATCCCCGTCCCATACACCCTCCTCCCTGTGCTGAAATCCAAACCCATCGCACCATCTCCTACGTTTCTTTCCTCCACTCCCAGTTTTCCCCCTCCCTCTACTCTGGTTGGGTTCAGTTCTCCACCCGCTGTGTGCAGAGTGAGAATAAAATCAATGTGACAATGATTGTTTGTCCTGGTCACTGGGACCCTGAAACCTTCAGTTCTCCACCCGCTGTGTGCAGAGTGAGAATAAAATCAATGAGTCAATGATTGTCCCTCTTGGTCACTGGGACCATGAAGCCCCGCCCACTTTTTCTTCCTGTACCAAGATGTCCGAGCACGCGCCCTGCTGCAGGTAGAACCAGCCTGTCTTTCCTTCACCAAGATGGCGGCGTGTAACCCGGGCCTGTCACCGAGAAAAATAATTCTCACCGCTGCCGTCCGGCGGAACACATTCGGCCGCTGGATCTCATTTGGGCCTAAGACCGTTCTCCAACTTTATAAACCCTGCAGCGCGGCCTACCCGCAGTTTATTTATTTATTTATATAATTATTTTTTTTAATGACATTCACAGAGCTCAAGTCTCGGCTCTTTGTACAAAGTCACAAGGCCTCATGCTTAGAAGGCAGGGGTCCCAGTCTCTTCAAGTTAATGATGTGATCTCCAAGCTTCTTGATCATCTTCACTTGTTCATCCAGATAGTGGGTCTCCAGGAATTCACACAGTTGAGGGTCGGTGCTGCCAGTGGAGAATTTGTGCAGATCCAGCAGACACTGGTCGACATTCTTCTCCATCTGCAGGGCTCTCTGCATCGCTGAGCGGAGTCTCTCACTCTCCCAACCGAACAAGTGGACTGAAAGAAGCTTAAAAACACTGGATTAATTTAAAAAACTTATCAAATTAAATTACAATCACATTGGCCAGGGTGATGATGCACTCCAGTTCCCGTGGTGCCCACCAGTCTCGGAAGGCCTCAAGCATGCCGGCAGACACCGCACGCTCCATCTCCAGGGCCACCCAGGCATGAACATAGCCGCGGAAGAGAGGCAGGCAATTGGGCCAAACAACCCCCTCGACCACCCGCTGCCTGGACCTGTTTATGGCCATCTTTGCCAGGCCCAGGAGCAGTCCAACAAGGAGGTCCCCCGACCCGCCCTCTCTCCTCCACACCGGGTGGCTGTAGATCAGGAGCGTGGGACTGAAGTGCAGCCAAAAATCGAGGAGCAGCCCCTTCAAATAATGGAACAGGGGCTGCAACCTCTCACATTCCACATAAACATGGAACACGGACTCCTCTAGGCCACAAAAATAGCAAGAGGCCTGGGAGTCCGTGAACTTATCTAAAATGTTATTGCACGGGACTGCTCCATGCAACACCCTCCAGGCCAAGTCCCCAACAGATAAAGGGAGGACTCCCGCATAGAGCACCCCCCATTGGGGACCTCCGCCTCCGCCGGACGGCAAGATGGCACGCCAAGGCGTATCTGGACAGCAGGCAAAGATGGCAAAGTGGAGAGTGTGCAGGAGCAGCCAGTACAGGAAACCCCTCCGCACTGAACTAAACGGCACGGAGGGCATTTCCGCGAGATGGCTCAAGTTGTGAGGCGCTGGTTCCCGAGAGGGGTTTCAGGGCCATGTGCCGATGAGGAATTCCGTCCGAACAGGGGTCAGTTCAGACGGGATCGCCCCACGTGCCTGAGCCTCCTCGATATACCTATTGGAGTCGTGGCCCAGTGCCGCTTTTAGCGTCTCGATGGATTTGGCCGCGAGCCGGACATTGGCCCAGGACAGGCGCTGCGCCAGCTCCTCCGGCACCATCCTGCCCGCTCCTCCACCATCGAGCAGGTCCCCGAACCTGGTCACCTTACCAGGCACAGCCCTGCCCTCCGCCAGCCGCCCGATCCAGCGGTCATGGAGGTGCAGATTCCTGAGCAGCGGCTCCTGAAGGAGAGCTGCCACTCCTGATGGGGAGAACTCCACTTGGAGGTGATGCTGTTCCCGACCCATAGCAGTTCCTGGTAGAAGACAGGCAACTCCCGCAGGTAGGCACGCATACGGCCCAATTCCACAAACAGGAGCTGCGTGTCATAGTTGAGGCCGGGCAGCTGGTGGAAGAAATACGTCACCAGCGCACACCATCGAGGAGGATTCTCAACGTACAGGTATCTCTGCAGGGTCTGAAGATGGAAAGTAGCCGCCCGGGTGCGAAGGCACACCAGCGCCTGACCGCCCTCCCTAAGCGGGAGACTCAGAACCGTGGCAGAGACCCAGTGCTTCCCTTTGTCCCAGAAGAAGTCGATGAGCTTCTTCTGCATCTTGGCGACAAACGCAGGGGGCGGGATCAAAGTGACCAACCGGTACCACAACATGGTGGCCACCAGCTGGTTTATGACCAGCGCTCGACCCCTGTAGGACAACACTCGGAGCAGTCCTGTCCAGCGTCCTAGGCGAGCAGTGACTTTGGCCTCCAGCTCTTGCCAGTTCGCTGGCCAGGCGTCCTCGGTGGGGCTGAGGTAGACTCCCAGGTAGAGGAGGTGCGTGGTGCTCCAGGCGAAGGGCCTGAACTCCTCCAGCAGGGAATCCACCCGCCACTGGCCCACCAGGAGTCCAGAACATTTCTCCCAGTTGATCCTGGCGGAGGGTGCATCCGAGTAAATCTGCTGGCATTCTCACATCCTCCGCAAGTCAGCGGGATCCGTGACCATGAGGAGCACGACATCGGCGTAAGCCGAGAGGACAACTTCCACGCCTGCCCTTGCAGAGCCTGTCCCGTCAACCTCTTCTGCAAGAGGCGCAGGAAAGGCTCCACGCAGACGGCATATAACTGACCGGACATGGGGCATCCCTGATGCACCACCCTCCCGAAGCAAAGGGGCGCCGTCAAAGACCCGTTAACTTTTATCACACACTCCGCGGTGGCATACAGAAGTCGGATCTGGGTGACGAAATGCGTCCCGAACCTGAATGCGCGCAGAGTCCTGAAGAGATACTCATGATCCACCCTGTCGAACGCCTTCTCCTGATCCAGGGAAAGGAAGGTGACCGACAGACCAGCCCTCTGGGAATGGTGGACCAGGTCCCGGACCAGGTGGATGTTATCGTGGACAGTCTGGCCCGGGACGTGTAGGACTGGTCGGGGTGGATTATGTGGGCCAGCACGGTGCCATGACGGGCAGACATGGCCTTGGCAAAAATGTTATAATCCGTGGAAAGGGGGAGACCGGGCATCAGTTTTTTAAAGGCAGAGATCACCCCTCTTAGGCAGCAGGACAATGACCGCCCTGCGCCACAAGAGGGGCATCTCCCCAGTCACCAGACTTTCCCCCAGGACCCGCGCGTAGTCAACACCAGGACGTCCCAGAACGCCCTGTGGAACTCCACGGTCAGCCCGTCCAGCCCTGGGGACTTTCCCCTCGAGAGCTGGCTGAGGGCACCAGTCAGCTCCGCCAAGCTTAGCGGAGCGTCCTATTTTTCGGCGCCCTCCGGGCCGACCATCAACAGGACCTCCCACAAAACTCTGTGCACATCGTCGCTGGACAGATCCAGAGAGAACAGAGCCCCATAATAGGCCTGGGTCTCCACGTTGATCCCCTCCGAATCTGAGACCAGAGATCCGTCGTCGGCCAGCAGCCCCAAGAGCTGCTTACAGACCCCCGTCTTTTTCCAACGAGTAGAAGAAGGGGGAGCCGCGGTCCAGGTCCCGGAGGATCTGGATCCGCGACCTCACATACATGCCTCGGGACCCAACGAGCTGTAGGTCCTTCAGCACGCCCTTCTTCTCTTCGTACACCTTCTGTAGGGCCAGGCCATTGACGACTTGACCGAGATGGGACTCCAGGTTGAGCACCTCCCTCTCCAACCACCCGACCTGGGCCTCCCGCCTCTTGGTCGACCCCTTCGCGTACTCCTGACAGAAGAGATGGACGTGAGCCTTGCCCACGTCCCACCATAGCCTCAAGGAGGGGAAGCCCCTCCGCTTCCTTCTCCAGTCGGCCCAGAACCGACGAAACGAATCCTGGAACCGCTCATCCTGCAGCAGCAGGTTGTTAAAATGCCAGTACACGGACCCCCCCGTGCGCATAACTGAATGAGCTCCACCACACCAGGTGGTGGTCCGTGCATGGCACCAGCCGCATGGAAGCCGCCGGAATGCAGGAGACGTAGGCCTGGGAAATGTAAAGGCGGTCGATTCTGGACCTTCCTCCTCCAGACCTCATGTAAGTGAAGACGCTGGAGTCGGGATGGAGATTTCACCAGACATCCACCAAGTCGAAGGACCCGACCAGGTCCCTCAAATTCTCCATCGCCGCCAGGCCGTACAGGGGACCCGAACGGTCCCTCGCCTCGAGGGTGCAGTTAAAATGCCCCCCGAGGATGACGCACTCGCCGACGTCGATGGAGCCCAGAAGAGCAGACACTTCTTCAAAGAAGTGCACTTGCTGCGCACTGGCCGCGGGGGCGTACACGTTCACTCGATGGAGTGGCATGCCCCCCAGGCAAACAGTGACCTGGAGCAAGCGGCCCGGCACGTGCTCCTTGACCCCCAAGATCTCCGGCTGAAAATACGGGGCCAGCAAGATAGCCACCCCGCTGGAATAGTTGGAGAGGTGACTCATGCTGACCCCTCCTTGCCACTCCAGGAGCCACGTGGCCTCGTCCTCCAGAATGGTGTGGGTTTCCTGCAGGAAGCACACCGCATACCTCCCGTCCCGGAGGACTGAGAAGTTATTAAATCTACGGCGCGCATCTCTGCTGCCATTGATGTTGAGGCTGGCTATGGTTATCTTCATGACAAGAGCATAGCGCAACCTCTACTTAACCTAATGGGAGGAGGGAGAGCGGCTGCTTGTCGACTGCCACTCCCTCAGCAGCCCAGCGAGGAACTTGTTGATCCGACGCTGCTCGCGCAGCCCCGCACCCCCATCCACGCCCATGGATTTGACAGCAGCACGGACGGAGCCAACGAGCAGCACCAGATCTGACCATCTGTCTAGGGCCAGCCGGATTTTGCCAGGGTGACCCCAGCACGCAGCCAGAAAGTCCTGGAGTTCCACAACGGGGATGAGGGGGGACTCGGAGGTGGGGACATGAGGGTATTCGCCGCCTCACTGGTGACGGAGTCTGACTCGTCCTTGGTGCTCTCCACCGGGTCCCCTTCCTCCTCTGGGAGGTCGTTATCAGCCAGCCCCGCCTCTGTCTCGATCCCAGCCCCAGGATCGGTGGCAGAGGATTCCTCCCTGGGCTCCGCCGGAGGTGCCGGGTCAGGAGACGGCAGCGGTTCATGGCCCCCCTCCGCCCCAGGCACCGGGGTGCATGGGGAAACTGGGGAGAACACTATCCCCATTTCCCCCAACACCCCCGGCAACAGCATCGGAGGCGGAGTCAGGGGTTCTTCCCCCTCACCGCCATCAGCCACAGACCCAGCGGACTGGGGAGCTTGAATACATTCCTTGGCCACGTCGAGCAGCGCCTGGGAATGGTCCGGACTGTCCTGGGCGATCCCAGCCTCACTGGCCTCGCCCACCCCAGTCTCCAGGGCGCCCGACATGGCAAGATGTAATGGTTCTTTTGTTATTTCCTCCGCGGGTAGATTTGCGGTCTCCCCCAACGTGCAGGGTCTCTTCCCCGTCCCCGGGAGGCGCAGGCGGGGCAGACTCATCTGTCGTACCCTCCCGAGGGACAGGCAACTCCTGCCGAATACAGATGTCAGTAACGGTGGGGGGGGTGCACAGCACCCATGGCGGGCGACGATTCCCTCCGCGAGGAAGGTCATTGTCTCTCGTGGTCCTCCTCCTCTCCCAGGGACTCACGCCTCCTTTTTGTTATGGAGGGACACGAAGGCTGGGAGACCTCCATACCTACCGGAGCCTCCTCCTCCGCTCCCTCCCATCGCGCGGGTTGCTCGGGTCCCTCGAGCCAGAGCCCGGTCGCAGGTCTTACTTCTTCCGCCTCAGCAGTTGCGATCATGGGCCCGGGCACGAGGCCCCCCAAACTCCGAGACTCTGCCGCCATCAGCGCAAGGTATGCGGGTGTAAGTTCCAGCAGATCGTCCATATCCACGTGCTCACCGAGGGGACCCGCCCTCAGGTGCTTCATCTTCTTCCGCACCTTCCCTTCGCTCAGACGCTCTCCCTCCCCCCAGCTGAAGGCTGTGATGGCGTTGGCCTCCGACGTCGATCGTGCATCAGGTGTTGAGGACGTGCGGACAAAATCGGGGGGGGCGAGCGGTGGCGGCGCCAGCCTTGGCCGCCTCAGATGTTCTGGCAGCCTTGGAGGTGGCGCAGTTCTTTCGTACATGCCCCACCTCCTTACAGGCATGGCACCGCACACCGTCCGACGTCCAAAAGACGCGGTAGGCAGCCCCCTCGTGGCATACAATAAAAGTGCCCTCGGTGTCCTCCTGCGCCAGCTGAACAAAAAGCTGGCGCCGGAAGGAGAAGACGTGCTGGAGGCTGGCCTCCCTGCATCAGAGCGGGATTGGTGTGATCCCCGACCTCACCTCCCCCAGTTGACGCAGGTGGGGGAGGAGGAGCTCAGCCGAAACAAAGGGTGAGATGTTTGATAAAAGGATCCACTGCACGGTGGCCTTGAGAGGATCCACCAGCAGGAAGGTCCCGCCCATGGTGAGCCCCTTGGTTACGGCCAGGGACACCGCCCGCTCCGATGCCAGGAAGAACACAGCCTTGCCGTACGTTTTCGAGGCGATGACGATGGCTGAAGGGCCGACAACCTCAGCCATGGCCTTCACGCATGCTTTGATAGTCATGTTGGGGTGAGTGTAGCTCTTCACCCTGTGTTTTTTAGTGAGAAGGCGGAAAGGTGACGGGGCAGCAGAAGCAGCGGGAGCAGCCTTGGGCGTGGCTGCCACACTTGCGTATGACCTTGCTGGCCCCGTCACCGGCGATGATGTGGTCAACATTGTGGGGCGCTTATTATAAAGGGCTACACCCACCCGAAGTCACAGGCTTGGTGATGTTAATGGCCTCAATGGTTGTTTTCCCTGAGCAGAGGGAGCTTTAAAAGTGAAGGCACACCTCTCCCCTTGTTGATTAAATTGGGAGAGGGGCCTTCTCCCCTCTGCTCAATGGGCAATTAATGGATATGAGGTGCCTCTTTAGAGAGAGACAAAGAGAGAAAGAAAGGGGGGGTGGGAAGGAGAGAGGCCGCAGGGGCTGGGTCTCCACTTAAGATGGTGAGTGGGTGCTCACAGGGGTGCACTCTCTGAAAAATAATCTCTATTGATGGTCTTCTTGTGGGGGGAGAAGATGTCTTCACCTGGGAAAATAAAGCTGGAGATGCCCAGGCTCAGTCCACCACCAGGTCTTAACGATGTGATAATTAAATGATGACTTCGCCTGGGCAGCTCCAGCTGTCCCAGGCCAAGCAATAGGGAGGGGTGTTTGCTAGTGGTGTGTCTTGCCCTGTTTTTACAAGAGCCACACACACTCACACACACCCCTAGATGTTTTCTTCTCCTTCTTCTTTCCTCCCCCCCACTTAAATACAAAGTCTTTATGAGAGTGCACCATGAGACACCCACCTGTAGAAGTTTTCCAACGGCTCTCCCTCCTTCTGAACAGATGTAGGATGTTCGTTTCTCTCCCCTCTCTCCCTCTCCTGTAATGGAGACCAGTTGGGGGAAGCAGTGATCGGATGGCTTCCCTTTGTTGTTAGCTCTGGTCTGGTCTCCTGGTCTCTCCTCTCCTCTGGCACCCCAACAGTAGCTGCAGCAGCAACAGATGTGGTCTCTCCTCCTGGGCACAGAGAGAGAGAGAGAGACCTCACCTCTCCTCTCCTCTCCTCTCTTCTCTTCTGGCACAGCAGCAGCACAAGATCCTGGCTGGCTATCAGGGATCCCGGGGTTCATTAACCCACTCCCTGAGCGTTCCAGATCCCAACAACTCTCTGAGTGAAAACATTTCTCCTCATCTTTGTCATCCGATTGAGATTGGGCCATTTTTCACCACCTGTAGGGGTGACTCTGAGTTGCCCCAGTGACACCAGATGGGAGCAAAACCCATGAAGGCAAGTGCCCCAGTGCCCCCCAGATATTAAACAACCAATAACCGGTTACTTGGCTTTATAAACAGAGGAATAGAATATAAAAGCAAAGAGATGATGCTGGAACTTAATAAATCATAGGTTAGGCCTCAGCTGGAGTGTTGTGGACAAGTCTGGGCCCCACACTTATATACTTGCTCTCGAGGCAGTTCAGAGATGGTTCACTCGGTTGATTTCGAAGATGAGGGGGTTGACTTATGAGGAAAGGTTGAGTAGGTTGGGACTCTACTCATTGGAATTCAGAAGAATGAGAGGCGATCTTATCGAAACATATAAGATTGTGAGGGGGCTTGATCAGGTGGATGCGGGGAGGATGTTTCCACTGATGGGTGAGACTAGAACTAGGGGGCATAATCTTAGAATAAGGGGCTGCCCTTTCTAAACTGAGATGAGGAGAAACTTCTTCACTCAGAGGGTAGTAAATCTATGGAATTTGCTACCTCAGAGAGTTGTGGAAGCTGTGACATTAAATAAATTTAAAACAGAGATAGACAGTTTCCTCGCTGATAAGGGAAGAAGGGGTTACGGGGAGTGGGCAGGGAAGTGGACGTGAGTCTAGATTCGGATCAGTCATGATCCTATTGAATGGCGGAGCAGGCCCGAGGGGCCGTATGGTCGACTCCTGCTCCTACTTCTTATGTTCTAAGTTCGGACTGTCCTCCTTGGAACAGAGAAGGCTCAGAGGTGATTTAATAGAGGTTTTCAAGATGGTGAGCGATTTTGATAGAATAAATTGGGAAAGAAACATTCGCTCTGGTGAGTGGGTCAATAACTAGAGGTCAAAGAGTCAACAATATTGACAAAAGATCTAGAGGAGAGATGATTAGAAATGTTTCCACTCAGAGTTGTGGGGATCTGGAACACTCGACCTGAAAAAATGGTGGAAGCTGATTCCGTTAATAATTGTAAAGCAGAGTTGGACGGGAACTTGAGCAACTGACATGGTTAGGAAAAAAAGTGATGATGTGGGACTAAACACGACGACTCTTTCAAAGAGCCGGCACAGGGACGATGGGCCGAATCACCTCCTTCTGTGCTGTAAGTCTCTGTGAATCTATTCTATGAATAATAACTGTACAATACAGCGACACTCACAAATAATAATTCAATCATAATGTGACTGTGAGGATCGATTATTGCCACTTAGAATCATAGAAAGTTACAGCACGGAAGAAGGCCATTTCTGCTCATCGTGTCCGCGCCAGCCAACAAAGAGCTATCCAGCCTAATCTCACTTCCCAGCTCTTGGTCCATAGCCCTGCAGGGTAAAGCATCCCAAGTGCACATCCAAGTACTTTTTAAATGTGGTTAGGGTTCCTGCCTCTACCACCCTTTCAGGCAGTGAGTGCCAGACCCCCACCACCCTCTGGGTGAAGACATTTCCCCTCAAATCCCCTCTAAACCTTCCCCCAATTACTTTAAATCTGTGCCCCCTGGTTTTTGACCCCTCTGCTAAGGGAAATAGGTCCTTTCTATCCACTTTATCTATGTCCCTCATAATTTTATACACCTCAATAAGGTCTCCCCTCAGCCTCCTCTGTTCCAAGGAAAACAGACCCAGCCTATCCAGTCTTTCCTCATAGCTAAGATTCTCTACTCCTGGCAACATCCTTGTAAATCTCCCCTGTACATTCTCTAGTGCAATCACATCTTTCCTGTAATGTGGTGACCAGAACTGTACGCAGTACTCTAGCTGAGGCCTAACTAGTGTTTTATACAGTTGAAGCATAAACCCCCCTGCTCTTGTATTCTATGCCACGGCTAATAAAGGCAAGCATTCCGTATGCCTTCTTAACCACCTTATCTACCTGGCCTGCTACCTTCAGGGATCTGTGGACATGCACTCCAAGGTCCCTTTGTTCCTCTACACTACTCAGTGTCCTACCATTTAATGTGTATTCCCTTTCCTTGTTAGTCCTCCCCAAATGCATTACCTCACACTTCCCCGGATTGAATTCCATTTGCCACTGTTCTGCCCACCTGACCAATGTATTGATATCTTCGTGCAGTCTGCAGCTTCCTCCTTCAGTATCAACCACACAGCCGATTTTAGTATCATCTGCAAACTTCTTAACCATACCCTCTTTAACCTGAGGCGCCCACCGGTCACGGAAGGCATCAAGCGTACCGGTCAAAACACCGCCTGCTCCCTCTCCAGGGCCACCCAGGAACGGACAAGACCACGGGAGAGGGGCAGGCAGCCAGAGTGACCCCACCCCATGGGCCCCGCCCATCCTGGACCTACAAATTGCTGTTTTCACCAGGCCCAAGAGCAGGTCCAGGATAAGATCCTCCGACTACCCCACCCCCCTCCGCACCGGGCGGCCACAGATTAGGAGCGTGGGGCTAAAGTGTAACCAAGAGTTGAGGAGCAGCCCCTTCAGGTAACTACACAGGGGCTGAAACCTCTCACATTGAATATATACACGGCCCGTGGAGTCCTCTAGGCTGCAAAAAATACATCTGACCTTGGAGTCCGGAAAGGAGCTTAGAAACTGTTGCACACGACAGCTCCCTGCAACAGTCTCCACCCCAGATCCCCAATGATGCAGGGCAGGACTCCCGCATAGAGAGCCCTCCACTGGAGACCCTCGCCTCCGTCAGACAGCAAGATGACCCGCCAGTCTGATTGAGATTTGGCAATAAACAAAATTAATCAATAAATGACACAGAAACCCGAGTCCCCGGATCCTCAGCCCTGGTGTGAAGTACGCTGGCCACCAATTTTCCATCACTAACTCGCACCTCAGGCCCCACCCAGTCTGGTTTAATTACTAAATGTTTTCTAACTCGGGTTCAGGCCTGTCATTCTGAGGGAAACAAGGCCTCATTTATTGGTGTGTCCCACCCGAGCAGCTGTTAATAGCTTTAATAAACCAGCAGCAAGGTTTTTTTTAAAGGTGGAAAGTGGTGAAAAACACCACTAGCGATGCCTCAAAACTCACAGACAGAGAAATCCACTTCATCAGCGCCCCTGCCACAGGACTCGATATCCACCCCCCTCCACCACTGGCGCACTGTGTCTGCAGTATGTACGGTCTACAAGATGACCACGGTCAGGCCGTGTGGAGTCAAGGGCCAGGCAGCAGAATGGATGGAAAGATCGCAACAAACTTCCCTTAACTCCAACCCTCTGATTTCTGTTTTGTAGCCATCTTTCCATCCATTCTGCTGCCTGGCCCTTCACTCCACACGGCCTGACCTTGGTCATCTTGTCGATCTTACATACTGTTTATGGATAGCAAGCTGGTTACAAAACAGAAAACAGAGAGTAGGGTTTGGGAGTAGCCACTCAGACTGGCAAAAGGTGGGAAGTGGTGTTCCACAGGGATCGGCGCTGGGATCACTATTGTTCACCATTTACATAAAGGATTTGGACTTGGGAATCAGAGGTACAATTTCAAAATTTGTCAATGACACCAAATTGGGAGGTAGAGTTAATACTGAGGAAGACAAAATGCAAGAAGACATTAATAAATTTCAGAATGGGCATGTAATTGGCAAATGAATTTCACTATAGATCAGTGTGAGGTGTTGTGTTAATGAATGTCACTATAGATCAGTGTGAGGAGGTGTGTTAATGAATTTCACTATAGATCAGTGTGAGGTGGTGTGTTAATGAATTTCACTATAGATCAGTGTGAGGTGGTGTGTTAATGAATTTCACTATAGATCAGTGTGAGGTGGTGTGTTAATGAATTTCACTATAGATCAGTGTGAGGTGGTGTGTTAATGAATTTCACTATAGATCAGTGTGAGGTGGTGTGTTTTGGTGGGAATAAGGAGGCCACACACTACTTGGACAAGGGGGTAAAATTGGGTTGCTTTGTGCCTCCCGCGATATTCAGCGGGAGGTTAGTGGCGGAGGCAGTCCGTAGCTCCCCGCGGCACTGCACCGCCGGCAATGATATCATCGCCATGCGCAGCACCCCGGCTGCAACCTTGGTTTGCGACCCCTGACCTATCGCCGGACGATATGTCAGACAGGGTCAGGGGTCGTTCCTGCAGCCGCGGCGACACCAGTTAAAGGGCAGGTGTCGGGCGGCAAATTTTAATTTTGGCCAACTGCCAGCACCTGCTCCCTTCCCCTTTCTTCTTCGGGGTGTTGGCCGTGATCGTTCAGCTCGGCGTTCCTCTTGATCTGACACCCCACTCCCTGGTGGGCCAGCAGGGCCCCGGTGTGCACAGTGGTAGGCCCCTCTGCTTTAATCAGGGAGAGAGGTCTGCTATGACGCAGTGCTATGTGCTGACGGGTGTGGCGCTGTTACACAAAGCACCATGAAATTCACTGGTAGCGCCTCAAGAGGGAGAGGAGTGCCTCCAGTAGCACCCCGCCTCCTGCCTGGGGCGCTACCACTGAATTTAATGCGCAGGGGCGCTAACTTTTTCAGGGGGCTAAAATTAGCTCCGGTGATGTTAACGACCCAAAGGGGGCGCCACCGAATTTCCCCCTAAGAGTCTAAATGGGCTGGAGGAGCAGAGGGATCCAGGGGCACAGATACACAAATCACTAAAAGTAGCAACACAGGTTAATAAGGCCATTAAAAAAAAAGCACTGGGGTACATTCCTAAAGGATCCTCCTGTTCCGTGCCGAGGAGCTCTGAACCATGGCAGAGAGCGGCTGGGATACGTTTCTCACACACCTCGAGATTAACTCGCACGACAACTTTGCTGTCAGTGAAGAGAGACAAGAAAGACCAAGTGCCGTTTGCCCCTCTCAGTGTGGCCCTGAAGGACTGTGTCCAGGCTGGAGTTCTGCTCCCGCCGTACGATCCTCCCCCAGATTGTCCTTTCTGAGCTCCAGCCAGGTGATGCTAAACACTCAGGTGGGAAAGAAGAAAATCTACAACAATGTGTTTAAAACAAAGTTGATTTATTTGACATATATCCAGAATATTAATAACTCCGGGAACTGGGCTGGAGTTTAACATCAGCAGAAACAATCCCCAACTGTCAGAATGAACATGGTTCAGTCCTGGATGTGATTAACAGCAGCAACAACAGAATCCAACCCCTGCAGTCACTTGTGAACTCGCTGGTGTCTCAGCAGGGTGGATGACTGAGTGAATCCCTTCCCACACTCAGAGCAGGTGAACGGCCTCTCCCCAGTGTGAACTCGCTGGTGTCTCAGCAGGTGGGATGACTGAGTGAATCCCTTCCCACACATGGAGCAGGTGAACGGCCTCTCCCCAGTGTGAGTGCGCTGGTGGACAGTGAGCGCAGATGACTGCCTGAACCCAGTCCCACAGTGAGAGCACCTGAATGGCATCTCCGCAGTGTGAGTGCGCTGGTGTACCATGAGCTCAGATGATCGCCTGAAACCAGTCCCGCAGTGAGAGCAGGTGAACGGTCTCTCCCCAGTGTGAACACGTTGATGGCGTATCAGTTCCCCGGAACCTTTATAGCACTTCCCACAGTCCGAGCAGTTAAAAGGTCTCTCCTCAGTGTGAACTCGCTGGTGATTCAGCAGGGTGGATGAATCAGTGAATCCCTTCCCACACTCGAAGCAGGTGAATGGCCTCTCCCCGGTGTGAACACGCTGGTGTGTCAGCAGGTTGGATGAATTAGTGAATCCCTTCCCACACTCAGAGCAGGTGAACGGCCTCTCCCCGGTGTGAACACGCTGGTGTGTCAGCAGGTTGGATGAATCAGTGAATCCCTTCCCACACTCGAAGCAGGTGAACGGCCTCTCCCCGGTGTGAACACGCTGGTGTGTCAGCAGGTTGGATGAATTAGTGAATCCCTTCCCACACTCAGAGCAGGTGAACGGCCTCTCCCCGGTGTGAATGCGCTTGTGTCTCGATAGGCCAGAGGAATGGCTGAAGCCTCGTCCACACACAGAACACGTGTACGGTTTCTCCCCGCTGTGAACGGTGCTCTTTGCTTCCATGTTCAGAGGCCGGTGATATTCAGATCCGATGAGTCGAGTGACTCTGTCAGATCTTGAAGTGAGGTTTGGTTTGAGCTTACCATCTGTAAATCCTCCCCTTCCAGTGCCCTGTAAAATTAATTTAAAACAGGGAGCGTGAGAGACAACCCACAAAGGCAGGTTGTGAAATTGAGCTCAGTGAATCTGGTCATTTGGTGGGCCGGCACTAGAAAAAAGTGACCATGAAAGCTGCCGGATTGTCATAAAAACACAACTGATTCACTAATGTCCTTCAGGGAAGGGAATCCACCACCTGGTCTGGGCCTACACAAGACTCTGGCCTCTATGGGAGGAGAGAGAGAGAGAGAGAGAGAGGTGGGAGTGGGGGGGGGGGAGGGGGAGGGGCCGAAGGAAAGGAACTTTATACATCTGCAACTCGACCAGAATTTTGATAGAACCTCCAAAACCCGCAACCTCCACCGCCTAGAAGGACAAGGGCAGCTGTTGTATGGGAGCACCATCATATCCAAGTTCCCCTCCAAGTCACACATCATCCTGATTCAGATATATTCATAGTTACTGGGTCAAAATCCTGGAACTCCTTACCGAACAACATTGTGGGAATACCTTCACCACACGGACTGCAGTAGTTCAAGAAGGCGACTCACCACCCCCTTCTCAATGGGAAACTGGGGATTGGCAATATTTGCTGCTCTTGCGAGCTACGCCCACATCCCAAGAATGAATTAAAACAAATCTGCAGATGTAAACTGGATTAAAAGCCTGTACAGAAATACTTGTTCCTAAAACAATACTCTTTTACATTGTACGGACAGTGTCTGTTTAACAACCTAATCTCCCCTAGAATCCAACTCCCTTGACAGTCTCACATTGGAAATTGTTGGGTCCTCCTGGGGGTTAAACCCAGCAGCTTCTCCTCCATCTCCACTCCAGCTCAAACTGAAGCATAGAAACATAGAAACATAGAAGATAGGAGCAGGAGTAGGCTATTCGGCCCCTCGAGCCTGCTCTGCCATTCAATGCGATCATGGCTGATCATCCAAATTCAGTACCCGGTCCCTGTTTTCTCCCCATACCCCTTGATCTCTTTAGCCTTAAGAAATACATCCAACTCCTTCTTGAATATATTTAATGTATTGGCCTCTACTGCCTTCTGTGGTAGAGAATTCCACAGGTTCACCACGCTCTGGGTGAAGAAATTCCTCCTCATTTCTGTCCTAAATGGCTTACCCCGTATCCTTAGACTGTGACCCCTGGTTCTGGACTCCCCGACCATCGGGAACATCCTTCCTGCATCTAGTCTGTCCAATCCTGTCAGAATTTTATAAGCTTCAATGAGATCCCCTCTCATTCTTCTGAACTCCAGTGAGTACAAGTCCAATCGTCTCAATCTCTCCTCATACGTCATTCCTGCCATCCCAGGTATCAGCCTGGTGAATCTTCATTGAACTCCTTCCCCAGCAAGAACATCCTTCCTCACATAAGGCGACCAAAACTGCACACAATACTCACGATGTGATCTCACCAAGGCCCTGTACAACTGCAGCAAGACATCCTTGTTCCTGTACTCAAACCCCCTTGCTACGAAGGCCAACATACCATTTGCCTTCTTAACCGCCTGCTGCACCTGCATGCTTACCTTCAGCGACTGGTGCACAAAGACACCTAGGTCTCGTTGCACTTCCCCTTCTCCCAATCTATTGCCATTCAGATAATAATCTGCCTTCCTGTTTTTGCCACCAAAGTGGATAACCTCACATTTATCCACATTATACTGCATCTGCCTTGCTTCTGCCTAATCACCCAACCTGTCCTCACACACGCCCACCCTGCTTTGTGTTGTCTGCAAACTTGGAGATGTTACATCTTGTTCCCTCGTCTAGATCATTAATTATGTATATATATTGTTAATAGCTGGGGTCCTAGGACCGATCCCTGCGGTACCCCACTAGTCACTGCCTGCCACTCGGAAAAAGACCCGTTTATTCCAACTCTTTGCTTCCTGTCTGCCAACCAGTTCTCTATCCAAGTCAGTACCTTGCCCCCAATCCCATGTGCCTTAACTTTACACGCTAATCTCTTCTACGGTACCTTATCGAAAGCCTTCTGAAAGTCCAAATACACCACATCCACTGGTTCTCCTTTATCTATTCTACCAGTTACAATCTCAAAAAATTGCAGTCGATTAGTCAAGCATGATTTACCTTTTGTAAATCTATGTTGACTTTGTCCGATCCTGTCACTGTTTTCCAAGTGCTCTGCTATTACATCTTTTAAAATGGACTCTAGCATTTTCCCCACTACCGATATAATTCCCCGTTTTCTCTCTACTACCTTTTTTGAATAGTGGGGTAATATTAGCAACCCTCCAACCCATGAGAACTGTTCCAGAGTCTATCGAATTTTGGAAGATGACCAGCAATGCATCTACTACTTCTAGGGCTACTTCCTTAAGTACCCTAGGATGTCGATTATCAGGCCCTGGGGATTTATCGGCCTTCAATCCCGTCAATTTCCCGAACACCATTTCCCTACAAATACTGATTTCTTTCAGTTCCTCCCTCTCATTAGACCCTATGTTCCCCGACATCTCTGGGAGGTTATTTGTGTCCTCCTTTGTGAAGACAGAACCAAAGAATGTATTTAATTGGCCTGCCATTTCTTTGTTCCCCATTATAAATTCCCCTGATTCTGACTGCAAGGGACCTATGCTTGACTTCACCAATCTTTTTCTCTTCACATATCTACAGTTAGTTTTTATGTTCCCTGAAAGCTTACTCTCATACTCTATTTCCCCCCTCTTAATTAATCCCTTTGTCCTCCTTTGCTGAATCCTAAACTGCTCCCAATCCTCAGGTTTACTACTTTTTCTGGCCAATTTATATGTCCTCTCCTTGGATCTTATGCTATCCCTAATTTCCCTTGTTAGCCACGGTTGAGTCACCTTTTTTGTTTTATTTTTATGCCAAACAGCGATGATCAAATTCTGTAGTTCATCCATGCAATCTTTGAATGTTTGCCATTGCCTATCCACCATCAAGCCTTTGAGTAACATTCCCCAAGCAATCCTACCCAACTCGCGCCTCATACCATCGTAGTTTCCTTTATTTAAATTCAGGACCCTAGTCTCTGAGTCAACTACTTCACTCTCCATCTTAATGAATAATTCTATCATATTATGATCGCTCTGACCCAAGGGGCCTCGCACAACAAGACTGCTAATTAATACTTTCTCATTACATAATACCTAGTCTAAGATGGCCTGATCTCTAGTTGGTTCCTCGACATATTGGTCCAGGACACCATCCCGTAAACACTCCAGGAATTCCTCCTCCAGGGTATGGTTACTAATTTGTTTAGCCCAATCTATATGTAGATTAAAGTCACCCATGATAACTGCTGTGCCCTTGTTGCACGCGTCTCTAATTTCCCATTTAATGCCATCCCCAACCTCCGCATTATTGTTTGGAGGTCTGTATAACACTCCCACTAACGTTTTCTGCCCCTTGGTATTTCTCAGCTCTACCCATACAGATTCCACATCATCAGAGCTAATATCTTTCCTTTCAATTGTGTTAATCTCCTCTTTAAAAAGCAATGCTACCCCACCTCCTTTTCCTTTTTGCCTATCTTTCCTGAATATGGAATATCCCTGGATGTTGAGTTCCCAGCCTTGGTCACCCTGGAGCCATGTTTCCGGAATCCCAATCATATCATATCCGTTTACCTCTATTTGTGCAACTAATTCATCCACCTTATTATGAATGCTCTTCGCATTAAGACACAAGGCCTTCAGGCTTGTTTTTTTAACACTCTTACACCTTTTAGAATTATTATTTACTGTGGCTATGTTTGATTTAAACCCATGATTTCTCTGACTGCCACTTTTGTTTTTCTCCTTCCTGTCTTTTGCTTCTATCCTTGTTTCCCTTTCCTCTGTCTCCCTCCTCAGGTTCCCAACCCCCTGCCATTTTAGTTTAAACGCTCCCCCAGAGCACTAGCAAACACTCCCCCTAGGACATCGGTCCCGGTCCTGCCCAGGTGCAAACCATCCGGTTTGTACTAGCCCCACCTCCCCCAGAACCGGTTCCAATGTCCCAGGAATTTGAATCCCTCCCCCTTGCACCATTCCTCTAGCCATGTAGTCATCTGAAATATCCTTCTATTTCTACTCTGACTAGCACGTGGCACTGGTAGCAATCCTGAGATTACCACCTTGGAGGTCCTATTTTTTAATTTACCTCCTAACCCCCTATATTCAGCTTTTAGGACCTCATCCCATTTTTTTACCTATACCGTTGGTACCTATATGCACCACGACAATTGGCTGTTCACCCTCCCCTTCCAAAATGTTCTGCAGCCACTCTGAGACATCCTTGACCCTTGCACCAGGAAGGCAACATACCATCCTGGAGTCACGTTTGCGGCCGCAGAAATGGCTATCTATTCCCCTTACAATAGAATCCCTTATTACTATAACTCTCCCACTCTTTTTCCTCCTGTCCTGTGCAGCAGAACCACCCACGGTGCCAGGAAATTGGCTGCTGCTGCCTTCCCCTGATAAGCCATCCTCCGCAACAATATCCAAAGTGGTATATCTGTTTGAGAGGGGGATGCCCACAGGGGACCCCTGCACTACCTGCCTGCACCTGCTACTCTGCCTGGTGGTCCCCCATTCTCTTCCTGCCTGTGCAGCCTTTACCTGCGCTCTGACCAACTCCCTAAACGTGCTATCCACAATGTCCTCAGCATCGCGAATACTCCAGTATGTATCCACTCGCAGCTCCAGCGCCGCAATGTGGTCTGTCAGTAGCTGCAGCTGGATACACTTCCCGCACACATAGTTATCAGGGACACAGGAAGTGTCACAAGAATTACAGACACCCTATAAACTCCGCCGCCTCGCTCTTTATATCACCGCCGCCGCTCCTCACAGGTCCGCTGCTGTGGGGCCTACCTGCTCCACCACCTCACCTTATATCACCACCGCCGCTCCTCACAGGTCCGCCGCCACTGCCACTGTGGGGCCTACCTGTGCCTCGGATTATAGATACATAGAAGATAGGAGCAGGAGTTGGCCATTCGGCCCCTCGAGTAGCTGAAGGAAAGAAATTTGCAGGGTTACAGGGAAAGGGCGGGGAGTAGGACTCCCTGAAGTGGTCTTGCAGATAGCCGGCATGGGCTCAATAGGCCGAATGGCCTCCTTCTGTGCTGTAACCATTCTATGATTCTATAAAATGTTAGAAAGTTTGTTCCACAGAAGCACGAGGTTTATCTGCTTTTATTGATGAATTTAAAAAGTCTCTATTAAACCCTGAGCCAGTGTGTTGTGAGCCAAAGAGCCTTGTGTCCAATGAGGGGAATAAAGGCCCACAGCCTCCCCTGGCCCCGGACAAGGGACTGGAGAAACTCGCTGCCCTGCGGATCAGACAATCAGCCGGCGCTAGTCCCGCCCCTCGGGCTCTCCAATTGGTTGGAGGACCCGCCGCCAGCTCGCTCCTCCAGCCCCGCCCCGCTCGCTCCCTATTGGTCGGAAGCTCCCGTCAATCAGGCCGCGGGCCCGGGTGACGTGTCCCCGAGGAGATCACGTGGTCCGTCCAACTGACGCCGCTTGGTCCGGGGCCTCGCGGACTCTCAGGTTTTTCTATTTCTCTTTACTCTCTCCCGATCCCCCGCTCCCCACCACCCCGCGCGATTCTCCGCCCAATCGGAGCAGAGAAAACTCACTTTGCGTCACCGATTGCGACTCTGGAACCGACATCAAGGCCTTTCCCCGGAATGCCCCGCGCCAACTCCGTCCGGCAGGATCCGAGTGCGCAGGTGCAGCTCCGAGTGGGGGAGGGGCGTTGGTGTCCTCTGGGCATGCGCAGTTATTACCCTTGGTGACCGGGAGGGGTTGCTGTGCCAGACTCGGCCCAAACCGCCGCTCCGTGTGCGCATGCGCGGACTCTCGGCTGTCAATCAACCAACTAACTGCCAGAAGAGGTCGCTGGTGAGAACAGTGAAGAAAGAAAGACTTGCATTTCTATAGCACCTTTCACCACCACCGGACGCCCCAAAGTGCTTTACAGCCAGTGAAGTATTTTTGAAGTGTAGTCACTGTTGTAATGTAGGAAACGCGGCAGTCAATTAGCGCACAACAAGCTCCCACAAACAGCAATGTGATAATGACCAGATAATCTATCATTTTGTTACATTGATTGAGGGATAAACATTGACTAGGACACCGGGGATAATTTCCCTGCTCTTTCCCACATTAAAATAGTGACTACACTCCAAAAGTACTTCATTGGTTGTAAAGCACTTCAAGACGTCTGGTGGTCATGAAAGGCACTATATAAATGCAAGCATTTCTTTCTTGAAATAGTGCCATAGGATCATTGACGTCCACCTGCGAGAGCAGACGGGGCCTCAGTTTAACATCTCATCTGAAAGACGCCACCTCCGACAGTGCCGCACTCCCTCAGTACTGCACTGCAGTGCCAGCGTAGATTTTTGTGCTCAAATCTCTGGAGTGGGACTTGAACCCACAACTTTCTGACTCAGAGGCGAGAGTGCTACCAACTGAGCCACAGCTGAAACTAAAGAAGAAGTAGTTCTGATGAAAGGTCATCGACCTGAAACGTTAACATTGTTTCTCTCTCCACAGATGCTGCCTGACCTGCTGAGTATTTCCAGCATTTTCTGTTTTTATGAAAGAAACGAGGGAGTGATTGCTGACAGGAAGAATGTTGGGTTGTCCTGCGCATGCGCACCTCCCTGGCGGCTGAGGTGAAACACTGACTCGCTCCCACCTGAGCCGCGCATGCATACCAGTTGTTGCGGCTCCGCATGCGCGCCCGATGTTCCAACCGTGGGGTTTTGTGCCCTGAGCATGCGCATTGCGGACCGATCGGGACGGGCGATTGTAGAGCAGGAGAGCACGGGGGCCATGAGCACATGCGCAGGACTCAGTCAACAGAGCACTTTCTGCAGTGCCGGGGGCTTGTGGGTATTACAGCCACCATTACTGCTGATCCTTTCAACCAACTTGTGCAGCAGCTGGGGCCTGAAAATCAGCTTCACTGCCCCTTGGTTCGGAAAGGGGAAAATTAAACAACAGTTTGCCTCTGATCCTTTTCTGAACTCGATTTACAGGGTTATAGAAGTGGAGCAGTTACAGGCGGGAAGCTCAGACCAAACATCACGTCAAAATCTGAGGGTCGCTCGATTCATCAGGACCTGAATATCATCGGCCTTTTCACATGGAAGGAGAAAGCAGCGATGACAAACCGCACACGTGTTCAGTGTGTAGACATGGATTCAGCCGATCGCCTGACCTGGTGGGACACGTGCAACGTCACACCGGGGAGAAACCGGGTAAAGGTGGGGACAGTGGGAAGGGAGTCAGTTCCCCATCTGCATTGGAAGTTCAACGGCGCAGTCACACCAGGGACAGTCCATTCACCTGCTCCGTGTGTGGAAAGGGATTTGTTTGTTCATCCCACCTGCAAACACACCAGTGAGTTCACACTGGGGAGAGACCATTTCAATGTCCTGACTGTGGGAAGAGCTTTAAAAACCCCGGGCATCTGAAGCGACACCAGCTTGTTCACACTGATGAGAGGCCGTTTACAGGTTCTGACTGTGGGAAGAGCTTTAAAAGCCCCGGGATCTGAAGGGACACCAGTGCCTCCACACTGTGGAGAGGCCATTCACCTGCTCCATGCGTGGGAAGGGATTCTTGCAGTCCTCCACCCTGCTGACACATCAGCTTGTTCACACTGATGAAAGGCCATTTAAATGTTCTCACTGTGGGAAGAACTTTAAAATCCCCCGGGAGCTCAAGCAACACCAGCGAGTTCACACTGGGGAGAGGCCGTTCGCCTGCTTCGTGTGTGGGAAGGGATTCACTCAGTCATTGTGGTAAACCACTGTTTGTATTCCACTGTGTACATGCCTGTACATGTCTCGGCTGGCTCCTCCCACGAGTCCAGGTATAAAGGTGACTGCTCCACAGTCCCTCTACATTCTGGACCGGTCGACCACTCGAGGCACACCTTCATTCTCTTGTTAATAAAAGCCTGTTAATTACTCGTTTAATCTCAGTCTTTTGAGTTATTGATAGCGCATCAGTCATCCACCCTGCAGACACACCAGCTTGTTCACAATGACGTGAGACCCTTTAAATGTTCTGACTGTGGGAAGAGCTTTAAAAGGTCCTGGGAGCTGAAGAGACACAACACCTAAACACTGGGGAGAGGCCGTTCACCTGCTCCGTGTGTGGGAAGGGATTCGCTCAGCCCTCCAACCTGCTGATACACCAGCGAGTTCACACTGACGAGAGACCCTTTAAATGTTCTGACTGTGGGAAAAGCTTTAAACGCCCTGGGGAGCTGAAGAGACACCGGCTCCTACACGCTGGGGAGAGGCCGTTCACCTGATCCGTGTGTGGGAAGGGATTCGCTCGGTCCTCCAACCTGCTGGCCCATCAGCAAGTTCACACTGGAGAGAACCCCTTTAAATGTTCTGGCTGTGGGAAAAGCTTTAAAAGCTCCAGGGAGCTAAAGAGACACCGGCTCCTACACACTGGTGAGAGTCCATTCACCTGCTCCGTGTGGGGGAAGTGATTCACTCAGTCATCTCACCTACTGATACACCAGCGAGTTCACACTGACGAGAGACCCTTTAAATGTTCTGACTGTGGGAAGAGCTTTAAAATCTCGAAGATCCTTAAGGGACACCAGCGTGTTCACACTGATCATAGAATCTGACAGCACAGAAGGAGGTGATTCGGCCCATCGTGTCTGTGCCAGCTCTTTGAAAGAGCTGTCCAATTTAGTCCCACACCCCAGCTTTATCCCCAGAACTCTGCAAACTAGTCCTCTTCAAGGACATGTTCAATTATTGTTTGAAAGTTCCTGTGGAACCTGATTCCAGCACCCTTTCAGATGCTGCGTTCCAGATCTTAACAACCCTCTGTGCGAAAACAATTCTCCTCATTTCCCTCTAGTTCTTTTAGCAACTATTTTAAATCTGTGACCTTTGGTTACCGACCCACTTGCCAGAGTGAACAGTTTCTCACTACTTGCTCGATCAAAACCCCTCATCATTTTGAACCCCTCTATTAGGTCTCCTCTTAACCTTCTCTGCTCTAAGGGGAACAATCCCAGCTTCTCCAATCTCTCCACATAACTGAAGTCCCTCATCCCTGGTACCATCCTGGTCAACCTCCTCTGCATCCTCTCCAAGGCCTTGACATCCTTCCTAAAGTGTGGTGCCCAGAACTGTACACAATACTCCAGCTGAGGCCAAAACCCTGCAGCTGTACAACACCCTGGTTAGACCACACCTGGAGTACTGTGAGCAGTTCTGGGCACCACACCTTAGGAAGGATATATTGGCCTTGGAGGGAGTGCAGCGTAGGTTTACCAGAATGATGCCCGGACTTCAAGGGTTAAGTTACGAGGAGGGATTACACAAATTAGGGGTGTATTCCCTGGAATTTACTAGGTTAAGGTGTGATCTGATTGAAGTTTTCAGGATATTAAGGGGAACAGATAGGGTAGATAGAGAGAAACTATTTCCGCTGGTTGGGGATTCTTGGACTGGGGACATCGTCTAAAAATTAGAACCAGACCTTTCAGGAGTGAAATTAGGAAACACTTCTACACACAAAGGGTGGTAGAAGTTTGGAACTCTCTTCTGCAAACAGCAATTGATGCGAGATCAATTGTTAATTTTCAATCTGAGATTGATAGGTTTTTGTTTCCCAAAGGTATCAAGAGATATGGGCCAAAGGCGGGTGTATGGAGTTAGATCGCAGATCAGCCATGATCACACTGAATGGCAGAACAGGCTCGAGGGACTGAATGGCCTCCTCCTGTCCTATGTTCCTAACTAGTGATTTGTAAAGGTTTAGTGTAACTTCCTTGTTTTTGTATTCAATGGCCCTATTTACAAAGCCAAATACCCCATATGCTTTCTGAACCGCCTCACCAACTTGCCGTGGCACTTTCAAAGATTTGTGAATATGGACCCCGAGGTCCCTCTGCTCTTGCACCCCCTCAAAATAGTTCCATTTAGATTATGCGGCCTCTCCCTGTTGTTTCTCCCAAAGTGCATCACTTCACACTTATCCTCATTTAATTTCATCTGCCTTGTGTCTGCTCATTTCACAGTCTGTCTCTGTCCTCCTGAAGTCTGCTACTACTATGCTCACTATTTACTACGTTGCCAAGTTTTGTATCATCCGTAAACTTCAAAATTGTACACCTATACCCAAGTCCAGGTCATTTATATATAACAAGAAAAGCAATGGTCCTAATCCCGACTTCTGGGGGAACCCACTGCATATTTCCCTCCAGTCAGAAAAACATCCCTCAGCACTGCTCACTGTCTCCTATCCCTCAGCCAATTATATACCCAAATTACCATCATCCCTTTAATTTCCTGTGCTTCTATTTTCCGAATAAGTCTCTTATGTGGTACTTTCTCAAATGCCTTTAGAAAGTCCATGTATACAACATTTGCTGCACTACCTTCATCAACCCTCTGTTACTTCATCAAAGAACTCAATCAGGTTAGTCAGACACGATTTACCTTTAACAAATCCATACTGGCTGCCCCTTATTAACCCATGCTTCTCCAAGTGAGAATTAATTTTGACCTTGACAATGGTCTCTCGTCGTTCACCCACCACTGACATTAGACTGATTGGCCTGTAGTTAGCAGGTTTATCCCTCTCCCCTTTTTTAAACAGGGTGTAACATTTGCAATCCTCCAGTCCTCTGGCACCCCTCCCATATATCTGAGGGAGATTGAAAGATTGTGGTCGGAGCTTCTGCTATCTCCACCCTAGCTTCCCTTTGCAATCTAGGATGCATCCCATCTGGACCGGGTGACTTGTTAACTTTGAGTGATGACAACCAATTTAGCACCTCCTTTCTATCTATTTTTATCCACTTTCTCTACTCCCCCCTCCTCTACTGCGACATTAACTTCATCCTCTTTTATGAAGACAGATGCTAAGTACTCATTCAGTACCTCAGCCACACCATCTGCCTCCGTATGATGAACTCCTATTTGGTCCTTAATCGGCCCCACCATTCATTTAACTATCCTTTTACTTTTCAGATGTTTATCGAAGATTTTTGGGTTCTCTTTTATGTTACCCGCTAATCTTTTCGCATATTGTCTCTTTGCCCTTCTTGTATCCTGTTTCAATTTCCCCCGCACTCTCTGTATTCTGCCTGGTTTTTGACTGTATTCTGTACCTGACATTTGTCGTAAACCTCCTTTCTCTGTTTTATTCTAACCTCGATATCCTTTGTCATCGGGAGCTCTAGCTTTGGATGCTCCATCTTTCCTCCTTATGGGAATATGCTTGGTTTGTACCCGAACTATCTCAGCCTTGAAGGCCGGCCATTGGTCATTCACTGTTTTCCTGGACAATCTTTGTTTCCAGTCCACCTGTGCTCGATCCCTTCTCAAATCACTGAAATTGGCTCTCTTCCAGCTGGGTATTTTCACCATTGATTCTTCTTTGTCCCTTTCCATAACTACTTTAAACCCAATGATATTGTGATCACTGTTAACCAGATCCCTCCTGTCCCAGAACCGATGAGAGACCCTTTAAATGTTCTGACTGTGCAAAGAGGTTTCAGAGTTCATCCAACCTGCTGAGTCACCAGCGAGTTCACACAGATCTTCAAAAAAAGGAAGATGTTTTAGAAAGACTGGCGGCACTAAAAGTTCACAGCCATCTCAGAGTAGTGTCCCTTTAATTACAATCTCGCAGAACAAGAAGAATCGCTGTCCCTTTAACTACCACAAATCCCTGTGTGGAGGAAAGGGGGAGATACAGTCTGTCCCAGTAACTGCCGCAGAACAGAATCAGCGACCCTGTCCCATAAGGGCTTGACCCACCCCACTCCCTGCTTTTCCTCAAGTGTCTCATCCTTAAAATTCTCAGCCTTGTTTTCAAATCCCTCCGTGGCCTCATCCCTCCCTATCTCTGTAATCTCTTCCAGCCTCTACAAATCCCCACCCCCGAGATATTTGCGCTTCTCTAATTCTGCCCTCTTGAGCATCCCCGATTTTGATCGCTCCAGCTGCCTGGGCCCTAAGCTCTGGAATTCCTTCCCTAAACCTCTCCATCTCTCTACCTCTCTCTCCTTCTTTAAGATGCTCTTTGACCAAGCTTTTGGTCATCTGCCCTAATATCTCCTTATGTGGCTCGGTGTCAAATTTTGTTTTATAACGATCCTGTGAAGAGCCTTGGGATGTTTTACTACATTAAAGGCGCTTTATAAAGACAAGTGGTTGCTGTTTCCTGAAACTAATAATAAATTCCCCAGAGGGAAAAAAACTTGTACTTTTACTCCCAAATATTAGAAAGTTTGTTACACAGAAGCACGGGGTTTATCTGCTTTTATGGATGAAATTAAAAGGTCTTTATTAAAACCTGAGCCAGTATGTTGTGAGCCAAAGAGCCTTGTGTCCAATGAGGGGAATAAAGGCCCACAGCCTCCCCTGGCCCCGGGCCCTGAACAAGGGACTGGAGAAACTCGCTGCCCTGTGGATCAGACAATCAGCCAGCGCTAGTCCTGCCCCTCGGGCTCCCCGATTGGTTGGAGGACCCGCCGCCGGCTCGCTCCTCCAGCCCCACCCCGCTTGCTCCCTATTGGTCAGAAGCTCACGTCAATCAGGCAGTGGGCCCGGGTTACGTGTCCCTCACTGACTTTACAAAGAAAGCCCCGTGCGGTCGCCGGGCAGAGCTGCAGGTCAGCGGGAGCGGGTTCGGGAGGTTAATAAACTGCGGGTAGGCCGCGCCTCAGGGTTTATAAAGATGGAGAACGGTCTCAGGCCTGAATGATATCCAGCGGCCGAATGTGTTCCGCTGGACGGCAGCGGTGAGGCTTTTTCTCGGTGACAGGCCCAGGTTACCCGCCGCCATCTTGGTGAAGGAAAGACAGACCGGTTCTACCTGCAGCAGGGCGCATGCGTGGCCATCTTTGTACAGGAACAGAGAGTGGGCAGGGCTTCAGTGTCCCAGTGACCAGGAGAGACAATCATTGACTCATTGATTTCATTCTCACTCTGCACACAGCAGGTGGAGAACTGAAGGTTTCAGAGTCCCAGTGACCAGGAGAGACAATCATTATCACATTGATTTTATTCTCACTCTGCACACAGCGGGTGTAGAACTGAACCCAACCAGAGTAGAGGGAGGGGGAAAACTGGGAGTGGAGGAAAGAAATGTTGGAGATGGTGTGATGGGTTTGGATTTCAGCACAGGGAGGAGGGAGAGTGTGTGGGATGGGGATTTACAGCTTTGGGGTTAAATGTGTTATTTTGGTCATATTTCTAGATTTGCCATTTTCTGCCCACAGGGCAATCACAGTGCACTGACCAACACCTCAGCTTGTCAGAATAGGGCAGGTGGAACCGAGCCAGAGGCAGCTCTGGGACTTCATCTTCTGAGCATTGGGTTGGGAAAGAAGAATTCCATTGTTTATTGGGCCCTGGCGAGCACTGCCCTCCCTCCCACAATTTTAATATTTTGATGCATCTGTCTATTTATATACTAGGAATGTTTTAATTGCTTTCACAGCAAAATGCATTTATTATTAAACCTCCACAGAAACAACTGTGGTAACAATTGAATAAAACTCAGAGAGTTGTCGGGATCTGGAACGCTCGACCTGAAAAGGTCATGAGCTGATTCCATCAATGATTTTAAAAGGGAGTTGGGCGGGTACTTGAGGATGAGGATCTTACAGGGTTACGGACAACAAGCAGGGATGTGGGACTAAGCACGAGTGCTCTTTCTAAGAGCCAGCAGAGGCACGATGGGCCGAATGGCCTCCTTCATGCTGTACTTTTCAATGATTCTATGAAAGCTAACAGAACCAAACAAAGAAATTATCTTCCTTGGTTATTGATCATTTCACTAAATTTCAATAGAGTTCTCTATACACCAACAACAACTTACCTTTATATAGAGCTTTAAAAACATCTCAAGGCACTTTACAGTAGGGTAATAAGACAATAATCGACACACATACTTTGTGGTCCAGTGCACTGACACAAAGTTCCTTCACAACTGTAACAATTGTATTGCAGTTGCTGTGAAGGCTGCACTCACTCTACTCGTACACCTGGTCTCCAAAGGAGGCAAAACAGGACTAATGCTGCCGAGCTCAGCTCTTTTTGATCAGAAAATATCAACTGTTTCGCCTCGCCAGGAAAAGCACAAAAGAGGCAGCAGTGCTGATTGGCTGCCCAGGGAAGTACTATTTAGATTAAACTCCTTCACCCAGAGGGTGCTGAGAATGTGGAACTTGCTGCCACAGGGAGTGGTTGAGGCGAAGAGCATGGATGTATTTAAGGGGAAGCTGGATAAACACATGGGAGAAAGGAATAGAGGGAGATGCTGATAGGGTGAGATGAAGAGAGATGGGAGGAGGCTCATGTGGAGCATAAACACCACATGGACCAGTTGGGCCGATTGGCCTGTTTCTGTGCTGTACAATCTATGTAATTCTATGTAATAAGAGAGGAGAGAATGTTCCATAGAAACTAGAATTATCTGTTCCGAATTTTAATCCTGAACTTACAGTGATGTCTTTTGTAAACTGCCTTTACAGGGAATATCATCAGCCTTTGAATGTGGAAGGAGAAATGTTTGCCTGTTCTGTCTGTGGGAAAAGATTTCAAAGATCGGTGTGACTGGAAAAGCACCGAGACACACACACCCGAGTGAGAGTGTTCCAGTGCACTGACTGTGGAAAGAGCTTTAACCAGTTACACAGTCTGAAAAAACATCGCACCGTTCACAGCGGGGAGAAACCGTACAAGTGTTGTGTGTGTGGATGAGGCTTCAACCGATTGTCCAACCTGGAGAGACACAAGGACACCCACACCACGGAGAAACTGTGGGAATGTGGGGACTGTGGGAAGGGATTTAGCTCCCCGTCCTGGCTGGAAACTCATCGATGCAGTCACACCGGGGAGAGGCCGTTCACCTGCTCCAAGTGTGGGAAGGGATTTAGTCAGTCATCCCACCTTCTGACACACCAGCGACTTCACACTGAGGAGAGACCATTCAGTTGCTCTCACTGTGGGAAGAGGTTCAGGCAGTCATCTCACCTCATTGAGCACCAGTGCATTCACACTGGAGAGAGGCCGTTCACCTGCCCTGTGTGTGAGAAGGGATTCACTAATTCATCCACCCTGCTGATACACCAGCACATTCACACTGCAGAGAGGCCATTCACCTGCCCCGTGTGTGAGAAGGGATTCACTAATTCCTCTGACCTTCTGAGACACCAGCGTATTCACACTGGGGAGAGGCCATTCACATGCTCCATGTGTGGGAAGGGATTCAATCAGTCATCCAACCTGCTGACACACCAGCGAGCTCACACTGGGGTGAGGGCGTTCACCTGCTCCATGTGTGGGAAGGGATTCACTCAGTCATCCAACCTGCTGACAGACCAGCGAGTTGACACCGTGGAGAGGCCGTTCACTTGCTCAGTGTGTGAGAAGGGATTCAATCAGTCATGCAAACTGCTGAGACACCAGCAAGTTCACAAGTGACTGCAGAGGTTCGATTCTGCTGTTATTGCTGCTGTTAATCACATCCAGGGCTGAACCATGTTCATTCTGACAGTTGGGGTTTGTTTCTGCTGATGTTAATAACCCCTATAACTGGGCTGGGTTTTAATATTCTGGATATATAGCTGATTGAGTTGTCAGGGCTGCAGTGTCCCTTTAAGTACTGCTGTCTGAACTTTCCCCTTAATTTCTGATGAGTGTTCCTGAAATATTTTACAATAACATTATGAACTTTTACTTCAATCGTATATTAATCTTTGCTATAAAATCTACAATTCATTGTCTGAAAGATTCCATTGATTATCATCTCCAATTAGAAAGTGCTGATTAATCCTCGCTGATAACTCTTACTGACTTGCACTTTACACACAGTGGCACCTCCATTATCCACCAGAAAGAAGGGGAATGGGAATTGGTGGAGAATCAAGAGTCCCCAAATGTTGCCCCTCCTGTCTGGTACAGCAATCCCCTCGGCACGGGAATGGAGGCAAGTCCAGTTATAGTGACGGGATGAGTTAAAGGTATTTACTCAGATGGGCGGAAGGTGGGAAGTGGTGTTCCACGGGGATTGGTGCTGGGACCACTGTTGTTCACCATTTACATGAATGATTTGGACTTGGGAATCAGAAGTACAATTTCAAAATTTGCTGATGACACTAAATTGGGGGGTGTAGTTAATACTGAGGAAGACTGCGATAGCATCCTTGTAGAATTATTCAGTTGTGTTCAGTAAATAGCACCATCTTTTAATTTGCTTTTACTGATCACATCACTATATAGTTATGTGAAAAACAGAAATCATTAAAAGCTCCCAATTTCAGAATTGTTAGATTCAAACTCAACTTCTTCCAAGTACAATCTAACATTTCAAAAATTGTAATGGATGTAGGCGAGATATTAGGACTGTTGTCTAACACAATCCAAACACAGTGCCACACAGACAGATGGGCAGGTGTAGCTTCACAGCGAATCCTTTCAAGCCTCAGTAAAAAGTGGCAGACTGGCAATGCATTGTTCACTAATGGAGTTGTGATCTTTGTAAATTAAGAAATGGAAATGTGTCAAAGAGTTGATTAACAGAGTGGGGCATCATCTTCCTTTGATTTCTATTTCTGACACCAGGCAACAGAAAAAGGTCATTATAACACGACATAAACAGACTCTTCAGGTGTGAGACATCAGACTTCAGAACAACATGTCTGCCAGCTCGGCCACAAACCTCAGTACAGTCAACCTTTCAGCAGCTGCAGCCCTGATTAAATAACTAGTAGTTTAGCATGTCTAGTAGAGCTTTTGTATCAAAATAGAAGAAATGTATTTGTGACACACACACAATTAATAATTAAATCACAATGTGATTGTGAGGATCGATTATCGTCTCTTTAACCAGAGGTGTCCACGGGTCGAGGAAGGTATCAAGTGAACCGGTGGACACCACCTGCTCCCTCTCCAGGGCCACCCAGGCAGGGACAAGACCACGGGAGAGAGGCAGGCAGCCAGAGTGACCCCCCATGGGCCCCGCCCATCCTGGACCTACAAATTGCTGTTTTCGCCAGGCCCAAGAGTAGGTCCAGGAGAAGAACCTCCCACTTACCCACCCCCCTCCGCACCGGGTGGACAAAGATTAGGAGCGTGGGGCTAAAGTGTAAACAAGAATTGAGGAGCAGCTCCTTCAGGAAACTATCCAGGGGCTGCAACCTCTCACAATGAATATATACACGGCCCGTGGACTCCTCTAGGTTGCAAACATCACATCTGACCTTGGAGTCCGGAAAGGAGCTTAGAAACTGTTGCACACGACAGCTCCCTGCAACAGTCTCCACCCAGATCCCCAATGGTGCTGGGAAGGACTCCCGCATAGAGAGCCCTCCATTGGGGACCCTCGCCTCCGCCAGACAGCAAGATGACCCGCCCGTCTGATTGACATTGGGCAATAAACAAAATGAATAAATAAATGACACAGAAACCCAAGTCCCCGGATCCTCAGCCCTGGTGTGAAGTACGCTGGCCACCAATTTTCCGTTACTAACTCGCACCTCAGGCCCCGCCCAGTCTGGTTTAATTACTAAATGTTTTCTAACTCGGGTTCAGGCCTGTCATTCTGAGGGAAACAAGGCCTCATTTATTGGTGTGTCCCACCCGAGCGGCTCTTAATGGCTTTAATAAACTGGCAGCAAGGTTTTTTTTGAAGGTGGAAAGAGGTGAAAAACACCACTAGCGATGCCTCAAAGCTCATGGACAGAGAAATCCACTTCATCAGCGCCCCTGCCACAGGACTCAATATCCAACCCCTCCATCACTGGTGCACTGTGTCTGCAGTATGCATGGTCTACAAGATGACCACGGTCAGGCCGTGTGGAGTCAAGGGTCAGGCAGCAGAATGGATGGAAAGATCGCAACCAACTTCCCTTAACTCCAAGCCTCTGATTTCTGTTTTGTAGCCAGCTTTCCATCCATTCTGCTGCCTGGCCCTTCCCTCCACACAGCCTGACCTGGGTCATCTTGTCGATCTTACATACTGTTTATGGATAGCAAGCTGGTCACAAAACAGCAAACAGAGAGTAGCGGTTGGGAGCAGCTACTCAGACTGGCAAAAGGTGGGGAGTGGTGTTCTACAGGGATCGGTGCTGGGGTCACGTTCATAAAAGATTTGGACTCGGGAATCAGAAGAACAATTTCAAAGTTTGTCGATAACACTAAATTGGAAGGTAGAGTTAATACTGAGGAAGACAAAATGCAAGAAGATACTAATAAATTTCAGAAAGGGCGTGTAATTGGCAAATGAATTTCACTGTAGATCAGTGTGAGGTGGTGTGTTTTGGTGGGAAGAATAAGGAGGCCACACACTACTTGGACAAGGGGGTGAAATTGGGTTGCATTGTGCCTCCTGTGATATTCAGCGGGAGGTTAGCGGCGGCAGTAGACGGTAGGCTGGAGTTCTGTTCCTGCCATATGATCCTCCCCCAAATTGTCCTTTCTGAGCTCCAGCCAGGTGATGCTAAACACTCAGGTGGGAAAGACAAAAACCCACAACAATGTGTTTAAAACAAAGCTGATTTATTTGACATATATCCAGCATGTTAAACTCCAGCCCAGTTGCCGGAGTTATTAACATCAGCAGAAACAATCCCCAACTGTCAGAATGAACATGGTTCAGTCCTGGATGTGATTAACAGCAGCAACAACAGCAGAATCCAACCCCTGCAGTCACTTGTGAACTCGCTGGTGTGTCAGGAGGTGGGATGACTGAGTGAATCCCTTCCCACACTCAGGGCAGGTGAACGGCCTCTCCCCAGTGTGAACTCGCTGGTGATTCAGCAGGTGGGATGACTGAGTGAATCCCTTCCCACACACGGAGCAGGTGAATGGCCTCTCCCCAGTGTGAGTGCGCTGGTGGACAGTGAGCTCAGATGATCGCCTGAACCCAGTCCCACAGTGAGAGCACCTGAACGGCCTCTCGTCAGTGTGAACTCGCTGATGGCGTATCAGTTCCCCGGACCCTTTATAGCACTTCCCACAGTCCGAGCATTTAAAAGGTCTCTCATCAGTGTGAACTCGCTGGTGTGTCAGCAGGTGGGATGAGCGAGTGAATCCCTTCCCACACACGGAGCAGGTGAACGGCCTCTCCCCAGTGTGAGTGTGCTGGTGTACAGTGAGGTCAGATGATCGCCTGAACTCAGTCCCACAGTGAGAGCATCTGAACGGTCTCTCCCCAGTGTGAACACGTTGATGGCGTATCAGTTCCCCGGAACCTTTATAGCACTTCCCACAGACCAGGCATTTAAAAGGTCTCTCATCAGTGTGAACTCGCTGGTGTGTCAGCAGGTTGGATGAATTAGTGAATCCCTTCCCACACTCAGGGCAGGTGAACGGCCTCTCCCCAGTATGAACTTGCTGGTGTGTCAGCAGGTGGGATGAAATAGTGAACCCCTTCCCACACTCAGAGCAGGTGAATGGCCTCTCCCCAGTGTGAACACGCTGGTGTGTCTGAAGGTCAGATGACTGAGTGAATCCCTTCCCACACTCAGAGCAGGTGAATGGCCTCTCCCCAGTATGAACTCGCTGGTGTGTCAGCAGGTGGGATGAATTTGCGAATCCCTTCCCACACTCAGAGCAGGTGAACGGCCTCTCCCCAGTGTGAACTCGCTGGTGTCTCAGTAGGTGGGATGACTGAGTGAATCCCTTCCCACACTCAGAGCAGGTGAACGGCCTCTCCCCGGTGTGAATACGCTTGTGCCTCGATAGGCCAGATGACTGGCTGAAGCCTCGTCCACACACAGAACACTTATACGGTTTCTCCTCGCTGTGAACGGTGCTTTTTGCTTCCATGTTCAAAGGCCAATGATATTCAGATCCGATGAGTCGAGTGACTCTGTCAGACCTTGAAGTGATGTTTGGTTTGAGCTTCCTGTCTGTAAATCCTCCCCTTCCAGTGCCCTGTAAAATTAATTTAAAACAGGGAGCGTGAGAGACAACCCACAAGAAAACAAAGGCAGGTTGTGAAATTGAGCTCAATGAATCTGGTCAATTGTGAGGCCGGCACTAGAAAAAAGTGACCATGAAAGCTGACGGATTGACATGAAAACCCAACTGGTTCACTGATGTCCACCTGGTCTGGGCCTACACAAGACTCTGGCCGCTATGGGAGGAGAGAGAGAGAGAGAGAGGTGGGAGTGGGAGGGGGAGGGGGCGAAGGAAAGGAACTTTATACATCTGCAACTCGACCAGAACTTTGATAGAACCTCCAAAACCCGCAACCTCCACCACCTAGAAGGACAAGGGCAGCTGCTGTATGGGAGCACCATCACATCCAAGTTCCCCTCAAAGTCAGACATCATCCTGACTCAGATATATTCATCGTTGCTGAGTCAAAATCCTGGAACTCCTCACCGTACAACATTGTGGGAATACCTTCACCACACGGACTGCAGCGGTTCAAGAAGGCGACTCACCACCCCCTTCTCAACGGGAAACTGGGGATTGGCAATATTTGGTGCACTTGCGAGCTACGCCCACATCCCAAGAATGAATTAAAACAAATCTGTAGATGTAAACTGGATTAAAAGCCTGTACAGAATACTTGTTCCTAAAACAATACTCTTTTACATTGTACAGACAGTGTCTGTGTAACAACCTAATCTCCCCTATAATCCACCTCCCTTGACAGTCTAACATTGGAAATTGTTGGGTCCTCCTGGGCTCAGAAGTACTGGGGGTTAAACCCTGCAGCTTCTCCTCCATCTCCACTCCAGATCAAACTGAAGCATAGAAACATAGAAGATAGGAGCAGGAGTAGGCCATTCGGCCCCTCGAGCCTGCTCCGCCATTCAATGCGATCATGACTGAACATCAAAATTCAGTACCCGGTCCCTGCTTTCTCCCCATACCCCTTGATCCCTTTAGCCTTAAGAAATATATCCAACTCCTTCTTGAATATATTTAATGTATTGGCCTCTACTGCCTTCTGTGGTAGAGAATTCCACAGGTTCACCACTCTCTGGGTGAAGAAATTCCTCCTCATTTCTGTCCTAAATGGCCTACCCCTTATCCTTAGACTGTGACCCCTGGTTCTGGACTCCCCGACCATCGGGAACATCCTTCCTGCATCTAGTCTGCCCAGTCCTGTCAAAATGTTATAAGTTTCAATGAGATCCCCTCTCATTCTTCTAAACTCCAGTGAGTACAAGCCCAATCGTCCCAGTCTCTCCTCATAAGTCATTCCTGCCATCCCAGGTATCAGCCTGGCAAATCTTCGCTGAACTCCTTCCATGGCAAGAACATCCTTCCTCAGATAAGGCGACCAAAACTGCACACAATACTCAAGATGTGGTCTCACCAAGGCCCTGTACAACTGCAGTAAGACATCCTTGTTCCTGTACTCAAACCCTCTCACTATGAAGGCCAATATACCATTTGCCTCCTTAACCGCCTACTGCACCTGCATGCTTACCTTCAGCGACTGGTGCACAAGGACACCCAGGTCTCGTTGCACTTCCACTTCTCCCAATCTATTGCCATTCAGATAATAATCTGCCTTCCTGTTTTGGCCAACAAAGTGGATAACCTCACATTTATCCACGTTTTATTGCATCTGCCATGCTTCTGCCCAATCACCCAACCTGTCCAAATCATCCTGTAGTTTCTCGGCATCCTCCTCACAGCACACACACCCGCCCAGCTTTGTGTCGTCTGCAAATTTGGAGATATTACATCTAGTTCCCTTGTCTAGATCATTAATATATAGTGTGAATAGCTGGGGTCTAAGGACCGATCCCTGCGGTACCCCACTAGTCACTGCCTGCCCCTCGGAAAAAGACCCATTTATTCCAACTCTTTGCTTTCTGTCTGCCAACCAGTTCTCTATCCAAGTCAATACCTTGCCCCCAATCCCATGTGCCTTAACTTTACACGCTAATCTCTTATGCGGGACCTTATCGAAAGCCTTCTGAAAGTCCAAATACACAACATCCACTGGTTCTCCCTTATCTATTTTACTAGTTACATTCTCAACAATGAAGCAACAAAAAGACCTACACAGGCGGCCAGGGACCTACCTTCCGTCAGCCTGCAATAAGACTCTTCCCGACAGCTGCTGACTAATGGCGGCCGCAGCACCCACAATTCATCGTGCCCCAGAAACCGCTCTATCCAACGCGCTGATTTCCCCGCTGAGAGTGCGCATGCTCCCCGGGGCCGCGGGCCATTCTGGAAGCCTGGCTCCTGTCCTTTTCCCAATTCGGACTCGGTGGAACCGGCTGAAGAAACCGGGAAGCGGCGGCTCGGATGGGGGAGGTGCTGCATCCTGGGTTTCCTGGTGCCGGGGCCCTGGCCGCATGTCTGCCGGGCCCGGCCGCTTGAGTTTTTGATGAGGTAACAGAGAGGGTTGATGAGGGCAATGCTGTTAACGTGATGAACATTTATTTCCAAAAGGCGTTCGACAAGTGTCACATAATAGGCTTGCCAGCAAAGTTGAAGCCCATGGAATAAAAGGGACAGTGGCAGCATGGATACGAAATTGGCAAAGTGACAGAAAACAGAGAGTCGTGGTGAACGGTTGTTTTTCGGACTGGAAGAAGGTATACAGTGGTGTTCCCCAGGGGTCAGTACTAGGACCACTGCTTTACTTGATATATATTAATGACTTAGACTTGGGTGTATAGCGCACAATTTCAAAATTTGCAGAAGACACAAAACTTGGAAGTAAAGTGAACAGTGAGGAGGATAGTGATAGATTTCAAGAAGACATAGACAGGCTGGTGGAATGGGCGGACATGTGGCAGATGAAATTTAATGCAGAAAAGTGCGAAGTGATACATTTTGGTAGGAAGAACCAAGTGAGGCAATATAAACTAAAGGGTACAATTCTAAAGTGTGCGCATGAACAGAGAGACCTGGGGGTATGTGTGCACAAATCGTTGAAGGTGGCAGGGCAGGTTGAGAAAGTGGTTAAAAAAGCATACGGGATCCTGGGCTTAATAAATAGAGGCATAGAGTCCAAAAGCAAGGAGGTTATGATGAACCTTTATAAAACACTGGTTCGGCCTCAACTGGAGTATTGTGTCTAATTCTGGGCCCCGCACTTTAGGAAGGATGTGAAGGCCTTAGAGAGATTGCAGAAAAGCTTTACAAGAATGGTTCCAGTGATAAGGGATGAGGGACTTCAGTTATGTGGATAGACTCGAGAAGCTGGGGTGGTTCTCCTTAGAGCAGAGAAGGTAGAGAGGAGATTTGATAGAGGTGTTGAAAATCATGAGGGGTCTTGACAGTGTAGAAACTGTTCCCACTGGCGGAAGGGTCGAGAACCAGAGGACACAGATTTAAGGTGATTGGCAGAAGAACCAAAGGCGACATGAGGAAAAGCATTTTTATGCAGCGAGTGGTTAGGATCTGGAATGCACTGCCCGAGAGGGTGGTGGAGGCAGATTCAATCACGGCTTTCAAAAGGGAATTACATAGAAACATAGAAGATAGGAGCAGGAGTAGGCCATTCGGCCCCTCGAGCCTGCTCCGCCATTCAATGAGATCATGGCTGATCATCCAAATTCAGTACCCTGTCCCTGCCTTCTCACCATATCCCTTGATCCCTTTAGCCTTAAGAAATATATCTAACTCCTTCTTGAAAATATTTAATGAATTGGCCTCAACTGCCTTCTGTGGCAGAGAATTCCACAGGTTCACCACTCTCTGGGTGAAGAAATTCCTCATCTCTGTCCTAAATGGCTCACCCCTTAGCCTTAGACTGTGACCCCTGGTTCTGGACTCCCCGTCATCGGGAACATCCTTCCTGCATCTAGTCTGTCTAGTCCTGTTAGAATTTTATAAGTTTCAATGAGATCCCCTCTCATTCTTCTAAACTCCAGCAAGTATAAGTCCAATCAACCCAATCTCTCCTTATACATCATTCCTGCAATCCCAGGTATCAGTCTGGTGAATCTTCGCTGCACTCCCTCCATGGTAAGAACATCCTTCCTCAGATAAGGCGACCAAAACTGCACACAGTGCTCCAGGTGTGGTCTCACCAAGGCCCTGTACAACTGCAGCAAGACGTCCTTGCTCCTGTACTCGAATCCTCTCGCTATGAAGGCCAGCATACCATTTCCCTTCTTAACCGCCTGCTGCACCTGCATGCTTACCTTCAGCGACTGGTGCACAAGGACAGCCAGGTCTCGTTGCACTTCCCCTTCTCCCAATCTGTTACCGTTCAGATAATAATCTACCTTCTTGTTTTTGCCACCAAAGTAGATTCAGAACAGATCCAGCAGCTCAAAATTAGGCATCCATGAGGTGCTGTGGGCCATCAGCAGCAGCCCGCATGGGCTCCAGAATCAATGTTGAGGACTCCCAGGGCCACTCCTTTCCGGACTGTACATCACTGTGCCACCACCCCTGGTGGGTTTGTCCTGCTGGTGGGATACAACATTCCTAGAGATGGTGATGGAGGAATTTGGGACATTGGCTGAAGTGCAGAGGGAGCTTTACTCTGTATGTAACCCATGGGAGTGTTTGATGTGGCAGTGCAGAGGGAGCTTTACTCTGTATCTAACCCGTGCTGTACCTGCCCTGGGAGTGTTTGATGGGACAGTGTAGAGGGAGCTTTACTCTGTATCTAACCCGTGCTGTATCTGCCCTGGGAGTGTTTGATGGGACAGTGTAGAGGGAGCTTTACTCTGTATCTAACCTGTGCTGTACCTGCCCTGGGAGTGTTTGATGGGACAGTGCAGAGGGAGCTTTACTCTGTATCTGACCAAGCTGTACCTGCCCTGGGAGTGTTTGATGGGTCAGTGCAGAGGGAGCTTTACTCTGTATCTAACCCGTGCTGTACCTGCCCTGGGAGTGTTTGATGGGTCAGTGTAGAGTGAGCTTTACTCTGTATCTAACCCATGCTGTACCTGCCCTGGGAGTGTTTGATGGGACGGTGCAGAGGGAACTTTACTCTGTATCTAACCCATGCTGTACCTGCCCTGGGAGTGTTTGATGGGACGGTGTAGAGTGAGCTTTACTCTGTATCTAACCCGTGCTGTACCTGCCCTGGGAGTGTTTGATGGGACGGTGCAGAGGGAGCTTTACTCTGTATCTAACCCGTGCTGTACCTGCCCTGGGAGTGCTTGATGGGACGATGCAGAGGGAACTTTACTTTGTATCTAACCCGTGCTGTACCTGCCCTGGGAGTGTTTGATGGGACGGTGCAGAGGGAACTTTACTCTGTATCTAACCCGTGCTGTACCTGCCCTGGGAGTGTTTGATGGGACAGTGTAGAGGGAGCTTTACTCTGTATCTAACCCGTGCTGTACCTGCCCTGGGAGTGTTTGATGGGACAGTGCAGAGGGAGCTTTACTCTGTATCTAACCCGTGCTGTACCTGCCCTGGGAGTGTTTGATGGGACAGTGTAGAGGGAGCTTTACTCTGTATCTAACCCGTGCTGTACCTGCCCTGGGAGTGTTTGATGGTGACAGTGCAGAGGGAGCTTTACTCTGTATCTAACCCGTGCTGTACCTGCCCTGGGAGTGTTTGATGGGACAGTGCAGAGGGAGCTTTACTCTGTATCTAACCCGTGCTGTACCTGCCCTGGGAGTGTTTGATGGGACAGTGTAGAGGGAGCTTTACTCTGTATCTAACCCGTGCTGTACCTGCCCTGGGAGTGTTTGATGGGGACAGTGTCGAGGGAGCTTTACTCTGTATCTAACCCGTGCTGTACCTGCCCTGGGAGTGTTTGATGGGACAGTGTAGAGGGAGCTTTACTCATTATCTAACCCGTGCTGTACCTGCCCTGGGAGTGTTTGATGGGACAGTGTAGAGGGAGCTTTACTCTGTATCTAACCCGTGCTGTACCTGCCCTGGGAGTGTTTGATGGGACAGTGTAGAGGGAGCTTTACTCTGTATCTAACCCCGTGCTGTACCTGCCCTGGGAGTGTTTGATGGGACAGTGTAGAGGGAGCTTTACTCTGTATCTAACCATGTGCTGTACCTGCCCTGGGAGTGTTTGATGGGGACAGTGTAGAGGGAGGTTTACTCTGTGTGGTAAACCACTGTTTGTATTCCACTGTGTACATACCTGTACATGCCTCGGCTGACTCCTCCCACGAATCCAGGTATAAAGGTGACTGCTCCACAGCCCCTTTGTATTCTGGACAGGTCGACCACTCGAGGCACACCTTCATTCACTTGTTAATAAAAGCCTGTTAATTAGTCGCTTAATCTCAGTCTTTTGAGTTATTGATAGTGCATCAATTTTATTAACAAGATTTTTATAATGGAGAAGATCCTCACACCAGCATGCCTGGACTTAGATCATCAGGAGGCGGACTCATCCACCAAGTTTACTCACTGGCTTAGGTGTTTCGAAAAATTCCTGACATCCTCCGCTGCAATCAAATCGGACGAGGACAAACTGGATGTCCTGACCTCCAAAGTGAACCACCGAGTGTACTCGGTCATCCAAGACGCGACCTCGTAGGCGGATGCTATCAAGCTCCTCAAGGACCAGTACACGCGCCCAGTGAACGAAGTGTACGCCAGGCACCTTCTGGGGAGTCGTAAACAACAACCTGGGGAATCGACCGAGGAATACCTTCAGGCACTGTCTGTGCTTGGCCGGGCCTGTGGTTGTAAGGATGTAAAGGCCGCCGTGTACACAGAGGAACTTATCCGGGATGCTTTTGTAGCGGGCCACAGGTCCAATTACACCCGACAGCAACTGTTGGAGCAGAGTGACGTCGACCTCAACAAGGCCTCTGAACTCACACTATCATTGGACGCCTACTCCTCTGCACCGTGGACGCCGCGGGGAACGACAGCCTGGGACACTGTAGGACCATCTCATAGCACCGTGCCACCCCAGCCACATCCCAGCAACGGCCCAACTACCGCAGCAGTGTCCCAAGGCCAGACAGCAGTGCCCCAAGGCCAGAAATGCTACTTCTGTGGCCAGGCCAAACACCCCAGAGCGCGCTGCCCAGCGAAAAATGCGATCTGCTCGGGCTGTGGGAAGAAGGGACACTACGTCAGCGTCTGCAGGGCCAAAGCCACCCCGAACCCCAGCAGCGCCGCGTGCGGGCCGCCATCTTTGGCCTCCCCAGCCATGTGCGAACCACCGGAACAGCAGCCATTTTGGACGACTCCAGCCACATGGGGATCATGGACGCCGCCATCTTGGACGACAGCCGGGACGCAGCAGGCCCCCAACACCGCCTCATCTGATACCCGCAGCGACACACCGACCCCTACGCTGGCCTCCGTTACACTGGACCAAGCGAGACCGCACCAGCTGGCCAGTTCCACAATGGACATTAAGGTAAATGGTCACGAAACAATCTGCCTTTTTGACTCTGGGAGCACGGAGAGCTTCATCCACCCCGACATGGTGCGGCGTTGCTCTCTCCCAGTCCTGCCTGCGCACCAGTGGATTTCTATGGCCTCCGAGTCCCAGTCGGCGGACATTGGCGGCTACTGCGTGGTGACACTCGTAGTAGATGGGACTGTGTACGATAATTTTAAACTTCTGGTCCTGCCCGACCTCTGCGCTGCCATTCTACTGGGGTTAGATTTTCAGTGCCACCTTAAAAGTGTTACGATGCCGTACGGTGGACCCCTCCCCCCACTCACAGTCCACAGCCAGCAGCTTCCAAATTGCCCGCCGCGCACCAGGTGCAACCTCTCCACACTCAGAGTCACAGCCCCCCCACCGTTTGCTAACCTCCTAACCTCACCCCCGACTGTAAGCCCATTGCCACAAAGAGCAGGCGATACAGTGCCGGGGACAGGGTTTTCATTAAAACCAAAGTGGAGCGGCTCCTGAAGGAAGGGATTATTGAGGGCAGCACCAGCCCCTGGCGAGCCCAGGTTGTGGTCATTAAGACCGGCGAGAAGCAGTGCCTGGTCATCGACTACAGCCAGACAATAAATCGCTACACCCTGCTCGACGCTTACCCACTCCCCCGCATAGCTGATATGGTCAACCAGATCGCACAGTACCGCGTCTTCTCGACCATTGACCTGAAATCAGCGTACCACCAGCTCCCTATCCGCCCTGAGGACCGCCAGCATACTGCCTTTGAGGCAAACGGCCGCCTCTATCACTTCCTTAGGGTTCCCTTTGGCGTCACCAACGGGGTCTCCGTCTTCCAAAGGGAGATGGACCGGATGGCCGATCAAAATGCGCTGCAGGCCACTTTCCCATATCTGGACTGATATAAAATTGCCCGGTAAAATTGATATACCTATCAATTCAGTTCATTAAAAGTGACGAGTTAAGTTAGTAACTATAGGTTTTTATTGGCTAAATAACAGAGCCCACCCTCGTGGGTGATCGGATCCAACAAGGAGGAATACCAGCCAGTCGACCACCTTTATACCTGGGCAAGCAGGCGGAGCCATGGGCGGAGTCAGCTGTGGTTAGCCCAGGTATAACAGCGTGGCAAGAGGTGACCTTGTGTAGTGATACAACAGTGTAAACAGTGATAACCATAGTGTAACGATATAAACAGTGATAACCATAGTGTAACGATAGTGAACGATAAAAGTGGTTTACCACATGGACAATGTGACCATCTGCGGCCATGACTTGCAGGACCATGACGCAAACCTCGAAAAATTCCTCTGCACCGCCAAACTCCTCAACCTGACGTATAACAAGAAGTGCATATTCCGCACAACCCGCCTTGCCATCCTTGGCTGTGTTGTGGAACATGGAGTCATCGGCCCCGACCCCGACCGGATGCGTCTCCTTATGGAACTCCCACTGCCCCATTGCCTCAAGGCCCTGAAGAGGTGCCTAGGGTTTTTCTCTTATTATGCCCAGTGGGTCCCCTACTATGCGGCCAAGGCCTGTCCGCTGATCAAGTCCACCTCTTTTCCCGTGACGGCAGAGGCCCGCTTAGCCTTCCACCGTATCAAGGAAGGCATTGCCAAAGCCACCATGCACGCAGTGGATGAATCCATCCCCTTCCAGGTGGAAAGCGACACGTCCGACTTTGCCCTGGCCGCTACCCTCAATCAGGCGGGGAGACCCGTGGCCTTCTTTTCATGAACCCTCCAGGGCCCGGAGACCAGACACTCCGCGGTTGAGAATTGAGAAGGAGGCCCAGGCTATTGTGGAGGCTGTGCGTCATTGGAGGCACTACCCGGCCGGAAAATGATTTACCCTGCTCACTGACCAGCGTTCAGTTGCTTTCATGTTTAACAACAAGCAGAGGGGCAAAATTAAAAACGACAAGATCTTGAGGTGGAGAATCGAACTTTCCACCTACAATTACGAGATCTTGTACAGGCCTGGGAAGCTCAATGAACCCCCAGATGCTCTATCGCGTGGCACCTGCGCCAGCGCGCAGATCGATAGACTGCGGGCCCTCCACAATGACCTCTGCCACCCGGGGGTCACCAGGTTCTTCCACTTCATCAAGGCCCGCAACCTGCCTTACTCCATTGAGGAGGTCAGGACCATGACCAGGAACTGCCAAGTCTGCGCTGAGTGCAAACCGCACTTTTATAGACCAGACAGGGCTCACCTGATAAAAGCCACTCGCCCCTTCGAGTTGATTTTAAAGGGCCTCTCCCCTCCTCCGACCGCAATGTGTACTTCCTCAATATTATTGATGAATACTCCCGTTTCCCGTTCGCCATCCCCTGCCCGGACATGACCAGTGCCACGGTCATTAAATGTCTGAACGACCTCTTCACCCTGTTCGGTTTCCCCAGCTATATCCATAGCGACCGGGGCTCATCGTTTATGAGCGATGAACTCTCAGTACCTGCTAGCTAGGGGTATTGCCACGAGCAGGACCACCAGTTACAACCCCCGGGGGAACGGACAGGTGGAAAGAGAGAATGCGACAGTTTGGAAGGCCGCCCTGCTAGCCTTAAAGTCTAGGGGCCTTACGACCTCCCGCTGGCAGGATGTGCTCCCCGATGCGCTCCACTCTATTCGGTCACTGCTCTGCACTGCCACTAACGCCACCCCTCACGAGAAAATGTTTGTCTTCCCAAGGAAGTCCACATCGGGGACATTGCTACTGCCATGGCTGACGTCCCCAGGGCCGGTCCTACTGAGAAGACACGTGAGGACCCATAAAATGGACCCCCTGGTCGAGAGGGTCGACCTCCTCCACGCCAACCCCCAGTATGCTTACATTGCGTACCCGGACGGGCGGGAGGACACAGTCTCCCTAAGAGACCTCGCACCCTCGGGGGCCGCAGTAACCCACTACCACCCCCCCCCACGATCCGATATCCAGCCCCAGCAGACGGCAGGCCTGGGCCCCGCGACCCGCTCGACATCTATGAGGGCTACACACCAGTGCCCCAGCCTACGCGGGACTCGACGCCGGAAGCTTCACTACCCCTGCCGTCGCCACGTCGATCACAGCGGCAGACAAGACCTCCGGAGAGACTCCAATATATTAACTTTTAATACACTTCACCCCACCGGACTCAATTTTAAACAAGGGGTGAGTGTGGTAAACCACTGTTTGTATTCCACTGTGTACATGCCTGTACATGCCTCGGCTGACTCCTCCCATGAATCCAGGTATAAAGGTGACTGCTCCACAGCCCCTTTGTATTCTGGACCGGTCGACCACTCGAGGCACACCTTCATTCTCTTGTTAATAAAAGCCTGTTAATTACTTGCTTAATCTCAGTCTTTTGAGTTATTGATAGCGCATCACTCTGTATCTAACCTGTGCTGTACCTGCCCTGGGAGTGTTTGATGGGACAGTGTAGAGGGAGCTTTACTCTGTATCTAACCCCGTGCTGTACCTACCCTGGGAGTGTTTGATGGGACAGTGTAGAGGGAGCTTTACTCTGTATCTAACCCGTGCTGTACCTGCCCTGGGAGTGTTTGATGGGACAGTGCAGAGGGAGCTTTACTCTGTATCTAACCCGTGCTGTACCTGCCCTGGGAGTGTTTGATGGGGACAGTGTAGAGGGAGATTTACTCTGTATCTAACCCGTGCTGTACCTGCCCTGGGAGTGTTTGATGGGACAGTGTAGAGGGAGCTTTACTCTGTATCTAACCCGTGCTGTACCTGCCCTGGGAGTGTTTGATGGGGACAGTGTAGAGGGAGATTTACTCTGTATCTAACCCCGTGCTGTACTTGCCCTGGGAGTGTTTGATGGGACAGTGTAGAGGGAGCTTTACTCTGTATCTAACCCGTGCTGTACCTGCCCTGGGAGTGTTTGATGGGGACAGTGTAGAGGGAGATTTACTCTGTATCTAACCCCGTGCTGTACTTGCCCTGGGAGTGTTTGATGGGACAGTGTAGAGGGAGCTTTACTCTGTATCTAACCCGTGCTGTACCTGCCCTGGGAGTGTTTGATGGGGACAGTGTAGAGGGAGATTTACTCTGTATCTAACCCCGTGCTGTACTTGCCCTGGGAGTGTTTGATGGGACAGTGTAGAGGGAGCTTTACTCTGTATCTAACCCGTGCTGTACCTGCCCTGGGAGTGTTTGATGGGGACAGTGTAGAGGGAGATTTACTCTGTATCTAACCCGTGCTGTACCTGCCCTGGGAGTGTTTGTTGGGACGTGGAGGAATGAGAGGTGATCTCATTGAAACATAAGATTCTGAGGGGAATTGACAGGGTAGATGCTAAGAGGTTTTTTTCTCTGGCTGGAGAGTGTAGAAATACGGGGCATAGTCTCAGGGTAAGAGGTCAACCATTGTAGACAGAGATGAGGAGGAATTTCTTCACTCAGAAGGTTGTGAATCTTTGGAATTCCCTGTCCCAAAGGGCTGTGGATGCTGTCTCATTGAGTATATTCAAAGCTGAGAGAGATTGTTGGACTCTAGTGGAATCAAGGGATATGTGGATCAGGTGGGAAAGTGGAGTTGAGGTCGAAGATCAGCCATGATCTTATTGAATGACGGAGCAGGCTCAAGGGGCCGTATGGCTGACTCCTGCTCCTAATTCTTATGTTCTTAAGCTGTCCACTGTGTGTTTTTAAAAAATTCATTCACAGGATGTGGGCATCGCCAGCAAGGCCAGTATTTATTGCCCATCTCTAATTGCCCTGGTGGTTGTGAGCCGCCTTCTGAACACAACCGAGTGACTCGCTGGGCCATTTCAGAGGGCAGTTAAGAGTGAACCACATTGCTGTGGGTCTGGAGTCACATATAGACCGGACCGTGTAAGGATGGCAGATTTCATTCCCTAAAGGACATTAGTGAACCAGATGGGTTTTTACCACAATCTGATAGTTTCATGGTCACCATCACTGATACAAACTTTTCATTCCAGATTTATTTAATTTTGTACTTCGTCATTTTCTGGTGAATGAAACATTTTAAAAATCTGAGCCAGTGTGTTGTGAGCCAAAGAGCCTTGTGTCCAATGAGGGGAATAAAGGCCCACAGCCTCCCCTGGCCCCGGGCCCTGAACAAGGGACTGGAGAAACTCGCTGCCCTGCGGATCAGACAATCAGCCGGCGCTAGTCCCGCCCCTCGGGCTCCCCGATTGGTTGGAGGACCCGCCACCGGCTCGCTCCTCCAGCCCCGCCCCGCTTGCTCCCTATTGGTCGGAAGCTCCCATCAATCAGGCCCTGGGCCCAGGTCACGTTTCCCCGAGGAGATCACGTGCTCTGTCCAACTGACGCCGCTCGGTCCGGGGCCTCGCGGACTCAGGTTTTTCTATTTCGCTTTATTCTCTCCCGATCCACCCCTCACCCCCCCCCCTCCCCCCCACGCGATTCTCCACCCAATCAGAGTGCAGAAAACTCACTTTGCGTCACCGATCGCGACTCTGGAACCGACACCAAGGCCTTTCCCCGGAATGGCCCGCGCCGACTCCGTCTGGCAGGATCCGACTGCGCAGGTGCAGCTCCGAGTGGGGGAGGGGAGTTGGCCCCCTCTAGGCATGCGCAGTTATTACCCTTGGTGACCAGGAGGGGTCGCTGTGCCAGACTCGGCCCAAACCGCCGCTCCATGTACGCATGCGCGAATGATCGTCTGTCAATCAACCATGAGCCAGAAGAGGTCGCTGGTGAGACCAGTGAAGAAAGACTTGCATTTCTGTAGCGCCTTTCACCACCACCGGACATCCCCAAGTGCTTTACAGCTAATGAAGTACTTTTGAAGTGTAGTCACTGTTGTAATGTAGGAAATGCAGCAGTCAAATAGTGCACAGCAAGCTCCCACAAACAGCAATGTGATAATGACCAGATAATCTATCTTTTTGTTAACTGTTTCTCTCTCTCTACGGATGTTGCCTGGCCTGCTGAGTGTTTCCAGCATTTCCTGTTGTTATTTCAGATTCCCAGCATCCACAGTATTTTGCTATTATCCTTTTGTTACATTGATTGAGGGATAAACATTGACTAGGACACCGGGGATATTTCCCCTCTTTCCCACATTACAACAGTGACTACACCTCAAAAGTACTTCATTGGCTGTAAAGCACTTCAAGACGTCTGCTGGTCATGAAAGCACGATATAAATGCAAGTCTTTCTTTCTCAAAATAGTGTCATGGGATCTTTTACATCCACCTGAGAGAGCAGACAGGGCCTCAGTTTAATGTCTCATCCGAAAGACGCCACCTCTGACAGTGCCTCAGTACTGCACTGGAGTGTCAGCCTGAATTTTTGTGCTCAAGTCTCTGGAGTGGGACTTGAACCCACAACCTTATGCCTCAGAGGCAAGAGTGCTACCATAGAGTCATAGATTTATACAGCACAGAAAGGGGCCCTTCGGCCCATCGTGTCCGCACCGGCCATCAAGCCCTGTCTATTCTAATCCCATTTTCCAGCACTTGGTCCATAGCCTTGTATGCTATGGCATTTCAAGTGCTCATCTAAATGCTTCTTGAATGTTGTGAGGATTTAATGCCTCTACCACCCTTTCAGGCAGTGAGTTCCAGATTCCAACCACCCTCTGGGTGAAAAAGCTTATCCTCAAATCCCCTCTAAGCCTCCTGCCCCTTACCTTGAAACTATGCCCCCTGGTTATCGACCCCTCTACGAAGGGGAAAAGTTCCTTTCTATCTACCCTATCTATGCCCCTCATAATTTTGTACACCTCAGCCTTCTCTGCTCTAAGGAAAACAACCCCAGCCTGTCCAGTCTCTCTTCATAGCTGAAACGCTCCAGCCCAGGTAACACCCCGGTGAATCTCCTCTGCACCCTCTCCAATGCAATCACATCCTTCCTATGGTGTGGCAACCAGAACTGCACTCAGTATTCCAGCTGTGGCCTAACTGGCGTTTTGTACAGCTCCATCATAACCTCCCTGCTCTTATATTCTATGCCTCGGCTAATGAAGGCAAGTATCCCATATGCCTTCTTAACCACCCCATCTAGCGGTCCTGCTGCCCTCAGGGATCTATGTACATGCACACCAAGGTCCCTCTGATCCTCTGTCCTTCCTAGGGTTCTACCATTCATTGTGTATTCCCTTGTTAGTCCTCACAAAATGCATCACCTCACACTTTTCAGGGTTAAATTCCATTTGCCACTGTGCTGCCCATCTAACCAACCCGTCTATATTCTCCTGTAGCCTGAGGCTTCCCTCCTCGCTATTTATCACTCCACCAATTTTTGTCATCTGCGAACTTACTGATCATACCTCCTACATTCATATCTAAATCACTGCGGTACAGCACTGGACACAGGCTTCCAGTCACAAAAACAACCTTCGACCATCACTCTCTGCCTCCTGCCACTAAGCCAATTTTGGAGCCAATGTGCCAAATTGCCCTGGATCCCATGGGCTCTTACCTTCTTGACCAGTCTCCCATGTGGAACTTTGTCAAAAGCCTTACTAAAGTCCATGTAGACTACATCAACTGGACTGCCCTCAACCACACACCTAGTCACCCCCATCGAAAAATTCAATCAAATTGGTTAGACATGATCTCCCCCCTGACAAAGCTATGCTGACTATCCTTGATTAATCCTTGCCTCTCCAAGTGGAGACTAATTCTGTCCCTCAGAATTTTTTCCAATAATTTCCCTACCACTGATGTTCAGCTCACTGGCCTGTAATTCCCTGGTTTATCCCTACTACTACCCTTCTTGAATAATGGTACTACGTTAGCTGTTCTCGTCCTCTGGCACCTCCCCTGTGGTCAGAGAGATTCTGAAAATTTGTGTCAGAGCCCCTGCAATCTCCTCCCTTGCCTCACACAGCAGGCTGGGATACATCTCATCTGGGCCTGGGGTTTATCCACTTTTAAGCCCGCTAAAACCAATAGTACCTCCTCCCTCTCAATACTAATTTGTTCAAGTATATCACAATGTGGGCCAGGTGCAGCTGGGGGTGGGACTGGAAGCCGGAAACCATTGGCGGCGCGCATGGACGCAGCAGCTTTGTCTCTCCCGAGACTGTGCGTTTTTACCTTCTTCCTGTATCTCTTCTTGACTCTGCTCACGTGGGAATTGAGGGCGGACCTGCTGTACAGCCGGCAGACGCTCCTTGATATCGGGGTCGATTGCGTGCGGCTCACACTCGGCGCCATCGATCTGCCTCCCGACATCGCTCGCTCCCCGGGACCAGCGTGGTGTCCTCCCCCAGCCGGAAGTTGGCGCAGACCGCGCAAACAGAGGCGGGGCAAGAGGGCTGGAATCCACAACAGGTTAAAGAGGGCCCCACACAAACCCTCCCTCCCAAGTATTTTCCTGGCCAACGTTAGGTCATTGGAAAATAAAATGGATGAGATCAAACTTGATCGCTCCTCACAGAAAAGGACAAAGGAATGCTGCGCCATGATCTTCACAGAGACCTGGTTGAACAACGGCATCCCTGACACCACCATCCAGCTAGAAAAACGCACGGTCTTCCGCGCCGACAGAACTGCAGACTCCGGTAAGAGCAAGGGAGGCGGTTTGTGCATTTACACGAACAATGCCTGGTGCACTAACACGGACATAATCGATAGATCCTGTTCTGCTGATTTGGAATTCCTCATGGTAAGGTGCAGACCCTTCTACCTGCCTCGGGAATTCACGGCTGTTATCATCACTGCGGTCTACATCCCACCACATGCTAATGCCAAACTAGCACTGAAGGACCTCTATAGGGCCATCAGCGAACAACAAACTGTGCACCCAGACGGAGCCTTTATCATTGCCGGGGACTTCAATCACATCAACCGAAAATCTGTACTCCCGAAATTTCACCAGAATGTTTCCTGCCCCACAAGAGGGGAGAACACACTGGATCAAGTCTACACGAGCATTGTAGATGCTTATAAGGCCATTCCCTGCCCCCAGCTTGGGAAGTCTGACCACCTCTCCTTGTTTCTAGCCCCGGCATACAAACCGCTTATCAAAAGAGTGAAAACATCAGTAAGATCAGTGAAAGTATGCCCAGAGGGGGCAGTCTCAGAGCTTCAGGATTGCTTCGAACGCACTGATTGGAGCATATTTGCCCATACTGACATCGAGGAATACACATCCACAGTGCTATTCTACACCAACAGTTGCGTTGAGGTAGTCACGACCCATAAAAATATCAGGACATATCCCAACCAGAAACCCTGGATGAACGGGGAGGTCCGCTCGCTGTTGAAAGCACGCGATGTAGCATTTAAATCTGGCGACGCGGCAGCTTATAGTGCAGCTAGGACCAACCTAAAAAAGGGTATCAGGACTGCCAAAAGAAAACAGACACTGCGGATTGAGGATCATTTCCACAACAACTCGGACCCCCGGCGCATGTGGCAAGGCATCCAGTCTATCACCGACTAAGAGTAAAAACACCAGCCCCCTGGTTAGCGATGACTCCCTTCCGGAGGAGCTTAACAAGTTCTACGCTCGCTTTGACAGTGACAACAGGGAGCCGGCTACCAAAGCCTTGCTACCCCCAGAAGACCAGGTGCTCACTCTGTCCACCTCCGACGTAAGGGGTGTTCTACGCGGAGTGAACACACGAAAGGCTGCTGGACCTGACAGCATCCCTGGACGGGTACTCAAAGAATGTGATCAGCTGGCTGATGTCTTCACCGCCATCGTCAATCTGTCACTGGCCCAGGCAGTAGTCCCTACATGCTTCAAGACCGCCACCATTATTCCAGTGCCAAAGCAAACGGCTGTGACGTGTCTGAATGACTATCGACCTGTCGCACTCACACCCATCATAATGAAGTGTTTCGACAGACTGGTCCTGGCTCACATCAAAGCCAGTGTTCCCGCCTCTCTTGACCAACACCAGTTTCCCTATCGTGCAAACAGATCAACAGAGGATGCAATCACAACTGCTCTTCGTTCTGCATTGAAACATTTAGACGGTAAAGAGACCTACATCAGAATGCTGTTCATAGACTACAGCTCAGCATTCAACACCATCGTCCCCAACAAGCTGGCCACCAAACTCCACACTCTTGGCCTGAACACTTCCCTTTGCAACTGGACCCTGGACTTCCTAACTAACAGACCCCAGTCTGTCAAATTAGGTAACCACACCTCCCCCCCACCTGACCCTGAACACGGGGCCCCCACAAGGTTGTGTGCTGAGCCCCCTCCTCTACTCCCTCTTCACCCACGACTGTGTGGCTGTTCATGGTTCCAACACCATCATCAAGTTTGCGGATGATACCACGGTGGTAGGTCAGATCACCAACAACGATGAGTCAGCCTACAGGGAGGAGATCCAGTACCTCGTGAAGTGGTGCGCCGACAACAACCTGGCCCTTAACATCAAGAAAACCAAGGAAATCATTGTGGACTTCAGGAAGTCTAAAGGCGGAAGAGACACCCCCATCCACATCCAAGGGGCTATGGTGGAAAGGGTGGCCAGCTTTAAGTTCCTCGGAGTCCACATCACGGAAGACCTCTCCTGGTCCCTCAATACCCCTTCTTTGGTGAAGAAGGCTCAGCAGCACCTGTATTTCCTAAAGAGGCTGAAGGGATGCAACCGGTCACCCCGGATCCTCTCTAACTTTTACCGCTGCACAATAGAGAGCATCCTGACGAACTGTATCAGTGTGGTATAGCAGCTGTACCTCCTATGACCGGAAAGCCCTGCAGCGGGTAGTCAAAACTGCCCAACGCATTACCGGCACCCGGCTACCGACCATTTAGAACATCTACCAGAAACGCTGTCTACAGAGGTCACTGACCATCATCAAAGACCCTACCCACCCCAGCCACAGTTTGTTTGCCCCCTTGCCATCTGGGAGATGCTACAGATGCATTCACACCCACGCGACTAGATTTAGGAACAGCTTCTTTCCCAGGGCTGTCATCCTACTGAACTCTGCTAATAAACTCTAAAGCCTGCACATCTGTCAATGCACTTTATTATGTTTATGTTACAAGCCAAATGTATGTTAAATGTCTTAATCAAAATGTACACTCTCGGGAGCCACAAGCTTACATTTCGTTGTACTGCACTTGTGCACTAACAATGACAATAAAGTTGATTATGATTATTATCCCCCTGCCTGATTTCTATGCCTGCATTGTCCTTCTCCATAGTGAACACAGATGCAAAATATTAATTTAAAACCTCACCTACATCTTCTGGCTCTACACACAGATTGCCACTTTGGTCCCTAATGGGCTCTGCTCTTTCCCTGGTTATCCTCTTGCCCTTAATATAATAAAACACCTTGGGATTTTCCTTTATTTTGCCCACCAGTGTTTTTTCATGACCCCTCTTTGCTCTACAAATTTCATTTTTAAGTACCCCACTGCACTTTCTATACTCCTCTAGGGCTTCCACTGTTTTTAGTCCTTTGTATCTGCCAAAAGCCTCCCTTTTTTTCCCCCAATCCATTCTTGTATGTCCCTTGACATCCAGGGTTCCCTGGGCTTGTTGGTCCCACCCTTGAACTTTACGACAACATGTTGGCGTTGTACTCTCTCTATTTTCTTTCTGAAAGACTCCCAGTGCTCTGATGTGGATTTTCCTACAAGTAGCTGATCCCAGTCCACTTTGGCCAGATCCTGCCTTCTCATATTAAAAATCGGCCTTCCCCCAATTTAGAACCTTGATTTCCGGTCCATCTTTGTCCTTTTCCATGACTACCTTAAATCTCACCGAATTATGGTCACTGTCACCAAAATGCTCTCCTACCACTTGCCCTGCTACATTCCTTCAAATTAGGTCCAGTACCGCCCCCTCTCTTGTAGGACTTTCTACATGTTGGCTGAAAAAGCTCTCCTGGATGCACTTTAAGAATTCCACACCCTCTAAGCCTTTCACACTGTGACTATCCCAGTTAATATTGGGGAAGTTGAAATCCCCAACAATTATTACCCTATTATTTCTACACTTCCCAGTGATTTGCCTACATATCTGTTCCTCTATCTCCCCCTTACTGTTTGGGGGCCTATAGTACACTCCCAGCAAAGTGCTTGCCCCCTTTTTGTTTTTAAGTTCTACCCATATGGCTTCATTAGAGGAACCTGCTAAGATATCATCCCTCCTTACAGCAGAAATTGACGCCTTGATTAATATTACTAACCTGATTTTTGGTCAACTCTTGGAGTATTCGCGTTTAATAAATCTCCGGGAGAAGGAGTCGCTTCACTTGTACTGGTTCCTGCGGCCTGATCACCTTCCCCAAGAGCAGGGCCGTGACCCTGACTTTGTTCACTTGTACCTGTTCCTGGGGCCTGATCACGGACCCCACGAGCAGGGCCTTGATTCTGGGGGGTGTTTTATTGTTTTACTTAAGAGCCGAGCCCCATCAGGGCGAGCGCGGGAGGGCCGGGGGTGGCGAGCGCGGGAGAAACATAGAAGATAGGAGCAGGAGTAGGCCATTCGTCCTTCGAGCCTGGTCCACCATTCAATGAGATCATGGCTGATCATCCAAATTCAGTACCCTGTCCCTGCCTTCTCCCCACATCCCTTGATCCCTTTAGCCTCAAGAAATATATCCAACTCTTTATTAAATATATTTAATGAACTGGCCTCCACCGCCCTCTGTGGCAGAGAATTCCACAGGTTCACCACTCTCTGGGTGAAGATATTCCTCCTCATTTCAGTCCTAAGTGGCTTACCCCTTATCCTTAGACTATGACCCTTGGTTCTGGACTCCCCGGCCAACAGAAACATCCTTCCTGCATCTAGTCTGTCCAGACCTGACAGAATTTTATAGGTTTCGATGAGATCCCCTCGCAATCTTCTAATCTCCAGTGAGTATAAGCCCAATCGACACAATCTCTCCTCATACGTCATTGCTGCCATCCCAGGTATCAGCCTGGTGAATCTTCGCTGCACTCCCTCTGTGGTGTATGTGCCTTTAAGAGCCCCTGTGTACTGTAATGCCGGTAGTGGCCACTCAGGCTATATAAGCCTGTATAGTGTCTTGTGTCCATCAGTTCACCTCCAGACTTTGTCCAGTAAACACCTGTAAACCAACTCCTGCATTCCGGTGTCTTCATGAACACATGGATACAACAGTGGCGACGAATTGGAAACGGACTTACCTGCAATTCGGCAGCACCTCAAGGAGATCGGTTCTTCAGACAAAGGAAGAAGAAAAAAAAAAGAAAAAACTGTGGTTTCACCAGCTAGCCGGGCTGGTGGCAGGTACTGCAATAATCCTTCCTGGGCGGCGGGCTGGGGCTCGATCGGCTGGCTCTACAGCGGGGCCAAGCAGTGAAGGCGCAGGCAAACAGAGACGAAGGGTGGAGCACTCGGGAGACGGCCAGCTCTGCAAAGCAGGTCGGCGTTCGGACGCGGAGGGAGGGTAAGTCCCAGAGTCCGGCGGGAACAAGTCTCCGACTATTAAAAATATTTGTATAATTAAAACCGCAGAGAACAGCGTTGTCAGCAGCAGCAACAGCGGCAGGAAAGCACAGGAGGCGCCATTTTTATTTCCAGCAAGGAGGAAGGGAAAGCGCGGAAGGCGCCATTTTTTTTTCAGGATGCCCAAGACTGGCAATATTACTGCTTTCGATGGTGATGTGGAGGATTGGACCACATATGTAGAAAGAGTGGAGGTATATTGCACAGCAAATGAAATAGAGGATGATAAAAAAGCATCGATACTCCTGAATCTAATGGGCGCAAAGACATACGGGCTGTTACGAAACTTAATCACTCCAGCCAAACCGATGGACAAGAATTTTAAGGAAATTGTTGATACCCTACAGGAGCACTTAAACCCAATACCGCTGCCGATAGCGGAACAGTTCAAATTCTTCAGGAGGAATCAGCACAAGAATGAAAGTAACGCTGATTACCTCACCGAATTAAGGAAGCTATCAAAGCACTGCCAACTCGGAGCAGGACTGGCAGATTCTCTTCGAGACAAATTCGTCTGCGGTCTCCTAAATGAAGAAACACAGAAAAGGCTACTTTCTGAGAAAGATTTAACACTGGACAAGGCTTTCAGTGTGGCTGTATCATACGAAGCAGCAGCAAGAGGAGCTGCAGAGATACAGCACAAGCCACAGGATTTCGGCACCCATGAAATGACACAGGGTTGAGAGAGATGTTATCGGTGCGGCAGATCCACCCATGACCAGAGGGACTGCTGGTTCAAGGACAAAGCATGCAGGCAATGCGGAAAGATGGGACACATTGCACGTGTATGCCGATCTGGAAAAAAAAATCCACTGACAAAAAAAAAAAAATCAATAAAGTACAAAAAGGTACAAATGATGACGGACAGTAGCTCCGAAGACCAGAAGAGCGATAGCGACTCCAGAAACAAGAGACTAAGCGGTCTCAAATTACATAATGTAATTGTCAAAGAAGATTACCAGACCATTTGGGTTACCCTCACAATAGCAGGGTCCCCAGTTAAAATGGAGCTAGATACAGAATCAGCTCTGACCGTCATAAGTCGACAGGATTACGAGCGGCTATTTCCGCACATACCCTTGAAAGACACATCCATTATCTTAAAAACATATACGGGGCAGAAAGTATACCCCAGAGGGAAAATAAGGGTGCCTGTTGTATACAACGGCAAGGAAATACAGAAGTTGTATTTATATGTTCTGCAAAATGGCGGTCCACTGCTGTTGGGACGTGAATGGATCAGAAAGATACATTTAGACTGGCACTCCATTCAGGCACTGACGGTGACCAGTAAGAAAAAAAATGATGACGTCAGACCTGAACGATTGAAAGACATCTTGGCCAACGCCAAAGAAATGTTTCAACAGGAACTAGGAACCTTGAAAGGCGTCACTGCCTCAATAAAAGTGGAAGATGCGGCAATTCCCAAGTTTTTTTAAGGCAAGGCCGGTGCCATACACAATTCGTCCAGCAGTCAAGGCAGAGCTGGAGAATTTGGAAAAGGCAGGCGTATTATCCAAGATAGATTGAAGCGAGTGGGCAACACCCATCGTCCCTGTCATGAAGAAAACGTTGAATAATGATAAATCTGAAGAACAGAGAAAAATTTGCATCTGTGGGGACTTCAAGGTGACTGTAAACCCGGTCCTTCACACGGTACAGTATCCTCTTCCGAGGATAGAAGATATTTTCGCCTCACTATCCGGAGGGAAACGTTTCACAAAAATTGACTTGGCACAGGCGTATCTACAGATGGAGGTTGAGGAGGCCTCCAAAAAGTATCTCACAATAAACACACACAAAGGCCTGTACCAGTGCAATCGACTGGTTTTCAGAATAGCATCAGCTCCAGCTATCTGGCAAGGGGCTATGGAACAAGTCCTGCAAGGAATTCCTGGGACTCAATGCTACCTAGACGACATCCTTGTAACAGGAGAAAATGACAACGAGCACCTTGCCAATTTGGAGCAGGTGCTCACTAGGCTGAGAGAACGGGGCCTACGAGCAAACCGCCCCAAGTGTGAATTTTTCCAGAAACAAATATCATAGTGGCCACATAATTAACGAAGAAGGGTTGCATAAGTCCCCTGAAAAAATTGAAGCGGTCATAAAAGCCCCAGCACCTGAAAATGTCTCACAATTACAGTCGTTCCTGGGATTGATAAATTACTATCATAAATTTTTACCGAACTTGTCAACTGTTCTGCACCCTCTTAACGAACTGCTACAAACGGGAGTAATTTGGGAATGGAGCGAGGACTGTAAACGTGCCTTCCATAAATGTAAAGGCTTGATCACATCCAAGGAAGTTTTGGCTCATTACAACCCATCACTGCCAATCAGACTGGCATGCGATGCATCCCCTTACGGCGTAGGAGCGGTATTATCGCATAGATTCCCTGATGGCTCGGAGCGGCCGATAGCTTTTGCGTCACGCTCATTGAACTCAGCTGAGCGTAACTATGCCCAGATCGACAGGGAATCACTCAGCCTGGTATGGGGAGTGAAGAAATTCAACCATTACCTACATGGACAAAAATTTACCTTATTGACTGACCATCAATCCCTCGTCTCCATATTCAACCCTAAAAAGGGCGTTCCCATTATGACAGCACAAAGGCTACAGAGGTGGTCCCTTTTCCTAGGGGCACACCGATATGACATAGAATACAACGGATCAAAACAGCATGGAAATGCTGACGGTTTATCGCGTCTACCGTTACCAACGGTAGAAGAAGCACCTACAGTAGACCCAGTGGAAATGTTCCACTCTACCATAGTAGATTGTCTACCAGTAACAAATGCTGCCATTGAAAAGAAAACGAGAAATGACCAGACTCTCTCACGAGTCTGCGATTTAACGGTGAAGGGATGGCCAACACATGGCGAACCACTGTTGCCAGCATTCTCGCAAAGAGAACAGCTGTCAGTGTGTCAAGGAACCTTGCTGTGTGGATCCAGAGTGGTGATTCCACCCAAACTCCAGGATAAAGTGCTAAAGGAGCTTCACGAGGGGCATCTGGGTGGAGTGAAAATGAAAATGAAGAACTAGCCAGAGCGTTTGTGTGGTGGCCAGGTATCGATGGAGACATCGAAGAAATGACCAAGGGCTGTCTAGGATGTCGGAAGGTCCAAAACGCCCCACCACAAGCCCCTCTACATCCATGAGAATGGCCCTCATCTCCATGGCAAAGGGTACACATCGACTTTGCTGGTCCATTTATGGACTCCATGTTCTTAATCGCGGTTGACGCACACTCCAAGTGGCCGGAGGTAATAAAGATGTCCTCCACCACCATGGAAAAAACCATCACAGTATTAAGGACCATATTTGCCAGGAATGGGCTGCCTGAACAGATCTGTTCTGATAATGGACCACAATTTGTGTCCGAAGAATTCAGAAAGTTCTTAAAAAAAACAATGGGGTTAAGCACTATACATCCGCCCCATACCATCCCGCCACCAATGGATTGGCTGAAAGGTTTGTCCAGACCTTCAAGAAGGCCATAAAGGCTATGGGTAATGAAGGCATCAATCTACAGCATAAGGTAGATAACTTCTTGTTTGCCTACAGGAATGCAACACATATGGTTACAAACCAAACTCCAGCCATGATGTTTTTCAATAGAAGACTAAGATGCCGGCTGGATTTGATCAAGCCAAACATCAGAAGGGACGTAGAGAACCGGCAATTTCAAGGCATGAATGAAAGGCCAACTAGAACCTTCCAGATAGGTCAAAAAGTTTTGGCCCAGGACTACCGTACCGAGAAATGGCAGCCTGGAACTATTTGCACACGACTAGGACCACTGATGTATACCGTGGACATTGGAGAAAGCATAATAAGGCGCCATGCTGACCAGATCATAGAGTCATCCGAAAAGGGACAACCTACACCACCACTCTATACGCCTAATGATGAAGTAGAGATACCCATAGCATCTACCTCCGATCCGGTGATACTGGAACCAGATGAACCCGGCATTGGCATTCAAGCCGAATCGACCTTACCAAGAGAACCTACTACACCACCGAGGCGTTATCCGGACCGAGTCAGGAAGCCTCCAGAGAGACTGACTTATAATTGATTAACTGCAGCAAATGTTTAGATTATTGTTCTTGTACACATGTTAATAACAATTACTTAAAATGTTATGTACTGGTTGTCTAAAAGGGGAGGAACTGTGGTGTACGTGCCTTTAAGAGCCCCTGTGTACTGTAATGCCGGTAGTGTCCACTCGGGCTATATAAGCCTGTATAGTGTCTTGTGTCTGTTAGTTCACCTCCAGACTTTGTCCAGTAAACACCTGTAAACCAACTCCTGCATTCCGTGTCTTCATTAACACACGGATACAACACCCTCCATGGCCAGAACGTCCTTCCTCAGGTAAGGTGACCAAAACTGCACACAATATTCAAAGTGCGGTCTCACCAAAGCCCTTTACAACTGTAGCAAGACATCCTTGTTCCTGTACTCAAACCCTCTTGCTACGAAGGCCAACATACCATTTGCCTTCTTAACCGCCTGCTGCACCTGCATGCTTACCTTCAGCGACGGGTGCACAAGGACACCCAGGTCTCATTGCACTTCCCCTTCTCCCAATCTATTGCCATTCAAATAATAATCTGCCTTCCTGTTTTTGCCACCAAAGTGGATAACCTCATTTATCCACATTATAGTGCATTTGCCATGTTTCTGCCCAATCACCCAACCTGTCCAAATCGTACTGGAGTTTCACGACATCCTCCGCACAGCTTACCCTCCCACCCAGCTTTGGGTCGTCTGCAAATTTGGAGATATTACATCCAATTCCCTCGTCCAGATCATTAATATATATTGTGAATAGCTGGGGTCCAAGGACCAATCCCTGCGGTACCCCACTAGTCACTGCCTGCCACTCGGAAAACGACCCGTTTATTCCAACTCTTGCTTTCTGTCCGCCAACCAGTTCTCTATCCAAGTCAACACCTTGCCCCCAATCCCATGTGCCATAACTTTGCACGCTAATCTCTTCTGTGGGGCCTTATCGAAAGCCTTCTGAAAGTCCAAATACACCACATCCACTGGTTCTCCCCCATCCACCCTGCCAGTTACATCCTCAAAAAACTCCAGTAGATTAGTCAAGCATGACTTACCTTTTGTAAATCCATGTCGACTTTGTCCAATCCTGTCACTGCTTTCCAAGTGCTCTGCTATTACATCTTTTATAATACTCTAGCATTTTCCCCACTACCGATGTCAGGCTTACCGGTCTATAATTCCCTGCTTTTTCTCTACCACCTTTTTTGAATAGTGGGGTAACATTAGCTACCCTCCAATCCATGGGTACCGTTCCAAAGTCCATAGAGTTCTGGAAGATGACCAGCAATGCATCTATCTCTAGGGCCACTTTCTTAAGTACCCTGGGATGTAGACCATCAGGCCCTGGGGATTTATCGGCCTTCAGTCCCATCAATTTTCCTACAAATACTGATTTCTTTCAGTTCCTCCCTTTCATCAGACCCTATGTTCCCCGGCATCTCTGGGAGGTTATTTGTGTCCTCCTTTGTGAAGACAGAACCAAAGTATGTATTTAGTTGGTCTGCCATTTCCTCATTTCCCATTATAAATTCCCCTGATTCTGACTGTAAGGGACCTACGCTTGACTTTACCAATCTTTTTCTCTTCACATATCTATAAAAGCTTTTACAGTCAGCTTTTATGTTCCCTGAGAGCTTACTCTCATTCTATTTTCCCTTTCTTAATTAATCCCTTTGTCGACTCCTAAACTGCTCCCAATCCTCAGGATTATTGCTTTTTCTAGCCAATTTATATGTCCTCTCCTTGGATCTTATGCTATCCCCAATTTCTCTTGTTAGCCACGGTTGAGTCACCTTTTTTGTTTTATTTTTATGCCAAACTGGGATGAACAAATTCTGTAGCTCATCCATTCGGTCTTTGAATGTGTGCCATTGCTGATCCACCGTCAACCCTGAGTGCCATTCCCCAATCAATCCTACCCAACTCGCTCTTCAGACCATCATAGTTTCCTTTATTTAAATTGAGGACCCTTGTCTCTGAGTCAACTACTTCATTCTCCATCTTAATGAAGAATTCGATCATATTATGATCGCTCCGACCCAAGGGGCCTCGTACAACAAGATTGCTAATTAATCCTTTCTCGTTACATAATACCCAGTCTAAGATGGCCTGATCTCTGGTTGGTTCCTCGACATATTGGTTCAGGAAACCATCCCGTAAACACTCCAGGAATTCCTCCTCCACAGTATTGTTACTAATTTGGTTGGCCCAATCTATATGTAGATTAAAGTCACCCATGATGACTGCTGTGCCCTTATTGCAAGCTTCTTTAATTTCCCTTTTAATGCCATCCCCAACCTCCGCCTTACTGTTTGGAGGTCTATATAACACTCCCACTAATGTTTCTTTCCCCCTTAGTATTTCTCAATTCTACCCATACAGATTCCACATCATCAGAGCTAATATCCTTCATTACAATTGTATTAATCTCTTCTTTAACCAGTATTGCTACCCCACCTCCCTTCATTTTTGCCTATCTTTCCTGAATATCGAATACCCCTGGATGTTGAGTTCGCAGTCTTGGCCATCCTTAAGCCAAGTTTCCATAATCCCAACCAAATCATATTTGTTTACCTCTATTTGCGCAGCCAATTCATCCACCTTATTACAAATGCTCCTCGCATTAAGACACAAAGCCTTCAGGCTTGTTTTTTTAATGCTCTTAGACCTATTGGAATTATTATTTACTGTGGCCACGTTTGATTTAAACTGTTAATTTCTCTGACTGCCACTTTTGTTTTTCTCCTTCCTATCTTTTGCTTTTATCCTCGTTTTCCTTTCTTCCGTCTCCCTGCTCAGGTTCCCAACCCCCTGCCATTTTAGTTTAAACCCCCCCACCCCGCGAAACAGTGCTAGCAAACCACCCCGCAAGGATATTTGTTCCGCTCTGGTTCAGGTGCAACCCGTCCGACTTGTACAAGTCCCACCTTCCTCAGAAGCAGACCCAGTGATCCAGGAAACGAAAGCCCTCCCTCCTGCACCAACTCTTTAGCCACGCATTCATCTGCTCTATCCTCCTATTCCTATACTCACTAGCACGTGGCACCGGGAGTAATCCAGAGATTACAACCTTTGAGGTCCTGCTCTTTAATCTGCTACCTAGCTCCCTAAATTCTTGCTGCAGGACATCATCCCTCTTCCTACCTATGTCGTTGGTCCCAATGTGAATCACGACCTCTGCCTGTTCACCCTCCCCTTCAGAATGCCCTGCAGCCGTTCAGTGACATCCTTGACCCTGGCACCAGGGAGGCAACAAACCATCCTGGAGTCACATCTACGGCCACAGAAATGCCTATCTGTTCCCCTTATGATAGAATCCCCTCCCACTCTTTTTCCTCCCTTCCTGAGCAGCAGAAGCACCCCTGGTGCCAGGAAGTTGGCTGCTGCTGCCTTCCCCTGGTGAGTCATCCCCCTCAACAGTATCCAAATTGGTATACCTGTTTGAAAGGGGGATGACCACAGGGGTCCCCTGCACTACCTGCCTGCTTCTATTGCTCCGCCTGGTGGTCACCCATTTCCCTTCTGCCTGTGCAGCCCTACCCTGCGGCGTGACCAACTCATCAAACGTGTAATCCACGACCCTCTCAGCATCGTGAATGCTCCACAACCCATCCATCCGCAGCTCCAGTGCCTCCATACGGCCCGTTAGTAGCTGCAGCTGGATGCATTTCTGGCACACGTGGTCATCAGGGATACTGGCAGCATCCCTGAATTGCCACATAGAGCAAGAGGAGCACAACACGGGGCTGGGCTCTCCTGGCATGACTTACCCCTTTAATTAATTTAAATTAATTCAATACCACCAGTTAAAAATATACTCTAGGGCGCTTATTTACCAACTGTCCCCACTACACCACAGAGACCCAAGAAAATATAAACCGCAGAATTTAAGCTTGTCTCACTGCTCCCGACACCAGCCTCTGCAAAGAAAGCCCACGAAAGTGAGTTTAAATACTCTCTGGGTCTCCGGTCTCACTGCTCCTGACACCAGCCTCTGTAAAGGCGGCCGGGGGGGGGGGGGGGGGGGCGGGGGGCGGCGAGCGCGGGGGGGGTCCATCTCCAGGAGCAGTGTGTATCTGAGTCAATGGGACTCTTTGACCTTTTCCCCCAGTCGATCTCTGGAAGCTCTTTGAATCGGAAGAGTTCTCTCCGGTTGGTGCTCTCACAATCCTGTGTTGGTTCACCTGCTGTCGTTCCTCAGTCTGCAATCCCTGTTTACTCTCAGCTGTGGACCTTTCTCAATCACTCAGTCTTTCACCAGGAGATCTAATTATGGCAAGACTGAAAATAACAACATGAATAGTGTGAAGTAATGTAATGTAGACTTTTCTGCAGCTTAATAAAAATAAAAGTTTGGGTCCGAGTGCTTCTGTCTGATGTTGTCCCTTTTCTCAGATACCCGCCACGCCCGCCTGGGCTTCCAGCAAATCACCAAAGTTCTGGATAGAAATGTACAATTTCCCTGTGCTTTAGGCAAACCGAAGCTGGGGCCATCTTTCCCAGGTAACACAGTCTGATCTCACTGGGCCCATTCTCCCCGGGTTACACACTGTCTGATCTCACTGGGCCCAGCCTCCCTGGGTTACACACTGTCTGATCTCAATGGGCCCACCCTCCCCGGGTTACACACTGTCTGATCTCACTGGTATTTCTTTTCCATAACTCCATCCTCTTGCCAAACCCAGTTTCAAGGCCGAGTATTTAGTTTGGAGATTTTCCTCAGTAAATTTCCGGCCTCCTGAGACTCTCCCATTTTCACTGCTCTGGGCAGAAATGCACCATTTTGTGTCCAAACTGCCAATGATCCCACCGCGCCCTCCACCCCCGGACCAGCCCCTGTATTGTGAGCCGGTTCAGCTCATTCCCCGGGACCTGATGAACCCACCGCACCCTCCACCCCCGGACCAGCCCCTGTATTGTGAGCTGGTTCAGCTCATTCCCCAGGACCTGATGAACCCACCGCGCCCTCCACCCCTGGATTGTGAGCCGGTTCAGCTCATTCCCGGGACCTGATGAACCTACCACGCACTCCACCCCTGGACCGGCCCCTGTATTGTGAGCTGGTTCAGGTCATTCCCCGGGACCTGATGCTGACAGGAACCTCCCCTCCATTACAAACCGGTTCTGTTGCACTTTACCCTCCCTCCCTGTGATATAAAACATTAGAACTGAGACTTCCGCATTCTCACTCCTGTAGACGGAAACGCGCCATTTTCTGTGCGGAGTTACTAACCAGAGCGGTGACCCTGTGACCCTCCCTCGCTGTGATCTAAACTCGGGGCTGAGCAGCCGCTGTCGGGCCGGGTGTTGAATGGAGCAGAGTTCCCTCAGTCACAGAGCAGGCCCTGTAACCCAGGCAACCAGCCTGTGTCTGACCCTCACTCACCGATCAACCCGTCCCGCGCGGGACGGCAAGGCCGCGGCACTGCCGTCCCGCGCGGGACGGCAACACAGCAGGAGAGTATCACTATCGCTCCCCTTAAACACCTCAATTAGATGACCCCTTGATCTTCTATGTTCAAGGGAATAGAAGGCTAGACTGTGCAACCTGTCCTGATAATTTAACCATTTTAGCTCAGGTATCATCCGATGAATCCCCTCCAACGTCAACATCTCTCTTTCCTGAGGGGCAGTGCCCAGAACTGAATAACATGTGGGACAATATTCACTACTCAAAAATATATTGTGACAGAGATTATCAAATTTTAAAAGAACCATTACCAAACCATAGCAAGAGGAAGTCTTACAAATTATATGTATCTATACATAACCTACTGCTCAGAACCAACAGGTTCCTACTCCTGGACTGCCGAGTACATAGACAGGAGTTTACACTGAATGTTTCAGAGTCTTTCAGATATAAATTGGAGCCAAGGCCTCTGGCACTGAGATCTGACAGATTGTTACCCTGACAACAGAGGAAATCACTCACCGACAATAACTGAAAACAGAAATAACAAAACCAACATCACATGTTCGGAGTTTAGTGAAGAACATTAACCCTGAACATTCAGCCAGTGTTTCTAACCATGAAGCTGCGATTCCAATAACGGATTTATACACCACCAGACCAGACACTGCGGGTTTACTGAATCCACCGTCAGTTCCAGCTGTGCAGAACATTAAGCAGTGCCACATCTACAGAAATACATCAACACAATAGTCGCATTGTTGGAGATTCACCCTGTGACCGCTGAAAAGCAGATTGTCTTAAACCAGCTAAATCTGTTACTGTTATTGAATTGTATGTATCCATGCACCTGGATCATGGGACCAACAAGAAACTTTTTTCTGACAGCACAAAATCTATTTTACTGATTATTAGTAAAATTAAGATTTACGTATCATTTTATCAGTTTATACTTAAATGCTAATCATGTAATTCAACTACCATCGTGAAATTCAGAAATAGATTTACTGATAGAACATAACTCAGTAAATCCAGCGTCCAGTTCAGAATTGTAATTCACAACTGAGTGCCGTTTGTCACGGAGTGCAGCTTGGAACAGAAACATAGAAGATAGGAGCAGGAGTAGGCCATTCGGCCCCTCGAGCCTGCTCCGCCAATCAATGAGATCATGGTTGCTCATGCAAATTCAGTACCCAGTCCCTGCTTTCTCCCCATATCCCTTTAGCCTTAAGAAATATATCTAACTCCTATTTGAATATATTTAATGAATTGGCCTCTACTGCCTTCTGTGGTAGAGAATTCCACAGGTTCACCACTCTCTGGGTGAAGAAATTCCTCCTCATTTCTGTCCTAAATGGCTTACTCCGTATCCTTAGACTGTGACCCCTGGTTCTGGACTCCCCGACCATCGGGAACATCCTTCCTGCATCTAGTCTGTCTAGTCCTGTTAGAATTTTATAAGTTTCAATGAGATCCCCTCATTCTTCTAAACTCCAGCGAGTACAAGCCCAATCGACCCAATCTCTCCTCATACGTCATTCCTGCCATCCCAGGTATCAGCCTGGTGAATCTTCGCTGCACTCCCTCCATGGCAAGAACTTCCTTCCTCAGATAAGGCGGCCAAAGCTGCGCACAATACTCAAGGTGTGGTCTCACCAAGGCCCTGTACAACTGCAGCAAGACATCCTTGTTCCTGTACTCAAACCCTCTCACTACGAAGGCCAACATACCATTTGCCTTGTTAACTGACTGCTGCACCTGCATGCTTACCTTCAGCGACTGGTGCACAAGGACACCCAGGTCTCGTTGCACTTCCCCTTCTCCCAATCTATTGCCATTTAGATAATAATCTGCCTTCCTGTTTTTGCCACAAAGTGGACCACCTCACATTTATCCACGTTATATTGCATCTGCCATGTTTCTGCCCAATCACCCAACATGTCCAAATCATCCTGGAGTTTCTCGACATCCACCTCACAAGGGACCTACGCACGACTTCACCAAACTTTTTCTCTTCACATATCTATAGAAGCTTTTGCAGTCAGTTTTTATGTTCCCTGCAAGCTTACTCACATACTCTATTGTCCGCCTCTTAATTAATCCCTTTGCTGAATCCTAAACTGCTCCCAATCCTCAGGTTTACTGCTTTTTCTGGCCAATTTTTATGTCCTCTCCTTGAATCTTACGCTATCCCTAATTTCCCTTGTTAGCCACGGTTGAGTCAACTTTTTTGTTTTATTTTTATGCCAAACAGGGATGAACAAATTCTGTAGTTCATCCATGCGGTCTTTGAATGCTTGCAATTGCCTATCCACCGTCAACCCTTTGAGTGACATTCCCCAATCAATCCTACCCAACTCGCGCCTCATACCATCGTAGTTTCCTTTATTTAAATTCAGGACCCTAGTCTCAGTCAGTCAACCACTTCACTCTCCATCTTAATGAAGAATTCTATCATATTATGATCACTCTGACCCAAGGGGCCTCGCACAACAAGATTGCTAATTAATCCTCTCATTACATAATACCCAGTCTAAGATGGCCTAATCTCTAGTTGCTTCCTCGACATATTGGTCCAGGAAACCATCCCGTATACACTCCAGGAATTCCTCCTCCACAGTATTGTTACTAATTTGGTTAGCCCAATCTATATGTAGATTAAAGTCACCCATGATAACTGCTGTGCCCTTATTGCACGCATCTCTAATTTACCGTTTAATGCCATCTCCAACCTCCGCATTACTGTTTGGGGTTCTGTATACCACTCCCACTAACGTTTTCTGCCACTTGGTATTTCTCAATTCTACCCATACAGATTCCACATCATCAGAGCAAATATCCTTCCTTACAATTGTGTTAATCTGCTCTTTAACCAGCAATGCTACCCCACCTCCTTTTTGCCTTTCTTTCCTGAATACTGAATACCCCTGGATGTTGAGTTCCCAGCCTTGGTCACCCTTGAGTCATGTTTCTGTAATCCCAATCATATATCTGTTTACCTCTATTTGCGCAGCTAATTCATCCACTTTATTACAAATGCTCCTTGCATTAAGACACAAAGCCTTCAGGCTTGCTTTTTAATGCTCTTCGACCTTTTAGAATTATTATTTACTGTGGCCATATTTGATTTAAACCCTTGATTTCTCTGACTGCCACCTTTGTTTTTCTCCTTCCTGTCTTTTGCTTCTATCCTTGTTTCTCTTTCCTCTGTCTCCCTGCTCAGGTTCCCAACCCCCTGCCATTATAGTTTAAACCCTCCCCCAGAGCACTAGCAAACACTCCCCCTAGGACATCGGTCCCGGTCCTGCCCAGGTGCAAACTGTCAGTTTTGTACTGGTCCCACCTCCCCCAGAACTGGTTCCAATGTCCCAGGAATTTGAATCCCTCCCCCTTGCACCATTCCTCCAGCCACATATTCATCTGAAATATCCTTCTATTTCTACTCTGACTAGCACGTGGCACTGGTAGCAATCCTGAGATTACTACCTTGGAGGTCCTATTTTTAAATTTACCTCCTAACTCCCTATATTCATCTTTCAGGACCTCATCCTGTTTTTTTACCTATATCATTGGTACCTATATGCACCACGACAACTGGCTGTTCACCCTCCCCTTCCAAAATGTTCTGCAGCCGCTCTGGAAACATCCTTGACCCTTGCACCAGGAGGCAACATACCATCCTGGAGTCACGTTTGTGGCCGCAGAAACGCCCATCTGTTCCCTACAATAGAATCCCCTAATACTATAGCTCTCCCACTCTTTCCTCCCGTCCTGTGCAGCAGAACCACCCATGGTGCCAGGAAGTTGGCTGCTGCTGCCTTCCCCCGATAAGCCATCCTCCCCAACAATATCCAAAGCGGTATATCGGTTTGAGAGAGGAATGGTCACAGGGGACCCCTGCACTACCTGCCTGCGCCTACTACTCTGCCTGGTGGTCACCCATTCTCTTCCTGCCTGTGCAGCCTTTAGCTGCGATGTGACCAACTCCCTAAATGTGCTATCCACGACGTCCTCAGCATCGCGAATGCTCCAGTATGTATCCACTCGCAGCTCCAGCGCCACAATGCGGTCTGTCAGTAGCTGCAGCTGGATACACTTCCCGCACACATGGTCGTCGGGGACACAGGAAGTGTCCCTGATTTCCCACATAGTGCAGGAAGAGCATACCATGGCACAGAGCTCTCCTGCCATGCCTTACCCTTTAATTCATTCAAATTAAATTAAAAGTGAGGCAGGTATGGGGACCCAGGAGGTGGGGGAGCCTCAGCCTTTGCAATTGTCCAACAGGTTTGAGGTTCTTGCGGCCTGTATGGATGAAAGCGGTGGTTGCAGGGTGGATGAGCAAACTGACCGTGACACCGAGGTACAGGAAGCGATTCAAGCGGGGGGAGTTAATAGGAATATAGTGGTAATAAGGGATAGCATAGTCAGGGCGATAGATACAGTTCTCTGCGGCCAAGAGCGAGAGTCCAGATGGCTGTGTTGCCTGCCCGGTGCCAGGGTTCAGGATATCTATTCTGGGCTAGAGAGGAACTTGCAGTGGGAGGGGGAGGAGCCAATGGTCGTGGTCCATGTAGGTACCAACGACAGTTAGAACTAGGAAAGCGGTTCTGCTGAGAGACTGAGCAGCTAGGAGCTAAATTAAAAAGCAGAACCTCAAGGGTAATAATGTCTGCATTATTACCTGAGCCACGAGCAAATTGGCATAGGGTAAATCAAATTAGAGAGATGAATGTGTGGCTCAAAGACTGGTGTGGGAGAAATGGGTTTCGATTCCTGGGGCACTGGCACCACACTGGGGAAAGTGGGATCTGTGCTGGGACCAGTGTTCTGGCAAGTCATATAACTAGGGCGGTAGAGAGGGTTTTAAACTAAATAGTGGGGCAAGGGATCAAATTTGGGAAGATGTGGTAAATGAAAGAGTAGAGACAAGGCAATAGAGAAAGGTATTAATATGGGAAATGATAAACAGACCGTGACAGGAAGGGACAGAGAGTACAAATCGAAGATTAAATCAACAGTTAAGGCTAGAGGTTACAAAAATCAAAGGACAAAACTAAAGGATCTGCATCTGAATGCACGTAGCATTCAAAACAAAACAGAGGAGCTGATAGTGCAAATAGGAATAAATAAGTATGATCTGATAGCCATTACAGAAACATGGCTGCAGGATGACAGATTGGGTCCTGAATATTGAAGAGTACGTGACATTTAGGAAGGACCGAAAGCTAGGAAAAGGTGGAGGGGGTGGCTCTGTTAATTAATGATGGTATTAGCACAATAGAGAGGGATGACCCAAGTTCAGGAAACCAGGATGTAGAAGCGGTTTGGGTAGAGATGAGAAATGATAAAGGCAAGAAGTCACTTGTGAGAGTGGTGTACAGGCCCCCTCACAGTAACCACACGGTAGGATGGAGTATGAAGGAAGAAATAATGGGAGCTTGTCAGAAAGGTATGGCAATAATCATGGGGGATTTAATCTACATAGAGACCGGAAAAATCAGATGGGCAAAGGTAGCCTAAATGAGGAGTCCATAGAATGTTTTCAGGATAGTTTCTTACAACAGCACGTTCTGGAGCCAACCAGAGAGCAGGCTATACTAGACCTGGTATTGTGCAACGAGATAGGATTAATTAAAGACCTCAGTGAAGGTGCCCCTAGGTAGCAGTGATCATAATATGATTGAATTTTACCTTCAGTTTGAGGGAAGAGAAGAGTGGGTCCAAGACTAGTATTTTAAACTTAAATAAGGGCAATTACGAGGGCATGAAAGCAGAGCTAGTTAAAGTGAACTGGCAAATTATGTTAAGGGATAGGTCAATAGAGATGCAGTGGCAGACATTTAAGGGGATATTTCAGAATACACAGAATATATACATTCCAACGAGAAAGAAAAATTCCAAGGGGAGGACCCACCATCCGTGGTTAACTAAAAAAATTAACGATAGTATGTAACTTAAAGAAAAAGCATATAATTGCGCAAAGATGGCTGGCAGGTCAGAAGATAGGACAGAATACAAAAAACAGCAAAGAGTGACTAAAAGATTAAAAAGGAGAAAAATTAGAGTACCAGAGATGGCAGCTGAATTGTACAGGTATTTTGTATCGGTCTTCACCATAGAGGATACAAGTAACATCCCAGAAATAGCTGTAAATCAGGAAATGGAAGGGAGGGAGGAACCAGTGTGTATCTGAGTCAATGGGACTCTCTGACCTTTCTCCCCAGTCCATCTCCAGGACCAGTGTGTATCTGAGTCAATGGGACTCTCTCTGACCTTTTCCCCCAATCGATCTCGGGAAGCTCTCCAGTTGGTGCTCACAATCCTGTGTTGGTTCACCTGCTGTCGTTCCTCAGTCTACAATCCCTGTTTACTCTCAGCTGTGGATCTTTCTCAATCACTCAGTCTTTCACCGGGAGATCTAATTATGGCAGGACTGAAATTAACAACATGAATAGTGTGAAGTAATGTAATGTAGACTTTTCTTCAGCTTAATAAAAATAAAAGTTTGGGTCCAAGTGCTTCTGTCTGATGTTGTCCCTTTTCTTAGATTCCCGCCATGCCCGCCTGGGCTTCCAGCAAATCACCAAAGTTCTGGATAGAAATGTACAATTTCCCTGTGCTTTAGGCAAACCGAAGCTGGACCCATCCTCCCCGGGTTACACCCTGTCTGATCTCACTGGGCCCATCCTCCCCATGTAACACACTGTCTGATCTCACTGGGCCCATCCTCCCCGGGTTACACACTGTCTGATCACACTGGGCCCATCCTCCCCGGGTTACACACTGCCTGATCCCACTGGGCCCATCCTCCCCGCGTTACACACTGATCTCACTGGGCCCATCCTCCCCGGGTTACACACTGTCTGATCTCACTGGGCCCATCCTCTCCGGGTTACACACTGTCTGATCTCACTGGACCCATCCTCTCCGGGTTACACACTGTCTGATCTCACTGGGCCCATCCTCCCCGGGATACACACTGTCTGATCTCACTGGGCCCATCCTCCCCGGGTTACACACTGTCTGATCTCACTGGGCCCATCCTCCCCGGGTTACACACTGTCTGATCTCACTGGGCCCATCCTCCCCGGGTTACACACTGTCTGATCTCACTGGGCCCATCCTCCCCGGGTTACACACTGTCTGATCTCACTGGGCCCATCCTCCCCAGGTTACACACTGTCTGATCTCACTGGACCCATCCTCTCCGGGTTACACAATCAGAGTAATTTACTGCACAGAAGGCTGCCATTCGGCCAATCTTGTCTGAGCCGGCTGACAAAGATCTATCCACCCTAATCCCACTTTCCAGCACTTGGTCCGTAGCCTGGTAGCTTACGGCACTTCAAGTGCATATCCAAGCAGTTTTTAAACGTGATGAGGTTCTCTGCCTCTACCACCCTTTCAGGCAGTGAGTTCCAGACCTCCACCACCCTCTGGGTGTAAAAAACTCACCTCAAAACCCCTCTAACCCTTTGACCATCTGCTTTAAATCTATGCCCCCCTGATTATTGACCCTTCTGCTAAAGGAAATAGGTCTTTCCTATCCACTCTATCTAGGCCCCTAATAATTGGATGCACCTCAATCGAGTCTCCCCTTGGCCTTCTCTGTTCCAAAGAAAACAACCCCAGCCTATCCAATCTTTCCACATAGCAAAAATTCCCCAGCCCAGGCAAAATCCCCGTAAATCTCCTCTGCACCCTCTGTAATGCAATCACAGCCTTCCTGTAATGTGTTGACCAGAACTGCACGCAGTATTCTAGCTGCGGCCTAGCTATACAGTTCACGCATTACCTCCCAGCTCTTATATTCTATGCCTCGGCTAGTAAAGACCTTTCTCCCCAGTCCATCCACTAGAGGGTGCAGAGCAGATGTAATTTTTTTCACCCAGAGGGTGGTGGGGGTCTGGAACTCACTGTCTGAAAGGATGGTCGAGGCAGAGACCCTCAGCACATTTAAAAAGTACTTGGGTGTACACTTGAAGAGCCGTAACCTACAGGGCTGTGGAGCAAGAGCCTGCAGGACGGGTTCATGGAATCCATTCGGGACAGTTTCCTGGAACAAAATGTCATGGAACCAACAATGTTAGAACTTGTATTGTGTAATAAGACAGGGTTAATTAGCAACCTCATAGTAAACGATCCACTGGGGCAGAGTGATCATAATATGTTAGAACTTCACATTAATTTTGAGAGTGACTTGCCTAAGTCCGAAACTAGTGTCTTAAACTTAAATAAAGCCAATTACATAGGTATGAGGGGCGAGTTGGCTGAGATAGATTGGAAAAATAGATTAAAAAAAGGTATGGCGGTAGATAAGCAGTGGCTAGCATTTAAAGAAATATTTCATAATTCTCAACTAAAATACATTCCATTGAGAAACAAAAACTCCACGGGAAGTGATCCAACCATGGCTAACTAAAGAAGGTAAGGATAGCATTAGATTGAAAGAAGCTTATAATGTTGCAAAGAATAATAGTAAGCCTGAGGATTGAGAGTTTCAGAAACCAGCAAAGATTGACCATAAATTGATAAAAAAGGGAAAAAATGCAATGACAGAAAACTAGCAAGAATTCTAAAAGCAGATTGTAAGATTTGCTGCAAGTATGTAGGAAGGAAGAGAGTAGCAAAAGTAAACATTGGTCCCTTAGAGGCTGAGACAGGAGAAATTATTGTGGGGAATAAGGAAATGGCAGAAACGTTAAACAAATATTTTGTATCTGTCTTCACAGTAGAAGACACAAAAAGCAGACCAAAAATGGTGGGGAACCAAGGGTCTAATGAGGGTGAGGAACTGAACGTAATTCATATAAGTAGAGAAAAAGTACTAGAGAATCTAATAGGACTGAAAACCGACAAATCCCCTGGACCCGACGGCCTACATCCTAGGGTTGTAAAAGAGGTGGCTGAAGAGATAGTGGATACATTGGTTTTGATCTTCCAAAATTCCCGAGATTCTGGAATGGTCCCAGCAGATTGGAAGGTCGCAAATGTAACACCGCTATTCAAGAAAGGAGGGAAGAGAGAAAACAGGGCACTACAGGCCAGTTAGCCCGACATCAGTCATTCGGAAAACACTGGAATCCATTGTTAAGGAAGTGGTATCAGGGCACTTAGAAAAATCATAACATGATTCGGCAGAGTCAACATGGTTTTATGAAAGGGAAATCATGTTTGACAAATTTATTAGAGTTTTTGATGATGTTACTAGCAGGGTAGATAAAGTGGAACCAGTGGATGTAGTATATTTAGATTTCCAAAAGGCAGTCGATAAGGTGTCACATAAAAGGTTATTGCACAAGATTCGGGCTCATGGGGTTGGGGTAATATAGTAGCATGGATCAAGGATTGGTTAACAGACAGAAAACAGAGAGTAGGGATAAACGGACCTTTTTCAGGTTAGCAGGCTGTAACTAGTGGGGTGTCGCAAGGATCAGTGTTGGGGCCTCAGCTATTTACAAACTATATTAATGACCTAGATGAAGGGACCGAGTGTAATGTATCCAAGTTTGCTGATGATACAAAGCTAGGTGGGACAGTAAGCTGTGAGAACACAGACTCTGCAAAGGGATACAGATAGACTAAGTGAGTGAGTGGGCAGTAAGGTGGCAGATGGAGTGTAATGTAGGGGAATGAGAGGTAATCTCATTGAAATATACAAGATTCTGAAGGGGATTGACAGGGTAGATGCTGCGAGGTTGTTTCCCCTGGCTGGTGTGTCTAGAACTAGGGGGCATAGTCTCACAACCTGGACCACTTTCCATACCTCGGGAGCCTACTGTCAACAAGGACAGACGTCGATGACGAAGTCCAACACTGCCTTTAGTGTGTCAGTGCAGCCTTCGGTCGCCTGAGGAAGAGTGTGTTTGAAAACCAAGACCTCAAACCCCGCACTAAGCTCATGGTCTACAGAGCAGCAGTGATACCCGCCCTGCTGTATGCCTCAGAGACATGGACCATGTACAGCAGGCACCTCAAAGCACTGGAGAGGTACCACCAACGCTGCCTCCCCAAGATCCTGCAAATCCATTGGCAGGATAGGCGCACCAACGTCGGTGTTCTCGCTCAGGCCAACATCCCCAGCATCGAAGCTTTGACCACGCTCGATCAGCTCCGATGGACGGATCATTGTCCGCATGCCCGATACGAGACTCCCAAAACAAGCGCTCAACTCGGAGCTCCGGCACGGCAAGAGAGCCCGCCAGGCCAATGGAATGTTGGCTTTCATTGCTAGGGGGATAGAATATAAAAATAGGGAGGTATTGCTTCAGTTGTACAAGGTATTGGTGAGACCGCACCTGGAATACTGCGTACAGTTTTGGTGTCCATACTTAAGAAAGGACATACTTGCTCTCGAGTCAGTACAAAGAAGGTTCACTCGGTTAATCCCGGGGTGAGGGGATGGACATATGAGGAGGTTGAGTAGATTGCGACTCTACTCATTGGAGTTCAGAAGAATGAGAGGCGATCTTATTGAAACAGATAAGATTGTGAAGGGGTTGGATCGGGTGGATGCGGGGAGGATGTTCCCGATGATGGGTGAAACTAGAACTAGGGGGCATAGTCTTAGAATAAGGGGCTGCTCTTTCAAAACTGAGATGAGGAGGAACTACTTCACTCAGAGGGTGGTAGGTCCATGGAATATGCTGCCCCAAAAAGCTGTAGAAGCTACATCATTACAGAAATTTAAAACAGAAATAGACAGTTTCCTAGAAGTAAAGGGAATTAAGGGTTACGGGCAGGAATTTGGACATGAGTCTAGGTTCGGATCGGTCATGGCCCTGTGGGTAGCGGAGCGGGCCCAGGGGCCGTGTAGCCTTATCCTGCTCCTATTTCGTGTGTCTAATTCTGTTAGATTCAGGAGATGGTTCTGTGATAGTGGATTGGCGGTTAGGATCAGATCAGCCATGATCTTATTGAATGGCGGAGCAGGCTCGAGAGGCCGATTGGCCTACTCCTGCTCCTATTTCTTATGTTCTCCCACACACCACCAACACCACTTCGACCCCAGGTTCCCAGAGATTGCCTAAGAGAAGCCGGCGCTGCTGTAAATGTCGGAGATTCTCTGATCCACACTCACCGCACCATCCGCCACTCCTCAGTCCCGCCGCCATTTTAGCTCCTTCCTCAAACCGGAGCCTCAGCCCGGGGACTGCGAGCAGCACCGCGCATGCGCACTGCGGCCACACAGCGCGCGATTAAAGTCCCTCACTGAGTCCGTCTCTTCTATTGGCTGCGACTCGTAGATTGACAGCTGCGCTCACCAATCGCAGCCCGCAACGCCTCGGGGCCCCGCCCACTGTTAAAAGGCCGCCGCCAGCTCCGGGGTCACGTGGCTCCTGATCGGCCGTTCAACCGCCTCAGCGCGCGGGTGAGGTCATAGCCCCGCCCACCCGCGAGCCCTTGTTGCCCAAGGTGCCGGCCGACTGCTGTCCCTTCTCCCCGGGCGGGCGGCGGCTGTCCTTCCCCCGGGGGTGGACTCCTCTCTAACTCTGGTCTCCAACTGCTCCTCCCCGCTCCGGGCTGCGGCTTTTATAGCAGCCGCCGACCCTGCCCAGCCCAGCCCAGCCGCGCCTTCTGATTGGCTGAAAACCCGGCAAATCTCCGCCTCTGATTGGCGCGTTTTTCAATCCGCTCCACCCTCGGACACCAACGAAAAAGGCGGCTTATAGAATAAGAGCTCGTCTGTGAATCAGACTCGTTATTGTTAAAGTGATGGCCCTCTGTGGGACTGAATATTAACCAGTTATTAAAATCATTGCATCTGTGGGATTGAATAATAATCATTATTGTTAAAATTATTGCATCTGTGGGATTGAATAATAATCATTATTGTTTAAATTATTGCATCTGTGGGATTGAATAATAATTACAACGATGGCATTTGTGAGACTAAATAATAATCATTACTGCTAAAGATTGTCATCTGTGGGACTGAATAATCATTTTAATTAAAATTATAGCGTCTGTGGGACTGAATAATCATTAAAATGGCATCTGTGAGACTGAATAATTCATTATTAAATTGTGAATTATGGCAAATTGATCCTTTAAAATTACTGGTTCCTGAATTGACAGATTTAATTTAATTTTAGCTTTTCAGCGACCCGCTTATAAATGAGTGCTTTGTACAAAACAGGGCAGTGACAATGCATCATTTTGTTATATTTATGTTAAATTTCAATCTATTTTAAATTAACGATATGCTGTATTACAAAAACACCAACAAAATCTGAACATACGACAAAAAAATGAAAGTGAGGGTTAAATAAAGAAAGGATGATAAAACATTTTTTAAAGAGTTTCGTTCTTTATGCTGTCCATATTTCAAATGTCATTAGTCAAATGAAAATAAATAGTCCCTTCTGGATCTGGTGAGTGGCTCTGAAAAGAGCCTTTGGGTTGAGTTTTTAAGGTGGGAGGAACGAGAGGCTTTATTTGCAGCTGGTGTATTTGGTGACAGCTTTCGTCCCCTCCGAGACGGCGTGCTTGGCCAGTTCCCCGGGCAGCAGGAGGCGGACGGCGGTCTGGATCTCCCGGCCGGGAGGAGATGGTCTGGCGTTTGGTGCACTCTTTTGGTTGGTCCTTAAACAAATTGACTGTAAATTAACAAAAGTTCAAATAAAACTTAAACAAATCAAATTAAAATTTGGTGGTCCGGGTTGATGATGCACTCCAGTCCGCGCAGTGTCCACTGGTCGCGGAAGTACTCAAGCGTGCTGGCGGACACCGCGTGCTCCATCTGCAGGGCCACCCGGGCGCGAACATGGCCGCGGAAGAGAGGCAGGCAATCTGGCTGGATGACCCACTCGACTGCCCGCTGCCTGGACCAATTGATGGCTTTTTTAGCCAGGCCCAGGAGCAGGCCTACAAGGAAGTCCTCCAACCTGCCCGCTCCCCTCGGCACTGGGTGACCGTAGATCAAGAGCGTGGGACTGAAGTGCAACCAAAAATGAGGAGCAGCCCCTTCAGGTAATGAAAGGGGGGCTGCAACCTCTCACACTCCATATATACGTGGAACACGGACTCCTCCAGGCATGGCGTTTGGTGTAATGGATCAGGCGGGAGGCCTCGCAGGACTCTGAGTGATTGATAGGGAATAAGGCGGACGTCGACCCTTTATACCAGAGGGGAGAAGAAGCTCTCCCGGTTTACCCTTACACAGTCATTCAGGTGAAATCTTCAGTTCGGGTGGATATAAGTCCCGTAGCAGTAATTGAAGAAGAAAAAGGTGTCTCCGTGTCCCAACCACCTTTGTAAGGATATCAAGGGATACGGAGCTAAGGTGGGTACATGGAGTTGAGGTACAGATCAGCCATGATCTAATTGAATGGCAGAGCAGACTGGAAGGGCTGAATGGCCAACTCCTGTTCCTATGTCACCAACATTTCACAACTCAGCCAACACCAGCTAAAACAGATTGTCTGGCTGTTCCTTCATTGAAGAGTAATCTTAGGTTGTCAGGTGTTTTGGGATGTCCAGAGGATTTGAAAGGCACTATATAAATTGAAGTCGTGGCAAGGGAGAGCTTGTAAACACCCGAGGGGTTTTGAATTCACAGGAGAGCGGATGTTTGAGAAGGCCAAGTCCTATCAATAGCGATAATCAGAGGGCTGCCTACCGCTAGTTTGGGCAGAGATCATGCACATTAGACCTGCGGCCGCCGTGCCCAAAAAGATCCAACAGGCAATAAGCAGCATTTTCATTTCAATGCGTTGATGCAGCAGGTCATGTCATTTAGATGTCGATGCTATTTTGTGGCCTTTACCCCGTAGGTTCTATTAATTTCGGCCATGGTCACGGAGCTGTACTTTTGAAAATAAACATTTGAAAGGATCACCTGCAACTTCCATTCTCAAGCGTTGTGTTGAATGTTGCTGATAGGTTGTGGGGCTACTCATCGATCTGGGTCCGCACAATCACACACTGGTTCTTGGTGACCAAATCCTATTACCTGGGATGTTGGGAAGTCCCAACATTTCACCAGTTCGCTGGAGACCACATTCTAAAATTCCATGTGTTTATAAGTAGGGCCACCTGGTTTATGGTGCCTGAATTTTAGTACCACGTTTTGTAGGAATTTCCCCAGCGTTTTGGAGGTTGTATTCTGCGATACCATCCATTTTTTTACGTTATAAAAATGTAAATTGGTGGTCTTGACAAAGACAATCTCAGCTCGGCTATTAAAAGTGTATCGGAAGCACACAATGGAAGCGAAAATAGCTCATTATTGTTGTTTCAACGTTGATTCTTACACATTCAAGTGGCGAAGACGACTGACCTACCGAAATCGTGTCAATAACTAACAGAATTTAATGTTATCTACAAGGCATCGCCGCACCCGCAGGAGTTCATAAAGACGTTTGTACTTTCACGATATGCCCATTGCAATAAATACTTGCAGCAACAATCATCAGCTGCACGACAGGATTTGATTTCAAACATTTATAATTTTCAGATAGTCTCATTGCTGAAGCGAGAAATATAACAAAATGAACAATTTGAGGCAAAAGCTGCGGTTGCGGAGCTGGCTGAGGACTGTTGAAAGTGGTGCCCAGGCTGAGGACTCCTGGTCTTCCGATTCTCCCGCCCGACAATCTATCACAGCTCTGCTGCTCTCAATTTAACCACCTTTAAAATAGGAGTTAAAAACCAATATTGGTTCATATATTGTATTATTCCTGGAAGGTATACTTCAGGAATTAACACTCAATCGAAGTTTTAATAATTTCCAGTATTGTAATGGGGAAATAATTGGTTTTCTATTTTTCAATAAGGATGATTTTGGTCATTAACCATCGGGTCAATTGCAATGTTCTTTTTCACACACCCAACCCTCCGGTCCGGCTCTTTGTGAATGTTTTCTGTGGCTCTGAAAAGAGCTGTTTGATATTGAAGGTATTCATCCTCTGATTGGTCTCCCCTTTAGGGGCTGTCCTCTTGCTCTGAGCAAACTTGGCTTTCTTTCTCCGACAGGGAGGTCTCCTCCTGAGCGGGGGTTTGGTCCGCTTCCTGCTTCGGTTGTTTGGCCAGCTTTCTCGGCTTTGCACGCTGGCGTTTGCCTTTCCCTTCGGCCCTGGCCGCCTTCCTGCCCTTGGGTTTGCGGGCGGTGGCCCTCCTCGCACCCTTTCTGGCGGCGCCCTGTTTCTTGGTCTTCCTGGGCGAGCCTCTGCTCCTGGGCACCGCTTTCCTGACCGCACCTTGCTTCATCCTCCTCCTCCTCCTCCTCTCCCTGGCGGCGGCGGGCTCCCTCTTGGGTTTCTCCTCCTCCTCCCAGTCGCCCCACCTCTTGCTGAGCCTGAAGGGGCCCGAGGCACCGGTGCCAGTGGGCTGCAGCATTGAGCCTTTGGTCACCAGGCTCCGGGCCGCCTGGTGGACCCGCCAGTTGTTTCTGGCCACATCGTAGCCGCGGCCCGAGAGGACCTTCTTGAGAGCCGAGAGCACCCGGCACTTCTTGGTGGCCGCCACTGCCTCCAGGATCTGCTGGGACACGGTGGCGCTGGGTCTCCTGGCCGGGGGCGCAGGCCTGGTCTTCCTCCTGGTGTTCCTGGCAGGGAGAGTGTCGGCCATGGCTTGGGGCTGGGACCTGTTCTCTCTCTCTCTCTATCTGAGTGTGTGTTGGGGGATGAAGAGTTTCCAGCAGCCGGCGCTATTTAACCAGGCGAACCAGACGCTGCAGAGCCAAAGGTCTCGTCTCCTGAAAAATGCCTGCCAACAAAACACAAAACAAAGTCGCCTTCTTTCCAAAGCGTGTATCACCTCAGAGCGATTATATATCCCCAGAGACATTCTCTCTCGCTCTTTACGGAGGTCACTGACCATCATCAAAGACCCTACCCACCCCAGCCACAGTCTGCTCGCCCTCCTGCCATCTGGGAGACGCTACAGATACATTCGCACCCGAACGACCAGATTTAGGAACAGCTTCTTTCCCAGGGCTGTCATCCTACTGAACTCCACAAATAAACTCTAAAGCCTGCACATCTGCCAATGCACTTTATTATGTTTATGTTTATGTATTACAAGTCAAATGAATGTTGAATGTTAAATGTTTTAATCTAAATGTACACTCTCGGGAGCCGTAAGCCTACATTTCGTTGTACCGCACTTGTGCACTAACAATGACAATAAAGTTGATTATTGTAATTATTAAGTTCTTCTGAATCTTATGTTTTTTCATGTATCTTTAGCTCAGCTCTCTGTAAAGACTTGAGCGTCTCTTCATCTCTTTCCCCCGTGAAGCATCTTGGGACGTGTTTCGACCTTAAATGTCATTTGTAAATGTGAGCTGTGCAGATTTCTTGATCTGGGAAATGTGTCCGTCTTATCTCCTACTCCAAGTCGCGGTCTCAATGATTTCTTGTCTCCAAGTTCTCCCCTTCCCTGTACAAAACAAAGGTCTTCCTAAACCGAAATGTGGCGTCACTGAACATTAATGCTTGAGCGACCTCCTATTTTACCCGCTTTTTTCCACAATATTGGCGGTCCGGCAACATTGATCTTCGCTGTACTCCTGGGTTTCAATATCAAGAGTAAATTCTTCAACTGGCAGGGAAGAGCCTTGGTTTCAACCGAAATCCTTGTTCTCAGTTATTGAGCGCCCATTGCCCCCTTCCCTGTGAATTCCCCAATCTCTTCAGGGACTTATACTCAAAAGTAAGAAATGCGAATTAAAACAGCTTTCATAAATAGAACGCACCACATGTAGATGGATGAACCGGATGATTAATTTGGCAATTCATTGCATTAACATACAGCCTAACAGAAGTATTTGTTCAGGGGTCTCGGTTTTGTTTAATAGCTCCGTTTTAAGGCTTTGTGAAGTTGCTCTTAAAAGAGCTGTTTGGTGATTTAATTGCAGGTTTTATTTTGGGAGGGGGACTCTACTTGGAGCTGGTGTATTTGGTGACTGCCTTGGTCCCCTCCGAGATGGCATGCTTGGCCAGTTCCCCAGGCAGCAGGAGGCGGACGGCGGTCTGGATCTCCCGCCCGGGAGGAGATGGTCTGGTGTTTGGTGCAATGGATCAGGCGGGAAGCCTCGCAGGCGATGCGCTTGAAGATGTCGGTGATGAACGAGTTCATGACACTCATGGCCTTGGAGGAGATGAGATGCCGGTGTCAGGTCGGGGTGGACCTGCTTCAGCACCTTGTAGATGTAGATGCTCCTCCTGTACTTCCTGTCCCCTCTCCTGGTCATTTTCATGGCGGTTTTCTTCGAGCCCTTCTTGGAGACGGAGCCCTTGGCACCGGCTGTGGTGGAACTGGTGGAAACAGCAGCAGCAGTCGGCATAGCAAGCCCTTCAATTCCTTCTCACAGAATCACAGAAACCCCACAGTGCAGATAGAGGCCATTTTGGCCCATCGAGCCTGCACCGACACATATCCCACCCGATCCCCGTAACCCCTATGCCAACACATATTCCACCCTATCCCCACGTATTTAATCCCCCTAACACTAAGGGTCAATTTATCATAGCCAATCAACCTAACCCGCACACCTTTGGACTGTGGGAGGAAACCGGAGCACCCGGAGGAAACCTACGCAAACATGGGGAGAATGTGCAAACTCCACACAGACAGTCACCCGAGGCCAGATTCGAACCCGGGTCCCTGGCGCTGTGAGGCAACAGTGCTAACCACTATGCCACCGTGCTGGAGTGTTCTCCACGGTGACTGGTTAATAAAAACACAAAGCAACATTAAAATGGAGCCCGCAACCCCTCCTTTATATATGCAGCTTTATCCTAATGAAGGATGCCAAATTGTCTATTCCAATTGGCTGATCCTTGACATACCACATGTGCAGTCTGCACAAATCACAGTCACCTATCAAGTTTTTTTTGCCAGAAGCCGCTGCCACGCAAGGAATGGGGAAACCTTAATTTGCTGGAGCAAAATCCCAAAGCTATATATATATATAAAATCTCATACTCTCATGTGACACGTCCACAGTAAATGTCTTATGCGAAATACATTCATTCGAGCCACAACAATTCTGGAACTCCCCATAATATACAAATTAGACGGGTCCCAGAAACTACAAAAGAGATTGTCTAAGAAAAAAATATATGCGCTTAATCGCTTCTGTTTAAGAAAGGCCACTGCAATATTAGCTATTTACTAAAACCATTATGGCATAGTACACAAATGCTGAACCTGAGGCAATTTATTTGGTATTTAAAAAGATTCTCGGGATGTAGGCATCGCTGGCAAGGCCAGCTTGTATTGCCCATCCCTAATCGCCCTTGAGAAGGTGGTGGTGAGCCGCCCCCTTGAACCGCTGCATTCCGTGTGGTGAAGGTACTCCCACAATGCTGTTAGGGAGGGCGTTCCAGGATTTTGACCCAGTGACGATGAAGGATTGGCCGATATATTTCTAAGTCAGGATGGTGTGTGACTTAGAGGGGAACTTGGAGGTGGTGGTGTTCCCATGCGCCTGCCGCCCTTGTCCTTCTAGGTGGAAGAGGTCGCGGGTCTGGGAGGTGCTGCCGAAGAAGCCTTGGCGAGTTGCTGCAGTGCATCTTGTCGATGGTCCACACTGGAGAGTATTCCATCACACTCCTGACTTGTGCCTTGTAGATGGTGGAAAGGCTTGGAGTCAGGAAGTGAGACACTCGCTGCAGAATACGCTGGAAACATGAGGTAAAGTAGGGCGACATGGATGATCGTATGGAGCAGAAACACCAACACAATTCCAACTCTTAATCCAATGACTACCAATCATTTCTGTTACTATTTTTTCTCCAACTCATTCTAGTCTACAAGATGCTTCACGATGATTGCAGCTGGTTGCAAAGTCTCCCGAGAGCTGGAGGACAACCGCCAGGATCATTCGAAGATTCTCGGGTTTATCTTCAAAATGTCAATCGGGAAAGTTGAACAGAAACAACGGCCGCAGCAATGATTTAAAAATAAAGATATTTATTGTATAATTCTAGAACAACCTCTTTCATCTGAAGGGTGTGGTGGCTCTGAAAAGAGCCTTTTGTTTTGGTTCACACGGGTAGTATTTCAGTTTGGGGTTTTCAGTCTTGGCCGCCGCCCGTGGGGCTGCTGCCGCCTTCTGGTCTCGGCAGCTCCCGGGCTTCCTGCCCCTGGAGGGGACCTGGGGCCCCTGACGGCTCCCGGGTCGCCCGATGGGCCTCGCCCCCTGGCGGACCCCACCCGCCCTCTTCTCGGCCTTTCTCCGGCAGGCGGCAGCAGCAGGATGACCGCCCCCGGCCTCCTTCTTCCTCCTCCGCCCCTGGGCTTGTTCTTGGCCGGCCGGCCGCACCAGCGAGGCCTCGGTCACCAGGCTCCGCACCGCTTGCTTCACCCGCCAGTTGATGCACGGCAGGTCGTAGCCGGCGGCCGACAGCGCCTGCTTGACGGCGGCCAGCGACAGGCCGCGCCGCTCCCTGGAAGCCACCACCGCCTGCAGGATGTGGCCCGACACCGTGGGCCCACCCACCGGCCGCGCCTTGGGCTGGGCTCCTCCTCTTCCTGGCCTTGCGGCCTCGGGTCGGGCCTTTGGTCTGGTCGCCCGAAGCCATTTTATTTTTTCGCTCGCTCAGCACCTCCCCTCCTCCTCCGGCTGCTCCGCGCTCCTCACCGCGCCGAGTCCAGCTGCTCCACTCAGCGCCTCCCCCCTCCTCCGGCTGCTCCGCGCTCCTCACCACGCTGAGTCCAGCTGCTCCGCTCAGCGCCTCCCCTCCTCCTCCGGCTGCTCCGCGCTCCTCACCGCGCCGAGTCCAGCTGCTCCGCTCAGCGCCTCCCCTCCTCCTCCGGCTGCTCCGCGCTCCTCACCGCGCCGAGTCCAGCTGCTCTGCTCAGCGCCTCCTCCGGCTGCTCCGCGCTCCTCACCGCGCCGAGTCCAGATGCCGAGTGGCGGCGGCCGCGCCTTTTGTAAGCTCAAGGCGGACGGTCCAGAGGCAACTCCTCCACCGGGACCTGGCGCGTGGCCGAGCGCCGCCTGCGACTCTTTCTGTGTGAGTGCGAGCGTGAAAAGTTTTGTTTGCATTCTTCAAACCTTCAACCCCTCCCTCTCCCTAGGCAGCTGCATCCCATTTTGTTGCATTCTTCAAACCTTCAACCCCTCCCTCTCCCTAGGCGGCTGTGATGTGCCTCAATAATCCCGAGACTCGATGTTAGCGGAACAAAACAAGGCTCTTATTAACTTAGAAGATAACACGCAGCGGAGAGAGGTATCTTCCATCTGGAGCTCTGCAGTACTGGACATGAGGCCAGACTGAGCTGGCTTACATAGAGGCCAGGTATGGGCGGAGCCCTACACACAACACATTCCATACATTCCAATATACAATACAATGGTGAGGAGAAACCTGAAACCAACCACAGTCACAGGCAATACAATGGTGAGGGGAAACCTGAAACCAACCACAGTCACAGGCAGTGATGAATGGAATATTTCATCACATTCACCCCTTCTATAGATTTAGTTTGTTCGGGGGTTTGGTAGTCCTCTGCGACCGACGTGGCTGTTGTGGTGTCGCGGGTGTCGGCTGGGTGTCCCCGGTGGCCTCCTGGGTCTCTGCCGGGGGTGCCGCCAGGGTTGTTGAAGGGGTAGTTGGTGGGGGTGCTGTTGGTCGATGTTCTTCCGGGGGTGATGAAAGGGTAGTGGGTGGGTAAGAGTTGCTGTGGTCGTTGTTGCTGCTATTGCCGTGGTTGTTGTCGTTACCGGCTGGGGCGACATCTTTTATTGACACGGTGTCCTGCCTTCCGTCGGCGTGCTGGACATACGCGTATTGGGGGTTGGCATGGAGTAGGTGCACTGGCTCCATGAGAGGGTCCGTCTTATGGCCCCTCACATGCCTTCGCATGAATACCGGACCTGGGGTAGAGAGCCATGACGGCATGGATACGCCTGAGGTGGATTTCCGGGGAAAGCTAAACATTCATTCATGAGGCGTGGCATTAGTGGCAGTACACAATAGCGACCGTATCGAATGGAGCACATCTGAGAGGACTTCCTGCCAGCGGGAGATAGGGAGGCCCTTGGTCCTTAGAGCTAGAGTGACTGCTTTCCATACTGTCCCGTTCTCTCGCTCCACTTGACCGTTACCCCGGGGGTTGTAGCTGGTGGTACGGCTCGTGTCGATACCCCTGGACAGCATGTACTGGCATAGCTCTTCACTCATGAAGGACGCCCCCCTATCCGTGTGGATGTAGCTCGGCATACTGAACAGGCAGAACAGGCTGTTGAGGCATTTAATGACCGTGGCACTGGTCATGTCTGGGCAGGGGAAGGCGAATGGGAACCGGGAGTATTCATCCACAATGTTCAGGAAGTAAACATTGCGGTCGACGGACGGGAGGGGGCCCTTGAAATCTAAGCTGAGCCGCTCAAAGGGCCGTGTAGCTTTGATTAAGTGGGCTCTATCAGGGTGGTAGAACCGAGGCTTGCACTCAGCGCAAGTGCGGCAGTTCCTGGTCAGAGACCGAACTTCCTCAATCGAGTAGGGTAAGTTGCGGGACTTTATGAAGTGGAACAGCCGCGTGACCCCTGGGTGGCAGAGGTCGTTGTGGAGGGTCTGTAGCCGATCCCCGGTGGCGCTGGCACACATCCCTCATGAGAGGGCATCTGGGGATTCGTTAAGGGCCCCTGGCCGGTAAATGATGTCATACTCGAAGGTGGAGAGCTCGATCCGCCACCTAAGAATCTTATCATTTTGGATCTTCCCCCTCTGTTTATTATTGAACATAAACGCTACCGACCGCTGGTCGGTAAGTAGGGTGAAGCGTTTGCCAGCTAGGTAGTGGCGCCAGTGGCGCACTGCCTCCACGATGGCTTGGGCCTCCTTTTCCACGGAGGAGTGTCTGATCTCGGGCCCTTGGAGGGTCCTCGAGAAGAAAGCTACGGGCCGCCCCGCCTGGTTGAGGGTGGCCGCCAAGGCAAAGTCAGACGCATCACTTTCCACTTGAAATGGAGTGTTCTCGTCCACTGCCTGTAGCGTGGCCCACTCAATATCCTGCTTAATGCTTTTGAAGGCGGCGTGGGCCTCAGCAGAGAGCGGAAAAGAGGATGCTTTCAAGAGGGGGCGGGCTTTGTCGGAGTAGTTGGGGACCCATTGGGAATAATAAGAAAATAACCCCAGGCACCTTTTCAGGGCTTTGGGAGTGTTGGGCAGGGGCAGCTCCCATAGGGGGCGCAATCGGTCGGGGTCTGGTCCGATTTCCCCATTCTCCACCACGCTGCCTAGTATGCAGAGGCGCGTGGTGTTGAAAACGCACTTGTCCTCGTTGTAGGTGAGGTTGAGTTTTTGTGTGGTTTTCAGGAACCTCTCGAGGTTCGAGTCGTGATCCTGCTGGTTGTGACCGCAGATGGTGATGCTGTCGAGGTAGGGGAAGGTTGCCTGCAAGTGGTGGTCATCGACCATGCGATCCATCTCCCTCTGGAAGACCGAGACCCCATTCGTCACCCCAAAGGGGACTCTGAGGAATTGGTAGAGGCGTCCGTTCGCCTCGAAGGCAGTGTACGGGCGGTCCTCTGGTCTGATAGGGAGCTGGTGGTACGCTGACTTGAGGTCGATGGTGGAGAACACCCGATATTGGGCGATTTGGTTCACCATTTCTGATATGCGGGGTAGCGGGTAGGCGTCTAGTTGGGTGTACCTGTTGATCGTTTGGCTATCGTCGATCACCATCCGTTTCTTCTCGCTACCCCTTACCACCACCACTTGGGTGTGCCATGGGCTATTACTGCATTCAATAATGCGCTCTTTCAGGAGCCTGTCTACCTCGGTCGCGATAAACTGCCTGTCCTCCCAGCTGTACCTCCTGCTTTTGGTCGCTATTGGCCGGCAGTTAGGGGTAAGGTTCGCGAATAGCGAAGGTGGCTTTACCTTCAGGGTAGCCAGGCTGCACACTGTGAGGGGCGGCTGGGACCCACCGTACTTGAGCGTGATGCTTTGGTGGTTGCACTGGAAATCCAGGCCCAAGATCACGCTCGCGCATAGATTCTTCCTGATTAATACTTTAAAATTATCGTATACAGTCCCGTTAATGGACAATTGTACCGTGCAGTAACCCAGAATGGTCGATGTCTGGGTTTTATCAGCCATAGAGACGGTACCCCGAGTAGGGACCACCTTTAGGGAGAGTTGTTGTGCCAGTTCAGGGTGGATAAAACTCTCCGTGCTTCCACTGTCAATTAAACATTTAACCCCGCACCCGTTTACCTCGATGTCCACCATTGATTTGGATAGCGGGTGCGGCCTGGTCTGGTCTACTGTGACCAATGCCACTGTAGGGCCCTGATCGAGACAAGATGGCGTCCACGCTGTCTGCTCACAAGATGGCAGACCCCACGAGGTCGGGCAAGATGGCGTCCAAGATGGCCGCTCCCACGGCGCACACGCGGTGGTGGCGGGTTTTGGTTTTCCGGCGGGGTTCCCTCTGCACACCTTCCCGAAGTGCCCCTTCTTTCCGCACTTAAAGCAGGTGGTGCCTTTCGCCAGGCACAGGTTTCTGGTGTGCTTTGGCTGCCCGCAGAAGTAGCAGTTGGGTCCCCGATGCGTCGCGGCTGTCGTAGGGCTTCTGGGGGGAGAACAGGGCCCCGACGGTGTCGGGCTGCCGGGCGGGGAAGATGCCTTCCAAGATGGCGGCGCCCTTGGTGCACACGTGGTGGCGTGGACGGCGCGGGCTGAAGAGTAGGTGTCTGAGTTTCTCTGGGCCACATCCAGGGATTGCGCGGTGTCCGCAGCCTGTTTCAGGTCCAATCCCGTTTTTTCCAGCAGTCTTTGCCGGATGTAAGTGGAGCTGAGGCCTGTAATAAAGGTATCGCGAACGAGCTCGTCGGTGTACACTGCGGCTTTTACATCTCGGCACTTGCAGTCTTTGCCAAGCATTTTCAGGGTGCCTAGGAACTCCTCCATTGATTCCCCAGGTCGCTGTGCGCGAGTGGCGAGCAGATACCTAGCATACACTTCATTCGTAGGCTGCTGTTAATGCGCCTTTAAGATGTCGCAGGCGGCCAGGTACGTGTCGGCGTCTTGGATGAGGGGGTAAACCCGGTGGCTTACCCAATTCCGCAGAATTCTGAGTTTCATACTCGCAGCGTCCGTAGCGTCTTTGACGGCTGCGGAATTGTCCAGGAGGAATTCCATACACATAAACCAGTGTCCGAAGCGTGCTGATGTGTCCGGTGCATGCTGATCCAAATCCAAACGTTCGGGTTTCAGGAGTTGATCCATTGTGTTGAAAAATAAGTTAATAAAATTGATGTGCCTCAATAATCCCGAGACTCGATGTTAGCGGAACAAAACAAGGCTTTTATTAACTTAGAAGATAACACGCAGTGGAGAGAGGTATCTTCCATCTGGAGCTCTGCAGTACTGGATATGAGGCCAGACTGAGCTGGCTTACATAGAGGCCAGGTATGGGCGGAGCCCTACACACAACACATTCCATACATTCCAATATACAATACAATGGTGAGGAGAAACCTGAAACCAACCACAGTCACAGGCAATACAATGGTGAGGGGGAACCTGAAACCAACCACAGTCACAGGCAGTGATGAATGGAATATTTCATCACAGGCTGCATCCCTTTTGGTTGCATTCTTCAAACCTACAACCCCTCTTTCACCCGAGGCGGTGCATCCATTACATTAACCATGCGAACTAAACTTTGAATTCGGGTTTGCCTCACACCAATTACTCCATTCCGCGACCGGGGGGTGCCGCGGGGACTGGAGTGCATTATCAACCCGGACAATCAAATTTTTATTTAATTTGTTAAGTTTTCTTTAAAGTTTTATTAATTTACAGTCAATTTGTTTATCCACCCCCATCAAAAAAGAGTACACCGATTACTCCTCAGATAACGAAGCAGTCCCTGCCCGCCTGCAGCAAGACCTGGACAACATTCAGGATTGGGCTGATAATTGACAAGTGCCAGACAATGACCAGCTCCAACAAGAGAGAGAGCCGAGCCACCTCCCCTTGACATGCAATGGGACAGCATTCTTCAAACCTACAACCCAACACCCACCTCCCCTCCCTGGGCAGGTGCATCAAATTTGGTTGCATTCTTCAAACTTTCAATCCCTCCCTCCCTGGGCGGGTGCATCCGATCTGGTTGCGCTCTTCAAACTTTGAATTCGGGCTTGTCTTACACCAATTACTCCTCAGGCAATGAAGCAGTCCTTGCCCGCATGCAGGGAAACCTGGACAGCATTCAGGCTTCAGCTGATAAGTGACTAGTAACATTCGCAACTCACAAGTGCCAGGCAATGACCATTTCCAACAAGAGAGAGTCTAGCCACCTCCATTTATCTGCCCATTCTGCAAGCCTGTTTATATCTTCCTGTGTTTTGGTGCAGCTCCCCACATTATTAGCTCTACCCCCCACCCCCCAACCTCACCCCAATTTGGTATCAAATTGATCGATTTTTGTTAGGCAAAGGTATTAAGGGTCACGGGAACAAGGTTGGTAGAGGGGTTTGAGATACAGATCAGCCATGATCTCATTGAATGGTGGAACAGGCTCGAGGGGCTGAATGGCCTCCTCCTGTTCCTATATGCCAATCAGCAAATTTCGACTCTAGATCTCCGATTTCTGAGTCTAAATCATTTATATATATATATCTATATGGTGAACAACGGTGGTCCCTGTAGGACACCACTTCCCATTTTCTGCCAGTCCATGAAACGTCCATTAACTCCTATCCTCCGTTTTATAGCCATCTTTGCTAAAATCACCAATGTTTAGAACGTAAAGGAGACTGGGGAAATTGTCCAATTTTGCATTTTTAGATTCATTATAGATTTTCATGACAACATAAGACCAGGTTAAAATTTGGTCACAAACCAGTACAATGGAAGGATATGCTTTTTGTTCCAATTTCTGCCACTGGAGCTTTTGCCCTGCCAAGCAATACACCTGGGCACTGAAGAAAGCAACCTGGCCTGTTTGTCCAGTTCTCTCCAGGCTGAAGAAGCACGGCAGTCTTGATCTCCCTGGACGGAATGGTTGAGCGTTCGGTATAACAGGCCTAACGAAAAGCCTTGTTTGTGACATGTTAAAATAAAACATGTGATTAAGTAAAGAAAGACTTGCATTTATATAGCGCCTTTCATGACCTCAGGATGTCCCAAAGCTCTTTGCAGCTAATGAAATACTTTTGAAGTGTAGTTACTGTTGCAGTGTAGGAAATGCAGCAGCCAATTTGCGCACAGCAAGCTCCCACAAATGGGCAATGTGATAAAGACCAGATAATTTGTTTTTGTTATGTTGATTGAGGGATAAATATTGGCCAGGACACCGGGGATAACTCACCTGCTCTTGTTCGAAATCGTGGCCCTTGGGATCTATTTACATCCGCCTGAGAGAGCAGACGGGGCCTCGGTTTAACGTCTCATCTGAAAGACTGCACCTCCGACAGTGCAGCGCTCCCTCAGCACTGCACTGGAGTGTCAGCCTAGATTTTGTGCTGATGTTTCTGGAGTGGGGACTCTGAACCCACAACCTTCTGATTCAAGAGGCAAGGGTGCTACCCACAGAGCCACAGCTGAAAGCAGGTCCCCCTCACAAATCACCCCTGCCCTTGCTGACCTACTTTGGCTCCTGGCTCCCTAACACCTCCAATTTAAAAGAAAAGGAATGTTGTATATTAATGCAAGAGGCTTTCAAAACAATAAAAATAAATTCAAGATTCCCATGGATTTGGAAGAAATTTCTAACTTAGGAGTGAACCTGCTTTTTTAGTTCATAAATGTCATAAGGCTCAGTCTGGGGGTTGAATCTGGCAAGACTTCCTGTTATAGAAGTCATCCAATTTTCACTACATTAATTCAACGGAATGAAAATCGGGTGGTTTATTTAACGGGCGGCCGATCCGCAACACTCGTTTTACGCATGAGTGCTAAGGTGAAAATCTACCCCCTGGGTTTCTCCCCTTACTCTCCATCACGAATATCGCCTACTTCCACCCCTGTGGCATCGCCTGCCTCCGCCCCTGCCTCAGACCATTTGCTGCTGAAAGTCGCATCCATGCCTTTGTCGCCCCCAGGCACGGCTATTCCAAAGCTCTCCTGGGCAGCCTCCCTTCCTTCATCCTCGGCAAACTTCAGCTTATCCAAGACTCTGCTGCCCGTATCCTATCCCGCACCAGGTCCCGCTCACAAATCACCCCTGCTCTTGTCGGCCGACATTGGCTCCTGGTTTTCTACCGCTTCCAATTTCACAGGAAAGAAAGGAATATGCTGCATATTAACTTAAGAGGTGCACAAAACAACAACAATGTAGTAAAACGTCCCAAGGCGCTTCACAGGAGCGATTATCAACCAGAATTTGACAGCGAGCCACATAAGGAGAGATTAGGGTGGATGACCAAAAGCTTGGTCAAAGAGGGAGGTTTTTTGGAGTGTCTTAAAGGAGGAAAGAGAGGTCGAGAGACAGAGAGGTTTAGGGAAACAATGGAAAACAATTACTGAGAAATAGACCAGGAAATATTAATGTTGCATCCATAGACCTTCCTATCTAGCAAAGATTGATTAGTATTGTAAACCATAGTAATCACATGCAATTGGAAATATGGGGAGATGGAGTAACATTTCTATTAGGAATGATTCCTAGTAATCTTGTCTGTATATTGGCAAGTGGCTGTTTATTCTGTCATTTGCTCTTCTGATTAATTTTTGTGCTGGTAAAGCTGCTGATGGACAACGCACATACAGTGGCCCTTGCATTCTGAAACCCCTGGAGCTACTTTCTAAAGCAAAGGTTTCACCTCAGATCACAATTGGGATTTCACTGATTGCTGGTAGGTGCTCAAGTCTGAGGGTCAGGAGGACTCGGAGAGTAGCCATCTCCCAGTCATTATTATATTAAAACTTTGTGCTTATCAGTGATTACAACACTCTGTGAAAGAGGTGTCTAGGCTGCCTTCATCCAGGTTGCATCTAACTGAAGGCATCTCCCCACCCCCACCCTCCACCCCTGTTAACTTGTGAAAACCCGGGTGAACTGGAAACACCCCACAAAGGCGGAGGGCGGGGGGGGGGGGGGGGAAGCAGTGGTACAATGGAAAAGTCATCTGCTGGAAGGACCGAAACATGTAATGGGAGATAAAAACTGGGAAGGACTTCAATAAAGCACAGCTGAAGGAGACAAAACTGTGTCCAAAACAAGGTCTGGCACAAGGAAGATCGATTCTATTTCTCTCTCTCTCTCTCCACAGGTGCTGCCCAACCTGCTGCGTATATTCCGTGCAGTTTCTGTTTTTATTTCAGGTTTGACAGCATTCGCAGTATTTTGCTTATCTCCCCCACGGGTGCAGTTCAATATCGGCTACTTGAGAAGGAACCAGGAGTCCTCATTTTCATCCTGACTCCGCCCATTTATGGGTTTCCAACCAGGTCCGCCAGCATTGTATAAAAGGAGTGTGCGGCGCCGAAAACTCTTACTCCCAATTCAATTACTGGGGTTGTTTCTTTTGCAATAGCTTAAGTTTCAGTTTCAGCAGAGGGAAAGGGGGTAAGGGGCTGGGGAAAGGCGGAGTCAAGCGGCACAGCAAAGTCCTTCGTGACAACATCCAGGGTATCACCAAGCCTGCCATCCGCCGCCTGGCTCGGCGAGGCGGCGTCAAGCGCATCTCCGGTCTCATCTACGAAGAGACCCGGGGTGTGCTGAAGGTCTTCCTGGAGAACATCATCAGAGACTCGGTCACCTACACGGAACACGCGAAGCGCAGGACGGTCACTGCCCTGGACGTGGTGTACGCGCTGAAACACCAGGGGCGGACACTCTATGGATTCGGCGGTTGAAAAGATTAAATTTAAATTATGGATCTGAACCAAAGAAAAAAGGCTCTTTTAATAGCCACCCATTCAATCGACAAGAGGGCTGTGAAATGTAAAAATTCTGGTAAACCTCACTGCGAGATTTGACAATGAGGGGCGTGGCAGGAGTAGGCACAGATAAGAACATAAGAAACAGGAACAGGAGTCGGCCATTTGGCCCTTCGAGCCTGCTCCGCCACCTCATCTCCACTTTCCTGAACTATCCCCTGATGCTCTTAATATTAAAACATCTATTTCTCTGTCTTGAATATACTCAACGACTGAGCCTCCTTAGCCCTCTGGGGTACAGAATTCCAAAGTTTCACAACCCTCTAGTGAAGAAATTTCTCATCTCCGTCCTAAATGGCCGACCCCTTATTCTGAGACTAACCTCTGGTTCTAGACTCCCCAGCCAGGGGAAACATCCTCCCAGCATCTACCCTGTCAAGCCCTGTAAGACTTGTGTAAGTTTAAATGAGATCACCTCTCAATCTTCTAAACTCTAGAGAATATAGGCCTAGTCTACTCAATCTCTCCTCAAAGGACAATCTCCCCATCCCAGGAACCAGTCTGGTGAACCTTTGTTGCACTCCCTTTATGGCAAGTATATCATTCCTTAGGTAAGGAGACCAAAACTGCACACAATACTCCAGGTGTGGTCTCACCAGGGCCCTATGTAATTGGAGTAAGATGTCTTTACTCTTATACTCAAATCCTCTTGTAATAAAGGCCAACATACCATTTGCTTTTCTAATTGTACCTGCATGTTAACTTGGAGTGATTCGTGTACAAGGACACCCAGGTCCCTCTGAACACCAGCATTTCCCAATCTCTCACCAATTAAAAAATACTCTGCTTTTCTATTTTTCCTACCAAAGTGGATAACTTCACATTTTTCCGCATTATATTCCAGTTGCCATGTTCTTGCCCACTCACTTAGCCTGTCTATATCCCCTTGACACCTCTTTGCATCCTCCTCACAACTTACATTCCCACCCAGCTTTGTATCATCAGCAAACTTGGATATATTGGAGAAGGGAGTTGTTGCTCGGGGTCCTGCTGTACCCTTGCCATCCTACTGAGCCAGGGAGTGCAATCTCAGGCAGCCGCTGCAGTGTCAGATGTGGCATTAACAGGGCAATCTTATGGCCCAGCAGAAGGAGGTAAAGAGTCATCTGTATCCAAGTAAACATTCAGTCCCGTCCATCAGGTCGCTTACATTAGGTAGTTGGAGACACGCTGGACACAGAGAAACAGTGGGATAAGGAGGCATTCATTCATAATGAATCCTGCACTGTTTATTGGAATCACGTTTTCACTCTTACTGGGGCACATTTCTGTAGCAGGAAATGAATGGGATTGATATGTTTGATGGCCGGGGTTGGATAGAGCATAATGGTGTGGATGGGTTTGGTGCATCAGTTTCGTTGGGAACATGAGTTCAGCAATGCTGGTGCTGAAGTGACCTTTGAATGTCTAATTGAAATGGTTGTCCATTAGAAGTTGCTGGGCTTGTCTTCCTTGCCGCCAGTCTGGTGGAGCAGCCAGCCGTGAGCTCAGCCTCTGTCGATCCTGACTGTCCTTCCTGTCCCAACTATTGCATGGTGACGTGTCTTCTGAGAGCATAATTATGCACTGTGCAGCATACCACTATAATGGATACCTTTCTAGCGCTGTGTAATAGGACAGCCCCCACCCTCCACCCTCCCAGACCTGTTCAAGCAGCAGAATCTTTGCTTCAGCGTAACTATGGTATGTTTTATGTGTATCTTTGTCAAAGAATGTGCCTCTTTATATTTGATTTCAGGCGTGGTTTATGGATGAAATATCGAGTCATGCTGCTAACGATAATCCCAGGTCTCCATGATCCATCTGCCTGGTCTAGGTATTCCAACAACAACTTGCATTCATATAGTGCCTTTAATGTAGTGAAACGTCCTAAGACGTTTCACAGGAGAGTAATCAGACAAACATTGACACCGAGCCACATCGGGAGATATTAGGGCAGAAAGACGTGGGTTTTAAGGAGCGTTTTAAAGGCGGAGAGAGAGAGGTAGAGAGGATTTAATTCCATTAAATAACGGTAGAAACATAGAAAAAACATAGAAACATAGAAGATAGGAGCAGGAGTAGGCCATTTGGCCCCTCGAGCCTGCTCCGCCATTCAATGAGATCATGGCAGATCATCCAAGCTCAGTACCCTGTCCCTGCCTTCTCCCCATATCCCTTGATCCCTTTAGCCTTAAGAAATATATCTAACTCTTTCTGGAATATACTTAATGAATTGGCCTCTACTGCCTTCTGTGGTAGAGAATTCCACAGGCTCACCACACTCTGGGTGAAGAAATTCCTCCTCATCTCAGTCCTAAATGGCTTATCCCTTATCCGTAGATGGTGACCCCTGGTTCTGGACTCCCCGCCATCAGGAACAGTCTTCCTGCATCTGGTCTGTCCAGTCCTGTTAGAATTTTATAAGTTTCAATGAGATCCCCTCTCATTCTTCTAAACTCCAGTGAGTATAAGCCCAATCGACCCAATCTCTCCTCATACGTCATTCCTGCCATCCCAGGTATCAGTCTGGTGAATCTTCGCTGCACTCCCTCCATGGCAAGAACATCCTTCCTCAGATAAGGCGACCAAAACTGCACACAATACTCAAGGTGTGGTCTCACCAAGGCCCTGTACAACTGCAGCATGACATTGTTGCTCCTGTATTCGAATCCTCTCGCTATGAAGGCCAACATACCATTTGCCTTCTTAACCCTCTGCTGCACCTGCATGCTTACCTTCAACGACTGGTGCACAAGGACACCCAGGTCTCGTTGCACTTCCCCTTTTCCCAATCTATTGCCGTTCAGATAATAATCTGCCTTCCTGTTTTTGCCACCAAAGTGGATAACCTCGCATTTATCCACATTATACTGCATCTGCCATGCATCTGCCCAATCGCCCAACCTATCCAAATCATCCTGGAGTTTCTCAGCATCCTCCTCACAGCACACACGCCCATCTAGCTTTGTGTGTGTGTGGGGGAGGAGGGGGGGTGCGAGTCCATGGAGGAATTTGAAAACAAGGATGAGATTTTTTAAATTGAGGCGTTGCTTAACTGGGAGCCTCTGTAGGTCAGCGAGCACAAGGGGTAATGGTTGAACGGGACTTGGTGCACGTGCGGACACGGGCAGCAGAGTTTTGGATGACCTCAAGTTTACGTAGGGTGGAATGTGGGAGGTCGGCCAGGAGTGCGTTGGAATAGTCAAGTCTAGAGGTAACAAAGGCATGGATGAGGGTTTCAGCAGCAGATGAGCTGAGGCAGAGGAGGGGTCGGGTGATGTACCGGCGGCGGAAATAGGCGGGCTTAGTGCTGGCGTGGATATGTGGTCGGAAGCTCATCTGAGAGGGGGGTGGGGGTTCAAATATGACACCACGGTTGCGAACAGTCTGGCTCAGCCAGCTGCCCAGGGAGAGGGAGGGAGTCGGTGACGTGGGGACGCAGTTAGTGGCGGGGACCGAAGATGATGGCTTCGGTCTTCCCAACATTCAGCTGGATCAATGTCGGGCAAGCAGTCTGCAATTTAACAGGGCAACTTATGGTACCAAAAATACATTTTTCAACAGAAAATGCTGGAAATACTCAGCTGGCCAGGCAGCTTCCGTGGAGAGAGAAACAGAGTTAACGTTTCAGGTCTGGGACCCTTCATCAAGTATTTCCAGCATTTTCTGTTGTTATTTCAGATTCCGCAGTATTTTCCTATTGTAATATATTTTTCAAGCGGCAGCCATGTGGAGACTCTCCCCCACGTGCCTGAAACCAGTTGCAACACCAGGAGTGTTTCTGATTGGCCAGTTGGCACCCCTTGTTCCTAACTCACAATAGATACTTATGCGCTGGTTCACCAATAGGAATCCTTCACTTTCTGATTCCTCATTTGCATACGGCTGGCTATTAAATAGCAGGTCCGGGAGACTTTCTCCATCACAAACCCTCGCGTCCATTCACCAGGCCTGAAGCGGTGTCCAGGGGCATCGCCCCGAAAAAGGGGCCGAAGAAAGCGACCACCAAGAAGCGGGCCAAAGGCGACAAGAAGCGCAGGAGGACCAGGAAGCAGAGTTACAGCATCTACATCTACAAGGTGCTGAAGCAGGTCCACCCCGACTCGACACCGGCATCTCCTCCAAGGCCATGAGTGTCATGAACTCGTTCATCACCGACATCTTCGAGCGCATCGCCTGCGAGGCCTCCCGCCTGATCCATTACCCCAAACGCCAGACCATCTCCCCCCGGCCGGGAGATCCAGACCGGCATCCGCCTCCTGCTGCCCGGGGAACTGGCCAAGCACGCCGTCTCGGAGGGGACCAAAGCAGTCACCAAATACATCAGCTGCAAATAAAGCCTCTCGTTCCTCCCACCTTAAAAACTCAACCCAAAGGCTCTTTTCAGAGCCACTCACCAGATCCAGAAGGGACTATTTATTTTCATTTGACTAATGACATTTGAAATATGGACAGCATAAAGAATGAAACACTTTAAAAAAAAATGTTTTATCATCCTTTCTTTATTTACCCCTCACTTTCATTTTTTTGTCGTATGTTCAGATTTTGATGGTGTTTTTGTAATACAGTATATCGTTAATTTAAAATAGATTGAAATTTAACAAATATATAATAACAAAATGATGCATTGTCACTGCCCTGTTTTGTATAAAGCACTCATTTACAAGCGGGTCACTGAAAAGCTAAAATGAAATTAAATCTGTCAATTCAGGGACCAGTAATTTTAAAGGATCAATTTGCCATAATTCACAATTTAATAATGAATTATTCAGTCTCACAGATGCCAGTTTAATGATTATTCAGTCCCACAGACGCTATAATTTTAATTAAAATGATTATTCAGTCCCACAGATGACAATCTTTAGCAGTAATGATTATTATTTAGTCTCACAAATGCCATAGTTTTAATTATTATTCAGTCCCAGATACCATAATTTTAACGATTATTATTCAATCCCACAGATGCAATAATTTTAACAATAATGATTATTATTCAGTCCCACAGATGCAATGATTTTAATAACTGGTTAATATTCAGTCCCACAGAGAGCCATCACTTTAACAATAACGAGTCTGATTCACAGACGAGCTCTTATTCTATAAGCCGCCTTTTTCGTTGGTGTCCGAGGTTGGAGCGGATTGAAAAACGCGCCAATCAGAGGCCGAGATTTGCCGGGTTTTCAGCCAATCAGAAGGCGCGGCTGGGCTGGGCGGGGCCGGCGGCTGCTGCAAAAGCCGCAGCCCGGAGCGGGGAAGAGCAGTTGGAGAACAGCGTTAGAGAGGAGTCCGACCCCCGGGGGAAGGACAGCCGCCGCCCGCCCGCCCGGGGAGAAGGGACAGCAGTCGGCCGGCACCTTGGGCAACAAGGGCTCGCGGGTGGGCGGGGCTATGACGTCACCCGCGCGCTGAGGCGGTTGAACGGCCGATCAGGAGCCACGTGACCCCGGAGCTGGCGGCGGCCTTTTAACACAGTGGGTGGGGCCCCGAGGCGTTGCGGGCTGCGATTGGTGAACGCAGCTGTCAATCTACGAGTCGCAGCCAATAGAAGAGACGGACTCCGTGAGGGACTTTAGGCGCGGGCTGCGTGGCCGCAGTGCGCATGCTCGGTGCTGCTCGCAGTCCCCGGATGAGGCTCCGGTTTGAGGAAGGAGATAAAATGGCGGCGGGACTGAGGAGCGGCGGATGGTGCGGTGAGTGTGGATCAGAGAATCTCCGGCATTTACAGCAGCGCCGGCCTCTTTCAGGCAATCTCTGGGAACATTGGGGCGAAGGGGCATGGGAAGAGACTCGGTGTTTGGCACCTTCCCGGATTCTTCTCCTCCACTTTGTGTGGTGTTGGGCCAGGGATTCCCAGGTTTCGGTGGGGATGTTGCACTTTTTCAAGGAGGCTTTGAGTGTGTCTTTGAAGTGTTTCCTCTGCCCACCTGGGGCTCTCGCCGTGCCGGAGCTCCTAGTAGAGCGCTTGTTTTGGGAGTCTCGTATCGGGCATGCGGACAATGTGACTCGTCCATCGGAGCTGATCGAGCGTGGTCAAAGCTTCGATGCTGGCCTGAGCGAGAACACCGATGTTGGTTTGCCTATCCTGCCAATGGATTTGCAGGATCTTGCGGAGGCAGCGTTGGTGGTACCTCTCCAGTGCTTTGAGGTGCCTGCTGTACATGGTCCGTGTCTCTCAGGCATACAGCAGGGCGGGTATCACTGCTGCTCTGTAGACCATGAGCTTAGTGCGGGGTTTGAGGTCTTGGTCTTCAAACACACTTCCTCAGGCGACCGAAGGCTGCACTGGCACACTAAAGGCGGTGTTGGACTTCGTCGTCGACGTCTGTCCTTGTTGACAGTAGGCTCCCGAGGTATGGAAAGTGGTCCACGTTGTGAGACTATGCCCCGAGACAATGCCCCCTAGTTCTAGACACTCCAGCCCGGGGAAACAACCTCGCAGCATGTACCCTGTCAATCCCCTTCAGAATCTTGTATATTTCAATGAGATTACCTCTCATTCCCCTACATTACACTCCATTTGCCACCTTACTGCCCACTCACTTAGTCTATCTGTATCCCTTTGCAGACTCTCTGTGTTCTCACAGCTTACTGTCCCGCCTAGATTTGTAGCGTCAGCAAACTTGGATACATTACACATTGTCCCTTCATCTAGGTCATTAATGTAGATTGTAAATAGCTGAGGCCCCAACACTGATCCTTGTGGCACCCCACTAGTTACAGCCTGCCAGCCTGAAAAAGGTCCGTTTATCCCCACTCTGTTTTCTGTCTGTTAACCAATCCTTGATCCATGCGACTATATTACCCCAACCCCATGAGCCCGAATCTTGTGCAATAACCTTTTATGTGACACCTTATCGAATGCCTTTTTGGAAATCCAAATATACTACATCCACTGGTTCCACTTTATCTCCCCTGCTAGTAACCATCAAAAAACTAATAAATTTGTCAAACACGATTTCCCTTTCATAAAACCATGTTGACTCTGCCTAATCATGTTATGATTTTTCTAAGTGCCCTGATACCACTTCCTTAACACTGGATTCTAGTGTTTTCCGAATGACTGATGTCGGGCTAACTGGCCTGTAGTGCCCTGTTTTCTCTCTTCCCTCCTTTCTTGAATAGCGGTGTTACATTTGCGACCTTCCAATCCGCTGGGACCATTCCAGAATCTCGGGAATTTTGGAAGATCAAAACCAATGTATCCACTATCTCTTCAGCCACCTCTTTTACAACCCTAGGATGTAGGCCGTCGGGTCCAGGGGATTTGTCGGTTTTCAGTCCTATTAGATTCTCTAGTACTTTTTCTCTACTTATATGAATTATGTTCAGTTCCTCACCCTCATTAGACCCTTGGTTCCCCACCATTTTTGGTCTGCTTTTTGTGTCTTCTACTGTGAAGACAGATACAAAATATTTGTTTAACGTTTCTGCCATTTCCTTATTCCCCATAATAATTTCTCCTGTCTCAGCCTCTAAGGGACCAATGTTTACTTTTGCTACTCTCTTCCTTCCTACATACTCGCAGCAAATCTTACAATCTGCTTTTAGATTTCTTGCTAGTTTTCTGTCATTGCATTTTTTCCCTTTTTTTTATCAATTTATGGTCAATCTTTGCTGGTTTCTGAAACTCTCAATCCTCAGGCTTACTATTATTCTTTGCAACATTATAAGCTTCTTTCAATCTAATGCTATCCTTACCTTCTTTAGTTAGCCATGGTTGGATCACTTCCCGTGGAGTTTTTGTTTCTCAATGGAATGTATTTTAGTTGAGAATTATGAAATATTTCTTTAAATGCTAGCCACTGCTTATCTACCGCCATACCTTTTTTTTAAATCTATTTTTCCAATCTATCTCAGCCAACTCGCCCCTCATACCTATGTAATTGGCTTTATTTAAGTTTAAGACACTAGTTTCGGACTTAGGCAAGTCACTCTCTCAAAATTAATGTGAAGTTCTAACATATTATGATCACTCTGCCCCAGTGGATCGTTTACTATGAGGTTGCTAATTAACCCTGTCTTATTACACAATACAAGTTCTAACATTGTTGGTTCCATGACATTTTGTTCCAGGAAACTGTCCCGAATGGATTCCATGAACCCGTCCTGCAGACTCTTGCTCCACAGCCCTGAAGGTTACGGCTCTTCAAGTGTACACCCAAGTACTTTTTAAATGTGCTGAGGGTCTCTGCCTCTACCATCCTTTCAGACAGTGAGTTCCAGACCCCCACCACCCTCTGGGTGAAAAAAATTACATCTGCTCTGCACCCTCTAGTGGATGGACTGGGGAGAAAGGTCTTTACTAACCGAGGCATAGAATGTAAGAGCTGGGAGGTAATGCGTGAACTGTATAGCTAGGCCGCAGCTAGAATACTGCGTGCAGTTCTGGTCAACACATTACAGGAAGGATGTGATTGCATTACAGAGGGTGCAGAGGAGACTTACGGGGATTTTGCCTGGGCTGGGGAATTTTTGCTATGTGGAAAGATTGGATCGGCTGGGGTTGTTTTCTTTGGAACAGAGAAGGCCAAGGGGAGACTCGATTGAGGTGTATCAAATTATTAGGGGCCTAGATAGAGTGGATAGGAAAGACCTATTTCCCTTAGCAGAAGGGTCAATAATCAGTGGGGCATAGATTTAAAGCAGATGGTCAAAGGGTTAGAGGGGTTTTGAGGTAAATTTTTTACACCCAGAGGGTGGTGGAGGTCTGGAACTCACTGCCTGAAAGGGTGGTAGAGGCAGAGAACCTCATCACGTTTAAAAACTGCTTGGATATGCACTTGAAGTGCCGTAAGCTACCAGGCTACGGACCAAGTGCTGGAAAGTGGGATTAGAGTGGATAGATATTTGTCAGCCGGCTCGGACAAGATGGGCCGAATGGCAGCCTTCTATGCAGTAAATTTCTATGATTGTGTAACCCGTGGAGGATGGGCCCAGTGAGATCAGACAGTGTGTATCCCGGGGAGGATGGGCCCAGTGAGATCAGACAATGTGTAACCCGGAGAGGATCTGCTCAGTGAGATCAGACAGTGTGTTACCTGGGAATGATGGCCCCAGCTTCGGTTTGCCTAAAGCACAGGGAAATTGTACATTTCTATCCAGAACTTTGGTGATTTGCTGGAAGCCCAGGCGGGCGTGGCGGGGATCTGAGAAAAGGGACAACATCAGACAAAAGCACTCGGACCCAAACTTTTATTTTTATTAAGCTGAAGAAAAGTCTACATTACATTACTTCACACTATTCATGTTGTTATTTTCAGTCCTGCCATAATTAGATCTCCCGGTGAAAGACTGAGTGATTGAGAGGTCCACAGCTGAGAGTAAACAGGGATTGTAGACTGAGGAACGACAGCAGGTGAACCAACACAGGATTGTGAGAGCACCAACTGGAGAGAACTCTTCCGATTCAAAGAGCTTCCAGAGATCGACGAAAAGGTCAGAGAGAGTCCCATTGACTCAGATACACACTGGTCCTGGAGATGGACTGGGGAGAAAGGTCAGAGTCCCATTGACTCAGATACACAGTGGTTCCTCCCTCCCTTCCATTTCCTGATTTACAGCTATTTCTGGGATGTTACTTGTATCCTCTATGGTGAAGACCGATACAAAATACCTGTACAATTCAACTGCCATCTCCTTATTTTCCATTTTTAATTCCCTGACACTCTTTTTGTTAAATCTTTTCTTTATTAAATATCAATAGAAGCTCTTGCTATCTGTTTTTATATTTCTAGCTAGCTTTCTCTCGTACTCTAATTTTTCTCCTTATTAATCTTTTAGTCACTCTTTGTTTTTTATATTCTGTCCTGTATCTTCTGACCTGCCAGCCATCTTTGTGCAATTATATGCTTTTTCTTTAAGTTGGATGCTATTAATTTTTTCAGTTAACCATGGATGGTGGGTTCTCCCCTTGGAATTTTTCTTTCTTGTTGGAATGTGTATATTCTGTGTATTCTGAAATATCCCCTTAAATGTCTGCCACTGCATCTCTATTGACCTATCCCTTAACCTAATTTGCCAGTTCACTTTAACTAGCTCTGCTTTCATGTCCTCGTAATTGCCCTTATTTAATTTTAAAATACTAGTCTTGGACCCACTCTTCTCTCCCTCAAACTGAAGGTAAAATTCAATCATATTATGATCGCTGCTACCTAGGGGCTCCTTCACTGAGGCCTTTAATTAATCCTATCTCGTTGCACAATACCAGGTCTAGTATAGTCTGCTCTCTGGTTGGCTCCAGAACATGCTGTTGTAAGAAACTATCCTGAAAACATTCTATGAACTCCTCATTTAGGCTACCTTTGCCCATCTGATTTTTCCGGTCTCTATGTAGATTAAATCCCCCATGATTATTGCCATACCTTTCTGAGAAGCTCCCATTATTTCTTCCTTTATACTCCATCCTACCGTGTGGTTACTGTTAGGGGGCCTGTACACCACTCTCACAAGTGACTTCTTGCCTTTATCATTTCTCATCTCTACCCAAACCGCTTCTACATCCTGGTTTCCTGAACTTAGGTCATCCCTCTCTATTGTGCTAATACCATCATTAATTAACAGAGCCACCCCTCCACCTTTTCCTAGCTTTCTGTCCTTCCTAAATGTCACGTACTCTTCAATATTCAGGTCCCAATCTATGTCATCCTGCAGCCATGTTTCTGTAATGGCTATCAGATCATACTTATTTATTCCTATTTGCGCCATCAGTTCATCTGTTTTGTTTTGAATGCTACGTGCATTCAGATGCAGAGCCTTTAGTTTTGTCCTTTTATTTTTGTAACCTCTAGCCTTAACTGTTGATTTACTCTTAGATTTGTCCTCTCTATCCCTTCCTGTCACGGTCTGTTTATCATTTCCCATATTAATACCTTTCTCTATTGCCTTGTCTCTACTCTTTGATTTACCACATCTTCCCAAATTTGATCCCTTGCCCCCACTATTTAGTTTAAAACCCTCTCTACCGGCCTGGTTATATGACTCGCCAGAACACTGGTCCCAGCACGGTTCAAGTGAAGACCGTCCCAACGATACAGATCCCACTTTCCCCAGTGTGGTGCCAGTGCCCCAGGAATCGGAACCCATTTCTCCCACACCAGTCTTTGAGCCACGCATTCATCTCGCTAATTTGATTTACCCTATGCCAATTTGCTCGTGGCTCAGGTAATAATGCAGACATTATTACCCTTGAGGTTCTGCTTTTTAATTTAGCCCCTAGCTGCTCACAGTCTCTCAGCAGAACCGCTTTCCTAGTTCTAACTGTCGTTGGTACCTACATGGACCACGACCATTGGCTCCTCCCCCTCCCACTGCAAGTTCCTCTCTAGCCCAGAGCAGATATCCTGAACCCTGGCACCGGGCAGGCAACACAGCCATCTGGACTCTAGCTCTTGGCCGCAGAGAACTGTATCTATCGCCCTGACTATGCTATCCCTTATTACCACTATATTCCTATTAACTCACCCCTGCTTGAATCGCTTCCTGTGCCACGGTCAGTTTGCTCATCCACCCTGCAACCACCGCTTTCATCCATACAGGCCGCAAGAACCTCAAACCTGTTGGACAATTGCAAAGGCTGAGGCTCCCCCACCTCCTGGGTCACCATACCTGCCTCACTTTTAATTTAATTTGAATGAATTAAAGGGTAAGGCATGGCAGGAGAGCTCTGTGCCGTGGTATGCTCTTCCTGCACTATGTGGGAAATCAGGGACACTTCCTGTGTCCCTGACGACCAGGTGTGCGGGAAGTTTATCCAGCTGCAGCTACTGACAGACCGCATTGCGGCGCTGGAGCTGCGAGTGGATACATACTGGAGCATTCGCAATGCTGAGGACGTCGTGGATAGCACGTTTAGGGAGTTGGTCACACCGCAGGTAAAGGCTGCACGGGCAGGAAGAGAATGGGTGACCACCAGGCAGAGTAGTAGGTGCAGGAAGGTAGTGCAGGGGTCCCCTGTGACCATCCCCCTCTCAAACAGATATACCGCTTTGGATATTGTTGTGGAGCATGGCTTATCGGGAAGGCAGCAGCAGCCAACTTCCTGGCACCGTGGGTGGTTCTGCTGCACAGGACGGGAGGAAAGAGTGGGAGAGCTATAGTAATAGGGGATTCTATTGTAAGGGGAACAGATAGGCATTTTTGCGGCCACAAACGTGACTCCAGGATGGTACGTTGCCTCCTGGTGCAAGGGTCAAGGATGTCTCCAGAGCGGCTGCAGAACATTTTGGAAGGGGAGGGTGAACAGCCAGTTGTCGTGGTGCATATAGGTACCAACGATATAGGTACAAAACGGGATGAGGTCCTAAAAGATGAATATAGGGAGTTAGGAGGTAAATTTAAAAAAATGACCTCAAAGGTAGTAATCTCAGGATTGCTACCAGTGCCACGTGCTAATCAGAGTAGAAATAGAAGGATATTTCAGATGAATACGTGGCTAGAGGAATGGTGCAAGGGGGAGGGATTCAAATTCCTGGGACATTGGAACCGGTTCTGGGGGAGGTGGGACCAGTACAAAACTGACAGTTTGCACCTGGGCAGGACCGGGACTGATGTCCTAGGGGGAGTGTTTGTTAGTGCTCTGGGGGGAGGGTTTAAACTAAAATGGCAGGGGGTTGGGAACCTGAGCAGGGAGACAGAGGAAAGGGAAACCAGGATAGAAGCAAAAGACAGGAAGGAGAAAAACAAAGGTGGCAGTCAGAGTAATCAAGGGTTTAAATCAAATATGGCCACAGTAAATAATAATTCTAAAAGGTCTAAGAGCGTTTAAAAAAAACAAGCCTGAAGGCTTTGTGTCTTAATGCAAGGAGCATTCGTAATAAAGTGGATGAATTAGCTGTGCAAATAGAGGTAAACAGATATGATATGATATGATATGATTGGGATTATGGAAACATGGCTCCAGGGTGACCAAGGCTGGGAACTCAACATCCAGGGGTATTCAATATTCAGGAAAGAAAGGCGAAAAGGAGGTGGGGTAGCATTGCTGGTTAAAGAGCAGATTAACACAATGTAAGGAAGGATATTAGCTCTGATGATGTGGAATCCTTATGGGTAGAATTGAGAAATACCAAGGGGCAGAAAACGTTAATGGGAGTGGTATACAGAACCCCAAACAGTAATGCGGAGGTTGGAGATGGCATTAAATGGTAAATTAGAGATGCGTGCAATAAGGGCACAGCAGTTATCATGGGTGACTTTAATCTACATATAGATTGGGCTAACCAAATTAGTAACAATACTGTGGAGGAGGAATTCCTGGCATGTATACGGGATGGTTTCCTGGACCAGTATGTTGAGGAACCAACTAGAGATCAGGCCATCTTAGACTGGGTATTATGTAATAAGAAAGGATTAATTAGCAATTTTGTTGTGCGAGGCCCCTTGGGTTGGAGCGATCATAATATGATAGAATTCTTCATTAAGATGGAGAGTGAAGTAGTTGACTCAGACTAGGGTCCTGAATTTAAATAAAGGAAACTACGATGGTATGAGGCGCGAGTTGGGTAGGATTGATTGGGGAATGTCACTCAAAGGGTTGACAGTGAATAGGCAATTGCAAACATTCAAAGACCGCATGGATGAACTACAGAATTTGTTCATCCCTGTTTGGCATAAAAGTAAAACAAAAAAGTTGACTAACCGTGGCTCATAAGGGAAATTAGGGATAGCGTAAGATCCAAGGAGAGGACATATAAATTGGCCAGAAAAAGCAGTAAACCTGAGGATTGGGAGCAGTTTCAGATTCAGCAAAGGAGGACAAAGGGATTAATTAAGAGGCGGAAAATAGAGTATGAGAGTAAGCTTGCAGGGAACATAAAAACTGACTGCAAAAGCTTCTGTAGATATGTGAAGAGAAAAAGTTTGGTGAAGTCGAGCATAGGTCCCTTGCAGTCAGAATCAGGGGAATTTATAATGGGGAACAAAGAAATGACAGACCAATTAAATACATACAGGAAACTTTGGTTTATCCGGCGGTTGTATGTCCGTAAACCTCAATCTAACTGCAGAAATCAGCAGCCGTTTTGGTTAGGTTTTTTTTCTTCTGGCATTCTTTTAACAGGCAGGCTCTGGAAAGCATCTCTAGCTTAGCAACAGCTTCAGAGACGCTTCCAAGATACGGGCTGAGTGTTTACAAGCTGTTGCTAAGCAACAGTGTTTGTTGTCAGATACGGAGATGAAAACCTCCGTATCCTACAACATTAGCGCTGGTCTATCCGGAAGTTTGGATAGATCGGCAGCAGCTTGGTCCTGTCGGTGCCGGATATCGCGAAGTTTCCTGTACTTTGGTTCTGTCTTCACAAAGGAGGACACAAATAACCTCCCAGAGATGTCGGGGAACATAGGGTCTAATGAGAGGGAGGAACTGAAAGAAATCAGTATTTGTAGGGAAATGGTGTTAGGGAAATTGACGGGATTGAAGTCCAATAAATCCCCTGGGCCTGATAATCTACATCCTAGGTGTTTATGTACCTTTAAGGGAATAACTGGTCTCAGACTGCAGTACCGGCAGTGACCACCCCTGTATAAAAGGCACTAGCAGCCTTCTGTAGTTTCAGTTTCCCAATTGTCTCCATTCAGTAAAGACTTGTTATAATCAACTCCTGCTGTCCGTGTCTCAATTATACACGGACATAATATTGGCGACGAGCAGATACGAACTTACCTACAGTCTGCACCACCTCATGGGATCCATCCCTGAAGCGAAGTGAGCAGAGGTCGAGGCCAGAAAGAAGAAAGAAACAGTAGAAATGGGCGTTGACCGTGGGCATCCGCCCCTGAGTCAGCGGAGTTGAAAATTTGCAGGAGAGGCTGTCGAGAGCGGGGCTTGGTTCCTGTTGATGGTGCTTCAGCTAATCAGGCTGGTGGCAGGTAGTACACTGATCCTTCCTGGGCTGCGGCGGTCTAGAACTCGAGCGGGTGGCTTGCAACGGGGCCGAGCAGCGTTGTCGGGAAGAGGAGAGAGAGAGAGGGTGGAGCACACAGGGTGCGACCGGTGCTACGAATCCGGGCTGCGTACAGACCTAAGAAGAGGGAGGCAAGAGTCCCACAGGGTTGTTCCACGACGGGAAAATAATAAAATTTAAAAAAAAATTAAAAAAAATATTATACGTGCAGAAAGCCGCGAGGAGCTGCAGGTTGCCACTGAAACCGCGGAAAGCAGCACTAGCAACAGCGGGGAAGAAGGCAAAGCGCGGGAGGCGCCATCTTAATCCAGCGGGGAAGAAGGCAAAGCACGGGAGGTGCCATTTTGTTAAATCTGGGAAGAAGGCAAAGCGCGGGAGGCGCCATTTTAGATTTCCAAGATGCCGAAGACTGGCTATATCACTGCCTTTGATAATGCAATAGAAGACTGGACCACGTATGTGGAAAGAGTCGAGGTATATTGCGAGGCAAACGAAATAGCCGATGAGAAAAAGGCATCGGTACTGCTAAACTTAATGGGCGCAAGAACGTACGGCCTATTGCGGGACCTGATTACTCCAGCCAAGACGAAGGCGAAGAGTTTTAACAAAATTGTTGCTATCCTACAGGAACACCTAAACCCTGCACCGCTGCTGATAGCAGAAAGATTTAAATTCCACAGGAGAACTCCACATAAAGATGAGAGCAATGCTGAGTACCTTACGGAACTACGCAAGCTATCAAAGCATTGCCAGTTCGGAGCAGGACTGGCAGATACCCTACAGGACAAATTTGTCTGTGGACTCCTGAGTGAAGGAACCCAGAAGAAGTTACACTCCGAGAAAGAGCTGATGCTAGATAAGGCTTTCAGCGTGGCAGTATCGTACAAAGCAGCAGCCAGGGGGGCTGCGGAAATACAACAAAAGCCACAGGAATACGGCACCCACGAAATGACACTGGGATTTGCAAAATGTTATCGCTGCGGCAGAACAAACCATGACCAGAGGACTGCTGGTCCAAGGACAAAATATGCAGGCAATGCGGAAAGATGGGACACATTGCACGAGTTTGCAGGTCTGGGAAGAAGACCAACGACAACAAAAAGGCTACTAAGGAACCGTACAGGAAAGTACAAAAGATGACGGACAGTAGTTCCGAAGACCAGATGAGCGATAGTGAATCCGGGAGCAAGAGACTAAGCTGTCTCAAACTTCACAATGTAATCGCAAAAGAGGATCACCGAACCATTTGGGTCACCCTCACTATAGCAGGGTCCCAAGTCAAAATGGAATTGGATACAGGATCAGCTCTAACCATCATGACTCGACGAGACTACGAGCGGCTATTCTCACACATACCCTTGAGAGAGACATCCATTGTCTTGAGGACGTATACGGGGCAAAAAGTATACCCCAGAGGAAAAATAAGGGTGCCTGTGGAATACAACGGCAAGAAAATACGGAAATTGTATCTCTACATTCTGCAAGATGGTGGACCTCCGTTATTGGGACGTGAATGGATCAGAAAGATAAGTTTAGACTGGCACTCCATTCAAACACTGACGGTGGCTGGTAAAAAGGATGACGACGTCACTCCTGGACGATTGTCAACAATCTTAGCTGACGCCAAAGAGGTATTTCAACAAGAACTGGGCACTCTTAAAGGTGTAACCGCCTCGATTAAAAATAGAGGAGAATGCAATTCCCAAGTTTTTCAAAGCAAGATCGGTACCATACGCAATTTGCCCAGCCGTCGAGGCGGAGCTGGAGAATCTGGAGAATGCAGGCGTGTTATCTAAGGTAGACTGGAGCGAGTGGGCGACACCCATCGTTCCTGTCATGAAGAAAACGGTAAACAATAAGTCTGAGGAGCCAAGGAAGGATCGCATCTGTGGGGACTTCAAGGTGACGGTGAACCCAGTCCTTCACACAGTACAATATCCTGTTCCAAGGATGGAAGATATCTTCGCCTCACTATCTGGAGGGAAGCGTTTTACAAAAATTGACCTAGCACAAGCATATTTGCAGATGGAGGTTGAAGAATCCTTTAGGAAGTATCTCGCGATAAACACTCACAAAGGTCTTTACCAGTATAATCGACTGGTCTTCGGAGTAGCATCAGCTCCGGCGATATGGCAAAGAGCGATGGAACATGTCCTGCAAGGGATTCCGGGGACTCAGTGTTACTTAGACGACATCCTAGTGACAGGTGAAGATGACAGTGAACACCTTGCCAACCTAGAGCATGTGCTCACTAGACTACGTGAACATGGGCTACGAGGCAATCGCCCCAAGTGCGAGTTTTTTAAGAAACAGATATTGTATTGTGGCCATGTGATTGATGAAGAGGGGTTGCATAAGTCCCCTGACAAAATTGAAGCGGTAGTTATGGCTCCGGCGCCTGAATGTGTCGCAACTGAGGTCATTCGTCGGATTGGTGAATTACTACCATAAGTTTTTGCCGAATTTGTCCACAATTCTGCATCCATTGAACGCCCTACTATGAACGGGAGTAGCATGGAAATGGAGTGATGAATGTAAGCGGGCCTTTCAGAAGAGTAAGGACCTAATCACTTCAAGAGAAGTATTGGCTCACTACAACCCATCACTACCGATAAGACTGGCGTGTGATGCATCTCCCTACGGCATTGGGGCGGTACTGTCACATAAATTCCTTGATGGTTCAGAGAGGCCGATAGCTTTTGCGTCACGCTCGTTAACTTCAGCCGAGCGTAACTACGCTCGGATTGACGGAGGCCCTCAGCCTGGTGTGGGGGGTGAAGAAGTTCAATCACTACCTGCACGGTCAGAAATTTACTTTACTAACTGATCATCAACCTCTCGTCTCCATTTTCAACCCTCAGAAGGGCGTACCGATAATGACGGCACAACGGCTGCAGAGGTGGTCCCTTTTCCTAGGGGCACACCAATATGACATCGCGTACAAGGGAACTAAACAGCATGGGAATGCTGATGGATTGTCACTCCTACCGTTACCGACGGTGGAAGAAGAACTGGCAGTGGATCCAGTGGAGTTATTCCACTCGGCTATAGTCGAATGTCTCCCTGTGACGAATGCAAACATAGAAAAGGAAACACGAAATGACCCGACACACTCCTGGGTCTATGATTTAACGGTGAATGGATGGCCAGCACATGGCGAACCACTGCTGCCAGCATTCTCGCCGAGAAGAGAACAGCTGTCAGTGTGCAGAGGGACCTTGATGTGTGGATCCAGAGTAGTAATTCCACCCAAATTGACGGATAGAGTGTTCAATGAGCTTCATGAGGGTCATCTGGGTGGGGTAAAAATGAAGAACTTAGCCAGAGCGTTTGTGTGGTGGCCGGGAATCGATAGAGAAATCGAAGAGATGACCAAGAGCTGTACAGGATGCCAGAAGGTCCAAAACTCCCCACCACAAGCTCTTCTACATCCATGGGAGTGGCCCTCATCTCCATGGCAAAGGGTGCACATTGATTTTGCTGGTCCCTTTATGGACTCGATGTTTTTAATTGCGGTGGATGCACATTCAAAGTGGCCAGAGGTAATAAAAAATTCCTCAACCACCACAGAAAAAACTATCGCAGTCTTACGAACCATATTCGCCAGGAATGGGCTGCCTGAACAGATTTGCTCTGACAATGGACCACAGTTTGTGTCTGAAGAGTTCCGGAGGTTCTTAAAGAACAATGGTGTTAAGCATTACACATCCGCCCCATATCATCCAGCCACTAATGGATTGGCCGAGAGGTTTGTTCAAACATTCAAGATGGCTATCAAGGCAATGTGTAATGAAGATATACCCCTACAACACAAGGTGGATAACTTGTTTGCCTACCGGAATGCGACACATGCGGTTACCAACCAAACTCCAGCCATGATGTTCTTCATCGAAGACTACGATGCCGCTTGGATTTGGTTAAGCCAAACGCCCGAAGAGATGTGGCGAACAGGCAGTTTCAGAATATGAATGAAAGGCCGACCAGGAGTTTTAAGATAGGTCAACCAGTTTTGGCCCGGGACTACCGCACAGAGAAATGGCAGCCAGGAACGATCTGTACACGGCAAGGACCTCTCATGTATACCGTGGACGTTGGAGAGAGCATTGTAAGATGCCATGCTGACCAGATTCTAGAGTCACTGGAAAAGTCAACTCCACACCACGATCTGATACACCTGGCGATGAAGCCGAAGTACCAATTGCATCTACCGCAGAATCGGTGATATTGGAAGCAGACGAACCAAACAACGACATTGCTCCCGACTCAACCTCACCAGAAGAACCTGATACCCCAAAGAGGCGTTATCCAGACAGAATCAGGAAGCCTCCTCAAAGACTGAACTTATAATTGCTTAACCTCAACCAATGTATCTAGCAACCGTAATTGTAATTAGTTATTTCGTTGTTAAATGAATGTTATGTACTGTTTATCTAAAAGGGGAGGAATTGTTGTGTATGTACCTTTAAGGGAATAACTGGTCTCAGACTGCAGTACCGGCAGTGACCACCCCTGTATAAAAGCCACTAGCAGCCTTCTGTAGTTTCAGTTTCCCAATTGTCTCCATTCAGTAAAGACTTGTTATAATCAACTCCTGCTGTCCGTGTCTCAATTATACACGGACATAATACTAGGGTACTTAAGGAAGTGGCCCTAGAAATAGTCTATCTTCCAAAATTCGACAGACTCTGGAACAGTTCCCATGGATTGGAGGGTAGCTAATGTTACCCCACTGTTCAAAAAAGGTGGTGGAGGGAAAGTGGGAAATTATAAGCCTGACATCGGTAGTGGGGAAAATGCTAGAGTCCATTATAAAAGATGTAATAGCAGAGCATTTAGAAAACAGTGATAGGATCGGACAAAGTCAACATGGATTTACAAAAGGTAAATCATGCTTGACTAATCTACTGGAATTTTTTGAGGATGTAACTGGTAAAATAGATAAGGGAGAACCAGTGGATGTGGTGTATTTGGACTTTCAGAATGCTTTCAATAAGGTCCCGCATAAGAGATTAGCATGTAAAGTTAAGGCACATGGGATTGGGGGCAAGGTACTGACTTGGATAGAGAACTGGTTGGCAGACAGGAAGCAAAGAGTTGGAATAAACGGGTCTTTTTCCAAGTGGCAGGCAGTGACTAGTGGGGTACCCCAGCTATTCACAATATATATAAATGATCTAGACGAGGGGACTAGATGTAATATCTCCAAGTTTGTAGATGACACAAAGCTGGGTGGGCATCTGTGCTGTGAGGAGGATGCCAAGAAAGCCCAGTATGATTTGGACAGGTTGGGTGATTAGGCAGAAGCATAGCAGATGCAGTATAATGTGGATAAATGCGAGGTTATCCACTTTGGTGGCAAAAACAGAGGCAGATTATTATCTGAACGGCAATAGATTTGGAGAAGGGGAAGTGCAACGAGACCTGGGTGTCCCTGTGCACCAGTCGCTGAAGGTAAGCATGCAGGTGCAGCAGGCGGTTAAGAAGGCAAATGGTATGTTGGCCTTCGTATCGAGAGGGTTTGAGTACAGGAACAAGGATGCCTTGCTGCAGTTGTACAGGGCCTTGGTGAGACCACACCTTGAGTATTGTGTGCAGTTTTGGTCGCCTTATCTGAGGAAGGATGTTCTTGCCGTGGAGGGAGTGCAGCGAAGATTCACCAGACTGATACCTGGGATGCCAGGAATGACGTATGAGGAGAGATTGGGTCAATTGGGCTTATACTCACTGGAGTTTAGAAGAATGAGAGGGGATCTCATTGAAACTTATAAAATTCTAACAGGACTAGACAGACTGGATGCAGGAAGGATGTTCCCGATGGTCGGGGAGTCCAGAACCAGGGGTCACAGTCTAAGGATAAGGGGTAAGCCATTTAGGACAGAAATGAGGAGGAATTTCTTCACCAGAGAGTGGTGAACCTGTGGAATTCTCTACCACAGAAGACAGTGGAGACCAATTCATTAAATATATTCAAGAAGGAGTTAGATATATTTCTTAAGGCTAAAGGGATCAAGGGGTATGGGGAGAAGGCAGGGACAGGGTACTGAATTTGGATGATCAGCCTTGATCTCATTAAATGGTGGAACAGGCTCGAGGGGCCGAATGGCCTACTCCTGCTCCTATCTTCTATGTTTCACTCGCAGTCACATCCTCCTGTCCCTGACCAAATCCAAAGACCCTATCGTAAGGGGTGTGACTGCCTCCTGGAATAAAGTGTCCAGGTAACTTTCCCCCTCCCTGATGTATCGCAGTGTCCGTAGCTCGGCCTCCAGCTCCTCAACTCTGAGCCGAAGCTCCTCGAGCCGCAGACACTTCTCACAGACGTGTTCGTCCTGGATCAGACTGGCGTCCAGGAGCTCCCACATACTGCAGTCGCAACACATCACCTGCCCTGCTATCTTTTTATTGAGTCTTAATTAATTTATTTTATAACCCTACTACACCCAATTAGATTTATTACTGCTAGTAAACTTTACTAATACTAATGAAACCTTACAATTACTAAAACTTCCTGGGCTTTAAAACATATAAGTGTAAGAAGTCACACAACACCAGGTTATTGTCCAGCGAAGTCACCTGATGGAGCAGCGCTCCGAAAGCTTGTATTTTCAAATAAAACTGTTGGAGTATAACCTGGTGTTGTGTGACTTCTTACATTTGTCCACCCCAGTCCAACACCTGCATCTCCACACCATGGCTACTATTAAAAGATAAGAGAAGTGAGCAAAATACTCACCAACCAATCACTTACCCTTTTCCCTGTGATGTCACCTTTTATTTTTCTCCGAATGCGGTTGGGGGGGTTTCACAGAGCCGAACTCCCACTGGTTCTCTGTCCCCTCTCGTGCAGCTTTTTAACTTCTGCTCTCCTGGAGGCTGAGAAAGATAGATAAAGGAGCACTTCCCTCCACTCCTCGCCTAACTCCCTTTCTCATCAAATACACAGGTTTACAGTCTGTGTAAAGTTAAGGCACATGGGATTGGGGGCAAGGTATTGACTTGGATAGAGAACTGGTTGGCAGACAGAAAGCAAAGAGTTGGAATAAACAGGTCTTTTTCTGAATCGCAGACAGTGACTAGTGGGGTACCGCAGGGATCGGTCCTTGGAACCCAGCTATTCACAATATATATTAATGATCTAGACGCGGGAACTAGATGTAATATCTCCAAATTTGCAGACGACACCAAGCTGGGTGGGCGTGTGTGCTGTGAGGAGGATGTCGAGAAACTCCAGGATGATTTGGACATGTTGGGTGATTGGGCAGAAACATGGCAGATGCAATATAACGTGGATAAATGTGAGGTTGTCCACTTTGGTGGCAAAAACAGGAAGGCAGATTATTATCTAAATGGCAATAGATTGCACTTCCCCTTCTCCCAATGAGACCTGGGTGTCCTTGTGCACCAGTCGCTGAAGGTAAGCATGCAGGTGCAGCAGTCAGTTAAGAAGGCAAATGGTATGTTGGCCTTTGTAGCGAGAGGGTTTGAGTACAGGAACAAGGATGTCTTGCTGCAGTTCTACAGGGACTTGGTGAGACCACATCTTGAGTATTGTGCGCAGTTTTGGTCGCCTTATCTGAGGAAGGAAGTTCTTGCTATGGAGGGAGTGCAGCGAAGATTCACCAGGCTGATACCTGAGATGGCAGGAATGACGTATGAGGAGAGATTGGGACGATTGGGCTTGTACTTGCTGGAGTTTAGAAGAATGAGAGGGGATCTCATTGAAACTTATAAAATTCTAACAGGACTAGACAGACTAGATGCAGGAAGGATTTTCCCGATGGTCGGGGAGTCCAGAGCCAGGGGTCACAGTCTAAGGATAAGGGGTAAGCCATTTAGAACAGAAATGAGGAGGAATTTCTTCACCCAGAGGGTGGTGAACCTGTGGAATTCTCTACCACAGAAGGCAGTAGAGGCCAATTCATTAAATATATTCAAGAAGGAGTTGGATATATTTCTTAAGGCTAAAGGGATCAAGGGATATGGAGAGAAGGCAGGGACCGGGTACTGAATTTGGATGATCAGCCATGATCTTCTTGAATGGCGGAGCAGGCTCGAGGGGCCGAATGGCCTACTCCTGCTATCTTCTATCTTCTATGTTTCTGTTCCAAGCTGCACTCCGTGACAAACGGCACTCAGTTGTGAATTACAATTCTGAACTGGAAGCTGTATTTACTGAGTTATTTTCTATCAGTAAATCTGTTTCTAAATTTTGCGATGGCAGTTGAATTAAATGATTAGCGTTTAAGTATAAACTGATAAAATGATACGTAAATCTTATATTTTAATGATTATTAGTAAAATTATTTTGTGTTGTCAGAAAAAAGTTTCTTGTTGGTCCCATGCTCCAGGTGTCTGGAGACATACAATTCGAGAACTAACAGATTTAGATGGTTTAAGACAATCTGATTTTCAGCGGTCACAGGGTGAATCTCCAACAATGTGACTATTGTGTTGATGTATTTCTGTAGATGCGGCACTGCTTAATGTTCTGTACAGCTGGAACTGACGGTGGATTCAGTAAACCCGCAGTGTCTGGTCTGGTGGTGTAAAAATCCGTTATTGGAATCGCAGCTTCATGGTTAGAAACACTGGCTGAATGTTCAGGATTAATGTTCTTCACTAAACTCCAAACATGTGATGTTGGTTTTGTTATTTCTGTTTTCAGTTATTGTCGGTGAGTGATTTCCTCTGTTGTCAGGGTAACAATCTGTCAGATCTCAGTGCCAGAGGCCTTGGCTCCAATTTATATCTGAAAGTCTGTGAAACATTCAGTGTAAACTCCTGTCTATGTACTCGGCAGTCCAGGCGTAGGAACCTGTTGGTTCTGAGCAGTAGGGTATGTGGATACATATAATTGGTAAGACTTCCTCTTACTATGGTTTAGTAACTTCTTTTAATTTGATAAACTCTGTCTCATTATATTTTTGAGTAGTGAATATTGTTCCACATGTTGTTCAGTTCTGGGCACCGCCCCTCAGGAGAGAGATGTTGGCCTTGGAGGGGATGCAGAGGGGATTCATCGGATGATACCTGAGCTAAAATGGTTCAATTATCAAGACAGGTTGCAAAGACTAGCCTTCTATTCCCTTGAACATAGAAGATCAAGGGGTCATCTAATTGAGGTGTTTAAGGGGAGCGATAGTGATACTCTCCTGCTGTGTTGCCGTCCCGTGCAGGCGCAGTGCCGCGGCCTTGCCGTCCCGCGCAGGCGCAGTGCCGCGGCCTTGCCGTCCCGCGCAGGCGCAGTGCCGGGCGGCGCGGGTTGATCGGTGAGTGAGGGTCAGACACCGGCTGGTTGCCCGGGTTACAGGGCCTGCTCTGTGACTGAGGGAACTCTGCTCCATTCAACACCCGGCCCGACAGCGGCTGCTCAGCCCCGAGTTTAGATCACAACGAGCGAGGGAGGGTTACAGGGTCACCGCTCTGGTTAGTAACTCCGCACAGAAAATGGCGCGTTTCAGTCTACAGGAGTGAGAATGCGGAAGTCTCAGTTCTAATGTTTTATATCACAAGGAGGGAGGGTAAAGTGCAACAGAACCGGCTTGTAATGGAGGGGAGATTCCTGTCAGCATCAGGTCCCGGGGAATGAGCTGAACCGGCTGACAATACAGGGGCTGGTCCGGGGGTGGAGGGCGCAGTGGGTTCATCAGCAGTTTGGACACAAAATGGCGCATTTCTGTCCAGAGCAGTGAAAATGGGGGAGTCTCAGGAGGCTGGAATTTTACTGTGAGGAACATCTCCAAACTAAATACTCGGCCTTGAAACTGGGTTTGGCGAGAGGACGGAGTTATAGAATAGAAATACCAGTGAGATCAGACAGTGTGTAACCCGGGGAGAATGGGCCCAGTGAGATCAGACTGTGTGTAACCCGGGGAGGCTGGGCCCAGTGAGATCAGACAGTGTGTAACCCAGGGAGAATGGGCCAGTGAGATCAGACAGTGTGTTACCTGGGAAAGATGGCCCCAGCTTCAGTTTGCCTAAAGCACAGGGAAATTGTACATTTCCATCCAGAACTTTGGTGATATGCTGGAGCCCAGGCGGGCATGGCGGGGATCTGAGAAAAGGGACAACATCAGACAGAAGCACTCGGACCCAAACTTTTATTTTTATTAAGCTGCAGAAAAGTCTACATTACATTACTTCACACTATTCATGTTGTTATTTTCAGTCCTGCCATAATTAGATCTCCCGGTGAAAGACTGAGTGATTGAGAGGTCCACAGCTGAGAGTAAACAAGGATTGCAGACTGAGGAACGACAGCAGGTGAACCAGCACAGGATTGAGAGAGCACCAACCGGAGAGAACTCTTCCGATTCAAAGAGCTTCCAGAGATCGACTGGGGGGAAAAAGGTCAGAGAAAGTCCCATTGACTCAGATACACACTGGTCCTAGAGATGGACCCTCCCGCACTCGCCCCCCGCCCTCCCGCGCTCTCCCCCCCCTCACGCGCTCGCCCCCCCTCCTCTTTTCCACCCCCCCCCCGCCCTCGCCCCCCTCCCGCGCTCGCCCACAGCCCCCCGGCCTTCTTTACAGAGGCTGGTGTCAGGAGCAGTGAGACCGGAGACCCAGTGAGTATTTAAATTCACTTTCGCGGGCTTTCTTTACAGAGGCTAGTTTCGGGAGCAGTGAGACAGGGTTAAATTCTGCGGTTTATATTTTCTTGGGTCTCTGTGGTGGAGTGGGGACAGTTGGTAAATAAGCGCCCTAGAGTATATCTTTAACTGATGGTATTGAATTCATTTAAATTAATTAAAGGGGTAAGTCATGCCATGAGAGCCCAGCCCCGTGTTATGCTCCTCTTGCTCTAAGTGGGAATTCAGGGACGCTGCCAGTGTCCCTGATGACCACGTGTGCCAGAAATGCATCCAGCTGCAGCTACTAACGGGCCGTATTGAGGCACTGGAGCTGCGGATGGATGGGTTGTGGAGCATTCACGATGCTGAGAGGGTCGTGGATTACAAGTTTGATGAGTTGGCCACGCCGCAGGGTAGGGCTGCACAGGCAGAAGGGAAATGGGTGACCACCAGGCGGAGCAATAGAAGCAGGCAGGTAGTGCAGGGGACCCCTGTGGCCATCCCCCTTTCAAACAGGTATACCAATTTGGATACTGTTGAGGGGGATGACTCACCAGGGGAAGGCAGCAGCAGCCAACTTCCTGGCACCAGGGGTGCTTCTGCTGCTCAGGAAGGGAGGAAAAAGAGTGGGAGAGCAATAGTGGTAGGGGATTCTATCGTAAGGGGAACAGATAGGCGTTTCTGTGGCCATAGACGTGACTCCAGGATGGTTTGTTGCCTCCCTGGTGCCAGGGTCAAGGATGTCACTGAACGGCTACAGGGCATTCTGAAGGGGGAGGGTGAACAGGCAGAGGTCGTGGTTCACATTGGGACCAACGACATAGGTAGGAAGAGGGATGATCCTGCAGCAAGAATTTAGGGAGCGAGGTAGCAGATTAAAGAGTAGGACCTCAAAGGTTGTAATCTCTGGATTACTACTGGTGCCATGTGCTTGTGAGTATAGGAATAGGAGGATAGAGCAAATGAATGCGTGGCTAAAGAGTTGGTGCAGGAGGGAGGGCTTTAGTTTCCTGGATCACTGGGTCTGCTTCTGGGGAAGGTGGGACTTGTACAAGTCGGACGGGTTGCACCTGAACCAGAGCGGGACAAATATCCTTGCGGGGAGGCTTGCTAGCACTGTTCGGGGGGGTTTAAACTAAAATGGCAGGGGGTTGGGAACCTGAGCAGGGACACGGAGGAAAGGAAAACAAGAATAAAAGCAAAAGATAGGAAGGAGAAAAACAAAAGTGGCAGTCAGAGAAATCAACGGTTTAAATCAAACGTGGCCACAGTAAATAATAATTCTAATAGGTCTAAGAGCGTTAAAAGAAACAAGCCTGAAGGCTTTGTGTCTTAATGCGAGGAGCATTTGTAATAAGGTGGACGAATTGGCTGCGCAAATAGAGGTAAACTAATATGATTTGGTTGGGATTACGGAAACGTGGCTCAAGGATGGCCAAGACTGGGAACTCAACATCCAGGGGTATTCGATATTCAGGAAAGATAGTGTCTAATTCTGTTAGATTCAGCAGATAGTTCAGTGATGGTGGATTGGCGGTTAGGATCAGATCAGCCATGATCTTATTGAATGGCGGAGCAGGCTCGAGGGGCCGATTGGCCTACTCCTGCTCCTATTTCTTATGTTCTTATGTATGTTCTTAAAAATAAAGGGAGGTGGGGTAGCATTACTGGTTAAAGAAGGGATTAACACAATTGTAATGAAGGATATTAGCTCTGATGTGGAATCTGTATGGGTAGAATTGAGAAATACTAAGGGGGAAAAAAACATTAGTGGGAGTGGTATATAGACCTCCAAACAGTAAGGCGGAGGTTGGGGATGGCATTAAAAGGGAAATTAAAGAAGCGTGCAATAAGGGCACAGCAGTCATCATGGGTGACTTTAATCTACATATAGATTGGGCCAACCAAATTAGAAACAATACTGTGGAGGAGGAATTCCTGGAGTGTTTACGGGATGGTTTCCTGAACCATTATGTCGGGGAACCAACCAGAGATCAGGCCATCTTAGACTGGGTATTATGTAACGAGAAAGGATTAATTAGCAATCTTGTACGAGGCCCCTTGGGTCGGAGCGATCATAATATGATTGAATTCTTCATTAAGATGGAGAATGAAGTAGTTGACTCAGACAAGGGTCCTCAATTTAAATAAAGGAAACTACGATGGTCTGAGGAGCGAGTTGGGTAGGATTGAGTGGGGAATGGCGCTCAAAGGGTTGACGGTGGATAGGCAATGGCAAACATTCAAAGACCGAATGGATGAGCTACAGAATTTGTTCATCCCAGTTTGGCATAAAAATAAAACAAAAAAGGTGACTCAACCGTGGCTAACGAGGGAAATTAGGGATAGCATAAGATCCAAGGAGAGGACATATAAATTGGCTAGAAAAAGCAATAATCCTGAGGATTGGGAGCAGTTTAGGAGTTGACAAAGGGATTAATTAAGAAAGGGAAAATAGAATATGAGAGTAAGCTAGCTGGGAACATAAAAGCTGACTGTAAAAGCTTTTATAGATATGTGAAGAGAAAAAGATTGGTGAAGTCAAGCGAAGGTCGCTTACAGTCAGAATCAGGGGAATTTATAATGGGAAACAAGGAAATGGCAGACCAACTAAATACATACTTTGGTTCTGCCTTCACAAAGGAGGACACAAATAACCTCCCAGAGATGTCGGGGAACATAGGGTCTGATGAAAGGGAGGAACTGAAAGAAATCAGTATTTGTAGGGAAATGGTGTGAGGAAAATTGATGGACTGAAGGCTGATAAATCCCCAGGGCCTGATGGTCTACATCCCAGGGTACTTAAGGAAGTGGCCCTAGAGATAGTAGATGCATTGCTGGTCATCTTCCAGAACTCGATAGACTCTGGAACGGTACCCATGGATTGGAGGGTAGCTAATGTTACCCCACTATTCAAAAAAGGTGGTAGAGAAAAAGCGGGGAATTACAGACCGGTAAGCCTGACATCGGTAACGGGGAAAATGCTAGAGTCTGTTATATAAAGCTGTAATAGCCGAGCACTTGGAAAGCAGTGACAGGATCGGACAAAGTCAACATGGATTTACAAAATCGTGCTTGACTAATCTACTGGAATTTTTTGAGAATGTAACTGGTAAAATAGATAAGGGAGAACCAGTGGATGTGGTGTATTTGGACTTTCAGAAGGCTTTCGATAAGGTCCCACACAAGAGATTAGCGTGCAAAATTAAGGCACATGGGATTGGGGGCATCGTATTGACTTGGATAGAGAACTGGTTGGCGGACAGAAGGCAAAGAGTTGGAATAAAATGAGACCTGGGTGGTGTTGTGCACCAGTCGCTGAAGGTAAGCATGCAGGTGCAGCAGGCGGTTAAGAAGGCAAATGGTATGTTGGCCTTCGTAGCAAGAGGGTTTGAGTACAGGAACAAGGATGTCTTGCTACAGTTGTACAGGGCCTTGGTGAGACCGCACCTTGAGTATTGTGTGCAGTTTTGGTCACCTTACCTGAGGAAGGACGTTCTTGCCATGGAGGGAGTGCAGCGAAGATTCACCAGGCTGATACATGGGATGGCAGGAATGACGTATGAGGAGAGATTGTGTCGATTGGGCTTATACTCACTGGAGATTAGAAGATTGAGAGGGGATCTCATCGAAACCTATAAAATTCTGTCAGGTCTGGACAGACTCGATGTAGGAAGGATGTTTCTGATGGCCGGGGAGTCCAGAACCAGGGGTCATAGTCTAAGGATAAGGGGTAAGCCATTTAGGACTGAAATGAGGAGGAATTTCTTCACCCAGAGAGTGGTGAACCTGTGGAATTCTCTGCCACAGAGGGCGGTGGAGGCCAGTTCATTAAATATATTTAAGAAAGAGTTGGATATATTTCTTAAGGCTAAAGGGATCAAGGAATATGGGGAGAACGCAGGGACAGGGTACTGAATTTGGATGATCAGCCATGATCTCATTGAATGGCGGAGCAGGCTCGAAGGGCCAAATGGCCGACTCCTGCTCCTATCTTCTATGTTTCTCCCGCGCTCGCCACCCCCGGCCCTCCCGCGCTCGCCCTGATGGGGCTCTTCTCAAGTAAACCAAGCGGTGCAATAAAACACCCCCCAGAATCAAGGCCCTGCTCGTGGGGTCAGTGATCAGCCCCCAGGAACTGGTACAAGTGAACAAAGTCAGGGTCAAGGCCCTGCTCCTGGGGAAGGTGATCAGGCCGCAGGAACCAGTACAAGTGAAGCGACTCCTTCTCCCGGAGATTTATTAAACACGAATACTCCAAGAGTTGACCAAAAATCAGGTTAGTAATATTAATCAAGGAGTCAATTTCTGCTGTAAGAAGGAATGATATCTTAGCAGGTTCCTCTAATGAAGCCATATGGGTAGAACCTAAAAACAAAAAGGGGGCAAGCACTTTGCTGGGAGTGTACTATAGGCCCCCAAGCAGTAAGGGGGAGATAGAGGAACAGATATGTAGGCAAATCTCAGGGAAGTGTAGAAATAATAGGGTAATAATTGTTGGGGATTTCAACTTCCCCAATATTAACTGGGATAGTCAGAGTGTGAAAGGCTTAGAGGGTGTAGAATTCTTAGTGCATCCAGGAGAGCTTTTGCAGCCAACATGTCAAAAGTCCTACAAGAGAGGGGGCGGTACTGGACCTAATTCGAGGGAATGTATCAGGGCAAGTGGTAGAAGGGTTAGTAGGATAGCATTTTGGTGACCGTGACCATAATTCGGTGAGATTTAAGGTTGTCATGGAAAAGGACAAAGATGGACCGGAAATCAAGGTTCTAAATTGGGGGAAGGCCGATTTTAATATGATAAGGCAGGATCTGGCCAAAGTGGACTGGGATCAGCTACTTGTAGGAAAATCCACATCAGAGCAGTAGGAGTCTTTCAGAAAGGAAATAGAGAGAGTACAACGCCAACATGTTGCCGTAAAGGTCAAGGGTGGGACCAACAAGCCCAGGGAACCCTGGATGTCAAGAGACATACAAGAATGGATTAGGAAAAAAAAGGGAGGCTTTTGGCAGATACAAAGGACTAAAAACAGTGGAAGCCCTAGAGGAGTATAGAAAGTGCAGTGGGGTACTTAAAAAAAAAAAAAAAAAAAGAAGAAATTAGGAGAGCGAAGAGGGGTCATGAAAAAACACTGGCAGGCAAAATAAAGGAAAATCCCAAGGTGTTTTATTAGTATATTAAGGGCAAGAGGATAACTAGGGAAAGAGTAGAGCCCATTAGGGACCAAAGTGGCAATCTGTGTAGAGCCAGAAGATGTGGGTGAGGTTTTAAATTAATATTTTGCATCTGTGTTCACTATGGAGAAGGACGATGCAGGCATAGAAATCAGGCAGGGGGATTGTGATATACTTGAACAAATTAGTATTGAGAGGGAGGAGGTACTCGTGGTTTTAGCGGGCTTAAAAGTGGATAAACCCCCAGGCCCAGACGAGATGTATCCCAGGCTGCTGTGTGAGGCAAGGGAGGAGATTGCAGGGGCTCTGACACAAATTTTCAGAACCTCTCTGGCCACAGTGGAGGTGCCAGAGGACTGGAGAACAGCTAACATTGTACCATTATTCAAGAAGGGTAGTAGTAGGGATAAACCAGGGAATTACAGGCCAGTGAGCCGAACATCAGTGGTAGGGAAATTATTGGAAAAAATTCTGAGGGACAGAATTAGTCTCCACTTGGAGAGGCAAGGATTAATCAAGGATCGTCAGCATGGCTTTGTCAGGGGGAGATCATGTCTAACCAATTTGATTGAATTTTTCGATGGGGGTGACCAGGTGTGTGGATGAGGGCAGTCCAGTTGATGTAGTCTACATGGACTTCAGTAAGGCTTTTGACAAAGTCCCACATGGGAGACTGGTCAAGAAGGTAAGAGCCCATGGGATCCAGGGCAATTTGGCACATTGGATCCAAAATTGGCTTAGTGGCAGGAGGCAAAGGGTGATGGGCGAAGGTTGTTTTTGTGACTGGAAGCCTGTGTCCTGTGGTGTACCACAGGGTCTGGGTCCTTTGCTGTTTGTAGTGTACATTAATGATTTAGATATGAATGTAGGAGGTATGATCAGCAAGTTCGCAGATGACACGAAAATTGGTGGAGTGGTAAATAGCGAGGAGGGAAGCCTCAGGCTACAGGAGAATATAGACTGGTTGGTTAGATGGGCAGCACAGTGGCAAATGGAATTTAACCCTGAAAAGTGTTAGGTGATGCATTTTGGGAGGACTAACAGGGGAATACACAATGAATGGTAGAACCCTAGGAAGGACGGAGGATCAGAGGGACCTTGTTGTGCATGTACATAGATCCCTGAGGGCAGCAGGACAGCTAGATAAGGTGGTTAAGAAGGCATATGGGATACTTATATTCTATTCCTCGGCTAATGAAGGCAAGAGCAGGGAGGTTATGATGGAGCTGTACAAAACGCTAGTTAGGCCACAGCTGGAATACTGTGTGCAGTTCTGGTTGCCACACTATAGGAAGGATGTCATTGCATTGGAGAGGGTGCAGAGGAGATTCACCAGGGTGTTACCTGGGCTGGAGCACTTCAGCTATGAAGAGAGACTGGACAGGTTGGGGTTGTTTTCCTTAGAGCAGAGAAGGCTGAGGGGGGACCTGATTGAGGTGTACAAAATTATGAGGGGCATAGATAGGATAGATAGAAAGGAACTTCTCCCCTTAGTAGAGGGGTCAATAACCAGGGGGCATAGTTTCAAGGTAAGGGGCAGCAAGTTGAGAGGAGATTTGAGGAAAAGCTTTTTCACCCAGAGGGTGGTGGGAATCTGGAACTCACTGCCTGAAAGGGTGGTAGAGGCAGGAACCCTCACAACATTCAAGAAGCATTTAGATGAGCACTTGAAACGCCATAGCATACAAGGCTACGGACCAAGTGCTGGAAAATGGGATTGGAATAGACAGGGCTTGATGGCCGGCACGGACACGATGGGCCGAAGGGCCCCTTTCTGTGCTGTATAAATCTATGACTCTATGGTAGTACTCTTGCCTCTGAGGCATAAGGTTGTGGGTTCAAGTCCCACTCCAGAGACTTGAGCACAAAAATTCAGGCTGACACTCCAGTGCAGTACTGAGGCACTGTCAGAGGTGGCGTCTTTCGGATGAGACATTAAACTGAGGCCCTGTCTGCTCTCTCAGGTGGATGTAAAAGTTCCCATGACACTATTTTGAGAAAGAAAGACTTGCATTTATATTGTGCTTTCATGACCAGCAGACGTCTTGAAGTGCTTTACAGCCAATGAAGTACTTTTGAGGTGTAGTCACTGTTGTAATGTGGGAAAGAGCAGGGGAAATATCCCCGGTGTCCTAGTCAATGTTTATCCCTCAATCAATGTAACAAAAGGATAATAGCAAAATACTGCGGATGCTGGAAATCTGAAATAACAACAGGAAATGCTGGAAACACTCAGCAGGCCAGGCAACATCCGTAGAGAAACAGAGTTAACAAAAAGATAGATTACCTGGTCATTATCACATTGCTGTTTGTGGGAGCTTGCTGTGTGCTAATTGACTGCCGCATTTCTTACATTACAACAGTGACTACACTTCAAAAGTACTTCATTGGCTGTAAAGCACTTTGGGACGTCCGGTGGTGGTGAAAGGCGCTATAGAAATGCAAGTCTTTCTTTCTTCACTGGTCTCACCAGCGACCTCTTCTGGCTGATGGTTGATTGACAGACGATAGTCCGCACATGCACACAGGGAGCGGCGGTTTGGACCGAGTCCGGCACAGCGACCCCTCCCGGTCACCAAGGGTAATAACCGCGCATGCCCAGAGGAGACCAACCCCCTCCCCCACTCGGAGCTGCACCTATGTGGTCGGATCCTGCCAGACGGAGTCGGCGCGGGCCATGCCGGGGAAAGGCCTTGGTGTCAGTTCCAGAGTCGCGATCGGTGACGCAAAGTGAGTTTTCTCCGCTCCGATCGGGTGGAGAATCGCGCGGGTGGGGGGAGGGGTGGATCGGGAGAGAATAAAGAGAAATAGAAAAACCTGAGAGTCCGCGAGGCCCCGGACCGAGCAGCGTCAGTTGGACGGAGCATGTGATCTCCTCGGGGACACCTGACCCGGGCCCACAGCCTGATTGACGGGAGCTTCCAACCAATAGGGAGCGAGCGGGGTGGGGCTGGAGGAGCAAGCCGGCGGCGAGTCCTCCAACCAACCAATTGGGGAGCCCGAGGGGCGGGACTAGCGCCGGCTGATTGTCTGATCCGCAGGGCAGCGAGTTTCTCCAGTCCCTTGTTCAGGGCCCGGGGCCAGGGGAGGCTGTGGGCCTTTATTCCCCTTATTGGACACAAGGCTCTTTGGCTCACAACACACTGGCTCAGGTTTTAATAGAGACTTTTTAAATTCATCAATAAAAGCAGATAAACCCCGTGCTTCTGTGGAACAAACTTTCTAATATTTTATAGAATCATAGAATGGTTACAGCACAGAAGGAGACCAGCCCGTCGAGCCCGTGCCGGCTCTCTGCAAGACTACTTCAGCTCGTCCCACTCCCCGCCCTTTGCCCGTAACCCTGCAAATTTCTTTACTTCAGGTACTTATCCAATTCCCTTTTGAAAGCCGTGATTGAATCTGCTTCCACCACCCTTTCAGGCAGTGCATTCCAGATCCTAACCACTCGCTGAGTTTAAAAAAAAGTTTTTCCTCATGTCGATTTTGGTTCTTCTGCCAATCCCCTTAAATCTGTGTCCTCTGGTTGTCGACCCTTCCGCCAATGGGAACAGTTTCTCTCTCTCTACTCTGTCCAGAACCCTCATGATTTTGAACACCTCTTAAATCTCCCCTCAACCTTCTCTGCTCTAAGGAGAATAACCCCAGCTGCTCGAGTACATCCACCAAACTGAAGTCCCTCATCCCTGGAACCATTCTTGTAAATCTTTTCTGCACCATCTCTGAGGCCTTCACATCCTTCATAAAGTGCGGTGCCCAGAATTGGACACAATACTCCAGTTGAGGCCGAACCAGTGTTTTATAAAGGTTCATCATAACCTCCTTGCTTTTGGACTCTATGCCTCTATTTATAAAGCCCAGGATCCCGCACGCTTTTATAACTGCTTTCTCAACCTGCCCTGCCACCTTCAATGATTTGTGCACACATACCCCAGGTCTCTCTGTTCATGCACACATTTTAGACTTATACCCTTTAGTTTATATTGCCTCTCCTCATTCTTCCTACCAAAATATATCAGTTTGCACTCTTCTGCGTTAAATTTCATCTCCCATGTGTCCGCCCATTCCACCAGCATGTCTATGTCCTCTTGAAGTCTATCACTATCCTCCTCACTGTTCACTATACTTCCACGGTTTGTGTCATCTGCATATTTTGAAACTGTGCCCTGTACACCCAAGTCTATGTCACTAATATATATTCTATAATATCTGTATATATCTCAAGAAAAGCAGTGGTCCTAGTACCGACCCCTGGGCAACAACACTGTATACCTTCCTCCAGTCTGAAAAACAACCGTTCACCACTATTCTCTCTTTCCTGTCACTTTGCCAATTCCGTATCCATGCTGCCACTGTCCCCTTTATTCCATGGCCTTCAACTTTGCTGGCAAGCCTATTATGTGGCACTTGTCGAACGCCTTTTGTAAATCCATGTTCAACATGTTAACTGCATTGCCCTCATTAACCCTTTCTGTTACCTCATCAAAAACCTCTATCAGCATCAGAGCAGCCGGGCCAGGCAGACGTGCGGCCAGGGCCCTGGCACCAGGAAACCCAGGGTGCAGTGCCTCCCCCATCTGAGCCGCCGCTTCTCGGTTTCTTCAGCCGGTTCCACCAAGTCTGACTCGGGACAAAGGACAGGAGCCAGGGTCCCAGAATGGCCCGCGGCCCCGGGGAGCATGCGCACTCTCAGCAGGGAAATCAGCGCGTTGGGTAGAGTGGTTTCTGGGGCACGGTGATTGTGGGTGCTGCGGCCGCCATTAGTCAGCAGCTGTGGGGAAGAGTTATACTGCAGGCTGACAGACGGTAGGGCCCTGGCTGCCTGTGTAGGTCTTTCTGTTGCTTCAGTTTGAGCTGGAGTGGAGATGGAAGAGAAGTTGCTGGGTTTAACCCCCAGTACTTCTGGGCCCAGGAGGACCCAACAATTTCCATTGTGTGACAGTCAAGGGAGGTGGATTCTGGGGAGATTAGGTTGTTACACAGACACTGTCCCTACAATGTAAAAGAATATTGTTTTAGTATAAGTATTTCTGTAGAGGCTTTTAATCCAGTTTACATCTACAGATTTGTTTTAATTCATTCTTCGGATGTGGGCGTTGCTCGCAAGACCAGAATATGTTGCCAATCCCCATCTTCCCGTTGAGAAGGTGATGGTGGGCCGCCTTCTTGAACCGCTGCAGTCCATGTGGTGAAGGTACTCCCACAATGCTGTTGTGTAAGGAGTTCCATGATTTTCACCCAGTGATGATGTAGCAACGGCGATATATGTCCAAGTCAGGATGATGTGTGACTTGGAGGGGAACTTGGAGGTGATGGTGCTCCCATGCACCTTCTGCCTTTGTCCTTCTAGGTGCTGGAGGTTGCAGGTTTTGGAGGTTCTGTCAAAGTTCTGGTCGAGTTGCAGATGTATAAACTCCATCTCCTTCGCCCCCTCCCACTCCCACCTCTCTCTCTCTCTCTCTCCTCCCATAGAGGCCAGAGGCCCAGACCAGGTGACAGATTCCCTTCACTGAGGGACATCAGTGAACCAATGGGAATTTATGACAATCCGGCAGCTTTCATGGTCACTTTTTTCTAGTGCCGGCCCCACAAATAACCAGATTCATTGAGCTCAATTTCACAACCTGCCTCTTTAGTGGGTTCTGTCTCACGCTCCCTGTTTTAAATTCATTTTACAGGGTATTAGAAGGAGGATTTGCAGACGGGAAACTCAAACCACACATCACGTCAAGATCTGACAGTCACTCGATTCATCAGGAACTGAATATCATCGGCCTTTGAATATGGAAGCAAAAACCACCGTTCACACCAGGGAGAAACCATACACGTGTTCTGTGTGTGGACAAGGCTTCACCCGATCCTCTGGCCTATCGCAACACAAGTGCATTCACACCGGGGAGAGGCCGTTCCCCTGCTCTGTGTGTGGGAAGGGATTCGCTCAGGCATCCATCCTGCTGACACACCAGCGAGTTCACACTGGGGAGAGGCCGTTCACCTGCTCTGAGTGTGGGAAGGGATTCACTGATCCATCCATCCTGCGGAGACACCAGCGAGTTCACACTGGGGAGAGGCCGTTCACCTGCTCTGAGTGTGGGAAGGGATTCACTTATTCATCCCACCTGCTGACACACCAGCGAGTTCACTCTGATGAGAGACCTTTTAACTGTTCGGACTGTGGGAAGTGCTTTAAAAGTTCCTGGGAACTGCTATTCCATCAACGTGTTCACACTGATGAGAGACCGTTCAGGTGCTCTCACTGTGGGACTGGGTTCAGGCGATCATCTGAGCTCACTGTACACCAGCGCACTCACACTGGGGAGAGGCCGTTCACCTGCTCCGAGTGTGGGAAGGGATTCACTCGCTCATTCACCCTGCTGAATCACCAGCGAGTTCACTCTGACGAGAGACCTTTTAAATGCTCGGACTGTGGGAAGTGCTATATAACTTCCTGGGAACTGATACGCCATCAACGTGTTCACACTGACGAGAGACCGTTCAGGTGCTCTCAATGCGGGACTGGGTTCAGGCAGTCATCTGAGCTCGCTGCACACCAGCGCACTCACACTGGGGAGAGACCGTTCACCTGCTCCGTGTGTGGGAAGGGATTCACTCGTTCATCCAACCTGCTGACACACCAGGGGCTTCACACTGGGGAGAGGCCGTTCACCTGCTCCGTGTGTGGGAAGGGTTTCACTCACTCAGCCCACCTGCTGAAACACCAGCAAGTTCACCAGTGACTGCAGGGGTTGGATTCTGCTGTTGCTGCTGTTAATCACATCCAGGACTGAACCATGTTCATTCTGACAGGTGGGGTTGTTTCTGCTGATAATAACTCCGGGAACTGGGCTGGAGTTTAATATTCTGGATAGATGTCAAATAAACCAGCTTTGTTTTAAACACATTATTGTAGATTTTCTTCTTTCCCGCCCGAATGTTTAGCATCACCTGGCTGGAGCTCAGAAAGGACAAACTGGGGGAGGATCATACAGCGGGAACAGAACTTCCTGGACACAGTCCTTCAGGGCCACACTGAGAGGGGTAAACGGAACTTTGGTCTTTCTTGTCTCTCTTCAATGACCGCAAAGTTGCCGTGTGGGTTAATCTCGAGGCGTGTGAGAAACGTGTCCCAGCCGCGCTCTGCCATGGTTCAGAGCTCCTGGGCACGGAACAGAAGGCTCCTTTAGGAATGTACCCCGGTGCTTTTTTTTTTAATGGCCTTATTAACCTGTGTTGCTACTTTTAGTGATTTGTGTATCTGTATCCCTGGATCCCTCTGCTCCTCCAGCCCATTTAGACTCTATGGGGGAAATTCGGTGGCGCCCCTTTTGGGTCGCAAACGTCACCGGGGCTAATTTTAGCCCCCTGACAAACTTAGCGCCCCAAGCAGGAGGCGGGGTGCTACTGGAAGCGCTCCCCTCCCTCTTGAGGCGCTACCAGTGAATTTCACGGTGCTTCGTGTAACAGTGCCACGCCCGTCGGCACATAGCACCGCGTCATAGCAGACCTCCCTCCATGATTAAAGGGGAGGTGCCTAGCACTGCGCACACCAGGGCCCTGCTGGACCACCGGGGAGCGGGGTGTCGGATCAAGAGGAGCACCGGGCTGACCGATCGCGGCCAGCACCCCGAAGAAGGAAGGGGAAGGGGGCAGGTGCTGGCAGTCGGCCAAAATAATAAGTTGCCGCCCGGCACCTGCCCTTTAACTGGCATCGCCACGGCTGCAGGAACGACCCCTGACCCTGTCGGACATATTGTCCGGTGATAGGCCAGGGGTTGTATACCCAAGTTTGCAGCCGGGGTGCTGGGCATTGCGATGATGTCATTGCCGGCGGTGTAGTGCCACGGGGCGCTACCACCACCGCTAACCTCCCACTGAATATCACAGGATGCACAAAGTAACCGAATTTCACACCCTTGTCCAAGTAGTGAGTGGCCTCCTTATTCTTCCCACCAAAACACACCGCCTCACACTGATCTGCAGTGAAATTAATTAACACACCACCTCACACTGATCTACAGTGAAATTCATTAACACACCACCTCACACTGATCTATAGTGACATTCATTAACATACCACCTCACAATGATCTGTAGTGAAATTCATTAACACACCACCTCACACTGATCTACAGTGAAATTCATTAACACACCACCTCGCACTGATCTATAGTGAAATTCATGAACACACCACCTCACACTGATCTATAGTGATATTCATTAACACACCACCTCACACTGATCTACAGTGAAATGCATTAGCACACCGCCTCACACTGATCTATAGTGAAATTCATTAACACACCACCTCACACTGATCTACAGTGACATTCATTAACACCACCTCACACTGATCTATAGTAAAATTCATTTGCCAATTACACCCCCATGCTGAAATTTATTAATGGCTTCTTGCATTTTGTCTTCCTTAGTAATAACTCTACCTTTTTTGGTGTTTTCGACAAACTTTGAAATTGTTCTTCTGATCCCTGAGTCCAAATCGTTTATGAACAACAGTGATCCCAGCACCGATCCCTGTGGAACACCACTGTACCTGAACTCTTAAATCACTCTGCTCCTCTACTCCTTTTAAAGTTTTACATAAGAACATAAGAATTAGGAGCAGGAGTGGGTCACACGGCCCCTCGAGCCTGCTCTGCCATTCAATAAGATCATGACTGATCATCGACCTCAACTCCACTTTCCCACCTGATCCCCATATCCCTTGATTCCCCTGGAGTCGAAATATCTATCTATCTCAGCGTTGAATATACTCAAAGACTCAGCATTCACAGCCCTCTGGGGCAGAAAATTCCAATGATTCACAACCCTCTGAGTGAAGAAATTCCTCCTTATCTCAGTCTTAAATGGCCAACCCCTTATCCTGAGATTATGCCCCCTAGTTCTACACACTCCAGCCGGGGGAAACAGCCTCTCAGCATCTACCCTGTCAATAACCCTCAAAATCTTGTATGTTTCAACTTAAAATACATTTCCCTTCATTTTTCCTCCCAAAATGTATCACTTCACATATCTCTACACTAAATTTCAGCTGACCTCTACCTGTTCAATCTACTAACCCATGTATATCACTTTAAATCACTCTTCACAGTTCCCCACACTCCCTATTGTAGTCTCATCTAGATATTTTGATCTTGTGCTCCATAAAGCCAAGCCCAGATCATTTGTCTATATTGAGAAGAGCAATGGTCCCAACACTGACCCTGGGGGACACCACTGTTTACACCCCTCCAGTCTGAACATCCATTAACCACTACTCTCTGTCCTTTACAAAACTTCCTATCCATGCTGCCCCACTCCCTTTAATACCGTGAGCCTTAACTTGTCCTTCCACTTTTAACTGTTTGTGTATCTGAGCCGCTTGTTTCCTACAATACAACACTGTCAGTGACTACACTTCGAAAGTACTTCATTGGCTGTGAAGCACATTGCGACATCCTGAGGTGGTGAAAGGTGCTATATAAATGCAAGTCTTTCTTGTAGGTTTTAGAGATATTAACATAAGGCTAAAATTCATTGACATCAAATGTCTTATGTAATATGCATTATGCGAAAGGGAAGTTTAGTCTGAGTTAGAAACTCAAACAGGTGTTTCACTGCAGCCAGGTAGCTATGGCAACACTGAAAAGACATTCCATTCACTGAATCGACTGGTTGGAATCTGTAATCATCAGGGGAAAGAACAGAGTGTGTCTGTTATTAAACACAATATAAGCTTAAAGCAGAGTGAGTAGTAGAATAGATTAAATTATAATGTGTGCTGTTCATACGTATAATTGTGAAACTATAAGAAATAACATAATTAACAGCAGGCATGGTAGTTTAGGGATGATGAGAACATTACTGAAGAAAAGTAGCTGTTGGGAACCAGGGAATCACAGAAACCCCACCGTGCAGATAGAGGCCATTTCGGCCCATCGAGCCTTCACCGACACATATCCCACCTGATCCCCGTAACCCCTACACCAACACATATCCCACCCTATCCCCGTAACCCCACGTATTTAATCCCCCTAACACTAAGGGTCAATTTATCATAGCCAATCAACCTAACCCGCACATCTTTGGACTGTGGGAGGAAACCGGAGCACCCGAAGGAACCCACGCAAACACGGGGAGAATGTGCAAACTCCACACAGTCACCCGAGGCCAGATTCGAACCCGGGTCCCTGGCGCTGTGAGGCAACAGTGCTAACCACTATGCCACCGTGCTTGTAAATCACAGATTAGTGAACTTCCAGCTGTCTTTTCCTCGCTTCCTGCCAAAACCCAGCAGAGAAGACAAAGAGTCAGGTGCCAGAGATGGATCACTGCAGGGTATAAAAGTGAGGGGATACTGATGTAAGGGGGCAGTCGGGACTGGAGATCAAGCTCAGGGCACCTGAGGTTCCATCCAGTGGGCTGGCCTCGTGTAATGTTAGTGGGAGTGGTGTACAGACCTCCAAACAGTAATGCAGAGGTTGGGGATGACATTAAATGGGAAATTAGAGACGCGTGCAATAAGGGCACAGCAGTTATCATTGGTGACTTTACATATAGATTGGGCTAACCAAATTAGTAACAATACTGTGGAGGAGGAATTCCTGGAGTGTATATGGGATGGTTTCCTGGACCAATATGTCGAGGAATCAACTAGAGATCATGCCATCTTAGACTGGGTATTATGTAATGAGAAAGGATTAATTAGCAATCTTGTTGTGCGAGGCCCCTTGGGTCAGAGCGATCATAAGATGATAGAATTCTTCATGAAGATGGAGAGATCCCACAGCAGGATCTGCCATGAAACACTCCACAAACATTCCTCTATAAAGTCCAGTCCAGAAAAATATCAAATGGCTTGATGTATAGATGTAGATTTGCCTTTTACAAATTCTTGAAAGTGAGGCAATGTAAGATCCCACAACAGTGCAGTCTGGAATTAAATCAGTATTATCTCATGGTCTATATTCTCTCGGTTTTTCAGACATGAGATTCAGTACCAATGCACACAGCAGATAACTTGAACACAGCCAAGCCCTGCATACACACCAGCTTTTGCTGTCTGTCTGTCTCTCTCTCTCTCTCACACACACACACACACACACACAGGCCAGACTTTAAATTGCCATAAATCACTGTCAGCAATCAAAGAAAGTTGATTTCTTTCATTGCTCCGCTCTGTTTGGCAGTTTAAAAACAAACAGAGAGTATTCAGTATTTTATCTTTTCACTTTGTGGTCTACAGAAACAGGCTTTCTATTCTGCAACGTGCCTTATGATTTCATGTCTCTCTCACTCTCACTGACTGTCTGCCACTCACACAATCTCCCTCCCACCCACACTGAACTAAAATGAACAGTAACATGACACACACACACAAACAGACTCTGCAATTTGCAGACACACAGACACCCACTCACATACAGACACACTCACACAGACTCTACAATTTGCAGACACACAGACACCCACTCACATACAGACACACTCACACAGACTCTACAATTTGCAGACACAGACACCCACTCACATACAGACACACTCACACAGACTCTGCAATTTGCAGACACACAGACACCCACTCACATAGACACATTCACACAGACTCTGCAATTTACAGACACACACTCACGTACAGACACTCACACAGACTCTGCAATTTACAGACACCCACTCACATACAGACACACTCACACAGACTCTGCAATTTGCAGACACACAGACACCCACTCACATACAGACACACTCACACAGACTCTGCAATTTGCAGACACACAGACACCCACTCACATACAGACACACTCACACAGACTCTGCAATTTACAGACACCCACTCACGTACAGACACACTCACACAGACTCTGCAATTTACAGACACCCACTCACATACGGACACACTCACACAGACTCTACAATTTGCAGACACACTCTTCTTCTTCTTAGGCAGTCCCTCGGAACCGAGGATGACTTGCTTCCACATTAAAAATGAGTGCTCAGGTGACTGATGTGTCCAATGTGGGACCGACAGTCTCTGTCACAGGTGGGGCAGACGGTGGTTGAAGGGGCGGGTGGGTGGGGTGCTTGGGTTGATGTGCGCTCCTTGCGCTGCCTGTGCTTGGCTTCCACTTGCTCCCGGCGAAGAGACTAGAGGTGTTCGGCGCATTCCCGGATGTTTCTCCTCCACTTTGTGCGGTCTTGGGCTAGGGATTCACAGGTGTCGGTGGGGATGTTACACTTTTTCAAGGAGGTTTTGAGGGTGTCCTTGAAGTGTTTCCACTGCCCACCTGGGGCTCTCTTGCTGTGCCGGAGCTCCGAGTAGAGTGCTTGTTTTGGGAGTCTCGTTTCGGGAATGCGGACAATGTGACCCGTCCATTGGAGCTGATCGAGCGTGGTCAAAGCTTCGCTGCTGGGGATGTTGGCCTGAGCAAGAACACTGACGTTGGTGCACCTATCCTGCCAATGCATTTGCAGGATCTTGCGGAGGCAGCGTTGGTGGTACCTCTCCAGTGCTTTGAGGTGCCTGCTGTACATGGTCCATGTCTCTGAGTCATACAGCAGGGCGGGTATCACTGCTGCTCTGTAGACCATGAGCTTAGTGCCGGGTTTGAGGTCCTGGTCTTCAAACACTCTCTTCTTCAGGCGACCAAAGGCTGCACTGGCACACTAAAGGCGGTGTTGGACTTCGTCGTCGATGGCAGATACCCACTCACATACAGACACACTCGCACAGACTGCAATTTGCAGACACAGGCACTCACTCACATACAGACACACTCGCACAGACTCTGCAATTTGCAGACACTCACACATCCATTTTGAAAGGGGTGCAGCCTGGGAGCGGTTGAGTCATGTGACCCTGTGGCTGGGCCTCTGACCTCACAATGGGAGAGGACGCAATCAGCTCGAGCTGGAAACCCTTAAATTAAATTAAAATCAAATCAACGGCCAGAAATGGTCACACAATGGGAGCAGTGACTGTTATGTATTGTGTGTTCTCCTCCCACCTGTGGTGGCACTGTCACAGCAGATAAATGGTTGGGTGTTCTCTTGGTTAAGTTTAGCTCTCTTTGTTTGGAACTTTCCAGAACTTCCCTTTCCTATCTGAATAAAGCACTTCATGTTTGAATCTCTGAGTTCTGAGTCCTAAATTGTGTCTAGGTAGAAAGGTACCGACACAACAAGTGGTGATGAGGATCGGATGAATCTGCATTGTGGGAACTTTCTTGTTTTCGACTACAAAACACTCGGAACAGAGATTGCAGCATCACATTAACATTACGGCAGTGAGTAAACAGAAATTTTAATTTGAAACGTGAGATGGCTACTATATTAGGAAACATCAGTGATTTTGATGAAAATGTGGAGCAATGGAGCACATATATGGAACATTTTGACTATTTTGTATTGGCGAATGTGGTGGCAAACGAAAAGGTCGTGCCTATCTTTTTGAGTGTAATGGGGCCGAAGACATTCAATTTACTTCGCAGCCTTGTGCAGCCAGATAAGCCAGGAACTAAAACATATAAGCAACTAGTGGAAATTCTTGGAGCAAATTTTTCAACAAAACCTCTGGTTATTGCTGAGAGATTTAGATTTCACAAATGGAATCAAGAGGAGGGGGAATCAGTGATGATGTTTATTGCTGCTTTAAAAAGGTTGTCAGAGCACTGCAAGTTCAAAGAGGCGCTGAAGGACACCATTAGAGACAGACTCGTGTGTGGTCTGCAAAGTGCAGCCACACAGAAGCGGCTTCTTACTGAGGACAACCTTACTCTTGAAAAGGCCATTGAAGTTAGTGTCTCCATGGAGATGGCGGAAAAGGAGGCTCACCAGTTGAGATCAACAGGGAGAGTTCACAAGGTGTCGTTTGAGCCTAAAGGTGCGCGGAACGGCACATGTTACCGTTGTGGGAAAACGGGCCATCACGCTAATGACTGCTACTGTACGGAGCTGGAATGCCGAAATTGTGGCAAAAAGGGTCACATTGAACGCACCTGTAGAGGTAAAAAAAAGAACAGAGCTGGGAAGCATGAAAGCAAAATGTCTGTATTTGGACAAGAGAGGAAAAGGAGTGTTCATTCAGTGCAGTATGATGGAACAAGCAAAACAGAGGGGAGCGACACCTCTGAGGAGGAAGAGGTGCACATACTGATGGTTGCAGGTGGTTCAAATGGCTACTGGGTGTCACCACTGGTGGAGGGACAATCAGTGCGGATGGAGGTGGACACAGGTGTGGCTGTGTCCCTTGTTTCAGACACTGTCTACAACAAAATGCAAAAGCATCTTACCCTTCAGCCAACAAACATTGTGCTAAAGACGTATACCGGCGAACCTGTGGTCATGAGAGGTGCCATTGAGGTGACAGTTAAATTGAATGGACAGACTGCGAAACTGCCACTATATGTGGTAAAGGGAAATTACCCATCGCTACTGGGACGTGCATGGCTAGAGAAAATCACGCTGGACTGGCCTGCAGTCCGCATGATGTCAAAAGGGGAGTCAGGTCTGACTGCAGTGTTAAACAAACATGCAGAACTCTTCAATGGGGAACTTGGGAGCATGAAAAAGATCAGCGTGAGACTGGGCATTAAACCTGACAGCAAGCCGAAGTTTCACAAAGCCCGACCTGTACCCTATGCAATTAGGCCAAAAGTTGAGGCTAACTTGGAGGCCTTAGTCGAGAATGGAGTCCTGGAGCCCGTGAGCATGAGCAAATGGGCCACACCCATTGTTCCTGTCCTGAAAAAAGATGGAGCTGTTCGAATCTGCGGGGATTTTAAAGTGACTATTAACCCGGTGCTGTCTGCGGAACAGTACCCTCTTCCCCTCATTGATGATCTTTTTACGGGCCTGGCCGGAGGGCAAAAGTTCAGCAAAATAGACTTATGCCAGGCTTATCTACAAATGCATGTCGATGACAAATCAAAGGAGCTGCTGACAATTATGACACACAAGGGGCTATACAGGTACTGCCGCCTTCCGTTTGGAATTACGTCGGCCCCTGCTCTATTCCAAAGGGCAATGGATCAGATTTTGAGTGGACTGCCAGGAGTCCAGTGCTACCTGGATGACATCCTTGTCACTGGGACAAATGAGGAGGATCATCTTCTGAACTTGGATGCGACACTACAATGACTGAAAGAGTACGGACTCAGAGTTCGTAAGGACAAATGTGAATTCTTTCAGTCTTCAGTTGAGTACCTGGGGCATGTGATTGACGTTACTGGCCTGCATAAGGCGCCGTCAAAGGTCAAGGCGATCATGGAGGCCCCAGCACCCCAGAATGTGAGCCAGTTACGTTCATTTCTGGGGCTACTTAACTACTATGGGAAGTTTATTCCAGACTTAGCAACATTGCTGAAGCCGTTACATCAGTTGCTATGTCAAGGCAAAACATGGAAATGGACTGAACTGTGCAACAAAGCTTTCACCCAAGCAAAGAAAGCATTGCTGAAATCGGAGGTCCTGACACACTTCCACCTAAAGCTACCCGTGCAGCTAGCATGTGATGCGTCACCATATGGTGTGGGAGCAGTCATATCCCACATCATGCCTTCTGGTGAAGAGAAACCTATCGCCTTCGCATCACGCACCTTGAACAAGGCCGAGAGTAACTATGCACAGATTTTCGGGTCCCACACCGGAATTCCGTCTCTTGCTGCAAGCAGGATGCAAAGGTGGGCTTTACTGTTGTCAGGACACACATGACATCAAATATCGCAAATCAGACTTGCACGGCAACGCAGACGGTCCCTCGAGGCTACCCTTGCCTGTTACTCCCCCAGAGCCTCGTCAGATAGACATCTTCTACTTTAGACAAGTGGAGGGAGCACCTGTCACAGCAGTTCAGGTGCGAAGGTGCACCCGCAACGATCCAGTCCTGTCTGAGGTAATGGATGATGTCATTCGAGGGAGAGCCATAGGTGATTCATCTAGTTTGAAACCTTACGTTTCAAAAAGAAGTGAGCTCTCCGTCCAGGCAGGTTGTCTTCTTTGGGGACGCGGTGTCATCATTCCGCCACCTCTGAGGGAACCTATACTGCAACAACTTTATACAGGCCACAGTGCGATGGTTCGGATGAAGGAAATGGCAAGAAGCTACTTCTGGTGGCCAGGTCCTGATGGAAATATTGAGGAGAAAGCCAAAACATGTTCCCCATGTCAAAGGGTCCAGAATGTTCCACAGCTGGCAACCCTACACCCCTGGGATTGGCCTGCAGAAGTGTGGCAGCGAGTACATGTGGACTTTGCCGGTCCTTTCGAAAAGAAGATGTTTATGGTGTTTGTGGACGCTCATAGCAAGTGGCTGGAGGTCGCTGTGATGAGGTCTACCACGGCAGAGCAAACAATTGAGAAACTTGGTGAGATGTTCAGCCATTATGGCTCACCGGAACAACTCATAAGTGACAACGGTCCACAATTTGTATCACAGGAGTTTGCAACCTTCCTGCACGTGAATGGTGTCCAACACATCAGGTCTGCGCCTATCATCCCTCTACTAACGACCAGGCAGAGAGGTTCATGCAAACTTTGAAGCACGCCTTGAAGGCATCGCAAGGTCAGGGCTCCATCCACCAACGTCTGAACAGCTTCCTGTTGTCCTACAGGAACGAGCCGCATGCCACAACCAAAACTTCCCCCGCTTCACTCATAATGAAGAGGCAGTTGCGGACAAGTTTTGACTTACTCAAACCTCCAAGGGCAGGACAGGTTGTCCATTGTCAACAACAAGCTCAAGTTGAAAAGAGAGGGATAAGAGCCAAGGAGAGACGGTTTCATCCTGGAGAGCACGTCCTAGCTCGAACCTACAACACTGGACTGAAATGGATTCCTGCTACGGTGATTGCACAGACAGGCCCTGTGTCTTACATGGTTGAGACTGCTGAGGACATCGTTTGGAGAAGACACACAGATCAACTGTTGCTAGGAGCAGAGACAGCCACAGAGGCTCCAATGGCTGGTTGGCCTGAACTGTTTCCAGATGATACCGCAAACCAGCATCCTTTGTCACAGTGCTCTTCTCCAACACAGGAAGTCATAGAGACTGTTCCACCTGTGCAAACTCCTGACTTTCGACTGACACAGGCACCTTCTCCATCCAGGCCTGTGTCAATGCCTACTGCTGTGGAAGCCAGTGATGGCTGCCGGTATCCTGCCAGGGAGCGGCGGCTTCCAAGACACTTGGATCTGTCGGCTTAGTGACTTACCCACAAGACTGGGGCAGAATAAACCCCAGGGTAAAGTCAGGGTTTGAGGCAGTCTACCTCTACCCTTGGTTAGTGAGTGCATTGAAAGTAACTTAACTGTTGAGGAATAATGTGGACCTTTCATTTAAGAGGGGAGGAATATGTTATGTATTGTGTGTTCTCCTCCCACCTGTGGTGGTGGCGCTGTCACAGCAGATAAATGGTTGGGTGTTCTCTTGGTTAAGTTTAGCTCTCTTTGTTCGGAACTTTCCAGAACTTCCCTTTCCTTCCTGAATAAAGCACTTCATGTTTGAATCTCTGGCCTAGAAATTGGGTTCTGGTCTTGCCAGGGCTGTAGCACCAGAAAGTTTGCGCCAGCGGTAATGCGGCAGCGTGCGACGAAAATTCGGGTGCGCCGGGCCCAGACGGCGGCGGGCGCTAAAACCCTCCTTTAGCGCCTCAAAACGGGCGTGAACTTGGGTTTCCCGGCGCTAATCCCCCGCTGCGGCACCCGATGCGGTGCGGCAGGCGGGGGAACTGCAGGCCTCCTCCTCCTGTTAAGGAGGAGCTGCCTGCAGCCGACAACTGTCCAGCGGATTGACCCGACATCTGAGCCCAGCACCTCGGGGAAGTGCCAGGCTCGCATGAGACACTGATCAGGGCCGCGGGGGGGGGAATGCAGGAGTCCAGGAAGGGAGGTGCGGGCAGGCGGCCGCCGGGAACGCGGCCGGCCGCCGCTCCACCTTTATGCGCCGGCGCACACTGGGGGAAGACTCTGTTGCCAGAGTCTTAGTTGCGCCTGCCACGGGCGAGGCGGGCGCAACTGAATTTCGGCTTGGGGCCGGGTTACCACGGCAACCGGGACGCTGCGCACACCGATGACGTCATCGGTGCCGGCGCAGCGCTACCGGTGCAACGCCGATTTAGGGCCCCAGGGAATTTCTCAACTGGCCATAACTCCGGCGCTAGGCCCTCTAGCGCCTCAAATGCGGCGCTAAGCCTACCGAATTTCTAGGCCTCTGAGTTCTGAGTCCTAAATTGTGTCTAGGTAGAAAGGTACCGACACAACAGTGACGTCATCAATTGTAATGGTCACACAGACACACTCAGTCTGGGTCTTGTTTCCTGTAGCACACACAGGAGTCTCTCTCCAGATAAACTGAACTGATTCCTCCACAGCCTGAAACAGATTAAAGATTAAACAGGAAATAAACAGATTGAACATCAGTGTAAACAACCGCGAGACAGGGGTTAATATTTCAATAATAATTACAGACAAATATTACCCAGAAAAGTGACTGAATCCCATTGATATTTTATTTATTACATTAAACATTAACACAAACACTCATCCGATCCACTCCAGACTCCCGCAGGTCAGTATGAGGCGGTGGAGAGTGGGGACAGATCGGTCTGTGAAGGAGTTTGATCCCAGGGTCAGAATCCTCAGTGAGCGGTTTGTACTGAGAGCAGAGGCGAGATCCTCGGTATAAGAATCTGTAAGACCGACAGACCATAGACTGGGGATCAGAGAGAGAAATAACAGGAATCAGAGTAAATCCCCAGAGTTTATTAATAACAGTGTTACTGATACTAATAACAATGTACAGTGTCAGACATCCAGTTGTTATAAACACAATCTCACACAGTCTGGTACTTACAACAGTCTCTGTATTTTACAGTCCGGGTTCCTCAGAGCTGCAGACAGTAGTTTCACTCCTGAATCTCCCAGATTATTGTGGCTTAGTCTAAACACAAACAGAGAGAAGAAACAAACTGAATCAAAGCCCGGAGCTGATATGATTTTCTCTCTCGGATATTACAGCAATCACAAAGTATTTCAGGAAATTAACAACTCAGTTTTCCCCGTCGGTGGCGGGCTGGGTCGGGTGGGGCTGGGGACGAGGATGGGTCAGGTGGGGCCTTGGTCCGGGGAGGGGTCGGGGACGGGGTCGGTGGTGGGTGGGGCCGGGGTTGGTGGAGGGTCGGGTGGCGCCGGGGTCGGTGGAGGGTCGGGTGGGGTCGGGTCGGGTGGGGCCAGGGTCGGGTGGGGCCGGGGTCGGTGGAGGGTCGGGTGGGGCCGGGGTCGGTGGAGGGTCGGGTGGGGCCGGGGTCGGTGGCGGGTCGGGTGGGGCCGGGGTCGGTGGAGAGTCGGGTCGGGGTCGGTGGAGGACCGGGTGGGGCCGGGGTCGGTGGAGGGTTGGGTGGGGCCGGGGTCGGTGGAGGGTCGGGTCGCACCGGGGTCAGTGGAGGGTCGGGTGGGGCCGGGGTCGGTGGAACGTCGGGTGGGGCCAGGGTCGGTGGAGGGTCGGGTCGGGCCGGGGTCGGTGGAGGACCGGGTTGGGCCGGGGTTGGGGGAGGGTTGGTTGGGGCCAGGGTCAGTGCAGGGTAGGGTGGGGTCGGGGTTGGTGGAGGGTTGGGTGGGGTCGGGGTCGGTGGAGGGTCGGGTGGGGTCGGTGGAGGGACGGGTGGAGTCGGGGCAGGTGGAGGGTCGGGTGGGGTCAGTGGAGTGTCGGGTGAGGCCGGGGTCGGGTCGGGTGGGGCCGGGGTCGGTGGAGGGAGGGGCAGGGGTCGGTGGAGGGAGGGGCAGGGGTCGGTGGAGGGTCAGGTGGGGCAGGGGTCGGTGGAGGGTCGGGTGGGGTCGGGGTCGGGTCGGATGTGGCCAAGGTCGGTGGAGGGACAGGTGGGGCCAGGGTCAGTGGAGGGTCGGGTGGGGCCGGGTCGGGTGGGGCCGGGGTCGGGTGGGGTCGGGGTCGGTGGAGGGTTGGGTGGGGCCAGGGTCGGTGGAGGGTCGGGTGGGGCCGGGGTCGGTGGAGGGTCGGGTGGGGCCGGGGTCGGTGGAGGGTCGGGTGGGGCCGGGGTCGGTGGAGGGTCGGGTGGGGATGGGGTCGGTGGAGGGTCGGGTGGGGACGGGGTCGGTGGAGGGTCGGGTGGGGTCGGAGTAGGTGGAGGTTCGGGTGGGGCTGGGGTCGGTGGAGGGTCGGGTGGGGTCGGTGGAGGGTCGGGTGGGGCCGGGGTCGGTGGAGGGTCGGGTGGGGATGGGGTCGGTGGAGGGTGGGGATGGGGTCGGTGGAGGGTCGGGTGGGGATGGGGTCGGTGGAGGGTCGGGTGGGGATGGGGTCGGTGGAGGGTCGGGTGGGGAGGGGGCCGGTGGAGGGTCGGGTGGGGCCGGGGTCGGTGGAGGGTCGGGTGGGGCCGGGTGGGGCTGGGTCGGGTGGGGCCAGGGTCGGGGGAGGGGCCGGGGTCGGTGGAGTGTCGGGTGGGGCTGGGGACGGTGGAGGTTCGGGTGGGGTCGGAATCGGTGGACGGTCGGGTGGGGTCGGTGGAGGGTCGGGTGGGGCCGGGGTCGGTGGAGGGACGGGTGGGGCCGGGGTTGGTGGAGGGTCGGGTGGGGCCGGGGTCGGTGGAGGGTCGGGTGGGGCCGGGGTCGGTGCAGGGTCGGGTGGGGTCGGGGTAGGTGCAGGTTCGTGTGGGGTCTGGGTCGGTGGAGGGTCGGGTGGGGATGGGGTCGGTGGAGGGTCGGGTGGGGACGGGGTCGGTGGAGGGTCGGGTGGGGATGGGGTCGGTGGAGGGTCGGGTGGGGCCAGGGTCGGTGGAGGGTCAGGTGGGGATGGGGTCGGTGGAGGGTCGGGTTGGGCCGGGGTCGGTGGAGGATCGGGTGGGGCCGGGGTCGGTGGAGGGTCGGGTGGGGCCGGGGTCGGTGGAGGGTCGGGTGGGGTCGGGGTCGGTGGATGTTCGGGTGGGGTTGGGTGGGGCTGGGGTCGGTGGAGGGCCGGGTGGGGCCGGGTCGGGTGGGGCTGGGGACGGTGGAGGGCCGGGTGGGGCCGGGTCGGGTGGGGCCGGGGGAGGGGGAGGGGCCAGGGTCGGTGGAGGGTCGGGTGGGGCCGGGGTCGGTGGAGGGGCCAGGGTCGGGGGAGGGGCCGGTGTCGGTGGAGGATCGGGTGGGGCTGGGGACGGTGGAGGATCGGGTGGGGCTGGGGACGGTGGAGGTTCGGGTGGGGTCGGAGTCGGTGGAGGGTCGGGTGGGGTCGCGGTCGGTGGTGGGTCGGGTGGGGTCGGGGTCGGTGGAGGGACGGGTGGGGCCGGGGTCGGTGTAGGGTCGGGGTCGGTGGAGGGTCGGGTGGGGATGGGGTTGGTGGAGGGTCGGGTGGGGCCGGGGTCGGTGGAGGGTCGGTTGGGGCCGGGGTCGGTGGAGGGTTGGGTGGGGCCGGGTCGGGTGGGGCCGGTGGAGGGTCAGGTGGGGCTGGGGACGGTGGAGGGTCGGGTGGGGCTGGGGACGGTGGAGGGTCGGGGAGGGTCGGGTGGGGTCGGAGTTGGTGGACGGTCGGGTGGGGTCGGTGGAGGGTCGGGTGGGGCCGGGGTCGGTGGAGGGACGGGTGGGGCCGGGGTCGATGGGGGGTCGGGTGGGGCCGGGGACGGTGGAGGATCGGGTGGGGCCGGGGTCGGTGCAGGGTCGGGTGGGGTCGGGGTCGGTGCAGGGTCGGGTGGGGTCGGGGTCGGTGCAGGGTCGGGTGAGGTCGGGGTCGGTGGAGGGTCGGGTGGGTTCGGAGTCGGTGGACGGTCGGTGGAGGGTCGGGTGGGGTCGGTGGAGGGTCAGGTGGGGTCAGGGTCGGTGGAGTGTCGGGTGGGGTCGGGGCCGGTGGAGGGTTGGGTGGGGCCGGGGTCTGGTGGTGTGGGGCTTGGGTCGGTGGAGGGTCAGGTGGAGTCAGGTGGTGCCAGAATCGATGGAGGGTTGGGTGGGGCCAGGGGTGGGTGGGGTCGGGTGGAGCATCGGGTGGGGTCGGGGTCGGCTGGCGTCGGTGTCAGTGGAGGGTTGGGTGGGGTCAGGGTCAGGTCAGGTGGGGCCGGTGGAGGGTCAGGTGGGGACGGGGGAGGGTCGGGGTCGGGTGGGGTTGGGGTCGGGTGGGGTCAGGTGGGTTCGGGGTCGGTGGAGGGTCGGGTGGGCTGGGGACGGTGGAGGGTCGGGTGGGGTCGGTGGAGTCGGGTGGGCCGGGGTCATTGGAGGGTCGGGTGGGCCAGGGTCAGCGGAGGGTTGGGTGGGGCCAGTGGAGGGTCGGGTGGGCCGGTGTCGGTGGGGGGTCGGGTGGGTTCGGTGGACGGTCGGGTGGGGTCAGGTCGGGATAGGGCCGGGTTGGGTCAGGGTCGCTGGGGCCGGTCGAGGGTCGAGTGGGTTCGGGATCGGGGTCGGTGGACGGTCGGGTGGGGTCAGGGTCGGGTTGGGTCGGTGGAGGGCTGGGTTGGGTCAGGGTCAGTGGGCGTGTCGAGTGGGGCCGGGGTCGGTGGGGGTGTTGGGTGGGGTCGGTGGAGGGTTGGGTAAAGTCACCATGATAACTGCTTTGCCCTTATTACACGCGTCTCTAATTTACCATTTAATGCCATCCCCAACCTTCGCATTACTTTTTGGAGGTCTGTATACCACTCCCACTAACATTACACGAGGTCAGCCTGCTGGATGGAACCTCAGGTGCCCTGAGCTTGTTCTCCAGTCCCGACTGCCCTCTTACGTCAGTATCCCCTCACTTTTATACCCTGCAGTGATCCATCTCTGGAACCTGACTCTTCTTTGTCTTCTCTGCTGGGTTTTGGCAGGAAGTGAGGAAAAGACAGCTGGAAGTTCGCTAATCTGTGATTTACAAGGACACATTCCCTGGTTCCCAACAGTTACTTTTCTTCAGTAATGGTCTTATCATCCCTAAACTACCATGCCTGCTGTTAATTATGTTATTTCTTATAGTTTCACAATTATACGTATGAACAGCACACATTATAATTTAATCTATTCTACTACTCACTCTGCTTTGAGCTTATATTGTGTTTAATAACAGACACACCCTGTTCTTTCCCCTGATCTGATTACAGATGCCAACCAGTCGATTCAGTGAATGGAATGTCTTATCAGTGTTGCCATAGCTACCTGTCTGCAGTGAAGCACCTGTTTGAGTTTCTAACTCAGACTAAACTTCTCTTTCCCATAATGCATATTACATAAGACATTTGATGTCAATGAATTGCAGCCTTGTTATGTTAATATCTCTAAAACCTACAAGAAAGAAAGACTTGCAATTATATAGCACCTTTCACCACCTCAGGACTTCGCAATGTGCTTCTCAGCCAATGAAGTACTTTGGAAGTGTAGTCACTGACAGTGCTGTATTGTAGGAAACAAACGGCTCAGATGCACAAACCTTTAAAAGTGGGAGGACAAGTTAAGGCTCACGGTATTAAAGGGAGTGGGGCAGCATGGATAGGAAGTTTTGTAAAGGACAGAGAGTAGTGGCTAATGGATGTTCAGATTGGAGGGATGTAAACAGTGGTGTCCCCCAGGGTCAGTGTTGGGACCATTGCTATTCTCAATATAGACAAATGATCTGGGCTTGGGTTTATGGAGCACAAGATCAAAATATCTAGATGAGACTACAATAGGGAGTGTGGGGAACTGTGAAGAGTGATTTAAAGTGATATACATGGGTTAGTAGATTGAACAGGTAGAGGTCAGATGAAATTTAGTGTAGAGATATGTGAAGTGATACATTTTGGGAGAAAAAATGAGGGGAAATGTACATTTTAATTGAAACATATAAGATTTTGAGGGGTATTGACAGGGTAGATGCTGAAAGGTTGTTTCCCCTGGCTGGAGTGTGTTGAACTAACGGGCATAATCTCAGGATAAGGGGTCAGCCATTTAAGACTGAGATAAGGAGGAATTTCTTCACTCAGAGGGTTGTGAATCTTTGGAATTCGGTGCCCCAGAGGGCTGTGAATGCTGAGTCTTTGAGTATGTTCAAGGCTGAGATAGATAGATATTTGGACTCTAGGGGAATCAAGGGATATGGAGATGGGGCGGGAAAGTGGAGTTGAGGTCGATGATCAGTCATGATCTTATTGAAAGGCGGAGCAGGCTCGAGGGGCCGTGTGACATACTCCTGCTCCTATTTCTTATGTTCTTATGTAAAACTTCAAAAGGAATAGAGGAGCAGAGTGATTTAAGAGTTCAGGTACAGTGGTGTTCCACAGGGATCGGTGCTGGGATCACTTGTTCAAAAACGATTTGGACTCGGGAATCAGAAGAACAATTTCAAACTTTGTCGATAACACCAAAAAAGGTAGAGTTAATACTGAGGAAGACAAAATGCAAGAAGCCATTAATAAATTTCAGCATGGGGGTGTAATTGGCAAATGAATTTCACAAAAGATCAGTGTGAGGTGGTGTTAATGAATTTCACTATAGATCAGTGTGAGGTGGTGTGTTAATGAATTTCACTATAGATCAGTGTGAGGTGATGTGTTAATGAATTTCACTGTAGATCAGTTTGAGGTGGTGTGTTAATGAATTTCACTGCAGATCAGTGTGAGGTGGTGTGTTAATGAATTTCACTGTAGATCAGTGTGAGGTGGTGTGTTAATGAATTTCACGATAGATCAGCGTGAGGTGATGTATTAATGAATTTCACTATAGATCAGTGCGAGGTGGTAGGTTAATGAATTTCACTATAGTTCAGTGTGATGAGGTGTGTTAATGAATTTCACTATCGATCAGTGTGAGGTGATGTGTTAATGAATTTCACTATAGATCAGTGTGAGAGGGTGTGTTAATGAATTTCACGATAGATCAGTGTGAGGTGGTGTGTTAATGAATTTCATTATAGATCAGAGTGCGGTGGTGTGTTAAGGAATTTCACTGTAGATCAGTGTGAGGTGGTGTGTTAATGAATTTCACTATAGATCAGTGTGAGGTGGTATGTTAATGAATTTCACTGTAGATCAGTGTGAGGTGGTGTGTTAATGAATTTCACTATAGATCAGTGTGAGGTGGTGTGTTAATGAATTTCACTATAGATCAGTGTGAGGTGGTGTGTTAATGAATTTCACTATAGATCAGTGTGAGGTGGTGTGTTAATGAATTTCACTGTAGATCAATGTGAGGTGGTGTGTTTCGGTGGGAAAAATAAGGAGGCCACACATTACTTGGACAAGGGGGTAAAATTGGGTTGCTTTGCACCTCCTGTGAAATTCAGCGGGAGGTTAGCGGAGCCGGTAGCGCCCCGCGGCACTGCACCGCCGGCAATGACGTCATCGCCATGTGCAGCACCCCGGCTGCAACCTTTGGTTGTGACCCCTGACCTATCGCCAGACAACATGTCCGATAGGGTCAGCGGTCCTTCCTGCAGCCGCGGCGACACCACTTAAAGGGCAGGTGTCGGGCGGCAACTTTTTATTTTGGCCTACTGCCAACACCCGCCCCCTTCCCCTTTCTTCTTCGGGGTGTCGTCCGTGATCGCTCAGCCCGGCGCTCCTCTTGATCTGACACCCCGCTCCCCGGTGCTCCAGCAGGGCCCCGGTGTACGCAGTGCAAGGCCCCTCCGCTTTAATCAGGGAGGGAGGTCTGCTATGACACGGTGCTATGTGCCGACGGGCATGGCGCTGTTACACAAAGCACCGTGAGGTTCACTGGTAGCCCCTCAAGAGGAAGGGGAGCGCTTCCAGTAGCACCCGCCTCCTGCTTGGGGCGCTACCACTGAATTTAATGCACAGGGGCGCTAACTTTTTCAGGGGCTAATATTAGCCCCGGCGCCACCGAATTTCCCCCCAAGAGTCTAAATGGGCTGGAGGGGCAGAGGGATCCAGGGATACAGATACACAAATCACTAAAAGTAGCAACACAGGTTAATAAGGCCATTAAAAAAAAGCACTGGGGTACATTCATAAAGGAGCCTTCTGTTCCGTGCCTTGGAGCTCTGAACCATGGCAGAGAGCGGCTGGGACACATTTCTCACACGCCTCGAGATTAACCCGCACGGCTACTTTACTGTCAGTGAAGAGAGACAAGAAAGACCAAAGTGCTGTTTGCACCTCTCAGTGTGGCCCTGAAGGACTGTGTCCAGGCTGGAGTTCTGTTCCCACCATACGATCCTCCCCCAAATTGTCCTTTCTTAGCTCCAGCCAGGTGATGCTAAACACTCAGGTGGGAAAGACAAAAATCTACAACAATGTGTTTAAAACAAAGTTGATTTATTTGACATCTATCCAGAATATTAAACTCCAGCCCAGTTCCCGGAGTTATTCACATCAGCAGAAACAATCCCCACCTGTCAGAATGAACATGGTTCAGTCCTGGATGTGATTAACAGCAGCAACAACAACAGAATCCAACCCCTGCAGTCACTTGTGAACTCGCTGGTGTGTCAGGAGGGTGGATGACTGAGTGAATCCCTTCCCACACACGGAGCAGGTGAACGGTCTCGCCCCAGTGTGAACTCGCTGGTGTGCCAGCAGGTGGAATGAACGAGTGAATCCCTTCCCACACTCAGGGCAGGTGAATGGCCTCTCCCCAGTGTGAACTCGCTGGTGTGTCAGCAGGTGGGATGACTGAGTGAATCCCTTCCCACACTCAGAGCAGGTGAACGGCCTCTCCCCAGTGTGAAATCGCTGGTGTGTCAGCAGGTGGGATGACTGAGTGAATCCCTTCCCACACTCAGAGCAGGTGAACGGCCTCTCCCCAGTGTGAACTCGCTTGTGTGTCAGCAGGATGGATGACTGAGTGAATCCCTTCCCACACTCAGAGCAGGTGAACGGCCTCTCCCCAGTGTGAACTCGCTGGTGTCTCAGCAGGGTGGATGACAGAGTGAATCCCTTCCCACACTCAGAGCAGGTGAACGGCCTCTCCCCGGTGTGAACGGTGCTTTTTGCTTCCATATTCAAAGACCGATGATATTCAGTTCCTGAAGAATTGAGTGACTGTCAGATCTTGACGTTATGTTTGGTTTGAGTTTCCCGTCTGCAAATCCTCCCCTTCGAATACCCTGTAAAATGAATTTAAAACAGGGAGCGTGAGAGAGAACCCACTAAAGAGGCAGGTTGTGAAATTGAGCTCAATGAATCTGGTCATTTGTGGGGCCGGCACTAGAAAAAAGTGACCATGAAAGCTGCCGGATTGTCATGAAATCCCACTGGTTCACTAATGTCCCTCGGTGAAGGGAATCTGCCACCTGGTCTGGGCCTCTGACCTCTATGGGAGGAGAGGGAGAGAGAGAGAGAGGTGGGAGTGGGAGGGGGCGAAGGAGATGGACTTTATACATCTGCAACTCAACCAGAACTTTGACAGAACCTCCAAAACCCTCAACCTCCAGCACCTAGAAGGACAAAGGCAGAAGGTGCATGGGAGCACCATCACCTCCAAGTTAGGAGTGGGCCTTTGGCGTAGCGGTAGCATCCCCGCCGTTGGGCCAGAAGGTATAGGGTTTCGAACCCCGCTCCAGACAGTCCCGGCAAGTGGAGTCGGAGCTCCGGCTCTAAATTCTGGGTTGACATCCAGTGGGATACTTGCGTCCGTGGGTGTGGGTGGCCCCCACCCCTCATATGGGTTGTGGGAGCCCGTAAAACCCTCCCGCCATAGGACTAACCACCCTAATGGCTGGTATGAAGATGGTTATGGTCACGGAAGGAGCGCTAATGCGGCCAGAAATCCTTCCACCACTTCATACAGTTCCCCAAAGGGAACAGTGTGAAGACACATACGACGACGACCTCCAAGTTCTCCAAGTCACACACCATCCTGACTTGGACATATATCGCCGTTGCTACATCATCACTGGGTGAAAATCCTGGAACTCCTTACACAACAGCATTGTGGGAGTACCTTCACCACACGGACTGCAGCGGTTCAAGAAGGCGGCCCACCATCACCCTCTCAACGGGAAGATGGGGATTGGCAACATATTCTGGTCTTGCGAGCGATGCCCACATCCCAAGAATGAATTAAAACAAATCTGCATATGTAAACTGGATTAAAAGACTCTACAGAAATACTTATTCCTAAAACAATATTCTTTTACATTGTAGGGACAGTGTTTGTGTAACAACCTAATCTCCCCCAGAATCCACCTCCCTTGACAGTCTCACATTGGAAATTGTTGGGTCCTCCTGGGCTTAGAAGTACTAGGGGATAAACGCAGCAGCTTCTCCTCCATCTCCACTACAGCTCAAACATAGCAACAAAAAGATCTACACAGGCGGCCAGGGACTTACCTTCTTATGTTCCGTCAGCCTGCAATGAAACTCTTCCCGACAGCTGCTGACTAATGGCGGCCGCAGCACCCACAATTCCCCGCGCCCCAGAAACCGCTCTATCCAATGCGCTGATTTCCCCGCTGAGTGTGCGCATGCTCCCCGAGGCCGCGGGCCATTCTGGGAGCCTGGCTCCTGTCCTTTGTCCCGAGTCGGACTTGGTGGAACCAGCTGAAGAAACCGGGAAGCGGCGGCTCGGATGGGGGAGGCAGTGCACCCTGGGTTTCCTGGTGCCGGGGCCCTGGCCGCACATCCGCTGGGCGAGGCCGCTCTGATTCTGATTGAGTTTTTGATGAGGTAACAGAGGGTTGATGAGGGCAATGCGGTTATCGTGGTGTACATGGATTTCCAAAAGGCGTTCGAGAATGAGCCACATACTAGGCTTACCAGCAAAGTTGATGCCCATGGAATAATAGGGACAGTGGCAGCATGGATACAAAATTGGCAAAGTGACAGGAAACAGAGTGTAGTGGTGAACGGTTGTTTTTTTAGACTGGAGGAAGGTATACAGTGGTGTTCCCCAGGGGTCGGCACTAGGACCACTGCTTTACTTGATATATATTAAAGACTTGGACTTGGGTGTACAGGGCACAGTTTCAAAATATGCAGATGACACAAAACTTGGAAGTATAGTGAACAGTGAGGAGGATAGTGATAGACTTCAAGAGGACATACACATGCTGGTGGAATGGGCGGACACATGGGAGATGAAATTTAACGCAGAAAAGTGCAAACTGATATATTTTGGTAGGAAGAATGAGGAGAGGCAATATAAACTAAAGGGTATAAGACTAAAATGTGTGCATGAGCAGAGAGACCTGGGGGTATGTGTGCACAAATCATAAGAACATAAGAAATAGGAGCAGGAGTAGGCCAATCGGCCCCTCGAGCCTGCTCCGCCATTCAATAAGATCATGGCTGATCTGATCCTAGCCGCCAATCCACTATCACAGAACCATCTCCTGAATCTAACAGAATTAGACACACGAAATAGGAGCAGGATCAGGCTACATGGCCCCTGGTTCCGCTCCGCTACCCACAGGGCCATGACCGATCCGAACCTAGACTCATGTCCAAATTCCTGCCCGCTCCCCGTAACCCTTAATTCCCTTTACTTCTAGGAAACTGTCTATTTCTGTTTTAAATTTATGTAATGATGTAGCTTCTCCAGCTTTTTGGGGCAGCATATTCCATGGACCTACCACCCTCTGAGTGAAGTAGTTCCTCCTCATCTCAGTTTTGAAAGAGCAGCCCCTTATTCTAAGACTATGCCCCCTAGTTCTAGTTTCACCCATCATCGGGAACATCTTCCCCGCATCCACCCGATCCAACCCCTTCACAATCTTATATGTTTCAATAAGATCGCCTCTCATTCTTCTGAACTCCAATGAGTAGAGTCCCAATCTACTCAACCTCTCCTCATATGTCCATCCCCTCATCCCCGGGATTAACCGAGTGAACTTTCTTTGTACTGACTCGAGAGCAAGTATGTCCTTTCTTAAGTATGGACACCAGAACTGTACGCAGTATTCCAGGTGCGGTCTCACCAATACCTTGTACAACTGAAGCAATACCTCCCTATTTTTATATTCTATCCCCCTAGTAATGAAAGCCAACATTCCATTGGCCTTCTTAATCACTTGCTGCACCTACATACTAACCTTTTGATTTTCGTGCACCAGGACCCCCAGATCCCTTTGTACTTCAGTACTTTCCAGTTTCTTGCCATTAAGATAATAACTTGCTCTACGATTTTTCCTGCCAAAGTGCATAACCTCACACTTTCCAGTATTGTATTCCATCTGCCAAATCTCTGCCCACTTACTTAGCCTGTCGATGTCCCCTTGCAGGTTTTTTATGTCCTCCTCACTCACTACTTTCCCTCCCATCTTAGTATCATCTGCAAACTTTGATATGTTACACTCGGTCCCCTCCTCCAAATCGTTAATATAGATTGTAAAGAGTTGGGGACCCAGCACTGACCCCTGCGGAACACCACTAGTTACTGATTGCCAGTCTGGGAATGAACCATTTATCCCAACTCTCTGCCTTCTGTTAGATAGCCAATACTCTATCCATGCCAGAATATTACCCCCAATCCTGTGATTTTTTATCTTAAGCAATAATCTTTTGTGTGGCACCTTGTCAAATGCCCTTTGGAAGTCTAAATACACTACGTCCACTGGTTCCCCTTTATCCACCCTATACGTTACTTCCTCAAAGAACTCCAGCAAATTTGTCAAACATGACTTCCCCTTCATAAAACCATGCTGACTTTGTCCTATTAAATTATGATTATCCAAATGTCCTGTTACTGTCTCCTTAATAATGGACTCCAAAATTTTACCTACCACAGATGTTAGGCTAACCGGTCTATAGTTTCCAGCCTTCTGTCTACTGCCCTTTTTAAATAAGGGTGTTACATTAGCAGTTTTCCAGTCTGCCGGGACCTTTGCCGAGTCCAGGGAGTTTTGGAAAATTATTACCAATGCATCCACAATCCCTACCGCCACTTCCCTCAAGACCCTAGGATGTAAGCCATCAGGTCCAGGTGATTTATCTGCCTTGAGTCCCATTATTTTACCGAGTACCACTTCCTTAGTGATTGTCATCGTGTTTAGCTCCTCCCCCCCTTTAGCCCCCTGTTTGTCCAGTGTTGGGATATTCTTAGTGTCTTCTACTGTAAAGACTGATGTAAAATATTCATTGTGTTTTTGCCATCTCCATATTTCCCACCATTAATTTCCCGGTGTCATCCTCTAAGGGACCAACATTTACTTTAGCCACCCTTTTTCTTTTTATATAACTATAAAAACTCTATCGGTTTTTATATTTTTTGCTAATTTACTTTCATAATCTATCTTCCCTTTCTTAATCAATCTTTTTGTTATTTTTTGCTGTCTTTTAAAGTTTTCCCAATCCTCTATCCTCCCACTAGATTTGGCTACCTTATATGCCCTTGTTTTTAGTCGAATACTATCCTTAATTTCTTTACTTAGCCACGGATGGCTGTCTTTTCTTTTACACCCTTTTCTTCTCAGTGGAATATATATTTTTTGGAAGTTGTAAAATAACTCCTTAAATGTACACCACTGATCACGTATCGTCTTACCCTTTAATCTATTTTCCCAATCCACTCTACTCAATTCCGCTCTCATACCTTCATAGTCTCCTTTATTCAAGCTTAGCATGCTTGTTTGAGATCCAACCTTCTCACCCTCTAATTGAATATGGAATTCAACCATGTTATGGTCACTCATTCCAAGGGGATCCTTTACTAGGACATTTTTAATTAATCCCATCTCGTTACACAGGACCAGATCTAAGGTTGCTTGCCCCCTGGTCGGTTCAGTTACATACTGCTCAAGAAAACCATCCCTAATACACTCAATGAACTCATCCTCAAGGCAGCCCTGCCCAATTTGATTTGTCCAATTAATATGACAGTTAAAATCCCCCATAATTACAGATGTTCCCTTATTACAAGCCTCAACTATTTCCTGATTGATACTCCGTCCAACAGAGTTGCCACTGTTCGGAGGCCTATAGACTACGCCCACTAGTGTTTTTTTCCCCTTATTATTCCTTACCTCCACCCAAACTGTTTCATTATCCTGATCTTTTGACCCAATATCATTTCTCTGTATTACAGTGATTCCTTCCTTTATTAACATAGCCACCCCACCTCCCCTTCCTTCCTGCCTGCCCTTCCTGATCGTTAAATAACCTGGTATGTTTAATTCCCAGGCATTGTCACCCTGCAGCCATGTTTCTGTAATGGCCACAAGATCATACCCATTAGTAGTTATTTGTGCCATTAACTCGTCTATTTTGTTACGAATGCTATGTGCATTCAGATAGAGAACATTCAAAGATGTTTTGTGACACTTAGTTCCTGCTTTTGCCCTTTTTATTACTTTACCTTTTACTCCATACCTTCTGCCCCTTCCTGACACGCTCTGGTTTTTAATTTCCCCACTGCTACCTAAGTCTATGACCTTCTCTGTTGTCATTTTTATTATTTGCTCTCTAGGAACCTCCCCCCCCACTAGTTAGTTTAAAGCCCTCTCTACAGCCCTAGTTATATGATCCGCCAGGACTCTAGTCCCAGCACTGGCCAAGTGAAGCCCGTCCCAACGGAACAGCTCCCTCCTGCCCCAGTACTGGTGCCAGTGTCCCAGGAAGCAAAACCCATTTCTCCCACACCAGTCTTTGAGCCACGCATTTAACTCTCTAATTTTATTTGTCCTAGCCAAATTCGCTCGTGGCTCAGGTAATAACCCTTGTGGTTCTGCTTTTTAATTTGGCCCCTAGCTGCTCAAACTCCCTCAGCAGAACCTCCTTCCTTGTCCTATCTATGTCGCTGGTACCAACATGGACCACGACAACTGGATCCTCCCCCTCCCACTCCAAGTTTCTCTCCAGTCCAGAGGAGATGTCCTTAACCCTGGCACCGGGCAGGCAACACAGCCTTCGGGACTCTCACTCTCGGCTGCAAAGAACTCTATCTATCCCCCTAATGATACTATCCCCTACCACTACAACATTTCTTTTAACTCCCCCCACTTGAATGGCCCCCTGCTCCACGGTGCTGTGGCCAGGTTGCTCATCCTCCCTGCAGTCCCTGCTCCTGTCCCCACAGGGAGTAAGAGCCTCGAACCTGTTGGACAAGTGCAAGGGCTGCGGCTCCTCCAACACTACCTCCTGGATCCCCGTACCTGCCTCACTTCTAGTCACACCATCCTGACCCTGGCCACGGACTACATCTGAATTAATTAATCTAATTGGTGTGACTACCTCGTGATACACAGAGTCCAGGTAACTCTCCCCCTCCCTGATGTGTCTCAGTGTTCGAAGCTCGGACTCCAGCTCTTCAACACGGAGCCGGAGTTCCTCGAGCAGCCAACACTTACTGCAAATGTGATCACTGTGAGCATCAATGGTGTTCACCAGCTCCCACATATTGCAGCAGCAACACATCGCCTGATCTCCCATTCTATGTAATTAATTAAATTTATTAATATTATTCTTAAATATCCTCTGCCCCGATTCTAGATGGTGAATATCACACCTTAGAAACTATAAATCACAGAGATTTAAGCTTAAAAGGGAGAAATACTCACCAACCAATCACTTACCCGCTTTCTGGTGACGTCACACTTGAAGGCGGCAGGGCAGGTTGAGAAAGTGGTTAAAAAAGCATATGGGATCCTGGGCTTAATAAATAGAGGCATAGAGTCCAAAAGCAAGGAGGTTATTGTTGTGTCCGTGTATAATAAGACACAGACTGCAGGAGAACGGTACAACAGGTGTTTACTCAACGTGGCTCACACTGGAACTGATCTGTACAGATTACTACTCAGTACTATATACAGGTGTGGTCACTGCCGGTACTGCAGTATACATGAGCTGTAAAAGATAGTTCCCCCCTTAAAGGTATGTACATTACAGTTATGATGGACCAGGGGGGCAGCGAGGAGGAGCCCGGTATAAAAACCGGCGCGACCAGCGAGGCCCGACCAGTTCGGACCAGGGAGCAGCAAGGAGGAGCCCAGTATAAAAACCGGCGCGACCAGCGAGGCCCGACCAGTTCGGACCAGGGAGCAGCGAGGAGGAGCCCAGTATAAAAACCTGCGCGACCAGCAAGGCCCGACCAGTTCGGACCAGGGAGCAGCGAGGAGGAGCCCGGTATAAAAACCGGCGCGACCAGCGAGGCCCGACCAGTTCGGACCAGGGAGCAGCGAGGAGGAGCCCGGTATAAAAACCGGCGCGACCAGCGAGGCCCGACCAGTTCGGACCAGGGAGCAGCGAGGAGGAGCCCGGTATAAAAACCTGCGCGACCAGCGAGGCCCGACCAGTTCGGACCAGGGAGCAGCGAGGAGGAGCCCGGTATAAAAACCGGCGCGACCAGCGAGGCCCGACCAGTTCGGACCAGGGAGCAGCGAGGAGGAGCCCGGTATAAAAACCGGCGCGACCAGCGAGGCCCGACCAGTTCGGACCAGGGAGCAGCGAGGCCCGACCAGTTCGGACCAGGGAGCAGCGAGGAGGAGCCCGGTATAAAAACCGGCGCGACCAGCGAGGCCCGACCAGTTCGGACCAGGGAGCAGCGAGGAGGAGCCCGGTATAAAAACCGGCGCGACCAGCGAGGCCCGACCTGTTCGGACCAGGGAGCAGTGAGGCTTGCCAACTCAGCAGCGGGGAGAGAGGTAAAAAGTAATCAGAGTGTGACGTCACCAGGGAGCAGGTAAGTGATTGGTTGGTGAGTATTTCTCTTTTTTAAACTTTAACTCTGTGGTTTATAGTTGCTAAGGTCTTTCTGGTGTAGCGGGGACTGTTGGTAAACCATACAAGCGCCTTAGAGTTTATCTTTAATTGGTGGTAGTGAATTAATTTAAATTAATTAAAGGGTAAGTCATGTCAGGACAGCCCAGCCCCGTGTTATGCTCCTCTTGCTCTATGTGGGAATTCAGGGACACTGCTGGTGTCCCTGACGACCATTTGTGCCAGAAATGCATCCAGCTGCAGCTACCAGCAGACCGCATTGCGGCGCTGGCGCTGCGGATGGATGGGCTTTGGAGCATTCACGATGCTGAGAGGGTCGTGGATAACACATTTAGTGAGTTGGTCACACCGCAGGTAAGGGCTGCACAGGCAGAAGGGAAATGGGTGACCATCAGGCAGAGCAGTAGAGGCAGGCAGGTAGTGCAGAGGACCCCTGTGGCCATCCCCCTCTCAAACAGGTATAGCGATTTGGATACTGTTGAGGGGGATGATTTACCAGAGGAAGGCAGCAGCAGCCAACTTCCTGGCACCAGGGGTGCTTCTGCTGCTCAGGAAGGGAGGAAAAAGAGTGGGAGAGCAATAGTGGTAGGGGATTCTTTTGTAAGGGGAACAGATAGGTGTTTCTGTGGCCGTAGACATGACTCCAGGATGGTTTGTTCCCTCCCTGGTGCCAGGGTCAAGGATGTCACTGAACGGCTGCAGGGCATTCTGAAGGGGGAGGGTGAACAGTCAAAGGTCGTGGTTCACATTGGGACCAATGACATGGGTAGGAAGAGGGCTGAGGTCCTGCAGCAAGAATTTAGGGAGCTACGCAGCAGATTAAAGAGCAGGACCTCAAAGGTTGTAATCTCTGGATTGCTCCCGGTGCCACGTGCTAGTGAGTATAGGAATAGGAGGATAGAGCAGATGAATGCGTGGCTAAAGAGTTGGTGCAGGAGGGAGGGCTTTAGTTTCCTGGAATACTGGGCCTGCTTCTGGGGAAGGTGGGACTTGTGCAACCGGTCCGACTTGTACCTGAACCAGAACGGGACAAATATCCTTGCGGGGAGGTTTGCTAGCACGGTTCGGGGGGGTTTAAACTAAAATGGCAGGGGGTTGGGAACCTGAGCAGGGAGACAGAGGAAAGGGAAACAGGGATCAAAGCAAAGATAGGAAGGAGAAAAACAAAAGTGGCAGTCAGAGAAATCAACGGTTTAAATCAAACATGGCTACAGTAAATAATAATTCTAATAGGTCTAAGAGCGTTAAAAAACCCAGCCTGAAGGCTTTGTGTCTTAATGCGAGGAGCATTTGTAATAAGGTGGACGAATTGGCTGCGCAAATAGAGGTAAACGAATATGATTTGGTTGGGATTACGGAAACGTGGCTCAAGGATGGCCAAGACTGGGAACTCAACATCCAGGGGTATTCAATATTCAGGAAAGGGAGGTGGAGTAGCATTACTGGTTAAAGAAGGGATTAATACAATTGTAATGAAGGATATTAGCTCTGATGATGTGGAATCTGTATGGGTAGAATTGAGAAATACTAAGGGGAAAAAACATTAGTGGGAGTGGTATATAAACCTCCCAACAGTAAGGCGGAGGTTGGGGATGGCATTAAAAGGGAAATTAAAGAAGCGTGCAATAAGGGCACAGCAGTCATCATGGGTGACTTTAATCTACATATAGATTGGGCCAACCAAATTAGTTACAATACTGTGGAGGAGGAATTCCTGGAGTGTTTACGGGATGGTTTCCTGGACCAATATGTCGAGGAACCAACCAGAGATCAGGCCATCTTAGACTGGGTATTATATAACGAGAAAGGATTAATTAGCAATCTTGTTGTACGAGGCCCCTTGGGTCGGAGCGATCATAATATGATCGAATTCTTCATTAAGATGGAGAATGAAGTAGTTGACTCAGAGACTAGGGTTCTCAATTTAAATAAAGGAAACTACGATGGTCTGAGGAGCGAGTTGGGTAGGATTGATTGGGGAATGGCACAATGGTTGACGGTGGATAGGCAATGGCAAACATTCAAAGACCGAATGGATGAGCTACAGAATTTGTTCATCCCAGTTTGGCATAAAAATAAAACAAAAAAGGTGACTCAACCATGGCTAACGAGGGAAATTAGGGATAGCATAAGATCCAAGGAGACGACATATAAATTGGCCAGAAAAAGCAATATTCCTGAGGATTGGGAGCAGTTTAGGATTCGACAAAGGAGGACAAAGAGATTAATTAAGAAGGGGAAAATAGAATATGAGAGTAAGCTTGCAGGGAACATAAAAACTGACTGTAAAAGCTTTTATAGATATGTGAAGAGAAAAAGATTTGTGAAGTCAAGCGTAGGTTCCTTGCAGTCAGAATCAGGGGAATTTATCATGGTAAACAAAGAAATGGCAGACCAACTAAATTCATACTTTGGTTCTGTCTTCACAAAGGAGGACACAAATAACCTCCCAGAGATGCCGGGGAACATAGGGTCTGAAGAAAGTGTGGAACTGAAAGAAATCAGTATTTGTAGGGAAATGGTGTTAGGAAAATTGATGGGACTGAAGGCCGATAAATCCCCAGGGCCTGATAATCTACATCCCAGGTTACTTAAGGAAGTGGCCCAAGAAATAGTATATGCATTGCTGGTCATCTTCCAGAACTCGATAGACTCTGGAACCGTACCCATGGATTGGAGGGTAGCTAAGGTTACCCCACTATTCAAAAAAGGTGGTAGAGAAAAAGCGGGGAATTATAGACCGGTAAGCCTGACATCGGTAGTGGGGAAAATGCTAGAGTCTATTATAAAAGATGTAATAGTTGAGCACTTGGAAAGCAGTGACAGGATCGGACAAAGTCAACATGGATTTACAAAAGGTAAATCATGCTTGACTAATCTACTGGATTTTTTTGAGGATGTAACTGGTAAAATAGATAAGGGAGAACCAGTGGATGTGGTGTATTTGGATTTTCAGAAGGCTTTCGATAAGGTCCCACATAAGAGATTAGCGTGCAAAATTAAGGCACATGGGATTGGGGGCAAGGTATTGACTTGGATAGAGAACTGGTTGGCAGACAGAAAGCAAAGAGTTGGAATAAACGGGTCGTTTTCCGAGTGGCAGGCAGTGACTAGTGGGGTACCGCAAGGATCGGTCCTAGGACCCCAGCTGTTCACAATATATATTAATGATCTGGACGAGGGAATTGGATGTAATATCTCCAAATTTGCAGACGACACAAAGCTGGGTGGGAGGGTATGCTGTGAGGAGGATGTCATGAAACTCCAGTATGATTTGGGTGATTGGGCAGAAACATGGCAAATGCACTATAATGTGGATAAAGGTGAGGTTATCCACTTTGGTGGCAAAAACAGGAAGGCAGATTATTATTTGAATGGCAATAGATTGGGAGAAGGGGAAGTGCAAAGAGACCTGGGTGTTCTTGTGCACCAGTTGCTGAAGGTAAGCATGCAGGTGCAGCAGGCGGTTAAGAAGGCAAATGGTATGTTGGCCTTCGTAGCAAGAGGGTTCGAGTCCAAGAACAAGGATGTCTTGCTACAGTTGTACAGGGCCTTGGTGAGACCACACCTTGAGCATTGTGTGCAGTTTTGGTCGCCTTATCTGAGGAAGGACGTTCTTGCCATGGAAGGAGTGCAGCGAAGATTCACCAGGCTGATACCTGCGATGGCAGGAATGACGTATGAGGAGAGATTGTGTCGATTGGGCTTATACTCACTGGAGTTTAGAAGATTGAGAGGGGATCTCGTCGAAACCTATAAAATTCTGTCAGGCCTGGACAGGCTAGATGCAGGAAGGATGTTTCTGATTGTCGGGGAGTCCAGAACCAGGGGTCATAGTCTAAGGATAAGGGGTAAGCCATTTAGGACTGAAATGAGGAGGAATTTCTTCACCCAGAGAGTGGTGAAGCTGTGGAATTCTCTGCCACAGAGGGCGGTGGAGGCCAGTTCATTAAGTATATTCAAGAAAGAGTTGGATATATTTCTTAAGGCTAAAGGGATTAAGGGATATGGGGAGAAGGCAGGGACAAGGTACTGAATTTGGGTGATCAGCCATGATCTCATTGAATGGCGGAGCAGGCTCGAGGGGCCGAATGGCCTACTCCTGCTCCTATCTTCTATGTTTCTATGTTTCTACGTTTCTCTATCCAAGTCAATACCGTGCCCCCAATCCCATGTGTCTTAATCTCTTATGCGGGGCCTTCTGAAAGTCCAAATTCACCACATCCACTGGTTCTCCCTTATCTATTTTACCAGTTACATTCTCAAAAAATTCCAGTAGATTAGTCAAGCACGATTTACCTTTTGTAAATCCATGTTGACTTTGTCCGATCCTGTCACTGTTTTCCAAGTGCTCTGTTATTACAACTTTTATAATGGACTCTAGCATTTCCCCCACTACTGACGTCAGGCTTACCGGTCTGCAATTCCCCGTTTTCTCTCTACCACCTTTTTTGAATAGTGGGGTAACATTAGCTACCCGCCAATCCATGGGTACTGTTCCAGAGTCTATCGAATTTTGGAAGATGACCGGCCATGCTATTTCTACTACTTCTAGGGCCACTTCCTTAAGTACCCTAGGATGTAGCACTCTGCAGCCTTCCGGACTCAATATCGAGTTCAACAATTTCAGATCATAACCTCGGCCCCCATTTCATTTTTTCTTGTAATTTTTCCACTCCTTTCCCCCCCCCCGCCTTTCCTTTTGTTTCTCTCTCACACCTGGCAGCTATCTCTTGCCCTGCCAGTACACTTTACACCTAATCTCAGCCTATTACCATCTCGTCTAGCTTCTAATACCTTTTATTGTCTCTTTCTTACTTTTATGTTTCTTTTATTCTTTTGTCGGATCGCAGCCCTGCCTCCGATCTATCTTTTCTTTCCAGTTTTGAAGAAGGGTTCGACCCGAAACGTCAACTCAAATTTCTGTCCACGGATGTTGCCTGACCTGCTGAGTTATTCCAGCATTTTCTGCTGTTATTTCGGATTTCCAACATCCGCAGTATTTTGCTATTGGACTAGGATGTAGATTATCTTCTATGTTTTTATATATACAATCTTTCCTTGTAGCTGAAATTCTCTAGTCCTGGCAACATAATCTCCTGTCTCAAGCAGTCACATCTTTCCTGCAATGGGGCGAGCAGAACTGTACGCAGCACTCTAGCCGGTGGCCTAACTGGTGTTTTGTACAGTTCAAGCAGAACCTCCCTGCTCTTACATAGAAACATAGAAGATAGGAGCAGGAGTAGGACATTTGGCCCTTCGAGCCTGCTCCGCCATTCAATGAGATCATAGCTGATCATCCAAATTCAGTACCCTGTCCCTGCCTTCTCCCCATATCCCTTGATCCCTTTAGCCTTAAGAAATATATCCAACTCTTTTTTGAATATATTTAATGAACTGGTCTCCACCGCCCTCTGTGGCAGAGAATTCCACAGGTTCACCACTCTCTGGGTGAAGAAATTCCTCATTTCAGTCCTAAATGGCTTACCCCTTATCCTTAGACTATGACCCCTGGTTCTGGACTCCCCGGCCATCATAAACATCCTTCCTGCATCTAGTCTGTCCAGGCCTGACAGAATTTTATAAGTTTCGATGAGATCCCCTCTCAATCTTCTAAACTCCAGTGAGTATAAGCCCAATCGACACAATCTCTCCTCATACGTCATTCCTGCCATCCCAGGTATCAGCCTGGTGAATATTCGTTGCACTCCTTCCATGGCAAGAACGTCCTTCCTCAGGTAAGGCGACCAAAACTGCACACAGTACTCAAGGTGCAGTCTCACCAAGGCGCTGTACAACTGTAGCAAGACATCCTTGTTCCTGTACTCGAACCCTCTTGCTACGAAGGCCAACATACCATTTGCCGCCTTAACCGCCTGCTGCACCTGCATGCTTACCTTCAGCGACTGGTGCACAATAACACCCAGGTCTCTTTGCACTTCCCCTTCTCCCAGTCTATTGCCATTCAACTAATAATCTGCCTTCCTGTTTTTGCCACCAAAGTGGATAACCTCACATTTATCCACATTATAGTGCATTTGCCATGTTTCTGCCCAATCACCCAATCTGTCCAAATCGTACTGGAGTTTCACGACATCCTCCTCACAGCTTACCCTCCCACCCAGCTTTGTGTCGTCTGCAAATTTGGAGATATTACATCCAATTCCCTCGTCCAGATCATTAATATATATTGTTAACAGCTGGTGTCCAAGGACCGATCCTTGCGGTACCCCACTAGTCACTGCCTGCCACTCGGAAAACGACCCGTTTATTCCAACTCTTTGCTTTCTGTCCGCCAACCAGTTCTCTATCCAAGTCAATACCTTGCCCCCAATCCCATGTGCCTTAATTTTGCACGCTAATCTCTTATGTGGGACCTTATCGAAAGCCTGCTGAAAGTCCAAATACACCACATGCACTGGTTCTCCCTTATCTATTTTACCAGTTACATCCTCAAAAACATCCAGTAGATTAGTCAAGCATGATTTACCTTTTGTAAATCCATGTTGACTTTGTCCGATCCTGTCACTGCTTACCAAGTGCTCTGCTATTACGTCTTTTATAATAGATTCTAGCATTTTCCCCACCACCGATGTCAGGCTTACCGGTCTATAATTCCCCGCTTTTTCTCGACCACCTTTTTTGAATAGTGGGGTAACATTAGCTACCCTCCAATCCATGGGTACTGTTCCAGAATCTATCGAGTTCTGGAAGATGACCAGCAATGCATCTACTATTTCTAGGGCCACTTCCTTAAGTACCCTGGGATGTAGATTATCAGGCCCTGGGGATTTATCAGCCTTTAGTCCCATCAATTTTCCTAACACCATTTCCCTACAAATACTGATTTCTTTCAGTTCCACCCTTTCATCAGGCCCTATGTTCCCCGGCATCTCTGGGCGGTTATTTGTGTCCTCCTTTGTGAAGACAGAACCAAAGTATGAATTATTTGATACAGAAAGAAAGAGGCACTACCCCTTTAAATACCTGGGGGGCACCCATTCCCCTTTAAACGGCCAAGCAATTTTTTTTTGCTGTAAAGGGGCCGCAGTCCCCTTTGACCCACCCCCCACAAATACTCACAAGAGAGGAGGAAGAATGCTGGTCTATGTCCCTTTAAAAGTGGCTGCCCACCAAAATGTTCACAGCACCAGGGCTCTTTGTTCTGGATAAAAGTGAAAAAGAGAAAAGGCTCACTTATTTTTAAATGAATGCAATTGATGAATAGCCTTGCAATAAAGGTAATGGAAAGGAATAAACACTCACAAGCTGGGTTTTCCCACCCGCCTCCTCCCCTTCCCTTTAACAGCTTCTGCAGACAATGAAAGCAGGAAATAACAGAAAATGCTGGAAAAACTCAGCAGGCCAGGCAACATCCAGGGAGAGAAATTAGAGTGACGTTTCGGGTCGAACCCTTTTTCAAACTGGAAAGGAAATAAAATAAATAGGAAATGAAAGCAGGAAAGCGGCCTGCAGCCCAACGAGGTCCCGCCCCCCTCCCTCCCGCGCCGCCATTGGTTGGAGGACTGTCAGCCCGTCCGGTCCTCCCAGCGTTTTCCACGCTCCTGATTGGCGGTCGCCTCGCGTCAATCAAACACCCCTCCCCTCCGATTACGAGCTGACGCATGCACGCAACGCCCAAGGGTCAGTTGGATCGGCGCACGCAGACCACCGAGGTCCCGCCCCCCTCCCTCCCGCGCGGCCATTGGTTGGAGGACCGTCAGCCAGCCCGGTCCTCCCAGCGTTTTCCCCGCTCCTGATTGGTGGGCGCATCGCGTCAATCAAAGCCCTACTCCGATTACGCGCTGACGCCAGCACGCTACGTCATGGGTTCGGTTGGATCGGCGCACGCCACCGCAATGTAAAAAAAAGACACGCCACACAAATGAGGAAAACCAAGAATAATAATAATCGCACTTTAGAGGGGAGGAGGGTTCGGGGAATTAATGAGTGTTTTCAATTTGTTTTGGAAAAATTTTTTTTTGAAAAGCTTCCCAACGGTGCGAGGCGGGCTGCGCATGCGCTCCAGCCAGCCTTTGACTCCCCACGTGGGCCGGACACGCCCACTTGCCTTCCCCTGCACCAATCACAGCGCGGGCAGGCGCTTCTATCAATCGTCACCTGTCAATCACCCTCCCTTCCCCTTGTGGTGTCGATTGACAGCGGTGTCAGCCAATGAGGTGCAGGAAGGGGCGGGACCAGGGCCAGGACTGACAGCAAGCCTGAACTAACTCAATTAAATACCTGCATGCAGCCAAAAAAAAACCTTTTATTTAGTCAGCCAAAAAACAGCAAAGCAAATGAGGTTTGCTGAGTCAGCAAAGCAAGCAAAGTCTATTTTAGAAACATAGAAGATAGGAGCACAGAATCACAGAAACCCCACAGTGCAGATAGAGGCTATTTCGGCCCATTGAGCCTGCACTGACACATATCCCACCCGATCCCCGTAACCCCACGTATTTAATCCCCCTAACACTAAGGGTCAATTTATCATAGCCAATCAACCTAACCCGCACATCTTTGGATGGAGTAGGCCATTTGGCCCCTCGAAACCTGCTCCGCCATTCAATGAGATCATGGCTGATCATCCAAACTCAGTACCCGGTCCCTGCCTTCTCCCCATACCCCTTGATCCCTTTAGCCTTAAGAAATATATTCAACGCTTTCTTGAATATATTTAATGAATTGGCCTCAACTGCCTTCTTAGACTGGGTATTATGTGACGAGAAAGGATTAATTAGCAATCTTGTTGTACGAGGCCCCTTGGGTCGGAGCGATCATAATATGATCGAATTCTTCATTAAGATGGAGAATGAAGTAGTTGACTCAGAGACTAGGGTCCTCAATTTAAATAAAGGAAACTACGATGGTCTGAGGAGCGAGTTGGGTAGGATTGATTGGGGAATGGCACTCAAAGGGTTGACGGTGGATAGGCAATGGCAAACATTCAAAGACCGCATGGATGAACTACAGAAGTTGTTCATCCCAGTTTGGCATAAAAATAAAACAAAAAAGGTGACTTAACCGTGGCTAACAAGGGAAATTAGGGATAGCATAAGATCCAAGGAGAGGACATATAAATTGGCCAGAAAAAGCAATAATCCTGAGGATTGGGAGCAGTTTAGGATTCAACAAAGGAGGACAAAGAGATTAATTAAGAAGGGGAAAATAGAATATTAGAGTAAGCTTGCAGGGAACATAAAAACTGACTGTAAAAGCTTTTATAGATATGTGAAGAGAAAAAGATTGGTGAAGTCAAGCGTAGGTCCCTTGCAGTCAGAATCAGGGGAATTTATAATGGGGAACAAAGAAATGGCAGACCAACTAAATACATATTTTGGTTCTGTCTTCACAAAGGAGGACACAAATAACCTCCCAGAGATGCCGGGGAACATAGGGTCTGATGAAAGAGTGGAACTGAAAGAAATCAGTATTTGTAGGGAAATGGTGTTCGGGAAACTGATGGGACCGAAGGCCGATAAATCCCCAGGGCCTGATAATCTACATCCCAGGGTACTTAAGGAGGTGGCCCTAGAAATAGTAGATGCATTGCTGATCATCTTCCAACATTCGATGGAATCTGGAACAGTACCCATGGATTGGAGGGTAGCTAATGTTACCCCACTATTAAAAAAAGGTGGTAGTGTAGGAACGGAAGTTCCTATCCAAATAACGAAGTCCAACGCAGTGAAACGAAATAATTAAACTTTAATAAACAAAATACTTTAACTGATAACTACAAGAGCAGAGATCAGCAGGTCTGTTTCGGTCCCCAGCCTTTCTCAGACTGCCCTTAAATACTGGAAACCGACGTCATGACGTCATCACGTTTTCCGCGCCAACTGGGGGTCACGTGATCGGCGTCATGACGTCATCATGTGGAAATACAAGAACCTACACACAGCTTAAAGGTGCAGTCCACAACTGCACTACAGAGTGGTTAAAGGAACGATTACAGATTGTTCAGTGTCTCTTGGTGGCTCCGCCACAGGAGAGAGAAAACGGGGAATTACAGACCGGTAAGCCTGACATCAGTAGTGGGGAAAATGTTAGAGTCTGATATAAAAATGTAACAGCAGAGCACTTGGAAAACAGTGACAGGATCGGACAAAGTCAACATGGATTCACAAAAGGTAACTCCTGCTTGACTAATCTACTGGAATTTTTTGAGGATGTAACTGGTAAAATAGATAAGGGAGAACCAGTGGACGTGGTGTATCTGGACTTTCAGAAGGCCTTCGATAAGGTCCCGCATAAGAGATTAGCATGTAAAGTTAAGGCACATGGGATTGGGGGCAAGGTATTGACTTGGATAGAGAACTGGTTGGCAGACAGAAAGCAAAGAGTTGGAATAAACGGGTCTTTTTCCGAATGGCAGGCAGTGACTAGTGGGGTACCGCAGGGATCGGTCCTTGGACCCCAGCTATTCACAATATATATAAATGATCTGGACAAGGGAACTAGATGTAATATCTCCAAATTTGCAGACGACACAAAGCTGGGTGGGCGTGTGTGCTGTGAGGAGGATGTCGAGAAACTCCAGGATGATTTGGACATGTTGGGTGATTGGTCAGAAACATGGCAGATGCAATATAACGTGGATAAATGTGAGGTTATCCACTTTGGTGTCAAAAACAGGAAGGCAGATTATTATCTAAATGGCAATAGATTGGGAGAAGGGGAAGTGCAACGAGACCTGGGTGTTATTGTGCACCAGTCGCTGAAGGTAAGCATGCAGGTGCAGCAGGCAGTTAAGAAGGCAAATGGTATGTTGGCCTTCGTAGCGAGAGGTTTTGAGTACAGGAACAAGGATGTCTTGCTGCAGTTGTAAAGGGCCTTGATGAGACCACATCTTGAGTATTGTTTGCAGTTTTGGTCGCCTTATCTGAGGAAGGATGTTCTTGCCATGGAAGGAGTTCAGCGAAGATTCACCAGACTGATACCTGGGATGGCAGGAATGACGTATGAGGAGAGATTGGGTCGATTGGACTTGTACTCACTGCAGTTTAGAAGAATGAGAGGTGATTTCATTGAAACTTATAAAATTCTGACAGGACTGGACAAACTAGATGCAGGAAGGATGTTCCCGATGGTCGGGGAGTCCAGAACCAGGGGACACAGTCTAAGGATAAAGGGTAGGCCATTTAGAAACATAGAAACATAGAAACATAGAGATAGGAACAGGAGTAGGCCATTCGGCCCTTCGAGCCTGCTCCGCCATTCAATGAGATCATGGCTGATCTTCGTCTGAGATCTTAGCTGATCTTACCAGTTCAGTACCCCGTCCCCGCCTTTTCTCCGTAACCCTTAATCCCCTTAGCCTTCAGAAATATATCCAATTCTCTCTTGAAAATATTTATTGAATTAGCCTTCACAGCCCTCTGTGGCAGGGAATTCCACAGGCTCACCACTCTTTGAGTGAAGAAATTCTTCCTCATCTCTGTTTTAAATGATTTGCCCGCTATTTTTAGACTGTGGCCCCTGGTTCTGTGCTCCCCTGCCATTGGAAACATTCTCTCTGAATTCAGCCTGTCCAGGCCTGCCATAATTTTATATGTTTCGATGAGATCCCCTCTCAATCTTCTAAACTCCAGTGAGTACAAGCCCAAACTATTCAATCTCTCCTCGTAGGTCATTCCCGCCATTCCAGGTATCAGCCTGGTGAATCGCCGCTGCACTCTTTCCATGGCAAGAACATCCTTCCGCAGATGGGGCGACCAAAACTGTACACAATACTCCAGATGCGGTCTCACCAGCACCTTGTACAGCTGTAGTAAGGTATCCCTATTCCTATACTCGAACCCCCTTGATATGAAGGCCAACATACCATTTGCCTTCTTAATCGCCTGTTGCACCTGCATGCTCTCCTTCAGTGACTGGTGCACAAGAACACCCAGGTCCCTCTGCACTTCCCCATCTCCCAATCTATTGCCATTTAGATAATAATCTAGGACAGAAATGAGGAGGAATTTCTTCACCCAGAGAGTGGTGAACCTGTGGAATTCTCCACCACAGAAGGCAGTGGAGGCCACTTCATTAAATATATTCAAGAAGGAGTTGGGTATATTTCTTAAGGCTAAAGGGATCAAGGGGTATGGGGAGAAAGCAGGGACCGGGTACTGAATTTGGATGATCAGCCATGATCGGATGAGTGCGTAAACCTCTTCCCGCTCTCAAGGTCTTTCACATCCTTGCTAAGGTGCGGTGGCCGGGGGAATTGTCACTGTCCCTTTAATCAGAAGAACGCACGAGAGGGGGGAGTCCCTTTAAATGTGGAGGGGGTGGCTCTCCCTTTAAATGTGGAGGGGGTGGGTGTCCCTTTAAATGTGGAGGGGGTGGGTGTCCCTTTAAATGTGGAGGGGGTGGGTGTCCTTTTAAATGTGGAGGGGGGTGGGTGTCCCTTTAAATGTGGAGGTGGTGGGTGTGTCTTTAAATGTGGAGGGGCGGGGCCGCGCATGCTCATTCGGCCCCACCAGAAAACCAGACTGCCAGTGCGCCTGCAGAGCGCAGCCGGAAGGCCGGGCCCGGGAAGAGGCGGAATCAGCGGCCGGATAAAGTAGTGTTTGGGAATCGATTTAAATCGAGGTGAGGGGGGAGCGGAGAGTGAGATTATAAAGTAAAATACGAGAAAAGCAAACCTGAGAAGCGGGCGGGCGGGACCTCAGCGGACACCGGACGGAGCAGATTCAGTCGCGCGCTGTGGCGGTGTGAGCCGGAGCAAGGTGATTGTGACTGACGGGAGCACTGACCAATAGGAAATGGGCTGAGCTGGGAGGACTGAACTGGGTGGCCTGGTCCTCCAATCAATGGCGGCGCGGCTAGGGGGCGGGACCTTACTACCCGGCGCTGAGGCTGGCCCGATTGTGACGTCATCAGAGGAAGAGGCCCATTTAGGTGGATGGAGGCCGGCCCGGGACTTTGACTGACGGGAGCTCTGACCAATAGGAAGAGGGCGGGCCGGGTCCTCCAATGGCGGCGCGGCAAGGGGGCGGGGCCTCTCCAGCTCAGGTGCGCTGGGGCCGATTGTGACGCGCTGTCCCCAGGTGAGAGCAGCTCAGTCAGCACAGAGCTGGGGCTGGAATCTGGGAGAGGGGCCGCAGTCAGCACAGAGCTGGGGCTGGAATCTGGGAGAGGGGCCGCAGTCAGCACAGAGCTGGGGCTGGAATCTGGGAGAGGGGCCGCAGTCAGCACAGAGCTGGGGCTGGAATCTGGGAGAGGGGCCACAGGCAGCACAGAGCTGGGGCTGGAATCTGGGAGAGGGGCCACAGGCAGCACAGAGCTGGGGCTGGAATCTGGGAGAGGGGCCGCAGGCAGCACAGAGCTGGGGCTGGAATCTGGGAGAGGGGCCGCAGTCAGCACGGAGCTGGGGCTGGAATCTGGGAGAGGGGCCGCAGGCAGCACAGAGCCGGGGCTGGAATCTGGGAGAGGGGCCGCAGTCAGCACAGAGCTGGGGCTGGAATCTGGGAGAGGGGCCGCAGGCAGCAGGCCTGGCAAAGAGGCAGAGCCACAGCAGCTTCACTAAAGAAGATTATTTTAAAACAAATTTCCCGCAGTTTCAGAGACAGCATTTGTCACTGCAATAATTTCTTAAATGTTTAATAATTAAATCAAAAGCTTCAAGAATATCCCAACACTGGACAAACAGGGGGCTCTAGGGGGGGAGGAACTAAATACGATTAAAATCACTAAGGAAGTGGTACTTGGTAAAATAATGGGACTCAAGGCGGATAAATCCCCTGGACCTGATGGCTTGCATCCTAGGGTCTTGAGGGAAGTAGCGGTAGGGATTGTGGATGCATTGGTAATAATTTTCCAAAACTCACTGGACTCAGCAAAGGTCCCGGCAGATTGGAAAACTGCTAATGTAACACCCTTATTTAAAAAGGGTAGTAGGGAGAAGGCTGGAAACTATAGACCTGTTAGCCTAACATATGTGGTTGGTAAAATGTTAGAGTCCATTATTAAGGAGACAGTAACGGGACATTTGGATAAACATAATTTAATAGGACAAACTCAGCATAGTTTCATGAAGGGGAAGTCATGTTTGACAAATTTGCTGGAGTTTTTTGAGGAAGTAACATACAGGGTGGATAAAGGGGAACCAGTGGACGTAGTGTATTTAGACTTCCAAAAGGCATTTGTCAAGGTGCCACACAAAAGATTATTGCTCAAGATAAAAAATCACGGGATTGGGGGTAATATTCTGGCGTGGGTGGAGGATTGGCTCTCTAACAGAAAGCAGAGAGTTGGGATAAATGGTTCGTTCTCAGATTGGCAACCAGTAACTAGTGGTGTTCCGCAGGGGTCAGTGCTGGGTCCCCAACTCTTTACAATCTATATTAACGATTTGGAGGAGGGGACCAAGTGTAACATATCAAAGTTTGCAGATGATACAAAGATGGGACGGAAAGTAGTGAGTGAGGAGGACATAAAAAACCTGCAAAGGGACATAGACAGGCTAAGTAAGTGGGCAGAGATTTGGCAGATGGAATACAATACTGGAAATTGTGAGGTTATGCACTTTGGCAGGAAAAATCATAGAGCAAGTTATTATCTTAATGGCAAGAAACTGGAAAGTACTGAAGTACAAAGGGATCTGGGGGTCCTGGTGCACGAAACTCAAAAGGTTAGTATGCAGGTGCAGCAAGTGATTAAGAAGGCCAATGGAATGTTGGCTTTTATTGCTAGGGGGATGGAATATAAAAACAGGGAGGTATTGCTGCAGTTGTACAAGGTATTGGTGAGACCGCACCTGGAATACTGCATACAGTTTTGGTGTCCATACTTAAGAAAAGACATACTTGCTCTCGAGTCAGTACAAAGAAGGTTCACTCGGTTAATCCCGGGGATGAGGGGGTGGTCATATGAGGAGAGGTTGAGTAGATTGGGACTCTACTCATTGGAGTTCAGAAGAATGAGAGGCGATCTTATTGAAACATATAAGATTGTGAAGGGGCTTGATCGGGTGGATGCGGTGAGGATGTTCCCAATGATGGGTGAAACTAGAACTAGGGAGCATAGTCTTAGAATAAGGGGCTGCTCTTTCAAAACTGAGATGAGGAGAAACCTCTTCACTCAGAGGGTGGTAGGTTTGTGGAATTTGCTGCCCCAGAAAGCTGTGGAAGCTATATCATTAAATAAATTTAAAACAGAAATAGATATTTTCCTAGAAGTAAAGGGAATTAAGGGTTACGGGGAGCGGGCAGGAAATTGGACATGAGTCTAGGTTCGGAATGGTCATGGCCCTGTGGGTATTGGAGTGGGCCCAGGGGCCGTGTAGCCTGGTTCTGCTCCTACTGTGTTCTAATTCTGTTAGATTTCAGGAGATGGTTTTATTCCTGTTCCTGGCTGGGGTGGAGATCGCCTTTACAGAAGGTAAGTACTGTAGAAAATATAGGGACAGAGTGAACTCCTGGAAGAATTTCGATCGCCTAGATGGGTCGGAGAGGAATTTCCCAGATTTTTTTCTCCCAAATTGGCCATTGGGTCTTTATCTGGTTTTTCGCCTCTCCCGGGAGATCACATGGGTTCGGGTGGATGCAGAGTGATAGAAGATTTGAGGTTAGGATCAGATCAGCCATGATCTTATTGAATGGTGGAGCAGGCTCGAGGGGCCGATTGGCCTACTCCTGCTCCTATTTCTTATGTTCTTATGTTCTTAAAAAGGAAGAGAGTAGCAAAAGTAAAGGAAGACTTGCATTTATATAGCGCCATTCACGACCACCGGACATCTCAAAGCGCTTTACAGTCAATGAAGTACTTTTTGAAGTGGCGTCACTGTTGTAATGTGGGAAATGCGGCAGTCAATTTGCACACAGCAAGCTCCCACAAACAGCAATGTGATAATGACCAGATAATCTGTTTTTGTTATGTTGGTTGTGAGATAAATATTGGCCAGGACTCCGGGATAACTTCCCTACTCTTCTTCGAAATAGTGCCATGGGATCTTTTACATCCACCTGAGAGAGCAGACGGGGCCTCGGTTTAACGTCTCATCAGAAAGACGGCCCCTCCGACAGTGCAGCACTCCCTCAGCACTGCACTGGAGTGTCAGCCTAGCTTTATGTGCTCGAGTCCCTGGAGTGGGACTTGAACCCACAACCCTTTGACCCAGAGGTGAGTGTGCTACCAACTGAGCTATAGCTGACAACGTTGGTCCCTTAGAGGTAGAGACAGGAGAAATTATTATGGGGAATAAGGAAATGGCAGAAACGTTAAAACAAATATTTTGTATCTGTCTTCACAGTAGAAGACACAAAAGCATACCAAAGATGGTGGGGAACCGAGGGTTTAATGAGGGTGAGGAACTTAATGTAAAGTACTAGAGAAACTAATGGGACTAAAAGCCGACAAATCCCCGGACCCGACGGCCTACATCCTAGGGTTCTAAAAGAGGTGGCTGAAGAGATAGTGGATGCATTGGTTTTGATCTTCCAAAATTCCCTAGATTCTAGAACGGTCCCAGCGGATTGGAAGGTCGCAAATGTAACACCGCTATTCAAGAAAGGAGGGAGAGAAAAAACAGGGGAACGACAGGCCAGTTAGCCTGACATCAGTCATTGGGAAAATGCTGGAATCCATTGTTACGGAAGTTGTATCAGGGCACTTAGAAAATCATAACATGGTTAGGCAGAGTCAACATGGTTTTATGAAAGGGAAAAATGGTGTTTGACAAATTTATTAGAGTTATTTGAGGATGTAACTAGCAGGGTAGATAAAGGGGAACCAGTGGATGTAGTATATTTGGATTTCCAAAAGGCATTCGACAAGGTGCCACATAAAATATTATTACACAAGATTAGGGCTCATGGGGTTGGGGTAATATCGTAGCATGGATAGAGGATTGGTTAACAGACAGAAAACAGAGAGTAGGGATAAACGGACCTTTTTCAGGTTGGCAGGCTGTAACTAGTGGGGTGCCAAAGGGATCAGTGTTGGGGCCTCAGCTATTTACAATCTACATTAATGACCTAGATGAAGGGACCGAGTGTAATGTATGCTGATGATACAAAGCTAGGTGGGACGGTAAGCTATGAGAACACAACGACTCTGCAAAGGGATATAGATAGACTCAGTGAGTGGGCAGTAAGGTGGCAGATGGAGTGTAATGTGGGGAAATGTGAGGTTATTCACTTTGGTAGGAAGAATAGAAAAACAGAATATTTTTTAAATGGTGAGAAACTTTCAAATGTTGGTGTTCAGAGAGATTTGGGTGTCCTCGTGCAAGAAACACAGAAAGCTAGCGTGCAGGTACAGCAAGCAATAAGGAAGGCAAATGGCATGTTGGCCTTTATTGCAAGGGGGTTGGAGTATAAGAGTAAGGAAGTCTTGCTCCAATTGTACAGGGCCTTGGTGAGACCACACCTGGAGTACTGTGCACAGTTTTGGTCTCCTTATCTAAGGAAGGATATACTTGCCTTGGAGGCGGTGCAACGAAGGTTCACTAGATTGATTCCTGGGATGAGAGGGCTGTCCTATGATGAGAGATTGTGTAGAATGGGCCGATACTCTCTGGAGTTTAGAAGAATGAGAGGTGATCTCATTGAAACATACAAGATTCTGAAGGGGATTGACAGGGTAGATGCTGAGAGGTTGTTTCCCCTGGCTGGAGTGTCTAGAACTAGGTGTCACAGTCTCGGGATAAGGGGCCGGCCATTTAAGACCGAGATGAGGAGGAATTTCTTCACTCAGAGGGTTGTGAATCTTTGTAATTCTCTGCCCCAGAGGGCTGTGAATGCTGAGTCTTTGAGTATATTCAAGGCTGAGATCGATAGATTGTTGGACTCTAGGGGAATCATGGGATATGGAGATCGATGATCAGCCATGATCTTATTGAATGGCAGAGCAGGCTCGAGGGGCCGAATGGCCTACTCCTGCTCCTATTTCTTATGTTCTTATGGACTTTCAAAAGGCATTTGGTAAAGTACCACACAAGAGACGTACTCGGAAAATAAAAGCACATGGTATTAAAGGGCTGATGGTAATTTGGGTATATAATTGGCCAAGGGATAGGAGACAGTGAGCAGTGCTGAGGGATGCTTTTCTGACTGGAGGGAAGTATGCAGTGGATTACCCCAGGAGTCTGGATTAGGATCATTGCTTTTCTTGTTATATATAACTGACCTGGACTTGGGTATAGGTGTACAAGTTTGAAGTTTGCAGATGATACAAAACTTGGCAACGTAGTAAATAGTGAGCATAGTAGTAGCAGACTTCAGGAGGACAGAGACAGACTGTGAAATGAGCAGACACAAGGCAGATGAAATTAAATGAGGATAAGTGTGAAGTGATGCACTTTGGGAGAAACAACATGGAGAGGCCGTATAATCTAAATGGGACTATTTTGAGGGGGTGCAAGAGCAGAGGGACCTGGGGGTCCATATTCACAAATCTTTGAAAGTGCCACGGCAAGTTGGTGAGGTTTCAGAAAGCGTGTGGGATACTTGGCTTTGTAAATAGGGCCATTGAATACAAAAACAAGGAAGTTACACTAAACCTTTACAAATCACTAGTTAGGAACATAGGACAGGAGGAGCTGGCCATTCAGCCCCTCGAGCCTGTTCTGCCATTCAATGAGATCATGGCTGATCTGCGATCTAACTCCATACACCCGCCTTTGGCCCATATCTCTTAATACCTTTGGGTAACAAAAACCTATCAATCTCAGATTGAAAATTAACAATTGATCTCGCATCAATTGCTGTTTGCAGAAGAGAGTTCCAAACTTCTACCACCCTTTGTGTGTAGAAGTGTTTCCTAATTTCACTCCTCAAAGGTCTGGCTCTAATTTTTAGACGATGCCCCCAGTCCGAGAATCCCCAACCAGCGGAAATAGTTTCTCTCTATCTACCCTCTGTTCCCCTTAATATCCTGAAAACTTCAATCAGATCACACCGTAACCTTCTAAATTTAAGAGAATACAACCCTAATTTGTGTAATCCCTCCTCGTAACTTAACCCTTGAAGTCCAGGTATCATTCTGGTAAACCTACGCTGCACTCCCTCCAAGGCAATATATCCTTCCTAAGGTGTGGTGCCCAGAACTGCTCACAGTGCTCCAGGTGTGGTCTAACCAGGGTGTTGTACAGCTGCAGGGTTTTGGCCTCAGCTGGAGTCTTGTGTACAGTTCTGGGCACCACACTTTAGGAAGGATGTCAAGGCCTTGGAGAGGGTGCAGAGGAGGTTGACCAGGATGGTACCAGGGATGAGGGACTTCAGTTATGTGGAGAGATTGGAGAAGCTGGGATTGTTCCCCTTAGAGCAGAGAAGGTTAAGAGGAGACCTAATAGAGGGGTTCAAAATGATGAGGGGTTTCGATCGAGCAAGTAGGGAGAAACTGTTCACTCTGGCAAGTGGGTCGGTAACCAAAGGTCACAGATTTACAATAGTTGCTAAAAGAACGAGAGGGAAATGAGGAGAATTGTTTTCACACAGAGGGTTGTTAAGATCTGGAACGCACCATCTGAAAGGATGCTGGAATCAGGTTCCACAGGAACTTTCAAACAGTAATTGGACATGTCCTTGAAGAGGACTAGTTTGCAGAGTTCTGGGGATAAAGCTGGGGTTTGGGACTAAATTGGACAGCTCTTTCAAAGAGCCGGCACAGACTCGATGGGCCGAATCACCACCTTCTGTGCTGTTAGATTCTATGATCAGTGTGAACACGCTGGTGTCTCTTAAGGTTCTTAAGCTTTTATTGCTCTTCCCGCAGTCAGAACATTTAAAGGGTCTCTCGTCAGTGTGAACAAGCTGGTGTGAGGAGGGTGGATGACTGAGTGAATCCCTTCCCCCCACACGGAGCAGGTGAACGGTCTCTCACCAGTGTATAGGAGCCGGTGGCTCTTCAGCTCCCTGGAGCTTTTAAATCTTTTCCCACAGCCAGAACATTTAAAGGGGTTCTCTCCAGTGTGAACTCGCTGATGGGCCAGCAGGTTGGAGGACTGAGCGAATCCCTTCCCACACACGGATCAGGTGAACGGCCTCTCCCCAGCGTGTAGGAGCCGGTGTCTCTTCAGCTCCCCAGGGCTTTTAAAGCATTTCCCACAAGTCAGAACATTTAAAGGGTCTCTCATCAGTGTGAACTCGCTGGTGTGTCTGCAGGGTGGATTAACTGAGTGAATCCCTTCCCACACACGAAGCAGGTGAACCGCCTCTCCCCAGTGTGAACTCGCTGGTGTTGCTTGAGCTCCTGGGGGATTTTAAAGCTCTTCCCACAGTGAGAACATTTAAATGGCCTTTCATCAGTGTGAACAAGCCGGTGTGTCAGCAGGGTGGAGGACTGCAAGAATCCCTTCCCACACACAGAGCAGGTGAATGGCCTCTCCACAGTGTTGAGGCACTGGTGTCCCTTCAGATGCCCGGGGCTTTTAAAGCTCTTCCCACAGTCAGGACATTGAAATGGTCTCTCCCCAGTGTGAACTCGCTGGTGTGTTTGCAGGTGGGATGAACAAACAAAATCCCTTTCCACACACGGAGCAGGTGAATGGACTGTCCCTGGTGTGACTGTGCCGTTGAACTTCCAATGCAGACGGGGAACTGACTCCCTTCCCACTGTCCCCACCTTTACCCGGTTTCTCCCCGTTGTGACGGTGCACGTGTCTCACCAGGTCAGTCGATCGGCTGAATCCATGTCTACACACTGAACACGTGTGCGGTTTGTCATTGCTGCTTTCTCCTTCCATGTGTAAAGGCCGATGATATTCAGGTCCTGATGAATCGAGCGACTCTGTCAGATTTTGACGTGATGTTTGGTCTGAGCGTTCCGCCTGTAACTGCTTCACTTCTATAACCCTGTAAATAGAGTTCAGAAAAGGATCAGAGGCAAACTGTTGTTTAATTTTCCCCTTTCCGAACCTAGGGGCAGTGAAACTGATTTTCAGGCCCCTGCTGCTGCACAGGTTGGTTGAAAGGATCAGCAGTAATGGCGGCTGTAATACCCACAAGCTCCCGGCGCTGCAGAAAGCGCTCTGTTGACTGAGTCCCGCGCATGTGCTCATGGTCCCCACGCTCTCCCTCCTGCTCCACAATCGCCCATCCCGATCGGTCCGCAATGCGCATGCTCGGCGCACAAAACCCTGCGGTTGGAACATCGGGCGTGCATGCGGAGCTGCAACATCTTGTACGCATGCGCAGCTCAGGTGGGGGTGAGTCGGTGTTTTGCCTCAGCCGCCAGGGAGGTGCGCATGCGCAGGACAACCCAACATTCTTCCAGTCAGCAATCACTCCCTCGTTTCTTTAACAAAAACAGAAAATGCTGGAAATACTCAGCAGGTCAGGGTGCATCGATGGAGACAGAAACAGAGTTAACGTTTCAGGTCGATGACCTTTCGTCAGAACTGCTTGTTCTTTAGTGTCAGCCAGTGGCTCAGTGGGTAGCACTCTCGCCTCTGAGTCAGAAAGTTGTGGGTTCAAGTCCCACTCCAGAGACTTGAGCACAAAAATCTAGGCTGACACTCCAGTACAGTCCTGAGGGAGTGCGGCACTGTCGGAGGTGCTGTTTTTTGGAGGAGACATTAAACCAAGGCTGCTCTCTCAGGTGGACGTCAATGTTCCTATGGCACGATTTGAATAAGAGCAGGGGAGTTATCCCTGGTGTCCTAGCCAATGTGTTTATCCCTCAATCAACATAACAAAAAACATAGATTATCTGGTCATTATCAGATTGCTGTTTGTGGGAGCTTGCTGTGCGCTAATTGGCTGCTGCGTTTCCTACATTACAACAGTGACTCTACTTCCTTGGCTGTAAAGCGCTTTGGGACGTCCGGTGGTGGTGAAAGGCGCTGTATAAATGCAAGTCTTCCTTCACTGGTCTCACCAGCGACCTCTTCTGGCTGATGGTTGATTGATAGCCGAGCGTCTGCGCATGCGCACACGAGACGGCATTTTGTGCCGAGTCCGGCACAGCGACCCCTCCCGGTCACCAAGGGTAATAACCGCGCATGCCCAGAGGACACCAACCCCCCTCCCCCACTCGGAGCTGCGCCTGCGCACTCAGATCCTGCCGGACGGAGTCGGCGCGGGGCATTCCGGGGAAAGGCCTTGGTGTCGGTTCCAGAGTCGCGATCGGTGACGCGAAGTGAGTTTTCTCCGCTCCGATTGGGTGGAGAATCGCGCGGTGTGGGGGGGAGGGGTGGATCAGGAGAGAATAAAGAGAAATAGAAAAACCTGAGAGTCCGCGAGCCCCCGGACCGAGCGGCGGCAGTTGGACGGTACACGTGATCTCCTCGGGGACACGTGACCCGGGCCCAGGGCCTGATTGACGGGAGCTTCCGACCAATAGGGAGCGAGCGGGCTGGAGGAGCGAGCCGGCGGCGGGTCCTCCAACCGATCGGGAAGCCCGAGGGGCGGGACTAGCGCCGGCTGATTGATCCACAGGGCAGCGAGTTTCTCCAGTCCCTTGTTCAGGGCCCGGGGCCAGGGGAGGCTGTGGGCCTTTATTCCCCTCATTGGACACAAGGCTCTTTGGCTCACAACACACTGGCTCAGGTTTCAATAGAGACTTTTTTAAATTCATCAATAAAAGCAGATAAACCCCGTGCTTCTGTGGCACAAACTTTCTAATATATTTTATAGAATCATAGAATGGTTACAGCACAGAAGGAGGCCATTCGGCCCGTCGAGCCCGTGCCAGCTCTCTGCAAGACCACTTCAGCTCGTCCCACTCCCCGCCCTTTCCCCGTAACCCTGCAAATTTCTTTACTTCAGGCACTTATCCAATTCCCTTTTGAAAGCCGTGATTGAATCTGCCTCCACCACCCTTTCAGGCAGTGCATTCCAGATCCTAACCACTCACTGCGTAACATTTTTTTTTCCTCTTGTCACCTTTGGTTCTTCTGCCAATCACCTTAAATCTGTGTCCTCTGGTTCTCGACCCTTCCGCCAGTGGGAACAGTTTCTACTCTGTCCAGACCCCTCATGATTTTGAACTCCTCTATCAAATCTCCTCTCTACCTTCTCTGCTGTAAGGAGAACCACCCCAGCTTCTCGAGTCTATCCACACAACTGAAGTCCCTCATCCCTTATCCCTGGAACCATTCTTGTAAATCTTTTCTGCATCATCTGTAAGGCCTTCACATCCTTCATAAAGTGCGGTGCCCAGAATTGGACACAATACTCCAGTTGAGGCCGAACCAGTGTTTTATAAAGGTTCATCATAACCTCCTTGCTTTTGGACTCTATGCCTCTATTTATTAAGCCCAGGATCCCGTATGCATTTTTAACTGCTTTCTCAACCTGCCCTGCCACCTTCAACGATTTGTGCACACATACCCCCAGGTCTCTCTGTTCATGCACACATTTAAAATTGTACCCTTTAGTTTATATTGCCTCACTTGGTTCTTCCTACCAAAATGTATCACTTCGCACTTTTCTGCATTAAATTTAATCTGCCACATGTCCGCCCATTCCACCAGCCTGTCTATGTCCTCTTGAAGTCTATCACTATCCTCCTCACTGTTCACTTTACTTCCAAGTTTTCTGTCATCTGCAAATTTTGAAATTGTGCGCTGTACACCCAAGTCTAAGTCATTAATATATATCAAGTAAAGCAGTAGTCCTAGTACCAATCCCTGGGGAACGCCACTGTATACCTTCCTCCAGTCCAAAAAACAACCGTTCACCACTACTCTCTGTTTCCTGTCACTTTGCCAATTTCGTATCCATGCTGCCACTGTCCCTTTTATTCCATGGACTTCAACTTTGCTGGCAAGCCTATTATGTGGCACTTGTCGAACGCCTTTTGGAAATAAATGTACAACATGTTAACCACATTCCCTCATCAACCCTCTCTGTTACCTCATCAAAAAACTCAATCAGAATCAGAGCGGCCGGGCCCGGCGGACGTGCGGCCAGAGCCCTGGCACCAGGAAACCCAGGGTGCAGCGCCTCCCCCATCCGAGCCGCCGCTTCTCGGTTTCTTCAGCCGGTTCCACCGAGTCCGAATCCGGAAACGGACAGGAGCCAGGCTCCCAGAATGGCCCGCGGCCCCGGGGAGCATGCGCACTCTCAGTGGGTAAATCAGTGCGTTGGATGGAGCGGTTTCTGGGGCGCGGGAAATTGTGGGTGCTGCGGATGCCATTAGTCAGCGGCTGTCGGGAAGAGTTTTATTGCAGGCTGATGGAAGGTAGTTCCCTGGCCGCCTGTGTAGGTCTTTTTGTTGCTTCATTGTTGAGGATGTAACTAGTAAAATAGTTAAGGGAGAACCAGTGGACGTTGTGTATTTGGACTTTCAGAAGGCTTTCGATAAGGTCCCGCATAAGAGATTAGCGTGTAAAGTTAAGGCACATGGGATTGGGGGCAAGGTACTGACTTGGATAGAGAACTGGTTGGCAGACAGAAAGCAAAGAGTTGGAATAAACGGGTCTTTTTCCGAGTGGCAGGCAGTGACTAGTGGGGTACCGCAGGGATCGGTCCTTGGACCCCAGCTATTCACAATATATATTAATGATCTAGACAAGGGAACTATATGTAATATCTCCAAATTTGCACATGACAAAAAGCTGGGTGGGCGTGTGTGCTGTGAGGAGGATGCTGAGAAACTACAGGATGATTTGGACAGGTTGGGTGATTGGGTAGAAGCATGGCAGATGCAATATAACGTGGATAAATGTGAGGTTATCCACTTTGGTGGCCGAAACAGGAAGGCAGATTATTTTCTGAATGGCAATAGATTGAGAGAAGGGGAATTGCAACGAGACCTGGGTGTCCTTGTGCACCAGTCGCTGAAGGTAAGCATGCAGGTGCAGTAGGCGGTTAAGACGGCAAATGGTATGTTGGCCTTCATAGCGAGAGGGTTTGAGTACAGGAACAAGGATGTCTTGCTGCAGTTGTACAGGGCCTTGGTGAGACCACATCGTGAGTATTGTGTGCAGTTTTGGTCGCCTTATCTGAGGAAGGATGTTCTTGCCATGGAAGGAGTTAAGCGAAGATTCACCAGGCTGACACCTGGGATGGCAGGAATGACGTATGAGGAGAGATTGGGACGATTGGGCTTGTACTCACTGGAGTTTAGAAGAATGAGGGGATCTCATTGAAACTTATAACATTCTGACAGGACTAGACAGACTAGATGCAGGAAGGATGTTCCCGATGGCGGGGAGTCCAGAACCAGCGGTCACAGTCTAAGGATAAGGGGTAGGCCATTTAGGACAGAAATGAGGAGGAATTTCTTCACCCAGAGAGTGGTGGACCTCTGGAATTCTCTACCACAGAAGGCAGTAGAGGCCAATACATTAAATATATTCAAGAAGGAGTTGGATATATTTCTTAAGGCTAAGGGGTCAAGGGGTATGGGGAGAAAGCAGGTACCGGGTATTGAACTTGGATGATCAGCCATGATCGCATTGAATGGCGGAGCAGGCTCGAGGGGCCGAATGGCCTACTTCTGCTCCTATCTTCTATGTTTCAGTTTGAGCTGGAGTGGAGATGGAGGAGAAGCTGCTAAGTTTAACCCCCAGTACTTCTGAGCCCAGGAGGACCCAACAATTTCCAATGTGAGACTGTCAAGGGAGGTGGATTCTGGGGGAGATTAGGTTGTTAAACAGACACTGTCCATACAATGTAAAAGAGTATTGTTTTAGGAACAAGTATTTCTGTACAGGTTTTTAATCCAGTTTACATATTTTGATTTGTTTTAATTCATTCTTGAGATGTGGGCGTCGCTAGCAAGAGCACCATATATGGCCAATCCCCAGTTGCCCGTTGAGAAGGGAGTGGTGAGTCGCCTTCTTGAACTACTGCAGTCCGTATGGTGAAGGTATTCCCACAATGTTGTTCGGGAAGGAGTTCCAGGATTATGACCCAGCAACGATGAATATATCTGAGTCAGGATGATGTGTGACTTGAATGTGATGGTGCTCCCATACAACAGCTGCCCTTGTCCTTCTAGGTCGTGGAGGTTGCGGGTTTTGGAGGTTCTATCAAAGTTCTGGTCGAGTTGCAGATGTATAAAGTTCCTCTCCTTCGCCCCCCTTCCCCTCCCACTCCCACCTCTCTCTCTCTCCTCCCATAGAGGCCAGAGTCTTGTGTAGGCCCAGACCAGGTGGTGGATTCCCTTCCCTGAAGGACATCAGTGAACCAGTTGGGTTTTTATGACAATCCGGCAGCTTTCATGGTCACTTTTTTCTCATGCCGGCCCCACAAATGACTAGATTCATTGAGCTCAATTTCACAACCTGCCTTTGTTTTCTTGTGGATTGTCTCTCATGCTCCCTGTTTTATATTAATTTTACAGGGCACTGGAAGGGGAGGATTTACAGACGGTAAGCTCAAACCAAACATCACGTCAAGATCTGACAGATTCACTTGACTCATCGGATCTGAATATCACCGGCCTCTAAACATGGAAGCAAAAAGCACCGTTAACAGTGGGGAGAAACCGTACATGTGTTCTGTGTGTGGACGAGGCTTCAGCCAATCATCTGGCCTATCGAGACACAAGCACAGTCACACCGGGGAGAGGCCGTTCACCTGCTCTGAGTGTGGGAAGGGATTCACTCAGTCATCCGACCTGCTGAGACACCAGCGTGTTCACACTGGGGAGAGGCCGTTCACCTGCTCCGTGTGTGGGAAGGGATTCACTCAGTCATCCGACCTGCTGAGACACCAGCGTGTTCACACTGGGAAGAGGCTGTTCACCTGCTCCGTGTGTGGGAAGGGATTCACTCAGTCATCCACCCTGCTGACACACCAGCGAGTTCACACTGGGGAGAGGTCGTTCACCTGCTCCGTGTGTGGGAAGGGATTCTCTAATTCATCCCACCTGCTGAATCACCAGCGAGTTCACACTGATGAGAGACCTTTTAAATGCTCGGACTGTGGGAAGTGCTTTAAAGGTTCCGGGAAACTGATACGCCATCAACGTGCTCACACTGGGGAGAGACCGTTCAGGTGCTCTCACTGCGGGACTGGGTTTGGGCAGTCATCTGACCTCACTGTACACCTGCGCGCACACACTGGGGAGAGGCCGTTCATCTGCTCCATGTGTGGGAAGGGATTCACTCGCTCAGCCCACCTGCTGAGACACCAGCGAGTTCACGTGTGACTGCAGGGGTTGGATTCTGTTGTTTTTGCTGCTGTTAATCACATCCAGGACTGAACCATGTTCATTCTGACAGTTGGGGTTTGTTTCTGCTGATAATAACTCTGGGAACTGGGCTGGAGTTTAATATTCTGGATATATGTCAAATAAATCAGCTTTGCTTTAAACACATTGCTGTAGATTTTTGCCTTTCCCACCTGAGTGTTTAGCATCACCTGGCTGGAGCTCAGAAAGGACAATCTGGGGGAGGATCGTATGACGGGAACAGAACTTCAGCATGGACACAGTCCTTCACGGCCACACTGAGAGGAGCAAACGGCACTTTGGTCTTTCTCATCTCTCTTCGCTGACAGCAAAGTCCCCGTGTGGGTAATCTTGAGGCGTGTGAGAAGCGTGTCCCAGCCGCTCTCTGCCATGGTTCAGACCTCCTAGACATGGAACAGGAGGCTCCTTTACGAATGTTGCCCAGTGCTTTTTTTTTAATGGCCTTATTAACCTGTGTCGCTACTTTTAGTGATTTGTGTATCTGTATCCCTGGATCCCTCTGCTCCTGCAGCCCATTTAGACTCTTAGGGGGAAAGATCGGTGATGCCCCCTTTGGGTCGCTAACGTCATTGGGGCTAAGTATAGCGCCCCGAAAAAGTTAGCGTCCCTGTTCATTAAATTCAGTGGTAGCGCCCCAAGCAGGAGGCGGGGTGCCATTGGAAGCGCTCCCCTCCCTCTTGAAGCGCTACCAGTGAATTTTGCGGTGCCCATCGGCACATAGCACCGCGTCATAGCAGATCTCCCTCCCTGGTTAAAGCGGAGGGGCCTAGCACTGCGCACACGGGGGCCTTGCTGGACCACGGGGGAGCGGGGTGTCGGATCAAGAGGAGCGCTGGGCTGAGCGATCACGGCCAGCACCCCAAAGAAGAAAGGGGAAGGGGGCAGGTGCTGGCAGTTGGCCAAAGTAAAAAGTTGCCACCCGACACCTGCCCTTTAAGTGGTGTCGCCGCGGCTGCAGGAATGAGCTCTGACCCTGTCAGACATATCGTCCAGTGAAAGGTCAGGGGTCGCAACCCAAGGTTGCAGCCAGGGTGCTGCGCATGGCGATGACGTTATTGCCGGTGGTGCAGTGCCGGCTACCGCCGCTGCTAACCTCCCGCTGAATATCATGGGAGGCACAAAGGAACCCAATTTCACCCCCTTGTCCAAATAGTGAGTGGCCTCCTTATTCTTCCCACTAAAACACACCACCTCGCACTGACCCAGAGTGAAATTCATTAACACACCACCTCACACTGATCTATAGTGACATTCATTAACACACCACCTCACACTGATTTATAGTGAAATTCATTAACACACCACCTCATACTGATCTATGGTGACATTCATTAACACACCAGCTCACACTGATCTACAGTGAAATTCATTAACATACCACCTCACACTGATCGATAGTGACATTCATTAACACACCACCTCACACTGATTTATAGTGAAATTCATTAACACACCACCTCATACTGATCTATGGTGACATTCATTAACACACCAGCTCACACTGATCTACAGTGAAATTCATTAACACCACCTCACACTGATCGATAGTGAAATTCATTAACACACCACCTCACACTGATCTACAGTGAAATTCATTAACACACGACCTCACACTTTTTTATTCCTTCATGGGATGTGGGCGTCGCTGGCTGGCTAGGCCTGCATTTAGTGCCCATCCCTAATTGCCCTTGAGAAGATGGTGGTGAGCCGCCTTCTTGAACAGCTGCAGTCCATATGGTTTAGGTACACCCACAATGCTGTTAGGAAGGGAGTTCCAGGGTTTTGGCCCAGCGACAGTGAAGGAACGACGATACAGGTCCAAGTCAGGATGGTGTGTGGCTTAGAGGGGATCTTGTAGGTGGTGATGTTCCCATGCGTCTGCTGCCCTTGTCCTTCAAAGTGGTGGAGGTCGCGGGTTTGGAAGGTGCTGTTGAAGGAGCTTTGGCGAGTTGCTGCAGTGCATCTTGTAGATGGTACACACTGCAGCCACAGTGCGCCAGTGGTGGAGGGAGTGAATGTTGAAGGTGGTGGACGGGGTGCCAATCAAGCGGGCTGCTTTATCCTGAATGGTGTCGAGCTTCTTGAGTGTTGTTGGAGCTGCACTCATCCAGGCAAGTGGAGAGTATTCCATCACACTCCTGACTTGTGTCTTGTAGATGGTGGAAAGGCTTTGGGGAGTCAGGAGGTGAGACACTCGCCGCAGAATTCCCAGCCTCTGGCCTGCTTTTGTAGCCACAGTATTTATGTGGCTGGTTCAGTTCAGTTTCTGATCAATGGTAACCCCCAGGATGTTGATACTGGGGGATTCAGCGATGGTAATGCTATTGAATGTCAAGGGGAGATGGATAGAGTCTCGCTTGTTGGAGATGGTCATTGCCTGGCACTTGTGTGGTGCAAATGTTACTTGCCACTTGTCAGCCCAAGTCTGAATGTTGTCCAGGTCTTGCTGCATATGGACACGGACTGCGTCAGTATCTGACGAGACTCGAATGGTGCTGAACAGTGTGCAATCATCAGCGAACATCCCCACTTCTGACCTTATGATGGAGGGAAGGTCATTGATGAAACAGCTGAAGATGGTTGGGCCTAGGACACTGCCCTGAGGAACTCCTGCAGTGATGTCATGTGATTGAGATGAATGACCTCCAACAACCACAGCCAACTTCCTTTGTGCTAGGTATGATTCCAACCAATGGAGAGTTTTCCCCTTGATTCCCATTGACTTCAGTTTTGCTAGTGCTCCTTGATGCCACACTCGATCAAATGCTGCCTTGATGTCAAGGGCAGTCACTCTCACCTCACCTCTTGAGTTCAGCTCTTTTGTCCATGTTTGGACCAAGGTTGTAATGAGGTCAGGAGCTGAGTGGCCCTGGCGGAACCCAAACTGGGCGTCAGTTAGCAGGTTATTGCTGAGTAAGTGCCGCTTGATAGCACTGTCGACGACACCTTCCATCACTTTGCTGATGATTGAGAGTAGACCGATGGGACGGTAATTGGCCGGGTCGGATTTGTCCTGCTTTTTGTAGACAGGACATACTTGGGCAATTTTCCACATTGCCGGGTAGATGCCAGTGTTGTAGCTGTACCGAAACAGCTTGGCTAGGGGCGCAGCTAGTTCTGGAGCACAAGTCTTCAGTACTATTGCCGGAATGTTGTCAGGGCCCATAGCCTTTGCAGTATCCAGTGTCTTCAGCCGTTTCTTGACATCACGTGGAGTGAATTGAATGGGCTGAAGACTGGCATCTGTGATGCTGGGGACCTCAGGAGGAGGCCGAGATGGATCATCCACTCGGCACTTCTGGCTGAAGATAGTTGCAAATGCTTCAGCCTTGTCTTTTGCACTCACGTGCTGGGCTCCACCATCATTGAGGATGGGGATATTTTTGGAGCCTCCTCCTCCTGTTAACTGTTTAATTGTCCACCACCACTCACGACTGGATGTGGCAGGACTGCAGAGCTTTGATTTGATCCGATGGTTGTGAGATCGCTTAGCTCTGTCTATCGCATGTTGCTTCCGTTGTTTGGCATGCAAGTAGTCCTGTGTTGTAGCCTCACCAGGTTGACACCTCATTTTTTCAGTATGCCTGGTGCTGTTCCCAGTATGCTCTCCTGCACTCTTCGTTAAACCAGGGTTGATCTCCTGGCTTGATGGTAATGGTAGAGTGAGGGATATGCCGGGCCATTAGGTTACAGATTGTGGTTGAATACAATTCTGCTGCTGCTGATGGCCCACAGCGCCTCATGAATGCCCAGTTTTGAGTTGCCAGATCTGTTCGAAATCTGTCCCATTTAGCACGGTGGAGTGTATCCTCAACATGAAGCCGGGACTTCGTCTCCACAAGGACTGTGCGGTGGTCACTTCCACCAATGCTGTCATGGATAGATGCATCTGCAACAGGTAGACTGATGAGGACGAGATCAAGTAGGTTTTTCCCTCTTGTTGGTTCCCTCACCACCTGTCGCAGACCCAGCCTGGCAGCTATGTCCTTTAGGACTCGGCCAGCTCGGTCAGTTGTGTTGCTGCCGAACCACTCTTTGTGATGGACATTGAAGTCCCCCACCCAGAGGACATTTTGTGCCCTTGCTACTCTGTGCTTCTTCCAATTGGTGTTCAACATGAAGGAGTACTGATTCATCAGCTGAGGGAGGGTGGTAGGTGGTAATTAGCAGGAGGTTTCCTTGCCCATGTTTGACTTGATGCCATGAGACCTCATGGGCTCCTGAGTCAATGTTGAGGACTCCCAGGGCTACTCCCCCCTGACTGTTAATCACATCCAGGACTGAACGTTGTTGATTCTGACAGTTGTTTTTTTTTTCTGCTGATAATAACCCCTATTACTGGGCTGGAGTTTAATATTCTAGATATATAGCTGATTGAGTTGTCGGGGCTGCGGTGTTCATTTAAGAATCGCTGGCTGATCTTTCCCCTTAAATTCTGATGAGAGTCCCTGAAATAAAAGAGTAGATTGCCTTTCAAAAGCTAGGCTTTATTAACCTTAAAAAACCAGCAAGTACATGTTGAGCACCCAGTCTCAACCAAACTGTAGAGAACTGAATTTAAGATGGCCACCACAGGTCACATGGAATCAACTAACCAATAAGTTTACAGCATATATCTCAAGGCAGGAAAACAGGCAACCAATTACAATGCTTCTTATAAAACAAGAATAATCACCACAGTCCCTGAATTATTTTAAAATAAAATTATGAACTTTTACTTCAATCCTAAATTGATATTTGGTACAAAAGCTACAATTCATTGTCTGAAAGATTACACTGATTAACATCTCCAATTAGAAAGTGCTGATTAATCCTTGCTGACAATTCTTACTGACTTGCACATTACACACAGTGGCACCTCCATTATCCACCAGAAAGAAGGGGAATGGGAATCGGTGGAGAATCGAGAGTCCCCAAGTGTTGCCTCCACTGTCTGGTACAGCAATCCCCTCGGCACGGGAATAGAGACAAGTCCAGTTATTGTGACGGGATGAGTTAAAGGTATTTACTCAGACGGGCGGAAGGTGGGAAATGGTGTTCCACGGGGATTGGTGCTGGGACCACTGTTGTTCATCATTTACATAAATGATTGGGACTTGGGAATCAGAAGTACAATTTCAAAATTTGCAGATGACACTAAATTGGGGATGTAGTTAATACTGAGGAAGACTGCGATAGCATCCTTGTAGAATTATTCAGTTGTGTTCAATAAATAGCACCATTTTTTAAGTTGCTTTGACTGATCACATCACTATATACTTATGTAAAAAACAGAAATCCTTAACAGCTCCCAATTTCAGAATTGTCATTCAAACTCAACTTCTTCCAAGTACAATCTAACATTTCAAACATTGTAATGGATGTAGGTGAGATATTAGGACTGTTGTTTAACACAATCCAAACACAGTGATACACAGACAGATGGGCAGGTGTAGCTTCACAGTGAATCCTTTCAAGCCTCACTAAAAAGTGGCAGACTGGCAATCCATTGTTCACTAATGGAGTTGTGATCTTTGTAAATTAAGAAAGGAAATGCATGGAAATGTGTCAAAGAGTTGATTAACAGAGTGAGGCATCATCTCCCTTTGATTTCTATTTCTGACACCAGGCAACAGAAAAAGGTCATTACAACACGACATAAACAGACTCTTCAGGTGTGAGACATCAGACTTCAGAACAACACGTCTGCCAGCTCTGGCCACAAACCTCAGTACAGTCAACCTTTCAGCAGCTGCAGCCCTGATTAAATAACTAGTAGTTTAACATGTCTAGTAGAACTTGTGTATCAAAATAGAAGAAATATATTTGTGACACACACGCAATTAATAATTCAATCACAATGTGATTGTGAGGATCGATTATTGCCTCTTCATACCTTCCATGTCCACCGGTCGAGGAAGGTATCAAGTGAACCGGTGGACACCGCCTGCTCCCTCTCCAGGGCCACCCAGGCAGGGACAAGACCGCGAGAGAGAGGCAGGCAACCAGAGTGACCCCCCATGGGCCCCGCCCATCCTGGACCTACAAATTGCTGTTTTCACCAGGCCCAAGAGCAGGTCCAGGAGAAGATCCTCCCACTTTCCCACCCCCCTCCGCACCAGGTGGACAAAGATTAGGAGCGTGGGGCTAAAGTGTAACCAAGAGTTGAGGAGCAGCCCCTTCAGGGAACTACACAGGGGCTGTAACCTCTCACACTGAATATATACACGGCCCATGGACTCCTCTAGGCTGCAAAAAACACATCTGGCCTTGGAGTCCGGAAAGGAGCTTCAAAACTGTTGCACACGACAGCTCCCTGCAACAGTCTCCACCCCAGATCCCCAATGGTGCTGGGAAGGACCCTCGCAAAGAGAGCCCTCCATTGGGGACCCTCACCTCCGTCAGACAGCACGATGACCCGCCAGTCTGATTGAGATTGATCAATAAACAAAATTAATCAATAAATGACACAGAAACCCGAGTCCCCGGGTCCTCAGCCCTGGTGTGAAGTACGCTGGCCACCAATTTTCCGTTACTAACTCGCACCTCAGGCCCCGCCCAGTCTGGTTTAATCACTAAATGTTTTCTAACTCGGGTTCAGGCCTGTCATTCTGAGGGAAACAAGGCCTCATTTATTGATGTGTCCCACCCGAGTGGCCGTTAATGGCTTTAATAAACTGGCAGCAAGGTTTTTTTTAAAAAGGTGGAAAGAGGTGAAAAACGCAACTAGCGATGTCTCAAAACTCACGGACAGAGAAATGCACTTCATCAGCGCCCCTGCCACAGGACTCAATATCCACCCCCTCCACCACTGGTGCACTGTGTCTGCAGTATGTACGGTCTACAAGATGACCATGGTCAGGCCGTGTGGAGTCAAGGGCCAGGCAGCAGAATGGATGGAAAGATCGCAACAAACTTCCCTTAACTCCAACTCTCTGATTTCTGTTTTGTAGCCATCTTTCCATCCATTCTGCTGCCTGGCCCTTCCCTCCACACGGCCTGAACTGGGTCATCTTGTCGATCTTACATACTGTTATGGATAGCAAGCTGGTCACAAAACAGAAAACAGAGAGTAGGGGTTAAGAGTAGCTACTCAGACTGGCAAAAGGTGGGAAGTGGTGTTCCACAGCGATCGGCACTGGGATCACTATTGTTCACCATTTACATAAATGATTTGGACTTGTGAATCAGAAGAACAATTTCAAAGTTTGTCGATAACACCAAATTGGGAGGTAGAGTTAATACTGAGGAAGACAAAATGCAAGAAGACATTAATAAATTTCAGAATGGGCGTGCAATTGGCAAATGAATTTCACTGTAGATCAGTGTGAGGTGGTGTGTTATTGAATTTTACTAGAGATCAGTGTGAGGTGGTGTGCTAATGAATTTCACTGTAGATCAGTGTGAGGTGGTGCGTTAATGAATTTCACTGTAGATCAGTGTGAGGTGGTGTGTTTTGGTGGGAAGAATAAGGAGGCCACTCACTACTTGGACAAGGGGTGAAATTGGGTTGCTTTGTGCCTCCCGCGATATTCAGCGGGAGGTTAGCGGCAGAGGTAGTCGGTAGCTCCCCGCGGCACTGCACCACCGGCAATGACGTCATCGCCACGCGCAGCACCCCGGCTGCAACCTTGGGTTGCGACCCCTGACCTACCGCCGGACGATATGACCGACAGGGTCAGGGGTCGTTTCTGCAGCCGCGGCAACACCACTTAAAGGGCAGGTGTCGGGCGGTAACTTTTTATTTTGGCCGACTGCCAGCACCTGCCCCCTTCCCCTTTCTTCTTCGGGGTGTCGGCCGCGATCGCACAGCCCGGCGCTCCTCTTCATCCGACACCCCACTCCCCGGTGGTCCAGCAGGGCCCCAGTGTGCACAGTGCTAGGCCCCTCCCCTTTAATCAGGGAGGGAGGTCTGCTATGACATAGTGCTTTGTGCCGACGGGCGTGGCGCTGTTACACGAAGAGCCGTGAAATTCACTGGTAGCGCCTCAAGACGGAGGAGAGCGCTTCCAGTAGCACCCTGCCTCCTGCTTGGGGCGCTACCGCTGAATTTAATGCGCAGGGGCGCTAACTTTTTTGGGGTGCTAAAATTAGCCCCGGTGACGTTAGCGACCCAAAGGGGGCGCCACCGAATTTCCCCCTAAGAGTCTAAATGGGCTGGAGGAGCAGAGGGATCCTGGGACACAGATACACAAATCACTAAACGTAGCAACACAGGTTAATAAGGCCATTAATAAAAAGTACTGGGGTACATTCCGAAAGGAGCCTTCTGTTCCGTGTCTAGGAGCTCTGACCCATGGCAGAGAGCGGCTGGGACACGTTTCTCACACGCCTTGAGATTAACCCGCACGGCAACTTTGCTGTCAGTGAAGAGAGACAAGAAAGACCAAAGTGCCGTTTGCCCCTCTCAGTGTGGCCCTGAAGGACTGTGTCCAGGCTGGAGTTCTGTTCCCACCGTACGATCCTCCCCCAGATTGTCCTTTCTGAGCTCCAGCCAGGTGATGCTAAACACTCAGGTGGGAAAGACAAAAATCTACAACAATGTGTTTAAAACAAAGTTGATTTATTTGACATCTATCCAGAATATTAAACACCAGCCCAATTCCCGGAGTTATTAACATCAGCAGAAACAATCCCCACCTGGTCAGAATGAACATGGTTCAGTCCTGGATGTGATTAACAGCAGCAACAACAGAATCCACCCCCTGCAGTCACTTGTGAACTCGCTGGTGTGTCAGGAGGTGGGATGAGCTAGTGAATCCCTTCCTACACACGGAGCAGGTGAATGGCCTCTCCCCGGTGTGAACGCGCTGATGTGTCAGCAGGTTGGACGAGCGAGTAAATCCCTTCCCACACTGAATGCAGGTGAACTGCCTCTCCCCAGTGTGAACTCGCTGGTGTGTCAGCAGATTGGATGAATCAGTGAATAACTTCCCACACTCAGAGCAGGTGAATGGCCTCTCCCCGGTGTGAGTGCGCTGGTGTGTCAGGAGGTGGGATGACTGAGTGAATCCCTTCCCACACTCAGGGCAGGTGAACGGCCTCTCCCCAGTGTGAACTCGCTGGTGTATCAGCAGGGTGGATGAACGAGTGAATCCCTTCCCACACATGGAGCAGGTGAATGGCCTCTCCCCAGTGTGAGTGCGCTGGTGTATAGTGAGCTCAGATGATCGCCTGAACCCAGTCCCGCAATGCGAGCACCTGAACGGTCTCTCGTCAGTGTGAACACGTTGATGGCGCATCAGTTCCCTGGAACCTTTAAAGCAATTCCCACAGTCCGAGCAGTTAAAAGGTCTCTCATTAGTGTGAACTCGCTGGTGTATCAGCAGGTTGGATGAATGAGTGAATCCCTTCCCACACTCAGAGCAGGTGAACGGCCTCTCCCCGGTGTGAACATGCTGGTGTATCAGCAGGTTGGATGACTGAGTGAATCCCTTCCCACACTCAGAGCAGGTGAATGGCCTCTCCCCGGTGTGAGTGCGCTGGTGTGTCAGGAGGTGGGATGACTGAGTGAAACCCGTCCCACACTCGGAGCAGGTGAACGGCCTCTCCCCGGTGTGAATGCGCTTGTGTCTCGATAGGCCAAAGGGTTGGCTGAAGCCTCGTCCACACACAGAACACGTGTACGGTTTCTCCCCGCTGTGAACGGTGCTTTTTGCTTCCATGTTCAGAGGCCGATGATATTCAGATCCGATGAGTCCAGTGACGGTCAGATCTTGACGTGATGTTTGGTTTGAGTTTCCTGTCTGCAAATCCTCCCCTTCCAGTGCCCTGTAAAATTAATTTAAAACAGGGAGCTTGAGAGACAACCCACAAGAAAACAAAGGCAGGTTGTGAAATTGAGCTCAGTGAATCTGGTCATTTGTGGGGCCGGCACTAGAAAAAAGTGACCATGAAAGCTGCCGGATTGTCATAAAAACCCAACTGGTTCATTAATGTCCTTCAGGGAAGGGAATCCGCCACCTGGTCTGGGCCTACACAAGACTCTGGCCTCTATGGGAGGAGAGAGAGAGAGAGAGAGAGAGGTGGGTGTGGGAGGGGGAGTGGGCGAAGGAAAGGAACTTTATACATCTGCAACTCGACCAGAACTTTGATAGAACATCCCAAACCCGCGACCTCCACCACCTAGAAGGACAAGGGCAGCTGTTGTATGGGAGCACCATCACCTCCAAGTTCCCCTCCAAGTCACACATCATCCTGACTCAGATATATTCATCGTTGCTGGGTCATAATCCTGGAACTCCTTACCGAACAACATTGTGGGAATACCTTCACCACACGGACTGCAGTAGTTCAAGAAGGCGACTCACCACCCCCTTCTCAACGGGAAACTGGGGATTGGCAATACAGGAAACTTTCGTTTAAACGGAGGTGAAATATCCGGAATGCTCTATCCACCGGCAAAATTCAGGAGTCGGTTCAGATAACTTTTTTTTTTACTTTTAGCTGCTTTTTTTCTCCATTTGTGGCTCTGCAAGCGTCTAGCTGAAGCTGTTGATTAGCTACAGAGACGCTTGCAAGCTGCGCTGACTATTGTGAAGCTGTTGCTAAGCAACAGGGTTTGTTGCTTCAGACGGAGCGCAGAAGCTCCGTATCTTTTAACAAAAGCGCTCGTTTCTCCGGCAGTGTTGATCGACCGGCACCAGCTCGGTCCCGTCAGTGCCGGATACCAGAAAGTTTCCTGTACTTGCTGCTCTTGCTAGCTACACCCACATCCCAAGAATGAATTAAAACAAATCTGTAGATGTAAACTGGATTAAAAGCCTGTACAGAAATACTTGTTCCTAAAACAATACTCTTTTACATTGCACGGACAGTGTCTGTGTAACAACCTAATCGCCCCTAGAATCCACCTCCCTTGACAGTCTCACATTGGAAATTGTTGGGTCCTCCTGGGCTCAGAAGTACTGGGGGTTAAACCCAGCAGCTTCTCCTCCATCTCAAACTGAAACATAGAAACATAGAAACATAGAAGATAGGAGGAGTAGGCTATTCGGCCCCTCGAGTCTGCTCCGCCATTCAATGCGATCATGGCTGATCATCCAAATTCAGTCCCCGGTCCCTGCTTTCTCCCCATACCCCTTGATCCCTTTAACTTTAAGAAATATATCCAACTCCTTCTTGAATCTATTTAATGTATTGGCCTCTACTGCCTTCTGTGGTAGAGAATTCCACAGGTTCACCACACTCTGGGTGAAGAAATTCCTCCTCATTTCTGTCCTAAATGGCTTACCCCGTAACCTTAGACTGTGACCCCTGGTTCTGGACTCCCCGACCATCAGGAACATCCTTCCTGCATCTAGTCTGTCCAGTCCTGTCAGAATTTTATAAGTTTCAATGAGATCCCCTCTCATTCTTCTAAACTCCAGCGAGTACAAGCCCAATCGTCCCAATCTCTCCTCATACATCATTCCTGCCATCCCAGGTATCAGCCTGGTGAATCTTCATTGAACTCCTTCCATGGCAAGAACATCCTTCCTCAGATAAGGCAACCAAAACTGCACACCATACTCAAGATGTGGTCTCACCAAGGCCCTGTACAACTGCAGCAAGGCATCCTTGTTCCTGTACTCAAACCCTCTCGCTACGAAGGCCAACATACCATTTGCCTTCTTAACCACCTGCTGTACCTGCATGCTTATCTTCAGCGACTGGTGCACAAGGACACCCAGGTCTTGTTGCACTTCCCCTTCTCCCAATCTATTGCCATTCAGATAATAATCTGCCTTCCTGTTTTTGCCACCAAAATGGATTACCTCACATTTATCCATGTTATATTGCATCTGCCATGCTTCTGCCCAATCACACAACCTGTCCAAATCATCCTGTAGTTTCTCGGCATCCTCCTCACAGCACACACGCCCACCCAGCTTTGTGTCGTCTGCAAATTTGGAGACATTACATCTAGTTCCCTTGTCTAGATCATTAATATATATTGTGAATAGCTGGGGTCCAAGGACCGATCCCTGCGGTACCCCACTAGTCACTGCCTGCCATTCGGAAAAAGACCCGTTTATTCCAACTCTTTGCTTTCTGTCTGCCAACCAGTTCTCTATCCAAGCCAATACCTTGCCCCCAATCCCAGGTGCCTTAACTTTACACACTAATCTCTTATGCGGGACCTTATCGAAAGCCTTCTGAAAGTCCAAATACACAACATCCACTGGTTCTCCCTTATCTATTTTACTAGTTACATCCTCAACAATGAAGCAACAAAAAGACCTACACAGGCGGCCAGGGACCTACCTTCCGTCAGCCTGCAATAAAACTCTTCCCCACAGCCGCTGAATAATGGCGGCCGCAGCACCCACAATTCACCACGCCCCAGAAACCGCTCTATCCAACGTGCTTATTTACCCGCTGAGAGTGCGTATGCTCCCCGGGGCCGCGGGCCATTCTGGGTGCCTGGCTCCTGTTCTTTTTCCTGAGTCGGACTCAGTGGAACTGGCTGAAGAAACCGGGAAGCGGCGGCTCGGATGGGGGAGGTGCTGCACCCTGGGATTCCTGGTGCCGGAGCCCTGGCCGCACGTCCACCGGGCCCGGCCGCTCTGATTCTGATTGAGTTTTTGATGAGGTAACAGAAATGGTTAATGAGGGCAATGTGGTTAATGTGGTGTACATGGATTTCCAAAAGGCGTTCGACAAAGAGCCACATAATAGGCTTGCCAGCAAAGTTGAAGGCCATGGAATAAAAGGGACAGTGGCAGCATGGATATGAAATTGGCAAAGTGACAGGAAACAGAGAGCAGTGGTGAACGGTTGTTTTTCGGAAAGGAGGAAGGTACACAGTGGTATTCCCCAGGGGTCGGTACTAGGACCACTGCTTTTCTTGATATATATTAATGACTTAGACTTGGGTGTACAGTGCACAATTTCAAAATATGCAGATAACACAAAACTTGGAAGTATAGGGAACAGTGAGGAGGATAGTGATAGACTTCAAGAGGACATAGACAGGCTGGTGGAATGGGCAGACACGTGGGAGATGAAATTTAACGCAGAAAAGTGCAAACTGATATATTTTGGTAGGAAGAACGAGGAGAGGCAATATAAACTAAAGGGTATAAGATTAAAATGTGTGCATGAACAGAGAGACCTGGGGGTATGTGTGCACAAATCATTGAAGGTGGCAGGGCAGGTTGAGAAAGCAGTTAAAACTGCATACGGGATCCTGGGCTTAATAAATAGAGGCATAGAGTCCAAAAGCAAGGAGGTTATGATGAACCTTTATAAAACACTGGTTCGGCCTCAACTGGAGTATTGTGTCCAATTCTGGGCCCCGCACTTTATGAAGGATGTGAAGGCCTCAGAGAGGGTGCAGAAAAGATTTACAAGAATGGTTCCAGGGATGAGGGACTTCAGTTACGTGGATAGACTGGAGAAGCTGGGGTTGTTCTCCTTAGAGCAGAGAAGATTGAGAGGAGATTTGATAGAGGTGTTCAAAATCACGAGGGGTCAGGAGAGAGTAGAGAGAGAGAAACTGTTCCCATTGGCGGAAGGGTTGAGAACCAGAGGACACAGATTTAAGGTGATTGGCAGAAGAACCAAAGGCGACATAAGGAAAAACTTTTTTACGCAGCGAGTGGTTAGGATCTGGAATGCACTGCCTAAAAGGGTGGTGGAGGCAGATTCAATCACAGCTTTCAAAAGGGAATTGGATAAGTGCCTGAAGTAAAGACATTTGCAGGGTTACGGGGAAAGGGCAGGGAGTGGGACTAGCTGAAGTGGTCTTGCAGAGAGCTGGCACGGACTCGACAGGCTGAATGGCCTCCTTCTGTGCTGTAACCATTCTATGATTCTATAAAATATTAGAAAGTTTGTTCCACAGAAGCATAGGGTTTATCTGCTTTTATTGATGAATTTTAAAAAGTTTCTATTAAAACCTGAGCCAGTGTGTTGTGGGCCAAAGAGCCTTGTGTCCAATGAGGGGAATAAAGGCCCACAGCCTCCCCTGGCCCCGGGCCCTGAACAAGGGACTGGAAAAACTCGCTGCCCTGCGGATCAGACAATCAGCCGGCGCTAGTCCCGCCCCTCGGGCTCCCCAATTGGTTGGAGGACCCGCCCCCGGCTCGCTCCTCCAGCCCCGCCCCGCCCGCTCGCTCCCTATTGGTCGGAAGCTCCCGTCAATCAGGCCGCGAGCCCAAGTCATGTGTCCCCGAGGAGATCACGTGCGCCGTCCAACTGCCGCCGCTCGTTCCGGGGCCTTGCCGACTCAGGTTTTTCTATTTCTCTTTATTCTCTCCCGATCCACCCCCCCCACCCCGCGCAATTCTCCACCCAATCGGAGCGGAGAAAACTCACTTTGCGTCATCGATCGCGACTCTGGAACCGACACCAAGGCCTTTCCCCGGAATGGCCCGCGCCGACTCCGTCCGGCAGGATCCGAGTGCGCAGGCGCAGCTCCGTGTGGGTGAGGGGGGTTGGTGTCCTCTGGGCATGCGTGGTTGTTGCCCTTCGTGACCGGGAGGGGTCGCTGTGCCGGACTCGGCCCAAACCGCCGCCCCGTGTGCGCATGCGCGGATGCTCGGCTGTCAATCAGCCAGAAGAGGGCGCTGGTGAGACCAATGACGTAAGAAAGACTTGCATTTCTATAGCGCCTTTCACCACCACTGGACGTCCCAAAGCGCTTTACAGCCAATGAAGTAGAGTCACTGTTGTAATGTAGGAAACGCAGCAGCCAATTAGCGCACAGCAAGCTCCCACAAACAGCAATCTGATAATGACCAGATAATCTATGTTTTTTGTTATGTTGATTGAGGGATAAACACATTGGCTAGGACACCAGGTGTAACTCCCCTGCTCTTATTCAAATAGTGCCATAGGAACATTGACGTCCACCTGAGAGAGCAGATGGGGCCTCGGTTTAACGTCTCCTCCAAAAAACAGCACCTCCGACAGTGCCGCACTCCCTCAGCACTGCACTGGAGTGTCAGCCTGGATTTTTTGCGCTCAAGTCTCTGGAGTGGGACTTGAACCCACAACTTTCTGACTCAGAGGCGAGAGTGCTACCCACTGAGCCACTGGCTGACACTAAAGAACAAGCAGTTCTGACGAAAGGTCATCGACCTGAAACGTTAACTCTGTTTCTCTCTCCACAGATGCTGCCTGACCTGCTGAGTATTTCCAGCATTTTCTGTTTTTGTTAAAGAAACGAGGGAGTGATTGCTGACAGGAAGAATGTTGGGTCGTCCTGCGCATGCGCACCTCCCTGACGGTTGAGGCGAAACACTGACTCGCCCCCACCTGAGCCGCTCACATGTACCAGATGTTGTGGCTTCGTAAGCGCGCCCGATGTTCCAACCACGGGGTTTTGTGCGCTGAGCATGCGCATTGCGGACCGATCGGGACGGGTGATTGTAGAGCAGGAGGGAGAGCGTGGGGGCCATGAGCACATGCGCGGGACTCAGAGTCAACAGAGCGCTTTCTGCAGCGCCGGGGGCTTGTGGGTATTACAGCCGCCATTACTGCTGATCCTTTCAACCAACCTGTGCAGCAGCTGGGGCCTGAAAATCAGCTTCACTGCCCCTAGGTTCGGAAAGGGGAAAATTAAACAACGGTTTGCCTCTGATCCTTTTCTGAACTCGATTTACAGGGTTATAGAAGTGGAGCAGTTACAGGCGGGAAGCTCAGACGAAACATCACGTCAAAATCTGACAGAGTCGCTCGATTCATCAGGACATGAATATCATCGGCCTTTGCACATGGAAGGAGAAAGCAGCGATGACAAACCGCACGTGTTCAGTGTGTAGACACGGATTCAGCCAATCGCCTGACCTGGTGAGACACATGCACCGTCACACCGGGGAGAAACCGGGTTTAGGTGGGGACGGTGGGAAGGGAGTCAGTTCCCCGTCTGCATTGGAAGTTCAACGGCGCAGTCACACCAGGGACAGTCCATTCACCTACTCCGTGTGTGGAAAGGGATTTGTTTGTTCATCCCACCTGCAAACACACCAGCGAGTTCACACTGGGGAGAGACCATTTCAATGTCCTGACTGTGGGAAGAGCTTTAAAAGCCCCAGGATCTGAAGGGACACCAGCTTGTTCACACTGATGAGAGGCCATTTACATGTTCTGACTGTGGGAAGAGCTTTAAAAGCCCCGGGGATCTGAAGGGACACCAGTGCCTCCACACTGTGGAGAGGCCATTCACCTGCTCCGTGTGTGGGAAGGGATTCTTGCAGTCCTCCACCCTGCTGACACACCAGCTTGTTCACACTGATGAAAGGCCATTTAAATGTTCTCACTGTGGGAAGAGCTTTAAAATCCCCCAGGAGCTCAAGCAACACCAGTGAGTTCACACTGGGGAGAGGCCGTTCACCTGCTTCGTGTGTGGGAAGGGATTCACTCAGTTATCCACCCTGCAGACACACCAGCGAGTTCACACTGATGAGACCCTTTAAATGTTCTGACTTGTGGGAAAAGCTAAAAAAGCCCTGGGGAGCTGAAGAGACACCGGCTCCTACACGCTGGGGAGAGGCCGTTCACCTGATCCGTGTGTAGGAAGGGATTCGCTCGGTCCTCCAACCTGGTGGCCCATCAGCGAGTTCACACTCGAGAGAACCCCTTTAAATGTTCTGGCTGTGGGAAAAGCTTTAAAAGCTCCAGGGAGCTGAAGAGACATCGGCTCCTATACACTGGTGAGAGACCGTTCACCTGCTCTGTGTGGGGGAACGGATTCACTCAGTCATCCACCCTCCTCACACCAGCTTGTTCACACTGACGAGAGACCCTTTAAATGTTCTGACTTGTGGGAAGAGCAATAAAAGCTTAAGAACCTTAAGAGACACCAGCGTGTTCACACTGATCATAGAATCTAACAGCACAGGAGGAGGTGATTCGGCCCATCGAGTCTGTGCCGGCTCTTTGAAAGAGCTTTCCAATTTAGTCCCACACCCCAGCTTTATCCCCAGAACTCTGCAAACTAGTCCTCTTCAAGGACATGTCCAATTACTGTTTGAAAGTTCCTGTGGAACCTGATTCCAGCATCCTTTCAGATGGTGCGTTCCAGATCTTAACAACCCTCTGTGTGAAAACAATTCTCCTCATTTCCCTCTAGTTCTTTTAGCAACTATTTTAAATCTGTGACCTTTGGTTACCGACCCACTTGCCAGAGTGAACAGTTTCTCCCTACTTGCTCGATCAAAACCCCTCATCATTTTGAACACCTCTATTAGGTCTCCTCTTAACCTTCTCTGCTCTAAGGGGAACAATCCCAGCTTCTCCAATCTCTCCACATAACTGAAGTCCCTCATCCCTGGTACCATCCTGGTCAACCTCCTCTGCACCCTCTCCAAGGCCTTGACATCCTTCCTAAAGTGTGGTGCCCAGAACTGTACACAAGACTCCAGCTGAGGCCAAAACCCTGCAGCTGTACAACACCCTGGTTAGACCACACCTGGAGCACTGTGAGCAGTTCTGGGCACCACACCTTAGGAAGGATATATTGGCCTTGGAGGGAGTGCAGCGTAGGTTTACCAGAATGATGCCCGGACTTCAAGGGTTAAGTTACGAGGAGAGATTACACAAATTAGGGTTGTATTCCCTGGAATTTAGAAGATTAAGGTGTGATCTGATCGAAGTTTTCAGGATATTAAGGGGAACAGATAGGGTAGATAGAGAGGAACTATTTCCGCTGGTTGGGGATTCTAGGACTGGGGGGCCATAGTCTAAAAATTAGAGCCAGACCTTTCAGGAGTGAAATTAGGAAACACTTCTACACACAAAGGATGGTAGAAGTTTGGAACTCTCTTCTGCAAACGGCAATTGATGCGAGATCAATTGTTAATTTTCAATCTGAGATTGATCGGTTTTTGTTACCCAAAGGTATTAAGGGATATGGGCCAAAGGCGGGTGTATGGAGTTAGGTCACAGATCAGCCATGATCACATTGAATGGCGGAACAGGCTCGAGGGGCTGAATGGCCTCCTCCTGTCCTGATACAAAGATGGGTGGGAAAGCAAGTTGTGCAGGGGACTCAAAGAACCTGCAAAGGGATATAGACAGGCTAAGTGAGTGGGCAAACATTTGGCAGATGGAGTATAATGTGGGAAAGTGTGAGGTTATACACTTTGGAAAAATAAAAAAACAAATTATTATTTAAATGGAGATTACAAAATGCTACAGTTCAGCAGCACCTGGGGGTCCTTGTGTATGAAACACAAAAAGTTACCATGCAGGTACAGCAAGTAATCAAAAAGGCAAATGGGATGTTGGCCTTTATTTCAAGGGGGTTGTAGTATAAAAGCAGGGAAGTCCCGCTACAACTGTACAGGGTATTGGTGAGACCACACCTGGAGTACTGCGTACAGTTTTGGTCTCCTTATTTAAGGAAGGATATACTTGCCTTGGAGGCAGTTCAGAGACGATTCACGAGGTTGATTCCAGAGATGAAGGGGTTAACTTATGAAGAAAGGTTGAGCAGGCTGGGCCTATACTCATTGGAATTTAGAAGAATGAGAGGTGATCTTATTGAAACATATAAGATACTGAGGGGGCTCGACAAGGTAGATGCAGAGAGGATGTTTCCCCTCATGGGGGAATCTAGAACGCAGGGGCACAGATTTAGATGAAAGGGTCGCCCTTTTAGAACGGAGATGAGGAGGAATTTCTTCTCTCAGAGGGTCGTAAATCTGTGGAATTCTCTGCCGCAGAGAGCTGTGCAGGCTGGGTCATTAAATACATTTAAGGTGGAGATAGACACATTTTTGCAAGATAAGGGAGTGAAGGGTTATGGGGAGCGAGCAGGGAAATGGCTTTGAGCCCAAGATCAGCCATGATCTTACTGAATGGTGGAACAGGCTCGAGGGGCTGAATGGCCTCCTCCTGTCCTATGTTTCTCACTAGTGATTTGTAAAGGTTTAGTATAACTTCCTTGTTTTTGTATTCAATGGCCCTATTTACAAAGCCAAGTATCCCATACGTTTTCTGAAACCTCACCAACTTGCCGTGGCACTTTCAAAGATTTGTGAATATGGACCCCCAGGTCCCTCTGCTCTTGCACCCCCTCAAAATAGTCCCATTTAGATTATACAGCCTCTCCCTGTTGTTTCTCCCAAAGTGCGTCACTTCACACTTGTCCTCATTTAATTTCACCTGCCTTGTGTCTGCTCATTTCACAGTCTGTCTCTGTCCTCCTGAAGTCTGCTACTACTATGCTCACTATTTACTACGTTGCCAAGTTTTGTATCATCTGCAAACTTTGAAATTATACACCTGTACCCAAGTCCAGGTCAGTTATATATAACAAGAAAAGCAATGGTCCTAATCCTGACCCCTGGGGGAACCCACTGCATACTTCCCTCCAGTCAGAATAACATCCCTCAGCACTGCTCACTGTCTCCTATCCCTCAGCCAATTATATACACAAATTACCATCAGCCCTTTAATTCCCTGTGCTTCTATTTTCCGAGTACGTCTCTTGTGTGGTACTTTATCAAATGCCTTTTGAAAGTCCATAAGAAATAGGAGCAGGAGTAGGCCATATGGCCCCTCGAGCCTGCTCCGCCATTCAATAAGATCATGGCTGATCATCGATCTCCATATCCCTCGATTCCCCTAGAGTCCACAATCTATCTGTCTCAGCCTTGAATATACTCAAAGACTCAGCATTCACAGCCCTCTGGGGCAGAGAATTCCAAAGATTCACAACCCTCTGAGTGAAGAAATTCCTCCTCATCTCAGTCTTAAATGGCCGGCCCCTTATCCTGAGACTGTGCCCCCTAGTTCTAGACACTCCAGCCAGGGGAAACAACCTCTCAGCATCTACCCTGTCAATCCCCTTCAGAATCTTGTATGTTTCAATGAGATCACCTCTCATTCTTCTAAACGCCAGAGAGTATCAGCCTATTCTACACAATCTCTCATCATAGGACAGCCCCCTCATCCCAGGAATCAATCTAGTGAACCTTCGTTGCACCGCCTCCAAGGCAAGTATATCCTTCCTTAGATAAGGAGACCAAAACTGTGCCCAGTACTCCAGGTGTGGTCTCACCAAGGCCCTGTACAATTGGAGCAAGACTTCCTTACTCTTATACTCCAACCCCCTTGCAATAAACGCCAACATGCCATTTGCCTTCCTTATTGCTTGCTGTACCTGCATGCTAGCTTTCTGTGTTTCTTGCATGAGGACACCCAAATCTCTCTGAACATCAACATTTGAAAGTTTCTCACCATTTAAAAAATATTGTTTTTCTATTCTTCCTACCAAAGTGAATAACCTCACATTTCCCCACATTACACTCCATCTGCCACCTTACTGCCCATTCACTTAGTCTGTCTATATCCCTTTGCAGACTCTGTGTGTTCTCCTCACAGCTTACTGTCCCACCTAGCTTTGTATCATCAGCAAACTTGGATACATTACACTCGGTCCCTTCATCTAGGTCATTAATATAGATTGTAAATAGCTGAGGCCCAAACACTGATCCTTGCGGCACCCCACTAGTTACAGCCCGCCAACCAGAAAAAGGTCCGTTTATCCCTACTCTCTGTTTTCTGCCTGTTAACCAATCCTCTATCCATGCTACTATATTACCCCCAACCCCGTGAGCCCTAATCTTGTGTAATAATATTTTATGTGGCACCTTGTCGAATGCCTTTTGGAAATCCAAATATACTTAGATACATAGATACATAGAAGATAGGAGCAGGAGTAGGCCATTCGGCCCTTCGTGCCTGCTCCGCCATTCGATGAGATCATGGCTGATCCTTTAATTCAGTATCCCATCCCCGCCTTCTCTCCGTAACCCTTAACCCCTTTTGCCCGTAGAAATATATCTAATTCCCTCTTAAATATATTTAATGAGCTGGCGTACACTGCCCTCTGTGGCAATGAGTTCCACAGGTTCACCACTCTCTGAGTGAAGAAATTCCCCCTCATCTCTGTCCTAAATGGTTTAGCCCTTATCCTTAAATTATGTCCTCTAGTTCTGTTCTCACCCGCCAAGGGAAACATTCCTTCTGCATCCAGTCTGTCTAGACCTGTCAGAATTTTATACACTTCTATGAGGTCCCCTCTCAATCTTCTAAACTCCAGTGTGTACATCCCTAAACTACATAGTCTCTCCTCATAGGTCATTCCCGCCATTCCTGGTATCAGCCTGGTGAATCGCCGCTGCACCCCCTCCATGGCAAGAACATCCTTCCTCAGATGAGGCGACCAAAACTGTACACAGTACTCGAGGTGTGGTCTCACCAGTGCCCTGTACAGCTGCAGCAAGGTATCCCTGTTCCTGTATTCTAACCCTTTTGCTATGAAGGCCAGCATACCGTTTGCCTTCTTGACCGCCTGTTGCACCTGCATGCTCGCCTTCAGTGACTGGTGTACAAGAACACCCAGGTCTCTCTGTACTTCCCCCTCTCCCAATCTATTGCCATTTAAATAATAATTTGCCCTCCCGTTCCTGCACCCAAGGTGGATAACTTCGCACTTGTCCACATTATAGTGCATCTGCCATTTATCCGCCCAATCGCCCAGTCTGTCCAAATCGCTCTGGAGCTTCCTGGTCTCTTCCTCTGAGCCCACCCCCCCTCCTAGTTTAGTGTCGTCTGCAAATTTGGAAATGCTGCATCCGACTCCCTGATCCAGGTCATTAATGTAAATTGTGAACAGCTGGGGGCCCAGGACAGATCCCTGTGGTACCCCACTTGTTACTGCCTGCCATTCAGAAAATGAGCCGTTTATTCCAACTCTCTGTTTTCTATCTGACAGCCAGTTCCCTATCCACGCCAAAACTTTCCCCTTTATCCCATGAGCCTCAATTTTCCATGCTAATCTTTTATGTGGGACCTTATCGAAGGCCTTTTGGAAGTCCAGGTACACCACATCTACTGGCTCTCCCCCATCTATTCTACCAGTTACTCCCTCAAAAAATTCCAATAGATTAGTCAAGCACGATTTACCCTTTGTAAATCCATGTTGACTCTGTCCTATCCTGTCCCCATTTGCTAAGTGCTCCGCTATTTCATCCTTAATGATGGACTCCAGCATTTTGCCCACAACTGATGTAAGGCTTACAGGTCTGTAATTACCTGCTTTTTCCCTACCCCCCTTTTTGAATAGTGGGGTAACGTTAGCTACCCTCCAATCCATCGGCACTGTTCCCGAGTCTAATGAATTCTGAAAAATCATCCTTAGTGCATCCGCTATCTCTAGGGCCACCTCCTTCAGTACCCTAGGATGCATGTTATCAGGCCCTGGGGATTTGTCCACCTTCAATCCCTTTAGCTTCCTTAACACCATATCCTTAGAGATATTGATTTGCGTCAGTTCCTCCTTTGCCAATGTCCCTATTTTTCCCGATATCCCAGGGAGGTTTTTTGTGTCTTCCTTCGTAAAGACTGACCCAAAGTATGCATTTAGTTGATCTGCCATTTCCTTATTTCCCATTATATATTCCCCCGTATCTGACTGCAATGGACCAACTTTGGTTTTCACCAGTCTTTTCCTTTTGATATATTTATAAAAGCTTTTGGAGTTAGTTTTTATATTTTCCGCCAGCTTGTTTTCGTAAGCTATTTTGCCCCTCTTGATCATGCCCTTTGCCCTCCTTTGCTCTATCTTAAACTGTTCCCAATCTTCCGCTCTGGCGCTTTTTTTGGCTATTTTATACGCCTTATCTTTGGATTTTATGCTGTCTCTAATTTCCCCTGTTATCCACGGTTGAGTCACCTTTTTAGATTTCCTTTTATGCCAGATTGGTATAAACAATTTTTGCAATTTTGTCATTCTATCTTTAAATGTTTGCCATTGTTTATCTACCTCCAGTCCTCCCAGGAACGTTGTCCAATCAGACCTACTCAGTTCCCGTCTCATGGCATCATAATTCCCCTTGTTTAAATTCAGGACCTTAGTCTCTGAGTCAATTTCTTCGCTCTCCATTTCGAGTGAGAAATCGATCATGTTATGATCGCTCTGACCCAAGGGTCCCCGTACAACAAGATTACTGATTAGTCCCTTCTCATTGCACAGTACCCAGCCCAGTACCCTACATCCACTGGTTCCCCTTTATCTACCCTGCTAGTTACATCCTCAAATAACTCTAATAAATTTGTCAAACCCCATTTCCCTTTCATAAAACCATGTTCACTCAGCCTACCCATGTTATGATTTTCTAAGTGCCCTGATACAACTTCCGTAACAATGGATTCCAGCATTTTCCCCAACGACTGATGTCAGGCTAACTGGCCTGTCGTTCCCTGTTTTTTCTCTCCCTCCTTTCTTGAATAGCGGTGTTACATTTGCGACCTTCCAATCCACTGGGACCGTTCTAGAATCTCGGGAATCTAGTGAATTTTGGAAGATCAAAACCACTATCTCTTCAGCCACCTCTTTTAGAACCCTAGGATGTAGGCCGTCAGGTCCAGGGGATTTGTCGGCTTTTAGTCCCATTAGTTTCTCCAGTACTTTACATTAAGTTCCTCACCCTCATTAAACCCTCGGTTCCCCACCATCTTTGGTATGCTTTTGTGTCTTCTACTGTGAAGACAGATACAAAATATTTGTTTTAACGTTTCTGCCATTTCCTTATTCCCCATAATAATTTCTCCTGTCTCTACCTCTAAGGGACCAACGTTGTCAGCTGTGGCTCAGTGGGCAGCTGATTATCAAGATGTTGTAAATGTTCTTAATGTTCAATAAAGTATATTTATAGAAAAAATAGTTGGTAGCTCACTCGCCCGAGTCAGAAGGTTGTGGGTTCAAGTCCCACTCCAGAGACTCGAGCACATAAAGCTAGGCTGACACTCCAGTGCAGTGCTGAGGGAGTGCTGCACTGTCGGAGGGGCCGTCTTTCTGATGAGACGTTAAACCGAGGCCCCGTCTGCCCTCTCAGGTGAATGTAAAAGATCCCATGGCACTATTTCGAAGAGGAGTCGGGAAGTTATCCCCGGAGTCCTGGCCAATATTAATCCCACAACCAACATAACAAAAACAGATTATCTGGTCATTATCACATTGCTGTTTGTGGCAGCTTGCTGTGCGCTGCCACATTTCCCACATTACAACAGTGACTCCACTTCAAAAAGTACTTCATTGACTGTAAAGCGCTTTGAGACATCTGCTGGTCGTGAATGGCGCTATATAAATGCAAGTCTTTCTTCACTTATGCTACTCTCTTCCTCTTTGATGATTTCATTTAATTTTTAAACATTTAAGAAATTATTGCAGTGACAAAGGCGGTCTCTGAAACTGCAGGAAATTTGTCTTTAAATAAGCTTTTTTTAAATTTATTATTTTTAAAATTTGCCAGGCCCGCAGTCTGCGGCCACTCTCCCAGATTCCAGCCCCAGCTCTGTGCTGCCTGCGGCCCCTCTCCCAGATTCCAGCCCCAGCTCTGTGCTGACTGTGGCCCCTCTCCCAGATTCCAGCCCCAGCTCTGTGCTGCCTGCGGCCCCTCTCCCAGATTCCAGCCCCAGCTCTGTGCTGCCTGCGGCCCCTCTCCCAGATTCCAGCCCCAGCTCTGTGCTGACTGCGGCCCCTCTCCCAGATTCCAGCCCCAGCTCTGTGCTGACTGCGGCCCCTCTCCCAGATTCCAGCCCCAGCTCTGTGCTGCCTGCGGCCCCTCTCCCAGATTCCAGCCCCAGCTCTGTGCTGCCTGCGGCCCCTCTCCCAGATTCCAGCCCCAGCTCTGTGCTGACTGCAGCCCCTCTCCCAGATTCCAGCCCCAGGCTCTGTGCTGACTGAGCTGCTCTCACCTGGGGACAGCGCGTCACAATCGGCCCAGCGCACCTGAGCTGGAGACCCAGGGCCCGCCCCCTTGCCGCGCCGCCATTGGTTGGAGGACCCGGGCCCACCCTCTTCCTATCGGCCAGAGCTCCCGTCAGTCACAGGCCGGGCCGGCCTCCATCCACCTGAATGGGCCTCTTCCTCTGATGACGTCACAATCCGGCCAGCCTCAGCGCCGGGGAGGAAGGTCCCGCCCCCTAGCCACGCCGCCATTGGTTGGAGGACCAGACCGCCCAGATCAGTCCTCCCAGCTCAGCCCTCTTCCTATTGGTCAGCGCTCCCGTCAGTCACAATCACTTTGTTCCGGCTCACTCCGCCACAGCGCGCGGTTCAATCCGCTCCGTCCGCTGTCCGTGTTGGGCCCGCCCGACTCTCAGGTTTGGTTTTTCTCGACTTTTACTTTATAATCCCGCTCTCCGCTCCCCCCTCACCTCGATTTAAATCGATTCCCCAACATTTTACTTTACCCGGCCGCTGATTCCGCCTCTTCCCCGGGCCCGGCCTCCCGTCTGTTCCTGGCGGCCCCGTGTTGTGGTGAGGGGCCGAATGAGCATGCGCGGCCCCGCCTCGCCACATTTAAAGGGACACCCACCCCCTCCACATTTAAAGGGACACCCACCCCTCCACATTTAAAGGGACACCCACCCCCTCCACATTTAAAGGGACACCCACCTCCTTCACATTTAAAGGGACTCCCTCCCCCGCTCTTGTGTTCTTCAGATTAAACAAAGAAGAAACATAGAAGATAGGAGCAGGAGTCGGCCATTCAGCCCCTCGAGACTGCTCCACCATTCAATGAGATCATGGCTGATCATCCAAATTCAGTACCCTGTCCCTGCTTTCTCCCCAATATTTAATGAATTGGCCTCTGCTGCCTTCTATGGTAGAGAATTCCACAGGTTCACCACTCTCTGGGTGAAGTAATTCCTCCTCATCTCTAAGTCTAAGGATAAGGGGTAAGCCATTTAGGACAGAGAAGAGGAGGAATTTCTTCACCCAGAGAGTGGTGAACCTGTGGAATTCGCTACCACAGAAGGCAGTTGAGGCCAATTCATTAAATGTATTCAAGAAGGAGTTAGATATATTTCTTAAGGCTAAAGGGATCAAGGGATATGGGGAGAAGACAGGGACAGAGTACTGAATTTGGATGACCAGCCATGATCTCATTGAATGGTAGAGCAGGCTCGAGGGGCCGAATGGCCTACTCCTGCTCCTATCTTCAATATTTCTATGCGACCTATGGTTCTGGAATCCATGACCATCGGGAACATGCTTCCTGCATCTAGTCTGTGTAGTGCTGTTAGAATTTTATACGTTTCAATGAGATCCCCTCTCATTCTTCTGAACTCCAGCGAGTATAAGCCCAGTCGACCCAATCTCTCCTCATACGTCATTCCTGCCATCCCAGGCATCAGTCTGGTGAATCTTCACCGCACTCCCTCCATGACAAGAACATCCTTCCTCAGATAAGGCGACCAAAACTGCACACAATACTCAAGGAGTGGTATCACCAAGGCCCTGTACAACTGCAGCAAGACATCCTTGTTCCTGTACTCAAACCCTCTCGCTACCAAGGCCAACATACCATTTGCCTTCTTAACCGCCTGCTGCACCTTCATGCTTACCTTCAGTGACTGGTGCACAAGGACACCCAGTTTGAATCATAATTCAGTTAAATTTAGGGTAGTTCTGGAAAAGGACACATTTAGACCAGGAGTAAAAGTTCTCAATTGGGGAAAAGCCAATTTCACGAAGACGTAGGAACAGGAGTAGGTCATTTGGCCCCTCGAGCCTGCTCTGCCATTCAATAAGATCATGGCTGATCTGATCTTGGCCTCAACTCTACTTCCCTGCCCGTTCCCCATAACCCTTGACTCCCTTATCGTTCAAAAATCTGTCTATCGCCACCTTAAACACACTCAATGACCCAACCTCCACAGCTCTCTTTGGGAAGAGAATTCCAAAGGTCAGAGGCTGGGTATCCTGGGACAAGTGTCTCACCTCCTGACTCCCCAAAGCCTTTCCACCATTTACAAGGCACAAGTCAGGAGTGTGATGGAATACTCTCCACTTGCCTGGATGAGAGCAGCTCCAACAACACTCAAGAAGCTCGACACTATCCAGGACAAAGTAGCCCACTTGATTGGCACCCCAGCCACCACCTGAAATATTCACTTGCTGCACCACCGGCGCACTGTGGCTGCAGTGTGTACCATCTACAAGATGCACTGCAGCAACTCGCCAAGGCTTCTTCGGCAGCACCTCCCAAACCCGCGACCTCTACCACTTAGAAGGACAAGGGCAGCAGGTGCATGGGAACACCACCACTTGTAAGTTCCCCTTCAAGTCACACACCATCCTGACTTGGAAATATATCGCCGATCCTTCATCGTCACTGGGTCAAAATCCTGGAACTTCCTGCCTAACGGCCCTGTGGAAGTACCTTCACCACAAGGACTGTAGCGGTTCAAGAAGGTGGCTCACTACCACCTGCTCAAGGGCAATTAGGGATGGGCAATAAATGTTGGCCTTGCCAGTGACGCCCATGAATGTAGAGGGTGCTGTATTCTGTATCTGTATCTGTATTCTGTATCTCATCCCTGCTGTACCTGTCCTGGGAGTGTTTAATGGGACAGTGCAGAGAGAGTCTTAATCTGTATCTAACCCATGCTAATCATCCACTTCATTTTTTAAATAGAATAATAAACTTTAACAATTTAATCTCATCTTCTAACCCTTTCTAAATTTGTGCTAGTTGCCCATGCGCCGAATGTATCCGAGCATTGCTCCAATGGACGCCGCGCAGCTCATCCCGGTGTCTGAAATCACAGGAATGAACTTTCATTGATTTTCTCCTCCTCCTCCTATTGCTTGCTCTAAATGTATCTCTGCGCTCCTCAGCCGGGCGAGACAATGGCGGCGGCTGTTACCCAGAATGCTCCGCAATGAAGAATAGGCCCTATCAATGCTGCAGGGGCCTGGTGCGCAGGCGCGGCTTGAGGTGGGGCGGGTCCCGCGTGTGCGCAGTCAGTGCCGCCAGTCGGGTGATGGTGGCGGAAGGCGGAGAGAAGATTCCGGAGCGGGGAGGCGGAGGGGCGCAGGGGAGCAATGGAACTGGCGGGGAGGCTTTATAAACACCCGGTTTAGGCCTCAAACCCCTGAATAAGAACCTACGGGTCCTGCGTTTGCCCCGAGCGGGGCGGCGGCTGCTGGGCTTTCTCCCGGTGACAGGCCCGGCTCAACGGCCGCCACCTTGAGAGGCCGAGTGTGCAGCGGGGCGCATGCGCAGCCCCCTTGGGCCAGGGAGCAGGAGGAGAGAATGTTGTCAATTTCTGTCCTGGACTCTCAGTGATGGCTTTTGTAAACTCCTTTCACAGGCTGTGAGATGGGCAGGATTGACAGACGGGGAAACTCAAACCAAACAGCACATCAAGATCTCAGAGAGTCACTCCATTCATCAGGACCTGAAATTCATCGGCCTTTTGAGTGTGGAAGGAGAAATGTTTGGGAGGTAAGTAGCACGGAGTCCAGTTCTACGGAGTATTGCTTCTACAGAGTACTGAACTCGGGAATTGGGTGAGTGAGCGAATTCGATGAGGTGGGGGTAAGAGTTGCTGTTGATACGTAAAAAAAATATAAACAACTGGGGTTTAATTACATAGATACATAGAAGATAGGAGCAGGAGTAGGCCATTCGGCCCTTCAAGCCTGCTCCGCCATTCAATGAGATCATGGCTGATCATCCAAATTCAGTACCCGGTCCCTGCCTTCTCCCCATATCCCTTGATCCCTTTAGCCTTAAGAAATATATCCAACTCTTTCTTGAATATACTTAATGAACTGGCCTCCACCGCCCTCTCTGGCAGAGAATTCCACAGGTTCACCACTCTCTGGGTGAAGAAATTCCTCCTCATTTCAGTCCTAAATGGCTTACCCCTTATCCTTAGACTATGACCCCTGGTTCTGGACTCCCCGGCCATCAGGAACATCCTTCCTGCATCTAGTCTGTCCAGGCCTGACAGAATTTTATAGGTTTCGATGAGATCCCCTCTCAATCTTCTAAACTCCAGTGAGTATAAGCCCAATCGACCCAATCTCTCCTCATACGTCATTCCTGACATCCCAGGTATCAGCCTGGTGAATCTTCGCTGCACTCCTTCCATGGCAAGAACGTCCTTCCTCAGGTAAGGCGACCAAAACTGCACACAATACTCAAGGTGTGGTCTCACCAAGGCCCTGTACAACTGTAGCAAGACATCCTTGTTCTTGTACTCGAACCCTCTTGCTACGAAGGCCAACATACCATTTGCCTTCTTAACCGCCTGCTGCACCTGCATGCTTACCTTCAGCGACTGGTGTACAAGAACACCCAGGTCTCTTTGCACTTCCCCTTCTCCCAAACTATTACCATTCAAATAATAATCTGCCTTCCTGTTTTTGCCACCAAAGTGGATAACCTCACATTTATCCACATTATAGTGCATTTGCCATGTTTCTGCCCAATCACCCAACCTGTCCAAATCGTGCTGGGGTTTCCCGACATCCTCCTCACAGCATACCCTCCCCCCCAGCTTTGTGTCGTCTGCAAATTTGGAGATATTATTACATCCAATTCCCTCGTCCAGATCATTAATATATATTGTGAACAGCTGGGGTCCTAGGACCGATCCTTGCGGTACCCCACTAGTCACTGCCTGCCACTCGGAAAACGACCCGTTTATTCCAACTCTTTGCTTTCTGTCCGCCAACCAGTTCTCTATCCAAGTCAATACCTTGCCCCCAATCCCATGTGCCTTAATTTTGCACGCTAATCTCTTATGCGGGACCTTATCGAAAGCCTTCTGAAAGTCCAAATACACCACATCCACTGGTTCTCCCTTATCTATTTTACCAGTTACATCCTCAAAAAATTCCAGTAGATTAGTCAAGCATGATTTACCTTTTGTAAATCCATGTTGACTTTGTCCGATCCAGTCACTGCTTTCCAAGTGCTCTGCTATTACATCTTTTATAATGGACTCCAGCATTTTCCCCACTACCGATGTCAAGCTTACCGGTCTATAATTCCCCGCCTTTTCTCTACCACCTTTTTTGAATAGTGGAGTAACATTAGCTACCCGCCAATCCATGGGTACCGTTCCAGAGTCTATCGAGTTCTGGAAGATGACCAGCAATGCATCTACTATTTCTAGGGCCACTTCCTTAAGTACCCTGGGATGTAGATTAGGACTGTGGGCTAAGTTACAGTAAAGATCTAAAGCATATAACTAAATGTCATAAATTAAACAAGGTTATTACCTAGATTAAAAGCTATTAATAGACAATTGGGTATTTCAAAACTTGAAAACCTAATTAGTTAAATAAAATACAATAGAGATGGCAGGGCTGGTGATGTGTTGCCACTGTAGCATGTGGGAGTTGGTGGACCCCAGTGTGATCCACAGCAACCACATAGAGTCATAGAGGCACAGAAGGAGGCCATTCGGCCCATCGAGTCCGTGCCAGCTCTCTGTAGAGCAATCCAGTCAGTCCCACTCCCCCGCTCTATCCCCGTAGCCCTGCAAGTTTATTTCCCTCAAGTGCCTATCCAGTCTCCCCTTGAAAACATTGAGTGTCTCCGCTTCCACCACTTCCGTCGGCAGCGAGTTCCAGGTCCTCACCAGTGGCTGTGTAAAAAAGTTTTCCCTCACGTCCCCCCTGTATCTCTTGCCCAAAACCTTAAATCTGTGTCCCCTAGTCCTTGTACCATCAACTAGTGGGAACAGCCTTTCCCCATCTAGCCTATCCAAACCTGTCATAATCTTGTACACCTCGATCAAATCACCCCTCAACCTCCTTTGCTCTAATAAAAACAAATCCAGCTTCTCCAACCTGTCCTTGTAGCTAAGATCCCCAATCCCCGGAACCATTCTGGTAAATCTCCTCTGCACCCTCTCAAGGGCCTTCACATCCTTCCTAAAGTGTGGTGACCAGAAGTGTCTGCAGCTCGAGGAACTTCGGCTCAGAGTTGATGAGCTGGAGTCCGAGCTTCGGACACTGCGATACATCAGGGAGGGAGAAAGTTACCTGGACTCTTTGATCCAGGAGGCAGTCACACCCCTTACGTTAAATACTTCAGATTTGGTCCGTGGTGAGGGACAGGACGGTGTGACTACGAGTGAGGCAGGTATGGGGATCCAGAAGGTAACATTGGAGGAACCTCAGCCCTTGCACTTGTCCAACAGGTATGAGGTTCTTGCAGCCTGTGTGGACGAGAGCAGGGACTGCAGGGAGGATGAGCAAACTGACCAAAGCAGCATGGTACAGGGGGCCATTCAAGTTGGGGGAGTAAAAAGGACTGTAGTAGTGGTAGGGGACAATATAGTTAGGGGGATAGATACTGTTCTCTGTAGCCGAGAGCGTGAGTCCCGAAGGCTATGTTGCCTGCCCGGTGCCCGGGTTAAGGATATCTCCCCTGGGCTGGAGAGGAACTTGGAGTGGGAGGGGAAGGATCCAGTTGTCGTGGTCCACACAGGTACCAATGACATCGGTAGGACTAAGAAAGAGGTTCTACTGAGGGAGTACGAGCAGCTAGGGGCTAAATTAAAAAGCAGAATCACAATGTAATCTCTGGATTACTACGTGAGCCATGAGCAAATTGGCATAGGGTCAATAAGATCAGAGAGTTGAATGCGTGGCTCAAGGATTGGTGTGGGAGAAATGGGTTTCGATTCATGGGGCACTTGCACCAGTACTGGGGAAAGAGGGACCTGTTCCGTTGGGACGGGCTTCACTTGAAGTGTGCGGGGACCAGTGTCCTGGCGAATCGAATAACTAGGGCTGTAGATAGGGCTTTAAACTAAATAGTGGGGGGGGTGGGTTCAGGTGAGGGGAAACCTAGAAAGTTAAAGAGAAAGGACAAGGCAATAGTGCAGGGTAGCGATAGGGGTAATGATAACCAGAGCGTGACAGGAAGGGACAGAGTGTACAAGCATTAGAGTGTACCAGCAAATAAGGCCAGAGTAGGGAAAAATGGTAAAAAGACTAAATTAATGGCTCTTTATCTGAATGCACGCAGCATTCGTAACAAGATAGATGAGTTGACGGCACAAATAGAAATAAATGGTTATAATCTGATCGCCATTACAAAGACGTGGTTACAAGGTGACCAAGGCTGGGAACTGAATATTCAGGAGTATTTGATATTTTGGAAGGATAGGCAAAAAGGAAAAGGAGGTGAGGTAGCTCTGTTGATAAAGGATGAGATCAGTACAGTGGTGAGAAATTATCTTGGCTCGGAAGATCAAGATGTAGAATCAGTTTGGGTGGAGATAAGAAATAATAAGGGAAAGAAGTCACTGGTGGGAGTGGTCCACAGGCCCCCGAACAGTAGCTGCACTGTAGGACAGAGTATAAATCAAGAAATAATGGGGGCTTGTAAGAAGTTACTGCAATAATCTTGGGTGATTCTAATCTTCATATCAATTGGACAAATCAAATTGGCAAAGGTAGCCTTGAGGACGAGTTCATAGAGTGTATTCAGGACATATTCTTAGAACAATATGTTGTGGAACCTATTAGGGAACAGGCTATTTTAGATCTGGTAATGTGTAATGAGACAGGATTAATTAATGATCTCATAGTAAAGGATCCTCTAGGGAACCTGCTCATTACATGATAGAATTTCACATTCAGTTTGAGGGTGAGAAACTTGGGTCTGAAACTAGTGTCTTAAACTTAAATAAAGGCAATTACAAGGGTATGAAGACAGAGTTGACTAAAGTGAACTGGGAAAATAGATTAAAAGTTAAGATGGTAGATAAGCAGTGGCAGACTTTTAAGGAGATATTTCATCATTCTCAGCAAAGATATATTCCAGTGAGAAAGACTCTGAGAAGGATGAACTAAGGAAGTTAAGGATGGTATCAAATTGAAAGAAAAGACATACAATGTTGTGAAGATTAGTGGTGGGGGATTTTTAGAGACTTGCAAAGGATGACTAAAAAAATAATGGACTGAGAATAATAGAGGGAGAACATTGATTGAGAGTAAACTAGCAAGAAATATAAAAAGAGACAGTAAGAGCTTCTACAAGTATATAAAAAGGAAGAGAGTAGCTAAAGTAAACGTTGGTCCCTTAGAGGATGAGACTGGGGAATTAATAATGGGAAACAAGGAATTTGAACAAATATTTTGTATCTGTCTTCATGGGAGAAGACACTAAAAGCATCCCAATAATAGTGGAAAACCAAGGGGCAAAAGGGAGGGAGGAACTTAAAACAATCACTCTCACTAGAGAAAAAGTACTAGGCAAATTAATAGGGCTACAGGCTGACAAGTCCCCTGGACCTGATGGCCTGCATCCTAGGTTGATTCCTGGGATGAAGGCGTTGCCTTAGGAGGAAAGGTTGAGCAGGTTGGGCCTATACTCATTGGAGTTTAGAAGAATGAGAGATGATCTTATTGAAACATGTAAGATTCTGAGGGGGCTTAACAGGGTGGATGCTGAGAGCTCAGCACGTGAGTGCAAAAGACAAGGCTGAAGCGTTTCCCACCATCTTCAGCCAGAAGTGCCGAGTGGATGATCCATATCGGCCTCCTCCTGCAGTCCCCACCATCACAGAAGCCGGTCTTCAGCCAATTCGATTCACTCCACATGATATCAAGAAACGGCTGAGTGCACTGGATACAGCTGTTGTGGAGTATTTTAAACCAACACTCGACACAAGGTTTTAGATTGGTCTTTATTGCACCGGTGGGGAAACAGTCTGCTCTGTCTTAGCCAGACCTTTCCAAATTGGTGCAGCAAACACGACATTTTTATACATTACAACACACATGTCAAAATTCATTCCTGCCACCTGATTGGACCTTGGCCCGCATGCATCCTCACTGATTGGTTGCCTATGCCACGTTACATTAAAGTACCGCCTTTATCATCGGCCGTTATCCCCCAAGCTGTTGTTGCACCTATGACCTTTGTTTATGCCGGATGGGTCTCATCAACATTGTACTTCTGACTCATTGTCCTCCTTTCCTGCCTCTCTAGGCCTCTTTCATTGTTTTACTTCCCTGCCAGAACAGAACTTACATCCTCTTAGGACTCTTATGGTTCCATGTCCGGCTATGTTATCTCCACTGCCAATTCAGCAACTTAGAAAAAGCTTACTACAGCAAAGTATGGTCTTTCTTACACCATTCAGTGAAACTGTCAGCGATGTCAGTTTAACTCTTTCCCCACTGCACAGACACACACACATACAGTCAGACAGACACACACACACAGATACTCACAAAAATACAGTCAGACACATTTTTTCTGCATGAACTTTTATTATTAATTTCAAAAACTTTAAGAAAAAGGTGGGAGTGATGGGTGGAGGGTTCTTAAAGGGACAGGGACTCTCCTTTTCAATGTGATTTTCATTAAAGGGACCGGGAGCATCCTTGCCTGTGGAGGACCAATTTTAAAAGAACAGCATCTCGAAATCGGGTGCTGTCTGCGTGTGAACCACCTCCTCCCAATTTCCTGCCGAGCGATCCTTGCGGGCACCACTCCACTCTAGTAGTGGCTCCTAGAATCATACAGCACAGAAGGAGGCCATTCAGCCCATCGTGCCTGTGCCAGTTCTTTGAAAGAGCTCTCCATTTAGTCCCACTCCCCTGCTCTGTCCCCATAGCCCTGCAAATTTTTCCCCTTCAAGCATTTATCCAATTCCCCATTGAAAGTTATTATTAAACATAGAAACATAGAAGATAGGAGCAGGAGTGGGCCATTCGGCCCCTCGAGCCTGCTCCGCCATTCAATGCGATCATGGCTGATCATCCAAACTCAGTACCCTGTCCCTGCCTTCTCCCCATATCCCTTGATCCCTTTAGCCTTAAGAAATATATCTAACTCCTTCTTGAATATATTTAATGAATTGGCCTCTACTGCCTTCTGTGGTAGAGAATTCCACAGGTTCACCACTCTCTGGGTGAAGAAATTCCTCCTCATTTCTGTCCTAAATGGCCTACCCCTTATCCTTAGACTGTGACCCCTGGTTCTGGGCTCCCCGACCATCGGGAACATCCTTCCTGCATCGAGTCTGTCCAGTCCTGTCAGAATTTTATAAGTTTCAATGAGATCCCCTCTCATTCTTCCAAACTCCAGCGAGTACAAGCCAAATTGACCCAATCTCTCCTCATTCGTCATTCCTGCCATCCCAGGTATCAGCCTGGTGAATCTTTGCTGAACTCCTTCCATGGCAAGAACATCCTTCCTCAGATAAGGCGACCAAAACTGCACACAGTACACAAGATGTGGTCTCAACAAGGCCCTGTATAACTGCAGCAAGACATCCTTGTTCCTGTACTCAAACCCTCTCGCTACAATAGGGTTCCCCTTTCACCCCACCAGCCTCCTCAGTCAACGGATCATCCTCCGCCATTTCCGCCACCTCCAACGTGATCCCACCACCAAACACATCTTCCCCTCACCTCCCCTTTCAGCATTCTGAAGGGACCGCTTCCTCCGCGACACTCTGGTCCACTCCTCAATCACTCGCAACAGCCCTTCCCCTTCACCCGGCACCTTCCCGTGCAAGTGCAAAAGATGCAACACATGCCCTTTTACCTCCTCCCTTCCCACTGTCCAGGGCCCCAAACACCCCTTCCAGGTGAAACAGCGATTTACTTGTACTTCTTGCAATTTAATATACTGTATTCGCTGCTTGTGATGCCGTCTCATCTACATTGGGGAGACCAAATGCAGATTGGGCGACCGCTTTGCGGAACACCTCCGTTCAGTCCGTACGGGTGACCCTGAGCTTCCGGTCGCCTGTCACTTTAATTCTCCGCTTCACTCCCACTCTGATCTCTCTGTGTCCTCGGCCTAATACATTGTTCTAATGAAGCTCAACGTAAGCTCGAGGAACAGCACCTCATCTTTCGATTGGGCACTTTACAACCTGCCGGACTCACATCAAGTTCAACAATTTCAGATAATAATCCCTGCCCCCATTTTTCATGCAGTATGATTTTGCCATTCCCATTTGCAACATTTTCACAGCATGTTCTTTCAATTCCTTCCTCCCCTCCTAACCCCCCCCCGTCTCTGCGCCTGCTTAAAATCTGTTACATCTCCAGCTTTTTCCAGTTCTGATGAAGGGTCCCAGACCTGAAACGTTAACTCTGTTTCTCTCTCCACGGATGCTGCCTGGCCTGCTGAGTATTTCCACAATCCTGTTATTTCTGCTCCATTCCACTTGTCTCAGCAGCGGGAGAAGCAGGCGGCGGAAGTCCCGCCCCTCGGACACCCCGATTGGTTGGAGGACCCGCCGCCACCTCAGTCCTCCAAGCTCCGCCCGCTCTCCCTATTGGTCGGAGCTCCCGTCAGTCACCGCCATGGAGTTGATGACGTGCCCCAGTCCGGCTCCCTGCAGAAGACAAGGGGCTGCGGCCGCTCAATCCGCTCCGCTCGGTGCCGGGAGGGCGCTGGGACGGTGCGGTTTGTATTTTCTGTTTATTTATCTCCCCGACCGCGCTTCTCTCTGCTCTATATAAAAAACCCTGATTAAACTCACTTTCCGCCGGTGATCCGGACTTTGGCGGTTGCCCGGGCCGACCCAGAATGCGGGGTCTGTGCGCAGGCGCGGTGCCGGCTGATCCTCGGGAGCCGTGGTCCTGCCGAGCATGCGCAGTCTGGTGGCCGGCGGCGCATGCGGAGTAGGGGGAGTGGGCGGGGTCACAGTACGGTCAGTTTTGGATGAGCTCAAGGTGATGTGGGCTGGAATGTGGGAGGCCAGCCAGGAGTGTGTTGGAATAGTCAAGTCTAGAGATGACAAAGGGCCGGGGGAGGGTTTCAGCAGCGGATGAGCTGAGGCAGGGGGCCAAGACGGGCCATGTTACCCAGGTGGAAGGAGGCGCTCTTAGTGATGCTGCGGATATGGGGTCGGAAGCTCATTTCAGGGTCAAATATGACACCAAGGTTGTGAACGGTCTCGTTCAGCCTCAGACAGATGATAAGGAGAGGGATGGAGCCAGTCGGTCTTCCCGACATTTAATTGGAGAAAATTTCTGCTCATCCAGAACTGGATATCGGACAAGCAGTCTGACAATTTAGACGCTGTTGAGGGGTCGAGAGAAGTGGTGGGGAGGTAGTAGCGTACATGTGGAAACTGACGCTGTGTTTTCGGATGATGTCGCCAAGGGGCAGCATTTAGATGAGAAATAGGAGGGGCCCAAGGATAGATCCTTGGGGACACCAGAGGTAACAATGCGGGAGCGGGAAGAGAAGCCGTTGCAGGTGATTCTGTGGCTATGATTAGATAGATAAGAATGGAACCAGGCGAGTGCAGTCCCGCCCAGCTGGACAACGGTGGAGAGGCGTTGGAGAAGGATGGAGTGGTCAACCGTGTCAAAGGCTGCAGACAAGTCAGGAAGGACGAGGAGGGATAGTTTACCTTTGTCACAGTCACAAAGGATGTCATTTGATGAGACTTTAATGAGACTTGATTTGACTTCAGGGCCAAGTCAGTGAGGTGGATTGGGCTGTTTCTGGCCCACTGGTTATTGTGGGCACGGCTGGACATCAGTGGGACCGGCTCTACCCTGTTTGTTCTTTGAGGCAAAAGAAGCCAAAAAAGTTCCTGCTCCCTCCTTATCCTTTCTACACTCCTTTTACAGGGTTTTAGAAGTGGAGCATTTACAGACAGGAAGCTCAGAGCAAACATCACATCAAGATCTGACAGAGTTACGCGATTCCTCAGGACCTGATTCAGCTGCTCCTCCAATCTGCTGGCACACCCGTGAGTTCACACTGGGGAGAGAACTTTTAAATGTTCTGAAAGAGCTTCAAAATCTACAAATACCTGAAGCAACACCAGTGGCCACACACTGGGGGAAATCCGGGCCCCGTGTGTGGGAAGGGATTCACTCAGTCATCCGCTCCAATGATACACCAGCAAGATCACACGAGGGCGGGACCTTTAACCCGCTCCGTGTGTGGGCAGGGATTCACTCAGCCATCCGCTCCGATGATACACCAGCACGTTCACACGACGGAGGGACCTTTAACCCGCTCCGTGTGTGGGCAGGGATTAATTGCACCCTCCGTGCTGCTGAGACACCAGCTTGTCTACACTGATGAGAGACCGTTGACATGCTCCGTGTTTTTGAAGCGATTCTCTCATTCTTCCACCCTCCTGAGACACCAGCTTGTTGATAGTGATGAGAGACCGATTAAATGTTCTGACTGTGGGAAGAGATTTAAAAGGTCCCAGGATCTGAAGAGACACCAGCTGGAGAGAGCAGGGGAGATTCTGTTCACCTGCTCAGTGTGTGGGAAGAGATTCACTCGGTCCTTGAATCTGCTGGCACACCAGCGAGTTCACATTGGGGAGAGGCCGGTGAAACATTCCGACTGTGGGAAAAGCTTTCAAATGTCCCAAGAGCTGACGAGACACCAGCTGGAGAGAGCAGGAAAGAGGCCATTCACCTGCTCCGTGCGTGGGAAGAGATTCAATTGGCCTTCGCATCTTCTGACACACCAGCAAGTTCACACCGGGGAGAGGTCATTCACCTGCTCCATGTGTGGGGAGGGATTCACTCAGTCATCCAACCTGTTGAGACACCAGCAATATCACACTGATGAGAGACCATTTAAATGCTCTGACTGTGGGAAGAGCTTTAAAACCTCTGGGGATCTGAATGGACACCAGCGATATCACACTGATGAGAGACCATTTACATGCTCTTACTGTGGGAAGAGCTTCAAATGCCCCAGGGATCTGAAGCAACACCAGCGAGTTCACACCGATGAGAGACCGTTTAAATGCTCTGACTGTGGGAAGAGCTTTAAAACCTCTGGGGATCTGAAGGTACACCAGCGAGTTCACACCGATGAGAGACCGTTTAAATGCTCTGACTGTGGGAAGAGCTTTAAAACCTCTGGGGAGATGAGCAGACACCAGCGAGTTCACACCGATGAGAGACCATTTACATGTTCTGTTTGTGGGAAGAGCTTTAAAAGCGCTGGGAATCTGAGCAGACACCAGCGATATCACACCGATGAGAGACCGTTTACATGTTCTGACTGTGGGAAGAGCTTTAAAACCTCTGGGGAGCTGAGTGTACACCAGCGATATCACACTGATGAGAGACCGTTTAAATGCTCTGACTGTGGGAAGAGCTTTAAAAGCTCTGGGGATCTGAAGCAACACCAGCGAGTTCACACCGATGAGAGACCGTTTAAATGCTCTGACTGTGGGAAGAGCTTTAAAACCTCTGGGGATCTGAAGGTACACCAGCGAGTTCACACTGATGAGAGACCATTTACATGTTCTGTTTGTGGGAAGAGCTTTAAAAGCGCTGGGAATCTGAGTGAACACCAACTTGTTCACACTGATGAGAGACCGTTTACATGTTCTGACTGTGGGAAGAGCTTTAAAACCTCTGGGGAGCTGAGCGGACACCAGCGATATCACACTGATGAGAGACCATTTAAATGCTCTGACTGTGGGAAGAGCTTTAAAACCTCTGGGGATCTGAATGGACACCAACTTGTTCACACCGATGAGAGACCATTTAAATGCTCTGACTGTGGGAAGAGCTTTAAAACCTCTGGGCATCTGAAGAGACACCAGCGAGTTCACACTGGGGAGAGACCGTTCACCTGCTCCGTGTGTGGGAAGGGATTCACTCAGTCATCCCAGCTACTGAAACATCAGCGAGTTCACACTTCTGTAGCTGGGGCGACGTGAACGTGGAATGGATGAATGTTTTATAAATTCTTGGACTGCTGTTTAATCTTTAAGGTTGTCGTGCTGATGATTCCCTTTGATTGACTGTTCATGGTGTTACATAGAATGTACAGCACAGAAACAGGCCATTCGGCCCAACTGGTCCATGCCAGTGTTTATGCTCCACACCCACCCTACTTCAATTAACCCGATCAACATATCCTCCCATTCCTTTCTCCCTCGTGTGGCTTCCCCATAAATCCATCTGTGCTGTTCACCTCAATCTTCCTTGTGGTAGCGAGTTCCCCTTTCTACCATTCTCTGGGTAAAGACATTTCTCCTGAATTCCCTACTGGATTTATTAGTGACTATTTTAAGTTTGTGGCCTCATAAATATGATGAGATTCTGTTAAGCTGACCAGTTTGTTGTTGTACTTTGTCTTTTTCTGATGAATTAAACATTACTGAGCCCTTGTACGCGTGTTATGGGATGACGTTTTTTTTAATTTGTTCATGGGATGTGGGCGTCGCTGGCAAGGCCAGCATTTATTGCCCATCCCTAATTGCCCTTGAGAAGGTGGTGGTGAGCCGCCGCCTTGAACCGCTGCTGTCCGTGTGGTGAAGGTACTCCCACGGTGCTGTTAGGGAGGGAGTTCCAGGACGTTGACCCAGCGCCAATAAATGGCAATATACTTCCAAGTCAGAATGGTGTTTGACTTGGAGTTGGTGGTCATAGAGTCATAGAGTTGTACAGCACAGAAAGAGTCCCTTTAGCCTTCGTGCCTGCACTGGCCATCAAGCCCTGTCTAATCTAATCCCATTTTCCAGCACTTGGTCCGTAGCCTTGTATGCTATGGCGTTTCAAGTGCTCATCTAAATGCTTCTTGAATGTTGTGAGGGTTCCTGCCTGTAAGGGGTTCTCCTTCTCTCTTTAGATCGCAGAGGTTTCTCTCTCCAGAGGCCTCTCTCTCTCTTTTGCACAGTAAAACCTTGAGTGGTTCGACCCACTCACCCCTCAGGTTCTAGACACTGGCCTTAGGTGCAGGAACTACAGTGCAGAGAATACTCTTATAGACCAAGTTTAATGAAACGAAATGAAATTTTATTCTATGCCTCAGCTAATGAAGGCAAGTATCCCATATGCCTTTTTAACCACCTTATCTACCTGTCCTGCTGCCTTCAGGAATATATGTATTCTATCAGGTGTTCCCATGCACCTGCTGTCCTTGTCCTTCTAGGTAGACGAGGTCGCGGGTTTGGGAGGTGCTGCCGAAGAAGCCTTGGTGAGTTGCTGCAGTGCATCTTGTAGATGGTACACACTGCAGCCACGGTGCGCCGGTGGTGGAGGGAGTGAATGTTTAAGGTGGCGGATGGGGTGCCAATCAAGCGGGCTGCTTTGTTCTGGATGGTGTCGAGCTTCTTGAGTGTTGTTGGAGCTGCACTCATCCAGGCAAGTGGAGAGTATTCCATCACACTCCTGACGTGTGCCTTGTCGATGGTGGAAAGGCTTTGGGGAGTCAGGAGGTGAGACACTCGCCGCAGAATACCCAGCCTCTGACCTGCTCTTGTTGCCACAGTATTTATGTTGCTGGTGCAGTTCAGTTTCTGGTCAGTGGTGACCCCCAGGATGTTGATGGTGGGGGATTCAGCGATGGTAATGCCGTCGAATGTCAAGGGGTGGTGGTTAGGTGCTCACTTGTTGGAGATAGTCATTGCCTGGCACTTGCGTGGTGCGAATGTTACCTGCCACTTATCAGCCCAAGCCTGAATGTTGTCCAGGTCGCGCTGCATGCGGGCATGGACGGCTTCATTATCTGAGGAGTTGAGAATGGAACTGAACACTGTGCAGTCATCAGCGAACATCCCCACTTCTGACCTTATGATGGAGGGAAGGTCACCGATGGAGCAGTTGAAGATGGTTGGGCCGAGGACACTGCCCTGAGGAACTCCTGCAGCGATATCCTGGGGCCGTGATGATTGACCTCCAACCACCACAACCATCTTCCTTTGTGCTCGGTCTGACTCCAGCCAGTGGAGAGTTTCCCCCGATTGATTAGCATTGAGGTAATAGTGAGAGTAATAAGGGAAGCGAAACAGGACATTAGAAATCAATGAGAGACAAGGAAAGAAAAACTAAAGATCAAAGTAAGAAAGAGACAAACGAAGGAGATGAGAAGAAAATAATTTGAGGAGAAAGTGAGTGATGATGAGAAACATTGACATTTCAAAAATGAGACAGGAGAGGGGAAGGTAAGTACGAAGAAAGAAAGATCTTGAATATGTATCGCACCTTTCACAATTTCAGGACATCTCCAAGCGCTGTGCAGCAATTGCAGGACTTCTGAAGTGTGGTCATGTAGGAATGTAATGTAGCAGCCAATTAGAGAGAGACGTGGAGAGGAAAGGCAGGAAGAGAAAAGGCAGGAAAGGAAAATATACGGACAAAATGAGGGAGGTAGTTTTTAAAACATTTGTTCATGGGATTTGGGCGTCGCTGGTAATGCCAGCATTTATTGCCCATCCCTAATTGCCCTTGAGAAAGTGGTGGTGAGCCACCTTCTTGAACCGCTGCAGTCCGTGTGGTGAAGGTACTCCCACAGTGCTGTTAGGGAGGGAGTTTCAGGATTTTGACCCAGTGACGATGAAGGATCGGTGATATATTTCCAAGTCAGGAGGGTGTGTCACATGGAGGGGAACTTGGAGGTGGTGGTGTTCCCATGCGCCTGCTGCCCTTGTCCTTCTAGGTTGGTAGAGGTAATAGAGTCATAATGGCAAAAAAGGAGGCCATTCGGCCCATCGAGTCCATGCCGACTCTCTGTAGAGCAATCCACTCAGTCCCATTCCCCCGCTCTAGCCCCACAGCCCTGAAAGTTTATTTCCCTCAAGTGCCTATCCAGTCTCCCCTTGAAAACATTGAGTGTCTCCGCTTCCACCACTTCCGTCGGCAGCGAGTTGCAGGTCCTCACCACACGCTGCGTAAAAAAGATTTTCCTCACATCCCCCCCCTGTATCTCTTGCCCAAAACCTTAATTCTGTGTCCCCTGCTCCTTGTACCATCAACTAGTGGGAACAGACTCTCCCCGTCGAGCCTATCCACACCCCTCATATTTTTGTACACCTCGATCAAATCACAATATAGATTAATGATCTAGACGAGGGCAATGGATGTAATATCTCCAAGTTTGCAGATGACACAAAGCTGGGTGGGCGTGTGTGCTGTGAGGAGGATGCCAAGAAACCCCAGATTGATTTGGACAGGTTGGGTGATTGGGCAGATGCATGGCAGATGCAATATAATGTGGATAAATGCGAGGTTATCCACTTTGGTGGCAAAAACAGGAAGACAGATTATTATCTGAACGGCAATAGATTGGGAGAAGGGGAAGTGCAACGAGAGCTGGGTGTCCTTGTGCACCAGTCGCTGAAGGTAAGCATGCTTGTGCAGCAGGCGGTTAAGAAGGCAAATGGTATGTTGGCCTTCGTAGCGAGAGGGTTCGAGTACAGGAACAAGGATGTCTTGCTGCAGTTGTACAGGGCCTTGGTGAGACCACATCTTGAGTATTGTGTGCAGTTTTGGTCGCCTTATCTGAGGAAGGATGTTCTTCCATGGAGGGAGTGCAGCGAAGATTCACCAGACTGATACCTGGGATGGCAGGAATGACGTATGAGGAGAGATTGGGTCGATTGGGCTTATACTCGCTGGAGTTTAGAAGAATGAGAGGGGATCTCATTGAAACTTATAAAATTCTAACAGGACTAGACAGACTAGATGCAGGAAGGCTGTTCCCGATGGCCGGGGAGTCCAGAACCAGGGGTCAGAATCTAAGGATAAGGGGTAAGCCATTTAGGACAGAGATGAGGAGGAATTTCTTCACCCAGAGAGTGATGAACCTGTGGAATTCTCTACCACAGAAGGCAGTTGAGGCCAATTCATTAAATATATTCAAGAAGGAGTTGGATATATTTCTTAAGGCTAAAGCGATCAAGGGATATGGGGAGAAGGCAGGGACAGGGTACTGAATTTGGATGATCAGCCATGATCGCATTGAATGGCGGAGCAGGCTCGAGGGGCCGAATGGCCGACTCCTGCTCCTATCTTCTATGTTTCTATGTTTCACCCCTCAACCTCTTTTGCTCTAATGAAAACAAATCCAGCTGCTCCAACCTGTCCTTGTAGCTAAGGTCCCTCATCCCCGGAACCATTCCGGTAAATCTCCTCTGCACCCTCTCAAGGGCCTTCACATCCTTCCTAATGTGTGGTGACGAGAACTGGATGCAATACTCCAGTTGTGGCCTAACCAGAGCTTTATAAAGTTTCAGCATAACTTCTCTACTTTTGTACTCAATGGCCCAGAAATTCGGGTCGGGGGCTTCCCGCGGGTGCAAGCCCCCGACCTGCACTTAGAAACATAGAAACATAGAAGATAGGAGCAGGAGTAGGCCATTCGGCCCCTCGAGCCTGCTCCGCCATTCAATGAAATCATGGCTGATCATCCAAATTCAGTACCCGGTCCCTGCCTTCGCCCCATATCCCTTGATCCCTTTAGCCTGAAGAAATATATCCAACTCTTTTTTGAATATATTTAATGAACTGGCCTCCACTGCCCTCTGTGGCAGAGAATTCCACAGGTTCACCACTCTCTGGGTGAAGAAATTCCTCCTCAGTTCAGTCCTAAATGGCTTACCCCTTATCCTTAGGCTATGACCCCTGGTTCTGGACTCCCCGGCCATCAGAAACATCCTTCCTGCATCTAGTCTGTCCAGGCCTGACAGAATTTTATAGGTTTCGATGAGATCCCCTCTCAATCTTCTAAACTCCAGTGAGTATAAGCCCAATCGACACAATCTCTCCTCATACGTCATTCCTGCCATCCCAGGTATCAGCCTGGTGAATCTTCGCTGCACTCCTTCCATTGCAAGAACGTCCTTCCTCAGGTAAGGTGACCAAAACTACACACAATACTCAAGGTGCGGTCTCACCAAGGCCCTGTACAACTGCAGCAAGACATCCTTGTTCTTGTACTCGAACCCTTTTGCTATGAAGGCCAACATACCATTTGCCGCCTTAACCACCTGCTGCACCTGCATGCTTACCTTCAGCGACTGGTGCACAAGAACACCCAGGTCTCTTTGCACTTCCCCTTCTCCCAATCTATTGCCATTCAAATAATAATCTGCCTTCCTGTTTTTGCCACCAAAGTAGATAACCTCACATTTGTCCGCATTATAGTGCATTTGCCATGTTTCTGCCCAATCACCCAACCTGTCCAAATCGTACTTAAGTTGCGCGCCGGCAGTTGAGCTGTAGGGCCCCGTGGAATTCCGTTCCGGGGCCTGGCCCAGCTGCCGGCGCGCTGTGCTTGCGTGTCCCAGAGGCGTAGTTAGTGCGATGCATCCCCTGGGATCACATGAGCCATGGGTAGCCAATCGGAGGAGGGAAAAGCCGATTCATAAGATTGACAGAAAGACCTGCCAAAACTTATGAATGCTACGGGCCCCAAAGTAGTAGTAAACTTTCAAATAATTTTTTTTAAAAATCACACTTTTTAAATAAACTATAAATTACATTAAATAACTATTTTAAGCAATAATTGAAATTTTTGAAAAAAATAATTTTATCAAAAAATGGGGCTAAAAATAAACTTACCTTGCTTTAAAGTATTTAAAAATAATAAACCTGTGGAAAAAATGTTTTAATTTTAATTAATTGACCACTTACCTTGTAAAAAGCAGGCCTTATGCCTGCATTTTAAATGTGTAAATCCTGCAGGCTTAACCTCACGTGAAAACCTGCAAAAAAAACTAAGTTCAAAGTGCACGCGCAGCCTCCCCTGCGCGCGCGTTCGACCTCTGAACCCCTTCGTTCAGAGGATCGGAAGTGCCGGTTTCCCGCGCATGCGCAGTGCATGCAGGAAACCGGCAATTCCATTCGGCCGACGGGTGAGTACCCCGTGCGTACTCACCCGGGGAGAGCCGAATTTCTGGGCCATTACCTCTATTTATGAAGCCCAAGATCCTATATGCTTTGTTAACCAGTCTCAATATGTCCCGCCACCTTCAGGGACCTATGCACATTGACTCCCAGGCCCCTCTGTCCCTGCACACTCTTTAAAACTGTGCCATTAAGTGTATATTGCCTCTCCCTGTCCCTTCTGCCAAAATACATCACCTCACTCTTCTCTGTACTAAATTCCATCTGCCACTTGTCTGCCCATTCTGCGAGCCTTTGTATGTCCTGTTGGTTGATTGGTATCATCCTCACTGTTTGTCACACCCCCAAGTTTGGTGTCATCGGTAAATTTAGAAATTCTACTCTGCATTCCAATATCCAGGTCATTTATATATGTCAAAAAAGCAGTGGCCCCAGCACTGACCCTTGGGGAACACCACTGTCTGCCATCCTCCAGTCTGAAAAACAGCCATTTACCACAACTCGCTGTTTTCTGTCCTTAAGCCAATTCCTTATCCAAGCTGCCGCTGACCCACCTATTCCATGAGCCTCAATTTTGTTAACCAGCCTTCTATGTGGTACCATCGGAACTTTCAAAGGCAATTGGACATGTACTTGAAGAGGACGAGTTTGCAGGGTTCTGGGGATAAAGCAGGGGAGTGGGACTAAATTCAACAGCTCGTTCAAAGAGCGGCACCATCACAATGGGCCCAAGAACCTCCTTCTGTGCTGTAAGATTCGAGGAACAGTGTGAATTCGCTGGTGTCTCTTCAGGCTCTTAAAGCTTTTAAAGCTCTTCCCACAGTCAGAACATTTAAAGGGTGTCTCTCCTGTGTGAACTCGCTGGTGTCTCTTCATCTCCCCGGTGCTTTCAAAGCTCTTCCCACAGTCAGAACATTTAAAGGGTTTCTCTCCAGTGTGAACTCGCTAGTGTCCCTTCATCTCCCCGGTGCTTTCAAAGCTCTTCCCACAGTCAGAACATTTAAAGGGTTTCTCTCCAGTGTGAACTCGCTGGTGTCCCTCCATCTCCCCAGTGCTTTCAAAGCTCTTCCCACAGTCAGAACATTTAAAGGGTTTCTCTCCAGTGTGAACTCGCTGATGTCCCTTCATCTCCCTGGTGCTTTCAAAGCTCTTCCCACAGCCAGAACATTTAAACAATCTCTCATCAGGGTGAGCAAGCTGGTGTGTCAGCAGGTGGAATGGATAAACAAATCCCTTCCTACACATGGAGCAGGTGAACGGACTGTCCACGGTGTGACTGTGCCGATGAACTTCCGACGGACGGGGAACTGAATCCATTCCTGCCATCCCCACCTTTACCTGGTTTCTCCCCGGTGTGACAGTGCACGTGTCTCGCCAGGTCAGGCGATCGGCTGAATCCGAGTCCACACACGGAACACGTGTGCGGTTTGTCCGCGCTGTGATCGCTGCTCTCTCCTTCCATGTGCAAAGGCTGATGATATTCAGGTCCCGATGAATCGAGCGACTCTGTCAGATCTTAACTTCAGTGCTGCACCAGCCCTGGGAGTGTTTGATGGGACAGTGTAGAGGGAGCTTTACTCTGTATCTAACCCGTGCTGTACCTGCCCTGGGAGTGTTTGATGGGACAGTGTAGAGGGAGCTTTACTCTGTATCTAACCCGTGCTGTACCTGCCCTGGGAATGTTTGATGGGACAGTGTATGCAGAGCTGTACTCTGTATCTAACCCGTGCTATACCTGCCCTGGGACTGTTTGATGGGACAGTGCAGAGGGAGCTTTACTCTGTATCTAACCCGTGCTGTACCTGCCTTGGGGGTGTTTGATGGGACAGTGTAGAGGGAGCTTTACTCTGGATCTAACCCGTGCTGTACCTGCCCTGGGAGTGTTTGATGGGACAGTATAGAGGGAGCTTTACTCTGTATCTAACCCGTGCTGTACCTGCCCTGGGAATGTTTGATGGGGACAGTGTAGAGGGAGCTTTACTCTGTATCTAACCCGTGCTGTCCCTGCCCTGGGAGTGTTTGATGGGACAGTGTAGAGGGAGCTTTACTCTGTATCTAACCCATGCTGTACCTGCCCTGGTAGTGTTTGATGGGACAGTTGGAGGGAGCTTTACTCTGTATCTAACCTGTGCTGTGCCTGCCCTGGGAGTGTTTGATGGGACAGTGTAGAGGGAGCTTTACTCTGTATCTAACCCGTGCTGTACCTGCCCTGGTAGTGTTTGATGGGACAGTGTAGAGGGAGCTTTACTCTGTATCTAACGCATGCTGTACCTGCCCTGGGTGTGTTTAATGGGACAGTGTAGAGGGAGCTTTACTCTGTATCTAACCCGTGCTGTACCTGCCCAGGGAGTGTTTGATGTTGACACCAGGTGCTGAGAATGTTAAAATATTCCTTTCCCCATAATGACATCCAGAACCTCGATGAGCACAAAAATTCACCCCACAAAAATAACAGAAGCCCCTCAGCTTCTCCCCTGGACACAGATATTGAGGACAGGGAATGTCTGTAACAAGTCATCAATTAGCTCTCGACTTATGTTACAAACAAGGACTCAATAGACTGTGTGTTTCTAACGAAGCTGATTTATTGAGCCAGAATATTAAAATCCAGCCCAGTTATTGGGGTTTTAACATTAACAAGCCCCAGTTGCCTGAATTAACACGGTTCAGTCCTGGATGTGATTAAAAGCATCGGAAACAGTGGAATCGACCCCCAGCAGTCACAATGTGGACACTCTGGTGTGTCAGCGGGTGGGATACACCAGGGAACCCCTTTCCACACACTGAGGTTGACTCTAATGATCGGGAGTCCTAGGGTTTCGGATACCAGATAATCAAGCTCACAAGAACACAAATTGTCTCTCCAGGCTTTATTAAGAGCGCTGCATAACACAGATCGGGTGATAATTCCATCAACCTGGAGAATAGAAGTACAGTGGATTCGCGCGCGATCTTCTCGAGTCTGTTCCAACTGACAACGGCTTAAGTGGCTTGTTCTTATACACAAGCTTGGTTACCGCTCAGGAAATGGGATTGTTTGGACCCGTCTGTTGACCGCCTCCTGAACTCCTGCTAATTCATGGAATTTAGTCCATCTGTGACCAGACTATAACCACAAGCTCGTCTGGTTATCACACCTATACGGTCCGTGAGGTTATTATTAGATTCACACCCAGACGTTGTGCCTTCACTTGTCTGGCACTTCATCCCATAACACGGGTACAGGGGGCTCAGTAATGTTTCATTCATCAGAAAAAGACAAAGTACAACAACATACTGGTCAGCTTAACAGAATCTCATCATATTTATGTGGCTATAAATATAAAAGTCACTAATAAATCCAGGAGGGAATTCAGGAGAAACTTTTTTACTTTTGTACAGTTTTGGTCGCCTTATCTGAAGAAGGATGTTCTTGCCATGGAGGGAGTGCAGCGAAGATTCACAAGGCTGATACCTGGGATGGCAGGAATGACGTATGAGGAGAGATTGGGTTGATTGGGCTTGTACTCGCTGGAGTTTAGAAGAATGAGAGGGGATCTCATTGAAACTTATAAAATTCTAACAGGACTAGACAGAGTAGATGCAGGAAGGATGTTCCCGATGGTCGGGGAGTCCAGAACCAGGGGCCACAGTCTAAGGATAAGGGGTAAGCCATTTAGGACAGAGATGAGGAGGAATTTCTTCACCCAGAGAGTGGTGAACCTGTGGAATTCACTACCACAGAAGGCAGTTGAGGCTAATTCATTAAATATATTCAAGAAGGAGTTGGATATATTTCTTAAGGCTAAAGTGATCAAGGGATATGGGGAGAAAGCAGGGACAGGGTACTGAATTTGGATGATCAGCCATGATCGCGTTGAATGGCGGAGCAGGCTCGAGGGGGCGAATGGCCTACTCCTGCTCTTATCTTCTATGTTTCTATATCTCACTCCTTCTTGAATACATTTAATGAATTGGCCTCAACTGCCTTCTGTTGCAGAGAATTCCACAGGTTCACCACTCTCTGGGTGAAGAAATTCCTCCTCATCTCTGTCCTGAATGGCTTACCCCTTATCCTTAGACTTAGAGATGAGGAGGAATTACAGGCCGACTCCTGTTCCTATCTTCTATGTTTCTTCTTTGTTTAAGCTGAAGAACACATGAGAGGGGGGAGGGCGTCCCTTTAAATGTGGAGGGGTGGGTGTCCCTTTAAATGTGGAGGGGGTTGTGTCCCTTTAAATGTGGAGGTGGTGGGTGTCCCTTTAAATGTGGAGGGGCTGGTGTCCCTTTAAATGTGGAGGGGGTGGGTGTCCCTTTAAATGTGGAGGGGGTGCGTGTCCCTTTAAATGTGGAGGGGGTGCGTGTCCCTTTAAATGTGGAGAGGCGGGCCCGCACATGCTCATTCGGCCCCACCACAAAACTAGGCTGCCAGGGCGCCTGCGCATGGCTTCCGGGTGAAAGACGGAAGGCCGGGTCCGGGGAAGAGGCGGAATCAGCGGCCGGATAAAGCAAAGTGTTGGAGAATTGATTTAAATCGAGGTGAGGGGGGAGCGGAGAGCGAGATTATTAAGTAAAATACGAGAAAAACCAAACCTGAGAATCGGGCGGGCGGGACCTCCGCGGACACCGGACGGAGCGGACTGAGCCGGCTCAATGTGATTGTGACTGACGGGAGCGCTGACCAATAGGAAGAGGGCTGAGCTGGGAGGACTCAACTGGGCGGCTTGGCCCTCCAACCAATGGCGGCGTGGCTAGGGGGCGGGACCTTCCCGGCGATGAGGCTGGGCCCGATTGTGACGTCATCAGAGGAAGAGGCCCATTTAGGTGGATGGAGGCCGGCCCGGCCTGTGACTGACGGAAGCTCTGACCATTAGGACCTGGGCTGAAGTGGGAGGACTGAACTGGGCGGCCTGGTCCTCCAACCAATGGCGGCGCGGCTAGGGGGTGGGACCTTCCTTTGCGGCGCTGGTGGGCTGGGGCCCGATTGTGACGTCATCAGAGGAAGAGGCCCATTTCGGTGGATAGAGGCCGGCCCCGCCTGTGACTGACGGGAGCTCTGACCAATAGGAAGAGGGCGGGCCCGGGTCCGCCCACCAATGGTGGCAGGGCAAGGGGGCGGGGCCTCCTCTCCAGCTCAGGTGCGCTGGGGCCGATTGTGACGCGCTGTCCCCAGGTGACACCTCGGGGGAGTGCAGTCTGGAGCGCGCCCACTGCACTGTGGGGCAAGTGACTGCACAGGGGGGCACAGCAAAGTTTAGAAATGCAGTGGTCACAGGGACTTCGATAGTCAGGGGGTGACGGGCATTTCTGCAACCCTGGATGTGAGTCCCGCCTGGTGTTTGCCTCCCTGGTGCCAGGGTAAAGGACATCACAGAGGGTGCAGAACATTTTGAGGAGGGGGGGAGTAGAACAGCTCGGAGTCATGGTCCATGTGGGAACCAATGACACAGGAAAGAAGAGGGTTGCGGTCCTGCAGTCAGTGTTCCAGGAACTCGGGAGGAAATGAAAGAGCAGGACCTCAAAGGTAGCATTCTCTGGCTTACTCCCAGTGCCATGCACTAGTGAGTCTCGGAATAGTAGGATAAAACAGGTTAATGTGTGGCTGGAGAAATGATGCAGGAAGGAGGACTTTAGATTCCTGGGGCGTTGGGACCAGTTCTGGGGCAGGAGGGACCTGTCTAAGGTGATTGGGTTGCACCTCAACAGAGCTGGGACCAACATCCTCACAGGAAGGTCAACTGGTGCTGTGGGGGAGGGTTTAAACTAATTTGGCAGGGGGTGGGCTCCTGGATCAAACATTAGAGAGGAGAAACAAGGTGCACAGAGGACATGGAGAGGCAAATAGCACTAGATTACAGAATAGTTCAGAAATGGGAGGGGGCAAATGCAAAGCAGTGGTTTTGGAGTACATGGGTTTGGAGTACATGTGCGTAAATGCACGGAGCGTGGGAAATAAGGTTGGTGAGCCACAAGCACAAGTCACCACATGGGCCGATGATATAGTGGGAACAACAGAGACCTGGCTCAAAGAAGGGGAGGTATGGGAACTTAATATTTCTGGCTACAAGGTATTCAGGAAAGAGAAGGAAGGAAAAATAAATGAGGAGGTGGCAATACTGATCAATGAAATTATTATAGCACTGGAGAGGGATGATGTCATTGAGGGGGTGAAAGACAGAATCTATTTGGTTTGAATTAAAGAACAATAGAGGAGCTATTGCGCTACAGGGTCTATACTATAGGCCACCAAATAATGGGAAGGAGATAGAGGAGCAAATTTGCAGGCAAATTACAGAAAGATACACGAACTACAGAGTAGTGATAATGGAGGACTTCAATTATCCTAATATAGTCTGGGATAGCAACAGTCTAAGGGGCAAAGAGGGGGAGGAATTCCTGAAATGCGTACAAGAGAACTTTCTTGAACACTGTTTCCAGCCCAACGAGGAAGGAAGCAGAGCTGGATCTAGTTCTGGGGAATGAAGTGGGGCAAATGGAGCATGTTTCAGCGGGGGAGCATTTGGGGAAGAGTGATCAGAACATCGTCAGGTTAAAAATATGGTGTGGAGATGCCGGAGTTGAACTGGGGTGGACAAATGTAAGAAGTCACACAACACCAGGTTATAGTCCAACAGCTTTATTTGAAACAGCTTTATTTGAAACAGCTTGTGATTTCAAATAAGGCTGTTGGACTATAACCTGGTGTTGTGTGACTTCTTACAGTTAAAAATAGTTATGGAAAAGGACAAGTGTAAAAATATTTAACTAGAGGAGGGCTACCTTCAGTGAGTTGAAAAGGGATCTGGCCCATGTGGATTGGAATCTAAAGTTGGTCGGCAAAACAGTAATTGAACAATGGGAGGGCTTCAAAGAGGTGATGATTTGAGTACAGAGTCGACACATTGCCATGAGGGGGAATTTAAGGTTAATAAGATAGTAGAAAACCAAGCTGAATATAGAAAGTACAGAGGAGACATAAAAAGGGAATAAGAGGGGCAAAGAGAGAGAGCATGAGAATAGATTAGCGGCTAACATAAAAGGGAGCCCAAAAGATAAACACATAACTAGTAAAAGGGTAGTCAAAGGAAGGCTGGGGCCGATTCGGGACCAAAAACATCATCTTGTGGAGGCAGAGGGCAATGGCTGAGGTACTAAATGAGTCCTTTACTTCAGTCTTCACTGGAGAAGAGGATGCTGCCAATGTAGCAGTAAAGGAGGAGGCAGGAGCGATATTGCATCGGATTAAAATAGATAAAGAGGATGTACAAGGTTGGCAGTCCTCAAAGTAGAGCAGTCACCCGCTCCGGATGGGGTGCATCCTAGGTTACTGGGGGAGGTAAGGGTGGAAATTGAGGAGGTTGTGGCCACAATCTTCCAATCCTCCTTGGATATAGGGGTGGTACCAGAGGACTGGAGGATTGCAAATGTTACCCCCCTGTTTATAACAAGGGGAGAGGGATAAACCCGGCAACTACAGGCCAGTCAGCCGAACGGCAGTGGTGGGGAAACTTTTAGAGAATAATCCTGGACAAAATTAATTGGCCCTTGGAAAAGTCTGGGCTAATAACTGAACATCGGCATGGATTTATTAAAGGCAAATTGTGTTTGATAACTTGATCGAGTTCTTTGAACTAACCGGGTTGACGAGGGTCGTACGGTTGATGTTGTGTATATGAACTTTCAAAAAGAGCTTGACAAAGTACCACATAATAGACTTGTTAGCAAAATTAAAGCCCGTGGGATTAAAGGGACAGTGGCAGCGTGGATACAAAAGTGGGTAAGGGACAGAAAGCAGAGAGTGGTGGTGAACGGTTGTTTCTCAGACTGGAGGGAAGTGTGCAGTGGTGTTGCCCAGGGGTCGTTAGGACCACTGCTCTTTTTGATATATATTAATGGGCTGGACCAGGACATAATTTCATCGTTTGCAGATGACACGAAACTTGGAAATGTAGTAAACAATGAGGAGGGTAGTAACAGGCTTCAGGTGGGAATAGACAGACTGGTGAAATGGGCAGACGGAATTTAATGCAGAGAAGTGTGAAGTGATATATTTTGGTAAGAAGAACGAGGAGAGGCAATATAAATGGAATAGCACAATGTTAAAGGGGATACAGGAACAGAGAGACCCGGGGTGTTTGGACACCAATCCTTGAAGATGGCAGGAGAGCATTGGAACACTGAAGTCTCGAGCTCACAAAGACATGGTGATGGATTTCAGCAGCAGATCAGCTGAGACCTCCTCCTTCCACCTCTGTAATATCGCCCGTCTCTGCCCCTGCCTCAGCCCATCTGCTGCTCAAACCCTCTTCGTGCATTTATTACCTCGAGAATCGACTATTCCTGCGTTCTCCTGGCCGGCCTCGCAACTACCACCCTCCATAAACTTCAACTCATCCAAAACACTTCAGTCTGTGTCTTAACTCCTGTTCACACTCACACCCTGCGCTTCAGTCTGTGTCTTAACTCCTGCTCACCCTCACACCCTGTGCTTCAGTCTGTGTCTTAACTCCTGTTCACCCTCACACCCTGCGCTTCAGTCTGTGTCTTAACTCCTGTTCACCCTCACACCCTGCGCTTCTGTCTGTGTCTTAACTCCTGTTCACCCTCACACCCTGCGCTTCAGTCTGTGTCTTAACTCCTGTTCACCCTCACACCCTGCGCTTCAGTCTGTGTCTTAACTCCTGTTCACCCTCACACCCTGTGCTTCAGTCTGTGTCTTAACTCCTGTTCACCCTCACACCCTGCGCTTCTGTCTGTGTCTTAACTCCTGTTCACCCTCACACCCTGCGCTTCAGTCTGTGTCTTTACTTCTGTTCACCCTCACACCCTGCGCTTCAGTCTGTGTCTTAACTCCTGTTCACTCTCACACCCTGCGCTTCAGTCTGTGTCTTAACTCCTGTTCACCCTCACACCCTGCGCTTCTGTTTGTGTCTTAACTCCTGTTCACCCTCACACCCTGCGCTTCAGTCTGTGTCTTAACTCCTGTTCACTCTCGCACCCTGCGCTTCAGTCTGTGTCTTAACTCCTGTTCACCCTCACACCCTGCGCTTCAGTCTGTGTCTTAACTCCTGTTCACTCACACCCTGCGCTTCTCCGTGTCTTAACTCCTGTTCACCCTCACACCCTGCACTTTTGTCTGTGTCTTAACTCCTGTTCACACTCACACCCTCACTTCTGTCTGTGTCTGAACTCCTGTTCACCCTCACACCCTGCGCTTCAGTCTGTGTCTTAACTCCTGGTCACCCTCACACCCTGCGCTTCAGTCTGTGTCTTAACTCCTGTTCACCCTCACACCCTGCGCTTCTGTCTGATTGATTGGAGAATATCACTCAAAGGGTTGACGGTGGATAGGCAATGGCAAACATTCAAAGACCGAATGGATGAACTACAGAATTTGTTCATCCCTGTTTGGCATAAAAATTAAACAAAAAAGTTGACTCAACCGTGGTTAACAAGGGAAATTAGCGATAGCATAAGATCCAAGGAGAGGTCATATAAATTGGCCAGAAAAAGCAATAATCCTGAGGATTGGGAGCAGTTTAGGATTCAACAAAGGAGGGCAAAGGGAATATTTAAGAAGGGGAAAATAGAATATGAGAGTAAGCTTTCAGGGAACATAAAAACTGACTGTAAAAGCTTTTATAGATATGTGAAGAGAAAAAGATTGGTGAAGTCAAGCGTAGGTCCCTTGCAGTCAGAATCAGGGGAATTTATAATGGGGAACAAAGAAATGGCTGACCAACTAAATACATATTTTGGTTCTGTCTTCACAAAGGAGGACACAAATAACCTCCCAGAGATGCTGGGGAACATAGGGTCTGAAGAAAGGGTGGAACTGAAAGAAATCAGAATTTGTAGGGAAATGGTGTTTGGAAAATTGATGGGACTGAAGGCCGATAAATCACCAGGGCCTGATAATCTACATTCTAGGGTACTTAAAGAAGTGGCCCGAGAAATAGTAGATGCATTGCTGGTCATCTTCCAGAACTCGAGAGACTCTGGAACAGTTCCCATGGATTGGAGGGTAGCTAATTTTACCCCACTATTCACAAAAGGTGGTCGAGAAAAAGCAGGGAATTATAAACCAGTAAGCCTGACATCAGTAGTGGGGAAAATGCTAGAGTCCATTATAAAAGATGTAATAGCAGAGCACTTGGAAAGCAGTGACAGGATCGGACATAGTTAACATGGATTTACAAAAGGTAAATCGTGCTTGACTAATCCACTGGAATTTTTTGAGGATGTAACTGGTAAAATAGATAAGGGAGAACCAGTGGATGTGGTGTATTTGGACTTTCAGAAGGCTTTCGATAAGGTCCCGCATAAGAGATTAGCATGCAAAATTAAGGCACATGGGATTGGGGGCAAGGTATTGACTTGGATAGAGAACTGGTTGGCGGATAGAAAGCAGAGAGTTGGAATGAACGGGTCATTTTCTGAGTGGCAGGCAGTGACTAGTGGGGTATCGCAAGGATTGCTCCTAGGACCCCAGCTGTTCACAATATACATTAATGATCTGGACAAGGGAATTGGATATAATATCTCCAAATTTGCAGATAACACAAAGCTGGGAGGGAGGGTATGCTGTGAGGAGGATGTGAAACTCCAGTACGATTCGGATAGGTTGGGTGATTGGACAGAAACATGGCAAATGCACTATAATGTGGATAAATGCGAGGTTATCCACTTTGGTGGCAAAAACAGGAAGGCAGATTATTATTTGAATGGCAATAGATTGGGAGAAGGGGAAGTGCAAAGAGACCTGGGTGTTCTTGTGCACCAGTCGCTGAAGGTAAGCATGCAGGTGCAGCAGGTGGTTAAGAAGGCAAATGGTATGTTGGCCTTCGTAGCGAGAGGGTTCGAGTACAGGAACAGGGATGTCTTGCTGCAGTTGTACAGGGCCTTGGTGAGACCACACCTTGAGTATTGTGTGCAGTTTTGGTCGCCTTATCTGAGGAAGGACGTTCTTGCCATGGAAGGAGTGCAGCGAAGATTCACCAGGCTGATACCTGGGATGGCAGGAATGACGTATGAGGAGAGATTGGATCGATTGGGCTCATACTCACTGGAGTTTAGAAGATTGAGAGGGGATCTCATCGAACCCTATAAAATTCTCAGGCCTGGACAGACTGGATGCAGGAAGAATGTTTCCAATGGCCGGGGAGTCCAGAACCAGGGGTCACAGTCTAAGGATAAGGGGTGGCCATTTAGGACAGAAATGAGGAGGAATTTCTTCACCCAGAGACTGGTGAGCCTGTGGAATTCTCTGCCACAGAGGGCGGTGGAGGCCAGTTCATTAAATATATTCAAGAAAGAGTTGGATAGATTTCTTAAGGCTAAAGGGATCCAGGGATATGGGGAGAAGGCAGGGACAGGGTACTGAATTTGGATGATCAGCCATGATCTCATTGAATGGCGGCGCAGGCTCGAAGGGCCGAATGGCCTACTCCTATCTTCTATATTTCTATCTACTCTGTCCAGAACCCTCATGATTTTGAACACCTCTATCAAATCTCCTCTCAACCTTCTCTGCTCTGAGGAGAACCATCCCAGTTTCTCCAGTCTATCCACGTAACTGAAATCCCTTATCCCTGGAACCATTCTTGTAAATCTTTTCTGCACCCTCTCTGAGGCCTTCACATCGTTCAGAAAGTGCGGTGCCCAGAATTGGACACAAAACTCCAGTTGAGGCCGAACCAGTGTTTTATAAAGGTTCATCATAACCTCCTTGCTTTTGGACTCGATGCCTCTATTTATTAAGCCCAGGATCCCGCACGCTTTTTTAACTGCTTTCTCAACCTGCCCTGCCACCTTCAATGATTTGTGCACACATACCCCAGGTCTCTCTTTCATGCACACATTTTAGTCTTATACCCTTTAGTTTATATTGCCTCTCCTCATTCTTCCTTCCAAAATATATCAGTTCGCACTTTTCTGCGTTAAATTTCATCTCCCATGTGTCCGCCCATTCCACCAGCATGTCTATGTCCTCGTGAAGTCTATCAGTATCCTCCTCACTGTTCACTATACTTCCAAGTTTTGTGTCATCTGCATATTTTGAAATTGTGCCCTGCACACCCAAGTCTAAGTCATTAATATATATCAAGTAAAGCAGTGATCCTAGTACCAACCCCTGGGGAACACCACTGTGTACCTTCCTCCAGTCTGAAACACAACCGTTCACCACTACTCTCTGTTTTCTGTCACTTTGCCAATTTCATATCCATGCTGCCACTGTCCCTATTATTCCATGGGCATCAACTTTGCTGGCAAGCCTATTATATGGCTCTTTGTCGAACGCCTTTTGGAAATCCATGCACACCACGTTAACCGCATTGCCCTCATCAACACTCTCTGTTACCTCATCAAAAACCTCAATCAGAATCAGAGTGGCCGGGCCCGGCGGACGTGCGGCCAGGGTCCTGGCACCAGGAAACCCAGGGTGCAGCGCCTCCCCCATCCGAGCCACCGCTTCCCGGTTTCTTCAGCCAGTTCCACCAACTCTGGCTCGGGACAAAGGACAGGAGCCAGGCTCCCAGAATGGCCCGCGGCCCCGAGGAGCATGCGCACTCTCAGCGGGGAAATCAGCGCGTTGGATAGAGCGGTTTCTGGGGCGCGGTGAATTGTGGGTGCTGCGGCCGCCATTAGTCAGTAGCTGTGGGGAAGAGTTATATTGCAGGCTGACGGAAGGTAGGTCCCCGGCCGCCTGTGTAGGTCTTTTTGTTGCTTCAGTTTGAGCTGGAGTGGAGATGGAGGAGAAGCTGCTGGGTTTAACCCCCAGTACTTCTGAGCCCAGGAGGACCCAACAATTTCCAATGTGAGACTGTCAAGGGAGGTGGATTCTGGGGAGATTAGGTTGTTAAACAGACACTGTCCCTACAATGTAAAAGAGTATTGTTTTAGGAACAAGTATTTCTGTAGAGGCTTTTAATCCAGTTTACATTCAGATTTGTTTTAATTCATTCTTGGGATGTGGGCGTCGCTCGCAAGACCAGAATATGTTGCCAATCCCCATCTTCCCATTGAGAAGGTGATGGTGGGCCGCCTTCTTGAACCGCTGCAGTCCGTGTGGTGAAGGTACTCCCACAATGCTGTTGTGTAAGGAGTTCCAGGGTTTTCACCCAGTGATGATGTAGCAACGGCGATATATGTCCAAGTCAGGATGGTGTGTGACTTGGAGGGGAACTTGGAGCTGATGGTGCTCCCATGCACCTTCTGCCTTTGTCCTTCTAGGTGCTGAAGGTTGCGGGTTTTGGAGGTTCTGTCAAAGTTCTGGTCGAGTTGCAGATGTATAAACTCCATCTCCTTCGCCCCCTCCCACTCCCACCTCTCTCTCTCTCTCCTCCCATAGAGGCCAGAGGCCCAGACCAAGTGGCAGATTCCCTTCACCGAGGGACATTAGTGAACCAGTGGGATTTCATGACAATCCGGCAGCTTTCATGGTCACTTTTTTCTAGCGCCGGCCCCACAAATGACCAGATTTGCTGAGCTCAATTTCACAACCTGCCTCTTTAGTGGGTTCTCTCTCACGCTCCCTGTTTTAAATTCATTTTACAGGGTATTAGAAGGGGAGGATTTTCACACGGGTAATTCAAACCACACATCACGTCAAGATCTGACAGTCACTCGATTCATCAGGAACTGAATATCATCGGCCTTTGAATATGGAACCAAAAAGCACTGTTCACAGCGGGGAGAAACTGTACACGTGTTCTGTGTGTGGACGAGGCTTCAGCCAATCCTCTGGCCTATCGAGACACAAGCACAGTCACACTGGGGAGAGGCCGTTCACCTGCTCTGAGTGTGGGAAGGGATTCACTCAGTCATCTGACCTGCTAAGACACCAGCGAGTTCACACTGGGGAGAGGCCGTTCACCTGCTCTGAGTGTGGGAAGGGATTCACCAATTCATTCCACCTGCTGACACACCAGCGAGTTCACACTGGGGAGAGGCCGTTCACCTGCTCTGAGTGTGGGAAGGGATTCACTCAGTCATCCCACCTGCTGAGTCACCAGCAAGTTCACACTGATGAGAGACCTTTCACCTGCTCGGACTGTGGGAAGTGCTTTAAAAGTTCTGGGGACCTGATGAGCCATCAAAGTCTTCACACTGACGAGAGACCGTTCAGGTGCTCTCACTGCGGGACTGGGTTCAGGCGATCATCTGAGCTCACTATACACCAGCGCACTCACACTGGGGAGAGGCCGTTCACCTGCTCCGTGTGTGGGAAGGGATTCACTCAGTCATCTGACCTGCTAAGACACCAGCGAGTTCACACTGGGGAGAGGCCGTTCACCTGCTCTAAGTGTGGGAAGGGATTCACTAATTCATCCCAACTGCTGACACACCAGCGAGCTCACACTGGGGAGAGGCCGTTCACCTGCCCTGAGTGTGGGAAGGGATTCACTCAGTCATCTCACCTTCTGACACACCAGCGAGTTCACACTGGGGAGAGGCCGTTCACCTGCTCCGTGTGTGGGAAGGGATTCACTCAGTCATCCCACTTGCTGACACACCAGCGAGTTCACAAGTGACTGCAGGGTTTGGATTCTGTTGTTGCTGCTGTTAATCACATCCAGGACTGAACCATGTTCATTCTGACAGTTGGGGTTTGTTTTTGCTGATGTTAATAACTCCGGGAACTGTGCTGGAGTTTAATATTCTGGATATGTCAAATAAATCAACTTTGCTTTAAACACATTGTTGTAGATTTTTGTCTTTCCCACCTGAGTGTTTAGCATCACCTGGCTGGAGCTCAGAAAGGACAATCTGGGGGAGGATCGTACAGTGGGAACAGAACTCCAGCCTGGATACAGTCCTTCAGGGCCACACTGAGGGGCAAACGGCAATTTGGTCTTTCTTGTCTCTCTTCATGACAGAAGTTGCTGTGAAACGTGTCCCACCCGCTCTCTGCCATAGTTCAGAGCTCCTAGGCGTGGAACAGAAGGCTCCTTTAGGAATGTACCCCAGTGCTTTTTTTTGAATGGCCTTATTAACTTGTGTTGCTACTTTTAGTGATTTGTGTATCTGTATCCCTGGATCCCTCTGCTTCTCCAGCCCATTTAGACTCTTAGGGGGAAATTCGGTGGCGCCCCCTTTGGGTCGCTAATATCACCGGGGCTGAAGTTAGCGCTCCTGCGCGTTAAATTCAGTGATAGCGCCCCAAGCAGGAGGCGGGGTGCTACTGGAAGCGCTCTCCTCCCTCTTGAGGTGCTACCAGTGAATTTCACAGTGCTTCGTGTAACAGCGCCATGCCCATCAGCACATAGCACTGCGTCACAGCAGAACTCCCTCCCTGATTAAAGGGGAGAGGCCGAGCACTGCGCACACCGGGGCCCTGCTGGACCACCGGGGAGCGGGGTGTCGGATCAAGAGGAACGCCAGGCTGAGCGATCGCGGCTGGCACCCCGAAGCAGAAAGGGGAGGGGGGCAGGTACTGGCAGTCGGCCAAAATAAAAAGTTGCCGCCCGACACCTGCCCTTTAAGTAGCGCCGCCACGGCTGCAAGAACGACCCCTGACCCTGTTGGACATATTGTCCGGCGATAGGTCAGGGGTCATAACCCAAGGTTGCAGCCGGGGTGCTGCGCACGGCAATGACGTCATTGCCGGCTGTGCAGTGCCGCGGGGTGCTACCGGCTACCGCCGCCTCTAACCTCCCACTGAATATCGCGGGAGGCACAAAGCAACACAATTTCACCCCCTTGTCAAAGTAGTGTGTGGCCTCCTTGTTCTTCCCACCAAAACACACCACCTCACACTGATCTACAGTGAAATTCATTAACACACAACCTCACACTGATTTATCATGAAATTCATTAACACACCACCTCACACTGATCTACAGTGAAATTCATTAGCACACCACCTCACACTGATCTATAGTGAAATTCATCAACACACCACCTCACACTGATTATTAGTGACATTCATTAACACACCACCTCACACTGATCTATCGTGAAATTCATTAACACACCACCTCACACTGATGTATAGTGAAATTCATTAACACACCACCTCACACTGATCCACAGTGAAATTCATTAACACACCACCTCACATTGATCTACAGTGAAATTCATTAACACATCACCTCAACTGATCTATAGTGAAATTCACTAACACACCACCTCACACTGATCTATAGAGAAATTCGTTAACACGCCCCCTCACGCTGATCTTTAGTGAAATTCATTAACACACCACCTCACACTGATCTATAGTGAAATTCATTTGCCACTTACATGCCCATTCTAAAATTTATTAATGTCTTCTTGCATTTTCTCTTCCTCAGTATTAACTCTACCTCCCAATTTGGTGTCATCGACAAACTTTGAAATTGTACTTCTGATTCCCGAGTCCAAATCGTTTATGAACCACAGTGATCCCAGCACCAATCCCTGTGGAACACTACTTCCCACCTTTTGCAAATCTGAGTAGCTACTCTTAACCCCTACTCTCTGTTTCCTGTTTTGTAACCAGCTTGCTATCCATAAACAGTTTGTAAGATCGACAAGATGATCATGGTCAGGCCGTGTGGAGTGAAGGGCCAGGCAGCAGAATGGATGGAAAGCTGGCTAGAAAACAGAAATCAGAGGGTTAGAGTTAAGGGAAGTTTGTTGCGATCTTTCCATCCATTCTGCTGCCTGGCCCTTGACTCCACACGGCCTGACCATGGTCATCTTGTAGACCGTATATACTGCAGACACAGTGCACCAGTGGTGGAGGGGGTGGATATTGAGTCCTGGGGCAGGGGCGCCCCTGACAGGGTTACAGGCCCATCAGCCACTGGAATAACATGGAGAGCTGAGCTCGGCAGCAATAGTCCGGTTTTGTCTCCTTTGGAGACCAGGTGTACAAGCAGAGTTAGTGCAGTCTTCACAGCAACCGTAATAAAATTGTTACAGTTGTGAAGGAACTTTGTGTCAGTGCACTGGACCACAAACAAAGTATATGTGTCGATTATTGTCTGACTGCGCTACTGTGACATTTTAAAGGTGCTATATAAAGGTAATCTGTTGTTGGTCTGAGTTTGCGTTGTGTAAATGCTGCCCTTCTCACAGCCTGTAAAAGGAGTTTACAAAAGTCATCACTGAGAGTCCAGGATAGAGATTGTCAAGATTCTCCCCTCCTGGTTCCTGCCCAAGGGGGCTGCGCATGGGCCCTGCTGCCCCCTGAGCCTCTCAAGATGGCGGCCATGAACCCGGGCCTGTCACCGGGAGAAAGCCCCACAGCTGCCGCCCTGCTCGGGGCAAACGCCCGGCCCGGAGGCTCTTGTTCGGGGCCTGGGGCCCACGCCGGGTGTGTGTGAAGCAGATAATGTTGAGTGTTTTTATAATGGGGCCTGGGGCCACACTCGGGGTGTGTGCAGCCCGCGTCCCCCCCGGGGTTCATTTTTTTAAAAACTCAAACATATTTATTTAAATATGGTGGTACTTGTTACAACTCATCAATGACATAATAAATCCATTACATTCATTAGCCGCAATAAAACAAAGCCTTAAAAACAGCTTTAGGGTTAACAGTATAAATGCAGTGGTAAATTTTACAGATAAACCAATAATATTAACAGTACAGGTACCCATAGTGAAAAACAATTTTATGCCAGTCCGATTGGCAATCTGGTAACTCTTTGTTTTTGCTTGGTATTACCTGTTGTCCTTTTTTTTACATTCAAGTACAACAGTACTTATATAACTCATCAATTACATAGTAAATCCGTTACATTCATTGACCACAATAAAAAGGATAAAGCCTCAAAAAACAGCTTTATGGTCAACAATATAAATACAATAATAAATTTTTACAGGTAAATCAATAATGTTTACAGTACAAACTGCCACTATTTAATAAACCAAGAAAAGAAAGTCCTACTGGCATCGCTCAATCATTCAGTCATTCATTCCTCTGTTCGTTCGTTCGCTCAAGCGTAAATTCCATTGTGCAGGTCTGCATGCGTGTCATTTGTCTACCTGTGCGCATCCGTGCATTCGTTCATCCGGCCAGGCAGGCCTCACGCTCACCCAATAGGATGCCCACTTTCATCCTGGGGAGTGAGGGCCCTTCATTCGGTCGAATGTAAGTTCCATTGTGTATGCGTGCGTATTATTTGTGTCCGCATGCATGCGTTCACTTGAGCCTTCGTTCGTTCGATTAAGGAAGGCTTTAACACTAAATAACACCACAATATACAAAGTCCCATAACCATATCAGAAATCAATTAAAACTTCAAGTAAACTACTTTTAACCAGAACCCAAAACTTCTTCAACAAAACAAGTAAATACCAGTTCTACGCCAGTCCTATTGGCACTCTAATAACTCTTCGTTTTCACTTGATGTTATCTAACCATATAATGTCATGATCCTTGTCCACAGTCTTCAACTTTTCCACAGAAAAGAAGCCGACCACTTTCTCAAATACGTAAAAGAGGAAAACGACTACTCAAATTTCCTTCTTCTTGCTGTTATCACTCACAGGACCCAGCCATCAAGACATTCATTATTCCTTGCCGATATTACTTTGTTTTGCCTTTTATCTTCCTTTTATTTTCCTTTTTCACTTTTATTCCGTTCTCTTTTCCCATCTTATGGCCGCTCAAGCTCCATACTACAGATGGACACAGTCTGTCTTTCCTCCACCAAAATGGTGACACAAACCGGCACCCGTTACCGAGAAAAAGCCTCACAGCTGCCACCAAACAGAGCACAGGCGGGGCCGCTGGAACTCATTCGGGCCGGAGACCGTTCTTCAACTTTAGAAACTGTGCAGCATGCTCACCCACAGCATCTCCCGACTCCGCTTCTGTCGACCAGCCGCTCCGCCCTGGGCCCCCCGCCTGGGGTCCTCCATGCTGGGCCTCCTGACTGGGGTCCTCCGTGCTGGGCCCCCCGCCTGGGGTCCTCCGTGCTGGGCCTCCCACCTGGGGTCCTCCGTGCTGAGCCTCCCACCTAGGACACTTTCCTCTGGGTTCTCCACCCTGGGCCCCCCGCCTGGGGTCCTCCGTGCTGGGCCACCCGCCTGGGGTCCTCCGTGCTGGGCCCCCCGCCTGGGGTCCTCCGTGCTGGGCCCCCCGCCTGGGGTCCTCCGTGCTTGGCCCCCCGCCTGGGGTCCTCCGTGCTGGGCCCCCCGCCTGGGGTCCTCCATGCTGGGCCCCCCGCCTGGGGTCCTCCGTGCTGGGCCCCCCGCCTGGGGTCCTCCGTGCTGGGTCCACCGCCTGGGGTCCTCTGTGCTGGGCCCCCCGCCTGGGGTCCTCTGTGCTGGGCCCCCCGCCTGGGGTCCTCCGTGCTGGGCCCCCCGCCTGGGGTCCTCCGTGCTGGGCCTCCTGCCTGGTGTCCTCCGTGCTGGGCCTCCCGCCTAGGACACTCTCCTCTGGGCCTTCCACCCTGGACCTCCGTTCTGGGCCCCCCACCTGGGGTCCTCCGTGCTGGGCCCCCCACATAGGACACTCTCCTCTGGGCCTTCCACCCTGGGCCTCCGTGCTGGGCCCCCCAACTGGTGTCCTCCGTGCTGGGCCTCCCGCCTAGGACACTCTCCTCTGGGTCCTCCGCCCTGGGCCCCCGCCTGGTGTCCTCCGTGCTGGGCCTCCCACCTGGGACACTCTCCTCTGGGTCCTCTGCCCTGGGCCCCCGCCTGGTGTCCTCCGTGCTGGGCCTCCCGCCTGGGACACTCTCCTCTGGGTCCTCCGCCCTGGGCCCCCCGCCTGGGGTCCTCCATGCTGGGCCTCCCGCCTGGGACACTCTCCTCTGGGTCTTCCACCCTGGGCCCCCCGCCTGGGGTCCTCCGTGCTGGGCCTCCCGCCTAGGACACTCTCCTCTGTGTCCTCCGCCCTGGGCCCCCCGCCTAGGGTCCTCCGTGCTGGGCCTCCCACCTAGGGTCCTCCATGCTGGGCCTCCCGCCTGGGGTCCTCCATGCTGGGCCTCCCGCCTAGGACACTCTCCTCTGGGTCTTCCACCCTGGGCCCCCCGCCTGGGGTCCTCCGTGCTGGGCCTCCCGCCTAGGACTCTCTCCTCTGGGTCTTCCACCCTGGGCCTTCTGCGTCCGAATCCTCTGCTGAAACAAATCCTCCAAACCCCCTTCATTCTTCCGGTGATGATCTGAAATTAAGTCCCTCTAGTTACTGACTCACCGACCAGTGAAATACTTTTTCCTGATCTTCCTGATCAGATTTTAAACACCTTCCTCAGATCTCTTCTCACCCTTCTTTGTTCTAATGAAAAGAACCCAGTTTCTCTAATCTCTCCTGATAACTAAAGGCTCTCTTCCCTGGTATCTTCTCAGTGAATCTCTCTGCACCCTCTCCATGGCCTTGACATCCTTCTTTGAGTAAGATGCCCCAGAACCTGACACAATATTCTAACTGCAGCCTCACCAATGATTTTGTACAGGTTTACATGAGCTCTGCCCTTTTGTACTCTACACCCCTATTTATTAAAGCCCACTATACAATTTTTAAAACAGCTTCATCAACTTGTCCGCTCACTGTTAAAGATTTCTGTACCTGAACTCCTGAATCACTCTGCTCCTCTACTCCTTTTAAAGTTTTACATAAGAACATAAGAATTAGGAGCAGGAGTGGGTCACACAGCCCCTCGAGCCTGCTCCACCATTCAATAAGATCTTGACTGATCATCGACCTCAACTCCACTTTCCCACCCAATCCCCATATCCCTTGATTCCCCTAGAGTCCAAAGGCTGGATTTTGTCTTTGGGGCGGGCTGGGGTCGTGTCATCCACTTTTCGTGTTATCCACCCGATTCCAAATCGATGTGGGAGATTGATGCGATTTTCACATAATTGGGCAATTGAGTTCCAGCGTGTGGGAACCCATGGCCCAATTAGATTTTTCAGTCTGAAACTCGCCTCCGATGGCATCATCATTGCTGTTGCATTTAAGGTCTGCAAGAAGCCTTGCTTCTTCTGCAGACTGCCAACCTTTTGGCCTTTGTAGTGAGAGGGACCTGGAGGCAGAATGAGCAGCGGGAGACCTAAGTCTGCTCCCAGATTTGATGACGTCGCCCTGCAAGCTTTGGTGGAGGGAGCAAGAGCTAGTAAGGAGGTGCTCTTCCCTTCTTCAGGGAGGAAGAAGCCTCCCCAGCAGACGAAGGCTGTGCGGATCCAGGTGGCCCAGGAGGTCAACTCGTTGTCCCTCATCCGCAGAACCTGGCTTCAGTGCAGGAAGAGGTTTCATGAGCTTCTGCGCACTGGAAAAGTGAGTATGCCTTTGCCATCACCCTCAATCTGATCCCCATTGCCTCTCCTCACCAGCATTCAGCTTTAGCAACCTCTTCCTCCACATCCCACTTGACACTGACATCCATGAACCCTTGCCCATTCCCTCTCTCTCTATGGTCACATTCACCTAACTATTCGACTATGCAGCCCTCACACTCCCTATCGCTGTGATGGTATGAAAACAACTTACAACACACAGGGAGGGCCCTTGGTCTTGCCATCTCACTCCATCTTTGTCTCCTTCTAACCACCAATGATATGGATTCTCTACACTCACTCCTTCATTCTCACTCAAACTCCACTTGTCTCCCTCATTGCAGGAAAAGAGTGCTCACAATAAGAGGGAAAGAGTGAGGACGGGAGGAAGGCCACCCTCAGTAGCCCAGCTCACCCCCTCGGAGGAGCCGGCCCTGGAGATCGTGGGAGTGGAGGAGGATGCGCAAGTGGGGGACGGACAGACGGGTGCATCAGAGCAAGCTGGTGACAGAATAGTTTATCATCTTTCTCATTGACATTGCATGAGTCACTGATAATGATTCTGATGCTCTAACAGATTGACTTTTGATCATCTGCAAGATTCAATGTGTATGTAACCTTGGCCTCACATCTCTGACTCTTTCCCCACAGGACCATCGAAAGCCCCCATCCCCACTATCCAGGAGGAACAGCCTGAGCCTCCAAACTCCTCAGAGGAAGCTGCAACCTCTGAGGGTGCAGCGTCAGCAGAATTCAGCACACCCAGCACCAGCGCAGACACTCACACTTTGGTGGTACCTTCGTGAGATAGTGCAGTGTTGTCACCTGGCGTATCACAGCGCACAAGTGAGCATCAGCAGATGGTGGAGACAGGGACAGCTGTGGAGATTCCTAGTCGGAGGGCGCAGGACTCTGCCAGCTCGGCTCAGCAGCATGTCGACCCTCTGCCTCCGGGTCCATCCAGAAGAAGAGTGGTGCTGGAACTCCAGGAACAGGTGCAGGAGTCCCTGGCAGGTTTTGTCTCCAGGGTCACTGCGAGTGTGGAGTGAATGGAGGAGTCCTTCGCTAACATGAGCAGAGCCTTTGTGGAGCTGTTGGCGCATGAATGCATCACCACAGAAAGGATGGCAACCTCCGCGGAAAGGATGGCTACCTCCATGGTAAGGCTGGCTACGGTAGAGGAGAGGATGGCAATGGTAGAGGAGAGAATGGCTACGTCCATGGAGGAGCTTAGTCGCCAGGGTATGGAAAACATGGTATTTGTTCAGAATAGACTGATATCTCTTGAGGAGCAATGGTCAGCTCTAAGGTGCTGTCAAGCTACTTGCTAGCTCTGAAGTGGGGCTGACACATTAGAGGGATGTTGGTGGCATACAACAAGGATGTGGGGGCTCCACTCCAAGCGCTCACACGACCATGCCACTGCAGAGACCTCGGTCAGAGCCACACCAGAGTCCCCACCCAACTGAAATCGGCGCCTCAACCCCTGCACAGTCGCAGGAGCAGCAGACTGTTGCCGAGCCCTCACATGTTCGCAATCCCAGAGGACACCCGTCAAAGGTGTCGAGACAGGAGCAGCAAAAAAGTGAGCAAGGGGCCTCCACATCCGCTGAAGCCACAGGGGAAGCACCATGTAGGAGCACGCGTAAAAGGAAGATAATGCACAAGTAGTCACAAGGGTAGTCACTTGGGTGAAATATTGGCCCAGAAATTCGGGTCCCAGCGCGTGAGTACGCACGGGGTACTCACATGTGGACCCGATGGAAGTACCAGTTTCTTGCATGCGCGGGAAACCGGCACTTCCGATCCTCTGAACAAAGGGGTTCAGAGGCGGAACGCGCGCGCAGGGGAGGCTGCGCGTGCGCTTTGAACTTAGTTTTTTTTTACAGGTTTTCACTTGAGGGTAAGCCTGTAGGATTTACACATTTAAAAAGCAGGTGTAAAGCCTGCTTTTTACAAGGTAAGTGGTCAATTAATTAAAATTAAAATATTTTTTCCACAGGTTTATTATTTTTAAATACTTTAAAGAAAGGTAAGTTTATTTTTAGCCATGTTTTTTTATAAAATTATTATTTTCAAAAATTTAAATTATTGTTTAAAATAGTTATTTAATGTAATTTGTAGTTTATTTAAAAAGTGTGATTTAATTTATTTGAAGGTTAAGTACTGTTTTGGGCCCTCAGCATTCATGCGTTTTGACAGGTCTTTCTGTCAATCTTATGAATGGGCTTCTCCCTCCTCCGATTGGCTGCCCATGGCTCACGTGATCCCAGGGGACGCATCGCACTAACTACACCCCTGGAACACGCAAGCACAGCGCGCCGGCCTCTGGGCCAGGATTCGGAGAGGAAATCCACGTAGGCCCAGAGCTCAACTGCCGGCGCGCTAGGTAAGTGTAGGTCGGGGGCATGCACCCGCGGGAAGCCCCCGACCCGAATTTCTGGGCCGTTATGTTTAATGTTAAAAAGCCATCAGTTGGTTATTGTCATTAAAATTTCTGATGTCAACTGTTGCAGTTGTGGCGTGTGTAATATCGCTAATGGGACTTCCACATTGAGGGCTTAGGATGACTTGCATTTGTCAGTATGGTGGTCAGAGTGGTAGGAACTGCAGGTTCTTGGCCATTGTCGATGCTCTGGTAAGAAGCTGCGAGGCAAAAGTGCTTGATTGGCTAGGTTAAGCAAATCTGGCCAAGATGAGTGCGTGCCTTGCATCCCGGCCAGCAATGTGCTCGCATGCTGCTGCCGCTGGTTGATGCGCCTCTGCAAGCTGGTCGTTGTCACTCTGCACCTCCTCCTCATCTGAGGAGGCTATGTGATGAGCCACTTGTTCCTTAGGCATCTGCAAGCCACGATGCTGTGCCGTGTTGTGAAGTGCACAGCAAACCACGACGAATCTGGAAACATAGAAAAATAGAAGATAGGAGCAGGAGTAGGCCATTCGCCCCTCGAGCCTGCTCTGCCATTCAATGCGATCATGGCTGATCATCCAAATTCAGTACCCGGTCCCTGCTTTCTCCCCATATCCCTTGATCCCTTTAGCCTTAAGAAATATATCCAACTCCTTCTTGAATATATTTAATGAATTGGTCTCAACTGTCTTCTGTGGTAGAGAATTCCATAGGTTCACCACTCTCTGGGTGAAGAAATTCCTCCTCATCTCAGTCCTAAATGGCTTACCCCTTATCTTTAGACTGTGACCCCTGGTCCTGGACTCCCCCGACCATCGGGAACATCCTTCCTGCATCTAGTCTTTCTAGTCCTGTTAGAATTTTATAAGTTTCAATGAGATCCCCTCTCATTCTTCTAAACTCTAGTGAATATGAGCCTGATCGACCCAATCTCTCTTCATACGTCATTCCTGCCGTCCCAGGTATCAGTCTGGTGAATCTTCGCTGCACTCCCTCCATGGCAAGAACATCCTTCCTCAGATAAGGCGAACAAAACTGCACACAATACTCAAAGTGTGGTTTCACCAAGGCCCTGTGCAACTGCAGCACGACATCATTGCTCCTGTACTCGAATCCTCTCGCTATGAAGGCCAACATACCATTTGCTTTCTTAACCGTCTGCTGCACCTGCATGCTTACCTTCAACGACTGGTGCACAAGAACACCCAGGTCTCGTTGCACTTCCCCTTTTCCCAATCTATTGCCATTCAGATAATAATCTGCCTTCCTGTTTTTGCCACCAAAGTGGATAACCTCGCATTTATCCACATTATACTGTATCTGCCATGCATCTGCCCAATCGCCCAACCTGTCCAAATCATCCTGGAGTTTCTCGGCATCCTCCTCACAGCACACACGCCCACCTAGCTTTGTGTGTGTGTGGGGGAGGAGGGGGGGGGTGCGAGTCCATGGAGGAATTTGAAAACAAGGATGAGATTTTTTAAACCGAGGCGTTGCTTAACCGGGAGCCTCTGCAGGTCAGCGAGCACAAGGGGTAATGTTTGAACGGGACTTGGTGCACGTGCGGACACGGGCAGCAGAGTTTTGGATGACCTCAAGTTTACGTAGGGTGGAATGTGGGAGGCTGGCCAGGAGTGCGTTGGAATAGTCAAGTCTAGAGGTAACAAAGGCATGGATGAGGGTTTCAGCAGCAGATGAGCTGAGGCAGAGGCGGGGTTGGGTGATGTACTGGCGGCGGAAATAGGCGGTCTTAGTGCTGGCGTGAATATGTGGTCGGAAGCTCATCTGAGGGGGGTGGGGGTCCAAATATGACACCACGGTTGCGAACAGTCTGGCTCAGCCAGCTGCCTAGGGAGAGGGAGGGAGTCGGTGACGTGGGGACGCAGTTAGTGGCGGGGACCGGTCTTCCCAACATTCAGCAGGATCAATGTCGGGCAAGCAGTCTGCAATTTAACAGGGCAACTTATGGTACCAAAAATACATTTTTCAACAGAAAATGCTGGAAATACTCAGCTGGCCAGGCAGGATCCGTGGAGAGAGAAACATTTCAGGTCTGGGACCCTTCATCAAGTATTTCCAGTATTTTCTGTTGTTATTTCAGATTCCGCAGTATTTTCCTATTGTAATATATTTTTCAAGCCGCAGCCATGTGGAGACTCTCCCCCACGTGCCTGAAACCAGCTGCAACACCATGAGCGTTTCTGATTGGCCAGTTGGCAGCCCTTGTTCCTAACTCACAATAGATACTTATGCGCTGGTTCACCAATAGGAATCCTTCACTTTCTGATTCCTCATTTGCATACGGCTAGCTATTAAATAGCGCATCCGGGAAATTTTCTCCATCACAAACCCTCACGTCCATTTACCAGGCCTGAAGCGGCGTCCAGGGGCATCGCCCCGAAAAAGGAGCCGAAGAAAGCGGCCACCAAGAAGCGGGCCAAAGGCGAGAAGAAGCGCAGGAAGACCAGGAAGCAGAGTTACAGCATCTACATCTACAAGGTGCTGAAGCAGGTCCACCCCGACCCGACACCGGCATCTCATTTACAAGCGGGTCGCTGAAAAGCTAAAATGAACTTAAATCTGTCAATTCAGGAACCAGTAATTTTAAAGGATCAATTTGCCATAATTCACAATTTAATAATGAATTATTCAGTCTCACAGATGCCATTTTAATGATTATTCAGTCCCACAGACGCTATAATTTTAATTAAAATGATTATTCAGTCCCACAAATGACAATCTTTAGCAGTAATGATTATTATTTAGTCTCACAAATGCCATAGTTTTAATTATTATTCAGTCCTAGATACCATAATTTTAACGATTATTATTCAATCCCACAGATGCAATGATTTTAATAACTGATTAATATTCAGTCCCACAGAGGGCCATCACTTTAACAATAACGAGTCTGATTCACAGGCGAGCTCTTATTCGATAAGTCGCCTTCTTCGTTGGTGTCCGAGGTTGGAGCGGATTGAAAAACGCGCCAATCAGAGGCAGAGATTTGCCGGGTTTCAGCCAATCAGAAGGCACGGTTGGTCTGGGCTGGGCGGGGCCTGCGGCTGCTATAAAAGCCGGAGCGGGGAGGAGCAGTTGGAGAACAGAGTTAGAGAGGAGTCCGCCCCCACCCCCCCCACCCCCCCCCCGGGGGAAGGACAGCCGCCCACCCGGGGAGAAGGGACAGCAGTCGGCCGGCACCTTGGGCAACAAGGGGCTCGCCGGTGGGCGGGGCTATGACGTCACCCGCGCGCGGAGGAGGCGGCGGCCTTTTAACAGTGGGCGGGGCCCCGAGGCGTTGCGGGCTGCGATTGGTGAGCGCGGCTGTCAATCTACGAGTCGCAGCCAATAGAAGAGACGGACTCAGTGAGGGACTTTAAGCGCGGACTGTGTGGCCGCAGTGCGCATGCTCGGTGCTGCTCGCAGTCCCCGGATGAGGCTCCGGTTTGAGGAAGGAGATAAAATGGCGGCGGGACTGAGGAGCGGCGGATGGTGCGGTGAGTGTGGATCAGAGAATCTCCGACATTTACAGCAGCGCCGGCTTCTCTTAGGCAATCTTTGGGAAGTAGTAGTAGTAGTAGTAGTGGTGGTGATTCCACGTTAGCCACCCTGTTAGTAACATCATCAAAAAACTAAAAGTTGTCAAACATGATTTCCCTCTCCGGGTAGCTCACCTCCGGAAAGCACAAAGTTTCCTGTTTATGAATTACGTTCAGTTCTTCACCCTCATTAGACCCTTGGTTCCCCACCATTTTTGGTATGCTTTTTGTGTCTTCTACTGTGAACAGATAAAAATATTTGTTTAACGTTTCTGCCATTTCCTTATTCCCCATAATAATTTCTCCTGTCTCAGCCTCTAAGGGACCAATGTTTACTTTTGCTACTCTCTTCCTTCCTACATACTTGTAGAAAATCTTACAATCTGCTTTTAGATTTCTTGCTCATTTTCTGTCATTGCATTTTTTCCCTTTTAGCAATTTTTGGTCAATCTTTGCTGGTTTCTGAAACTCTCAATCCTCAGGCTTACTATTATTCTTTGCAACATTATAAGCTTCTGTCAATCTAATGCTATCCTTACCTTCTTTAGTTAGCCATGGTTGGATCACTTCCTGTGGAGTTTGTTTCTCAATGGAATGTATTTTAGTTGAGAATTATGAAATATTTCTTTAAATGCTAGCCACTGCTTATCTAGCACCATACCTTTTAATCTATTTTTCCAATCTACCTCCGTCAACTCTCCCCTCATACCTAATGTAATTGGCTTTATTTAAGTTTAAGACACTAGTTTCGGACTTAGGCAAGTCATCTTCAAAATTAATGTGAAGTTCTAACATATTATGATCACTCTGCCCCAGAGGATCCTTTACTATGAGATTGCTAATTAACCCTGTCTTATTACACAATACAAGTTCTAACATTGTTGGTTCCATGACATTTTGTTCCAGGAAACTGTCCCGAATGGATTCCATGAACACATCCCGCAGACTCTTGCTCCACAGCCCTGCAGGTTACGGCTCTTCAAGTGTACACCCAAGTACTTTTTAAATGTGCTGAGGGTCTCTGCCTCTACCGTCCTTTCAGACAGTGAGTTCCAGACCCCCACCACCCTCTGGGTGAAAAAAATTACATCTGCTCTGCACCCTCTAGTGGATGGACAGGGGAGAAAGGTCTTTACTAGCTGAGGCATAGAATATAAGAGCTGGGAGGTAATGCGTGAACTGTATAGCTAGGCCGCAGCTAGAATACTGCGTGCAGTTCTGGTCAACACATTACAGGAAGGCTGTGATTGCATTACAGAGGGTGCAGAGGAGACTTACGGGGATTTTGCCTGGGCTAGGGAATTTTTGCTATGTGGAAAGATTGGATAGGCTGGGGTTGTTTTCTTTGGAACAGAGAAGGCCAAGGAGACTCGATTGCGGTGTATCCAATTATTAGGGGCCAAGATACAGTGGATAGGAAAGACCTATTTCCCTTAGCAGAAGGGTCAATAATCAGGGGGGCATAGATTTAAAGCAGATCGTCAAAGGATTAGAGGGGTTTTGAGGTGAGTTTTTTACACCCAGAGGGTGGTGGAGGTCTGGAACTCACTGCCTGAAAGGGTGGTGGAGGCAGAGAACCTCATCACGTTTAAAAACTGCTTGGATATGCAGTTGAAGTGCCGTAAGCTACCAGGCTACGGACCAAGTGCTGGAAAGTGGGATTAGAGTGGATAGATCTTTGTCAGCCGGCTCAGACAAGATGGGCCGAATGGCGGCCTTCTGTGCAGTAAATTTCTATGATTGTGTAACCCGGGGAGGATGGGCCCAGTGTGATCAGACAGTCTGTAACCCGGGGAGGATGGGCCCAGTGAGATCAGACAGTGTGTAACCCGGGGAGGATGGGCCCAGTGAGATCAGACAGTGTGTATCCCGGGGAGCATGGGTCCAGTGAGATCAGACTATGTTACCTGGGAAAGATGGCCCCAGCTTCGGTTTGCCTAAAGCACAGGGAAATTGTACATTTCTATCCAGAACTTTGGTGATTTGCTGGAAGCCCAGGCAGGCATGGCGTGGATCTGAGAAAAGGGACAACATCAGACAAAAGCACTCGGACGCAAACTTATTTTTATTAAGCTGAAGAAAGTCTACATTACATTACTTCAAACTATTCATGTTATTTTCAGTCCTGCCATAATTAGATCTCCCAGTGAAAGACTGAGTGATTGAGAAAGGTCCACAGCTGAGAGTAAACAGGGATTGTAGACTGAGGAACGACAGCAGGTGAACCAACACAGGATTGTGAGAGAACCAACCGGAGAGAACTCTTCCGATTCAAAGAGCTTCCAGAGATCGACTGGGGGAGAAAGGTCAGAGAGAGTCCCATTGACTCAGATACACACTGGTTCCTCCCTCCCTTCCATTTCCTGATTTACAGCTATTTCTGGGATGTTACTTGTATCCTCTATGGTGAAGACCGATACAAAATACCTGTACAATTCAACTGCCATCTCCTTATTTTCCATTATTAATTCCCTGACTTTTTATCGAACCAACACTCACTTTGTTAAATCTTTTCTTTATTAAATATCTATAGAAACTTACTATCTGTTTTTATATTTCTAGCTAGCTTTCTCTCGTACTCTAATTTTTCTTATTATTAATCTTTTAGTCACTCTTTGCTGTTTTTTATATTCTGTCCTATCTTCTGACTTGCCAGCCATCTTTGCGCAATTATATGCTTTTTCTTTAAGTTGGATACTATCGTTAATTTGTTTAGTTAACCATGGATGGTGGGTCCTCCCCTTGGAATTTTTCTTTCTCGTTGGAATGTATATATTCTGTGTATTCTGAAATATCCCCTTAAATGTCTGCCACTGCATCTCTATTGACCTATTCCTTAACCTAATTTGCCAGTTCACTTTAACTAGCTCTGCTTTCATGCCCTCGTAATTGCCCTTATTTAATTTTAAAATACTAGTCTTGGACCCACTCTTCTCTCCCTCAAACTGAAGGTAAAATTCAATCATATTATGATCGCTGCTACCTAGGGGCTCCTTCACCATGAGGTCTTTAATTAATCCTATCTCATTGCACAATACCAGGTCTAGTATAGCCTGCTCTCTGGTTGGCTCCAGAATGTGCTGTTGTAAGAAACTATCCTGAAAACATTCTATGAACTCCTCATTTAGGCTACCTTTGCCCATCTGATTTTTCCGGTCTCTATGTAGATTAAATTCCCCATGATTATTGCCGTACCTTTCAGACAAGCTCCCATTATTTCTTCCCTCATACTCCATCCTACCGTGTGGTTACTGTTAGGGGGCCTGTACACCACTCCCACAAGTGACTTCTTGCCTTTATCATTTCTCATCTCTACCCAAACCGCTTCCACATCCCGGTTTCCTGAACTTAGGTCATCCCTCTCTATTGTGCTAATACCATCATTAATTAACAGAGCCATCCCTCCACCTTTTCCTAGCTTTCTGTCCTTCCTAAATGTCACGTACTCTTCAATATTCAGGTCCCAATCTATGTCATCCTGCAGCCATGTTTTTGTAATGGCTATCAGATCATACTTATTTATTCCTATTTGCGCCATCAGTTCCTCTGTTTTGTTTTGAATGCTACGTGCATTCAGATGCAGAGCCTTTAGTTTTGTCCTTTTATTTTTGTAACCTCTAGCCTTAACTGTTGATTTACTCTTAGATTTGTCCTCTCTATCCCTTCCTGTCACGGTCTGTTTATCATTTCCCATATTAATACCTTTCTCTATTGCCTTGTCTCTACTCTTTGATTTACCACATCTTCCCAAATTTGATCCCTTGCCCCCACTATTTAGTTTAAAACCCTCTCTACTGCCCTAGTTATATGACTCGCCAGAACACTGGTCCCAGCACGGTTCGGGTGAAGACCGTCCCAACGATACAGATCCCACTTTCCCCAGTGTGGTGCCAGTGCCCCAGGAATCGAAACCCATTTCTCCCACACCAGTCTTTGAGCCACGCATTCATCTCTCTAATTTGATTTACCCTATGCCAATTTGCTCGTGGCTCAGGTAATAATGCAGACATTATTACCCTTGAGGTTCTGCTTTTTAATTTAGCCCCTAGCTGCTCACAGTCTCTCAGCAGAACCACTGGCAACACAGCCATCTGGACTCTCGCTCTTGGCTGCAGAGAACTGTATCTATCGCCCTGACTATGCTATCCCTTATTACCACTATATTCCTATTAACTCCCCCTGCTTGAATCGCTTCCTGTACCTCGGTGCCACGGTCAGTTTGCTCATCCACCCTGCAGCCACCGCTTTCATCCATACAGGCCGCAAGAACCTCAAACCTGTTGGACAATTGCAAAGGCTGAGGCTCCCATACCTGCCTCACCCTTTAATTCATTCAAATTAAATTAAAAGTAAGGCATGGCAGGAGAGCTCTGTGCCGTGGTATGCTCTTCCTGCACTATGTGGGAAATCAGGGACACTTCCTGTGTCCCTGACGACCAGGTGTGCGGGAAGTGTATCCAGCTGCAGCTACTGACAGACTGCATTGCGGCGCTGGAGCTGCGAGTGGATACATACTGGAGCATTCGCAATGCTGAGGACGTCGTGGATAGCACGTTTAGGGAGTTGGTCACACCGCAGGTAAAGGCTGCACAGGCAGGAAGAGAATGGGTGGCCACCAGGCAGAGTAGTAGGCGCAGGCAGGTAGTGCAGGGGTCCCCTGTGACCATCCCCCTCTCACAGATATGCCACTTTGGATATTGTTGGGGAGGATGGCTTATCGGGAAGGCAGCAGCAGCCAAATTCCTGGCACCGTGGGTGGTTCTGCTGCACAGGACGGGAGGAAAAAGAGTGGGCGAGCTATAGTAATAGGGGATTCTATTGTAAGGGGAACAGATAGGCGTTTCTGCAGCCACAAATGTGACTCCAGGATGGTATGTTGCCTCCTGGTGCAAGGGTGAAGGATGTCTCCAGAGCGGCTGCAGAACATTTTGGAAGGGGAGGGTGAACAGCTAGTTGTCGTGGTGCATATAGGTACCAACGATATAGGTACAAAACGGGATAGGTCCTAAAAGATGAATATAGGGAGTTAGGAGGTAAATTTAAAAATAGGACCTCCAAGGTAGTAATCTCAGGATTGCTACCAGTGCCACGTGCTAGTCAGAGTAGAAATAGAAGAATATTTCAGATGACTATGTGGCTAGAGGAATGGTGCAAGGGGGAGGGATTCAAATTCCTGGGACATTGGAGCCGGTTCTGGGGGAGGTGGGGCTAGTACAAACCGGACGGTTTGCACCTGGGCAGGACCGGGTCCGATGTCCTAGGGGGAGTGTTTGCTAGTGCTCTGGGGGAGGGTTTAAACTAAAATGGCAGGGGGTTGGGAACCTGAGCAGGGTTAGTGGGAGTGTTATACAGACCGCCAAACAGTAATGCGGAGGTTGGGGATGGCATTAAACGGGAAATTAGAGACGTGTGCAATAAGGGCACAGCAGTTATCATGGGTGACTTTAATCTACATATAGATTGGGCTAACCAAATTAGTAACCATATACTGTGGAGGAGGAATTCCTGGATGGTTTCCTGGACCAATATGTCGAGAAACCAGCTAGAGATCAGGCCATTTTAGACTGGGTATTATGTAATGAGAAAGGATTAATTAGCAATCTTGTGCGAGGCCCCTTGGGTCAGAGCGATCATAACATGATAGAATTCTTCATTAAGATGGAGAGTGAAGTAGTTGACTCCGAGACTAGGGTCCTGAATTTAAATAAAGGAAACTACGATGGTATGAGGCGCGAGTTAGGTAGGATTGATTGGGGAATGTTACTCAAAGGGTTGATGGTGGATAGGCAATTGCAAACATTCAAAGATCGCATGGATGAACTACAGAATTTGTTCATCCCTGTTTGGCATTAAAAATAAAACAAAAAAGGTGACTCAACTGTGGCTAACAAGGGAAATTAGGGATAGCATAAGATCCAAGGAGAGGACATATAAATTGGCCAGAAAAAGCAGTAAACCTGAGGATTGGGAGCAGTTTAGGATTCAGCAAAGGTGGACAAAGGGATTAATTAAGAGGGGGAAAATAGAGTATGAGAGTAAGCTTTCAGGGAACATAAAAACTAACTGTAGATATGTGAAGAGAAAAAGATTGATGAAGTCAAGCACAGGTCCCTTGCAGTCAAAATCAGGGGAATTTATAATGGGGAACAAAGAAATGGCAGGCCAATTAAATACATACTTTGGTTCTGTCTTCACAAAGGAGGACACAAATAACCTCCCAGAGATGCCGGGGAACATAGGGTCTAATGAGAGGGAGGAACTGAAAGAAATCAGTATTTGTAGGGAAATGGTGTTAGGGAAATTGACGGGATTGAAGGCCGATAAATCCCCAGGGCCTGATAATCGACATCCTAGGGTACTTAAGGAAGTAGCCCTAGAAATAGTAGATGCATTGCTGGTCATCTTCCAAAATTCGATAGACTCTGGAACAGTTCCCATGGGTTGGAGGGTAGCTAATATTACCTCACTATTCAAAAAAGGTGGCCGACAGAAAATGGGGAAAATGCTAGAGTCCATTATAAAAGATGTAATAGCAGAGCACTTGGAAAAACAGTGACAGGATCGGACAAAGTCAACATGGATTTACAAAAGGTAAATCATGCTTGACTAATCTACTGGAATTCTTTGAGGATGTAACTGGTAGAATAGATAAGGGAGAACCAGTGGATATGGTGTATTTGGACTTTCAGAAGGCTTTCGATTAGGTACCGTATAAGAGATTAGCGTGTAAAGTTAAGGCACATGGGATTGGGGGCAAGGTACTGACTTGGATAGAGAACTGGGTGGCTGACAGGAAAAGAGTTGGAATAAATGGCTCTTTTTTCCGAGTGGCAGGCAGTGACTAGTGGGGTACCGCAGGGATCAGTCCTAGGACCCCAGCTATTCACAATATATATAAATGATCTAGGCGAGGGAACTAGATGTAACATCTCCAAGTTTGCAGATGACACAAAGCAGGGTGGGCGTGTGTGAGGAGGATGCCGAAAAACTCCAGTATGATTTGGACAGGTTGGGTGATTAGGCAGAAGCATGGCAGATGCAGTATAATGTGGATAAATGCGAGGTTATCCACTTTGGTGGCAAAAACAGGAAGGTGGATTATTATCTGAATGGCAATAGATTGGGAGAAGGGGAAGTGCAATGAGACCTGGGTGTCCTTGTGCACCAGTCGCTGAAGGTAAGCATGCAGGTGCAGCAGGCGGTTAAGAAGACAAATGGTATGTTGGCCTTCGTAGCGAGAGGGTTTGAGTACAGGAACAAGGATGTCTCGCTGCAGTTGTACAGGGCCTTGGTGAGACCACATCGTGAGTATTGTGTGCAGTTTTGGTCGCCTTATCTGAGGAAGGATGTTCTTGCCGTGGAAGGAGTTCAACGAAGATTCACCAGGCTGATACTTGGGATGGCAGGAATGACGTATGAGGAGAGATTGGGACGCTTGGGCTTGTACTCACTGGAGTTTAGAAGAATGAGAGGGGATCTCATTGAAACTTATAAAATTCTGACAGGACTGGACAGACTAGATGCAGGAAGGATGTTCCCAATGGTCGGGGAGTCCAGAACCAGGGGTCACAGTCTAAGGATACGGGGTAAGCCATTTTGGACAGAAATGAGGAGGAATTTTTTCACCCAGAGAGTGGTGAACCTGTGGAATTCTCTACCACAGAAGGCAGTAGAGGCCAATACATTAAATATATTCAAGAAGGAGTTGGATATATTTTTTAAGGCTAAAGGGATCAAGGGGTATAGGGAGAAGGCAGGGACAGGGTACTGAATTAGATGATCAGCCATGATTGCGTTGAATGGCGGAGCAGGCTAGAGGGGCCGAATGGCCTACTCCTGCTCCTATCTTCTATGTTTGTATGGTTCTATGCTTTAGTTTGAGCTGGAGTGGAGATGGAGGAGAAGCTGCTGGGTTTAACCGCCAATACTTCTGAGCCCAGGAGGACCCAACAATTTGCAATGTGAGACTGTCAAGGGAGGTGGATTCTAGGGGAGATTAGGTTGTTAAACAGACACTGTCTGTACATAGAGTCATAGAGTTATACAGCACAGAAAGAGGCCCTTCTGCCCATCGTGTCCACGCCGGCCATCAAGCCCTGTCTAATCTAATCCCATTTTCCAGCATTTGGTCTGTAGCCTTGTATGCTATGGCATTTCAAGTGCTTATCCAAATGCTTCTTGAATGTTATGAGGGTTCCTGCCTCTACCACCCTTTCAGGCAGTGAGCTCCAGATTCCAACCACCCTCTGGGTGAAAAAGTTCTTCCTCAAATCCCCTCTAAACCTCCTGCCCCTTACCTTGACTCTATGCCCCCTTGTTATCGACCCCTCTACTGAGGGAAAAGGTTCCTTTCTATCTACCCTATCTATGCCCCTCATAATTTTGTACACCTCAATCAGGTCCCCCCTCAGCCTTCTCTGCTCCAAGGAAAACAACCCCAGCCTGTCCAGTCTTTCTTCATAGCTGAAGCGCTCCAGCCCAGGTAACATCCTGGTGAATCTCCTCTGCACCCTCTCCAAAGCAATCACATCCTTCCGATAGTGTGGCGACCAGAACTGTACACAGTATTCCAGCTGTGGCCTAACCAGCGTTTTGTACAGCTCCATCATAACCTCCCTGCTCTTATATTCTATGCCTCGGCTAATGAAGGCAAGTATCCCATATGCCTTTTTAACCACCTTATCCACCTGTTCTGCTGCCTTCAGGGATCTATGTACATGCACACCAAGGTTCCTCTGTCTTTCCTAGGGTCCTACCATTCATTGTGTATTCCCTTGCCTTAGCCCCTCCAAAATGCATCACCTCACACTTTTCAGGGTTAATTTCCATTTGCCACTGTTCTGCCCATCTGACCAACCCATCTATATCGTCCTGCAGACTGAAGCTACCCTCCTCGCTATTTACCACCCCACCAATTTTCATGTCCTCTGCAAACTTACTGATCATACCTTTTACATTCACATCCAAATCATTAATGTAGACCACAAACAGCAAGGGACCCAGTACCGATCCCTGCGGTACCCCACTGGACACAGGCTTCCAGTCACAAAAACAACCTTCGACCATCACCTTCTGCCACTAAGCCAGTTTTGGATCCAATGTGCCAAGGCACCCTGGATCCCATGGGCTCTTACCTTCTTGGCCAGTCTCCTATGCGGGACTTTATCGAAAGCCTTACTGAAATCCATGTATGCCACATCCACTGCACTACCCTCATCCACACACCTAGTCACCCCCTCAATTCAATCAAATTGGTCAGACATGATCTTCCCTTGACAAAGCCATGCTGACTATCCCTGATTAATCCTTGCCTCTCCAAGTGGAGACTAATTCTGTCCCTCAGAATTTTTTCCAATAATTTCCCTACCACTGATGTTGGGCTCACTGGCCTGTAATTCCCTGGTTTATCCCTGTGGTAAACCACTGTTAACCTGTACATGCCTGTGTGGTAAACCACTGTTAACCCTGTACAAGTCCAGGCATGTCTCAGCCCCTGGCTCCACCCCTAAGCCCGGGTATAAAGGTGACTCACCACCCTTCCCCCGGGAGCTCTTAGGATGGATTCACTAGCAGAGGCGTGCTCTAGTTCTTAGTCAATAAAAGCCTACTTCATATAAGTCCATCTCGTAGCTTTTGGTATTGTTGATAGTGCATCAATCCCTACTACCCTTCTTGAATAATGGTACTACGTTAGCTGTTCTCCAGTCCTCTGGCACATCCCCTGTGGCCAGAGAGGTTCTGAAAATTTGTGTCAGAGCCCCTGCAATCTCCTCCTTTGCCTCACACAGCAGCCTGGGATACATCTCGTCCGGGCCTGGGGATTTATCCACTTTTAAGCCTGCTAAAACCGTTAGTACCTCCTCCCTCTCGATGCTAATATGTTCAAGTATATCACAGTCCACCTGCCCGATTTCTATGTCTACATCGTCCTTCTCCATAGTGAACGCAGATGCAAAAAATTCATTTAAAACCCCACCTACATCTTCTGGCTCCACACACAGATTGCCACTTTGGTCCCTAATGGGCCCTACTCTTTCCCTAGTTATCCTCTTGCCCTTAATATACTTATAAAACACCTTAGGATTTTCCTTTATTTTGCTCGCCAGTGTTATTTCATGGCCCCTCCTCGCTCTCCTAATGCAATGTAAAAGAGTATTGTTTTAGGAACAAGTATTTCTGTACAGGCTTTTAATCCAGTTTACATCTACAGATTTGTTTTAATTCATTCTTGGGATGTGGGTGTCGCTCGCAAGAGCAGCAAATATTGCCAATCCCCAGTTTCCTGTTGAGAAGGGGGTGGTGAGTCGCCTTCTTGAACTACTGCAGTCCGTGTGGTGAAGGTATTCCCACAATGTTGTTCGGTAAGGAGTTCCAGGATTATGACCCAGCAACGATGAATATATCTGAGTCAGGATGATGTGTGACTTGGAGGGAAACTTGGATGTGATGGTGCTCCCATACAACAGCTGCCCTTGTCCTTCTAGGTGGTGGAGGTTGCGGGTTTTGGAGGTTTTATCAAAGTTCTGGTCGAGTTGCAGATGTATAAAGTTCCTTTCCTTCGCCCCCTCCCCCTCCCACCTCCCTCTCTCTCTCCCCTCCCATAGAGGCCAGAGTCTTGTGTAGGCCCAGACCAGGTGGCGGATTCCCTTCCCTGAAGGACGTTAGTGAACCAGTTGGGTTTTTATGACAATCCGGCAGCTTTCATGGTCACTTTTTTCTAGTGCCGGTCCCACAAATGACCAGATTCACTGAGCTCAATTTCACAACCTGCCTTTGTTTTCTTGTGGGTTGTCTCTCACGCTCCCTGTTTTAAATTAATTTTACAGGGCACTGGAAGGTGAGGATTTACAGACGGTAAGCTCAAACCAAACATCACTTCAAGATCTGACAGTCACTCGACTCATCGGATCTGAATATCACCGGCCTCTGAACATGGAAGCAAAAAGCATCGTTCACAGCGGGGAGAAACCGTACACGTGTTCTGCGTGTGGCCGAGGCTTCAGGCATCCCTCTGGCCTATCGAGACACAAGCGCATTCACACTGGGCAGAGGGCGTTCACCTGCTCTGAGTGTGGGAAGGGATTCACTAATTCATCCAACCTGCTGACACACCAGCATGTTCACACTGGAGAGAGACCATTCACCTGCTCCGAGTGTGGGAAGGGATTCACTAATTCATCCAACCTGCTGACACACCAGCGTGTTCACACTGGAGAGAGGCCGTTCACCTGCTCTGAGTGTGGGAAGGGATTCACTCAGTTATCCAACCTGCTGAGACACCAGCGAGTTCAAACTGATGAGAGAACTTTTAACTGCTCGGACTGTGGGAAGTGCTTTAAAACTTCTTGGGAACTGATACGCCATCAACGTGTTCACACTGACGAGAGACCGTTCAGGTGCTCTCACTGCGGGACTGGGTTCAGGCAGTCATCTGAGCTCACTATACACCAGCGCACTCACACTGGGGAGAGGCCGTTCACCTGCCCTGAGTGTGGGAAGGGATTCACTAGTTCAACCCACCTGCTGACACACCAGCGAGTTCACACTGATGAGAGACCTTTCAAATGCCCAGACTGTGTGAAGTGCTTTAAAAGTTCCAGGGAAGTGATACGCCATCAACGTGTTCACACTGATGAGAGACCGTTCAGGTGCTCTCGCTGCGGGTCTGGGTTCAGGCGATCATCTGAGCTCACTATACACCAGCGCACTCACACTGGGGAGAGGCCGTTCACCTGCTCGGAGTGTGGGAAGGGATTCACTAATTCATCCCACCTGATGACACACCAGCGAGCTCACACTGGGGAGAGGCCGTTCACCTGCTCGGAGTGTGGGAAGGGATTCACTCGCTCATCCAACCTGCTGACACACCAGCGAGTTCACAAGTGACTGCAGGGGTTGGATTCTGTTGTTGCTGCTGTTAGTCACATCCAGGACTGAACCATGTTCATTCTGACAGGTGGGGATTGTTTCTGCTGATGTTAATAACTCCAGGAACTGGGCTGGAGTTTAATATTCTGGATAGATGTCAAATAAACCAGCTTTGTTTTAAACACATTGTAGATCTTTGTCTTTCCCACCTGAGTGTTTAGCATCACCTGGCTGGAGCTCAGAAAGGACAATCTTGGGGAGGATCGTACGGCGGGAACAGAACTCCAGTCTGGACACAGTCCTTCAGGGCCACACTGAGAGGGGCAAACAGCACTTTGGTCTTTCTTGTCTCTCTCCACTGAAAGCTAAGTTGCCGTGTGGGTTAATCTCGAGGCGTGTGTGAAACGTGTCCCAGCCAATCTTTGCCATGGTTCAGAGCTCCTAGGCACGGAACAGAAGGCTCCTTTAGGAATGTACCCCAGTGCTTTTTTTTTTAATGGCCTTATTAACCTGTGTTGCTGCTTTTAGTGATTTGTGTATCTGTGTCCCTGGATCCCTCTGCTCCTCCAGCCCATTTAGACTCGAGGGGAAATTCGGTGGCACCCCCTTTGGGCCGCTAACGTCACCGGGGCTAATTTTAGCCCCCTGAAAAAGTTAGTGCCCCTGCACATTAAATTCAGTGGTAGCACCCCAAGCAGGAGGCGGGGTGCTAGTGGAAGTGCTCCCCTCCCTCTTGAGGCGCTACCAGTGAATTTCACGGTGCTTCGTGTATCAGCGCCACGCTCGCCGGCACATAGTACCGCGTCATAGCAGACCTCCCTCCCTGATTAAAGCGGAGGGGCCTAGCACTGCGCACACCGGGGCCCTGCTGGACCACCGGGGAGCGGGGTGGCGGATCAAGAGGAGCGCCCGACAGCGATCACGGCCGACACCCCGAAGAAGAAAGGGGAAGGGGGCAGGTGCTCGCAGTTGGCCAAAATAAAAAGTTGCCGCCTGACACCTGCCCTTTAAGTGGTGTCGCCGTGGCTGCAGGAACGACCCCTGACGCTGTCGGACATATCGTCCGGCGATAGGTCAGGGGTTGCAGCCGGGGTGCTGTGCACGGCGATGACGTCATTGCCGGCAGTGCAGTGCCGCGGGGCGCAACCAGCTGCCGCCGCCGCTAACCTTCCACTGAATATCACAGGAGGCACAAAGCAACACAATTTCACCCCCTTGTCCAAGTCATGTGTGGCCTCCTCATTCTTCCCACCAAAACACACCACCTCACACTGATCTACAGTGAAATTCATTAACACACTACCTCACACTGATCTATAGTGACATTCATTAACACACCACTTCACACTGACTTATAGTGACATTCATTAACACACCACCTCTCACTGATCTTTTGTGAAATTCATTTTCCAATTACACCCCCATGCTGAAATTTTTTCATGGCTTCTTGCATTTTGTCTTCCTCAGTATTAACTCTACCTTTTTTGGTGTTATCGACAAACTTTGAAATTGTTCTTATGATTCCCGAGTCCAAATCATTTATGAACAACAGTGATCCCAGCACAAATCCCTGTGGAACACCATTGTACCTGAACTCTTAAATCGCTCTGCTCCTCTGCTTTTAAAGTTTTACGTAAGAACATAAGAATTATGAGCAGGAGTATGTCACACGGCCCCTCGAGCCTGCTCCGCCATTCAGTAAGATCATGACTGATCATTGACCTCAGCACCACTTTCTCACCCGATCACCATATCCCTTGATTCCCCTAGAGTCCAAATATCTAACTATCTCAGCCTTGAATATACTCAAAGACTCAGCATTCACAGCCCTCTGGGGCAGAGAATTCCAAAGATTCACAACCCTCTGAGTGAAGAAATTCCTCCTTATCTCAGTCTTAAATGGCCGACCACTTATCCTGAGATTATGCCCCTTAGTTGTACACACTCCAGCCAGGGGAAACAGCCTCTCATCATCTACCCTGTCGATATCCCTCAAAATCTTGTATGTTGCAACTTAAAATGTACATTTCCCCTCATTTTTCCTCCCAAAATGTATCACTTCACATATCTCTACACTAAATTTCAGCTGACTTCTACCTGACTTCTACCTGTTCAATCTACTAACCCATGTATATCACACTGAAATCACTCTTCACAGTTCCCCACACTCCCTATTGTAGTCTCATCTAGATATTTTGATCTTGTGCTCCATAAACTATCCATGCTGCCCCACTCCCTTTAATACCATGAACCTTAACTTGTCCTCCCACTTTTAAAGCTTTGTGTATCTGAGCCGCTTGTTTCCTACAATACAACACTGTCAGTGACTACACTTCCAAAGTACTTCATTGGCTGTGAAGCACATTGCGACGTCCTGAGGTGGTGAAAGGTGCTATATAAATGCAAGTCTTTCTTTCTTGTAGGTTTTCGAGATATTAACATAAAAGCTAAAATTCATTGTCATGAAGTGTGTCATGTAATATGCATTATGGGAAAGAGAAGTTTAGTCTGAGTTAGAAACTCAAACCGGTGTTTCACTGCAGAGAGATCGCCATGGCAACACTGATGAGACATTCCATTCACTGAATCGACTGGTTGGAATCTGTAATCAGATCAGGGGAAAAACAGGTTTTGTCTGTTATTAAACACAATATAAGCTTAAAGCAGAGTGAGTAGTAGAATAGTTTAAATTATAATGTGTGCTGTTCATATGTATATTTGTGAAACTATAAGAAATAACAATTAACAGCAGGAATGGTAGTTTAGGGATGATGAGAACATAAGAAACAGGAGCAGGAGTAGGCCAATCGGCCCCCCGAGCCCGCTCCGCCACTCAACAAGATCATGGCTGATCCGATCCTAACCGCCAATCCACTATGACAGGACTATCTCCTGAATCTAACAGAATTAGACACACGAAACAGGAGCAGGATCAGGCTACCTGGGCCCGCTCCGCTACCCACAGAGCCATGACCGATCCGCACCTAAACTCATGTCCAAATTCCTGCCCGCTCCCCGTAACCCTTAATTCCCTTTTCTTCTAGGAAACTGTCTATTTCTGTTTTAAATTTATGTAATGATGTAGCTTCGACAGCTTTTTGGGGCAGCATATTCCATGGACCTACCACCCTCTGAGTGAAGTAGTTCCTCCTCATCTCAGTTTTGAAAGAGCAGCAGAACATTACTGAAGGAAAGTAACTGTTGGGAATCAGGGAATGTGTCCTTGTAAATCACAGATTAGCGAACTTCCAGCTGTCTTTTCCTTGCTTCCTGCCAAAACCCAGCAGAGAAGACAAAGAAGAGTCAGGTGCCAGAGATGGATCACTGCAGGGTATAAAAGTGAGGGGAAACTGATGTAAGGGGGCAGTTGGGACTGGAGATCAAGCTCAGGGCACCTGAGGTTCCATCCAGCGAGCTGACCTCATGTAATGTTAGTGGGGGTGGTATACAGACCTCCAAACAGTAATGCAGAAGTTCGGGATTGCATTAAATGGGAAATTAGAGATGCGTGCAATAAGGGCACAGCAGTTATCATGGGTTAATTTAATCTACATATAGATTGGGCTAACCAAATTAGTAACAATACTGTGGAGGAGGAATTCCTGGACTGTATACAGGATGGTTTTCTGGACCAATATGTCGAGGAATCAACTAGAGATCATGCCATCTTAGACTGGGTATTATGTAATGAGAAAGGATTAAGTAGCAATCTTGTTGTGCGAGGCCCTTTGGGTCAGAGCGAACATAATATGATAGAATTCTTCATTAAGATGGAGAGTGAAGTATTTGACTCGGAGACTAGGGTCCTGAATTTAAATAAAGGAAACTACGATGGTCTGAGGAGCGAGTTGGGTAGGATTGATTGGGGAATGTCACTCAAAGGGTTGATGGTGGATAGGCAATGGCAAACATTCAAAAATCGCATGGATGAACTACAGAATTTGATCATCCCTGTTTGGCATAACAATAAAACAAAAAAGGTGACTCAACTGTGGCTAACAAGGGTAATTAGGGATCGCATAGGATCCAAGGAGAGGACATACAAGCTGGCCAGAAAAATCAGTAAACCTGAGGATTGGGAGCAGTTTAGGATTCAGCAAAGGAGGACAAAGGAATTAATTAAGAGGGGGAAAATAGAGTATGAGAGTAAGCTTTCAGGGAACATCAAAACTGACTGTAAAAGCTTTAATAGATACTATCTGGAGTGCCCGGCGGTGCCGAGGCTTTTTCGAGGGCATGTTGTTGTTGGAAGAGAGAGAGAGCGACTGGGGGGGGGGAGGGGGTGAAGAGAGGGGGGTGGTGGGGGGGGAGAGGGGGTGGAGGGAAAGGGGGGGGAGAGGGAGGGAGGGAGTGAGGGGAGGAGGAGGAGGGGGGAGGGGGAAGGAGACAGTGAGGGAAGGAGGAAGAAACCGGGCAGTCCAGACTAAAGATGGCGCTGTTCGGGCCCACAGTGAAGTTCTGCCATGATCAAAGATGGCGTCACGAGGTAATTGCCGTGCCGCCAGGATCAAACATGGCGCTGTTGTTTCGCTACATTGAACTGCTGCCAGGATGAAAGATGGCCGGGCCCAGTTGCCGGGGTAACCTTCCTCCCCTCCCGATCTCGAGAGCCGGTTGCCGGGTTAAACATTTCCCCCCCTTCCGAACCCGTGCCCCGCTCTCCCAAGAGCCCCGCCCCCCCGCCCGAGCCGGCGATGTCTCCGGGGAGCTCCGTGCCACCCCACGCACTGACATGGCCCCGCCCTCCCGAGTTGGCTTCAAGCGAGCCGGCTTGAAGACCGCCGAGCGGGGAAGAGAGAGAGACGGGCGCAACCGCCCAGGAGACCCCGTGCTCCCGCCTGAGTCAGTGGACGCGGGAGCGACGAGACGGGGGGGACCGAGGAGATGGGGGGGAACGGGGGGGACCAAAGCGGGGGGTGGGGGGTGAGGGGTAGGAGGAGCTTGCCACAAAACAATTGCCTACGGTCCAGCATAGCTGGCAACAGACGCCCAGGCTTTGAGGCCTACCTGCAAAAACGGGGAAATGTAGGAAAATTAATGAGATTAGATAAAAGATTTAGAAAGTAATTAACTTTTTTTAATACAATATGTGTTTTAAAAGCAACTTTTTTTTTAAATGCGCAGAAAGCGGGAAAAAAATGAAAAGTTTGGAATCAAGATGGTGGAGACTCACCTCAGTTCAGAACAATAAGGCCCGCCCACACACGCACCGATTGGTCGACCGTCAGGTCACCGAAGCGTAGGATTGGTCAATCGTCCCATCACTCGACTATAGGAGGGCCCGCCCGCGCGTGCCAGGAACCCGCCCCCGCCACGCAGCGATTGGTCGACCGTCGGGTCGCTCGACCGTACGATTGGTCGGCCTCGACGTCACTCAATGCTAATGAGCAGATAAAGAGTGGAATTTTGAACGTTTTTTGGAGACCGCGGGCACAATTTTTGTCTCACCGAACCGTAAATATGCTTACGACCGTTCTGGAATCGTAAGCTTCCTTTTGATTTAACACACGTGGAGGTACGCTCTATAACTTGAGAGTGTATAGCTGGACAGACAGACAGACGGAATGACAGACAGAAGAACCGCTTTATATATATAGATAGATGTGAAGAGAAAAAGATTGGTGAAGTCAAGCGTAGGTCCCTTGCAGTCAGAATCAGGGGAATTTATAATAGGGAACAAAGAAATGGCAGGCCAATTAAATACATACTTTGGTTCTGTCTTCACAAAGGAGGACACTATTCAAAAAAGGTGGTAGAGAGAAAACTGAGAATTATAAACCGGTAAGCCTGATATCGGTAGTGGGGGAAATGCTAGAGTCCATTATAAAGATGTAATAGCAGAGCACTTGGATAACAGTGACAGGATCGGACAAAGTCAACATGGATTTACAAAAGGTAAATCGTGCTTGACTAATCTACTGGAATTTTCCTAGGATGTAACTGGTAGTAGATAAGGGAGAACCAGTGGATGTGGTGTATTTGGACGTTCAGAAGGCTTTCGATAAGGTCCTGCGTAAGAGATTAGCGGGTAAAGTTATGGTACATGGGATTGGGGACAAGGTACTGACTTGGATAGAGAACTGGTTGGCGGACAGAAAGCAAAGAATTGGAATAAATGGGTCATTTTCCGAGTGGCAGGCAGTGACTAGTGCGGTACCGCAAGGATCGGTCCTACCACCCCAGCTGTTCACAATATATGTTAATGATCTGGACGAGGGAATTGGATGTAATATCTCCAAATTTGCAGACGACACAAAGCTGGGTGGGAGGGTAAGCTGTGAGGAGGATGTCGTGAAACTCCAGTACGATTTGGACAGGTTGGGTGATTGGGCAGAAACATGGCAAATGCACTATAATGTGGATAAATGTGAGGTTATCCACTTTGGTGGCAAAAACAGGAAGGCAGATTATTAAGAACATAAGTGTTGTGTATGTACCTTTAAGGGAATAACTGGTCTCAGACTGCAGTACCAGCAGTGACCACCCCTGTATAAAAGGCCCTAGCAGGCTTCTGTAGTTTCAGTTTCCAGGTTGTCTCCATTCAGTAAAGACTTGTTATAATCAACTCCTGCAGTCCATGTCTCAATTATACACGGACATAATACTGGCGACGAGTAAGAAACAAACTTACCTGCAACTTGGCAGCACCTCAGACGACGTCATTGAAGGTCGAAGCCAGAAGAAAGAAAAAAATAATAATAATCCAAAGAAACTCGAGAAACGGGCGTCGACCGTGGGCAACCGCCCTCCAAATCATCGAATTGAAACGTGCAGGAGAGACTGTCGAGAACCAGGCTTGGTCTCCAGTCTGTGGTTTCCCAGCTAATCGGGCTGGTGGCAGGTAGTGCACTGATCCTTCCTGGGCTGCGGCGGGCTAGAGCTCGATCGGGTGGCTCTGCAATGGGGCCGGGCAGCGAGTCGGGAAGCAGAGAGAGAGAGGGTGGAGCACACAGGGCGCGGCCGGTGCTTCGCAGCCGGGCAGCGTTCGGACCTAAAGAGGGAGGGAAGTGTCCCAGAGGGTCCGCTCCACAACGGGAACGGTTCTTCAATTAACGGAGCAAATATTGAAGCGCGATAGAAAAATAAAAATACCGCGGAGAGCGGCGTTGGCAGCAGAGGCAGCGGCGGGAAAGTGCAGGAGGCGCCATCTTAACTCAGCGGGGAAGAAGGAAAAGCACGGGAGGCACCATTTTGATCCATCGGGGACGAAGGCAAAGCGTGGGAGGCGCCATCTTAGATTTTCAAGATGCCAAAGACTGGCGATATCACTGCCTTCGATAATGCAATAGAAGACTGGACCACGTATGAGGAAAGAGTCGAGGTATATTGCGAGGCAAACGAAATAGCCGATGAGAAAAAGGCATCGGTATTGCTAAATTTAATGGGCGCAAGAACATACGGCCTATTGCGGGACCTGATTACTCCAGCCAAGCCGAAGGCGAAGAGTTTTAACGAAATTGTTGCTATCCTACAGGAACACCTAAATCCTACACCGCTGCTGATAGCAGAAAGATTTAAATTCCACAGGAGAAACCAGCATAAAAATGAGAGCAATGCTGATTACCTTACGGAACTACGCAAGCTATCAAAGCACTGCCAGTTCAGAGCAGGACTGGCAGATACCTTACGGGACAAATTTGTCTGTGGACTCCTGAGTGAAGGAACCCAGAAGAGGTTACTCTCAGAGAAAGAGCTGATGCTAGATAAGGCTTTCAGCGTGGCAGTATCGTACGAAGCAGCAGCAAGGGGAGCTGCGGAAATACAACAAAAGCCACAGGAATACGGCACCCATGAAATGACACGGGGATTTGCAAAATGTTATCGCTGCGGCAGAACAAACTATGACCAGAAGGACTGCTGGTCCAAGGACAAAATATGCAGGCATTGCGGAAAGATGGGACACATTGCACGAGTTTGCAGGTTTGGGAAGAAGACCAACGACAACAAAAAGGCTACTAAGGAACCGCACAGGAAAGTACAAAAGATGACGGACAGTAGTTCCGAAGACCAGATGAGCGATGGTGAATCCGGGAACAAGAGACTAAGCTGTCTCAAACTTCACAACGTAATCGCAAAAGAGGATCATCGAACCATTTGGGTCACCCTCACGATAGCAGGGTCCCAAGTCAAAATGCAATTGGATACAGGATCAGCTCTAACCGTCATGAATCGACGAGACTATGAGCGGCTATTCTCTCACATACCCTTGAGAGAGACATCCATTGTCTTGAGGACGTATACGGGGCAAAAAGTATACTCCAGAGGAAAAATAAGGGTGCCTGTCGAATACAACGGCAAGAAAATATGGAAATTGTATCTCTACATTCTGCAAGATGGTGGACCACCATTATTGGGACGTGAATGGATCAGAAAGATAAGTTTAGACTGGCACTCCATTCAGGCACTGACGGTGGCTGGTAAAAAGGATGACGACGTCACTCCTGGACGATTGTCAACAATCTTAGCTGACACCAAAGAGGTATTTCAACAAGAACTGAGCACTCTTAAAGGCGTAACCGCCTCGATAAAAATAGAGGAGAATGCAATTCCCAAGTTTTTCAAAGCAAGACCGGTACCATATGCAATTCACCCAGCCGCCGAGGCAGAGCTGGAGAATCTGGAGAAGGCAGGCATGTTATCTAAGGTAGACTGGAGCGAGTGGGCGACACCCATCATTCCTGTCATGAAGAAAATGTTAAACAATAAGTCTGAGGAGCCAAGGAAGGTTTGCATCTGTGGGGACTTCAAGGTGACGGTGAACCCAGTCCTTCACACAGTACAATATCCTCTTCAAGGATAGAAGATATCTTCGCCTCATTATCTGGAGGGAAGCGTTTTACAAAAATTTACCTAGCACAAGCATATTTGCAGATGGAGGTTGAAGAATCCTCTAGGAAGTATCTCACGATATACACTCACAAAGGTCTTTACCAGTATAATCGACTGGTATTCGGAGTAGCATCAGCTCCGGCGATATGGCAAAGAGCGATGGAACAAGTCCTGCAAGGGATTCCGGGGACTCAGTGTTACTTGGACGACATCCTAGTGACAGGTGAAGATGACAGTGAACACCTTGCCAACCTAGAGCAGGTGCTCACTAGACTACGTGAACATGGGCTACGAGCCAATCGCCCTAAGTGCGAGTATTTTAAGAAACAGATATCGTATTGTGGCCACGTGATTGATGAAGTGGGGTTGCATAAGTCCCCTGACAAAATTGAAGTGGTAGTTAAGGCTCCAGCGCCTGAAAATGTGTCGCAACTGAGGTCATTCCTCGGATTGGTGAATTACTACCATAAGATTTTGCCGAATTTGTCCACAATTCTGCATCCACTGAACGCCCTACTACGAACGGGAGTAGCATGGAAATGGAGCGATGAATGTAAGCGGGCCTTTCAGAAGAGTAAGGACCTAATCACTTCAAGAGAAGTATTGGCTCACTACAACCCATCACTACCGATAAGACTGGCGTGTGATGCGTCTCCCTACGGTGTTGGGGCAGTACTGTCACATAAATTCCTTGATGGTTCAGAGAGGCCGATAGCTTTTGCATCACGCTCGTTAACTTTAGCCGAGCGTAACTACGCCCGGATTGACAGAGAGGCCCTCAGCCTGGTGTGGGGGGTGAAGAAGCTCAATCACTACCTGCACGGTCAGAAATTTACTCTACTAACTGATCATCAACCTCTCATCTCCATTTTCAACCCTCAGAAGGGCGTGCCGATAATGATGGCACAACGGCTACAGAGGTGGTCCCTTTTCCTAGGGGCACACCAATATGACATCGAGTACAAAGGAACTAAACAGCATGGGAATGCTGATGGATTGTTGCGCCTACCGTTGCCGATGGTGGAAGAAGAACTGGCAGTGGATCCAGTGGAGTTATTCCACTCGACTATAGTCGAATGTCTCCCTGTGACGAATGCAAACATAGAAAAGGAAACACGAAATGACCCGACACTCTCCTGGGTCTATGATTTAACGGTGAAGGGATGGCCAGCACATGGCGAACCACTGCTGCCAGCATTCTCGCCGAGAAGAGAACAGCTGTCAGTGTGCAGAGGAACCTTGATATGTGGATCCAGAGTAGTAATCCCACCCAAATTGAAGGATAGAGTGCTCAATGAGCTTCATGAGGGTCATCTGGGAGGGGTAAAAATGAAGAACTTAGCCAGAGCGTTTGTGTGGTGGCCGGGAATCGATAGAGAAATTGAAGAGATGACCAAGAGCTGTACAGGATGCCTGAAGGTCCAAAACGCCCCACCACAAGCCCCTCTACATCCATGGGAGTGGCCCTCATCTGTATGGCAAAGGGTGCACATTGATTTTGCTGGTCCCTTTATGGACTCGATGTTTTTAATTGCGGTGGATGCACATTCAAAGTGGCCAGAGGTAATAAAAATGTCCTCAACCACCACAGAAAAAACTATCACAGTCTTATGAACCATATTCGCCAGGAATGGGCTGCCTGAACAGATTTGCTCTGACAATGGACCACAGTTTGTGTCTGAAGAGTTCCGGAGGTTCTTAAAGAACAATGGTGTTAAGCATTACACATCCGCCCCATATCATCCAGCCACGAATGGATTGGCCGAGAGGTTTGTTCAAACATTCAAGAAGGCTATCAAGGCAATGTGTAATGAAGATATACCCCTACAACACAAGGTGGATAACTTCTTGTTTGCCTACTGGAATGCGACACATGTGGTTACCAACCAAACTCCAGCCATGATGTTCTTCAATCGAAGACTATGATGCCGCTTGGATTTGGTTAAGCCAAATGTCAGAAGAGATGTGGAGAACAGGCAGTTTCAGAATATGAATGAAAGGCCGACCAGGAGTTTTAAGATAGGTCAACCAGTTTTGGCCCGGGACTACCGCACAGAGAAATGGCAGCCAGGAACGATCTGTACATGGCAAGGACCTCTAATGTATACCGTGGACGTTGGAGAGAGCATTGTAAGACGCCATGCTGACCATATTCTAGAGTCACTGGAAAACGTCAACTCCACACCACGATCTGATACACCTGGCGATGAAACCAAAGTACCAATTGCATCTACCGCAGAATCGGTGATATTGGAAGCAGACGAACCAAACAACGACATTGATCCCGACGCAACCTTGTCAGAAGAACCTGATATCCCAAAGAGGCGTTATCCAGACAGAATTAGGAAGCCTCCTCAAAGACTGAACTTATAATTGCTTAACTTCAACCAATGCATCTAGCAACCGTAATTGTAATTGTAATTAGTTATTATTTAGTTGTTAAATGAATGTTATGTACTGTTTATCTAAAAGGGGAGGAATTGTTGTGTATGTACCTTTAAGAGAATAACTGGTCTCAGACTGCAGTACCGGCAGTGACCACCCCTGTATAAAAGGCCCTAGCAGGCTTCTGTATTTTCAGTTTTCAGGTTGTCTCCATTAAGTAAAGGCTTGTTATAATCAACTCCTGCAGTCCGTATCTCAATTATACACGGACATAATAATAAGAACATAAGAAATAGGAGCAGGAGTAGGCCATACGGCCCCTCGGGCCTGCTCTGCCATTCAATAGGATCATGGCTGATCTGAATCTAGTCTCACGTCCACTTCCCTGCCCTCTCCCCGTAACCCCTAATTCCCTTATCTGCCAAGAAAATGTCTATCTCCATTTTAAATTTATTTAATGTTGCAGCTTCCACAGCTCTCTGGGGTAGCAAATTCCAGAGATTTACTACCCTCTGAGTGAAGAAGTTTCTCCTCATCTCAGTTTTGAAAGGGCAGCCCCTTATTCTAAGATTATGCCCCCTAGTTCTAATCTCACCCATCAGTGGAATCATCCTCACCGCATCCACCCGATCAAGCCCCCTCACAATCTTATATGTTTCGATAAGATCACCTCTCATTCTTCTGAACTCCAATGAGTAGAGTCCCAACCTACTCAACCTTTCCTCATATGTCAACCCCCTCATCTCTGGAATCAACCGAGTGAACCTTCTCTGAACCGCCTCGAGAGCAAGTATATATTTTCTTAAATATGGAAACCAAAACTGCACGCAGTATTCCAGGTGTGGCCTCACCAATACCCTGTATAACTGCAGCAAGACTTCCCTGTTTTTATACTCCATCCCCCTTGCAATAAAAGCCAAGGTTCCATTGGCCTTCCTGATCACCTGCTGCACCTGCATACTAACTTTAATGTTTCATGCACCAGGACCCCCAGATCCCTTTGTACTGTAGCACTTTGCAGCTTCTCTCCATTTAGATAATAACTTGCTCTTTGAATTTTTCTGCCAAAGTGCATAACCTCACACTTTCCAACATTATATTGCATCTGCCAAATCTTTGCCCACTCACTTAGCCTGTCTATATCCTTTTGCAGGTTTTTTATGTCCTCCTCACTCACTGCTTTCCCTCCCATCTTTGTATCGTCGGCAAACTTGGATATGTTGCACTCGATCCCTTCCTCCAAATCGTTAATTTAGATTGTAAGTGAAGGTAACCATGCAGGTGCAGCAGGCGGTTAAGAAGGCAAATGGTATGTTGGCCTTCACAGCAAGAGGGTTCGAGTACAAGAACAAGGATGTCTTGCTGCAGTTGTACAGGGCATTGGTGAGACCGCACCTTGAGTATTGTGTGCAGTTTTGGTCAACTTACCTGAGGAAGGATGTTCTTGCCATGGAGGGAGTGCAGCGAAGATTCACCAGGCTGATACATGGGATGGCAGGAGTGACGTATGAGGAGAGATTGTGTCGATTGGGCTTATACTCACTGGAGTATAGAAGATTGAGAGGGGATCTCATCGAAACCTATAAAATTCTGTCAGGTCTGGACAGACTAGATGCAGAAAGGATGTTTCTGATGGCCGGGGAGTCCAGAACCAGGGGTCATAGTCTAAGGATAAGGGGTAAGCCATTTAGGACTGAAATGAGGAGGAATTTCTTCACCCAGAGAGTGGTGAACCTGTGGAATTCTCTGCCAAAGAGGGCGGTGGAGGCCAGTTCATTAAATATATTCAAGAAAGATTTGGATATATTTCTTGAGGCTAAATGGATCAAGGGATATGGGGAGAAGGCAAGGACAGGGTACTGAATTTGGATGATCAGCCATGATCTCATTGAATGGCGGAGCAGGCTCGAAGGGCCGAATGGCCTACTCCTGCTCCTATCTTCTATGTTTCTATGGAAGGGTTCGAGTACAGGAACAAGGATGTCTTGCTGCAGTTGTACAGGGCCTTGGTAAGACCACAGCTTGAGTATTGTGTGCAGTTTTGGTCGCCTTATCTGAGGAAGGATGTTCTTGCCATGGAGGGAGTGCAGCGAAGATTCACCAGACTGATACCTGGGATGGCAGGAATGACGTATGAAGAGAGATTGGGTCGCTGGAGTTTAGAGGAATGAGAGGGGATCTCATTGAAACTTATAAAATTCTAACAGGACTAGACAGACTAGATGCAGGAAGGATGTTCCCGATGGCCATGGCATCCAGAACCAGGGGTCACAGTCTAAGGATAAGGGGTAAGCCATTTAGGACAGAGATGAGGAGGAATTTCTTCACCCAGAGTGTGGTGAGCCTGTGGAAATCTCCACCACAGAAGGCAGTGGAGGCCAATTCATTAAATGTATTCAAGAAGGATTTAGATATATTTCTTAAGGCTAAAGGGATCAAGGGATATGGGGAGAAGGCAGGGACAGGGTACTGAGTTTGGATGATCAGCCATGATCTCATTGAATGGCGGAGCAGGCTTGAGGGGCCGAATGGCCTACTCCTGCTCCTATCTTCTATGTTTCTATGTTTCTAAGTTACTGTGGACACGCGGGACTTGCATGTTTACTCTGATAGAGGATCAATATAAGGTACGGTAGAGGACAGAGGATCTGCTGACCTTATATTTCCGAATAAGGTATTAAAGTTGGTGACGAGACTCTCAGTTCTGCTAATTAATAAGACAAGGCATTAGCTAGAATCTTACACCCCAAAGTCCCTCTGCTCCTCTATACCTTTAAAAGTTTTACCATTTAATGTAGATTTCCTACTTTTTTCTTCCAGCCAAAATGCATCACCTTATAATTCACTGCGTTAAATTTCATTGACATCTACATGCCCCATTCACTAACCTGTGTATTCACACTGAAGTCACTTACAGTCCTCTTCACAGCTTCCCACAATCCCTATTCTGGTCTCATCTGGAGTTTTTGATCTTGTGCTCCATATAGCCAAGCCCATATCATAGAAACATAGAAAAATAGGAGCAGGAGTAGGCCATTCGGCCCTTCGAGCCTGCTCCACCATTCAATATGATCAAGGCTGATCCTCTATCTCAATACCATATTCCCGTTCTCTCCCCATACCCCTTGATGCCTTTTGTGTCTAGAAATCTATCTATCTCCTTCTTAAATATATTCAGTGACTTGGCCTCCACAGCCTTCTGTGGTAGAGAATTCCACAGGTTCCCCACCCTCTGAGTGAAGAAATTTCTCCTCATCTCAGTTGTAAATGTCCTACCCCATATCCTGAGACTGTGACCCCTCGTTCTAGGCCCCCAGCCAGGGGAAACATCCTCCCTGCATCCAGTCTGTTTAGCCCTGTCAGAATTTTATACGTTCCAATGAGATCCCCTCCCATTCTTCTAAACTCTAGTGAATACAGGCCTAGTCAGTCCAACCTCTCCTCATGCGACAGTCCTGCCATCCCAGGAATCAGTCTGGTGAACCTTCGCTGCACTCCCTCTAAGGCAAGTATATCCTTTCTTAAGTAAGGAGACCAAAACTGCACACAGTACTCCAGGTGTGGGCTCACCAAGGCCCTGTACAACTGTAGTAAGACATTCTTGCTCCTGTACTCAAATCCTCTTGCAATAAAGGCCAACAAACCATTTGCCATCTGAACTGCTTGCTGCACCTGCATGTTTGCTTTCAGTGACTGGTGTACAAGGACACCCAGGTCCCTCTGTACATCAACATTTCCCAATCTATCACCATTTAAATAATACTCTGCCTTTCTGTTTTTAAATCATAATCATAATCATAATCAACTTTATTGTCATTGTTAGTGCACAAGTGCAGTACAACGAAATGTAGGCTTGCGGCTCCCAAGAGTGTACATTTTGATTAAGACATTTAACACACAACATTCATTTGGCTTGTAATACATAAACATAAACATAATAAAGTGCATTGGCAGATATGCAGGCTTTAGAGTTTATTTGTAGAGTTCAGTAGGATGACAGCCCTGGGAAAGAAGCTGTTCCTAAATCTGGTCGTTCCGGTGCGAATGCATCTGTAGCGTCTCCCAGATGGCAGGGGGGTGAACAAACTGTGGCTGGGGTGGGTAGGGTCTTTGATGATGGTCAGTGACCTCCGTAAACAGCGTTTCTGGTAGATGTTCTCTATGGTCAGTAGCCGGGTGCCTGTAATGCATTGGGCAGTTTTGACTACCCGCTGCAGGGCTTTCCGGTCATAGGAGGTACAGCTGCCATACCATACTGCGATACAGTTCGTCAGGATGCTCTCTATTGTGCAGCGGTAAAAGTTAGAGAGGATCAGGGGTGACAGGTTACATCCCTTCAGCCTCCTTAGGAAATATAGGCGCTGCTGGGCCTTCTTCACCAAAGAGGAGGTATTGAGGGACCAGGAGAGGTCTTCCGTGATATGGACTCTGAGGAACTTAAAGCTGTCCACCCTTTCCACCACAGCCCCATGGATGTGGATGGGGGTGTGACTTCCGCCTTTAGACTTCCTGAAGTCCACAATGATTTCCTTGGTTTTCTTGATGTTAAGGGCCAGGTTGTTATCAGTGCACCACTTCACGAGATGCTGGACCTCCTCCCTGTAGGCTGACTTATCGTTGTTGGTGATCTGGTCTACCACCGTGGTATCATCCGCAAACTTGATGATGGTGTTGGAACCATGAACAGCCACACAGTCGTGGGTGAAGAGGGAGCAGAGGAGGGGGCTCAGCACACAACCTTGTGGGGCCCCCGTGTTCAGGGTCAGGTGGGGGGGAGGTGTGGTTACCTAATTTGACAGACTGGGGTCTGTTTGTTAGGAAGTCCAGGGTCCAGTTGCAAAGGGAAGTGTTCAGGCCAAGAGTGTGGAGTTTGGTGGCCAGCTTGTTGGGGACGATAGTGTTGAATGCTGAGCTGTAATCTATGAACAGCATTCTGATGTAGGTCTCTTTACCGTCTAAGTGATTCAATGCAGAATGTTGAGCAGTTGTGATTGCATCCTCCGTTGATCTGTTTGCACGATAGGCAAACTGGTGTTGGTCAAGAGAGGCGGGAACACTGGCTTTGATGTGAGCCAGGACCAGTCTCTCAAAACACTTCATTATGATGGCTGTGAGTGCGACAGGTCGATAGTCGTTCAGACACGTCACAGCCGTTTGCTTCGGCACAGGAATAATGGTAGCGGTCTTGAAGCATGCAGGAACTACTGCCTGGGCCAATGACAGATTGAAGATGGCGGTGAAGACATCAGCCAGCTGATCAGCACATTCTTTGAGCACATTCTTTCCTACCAAAGTGGATAACTTCACATTTGCCTGGATGAGTGTAGCTCCAACAAGACTCCAGAAGCTCGACACCATCGAGGACAAAGCAGACTGCTTGATTGGCACCCCATCCACCACCTTAAACATTCCCTCCCTCCACCACCATCGTACCGTGGCTGCAGTGTTTACCATTAACAAGATGCACTGCAGCAACTCACCAAGGCTTCTTCGGCAGCACCTCCCAAACCCGCGACCTCTTCCACCGAGAAGGACAAGGGCAGCAGGCGCATGGGAACACCACCACCTCCAAGTTCCCCTCCAAGTCACACACTATCCTGACTGAGAAATATATCGCTGATCCTTGTTCGTCGCTGGGTCAAAATCCTGGAACTCCCTAACAGCACTGTGGGAGCACCTTCACTACACGGACTGCTGTGGTTCAAGAAGGTGGCTCACCACCACCTTCTCAAGGCCAACTAGGGATGGGCAATAAATGCTGGGCCATCCAGCGACGCCCTGATCCCAGACATGAATAAAAAACATGTATCCACATCATACTGCATCTAGAGCAACACAGCGCGCATGCGTGAAAGGGGAGGGGCAGGGCTTATATTGAGCATGCGCAGTACGGTACTGGAGACTGATGGAGGATCAGAGGCCGTTCGAGCGATTCCACAGCGGGTAAAAGCCAGAGGTGCAGGGGAGTAATAGACCGGTGGAGGGTTCAGGAGATTTCAGTAACAACTGGTGTAGGCCGCAAGCCCAGAATAATAACCTGAAGATCCCGTGTTTGCAGCTGGGGGGATTTCTTCTGCAAGCAGGCCCAGGTTAACGGCCGTCATCTTTGTAAAGGAGTGCGGAACGTTCCTGTGAGACGCCATTCAGACTCTGTGTGTAACCAAACGCATGCGCCACCATCTTAGTACAGGAACATAGAGTGGACGGGGCTTCCAACCGGGTCCTAGTGCCCGGGAGTGACAATCAATGTCTCAGTTATTGTATTCTCACTCTCCACACCGGGGATTTCTTGCCATCTTAGTACAGGAACATAGTGTGGACGGGGCTTCCAACCGGGTCCCAGTGCCCGGGAGAGACAATCAATGTCTCAGTTATTGTATTCTCACTCTCCACACCGGGGATTTCACACCATCTTAGTACAGGAACATAGAGTGGACGGGGTTTCCAACCGGGTCCCAGTGCCCGGGAGAGACAATTAATGTCTCAGTTATTGTATTCTCACTCTCCACACTGGGGATTTCTCACCATCTTAGTACAGGAACACAGAGTGGACGGGGTTTCCAACCGGGTCCTAGTGCCCGGGAGAGACAATCAATGTCTCAGTTATTGTATTCTCACTCTCCACACTGGGGATTTCTCACCATCATAGTACAGGAACATAGTGTGGACGGGGCTTCCAACCGGGTCCCAGTGCCCGGGAGAGACAATCAATGTCTCAGTTATTGTATTCTCACTCTCCACACTGGGGATTTCTCACCATCATAGTACAGGAACATAGTGTGGACGGGGCTTCCAACCGGGTCCTAGTGCCCGGGAGAGACAATCAATGTCTCAGTTATTGTATTCTCACTCTCCACACCAGGGATTTCACACCATCTTAGTACAGGAACATAGTGTGGACGGGGCTTCCAACTGGTTCCTAGTGCCCAGGAGAGACAATGAATGTGTCAGTTATTGTATTCTCACTCTCCACACAGGGGATTTCTCACCATCTTAGTACAGGAACATAGTGTGGACGGGGCTTCCAACCGGGTCCCAGTGCCCGGGAGTGACAATCAATGTCTCAGTTATTGTATTCTCACTCTCCACACCAGGGATTTCACACCATCTTAGTACAGGAACATAGTGTGGACAGGGCTTCCAACCGGGTCCTAGTGCCCGGGAGAGACAATCAATGTCTCAGTTATTGTATTCTCACTCTCCACACCAGGGATTTCACACCATCTTAGTACAGGAACATAGTGTGGACAGGGCTTCCAACTGGTTCCTAGTGCCCAGGAGAGACAATCAATGTCTCAGTTATTGTATTCTCACTCTCCACACAGGGGATTTCTCACCATCTCAGAACAGGAACATAGTGTGGACGGGGCTTCCAACCGGGTCCCAGTGCCCGGGAGAGACAGTCAATGTCTCAGTTATTGTATTCTCACTCTACACACAGGGGATTTCTCACCATCTTAGTACAGGAACATATTGTGGACGGGGATTCCAACCGGGTCCCAGTGCCCGGGAGAGACAATCAATGTCTCAGTTATTGTATTCTCACTCTCCACACCGGGGATTTCTCACCATCTCAGAACAGGAACATAGTGTGGACGGGGCTTCCAACCGGGTCCCAGTGCCCGGGAGAGACAATCAATGTCTCAGTTATTGTATTCTCACTCTCCACACAGGGGATTTCTCACCATCTTAGTACAGGAACATAGTGTGGACGGGGCTTCCAACCGGGTCCCAGTGCCTGGGAGAGACAATCAATGTCTCAGTTATTGTATTCTCACTCTCCACACAGGGGATTTCTCACCATCTCAGTAGAGGAACATAGTGTGGATGGGGCTTCCAACCGGGTCCTAGTGCCCGGGAGTGACAATCAATGTCTCAGTTATTGTATTCTCACTCTCCACACAGGGGATTTCTCACCATCTTAGTACAGGAACATAGTGTGGACGGGGCTTCCAACCGGGTCCCAGTGCCTGGGAGAGACAATCAATGTCTCAGTTATTGTATTCTCACTCTCCACACAGGGGATTTCTCACCATCTTAGTACAGGAACATAGTGTGGACGGGGCTTCCAACCGGGCCCTAGTGCTTGGGAGTGACAATCAATGTCTCAGTTTTTGTATTCTCAATCTCCACACCGGGGATTTCTCACCATCTTAGTACAGGAACATAGTGTGGATGGGGATTTCAACCGGGTCCCAATGCCCGGGAGAGACAATCAATGTCTCAGTTATTGTATTCTCAGTCTCCACATAGGGGATTTCTCACCATCTTAGTACAGGAACATAGAGTGGACGGGCTTCCAACCGGGTCCCAGTGCCTGGGAGTGACAATCAATGTCTCAGTTATTGTATTCTCACTCTCCACACAGGGGATTTCACACCATCTTAGTACAGGAACATAGTGTGGACGGGGCTTCCAACTGGGCCCCAGTGCCCGGGAGTGACAATCAATGTCTCAGTTATTGTATTCTCACTCTCCACACAGGGATTTCACACCATCTTAGTACAGGAACATAGTGTGGACGGGGCTTCCAACCGGGCCCCAGTGCCCGGGAGTGACAATCAATGTCTCAGTTATTGTATTCTCACTCTCCACACAGGGGCTTTCTCACCATCTTAGTACAGGAACATAGAGTGGACGGAGTTTCCAACCGGGTCCCAGTGACCGTGAGTGACAATCAATGTCTCAGTTATTGTATTCTCTCTCTCCACACCGAGGATTTCTCACCATCTTAGTACAGGAACATAGAGTGGACGGAGCTTCCAACCGGGTCCCAGTGCCCGGGAGAGACAATCAATGTCTCAGTTATTGTATTCTCACTCTCCACAGAGGGGATTTCTCACCATCTCAGTACAGGAACATAGTGTGGACGGGGCTTCCAACCGGGTCCTAGTGCACGGGAGAGACAATCAATGTCTCAGTTATTGTATTCTCACTCTCCACACAGGTGATTTCTCACCATCTTAGTGCAGGAACATAGAGTGGATGGGGCTTCCAACCGGGTCCTAGTACCCGGGAGTGACAATCAATGTCTCAGTTATTGTATTCTCACTCTCCACACCGGGGATTTCTCACCATCTTAGTACAGGAACATAGAGTGGATGGGGCTTCCAACCGGGTCCTAGTACCCGGGAGAGACAATCAATGTCTCAGTTATTGTATTCTCACTCTCCACACAGGGGATTTCTCACCATCTGAGTACAGGAACACAGTGTGGACGGGGCTTCCAACCGGGTCCTAGTGCCCGGGAGAGACAATCAATGTCTCAGTTATTGTATTCTCACTCTACACACAGGGGATTTCTCACCATCTTAGTACAGGAACATAGTGTGGACGCGGCTTCCAACAGGGTCCCAGTGCCCGGGAGTGACAATCAATGTCTCAGTTATTGTATTCTCACTCTCCACACAGGGGTTTTCTCACCATCTTAGTACAGGAACATAGTGTGGATGGGGCTTGCAACCTGGTCCTAGTGCCCGGTAGAGACAATCAATGTCTCAGTTATTGTATTCTCACTCTCCAATCCGGGGATTTCTCACCATCGTATTACAGGAACATAGAGTGGACGGAGCTTCCAACCGGGTCCTCGTGCCCGGGAGAGACAATCAATGTCTCAGTTATTGTACTCTCACTCTCCACACAGGGGATTTCTCACCATCTTAGTACAGGAACATAGTGTGGACGGGGCTTCCAACCGGGTCCCAATTCCCGGGAGAGACAATCAATGTCTCAGTTATTGTATTCTCACTCTCCACACCGGAGGATTCTCACCATCTTAGTACAGGAACATAGTGTGGACGGGGCTTCCAACCGGGTCCCAGTGCCCGGGAGAGACAATCAATGTCTCAGTTATTCTTTTCTCACTCACCACACCGGGGATTTCTCACCAGCTTGGTACAGGAACATAGTGTGGGCGGGGCTTCCAACCGGGTCCCAGTGCCCGGGAGAGACAATCAATGTCTCAGTTATTGTATTCTCACTCTCCACACCGGGGATTTCTCACCATCATAGTACAGGAACATAGTGTGGACGGGGCTTCCAACTGGGTCCTAGTGCCCGGGAGAGACAATCAATTTCTCAGTTATTGTATTCTCACTCTCCACACCGGAGGATTCTCACCATCTTAGTACAGGAACATAGTGTGGACGGGGCTTCCAACCGGGTCCTAGTGCCCGGGAGTGACAATCAATGTCTCAGTTATTGTATTCTCACTCTCCACACAGGGGATTTCTCACCATCTTAGTACAGGAACATAGTGTGGATGGGGCTTCCAACTGGGTCCTAGTGCCCGGGAGAGACAATCAATTTCTCAGTTATTGTATTCTCACTCTCCACACTGGGGATTTCTCACCATCTTAGTACAGGAACATAGTGTGGACGGGGCTTCCAACCGGGTCCTAGTGCCCGGGAGAGACAATCAATGTCTCAGTTATTGTATTCTCACTCTCCACACAGGGGCTTTCTCACCATCTTAGTACAGGAACATAGTGTGGACGGGGCTTCAAACTGGGTCCTAGTGCCCGGGAGAGACAATCAATTTTTCAGTTATTGTATTCTCACTCTCCACACAGGGGATATCTCACCATCTTAGTACAGGAACATAGTGTGGACGGGGCTTCCAACCGGGTCCCAGTGCCCGGGAGAGACAATCAATGTCTCAGTTATTGTATTCTCACTCTCCACACAGGGGATTTCTCACCATCTTAGTACAGGAACATAGTGTGGGCGGGGCTTCCAACCGGGCCCTAGTGCCCGGGAGAGACAATCAATGTCTCAGTTATTGTATTCTCACTCTCCACACAAGGGATTTCTCACCATCTTAGTACAGGAACATAGAGTGGACGGGGCTTCCAACCGGGTCCCAGTGCCCGGGAGTGACAATCAATGTCTCAGTTATTGTATTCTCACTCTCCACACCGGGGATTTCTCACCATCTTAGTACAGGAACACAGTGTGGACGGGGCTTCCAACCGGGTCCTAGTGCCCGGGAGAGACAATCAATGTCTCAGTTATTGTATTCTCACTCTCCACACCGGGGATTTCTCACCATCTTAGTACAGGAACATAGAGTGGACAGGGCTTCCAACCGGGCCCCAGTGCCCGGGAGAGATAATCAATGTCTCAGTTATTGTATTCTCACTCTCCACACCGGGGATTTCTCACCATCTTAGTACAGGAACATAGTGTGGACGGGGCTTCCAACTGGGTCCTAGTGCCCGGGAGAGACAATCAATTTCTCAGTTATTGTATTCTCACTCTCCACACTGGGGATTTCTCACCATCTTAGTACAGGAACATAGTGTGGACGGGGCTTCAAACTGGGTCCTAGTGCCCGGGAGAGACGATCAATTTCTCATTTATTGTATTCTCACTCTCCACTCTGGCGATTTCTCACCATCTTAGTACAGGAACATAGAGTGGACAGGGCTTCCAACCGGGTCCTAGTGCCCGGGAGAGACAATCAATGTCTCAGTTATTGTATTCTCACTCTCCACACAGGGGATTTCTCACCATCTTAGTACAGGAACATAGTGTGGACCGGGCTTCCAACCGGGTCCTAGTGCCCGGGAGAGACAATCAATGTCTCAGTTATTGTATTCTCACTCTCCACACAGGGGATTTCTCACCATCTTCATACAGGAACATAGTGTGGACGGGGCTTCCAACCGGGTCCCAGTGCCCGGGAGAGACAATCAATGTCTCAGTTATTGTATTCTCAGTCTCCACATAGGGGATTTCTCACCATCTTAGTACAGGAACATAGAGTGGACGGGCTTCCAACCGGGTCCCAGTGCCTGGGAGTGACAATCAATGTCTCAGTTATTGTATTCTCACTCTCCACACAGGGGATTTCACACCATCTTAGTACAGGAACATAGTGTGGACGGGGCTTCCAACTGGGCCCCAGTGCCCGGGAGTGACAATCAATGTCTCAGTTATTGTATTCTCACTCTCCACACAGGGATTTCACACCATCTTAGTACAGGAACATAGTGTGGACGGGGCTTCCAACCGGGCCCCAGTGCCCGGGAGTGACAATCAATGTCTCAGTTATTGTATTCTCACTCTCCACACAGGGGCTTTCTCACCATCTTAGTACAGGAACATAGAGTGGACGGAGTTTCCAACCGGGTCCCAGTGCCCGTGAGTGACAATCAATGTCTCAGTTATTGTATTCTCTCTCTCCACACCGAGGATTTCTCACCATCTTAGTACAGGAACATAGAGTGGACGGAGCTTCCAACCGGGTCCCAGTGCCCGGGAGAGACAATCAATGTCTCAGTTATTGTATTCTCACTCTCCACAGAGGGGATTTCTCACCATCTCAGTACAGGAACATAGTGTGGACGGGGCTTCCAACCGGGTCCTAGTGCCCGGGAGAGACAATCAATGTCTCAGTTATTGTATTCTCACTCTCCACACAGGTGATTTCTCACCATCTTAGTGCAGGAACATAGAGTGGATGGGGCTTCCAACCGGGTCCTAGTACCCGGGAGTGACAATCAATGTCTCAGTTATTGTATTCTCACTCTCCACACAGGGGATTTCTCACCATCTTAGTACAGGAACATACAGTGGATGGGGCTTCCAACCGGGTCCTAGTACCCGGGAGAGACAATCAATGTCTCAGTTATTGTATTCTCACTCTCCACACAGGGGATTTCTCACCATCTGAGTACAGGAACACAGTGTGGACGGGGCTTCCAACCGGGTCCTAGTGCCCGGGAGAGACAATCAATGTCTCAGTTATTGTATTCTCACTCTACACACAGGGGATTTCTCACCATCTTAGTACAGGAACATAGTGGGGACGCGGCTTCCAACAGGGTCCCAGTGCCCGGGAGTGACAATCAATGTCTCAGTTATTGTATTCTCACTCTCCAATCCGGGGATTTCTCACCATCTTATTACAGGAACATAGAGTGGACGGAGCTTCCAACCGGGTCCTCGTGCCCGGGAGAGACAATCAATGTCTCAGTTATTGTACTCTCACTCTCCACACAGGGGATTTCTCACCATCTTAGTACAGGAACATAGTGTGGACGGGGCTTCCAACCGGGTCCCAATTCCCGGGAGAGACAATCAATGTCTCAGCTATTGTATTCTCACTCTCCACACCGGAGGATTCTCACCATCTTAGTACAGGAACATAGTGTGGACGGGACTTCCAACCGGGTCCCAGTGCCCGGGAGTGACAATCAATTTCTCAGTTATTGTATTCTCACTCTCCACACCGGAGGATTCTCACCATCTTAGTACAGGAACATAGTGTGGACGGGGCTTCCAACCGGGTCCCAGTGCCCGGGAGTGACAATCAATTTCTCAGTTATTGTATTCTCACTCTCCACACAGGGGATTTCACATCATCTTAGTACAGGAACATAGTGTGGACGGGGCTTCCAACCGGGTCCCAGTGCCCGGGAGAGACAATCAATGTCTCAGTTATTCTTTTCTCACTCACCACACCGGGGATTTCTCACCAGCTTAGTACAGGAACATAGTGTGGGCGGGGCTTCCAACCGGGTCCCAGTGCCCGGGAGAGACAATCAATGTCTCAGTTATTGTATTCTCACTCTCCACACCGGGGATTTCTCACCATCATAGTACAGGAACATAGTGTGGACGGGGCTTCCAACTGGGTCCTAGTGCCCGGGAGAGACAATCAATTTCTCAGTTATTGTATTCTCACTCTCCACACAGGGGATTTCTCACCATCTTAGTACAGGAACATACTGTGGATGGGGCTTCCAACTGGGTCCTAGTGCCCGGGAGAGACAATCAATTTCTCAGTTATTGTATTCTCACTCTCCACACAGGGGCTTTCTCACCATCTTAGTACAGGAACATAGTGTGGACGGGGCTTCAAACTGGGTCCTAGTGCCCGGGAGAGACAATCAATTTTTCAGTTATTGTATTCTCACTCTCCACACAGGGGATATCTCACCATCTTAGTACAGGAACATAGTGTGGACGGGGCTTCCAACCGGGTCCCAGTGCCCGGGAGAGACAATCAATGTCTCAGTTATTGTATTCTCACTCTCCACACAGGGGATTTCTCACCATCTTAGTACAGGAACATAGTGTGGGCGGGGCTTCCAACCGGGCCCTAGTGCCCGGGAGAGACAATCAATGTCTCAGTTATTGTATTCTCACTCTCCACACAAGGGATTTCTCACCATCTTAGTACAGGAACATAGAGTGGACGGGGCTTCCAACCGGGTCCTAGTGCCCGGGAGAGACAATCAATGTCTCAGTTATTGTATTCTCACTCTCCACACCGGGGATTTCTCACCATCTTAGTACAGGAACACAGTGTGGACGGGGCTTCCAACCGGGTCCTAGTGCCCGGGAGAGACAATCAATGTCTCAGTTATTGTATTCTCACTCTCCACACCGGGGATTTCTCACCATCTTAGTACAGGAACATAGAGTGGACAGGGCTTCCAACCGGGCCCCAGTGCCCGGGAGAGATAATCAATGTCTCAGTTATTGTATTCTCACTCTCCACACCGGGGATTTCTCACCATCTTAGTACAGGAACATAGTGTGGACGGGGCTTCCAACTGGGTCCTAGTGCCCGGGAGAGACAATCAATTTCTCAGTTATTGTATTCTCACTCTCCACACTGGGGATTTCTCACCATCTTAGTACAGGAACATAGTGTGGACGGGGCTTCAAACTGGGTCCTAGTGCCCGGGAGAGACGATCAATTTCTAATTTATTGTATTCTCACTCTCCACACTGGCGATTTCTCACCATCTTAGTACAGGAACATAGAGTGGACAGGGCTTCCAACCGGGTCCTAGTGCCCGGGAGAGACAATCAATGTCTCAGTTATTGTATTCTCACTCTCCACACAGGGGATTTCTCACCATCTTAGTACAGGAACATAGTGTGGACCGGGCTTCCAACCGGGTCCTAGTGCCCGGGAGAGACAATCAATGTCTCAGTTATTGTATTCTCACTCTCCACACAGGGGATTTCTCACCATCTTCATACAGGAACATAGTGTGGACGGGGCTTCCAACCGGGTCCCAGTGCCCGGGAGAGACAATCAATGTCTCAGTTATTGTATTCTCACTCTCCACACCGGAGGATTCTCACCATCTTAGTACAGGAACATAGTGTGGACGGAGCTTCCAACTGGGTCCTAGTGCCCGGGAGTGACAATCAATGTCTCAGTTATTGTATTCTCACTCTCCACACAGGGGATTTCTCACCATCTTAGTACAGGAACATAGTGTGGACGGGGCTTCCAACTGGGTCCTAGTGCCCGGGAGTGACAATCAATGTCTCAGTTATTGTATTCTCACTTTCCACACAGGGGATTTCACACCATCTTAGTACAGGAACATAGTGTGGACGGGGCTTCCAACCGGGTCCCAGTGCCCGCGAGAGACAATCAATGTCTCAGTTATTGTATTCTCACTCACCACACCGGGGATTTCTCACCATCTTAGTGCAGGAACAAAGTGTGGACGGGGCTTCCAACCGGGTCCCAGTGCCCGGGAGAGACAATCAATGTCTCAGTTATTGTATTCTCACTCTCCACACCGAGGATTTCTCACCATCATAGTACAGGGACATAGTGTGGACGGGGCTTCCAACCGGGTCCCAGTGCACGGGAGAGACAATCAATGTCTCAGTTATTGTATTCTCAATCTCCACACAGGGATTTCTCACCATCTTAGTGCAGGAACATAGAGTGGACGGGGCTTCCAATCGGGACCTGGTGCCCGGGAGAGAAAGTCAATTTCTCAGTTATTGTATTCTCACTCTCCACACAGTTGATTTCTCACCATCTTAGTACAGAAACATAGAGTGGACGGGGCTTCCAACCGGGTCCTAGTACCCGGGAGTGACAATCAATGTCTCAGTTATTGTATTCTCACTCTCCACACAGGGGATTTCTCACCATCTTAGGACAGGAACATAGTGTGGATGGGGCTTCCAACCGGGTCCTAGTGCCCGGGAGAGACAATCAATGTCTCCGTTATTGTATTCTCACTCACCACACCGGGGATTTCTCACCATCTTAGTACTGGAACAAAGTGTGGACGGGGCTTCCAACCAGGTCCCAGTGCCCGGGAGAGACAATCAATGTCTCAGTTATTGTATTCTCACTCTCCACACCGAGGATTTCTCAGCATCATCGTACAGGGACATAGTGTGGACGGGGCTTCCAACCGGGTCCCAGTGCACGGGAGAGACAATCAATGTCTCAGTTATTGTATTCTCAATCTCCACACAGGGGATTTCTCACCATCTTAGTACAGGAACATAGAGTGGTCGGGGCTTCCAACCGGGACCTGGTGCCCGGGAGAGAAAATCAATGTCACAGTTATTGTATTCTCACTCTCCACACAGGGGATTTCTCACCATCTTTGTACAGGAACATAGAGTGGACGGGGCTTCCAACCGGGTCCCAATGCCCGGGAGAGACAATCAATGTCTCAGTTATTGTATTCTCACTCTCCACACAGGGGTTTTCTCACCATCTTAGTACAGGAACATAGTGTGGATGGGGTTTGCAACCAGGTCCTAGTGCCCGGTAGAGACAATCAATGTCTCAGTTATTGTACTCTCACTCTCCAAACCGGGGATTTCTCACCACCTTAGTACAGGAACATAGTGTGGACGGGGCTTCCACCCGGGTCCTAGTGCCCGGCAGAGACAATCAATGTCTCAGATATTGTATTCTCACTCTCCACACCGTGGATTTCTCACCATCTTATTAAATGAACATAGTGTGGACGGAGCTTCCAACCGGGTCCTAGTGCCCGGGAGAGACAATCAATGTCTCAGTTATTGTATTCTCACTCTCCACACCGTGGATTTCTCACCATCTTAGTACAGGAACAAAGTGTGGACGGGGCTTCCAACTGGGTCCTAGTGCCCGGGAGAGACAATCAATGTTTCAGTTATTGTATTCTCACTCCCCACACAGGGGATTTCTCATCATCTTAGTACTGGAACAGAGTGTGGATGGGGCTTCCAACCGGGCCCAGTGCCCGGGAGAGACAATCATTGTCTCAGTTATTGTATTCTCACTCTCCACACTGGTGATTTCTCACCATCTTAGTACTGGAACATAGAGTGGACGGGGCTTCCAACCGGGTCCTAGTGCCCGGGAGAGACAATCAATGTCTCAGTTATTGTATTCTCACTCTCCAAACCGGGGATTTCTCACCATCTTAGTACAGGAACATAGTGTGGACGGGGCTTCCACCCGGGTCCGAGTGCCCGGGAGAGACAATCAATGTCTCAGTTATTGTATTCTCACTCTCCACACAGGGGATTTCTCACCATCTTAGTACAGGAACATAGTGTGGACGGGGCTTCCAACTGGGTCCTAGTGCCCGGGAGAGACAATCAATGTCTCAGTTATTGTATTCTCACTCTCCACACAGGGGATTTCTCACCATCTTAGTACAGGAACATAGTGTGGACGGGGCTTCCAACCGGGTCCTAGTGCGCGGGAGGGACAATCAATGTCTCAGTTATTGTATTCTCACTCTCCACACCGGGGATTTCTCACCATCTTAGTACAGGAACATAGTGTGGACGGGGCTTCCAACCGGGTCCCAGTGCCCGGGAGAGACAGTCAATGTCTCAGTTATTGTATTCTCAGTCTCCACACTGGGGATTTCTCACCATCTTAGTGCAGGAACATAGAGTGGACGGGGCTTCCAACCGGGTCCCAGTGCCCGGGAGAGACAGTCAATGTCTCAGTTATTGTATTCTCAGTCTCCACACTGGGGATTTCTCACCATCTTAGTACAGGAACATAGTGTGGACGGGGTTTCCAACCGGGTCCCAGTGCCCGGGAGTGACAATCAATGTCTCAGTTATTGTATTCTCACTCTCCACACAGGGGATTTCTCACCATCTTAGTACAGGAACATAGAGTGGATGGGGTTTCCAACCGGGTCCGAGTGCCTGGGAGAGACAATCAATGTCTCAGTTATTGTATTCTCACTCTCCACACAGGGGATTTCACACCATCTTCATACAGGAACATAGTGTGGATGGGGCTTCCAACCGGGTCCCAGTGCCCGGGAGTGACAATCAATGTCTCAGTTATTATGTTCTCACTCTCCACGCAGGGGATTTCACACCATCTTAGTACAGGAACATAGTGTGGACGGGGCTTCCAACGGGGTCCTAGTGCCCTGGAGAGACAATCAATGTCTCAGTTATTGTATTCCCACTCTCCACACAGGGGATTTCTCACCATCTTAGTACAGGAACATAGTGTAGGCGGGGCTTCCAACCGGGTCCCAGTGCCCGGGAGAGACAATCAATGTCTCAGTTTTTGTATTCTCACTCTCCACACCGGGGATTTCACACCATCTTAGTACAGGAACATAGAGTGGACGGAGCTTCCAACTGGGTCCTAGTGCCCGGGAGAGACAATCAATGTCTCAGTTATTGTATTCTCACTCTCCACACAGGGGATTTCTCACCATCTTAGTACTGGAACATAGTGTGGATGGGGCTTCCAACCGGGTCCTCGTGCCCGGGAGAGACAATCAATGTCTCAGTTATTGTATTCTCACTCTCCACACAGGGGATTTCTCACCATCTTAGTACAGGAACATAGTGTGGACGGGGCTTCCAACGGGGTCCTAGTGCCCTGGAGAGACAATCAATGTCTCAGTTATTGTATTCCCACTCTCCACACAGGGGATTTCTCACCATCTTAGTACAGGAACATAGTGTAGGCGGGGCTTCCAACCGGGTCCCAGTGCCCGGGAGAGACAATCAATGTCTCAGTTTTTGTATTCTCACTCTCCACACCGGGGATTTCACACCATCTTAGTACAGGAACATAGAGTGGACGGAGCTTCCAACTGGGTCCTAGTGCCCGGGAGAGACAATCAATGTCTCAGTTATTGTATTCTCACTCTCCACACAGGGGATTTCTCACCATCTTAGTACTGGAACATAGTGTGGATGGGGCTTCCAACCGGGTCCTCGTGCCCGGGAGAGACAATCAATGTCTCAGTTATTGTATTCTCACTCTCCACACAGGGGATTTCTCACCATCTTAGTACAGGAACATAGTGTGGATGGGGCTTGCAACCGTGTCCCAGTGCCCGGGAGAGACAATCAATGTCTCAGATATTGTATTCTCACTCTCCACACCGGAGGATTCTCAGCATCTGAGTACAGGAACATAGTGTGGATGGGGCTTCCAACCGGGTCCTAGTGCCCGGGAGAGACAATCAATGTCTCAGTTATTGTATTCTCACTCTCCACACCGGAGGATTCTCACCATCTTAGTACAGGAACATAGTATGGACGGGGCTTCCAACTGGGTCCCAGTGCCCGGGAGTGACAATCAATGTCTCAGTTATTGTATTCTCACTCTCCACACAGGGGATTTCACACCATCTTAGTACAGGAACATAGTGTGGATGGGGCTTCCAACCGGCTCCCAGTGCCCGGGAGAGACAATCAATTTCTCAGTTATTGTATTCTCACTCTCCACACTGGGGATTTCTCACCATCTTAGTACAGGAACATAGTGTGGACGGTGCTTCCAACCAGGTCCTAGTGCCCGGAATAGACAATCAATTTCTTAGTTATTGTATTCTCACTCTCCACACCGGGGATTTCTCACCATCTTAGTACAGGAACATAGTGTGGACGGGGCTTCCAACTGGGTCCTAGTGCCCGGGAGAGACAATCAATTTCTCAATTATTGTATTCTCACTCTCCACACTGGGGATTTCTCACCATCTTAGTACAGGAACATAGAGTGGACGGGGCTTCCAACCGGGTCCCAGTGCCCGGGAGAGACAATCAATGTCTCAGTTATTGTACTCTCACTCTCCACACAGGGGATTTCACACCATCTTAGTACAGGAACATAGTGTGGACGGGGCTTCCAACTGGGTCCTAGTGCCCGGGAGAGACAATCAATGTCTCAGTTATTGTATTCTCACTCTCCACACAGGGGATTTCTCACCATCTTAGTACAGGAACATAGTGTGGACGGGGCTTCCAACTGGGTCCTAGTGCCCGGGAGAGACAATCAATGTCTCAGTTATTGTATTCTCACTCTCCACACAGGGGATTTCTCACCATCTTAGTACAGGAACATAGTGTGGATGGGGCTTGCAACCGGGTCCCAGTGCCCGGGAGAGACAATCAATGTCTCAGATATTGTATTCTCACTCTCCACACCGGAGGATTCTCAGCATCTGAGTACAGGAACATAGTGTGGATGGGGCTTCCAACCGGGTCCTAGTGCCCGGGAGAGACAATCAATGTCTCAGTTATTGTATTCTCACACTCCACACCGGAGGATTCTCACCATCTTAGTACAGGAACATAGTGTGGATGGGGCTTCCAACCGGGTCCTAGTGCCCGGGAGTGACAATCAATGTCTCAGTTATTGTATTCTCACTCTCCACACAGGGGATTTCACACCATCTTAGTACAGGAACGTAGTGTGGACGGGGCTTCCAACCGGCTCCCAGTGCCCGGGAGAGACAATCAATTTCTCAGTTATTGTATTCTCACTCTCCACGCAGGGGATTTCACACCATCTTAGTACAGGAACATAGTGTGGATGGGGCTTCCAACCGGGTCCCAGTGCCCGGGAGAGACAATCAATGTCTCAGTTATTGTATTCTCACTCTCCACACCGGGGATTTCTCACCATCTTAGTACAGGAACATAGTGTGGACGGGGCTTCCAACTGGGTCCTAGTGCCCGGGAGAGACAATCAATTTCTCAATTATTGTATTCTCACTCTCCACACTGGGGATTTCTCACCATCTTAGTACAGGAACATAGTGTGGACGGGGCTTCCAACCGGGTCCCAGTGCCCGGGAGAGACAATCAATGTCTCAGTTATTGTACTCTCACTCTCCACACAGGGGATTTCACACCATCTTAGTACAGGAACATAGAGTGGACGGGCCTTCCAACCGGGTCCCAGTGCCCGGGAGAGACAATCAATGTCTCAGTTATTGTATTCTCACTCTCCACACAGGGGATTTCACACCATCTTAGTACAGGAACATAGTGTGGACGGGGTTTCCAACCGGGTCCTAGTGCCCGGGAGTGACAATCAATGTCTCAGTTATTGTATTCTCACTCTCCACATAGGGGATTTCACACCATCTTCGTACAGGAACATAGTGTGGACGGGGCTTCCAACCGGGCCCTAGTGCCCAGGAGTGACAATCATTGTCTCAGTTTTTGTATTCTCACTCACCACACTGGGGATTTCTCACCATCTTAGTACAGGAACATCGTGTGGACGGGGCTTCCTACTGGGTCCTAGTGCCCGGGAGTGACAATCAATGTCTCAATTATTGTATTCTCACTCTCCACACAGGGGATTTCTCACCATCTTAGTACAGGAACATAGTGTGGACGAGGCTTCCAACCGGGTCCCAGTGCCCGAGAGAGACAATCAATGTCTCAGTTATTGTATTCTCACTCTCCACACAGGGGATTTCTCACCATCTTCGTACAGGAACATAGTGTGGACGGGGCTTCCAACCGGGTCCCAGTGCCCGAGAGAGACAATCAATGTCTCAGTTATTGTATTCTCACTCTCCACACCGGAGGATTCTCACCATCTTAGTGCAGGAACATAGTGTGGACGGGGCTCCCAACAGGGTCCCAGTGCCCGGGAGTGACAATCAATGTCTCAGTTATTGTATTCTCACTCTCCAAACCGGGGATTTCTCACCATCTTAGTACAGGAACATAGTGTGGACGGGGCTCCCAACAGGGTCCCAGTGCCCGGGAGTGACAATCAATGTCTCAGTTATTGTATTCTCACTCTCCAAACCGGGGATTTCTCACCATCTTATTACAGGAACATAGTGTGGACGGAGCTTCCAACCGGGTCCTCGTGCCCGGGAGAGACAATCAATGTCTCAGTTATTGTATTCTCACTCTCCACACCGGGGATTTCTCACCATCTTATTACAGGAACAGAGTGTGGACGGGGCTTCCAACCGGGCCCTAGTGCCCGGGAGAGACAATCAATGTCTCAGTTATTGTATTCTCACTCTCCACACCGTGGATTTCACACCATCTTAGTACAGGAACATAGTGTGGACGGGGCTTCCAACTGGGTCCTAGTGCCTGGGAGAGACAATCAATTTCTCAGTTATTTTATTCTCACTCTCCACACTGGGGAATTCTCACCATCTTAGTACAGGAACATAGAGTGGTCGGGGTTTCCAACCGGGTCCCAGTGCCCGGGAGAGACAATCAATGTCTCAGTTATTGTATTCTCACTCTCCACACAGGGGATTTCACACCATCTTAGTACAGGAACAGAGAGTGGACGGGGTTTCCAACCGGGACCCAGTGCCCGGGAGTGACAATCAATGTGTCAGTTATTGTACTCTCACTCTCCACACAGGGGATTTCACACCATCTTAGTACAGGAACATAGAGTGGTCGGGGTTTCCAACCGGGTCCCAGTGCCCGGGAGAGACAATCAATGTCTCAGTTATTGTACTCTCACTCTCCACACAGGGGATTTCACACCATCTTAGTACAGGAACAGAGAGTGGACGGGGTTTCCAACCGGGACCCAGTGCCCGGGAGTGAAAATCAATGTCTCAGTTATTGTACTCTCACTCTCCACACAGGGGATTTCACACCATCTTAGTACAGGAACATAGTGTGGATGGGGCTTCCAACCGGGTCCCAGTGCCCGGGAGAGACAATCAATGTCTCAGTTATTGTATTCTCACTCTCCACACTGGGGATTTCTCACCATCTTAGGACAGGAACATAGTGTGGACGGCGCTTCCAACCGGGTCCTAGTGCCCGGGAGAGACAATCAATGTCTCAGTTATTGTATTCTCACTCTCCACACAAGGGATTTCTCACCATCTTAGTGCAGGAACATAGTGTGGACGGTGCTTCCAACCGGGCCCTAGTGCCCGGGAGTGACAATCATTGTCTCAGTTATTGTATTCTCACTCTCCACACCGGGGATTTCTCACCATCTTAGTACAGGAACATAGTGTGGACGGGGCTTCCAACCGGGTCCCAGTGTCCGGGAGTGACAATCAATGTCTCAGTTATTGTATTCTCTCTCTCCACACAGGGGATTTCTCACCATCTTAGTACAGGAACATAGTGTGGACGGGGCTTCCAACTGGGTCCTAGTGCCCGGGAGAGACAATCAATTTTTCAGTTATTGTATTCTCACTCTCCACACCGGGGATTTCTCACCATCTTAGTACAGGAACATAGTGTGGACGGGGCTTCCAACTGGGTCCTCTTGCCCGGGAGAGACAATCAATTTTTCAGTTATTGTACTCTCACTCTCCACACAGGGGATTTCTCACCATCTTAGTACTGGGACATAGTGTGGACGGGGCTTCCAACCGGGTCCCAGTGCCCGGGAGAGACAATCAATGTCTCAGTTATTGTATTCTCACTCTCCACACCGGGGATTTCTCACCATCTTAGTACAGGAACATAATGTGGACGGGGCTTCCAACTGGGTCCTAGTGCCCGGGAGTGACAATCAATTTCTCAGTTATTGTATTCTCACTCTCCACACAGGGGATTTCTCACCATCTTAGTACAGGAACATAGTGTGGATGGGGCTTCCAACCGGGTCCTAGTGCCTGGGAGAGACAATCAATGTCTCAGTTATTGTACTCTCACTCTCCACACCGGGGATTTCTCACCATCTTAGTACAGGAACATAATGTGGACGGGGCTTCCAACCGGGTCCCAGTGCCCGGGAGAGACAATCAATGTCTCAGTTATTGTATTCTCACTCTCCACACAGGGGATTTCTCACCATCTTAGTACAGGAACAAAGTGTGGACGGGGCTTCCAACCGGGTCCCAGTGCCCGGGAGAGACAATCAATGTCTCAGTTATTGTATTCTCACTCTCCACACAGGGCATTTCTCACCATCTTAGTACAGGAACATAGTGTGGACGGAGCTTCCAACTGGGTCCCAGTGCCCGGGAGAGACAATCAATTTCTCAGTTATTGTATTCTCACTCTCCACACCGGGGATTTCTCACCATCTTAGTACAGGAACATAGTGTGGACGGGGCTTCCAACAGGGTCCCAGTGCCCGGGAGAGACAATCAATGTCTCAGTTATTGTATTCTCACTCTCCACACCGGGGATTTCTCACCATCTTAGTACAGGAACAAAGTGTGGATGGGGCTTCCAACTGGGTCCCAGTGCCCGGGAGAGACAATCAATGTCTCAGTTATTGTATTCTCACTCTCCACACAGGGGATTTCTCACATCTTAGTACAGGAACATAGTGTGGACGGGGCTTCCAACAGGGTCCCAGTGCCCGGGAGAGACAATCAATGTCTCAGTTATTGTATTCTCACTCTCCACACAGGGGATTTCTCACATCTTAGTACAGGAACAAAGTGTGGACGGGGCTTCCAACAGGGTCCCAGTGCCCGGGAGAGACAATCAATGTCTCAGTTATTGTATTCTCACTCTCCACACAGGGGATTTCTCACATCTTAGTACAGGAACATAGTGTGGACGGGGCTTCCAACAGGGTCCCAGTGCCCGGGAGAGACAATCAATGTCTCAGTTATTGTATTCTCACTCTCCACACAGGGGATTTCTCACATCTTAGTACAGGAACATAGTGTGGACGGGGCTTCCAACCGGGTCCCAGTGCCCGGGAGAGACAATCAATGTCTCAGTTATTGTATTCTCACTCTCCACACAGGGGATTTCTCACTTCTTAGTACAGGAACATTGTGTGGACGGGGCTTCCAACCGGGTCCTAGTGCCCGGGAGTGACAATCATTGTCTCAGTTATTGTATTCGCACTCTCCACACAGGGGATTTCTCACCATCTTAGTACAGGAACATAGTGTGGACGGGGCTTCCAACCGGGTCCCAGTGCCCGGGAGAGACAATCAATGTCTCAGTTATTGTATTCTCACTCTCCACACAGGGGATTTCTCACCATCTTAGTACTGGAACATTGTGTGGATGGGGCTTCCAACCGGGTCCTAGTGCTCGGGAGAGACAATCAATGTCTCAGTTATTGTATTCTCACTCTCCACACAGGGGATTTCTCACCATCGTAGTACAGGAACATAGTGTGGACGGGGCTTCCAACCGGGTCCCAGTGCCCGGGAGAGACAATCAATGTCTCAGTTATTGTATTCTCACTCTCCACACCGGAGGATTCTCACCATCTTAGTACAGGAACATAGTATGGACGGGGCTTCCAACTGGGTCCTAGTGCCCGGGAGAGACAATCAATGTCTCAGTTATTGTATTCTCACTCTCCACACAGGGGATTTCACACCATCTTAGTACAGGAACATAGTGTGGATGGGGCTTCCAACTGGGTCCTAGTGCCCGGGAGAGACAATCAATGTCTCAGTTATTGTATTCTCACTCTCCACACAGGGGTTTTCTCACCATCTTAGTACAGGAACATAGTGTGGATGGGGCTTGCAACCAGGTCCTAGTGCCCGGTAGAGACAATCAATGTCTCAGTTATTGTACTCTCACTCTCCAAACCGGGGATTTCTCACCATCTTTGTACAGGAACATAGTGTGGACGGGGCTTCCACCCGGGTCCTACTGCCCGGCAGTGACAATCAATGTCTCAGTTATTGTATTCTCACTCCCCACACCGTGGATTTCTCACCATCTTAGTACAGGAACATAGTGTGGACGGGGCTTCCAACCGGGTCCTAGTGCCCGGGAGAGACAATCAATGTCTCAGTTATTGTACTCTCACTCCCCACACCGTGGATTTCTCACCATCTTAGTACAGGAACATAGTGTGGACGGGGCTTCCAACCGGGTCCTAGTGCCCGGGAGAGACAATCAATGTCTCAGTTATTGTATTCTCAATCTCCACACAGGGGATTTCTCACCATCTTAGTGCAGGAACATAGTGTGGACGGGGCTTCCAACCGGGACCTAGTGCCCGGGAGAGACAATCAATGTCTCAGTTATTGTATTCTCACTCTCCACACAGGGGATTTCTCACCATCTTAGTACAGGAACATAGTGTGGACGGGGCTTCCAACCGGGTCCCAGTGCCCGGGAGAGACAATCAATGTCTCAGTTATTTTATTCTCACTCTCCACACCGGGGATTTCTCACCATCTTAGTACAGGAACATAGTGTGGACGGAGCTTCCAACCGGGTCCCAGTGCCCGGGAGAGACAATCAATGTCTCAGTTATTTTATTCTCACTCTCCACACCGGGGATTTCTCACCATCTTAGTACAGGAACATAGTGTGGACGGAGCTTCCAACCGGGTCCCAGTGCCCGGGAGTGACAATCAATGTCTCAGTTATTGTATTCTCACTCTCCACACAGGGGATTTCTCACCATCTTCGTACAGGAACATAGTGTGGACGGGGCTTCCAACTGGGTCCTAGTGCCCGGGAGAGACAATCAATGTCTCAGTTATTGTATTCTCACTCTCCACACCGGGGATTTCTCACCATCTTAGTACAGGAACATAGGGTGGACGGGGCTTCCAACCGGGTCCCAGTGCCCGGGAGAGACAATCAATGTCTCAGTTATTGTATTCTCACTCTCCACACCGGAGGATTCTCACCATCTTAGTACAGGAACATAGTGTGGACGGGGCTTCCAACTGGGTCCTAGTGCCCGGGAGTGACAATCAATTTCTCAGTTATTGTATTCTCACTCTCCACACAGGGGATTTCTCACCATCTTAGTACAGGAACATAGTGTGGACGGGGCTTCCAACCGGGTCCCAGTGCCCGGGAGAGACAATCAATGTCTCATTTATACTTTTCTCACTCACCACACCGGGGATTTCTCACCATCTTAGTACAGGAACAAAGTGTGGACGGGGCTTCCAACCGGGTCCCAGTGCCCGGGAGAGACAATCAATGTCTCAGTTATTGTATTCTCACTCTCCACACAGGGGATTTCACACCATCTTAGTACAGGAACATAGTGTGGACGGGGCTTCCAACCGGGTCCCAGTGCCCGGGAGAGACAATCAATGTCTCAGTTATTCTTTTCTCACTCACCACACCGGGGATTTCTCACCATCTTAGTACAGGAACAAAGTGTGGACGGGGCTTCCAACCGGGTCCCAGTGCCAGGGAGAGACAATCAATGTCTCAGTTATTGTATTCTCACTCTCCACACCGGGGATTTCTCACCATCTTAGTACAGGAACATAGAGTGGACAGGGTTTCCAACCGGGTCCTAGTGTCCGGGAGTGACAATCAATGTCTCAGTTACTGTATTCTCACTCTCCACACTGGGGATTTCTCACCATCTTAGTACAGGAACATAGTGTGGATGGGGCTTCCTACCGGGTCCCAGTGCCTGGGAGTGACAATCAATGTCTCAGTTATTGTATTCTCACTCTCCACATCGAGGATTTCACACCATCTTCGTACAGGAACATAGTGTGGACGGGGCTTCCAACCGGGCCCTAGTGCCCGGGAGTGACAGTCATTGTCTCAGTTATTGTATTCTCAATCTCCACACAGGGGATTTCTCACCATCTTAGTACAGGATCATAGTATGGATGGGGCTTCCTACCGGGTCCCAGTGCCTGGGAGTGACAATCAATGTCTCAGTTATTGTATTCTCACTCTCCACACCGGTGATTTCTCACCATCTTAGTACAGGAACATAGTGTGGACGGGGCTTCCAACCGGGCCCTAGTGCCCGGGAGTGACAGTCATTGTCTCAGTTATTGTATTCTCACTCTCCACACAGGGGATTTCTCACCATCTTAGTACAGGAACATAGTGTGGACGGGGCTTCCAACCGGGTCCCAGTGCCCGGGAGAGACAATCAATGTCTCAGTTATTGTATTCTCACTCTCCACACAGGGGATTTCTCACCATCTTAGTGCAGGAACAAAGTGTGGACGGGGCTTCCAACCAGGTCCCAGTGCCCGGGAGAGACAATCAATGTCTCAGTTATTGTATTCTCACTCTCCACACCGAGGATTTCTCACCATCATAGTACAGGGACATAGTGCGGACGGGGCTTCCAACCGGGTCCCAGTGCACGGGAGAGACAATCAATGTCTCAGTTATTGTATTCTCAATCTCTACACAGGGATTTCTCACCATCTTAGTACAGGAACATAGAGTGGACGGGGCTTCCAACCGGGTCCCAGTGCCCGGGAGAGACAATCAATGTCTCAGTTATTGTATTCTCACTCTCCACACAGGGGATTTCACACCATCTTAGTACAGGAACATAGTGTGGACGGGGCTTCCAACCGGGTCCTAGTGCCCGGGAGTGACAATCAATGTCTCAGTTATTGTATTCTCACTCTCCACACCGGGGATTTCCCAACATCTTAGTACAGGAACATAGTGTGGACGGTGCTTCCAACCGGGACCTGGTGCCCGGGAGTGAAAATCAATGTCTCAGTTATTGTATTCTCACTCTCCACACCGGGGATTTCTCACCATCTTAGTACAGGAACATAGTGTGGACGGTGCTTCCAACCGGGACCTGGTGCCCGGGAGTGAAAATCAATGTCTCAGTTATTGTATTCTCACTCTCCACACAGGGGATTTCACACCATCTTAGTACAGGAACATAGTGTGGATGGGGCTTCCAACAGGTTCCCAGTGCCCGGGAGTGACAATCAATGTCTCAGTTATTGTATTCTCACTCTCCACACAGGGGTTTTCTCACCATCTTAGTACAGGAACATAGAGTGGACGGGGCTTCCAACCGGGTCCCAGTGCACGGGAGAGACAATCAATGTCTCAGTTATTGTATTCTCACTCTCCACACAGTTGATTTCTCACCATCTTAGTACAGGAACATAGAGTGGACGGGGCTTCCAACCGGGCCCCAGTGCCCGGGAGTGACAATCAATGTCTCAGTTATTGTATTTTCACTCTCCACACAGGGGATTTCTCACCATCTTAGTACAGGAACATAGTGTGGATGGGGCTTCCAACAGGTTCCCAGTGCCCGGGAGTGACAATCAATGTCTCAGTTATTGTATTCTCACTCTCCACACAGGGGTTTTCTCACCCTCTTAGTACAGGAACATAGTGTGGATGGGGCTTGCAACCAGGTCCTAGTGCCCGGTAGAGACAATCAATGTCTCAGTTATTGTACTCTCACTCTCCAAACCGGGGATTTCTCACCATCTTAGTACAGGAACATAGTGTGGACGGGGCTTCCACCCGGGTCCTAGTGCCCGGCAGAGACAATCTATGTCTCAGATATTGTATTCTCACTCTCCACACCGTGGATTTCTCACCATCTTATTAAAGGAACATAGTGTGGACGGGGCTTCCAACCGGGTCCCAGTGCCCGGGAGAGACAATCAATGTCTCAGTTATTGTACTCTCACTCTCTACACAGGGGATTTCACACCATCTTAGTGCAGGAACATAGAGCGGACGGGGTTTCCAACCGGGTCCTAGTGCCTGGGAGTGACAATGAATGTGTCAGTTATTGTATTCTCACTCTCCACACAGGGGATTTCACACCATCTTCATACAGGAACATAGTGTGGACGGGGCTTCCAACCGGGTCCTAGTGCCCGGGAGAGACAATCAATGTCTCCGTTATTGTATTCTCACTCACCACACCGGGGATTTCTCACCATCTTAGTACAGGAACAAAGTGTGGACGGGGCTTCCAACCGGGTCCCAGTGCCCGGGAGAGACAATCAATGTCTCAGTTATTGTATTCTCACTCTCCACACTGGGGATTTCTCACCATCTTAGTGCAGGAACATAGTGTGGACGGGGCTTCCAACCGGGTCCTGGTGCCCGGGAGAGACAATCAATGTCTCAGTTATTGTATTCTCACTCTCCACACAGGGGATTTCACACCATCTTAGTACAGGAACATAGAGCGGGCGGGGTTTCCAACCGGGTCCTAGTGCCTGGGAGTGACAATGAATGTGTCAGTTATTGTATTCTCACTCTCCACACCGTGGATTTCTCACCATCTTATTAAAGGAACATAGTGTGGACGGGGCTTCCAACCGGGCCCCAGTGCCCGGGAGAGACAATCAATGTCTCAGTTATTGTATTCTCACTCTCCACACCGGGGATTTCTCACCATCTTAGTACAGGAACATAGTGTGGACGGGGCTTCCAACCGGGTCCTAGTGCCCGGGAGTGACAATCAATGTCTCAGTTATTGTATTCTCACTCTCCACACAGGGGATTTCTCACCATCTTAGTACAGGAACATAGTGTGGATGGTGCTTCCAACCGGGTCCTAGTGCCCGGGAGAGACAATCAATGTCTCAGTTATTGTATTCTCACTCTTCACACAGGGAATTTCTCACCATCTTAGTACAGGAACATAGTGTGGACGGGGCTTCCAACTGGGTCCTAGTGCCCGGGAGTGACAATCAATGTCTCAGTTATTGTATTCTCACTCTCCACACAGGGGATTTCTCACCATCTTAGTACAGGAACATAGTGTGGACGGGGCTTCCAACCGGGTCCTAGTGCCCGGGAGTGACAATCAATGTCTCAGTTATTGTATTCTCACTCTCCACACAGGGAATTTCTCACCATCTTAGTACAGGAACATAGTGTGGATGGGGCTTCCAACTGGGTCCCAGTGCACGGGAGAGACAATCAATGTCTCAGTTATTGTATTCTCACTCTCCACACAGGGAATTTCTCACCATCTTAGTACAGGAACATAGTGTGGATGGGGCTTCCAACTGGGCCCTAGTGCCCGGGAGTGACAATCAATGTCTCAGTTATTGTATTCTCACTCTCCACACCGGGGATTTCTCACCATCTTTGTACAGGAACATAGTGTGGACGAGGCTTCCAACTGGGTCCTAGTGCCCGGGAGAAACAATCAATTTCTCAGTTATTGTATTCTCACTCTCCACACTGGGGATTTCTCACATTCTTAGTACAGGGTAATAGAGTGGACGAGGCTTCCAACCGGGTCCCAGTGCCCGGGAGTGACAATCAATGTCTCAGTTATTGTATTCTCACTCTCCACACAGGCGATTTCACATCATCTTCGTACAGGAACATAGTGTGGACGGGGCTTCCAACTGGGTCCCAGTGCCCGGGAGAGACAATCAATGTCTCAGTTATTGTATTCTCACTCTCCACACAGGGGATTTCACACCATCTTAGTAGAGGAACATAGTGTGGATGGGGCTTCCTACCGGGTCCCAGTGCCTGGGAGTGACAATCAATGTCTCAGTTATTGTATTCTCACTCTCCACATCGAGGATTTCACACCATCTTCGTACAGGAACATAGTGTGGACGGTGCTTCCAACCGGGCCCTAGTGCCCGGGAGTGACAGTCATTGTCTCAGTTATTGTATTCTCAATCTCCACACAGGGGATTTCTCACCATCTTAGTACAGGAACATAGTATGGATGGGGCTTCCTACCGGGTCCCAGTGCCTGGGAGTGACAATCAATGTCTCAGTTATTGTATTCTCACTCTCCACACCGGTGATTTCTCACCATCTTAGTAAAGGAACATAGTGTGGACGGTGCTTCCAACCGGGCCCTAGTGCCCGGGAGTGACAGTCATTGTCTCAGTTATTGTATTCTCACTCTCCACACAGGGGATTTCTCACCATCTTAGTACAGGAACATAGTGTGGACGGGGCTTCCAACCGGGTCCCAGTGCCCGGGAGAGACAATCAATGTCTCAGTTATTGTATTCTCACTCACCACACCGGGGATTTCTCACCATCTTAGTGCAGGAACAAAGTGTGGACGGGGCTTCCAACCAGGTCCCAGTGCCCGGGAGAGACAATCAATGTCTCAGTTATTGTATTCTCACTCTCCACACCGAGGATTTCTCACCATCATAGTACAGGGACATAGTGCGGACGGGGCTTCCAACCGGGTCCCAGTGCACGGGAGAGACAATCAATGTCTCAGTTATTGTATTCTCAATCTCCACACAGGGATTTCTCACCATCTTAGTACAGGAACATAGAGTGGACGGGGCTTCCAACCGGGACCTGGTGCCCGGGAGTGAAAATCAATGTCTCAGTTATTGTATTCTCACTCTCCACACAGGGGATTTCTCACCATCTGTGTACAGGAACATAGAGTGGACGGGGCTTCCAACCGGGTCCCAATGCGCGGGAGAGACAATCAATGTCTCAGTTATTGTATTCTCACTCTCCACACAGTTGATTTCTCACCATCTTAGTACAGGAACATAGAGTGGACGGGGCTTCCAACCGGGTCCTAGTACCCGGGAGTGACAATCAATGTCTCAGTTATTGTATTTTCACTCTCCACACAGGGGATTTCTCACCATCTTAGTACAGGAACATAGTGTGGATGGGGCTTCCAACAGGTTCCCAGTGCCCGGGAGTGACAATCAATGTCTCAGTTATTGTATTCTCACTCTCCACACAGGGGTTTTCTCACCCTCTTAGTACAGGAACATAGTGTGGATGGGGCTTGCAACCATGTCCTAGTGCCCGGTAGAGACAATCAATGTCTCAGTTATTGTACTCTCACTCTCCAAACCGGGGATTTCTCACCATCTTAGTACAGGAACATAGTGTGGACGGGGCTTCCACCCGGGTCCTAGTGCCCGGCAGAGACAATCAATGTCTCAGATATTGTATTCTCACTCTCCACACCGTGGATTTCTCACCATCTTATTAAAGGAACATAGTGTGGACGGGGCTTCCAACCGGGTCCCAGTGCCCGGGAGAGACAATCAATGTCTCAGTTATTGTATTCTCACTCTCTACACAGGGGATTTCACACCATCTTAGTGCAGGAACATAGAGCGGACGGGGTTTCCAACCGGGTCCTAGTGCCTGGGAGTGACAATGAATGTGTCAGTTATTGTATTCTCACTCTCCACACAGGGGATTTCTCACCATCTTCATACAGGAACATAGTGTGGACGGGGCTTCCAACCGGGTCCTAGTGCCCGGGAGAGACAATCAATGTCTCCGTTATTGTATTCTCACTCACCACACCGGGGATTTCTCACCATCTTAGTACAGGAACAAAGTGTGGACGGGGCTTCCAACCGGGTCCCAGTGCCCGGGAGAGACAATCAATGTCTCAGTTATTGTATTCTCACTCTCCACACAGGGGATTTCACACCATCTTAGTACAGGAACATAGAGCGGGCGGGGTTTCCAACCGGGTCCTAGTGCCTGGGAGTGACAATGAATGTGTCAGTTATTGTATTCTCACTCTCCACACCGTGGATTTCTCACCATCTTATTAAAGGAACAAAGTGTGGACGGGGCTTCCAACCGGGTCCTAGTGCCCGGGAGAGACAATCAATGTCTCAGTTATTGTATTCTCACTCTCCACACCGGGGATTTCTCACCATCTTAGTACAGGAACATAGTGTGGATGGTGCTTCCAACCGGGTCCTAGTGCCCGGGAGAGACAATCAATGTCTCAGTTATTGTATTCTCACTCTCCACACAGGGAATTTCTCACCATCTTAGTACAGGAACATAGTGTGGACGGATCTTCCAACCGGGTCCTAGTGCCCGGGAGAGACAATCAATGTCTCAGTTATTGTATTCTCACTCTCCACACAGGGGATTTCTCACCATCTTAGTACAGGAACATAGAGTGGATGGGGCTTCCAACCGGGTCCTAGTGCCCGGGAGTGACAATCAATGTCTCAGTTATTGTATTCTCACACTCCACACAGGGGATTTCACACCATCTTAGTACAGGAACATAGAGTGGATGGGGCTTCCAACTGGGTCCCAGTGCACGGGAGAGACAATCAATGTCTCAGTTATTGTATTCTCACTCTCCACACCGGGGATTTCTCACCATCTTTGTACAGGAACATAGTGTGGACGAGGCTTCCAACTGTGTCCTAGTGCCCGGGAGAAACAATCAATTTCTCAGTTATTGTATTCTCACTCTCCACACTGGGGATTTCTCACATTCTTAGTACAGGGTAATAGAGTGGACGAGGCTTCCAACCGGGTCCCAGTGCCCGGGAGTGACAATCAATGTCTCAGTTATTGTATTCTCACTCTCCACACAGGGGATTTCACACCATCTTCGTACAGGAACATAGTGTGGACGGGGCTTCCAACTGGGTCCCAGTGCCCGGGAGAGACAATCAATGTCTCAGTTATTGTATTCTCACTCTCCACAAAGGGGATTTCACACCACCTTCGTACAGGAACATAGTGTGGACGGGGCTTCCAACCGGGTCCCAGTGCCCGGGAGAGACAATCAATGTCTCAGTTATTGTATTCTCACTCACCACACCGGGGATTTCTCACCATCTTAGTGCAGGAACAAAGTGTGGACGGGGCTTCCAACCAGGTCCCAGTGCCCGGGAGAGACAATCAATGTCTCAGTTATTGTATTCTCCCTCTCCACACAGGGGATTTCACACCATCTTCGTACAGGAACATAGTGTGGACGGGGCTTCCAACTGGGTCCCAGTGCCCGGGAGAGACAATCAATGTCTCAGTTATTGTATTCTCACTCTCCACACAGGGGATTTCACACCACCTTCGTACAGGAACATAGTGTGGACGGGGCTTCCAACCGGGTCCCAGTGCCCGGGAGAGACAATCAATGTCTCAGTTATTGTATTCTCACTCACCACACCGGGGATTTCTTACCATCTTAGTGCAGGAACAAAGTGTGGACGTGGCTTCCAACCAGGTCCCAGTGCCCGGGAGAGACAATCAATGTCTCAGTTATTGTATTCTCACTCTCCACACCGAGGATTTCTCACCATCTTAGTACAGGAACATAGAGTGGACGGGGCTTCCAACCGGGTCCCAATGCGCGGGAGAGACAATCAATGTCTCAGTTATTGTATTCTCACTCTCCACACAGTTGATTTCTCGCCATCTTAGTGCAGGAACATAGAGTGGACGGGGCTTCCAACCGGGTCCTAGTACCCGGGAGTGACAATCAATGTCTCAGTTATTGTATTTTCACTCTCCACACAGGGGATTTCTCACCATCTTAGTACAGGAACATAGTGTGGATGGGGCTTCCAACAGGTTCCCAGTGCCCGGGAGTGACAATCAATGTCTCAGTTATTGTATTCTCACTCTCCACACAGGGGTTTTCTCACCATCTTAGTACAGGAACATAGTGTGGATGGGGCTTGCAACCAGGTCCTAGTGCCCGGTAGAGACAATCAATGTCTCAGTTATTGTACTCTCACTCTCCAAACCGGGGATTTCTCACCATCTTAGTACAGGAACATAGTGTGGATGGGGCTTCCAACAGGTTCCCAGTGCCCGGGAGTGACAATCAATGTCTCAGTTATTGTATTCTCACTCTCCACACAGGGGTTTTCTCACCATCTTAGTACAGGAACATAGTGTGGACGGGGCTTCCACCCGGGTCCTAGTGCCCGGGAGAGACAATCAATGTCTCAGTTATTGTATTCTCACTCTCCACACAGGGGATTTCACACCATCTTAGTACAGAGTAATAGAGTGGACGGGGCTTCCAACCGGGTCCCAGTGCCCGGGAGTGACAATCAATGTCTCAGTTATTGTATTCTCACTCTCCACACAGGGGATTTCACACCATCTTAGTACAGGAACATAGTGTGGACGGGGCTTCCAACCGGGTCCTAGTGCCCGGGAGAGACAATCAATGTCTCAGTTATTGTATTCTCACTCTCCACACCGGGGATTTCTCACCGTCTTAGTACAGGAACATAGTGTGGACGGGGTTTCCAACCGGGTCCTAGTGCCCGGGAGCGACAATCAATGTCTCAGTTATTGTATTCTCACTCTCCACACAGGGGATTTCACACCATCTTAGTACAGGAACATAGAGTGGACGGGGCTTCCAACCGGGTCCCAGTGCCCGGGAGTGACAATCAATGTCTCAGTTATTGTATTCTCACTCTCCACACAGGGGATTTCACACCATCTTAGTACAGGAACATAGTGTGGACGGTGCTTCCAACCGGGTCCCAGTGCCCGGGAGAGACAATCAATGTCTCAGTTATTGTATTCTCACTCTCCACACCGTGGATTTCTCACCATCTTAGTACAGGAACATAGTGTGGACGGGGCTTCCAACCGGGTCCTAGTGCCCGGGAGTAACAATCAATGTCTCAGTTATTGTATTCTCACTCTCCACACCGTGGATTTCTCACCATCTTATTAAAGGAACATAGTGTGGACGGGGCTTCCAACCGGGTCCCAGTGCCCGGGAGAGACAATCAATGTCTCAGTTATTGTACTCTCACTCTCTACACAGGAGATTTCACACCATCTTAGTACAGGAACATAGAGCGGACGGGGTTTCCAACCGGGTCCTAGTGCCTGGGAGTGACAATGAATGTGTCAGTTATTGTATTCTCACTCTCCACACAGGGGATTTCACACCATCTTCATACAGGAACATAGTGTGGACGGGGCTTCCAATCGGGTCCTAGTGCCCGGGAGAGACAATCAATGTCTCAGTTATTGTATTCTCACTCTCCACACAGGGGATTTCACACCATCTTCATGCAGGAACATAGTGTGGATGGGGCTTCCAACCGGGTCCTAGTGCCCGGGAGAGACAATCAATGTCTCAGTTATTGTATTCTCACTCTCCACACAGGGGATTTCACACCATCTTCATACAGGAACATAGTGTGGATGGGGCTTCCAACCGGGTCCCAGTGCCCGGGAGAGACAATCAATGTCTCAGTTATTGTATTCTCACACTCCACACAGGGGATTTCACACCATCTTAGTACAGGAACATAGTGTGGACGGGGCTTCCAACCGGGTCCCAGTGCCCGGGAGAGACAATCAATGTCTCAGTTATTGTATTCTCACTCTCCACACAGGGAATTTCTCACCATCTTAGTACAGGAACCTAGTGTGGACGGGGCTTCCAACCGGGTCCTAGTGCCCGGGAGAGACAATCAATGTCTCAGTTATTGTATTCTCACTCTCCACACAGGGGATTTCTCACCATCTTAGTGCAGGAACATAGTGTGGACGGTGTTAAGTATGTGTATTGTATTGAACAATTAACACAAAGACTTAAACGTATAACTCAAACAGGCCTTTACTGGTTGGAGGTAGGGACTGCACATAGGTCTTTACTTCATGCCCACAGGCGGGAACTGAGGGGAGATCAGTACCCACAGTACTATTTATACCCCTATGGCCAGGAGTGGTACTGCGTATCACTACGCCCTACAAGTAGTGCAGTCCTGTCCATAGGTTTAAAGTAGCACACATATTACATACACAACATTCCTCCCTTCTTAGCTTTACAGTCATCTCCCCATTTAACATAACGTAATAACATATATACATATATAACTTCAGGTTTACATAACAGAATAACAGATACATAGATAACTTCATGTCAAAACAGATCACAGATTCAGTCTCTGCGGAAAACAGTTCACAGATTCAATCTCTGCGGAAAATAGTTCACAGATTCAGTCTCTGTGGTGTAGTCGGTTCACGTTACTGGAGTGACTCATTCAATAGTCCTTCCATGGATTTAACAGCTTGAACTTCTGAACTGATTTGGCTCCGTTCGGAGGGACCACGTGTGTGATCTGGTAGGGGTGATAATGGTTCAGATGGTTATCATCTTCTGCTTCGTCTTTTCCTTTTCTGCTTCTTAGAGACTCTCTGGGCTCCCCTGTCAGCTGCCAGCTGTAGCGCCATCATCTCCCTATGTTCCTTAGACTTTAAGTGATTCATCCTGATTTCTGCACTTTGGGAGTTTTCATCACAAGCTGGGCAGACCAGGTCACTATAATATTCAGTGTCACTCAATAGGTCATGGTAATATTCGGTGTCATCCTGATCTAGGCCAGCGAGAGGGTCTTCTATTTCCTCCATACCCAGCTGGGCGTTAGCCAGCTTTTGTTCCAAGTCCAGACATCTTTCCTGAAGAGACTTCTTCATGCGTACCTCTTCATCCAGCTTTTTCTGGGCTTTCAGCAAGTCGTTTACTAATGACCTCATTTGAGATTTTACTACTTCAACTTCTTTTGGAGATTGATTGATCGGACTATTCAATCCCTCTACCGTAGCAGCTGTTTCAGCGGTCTGTTGTTCTACGTTGACGTGAGTCAGCGTACTTTTGGCATCCAAGGGCTGCTCTGTTGCAGTCATCTCAGTCTGTGTTGCCACCTCAGCTCTTCCAATAACCTTTGATAGCTCCGAACCCCTTTCCTTTGAATATTGAAGTTCGTGTTCAAGTTTTTCCCATTTCAGAGTCCTGTCCTTCAGCATATGCAGGAGTTGGCTGACCGTTAACTCCTCTGACATCAGACGTTTTGTGTGCTCCTGCTCCATTTTCTCCATCAGCTGCTTCTGTTGTCTTTCCAGATGTTCCCACTCTATATCAAAGAACTCTTTCGTCGCATTCATCTCTTGCTCAAAACGGCGAATCATTTGTTCTAATTGCTGTTGCAGTTTGAAATGGAGTTGAGTTCGAGCCCGGTGTCCCTCAGAAATGTGCATGTCAGTGGACTGGACAGACTCAGACTTCTCTATCTCAGTGGAATTCTGTGCTGAAACTTTGTCTTTTGCACACGGGTTGGTCTTACCATCATCAGTTCCAGAGTCTGGGTTGATTATGTTCACCGAGTTCTCACTCGTTATTGTTTGTAGGAAATGCCAGTCGATATTCATTTTCCTAATCCACTCCCGTCCTAGTAGTGGAGGACCTCCTTCAGATATCACATATAAGTCCATTATTTGACTGTCTTCGCCCTTGTTGGCCACTGCAACCTCTATTTTCCCGATGGGGTACACTCTTTGCCCCGTGTATGTTTTCAATATAATCCCCGTATCCTGTAGGGGAATATGTTGGAATAACTTTCCGTAATCTTTCTTATTTATGACCGTCAATGCCGATCCAGTGTCCAATTCCAGTTTTACTTGGACTCCTTCTATCTGAAGAGTGACCCAAATTGTCTGGAGGTCTGCACCCTTACCAGCGTTGAGTACTCTTAAGCTAGCCAGTTCAATACTGCTTAAGCCAGCCAGTTCATTACTGCTAGCGTCTGAATCGGACTCCTGTTCGGCCACCTTGTGTACTTTTGCGTATTTTCCTTGCGGTGACTTCTTGTTGCTGGTCTTCTTCCCTGACCTGCATACTCTAGCTATATGTCCAAGCCTACCACAAGTTCTACATTCTTGGTTTTTAAACCAACACTGGTTCTGATCATGCGTTGTCTTTCCACAACGATAACATTTGCCAGAACTCACACCAAATTTGTGTGCACTGAGCTCCGGTGACCGTAGCTGCATTACTGCCGTGCCTCTCGCTGCGGCTTCGTGTGCTGCTGCCATAGTGACCGCCTTCTCAAGCGTCAGCTCATTCTCCTCGAGCAGTCGCTTTTGTGTATCCTGTTTAAATAAACCACACACAAATTTGTCTCGTAGTGCATCTGTCAATCCCGTTCCAAACTGGCAATATTTGGCTAATTTACGCAATTCCAGCAAATATTCAGCATTGCTTTCATGCTGTAGCTGCCTTCTGTCGTAAAATTTAAATCGTTCCGCTAGCATCAGCGGCGTGGGGTTTAGATGATCTTTCAGGACAGTAACAATCTCATCGAACGTCTTATCCGCCGGTTCATCTGGTGATAACAGGTGTTTCAATTGCCCGTACGTCTTCGCACCCATTAAATTTAATAATGTTAGAGCTTTATCTTGGTCACGAATTTTATTGGCCTTACAATAATTTTTTACTCTTTCAACATATATGGCCCAATCTTCGAGGTCACTATCAAAGGTGCTAATATTCCCGTGTTTAGGCATTGTAGATTTGCAATTTCTCAGATTTTATTTTCTTTACTTGTTATCAAAGATGGCGGCTTCCCGCTCTTGCCGTCGTCCTCCGCCCACAAAATGGCGGTTTTCCCGCGCTTGGCGGTCTTCACCCGTCCCCCGACGCCGTCTCCCTTCAGCCCTCGAGTGCGGCCCTTATCTTCGCCGCGATCGATAGCCCGCGCTGTGCACCGCGACTCTCGCACCTTGAGCTTCTGCAGCCGCCGCGCCTTTCAGTCCGAGTGCGGCTCTTATCTTTGGTCCCGATCGCTGGCCCGGCTGCGCCCCTCACTTCAAAGCGGCCCGGCCCTTATCTGCCGATCGCTATCGCCCTACCTCTCTCTCTTCCCCAGTCCTGTCTTTACTCCGGTTCACAAGCTGATGGAGGCTTCAGGGTCCTAATGCCTGTCACTTCCAGTCGCTGGAAGCTGTCAGGATTTCTGCTGCCCTTCAGTTTTGAGTGGGGTGTTGAGGATTGAAACCTCTCTTCAACGTCCTGTCTTTGGACGAAGCTGCCTGGAATAACTGCCGCAGGGTAAGAGCCTGACTCGTCGCCAGTGTTAAGTATGTGTATTGTATTGAACAATTAACACAAAGACTTAAACGTATAACTCAAACAGGCCTTTACTGGTTGGAGGTAGGGACTGCACATAGGTCTTTACTTCATGCCCACAGGCGGGAACTGAGGGGAGATCAGTACCCACAGTACTATTTATACCCCTATGGCCAGGAGTGGTACTGCGTATCACTACGCCCTACAAGTAGTGCAGTCCTGTCCATAGGTTTAAAGTAGCACACATATTACATACACAACAGACGGGGCTTCCAACCGGGTCCTAGTGCCCGGGAGAGACAATCAATGTCTCAGATATTGTATTCTCACTCTCCACACCGGGGATTTCTCACCATCTTTGTACAGGAACATAGTGTGGACGAGGCTTCCAACTGGGTCCTAGTGCCCGGGAGAAACAATCAATGTCTCAGTTATTGTATTCTCACTCTCCATAGCGGGGATTTCTCACCGTCTTAGTACAGGAACATAGTGTGGACGGGGCTTCCAACCGGGTCCTAGTGCCCGGGAGAGACAATCAATATCTCAGTTATTGTATTCTCACTCTCCACACCGGGGATTTCTCACCATCTTAGTACAGGAACATAGTGTGGACGGGGTTTCCAACCGGGTCCTAGTGCCCGGGAGAGACAATCAATGTCTCAGTTATTGTATTCTCACTCTCCACACAGGGGATTTCACACCATCTTAGTACAGGAACATAGTGTGGACGGGGCTTCCAACCGGGTCCCAGTGCCCGGGAGAGACAATCAATGTCTCAGTTATTGTATTCTCACTCTCAACACAGGGGATTTCACACCATCTTAGTACAGGAACATAGAGTGGACGGGGCTTCCAACCGGGTCCCAGTGCCCGGGAGTGACAATCAATGTCTCAGTTATTGTATTCTCACTCTCCACACAGGGGATTTCACACCATCTTAGTACAGGAACATAGAGTGGACGGGGTTTCCAACCGGGTCCTAGTGCCCGGGAGCGACAATCAATGTCTCAGTTATTGTATTCTCACACTCCACACAGGGGATTTCACACCATCTTCGTACAGGAACATAGTGTGGATGGGGCTTCCAACCAGGTCCTAGTGCCCGGGAGAGACAATCAATGTCTCAGTTATTGTATTCTCACTCTCCACACCGGGGATTTCTCACCATCTTAGTACAGGAACATAGTGTGGAGGGGGCTTCCAACCGGGTCCTAGTGCCCGGGAGAGACAATCAATGTCTCAGTTATTGTCTTCTCGCTCTCCACACAGGGGATTTCACACCATCTTCGTACAGGAACATAGAGTGGACGGGGCTTCCAACTGGGTCCCAGTGCCCGGGAGAGACAATCAATGTCTCAGTTATTGTATTCTCACTCTCCACACAGGGGATTTCACACCATCTTCGTACAGGAACATAGAGTGGACGGGGATTCCAACCGGGTCCTAGTGCCCGGGAGAGACAATCAATGTCTCAGTTATTGTATTCTCACTCTCCACACCGGGGATTTCTCACCATCTTAGTACAGGAACATCGTGTGGACGGGGCTTCCAACCGGGTCCCAGTGCCCGGGAGAGACAATCAATGTCTCAGTTATTGTATTCTCACTCTCCACACAAGGGATTTCTCACCATCTTAGTGCAGGAACATAGTGTGGACGGGGATTCCAACTGGGTCCTAGTGCCCGGGAGAAACAATCAATTTCTCAGTTATTTTATTCTCACTCTCCACACTGGGGATTTCTCACCATCTTAGTACAGGAACATAGAGTGGACGGGGCTTCCAACTGGGTCCCGGTGCCCGGGAGAGACAATCAATGTCTCAGTTATTGTATTCTCACTCTCCACACCGGGGATTTCTCACCATCATAGTACAGGAACATAGTGTGGACGGGGCTTCCAACCGGGTCCCAGTGCCCGGGAGAGACAATGAATGTCTCAGTTATTGTATTCTCACTCTCCACACAAGGGATTTCTCACCATCTTAGTACAGGAACATAGTGTGGACGGGGCTTCCAACCGGGTCCCAGTGCCCGGGAGTGACAATCAATGTCTCAGTTATTGTATTCTCACTCTCCACACCGGGGATTTCTCACCATCTTAGTACAGGAACATAGTGTGGACGGGGCTTCCAACTGGGTCCTCGTGCCCGGGAGAAAAAATCAATTTCTCAGTTATTTTATTCTCACTCTCCACACAGGGGATTTCACACCATCTTAGTACAGGAAAATAGCGTGGATGGGGCTTCCAACCGGGTCCTAGTGCCCGGGAGAGACAATCAATGTCTCAGTTATTGTATTCTCACTTTCCACACAGGGGATTTCTCACCATCTTCGGACAGGAACATAGTGTGGACGGGGCTTCCAACCGGGTCTCAGTGCCCGGGAGAGACAATCAATGTCTCAGTTATTGTATTCTCTCTTTCCACACAGGGGATTTCTCACCATCTTCGGACAGGAACATAGCGTGGATGGGGCTTCCAACCGGGTCCCAGTGCCCGGGAGAGACAATCAATGTCTCAGTTATTGTATTCTCACTCTCCACACCGGAGGATTCTCACCATCTTAGTACAGGAACATAGTGTGGACGGGGCTTCCAACTGGGTCCCAGTGCCCGGGAGAGACAATCAATGTCTCAGTTATTGTATTCTCACTCACCACACCGGGGATTTCTCACCATCTTAGTACAGGAACAAAGTGTGGACGGGGCTTCCAACCGGGTCCCAGTGCCCGGGAGAGACAATCAATGTCTCAGTTATTGTATTCTCACTCTCCACACCGGGGATTTCTCACCATCATTGTACAGGAACATAGTGTGGACGGGGCTTCCAACCGTGTCCCAGTGCCCGGGAGAGACAATCAATGTCTCAGTTATTGTATTCTCAATCTCCACACAAGGATTTCTCACCATCTTAGTACAGGAACAGAGAGTGGACGGGGCTTCCAACTGGGACCTAGTGCCCGGGAGAGAAAATCAATGTCTCAGTTATTGTATTCTCACTCACCACACCGGGGATTTCTCACCATCTTAGTACAGGAACATAGTGTGGACGGGGCTTCCAACCGTGTCCCAGTGCCCGGGAGAGACAATCAATGTCTCAGTTATTGTATTCTCACTCTCCACACAAGGATTTCTCACCATCTTAGTACAGGAACAGAGAGTGGACGGGGCTTCCAACTGTGTCCTAGTGCCCGGGAGTGACAATCAATGTCTCAGTTATTGTATTCTCTCTCTCCACACAGGGGATTTCTCACCATCTTAGTACAGGAACAAAGTGTGGACGGGGTTTCCAACAGGGTCCCAGTGCCCGGGAGTGACAATCAATGTCTCAGTTATTGTATTCTCACTCTCCACACCGGGGATTTCTCACCATCTTAGTACAGGAACATAGTGTGAATGGGGCTTGCAACCAGGTCCTAGTGCCCGGTAGAGACAATCAATGTCTCAGTTATTGTATTCTCACTCTCCAAACCGGGGATTTCTCAGCATCTTCGTACAGGAACATAGTGTGGACGGGGCTTCCAACCGGGTCCTAGTGCCCGGGAGTGACAATCAATGTCTCAGTTATTGTATTCTCACTCTCCACACAGGGGATATCTCACCAGCTTAGTACAGGAACATAGTGTGGACGGGGCTTCCAACTGGGTCCTGGTGCCCGGGAGAGACAATCAATTTCTCAGTTATTGTATTCTCACTCTCCAAACCGGGGATTTCTCAGCATCTTCGTACAGGAACATAGTGTGGACGGGGCTTCCAACCGGGTCCTAGTACCCGGGAGAGACAATCAATTTCTCAGTTATTGTATTCTCACTCTCCACACTGGGGATATCTCACCAGCTTAGTACAGGAACATAGTGTGGACGGGGCTTCCAACTGGGTCCTGGTGCCCGGGAGAGACAATCAATTTCTCAGTTATTGTATTCTCACTCTCCACACTGGGGATTTCTCACCATCTTAGTACAGGAACATAGAGTGGACGGGGCTTCCAACCGGGTCCCAATGCCCGGGAGAGACAATCAATGTCTCAGTTATTGTATTCTCACTCTCCACACAGGGGATTTCTCACCATCTTAGTACAGGAACATAGTGTGGACGGGGCTTCCAACCGGGTCCTAGTGCCCGGGAGTGACAATCAATGTCTCAGTTATTGTATTCTCACTCTCCACACTGGGGATTTCACACCATCTTCGTACAGGAACATAGTGTGGACGGGGCTTCCAACTGGGTCCTAGTGCCCGGGAGAGACATTCAATGTCTCAGTTATTGTATTCTCACTCTCCACACAGGGGATTTCTCACCATCTTAGTGCAGGAACATAGTGTGGATGGTGCTTCCAACCGGGCCCTCGTGCCCGGGAGTGACAATCAATGTCTCAGTTATTGTATTCTCACTCTCCACACAGGGGATTTCTCACCATCTTAGTACAGGAACATAGAGTGGACGCGGCTTCCAACCGGGTCCCAGTGCCCGGGAGAGACAATCAATGTCTCAGTTATTGTATTCTCACTCTCCACACAGGGGATTTCTCACCATCTTAGTACAGGAACAAAGTGTGGACGGGGCTTCCAACCGGGTCCCAGTGCCCTGGAGAGACAATCAATGTCTCAGTTATTGTATTCTCACTATCCACACCGGGGATTTCTCACCATCTTAGTACAGGAACATAGTGTGGACGGGGCTTCCAACCGGGTCCCAGTGCCCGGGAGAGACAATCAATGTCTCAGTTATTGTATTCTCACTCTCCACACCGGGGATTTCTCACCATCTTAGTACAGGAACATAGTGTGGACGGGGCTTCCAACCGGGTCCCAGTGCCCGGGAGTGACAATCAATGTCTCAGTTATTGTATTCTCACTCTCCACACCGGGGATTTCTCACCATCTTAGTACAGGAACATAGTGTGGACGGGGCTTCCAACCGGGTCCCAGTGCCCGGGAGTGACAATCAATGTCTCAGTTATTGTATTCTCACTCTCCACACCGGGGATTTCTCACCATCTTAGTGCAGGAACATAGTGTGGACGGGGCTTCCAACTGGGTCCTAGTGCCCGGGAGAAAAAATCAATTTCTCAGTTATTTTATTCTCACTCTCCACACAGGGGATTTCACACCATCTTAGTACAGGAAAATAGCGTGGATGGGGCTTCCAACCGGGTCCTAGTGCCCGGGAGAGACAATCAATGTCTCAGTTATTGTATTCTCACTTTCCACACAGGGGATTTCTCACCATCTTCGGACAGGAACATAGTGTGGACGGGGCTTCCAACCGGGTCTCAGTGCCCGGGAGAGACAATCAATGTCTCAGTTATTGTATTCTCTCTTTCCACACAGGGGATTTCTCACCATCTTCGGACAGGAACATAGCGTGGATGGGGCTTCCAACCGGGTCCCAGTGCCCGGGAGAGACAATCAATGTCTCAGTTATTGTATTCTCACTCTCCACACCGGAGGATTCTCACCATCTTAGTACAGGAACATAGTGTGGACGGGGCTTCCAACTGGGTCCCAGTGCCCGGGAGAGACAATCAATGTCTCAGTTATTGTATTCTCACTCACCACACCGGGGATTTCTCACCATCTTAGTACAGGAACAAAGTGTGGACGGGGCTTCCAACCGGGTCCCAGTGCCCGGGAGAGACAATCAATGTCTCAGTTATTGTATTCTCACTCTCCACACCGGGGATTTCTCACCATCATTGTACAGGAACATAGTGTGGACGGGGCTTCCAACCGTGTCCCAGTGCCCGGGAGAGACAATCAATGTCTCAGTTATTGTATTCTCAATCTCCACACAAGGATTTCTCACCATCTTAGTACAGGAACAGAGAGTGGACGGGGCTTCCAACTGGGACCTAGTGCCCGGGAGAGAAAATCAATGTCTCAGTTATTGTATTCTCACTCACCACACCGGGGATTTCTCACCATCTTAGTACAGGAACATAGTGTGGACGGGGCTTCCAACCGTGTCCCAGTGCCCGGGAGAGACAATCAATGTCTCAGTTATTGTATTCTCACTCTCCACACAAGGATTTCTCACCATCTTAGTACAGGAACAGAGAGTGGACGGGGCTTCCAACTGTGTCCTAGTGCCCGGGAGTGACAATCAATGTCTCAGTTATTGTATTCTCTCTCTCCACACAGGGGATTTCTCACCATCTTAGTACAGGAACAAAGTGTGGACGGGGTTTCCAACAGGGTCCCAGTGCCCGGGAGTGACAATCAATGTCTCAGTTATTGTATTCTCACTCTCCACACCGGGGATTTCTCACCATCTTAGTACAGGAACATAGTGTGAATGGGGCTTGCAACCAGGTCCTAGTGCCCGGTAGAGACAATCAATGTCTCAGTTATTGTATTCTCACTCTCCAAACCGGGGATTTCTCAGCATCTTCGTACAGGAACATAGTGTGGACGGGGCTTCCAACCGGGTCCTAGTGCCCGGGAGTGACAATCAATGTCTCAGTTATTGTATTCTCACTCTCCACACAGGGGATATCTCACCAGCTTAGTACAGGAACATAGTGTGGACGGGGCTTCCAACTGGGTCCTGGTGCCCGGGAGAGACAATCAATTTCTCAGTTATTGTATTCTCACTCTCCAAACCGGGGATTTCTCAGCATCTTCGTACAGGAACATAGTGTGGACGGGGCTTCCAACCGGGTCCTAGTACCCGGGAGAGACAATCAATTTCTCAGTTATTGTATTCTCACTCTCCACACTGGGGATATCTCACCAGCTTAGTACAGGAACATAGTGTGGACGGGGCTTCCAACTGGGTCCTGGTGCCCGGGAGAGACAATCAATTTCTCAGTTATTGTATTCTCACTCTCCACACTGGGGATTTCTCACCATCTTAGTACAGGAACATAGAGTGGACGGGGCTTCCAACCGGGTCCCAATGCCCGGGAGAGACAATCAATGTCTCAGTTATTGTATTCTCACTCTCCACACAGGGGATTTCTCACCATCTTAGTACAGGAACATAGTGTGGACGGGGCTTCCAACCGGGTCCTAGTGCCCGGGAGTGACAATCAATGTCTCAGTTATTGTATTCTCACTCTCCACACTGGGGATTTCACACCATCTTCGTACAGGAACATAGTGTGGACGGGGCTTCCAACTGGGTCCTAGTGCCCGGGAGAGACATTCAATGTCTCAGTTATTGTATTCTCACTCTCCACACAGGGGATTTCTCACCATCTTAGTGCAGGAACATAGTGTGGATGGTGCTTCCAACCGGGCCCTCGTGCCCGGGAGTGACAATCAATGTCTCAGTTATTGTATTCTCACTCTCCACACAGGGGATTTCTCACCATCTTAGTACAGGAACATAGAGTGGACGCGGCTTCCAACCGGGTCCCAGTGCCCGGGAGAGACAATCAATGTCTCAGTTATTGTATTCTCACTCTCCACACAGGGGATTTCTCACCATCTTAGTACAGGAACAAAGTGTGGACGGGGCTTCCTACCGGGTCCCAGTGCCCTGGAGAGACAATCAATGTCTCAGTTATTGTATTCTCACTATCCACACCGGGGATTTCTCACCATCTTAGTACAGGAACATAGTGTGGACGGGGCTTCCAACCGGGTCCCAGTGCCCGGGAGAGACAATCAATGTCTCAGTTATTGTATTCTCACTCTCCACACCGGGGATTTCTCACCATCTTAGTACAGGAACATAGTGTGGACGGGGCTTCCAACCGGGTCCCAGTGCCCGGGAGTGACAATCAATGTCTCAGTTATTGTATTCTCACTCTCAACACAGGGGATTTCACACCTTCTTAGTACAGGAACATAGTGTGGACGGGGCTTCCAATCGGGTCCGAGTGCCCGGGAGAGACAATCAATGTCTCAGTTATTGTATTCTCACTCTCCACACCGGGGATTTCTCACCATCTTAGTACAGGAACATAGAGTGGACGGAGCTTCCAACCGGGTCCTAGTGCCCGGGAGAGACAATCAATGGCTCAGTTATTGTATTCTCACTCTCCACACAGGGGATTTCTCACCATCTTAGTACAGGAACATAGAGTGTGCGGGGCTTCCAACCAGGTCCTCGTACCCGGGAGTGACAATCAATGTCTCAGTTATTGTATTCTCACTCTCCACACCGGGGATTTCTCACAATCTTAGTACAGGAACATAGTGTGGACGGGGCTTCCAACCGGGCCCTAGTGCCCGGGAGAGACAATCAATGTCTCAGTTATTGTATTCTCACTCTCCACACAGGGGATTTCACACCATTTTCGTACAGGAACATAGTGTGGACGGGGCTTCCAACCGGGCCCTAGTGCCCGGGAGAGACAATCAATGTCTCAGTTATTGTATTCTCACTCTCCACACAGGGGATTTCACACCATTTTCGTACAGGAACATCGTGTGGACGGGGCTTCCAACTGGGTCCTAGTGCCCAGGAGTGACAATCAATGTCTCAGTTATTGTATTCTCACTCTCCACACAGGGGATTTCACACCATTTTCGTACAGGAACATCGTGTGGACGGGGCTTCCAACCGGGTCCTAGTGCCCGGGAGAGACAATCAATGTCTCAGTTATTGTATTCTCACTCTCCACACAGGGGATTTCTCACCATCTTAGTACAGGAACATAGAGTGGACGGGGCTTCCAACCGGGTCCGAGTGCCCGGGAGTGACAATCAATGTCTCAGTTATTGTATTCTCACTCTCCACACAGGGGATTTCACACCATTTTCGTACAGGAACATCGTGTGGACGGGGCTTCCAACCGGGTCCTAGTGCCCGGGAGTTACAATCAATGTCTCAGTTATTGTATTCTCACTCTCCACACAGGGGATTTCTCACCATCTTAGTACAGGAACATAGTGTGGAGGGGGCTTCCAACCGGGTCCCAGTGCCTGGGAGAGACAATCAATGTCTCAGTTATTGTTCTCTCACTCACCACACAAGGGATGTCTCACCATCTTAGTACAGGAACATTGTGTGGAGGGGGCTTCCAACCGGGTCCCAGTGCCCGGGAGAGACAATCAATATCTCAGTTATTGTATTCTCACTCTCCACACAGGGGATTTCTCACCATCTTAGTACAGGAAGATAGTGTGGAGGGGGCTTCCAACCGGGTCCCAGTGCCTGGGAGAGACAATCAATGTCTCAGTTATTGTTCTCTCACTCACCACACAAGGGATGTCTCACCATCTTAGTACAGGAACATAGTGTGGACGGGGCTTCCAACCGGGTCCCAGTGCCCGGGAGAGACAATCAATATCGCAGTTATTGTATTCTCACTCTCCACACAGGGGATTTCTCACCATCTTAGTACAGGAACATAGTGTGGACGGTGCTTCCAACCGGGCCCTAGTGCCCGGGAGAGACAATCAATGTCTCAGTTATTGTATTCTCACTCTCCACACCGGGGATTTCTCACCATCTCAGTACAGGAACATAGTGTGGACGGGGCTTCCAACCGGGTCCTAGTGCCCAGGAGAGACAATCAATGTCTCAGTTATTGTATTCTCACTCTCCACACAGGGGTTTTCTCACCTTCGTCGTACAGGAACATAGTGTGGACGGGGCTTCCAACCGGGTCCCAGTGCCCGGGAGAGACAATGAATGTCTCAGTTATTGTATTCTCACTCTCCACACCGGAGGATTCTCACCATCTTAGTACAGGAACATAGTGTGGACGGGGCTTCCAACTGGATCCTAGTGCCCGGGAGTGACAATCAATGTCTCAGTTATTGTATTCTCACGCTCCACACCGGGGATTTCTCACCATCTTAGTACAGGAACATAGTGTGGACGGGGCTTCCAACCGGGTCCCAGTGCCCGGGAGAGACAATCAATGTCTCAGTTATTGTATTCTCACTCACCACACCGGGGATTTCTCACCATCTTAGTACAGGAACAAAGTGTGGACGGGGCTTCCAACCGGGTCCCAGTGCCCGGGAGAGACAATCAATATCTCAGTTATTGTATTCTCACTCTCCACACAGGGGATTTCACACCATCTTAGTAAAGGAACAAAGTGTGGATGGGGCTTCCAACCGGGTCCCAGTGCCCGGGAGAGACAATCAATATCTCAGTTATTGTATTCTCACTCTCCACACAGGGGATTTCACACCATCTTAGTAAAGGAACAAAGTGTGGACGGGGCTTCCAACCGGGTCCCAGTGCCCGGGAGAGACAATCAATGTCTCAGTTATTGTATTCTCACTCTCCACACAGGGGATTTCTCACCATCTTAGTACAGGAACATAGAGTGGACGGGGCTTCCAACCGTGTCCCAGTGCCTGGGAGTGACAATCAATGTCTCAGTTATTGTATTCTCACTCTCCACACAGGGGATTTCTCACCATCTTAGTGCAGGAACATAGTGTGGACGGGGCTTCCAACCGGGCCCAGTGCCCGGGAGTGACAATCAATCTCTCAGTTATTGTATTCTCAGTCTCCACACAGGTGCTTTCTCACCATCTTAGTACAGGAACATAGTGTGGACGGTGTAAAGTCTGTAGGTTGTGCAGTAAATAACTTCAGAGACTTTAGAAGTACAAACAAAACAGGTCTTTACTATTCAGAGGTCTGGGCGATTTCTGATCTAGTTAACGTATATACTGGTGTGGTCACTATCGGTATTACAGTATACATGAGCCAATAAATAGTGCCACCCTAAAGTAGTGCTCTTAAAGGCGAACGGTCACATTCTATAGTTCCCTTAAGGTAAACGGTTACATACACAACAGACGGGGCTTCCAACAGTGTCCCAGTGCCCGGGAGTGACAATCAATGTCTCAGTTATTGTATTCTCACTCTCCACACAGGGGTTTTCTCACCATCTTAGTACAGGAACATAGTGTGGATGGGGCTTGCAACCAGGTCCTAGTGCCCGGTAGAGACAATCAATGTCTCAGTTATTGTACTCTCACTCTCCAAACCGGGGATTTCTCACCATCTTAGTACAGGAACATAGTGTGGACGAGGCTTCCACACGGGTCCTAGTGCCCGGCCGAGACAATCAATGTCTCAGATATTGTATTCTCACTCTCCACACAGGGGATTTCTCACCATCTTAGTACAGGAACATAGTGTGGACGGGGCTTCCAACCGGGTCCTAGTGCCCGGGAGAGACAATCAATTTCTCAGTTATTGTATTCTCACTCTCCACACAGGGGATTTCACACCATCTTAGTACAGGAACATAGTGTGGACGGGGCTTCCAACTGGGTCCTAGTGCCCGGGAGAGACAATCAATTTCTCAGTTATTGTATTCTCACTCTCCACACTGGGGATTTCTCACCACCTGAGTACAGGAACATAGAGTGGACGGGGCTTCCAACCGGGTCCCAGTGCCCGGAAGAGACAATCAATTTCTCAGTTATTGTATTCTCACTCTCCACACTGGGGATTTCTCACCACCTTAGTACAGGAACATAGTGTGGACGAGGCTTCCACCCGGGTCCTAGTGCCCGGCCGAGACAATCAATGTCTCAGATATTGTATTCTCACTCTCCACACCATGGATTTCTCACCATCTTATTACAGGAACATAGTGTGGACGGGGCTTCCAACCGGGTCCTAGTGCCCGGGAGAGACAATCAATTTCTCAGTTATTGTATTCTCACTCTCCACACCGGGGATTTCTCACCATCTTAGTACAGGAACATAGTGTGAACGGGGCTTCCAACTGGGTCCTAGTGCCCGGGAGAGACAATCAATTTCTCAGTTATTGTATTCTCACTCTCCACACCGGGGATTTCTCACCATCTTAGTACAGGAACATAGTGTGGACGGGGCTTCCAACTGGGTCCTAGTGCCCGGGAGAGACAATCAATTTCTCAGTTATTGTATTCTCACTCTCCACACTGGGGATTTCTCACCACCTTAGTACAGGAACATAGAGTGGACGGGGCTTCCAACCGGGTCCCAGTGCCCGGGAGAGACAATCAATGTCTCAGTTATTGTATTCTCACTATCCACACCGGGGATTTCTCACCATCTTAGTACAGGAACATAGTGTGGACAGGGCTTCCAACCGGGTCCCAGTGCCCGGGAGTGACAATCAATGTCTCAGTTATTGTATTCTCAGTCTCAACACAGGGGATTTCACACCTTCTCAGTACAGGAACATAGTGTGGACGGGGCTTCCAACTGGGTCCTAGTGCCCGGGAGAGACAATCAATGTCTCAGTTATTGTATTCTCACTCTCCACACAGGGGATTTCTCACCATCTTAGTACAGGGACATAGTGTAGACGCAGCTTCCAACCGGGTCCTAGTGCCCGGGAGAGACAATCAATGTCTCAGTTATTGTATTCTCACTCTCCACACCGGGGATTTCTCACCATCTTAGTACAGGAACATTGTGTGGACGGGGCTTCCAACCGGGTCCCAGTGCCCGGGAGTGACAATCAATGTCTCAGTTATTGTATTCTCACTCTCCACACCGGGGATTTCTCACCATCTTAGTACAGGAACATTGTGTGGACGGGGCTTCCAACCGGGTCCCAGTGCCCGGGAGTGACAATCAATATCTCAGTTATTGTATTCTCACTCTCCACACAGGGGATTTCTCACCATCTTCTACAGGAACATAGTGTGGACGGGGCTTCCAACCGGGTCCTAGTGCCCGGGAGAGACAATCAATGTCTCAGTTATTGTATTCTCACTCTCCACACAGGGGATTTCACACCATCTTAGTACAGGAACATAGTGTGGACGGGGCTTCCAACCGGGTCCCAGTGCCCGGGAGTGACAATCAATATCTCAGTTATTGTATTCTCACTCTCCACACAGGGGATTTCTCACCATCTTAGTACAGGAACATAGTGTGGACGGGGCTTCCAACCGGGTCCCAGTGCCCGGGAGTGACAATCAATATCTCAGTTATTGTATTCTCACTCTCCACACAGGGGATTTCTCACCATCTTAGTACAGGAACATAGTGTGGACGGGGCTTCCAACCGGGTCCTAGTGCCCGGGAGTGACAATCAATATCTCAGTTATTGTATTCTCACTCTCCACACAGGGGATTTCTCACCATCTTAGTACAGGAACATGGTGTGGACGGGGCTTCCAACCGGGTCCCAGTGCCCGGGAGAGACAATCAATGTCTCAGTTATTGTATTCTCACTCTCCACACAGGGGATTTCTCACCATCTTAGTACAGGAACATAGTGTGGACGGGGCTTCCAAACAGGTCACAGTGCCCGGGAGTGACAATCAATGTCTCAGTTATTGTATTCTCACTCTCCACACCGGGGATTTCTCACCATCTTAGTACAGGAACATAGTGTGGACGGGGTTTCCAACTGGGTCCTAGTGCCCAGGAGTGACAATCAATGTCTCAGTTATTGTATTCTCACTCTCCACACAGGGGATTTCTCACCATCTTAGTACAGGAACATAGTGTGGACGGGGCTTCCAACCGGGTCCCAGTGCCCGGGAGTGACAATCAATGTCTCAGTTATTGTATTCTCACTCTCCACACAGGGGATGTCTCACCATCTTAGTGCAGGAACATAGTGTGGACGGGGCTTCCAACCGGGCCCTAGTGCCCGGGAGAGACAATCAATGTCTCAGTTATTGTATTCTCACTCTCCACACCGGGTATTTCTCACCATCTCAGTACAGGAACATAGTGTGGACGGTGCTTCCAACCGGGCCCTAGTGCCCGGGTGAGACAGTCAATGTCTCAGTTATTGTATTCTCACTCTCCACACCGGAGGATTCTCACCATCTTAGTACAGGAACATAGTGTGGACGGGGCTTCCAACTGGATCCTAGTGCCCGGGAGTGACAATCAATGTCTCAGTTATTGTATTCTCACTCTCAACACAGGGGATTTCTCACCATCTTAGTACAGGAACAAAGTGTGGACGGGGCTTCCAACCGTGTCCCAGTGCCCGGGAGAGACAATAAATGTCTCAGTTATTGTATTCTCACTCTCCACACCGGGGATATCTCACCATCTTAGTACAGGAACATAGAGTGGACAGGGCTTCCAACCGGGTCCCAGTGCCCGGGAGAGACAATCAATGTCTCAGTTATTGTATTCTCACTCTCCACACAGGGATTTCTCACCATCTTAGTACAGGAACATAGAGTGGACGGGGCTTCCAACCGGGACCTAGTGCCCGGGAGAGAAAATCAATGTCTCAGTTATTGTATTCTCACTCTCCACACAGGGGATTTCTCACCATCTTTGTACAGGAACAAAGTGTGGACGGGGCTTTCCACCGGGTCCCAGTGCCCGGGAGAGACAATCAATGTCTCAGTTATTGTATTCTCACTCTCCACACCGGGGATTTCTCACCATCTTAGTACAGGAACATAGTGTGGACGGGGCTTTCCACCGGGTCCCAGTGCCCGGGAGAGACAATCAATGTCTCAGTTATTGTATTCTCACTCTCCACACAGGGGATTTCTCACCATCTTAGTGCAGGAACATAGAGTGGACGGGGCTTCCAACCGGGTCCCAGTGCCTGGGAGTGACAATCAATGTCTCAGTTATTGTATTCTCACTCTCCACACAGGGGATTTCTCACCATCTTAGTACAGGAACATAGAGTGGACGGGGCTTCCAACTGGGTCCTAGTGCCCGGGAGTGACAATCAATGTCTCAGTTATTGTATTCTCAATCTCCACACAGGGGATTTCTCACCATCTTAGTGCAGGAACATAGTGTGGACGGGGCTTCCAACCGGGCCCAGTGCCCAGGAGTGACAATCAATCTCTCAGTTATTGTATTCTCAGTCTCCACACAGGGGCTTTCTCACCATCTTAGTACAGGAACATAGTGTGGACGGTGTAAAGTCTGTAGGTTGTGCAGTAAATAACTTCAGAGACTTTAGAAGTACAAACAAAACAGGTCTTTACTATTCAGAGGTCTGGGCGATTTCTGATCTAGTTAACGTATCACAACCCTTATATACTGGTGTGGTCACTATCGGTATTACAGTATACATGAGCCAATAAATAGTGCCACCCTAAAGTAGTGCTCTTAAAGGCGAACGGTCACATTCTATAGTTCCCTTAAAGGTAAACGGTTACATACACAACACTCCTCCCTTCCTAGCTTATTACTTACAGAATCCCGTTAAACATACAATCTTCAATTTTATATAAACAGTTTGCAGATATACTCTCGATGGAGTCAACGTCATATAACAATTTACAGATATACTCTCGATGGAGTCAATGTCATATAACTTCATGTTTAACATAACATAATAACATATATAACTTCATGTCAAAACAGATCACAGATTCAGTCTCTGTGGAAAACAGTTCATAGATTCAGTCTCTGTGGTGTAGTCGGTTCACATTGCTGGAGTGACTCATTCAATAGTCCTTCCATGGGTTTAACAGTTTGAACTTCCGAACTGAATTGGCTCCGTTCGGAGGGACCACGTGTGTGATCTGGTAGAGGTAATAATGGTTCAGATGGGTCATCTTCTGTTTCGACTTTTCCTTTTCTGCTTCTTGGAGACTCTCTGGGCTCCACTGTCAGCTGCCAGCTGCATGCGCAGTTCCTCCTTCTCTTCCTCCTTTTTCCGTAGTAGAGCCACCTTCTCCCGATGTTCCGTAGACTTTCGGTGCTCCTCCATGATTTCTGTATGGTGGGAGTCGAAGTTACAAGTTGGGCAGGACAGGACATAGTAATATTCGGAGTCGTCCTGAGCTAGGCCAGCGAGAGGGTCTTCTATGTCCTCCCTACCCAGCTGGACGTCAGCCAGCTTTTGTTCCAAATCCAGACATCTTTCCTGAAGAGACTTCTTCATGTGTTCCGCTTCCTCTAACTTTTTCTGGGCTTTCAGCAAGTTGTTTACTAATGACCTCATTTGTGATTTTAATACTTCAACTTCCTTTGGAGATTGATTGATCGGACTATTCAATCCCTCTACCGGAGCAGTTGTTTCAGCGTTCTGTTGTTCAACCTTGACATGAGTCAGCGTACTTTTGGTATCTAAGGGTTGCTCTGCTGCCATCTTCTCAGTCTGTGTTGCAACCTCGGCTATTTCAATAACTTTTGAAAGCTCCAAACCCTTCTCCTCTGACGATTTAAGCTCATGTTCATGGCCCATTCTTACGGTCTCTGTGTTTCTTACAGTTCCCTTTTCTTCCACTGAAAAGATTTCCAGTTGCATCTGTTCTTCAAGTCGTTGGACCTCGGCCATTGCCGCTTCATATTTATTTTGTGTTTCCTTTAATAATTTAACGAGTTCTTGGACATCCTGTATTCCCTGTTCTGGTATGTCTTCCACCACTAATTTTTTTCCTATGGATTGAATCCCTAACGATGAGTCAGCCTTGGCCTGAAGCTCATCAAACATTTCCTGCAGACTTTGTAATTCTTGCTTATGGTCAACCTTTAGTCGTTCATGTTCAACCTTTAGTTGCTCATATGCTTTCACTAACACGAGCTTTTCGGAAGTTGCCAAGTTAACCCCTTCCAGGATTGTAGTCCGAGCCTGTTCATACTGTTCTTTCAACTCGTTACACTCTGCTTGCAACAAGTCGTAGAGGTGAACTGGAATACCATCCTGACTTCCTGAAGATTCCTCTTCCTTTGGATCGTTCTGTGTATATTCTAGTTCCTGAACAGCCTCAGGGAGATGTGATTGGTACTTGGCCACGATGGCTCTATGGTCGCTCTCTGCTTGAGCGAGCTGTCTCTGTTGTCTTTCCAGGGACTCCCATTCGGTGTCCCAGAACTTTTTCACCTTTTCCATCTCTTGTAGGAGACGGGCACTCAACTGTTCTAATTGTCGTTGTACTTTGACATAACGTTGAGTTCTAGCCCGGTGTTCCTCCGTAATGCATATGTCTGTAGCTTGAACAGACTCAGAATTCTCTGTCTTTATGCACGCCATCGATTTCCCAACCTTAGTCCGTGAGTTCATGTTAATCTTGTTTTTCATACATAAGCTGGACTTATCGTCTTCCGGCTCGGAGTCTGAGCTGCTTGTCTGCACCGAGTCCTCACTCGTCATTGCTTGTCGGTAGTGCCATTCCATGTCTATTTTCTTGATCCACTCCCGTCCCAGAAGTGGTGGTCCTCCCTCAGGTAGTACGTACAGATACATTCGTGGGTGTTCTTTACCCCTATCTCTCACCTTGACTCGTATTTTTCCCAGGGGGTATACATGATGCCCCGTGTATGTCTGTAATACGAATTTGGTATTTCTTAAGGGTATGTGAGAGAATAGCCGGTGATAGTCCTTTTGGTTGATGACGGATACAGCTGATCCCGTGTCCAGCTCCATTCGTACTTGGACTCCCGCTATTTTTAGTGTGACCCAGATCAACTGTAGATCAGTTACTTTACCCACATGGTGGATTCTCAGACTATCCAGCTCCTGGCTGTTTGGGTCTGAGTCTGAATTTTGTTCGTCTGAACTCTTTTCAGCCACCTGATGCACCTTGTTGTACTTTCCTTGTGGTGGTGGCTTCCTTTGCTTGTTGGTCTTCTTTCCGGACCTGCATACCTTCGCGATGTGACCCAGTTTGCCACATTTCCTGCACTCTTGGTTCTTAAACCAGCACTGATTCTGGTCGTGCGTTGTCTTTCCACAATGGTAGCATTTGGGAGTGCTTGCTGTAATTTGGTCCACCCCGAGTGCCGCCGCCTTTAGCTGCATTTCCGCCGTCCCTTTCGCTGCGGCTTCGTGCGATGAAGCTATGAGGACAGCCCTGTCCAGTGTGAGGTCATTTTCTTCCAGAAGTCGCTTCTGCGTTCCTTCTTTGGCCAAGCCACATACGAACTTGTCCCGCAGCGCCTCTGTCAAATTCCCTCCAAACTGGCAGTATTTCGCTAGCTTACGCAGTTCGACTAAGTATTCCGCATTGCTTTCATCTTGCCTCTGGGTTCTGGCGTAAAATTTAAATCGTTCAGCCAGCATCAACGGTGTGGGGTTCAAGTGATCCTTCAACACTGTTATGATCTCTTCGAAGGTCTGGTCCACTGGTTTAACTGGTGCTATTAGATGTTTCAAAAGCCCGTATATTTTTGCTCCCATCGAATTTAACAAAGTTATTGCCTTGTTGTCATCCTCAATTTCGTTGGCTACGCAATATATTTCTATGCGTTCCACATACGTGGCCCAGTCTTCTATTTCTGCATTAAAGTCATTAATATTTCCTCGCTTAGGCATCTTCTTCTCTTTTTGAGAACAGTACAAGTATTACTTTACTTATTATTAAATTTCTTCTCTCTTCTTGAGAACACACCAGCCTTTCTGAAAAATCTTATTACTTTTCTGAAATTCTTAATAATTTCCAAGATGGCGGTTTCCCGCTTCTTCCTTCTTCTTCAGCGGTTTTCCCCGAAAAATGGCGGCTTTCCCGCGCTTCTCGCTCTCCCCGCCCACTTCAATGGCGGTTTTCCCGCGCTTGGCGGTCTTCACCCGGTCCCCCGACGCCGTCTGTCAGCCCGAGTGCGGCCCTTATCTATAATGCGCTCGCTGGATCGCGAAGCGGCTGCCGGCCCTTATCTGTAGATCCGATCGCTCTCGCGGCTCTCGGCCCTTATCTGGAGATGCGATCGCTGGCTTGCAATGCCTCCCGCTCGGCTCTGGCTCCCCCGCTCGCGCGGCTCTCTGCTCTGACACTCCCGCGCCTACTTGCAGGCTCAGCGCTTCGTGGCAGCGGTTGCTGCACGGCTTCTCACATTGCCCGCGGTCCGGCTGTCACCCGACGCCGTTGGACCCAAATGCTTTGCCCTTCTCCTCCAAATACTTCTACCCCGTTTTTTTTTTATTTATTGTTTTAACTACTCACAGTCTCTTCGGCCGCCTTGTTTTAGGCTGATTGGCTCGCTCAAGATGTGGTAGCAGGGTAATCTGTGCCTGTTGCTGCCGCAGCTTTGCTGTTAATCTTCCAGCTTCCAGTAAGTACTATCCTTTTAGTAGACGGAGCCTCGTGTTTTCTTTTTGAAGCTCTCTGCTACTGGTTAGTCTTGCCGCAGGGTACGATCGGACTCGTCGCCACTGTAAAGTCTGTAGGTTGTGCAGTAAATAACTTCAGAGACTTTAGAAGTACAAACAAAACAGGTCTTTACTATTCAGAGGTCTGGGCGATTTCTGATCTAGTTAACGAATCACAACCCTTATATACTGGTGTGGTCACTATCGGTATGACAGTATACATGAGCCAATAAATAGTGCCACCCTAAAGTAGTGCTCTTAAAGGCGAACGGTCACATTCTATAGTTCCCTTAAAGGTAAACGGTTACATACACAACAGACGGGGCTTCCAACAGGGTCCCAGTGCCCGGGAGTGACAATCAATGTCTCAGTTATTGTATTCTCACTCTCCACACAGGGGTTTTCTCACCATCTTAGTACAGGAACATAGTGTGGATGGGGCTTGCAACCAGGTCCTAGTGCCCGGTAGAGACAATCAATGTCTCAGTTATTGTACTCTCACTCTCCAAACCGGGGATTTCTCACCATCTTAGTACAGGAACATAGTGTGGACGAGGCTTCCACCCGGGTCCTAGTGCCCGGCCGAGACAATCAATGTCTCAGTTATTGTATTCTCACTCTCCACACCATGGATTTCTCACCATCTTATTACAGGAACATAGTGTGGACGGGGCTTCCAACCGGGTCCTAGTGCCCGGGAGAGACAATCAATTTCTCAGTTATTGTATTCTCACTCTCCACACCGGGGATTTCTCACCATCTTAGTACAGGAACATAGTGTGGACGGGGCTTCCAACTGGGTCCTAGTGCCCGGGAGAGACAATCAATTTCTCAGTTATTGTATTCTCACTCTCCACACTGGGGATTTCTCACCACCTTAGTACAGGAACATAGAGTGGACGGGGCTTCCAACCGGGTCCCAGTGCCCGGGAGAGACAATCAATGTCTCAGTTATTGTATTCTCACTCTCCACACAGGGGATTTCACACCATCTTAGTACAGGAACATAGAGTGGACGGGGTTTCCAACCGGGTCCTAGTGCCCGGGAGTGACAATGAATGTGTCAGTTATTGTATACTCACTCTCCACACAGGGGATTTCTCACCATCTTAGTACAGGAACATAGTGTGGATGGGGCTTGCAACCAGGTCCTAGTGCCCGGTAGAGACAATCAATGTCTCAGTTATTGTACTCTCACTCTCCAAACCGGGGATTTCTCACCATCTTAGTACAGGAACATAGTGTGGACGAGGCTTCCACCCGGGTCCTAGTGCCCGGCCGAGACAATCAATGTCTCAGATATTGTATTCTCACTCTCCACACCATGGATTTCTCACCATCTTAGTACAGGAACATAGTGTGGACGGGGCTTCCAACCGGGTCCCAGTGCCCGGGAGAGACAATCAATTTCTCAGTTATTGTATTCTCACTCTCCACACAGGGGATTTCTCACCATCTTAGTACAGGAACATAGTGTGGACGGGGCTTCCAACCGGGTCCTAGTGCCCGGGAGAGACAATCAATGTCTCAGTTATTGTATTCTCACTCTCCACACCGGGGATTTCTCAGCATCTTAGAACAGGAAGACAGAGTGGACGGGGCTTCCAACTGGATCCTAGTGCCCGGGAGAGACAATCAATTTCTCAGTTATTGTATTCTCACTCTCCACACTGGGGATTTCTCACCATCTTAGTACAGGAACATAGTGTGGACGGGGCTTCCAACCGGGTCCCAGTGCCCGGGAGAGACAATCAATGTCTGTTATTGTACTCTCACTCTCCACACAGGGGATTTCACACCATCTTAGTACAGGAACATAGAGTGGACGGGGCTTCCAACCGGGTCCTAGTGCCCGGGAGAGACAATCAATTTCTCAGTTATTGTATTCTCACTCTCCACACAGGGGATTTCACACCATCTTCATACAGGAACATAGTGTGGATGGGGCTTCCAACCGGGTCCTAGTGCCCGGGAGAGACAATCAATTTCTCAGTTATTGTATTCTCACTCTCCACACCGGGGATTTCACACCATCTTAGTACAGGAACATCGTGTGGATAGGGCTTCCAACGGGGTCCCAGTGCCCGGGAGTGTAAATCAATGTCTCAGTTATTGTATTCTCACTCTCCACACAGGGGATTTCTCACCATCTTAGTACAGGAACATAGTGTGGACGGGGCTTCCAACCGGGCCCGAGTGCCCAGGAGTGACAATCAATGTCTCAGTTATTGTATTCTCACTCTCCACGCCGGGGATTTCTCACCATCTTAGTACAGGAACATTGTGTGGAAGGGGCTTCCAACCGTGTCCTAGTGCCCGGGAGAAACAATCAATGTCTCAGTTATTGTATTCTCACTCTCCACACAGGGGATTTCTCACCATCTTAGTACCAGAACATAGTGTGGACGGGGCTTCCAACCGGGTCCTAATGCCCGGGAGAAACAATCAATGTCTCAGTTATTGTATTCTCACTCTCCACGCCGGGGATTTCTCACCATCTTAGTACAGGAACATAGTGTGGACGGGGCTTCCAACTGTGTCCCAGTGCCCAGGAGTGATAATCAATGTCTCAGTTATTGTATTCTCACTCTCCACACAGGGGATTTCTCACCATCTTAGTACAGGAACATAGTGTGGACGGGGCTTCCAACCGGGTGCTAGTGCCCGGGAGAGACAGTCAATGTATCAGTTATTGTATTCTCACTCTCCACGCCGGGGATTTCTCACCATCTTAGTACAGGAACACAGTGTGGACGGGGCTTCCAACCGGGTCCTAGTGCCCGGGAGAGACAATCAATTTCTCAGTTATTGTATTCTCACTCTCCACACCGGGGATTTCTCACCATCTTAGTACAGGAACATAGTGTGGACGGGGCTTCCAACTGGGTCCTAGTGCCCGGGAGAGACAATCAATTTCTCAGTTATTGTATTCTCACTCTCCACACAGGGGATTTCTCACCACCTTAGTACAGGAACATAGAGTGGACGGGGCTTCCAACCGGGTCCCAGTGCCCGGGAGAGACAATCAATTTCTCAGTTATTGTATTCTCACTCTCCACACAGGGGATTTCACACCATCTTAGTACAGGAACATAGAGTGGACGGGGCTTCCAACTGGGTCCTAGTGCCCGGGAGAGACAATGAATGTGTCAGTTATTGTATTCTCACTCTCCACACAGGGGATTTCTCACCATCTTAGTACAGGAACATAGTGTGGACGGGGCTTCCAACCGGGTCCTAGTGCCCAGGAGAGACAATCAATGTCTCAGTTATTGTATTCTCACTCTACACACAGGGGATTTCTCACCAGCTTAGTACAGGAACATAGTGTGGATGGGGCTTGCAACCAGGTCCTAGTGCCCGGTAGAGACAATCAATGTCTCAGTTATTGTACTCTCACTCTCCAAACCGGGGATTTCTCACCATCTTAGTACAGGAACATAGTGTGGACGAGGCTTCCACCCGGGTCCTAGTGCCCGGCCGAGACAATCAATTTCTCAGTTATTGTATTCTCACTCTCCACACAGGGGATTTCTCACCATCTTAGTACAGGAACATAGTGTGGACGGGGCTTCCAACTGGATCCTAGTGCCCGGGAGGGACAATCAATGTCTCAGTTATTGTATTCTCACTCTCCACACTGGGGATTTCTCACCACCTTAGTACAGGAACATAGTGTGGACGGGGCTTCCAACCGGGTCCCAGTGCCCGGGAGAGACAATCAATGTCTGTTATTGTATTCTCACTCTCCACACAGGGGATTTCACACCATCTTAGTACAGGAACATAGAGTGGACGGGGTTTCCAACCGGGTCCTAGTGCCCGGGAGTGACAATGAATGTGTCAGTTATTGTATTCTCACTCTCCACACAGGGGATTTCTCACCATCTTAGTACAGGAACAGAGTGTGGACGGGGCTTCCAACCGGGTCCTAGTGCCCGGGAGTGACAATCAATGTCTCAGTTATTGTATTCTCACTCTCCACACCGGGGATTTCTCACCATCTTAGTACAGGAACATAGTGTGGACGGGGCTTCCAACCGGGTCCCAGTGCCCGGGAGAGACAATCAATGTCTCAGTTATTGTACTCTCACTCTCCACACCGGGGATTTCACACCATCTTCATACAGGAACATAGTGTGGACGGGGCTTCCAACCGGGCCCAGTGCCCGGGAGAGACAATCAATGTCTCAGTTATTGTATTCTCACTCTCCACACCGGGGATTTCACACCATCTTAGTACAGGAACATAGTGTGGACGGGGCTTCCAACCGGGTCCTAGTGCCCGGGAGTGACAATGAATGTGTCAGTTATTGTATTCTCACTCTCCACACAGGGGATTTCTCACCATCTTAGTACAGGAACATAGTGTGGACGGGGCTTCCAACGGGGTCCCAGTGCCCGGGAGTGTCAATCAATGTCTCAATTATTGTATTCTCACTCTCCACACCGGGGATTTCACACCATCTTAGTACAGGAACATAGTGTGGACGGGGCTTCCAACGGGGTCCCAGTGCCCGGGAGTGTCAATCAATGTCTCAGTTATTGTATTCTCACTCTCCACACTGGGGATTTCTCACCATCTTAGTACAGGAACATAGTGTGGACGGGGCTTCCAACCGTGTCCTAGTGCCCGGGAGAGACAATCAATGTCTCAGTTATTGTATTCTCACTCTCCACACAGGGGATTTCTCACCATCTTAGTACAGGAACATAGTGTGGACGGGGCTTCCAACCGTGTCCTAGTGCCCGGGAGAGACAATCAATGTCTCAGTTATTGTATTCTCACTCTCCACACAGGGGATTTCTCACCATCTCAGTACAGGAACATAGTGTGGACGGGGCTTCCAACCGTGTCCTAGTGCCCGGGAGAGACAATCAATGTCTCAGTTATTGTATTCTCACTCTCCACACTGGGGATTTCACACCATCTTAGTACAGGAACATAGTGTGGACGGGGCTTCCAACTGGGCCCCAGTGCCCGGGAGAAACAATCAATGTCTCAGTTATTGTATTCTCACTCTCCACGCCGGGGATTTCTCACCATCTTAGTACAGGAACATAGAGTGGACGGGGCTTCCAACCGGGTCCCAGTGCCCGGGAGAGACAATCAATGTCTCAGTTATTGTATTCTCACTCTCCACACAGGGGATTTCACACCATCTTAGTACAGGAACATAGTGTGGACGGGGCTTCCAACCGGGTCCTAATGCCCGGGAGAGAGAATCAATGTCTCAGTTATTGTATTCTCACTCTCCACACAGGGGATTTCACACCATCTTAGTACAGGAACATAGTGTGGACGGGGCTTCCAACTGTGTCCCAGTGCCCAGGAGTGATAATCAATGTCTCAGTTATTGTATTCTCACTCTCCACCCCGGGGATTTCACACCGTCTTAGTACAGGAACATAGTGTGGACGGGGCTTCCAACCGGGCCCTAGTGCCCGGGTGAGACAGTCAATGTCTCAGTTATTGTATTCTCACTCTCCACACAGGGGATTTCACACCATCTTAGTACAGGAACATACTGTGGACGGTGCTTCCAACCGGATCCCAGTGCCCGGGAGAGACAATCAATGTCTCAGTTATTGTATTCTCACTCTCCACACCGGGGATTTCTCACCATCTTAGTACAGGAACATAGTGTGGACGGGGCTTCCAACCGGGTCCTAGTGCCCGGGAGAGACAATCAATGTCTCAGTTATTGTATTCACACTCTCCATAGCGGGGATTTCTCACCATCTTAGCACAGGAACATAGTGTGGACGGAGCTTCCAACCGGGCCCAGTGCTCGGGAGAGACAATCAATTTCTCAGTTATTGTATTCTCACTCTCCACACAGGGGATTTCTCACCATCTTAGTACAGGAACATAGTGTGAACGGGGCATCCAACGGGGTCCCAGTGCCCGGGAGAGACAATCAATGTCTCAGTTATTGTATTCTCACTCTCCACACAGGGGATTTCTCACCATCTTAGTACAGGAACATAGTGTGAACGGGGCATCCAACCGGGTCCTAATGCCCGGGAGAGACAATCAATGTCTCAGTTATTGTATTCTCACTATCCACACCGGGGATTTCACACCATCTTAGTACAGGAACATAGTGTGGTTAGGGCTTCCAACGGGGTCCCAGTGCCCGGGAGTGACAATCAATGTCTCAGTTATTGTATTCTCACTCTCCACACAGGGGATTTCTCACCATCTTAGTACAGGAACATAGTGTGAACGGGGCATCCAACCGGGTCCTAATGCCCGGGAGAGACAATCAATGTCTCAGTTATTGTATTCTCAATCTCCACACAGGGGATTTCACACCATCTTAGTACAGGAACATAGTGTGGACGGGGCTTCCAACCGGGTCCTAGTGCCCGGGAGAGACAATCAATGTCTCAGTTATTGTATTCTCACTCTCCACACTGGGGATTTCACACCATCTTAGTCCAGGAACATAGTGTGGACGGGGCTTCCAACCAGGTCCATTGCCCGGGAGTGACAATCAATGTCTCAGTTATTGTATTCTCACTCTCCACACAGGGGATTTCTCACCATCTTAGTACAGGAACATAGTGTGGACGGGGCTTCTAACCAGGTCCTAGTGCTCGGGAGTGACAATCAATGTCTCATTTATGGTATTCTCACTCTACACACAGGGGATTTCTCACCATCTTAGTACAGGAACATAGTGTGGACGCAGCTTCCAACCGGGTCCTAGTGCAGGGGAGAGACAATCAATGTCTCAGTTATTGTATTCTCACTCTCCACACAGGGGATTTCTCACCATCTTAGTAAAGGAACATAGTGTGGACGGGGCTTCCAACCGGGTCCCAGTGCGTGGAAGTGACAATCAATGTCTCAGTTATTGTATTCTCACTCTCCACACAGGGGATTTCACACCATCTTAGCACAGGAACATAGTGTGGACGGGGCTTCCAACCGGGTCCCAGTGCCCGGGAGTGACAATCAATGTCTCAATTATTGTATTCTCACTCTCCACACAGGGGCTTTCTCACCATCTTAGTACAGGAACATTGTGTGGATGGGGCTTCCAACCGGGTCCTAGTGCCCGGGAGAGACAATCAATGTCTCAGTTATTGTATTCTCACTCTCCACACAAGGGATTTCTCACCATCTTAGTACAGGAACATCGTGTGGACGGGGCTTCCAACCAGGTCCTAGTGCCCGTGAGTGACAATCAATGTCTCAGTTATTGTATTCTCACTCTCCACACCGGGGATTTCTCACCATCTTAGTACAGGAACATAGTGTGGACGGGGCTTCCAACCGGGTCCCAATGCCCGGGAGAGACAATCAATGTCTCAGTTATTGTATTCTCACTCTCCACACCGGGGATTTCTCACCATCTTAGTACAGGAACATAGTGTGGATGGGGCTTCCAACCGGGTCCTGGTGCCCGGGAGTGACAATCATTGTCACAGTTATTGTATTCTCACTCTCCACAGCGGGGATTTCTCACCATCTTAGCACAGGAACATAGTGTGGACGGAGCTTCCAACCGGGCACAGTGCCCGGGAGAGACAATCAATGTCTCAGTTATTGTATTCTCACTCTACACACCAGGGATTTCACACCATCTTAGTACAGGAACATAGTGTGGACGGGGCTTCCAACCGGGTCCTGGTGCCCGGGAGAGACAATCAATGTCTCAGTTATTGTATTCTCACTCTCCACACAGGGGATTTCACACCATCTTAGTACAGGAACATAGTGTGGACGGGGCTTCCAACCGGGCCCTAGTGCCCGGGAGAGACAATCAATGTCTCAGTTATTGTATTCTCACTCTCCACACTGGGGATTTCTCACCATCTTAGTACAGGAACACAGAGTGGACGCGGCTTCCAACCGGGTCGCAGTGCCCGGGAGAGACAATCAATGTCTCAGTTATTGTATTCTCACTCACCACACCAGGGATTTCTCACCATCTTAGTACAGGAACAAAGTGTGGACGGGGCTTCCAACCGGGTCCCAGTGCCCGGGAGAGACAATCAATGTCTCAGTTATTGTATTCTCACTCTCCACACCGGGGATTTCTCACCATCTTAGTACAGGAACATAGTGTGGACGGGGCTTCCAACCGGGTCCTAGTGCCCGGGAGAGACAATCAATGTCTCAGTTATTGTATTCTCACTCTCCACACTGGGGATTTCACACCATCTTAGTACAGGAACATAGTGTGGACGGGGCTTCCAACCGGGTCCGAGTGCCCGGGAGAGACAATCAATGTCTCAGTTATTGTACTCTCACTCTCCACACAGGGGATATCTCACCATCTTCGTACAGGAACATAGTGTGGACGGGGCTTCCAACCGGGTCCCAGTGCCCGGGAGAGACAATCAATGTCTCAGTTATTGTACTCTCACTCTCCACACAGGGGATATCTCACCATCTTCGTACAGGAACATAGTGTGGACGGGGCTTCCAACCGGGTCCTAGTGCCCGGGAGTGACAATCAATGTCTCAGTTATTGTATTCTCACTCTCCACACAGGGGATTTCTCACCATCTTAGCACAGGAACATAGTGTGGACGGGGCTTCCAACCGGGCCCCAGTGCCCGTGAGTGACAATCAATGTCTCAGTTATTGTATTCTCAGTCTCCACACCGGGGATTTCTCACCATCTTAGTACAGGAACATAGAGTGGGCGGGGCTTCCAACCGGGTCCTAGTGCCCGGGAGAGACAATCAATGTCTCAGTTATTGTATTCTCACTCTCCACACAGGGGATTTCTCACCATCTTAGTACAGGAACATAGTGTGGACGGGGCTTCCAACCGGGTCCTAGTGCCCGGGAGAGACAATCAATGTCTCAGTTATTGTATTCTCACTCTCCACACAGGGGATTTCTCACCATCTTAGCACAGGAACATAGTGTGGACGGGGCTTCCAACCGGGCCCCAGTGCCCGTGAGTGACAATCAATGTCTCAGTTATTGTATTCTCACTCTCCACACCGGGGATTTCTCACCATCTTAGTACAGGAACATAGAGTGGATGGGGCTTCCAACCGGGTCCTAGTGCCCGGGAGTGACAATCAATGTCTCAGTTATTGTATTCTCACTCTCCACACAGGGGATTTCTCACCATCTTAGTACAGGAACATAGTGTGGACGGGGCTTCCAACCGGGTCCCAGTGCCCGGGAGTGACAATCAATGTCTCAGTTATTGTATTCTCACTCTCCACACAGGGGATTTCTCACCATCTTAGTACAGGAACATAGTGTGGACGGGGCTTCCAACTGGGTCCTCGTGCCCGGGAGAGACAATCAATGTCTCAGTTATTGTATTCTCACTCTCCACACAGGGGATTTCTCACCATCTTAGTACAGGAACATAGTGTGGACGGGGCTTCCAACTGGGTCCTCGTGCCCGGGAGAGACAATCAATTTCTCAGTTATTGTATTCTCACTCTCCACACTGGGGATTTCTCACCATCTTAGTACAGGAACACAGAGTGGACGCGGCTTCCAACCGGGTCCCAGTGCCCGGGAGAGACAATCAATGTCTCAGTTATTGTATTCTCACTCTCCACACAGGGGATTTCACACCATCTTAGTACAGGAACATAGTGTGGACGGGGCTTCCAACCGGGTCCCAGTGCCCGGGAGAGACAATCAATGTCTCAGTTATTGTATTCTCACTCACCACACCAGGGATTTCTCACCATCTTAGTACAGGAACATAGTGTGGACGGGGTTTCCAACTGGGTCCTAGTGCCCGGGAGAGACAATCAATGTCTCAGTTATTGTATTCTCACTCTCCACACAGGGGATTTCACACCATCTTAGTACAGGAACATAGTGTGGACGGGGCTTCCAACCGGGTCCCAGTGCCCGGGAGAGACAATCAATGTCTCAGTTATTGTATTCTCACTCTCCACACAGGGGATTTCACACCATCTTAGTACTGGAACAAAGTGTGGACGGGGCATCCAACCGGGTCCCAGTGCCCGGGAGAGACAATCAATGTCTCAGTTATTGTATTCTCACTCTCCACACCGGGGATTTCTCACCATCTTAGTACAGGAACATAGTGTGGACGGGGCTTCCAACCGGGTCCCAGTGCCCGGGAGTGACAATCAATGTCTCAGTTATTGTATTCTCACTCTCCACACTGGGGATTTCTCACCATCTTAGTACAGGAACATAGTGTGGACGGGGCTTCCAACCGGGTCCCAGTGCCTGGGAGAGACAATCAATGTCTCAGTTATTGTATTCTCACTCTCCACACAGGGGATTTCTCACCATCTTAGTACAGGAACATAGTGTGGACGGGGCTTCCAACCGGGTCCCAGTGCCCGGGAGAGACAATCAATGTCTCAGTTATTGTATTCTCACTCTCCACACAGGGGATTTCTCACCATCTTAGTACAGGAACATAGTGTGGACGGGGCTTCCAACCGGGTCCTAGTGCCCGGGAGAGACAATCAATGTCTCAGTTATTGTATTCTCACTCTCCACACAGGGGATTTCTCACCATCTTAGTACAGGAACATAGTGTGGACGCGGCTTCCAACCGGGTCCCAGTGCCCGGGAGTGACAATCAATGTCTCAGTTATTGTATTCTCACTCTCCACACAGGGTATATCTCACCATCTTCGTACAGGAACATAGTGTGGACGCGGCTTCCAACCGGGTCCTAGTGCCCGGGAGAGACAATCAATGTCTCAGTTATTGTATTCTCACTCTCCACACAGGGGATTTCACACCATCTTAGTACAGGAACATAGTGTGGACGGGGCTTCCAACCGGGTCCCAGTGCCCGGAGAGACAATCAATGTCTCAGTTATTGTATTCTCACTCTCCACACAGGGGATTTCTCACCATCTTAGTACAGGAACGTAGTGTGGACGGGGCTTCCAACCGGGTCCTAGTGCCCGGGAGTGACAATCAATGTCTCAGTTATTGTATTCTCACTCTCCACACAGGGGATTTCTCACCATCTTAGTACAGGAACATAGTGTGGACGGGGCTTCCAACCGGGCCCTAGTGCCCGGGAGAGACAATCAATGTCTCAGTTATTGTATTCTCACTCTCCACACAGGGGATTTCACACCATCTTAGTACAGGAACATAGTGTGGACGGGGCTTCCAACCGGGTCCCAGTGCCCGGGTGAGACAGTCAATGTCTCAGTTATTGTATTCTCACTTTCCACACAGGGGATTTCACACCATCTTAGTACAGGAACATAGTGTGGACGGGGCTTCCAACCAGGTCCTAGTGCCCGGGAGAGACAATCAATGTCTCAGTTATTGTATTCTCACTCTCCACCCCGGGGATTTCACACCATCTTAGTACAGGAACATAGTGTGGACGGGGCTTCCAACCGGGTCCCAGTGCCCGGGAGAGACAATCAATGTCTCAGTTATTGTATTCTCACTCTCCACACCAGGGATTTCTCACAATTTTAGTACAGGAACATAGTGTGGACGGGGCTTTCAACCGGGTCCCAGTGCCCGGGAGTGACAATCAATGTCTCAGTTATTGTATTCTCACTCTCCACACAGGGGATTTCACATCATCTTAGTACAGGAACATAGTGTGGACGGGGCTTCCAACCGGGTCCTAGTGCCCGGGAGAGACAATCAATGTCTCAGTTATTGTATTCTCACTCTCCACACCGGGGATTTCTCACCATCTTAGTACAGGAACATAGTGTGGACGGGGCTTCCAACCGGGTCCCAGTGCCCGGGAGAGACAATCAATGTCTCAGTTATTGTATTCTCACTCTCCACACCGGGGATTTCTCACCATCTTAGTACAGGAACATAGTGTGGACGAGGCTTCCAACCGGGTCCCAGTGCCCGGGAGTGACAAACATTGTCTCAGTTATTGTATTCTCACTCTCCACACAGGGGATTTCTCACCATCTTAGCACAGGAACATCGTGTGGACGGAGCTTCTATCCGGGCCCAGTGCCCGGGAGAGACAATCAATGTCTCAGTTATTGTATTCTCACTCTCCACACCGGGGATTTCACACCATCTTAGTACAGGAACATAGAGTGGGCGTGGCTTCCAACCGGATCCCAGTGCCCGGGAGTGTCAAACATTGTCTCAGTTATTGTACTCTCACTCTCCACACAGGGGATTTCTCACCATCTTAGTACAGGAACATAGTGTGGACGGGACTTCCAACCGGGTCCTAGTGCCCGGGAGAGACAATCAATGTCTCAGTTATTGTATTCTCACTCTCCACACAGGGGATTTCTCACCATCTTAGAACAGGAACATAGAGTGGACTGGGCTTCCAACCGGGTCCCAGTGCCCGGGAGAGACAATCAATGTCTCAGTTATTGTATTCTCACTCTCCACACAGGGGATTTCTCACCATCTTAGTACAGGAATATTGGGTGGGTTTATCCAGTCTTTGTGAATGGGAAGATCGATGTTGCTCATGATTTCTTCCATCTCATGGAGCACGGTGGCATCGTGGTGAATGGCAGGCGAGGCAATGTGGGATTGCACCGGGAGCAAGTTCAGCTGGAGTGGACTTAAGCATCCCTGACACCGCCCTCAGCACCTTTCACCACCTCGGGATGTCTCAAAGCGCTGTACAGCCAATGAAGTATTTTGAAGTGCAGTCGCTGTTGTAATGTCGGAAACACGATTTTCACATGACTGCATATAGTGATATTTCAAGCACCAGGCAGAATGGAGATGATTTGGAAATACCTGCATCAATCATGCCTGGAGACCACACAGCTGTAAATGACTGGGATTAATTTTAAGCATATCATTTCTATTATGGAACTATCCTCCACTCACGGCATTTCATTGGAGAAATAAACACACTATTATCGGGAGACTTTGCTGTAGTTTCGGTCATGAGTTATGTTTCCTGTAGTTTGTTAAATCAACTTTGTTTGCTGTATGCTGAGTAATAGGCTGTTTAATCCTGTTGTGACGTGTTTTAAAATATGGTTCAATCTTTTTTTATTATTCATTCATGGGATGTGGGCGTCACTGATAAGGCCGGCATTTATTGCCCATCCCTAATTGCCCTTGAGCTGCCTTCTTGAACTGTGACGTGATGATAATCCCGTTGAATGTCAAGGGGAGGTGGCTAGACTCTCTCTTGTTGGAAATGGTCATTGCCTGAAACTTGTGAGTTGCGAATGTTACTAGCCACTTATCAGCCGAAGCCTGAATGCTGTCCAGGTCTTGCTGCATGCGGGCAAGGACTGCTTCATTGCCTGAGGAGTAATTGGTGTAAGACAAGCCCGAATTCAAAGTTTGAAGAGCGCAACCAGATCGGATGCACCTGCCCAGGGAGGGGGAGGGGGGTATTGAAAGTTTGAAGAATGCAAACAAATTTGATGCACCTGCCCATTGAGGGGAGGTGGGTGTTGGGTTGTAGGTTTGAAGAATGCTGTCCCATTGCATGTCAAGGGGAGGTGGCTAGGCTCTCTCTCTTGTTGAAGCTGGTCATTGTCTGGCACTTGTCAATTATCAGCCCAATCCTGAATGTTGTCCGGGTCTTGCTGCAGGCGGGCAGGGACTGCTTCGTTATCTGAGGAGTAATCGGTGTACTCTTTTGATTGGGTACTTAAACAAAATGTCTGTAAATTAATAAAACTTTAAATAAAACTTAACAAATTAAATTAAAATTTGATTGTCCGGGTTGATAATGCACTCCAGTCCCCGCGGCGCCCACCGGTCGCGGAATGGAGTAATCGGTGTGAGGCAAACCCGAATTCAAAGTTTAGTTCGCATGGTTAATGTAATGGATGCACCACCTCGGGTGAGAAAGGGGTTGTAGGTTTGAAGAATGCAACCAAAAGGGATGCACCCGCCTAGGGAGAGGGAGGGGTTGAAGGTTTGAAGAATGCAGCCAAATCTTTTCACGCTCGCACTCACACAGAAAGAGTCGCAGGCGGCGCTCGGCCACGCGCCGGGTCCCGGTGGAGGAGTTGCCTCTGGACCGTCCGCCTTGAGCTTACAAAAGGCGCGGCCGCCGCCGCCGATCGGCAGCTGGACTCGGCGCGGTGAGGAGCGCGGAGCAGCCGGAGGAGGAGGGGAGGCGCTGAGCGGAGCAGCTGGACTCGGCGCGGTGAGGAGCGCGGAGCAGCCGGAGGAGGGTGGGAGGCGCTGACTGAGCGACAAAATTAAATGGCTTCGGGCGACCAGACCAAAGGCCCGGCCCGAGGCCGCAAGGCCAGGAAGAGGAGGAGCCCAGCCCAAGGCGCGGCCGGCGGGCGGGCCCACGGTGTCGGGCCACATCCTGCAGGCGGTGGCGGCTTCCAGGGAGCGTCGCGGCCTGTCGCTGGCCGCCGTCAAGCAGGCGCTGTCGGCCCCGGCTACGACATGCCGCGCATCAACTGGCGGGTGAAGCAGGCGGTGCGGAGCCTGGTGACCGAGGCCTCGCTGGTGCGGCCGGCCGGCCAAGAACAAGCCCAGGGGGCGGAGGAGGAAGGAGGCCGGGGGCGGTGATCCTGCTGCTGCTGCCGCCCGCCGGAGAAAGGCCGAGGAGAGGGCGGGCGGGGTCCGCCAGGGGGCGAGGCCCGCCGGGCGACCCGGTAGCCGTCGGGGGCCCCAGGTCCCCTCCAGGGGCAGGAAGCCCGGGAGCTGCCGAGACCAGAAGGCGGCAGCAGCCCCACGGGCGGCGGCCAAGACTGAAAACCCAAAACAGAAATACTACCCGTGTGAACCAAAACAACAGGCTCTTTTCAGAGCCACCACACCCTTCAGATGAAAGAGGTTGTTCCAGAATTATACAATAAATATCTTTATTTTTAAATCATTGCTGCGGCCGATAAACCCGAGAATCTTCGAATGATCCTGGCGGTTGTCCTCCAGCTCTCGGGAGACTTTGCAACCAGCTGCAGCCGTCGTGAAGCATCTTGCAGACTAGAATGAGTTGGAGAAAAAATAGTCACAGAAATGATTGGTAGTCATTGGATTAAGAGTTGGAATTGTGTTGGTTTTTCTGCTCCATACGATCATCCATGTCGCCCTACTTTACCTCATGTTTCCAGCGTATTCTGCAGTGAGTGTCTCACTTCCTGACTCCAAGCCTTTCCACCATCTGCAAGGCACAAGTCAGGAGTGTGATGGAATACTCTCCAGTGTGTTCCATCGACAAGATGCACTGCAGCAACTCGCCAAGGCTTCTTCGGCAGCACCTCCCAGACCCGCGACCTCTTCCACCTAGAAGGACAAGGGCGGCAGGCGCATGGGAACACCACCACCTCCAAGTTCCCCTCCAAGTCACACACCATCCTGACTTAGAAATATATCGGCCGATCCTTCATCGTCACTGGGTCAAAATCCTGGAACGCCCTCCCTAACAGCACTGTGGGAGTACCTTCACCACACGGACTGCAGCGGTTCAAGGAGGCGGCTCACCACCTCCTTCTCAAGGGCGATTAGGGATGGGCAATATAAGCTGGCCTTGCCAGCAATGCCTACATCCTGAGAATCTTTTTAAATACCAAATAAATTGCCTCAGGTTCAGCATTTGTGTACTATGCCATAAGGGTTTTAGTAAATAACTAATATTGCAGTGGCCTTTTTAAACAGAAGCGATTAAGTGCATATATTTTTTTCTTAGACAATCTCTTTTGTAGTTTCTGGGACCCGTCTAATTTGTATATTATGGGGAGTTCCAGAATTGTTGTGGCTCGAATGAATTTATTTCGCATAAGACATTTACTGTGGACGTGTCACATGAGAGTATGAGATTTTATATAGCTTCGGGGTTTTGCTCCAGCAAATTAAGGTTTCCCCATTCCTTGCGTGGCAGCGGCTTCTGGCAAAAAAAACTTGATAGGTGACTGTGATTTGTGCATACTGAACATGTGGTGTGTCAAGGATCAGCCAATTGGAATAGACAATTTGGCATCCGTCATTAGGATAAAGCTGTGTATATAAAGGAGGGGTTGCGGGCTCCATTTCGATGTTGCTTTGTGTTTTTATTAACCAGTCGAGGTGGAGAAGGAATTGAAGGGCTTGCCATGCCGACTGCTGCTGCTGTTTCCACCAGTTCCACCACAGCCGGTGTCAAGGGCGCCGTCTCCAAGAAGGGCTCGAAGAAAACCGCCATGAAAATGACCAGGAGAGGGGACAGGAAGCACAGGAGGAGCAGGAAGCAGAGTTACAGCATCTACATCTACAGGGTGCTGAAGCAGGTCCACCCCGACACCGGCATCTCCTCCAAGGCCATGAGTGTCATGAACTCGTTCCTCACCGACATCTTCGAGCGCATCGCCTGCGAGGCCTCCCGCCTGATCCATTACACCAAACACCAGACCATCTCCTCCCGGCCGGGAGATCCAGACCGCCGTCCGGCTCCTGCTGCACGGGGAACTGGCCAAGCACGCCGTCTCGGAGGGGACCAAGGCGGTCACCAAATACACCAGCTCCAAGTAGAGTCCCCCTCCAAAAATAAAACCTGCAATTAAATCACCAAACGGCTCTTTTAAGAGCCACTTCGCAAAGCCTTAAAACGGAGCTATAAAACAAAACCGAGACCCCTGAACAAATACTTCTGTTAGGCTGTATGTTAATGCAATGAATTGCTAAATTAATCGTCCGGTTCATCCATCTACATGTGGTGCGTTCTATTTATGAAAGCTGTTTTAATTCGCATTTCTTACTTTTGAGTATAAGTCCCTGAAGAGATTGGGGAATTCACGGGGAAGGGGGCAATCGGCGCTCAATAACTCCGAGAACAAGTATTTCGGTTGAAACCAAGGCTCTTCCCTGCCAGTTGAAGAATTTACTCTTGATATTGAAACCCAGGTGTACAGCGAAGATCAATGTTGCCGGACCGCCAATATTGTGGAAAAAAGCGGGGTAAAATAGGAGGTCGCTCAAGCATTAATGTTCAGTGACGCCACATTTCGGTTTAGGAAGACCTTTGTTTTGTACAGGGAAGGGGAGAACTTGGAGACAAGATATCATTGAGACCGCGACTTGGAGTAGGAGATAAGACGGACACATTTTCCTAGATCAAGAAATCTGCACAACTCGCATTTACAAATGACATTTAAGGTCGAAACACATCCCAAGACGCTTCACGGGGGAAAGAGATGAAGAGACGCTCAAGTCTTTACAGAGAGTTGAGCTAAAGATACATGAAAAAAGCATAAGATTCAGAAGAACTTAATAATAATAATAATCAACTTTATTGTCATTGTTAGTGTACAAGTGCAGTACAATGAAATGTAGGCTTGCGGCTCCCGAGAGTGTACATTTAGATTAAGACATTTAACATTCAACATTCATTTGGCTTGTAATACATAAACATAAACATAATAAAGTGCATTGGCAGATGTGCAGGCTTTAGAGTTTATTAGCAGAGTTCAGTAGGATGACAGCCCTGGGAAAGAAGCTGTTCCTAAATCTGGTCGTTCGGGTGCGAATGCATCTGTAGCGTCTCCCGGATGGCAGGGGGGCGAACAGCCTGCGGCTGGGGTGGGTAGGGTCTTTGATGATGGTCAGTGACCTCCGTAAAGAGTGAGAGAGAATGTCTCTGGGGATATATAATCGCTCTGAGGTGATACACGCTTTGGAAAGAAGGCGACTTTGTTTTGTGTTTTGTTGGTGGGCATTTTTCAGGAGATGAGACCTTTGGCTCTGCAGCGTCCGGTTCGCCTGGTGAAATAGCGCCGGCTGCTGGAAACTCTTCATCCCCCAACACACACTCAGATAGATAGATAGAGAGAGAAGGTCCCAGCCCAAGCCATGGCCGACACTCTCCCTGCCAGGAACACCAGGATGAAGACCAGGACTGCACTCCTGGCCAGGAGACCCGGCGCCACCGTGTCCCAGCAGATCCTGGAGGTGGTGGCGTCCACCAAGGAGTGCCGGGGGCTCGGGCTCTCGGCTCTCAAGAAGGTCCTCTCGGGCCGCGGCTACGACGTGGCCAGAAACAACTGGCGGGTCCACCAGGCGGCCCGGAGCCTGGTGACCAAGGGCTCACTGCTGCAGCCCACCGGCACCGACGCCTCGGGCTCCTTGAGGCTCAGCAAGAGGTGGGGCGACCGGGAGGAGGAGGAGAAACCCAAGAGGGAGTCCGCCGCCGCCGCCAGGGAAAGGAGGAGGAGGAGGAGGAGGATGAAGCAAGGTGTGGACAGGAAAGCGGTGCCCAGGAGCAGAGGCTTGCCCAGGAAGACCAAGAAACAGGGCGCCGCCAGGAAGGGGGCGAGGAGGGCCACCGCCCGCAAACCCAAGGGGAGGAAGGCGGCCAGGGCCGAAGGGAAAGGCAAAGGCCAGCGTGCAAAGCCGAGAAAGCTGGCCAAACAACCAGAGCAGGAAGCGGACCAAACCCCCGGTCAGGAGGAGACCTCCCTGTCAGAGAAAGAAAGCCAAGTTTGCTCAGAGCAAGAGGACAGCTCCTAAAGGGGAGACCAATCAGAGGATGAATACCTTCAATATCAAACGGCTCTTTTCAGAGCCACAAAAAACATTCACAAAGAGCCGGACCGGAGGGTTGGGTGTGTGAAAAAAAGGAACATTGCAATTGACCCGATGGTATATGACCAAAATCATCCTTATTGAAAAATAGAAAACCAATTATTTCCCCATTACAATACTGGAAATTATTAAAACTTCGATTGAGTTTTAATGCCTGAAGTATACCTGCCAGGAATAATATAACATACGAACCAATATTGGTTTTTAACTCCTATTTTAAAGGTGGTTAAATTGAGAGCAGCAGAGCTGTGATAGATTGTCGGGCGGGAGAATCGGAAGACCAGGGCCTAGAAATTAGTTGGGCGTGCCAGCCGTTAGCACCTTAGGGGGAGTAGATCTCGAGCACTAGGCGCTTATCACCCGGGCGCAGCGTGATCTGCGCCTCTCCCCAACTTCAGGACACATTTAGCGCCGGCGCAAAGTCTTAGCGCGCGCCCTGCTGCGCGCGCAGATCATGACGTCATTTAATAGTGCAACGCCCTTTGTGCACCCCAAACCGGAACTTCACTCGCGCCGGCCCATTGTGCGCCGGGCGTCCCGAGCGACTGTGAAGTGGAACGGTACACAGGCCAGCCGGGCCGGGGGAAGCGCTAATTAAAGGGCACTTACCCAGCAGTATAAAGGCCAGCCATTTTGCAGCATTCACTCTTGTGCAACGGTTTTTTGGACAGAGACCAAGGAGGAGAGTTTACTGGTTTGGACCAACACTTGGACAGGTATTTTTGGCTCAGGCCAGAGCTTACCAATTATCTTTGCCTTCATTCAGAGCTCAGTGTTTGCCAGCATATAATGGGGGCTGCATTGGGTGGCAACGCTGAATTTCAGCCTTATGCCAGAAGGGCTTACAGACGCTGTGAGAGAGTGGCAGCCCTGGCTAGACACAGAGGGGGCAACAGGCATCACCAACTGAGGCCTTACCCACGCAGGGTATACCGCCAGCAGACCTCCTATCTGACCATGTCTGCCGCGATGTGTGTTAGGAGGCTGCGATTCCGAAGAGAGGTGGTTGCAGACATCTGCCGGCTGCTTCAGAGAGATCTGCAGCCACAGCTGATGCGCAGGACGTCTCTGTCGGTGGCAGTGAAGGTGACAGTGGCTCTCAACTTCTATGCCTCCGGCTCCTTCCAATCCGCTACTGGCGACATCGCTAACATCTCCCAGTTCGCCGTGCATTGCTGCATCCGCCAGGTGACCGAAGCCCTTTTCAGAAGGAGACATCGATTCATCTCCTTCCCCATGACCCTGGACAAGCAGCAGCAGCGTGCAGTGGGGTTTGCAAGAATAGCGGGCTTCCCCATGGTGCAGGGCGCCATTGACTGCACGCATGTGGCTTTGCGGGCACCTCTTGAGCATGCCGAGGAGTACCGCAACCGGAAGGGCTACCATTCCCTCAATGTACAGCTGGTGTGTGACCACAGGCAGCGCATCCTAGCTGTCAATGCCCGCTTTCCAGGCAGCAGCCACGATGCCTTTATCCTGCGACAGACAACTGTGGCTGACATGTTCCAGGCACAGCCTCCCCCAAGAGGATGGCTTATCGGGGACAAAGGCTATCCTTTGTGTACCTGGCTCATGACCCCGCTCCGCGCGCCCACGACCCCCGCTGAAGAGGCATACAACGAGAGCCATCAAGCGACGAGGAACCTCATAGAACAAACAATCAGCGTGCTCAAGCAACGGTTCCGCTGTCTCGATCGCTCCGGGGGAGCCCTCCAGTATTCGCAGGATCGAGTCTCCCAATTCGTCGTCGTTTGCTGCATGCTGCACAACCTGGCTATCCGCAGGACTCAGGCACTGCCACCTCACGTTGGACCACCACCTCAGGAGGAGGAGCAGGAGGAGCATGAGGATGACGAGGACGAGGAGTACCAGCCCAGGAGGGGCGCACAAGGTCCAAGGGCCGCCCGTCGGTGGCTTATTGAACGTCACTTCTAGGCCCCCTGTCAGGGAATGGCTTGTGCCAATGATAGAACATGATTGCAGCTGCTCCGCAAGCCCTCAGCCGGTTAAGGCAACAAACACTTCAAAGATCAAACATGGACAATGTGAATAAATAAAATGCTTTATTGTACAAACTCTGGGCCCTTCCCACATGAAAACCAAAAACAGATGAAACCCCCAAAAAACACTCAAACACATTACTCGCTCCCACAACCTGGGGAGGATTAACAAAATAGGGCAACTAAAATGGCCGTCATTCTCGGCCTTCGTCCAAAACAAACATCACATCATCGGCCTTCAAAAAACAAACATCCAATTCTCGGCCTCAAGAAACAAACACAAACGGCCACACATTCGACTACTTGGCCCGCTAGGGCGATGCCTTGGCCATCTTTGGGTGGCCCCTGCCCGCCCTGCTGCTCCACCTCAAAGTAAGGCCATTGGCTGCTGCAAGGCTGGGGGCAGGCTCCTGAGGGGCACATGTCGTGGCGGCAGATGCCCTTGGGGGTCGGCCTAGTCGAGGTCTGGCCGTCGAGCGGCCAGCTGTTGATTGCTGCAGCTGTGGCTGGCCAGCATCAGTCACTGCAACAGCTCCTGGCAGCTCCACTGGGGGAGTGGCAGTGGCGGCTGGAGGAATGGCGGCAAGCTGGCGGATGGCAGGTGCTCGCTGGTTGCCTGAGACACTGGCACTCACCTGGGCCAGCACTGCAGCATGCGCACCAATCTGCCGAGGGACAGACCAATGTGCTGCTGCAGTGCGCCGGGTGCCCTGGTGATGCCTGGCTGACACAGCGAGTGTGGCAGCAGTGAGTGCCCGTGTTGACCTGTTCACTGACCGCAGCAGAGCAGCCAGTGACTGGACGGCACCACTAATCACCTGGCCAGTCGCTGACAGACCTGGCCTGTATTCCACCCGACTGGTGGCCTCTAAGGGCCCGAACTCGGCACACACCGAGAGAGGGAATCGATGGACTCAGGCAACCGTGCCACTGCCGCCATGAGCTCCGTGTGCCGGTGCTCTGAGTCCGCGGACAAGTCTTCGAGGCGTTCCATCTCCTCGGCGAAGAGCATCTCCTGACTGGAGGCCGGACTCTCCCTCTGGGGAGCAGGCCGCCAAGCTGGCCGACCCTTCCTGCGTTGCTGGAGGCCGCTGGGCCCAGCAATTGGACTCCCCTCTGATGCATTCCCCCTCTGGGGAGAAGGCCGCCGAGCTTCCACCCCCCTGCTGCCTTTCTGCAGCACACAGGTCCCAGGAGCTCCCCTCCCCTTCGACACTTCCGCCACGCTGCCCTCCAGGGAAGACGTGTCCCCTACATTGGCCTGGGTGGCCACGGCTGAGGGTTCCCCTGATGGGCCGCCTTCCTCTTGCTCCTCCTCCTGCTCCTCCTCGGAGGGTCTGTCACTGGCAAGTTGAGGGACCTCCTCTTGACCATCTGAAAGCAGGAAGGCACAAGAGTAGCTTTAGAGTGAGGAGAGGGCGTCAGTCCGGGATGCATGAGTGGTGGCATTCACTGCATTGGTCGGACAGTGGCAAAGGATGTATATCTGATGCGCAAGTGGGACGAGAGAGGTACAAAATGTGATGTCCTTACCATTGCTGCCCAGAACAGGGTCGGTATCTCCACATGCAACGGGCCCAATCACCCAGCCACCCATGAGGTGCTCCATGCGATGTTGCAGGTCGGTGAGTGGCTGGATATGGGGTCGTCCTCCCCCGGTCACAGTCCGGCTCTTGCGATTATTCACCAGCTTGGCCTGCAAGAGAAAGGACGGCCTCTAAGTACAGTGTGTCGCCGGGATCTTGTGTGCACTGCCTCCCATGGTGGAATAGCCTGGCCAGTGTGTTGCCATGATCTGGTGTGCACTGCCTCCCATGGTGGAATAGCCTGGCCAGTGTGTCGCCATGATCTTGTGTGCACTGCCTCCCATGGTGGAATAGCCTGGCCAGTGTGTCGCCATGATCTGGTGTGCACTGCCTCCCATGGTGGAATAGCCTGGCCAGTGTGTCACCATGATCTGGTGTGCAATGCCTCCCATGGTGGAATAGCTTGGCCAGTGTGTTCAGTGCAGAATGTGCAATTGATGCTCATGGCTGTGCCATAGCTGCTGGATGAAGGCTGCCCATTAGAGCTTTCAGGTCCCTTTGCCCATAATGTGAGGTGCACATGCAAGGATGAGGAGGTCATTGGAAAGGGTACTCACCCTGACAATGCGTGTGAGGTCATTTAACTTTTTGCGGCATTGGGCACCGGTCCTGGGGACCTCGCTGTTGGCTGACAGCTTGCTGGTGACATGCCTCCAGGCTCTCCTGTAGACGAGGACCGTCGCCTTCTTGCCATTGTCCGGGTACAAAACATGGCGCCTCTTCTCCACAGCAGCAAGCAGCACACTCAGATCACGCTCTGAGAAGCGCTGTGCACGTTCACGGGCCTTCTCCATGTCTTCAGGCGCTATTTGGGTCCAGCAGCAGTGTTCAGGCCTAGCTGGAGGGCTCCACTATCCAGGGCGTGGCAGCAGACACAGTCGACCCTTCCCCCTTAAGAGCTGGCCGGCGCCAGGGTGTCTGCTGTCAGTCACGAGATGGCCGCCCCTGCGCTGCGCCCGGCCTCGGCGCTATCGATCACCACCTCCGGCTTAGCACCCAAAGAGAGGCGTCCAACAGCAGTTTTAGCGCTCGCCCGAACTAGTAGGGCAAAGCTAATGAATATCGGAGAAGTGGCCTAGATTTGGGGGCGGATGCAAACTTTAGCGGACGCCCCACTTTAGCGCCCCAAAAGTGGCGTCAATGAATTTCTAGGCCATTACATCTAGTTCCCTCGTCTAGTTAATTTATATATATATATTGTGATGAGCTGGGGTCCTATCACCGATCCCTGTTGTACCCCACTAGTCAGTGCCTGCCACTCGGAAAAAGACCCGTTTATGCCAACTCTTTGCTTTCTGTCTGCCAACCAGTTCTCTATCCAAGCCAGTACCTTGCCCCCAATCCCATGTGCTTTAACTTTACACGCTAATCTCTTATGCGGGAACTTATCAAAAGCCTTCTGAAAGTCCAAATACACCACATCCACTGGTTCTCCCTTACCTCTTCTACCAGTTACCTCCTCAAAAAATTACAGTAGATTAGTCAAGCATGTTTAACCTTTTGTAAATCCATGTTGACTTTGTCCGATCCTGTCACTGTTTTCCAAGTGCACTGCTATTACATCTTTTCTAATGGATTCTAGCATTTTCCCCACTGCCAAATACTCTGCCTTTCTGTTTTTTTCTATCAAAGTGGATAGATTCACATTTATGCACGTTATATTCCATCTGCCATGTTCCCACCCATGCACTGAGCCTGCCGATATCCCCTGGAATCCTCTTCACATCCTATTCACAACTGACACTGCCACCTGGCTTTGTATCATCAGCAAATTTGGAAATGTTACATTTAATCCCCTCATCCAAATCATTCATATAGATTGTGAATAGCTGGGGCCCAAGCACCGATCCTTGCGGTACCCCACTAGTCACAGCCTGTCATCCTGTCAAAGACCATTTTATCCCTACTCTGTTTTCTGTCTGTTAACCAATTCTCAATCCATGCTAGTATATTACGCCCAATTCAATGTGCACTAATTTTGTTCACCAACCTCTGTGTGGGACCTTATCGACGGCCTTCTGAAAATCCAGATACAACAAATCTACTGGTTCCCGTTTGTCTACTCCATTAGTTACATCCTCAAAGAACTCCAATAGGTTTGATAAACAGTATTTGCCTTTCATAAATCCATGAAGACTCTGCTCAATCTTACTATTAGTTTCTAACTGCCCAGTTATTGCATCCTTTATAATAGATTCCAGCATTTTCCCAACTACTGATGTGATGCTTACAGTTCTATAGATCCCTGTTTTCCCTCTCCCTCCTTTCTTAAATAGCGGGGTTATATTTGCTAGCCTCCAAACTGCAGGAAGCATTCCAGAATCTATTGAATTTTGGAAGATGACAACCAAATGCGTCTGGCTGTTTACCCTCCCCATTCAGTTTCCTGCAGCTGCTCAGTGACATTCTTGACCATGGCACCTCGGAGGCAACATACCATCCTGGAGTCACGTCTGCAGCCACAGAAACGCCTGTCTGCTCCCCTAACTGTGGAATCCCCTATCATTATTGCTCTTCCACTCTTTTTCCTCCCCTCCCTCCGTGCAGCTGAGCCACCCGTGGTGCCATCGACTTGTCTCTGGCTGCACTCTGCAGAGGAATCATCGCCACCACAAGTACACGGAACAGAATACTGGTTGGAGAGCGAGATGTACACCGGGGACTCCTGCACTACCTGTCTGGTCCCCATTCTGTCTGGTGGTCACCCATTCCCTGTTTCTGTGTCCATTAGAACTGGGGTTTGGACGTGGCTGGTAAAAGGCACAATTTTGAAATTTGCAGCTGACTCGAAACCTGGGAGTGTGAGGAAGGTAGTAATAGACTTCAAGAAGACATGAACAGGCTCGTGGATTGGGCGGACACATGGAAGATGAAATACAGCACTGAAAAGTGCAAGGTGATACAGTTTGTTAGGAAGAATCAGAAGAAAACATACACACTTTTGAAGGGGGGTCCAAGTCCCCAGACCTTGGGTTGCTTGTGCACAAATCCTTGGTGGCAGGACAGGTTAAGAAAGCAGTTGTAGTTCATAAAGCATATGGGATCCTGGGCTTCTTAAATAGAGGCATAGAGTACAAAAGCCAGAAAGCTATACTAAACCTATAGAAAACACTAGTTCTGCCGCAGCCGGAGTATTGTGTCCAATTCTGGGCACCATACTTCAGGCAGGATGTAAAGGCTTTGGTGAGGGTTCAGAAGAGATTTACTTGAATGGTTTGGGGGATTATTTGAAGAGTTGGTGGTTCTCCCGGTGTCTTGGACTGACATCACTCTCTCAACCAACATGAGCAGAGACACCCATTCTGTTAAATCTCATTTGCTGTTTGGGGAATTTGCTGTGGGCAAATTGGTTGCCGCGTTTCCTACAAAACAGTGTCGGCACTTTAAAAACAATCCATGGTCTGTGAAACTCTCTGGGCCCTTCTGGTGCCAGGAATGGTTCTATATCAATGTCCAATCTTCTCTCTCTGGTCTCAGATAGGGGGGGTGTTGGGCTCCATTCTGAGGAAAGCACTTTGGGCTGCCCTTCAGGACAAAGATTGGGGGAGGGGGAGCGGCGTGGGCTTTCATTAAGTATGAAAGATTTAAGGTTCATGTGTGTTCCAGAGTCCGTCGCAGTAACACTGACAGACTCCGCTTCATGTTTACTCATTGTTCTCCCTCCCTCTGTGTTCAGAACCATCAATCAATTCATTCTTCATTTTGGATTTTAGCCGACTGCGACGATATGACGAACAATTTACATGTGTGGACGAATGTAATAGCAATGAGAATCTGGTCACGGTGCTACAATGGGAAGATTTGCTGCACACTGCTAAAATTAAAGCTCCAGTGATTGATTCCCACCAGCCCGAGCTCACTGAATGAAACCTTCGTTCACAGCAAAGAGGCTCTATTTGATTCTTTAGGTCTCGTATCCCCTGACCCTGTATTACTGCTGTCAGAATAATGGGCTGTACTCGGAAATAAAACTTACTGCATTGATCATAGCTTCATATCCGGGTCTTGTTTCTGTGTTGGATCAGTGTGTCCTAGGAGAAGGTGTTCGGGGTGGAATGAGACTGGGAGAAGAGGTGGGAATTGCAGGGAATGAGAAGATGAAACCGCTGTAGGGAATCTCTACAAGTGTCTAATAAAACATTCAGTAAGCTACTGAGATAAGAAATGTGTCCCAGAGTGTCAGCACTCTGACTGTTCGGGGTACAGAATATCTCACTTTAACGGGTTTATTCAGGCACATTGGCAGCGGACATACTTTGCATAAGACCCACAGACTGTTTGATGGGACGGTTCAAAGGGAGATTTACACTGTACCTAACCCGTGCTATAACTATCCTTGGTAGTTTTTGAGGGGACAGTGTGGAGCAGGGCTGGGCAATTATTTGGGCTGGAAGGCCGGTTAACAAGTTTTGGCGAGCTGTTGAGGGCCGCACACCAATGTTCCCAAGAAGGTGCATGGCCGCGGAGCAATGGCGAGGTCATGTGCAGGCCGCTCACCAGCTCCTGCCACTGGAAGAGATGCAGCAAATTGAAAGGGACCACACATTAAAAACTAATTAGAGGGAACATTGCTGCACAAATAAAATGAATTGTGCTCACCAGAGCTACCATTAAAATTAGTTCTGGCATTTATTGTATAAAGAGCCCTTCAGGTCGTTTCCACACAGACTAAAAATAACAAAACTTATTAAAAGGCTAACCAACATGATGCAGGTTCAGGAGTCACTTTGAAAAGTGCTCGGTCTGTTTCTTCCAAATGGTCTCAATTCATTCTTATAGTGGAAAATGAGTGATCGACTCTGCTTCCACTGGCAATTATAACCATGGTATAAGGCACAATCAAGGATAAAATCATTCATACATCCTTTAAAAATTACACATGCAAGTGCTGCTTTGAAGCTTTTGAAAACCTCGCTGAGAAATAATTAGGTGATTCTGAAAATGATTTAATCTGCAAATTTCGCCCCAGATCAGCCATCAATCTGGGCTTTTTCATTGTCAACGTGTGATCACTCCTGAGAAAAGACAAGACGCCGATAGAGTTTGCCGACGTTCACTTGAAAATGGCTACAATAATGCACCATTTTAATGCACATTTCATCCCCGAGTGCCATTTATTACTGGGACTGGCCAATGACATCAATCTCTACAGCCCTCTTCCAGTCATGACAATAAACTTAATTGATCATGACATGGGAAAAAGGGCTTAAATTAAAAACAGCGAGTGCAATGTCCAATATACCCGGGTCATTTTAGTTATGGATCCACTATGCTAATAAAGTGGGGTAATATTAAAACGGGTGAGTAATTGTGCAGCCGTGACTCGAATCTAAAATGGACGGGGCATATTGGGGAGCAATGTCTGCCATTGTGGCAGAATCGCAGAACTGATCCTTTTAAGATCGGGCTGGGCAGTATCGGTTTTGCGAATTGATAAATTAAATTAAGCATTGATGTGTGTTCCCTGGCTGCAGTTTGCATCTGTCTCTGACCCACAAGAAGTGAAAGTGGATAGACTAATCTGCAGCTCGAGCTCCAGCCGCGTTCCATTTCTGGCCTGTCCATCAGGCCACATAGAATGATTGCATCCACCAGGGTGTGTAGGACTGTAACCTATTCATCAAGTTGTGTGTGAGACTGAGCCACAGCCTCCAGGCTGTGTGTGGGACCAAATTCCACCCCCAGGGGGTTTGAGGGACCGTGCTCCAGCCCATAGGGCGTGTTGGACTGCGATTCAATCCCCAGGATGTGTGAACATAAGAACATAAGAAGTAGGAGCAGGAGTAGGCCATACGGCCCCTCAGGCCTGCTCCGCCATTCAATAGGATCATGGCTGATCCGAATCTAGACTCACGTCCACTTCCCTGCCCTCTCCCCATAACCCCTAATTCCCTTATCTGCTAGGAAACTGTCTATCTCCATTTTAAATTTATTTAATGTTGCAGCTTCCACAGCTCTCTGAGGTAGCAAATTCCATAGATTTACTACCCTCTGAGTGAAGAAGTTTCTCCTCATCTCAGTTTTGAAAGGGCAGCCCCTTATTCTAAGAATATGCCCCCCAGTTCTAGTCTCACCCATCAGTGGAAACATCCTCACCGCATCCACCCGATCAAGCCCCCTCACAATCTTATATGTTTCGATAAGATCGCCTCTCATTCTACTGAACTCCAATGAGTAGAGTCCCAACCTACTCAACCTTTCCTCATACGTCAACTCACTCATCTCCAGAATCAACCGAGTGAACCTTCTCTAAACCACCTTGAGAGCAAGTATATCTTTTCTTAAAAATGGAAACCAAAACTGCACGCAGTATTCCAGGTGTGGCCTCACCAATACCCTGTATAACTGCAGCAAGACCTCCCTGTTTGGGAGAGAGCCCCAGCTACCAGGTTGTGTGTGGGATTTAAAGCTAACACCCAGGGTGTGAGGGATCGAATGCCATCCCGCAGGGGGGTGTGGGACCGATCCCCATCCCACAGGGGGATTGTTGGACATATCCCATCCCCCGGGTAGTGCTGGACCGAGACCCAGCCCCCAGGAGGTGTTTGGGACCGGGCCCCAGGCCCCGGGCTGTGTGTAGGAATGAGCCCGGTCTCACTCTCTGTTTCTCTCTCTCTCTGTCCCTCTCTCACGCTGTCTCTCTCTCTCAAAAAAACATAGAACATTAAGAGCAGGAGTAGTCCATTCGGCACTTTGATCCTGCTGTGCCATTCAATATGATCATGCCTGATCCTCTATCTCAATACCATATTCTCGCTCTCTCCCCATATCCCTTGAGGCATTTTTGTCCAGAAATCTATCTACTTCTTAAATATGGATACTGACTGGCGTCCACAGCGTTCTGTGATAGATAACTCCACAGAATCTCAACTCTGTGAGTGAAGAAATTTCTCCTCATCTCAGTCCTAAATCTCCCACCACGTTTCCTGAGAGAGTGACCCCTCGTTCTAGACACCCCAGCCAGGGAAACATCCTCCCTGCACCCAGTCTGTCTAACCCTGTCAGAATTTTAGGCGTTTCAATGAGATCCCCTCTCATTCTGCTAAACTCTAAATAATACAGGCCTAGTCGACCCAATCTCTCCTCATATGACACTCCTGTTATCGCAGGAATCTGTCTGGTGAACCTTTGCTGCACTCCCTCTATGGCTAGTGTATCCCTTCTTAGGAAATGATTACAAAGCTGCACATACTAGTCCAGGTGTGGTCTCACCAAGGCCCTGTATAACTGTAGTTACACATCCCTGCACCTTTACTCAAATCCTCTTGCAATGAAGGCCGACGTACCATTTGCCTTCCTAACTGCTTGCTGCACCTGCATGTTTGCTTTCAGTGATTGGTGTACAAGGACACCCAGGTCCCTTTGTACATCAACATTTCCCAATCTAGCACAATTTAAATAATACTCTGCCTTTCTGTTTTTCCTACTGAAGTGGACACCATCACATTTATTCACGTTATATTGCATCTGCCATGTATTTGCCCACTCACTCAACTTGTCTAATTCTCCTTGAAACCTCTTTGCATCCTCCTCATAACTCACAATCCTACCTAGGTTCGTGTCATCAGAAAACTTGGAAAATACACTTGGTTCCTTCATCCAAATCATTGATATATATTGTGAATAACTGGGGCCCAAGCACTGATTCGTGCAGTACCCGACTAGCCACTGCCTGCCAACCCGAAAAAGACCCTTTTATTCCTACTCTCTGTTTCCTGTCTGTAAACCAATTTTCAATCCATGCCAGTACATTACTCCCGATCCCATGTGCTTTAATTTTGCACACTAACATCTCATGTGGGACATTATCAAAGACGTTTTGAAAATCCAAATACACCCCATCCACTGGTTCTCCCTTATCTATTCTTTCAGTTACATACTCAAAAAGCTCCAGTAGGTTTGTCAAACACGAGTTCCGTTTCCTAAATCCTTGTTGACTTTGTCTAATCCCGTTGATATGTTATAAGTGTCCTGTTATCACATCCTTTATAATAGTCTCGAGCATTACCCCTATGACTGATGTTAGACTAACCTGCACTAACAGGTCTGTTGTTATCTGTTTTCTCTCTAACTCCTTTTTAAAATAGTGGGGTTATATTTGCCACCCTCCAATCTGCAGGAACTGTTCCATAAGCTATAGATTATTGGAAGAGGACAACCAATGCATCCACTATTTCAATGGCTAAATCATTTAGTACTCTGCAGATTATCAGGCCCTGGGGATTTATCGGGCGTCGGTCCCATTAATTTCACCAGCACTACTTTTTTTACGAATACTAATCTTTACTCTGTATCTAACACGTGCTGTACTTGCCCTGTGAGTGTTTGTTAGGACAGTGTGGACGGAGTTTCTCCCTGTGTCTAATGAGTGCTTTACCTGCCCTGGGAGTGTTTGATGGGGCAATGTAGAACGAGCTTTATTCTGTATCTAACCCGTGCTGTGCCTGCCCTGGGAGTGATTGATGTGACATTGTCGAGGGAGCGTTACTCTGTATCTAACCCATGCTTTGCCTGCCCTGGGATTGTTCGTTCGGACAGTGTAGAGGGAGCTTCACGCTGTATCTAACCCGTGCTGTACATGCCCTGGGAGTGTTTGTTGGGACAATGAAGACAGAGCTTTACTCTGTATACAACCCGTGCTGTACCTGCCCTGGGAGTGTTTGATGGGACAATGTAGAACGAGCTTTATTCTGTATCTAACATGTGCTGTGCCTGCCCTGCGAGTGTTTGATGGGACAGTGTAGAGGGAGCATAACTCTGTATCTAAACCGCGCTGTACCTGACATGGGTGTGTTTGATGAGACAGTGTTGAATCATAGAAGGGTTACAACAAAGAAGGTGACAATTCAGCCTGTTGAGCCCGTGCCGATTCTCTGCAAGAGTACTTCAGCTGGTCCCACTTCCTCGCCCCCTCCCCATATATTGCATTATTTTTCCTTTCGGTACTTATCCAATTCTCATTTGAAAGCTACGATTTAGTTTGCCTCCACCACCATTTCAGGCAGTGCATCCAGATCCTCACTAGTCACTGCATAAATATGATTTTCCTCATGTCGCCTTTGATACTTTTGTGATCACCTTAAATCTGTGTCCACTGGTTCACGACCCTTCTTCCTATGGGAACAGTTTCACTCTATCTACTCTATCTTGACCCCGCATGATTTTGAACACCTCTATCAAATCTCACCTCGACCTTTTATGCTTTAAGGAGAACAACCCCAGATTTTCCATTCTATCCACGTAACTGAAATCCCTCATCCCTGGAACAATTCATGTAAATCTTTTTGGCACCGTCTCTAAGGACTTCACATCCTTCCTAAATTGCAGTGCCCAGAATTGAACACAATACTCCAGTTGAGGCAGAACCAGTGTTTTATAACGTTTCATCATAACTTCCACATTTTGCACCCTATGCATCTATTTATGAAGGCCAGGATCATGTATACCTTTTTAGACGCTTTCGCAACCTGCCCTGCCAGCTTTAAGGATGTGTGCACAGATGCCCCCAGGTCACTCTGTTCATGCACCCACTTTGGAATTGGACCCTTTATGTTAAATTGCATCTCCTCGTTCTTCCTACCAAAATATATGAGTTCGCAATTTTCTGTGTTAAATTTGATTGGCCATGTGTCCTCCCATGAATCACCCTTTCTATGTGTTCTTGAAGTCTATCATTATCCTCCTCACTGTTCCCTATACCTCCAAGTTGTGTGTCACACGAAAATTTTGGAATTGTGTCCTGTACAGAAAAGTCTAATTCATTTGTATATATCTAGAAAAGCAGTGGTCCTTGTACCGACCCCTGGGGAACACCACTCTGTACCTTCCTCCAGTCGGAAAACCAACCATTCAGCACTACTCTCTGCTTCCTGTCACTTTGCCAATTTCAGATCCATGCTACCACTGTCCCTTTTATTCCCTGGGCCTCCATTTTGCTGGCAAGTCTACTTTATAACACTTTAACAAATATAAGAACTTAATGTGGAGATGCCAGTGTTGGACTGGGGTGGACAAATGTAGGAAGTCACACAACACTAGGTTATAGTCCAACAGCATTATTTGAGATCACAAGCTTTCGGAGCGCTGCTCCTTCATCAGGTGACGTGGAGAGAAGCATAAAGGGACAGCATATATAGTCAGCGGAAACTGCCAGATGATTACAGCTAATCTTTCTAACTGCCCTTTATCACACCTCAGCAGAGGGATAATCACAGCAATCAATGCTGAATGTGAATGGTGTCCAAACAGGTCAGTCAGGAAAACATTACATCAAAAACAATGAGGTGGGGTCACAAGAGGTCAAATTTTGCAGATGCTGGGGTCTGTATGAAAAACAGAAAAAAATACTTTGCTTGAAATCACAGCAGGCCCGGCCGCATCCCTGCAGAGAGAACAAGCCAATGACGACTCGAGTCTGGATGACTCTACATCTGGTGTGGTTACATGTAGCGTGACATGAACCTAAGATCCCGGTTGAGGCCGTCCTCATGAGTGCAGAACTTGGCTATCAGCCTCTGCCCTAAGCTTGACATGTATGCTCAAGCTGTCAGGAGATGCATCAACGCCAGAATCATCAGCCACACTCACCAAACAGTCCAGAATGTCACCTGAGCACAACGCAATGACATCTACTCTCTCAAGACCAACCACAACATCGTCATCAAACCAGCAGGAGGAGCCATCGTCATACAGAATAGAATGGACTATTGCAAAGAAGCATACTGACAACTGGACAACCAGGAATACTACAGACAGTTACCCGCAGATCCGACCAAAGAACACACCCGCCAACTCAACAGACTGATCAAGACCTTCGATCCAGACCTTCAGAGTATCCTACACGCTCTCATCCCACGTACTCCCCGCGTAGGAGCCTTCTACTGCCTCTCAAAGATACACAAAGCCAACACGTCCGGACGTCCTATCGTATCAGCAACAGAACCCTGTGTGAGAAGCTCTCTAGATAAATCGAGGGCATCCTGAAACCCATCGTAACGGGAACCCCCAGCTTCTGTCACGACACTACAGACTTCTTACAGAAACTCAGCACCCACGGACCAGTTGAACTAGGAACACTCCTCGCCACGATGGACATCTCGGCACTCTACACCAGTATCCCCCACGATGAAGGCATCACTGCGACAGCCTTAATACTCAACACCAACAACAGCAAATCTCCGGACGCCATCGTTAACTCATCCGCTTCAGCCTTGACTACAATGTCTTCACCTTCGACAACCAGTTCTTTACCCAAACACACAGAACAGCCATGGGGACCAAATTCGCACTCCAATACGCCAACATCTTCATGCACAAGTTCGAGCAAGACTTCTTCACTGCACAGGACCTCCAACCAAACCTATACACCAGATACATCGACGACATTTTCTTCCTATGGACCCACGGCGAAGAATCACTGAAAAGACTACACGATGACATCAACAAGTTCCATCCCACCATCAAACTCACTAGGGACTACTCCTCAGAATCGGTTTCATTCGTGGACGCACGAATCTCCATCAAAGATGGACACCTCAGCACTTCACTCTACCTCAAGCCCACGGACAAGCTCACGATGCTCCTCTTCTCCAGCTTCCACCCTAACCACGTTAAAGAAGCCATCTCTTATGGACAAGCCCTGCAAATACACAGGATGTGCTCAGACGTGGAGGAGCGTGATCGACACCTACAGACGTGAAAGACGCCCTCATAAGAACGGGATATGATGCTCGACTCATCGATCGACAGTTCCGATGCAACACAGCGAAAAATCGCATAGACCTCCTCAGAAGACAAACACGGGACACAACCAACAGAATACCCTTCGTCGTCGAGTACTTCCCCAGAGCGGAGAAACCATGCCATGATCTCCGCAGCCTTCAACATGTCATCGACGATGATGAACACCTCACTAAGGCCATCCCCACACCTCCACTACTCACCTTCAAACAGCCGCCTAACCTCAAACAGACCATCATTCACAGCAAATTACCGAGCTTTCAGGAGAACAGCCACCACGCCACCACACAACCATGCCCCGGCAACCTCTGCAATTCATGCCAGATCATCAACACAGATACCATCATCACACGTGAGGACACCACCCACCAGGTACATGGTACATACTCATGTGTCTCGGCCAACATTGTCTACCTCATACAGTGCAGGAAAGGATGCCACGGAGCATGGTACATTGGCGAGACCATGCAGACACTGCGACAACGGATGAATGGACACTGCACAACAATCGCCAGGCAGGAGTGTTCCCTCCCAGTCGGGGAATGCTTCAGCAGTCAAGGACATTCAGCTTCCGATCTTCGGGTAAGCATTCTCCAAGGTGGCCTTCGAGACACACAGCTACACAAAATCGGCGAGCAAAAACTGATAGCCAAGTTCTGCACTCCTGAGGACGGCCTCAACCGGGATCTTGGGTTCATGTCATGCTACATGTAACCCTACCTGACGTAGAGTCATCCAGACTCGAGTCGTCGTTCGCTTGTTCTCTCTGCACAGATGCGGCCGGACCTGCTGTGATTTCTAGCAAAGTTTTTAGTTTTTTCTGTTTTTCAGACATACCCCAGCGTCTGCAACATTTGACCCCTTGTGAACCCACCTCATTGTTCTTTGATGTAATGTTTTCCTGACTGACCTGTTTGGACACCATTCACACCTTTGATTGCTGTGATTATCTCTCTGCCGAGGTGTGATAAAGGGCAGTTAGAAAGATTACCTGTAATCATCTGGCAGTTTTCTCTGATTATATATGCTGTGCCTGTATGCTTCTCTCCACTTCACCTGACGAAGAAGCAGCGCTCCGAAAGCTTGTGATCTCAAATAAAGCTGTTGGAATATAACCTGGTGTTGTGTGACTTCCTACATAAGAACTTAAGAATAACATAATAAATAAAAGAACGTGTAGGCCATGCGGCCCCTCAAGCCTGCTCCACAATTCAAAAAGGTCATGGCCGATCATCGAACTCAAATCCACTTTCCCGCCCGATCTCCTTATCCTTTCATTCCCCTTTTGTCCTAAAATGCATCTATCTCAGCCTTGAATATAGTAGAAGACTCAGCATTCACAGCCCTCTGGGGCACAGAATTCCAGAACTTCACAACCCTCTGAGTAAAGAAATTCCTTCTCATCTCAATCTTAAATGGCCTACCTCTTATACTGAGACTATGCCCCCAAGTTCTAGACACGCCAGCCAGGGGAAACAAGCTCTCAACATCTACCCTATTAATCCCCTTTAAAATCTTGTATGTTTCGATGAGATCACCTCTCCTTCTTCTTAACTCCAGAGCGTATAGGCCCATTCTACACAATGTCTCATCATAGGACAGACCTCTCATCCCAGGAATCAAGCTAGTGAAACTGTGTTGCACCGCCTCCAAGGCAAGTTTATCCTTCCTTAGACAAGGAGACCAAAACTGTGCACAGTGCACCAGGTGTGCTCTCACCAAGGCCCTGTACAATTGTAGTAAGAATTCGTTACTCTTACACCAACCCCCTTGCAATAAAGGTCCACATGCCATTTGCCTTCCATATTGCTTGCTGTACTTGAATGCCAGCTTTCAGTGTTTCTTGCATGAGGACACCCAATTCTCTCTGAACACCAACATTTGAGTGTTTCTCAGCATTTAAAATATAATGGCCTAGAAATTCGGTATAGCTGCGTTTGGGGCAATAGTCCTGGTGATGTGCAAAGTTTAGCGCCAGGCGCAATTTAGCGCCACCTAACGCCATATTGGGTAGCAGCGTCCCTAAAGGTGATAGCAGCGCTTAATCAGGCGCTGCCTTCTACTCTTAAGGCGCTAAACCGGCGGCGCAACCCAATTTCGCGCCGCGTGGGGCGTAGCGAAGGTGCTGTCAATAATCACTTTCACTTAGACACACTGGCGCCGGCCAGCTGTTAAAGGGGCAGGTCAATTGTCATCACCAGCCACACTCACTGCCTTGTAGGCCTTCAAAGCGGTGGGAGCCTACCTGTGGCGCACCAGGCTAGCAAGATATGGAAAGGGTGAGGCAGAGGGCGGAACGCCTCACTGATGGGTCATTGGATGCTTTGATTGGTGCAGTGGAATCAAGGCCATGGCAGATGGTCGTATTGTGATTTATGTTTTAGACAGTCTCCCGGGTGTGAGAGTCAGTTATATGGCAGTGTATTAGTTTTGCTTTCTGTTGCCATAGCTTTCTCATGTTTGAAGGAACCACATTTTGTGTAATGAAACACTTTCTTCATTTACAATGGCCATGCCTGCTGTTTACATGCATCTTGCCCTTCACAGGCTTGGGGGTATCAGACTGGCTCCATTCCACTTCTTGGAATGGCAGCAAGCGTTCTGTGAGATGGGCCTAGAAGCTACTTCTGATCAGCCTCTGACGCACAGCCTGAGAAGAGCCGCTCGCATAGAAGTTCAGGCCAGCAGGCATCTTCTCAGCCACCGACAGAAATGTCCTGCACCTTATCTGAGGTTGCAGATCTGGCTGAAGCAGCTGGCACAGCTTAGTCACCACCTCCTTTCTAAATTGCAGCCTTCTGACACACTGCTCCTCCGGCATGTTCATGTAGGGAAACTGCTGTCGGAAAACCCTGCCAGCGTAAGGTCTGCTGTGGCAATGTCTGTGGCCCTCCTCTGTCTGGCCATGCCTGCCCCCCTCTCCCAGCGTCTCAGTGCCCTTTCCAGATGATTCAGCAGCAGGACGTTCCCCTCCAATGCCCACAGGAAGGTTCCCTGTTGTCAAGGCTCACCAACAGCAAGGTGACGGTCAGAAGGCTGAAGATCGTCTGCCTGCACTGGCTCAGTGGTCAAATGGCTGTGAGTGTGCAGCTCAGCAACTCTTTGTAGCTCTCGAGGAATTTGAGCTCCAAAAATGGCTGCCGCTTTTAAACCACACCAGTCCCCTTTAAATAACGCTCCTCCAACCCGAGACCGACTTGGTAAGGCCCAGGTAAGCTGTCACTATTAGCGCCAGGTGCTACGGAGGGGGGAGCCACTGAATTTCCAGTCTGGGGCGCCCAAAAGGCGTTGCGCACTCAAATGACATCATAATCAGCCTGCGCCCATGAGCGGGCGCTAAGATTTAGCGCCGGCGCTAAATGCATGCTCAATATGGGGCGAGGCGGTAGGCGCCTTGCGCACAACCGGAAATTGGCTAGCGCCCCACTTCTCGGCCTCTTTAGGTGTTAATCGGTGGCGCTAACAACCGAACCTCACATTTCCATACATTATACTCCATCTGCCACCGTACTGCCTACTCACTCAGTCTATCTATATCCCTGTGCAGATTCTTTGCATTCTCCTCACAGCTCACTGTCCCACATAGCTTTGTATCATCAGCAAACTTAGGTACATTACACACGGACCCTTCATCTGTGTCACTAATATAGATTGTAAATAGCTGAGGCCCCAACAGAGATCCTTGCGGCACCCCACTAGTTACAGCCTGCCAACCTGAAAAAGATCCGTTATCCCTACTCTCTGGTTTCTGTCTGTTAACCAATCCCCTATCCATGCTATTAAAGTACCCCTAAATCCATGCGCTCTAATCTTATGTAATAAACGTTTATGTGGCACCTTATTGAATGCCTTTTCGAAATCCAAATATACTATATCAACTGGTTCCCTTTATCTACTCTGCTAGTTACATCCTTAAAAATCTCTAATAAATTAGTCAAACACGATTTCCCTTTCATAAAACCATGTTGACGCTGCTGAATCATGTTATGATTTTCTAAGTGTCTTAATACCATTTTCTTAACAATGGATTCCAGAATTTTCCCGACGACTGATCTCATGCTAACTGGCCTGTGGTTCCCTGTATTTTTCTCCCTCCGTGCTTGAATGGCGGTGTTACATTTGCGACCTTCCAATCCGCTGGGACCATTCCAGAATCTAGTGAATTTTTGATGATCAAATCCAATGCTCGCCACTATCTCTTTCGCCACCACTTTTAGAACCCTAGGATGTAGGCTGTCAGGTCCAGGGGATTTGTTGGTGTTTAGTCTCATTAGTATCTCTAGTACTTTTTCTGTACTTATATTAATTATGTTAAGTTCCTCACTTCATTAGACCATTGGGATCCACGTTTTTTTGCAGGCTTTTTATGTCTCCTAATGGGAAGACAGACAGAAAATATTTGTTGAATGTTTCTGCCATTTCCTTATTCCACATATTAATTTTTGCTGTCTCAGACTCTAAGGGAGCAGCGTTTCCTTTTGCCACTCTTTAACTATTTCCATACTTGCAGAATCTGCTTTTATACTTCTTGCTAGTTTTCTCTCATAATCTATTTTTTCCCTTTTTATCAATGTTTGATCAACCATTGCTGGTTTCTGAAACTTTCCCAACCCTCAGGCTTACATTATTCTTTACACAATTATAAGCTGCTTCTTTCAATCTAATGCTATCCTTAAGTTCTTTAATTAGCTATGGTTGGATCACTTTTCCCATGGAAAATAAGAACATAAGAAATAGGAGCAGGAAAAGGCCTATTGGCCCCTTGAGGTTGCTCCGCCATTCAATAAGATCATGGATGTACTAGGGCTCAAAGCCACTTCACAGCTGGCTCCTCAAAACCCTTCACTCCCTTATCTTGCAAAAAATTTCCAACTTAAATATATTTAATGACCCAGCCTCCAGAGCTCCCTAATAGAGAAGACGTTCTTCCCCATTTCACTTCTAAAAGGGTGACCCTTTATTTTGAGACTGGGCCCCGAGTTCTAGATTCTCCCACGATTGGAAACATCCTCGCTGTATCTACCCTGTCGAGCCCCCTTAGTATCTTATGTGTTTCAATAAGATCACCTCTCATTCTTCTAAATTCCAATGAGTATAGGCCCAGCCTGCTCAACCTTTCCTCGTAAGTCAAAACCCTCATCTCTGGAATTAACCTAGTGAATCGTCTCTGAGCTGCCTCCAATGCAATTATATCCTTCCTTAAATAAGGAGACCAAAACTCAACGCAGTACTCAAGCTTTGGTCTCAGCAATACCTTGTACATTTGTAGCAGGACTTCCCTGCTTTTATACTACAACCCTCGTGAAATAAAGGCCATCATTCCATTTGCCTTTTTAATTACTTGCTGTACCTGCATGCAAACTTTTTGTGTTTCCTGCACAAGGACCGCCAGGTCCCTCCGAACTGTAGCATTTTATAATCTCTCTCCATTTAAATAATAGATTGCCTTTTTATTTTTCCTGCCAAATTGGATAAACTTGCACTTTCCCACATAATACTCCAACTGCCAAAAGTTTGCCCACTCACCTAGCCTGTCTATATCCTTTTGCAGTTTCTTTGAGTCCTCTGCACAACTTGCTTTCCCACCTATCCTTGTATCATCCGCAAACTTGGCTACATTACACTCGACCCCTTCATTCAGGTCATTAATGTAGATTGTAAATAGTTGGGGCCCCAGCATCGAACCATGTGGCACCCCACTAGTTACTGTTTGCCAACCATAAAATGACCCATTTATCCCAACTCTCTGCTTTCTGTTATTTAGCCAATTTCTATTCATTCTAATATATTACCCCAACTCCGTTGCAGTAAAATTTTATGAGGCACATTATCGAATGCCTTCTGGAAATCCAAATACACAACATCCGCCTGCTCACCCTTGTCCATCCTGCTTGTTACATCCTCAAGGACCACCAGCATATTTGTTAAACATAATTTACCTTTCCTAATACCATGCTGACTGTGTGACTGCAATATATTTTCTAAATGCCCTGCTACTGCTTCATTAATGAAGGACTCCAGCATTTCCCCAACGACAAATGTTAGGCTAACTGGTTTATAGTTTCCTGCTTTTTCTCTCCCTTCTTTCTTAAATAGGGGTGTTATATTAGCGATTTTCAAATCCGCTGGGACCTATCCAGAGTCCAGGGTAGTTTGGTATATTGCAACCAATGCATCCACTATCTCTGCAGCCACTTCATTAAAGAGCCTGGTATGCAGGCCATCTGTTCCAGGGGACCTGTCAGTTTTTAGTCCCATTATTTTACTGAGTAATATTTCCTTAGTGATAGTGATTGTTTATCGTTCCCCACTCCTTGTGGCCCCTTGATTATCCATTATTGTGATGTTGTTAGTGTCTTCTATGGTGAAGACCGATGCAAAATATTTGTTCAGAATCTAATCTATTTCCCTGTTTCACTTTATTTATTCCCCAGTATCATACTCTAAGGGACCAACGTTTACTTTATCTACCCTCTTCCTTTTTATAAACCTGTTTTTGTTTATCAATGGAATGTATTATTGTCGAGAATTATTAATTTTTTCTTTAAATGCTAGCCACTGCTTATTTACCGCCATATCTTTTTATCTATTTTTCCAATCAATTCAACCAACTCTCCCCTCATACCTATGGAATTGGCTTTCTTTAAGTCTAAGAGTCTAGTTTCAGACTTAGGCAAGTCACTCTCAAAGTTACCATGAAATTCTATCATATTATGAGCACTCTGCCCCTGGGGGTCCTTTACTATGAGATTGCTGATTAACCTTGTCTCATTAGTGAATACAAGTTATAAAATAGCTTGTTTGCTGGTTGGTTCCATGATATATTTTTCTGGAAACTGTCCCGAATACATTCCATGAACTCGTCCTCCAGTCTACATTTGGCAAATTAATTTGGTCGGTCTATATGAAGATTAAAAGCCCCCAAGATCCTTATACCCATCACTTCTCACTGTAACACATTGTTTACCATACACTACTCACTCAAACACTGATATTCCTCATGCCCCGCAAAGTAACAAACTGATATAAACCCAATCCAATGAATTTAACACGGATATAGCCAGCAACCTCTCAGTGTAACACTCCGATATACCCTACACCTCTCATTGCAACACTCTGCTGTACCCCACACCCGGCAATGTAACAATCTGAGAAAGCCCACACCCCTCACTGTAACACTCTGATATACCCCACACCCCTCACTGTAAAAATCTAATATACACCACGCAACTCACTATATCCTCACCCCTCACTGGAACACACTGAAATACCCCACACCCTTCACTGTAAAATTCATATACCACACATTCTCACTTTAACGCTCTATTATACCCCACGCTCCTTACTATAAAACTCTGATATACCTCACACCCATCACTATTAAATTCTGACATACACTACACCCCTCAAGGTAACAATCTGATATGCACCACACCACTCGCTTTAACACTGGGATATACACCATCCCCGTCATTTTACACACTGATATACCCCACATGCCTCACTTTATCACTGATATACACCAAACCACTCAATGTAACACTCTTGATATATCCCTCACCTCTCATGCTAACACTCTGATATTCCACACACCCAGCAATGTAACAATCTGTGAAAGCCCACACCCATTATTGTGGCTCTCAGATATACCCTCACCCCTCATTTTAGCACTCTGATATTCCCCGCATTCTCACCGTAACACTCTGAAATAACCCGCACCCCTCACTGTAAAACTCTGATATACCTCACACCACTCACTATAACACTCTGATATACCGTACACACCTCCCTGTAACATTCTGATATACCACACACCCCTCACTGTAAAACCTTGACATACGTCAATCTCCTCACTGTAACACACTGATATACCCCACACCCCTCACTGTAACACACTGATATGCCCCACAACCCTCACTCTAACTCTCAGATATAACCCACACTCCTCACTGTAACACTGATATACTCCACACCCCTCACTGTAACACACTGATATACCCCACACCCCTCACTGTAACACACTGATATGCCCCACAACCCTCACTCTAACTCTCAGATATAACTCGTAAAGGACATCCTCCTCCCCAGGCTGGGCTGTTCGGGCTCCTGTGGGCCTGGCCAGGCCGGGCTGCTCTGCCTCACCGCCCACTTTCATGGTAACTGGGCCTCCAGCTGCTGCTGCTATCTGGATGTTTGCCTCTTGCAGCCAGGGAAAGGCCCTGAGAGACAGCCGCCATCTTTGCGTAGGGCCCCAGATCCACCAGCATTCTGCCGAGCCCCAGAGTCACCATCATTGTGCGGGGCCCCAGAGCCTCCATTTTTCTGCGGTGCCCCCAGCCCAGCCGTCATTGGGCAGGACCCAAGAGCCACCATCTTTGTGCAGGGCCCCAGAGCCATCAGATTTGAGCGGGGCCGAAGAGCCGCAAGCATTGTGCGGGACCCAAAAGCCGCCATCTTTGTGCGGAGCCCAAAAGCTGCCTGATTTGTGCGGGGCCCCAGAGCCATCAGATTTGAGCGCGGCCACAGGGCCGTCAGATTTGAGCGGGCCCCCAGAGCCATCAAAAATGTGCATGGCCCCAGAGCCATCAGATTTGAGCGGGCCCCCAGAGCCATCAGAAATGTGCGTGGCCCCAGAGCCATCAGATTTGAGCGGGCCCCCAGAGGCATCAGAAATGTGCGTGGCCCCAGAACCATCAGATTTGAGCGGGCCCCCAGAGCCATCAGAAATGTGCGTGGCCCCAGAGCCATCAGATTTGAGTGGGCCCCCAGAGGCATCAGAAATGTGCATGGCCCCAGAACCATCAGATTTGAGCGGGCCCCCAGAGCCATCAGAAATGTGCGTGGCCCCAGAGCCATCAGATTTGAGCGGGCCCCCAGAGCCATCAGAAATGTGCGTGGCCCCAGAGCCATCAGATTTGAGTGGGCCCCCAGAGCTGTCAGAAATGTGCGTGGCCCCAGAGCCATCAGATTTGAGCGGGCCCCCAGAGCCATCAGAAATGTGCGTGGCCCCAGAGCCATCAGATTTGAGCGGGCCCCCAGAGCCATCAGAAATGTGTGTGGCCCCAGAGCCATCAGATTTGAGCGGGCCCCCAGAGCCATCAGAAATGTGCGTGGCCCCAGAGCCATCAGATTTGAGCGCGGCCCCAGAGCCGTCAGATTTGAGCACGGCCCCAGAGCCATCAGAGTTCAGCGGGCCCCCAGAGACATTAGAAATGTGCATGGCCCCAGAGCCATCAGATTTGAGCGGGCCCCCAGAGCTGTCAGAATTGTGCATGGCCCCAGAGCCATCATATTTGTGCATGGCCCCAGAGCCGTCTGATTTGAGCATGGCCCCAGACCCGTCAGATTTGAGCGGGCCCCCAGAGCTGTCAGAATTGTGCATGGCCCCAGAGCCATCAGATTTGTGCGTGGCCCTAGAGCCGTCAGATTTGAGTGCGGACCCAGAGCCGTCAGATTTGAGTGCGGACCCAGAGACGTCAGATTTCTGCCTGGCCCCAGAGCCATCAGATTTGTGCATGGACCCAGAGCTGTCTGATTTGAGCACGGCCCCAGAGCCGTCAGATTTGTGCGCGGCCCCAGAGCCATCAGATTTGAGCGGGGCCCCAGAGCCGTCAGATTTGAGCAGGGCCCCAGAGCCGGCATCTTTGTGAGTGGCCCCAGAGCCGGCATCTTTGTGCGGGACCCTAGAGCCGGCATCTTTGTGAGTGGCCCCAGAGCCGGCATCTTTGTGTGGGACCCAAGAGCCGCCATCTTTGTGCGGAGCCCCAGAGCCATCATATTTGGGAGGGACCATAGAGCCTCCATCTTTGTGCTAGGCTGCAGAGACGATTTATCTGTGCTAGGCGGGGGTGGGACCTGCTACTTTGTTCAATGAGCAGTGCCGCTATCTTTGTCTAGGGCACAGCGAACGCTACCTTGGTGTGGGCGGGGGTTGTGCTGTTTCAGACGGCCCGGTATGGGCGGCCATCTTTGTCTACATCAATGGTGCCTTTCCAGAGGTGACTGACCGATGGCCGTGCCCCTCACAGGGAGCCCAGTGCAGACAATGTGTGAGTTAGCGTGTTAATGTTCATCAAGATCACTGACCCCACAGTGTGGAGATGCCGGTGTTGGACACAATTTACACCTTTGATTGCTGTGATTATCTCTCTGCCGAGGTGTGATAAATGGCAGTTAGAAAGATTACCTTTAAACATCTGACATTATTCTCTGACTATATAAGCTGTATTTTTATGCATCTCTCCACTTCACCTGACGAAGGAGCAGCGCTCCGAAAGCATATGATTTCAAATAAAGCTGTTGGACTATAACCTGGCGTTGACTGACCCCACAGGCAGCCGAGTTTGGGGGAGAGCAGCTCAATACAATTCAGGCCCAGGGAGCCCAGTATAAACATTGTGTGAATAAGCATGTTAATGTCACCCAGATCAGCAGCCCAGCCCGGCCCGGGGGAGAGTGGCTCGCCACAATATGAGGGCCAGCGAGCCCAGTACAGACAGTGTGTGAGTGAGCATGTTAATGTCACCCAGATCACCAGCCCCGCCGGCCCGGCCCGGGGGAGAGTGGCTCACCACAGTATCAGGCTCAGGGAGCTCTCAGGCTGCACATTCAACGCTTCTTCTTATCCTTTAATGAATTTTACAATCAATGTAAATGGATATTTCCCCACATTCTTCAGCTGCTCTCTGAACTTACTCTGTGTCACGGCATATATCCCAGTGTTTGTGCAGCAACTCAGCAGCTGAAGCATGAATCCAATGTCCACTACAAAATCTATTACATATATAGAACGATGACCCAAATAAACCACCCGATTCCACATAGAACACACCATAAATATTGTCCATAACAGGATGAAATTGCCGGAGATAACAAGGAGTAAAATCATGGATTTCCTGCGGCTCTCCATCTCTGGATCTCTGGGACTCTCCGCACTACTGGGACCCCGGAGCCTCCTGCGGGCTCTGTTGGACAGTAAAATGTGTCTGACGGTAACAGCATTGAGCAGCAGAATCACAACAAATGGGAGCCCCGGTGTGAGAATATTATGAAGCAACTCGATTACTGCCCAGGCCAGTGAATACTGAACAGCCGGTGATACAGCACAAAACCAGGGGAAGTTCTCTAACCAATATTCATCTGTCAACATAAAATACCAGAAGATATTCTTTAAACCGCTCAGCACAGTTACTGTTCCCAGAACCACAGCCGCCGTTTTCTTGGTGCAATAATTAGTTCTCAGCTTCTGACAACAAATGGCCACAAATCGATCAAAGGTGAAAGTGACGGTGAACCAGACAGAACAGTCTGTGGCTGCATAAAGCAGGACGGCGTGGACATTACACACGGGGATGGACCTCACGAAACTAAACTGTTCCCAATAAACAATCGGTATGTGCCTCAATATCAGGTCGAGGACAACGACCAGTAGATCCGCCGCTGCCATGGCCACCAGGTAGCGAGTGACACATGTGGAGAGACCGCACTTCCCCCGAGACAGGATCACAATCGTCACTACGTTCACTGTGAGGAAGGGAAATAAACAGGGAAATTATACATCAGGGTGGGAACATAAGCAGTAGCTGATGGAAGCCGGAGTGAAATCTGCGACTCACGAGCAACATTCAATGATATAACCTAATTCTATTACCTGTGGAGCTGAATACAGGGTTTATTGCAAGAATAATCGGGAAGTACATTGTGGAATCAATAAATAAAAGGGGATAAATACAACATGAAATTATCAGATGTTTGATCAATGAGAGGATAAATGATCAATCTATATTTTACCCAGCAGACAGAAGCACTGCCCGAGGTACCAGGGTCACAAAGGACCAGAACCTTTCAGGAAGCCATCGTGTCCCGGGATCAGTCAGTATTAGGAGCAGTGCAAATCGCTTTGGTGCCCCTTTGTCGGGGAGGGTGAAATCCACTTGGATTCCTGCTCCTGGTTAGAATATCCATTACATTTTATACTGAACATGAATGCAACAGCAAAATACAGAAACAGCAACCATGGCGTGCAATAATTGCAGACAATTGTATGTAAAATGTACAGATGTATATGACAATGCTAAGATAATAAATAAAAGTGCGCTGCAATTATAAAGATAACTCGGCTGTAAGAAGTGTTTTGAAGATTGAATTTTCTGCATTTTTGTTGAGATACACAAGTCGTAGCTCATTGAAAGGAAGATTCACCAAATAACATTGCAAATAACATCAATACGGATGGACACTGAATTAAAATAAATAATTGTCATAGACCAGGTAATGTCCCACTAAATGCATTTATTACCATCGAAATCAGACGACTTATCCCACAGGCAAAGTGCCGCTGAATGATTTTGTAAAGTATCTGAACACAAATGGAAGAGATTAATCCATGTACCTTTTCACCTGTTGGTTTCCAACCTGTGCAGAGAAAACAAAATATCAAAGGGTTTTCTGATCCTCACTTCCTCAGTTACAATCAGCTGGGATTGTTTATCCTGAAGTACAACAGGGGGCAATATAGACTCACTCTGCGTCTCACAGAGATCCAGTGAACTGTAACAGACAGGCATAGGGTCCAATTGTAAATTCAAACAAAGATTAGAAATAAAAGTATTGCAATTTTGAAGGCACCGAGAGTAATTTATCCACGTTTGCTGATGATAAAAAGCTAGGTGGGACAGTAAGCTGCGAGGAAACATAAAGCATCTGCAAAGGGATAAAGATTGATTAAGTGTCTGGGTAATAAGGTGGAAGATGGAGTAAAATGTAAAGAAATGTGAAGTTATTCACTTTCGTTGGAAGAATAGAAAAACAGAATATTTTTGCAATGGTGAGAAAATTTCAGATGTTGGTGTTCAGAGACATTTGGCTGTCATGGTGTAAGAAACACAGAAAGCGAGCGTACAAGTACAGCAATAATGAAGGCAAATGGCATCTTGGCTTTTACAGGATTCTGAAGGGGATTTAAAGGTAGATGCTGAGAGATTGTTTCCCCTGGCTGGAGTGTCTAGAACATAGTCTCAGGATAATGGGTAGGCCATTTAAGACCGAGATTATGAGGAATTTATTCACTCAGAAGTTTGTGAATCTTTGAAATTCATGGCCCCAGATGGCTGTGAAAGCTGAGTCGTCGATTGTATTCAAGGCTGAGATAGATAGATTTTTGGACTCTAGGGGAATCAAAAGGGCAGGAAACTAGAGTTGAGGTGGATGATCAGCCATGACCTTATTGAATGGTGGAGTAGGCTCGAGGCCTACTCCTGCTCCTATTTCTTATGTTTTTATGTTCCTATGAAATCTGGCTGAATGAACGCCTTGTTAGAATATAAATTATCTTTGTAAACCTATTTTAACCTTCAGAAGCAGTGCCACTAATGCAGAACTGGAGAGGGTAAAGAAAGAGATGCGGACTGGAACTGAATGATTAGCGAATATTTCAGGCATTTAATGATGTGGATGTGATCTGCCAGGCTTTGTTCCTGTGAATCTTTACGTAACCATACCGAGTTTTTGGTGAAAACTAAAGCAAAACCCTGCGGATACTGGGAATCTGAAATGAAAACAGAAAATGTTGCAAATACTCAGCGGGTCAGGCAGCTTCTGTGGAGAGAGAGAGAAAAAGAGTTAATGCTTCAGGTCGATGACCTTTCGCCATTAGGTGAAAATTCTCCTCAACAAAGACAACATTCTTCTGATCTGATGCAAATATTCAATGTAGATAGCAGACTGAAATTCGTTAAATTAAGAGTCGCACCCAATAAATTTGCTTGAGTTGAATATCGAATATTTGAATCTTGGTAACATGATATCACCTTCAGTATCAATAGCTGACAGCAGCGCGGATGTGATGGTGAATGACAAAGAGAGAAACACAGTTAAACATGGTGTAAATAATTCATTGTTGGATGCAGAGATTTACCAGGAACACCACAGCAGCTAGGGCGGGGGCTTGAGGGAGTAAATGACAAGAATAGTAATGCAGTTAAACATGATTTACACAATTAATTGCTGGATAGTGAGACTTACCAGGAACACCAACAGTAGCGAGGATGTTCCATTATATTTATGCAACAAACCATGTGTTAACAAAGTTGCAACAACTAGAAACGGAAATAACTGAATACCCCATGGTAAATAGCAAGAGTAATATAACAGTGTTGCATGCATTATTGAATTAATAACTGGACATAGATCCTTACTAGGAACACCAACAGCAGCGAGGAGGGGATAGTAAAACTTTTGTAAATCCAAACATATTCCTAATTTCCTAAACTCTTCCTCCCAATCCATGCCTTCCCTTCTGTGAGTGTCTGGTGGTCTTTGTGCTGGAGGAGGCGCGCTGATTGAGTGAGAAGACACCGTGAAGGGAGCTCCTTATTTAGAGCAGAGGGAAGTCCCCGAGTGACATGATTACATCTGCCATTATTACTAATCTTTATTTCTTCCACCTCTCTGTAATTTCCCTGCAAACTTGCTCCTCCGTATTCTTCCCACTAGTTGGTGGCATATAGAATACAGCCAGTAGTGTAATTGTACCTCTATTGCTTCTTAACTCTAACCAATACATTCTGTCCTTGACTCTTCCAGGACATCCTCTCTCTCCAGCACTGTAATATTCTCGTTATTCAATACTGGCACCCATCTCCTTTCGTTCCTCCACAATCGTTACCAAATATCTTATATCCAGGAATAGTTAGTATCCAACCCTGCCCTTTTTAGAGCCAGGTCTCTGTTATCACCACGACAGAGGTCATGGTTCACATTGGTATCAACGACATGGGTAGAAAGAGGGATGAGATCCTGCAATAAGAATTGAGGGAGCGAGGTAGCAGATTAAAAAGCAGGACCTCAAAGTTTGTAATCTCTGGATTACTCCCGGTGCCACGTGCTAGTGAGTATAGGAATAGGACGATAGAGCAGATGAATGCGTGGCTAAAGAGTTGGTGCAGTCGGGATGGCTTTAGTTTCCTGGATCACTGGGTCTGCTACTGGGGAAGGTGGCTCCTGTACAAGTCGGATGGGTTGCATCTGAACCGAAACTGGGCCAGCATCCTTGCGAGGACGTTAGCTAATACTTTTGCAGAGGGTTTAAACTAAGTTGGCAGCGGGAAGGGATACGGAGTGGATCAATAGTAGGGGGTGATGCACAGCCAAATATAGAGGAAAATCAAGTCAGCCTGGAAGGCAGAGAAAATATGTAATGGCACAAGGGAGTATAGCAAGGCTGGATGGCATTTAATTTAATGCAAGGAATCTTATGAGTAAGGCAGATGAATTGACGTTGTTCATAGACACATGGGAGAATGGTATTGTTGCTATCACAGAGACATGGTTGAGGGAGGGGCAGAACTGGCAGCTCAATATTCTGGGGTATAGAATCTTCAGGCGAGACAGAGGTGTGAGGAAAAGAGGAGGGTGTGTTGACATATTAATCAAGGAGTCAATTGCTGCTGTAAGGAGGGATGATATCTTAGCAGGTTTCCCTAATGAGGCGATATGTGTAGAATTAAAAACAAAAAGGGGCAAGCACTTCTCTGGGAGTTTACTATAGGCCCTAAAACAGTCAGGGGGAGACAGAGGAACAGATACGCTGGCAAATCTCAGAGAATTGTCGAGAGAATAGGGTAATAATTGGGATTTCAACTTCCCCAATAGTAACTGCGATTGTCACAGTGTGAAAGGCTTAAACGGTGCGGAATTTTAAAAATGCATCCAGGAGAGCTTCTTGAGTCAGCATGTAAAAAGTCCTACAAGAGAGGGGACAGTACTGGACCTAATGCTAGGGAATGCAGCCGGGCCATTGGTAGAAGTTTCAGTAGGAGAGCATTTTGGTAAAAGTGACCATAATTGGGTGAGATTTAAGGTAGTCATGGAAAAGGACAAAGATGGACCGGAAATAATGGTTCCAAATTGGGGGAAGGCCGATTTATTCCTGATAAGGCAGGATCTGGCCAGAGTGGACTGGGATCAGCTACTTGCAGGAAAATCCACATCAGAGCAGTGGGAGTCTTTCAGAAAGGAAATAGAGAGAGTACAACGCCAACATGTTCCCGTAAAGGTCAATGTTGGGACCAACAAGCCCAGGGAACCGTGGATGTCAAGGGATATACCAGAATGGATTAGGAAAAGAAGGGGGCTTATGGCAGATACAAAGGTCTAATAACAGTGGATGCCCTGGAGGAGTATGGAAGATGCAGGGTGGTACTTAAAAAAGAAATTTGGAGAGCGAAGAGGGGTCATGGAAAAACACTGGCGGGCAAAATAAAGGAAAATCCCAAGGTGTTTCATAAGTATATTAAGGACAAGAGGATAACCAGGGAAAGAGTAGAGCCCATTAGGGACCAAAGTGGCAATCTGTGTGTAGAGCCAGAAGATGTGGGTGAGGTTTTAAATTAATATTTTGTATCTGTGTTCAATATGGAGAAGGATGATGTAGGCATAGAAATCAGGCAAGGGATTATTATATACTTGAACAAATTTGTATTGAGAGGGAGAAGGAACTAACGGTTTTAGCGGGAATAAAATTGAATAATTGCCGAGGTCCAGACGAGATGTATCCCAGCCTGCTATGTGAGGCAAGGGATGAGATTGCAGGGGCTCTGACACAAATTTTCAGAAGCCCTCTGGCGACAGGGAGGTGCCAGAGAACAGCTAAAATAGTACCATTATTCATGAATTGTAGTAGGGATAAACCAGGGAATTAAAGGCAAGTGAGCCTAACATCAGTGGTAGGGAAAGTATTGGTAAAATTCTGAGGGACAGAATTAGTCTCCATTTGGAGAGGCAAAGATTCATCAAGGATAGCCAACATGGCTTTGTCAGGGGGAGAGTAGGTCTAAAAATTTTGATTGAATTTTTCGAGGGGGTGACAAGGTGTGTGGATGAGGGTAGAGCATGGACTTCAGTAAGCCTTTTGACAAGTCGCAAATGGGAGACTGGTCAAGAAGCTAAGAACCCAGGGGATCCAGGGCAATATGGCAGATTGGATCCAAAATCGACTTTGTGGCAGGAGGCAGAGGGTGATGGTCGAAAGTCGTTTTTGTGACTGGAAGTTTGCGTCCAGTGGTGTACCGCAGGGATCGGTGCTGGGCCCCTTGCTGCTTGTAGTGTACATTAATGATTTAGATATGAATGTAGGAGGTACGATCAGTAATTTTGCAGATGACACGAAAATTGGTGGAGTGGTAAATAGTAAGGAGAGAAGCCTCAGGCTACAGGACGATATAGATGGGGTGTTCAGATGGGCATAACAGTGGAAAATGGAATTTAACTCTGAAAAGTGTGAGGTGATGCATTTTGGGAGCACTAACAAGGTAAGGGAATAAAGAATGAATGGTAGAACACGAGGAAAGACAAAGGATCAGAGGGACATTGGTGTGCATGTACATAGATCCCTGAAGGCAGCAGGACAGGTAGATAAGGTGGTCAAAAAGGCATATGGGATACTTACCTTCATTAGCCGAAGCATAGAATATCGGAGCAGGAAGGTTATGATGGAGCTGTACAAAACGCCATTTAGGCCACAGCTGGAATACTTTGTGCAGTTCTGTCGCCACACTATAGTAAGGATGTGATTGCATTGGTGAGGGTGCAGAGGACATTCACCAGGGTGTTACCTGGGCTGGAGTGCTTCATAGAAACATAGAAACATGGAAGATAGGAGCAGGAGTATGCCATTCGGCCGCTCGAGCCTTCTCCGCCATTCAAAGCGATCATGGCTGATCATCAAAGTTCAGTACCCGGTCCCTGCTTTCTCCCCATACCCCTTGACCCCTTTAGCCTTAAGAAATATAACAAACTCCTTCTTGAATATATTTAATGTATTGTTCTCCACTGCCTTCTGTGATAGAGAATTCCACAGGTTCACCACTCTCTGGGTGAAGAAATTCCTCCTAATTTCTATCCTAAAAGGCCTACCCCTTAACCTTAGACTGTGATCCCTGGTTTTGGACTCCCCGACCATCGGGAACATCCTCCCTGCATCTAGTCTGTCCAGTCCTGCCAGAATTTTATAAGTTTCAATGAGCTCCCCTCTCATTCTTCTAAACTCCAGCGAGTACAAGCCCAATCGTCCCAATCTCTCCTCATACGTCATCCTTGCCATCCCAGGAATCAGCCTGGTGAATCTTCGCTGAACTCCTTCCATGGCAAGAATATCCTTCCTCAGATAAGGCGACCAAAACTGCATACAGTACTCAAGATGTGGTCTCACCAAGGCCCTGTACAACTGCAGCAAGACATCCTTGTTCCTGTACTCAAACCCTCTCGCTACGAAGGCCAACATACCATTTGCCTTCTTAACCGCCTGCTGCACCAGCATGCTTACCTTCATGGACTGGTGCACAAGGACACCCAGGTCTCGTTGCACTTCCCCTTCTCCCAATCTATTGCCATTCAGATAATAATCTGCCTTCCTGTTTTTGCCACCAACGTGGATAACCTCACATTTATCCACGTTATATTGCATCTGCCATGCTTCTGCACAATCTCCCAACCTGTCCAAATCTAGCTTTGGGTCATCTGCAAATTTGGGGATATTACATCTAGTTCCCGTGTCTAGATCATTAATATATAATATGAATAGCTGGGCTCCAAGGACCGATCCCTGTGGTACCCCACTAGTCACTGCCTGCCACTTGGAAAATGACCAGTTTATTCCAACTCTTTGCTTTCTATCTGCTAACCAGTTCTCTATCCAAGTCAATACATTGCCCCCAATCCCATGTGCCTTAACTTTAATCTCTTATGTGGGACCTTATCGAAAGCCTTCTTAAAGTACAAATACATCACATCCACTGGTTCTCTCTTATCTATTTTACTAGCTACATCCTCAAAAATTTCCAGTAGATTAGTCAAGCACCATTTACCTTTTGTAAATCCATGTTGAATGTGTCTGATCCTGTCACTGTTTTCCAAGTGTTCTGCTATTACATCTTTTATAATGGACTGTAGCATTTTCCCAACTATCGATGTCAGGTCTGTAAGTCACCATTTTCTCTCTACCAACTTTTTTCAATAGTGGGGTAACATTAGCTACCCTCTGATCCATGGGTACTGTTCCAGATTCCATAGAATGTTGGAAGATGATCAGCAATCCATCTACTATTTCTCGGGCCACGTGCATAAGTACACTAGGATGTAGATAATCAGGCCATGGGGATTCATTGGCCTTCAATCCTATCAATTTCCCTAACACCATTTCCCTTCAAATACTGATTTCGTTCAGTTCCTCACTTCCATCAGAGCCTATGTTCACCGACATCTCTTGAAGTTTATTTGTGTCCTCCTTTGTGAAGACAGAACCAAAATATGTAGTTAATTGGTCTGCCATTTCTTTGTTCCCCATTATAAATTACCCTGATTCTGACTGCGAGGGACCTACGCTTGACTTCACCAATCTTTTTCTCTTCACATATCTATAAAAGCTTTTACAGTCAGTTTTTATGTTCCCTGATAGCTTACTCTCATATTCTATTTTCCCTTTCTTAATTAATCCCTTTGTCCTCCTTTGTTGAATCCTAAACTGCACCCAATCCTCTCGATTACTGATTTTTTTGGCCAATATATAGGTCCTCTCCTTGGATCTTATGCTATCCCTAATTTCCCTTGTTAGCCACGGTTGAGTCCCCTTTATTATTTTATTTTTATGCCAAACTGGGATGAACAATTCTGTAGTTCATCCATGCGGTCTTTGAATGTTTGCCATTGCCTATCCACCGTTAAACTTTTGAGTGACATTCCCCAATCAATCCTACCCAACTCGTGCCTCAGACCATCGTAGTTTCTTTTATTTAAATTCAGGACCCTAGTCTCTGAGTCAACTACTTCATTCTCCATCTTAATGAAGAATTTGATCATATTTTGATCTCTACGACCCAAGGGGCCTCTTACAACAAGATTGCTAATTAGTCCTTTCTCATTACATAATACCCAGTCTATGATGGCCTGATCTCTGGTTGGTTCCTCGACATATTGGTCCAGGAAACCATCCCGTAAACACTCCATGAATTCCTCCTCCACAGTATTGTAACCAATTTGGTTAGCCCAATCTGTATGTAGATTAAAGTCACCCATGATGACAGCTGTGCCCTTATTGCACGCTTCTCCAGTTTCCCTTTTAATGCCATACCCAACCTGCACATTACTGTTTGGTGGTCTATATACCACTCCCACTAACGTTTTCTGCCCCTTGGTATTTCTCAGTTCTACCCATACAGATCCCACATCATAAGAGCTAATATCCTTCCTTACAATTGTGTTAATACCTTCTTTAACCAGCAATGCTACCCAACCTCCCTTTCATTTTTGCCTACCTTTCCTGAATATTCAATACCCCTGGATGTTGAGTTCCCAGCCTTGGCCACCCTGCAGCAATATTTCCGTAATCCCAATCAAATCAAATTCGTGGTGAAGAGAGACTGGACAGGCTGGGATTTTTTTCCTTCGAGCAGAGACGGCTGAGGTGGGACCTGATTGAGCAGTAGAATATTATGAGGGGCATAGATAGGGTTGATGGAAAGGAACCTTTCCCCTTAGTAGAGTGGTCAATAACGAGGGGACATAGTTTCAAGGTAAGGTGCAAGAGGTTTAGAGGGCATTTGAGGAATAACTTTTTCACCCAGAGGCTGGTTGGAATCTGGAACTCACTGCCTGAAACGGTGGTAGAGGCAGTAACCCTCACAACATTCAGGAAGCATCTAGGTGAGCACTGGAAACGCCAGAGCATACAAGGCTACGGACCAAGTGCTGGAAAATGGGATTAGAATAGAGAGGGCTTGATGGTCGGCGTGGACACGATGGGCCGAAGGGCATCTTTCTGTGCTGTATAACTCTATGACTCTATGAAATCAATTCCTTTTATGGTTATTTGCACCTGCCGCTCACCAAAATTATTTACCACGCTTCGTGCATTTAAACAAATAGACTATAAACCTATCTTAGGCCTTACAATAGCAAAATGCTGTGGATGCTGGAAATCTGAAATAACAACAGAAAATGTTGGAAACACGCAGCAGATGAAGCAGAAACCGTGGAGGGAGAAACGGAGTGAAGATTTCAAGTCTGTGACCCTTCATCAGAAGTGGAAACATTTAGAGATGTAACAGCTTTTAAGCAGGTGCAGAGGCACTGAAAGCGGGGAGGGGAGAAAATAACAAAAGGGACGGTCTGTGATAGGGTGGGAGGCAGGACTGGTTAAATGTTGCTAATGGGGATGGCAGAATCAGCAACAGCTGCCGCCTGAAAAAATAGGGGCTGAGGTTATAGTCTGAAATTGTTGAACTCAATGTTGAGTCCAGAAGGTTGTAAAGTGCCTCCTCTAAATAAGAAATGCTGTTTGTCGAGCTTTCGTTGTATGAGGCCGAGGACGGAGAGGTCAGAGTGGGAGTGGAGTGCTTGTCACTTTAATTCTCCGCTCCAATCCCACTCTGACTGCAGCTCAGGTGGCAGCTGTTGATGATCCTGCCATCGCCATTTGCAACAGTTAACAACCCCTGCCGTCCACCCTATTTAAGACCATCCCTTTCGTTTTTTCCTCCCCTCCCCATTTCCCTGTTTAAACCCTCCACAACAATCGAGTAAACCTTCCCATCCTCACGAGGAAATTGGTCCCAGCTCTGATGAGGAGCAACCCGTCCAGCCTGTACAGGTCCCAACTCCCCCTGAACCGGTCCCAATGTCCCAGGAATCTAAAGCCCTCCCTCGTGCACCATCTCTCCAGCCAGACATTCATCTGCTCTGTCCTCCTATTTCTATATTCAGTAGCCCATGGGACCGGAGACAATCCAAAGATTACTACCTTTGAGGTCCTGCTTTTTAATCTCTTTCCTAGCTACCTAAAATCTGCTTGCAAGGATCACATCCCTTTTTTTCTGCCTATGTTGATGATACCGATATGGACCACGACCTCTGTCTGTTCATAAGTACGTCAGAAATAAAAGCAGGAGAAGACCAAACGTCCACTCAAGCCTGTTCCGCCATTCAATAAGATCATGGCTGATCACCGACCTCAACTGCACTTTCCTGTCTGATCTACATATCCCCTGATTCTATGCGATTCCAACAATCTATCGATCTCAGCCTTGAATTTTCTCAAAGACTTAACATTCAAAGCCCTCTGGGGCAGAGAATTCCAAAGATTCAGAACCCTCTGAGGGATGGAATTCCTCCTCATCTCAGTCCTAAATTATCTACCCCTTATCCTGAGACTGTGCCCCTTAGTTCTAGGTATTACCGCCAGTGGAAACAACCTCTCAGCATCTACCCTGTCAATCCCCTTCAGAATCTTGTATGTTTCAATGAGATCACCTCTCATTCTACTAAACTCCAGAGAGTATCGGCCCATTCTACACAATCTCTCATCACATGACTGTCCACTCACCCCAGGAATCAATCTAGTGAACCTTCGTTGCACCGCCTCCAAGGCAAGTATATCCTTCCTTAGATAAGGAGATCAAAACTGTGCCCAGTACTCCAGGTGTGGTCTCACCAAGGCCTTGTACAATTGGAGCAAGACTTCCTTACTCTTATACTCCAACCCCCTTGCAATAAAGGCCAACATTGCATTTGCCTTCCTTATTGCTGGCTGTACCTGCATGCTAGCTTTCCGTGTTTCTTGCACGAGGACACACAAATCTCTCTGAACACCAACATTTGAAATTTGCTCTACATTTTAAAAATATTCTGTTTTTCTATTCTTCCTACCAAAGCGAATAACCTCACATTTTCTTACATTATACTCCATCTGCCACTGAGACCATTCCAGAATCTAGGGAATTTTGCAAGATCAAAACCAATGCATCCAGTATCTCTTCTGGCACCTCTTTTAGAACCCTAGGCTGTAGGCCGTCAGGTCAAGTGGTTTTGTCGGCTTTTAGTCCCATTAGTTTTGCAAGTACTTTTTCTCTACTTATTTTAACTACTTTAAGTTCCTCACCCTCATTAGACCCTTGGTTCCCCACCATTTCTGGTATGCTTTTTGTGGCTTCCACTGTGAAGACACATACAAAATATTTGTTTAATGTTTCTGCCATTTCCCTATTCCCCATAATAATTTCTTCTCTCTCAGCTTCTAAGAGACCTTTGCTTTTGCTACTGAATTCATTTTTACATACTTGAAGAAGGTCTTACAATCTGCTTCGATATTTCTTGCCAGTTTTCTCTCATATTCTATTGTTTTATCAATTTTTTGGTCAAACTTTGCTGGTTTCTGAAACTCTCACATTTCTCAGGCTTACTATTACTTACGATTTGCGACAATATAAGCTTCTTCTTTCAGAGGTGCATCAGTGCTGCCCCTCTGACAGTGCAGCGCTCCCTAAATATTGCCTCCCTGACAGTGCAGCGCTCCCTCAGTACTGCCTCTCTGAAAGTGATGCGCTCCCTCAGTACTGCCCCTCCGACCATGCAGCAATCCCTCAGTATTGCCACTGCAACAGTGCAGCGATCCCTCAGTAATCCAAATCCGACAGTGCAGCGATCCCTCCGTTCTGCCCCTCCAAAAGTGCAGTGCTCCATCAGTACTGCCACTCAGCCAGTGCAGTGCTCCCTCAGTGCTTCCCCTCCTACAGTGCAGCGCTCCCTCAGTACTTCCCCTCCAACAGTGCAGCGATGTCTCAGTACTGCCCCTCTGACAGTGCAGTGCTCCTTCAGTATTGTCCCTCCGACAGTGCAGCGCTCCCTCTGTACTGCCCCTCTGACAGTGCAGTGATCCCTCAGTACTGCCCCTGCGACAGTGCAGTGATCCCTCAATACAGCCCCACGAGATTGCAGTGATCCCGCTGTACTGCCCCTTGGACAGTGCAGCGATCCCTCAGTACTGCCCCTCCGACAGTGCAGCGATCCCTCAGTACTGCCCATCCGACAGTGCAGCAATCACTCAGTACCGCCGCTCTGACAGTGCAGTGCTCCCTCAGTACTACCCTTCTTGCAGTGGAATGATCCCTCAGTAATGCCACTCTGACAGTGCAGTGCTCCCTCAGTACTGCCCCTCTGACAGTGCAGCGATCCCTCTGTACTGCACCTCTGAAACTGCAGCACTCTCTAAATATTGCCTCCCTGACAGTGCAGCACTCCCTCTGTACTGCCTCCCTGAAAGTGATGCGCTCCCTCAGTACTGCCCCTTAAACAATGCAGCGATCCCTCAGTACTGCCTCTGCGACAGTGCAGCGATCCCTCAGTAATCCAAATCCGACAGTGCAGTGATCCCTCCGTTCTGCCCCTCCAAAAGTGCAGTACTCCATCAGTACTGCCACTCAGTCAGTGCAGTGCTCCCTCAGCACTTCCCCTCCTACAGTGCAGCGCTCCCTCAGTACTGCCCCTCCGACAGTGCAGCGATGCCTCAGTACTGCCCCTCCAACAGTGCGGCGCTCCCTCAGTACTGCCCCTCCGACAGTGCAGCGATGCCTCAGTACTGCCCTTCCGACAGTGCAGTGCTCCCTCAGTACTTCCCCTCCTACAGTGCAGCGCTCCCTCAGTACTGCCCCTCCGACAGTGCAGCGGTGCCTCAGTGCTGCCCCTCTGAGAGTGCAGTGCTCCCTCAGTATTGCCCCTCCGACAGTGCAGCGCTCCCTCTGTACTGCCCCTCCGACAGTGCAGTGATCTCTCAATACAGCCCCCCGAGATTGCAGTGATCCCGCTGTACTGCCCCTTGGACAGTGCAGCGATCCCTCAGTACTGCCCCTCCGACAGTGCAGCGATCCCTCAGTAGTGCCCCTCCAACAGTGCAGCAATCACTCAGTACTGCCGCTCTGACAGTACAGTGCTCCCTCAGTACTACCCCTCCTGCAGAGGAATGATCCCTCAGAAATGCCACTCTGACAGTGGAGTGCTCCCTCAGTACTGCCCCTCTGACAGTGCAGAGTTCCCTCTGTACTGCACCTCTGAAACTGCAGCGCTCCCGAAATATTGCCTCCCTGACAGTGCAGCGCTCCCTCAGTACTGCCTCCCTGAAAGTGATGCGCTCCCTCAGTACTGCCCCTCCGACCATGCAGCGATCCCTTAGTACTGCCTCTGCGATAGTGCAGCGATCCCTCAGTAATCCAAACCTGACAGTGCAGCGATCCCTCCGTTCTGCCCCTCCAAGATTGCTGTGCTCCATCAGTACTGCCACTCAGCCAGTGCAGTGCTCCCTCAGTACTTCCCCTCCTACAGTACAGCGCTCCCTCTGTACTGCCCCTCCGACAGTGCAGCGATCCCTCAGTACTGCCGCTCTGACAGTGCAGTGCTCCCTCAGTACTACCCCTCCTGCAGTGCATTGATCCCTCAATAATGCCACTCTGACAGTGCAGTGCTCCCTCGGTACTGCTCCTCAGACAGTGCAGCACTCCGTCTGTACTGCACCTCTGAAACTGCAGCGCTCACTAAATATTGCCTCTCTGACAGTGCAGCGCTCCCTCAGTACTGCCTCTCTTAACGTGATGCACTCACTCTGTACTGCCCCTTCGACAGTGCAGCAATCCCTCTGTACTGCCCCACTGACAGTGCAGTGATCCCTTAGTACTGCCAATCCGACAGTGCAGCGTTCACTCAGTTCTGCCGCTCCAACATAGCAGAGCTCCATCAGAACTGACACTCATCCAGTGCAGCGCTCACTCAGCACTCCTGCTACAGTGCATGGAGCACTCAGCACTGCCCCTCTGACAGTGCAGTGCTCCCTCAGTACTGCCCCTCCGACAATGCAGTGCTCCCTCAGTACGACAACTCCGACAGTGCAATGCTCCCTCAGTATAGCCCTTCCGACAGTGCAGCGAGCCCTCAGTACTGCCTCTCCAACAGTGCAACAATCACTCATTACTGCCCCTCGGAGAGTGCAGTGATCCCTCTGTACTGCCCCTACGACATTGCAGCGATACCTCAGTACAGCCCCTCTGACAGTACAGTGCTCCCTCAGTACTGTCTATCTGACCGGGCAGTGCTCCCTCAGTACTGCCCCTCTGACAGTGCAGTGATCCTTCGCTACTGCCCCTCCACCAGTGCAGTGCTCCCTCAGAACTGCCCCACTGACAGTGCAGCGATCCCTCAGTACTGCCCCTCTGACACTGCAGCGCTCCCTAAAGATTGCCTCTCTGACAGTGCAGCGCTCCCTCAGTACTGCCTCTCTTAAAGTGATGCGTTCCCACTATACTGCCCCACCAACAGTGCAGCAATCCCTCCGTACTGCGCCGCCAACAGTGCAGCGATCCCTCAGTACTGCCAATCCGACAGTGCAGCGATCCCTCAGTTGTGCCCCTCCGACAGTGCAGCGCTCCCTAGGCATTGCCTCTCTTACAGTGCTTCTATCCCTCAATACTGCATCCCTGAATGTGATACGCGCCCTCAATACTGCCCCTCCGACAGTGCAACGATCCCTCAGTACTGCCAATCCAACAGTGCAGCGATCCCTCAGTTCTGCCTCTCCAACACTGCAGTGATCCATCAGAACTGCCCCTCAGCCAGTGCAGCGCTGCCTCAGTACTGCCCCTCCTACAGTGCATGGAACACTCAGCTCTGCCCCCCTGACAGTGCTGTGCTCCATCGGAACTGCCCGTCTGACAGTGTGTGCTCCCTCAGTATTGCTCCTTCTACAGTGCATGGATCACTCAGCACTGCCCCTCTGACAGTGCAGTGCTCCCTCAGTATTGCCCCTCCAACAATGCAGTGCTCCCTCAGTACTGCAACTCCGACAGTGCAACGCTCCCTCAGTATAGCCCTTCCGACAGTGCAGCAAGCCCTCAGCACTGCCTCTCCGACAGTGCAGCAACCACTCATAACTGCCCCTCGGAGAGTGCAGCGATCCCTCTGTACTGCCCCACGACAATGCAGCGATACCTCAGTACAGCCCCTCTGACAGTGCAGTGCTCCCTCAGTACTGTCTATCTGACAGTGCAGTGCTCCCTCAGTACTGCGCATCCTGCATTGCAGTGCTCTCTCAATATGCCCCTCTGACAGGGCAGTGCTCACTCAGTACTGCACATCTGACAGTGCAGTGATCCTTCACTACTGCCCCTCTGCCAGTGCAGTGCTCCCTCAGTACTGCCCCTCTGACACTGCAGCGCTCCCTAATGATTGCCTCTCTGACAGTGCAGCGCTCCCTCAGTACTGCCTCTCTTAAAGTGATGTGCTCCCACTGTACTGCCCCTCCAACAGTGCAGCAATCCCTCCGTACTGCCAATCCAACAGTGCAGCGATCCCTCAGTACTGCCAATCCGACAGTGCAGCGATCCCTCTGTTGTGCCCGTCCGACACTGCAGCGCTCCCTAAGTATTGCCTCTCTTACAGTGCTTCTCTCCCACAGTACTGCATCCCTGAATGTGATGCGTTCCCTCAATACTGCCCCTCCGACTGTGCAGCAATCCCTCAGTACTGCCTCTCCGACAGTGCAGCGATCCCTCAGCACTGCCAATCCAACAGTGCAGCGATCCCTCAGTTCTGCCTCTCCAGCACTGAAGTGCACCATCAGAACTGCCCCTCTGCCAGTGCAGCTCTCCCTCAGTACTGCCCCTCCTACAGGGCATGGAGCACTCAGCACTACCCCAATAACAGTGCTGAGCTCCCTCAGTACTGCCCCTCCGAAAGTGCAGTACTCCCTCAGTACTGCAACTCCGACAGTGCAGCGCTCCTTCAGTACTGCCGCTCCGACAGTGCAGCAATCCCTCAATACTACCCCTCGGAGAGTGCAGTGATCCCTTTGTACTGCCCCTCCGACAGTGCAGCGATCGCTCAGTACAGCCCCTCCAACAGTACAGTGATCCCTCAGTTATGCCAATCTGTCAGTGCAGTGCTCCCTCAGTACTGCCCCTCTGACATTGCAGTGCTCGCTCAGTATGCACCCCCGACAGTGCAGTGATTCCTCAGTACTGCCCCTCTGACAATGCAGTTATCCATCAGTACAGCTCCTCCGAGATTGCAGTGCTCCCTCAGTACTGCCCCTCTAACAATGCAGTGCTCCCTCAGTACTGCCCCTCTGACATTGCAGTGCTCCCTCAGTATGCCCCTCCGACAGTGCAGTGAACCCTCAGTACTGCCCCTCTGACAGTGCAGTTCTCCATCAGTACAGCCCCTCTGACAGTGCACTGCTCCCTTGGTACTGCCCTTCTGACAGTCCAGTGAACCTTCAGTAATGCCCCTTCGACATTGCAGTGCTCCCTCAGTACTGCCCTCGAACAGTGCAGTGCTGCCTCAGTACTGACACTCTGAGAGTGCAGTGATCATTCAGTAATGCCCCGCCACCAGTGCAGTGCTCCCTCAGTACTGCCCCCTAACTCTGCAGTGTTCCCTTAGTACTGCCCCTCTGCCAGTGCAGCGCTCCCGCAGTACTGCCTCTCTTAAATTGATGCAGTCCCTCAGTACTGCCCCTCCGGCAGTGCAGCTATCCCTCAGTACTACCGCTCCGAGAGTGCAGCGATCCCTCAGTACTGCCCCTCTGAGAGTGCAGCGGTCCCTCAGATCTGCCCCTCCGACAGTACAATGCTCCCTTGGTACTGCCGCTCCAACAGGGCGGTGCTCTCTCAGTACTGCCCCGACGAAGGTGCAGCGATCCCTCATTGCTACCCCACCGGCAGTGCAGCAATCCCTCAATACTGCCCAACCGACAGTGCAGAGATCCCTCAGTACTGCCCCTCTGACATTGCAGCGATCCGTCTGTACAGCCCCTCCAACAGTGCAGTGCTCCGTCAGTTTTACCCCTCCGACAGAGCAACGATCTCTCAGTACTGCCAATCCCACAGTGCAGCGATCCCTCCATTCTGCCCCTCTGGCAGTGCAGTGATCCCTCAGTACTAGCCTCAGACAGTGCAACGATCCCTCAGTACTGCCCCTCTGACAGTGCAGCGATCCCTCAGTTCTGCTCCTCTGACAGTGCTGTGCTCCCTCAGTACTGCTCATCCTACTGCGCAATTATCCCTCAGTACTGCCTCTCTGATAGTGCAGGGTTCCCTCAGTACTGCCCGTCCGACAGTGCAGTGCTTCCTTAGTACTGCCACTCCAACAGTGCAGTGCTCACTCTGAACTGCCCCTTCGACGGTGCAGCGATCCCTCAATACTGATCCCCCGACAGTGCAGAGATCCCTCAATACTGCCAATCCGACAGTGCAACGATCCCTCAGTTCTGCCCCTCCAACACTCTAGTACTCCGTCAGACCTGCCCCTCTGCCAGTGCAGCTCTCCCTCAGTACTGCCCCTCCTACAGGGCATGGAGCACACAGCACTACCCCAATAACAGTGCTGAGCTCCCTTAGTACTGCCCCTTCGAAAGTGCATTACTCCCTCAGTACTGCAACTCTGACAGTGCCACGCTCCCTCAGTAATGCCCCTCCGACAGTGCAGCAAGCCCGCAATACTGCCCCTCGGAGAGTGCAGTGATCCCTTTGTACTGCCCCTCCGACAGTGCAGCGATCGCTCAGTACAGCCCCTCCAACAGTACAGTGATCCCTCAGTTATGCCAATCTGACAGTGCAGTGCTCACTCAGTACTGCCCCTCTGACAGTGCAGTGATTCCTCAGTACTGCCCCTCTGACAGTGCAGTTCTCCATCAGTACAGCTCATCCGAGATTGCAGTGCTCCCTCAGTACTGCCCCTCTAACAATGCAGTGCTCCCTCAGTCCTGCCCCTCTGACATTGCAGTGCTCCCTCAGCATGCCCCTCCGACAGTGCAGTGATCCCTCAGTACTGCCCCTCTGACAGTGCAGTTGTCCATCAGTACAGCCCCTCTGACATTGCAGTGCTCCCTCAGTACTGCCCTTCTGACAGTACAGTGAACCTTCAGTAATGTCCCTCCGACATTGCAGTGCTCCCTCAGTACTGCCCTCTAACAGTGCAGTGCTGCCTCAGTACTGACACTCTGACAGTGCAGTGATCATTCAGTAATGCCCCTCCGCCAGTACAGTGCTCCCTCAGTACTGCCTCCTAACTGTGCAGTGCTCCCTTAGTGCAGCCCGTCTGCCAGTGCACCGCTCCCTCATTACTGCCTCTCTTAAATTGATGCAGTCCCTCAGTACTGCCCCTCCGGCAGTGCAGCTATCCCTCAGTACTATCCCTCCGAGACTGCAGCGATCCCTCAGTACTGCCCCTCTGAGAGTGCAGCGGTCCCTGTGTTCTGCCCCTCTGACAGCGCAGTGCTCCCTCAGTGCTGCCCCTCCAACAGGGCATGGAGATCTCAGCACTACCCCAATAACAGTGCTGAGCTCCCTCAGTACTGCCCCTCCGAAAGTGCAGTACTCCCTCAGTACTGCAACTCCGACAGTGCAGAGCTCCTTCAGTACTGCCGCTCCGACAGTGCAGCAAGCCCTCAATACTGCCCCTCGGAGAGTGCAGTGATCCCTTTGTACTGCCCCTCCGACAGTGCAGCGATCGCTCAGTACAGCCCCTCCAACAGTACAGTGATCCCTCAGTTATGCCAATCTGTCAGTGCAGTGCTCCCTCAGTACTGCCCCTCTGACATTGCAGTGCTCGCTCAGTATGCACCCCCGACAGTGCAGTGATTCCTCAGTACTGCCCCTCTGACAATGCAGTTATCCATCAGTACAGCTCCTCCGAGATTGCAGTGCTCCCTCAGTACTGCCCCTCTAACAATGCAGTGCTCCCTCAGTACTGCCCCTCTGACATTGCAGTGCTCCCTCAGTATGCCCCTCCGACAGTGCAGTGAACCCTCAGTACTGCCCCTCTGACAGTGCAGTTCTCCATCAGTACAGCCCCTCTGACAGTGCACTGCTCCCTTGGTACTGCCCTTCTGACAGTCCAGTGAACCTTCAGTAATGCCCCTTCGACATTGCAGTGCTCCCTCAGTACTGCCCTCGAACAGTGCAGTGCTGCCTCAGTACTGACACTCTGAGAGTGCAGTGATCATTCAGTAATGCCCCGCCACCAGTGCAGTGCTCCCTCAGTACTGCCCCCTAACTCTGCAGTGTTCCCTTAGTACTGCCCCTCTGCCAGTGCAGCGCTCCCGCAGTACTGCCTCTCTTAAATTGATGCAGTCCCTCAGTACTGCCCCTCCGGCAGTGCAGCTATCCCTCAGTACTACCGCTCCGAGAGTGCAGCGATCCCTCAGTACTGCCCCTCTGAGAGTGCAGCGGTCCCTCAGATCTGCCCCTCCGACAGTACAATGCTCCCTTGGTACTGCCGCTCCAACAGGGCGGTGCTCTCTCAGTACTGCCCCGACGAAAGTGCAGCGATCCCTCATTGCTACCCCACCGGCAGTGCAGCAATCCCTCTATACTGCCCAACCGACAGTGCAGAGATCCCTCAATACTGCCCCTCTGACATTGCAGCGATCCGTCTGTACAGCCCCTCCAACAGTGCAGTGCTCCGTCAGTTTTACCCCTCCGACAGAGCAACGATCTCTCAGTACTGCCAATCCCACAGTGCAGCGATCCCTCCATTCTGCCCCTCTGGCAGTGCAGTGATCCCTCAGTACTAGCCTCAGACAGTGCAACGATCCCTCAGTACTGCCCCTCTGACAGTGCAGCGATCCCTCAGTTCTGCTCCTCTGACAGTGCTGTGCTCCCTCAGTACTGCTCATCCTACTGCGCAATTATCCCTCAGTACTGCCTCTCTGATAGTGCAGGGTTCCCTCAGTACTGCCCGTCCGACAGTGCAGTGCTTCCTTAGTACTGCCACTCCAACAGTGCAGTGCTCACTCTGAACTGCCCTTTCGACGGTGCAGCGATCCCTCAATACTGATCCCCCGACAGTGCAGAGATCCCTCAATACTGCCAATCCGACAGTGCAACGATCCCTCAGTTCTGCCCCTCCAACACTCTAGTACTCCATCAGAACTGCCCCTCGGCCAGTGCAGCTCTCCCTCAGTACTGCCCCTCCTACAGGGCATGGAGCACACAGCACTACCCCAATAACAGTGCTGAGCTCCCTTAGTACTGCCCCTTCGAAAGTGCAGTACTCCCTCAGTACTGCAACTCTGACAGTGCCACGCTCCCTCAGTAATGCCCCTCCGACAGTGCAGCAAGCCCGCAATACTGCCCCTCGGAGAGTGCAGTGATCCCTTTGTACTGCCCCTCCGACAGTGCAGCGATCGCTCAGTACAGCCCCTCCGACAGTACAGTGATCCCTCAGTTATGCCAATCTGACAGTGCAGTGCTCACTCAGTACTGCCCCTCTGACAGTGCAGTGATTCCTCAGTACTGCCCCTCTGACAGTGCAGTTCTCCATCAGTACAGCTCATCCGAGATTGCAGTGCTCCCTCAGTACTGCCCCTCTAACAATGCAGTGCTCCCTCAGTCCTGCCCCTCTGACATTGCAGTGCTCCCTCAGCATGCCCCTCCGACAGCGCAGTGATCCCTCAGTACTGCCCTCTAACAGTGCAGTGCTGCCTCAGTACTGACACTCTGACAGTGCAGTGATCATTCAGTAATGCCCCTCCGCCAGTGCAGTGCTCCCTCAGTACTGCCTCCTAACTGTGCAGTGCTCCCTTAGTGCAGCCCGTCTGCCAGTGCACCGCTCCCTCAGTACTGCCTCTCTTAAATTGATGCAGTCCCTCAGTACTGCCCCTCCGGCAGTGCAGCTATCCCTCAGTACTATCCCTCCGAGACTGCAGCGATCCCTCAGTACTGCCCCTCTGAGAGTGCAGCGGTCCCTCTGTTCTGCCCCTCTGACAGCGCAGTGCTCCCTCAGTGCTGCCCCTCCTACTGCGCAATGATCCCTCAGTACTGCCACTCTGAGAGAGCAGTGTTCTCTCAGTACTGCCCGTCCGACAGTACAATGCTCCCTTGGTACTGCCGCTCCGACAGGGCAGTGCTCCCTCAGTACTGCCCCGACGACAGTGCAGCGATCCCTCATTGTTACCCCACTGCCAGTGCAGCAATCCCTCAATACTGCCCAACCAACGGTGCAGGGATCCCTCAGTACTGCCCCTCTGACAGTGCAGCGATCCGTCTGTACAGCCCCTCCAACAGTGCAGTGCTCCGTCAGTTTTACCCCTCCGACAGTGCAGCGATCTCTCAGTACTGCCAATCCGACCGTGCAGCGATCCCTCCATTCTGTCCCTCTGGCAGTGCAGTGATCCCTCAGTACTAGCCTCAGACAGTGCAACGATCCCTCAGTACTGCCCCTCTGACAGTGCAGCGATCCCTCAGTTCTGCTCCTCTGACAGTGCTGTGCTCCCTCAGTACTGCCCATCCAACTGTGCAATGATCCCTCAGTACTGCCTCTCTGACAGTGCAGGGTTCCCTCAGTACTGCCCGTCCGACAGTGCAGTGCTCCCTTAGAACTGCCACTCCAACAGTGCAGTGCTCACTCTGTACTGCCCCTTCGACAGTGCACCGATCCCTCAATACTGCCCCCCCGACAGTGCAGAGATCCCTCAGTACTGCCAATCCGACAGGGCATGGAGCACTCAGCACTACACCAATAACAGTGCTGAGATCCCGCAGTACTGCCCCTCCGAAAGTGCATTACTCCCTCAGTACTGCAACTCCGACAGTGCAGCGCTCCCTCAGTACTGACCCTCTGACAGTGCAGCAACCCCTCAATACTGCCGCTCGGAGAGTGCAGTGATCCCTTTGTACTACCCCACCGACAGTGCAGCGATTGCTCAGCACAACCCCTCCGACAGTAAAATGATCCCTCATTTATGCCAATCTGACAGTGCAGTGCTCCCTCATTACTGCCCCTCTGACATTGCAGTGCTCCCTCAGTATGCACCTCCGACAGTGCAGTGATTCCTCAGTACTGCCCTTCTGACAGTGCAGTTCTCCATCAGTACAGCTCCTCCGAGATTGCAGTGCTCCCTCAGTACTGCCCCTCTGACATTGCAGTTAACCCTCAGTATGCACCTCCGAAAGTGCAGTACTCCCTCAGTACTGCAACTCGGACAGTGCAGCGCTCCCTCAGTACTGCCCCTCCGACAGTGCCGCAAGCCCGCAATACTGCCCCTCGGATAGTGCAGTGATCCCTTTGTACTGCCCCTCCGACAGTGCAGCGATCGCTCAGTACAGCCCTTCCGACAGTACAGTGATCCCTCAGTTATGCCAATCTGACAGTGCAGTGCTCCCTCAGTACTGCCCCTCTGACAGTGCAGTTCTCCATCAGTACAGCCCCTCTGACATTGCAGTGCTCCCTCAGTACTGCGCTTCTGACAGTGCAGTGAACCTTCAGTAATGCCCTCCGACATTGCAGTGCTCCCTCAGTACTGCCCTCTAACAGTGCAGTGCTGCCTCAGTACTGACACTCTGACAGTGCAGTGATCATTCAGTAATGCCTCTCCGCCAGTGCAGTGCGCCCTCAGTACTGCCTCCTAACTGTGCAGTGCTCCCTTAGTACAGCCCCTCTGCCAATGCAGCGCTCCCTCAGTACTGCCTCTCTTAAATTGATGCAGACCCTCAGTACTGCCCCTCCGGCAGTGCAGCTATCCCTCAGTACTACACCTCCGAGACTGCAGCGGTCCCTCTGTTCTGCCCCTCTGACAGGGCAGTGCTCCCTCAGTGCTGCCCCTCCTACTGCGCAATGATCCCTCAGTACTGCCACTCTGAGAGAGCAGTGTTCTCTCAGTACTGCCCGTCCGACAGTACAATGCTCCCTTGGTACTGCCGCTCCAAGAGGGCAGTGCTCTCTCAGTACTGCCCCGACGACAGTGCAGCGATCCCTCATTGCTACCCCACCGGCAGTGCAGCAATCCCTCAATACTGCCCAACCGACAGTGCAGAGATCCCTCAATACTGCCCCTCTGACAGTGCAGCGATCCATCTGTACAGCCCCTCCAAAAGTGTAGTGGTCCAGCAGTTTTACCCCTCCGACAGTGCAGCGATCTCTCAGTACTGCCAATCCGACAGTGCAGCGTACCCTCCGTTCTGCCACTCTGGCAGTGCAGTGATCCCTCAGTGCTAGCCTCAGACAGTGCAACGATCCCTCAGTACTGCCCTCTGACAGTGCAGCGATCCCTCAGTTCTGCTCCTCTGACAGTGCTGTGCTCCCTCAGTACTGCCCATCCTACTGTGCAATGATCCCTCAGTACTGCCTCTCTGACAGTGCAGGGCTCCCTCAGTACTGCCCGTCCGACAGTGCAGTGCTCTCTTAGTACTGCCACTCCAACAGTGCAGTGCTCACTCTGTACTGCCCCGTCGACAGTGCAGCGATCCCTCAATACTGCCACCCGACAGTGCAGAGATCCCTCAGTACTGCCAATCCGACAGTGCAGCGATCCCTCAGTTCTGCCCCTCCAACACTGAAATGCTCCATCAGAACTGCCCCTCTGCCAGTGCAGCTCTCCCTCATTACTGCCCCTCCTACAGGGCATGGAGAACACATCACTACATCAATAACAGTGCTGAGCTCCCTCAGTACTGCCCCTCCGAAAGTGCATTACTCCCTCAGTACTGCAACTCCGACAGTGCAGCGCTCCCTCAGTACTGCCCCTCCGACAGTGCAGCAACCCATCAATACTGCCGCTCGTAGAGTGCAGTGATCCCTTTGTACTACCCCACTGACAGTGCAGTGAATGCTCAGTACAACCCCTCCGACAGTGCAGTGATCCCTCAGTTATGCCAATCTGACAGTGCAGTGCTCCCTCAATACTGCCCCTCTGACATTGCAGTGCTCCCTCAGTATGCACCTCCGACAGTGCAGTGATTCCTCAGTACTGCCCATCTGACAGTGCAGTTCTCCATCAGTACAGCTCCTCCGAGATTGCATTGCTCCCTCAGTACTGCCCCTCTAACAATGCAGTGCTCCCTCAGTACTGCCCCTCTGACATTGCAGTGCTCCCTCAGTATGCCCCTCCGAAAGTGCAGCACTCCCTCAGTACTGCAACTCCGACAGTGCAGCGCTCCCTCAGTACTGCCCCTCCGACAGTGCAGCAAGCCCGCAATACTGCCCCTCGGATAGTGCAGTGATCCCTTTGTACTGCCCCTCCAACAGTGCAGCGATCGCTCAGTACAGACCCTCCAACAGTACAGTGAGCCCTCAGTCCTGCCCCTCTGACAGTGCAGTGCTCCCTCAGTACTGCCCCTCTGACATTGCAGTGCTCCCTCAGTATGCACCTCCGACAGTGCAGTGATTCCTCAGTACTGCCCCTCTGACAGTGCAGTTCTCCATCAGTACAGCTCATCCGAGATTGCAGTGCTCCCTCAGTACTGCCCCTCTAACAATGCAGTGCTCCCTCAGTCCTGCCCCTCTGACATTGCAGTTCTCCCTCAGCATGCCCCTCCAACAGTGCAGTGATCCCTCAGTACTGCCCCTCTGACAGTGCAGTTCTCCGTCAGTACAGCCCCTCTGACATTGCAATGCTCCCTCAGTACTGCGCTTCTGACAGTGCAGTGAACCTTCAGTAATGCCGCTCCGACATTGCAGTGCTCCCTCAGTACTGCCCTCTAACAGTGCAGTGCTGCCTCAGTACTGACACTCTGGCAGTGCAGTGATCATTCAGTAATGCCCCTCCGCCAGTGCAGTGCGCCTTCAGTACTGCCTCCTAACTGTGCAGTGTTCCTTAGTACAGCCCCTCTGCCAGTGCAGCCCTCCCTCAGTACTGCCTCTCTTAAATTCATGCAGACCCTCAGTACTGCCCCTCTGGCAGTGCAGCTATCCCTCAGTACTACCCCTCCGAGACTGCAGCGATCCCTCAGTACTGCCCCTCTGAGAGTGCAGCGGTCCCTCAATTCTGCCCCTCTGACAGGGCAGTGCTCCCTCAGTGCTGCCCCTCCTACTGCGCAATGATCCCTCAGTCCTGCCACTCTGACAGAGCAGTGTTCTCTCAGTACTGCCCGTCCGACAGGACAATGCTCCCTTGGTACTGCCGCTCCGACAGGGCAGTGCTCTCTCAGTACTGCCCCGACGACAGTGCAGCGATCCCTCATTGCTACCCCACCGGCAGTGCAGCAATCCCTCAATACTGCCCAACCGACAGTGCAGAGATCCCTCAGTACTGCCCCTCTGACCGTGCAGTGATCCGTCTGTACAGCCCCTCCAACAGTGCAGTGCTCCATCAGTTTTACCCCTCCGACAGTGCAGCGATCTCTCAATAATGCCAAGCCGACAGTGCAGCGATCCCTCCGTTCTGCCCCTCTGGCAGTGCAGTGATCCCTCAGTACTAGCCTCAGACAGTGCAACGATCCCTCAGTACTGCCCCTCTGACAGTGCAGCGATCCCTCAGTTCTGCTCCTCTGACAGCGCTGTGCTACCTCAGTAATGCCCATCCTACTGTGCAATGATCCCTCAGTACTGCCTCTCTGACAGTGCAGGGCTCCCTCAGTACTGCCCGTCCGACAGTGCAGTGCTCCCTTAGTGCTGCCACTCCAACAGTGCAGTGCTCACTCTGTACTGCCCCTTCAACAGTGCAGCGATCCCTCAATACTGCCCCCCCGACAGTGCAGAGATCCCTCAGTACTGCCAATCTGACAGTGCAGCGATCCCTCAGTTCTGCCCCTCCAAAACTGAAATGCTCCATCAGAACTGCCTCTCTGCCAGTGCAGCTCTCCCTCAGTACTGCCCCTCCTACAGGGCATGGAGCACTCAGCACTACCCCAATAACAGTGCTGAGCTCCCTCAGTACTGCCCCTCCGAAAGTGCATAACTCCCTCAGTACTGCAACTCCGACAGTGCAGCGCTCCCTCAGTACTGCCCCTCCGACAGTGCAGCAACCCCTCAATACTGCCGCTCGGAGAGTGCAGTGATCCCTTTGTACTATCCCACCGACAGTGCAGTGATTGCTCAGTACAACCCCTGCGACAGTACAGTGATCCCTCAGTTATGCCAATCTGACAGTGTAGTGCTCCCTCAGTACTGCCCCTTTGACATTGCAGTGCTCCCTCAGTATGCACCTCCGACAGTGCAGTGATTCCTCAGTACTGCCCCTCTGACAGTGCAGTTCTCCATCAGTACAGCTCATCCGAGATTGCAGTGCTCCCTCAGTACTGCCCCTCTAACAATGCAGTGCTCCCTCAATCCTGCCCCTCTGACATTGCAGTGCTCCCTCAGCATGCCCCTCCAACAGTGCCCTGATCTCTCAGTACTGCCCCTCTGACAGTGCAGTTCTCCATCAGTACAGCCCCTCTGACATTGCAATGCTCCCTCAGTACTGCGCTTCTGATGGTGCAGTGAACCTTCAGTAATGCCCCTCCGACATTGCAGTGCTCCCTCAGTACTGCCCTCTAACAGTGCAGTGCTGCCTCAGTACTGACACTCTGACAATACAGTGATCATTCAGTAATGCCCCTCCGCCAGTGCAGTGCGACCTCAGTACTGCCTTCTAACTGTGCAGTGCTCCCTTAGTACAGACCCTCTGCCAGTGCAGCGCTCCCTCAGTATTGCCTCTCTTAAATTGATGCAGACCCTCAGTACTGCCCCTCCGGCAGTGCAGCTATCCCTCAGTACTACCCCTCCGAGACTGCAGCGATCCCTCAGTACTGCCCCTCTGAGAGTGCAGCGGTCCCTCAGTTCTGCTCCTCTGACAGGGCAGTGCTCCCTCAGTGCTGCCCCTCCTACTGCGCAATGATCCCTCAGTACTGCCACTCTGACAGAGCAGTGTTCTCTCAGTACTGCCCGTCCGACAGTCCAATGCTCCCTTGGTACTGCCGCTCCGACAGGGCAGTGCTCTCTCAGTACTGCCCCGACGACAGTGCAGCGATCCCTCATTGCTACCCCACCGGCAGTGCAGCAATCCCTCAATACTGCCCAACCGACAGTGCAGAGATCCCTCAGTACTGCCCCTCTGACAGTTCAGTGCTCCGTCAGTTTTACCCCTCCGACAGTGCAGCGATCTCTCAGTACTGCCAATCCAACAGTGCAGCGATCCCTCCGTTCTGCCCCTCTGGCAGTGTAGTGATCCCTCAATACTGCCCGTCCGACATTGCAGTGCTCCCTTACTGCTGCCACTCCAACAGTGCAGTGCTCACTCTGTACTGCCCCTTCGACAGTGCAGCGATCCCTCAATACTGCCCCCCCGACAATGCAGATATCCCTCAGTACTGCCAATCCGACAGTGCAGCGATCCCTCAGTTCTGCCCCTCCAACACTGAAATGCTCCATCAGAACTGCCCCTCTGCCAGTGCAGCTCTCCCTCAGTACTGCCCCTCCTACAGGGCATGCAGCACTCAGCACTACCCCAATAACAGTGCTGAGCTCCCTCAGTACTGCCCCTCCGAAAGTGCATAACTCCCTCAGTACTGCAACTCCGACAGTGCAGCGCTCCCTCAGTGCTGCCCCTCCGACAGTGCAGCAACCCCTCAATACTGCCGCTCGGAGAGTGCAGTGATCCCTTTGAACTACCCCACCGACAGTGCAGCGATTGCTCAGTACAACCCCTGCGACAGTACAGTGAACCCTCAGTTATGCCAATCTGACAGTGCAGTGCTCCCTCAGTACTGCCCCTCTGACATTGCAGTGCTCCCTCAGTATGCACCTTCGACAGTGCAGTGATTCCTCAGTACTGCCCTTCTGACAGTACAGTTCTCCATCAGTACAGCTCCTCCGAGATTGCAGTGCTCCCTCAGTACTGCCCCTCCAACAATGCAGTGCTCCCTCAGCACTGCCCCTCTGACATTGCAGTGCTCCCTCAGTATCCCCCTCCGACAGTGCAGTGAACCCTCAGTACTGCCCCTCTGACAGTGCAGTTCTCCATCAGTACAGCCCCTCTGACATTGCAGTGCTCCCACGGTACTGCCCTTCTGACAGTCCAGTGAACATTCAGTAATGCACCTCCGACATTGCAGTGCTCCCTCAGTACTGCCCTCTAACAGTGCAGTGCTGCCTCAGTACTGCCCCTCTGACAGTGCAGCGATCCGTCTGTACAGCCCCTCCAACAGTGCAGTGCTCCGTCAGTTTTACCCCTCCGACAGTGCAGCGATCTCTCAGTACTGCCAATCCGACAGTGCAGCGATCGCTCTGTTCTGCCCCTCTGGCAGTGCAGTGATCCCTCAGTACAAGCCTCAGACAGTGCAACGATCCCTCAGTACTGCCCCTCTGACAGTGAAGCGATCCCTCAGTTCTGCTCCTCTGACAGTGCTGTGCTCCCTCAGTACTGCCCATCCTACTGCGCAATGATCCGTCAGTACTGCCTCTCTGACAGTGCAGGGTTCCCTCAGTACTGCCCGTCCGACAGTGCAGTGCTACCTTAGTACTGCCACTCCAATAGTGCAGTGCTCACTCTGTACTGCCCCTTCGACAGTGCAGCGATCCCTCAATACTACCCCCCGACAGTGCAGAGATCCCTCAGTACTGCCAATCCGACAGTGTGGAGATCCGTCAGTACAGCCCTTCCGACATTGCAGTGCTCCCTCAATACTGCCCCCTGACAGTGCAGAGCTCCCTCACTGCTGCCCCTCCGACATTGCAGAGATCCCTCAGTACTGCGTCTCAGACATTGCAGTGCTCCTTAGCTACTGCCCATTTGACAGGGCATCATTCCCTCCAGACTGCCCCTCTGACAGTGCAGCCATCCCTAAGTACTTCCACTCCAACAGTGCAGTGATCCCTCAGCACTCCCCCTCCGACTGTGCAGTGCTCCCCCTGTACTGCCCCCTGACATTGCAGCGATCTCTCAGTACTGCCCCTCTGACAGTGCAATGATCCCACAGTACTGCCCCTCCGACAGTGCAGTGCTCCCTCAGTACGACCCCTCTGACATTGCAGCAATCCCTCTGTACTTCCACTCTGTGAGTGCAGCGATCCCTCAGTACTGCCCCTACGACAGTGCAGTACTCCCTCAGTACTGCCCCTCTGACAGTGCAGCGATCACTCAGTAATGCCCCTCTGTCAGTGCAGTGATCCCTCTGCTCTGCTGCTCCGACAGTGCAGTGCTCTCTCATTACTGCCCCACTGATGGTTCAGCGATCCCTCAGTACTGCCTCTCTAACAATGCAGCGATCCCTTAGTACTGCCCCTCTGACAGTGCAGTGCTCCCTCAGTACTGCCCCTCTTATAATGCAGTGCTCCCTCAGTACTGCCCCTCCGACAGTGCAGTGCTCCCTCAGTACTGCCCAACTGACGTTGCAGTGCTCCCTCAGTACTGCCCCTCCGACAGTGCAGTGCTCCCTCAGTACTGTCCAACTGACGTTGCAGTGCTCCCTCAGTACTGCCCCTCCGACAGTGCAGTGCTCCCTCAGTGCTGCCCAACTGACGGTGCAGTGCTCCCGCAGTACTGCCCCTTCGACATCGCTGTGCTCCCTCGGTACTGCCCAACTGATGGTGCAGTGCTCCCTCAGTACTGCCCCTCCGACAGTGCAGTGCTCCCTCAGTACTGCCCAAGTGACGTTGCAGTGCTCCCTCAGTACTGCCCCTCCGACAGTGCAGTGCTCCCTCAGTACTGCCCAACTGACGTTGCAGTGCTCCCTCAGTACTGCCCCTCCGACAGTGCAGTGCTCCCTCAGTACTGCCCAACTGACGGTGCAGTGCTCCCGCAGTACTGCCCCTCCGACAGCGCAGTGCTCCATCAGTACTGCCGAACTGACGGTGCAGTGCTCCCTCAGTACTCACCCTCTGACCGTGCATTGCTCCCTCAATATTTCCCCTCTGACAGTGCAAAGCTCCCTCAGCACTGCAACTGCTGTGTTAGCCTAGGTTTTTCTACTCAAGTCTCTTGATAAAGCCTGTGTGACTGGTCCTATCTCTTTATAAAGCCTGTGTGACTGGTCCTGTCTCTTTAAAAAGCCTGTGTGACTGGTCCTGTTTCATTATAAAGCCTGTGTGACTGGTCCTGTCTCTTTATAAAGCCAGTGTGACTGGTCCTTTCTCTTTATAAAGCCTGTGTGACTGGTCCTGTCTCTTTTGAAAGCCTGTGTGACTGGTCCTGTCTCTTTAAAAAGCCTGTGTGACTGGTCCTGTCTCTTTTGAAAGCCAGTGTGACTGGTCCTGTCTCTTTATAAAGCTTGTGTGACTGGTCCTGTCTCTTTTGAAAGCCTGTGTGACTGGACCTGTCTCTTTTGAAAGCCTGTGTGAATGGTCATGTCTCTTTAGAGTACCTATGTGACTGGTCCTGTCTCTTTATATAGCCTGTGTGACTGGTCCTGTCTCTTTATAAAGCCAGTGTGACTGGTCCTGTCTCTTTATAAAGCCTGTGTGGCAGGTCCTGTTTCTGTATAAAGCCTGTGTGACTGGTCCTGTCTCTTTATAAAGCCTGTGTGACTGGTCCTGTCTCTTTATAAAGCCTGTGTGACTGGTCCTGTCTCTTTAAAAGCCTGTGTGACTGGTCCTGTTTCTTTATAAAGCCTGTGTGACTGGTCCTGTCTCTTTATAAAGCCTGTGTGTCTGGTCCTGTTTCTTTATAAAGCCTGTGTGGCTGGTCCTGTCTCTTTGTAAAGCCTGTGTGACTGATCCTATCTCTTTAGAAAGCCTGTGTGACTGGCCCTGTCTCTTTATAAAGCCTGTGTGACTGGTCCTGTCTCATTATAAAGCCTGTGTGACTGGTCCTGTCTCTTTATAAATCCTGTGCGACTGGTCCTGTCTCTTTATAAATCCTGTGTGACTGGCCCTGTCTCTTTATAAAGCCTGTGTGACTGGTCCTGTCTCTTTATAAAGCCTGTGTGTCTGGTCCTGTCTCTTTAAAAAGCCTGTGTGACTGGTCCTGTCTCTTTATAAAGCCTGTGTGACTGGGCCTGTCTCTTTATAAAGCCTGTGTGACTGGCCCTGTCTCGTTTGAAAGCCTGTGTGACTGGTCCTGTCTCTTTATAAAGTCTGTGTGACTGGTCCTGTCTCTTTATAAAGTCTGTGTGACTGGTCCTGTCTCTTTATAAAGTCTGTGTGACTGGTCCTGTCTCTTTATAAAGCCTGTGTGACTGGTCCTGTCTCTTTATAAAGCCTGTGTGACTGGTCCTGTCTCTTTATAAAGTCTGTGTGACTGGTCCTGTCTCTTTATAAAGCCTGTGTGACTGGTCCTGTCTCTTTATAAAGTCTGTGTGACTGGTCCTGTCTCTTTATAAAGTCTGTGTGACTGGTCCTGTCTCTTTATAAAGCCTGTGTGACTGGTCCTGTCTCTTTATAAAGCCTGTGTGACTGGTCCTGTCTCTTTGTAAAGCCTGTGTGACTGGTCCTGTCTCTTTTGAAAGCCAGTGTGACTGGTCCTGCCTCCTTATAAAGCCTGTGTGTCTGTTCCTGTCTCTTTTGAAAGCCTTTTTGACTGGTCCTGCCGCTTTATAAAGCCTGTGTGACTGGTCCTGTCTCTTTATAAAGCCTGTGTGTCTGGTCCTGTCTCTTTATAAAGCCTGTGTGACTGGTCCTGTCTCTTTATAAAGCCAGTGTGACTGGACCTGTCTCTTTAAGAAGCCTGTGTGTCTGGTCCTGTCTCCTTATAAAGTCTGTGTGACTGGTCCTGTCTCTTTTGAAAGTCTGTGTGACTGGTCCTGTCTCTTTATAAAGCCAGTGTGACTGGACCTGTCTCTTTAAGAAGCCTGTGTGTCTTGTCCTGTCTCCTTATAAAGTCTGTGTGACTGGTCCTGTCTCTTTCAAAGTCTGTGTGACTGGTCCTGTCTCTTTATAAAGCCACTATGACTGGTCCTGTCTCTTTAAGAAGCCTGTGTGACTGGTCCTGTCTCTTTATAAAGTCTGTGTGACTGGTCCTGTCTCTTTATAAAGTCTGTGTGACTGGTCCTGTCTCTTTAAGAAGCCTGTGTGACTGGTCCTCTCGCTTTTGAAAGCCTGTGTCACTTGTCCTGTATCTTTATAAAGTCTGTGTGACTTGCCCTGTCTCTTTAAGAAGCCTGTGTGACTGGTCCTGTCTCTTTTGAAAGCCTGTGTGACTGATCCTGTCTCTATAGAAAGCCAGTGTGACTGGTACTGTCTCTTTATAAAGCCTGTGTGACTGGTCCTGTCTCTTTATAAAGCCTGTGTGACTTGTCCTGTCTCTTTATAAAGCCTGTGTGACTGGTCCTGTCTCTTTATAAAGCCTGTATGACTGGTCCTGTCTCTTTATAAAGCCTGTGTGACTGGTCTTGTCTCTTTTGAAAGCCTGTGTGACTGGTCCTGTCTCTATAGAAAGCCAGTGTGACTGGTCCTGTCTCTTTACAAAGCCTGTGTACCTGATCCTGTCTCTTTTGAAAGCCAGTGTGCCTGGTCCTGTCTCTTTAGATAGCGTGTGTCCCTGGTCCTGTCTCTTTAATAAACCTGTGTGACAAGTCTTGCCTCTTTAAAAAGCCTGTGTGACTGGTCCTGGCACTTTAAAAAGACTGATTGATTAGTCTGGCCTCTTTAAAAAGCCTGTGTGACTGGTCCTGTCTCTTCAGTAAGCCTGTGTGACTATTTCTGTCTCTTTAGAAAGCTTGTGTGACTAATCTTTCCTTTTTAATAAACCTGTGTGAATGTTTCTGTGTCACTAGCGGTAGCTCCGCCCTCCTCTTTAGGTGTGCTTTGCATGTTATAGAATTAAGAAGAGCAAGAAAGTTTCTTTTTAAACAGGGCACCATGGATTTTGGATCCACAGGGGTGTTGATGGTGCAGGTTCACTGACACTAGTTCTTTGACACTGTAATGGCTTCACTGAGTTACGGAGAAGCCATAGCTGGAAAAGTAGTGTTAAGTATTGAAGACCTGTGCTCGCTGGCCTACATTGGTTCCCGGTCCAGCAACGCCTTGATTTTAAAACTCCCATCTGCGTGGTCAGCCCCAACTCATTGCCAATATCCAGTAATGATTTGCATCCTGAAAATGCCAAACGTTAGTTTGTTTATGTTTAGTATTTAACGTAAGTATGGTTCACCCCCAGGGCCACAGGTGGATTCCTGCAATTGGCATAAACGCTACAAGAGGCACAGGGAAGGGGCTGGAATTCGGCTCGGACTGCAGCACAAAACACCATCACCTCCAATTTCCCCCTTCAAGTCACACACCATCCAGACTTGGACAATAATTTTTAATTCATTCACGGGATGTGGGCGTTGCTGACAAGGCCAGCCTTTAATGTCCATCCCTAATTGCCCTTGGAAGTTGCTGGTGAGCCACCTTATGAAACTGAGTGTCTTGCTTGGCCATTTCAGAGGGCAGTTAAGAGTCAACAACATTGCTCGGTGTCTGGCGTCACATTTCAGCAAGATAAGGTAAGGTCGGCAGATTTCCTTCCCTAAAGGGCATTAGTGAACTTGGTTGGTTTTTACAACAAGCTGGTAGTTTCTTGTTCGCCATTACTGACACGAGCTTTTTATTCTAGATTTGTTTACTTAATTGAATTGAATTTCCCCAGCTGGTGAGTTTTGAACTCTGGATAAGGATAAGGGGTAGGACATTTAGGACTGAAATGAGGAGGAATTTCTTCACCCAGGGAGTGGTGAACCTGTGGAATTCTCTGCCACAGAGGGCAGTGGAGGCCAATTCATTAAATATAATCAAGAAAGAGTTGGATATATTTCTTAAGGCTAAAGGGATCAAGGGATATGGGGAGAAGGCAGGGACAGGGTACTGAATTTGGATGATCAGCCATGATCTCATTGAATGGCAGAGCAGGCTCAAAGGGCCGAATGGCCTACTCCTGCTCCTATCTTCTATGTTTCTATGTTTCTATGTTACCAGTAACCTGGTTTTCTAGTCCAGCAACATAACCAGTGCCCTACCATACCCTTCAAATATATTGCCGTTCCTTCATCGTCACTGGGTCAAAAGCCTGAAATTCCTTCCATAACAGTATTGTGGGAGCACCTTCGCCACACAGACTGCAGCAGCTCAACTTGAAGGCCCAACTTTCTCACATGGGTAACTAAGAATGGGGTAACTAGGGATGGGCAAGTAATACCTGCCTTGACAGCATCACCCATATCCTGAGAACAGGTAGAAATAATAAAATAGCATTCAAATCTATGATTTTGTAATTCATTGGGCCAGAAATTCTGGTCGGAGACTTCCCGCAGGCGCAAGCCCCCGGTTTGCACTTACATAGTGCGCCTGCCATTGTGCTGTGGGCCCGCGTGGGTTTCCGATCCTGGGCCTCCTCCAGATGCCGGTGAGCGGGCTCTCGTATCCCAGCAGCGAAGTTAGCTCGAACTGACCCCTGGGATCACGTGCGCCATGGGGAACCAATCGCAGCAAAGAATCTCCATTCATAGATTTGAAAGGAAGACCTTTCAAATCTATGAATAGAGATCAGCCCCAAAACCTCAGTAAAACTTCAAATGCGTTTTTAAAAAAAATCACATTTTTAAAATAACTATAAATTACATATATTAACTATTTTAAACAACAATTTAAATTTTTCAAAAAATAATTAAAGTTTTTTACGGGGCTAAAATAAACTTACCTTTCTTTAAAGTATTTAGAAATGATAAACCTGTGGAAAAAATGTTTAAATTTTACTGAATTCACCTCTTACCTTGTTAAAAACAGGCCTTGTTCCTCCTTTTTTCATGCACAGCTGCTAGGAACTTACCCTCACGGAGAAACCTGTGAAAAAAGCGGAAGGTCAAGGTCTACAGGCAGCCTCACTGGCACACGTGTTTGACCCTCGAACTCCTTCCTTCAATGGTTTCCAGCACATACGCAGTGCATGGGCAAAACCGGCACTTTCGTTGGCCGGACGGGTGAGTACCCAGCACGGACCCACCCGTGGGGACACGAATTTCTGGCCCAATGATTGAAACAAGGCACGGCCTATGATCAGAGTCATGCTCCGCTAAACAATTGTCAACACAACTTGGCTCACCAATTCTATGATGCTATGATTGCTGCTGCCCGCACTTTCCCCATTCCACTATCCTTTCAAAAGGTACTTGTTCAAGTACCACATAATAGCAAAATTAAAGGCCATGGGATTAAAGTGGCAGTGGCATCATGGCTCGGAAATTGGCTAAGAGATAGAGAGCAGAGAGTAATGGTGAACGGTTGTTTTTCAGACTCATTATACATTGATGTTCCCAAGGGGTCTGTGTTGGGACCATAGCTCCACTCATGTATATGAATGCCATGGACTTGGATATACAGCACAGAATTTCAAACTCAGAAATGTAAATAAACAGTCAGAAGGATCGTAACAGACTTCCGGAGGACGTAGACAGACTGGTGAAATGGACAGAAACATGGCAGATACAATTTAACACAGAGGAGTGTGAAGTGATACAAGTTGTGATGGCTGTTACTTATGCATATGGAGTTCTTGGCTTTACAAACAGAGACACAGAGTAAAACAATCCAGGAAGAAGTGCTAACCTTTTATAAATCATTGGCTAGGCCCCATCTGGAGGATTGTGTCCAATTCTGAGCACTTTCTTGGGAAAGCATGTCAAGGATTAGAGAAGGTGGAGTGGAGGTTTACCAGAATGGTACCAGGGAACTGGGACTTCAGTTACTTGGAGAGTGGAGAAGCTGGAATTGTTATTTTTAGAGCAGCGAAGCTTAATAATCATAGAAATATAGAATCATAAAAATTTACGGCAGAGAAGGAGACCATTTTCCCCATTGTGTCTGCGCTGGTCGAAATAGAGCTATCCAGCCTAATCCCAATCTCCAGCCCTTGGTCTGTAGTCCTATAGTTTACAGCACTTTAAGTGCATATCCAAGCACTTTTTATATATGCTGAGTGTTTCTGCCTCTACCACCCTTTCAGGCAGTCCGTTCTGGGTGAAAACAATTCTTCTCATCTCCACTCTAATCCTTCTACCAATTACTTTAAATCTATGCCCCCGGTTATTGATCTCACTTTTAAGGGAAATAGGTGCTTCGTATCCACTCTATCTAAGCACCTCATCATTTTATACACCTGAATTAAATCTTAGCTCATCCTCCTCTGTTCTACAGTAAACAACCCCAGCCTTTCCAAGCTTTCCTCATAGCTAAAATTCCCAGCCCAGGCAACATCCTCGTAAATCCCCTCTAAAAGGTCTCTCGTGCAATCACATCTTTCCAGTAATATGGTGACCAGAACTGTACACTGTAATCTAGCTGTGGCCGAACTAGTGTTTAATACAGTTCAAGTATACCCTCCCTGCTCTTCTGTTCTATGCCTTGGCTAATAAAGCAATGTAGGCCATAGGCCTTCCTTATTACCCTATCTACATGTCCTCTACTTTCAGTGATCTGTGGATATGCACTCCAAGGTACCTTTGTTGCTCTACACTTCTAATTACCGTACCATTTATTCTGTATTACCTTGCCTTGTTAGCGCTCCCCAAATGCATTACCTCACAGTTCTCCAGATTGAATTCCATTTGCCATTTTTCTGCCTAACTTACCAGCCCATTGATATCTTCCTGCAGTCTACAGCTTTCTTCCTCACTATCTCTATCACTGCACAGCCAATTTATATATCATCAGCAAACTTCTTAATCATGGCCCCAACACTGAAGTATAAATCATTGACATATACCACAACAAGCAAGGGATCTAGTACTGTGTCCTGTGGAACCCCAATGAAAACAGCCTTCCAGTCACAGAAACATCCGTTGACCAATAATCTTTGCTTCCTGCCACTGAGCAAATTTTGGATCCAACTTGCCACTTGCCCTGCGATCCCATGGGCTTCTACTTTTTTGACCAACTTGCCATGTGTGACCTTTTCAAAGGCCTTGCCAATATCTATGTGAATTTAGTCAGACACGACCTTCCCTTAACAAATTCATGCTGACTGCCCTTGTTTAATCCGTACCTTTCTAAGAGCCTCAGAATGTTTCCAATTTTTCCACCACCGAGATTAAGCTGACCTGCCTGTTATTGGTCAGTCCCTTTCTCCCTTTTCAATCAATGTTAGCAGAGCTCCAGTCCTCTGCCACCATACGTGTAGCCAGAGAGGATTGGGAACTGATGTTCTGAGCCTCCACTATTTCCTCCCCTGCCTCTCTCAGTAGCCTGGGATAGACCATCCGTGCCTCGAGATTCACCTACTTTCAAATGTGCTAAACCCCTTAATGTTTCGTCTCTCACTATGTTTATCTCTAATATTTCACACTCCTCCTTATCTACAATGTCTGCATCGTCCCTGTCTTCTATTCAGAACCAGACTCACATCTTCCACCTCCACAAACAAAATGCCATTTTGTTCTCTAATATGCCCTATTCTTTGCTTAATTATCTTCTTGCTCTTTCTGAATTTATGAAACATCTTTTGGTTTTCCTAGATTTTACTTGCCAACATTTTATCCTGCCCTCTTTTTGCTGTCCTGATTTCCTACTTAATTAACCCCTGCACTTTCTACACTCCTCTAGGCTTTCTGCAGTATGTGGCTCTTGGTATCTGACAAAAGCTTCCCTTTTTGTTCCCGTATCCTACCTGTATATTCCTTGACATCCAGGGTGTTCTAGAGTTCTGAGACCCATCCTTTTTCTTTGTGGGGACGTATTTGATCTGCACCCGCACTATCTCCTCCTTGAATGTCTTCCACTGCTCTGACACTATTATCCCATCAAGTAGCTGTTCTCTGTCCAATTTTGCTAAATCACATCTCAGCTTTGTAAAATCGGCCTTTCCCCCGTTGAGAAGTTTTACACCGGGTCTATTTTTGTCCTCTTCCATACGGGCAGACTTAATAAAGGTGTTGAATATCATGATGGGTTTTGATAGACTAAGTAAGTCTGTTTCCAGGGGCAGAATGCTGGGTAACCACAGGACACAGATTTAAGGTAATTGGCAAAAGAGCCGGAGGAGAGATGAGGAGAATTTTCTTTATGCAGTGAGTTGTTGTGATCTGGAATGCACTGACTGAGAAAGTGGTGGAGGTAGATTCAACAGTAACTTTCGAAAGGGATTTGGATAATTAGTTGAAGGGGAATTTTCTACAGGGCTCTGGCAAAAGAGTAGGATTCAGTAGGTAGCTCTTTCAAAGAGATGGCATGGACACGATTGGTTGAACGTCCTCCTTCTGTGCTGTACCATTCTATGATTCTATGTGCAAGAGACCGAGAGAGGGAAGAGGGAGAGAGATACAGAGAGAAAGAGAGCAATAAAAATAGAGAAATAAAACTAGCAGAGTTAAAAAAGAGAAAGAAATTAAATGTAAAAGAGGAATTGGTTAAATATTTGGAGGGAACAATATGCAGCACTGTGGAAAAAGAGCAGGAGATGAGAATAATTGGAGGGGTGAGGCCATGGTGGGATTTGAATACCATTATTAAGATTAAGGCATTGCCAAATCGGGAGCAAATGTTGGTCAGCGAGAACAGGGGTGATGGGTGAACGGGACATGATGTGTTAGGATATGGGCAGCAGAGTTCTGGATGAGCTCTAGTTCATGGAGGCTTGTAACAGGGAGGCTGGCCAGGACAGCATTGGAATAGTCGAGTCTGGATTTAACAAAGGCATGGATGAGGGTTTATGCAGTGGAACAGCCGAGGCAGGGTGGAGCCAAGCGATATTCTGGAGGTGGTGGTAGGCAGGCCTGATGATTCAGAGGGTTACAGATCAATTGCTGGATATAGAGACTTAACAGAGACAACAACAGCAGTAGAAAGAGGAGATAAATTACAATAACAGTAATAGAGTTAGCAAAGCTTTGCAGAGTTAATATTTAGATACAGAGACTTACCAGGAACAGCAACAACAATTAGGAGGAGGGAGTAAATGACAAGAACTTGAATGCAGTTAACCATAGTTTATAGAATTAATAGCTGGAGAGAGAGACTTACCAGGAACACCAACAGCAGCAAGGAGGGGATAGTAAAAGTATAGAATAATCAAAATCGCGAAATAGATCCGCCTGTTTAATAGTAGCACATCATAATTTTCTGAAAGATATTCAATCTCCCAGATGGAACTCCTGCCCAATGTTGTAATATTCCAATCTACTGTTCTCAGATTCCAATCCATTGTTGAAACATTCCAATCTGCTGTATTCAGATTCCGAGCCATTGTTGTAACATTCCAATTTACTCTTCTGACTCCCTCTCTGTGGAGCAGCGCGCTGATCCCAGTTAGTGCTCGATGTGATGCTCTTACTGACACTATGGGATAACACATTGAAAGGGATCCCTTCTTAATAGAAGAGGGAAACCCTGCACTGATACAATTGGGTTCCACAGAGATTGACATTAATTACAGTCACTGAACAAACAGTTTCAGTTATCCCGTGGAGAGTGACATTAATTACAGTCACTGAACAAACAGCTTCAGTTAACCCCTTTCAATCCAACTCTTTTTCTGCCACAGTAAAGTTGAACCTTTCCTGGTCTGGATGGGATGTATAAGGTTTGCTGAGGGAAGAAATGGTGGAAATAGCGCAGGCCCTGGCCAGAATATTTCAATTCTCTTTGGATATGGGAGTGGGAGGACTGGAGGGCTGAAAATGTTACATACTGTTTAAGAAAGCAGAGAGGGAGGAATCCTATAACTTCAGGCCAGTCAGCCTAATGTCGATGGCGAGGAAACTTTGAGAGGCCATATTCTGAGACAAAATTATCTGTCATTTGGAAAAATATGGATTAATAAATAACCAGCACAGACTATTTTAAAGTCTAAGTTTGTCTGACAAATTTGTTTGAGTTAGATTCATCGAGTTCCACAGCACAGAAAGAGATGCTTCGGCCCATCGTGTCCGGGCCGGCCATCAAGTCCTGTCAATGCTAATCCCATTTTCCAGCACTTGGACCGTAGCCTTGTATGCTAAGGCGTTCCAAGTGCACATCTAAATGCTTCTTGAATGTTGTGAGGGTCCCTGCCTCTACCTCCCTTTCAGGTAGTGAGATCCAGCTTCCAACCACCTTGTGGGTGAAAAATATTTTCCTCAAATCCCCTCTAAACCTCCTGTCCCTTAGCTTGAAACTATGCCCCTTTGTTATTTACCCCTCTATTAAGGGGAACAGTTCCTTTCTATCTACCCTATCCATGACCCTCCTAATTTTGTACACCTCAATCAGGTACCCCATCAGCCTTCTCTGCTTTAAGGAAAACAACCCCAGCCTGTCCAGACTACCTTCATAGCTGAACCTCTCCAGCCCAGGTAACAACCTGGTGAATCTGTTCTGCACACTCTCCAATTCAATCACATCTTTCTTATAGTGTGCCCACCAGAACTGCACAAAGTATTCCAGCTGTGGCCTAAATAACGTTTTGTACAGCAACATCAAATCCTCCCTGCCCTTATATTCTATGCCTCGGCTAATGAAGGCAAGCATCCCATATGCCTTTTAACCAACATTTCTACCTGTCCTGCTGCCTTCAGGGATCAATGTACATGCACACCAAGGTCCCTCTGATCCTCTCACCTTCCTACGATATCTACCATTCATTGCGTATTCCCTTGCATTGTTAGACCTCCTAAAATGCATCACCTCACATTTTCAGGGTTCAGTTCTATTTGCCACTATTCTGTCCATCTAACCATCTTGTCTATATCGTCTTGTAGCCTGAGAATTCCCTGCTCGCTATTTACCACTCCACCAATTTTCGTGTCATCTGCGAACTTACTGATCATACCTCCTACATTCATATCTAAATCATTAATGTGCATTACAAACAGCAATGGATCCAGCACCAATCCCTGCGGTACACCACTGGACACAGGGTTCCAGTCACAAAAACAACCTTCGACCATCACCCTCTGCCTCCTGCTATGAAGCCAATTCTGGATCCAACGTGCCCAATTGCCCTGGACCCCATGGGCTCTTCCTTTCTTGACCAGTCTCCCATGCGGGACTTTTTGGAAAGCCTTACTGAAGTCCATGTAGACTACATCAAATGCACTAACTTCATACACACACCTAGTCACCCCCTGGAAAAATTCAATCAAATAGGTTAGACATGATCTTCCCCTGACAAAACCATGCTGACTATCCTTTCTTAATCCTTGCCTCTCCACTTGGAGACTTATTCTGTCCATCAGAATTTTTTCCAATAATTTCCCTACCATTGAGGTTAGGCTCACTGGTCTTTAATTCCCCGTTTTATCCCTACTACCCTTCTTGAATAATGGTACTACGTTAGCTGTTCTCCAGTCTTCTGGCACCTCCCCTGTGGCCAGAGATGTTCTGAAATGTTTTTCAGAGCCCCTGCAATCGCACAGCAGCCTGGGATACATCTCGTCTGGGCCTGGGGACTTATCAATTTTTATGCCCACTGAAACTGCTACTACCTTCTCTCTCTCAATACTAACTTGTTCAAGTATATCACAATCCCCGCGCCTGATTTTTATGCCTACATCGTCCTTTTCCATAGTGAACACAGATGCAAAATATACATTTAACACTTCACCTACATCTTCTGGCTCTACACACAGATTGCCACTTTGCTCCCTAATGGGCCTTTCTCTTTCCCTGGTTATCCTCTTGACCTTAATATACTTATAAAACACCTTGTCATTTCCCTTTATTTTGCCCACCAGTGTGTTTTAAATCCCACTCTTTGCTCTCCTAATTTCGTTTTAATTACCCCCCTGCACTCTGTATAATACTTTAGGGCTTCCATTGTTTTTACTCCTTTGTATCTGCCAAAAGCCTCCTTTTTTTCCTCATCCATTCTTGTGTATCCCTTGACATCCAGGGTTATTGGACTTGTTATTCCCACCCTTGACCTTTACGGGAACATGTTGGCGTTGTACTCTCTCTTTTTCCATACTGAAAGACTCCCACTGCTCTGATGTGGATTTTCCTACAATTAGCTGATCCCAGTCCACTTTGGCCAGATCCTGCCTTATCATGTTAAAATCGGCCTACCCCCAATTTAGAACCTTTATTTCTGGTCCATTTTTGTCCTTTTCCATGACTACCTTAAATCTCACCGAATTATGGTCACTGTCACCGCTCTCCCCTACTGACACTTCTATGACTTGCCCGGCTGAATTCCCTAGGCTTAGGTCCAGTACCACCCCTTCTCTTTTAGGACATTCTACATGCTGTCTCAGAAAGCTCTCCTGGATGCACTTTAAGAATTCTGCACCCTCTAAGCCTTTCAGACTCTGACAATCCCAGTTATTATTGGGGAAGTTGAAATCCCCTACTACTATTACCCTATTTTTCTACACTTCTCTGAGATTTGCTAACATTTCAGTTCCTCGTTCTCCCGCTGACTGTTTGGGTGCCAATAGTACACTCGCAGCAAAGGGCTTGCCCCCTATTTCTTTTTTAAGTTCCATGCATACGGCCTCATTGAAGAACCAGCTAAGATATCATCCCTCCTTACTGCAGTAATTGACTCCTTGATTAATATTGCGACAGCCGCTCCTATTTTACACACCCACTGTCTGAATATTCCATACGACAGAATATTGAGCTGCCAGTCCTACCCCTCCGTCCACCATGTCTCTCTGATTGCAAAGGTGTCATACTCCCATGTGTTCATCAACACCTTCAATTCATCTGCCTTACCGGCAAGACTCCTTGCTTTAAAATAAATGACATCCAACCTTGCCATACACCCTTTTGCCGTTACATATTTGCTCTGCCTTCCAGGCTGACTTGATTTTTCCTCTATATTTCGCTGTGCATCACTCTCTACTATAGCTCCACTCCGTATCGCATCCACTTATGGATAAGGAAAAAGATAGACCATGTGTATAAGTTCTCAATTGTGGAAAGGCCAATTTTACTAATCTGAGATGTCATTTAGCAAAAGTGGACTTCAAACAGCTTCTTGGGGGGAAATCAGTGTCAGAGCAGTGGGAGGCATTCAAGGAGGAGACTGTGAGAATTCAGAGCAAAAACATTCCCACATAGAAAAAGGATGGGACTCCCAAAATCTATAACCCCCCTGGATGGTAAGCAGCATACAGGGTAGGATATTGAAAAAAAGGGATTTTTTGTCAAATACCGAGAGCTAACTGCTACAGAAAGCTTGGATGAGTATAGGAAGTGCACGGGTGAAATTAAAAAGGAAATTAGGAAAGCAAAGAGAGGGCATGATAAAATATTGGCAAGTAAAACCAAGGACAACCCAAAACATTTTCATAAATACATAAAGATAATACGAAAACTAAGGAAAGAATAGGCTCTATTAGAGACCAAAAAGGTAATCTGTTTGTGGAGGTGGAAGTTGTGGGTATGGTTCTTAATAAGTACTTTGCATTTGTCATCACAGAAGAGTGGGACGATGCAGACATTGTTGTTAAGGAGGAGTGTGAAATATTAGATGAGATATAAATAGTGAGAGAAGAAATATCAAAGGGTTTAGCATATTTGAAAGTAGATGAATCTCGAGGCTTGGATGAAGTCTACCCCAAGCTGCTAAGGGAGGCAAGGGAGGAAATAATGGAGGTTCAGACCATAATGTTCCAATTCTCCCTGGCTACACGTGTGGTGCCAGAGGACTGGAGCACTGCTAACATTATTCAAAAAAGGAGAAAGGGATTGACCAGTTACAGGCCAGTCAGCCTAACCTCAGTGGTTGAAAAATTATTGGAAAAATTCAGAGGGACACTATAAATCGTCATTTAGAAAGGCACGGATTAATCAAAGACAGCCAGGATGACTTTGTTAAGTAAAGGTCGTGTCTGAATAGCTTGCTTGAATTTTTGAGCAAATATCGAGGAGGATCGAGGAGGGCAGTGAATTTTATCTGTAGTTCACATATATATTAACAATAATTGGTCGGGTAATTAGAAGTGTAGAGGAACAACGGGATCTTGGAGTGCATGTCCATTGATCCTTGAAAGTAGAGGATATGCAGGTAGGGTATTTAAGAAAGCATATGGCATACTTTGCTTTATTAGCCGAGGCATAGGACATAAGAGCAGGGTGTTTATAGTTGAACTGTATTAACACAGTTAGGCCACAGCTAGAGCATTGTTCACAGTTCTGCTTACCAAATTACAGGAAAGATGTGATTGCTCTAGAGAAGGAACAGTCGAGATTTACGAGGATGTTGCAAGGACTGGAGAATTATAGCTACGACCAAAGATTGGATAGGTTGGGATTGTTTACTTTAAAACAGAGGAAGCTGAGTGGAGATTTAATTGAGGTGCATAGATAGAGTGGATAGGAACCATTTATTTCCCTTCGCAGAGAGGTCAATTACTTGGGGCATAGATTTAAAGTAATTGATAGAATGATTAAAATGAGGAGAATTGTTTTCACCCAGAGGGCGGTGAGGACCTGGAACTAACTGCCTGAAATTGTAGTAGAGGCAGAAAACTTCATCACATTTGAAAAGCGCATGTATATGCACTTGTCGTGCTGTAACCTACAGGGCTATGGACCAAGAACTGAAAAATGCGATTAGCCTGGATTGCTCTTTTTCGACGGGTGCAGACACAATGGGCCGAACGTCCTCCATCTGTGCCGTAAATTTTTATGATTGTAGAATTCTCTGATTCTTAATCTTCGCTGCTATATAAAGAACAATCTCAGCTTCTCCCATCTCTCCACGTAACTGAAGTCCCAGATCCCTGGTACCATTCTGGTCAATCTCCCCTGAACCTTCTCTGCTCTATAAAGGACAATCTCAGCTTCTCCCATCTCTCCACGTAACTGAAGTCACAGATCCCTGGTACCATTCTGGTAAATCTCCTCTACAGATCCTCTAATCCTTGACATACTTGCCAAAGAAAGGGCTCAGAATTGGACAACTACTCCAGATGAAGCCGAGCCAATGATTGATAAATGGTTAGCATTTCCTCCTTGATTTGCTGCTCTCTGTCTCTGTTTCCAAAGCCAAGTACTCCGTATGCTTTATTAACAGCTGTTGCACATGTCCTGCCACCTTCAAAGGTTTGTGTAAGTACACCACAGGCCTGTCTGATCGTACACCCGCTTTAAAATTGTACCGTGTAGTTTATATAACCTCTGCTCATGCTACCTACCAACATGTATCACTTCACCCTCTTCTGCTTTACATTGTATCTGCCATGGGTCTGCCCATTTCTCCAGTCTGTCGATGTTCTCCTGAAGTCGGAGCCCGGTATAAAAACCGGAGAGAGGCGAGGCCCGAGACCACAGCTGGTGCAGTCGGGAGAGCAGGAGGCCAGTAACTGCTGGGGCAGTCGGGAGAGCAGGAGGCCAGTAACTGGTGAGTTTAAAAGCTCACCTTTCGCGGGCTTTTTCTTTCACAGCTGGTGCAGTCGGGAGAGCAGGAGGCCAGTAACTCTTATATAGGTGGAGCTGTTGCTAAACCCGAAACACTACAGTGTAGTGTCTCCCACCCTTCCACCTCCTCTAACCTTTTAGGGGTTAGGGGAAGTTGAAAAGGTAGGTTCAATTTATTTTATTTCAGGAGCCTAACCTAGGTGGAAAAGGTTCCAGGACAGGAGGCGGCAGTGAAAATACAACACCAGAAAACAGGTAGGTGACTGGTTGGTGAGTACTTTCACAAACTTATTCTAAGTAGAATTCAATAATTAAGCTAAATCGTAGTAAATAAAAGGGTATTGTAAGGGTTAAGTCATGGAAGGGCAGCTCGGACCCGTGTCATGCTTCTCCTGTGCCATGTGGGAAATCAGGGACACTGTCCCTGACAACTATGTGTGCAGGAAGTGTGTCCAGCTGCAGCTCCTAGCGGACCGCATGGCGGCGCTGGAGCTGCGAATGGACTCACTCTGGAGCATACGCGATGCTGAGGATGTTGTGGATAGCACATTCAGTGAGTTGGTCACACCGCAGGTAAAGGCTAGCTCAGACAGTAAATGGGTGACCAAAAGGCAGGGTAAAGGCAGGAAGGTAGTGCAGGAGTCACCTGCGGTCATCTCCCTCCAAAACAGGTTTACCGTTTTGGGTACTGTTGGGGGAGATGACTTATCAGGGGAAGGCACCAGCAGCCAGGTTCAGGGCACCATGACTGGCTCTGCTGCACAGAAGGGCGGGAAAAAGAGGGATAGGGCTATAGTGATAGGGGATTCAATTGTAAGGGGGATAGATAGAAGTTTCTGTGGCCGAGACCGAGACTCCAAGATGGTATGTTGCCTCCCTGGTGCAAGGGTCAAGGATGTCTCGGAGCGGGTGCAGAGCATTCTGAAGGGGGAGGGGGATCAGCCAGTTGTCGTGGTACATGTAGGTACCAACGATGTAGGTAGAAAGAGGGAGGAGGTCCTACAAGCTGAATTTAGGGAGTTAGGAGCTAAATTGAAAAGTAGGACCTCAAAGGTAGTAATCTCTGGATTGCTACCAGTGCCACGAGCTAATAAGTTTAGAGAGAGTAAGATAGATAAGCTAAATACGTGGCTTGAGCAGTGGTGCAAGGGAGAGGGATTTAAATTCTTGAGGCATTGGAACCAGTTCTTGGGGAGGAGTGACCTGTACCAAGGGGACGGTCTACACCTGAACTGTGAGGGAGCCGATGTCCTCGGGGTAATATTTTCTAGGGCGGTTCGGGAGGATTTAAACTAATTTGGCAGGGGGATGGGAACCTAGGTAGTGGAAAAGAGGGAAGTCATATGAAGTCAGAAATAGATGGTAGAAAGGTGAGAAGCAATAAGCAAAGGAGAGAAACACAAAGGGCCAAACTAATTCATAATGAGAGTGTGAAAAAAGCAAGCCTGAAGGCTTTGCATCTTAATGCTAGAAGCATTAGGAACAAGGTGAATGAATTAGTTGTGGAAATAGAGGTAAACAAGTATGATTTGATTGGGATTACAGAAACGTGGCTGCAGGGTGGGCAAGGCTGGGAACTTAACATCCAGGGATATACAATATTTAGGAAGGATCGGCAAAAAGGTAGGGGAGGTGGGGTAGCATTGCTGGTAAAGGAGGGGATTAATGCAATGGAAAGGAAGGACATTAACTCGGATGAAACGGAATCTGTATGGGTAGAAATGAGAAATAGCAAGGGGAGGAAAACGTTAGTGGTTGTGATATATAGGCCTCCAAATAGTAATATGGAGGTGAGGGAAGGCATAAAAAGGGAAATTAGAGAAGCGTGCGATAAGAGCACAGCTGTCATCATGGGTGACTTTAATTTACATATTGATTGGACTACCCAAATTAGTAAAAATTCTGAGGAGTAGGAATTCCTGGAATGTTTTCGGGACGGTTATCTGGACCAATATGTCGAGGAGCCGACTCGAGATCAGGCCATTTTAGACTGGGTATTGTGCAATGAGAAGGGACTTATCAGCAATCTTCTTGTACGAGGCCCCTTGGGTCAGAGCGATCATAATATGATCGAGCTCTCAGTCGAGATGGAGAGTGAGGAAATTGAATCAGAGACTAAGGTCCAGAACTTAAATAAAGGGAATTACGAGGGTATGAGACGGGAATTGGGTAAGATTGATTGGGTGGTGTTTCTGGGGGGATTGACAGTGGATAGACAATGGCAAGCATTCAAAGATAGAATGGAAGAATTCCAGAACATGTTTATACCGGTTCGGCATAAAAATAAACCTAAAAAGGTGACTCAACCGTGGATAACGAGGGAAATTAGGGACAGCATAAAATCAAAAAAAAGGGCATATCAACTGGCAAAAAAAAGCACCAGACCGGAAGATTGGGGGCAGTACAGGATACAGCAAAAGAGGACAAAGGGATTAATCAGGAAGGGGAAAATAGAATACGAAAGTAAACTTGCAGCAAACATAAAGACAGACTGCAAAAGCTTTTATCGGTATATCAGGAGGAAAAGACTGGTAAAATCCCAAGTCGGTCCCTTGCAGTCCGATTCGGGAGAATATATAATGGAGAATAAGGAAATGGCCGACCAATTAAACTCATACTTTGGTTCTGTATTCACAAAGGAGGACACAAATAACCTCCCAGGAATATCGGCAAACATAGGGACTAATGAGAGGGAGGAGCTGACAGAAATTAGTATCTCTAGGGATATGGTGTTGGGTAAGTTGAGGGGACTGAAGGCCGACAAATCCCCGGGGCCTGATAAACTACATCCTAGGGTACTTAAGGAGGTGGCCCTGGAGATAGCAGATGCTCTAAGGATCATCTTCCGGAACTCCATTGACTCGGGAACAGTACCCGTGGATTGGAGGGTAGCTAATGTTACCCCAATATTTAAAAAGGGGGGTAGAGAGAAAGCAGGGAATTATAGACCAGTAAGCCTTACATCGGTTGTGGGCAAAATGCTAGAGTCCATTATTAAGGATAAAATAGCGGAGCACTTGACAAATGGGGAAAGGATCGGACAGAGTCAACATGGATTTACAAAGGGTAAATCGTGTTTGACTAATCTGCTGGAATTTTTTGAGGAAGTAACTGGTAAAATAGATGGGGGAGAGCCAGTGGATGTGGTGTACCTTGACTTCCAGAAAGCCTTCGATAAGGTTCCACACAAAAGATTATCATGCAAAATTAAGGCTCATGGGATTGGGGGCAAAGTATTAACGTGGATAGAGAACTGGCTGGCGGATAGAAAACAGAGAGTTGGAATAAACGGCTCGTTTTCGGAGTGGCAGGCAGTGACCAGCGGGGTGCCGCAAGGATCTGTCCTGGGACCCCAAATGTTCACAATATATATAAATGATCTGGATCAGGGAATTGGATGCAATATTTCCAAATTCGCTGACGACACTAAACTGGGAGGAGGGGTGGGCTCTGATGAGGATGTCAGGAGGCTACAGTGCGATTTGGACAGGTTGGGGGAATGGGCGGATACGTGGCAGATGCACTATAATGTGGATAAATGCGAGGTTATCCACTTTGGTGGTAAAAACAGGAGGGTGGATTATTATCTAAATGGCAATAGATTGGGAGATGGGGAATTGCAGCGGGACCTGGGTGTTCTTGTGCACCAGTCACTGAAGGAGAGCATGCAGGTGCAACAGGCGATTAAGAAGGCAAATGGTATGTTGGCCTTCATATCAAGGGGGTTCGAGTATAGGAATAGGGATACCTTACTACAGCTGTACAAGGTGCTGGTGAGACCGCATCTGGAGTATTGTGTACAGTTTTGGTCGCCCCATCTGCGGAAGGATGTTCTTGCCATGGAAAGAGTGCAGCGGCGATTCACCAGGCTGATACCTGGAATGGCGGGAATGACCTACGAGGAGAGATTGAATAGTTTGGGCTTGTACTCACTGGAGTTTAGAAGATTGAGAGGGGATCTCATCGAAACATATAAAATTATGGCAGGCCTGGACAGGCTGAATTCAGAGAGAATGTTTCCAATGGCAGGGGAGCACAGAACCAGGGGCCACAGTCTAAAAATAGCGGGCAAATCATTTAAAACAGAGATGAGGAAGAATTTCTTCACTCAAAGAGTGGTGAGCCTGTGGAATTCCCTGCCACAGAGGGCTGTGAAGGCTAATTCAATAAATATTTTCAAGAGAGAATTGGATATATTTCTGAAGGCTAAGGGGATTAAGGGTTACGGAGAAAAGGCGGGGACGGGGTACTGAACTGATAAGATCAGCTATGATCTCAGACGAAGATCAGCCATGATCTCATTGAATGGCGGAGCAGGCTCGAAGGGCCGAATGGCCTACTCCTGTTCCTATCTCTATGTTTCTATGTTTCTATGTTTATCCTTCTCACTATTAAGATTTCCGAGATTGAAATTATGTGCTGTGTACCCAAGTCCATGGCATTGACATACATGAAAGGAGCAATGGTTCCAACACCGACCGCTGGGGAGAATCACTGTATACTGTGTCTGAAAAAGAACTGTTTACCACTACTCTCTGCTTTCTGTCTCTTAGGCAAATTCGAGCCATGTTGTCACTGCCACTTTAATACCATGGGCTTCAATGTTGGTATTATGTGGCACTTGATCAAACGCCTTTTGAAAGGATTGAGAAATTGGAAAATATGGGCAGTAGCAATCATAGAATCAAAGATTGGTGAGCCAAATTGTGAGACAATGGCCTAGAAATTGGGTTGGGGTGCCAAAGTGGCGCAAAAGTCGGTGGAGCGCAGGATTTAGCGCAGCGATCGGAGTGATACCGATCACCAGAAATTCAGTTTCAGTGCCCCTTGAGGGACACGGGGTGAGGCTCGAGGTGCTCAGCGTCCATCTTAGGGTGCTGAAACTGATTATCGCAGCGCAACGTGCCGCAGTGCCACACGCTGAGGCACGGCACGCTGTGGAACTGCAGGCCTTCCTCCCACTGTTAAGGGGGAGGTGCCTGCAACAGCGCAATCCCCGATCGCAAGTGCCAGCAAATGAGCCTGCCACCAAGGAGAAGTGCCGGTCTCTCTCGGGAAACAGCCGGCAATGCCGCGGGGGGGTGGTTAGGAGGCCGGGGATGGAGGTGCTGGCAGGCGGCTGCCGAAAAAGCGGCCGCCCCGCACCTCCACCTTAACTTGCGCCACTGCCAGCACAGTAAGGCCCCATGAACCGGGCGTGGGTAGTGAGCGGTGCAACTGCGGCGTTCGCTACCAAATATCATGAACGGGTCACGAATGGGGTGCTGCGCACACCGATGACATCATCGGTGGTGGTGCAGCACAAATGCCTAATGCCACCATTAGTGCCCCTGCTGAATATCGCCGCAGATGCAGCCAGTGGTGCTACAGCCACTGACTGCCTCTTTAGGTGCTAACAGGTGCTGCTACTCACCCAATTTCTCCCAATATGTTTAGCGGAGCTTGAGACACCGCACTGATCACAGGCCTCACCTGGTTTCAAGCAGTGAATCACAATATTATTGATTTTATTACCATTTTATTACTGATATTTGTTTGTTCTCAGGATCTGGGTGACGCTATCAAGGTAGGTATTACTTGCCCATCCATAGTTACCCATGAGAAAAAGGTGGGCCTTCATCTTGAACCGCTGCAGTCAGTGTGGTAAACGTGCTCCCACAATAGAGTTACTGAAGGAATTTCAGTCTTTTGATCCACTGACGATGAAGGAACGGCGATATATTTGAAGTTTATGGGAGCACAGTGGTTATGTTGCTAGACTAGTAAACCAGATACATGGACGAATGATGCAGTCATTCAAATCTCACCAGCTGGGGAATTTAAATTCAATTAATTAGCAAATCTGGAATAAAAAGCTCGTGACAGTAATGGTGACCATGAAAGCACCAGATTGTCATAAAAACCCATTCGGTTCACTAAAGACATTTAGGGAAGGAGATCTGCCATCCTTATCCGTTCTGGCTGAAATGTGACTCCAGACCGAGAGCAATGTGTTTGATTCTTAACTGCCCTCTGAAATGGCCTATCAAGCCACTCATTTGTATAATGCGGATCACCACCACCTTCTCAAGGGCAATTAGTGATGGAGAAAAAATGCTGGACTTGCCAGCGACGCTCAAATCCCATGAATGATTAAAATAATCTACAAGTCTGGATGATGTGTGACTTGAAGGGAGGAATGGGAGCTGATGGTGTTTTGTGGTACAGTCCGAGCCGAATTCTAGCCACTCCCCTGTGCCTCTTATCCCCTTGATGCCAAGTGTAGAAACTGACCTGTGGCCCTGGGGATGAAACATACTTACGGTAAATTAATAAACATAACCCAATTAACGTTTGGCAATTTCGGGATTCAAACCCTTTAATGGATACTTGGCAATGAGGTGGGGCTGAACACGAGGTTGAGAATTTTAAAATCGAGACATTTCCGGACCTGGAACCAATGTAGGTCAGTGAGCACAGGGCTGATGGGTGAATGGGACATGCTGCGAGTTAGGACACGGACAACAGTGTATTGGATGAGACAGAAATGCTTGTAATTCATTTAGGATACAACCCTGATATCTCATCACCCTTCAAGCAATCTGTCTCGGATGATAACAAATGGCTCTGAATGAATTCAAGTCGAGTCTTTGATAGGCAACAGCTTAGTCCAATCCTTCAGCACACTGCGACATTTGATATCTGCAGAGAAGAGGAGTGAAATTCAGCTCAGATGGTGGCGCTATCTGATCGGTCAAAGAAATCGTGTCAGTAATCCTGCACCATCAACACCCCTGAGGATCCAAATCCATGATTGGATGTTTAAAAAAACTCCATTCTGGCTCTTCCTAATCGTATAACATGCAATGAACACCTAAAGAAGAGGGCGGGCCCACAGCCAGTGACACAGAATCATTCACCCAGGCGTTTTAGAAAGGCAGGGCCAGCCAAAGAGGCATTTCATAGCGATAGGAGCAGTCATACAGTCTTTTAAAGAGACATGACCAGTCACACAGGCTTTCTAAAGAAATAGGGCCAGTCACAGGCATTTTAAAGAGACAGGACCAGTCACACGGGCTTCTAAAAGAGACAGGACCAGTCACAGAGGCTTTTAAAAGAGACAGGACCAGTCACACAGGCTTTATAAAGAGACAGGACCAGTCACACAGGCTTTATAAAGAGACAGGACCAGTCACAGAGGCTTTATAAAGAGAGGACCAGTCACACAGGCTTTATAAAGAGACAGGACCAGTCACACAGGCATTATAAAGAGACAGGACCAGTCACACAGGCTTTATAAAGAGACAGGACCAGTCACAGAGGCTTTATAAATAGACAGGACCAGACACACAGGCTTTATAAAGAGACAGGACCAGACACACAGGCTTTATAAAGAGACAGGACCAGTCACACAGGCTTTATAAATAGACAGGACCAGACACACAGGCTTTATAAAGAGACAGGACCAGTCACAGAGGCTTTATAAAGAGACAGGACCAGTCACACAGGCTTTATAAAGAGACAGGACCAGACACACAGGCTTTATAAAGAGACAGGACCAGTCACACAGGCTTTCTAAAGAGACAGGACCAGTCACACAGGCTTTCTAAAGAGAGGACCAGTCACACAGGCTTTATAAAGAGACAGGACCAGTCACACAGGCTTTATAAAAAGACAGGACCAGTCACAGAGGCTTTCTAAAGAGAGGACCAGTCACACAGGCTTTATAAAGAGACAGGACCAGTCACACAGGCTTTCTAAAGAGACAGGACCAGACACACAGGCTTTGTAAATAGACAGGACCAGTCACACAGGCTTTCTAAAGAGACAGGACCAGTCACACAGGCTTTCTAAAGAGACAGGACCAGTCACACAGGCTTTCTAAAGAGACAGGACCAGTCACATAGGCTTTGTAAATAGACAGGACCAGTCACACAGGCTTTCTAAAGAGACAGGACCAGTCACACAGGCTTTCTAAAGAGACAGGACCAGTCACACAGGCTTTATAAAGAGACAGGACCAGACACACAGGCTTTCTAAAGAGACAGGACCAGTCACACAGGCTTTTTAAAGAGACAGGTCCAGTCACATTGGCTTTCAAAAGAGACTGGACCCATCTCACGGGTTTTTTAAAGAGAGAGTGCCAGTCACACAAGCTTTTTAAAGAGACAAAACGCTGCAAACAAAAGGGCCTAGGATTTCCTCTAGGGCGGTGGCACAAAGCGAGTGGTATCGGATCTGTAATTCCGATCGGATATTCTCATATCTGCCATTACAGATTATTTGACCATTAATGTTCGTTCACGCATTCTAATCGAGTACTTATTATGATGGCTTAGAACCTGCTGATTTTGCAGACATTTAGTTGTAATATGTGTACGTGTGCTTAACATTGAAAAATGATTAATACAGCAGTTAGTTTAGTAGGGTCTTTCCCACATGTCATCTCTCTGTCTACAGACAGTAATCCATAGCATGCTTGACGTTTTACTTGTAGGTGTTGGAGATGCTTTGGGGAGGCAGGAGATGAGTTAATCACTGCAGAACTCCCAGCCTCTGACCTGCTGTAGTAGCCATGGCAGTTATGTGGATGGGCCAGTTGAGCTTCTTATCAATGGCGACTCCTAGGATTTTGATTAGAGGATTCGGTGATGGAAATGCTATTGACTGTCAAGTGGAGGAGGTTAGACTCCCTCTTGTTGAAGGTGGTTATCGTCTGCACTTATGTGCAGAGAATTTACCATAATGACACCAGGGATGAGGGATTTCAGTTATGTGGGGAGACGAGAGAAGCTGGGATTATTCTCCTTATAGCAGAAAAGTTTAGGGGGATATTGAATAGAATTGTTCAGAAAGATAAGGCGTTTTGATACTGTAATAAAAAAAAACTGTTTCCACAACTTGACTAAAGGGCACAGATACAAGATAATTGGTAAACTAAATAGGTAGCAGATGAGAAGAAATCTGGTCACGCAGTGAATGATAAAGGATCTGGAATGAACTCGGAAATCTGGTGGGAGCAGATTCAATAGGCTCAGGTCGTAGTACTCTCAGCTCTGTGTCAGAAGGTTGTGGGTTCATGTTCCACTCCAGCGACTAGGCTAATACTCCAGTGCAGTACCGAGGGATCGCTGCAGTGTTGGAGGGGCAGTACTGAGGGAGGGCGGCACTGTCAGAGGGGCAGTGCTGTGGGAGCACTGCACATTGGTGTGGCCGTCTTTCGGATGAGATGTTAAATGGATCCCCGTCTGTCTCTAAGGTGGAGCTAAAAGCTTGTCGGGGGCATCTTTTCCAGAGTTAACGGTAATTTACCTGGTCAGCAGCCTTTGCCTGCACACTAACCAATTCCAATCTTTTACCTGGTTTACGGTAATTCACCTGGTCAGGCAGCCTTTTGCTGCTACACTGTAAACCGTTTTCCAAACAGCGGTTTCGAATCGCTAACCCCACCTTCCAGTTCTGAATGGAGGAACTTATAATTAATGATATATGAAGATGGACAAATGATCTGGATGTGAGAAAATCAACTTTTATTAAACTACAGAAACAATACCACACGAACACAGTAATTACAGTAAAATTGCTTAAATGGGGGAAGGCAGATGGCAAAAACGAGGGATGAATGGCTACAATGATAATTAAACAATCTTAGCAATTTCCCCTAAATTACCACCCTCTAACTCTTTGCTAGGTTGCCTTGCTGAGGAGTAAGAAACCTGCTCACCTGCAGTCCAAGGAAGTAAGAGAGAGAGATAGCTTCTCAGGAGCTATCTTTATATCCTGCGATCTCCTGCTGTTTGGCACTGAAAGGGTCTGTGTGCAAAATTTGCGCTGAAAAGGTTCGAATACACAAAAGAAAGCCATGATTGGCTGACTCAAATGGGCTTGGAGTGGTTCATCCCACCCACATCCGGAGTTTCTGGGCTAACAAAAGGGAGTAATATGTGATTCAAAACACATTCATTCCCAACTGTTCTCTTTCAAAAGTCCTATTCCTGAGTTTTGGTGTGTCTCACTGCGTGTAAGGGGTTTGAATGGGTTTGGATTTCTGTGTAAACAGAAGCACTTTGTTCTGCGGTTAGTCTGAAGTGGTTGTAATCCCTTATGTCAATAAACACATATCGATTGAGCAGAGGCGGGAAACTCCCTTTGATGGGCAAGTCTGACGTCCACTGTATGATCCTCCCACTTACACAGACACACTACAAGCTGTACAAGCTGCTTTTGTCCTGGCCATTTTAACCCCTTTGTGATTTACACAGTTCAAACTCAAAAGTACAATTTTTATTAATAAAATGTATTGTCTTCGAGTGTGCAAATTTTTCCACAAGTTCCTCGATTCTGGTGTTGTCCACGTGCTGTCCATCTCAACACAGCCTTTTTCAATTCTGGGTATGCTTTTTGAAACATTGTCCAACCCAGAGACAATTCAAATCTCACAATTCTTCGTCCACGATGTGGGCCAGTATTGTCCGATCTTCAGGGATTAGGGGATTTTTGCGAACCCCTACATTCCCCCCTTTGTCTACTTCTAACTTGATTGTAGTATCCACTGGAAGGTGTGAGCAAAATTTTCTGACCCCCAACAAACAACCATCCCCTGTGTTTACCTATAGCTACCTACCACTGATTCCCCGACCCGTGTAATCCCCTCAAATTCGAGAAAACCATGGTATGGTAGGCATCTTACAGATACATCAGTTTACAATAAGGGGTCTCATACCCCTTCATCAGTTGTTACATTATACAATGCAATTAATATTTACAATCACTTGTTACATTATAACTTATTACAAAATGTTGCAATCTTGGTTATACAATGTAATCAAAATGATCCCAAGCACGGGGAGGGTCCTACGCCTCTGCACCACTTGGAACTAAAAAACAAAATACAAACATCTTCATTAAACATTTGAAATAAACTCCGACCATCACGTGCCAATGATGGGTTGCGACATTCAAGTGGGTATTGCTCCTCCCACCCGGGCAGTAAATGTTCCTTCTAGCCCCCTTGAATGGTCTTAAAACTTTTAAAAACAGAAGAATGGATTTTACAGAACAGTCTCTCCGCCAACCCCTTTGTGGAGGCGGGGTACCCCTCATGTTTAAAATTACCTTGGCACAGACCGAGACCGGGGAGTATGGGATCATGACTCCCAGTCCCTCCCCCTCCCGTCTTCCCTCGACTGGCTGCAGAAAATGATGGCTGCCTGTGTGGCGGCTCTCCCTGGCCCCACACTCAAACTTGGATCCCAGATCCGGCCACCCACTCATCCTCCCCAGCCACACTTACACTAACTTTTCCCATGGGCCCCGGGTGAGTTCCTCCCTTCCCCGAACGCACCCACGTGACACTTGGGTCTCCTCCACCCCTTTATAATCTTTCCCGGGCCATCACCACCCACTCCCGGGGAACATGTCCCTATCTGACAAGGCACCCACGCTTCCCCACCATTACTCCTCAACAGCGAGGTCTCCTGCAAGTGAAATTCTGTCAGGATAGTGCGGGGTTGGGGGCCGTGCCCCACCCAGCTGGGGCCATTTCGTCCGCGTAGGAGGAGTAGGCAAGATCCTCCGGACCCTGTCCGGCTTTCTCCCGAAGGCCGCTGCAGGGTCTCCTCCTGGATTTGTCCAGTGGTGAGGTAATCCCCAACATTCTGTATCCATATCTTCATTCGATGCCCAGCTCGGGCTGGGCGAACAGGGCTGCTCCTGTGTCCATTCTCCTGAAAAAAAAAAGGGACATGCAGCCAGGTCTCTCACTGACCTGCTGCCTTAGGGGGAGACATGATCGTGTCCCTCGACCTCGGACCAAAATACAAACATTTGGCACATTTGTAAACTTAAACTTTAAAAATAAACTCAAAATTAGTTACATCAAAACTTAAAATTCAAACACCTTAAAAGCACGCTATATTCAACGCGAAGCTATAGTACAAATGGCGCCCATCTCCGGACAGCCAGGCTAATCTCTGGCACTGTCGCAGATTACTGCTGCCTCCCGCTTCTGGTCCCTCGCAGCTTACGGCTGTTGATAGGGGACCCCTGTTCTTTGGCTTCTCCCCGGTTTGGGAGTTTGCTCTTTGTGGCAGGTACTCTGGTGACCATCATTTCTTGGGCTTGCGGACCCACTGAGACTTTCTGAGGGGCGTCTCTGTGGGGGAAACTTTGGCTGGCGGACCCTGAGCTTGGGTCACAACCCGAGCTGGCTGCAACCTTCTCCCCCTGATGCAAACAGCCCGGACTGTATAATATACCTGGCAGCCTGTCGGCACTCCGGGTTTGTCTCCTTTCCCCTGCCCACTCCTGTACTGGGCGCAGGTATTCCCTCACCACCCGCTGCTGGTGGCTGGAAATCTTCCTCTCCAGGCCCAAAACCTGTTACCGGCTCCCCTGCAAGAGGAATTGCTATCCCTGCCTCCCCAGGGTCCCACATCCTCCCTGGCCAGCATACCAGCCAGTTATTGTGGGGAGGCAGAGGTGGGCGAGGTGGGTGCAGCACCACTGATGGCTGCTACCTTTCCCTGGTTGGTCAGGAGAGACTGCATTGCCTCCAGTAGCAACTCGACTGAGGCGGGGGAAATTCCTGTCTCTACCCTTTGAGTTGGGGCTGCGGGGGTCCCGGCTTTATCATCTCTCACAGGCCTGTTACAATCCCTGCGCCAGTGGCCATCCTCCCCGCACCTATAAAAAGTGACCTTTTTCTGGGAGGGACGGCTCCCCTCCTGGCGCCACTCTTTCTTATATGGAGCCCCAGGTTTAACCTCGTGGACCTTACCTTTTTTGCTGGGGGGTCCCACTATTCCTATAATTCCTGTATGCTACCGTGAGCTGCCGGATTACAGTCTCTTCGGTTGCTAGGGGGTCTCGGGAGTCAAACCAAGTATCAGCCTTTGCTTTTATCTGGGGCAGGCAATTGGACACCAGGCAACGAAGCCATTGGGTCCGCTGCCGCTGGTTCAGTTGTGCCCTATCTTGTCCCCCTGTACAGGCACGTTTGTAGACTGGCCACAGACTGTCTGCAAATGCTTGTGGGGTCTCCCCTTCCTTCTGCAGGGTTTTCCCTACGCGATCAAATGGATTGCTGTCGTTCACACCCATGGCTTCCAGTATTTCCTCCTTCAGGTCCACGAAACCCTTCTGCACTCTCTTAGCCTCATCTGAAAGGGGCTGATAGAGCTTGCTGCCCACAGAGAACAGCAACCTTCTGCCTTTCTCTTCACCATCACAGCCGTTAACACCGGCTGCCTGGTCTACTTGTTGGAAGTGCATTGAGGGATCTCCCTTTTCAGCGAGCATGGGAATATATTTCACCATGCCTCTGAGCTGTTGGGTATCATAGGGTACCAGATAGGTATGCTGAACAGCCCCTGGGTTATTATCGCTCACGGGCGGACCCTACCTCCGTTGTCGGAGGGGTTACACTGGTTCTGGTCCCCGCCTGCCTAGCGGGACCTGCTGGAGTTCTCCTACCACCCCATTGTCCACCCCCTCTTGCTGCCAGAGTTCCTCAAAACCCGGAGCTGTGGGCTGCTGCCTCGGGATCTCTAATTCCCTAGCCAGCCTTTCCCTGGGTGTTGCCTGTGGGGCGGTTTGATTTGAGCTGCTGGTAAAATCCGGCTGACCTGCCTTCGGGCTGATCATGCAATTCATCCCCTTTGTTCCCTTCAAAGCCAATTTAAGGCTTTCTATCTCTGCCCTACAGGGGCCATGATCTGCATCCTCAAATCTTTGGTCGCAAGTCAGCTTACAAGCTGCCTTTAATTCCATAACAATTTCCTCCTGCTCTGTTACTTCTGAGGAGAGGCGGGCATTCTCTTCCCGCAGCCTCAACTCGTTACTCTTTGCACTTTAGGAACTCTATCTTGTTCCTCGCATGGCTTTTGCCCTCACTAGGTTCTTGGGTTAGGTGTGCGTTTTCCTCCTGTAGCCTCATCTCACTGTCCCTCGCCTCTGTGATTTCCTGCATAATGCGCTCTATAAATGCCTGGCATTTGGTGACCTCTAGTCTGAGGCGTGCATTTTCTTCCTGCACCCTCATTCCACTAGCTCTGGCCTCATTCACCTCTCTTATGAGGCGTTCTACCTCCGCCTGGCATTTTTCAAACTGGGACTCCCGATTCTTGGCCTCTTTAACCTCCTGCTGCACCCTCATCTCACCCTTCTTAACCCAGCCACCTATACCACGATAGGTCAGCCTACACGCTGCCGCTAACATCCGCAGAGCTACCCACACACTGAAAACGAGAGAAACAAGAGCTGATGCTTTCTCCAGATCCAGACCAGTCATCATATCAAGAACTGCCTCCAGTACTGCTGCGGTCGCCAATTTGTAGGGGGGCATCTTTTCCGGAGTTTATGGTAATTTACCTGGTCAGCAGCCTTTGCCTGCCTTCTGACCAATTCCAGTCTTTTACCTGGTTTACGGTAATTCACCTGGTCAGGCAGCCTTTTGCTGCTACACTGTAAACCAATTTCCAAACAGCAGTTTCGAGTCACTAACCCCACCTTCCAGTTCTGACTGGAGGAACTTATAATTGATGATATATTAAGACCGACAAACGGTCTGGATGTGAGAAAATCAACTTTTATTAAACGAAAGAAACAATACCACACGAACACAGTAATTACAGTAAAATTGCTTAAATGGGGTAAGGCAGACGGCAAAAACGAGGGATTAATGGCTACAATGTTAATTAAACAATCTTAGCAATTTCCCCTAAATGACCACCCTCTAACTCTTTGCTAGGTTGACTTGCAGAGGAGTCAGGAACCTGCTCACCTGCGGTCCAAGGAAGTAAGAGAGAGAGATGGCTTCTCAGGAGCTATCTTTATATCCTGCAATCTCCTGCTGTTTGGCGCTGAAAGGGTCTGTGTGCAAAATTCGTGTCAAAAAGGTTTGAATACACAAAAGATAGCCATGATTGGCTGACTCAAACGGGCTTGGAGTGGTCCGTCCCGCCCACACCCGGAGTTTCTGGGCTAACAAAAGGGAGTAATGGGTGATTCAAAACACATTCATTCCCAACTGTTCTCTTTCAAAAGTCCTTTTCCGGAGTTTTGGTGTGTCTCACTGCGTGTAAGGGGTTTGAATGGGTTTGGATTTCTGTTTAAACAGAAGCCCTTTGTTCTGTGGTTAGCCTCAAGTGGTTGTAATCCCTTATGTCAATAAACAAACATCGATTGAACAGAGACGGGAAACTCCGTTTGATGGGCAGGTCTGACGGCCACTGTATGATCATCCCACTTACACAGACACACTACAAGCTGTACAAGCTGCTTTTGTCCTGGCCATTTTAACCTCTTTGTGATTTACACAGTTCAAACACAAAATAACAATTATTTATTAATAAAATGTTCTGTCTTAGAGTGTGCGAATTTTTCCATGAACTTCCTCGATTCCGGTGTTGTCCACATGCTGTCCATCTCAACACAGCCTTTTTCAGTTCTGGGTATGCTTTTTAAAACATTGTCCAACCCAGAGACAATTCAAATCACACAATTGTTCGTCCACGATGTGGACCAATATTTTCCGATGTTCAGGGATTTAGGGGATTTTTGCGAACCACTACAAGCTCCCATGGAAGTATATCATAGAGGTACAGAGTCATAGAGTTATACAGCACAGAAAGATGCCCTCTGCCCATTGTGTTAGCACCAGCCATCAAACCTTGTTAGATGGTCTAACTCTTAGTGACAAAGACGTCCATGAGCTCCTGAAACTTGTTGATGGAGGTGAGGATGGATGAGACGGGAGAGGGCTGTAAGAGGGCGGCTGTAGTAGAGAAAAGAAGTCGGGGTTATCTTAGAATTCCAGAATGATTCTGGAATAGTCAGCAGTTTTGTCAGACGGAGCAGGATCCGATGGTGCTTTATGTGGTCCAGCCATTTCTGGCATTGAATACTAAACCAATTGTTCACCATATCAATTCAGGTCTGCGTCTCTTGGACTTAAGGAAGCAATGATGAAGGCCGTACCAGGGGCAACGGCCAGGATGAGAGAGAGATTGTATTGGTTTTAATGGGAACTAGGGCATCGACGTTGCGGGTGTGGCTCAGCAGAAATGTCGTGGTGAATGGAGGGCCAGAAGCCAGACATTTGGGATTTTGTAAGTGCAGGTATGAATGAATTAGGAGAGAGTTTTCTCCAGTGGCTGACACATAGGAAGCCGGGTTGGGATGGTGGAGGGGGATGTGAATGGAGAACAAAACAAGGAAGTAATTCGACATGCTCCTATTTGTGATTGACACGATGGGAGTAGCGAGGCCCCGTGAGTTGTCAAGAAAAGAGAAGGCTGCAGGATGAACTAATAGCGATCTGTAAATTTATGACCTGGTTTGATTGGTTAGATGTAGAGCAGATGTTGCCACAAATGGCGAGTCCAAAACTAGGGATCATAAATATAAGGTTGTCATTAATAAATCCAATGAGGAATTCAGGAGAAGCCTATTTATTCAGAGAGTGGTTAGAATGTACAGCTTGCTAGCACATGGAGTAGTTAGCGTCAGAGTCATAGGGTCATAGAGGTATACAGTAAAGAAAGAGGCCTTTCGGCCCATCGTGTCCGCGCCTGCCATCAAGCCGTATCTATTCTATTCCCATTTTCCAACAATTGGTCCGTAGCCTTCTCTGCTATGCATTTCAAGTGCTCCTCTAAATGCTTCATGAATGTTGTGAGGTCTCCTGCCTCTACCACACTTTCAGGCAGTGAGTTCCAAATGCCAACCACCCTCTGGGTGAAAAAGTTTTTCCTCAAATCCCCCCTAAATCTCCTTCCCGTTACCTTGAATCTATGCTCCCTGGTTATTGACCCCTCTACTAAGGGGAAATGTTCCTTTCTATCTACTTTATCTATGCCCCTCATAATTTTGTATAACTCAATCAGGTCCCACCTCAGCCTTCTCTGCTCTAAATAAACAACCCCAGCCTGTCCAGTCTTTCTCCATAGCTGAAGCGCTCCAGACCAGGTAACATCCTGGTGAATCTCCTCTGCACCCTCTCTAATGCAATCACATCCTCCCTACAGTGCGGCGAGCTGAACTTTACACAGTATTTCCAGCTGTGGCCAAACTATCGTTTAGTACAGCAAGGAATCAAAGTAAATATCGAAGAAGAGCAGCAGAGTTACCCCCGGTGTTCTGGCCAATATTTATCTGAATCAGCAGCACTAAAGCAGGTTATCTGCTCATTTTCACATTGCTGTTAGTGGGAGCTTGTTGTGTACAAATTGGCTTCCACGTTCCCTACATGACAACAGTGACTACACTTCAATAGTACTTCATTGGCTGTAAAGTGCTTTGGAGATCCCAGTTCGTGAAACGCGCTATATCAATTCATTTCTTGCTTACTTTCTTAACTATAACTTCCAAAATGTAACTGGATAATTACTTGAAAAGGAGAAACTTTATGGGCTATGTGGAAATAATTTAATTGTTCACTACTAATCATGCCAGGATATGACAGCATTGAAATAGTCTGATCTGCTGGATGTGGGATCGCTTGATTCTGTCTAATTGCATCACATTGAGCACCATGGTAGTCACACATGTTACGATAGATGATGTCCTCAGCGTGAAAGTGAGACTTTTCCTCTACACATATTGTGCAGTGTTCAGTCCTACAAATAATATCATGAACAGACGCCAATGCGGTAGGAAGGTTGATTGGTGAGGACGAGGTCAAGCAGGCTATTCTCTCATTCTCTCATGTTGGTTCTTCCACCACCTGTCGCAATCGCAGTCTGGTAGTTGTGTTCTTCAGGGCTCGGTTACTGATGGTACTACCGAGCCCTCCAGAACCAGAGTAGAATCTGCGCCCTTTATGATCCAGGTGCACCCATCAGATAGCGTTCAGCATGAAAATGCGCTGAGTCATCAGCTGAGGGAGGGCGGTAGGTGATAATCAGCAGGAAGTTTCCTTGCCCATATCTGACTGGAAGCCATAAGACTTCATCATATCTATAGGCAATGTTGCAGACTCGCAGTGTTTCTCTGTCCCGACTGTATGCCCCTGTGCCACCAACTCTGGTGGGTCTGTGCAGAAACTGGGATGGTGATGTATGTGTCGGAAATGTTGACTGCTAGGTATGATTCTGTGAGTATGACTGTGCTATAATTCAATGTTTCCAGAGCGTTTCATGGAGTAGTCAGATGCTTACAGGGTATTTAACAGATTGGTTAATATTTTAAGTGTTTTCCTTTCATTCCTTGGTATCAGTCCTTTGCTCCTTTTAATTATTTTTCCCGTTGATCAAATACTATTACATGTTTGTCTGGGTGAGTTCACCCTTTAGAAACATGTTGCTCTTGTTCTTGATCTAGTTTCACACAATAGTGAAATTAACTGGGAATGAAATTCCTGGACTGAGGCCAGAGCAGTGTATACCAGGAGGCTTCGGGAATGAAATTCCTGTACTGAGGCGGCAGCAGTGTAAAGCAGGCTGCCCTGGGAATGTAATGCCTAGATTGAGGCGACAGCAGGGCAATCTTGGAGGACCTGGGCATGAAATTCCTGGTTTGAGGAGGTAGCAGTGTAATCTAGTTGGACTTGGCATTGGGATTCCTAGATTCAGATGGCAGCAGTCCAATCAAGAGAGCCCTGGGCATCATTTTCCGGGACTGAGTCTCGGGCAGCGCAATCTCGGCGGTCCTGAGAATAAAATTCCTGGCATGAGGAGGAGCAGTGTAATCTAGATGGCCCTGAGAATAAAATTCATGGACTGAGATGGGGGATGTGTAATGTAGGCGACCCTGGGAAATAAAATCCTGGACTGAAGCTGGAACTGTTAACTGTGTAATCTAGGCAGCCCTGGGAATTAAAATCCTGGACTGAGGCAGGAGAGATGTCATCTAGACAGATGCAGAATAATATTCCTGGAGAGAGGCGGGAGCAATGTAATCTAGACGGCCCTGAGAATGAAATTCCTGGACGGAGTCGGGAACAGTGTCATGTAGGTGGCCTTTAGAAAGAAATTCATGGATTGAGGAGGGAGCAGTGTAATCGAGGCAGCACTGCGAATCAAATTCCTGCATTGAGGCGGGAGCAGTGTCATCTGGGCAGCCCTGAGAATGCAATTCCTGGAATCAGGCGGGCTGCAGTGTAAATTAGGAAGCACTGGGCATCAAGTTCCTGGATTGCGGCAGGAGCCGTGTAAGCTAGTCAGACCCGGAATTACATTCCTGGACTGAGGTGGGAGCACTGTAATCTAGGCAGACCTGGAATGAAATTCCTGGGCTGAGGTGGCAGCCGTATAATCTAGGTGGCCCAGGAAAAAAAATCCAGGATTGAGGCGGGAACACTGTAATATAGGCGGCCCTAAGAATAAAATTCCTGGAGTGAGCAGTGCAATCTAGGCAGCCCTGGGAATTAAGTTCATCGACGAAAGTAGCAGCAGTTTAATCTAGACAGCCCTGGTAACAAAACTCCTGGACTGAGGCAGAAGCAGTGTAATCTAGCCAGCTCTTGGAATAAAATTCATGATGTGCAGATGCCGGTGTTGGACTGGGGTGGACAGATGTAGCAAGTCCCACAACACCAAGTTATAGTCCAACAGCTTTATTTGAGATCACAAGCTTTCGGAGCGCTGCTCCTTCGTCAGGTGAAGTGCGGAGAAGCATTCAGGCACAGCATATATAGTCAGAGAAAACTGCCAGATGATTACAGGTAATTTTTCTAACTGCCCTTTATCACACCTCGGCAGAGAGATAATCACAGCAATCACAGGTGTGAATGGTGTCCAAGAAGGTCAGTCAGGAAAACATTACATCGAAGAACAATGAGGCGGGGTCACAAGGGATCAAATGTTGCAGATGCTGGGGTCTGTATGAAAAACAGAAAATAAAACTTTGCTGGAAATCACAGCAGGTCCGGCCGCATCTGCGCAGAGAGAACAAGTCAACGACGACTCAAATCTGGATGACTCTACATCAGGTGGGATTACATGTAGCATGACATGATCCCAAGATCCCGGTTGAGGCCGTCCTCATGAGTGCGGAACTTGGCTATCAGTTTCTGCTCGATTCATGACTGAGGCGGGAGCACTGCAAACTAGGTGGACCCGGGAATTAATTTCCTGGACTGAAACGAGGGCAGTGACATCAACCCAGCCCTGGCCATCAAATTCTGGGACGGAGGCAGGATAATTATAATCTTGGTGGCACAAAGAATAAAATTCCGGGCTTGATGTGGGAGCAGTGTAATCTAGGTTGCCCAGGAATGAAATTCTTGGGTTGAGACGGGAGCAGTGTAATCAAGCTGACCTGGAATACATTCCTGGGTTGAGGCGGTAGCAGTTTAATCTAGGCGGGGCCTGGAGTGCAATTCCTGGACTGAGGCGGGAGCAGTGTAATCTAGGGGGGCCCTGGAGAGAAATTCCTGGACTGAGGCGGGAGCAGTGTAATCTAGGGAGTCCCTGGAGAGAAATTCCTGGACTGAGGTGGAAGCAGTGTAATCTAGGGGGGCCCTGGAGAGAAATTCCTGGACTGAGGCGGGAGCAGTGTAATCTAGGCAGCCCTGTGAATTCAATTCCTGGATTGAGGTTGGAGCAGTGTAACAGCATGCGGACAAAATTCCTGGGGTGAGGCGGGAGCAGTAATATCTAGGCAGCCCTGTGAATAAAATTCCTGGACTGAGGTGGGAGCAATGTAAACTAGGCATGCCTGAGAATGAAATTCCTGGACTGAGGTGGGAGCAGTGTAATCTAGGCATGCCTGAGAATGAAATTCCTGGACTGAGGTGGGAGCAATGTAAACTAGGCAGCCCTTAGAATGAAACTCCTGGACTGAGGCTGGAGCAATGTAATCTAGGCGGCCCTGGGAAAGAAAATCCTGGCCTGACGTGGGATCAGTTTTTTTGACGCGCACCTGGGAGTGATATTCCTGGATTGAGGCCGGAGCAATGTCATGTAGGCAAATTCCATCCTTCCATCACTGGGATCATCTCTAAGATTCTGCCCTTTAGGAACAATTATTTATCGTGATTGTTTTACCCTGAGGGCCTGCGATGGCACACATCAGAGAAGAAGATTGGGGCAATCCCTTTTTTTAAACTCTTATTCCTTATTTTTTTTCTTTCACTTTCTCATCTTTTGTACTCAGTTTTAGTTCAATACAGGAAGAGAAACTTCGATCTCCCTGTTCTGTCCTCGGTATTTGATGGGTGGGTGAAATATTGTGCATTTCCTCACTTTTAATTTAAAGCTGAGCTAGATTGTATTGCAGTAAAGAGTTGTGGTGACAATGGTTCAATGAGTCTGCTTGTTGAGTGACTGTAATTAATATCAGTTACAGTGAGGCCTAACTATGTCACTCTGCGATTTCACTCTGCACTAAATAATGAGCTGACTTCAATGTCTCAACTCACATAATCAGCGCATTGCCACCAGCACAAATACCACCAGCCCCTTACAGAAGGAAAGTCATGGTTTTGGAACATCATGATACACAGTGAAGAGTGGCGAATATTTAGAATATTTGCGGCTATAAAAAGGACATACTATCCCCTCCTCTCTGTTGTTGGTGTTTCTCATAAGTATCTTTGTCTAATTCTAATTAATTCAATAAACAATGATAAACTGCAATAGTACTTTAGGATACTCAATTATTAATGATATTCTTTGTTTCAAAATTGTTTCAGCTTCTTTAACGCATGGGCTGTTGTATAAAAGTACTGGATTATCATCGCTGCTGTTAATGTTTCTGGTAAGTGTCTACATCCAGCTATTAATTCTATCCATCATTTTTAACTGAATTACTGTTCTTGTCATTTACTCCCCCAACCCCCCGCCCTGACAGCTGCTGGTATTCCTGGTAAGTCTCACGATCAAGCTATTAATTCTGTAAATCATGTTTAACTGAATTAAACTGGTTCAAAGTTCTGGAAACTGCTGGGGGTGATGGCTCCTCTGGGGAGAGCAGCCAGAGTCAAGGCCACAGTACCACGGGTGGCTCAGCTGCACAGGGTGGGGAAGGAAGACGAGTGGAAGAGCAATAGTGATAGGGGATTCATTGCTCAGGGGAACAGATAGGCGTTTCTTTGGAAGCAGTCATGACTCCAGGATTGTATGTTGCCTCCCTGGTGCCAGGGTCACGGATGTCACTGAGCAGCTGCAGGACACTCTGAGGGGCGGGGTTGAACAGCGTGAGTTCGTTGTCTATATCGGCAGCAAAGACATCGGCAGAAGCAGGAATGAGGTCCTGCACGCTAGGGAGCTAGAAAAAGATTAAAGAGCACGACCTCAAAGATAATAATCTCTGGATTACTCTCGGTGCCACGTGCTTGTGAGTACAGGAGTAGGAGTATAGAACAGATGAATGCGTGGCTGGAGTTAGGGTGCAAGAGGGAGGGCTTTAGGTTCCTGAGGTTTTGGGAACTTATCTGAGGGAGGTGGGACCTGCATGAGCCGGACATGTTACACCTCAATGGAGCCAGGAGTAATATTCTCACGGGGAGGTTTCCTAGTGATGTTGGGGAGGGATTAATCTAGCTTGGCAGAGGGATGGGCACCAGCATATAGGAGTAGAATAGAGAAATAACGTGCATAAAATAGCGAGTTTGTTGGATAGCACTAGAGAACAAAGTAGTACTGGATGCAGAAGTAGTTACATATTAGATTGGAACAGACTAAGAAGAATACACAAAATTCCAAAATAGATTTAGAATGCAAGTACGTAACCGCAAACTATGTGGTGAATAAAGTTGTTGAAATACAAGCACAATTAACGGTGTGGCAATATGATGTTGTGGCAATAACGGATATGATGCTTAAAAACGGTGAGGACTGGGCACATTATATTCAAGGGTACATGGTGTTCAGAAACGATAGGGAACGAAAACAGGGAGGTGGGGTGGCAGTGCTACTTAAGGAAGGCATTGTAGTTTTGGAAAGGGAGTACGTTCTTGAGGGGACAAGGACAAAATCCGTTTGGTTAGAGATGAGGAGCACAAAGCCTATGATCACGCTATAGGGGCTATTCTACAGGCCTTCAAATAGTGAGAGGAAGGTAGAGGAGCAAATCTGCAGGGAAATCGCAGCAATATGCAAGAGCTATAGTGTGGTGATACTGTGGGACTTTACTTACCCCAAACTCGATTGGGATAATGCTAGGATAAAGGGGAAGGAGGGGTGAATTTCTGAAATGTGGTCAGGAGAATTTCATTGACAAGTATGTTCTTGGCACTTTTAGGAATGAGGCATTGCTGAATCTAGTGCTGTGGAATGAGGTCGACCAAGTGTCTGTGGGAGAGCACTTGGGGACGAGTGATCATCGTATCATAAGATCTAAATTAGCAATGGAGAGGAGCAATCTAGAGTGGTACTTCTGAACTGGAATAGGGCTAACTTCAATGGGATGCATCGAGCCGGGTTAAAATGGAACCAAACACTGACAGGAAAAACTGGAACGGAACAATGGGTGATCTTTAAGGAGGAGATGTTCCAAGTACAGACTACGTAGATTACAACAAGAAGGAAGGTTAAGAGAACCAAAGCAAGGGCTGCTTGGATGAATATAGCGATAGAGAAGATGATGAAACAAAAAAGAGCTTTTATGATTAATGTCAGGTGAATTCTTCAAGGGAGAACAGCACTAAATACAATATTTTGAGTGGGTAAGTGAAGATGAAAATAAGATTTTCAAAGAGAGAATATAAGTGTAGAATGGCAGGTAACGTGAGGGAACCCAGAAAACTCTACGGGCATGTAAATAATAAGCGGGTAGTCAGAGGTGGGGTGGGGCCTATTAGGGACAATGAAGGTGATGTATGCTTAGAGGCACAAGGCAAGGCTAGAATTAATACTGTGTATCGGTATTTACTAAGCAGGTGGACGCTGACAAAATATCCGTGGAAGTGGAAATGGTAGAAGCAATGGAGAGTGTGAAAATTGATAGACAAGATGTACTAAAAATTCTGGGTATGCTTAGAGTGGATAAGTCGCCTCGTCCAGATGGTTTCCATCACAGGTTTATAGGGAATTGCGGGAAGAAATAGCAGAAGGACTTGCCATAATTTTCCAATCTTACCTAGATGTTGGGGATGTGCTTGAGGATTGGAAAGTGACAAATGTGACACCATCGTTCAAGAATGGGTGTAAAGTCAATCCCAGTAACTATCGGCTGATCAGTTTAATATCTGTGGTGGGTAAAGTATAAGAAACAATAATTAAGGAAAAATTTAACTTATGACGGAGAGCCAACACGGATTTGTAAAAGGCAGATCGTGTTTGACTGATCTAATTGAATTTTTGATGAAGTAAAAGGGAGGATTGATGAAAGGAATGCAATGGATTGTATCTACATGGATTTTAGGCAGGCGTTTGACAACGTACCACATAGAAGGTTGATTAACAAAATTGAGGAGCATGGAATAGATGGGTCAGTGGCAGCTTGGATAAGGCATTGGCTTAAAGACAGGAAACAACGAGTTGTGGTAAATGGCTGTTACTCAGACTCAAGGAAGGTAGACAGATTATGCTGAAGTTTTAAAAAGCACTCATTAGGCCACAACAGGGCTATTGCGTCCACTTCTTGTCACCACACTTTAGGAAGGATGTGAAGGCACTTGAGAGGGTGCTGAGGAGATTTACCAGAATGCCCCTGGGTATGGGAGACCTTAGCTACAAGGACAGGTTGGAGAAGCTGGTTGTCTTTTTATTAGAGAAAAGGAGGTTGAAGGGTGATTTGATAGATGTGTACAAGATAATGACGGGTTTGGATAGGCTAGACGATGAAAGGCTGTTCCCAACAGTTGATGGTACAGCGACTGGGGAACACAGATTTCAGGTTTTGGCCAAGAGATACAGGGGGATTAGAGGAAAAACGGAGACAGTCAATGTTTTCAAGGGGAGACTGGATAGGCACTTGAGCGAAATAAACTTGAAGGGCTATGGTGATAGAGCAGGGAATGGGACTGACTGCATTGCTCTACAGAGATCCAGCATGGACTCGATGTGCTGAATGGACACTCCTGTGATGGTATGACTCTCTGATTCTATGACTCTATGAATTACTGTTCTTGTCATTTACTCCCCGCCCCAACTGCTGTTGGTATACCTGGTAAGTCTCTGTACACACCTATTAATTCTATAAACAATGTTTCACTGAATTACTATTCTTGTCATTTACTCCCCCGGTAACCCCACCCCACCCCCCGGGTTGGTATTCCTGGTAAGTCTCTGTATTAATTCTGTAAATAACGCTTAACTGTATGTCTCTCGTTGTCTTTCCCCAGCCCATCCACGCTGCTGTTGGCTATTGATGCTGGAAGTAATACGATCTTACCAGGATTCAAATATGCTATATTCAACTCAGGCAATAATATTGGAGGAGACTCTTTATTTAACGAAATTCAGTCTGCTATCTCCACTCAAGATCTGTAACAGATCACAAGAATGCTGTCTTCGTTTATGAGATTTTTCATCAAATGGCGGAAGGTCATCGACCTGAAACGTCCATTCTGTTTCTCTCTCCACAGATGCTGTCTGACCCGCGGAGCATTTCCAGCATTTCCTGTTTTTATTTCAGATTTCCAGCATCCACAGTATTTTTCTTTTGTGCTCACTTAATGGTCGGTTTGGTTACTTACACAGAGTCAAAGGAACAAATCCTGGCAGATCACATCCACATCATCAAATGTCTGAAATATCTGCTAAGCATTCAGTTCCAGTCAGTTTCCCACCATCTCCAGTTCTGCATTACTGACACTGCTTCTGACGGTTGGAATAGGATTACAAGGATAATTTACATTCTCACAAGATGTTCATTCAGCCAATTTCAATATATTTATTTCAGATTTTCTGTCTGGTTCACAGTTACATTCACCTTTGATGGATTTGTGGCCATTTGTTAGCAGAAGATGAAAACGACATATTGCACCGAGAAAACAGCGGCTGTGGTTCTGCGAACAGTGGCAGTGCTTGGCTGTTTAAAGAACATCACCTGGTATTTTATGTTAACATCTTATTATGGGCTTATGAACTACCCCTGGTTTTGTATGGTAGCAGGCGATGTTTGGTATTCACGGGTCTGGGTTGCAATCGAGTTGCTTCATCATATTCTATCTCTGGGGGTTCCATTTGTGGTGATTCTCCTTCTCAATGCTGTCACAGTCAGACACATTTTAGCGTCCAGCAGAGCCGACAGAAGACTCCGGGGTCCCAGCAGTGGGGGGAATGCCAGAGACCCAGAGATGGAGAGCCGCAGGAATCCATCATTTTACTGCTTGTTATCTTGGGCAATTTCATCCTGTTATGGTCAGTGATTATGGTTTATTCTATATGGTACCGGATGTGGGAATTGGGGTATCGATCTGTACATCTACCTGTTTATGTACAGGAATTGGGATTCATGCTCCAGTTGCTGAGTTGCTGCACAAACACTGGGATTTACGCCATGACCCAGATTAAGTTCAGAGAGCAGTTGAAGACTGTGGGGAAATATCCCTTTACTCTGATTGTAAAATTCATTAAAGGATGAGAAGAAGCGAAGATTTTGCAGCCTGAGAGGTCCCTGGGCCTGATATTGTGGCGAGCCGCTCTTGCTCGCCCTTGTGGTCAGTGATCTGGGACATTAACACGATCATTCACACACTGTCTGCACTGGGCTCCCTGTGAGGGGCTGGGCCATCTTTCAGGCCCCTCTGGAAAGGCACCATTGCCCTTGAAAAAGATGGTCTACGCTAAGGCACCGCCTGAAGTAGAGCAACTCCCGCCCACAGCGGGATGGCGCACACCTTGCCCTAGACAAAGATGGCTCTGCCAATCAATGAGCAAAGTAGCACGACACGGTCCTCAAGCTCTCCCCCCCGCCCCGCACCAAGATGGTGCCTGTCAGGGCCTATCCCCGGCTGGCGGTTTGATGTCATTGAGTTTTCCACTTCCCAGAAGCGATGCCAAGTGTGTGGCGACGGGAGCCAAGCTTCCGGAGGGCAGCAGCAGCTGGAGGTCTACGTACCATGGGAGCGAGCAGCGAGGGGAAGCGGCCCGGTATGGCCCTGCCCGGCCTGCAGGACACGAGCAGGCGAGAACAAGGCCGCAGGTCGGCCCGCCCGCCCGCCGCCTGCTCTCTGACTGCTGGTCAAGCTACACGTGTGGAATAGGCAATCTCTCCACGCTATCCTTATAACATGATAAAACCATGTATAATCTTTAAATCATTTTAACGCTTTAAAATATTTATAGCTCTTTATAAATCTTTATAATCCTTTATAGCACGTTATAACCTCACATAATCCTTTATAAATCACAGGTTAGATACAGAGTCAAGGTCCCCTACACTGTCCCATCAAACACGCCCAGGGCAGGTACAGCACTTTGTTAGATACAGAGTAATGTTCAGTCTACACTGTCCCATCAAACATTCCCAGGCAAGTACAGAACGGGTTAGATACAGAGTAAAGCACCCTCTGCACACTGCCATCTAACACTCACAGGAAATGTCCCTCTACACTGTCCCATAAACAAACCCAAGACACGTGCAACAGCGTTAGATATAGAGAAAAGCTCCCGCTGCACACTCATATCTAACACTCCCAGGAAATGTACAGCACGGGTTAGATACAGATTCAAGCTCCCTATACTGTTTTCCATCAACACTCTAAGGGCAGGTACATCATGGGCTATATAAAGAGTAATGTTCCCGCTACATGCTCCCTTCCAACACTTACAGGAAATGTACAGCAGGGGTTAGATACAGAGTAGAGCTCCCTCTGCACTGTCACATAAACAGTCCCAAGACAGGTGGAACAGGGTTAGATACAGAGCAAAGCTCCCTCTACAGTGTTCCATCAACACTCCCAGGACAGGTACACCATGGGTTAGATAGAGAGTAAATCTCCCTCTACACTGTCCCATTAAAAAGTCGCAAGACAGGTGGAACAGGGTTAGATACAGAGCAAAGCTCCCTCTACAGTGTTCCATCAACACTCCCAGGACAGGTACACCATGGGTTAGATAGAGAGTAAATCTCCCTCTACACTGTCCCATTAAAAAGTCGCAAGACAGGTGCAACAGGGTTAGATACAGTGCAAAGCTCCCTCTACAGTATCCCATCAAAAATCCAAGGGCAGGTACATTTGGGCGATATACAGAGTAAAGCTCCGTCTCCGCAGACCCTTCTAACACTCCCAGGAAATGTACAGCAGGGGTTAGATATAGAGTAAATCCCGCTCAACACGGTCCCACCAAACACGCCCAGGGCAGGCACATCATGGGTAAGGTACAGCGTAAAACTCCCTTTACGCTGCCCCACAAAACACTGCCAGGGCAGTTACAATGCGGGTTACATACAGAGTAAAGCTCCCTCTACACTGTTCCATCAAACACACCCAGGGCAGGTACAGCGCGGGTTGATACGGAGTAAAGCTCCCTCTACGCTGCCCCACCAAACACTCCCAGGCAGTTACAACACGGGGTACATAAAGAGTAAAGCTCCCTCTACACGGTTCCATGAAACACACCCAGGGCAGGTACAGCACGATTTAGATACAGAGTAATGCTCCCTCCTCACTGTTCCATCAAACACTCCCAGGGCAGGTACAGCGCGGGTTAGATACAGAGTAAAGCTCCCTCTACACTGTCCCATCAAACACTCCCAGGGCAGGTACAGCGCGGGTTGATACAGAGTAAAGCTCCCTCTACACGGTTCCATCAATCACCCCCAGGGCAGGTAAAACACGGGTTAGATATAGTGTAAATCTCCCTCTACACTGTCCCATCAAACATTCCCATGGCAGCTGCAGCACGTGTTAGATACAGAGTAAAGCTCGCTCTACATTGTCCCATCAAACACTCACAGGGCAGGTACAGCACGGGTTTGATATGTCATTGTGGCGGCCATGTTGGCTGAGGCGTCTACACTAAATATCGGATGTCACGGATTTAATAATCATATAATAATTACACGCATTTCAGCCACTGCTTCCGTCAAAATCTTGCGAGTTTAGCCTGAGAATTGAATTGTGTTACAGTACTGAGCTCAGTGTACAGATTGATCAGATCTTAACCGCATCCAAGGTATCAGTCCTACCACCCTCTTTTGATACCTTCTCCTCACTCCTTCTGCATGACAATTGGCCTGTTTCATAGTTACATCAAGAGCTGTCCTGCATTATGTTTCAGTCAACGCTGATTTAAATTCTGTCCTCATACCTACTGATCCCTCACTCCCGTTTACTTCAACGACCCTGCCTAATTGCCCAGTTCCAGGCTCTGGTCTTTCTCATGCAGCTTCTTATCGTATCTACATTGGCTCCCTGTCCAGCAACACCTCAATTAAAAAAAATCTCATTCTTGTTTGAAAACCCCTCCATGCCCTCGACCTCTCCCTATCTCTGTAATTTCTTCCAGCTCCGCCGACATGGCTGCATTCATCCGATTCTGTCATCTTTTGGAACCCGTCACCGATCTTAAACAATCCAACATTGGTGGCTGCCCCGCCACCCACCCCGGGGTGCCTAGGCCCTAATCTCGGACATTCCCTCCCTTTGCTTCTCCCTCCTCCTGTGAAATGTTATTTAAAACCTGTCCTAATATCTAATTATTTGCCTTGATATCAAAGGTTCTTTGATATACACTCCTATGAAGTGCCTTGGGAAGTTTTACTATGTTAAAGGTGCTGAATAAATGCAGTTCTTGTTGTAAGGCCTCCATTCTAATGAGTGGAATCTTTCTCTCCCATCTTATCTGGTCAATTGATGTTTGTGGGAGCTTGCTGTGTGCAAATTACCTGCCGCATTTCCTACATTATAACACTGATGACTGTTCAAAAAGTACTTCAATGGCTGCAAAACACATTGGTTGTCCTGAGGCGCTACATAAAGGTATATAAAAGCTATCCTTCTTTCTTGCTATCTTTCTATGACTCAGTTTAAGCTCGTTGAACAGGTCGTTACAACTTTAGAATTTCTGTATGATTTTCACTGTGTGAGGATATCGGCCCAGAAATTCGGGTCGGGGGCTTCCCGCGGGTAGAAGCCCCCGACCTACACTTACCTTGCGTGCCGGCAGTTGAGGTCTGGGCCTGCGTGGATTTCCTCTCTGAGGCCTGGCCCAGCTCCCGGCGCACTGTGCTTGCGTGTTCCAGGGGCGTAGCTAGTGCGATGCATCCGCTGGGATCATGTGAGCCATGGGTAACCAATCGGAGGAGGGAAAAGCCCATTCATAAGATTGACAGAAAGACCTGTCAAATTATGAATACTCCGGCCCCAAAACAGTAGTTAACCTTCAAATAAATTTTAGAGAAACATCAGACTTTTTAAATAAACTATAAATAACATTAAATAACTATTTTAAGCAATAACTTAAGTTTTTGAAAGAAATAATTTTATAAAAAAACGGGGCTAAAAATAAACTTACGTTACTTTAAATTATTTAAAAATAATAAACCTGTAGAAAAAATGTTTTAATTTTAATTAATTGACCACTTACCTTGTAAAAAGCAGGCCTTACGCCTGTTTTTTAAATGTGTAAATCCTCCAGGCTTACCCTCACGTGAAAACCTGTAAAAGACAAACCTAAGTTCAAAGCGCACGCGCAGCCTCCCCTGCGTGCACGTTCCTCCTCTGAACCCCTTCGTTCAGAGGATCAGAAGTGCCGGTTTCCCGCGCATGTGCTGCGCATGCAAGAAACCGGCACTTCCATCGGGTCCACGCGTGAGTACCCCGTGCGTACTCACGCGTTGGGACCCGAATTTCTGTGCCATTAAGAATAAAACTGGATGGACCCCCAGCAGTGATATCAGCACCGGCTGCGGACACAACAACAGCACACCCAGCGCTGTCGACCATGCAAATTTCTCCTCAAAAACATCTGGGGATGTGTGCCAAAATTGGGGGAGCTGACCCATAGACTCGTAAAGCAACAGCCTGACATAGTCGGAGATGGCTCCTAATCAGAAGCCTATCTTTCATTTACTCATGGATTCAGGTCAATCATGGGCAAGGAGACCTCCTGCTGATTGCCACCTCCCGCCCTCTCTCAGCAGCTGACTCAGGACTCCTCCATGTTGAGCACCATGCTGATTGCCACCTACCGCCCTCTCTCAGCAGCTGACTCAGTACTCCTCCATGTTGAGCACCATGCTGATTGCCACCTCCCGCCCTCTCTCAGCAGCTGACTCAGGACTCCTCCATGTTGAGCACCATGCTGATTGCCACCTCCCGCCCTCTCTCAGCAGCTGACTCAGGACTCCTCCATGTTGAGCACCATGCTGATTGCCACCTACCGCCCTCTCTCAGCAGCTGACTCAGTACTCCTCCATGTTGAGCACCATGCTGATTGCCACCTCCCGCCCTCTCTCAGCAGCTGACTCAGGACTCCTCCATGTTGAGCACCATGCTGATTGCCACCTACCGCCCTCTCTCAGCAGCTGACTCAGTACTCCTCCATGTTGAGCACCATGCTGATTGCCACCTCCCGCCCTCTCTCAGCAGCTGACTCAGGACTCCTCCATGTTGAGCACCATGCTGATTGCCACCTACCGCCCTCTCTCAGCAGCTGACTCAGTACTCCTCCATGTTGAGCACCATGCTGATTGCCACCTACCGCCCTCTCTCAGCAGCTGACTCAGGACTCCTCCATGTTGAGCACCATGCTGATTGCCACCTACCGCCCTCTCTCAGCAGCTGACTCAGGACTCCTCCATGTTGAGCACCATGCTGATTGCCATCTACCACCCTCTCTCAGCAGCTGACTCAGTACTCCTCCATGTTGAGCAACATGCTGATTGCCACCTCCCGCCCTCTCTCAGCAGCTGACTCAGTACTCCTCCATGTTGAGCACCATGCTGATTGCCACCTACCGCCCTCTCTCAGCAGCTGACTCAGGACTCCTCCATGTTGAGCACCATGCTGATTGCCACCTACCGCCCTCTCTCAGCAGCTGACTCAGGACTCCTCCATGTTGAGCACCACTTTGAAGAAGCTCTGAGTGCAGCAAGGGCAGAGAATATAATCAGGCTGTGCGACTTCAATGTCCAGCACCAAGAGTAGGCTCGTTATCACCACTACCGACCGTGCTGGCCAAGTCCTGAAGGTCATAGCGGCCAGTCTGGGCCTGCCACAGCGGGTGAGAGAAACAAAACGAGGGAAAATCTACTTGACCTTGTTTTCACCAATCTAGCTGTCGCAGATGCATCTGTCCATGAGAGTATTGGTAGCAGTCACCGCCTCATTTAATGTGGAGACGAAATCCCTTCACACTGAGGACACCCTCGTGTTGTGTGGCACTACCCCCGTGCTAAATGGGATATATTCAGAACAGATCTAGCAGCTCAAATCTAGGATTCCACGAGGCGCCGTGTGCCTTCCTCAGCAGCAGCAGATATGTATTCCACCACAGTCTGTGGCCTCATGGTTCGGCATATCCCTCACACTTACATTACCACCACGCCAGGGGACCAACCTTAGTTCAATAAGGGGTGTAGAAGAGCAGGCCGGAAGCAGCACCAGGCATACCTCAAAATTAGGTTACAACCTGGGATAGCTGCAACACTGGACTATATGCATGCTAAACAGTGGAAGCAGCAAGTTATAGATGGGGCTAAGCAATCCCACTATCAACGGATTAAATCAAATCTCTGCATTCCTGCCACACCCAGTCATGAAGGTGGTGGATCAATAAACAACTAACGGGATGAGGAAGCTTCATGCAGATCCCCATCCTCAATGATTGTGGAGCCCAGTACGCGAGTGTAAAAGACAAGGCTGAAGCGTTTCCAACCATCTTCAGCCAGAAGTGCCGAGTGGATGATTCATATCGGCCTACTCACGAGGCTGCAACCATCACAGAAGTCAGTCTTTAGCCAATTCGATTCACTCCACGTGATATTAAGATACGGCTAAGCGAACTGGATTCAGCAAAGGCTATGGTGCCCGACAACATCCCGCCTATCATGCTGAAGGCTTGTGCTCAAGAAGTAGCCGCGCCTATCACCAACTGTCCCAGTACAGCTACATTACTGGCATATATCTGACAATGTGGAAAACTGACCAGGTATGGGCTGTCCACTAAAAGCTGGACAAATCCAACACGGCCAATTACTGCCCTATCATTCTACTGTCAATCATCAGCAATGTTATGTAAGGTGTCGTCGACAGTGCTATCAAGCAGCACTTACTCACTAATAACCAGGTTTTTTCCCGCCACGACCATTCGGCTCCTGACCTCATTAGAGCCTTGGTCCAAACATGGACAAATGAGTTGAATTCCAGAGGTGAGGTGAGAGTGACTGCCCTTGACATCAAGGCAGCATTTGAATGCGTGCAAAATCAAAGTGCCCTAGTAAAACTGAAGTCAAAGTGAATCTGGGGAAAACATCTCCACTGGCTGGAATCATAACTAGCACAAAGGAAAATGGTTGTGGTGGTTAAAGTTCAATCGTCACAATCGCAGGACATCGCTGCAGCAGTTCATCAGTGCAGTGTCCTCGGCCCAAACATTTTCAGCTGCTTCATCAATGAACTTCCCTCCATCATAACGGCAGAAATGGCGAAGTTCACTGATGACAGCACAACAGTATTCAGTGTCACTCCAAACTGCTCAGATAATGATGTAGTCCATGCTGACATGCAACAAGACGTGGACGACGTTCAGGCTTGAGCTTTTTAGTGGCTGGTATAATTCACGCCACAGAAGTGCCAGGCAAAGACTATCACCTACAAGCTTGATATTCAACGCCATTACCATCGCCGAATCCCCCGCCATCAACTTAATGAAGGTCACCATTGACCAGAAAATTAACTGGACCAGCCACATATAGCTGTGGCAACAATTGCATGTCAGAGGCTAGGTATTCTGCGGCGAGTGTCTTATCTCCTGACTCTGAATGCATTTCCACTATCAGCAAGGCACAATTACGGAGTGTTTTGGAATTCTTTCCACTTGCATTGATGCAGCTCCAAATAACTCAGTAATCTCGACACCATCCAGACATCTGCTTGATTGGAAACCCCTCCACCACTTTAAACATTCACTCCCTCCAACACCATCGTATCGAGTCTGCAGTATGTACCATCTATGCGCATGTCAGTGATGCACACAACCCGTGAACAAAAAAAAGTTTTCAGATGCTGGGTCAGTATGCTGGAGCTGGTAGAAGTCAAATAAAGCTTACAGAAATTCGCGGGGAACAAATGGACAAATGGTCAATGGTATAATGAAGATGACAGATTAATATAAATAGAGAAAAAGTATCGTAGACGCTAATGGTACTAAAAGCTGACAAATTCCCTGGACCTGATGGCCTACATTATAGAGTTCTGCAAGAGGTGGCTGCAGAGATAATTGATGCATTGGTTTTGATCCCCCAAAACTCCCTAGATTCTAGAATGGTCATAGCAGATTGGAAAGTCGCAAATGTAACATCGCTTTTCAAGACAGGAGGTAGAATGAAAACAGGGAATTACAGATATCAATCGTCGGGAAAATGCTAAAATCCATTGTTAAGAAAGTAGTGTCAGGGCTCTTAGAAACATGACTTGACAGCATCAACAAGTTTTTATGAATGGGAAATCGTGTTTGACAAATTTATTCGAGTGTTTGAGGATGTAACTAGCAGGGTTTATAATGGGGAACCAGTGGATGTAGTTTATTTGGAATTCCAAAAGGCATTCGAAAAGGTGCCATGTAACAGTTATTACACAAGATTACGGGCTCATGGGGCTGGGGGTAATATATTAGCATGGATACAGGATTGGTTAACGGACAGAAGCAGAGTGTTGGGATAAACGGGTATTTTTCAGGTTGACAGGCGGTAACTGGTGGGGTGCTGCAAGGATCAGTGTTGGGGCCTCAGCTATTTACAATCTATATTAATGACCTAGATGAAGGGTCCGAGTGTAATGTATCCAAGTTTGCTGATGATACAAAGCTAGCTGGGACAGTAAGCTGTGAGGAGAACACAGTGTCTGCAAAGAGATATAGATCGACTATGTGAATGGGCATTAAGGTGGCAGATGGAATATAATGTAAAGATATGTGAGGTTATTCACTTTGGTAGGCAGAATAGAAAATCAAAACATTTTTAAAATGCTGAGAAAATTATTGATGTTGGTGTTCAGGGAGTTTTGGATGTCCTCGTGCAAGAAGCACAGAAAGCTAGCATGCAGGTACAGCAAGCAATAAGGAAGGAAAATGGCATTTTAGTCTTTACTGCAAGGGGGTATAAGAGTAAAGAAGTCTTACTACAATTGTACAGGGCCTTGGTGAAACCATACCTGCAGTACTGTGCACAAATCTTTTCTCCTTATCTAAGGAAAGATATACTTGCCTTGGAGGCGGTGAAGTGAAGGTTCACTAGATTGTTTCCTAGGAGGAGAGGGCTGTCCTATGATGAGGGATTGTGTGGAATGTGTCTATATTTTCTGAAGTTTAAAGGAATGAGTGGTGATCGCACTGAACATACAAGGTTCTGAAGGGAATTGACAGGGTAGATGCTGATACGTTATTTCCTCTGGCGGGAATGCCTAGAACCAGGGGGCAGAGGCTCAGCATAAATGCTGGGTCAGTTTATTGGAGCTAGTTTAGTCTGTAGATGCTGGTTCTGTTCATTGGTGCTCATTATGTTTATAGGTGCTGGGTCAATTTATTCGTGCTTGTTTAGTGTATAGATGTGGGGTCAAATTATTTAAGCTGGTTTAATTTATAGATGTTGAGTCAGTTTATTGGTACTGGTTATGTTTATAGATGCTGTGCCAGTTTACTGGCGCTGGTTTACTTTATATAATTCTTGGTCAATTTATTTGAGCTAATTTAGATTATAAATTATGGTTTAGTTTATTGGATCTAATTTACTTTGTATTAGCGTTTTCAGTTAATTCTTGCTGGTTAAGTTTATTCGACATGTTTCAATTAAATATACTGGGTCAGACTTTCTTTGTTGGATCAGGTGATTAATGGTGATTTAATTTATAGATGCACCCAGTAAGTTAACAAGCACAAGTAACGTTACCGAACATCTAAAAGCTGTATAGTCTGTAAGTAGAGTTCAGTGATGTGACTTGCCTTGTGGAGTCTATGTAAGCTACTCTGGGACTCTCCTCTGTGGAACCTCTGTACCTACAGACCCACTCAGTGACTCACCTATTGTGGACTCCGTAAGTACATTCTACAAATTATTTTCCTTGAGACTTGAAAATCATATTCTGTGATTTAGAGAGATTAATTGCAAATCTAGTTAAATATTTGTAATGACACAAGAAGCGTTGGCTTGACTATAGTTATTGAAAATGTTTTTTCAGTGATGGTAATTAGTGTCAGTCTCCATGGAACCTAATTCTGTCACTGAAGGCTTTCCCTCTTCTATTAATAAGGAAGTCCTTTGAATGAGTCATTACACAGTGTCAGTGTGAGCAACACCTTCGGCACTGACAGGGATCAGCGGCTGCACGTAGAGGGAGAGAATGCACGAGAGATATTCTTTACAGTTGCAGATATTATTTTTCCTATTTAAAGTAAAGAAGATTTACTATCCTCTGCTCGCTGCTGTTGGTGTTCCTGGTAAGACACTGTATCCACCTATTGTATAAAGCATGTTTCTCAATAATATTGCTTCTGTTATTTTAAGTTGGTAGATCTAGCTATTACTTTTATTCAATGACCTTCTTTGGCTCCGGGGTTGATGGTGTTTAATTTTCCATCGTATGATTATTACTGAGCAGCCCATTTCCTGCTCTGAGTTCAAAGAATGGCACGGCTTCACTTTCACCACTTCTCCCACATGATGTATTCTTAAGATTAAACTACATTCATTTGTCCAGCAGAGATTAGAAATCAGAAATCCCTCATTATCTAACAGAACCAGCCAGCTCACTTTCCACCGGCTTCACATCAATGGTTCTTTTCCTGAATGGTTTGATATTAAAACAAGCATGAATTATCTTCCAACAATAAGTTGATTTTTTTCTTTGATTTTCAGAGCACTTAGTGCCAAGCATTGTTTTGAAATAATTGAATTCCTTGCTGCCTGTCACAGGTGAGGGAATCTCAGTCAGTCCAAAATTGAACTTTCTATCATGTCCTTCTCTCCTTTACTGTAAATGTTTATAACTGCTGTATCATAAACACTGCTCACTTTGATATTTTACTGTCTATATCCGTTTGGAAAACTATCCAATTATCACTGAACGGAGACTTCAGTGTCATTTGTCTTGGACGGTGGCGAGAAATGGACGGTGTCGCATCAACTGCCTGTTGTAGCCTATTTTTAATTTGTGGGAGTGGAGTCATGTTACTTCAGGGCCATCATAGCCGATAGAAGCCGCCCACATCAGACATCCACACACACACATTTTCCAAAGTTGCAACCGAACAATGACTGACAGCTTAATCCGGGACTGATATCCCTTCATTACACAGAGTCGCCGAGCAGAGGTCAGAAGGAGAAAATTCGTCTGATTCTCTCCATAAATCAGGTTGACCAGGAAATAATCAGCAGCAGGAACTTGGTCTGAAACCCCCGTATGATTTATTAACAGCCACCACTACCTGTCCTGCCACCTTCAAAGATTTGTGTAAGCGCACCCCAGCTCTGTCTGATCATGCACCCGCTTTGAAATTGTAACGTTTAGTTTAAATTACCTCTCCTCTTGCTTCCTATCAACATGTATCACTTCACCCTTCTCTGCGTTAAATTGTTTCTGCCATGTGTCTGCCGATTTCACTAGTCTGTCTATGTCCTCCTGAGGTCTGTTACTATCATTCTCACTGTTTATTAACATTTCCCCATTTCCTGTCATTTTCAAACGTTGAAATTATGCGCTGTGCAACCAAGTCCATGGCATTGATATAAATAAAATGATCAATGGTCCCAACACCGACGCCTGGGGAACACCACTGTAAACTGAGTCTGAAAAACAATCGTTTCCTTCTACTCTATGCTTTCTGTCTCTAAGCCAATTTCTGAGCCATGTTGCCATTGCCACTTTAATCCCATGGGCTTCAATTTTTGTATTATGTGGTACTTTGCAAATACCTTTTTAAAGGATAGTGCAATTGGGAATGTATGGGCAGTAACAGTCATTGAATCATAGAATTGGTGAACCAAGTTGTGTGATATTTGTTTAATGGAGCATGACGCCCCACTCTGATCACAGGCCTTGCCTGAGTTCAATCATTGAATTACAAAATCATTGATTTTATTATTTCTATCATTTGCTCTGAGGGTATGGGTGATACTGTCATGGCCCATATTACTTGCCCATCCCTAGTCACCCGTGGGGAAATGGTGGGCCTTCAACTTGAGCTGCTGCAGTCCCAGTGGTGAAGGTGCTCCCACAATAGTGTAACAGAAGGAATTTCAGTCTTTTGACCCAGTGACAATGAAGGAACGGTGATATATTTGAAGGGTACGGTACCAAAGTGGTTAAGTTGCTGGACTAGTAAACCCGATGCCTGAACAAATGATCCAGAGTGCAAATCCCACCAGCTGGGGAAATTAAATTCAATTTATTAAACAAATCTGGAATGAAAAGCCAGTATCAGGAATGGTCAAACATGAAACTACCGGATTGTTGTAAAAACCCATCTGGTTCACTACTGTCCTTTATGGAAGGAAATCCGCCATCCTTACCTGGTCTGGCCGTAATGTGTCTTCAGGCACAGAGCAATGACTGCCCAGTGAAATGGCCTAGCAAGCCATTTAGTTTATAAGGCGACTCACCACCACCTTCTCTGGGGCAATTAGGGATGGACAATAAATGATGGCCTTGTCAGCGACGCCCACATCCCTTGAATGAATAAAAAATGTCTTGTGTGTGTGACTTGAAGCAGAAAATTGGAGGTGATGGTGTTTTGTGGTACAGTCCGAGCCGAATTCTAGCCCCTCCCCTGTGCGTCTTGTCCCCTTGATGCAAATTGTAGAAATCCACCTCTGGCCCTGGGGGTGAAACGTTATTACAGTAAAATAGTAAAAACAACCAAATGAACTTTTGCCATTTTCAGGATGCAAATCTTTTAAAGGACACTTGGCAATGAGTTGGGGCTGAACACGAGGATGAACACTTTAAAATCGAGGCATTGCCAGACCAGAGCCAGTGTAGGTCAGTGATCACAGGGGTGATGGGTTAACGGGACTTGGTGTGAGTTAGGGCACGGACAGCAGAGTTTTGGATGAGACAGAAATGCTTGTTCTTAACTCCAGATATAACTCTTATATCTCCCCACCCCTGGAGCAACCTGTCCCAGATGATAACAAATGACTCTGAATGGGTTCAAGCCAAGCATTTGAGAGACAAAGTCTTAGTCGAATTCTTCAGCACACTGTGACATTTGATATCTGCCGATGTCTCCAGACAAGGGCCGAGAATTTCGTCTCTGGCGGTAGTGCTAAATGGGCGGGAACGAATCGGGCGCCCGTTACATGCAGCGCCTGATATTCAGTTCCACTGCAGTCAGTGATGGATTTCTAGGCCTGGGGCATCAATTCTTAACACAACTTTTCCAGGTTTCTCCGGAACTCAGTGAATTCACTTCAGTGACAAAGAGCTAGACTCAGTAATCCTGCACCATTCAACACCCCTGTGGTCCCAAAATCCATGGGCCCCTGTTTAAAAAATATCTCCATTCTGGCTCTTAATTTTATAACATGCAATGAACACTTAAACTACAGGGCGGAGCCACAGCCAGTCACTAGAAAAATTCACCAGGCTTTTTAAAGAGGCAGGACTAGTCATGCAGTCATTTAAAAGTGGCAGGTCTAGTCACACTGTCTTTTTAAAGAGGCAACACCAGTCACACAGGCTTCTTAAAGAGAAAGAACCAGTCACACAGTCTTTATAATGAGGCAGGACCAGTCACACTGTCTTCTTAAGGAGACAGGACCAGAGACACAGGCTTTTTAAAGAGACAGGACTAGACACACAGACTTTGTAATGAGGCAGGACCAGTCACACAGGCTATTTAAAGAACCAGCACCAGTCCCACAGGCTTTTTAAAGAGACAGAACCAGTCACACAGGCTTTGCATAGAAACAGGACCAGACACACAGTGACTTTTTAAAGAGACAAAACGCTGCAACAAAGCAACCTAGAAATTCCTCTTAGGCAGTGGCACAAAGCGGGTGGTGTCAGATCTGAAATTCTGCGTGGATATTCTTGGCCCTTATCTCTGTCCTTACAAATTATCTGTCCATTAATGTTTGCTCACAGATTCTAACCTTGTCGTGAATATGACTCCATAGAAACTGTTTATTTTGCAGGCATTTAGTTTTAATATTTGTGCATATCACATGTCATCCCTCTGTCTACAGACAGTAATCTAGAACATGTGCCTTGTGCCTTGTAGGTGTTGGAGCTGCTTTGGGGAGTCAGAAGGTGAGTTGCTCACTGCAGAGCACCCAGCCTCTGACCTGCTGTAGTAGCCATTGCATTTATGTGGCTGGCCCATTTGAGTTTCTGAACAACGGCGGCCCCTAGAATTTAGTGGTGGAGGATTCGGTGATGGAAATGCCATTGACTGTCAAGTGGAAGAGGTTAGACTCCCTCCTGTTGGAGTTGGTCATCATCTGCCACTTGTCTGGTGAGAATGTACCATGATGACACCAGCGATGAGGGGCTTCAGTTATGTGGAAAGATGAGAGAAGCTGGGATTGTTCTCCCTTTAGCAGAAAAGGTTAGTGGGAGATTGAGTAGAAGTGTTCTAAATTATGAGGGGTTTTGACACAATAAGAAAGAAGACACTGTTTCCACTCCTTGCCTTGTCATTACCAAAAGGGCACAGATATAAGATAATTGTTAAAAGAAACAGGGGCTAGATGAGTAGAACTTTAGTCACACAGTGAGTTTTTATGATCTGGAATGAACTCTGAACGTCTGGTGGAAGCATATTCAGTAGGCTCAGGTCATAGCACTCACGACTCTCAGTCAGAAGGTTGTGGGTTGCAGTTCCACTCCAGCGACTTGAGTACAAAAATCAAGGCTACGACTGCAGTGCAGTATTGAGGAAGCGCTGCAGTGTTAGAGGGGCAGTACTGAGGGAGCACTCTACTGTCGGCGTGGAGGTCTTTTGGAAGAGCTGTTAAACTGAGGCTCCGTCTGTCTCTAATTTGAACATAAAAATCCCGTGGAATTATATCGAAGAAGAGCAGCAGAGTTAACCCCGGTGTTCTGGACAATATTTATCTCAAGCCACAACACTAAAGCATTTTATCTTGTCACTATCACATTGCTGTTTGTGGGAACTTGCTGTGCGCAAATTGGCTGCCGTGTTTCCTACAGTACAACAGTGACTAAACTTCAAATGTACTTCTTTGGCTGTTTTGTGCTTGAGTACATCCCAGCATCATGAATAGCGCTATATCAATGCAATTCTTTCTTTCTTAACTGTAACTTCCAAAAGGTGATTGGATATATAATTGAAAAGGAGAAATTTTCAGGGCTATGGGGAAACTGTTTACTTGTTCACTATCATTCAAGACAGGATATGACAACTTTGAAATAGTCTGATCTGTTAGTGGTGGAATCGCTTGAATCTGTCTAATTTCATCACATTGATGAACAGGGTAGTGACACAGGATATGATGGAGGGTGGCCTCAGCGTGAAGGCGAGAATTGTTCTCTACAAATATTGTGCAGTGGTCAGTCATAACAATATCATCATGACCAGATGCATATGCAATACGTAGGTTGGTGTGTGTGCTGTCAGGAGGATGTAAATGGTAAAATAATAAGGGAGAACCAGTGGATGTGGTGTATTTGGACTTTCAGAAGGCTTTCGATAAGGTCCCGCATAAGAGATTAGCGTGTAAAGTTAGGGCACATGGGATTGGGGGCAAGGTATTAACTTGGATAGAGAACTGGTTGGCAAACAGAAAGCAAAGAGTTGGAATAAACGGGTCTTTTTCCGAGTGGCAGGCAATGATTAGTGGGGTACCACAGGGATCGGACCAGCTATTCACAATATATATTAATGAACTAGACAAGGGAACTAGATGAAATATCTCCAAATTTGCAGATGACACAAAGCTGGGTGGCCGTTTGTGCTGTGAGGAGGATGCCGCGAAACTCCAGGTTGATTTGCATAGGTTGGGTGATTGGGCAAAAGCATGGCAGCTGCAATATAACGTGGATAAATGTGAGATTATCCAATTTGGTGGCAAAAACAGGAAGGCAGATTATTATCTGAATGGCAATAGATTGGGAGAAGGGGAAGTGCAACGAGACCTGGGTGTCCTTGTGCAACGGTCGCTGAAGGTAAGCATGCAGGTGCAGCAGACGGTTAAGAGGTCAAATGGTATGTTGGCCTTCGTAGCGAGAGGGTTTGGCTACAGGAACAAGGATGTCTTGCTGCAGTTATACAGGGCCTTGGTGAGACCACATCTTGAGTATTGTGTGCAGTTTTGGTCGACTTATCTGAGGAAGGATGTTCTTGCCATGGAAGGAGTTCAGCGAAGATTCACCAGGCTGATACCTGGGATGGCAGGAATGACATATGAGGAGACATTGGGTCGATTGGACTTGTGCTCGCTGGAGTTTAGCAGAATGAGAGGGGATCTGATTGAAACTTATAAAATTCTGACAGGACTGGACAGACTAGATGCAGGAATGATGTTCCCGATGGTCGGGGAGTCCAGAACCAGGGGCCACAGTCTAAGGATAAGGGGTAGGCCATTTAGGGCAGAAATTAGGAGGAATTTCTTAACCCAGAGAGTGGTGAACCTGTGGAATTCTCTAACACAGAAGACAGTAGAGGCCAATACATTAAATATATTCAAGAACGAGTTGGATATATTTCTAAATGCTAAAGTGATCAAGGTGTATGGGGAGAAAGCAGGGACCGGGTACTGAATTTGGATGGTCAGGCATGATCGCATTGAATGGCGGAGCAACCTCGAGGGGCCGAATGGCCTACTCCTATTCCTATCTTCTATGTTTCTATGTGAGGACGAGGTCAAGCAGGCTGTTCTCTCATGATTATTCTCCCACCACCTGACGCAATCCCAGTCTGGCAGCTGTCTTATTCAGGGCTCGGTTAATGATGGTAATTCCGAGCCACTCTTGGTGATGGACATTGTAGTTTCCCCCTTAGGACCCAGAGTATAATTTGCGCCCTTTCTGCTCTCGGTGCTCCCACCAGCTGGTGTTCAGCATGAAGCTCTGCCAATTCAACAGCTGAGGGAGGGCAGTCGGTGTTAATCAGCAGAAAGTTACCTTGCCCATATCTGACTGGAAGCCATGAGACTTCATTATAACCTCAGGCAATTCTGGGGACTTGCAGGGTCTCACACACGCGACTGTATAACACTGTGCTCTCACCTCTGGTGGATCTGTGCAGACCCTGGGATGCTGGTGGAGTATTCGGGAATGTTGACTGATAGGTATGATTCTGTGAGTATGAATATGCGGGAATTCAATGTTTCCAGCGTGCTCTTTTGGTATTGAGGGGCTTACAGGGTATTTAACTCATCCGTTACTATTTTAAGCGTTTTCCGTTGATTCCTTGGAATCAACCCTATGCTCCTTTTAATTATTATTCCCCTCGGTCAAACACCACAACCTGTCTGCCTGGGTAAGGTCAATCTTTAGAAATATGTAGCTCGGGTTCCTGTTCTAGTTTCAGGCAATCGAGAAATGAACTGGGATTGAAATTACTAGACTGAGGTGAGAATAGTTTAACCGAGGCAGCCCTGGGAATGAAATTCCTGGATTGAGCCTGGAGCAATGTCATGTAGGTGAGTCATTTCGTTCCATCACTGGGATCATCTCACTCATCCTGCCGTTTAAGACCATTTATTTATTGTTTTTTTATTTATCCTGATGCACTGGTATGGAATAAAACATAGAACAAGAGTGGGGAAATCCATTTTTTTCAGTGGTCTGCACAGACTGATCCTGAAAGGCGACTATCTAAGCAGAGTGGAACGGTTGTGAATTTGGAGAAAGTAGGAATTAGGAGCAGAGGGGGAAGGAGGAGAGAGCGAGAGAAGCGGCAGGAGATAAAGGTAGGCCAGAGAACCCGGAGAGCAAGGAGTGAGGTAAGTGACGTCAGCACAAGCAAAACAATGAAAAGAAAAGGAATGGTGAATAGATGGTGATATTTTTAAGTTTTGAGCTTAATTCCGTTATGTTAGTTAGCAGTCTATTAAATAGAGGCATGGCAGGACAACACAATCCCGTGGAATGCACATCTTGTGCAATTGCGAACTCCAGGCAACTTCCCAAGTGTTTCCGAGCTTGAGCAGTAGCTGGCGACACTGCAGTGCATCCATGAGGCTGAGAGCTCCGTGGATAGTACGTTTCAGGAGGTGGTCACCCCGCAGCATAAGAGTGTGCAGGCAGATCGGGAATGGGTGACCGCCAGACAGCCAACGAGGGCCAGGCAGGTACTGCGGCAATCCACTGAGTGCATCTCACTCTCTAAATAGTATTCAATGGCTCCTCCGGAGAGTACATCCAGCGCCAAGTCCACGGCAGCACTGGGGGCTCAGCTGTAGGTGGGGGAGGAGGAAGATTGGGAAAACAATATTGATAGGATATTTGATAAGATTGAGGGATAAATATTGGCCAGGACACCGGTGCAATGGGATCATTTACGTCCACTTGAGAGAGCAGACGGGGCCTCGGTTTAACGTCTCACCCAAAAGACGGCACCTCCAACAGTGCAGCACTCCCTCAGTACCACACTGGAATGTAAGTCTCCATTGTTGGACTCAAGTCCTTGGATGAGACTTAAAACCCACAACCATCTGACTGAGAGGCGGGTGTGCTACCTACTGAGCCACAGCTGACACTGTAAGATAGGTTTAAAGTGCATGTGTGTAAATGCCGAAGCCTGGAAAATAAGTTTGGTGAGCTGCTGGCTCAAATAATCACATATGAAAATGATGCCGTGACGATATCAGAGGCCTGGCTCAAAAACGGCAGGATTGGGTACTAAATATTCCTGGATATAAGATGTTCGGGCAAGATAGGGAAGGAAAGAAAGGAGGTGGGGTAGCAGTATTGATTAAGGAGAATATTAGTGCTGGAGAGAGAGGATGCTCTGGCGGGGTCAAAGTCTGAATCTATTTGGTTAGAGTTAAGGAACAGTGGCCCAGAAATTCGGGTCAGAGGCTTCCCGAAGGTGCAAGCCACCGACCTGCACTTACCTAGCATGCTGGACATTGAGCTGTGTGCCCGCATGGGATTCCAATCCTGGGCCTCCTCCAACTGCTGGCGCGCAGTGCTTGCGTATCCCATGGGCACAGTTAGTTCGATGCGTCCCCTGGCATCACGTGGGCCATGGAGAGCCAATGGTAGCAGGAATGCTTCATTCATAAGTTGGACAGGAACAGCTGTCAAACCTATAAATTCTCTAAGCCCCAAAACATCAATAAAACCTCAAAAAAAAATTTAAATCACATGTTTGAAATAAACTATGAATTGCATGAAATAACTATTTTAAACAATAATTTGAATACTTGAAAAAATTAATTCCATTTTCTAACGGGGCTAAAAATTAACTTAACTTTCTTTAAAGTATTTAAAAATAATGAACCTGTGGAAAAAATGTTTTAATTTTAATTAATTCACCACTTACCTTGTTCAAAGCAGGCCTTGCGACTGCTTTTTAAAAGTGTAGCTCCTGGAGACTTACCCTCCTGGAGAAACCTGGAAAAAAAACGAAAGTTCAATATGTAAGCGCTGCCTCTCCTGTGCACGTGTTGCACCTCTTAACCCCTTCTTTCAGGGGAATGGAGGTGCTAGTTTCCCGCGCATTTGCAGTGCATGCACGAAACCAGCGCTTCCGTTGGGCCTACGCATGAGTACCCCATGCGTACTCACGCGTTAGGACCCGAATTGCTGGGCCAATAGAGGTACCATTACACTGCTGATTGTATTCTATAGGCCACCAACTAGTGGGAAGCATAAAGAGGAGCAAATTTGCAGGGAAATGACAGAGAGGTGGAAGAAATATAGAGTAGTAATAATGGAGGACTTGAGTTATCCTAATATAGGCTGGGATATTAATAATATAAATGGCAGAGAGTGGGAGAATTTCTGATATGGGTTCAAGAGAACTTTCTTGATTGGTGTATTTCCAGCCAAAGTGGAATGAGACATTTCTGGATCTGAATCTGGGGAATGAGGTAGGTGAAGTGGAGCAAATGCCAGTAAGGGAACTGTTAGCGAACGTTGATCATAGTATCATAAAGTGTAGATTAACTATGGAAAAGGACAGGGAGCAATCTAGTGTAAAACAAATTAATTGGGGAGGGCCAATTTCAGTGGGTTGAGAACGGAATTGGCTTGTGTGAATTTGAATCAAAGATGGACTGCCTTTAAAGAAGAGATGATTCAGGTCAATCGAGATACATTTACACTATGAGAAAAGGTAGGGCAACCAAAGCCTGAGCTCCCTGGAGACGAAAGAGGAAGCAGAAAAATGGGGCGTATGACAGATGTCAAGTTCAAACTACAAGTAGAAACAGGCTGCATATAGAATGTTCAGAGAGGAAATGAAAAAGGAAATAAGAGGGGCAAAGAGCGAGTAGTAGAATAGATTGGCAGCTAATATAAAATGGAATCCAAAAGTATTCTTTTGACAAATAAATTTTAAACGGGCAGTAAGAGAATGGGTGGGGCCGATTAAGGGCCAATAATGAGAACTATGAATGGAGGCAGAGGGCATTGCCGAGATACTAAACGAATACTTTGCCTCTATCTTTACCAAGGAAGAGGAGTGGGCCTTTGGCGTAGCGGTAGCATCCCCGCCGCTGGACCAGAAGGCATAGGGTTTCAAACCCCATTCCAGACAGTCCCGGCAAGTGGAGTCGGAGCTCTGGCTCTAAATTCTGGGTTGACATCCAGCGGGATACTTGCGTCCGTGGGTGTGGGTGCCCCCCCCCTCGTATGGGTTGTGGGAGCCCTTAAAACCCTCCCGCCAGAGGACTAACCACCCTAATGGCTGGTACAAAGATGGTTATGGTCACGGAAGGAGCGTTAATCGCGGCCAGAAATCCTTCCACCACTTCATACAGTTCCCCAAAGGGAACAGTGTGAAGACACGTACGACGACGACCAAGGAAGAAGCTGCTGCCAAAGTCATAGGGAAAGAGGAGATAGTTGAGATACTGGATGGGCTCAAAATTGATAAAGACCAGGTATTGGAAAGGCTGGCTGTACTTAAATTAGATAAGTCACCAGGAGCGGATGGGATGCATTGTCGAATGCTGAGGGAGGTAATTGTGGAAACCGCAAAGGTACTCGCCATTATCTTCCAAACTTCCTTAGATACGGTGTGGAGAATTGCAAAAGTTACACCCATGTTCCAAACCGGTGTAAGCATAAACCCGGCAACTATAAGCCAGCCAGTTTAACCATGGTGGTTGGGAAGCATTTAGAAAGGATAATCCAGGACAAAATGACCTGGCACTTGGACAAGTGTTGATTAATTAAGGAAATCCAGCACTGATTTGTCAAAAGCAAATCATGTTTTAACGAACTTGATCCTTGTTTTTGATGATTTAACAGAAGGGGTTGATGAGGGCAATGCAGTTGATGTCGTGAACATGGACTTCAAAAAGACTTGGATAAAGTGCCACATAATTGACTTGCAAGCAAACATAGAAACATAGAAACATAGAAGATAGGAGCAGGAGTAGGCCATTCGGCCCCTTGAGCCTGCTCCCCCATTTACTGAGATCATGTATGATCATCCAAATTCAGTACCCTGTCCCTGGTTTCTCCCCATATACCTTGATCCCTTTAGCCTTAAGAAATATATCTAACTACTTCTTGAATATATTTGATGAATTGGCCTCAACTGCCTTCTGTGGTAAAGAATTTCATGGGTTCACCACTGAATGCACCAATGAAGAATTTCATCCTCATCTCAGCCCGAAATGTCTTACCCCTTATCCTTAGCCTGAGATCCCTGGTTCTGGACTCTCCCGCCATCGGGAAAATCCTTCCTGCATCTAAACTGTCTAGTCCTGTTAGAATTTTAAAAGATTCAATGAGATCCCCTCTCATTCTTCTAAACTCTAGCGAATATAAGCCTAATCGCCCCAATCTCTCTTCACACGTCATTCCTGCCATCCCAGGTATTGGTCTGGTGAATCTACGCTGCACTCCCTCCAGGGCAAGAACATCCTTCCTCAGATAAGGCGACCCAAACTGCTCACAATGCTCAAGGTGTGGTCTCACCAAGGCCCTGCACAACTGCAGCAAGGCAACCTTGCTCCTGTACTCAAATCCTGTCGCTATGAAGAAAAACATACCAATTGCCTTCTTACCCGCCTGCTGCACCTGCATGCTTACGTTCAGTGAATGGTGCACAAGGGCACACAGCATTCGTTGCACTTGCAGTTTTCTCAATTTATTGCCGTTCAGATAATAATCTGCCTTCCTGTTTTTGCCACCAAAGTGCATAACCTCGAGTTTATGCACATTATACTGCATTTGCCATGCATCTGCCCAATCACACAATCTGTCGAAATCATACTGGCGTTTCTCTGCATCCTCCTTACAGCACGCGCGCCCACCCAGCTTTGTCTCGGCTGCAAACTTGGAGATATTACATCTAGTTTCCTCGCCTAGATCATGAATATATATTATGAATAGCTGGGGTCCTAGCACGGATCCCTGCGGTACCCCATTAGTTAGTGCCTGCCACTCGAAAAAGCACCCGTTTATTAGAACTCTTTGCTTCCTGTCTGCCAACCAGTTCTCTATCCAAGTCAATGCCTTACCCCCAATCCCATGCGCTCTAAATTTGCCCACTAATCTGTTATGCGGGACCTTGTCGAAAGCCTTCTGCAAGTTCAAATCCATCACATCCACTGGATCTCCATTATCTATTCTACCAGTCACATCCTCAAAAAATTCTAGTAGATTAGTCAGCACGAATATACCTTTTGTAAATGCATAGTGACTTTGTCTGATCCTGTCGTTGTTATCCAAGTGCTCTGCTATTACATCTTTTATAATGGACTGTAGCATTATCCCCACTACCGATGACAGTCTTACCAGTTTACTATAATTCCCCGTTTTCTCTCTACCACCTTTTTTAAATTAGAGTGGTTACATTAGCTACCCTCTAATCCATGGGAACTGTTCCAGAGTCTATAGAATTTTGGAAGATGACCAGCAATGCATCTACTATTTCTAGGGCCACTTCCATCAGTACCATAGGATGCAGATTATCAGGTCCTGGGGATTTGTCGGCCATCAATCCCGTCAATGTCCCTAACACCATTTCACTACAAATATTGATTTAATTCAGTTCCACCCTCTCATTAGACCCTATGTTCCCCGACATCTCTGCGAGGTTATTTGTGTCCACCTTTTTGAAGACAGAACCATAGTATGTATTTAATTGGTCTGCTATTTCGTTGTTCCCCATTATAAATTCCTCTGATTCTGAATGCAAAGGACCTAAGCTTGACTTCAACAATCGTTTTCTCTTCACATATCTATAGAAGCTTTTACAGTCAGTTTTTATGTTCCCTGCAATCTTACTCTACCCCCTCTTATTTAATCCCTTTGTCCTCCTCTGCTGAATCCTCAACTGCTCTCAGTCCTCAGGTTTGCTACTTTTTCTTGCCAATTTATATGTCCTCTCCTTGGATATTGTGCTATCCCCAATTTCCCTTGTTAGCCACGGTTGAATCACTTTTTTGTTTAATTGTTACGCCAAACAGGCGTGAATAAATGCTGTCGTTCATCCAAGCAATCTTTAAATGTTTGCCATTGCCTATCCACCGTCAACCCTTTAAGTAACGTTCCCAATCCATCATAGCCAACTCACGCCTCATACCATCGTAGTTTCCTTTATTTAAATTGAGGACCCTAGTCTTTGAGTCAACTACTTCACTCTCCATCGTAATGGAGCATTCTATCATATTATGAACGCTGCTTCCCAATCCTTTCTCATTATAGAATTCCCAGTCTAAGATGGCCTAATCTCTAGTTGGTTCAGCGACATATGGGTCCAGGAAACCACCCCGTATACACTATAGGAATTCCTCCTCCACGTTATTGTTACTATTTTGTTCAGTCCAATCTATATGTGCATTAAAGTCACCCATGAAAACTGCTGTGCCCTTAATGCACGTGTCTCTACTTTCCCGTTTAATGCCACCCCCTACATCAGCATGACTGCTTGGGGGCCTGTATACATCTCCCACTAACTTTTTCTGCCACTTGGTTTTTCTCAGCACTACACATACAGGTTCCAGATTAGCAGAGCTAATATCCTTCCTTACAATTGTGATAATCTCCTATTTAACCAGTAGTGCTTCCCCACATCCTTTTCCTTTTTGCCTGTCCTTCCTGAATATTGAATACCCCTGGATGTTGAATTCCAGCCTTGGTCACCGTGGAGCCATGTCTCCATAGTCCCAATTGTATCACATCCGTTTACATGTATTTGTGCAGTTAATTCAATAACCTTATTACGAATGCTCCTCGCATTATGATAGAAAGCCTTCAGGCTTGCTCTTTTATTTTGAAGCCCATGGAGCAAAACTGACAGTGGCAGCATGGATACGAAATTGGCTAAGTGACAGGCAACAGAGAGTTGTGTGCAACGATTGTTTTCCAGATTGAAGGAAGTTATACAGTGCTGTTCCTCCGTAGTCGGACGACTGCTTTGCTTGAACTATTTTAATGACTTGGACTTGGGTGGAAAGGGCAAAATTTCCAAATTTGCAGATGACACAAACCTTGGATGTCTACTGAACAGTGAGGTGGAAAGGGATAGAATTGAAAAGGACATAGACATGCTGGTGGAATGGGCTGACACGTGGCAGATGAAAGTTAATGCAGAAAAGTGTGAAATGATACAATTTGGTTGGAAGAATGAGGAGCAACAACATGAACTAAAGGGTACAATTATAAAAGGTGTGCATGAACAGAGAGACCTGGGGGTGTATGTGCACACATCGTTGAAGGTGGTCGGGCAAGTTGAGAAAGCGGTTAGAAAAGCATACATGATCATCGGCTTCATAAATAGAGAAATAGAGTACAGAAACCAAGAAGTTGTGATTAAGCTGTATAAAATATTGGTTCAGCCTCAACTACAGTATTGTGTCCAATTCTGGGCACCGAACCTTAGGAATGACTTGAGTGCATTAGAGAGGGTGCAGAAACGATTCACAAGAATGATTCCAGGGATTAGGGACTTCAGTTACGTGAATGGACTGGAGAAGCTGGGTTTGTTATCCTTAGAGCAGAGAAGGTTGAGAGGAGATGTGATAGAGGTGTTCAAAATTATGAGGGATCTGGACAGATCAGATAGGGAGAAACTGTTCCCACTGGTGGAAAGGACACGATTCAGAGGACACAGATTTAAGATGATTGGCAGAATAACCAAAGGGGATAAAATATTTTTTTTTTAATGCAGCGAATGGTTAGGATCTGGAATGCAATGCCTTAAAGGATGGAGGAGGCAGATTCAATCTTGGCTTTCTAAAGGGAATTGGATAAGTACCAGAAGGAAAATTATTGCAAGGCTACGGGGAAAGTGCGTGGGAGTGGCACTTGCTGAAGTGTTCTTGCAGAGAGCCGGCACATGCTCGACGGGCTGAATGGCCTCCTTTTGCGTTGTAATCATTCTATCTTTTAAGAAAGAAAGACTTGTATTTATATTGCAACTTTCACGACCATCTGACATCTCAAAACGCTTTACAGCCAATGAACTGCTTTTGGATTTGTAGTCACTGTTGCAGTGTCAGAAATTCGCCAGCCAATTTGTGCACAGCAAACTGCCATAAACAGCAATGTGATAATGACCAGATAAGCTGTTTCTGTTATGTTGATTGCTGGATAATTATTGGTCATGATACCGGGGATAACTCCCCTACACCACTTCGAAATAGTGCCATGGGATCTTTTGTGTCCACCTCAGAGCACAGACAGGGACTCGGCTTAACGTCTCATCTGAAAGACGGCACCTCCGACATTGCAGCACTCCCTTAGCACTGCACTGGAGTGTCAACCTAGATTTATGTGCTACAAGACCCTGCAGTGGGACTTGAACCCGCAACATTCATGAAGCCAGAGGCAAGTGTGCTAACCACTGAGCCACAGCTAGCACATTAGGTCTGCCTTTCTTCTGTCACTTTCTCGTCGTTTGTTCTCAGCTTTAGATCAATACAGGAAGAGAAACTCTCTCTTCTCTATTCTATCCTCGGTATTTGTGGACTCTACAGGAATCAAGGGTAATTGTGATGAGGATCGAGTAGCTTTGGGGCCAATATGGATTTGAGGTCGAAGATCAGCCATGATGTTATTCAGTGAAGGGCTCGAAGGACCGTATGGTCTACTCCTGCTCCTAATTCGTATATTCTTAGGTTCATGGGCGGGTGAAATATTGCGTATTCGCTCACTTTTATTTTAAAACTGTGTACAATAAGGTGAGCTAGATTGTGTTGCAGTAACGTGTTGTGGTGACAGTGGTTACATGAGTCCATTTGTTCAATGACTGTATTTAATGTCAGTTAGAGTGAGGCCAATGATATCACTCGGGGATTTCCTTCTGGTCTGAAGAAGGAGCTCCCTTCACTGTATCACCTCACACAGTCAGTGTGCTGCCTCCAGTAAAAAGGCCACCAGACACTCACAGAAGGGAAGGCATGGATTAGGATGAAGTGCTTATGATATTAGGAATATGTTATGATGAACAAAATATGTACTATCCTCATCTCACTGGTGTTGGTGTTCCTGGTAAGGATTTATGTCAAGTTATTAATTCTAATTAATGGAGAGGTCCAGAGAAAGAGCTGGGCGCTTCAGTGAGGAGGCATTGGTGGCTCTCATTGGCTCAGTGAAACTGCGATGGGCAATGCTGTTCCCTGAGAGTGGCAGGAGGCCATTGCCCCGGGAGGTTAGAAGGGTGTGGAGGGAGGTGGCTCAGCACATCTCCTCGAGGACCCTGGTGCCGAGGGCCCACACCCAATGTCTGAAGAAGTTCAATGACCTCACTCACGTGGTCAGGGTGAGTACCTGCTTTTCAATACATCTACAACCCTCCCTCTCAACTACACTCTGTGTCCAGAAAGATTACAAACCCAAATGCCCAACACTCATCCAAAACCTATGACCACTTCATAAAACATACATTCACATCCCACACCTTGCACACAAAAAACGGCTATTCAACTACGGGAGACACATCTGCCAAACAAATGGCTGCACACAATTATGTCTATTCAACTGTGGTAGCCACATCTGGTAAACACATGGCAGCACACAATAACGGCTATTCAACAATGGTAGGCACATCTGCTAAACACATGGCTGCACACATTAACGGCTATTCAACATTGGTAGGCAAATCTGCCAAACTCATGCCTGCACATAATAATGTCTATTCAACTATGGTAGGCACATCTGTCAAAATCATGGCTGCACACACTAACAGCTATTCAACTGTGTTAGTCTCATTTGCGAAACACATGGCTGCACACAGTAACGGCTATTGAACTATGGTAGGCACATCTGCCAAACCCATGGCTGCACACAATAACATCTATTCAACTATGGTAGGCACATCTGCCAAACACATGGCAGCAAACTCACTCACACGCTGTCTTATTTCTTGCAGGACAAGCTCTCTCATAACAGACGGGAACAGCAATGCACGGGAGGAGGACCGGCTGTGAACCACCAGCTGACCAGCCTGTCCCTCAGCCAGCCAGTGGCAGTGACGTGCCAGGCTAGGAGGAAGAGCAAGCCAGCTCCTCACCGCCTGTGTGTCCCGAGGATGACACATCAGACACTTGGGGGGAGCAGGATGTTAGGCTCTAATGAGGGCGAAGCTCCTGGACCCAGTGGGCTGCAGCAATGTCATGGGGGAACGAAAGCTCGGGAGGCATCTCACCGGAGGGTGAGTAGGTGCAATAGTTCTGCGGTACAGGACTAGGATGAGGACTTCGATATAACTGCCATTAATACACAGGCATTGAGCATGCACACTGATCTGATGGGTGCAATGGCAAGGGTGCCCGACAGCATGGATGATCTGGCTAGGAGCGTGCAGGAGTACGCAGCTAGCACAGCTCTCATTTGTGTGCAAACCCTTAAACCCATCCTTGCCTCATTGAAGAAGATGGTTGAACTGCAGGGAGACCGTGGGGAACCAGAGGCCATCTCACGTGTAATGGGTGAGGAGGCAGGATTCATTGCAGCATAGGCCAATGCAAGGCAATGCCTTAGTGCTGCAATTGAGTCACTGCCTGGTGCCATCCATTCTCAGACGGCTCTCATGCAGTCTCAGATAGATGTCACGCAAGTGTTAGCTGCTGCCATCCTCGCTGAGTCACCCACAGTCCCTCGGGCATCTCACAGTATTGCAGCAGTCCAGCAGACTGTGCTCCAGCAGATTGCTCTGGATGCTAAGGTTCTGCCCTGGGGGAGTGGCAGTTTGCTGGTCCAGCAGGAAGGTGCTGTCCCCTCTCAGGAAGTCAGCATTCCTCCTCCCACCTCTGCCACTTCCACATTGCACTTGGCAAGGGCTGCAACACAGCCAGCCCAGTCTGCTGCCGCCCATGCAGATTTGGTGCAGTCTGCAGCCGGGCCTTCCAGACCCAGAGCTAGTTTGAGACGTGCTTCAAGGCAAACTCTGGATCCAGCATTCAGCAACCTTCCGCAAGCCTTGCTACAGCCACTGGTGCCACATTAGGACGAGCAGCAGGGTGGGAAGGGAGGACGTGCGAAGGGGATGCAGGTCACCCTCGAAGGCCCAAAAGTAGAATGTGTTAAGAAATCGGTGGAATGTTTGCGGAGAAATTTCGAGGTTGTTGATATTATATTTGTTTACTGTTTTGCCATTTATCTCCATATTGTGAGAACGAGTTTTGTTAGTTCATGAATTGATGGGTTTGTTTCTAATTGTTGGTCCTGCATAAATGACAGAGTTTGTAACATAAATATTTTTTATTGCTAATTTACAGCTTTCCTGATTAGACTTATTGCAGCTTTGCGTGGCAATAGCGGGTGTGGGATGCTTTCAGTAATGTGCTTCTTCATCCCAGAAGCCATCTTCTCAGTAAGTGTTAGAATCGGTGTCATGTGAGCCATTCACGGACGGCCCTTGCAGTGGCAACATTTCATGCCTCCCTCCAACATTGGTGCTGCTGATCCTCCTCTTCATTCTCCTCCTCCTGTCCCACTCCCTCCTCATCCTCAGATGTTGCACCAATCCCTGGTAGCAATGGCTTGAACCTCATGAGTGCAATGTTATGAAGCATGCAGCTCACAAGCATGAAGAGGGAGACTCGCTCGCGAGACTATTGCAGAGCACCACCTAAGTGATCCAGACACCAGAACTGTTGTTGCGAGATCGTCTGCTCTATGAAGTTCCTGGTGGCGCTATGGATCTCAATGTATTGCAGCTCGGCTGGGGTGTTCGGGTTATAGAGCGGCGCCATCAGCCAGGTGCAGAGTGGATAACACTTGTCCACGAGGAGACATCCAATAGTTTGATGCAGTGGTTGGAAAAGGTCTGTGACACCGGTCTACACTGATTTAAAGCATTGTGGCTGCTTCCAGGTTAGTGGGCACTGCTGGCGAGTATGAGCAGTCTGTGGTCATAAACCAACTGGACATTCAGAGAGTGGAAACCCTTGTGGTTTCAGAAGACCTCTGCATTTTCATGAGTTGTCCAAAATGCCATTGGCGTGCAGTCAATGGCGCCCTGAAACATGGGGAAGCCCTTTATCCTAGCAAAGCCACATGCGCATTCATAAAGTTTGTCCTGTACCATGGGGAGAGATGTACTGGCGTCTCCTTTCCTACAAAGCTTTTGTCACCTCCCAGATGCAACAACGAAGAGTGAACTGCGACGTATTCACTATGTCCCCAGTAGAAGCCTGAAAAGAACCGCTGGATTAGAAATTCAGAGCCACTTTCACCTTTACTGCCACCGACAGAGATGTTCTGGTCCTGAGCTAAGGCTGCAGATCTGGTTGCAGCAGGTGGCAGAGCTCAGTGACCACCTCCTTGCTGAAGCGGAGCATTTGGAAACACTGCTCCTGAGACAAATGGATATAGGAGGAGAATTGCTCGCTGAATACCCTGGGAGTGTGTGATCTCCTGTGCAGAGGCCTGTTGGCCGTCATCCTTCTGGTCACGTTTGCCAGTCTCTCTCTGAGCCTCTGCTGCCTCCGAAGATGAAGCTGAACGACGACCCCCAAAGTTAGTGCAGCCCCATCGAAGCTTCAAAATATCGTTAGAAGGAAGGTGAAATAAAAATCAATCTGTAAAATGGTTCTCAGGACCCAAAACTCCTTCCGTCAGCGTCAAAACTCTCCAGACATCTCTCTCCCTCTCAACCTTTGTGTACCAAAAAATTGGCTGACAAGAAAAGGCAGGGAGTGGCCGCCTTTAAATAGCATCCCCCTCTACCTGTCATTCCCAGGGGCAGGTGGAAAGGCTGGGGATGCAACTCAATATCTGGTCCGGGGCATGATATCACGATCTGCGGGTGCAGGAGATCGTGGTGGTAGTCTTTAGTGCTGCTGCAAAACAACTGGACATTTTCATGAGTGGCGCTAACGTACCCGCGCCCGGGCGCTAAGTATCCAGCATCAAGTTGGCACCTCCCGAAGGCACTAATGGGAGGCGCTAACCAACCAACTTTTCCCTGCATGTTAAACTGTGTTTCTCTCTTTGTCGTTTCCCATCCCATCCGCTGTCAGCTGTTGATTCTGAAGTTGATATCGTGTTTCCAAGATTCACATTTTCTATATTCAACTCCAGCAAATTTATTGGAGTTGACACTTTATTTAATGAATTTCAGTCTCCTATCTACACTGAAAATTTGCACCAGATCAGAAGAATGCTGTCTTGGTTTAGGAGACTTTTCACCTAATGGTGATATGTCATCGACCTGAAACGTTAACTGTTTCAATCTCTCCACAGATGCTGCCTAACCTGCTGATTATTGACATAATTTTCTCTTTTAATTTCTGATTTCCATTATCCGCAGTATTTTCCTTTGCTTTCACCTAATGCTCGGTATTGTTACTTACAGATTCAGGGGAACAAATCCTCGAAGATCACATCCACATCTTTAAATGCCTGAAATATCCGCTAATCACTCAGTTCCAGTCAGTGTCTCCTTTCCCACCCTCTGTAGTTCTGCATTAATGGCACTGTTTCTGAAAGTTAAAATAGGGTTACAAGGATAATTTATACTCTCATAAAATGTTCGTTCAGCCAGATATCAATACATTATTTCCAATCATTGAGTTGAATTCACAATTGGGTCCCATGCCAGTCTGGGACGGTTCAGTGGATCTCTCAGTGAGACCCAGGGTGATTCTCTATTCATGCTGCACTTCAGGATTACCAATTCCAGCTGATTGTAACTGAAGTACTGAGGATCAGAAAATCCTTTGATGTCTTCTCGTCTCGCACTGTGGGGTTTCTGTGATTTCTGTGATTTCTGTGAATATTGTATGCACAAGTTGGAAACAACAGTTGAAAAAGTACAAGGATAAATCTCTTCCATTTTTGGTTCAGATATTTTGCAAAAGCATTGGCTCGCACTTTGTCTCTGGGATAAGCCGCCTGATTTCGATGCTGATAAATGCATTTAGTGGGAATTTACCTGGTCAATCATCACTATTTACTTTAATTCAGAATCCATTATCTGCAAAGTTACTTGGCAAATCTTGCTTTCAATGAGCTACAATTTTGAACAGAAATGCAGTAAACTCAATCTTCAAAACATATCTGACAGCCCAGTTATCATAATAACTGCACTGTACTTGTATGTATTATCTTAGCAATGTCATATTGATCCATTCATTTTACATACAATTGCCTGTAATATTGAATGGCAAGTTTGCAGTTTCTGTATTTTGCTGTTGCATTCATTTCCAGCTCAATATATAATTGATATTTTAACCAGGAGCAGGAATCCAAGCGGGATTTCCTGCTCCCCTAACATAGTGGCACACAAGCGAATTGCACCAGTCCAAATGCTGTCTGATCCCGGGACATGAAGTCTTCCTGAGAGGTTCATGTCCTTTGTGTCCCTGGTACCTAGGGCGGTGCTTTTGTGTGCTGGGCTAATGTTAGATTGATCATATAATCTCTCCTTGATCAAACATCTGTTACTTATAAAATGGCCCAGAACTTGGTGTCGGGGGATTGCCGCGCGTGCAAGTCCCCGATCTGCACTCACCCTGCGCGCTGACATCTGAAGCCCGGGCCTGCTTGCATTTCCTGTCACAGGCCCGGTTCAGATGTCGGCGCGCTGTGCTTACCTGATCCAGCGGCGTAGTTAGTGCGATGTGCCGGCTGGGATCAGGTGAGCACTGTACAACCAATCAGGGGAGGGGAAGGTTCAGTCATGAGTTTGAGAATAAGAACTGTCAAACTCATGAAAACTACGGGGGCCCAAAACACTACTTAAACTTTAAATAAAAATTTAAAAAACATCCCAATCATTAAATTAAGTATAAATAAGTTTAAAAAAAAATGTAAACAATATTTTTTTGTTTGAAAAAAATAAATGTTTAATTAAAAGGGTCTAAAACTAAACTTACCTTCTTGTAGATTCTTTAAAATAATAAACATGTGGAAAAAAAATTCTAAATTACACTAAAACACCACTTACCTGTAAAAATAAATACTTACGTGTGCTTTTTACAAGCGTAAAGACCGGAGGCCTTTACACATGCGCAAATCCCCCCAAAACAGAGGAAATCCAAGACACATGCGCTGCCCCCTACAGCGCATGCGCTAGCCTCTTCACCTCTTGGGTTGGAGGAGAGGAAATGCCGATTTTCAGCGCATGCGCTGTGCATGCTGAAAACTGGCATTTCCTCCGACCAGATGCGTGAGTACCCCTTCTGTACTCACGTGTTTGGGGAGGAATTACTGCCCCGTTGTATTTATTCCCATTTAAGTTATTGATTCCACAAAGTATTTCCGATTATACTTACAATAAACCCTGTATTCAGCACCACAGGTAAAATAATTAGATTATCTCATTGAATGTCGGTAAAGAGTTGCAGATTTCAGCCCGAATCCCATCATACTGCTGATTATTCTCCCAGCCTGGTGTATAATTTCTGTTTATTTCCATTCCCCACAGTTAACTTAGTGACGATTGTGATCCTGTCTCGGGGGAAGTGCGGACTCTCCAAATGTGTCACTCGCTACCTGGTGGCCATGGCAGCGGCGGATCTACTGGTCGTTATCATCGACCTGATATTGAAGCACATTCCGATTGTTTATTGGGAAGAGTTATATTTCGTGGGGTCCATACCCTTGTCTAATATCCACGCCGTCCTGCTGTTCGCAGCCACAGACTGTTCGGTCTGGTTCACGGTCACTTTCACCTTTGATCGATTTCTGGCCATTTGTTGCCAGAAGCTGAAAACTAAATATTGCACCGCGAAAACGGCGGCTGTGGTTCTGGGAACAGTGACTGTGATTAGCGGTTTAAAGAACATCACCTGGTATTTTATGTTCACAGGTCGGTATTTGCTTGCGAACAGCCCCTGGTTTTGTGATGTCACAGATGATGTTCTGTATTCACGGACCTGGGGAACAATTGAGTCCTTCATTATATTCTCACCCCATGTGTCCCATTTGTTCTGATTCTGCTGCTCAATGCTGTCACCGTCAGACACATTTTAGTGTCCAACAGAGCCCGCAGGAGACTCCGGGGTCTCAGCAGTGGGGAGATTCACAGAGACCCAGAGATGGAGAGCTGCAGGAAATCCATCATTTTACTGCTTGTTATCTCGGGCAATTTCATCCTGTTATGGGCAATGTTTATGGTGTATTCTATATGGTACCGGATGTTCTGGATGGGGTATCAGTCTGTAATTCTACCTAATTATGTACAGGAACTGGGATTCATGCTGCAGCTGTTGAGTTGCTGCACAAACACTGGGATTTATTCCGTGACCCAGACTAAGTTCAGAGAGCAGTTGGAGACTGTGGGAAAATATCCCTTTACTCTGATTGTAAAATTCATTAAAGGATGAGAAGAAATGGAGATTTGTAGCCCGAGAGTTGAGAGTTCACTGGGCATGATATTGTGGCGCCCCTCACAAAGATGGCGGCTCCGAGACGCCACACAATGATGGCAGCTGCCTGGCGCCCACACAGATGGTGGCACCCACGGCCCTTACAAATATGTCGGCTCTGCGGCACAGCACAAAATTGGCAGCTCAGGTGCACCGCAGAAAGTTGCAGGCTCTGGGTCTCCGCACAAAGATGGCGGCTCCAGCGTCCTGTACAAAGATGGCGGCTCCGGGGCACCGCACAAAGATGGCGGCTCTGGGGCCCGGCACAAAGGTGGCGGCTCCAGGGTCCGTACAAAGATGGCAACACCCGCACCTAACTCAAAGATGGCGGCACCGCACCCAGCACAAAGATGGTGGCGCCTGGGCCCCGCACAATGTTGGCGGACCTCACGTGCGGCACAGAAATATCGGCTCTGGGGCCCAGCACAATGGTGGCAGTTCCGGGGCTCTGCTCCAAAATGGCGGCTCTGGGGCCTCCCTCAAAGATGGCGCCACCGGCGCCCCCCACAAAGGTGCCGGCTCCGGGGCCCCGCACAAAAATGGCGGCTCCGAGGCCAGACACAAATATGGCGGCAGCCGCGCCCGGCACAAAGATGGCGGCACCCACGACCAGCACAAAGATCGTGGCTCCGTGGAACCACACAAAGATGGTGGCAGCTGCACTCCACAAAAAGATGGCTCCACTGGGGCACAGCTCAAATATTGGGGCACACGCGCCCCGCAGAAAGATTTAGCCATAGTGGACTGCAAATAGCTACTTGAAGGTAAGTCAGTGTCAGAGCAGTGGGTGCCATTCAAGCACAAGATCCGGAGGGTTCAGATCAAACATGTGCCATTAAAGAAAAAAGGAGGAACTAAAAAATCTAGAGCCGCTGGATGTCTAGAAATATGCAGGGTAGTATATCGATAAAACAGGGAAGCGTATGACATATACCGAGGGCTAAATACTCCAGAATCTTTGGAGGAATACAGAAAGTGCCGGGCTGCAATTAAAAATGATATTAGGAAAGCCAAGAGAAATCATGAAAAATTCTTGGCAAGTAAAATCAAGGAAAACACAAAGATGTTATATAAATATATTAAGAGTAAGTGGATAACTAAAAAAAGGGGATGGCCTATTAGGGATCATGAGTGTAATCTGTGTGTTGAGGCGTGGGACGTTGGTAGGGTTCTTAATGAATACTTTGTGTCTATTTTCACAAAGGAGAGGGGCGAAGCAGACATTGCTATCGGGGCGGGGGAGGAGTGTGAAATATTAGATGAAATAAACAAAGTGAGAGAGGAAGTATTAAGGGGCTTAGCAGATTTAAAAGTGGATAAATCCCGAGGCCCGGATGAAATGTATCCCAGGCTGTTAAGCGAAGCAAAAGAGGAAATCATAGAGGCCCTAACAATCATTTTTCAATCCTCTCTGGCTTCAGGTGTGGTGCCGGAGGACTGCAGGACTGCTAATGTGGTACCCTTATTTTTAAAGGGAGGAAAGGATAGATCAAGTAATTACAGGCCAGTCAGCCTAAACTCGGTGGTGGGAAAATTATTGGACAGAATTCTGCAGGACAGGATAAATCAACATTTAGAAAGACACGGGTTAATCAAGGATATTCAGCACGGATTTGTTAAGGGATGGTCGTGTCTGACAAAAATGATTGCATTTTTTGAGGAGGTAACAAGGAGGGTAAATGAGGGTAGTGTGTTTGATTTAGTGTATCGGGACTTCAGCAAGGCTTTAGATAATGTTCCACATGGCAGACTGGCCACGAAGTTAAAAGCCCATGGGATCCAGGGCAAAGTGTCAAGTTGGATTCAAGACTGGCTCGGAGACCGGAAGCAGAGGGTAATGGCTGATGCATGTTTTGTGACTGGAAGGCGGTTTCCAGTGCGGTTCCGCAGGTGTCATTATTATGTCCCTTGCTTTTTGTAGTATTTATCAACGATGTTGACTTGAATGTGGGGGTTATGATTAAGCAGTTTGCAGCTGATACTAAAATCGGCCTTGTGGTTAATACTGAAGTAGGAAGCTGTAGACTGCTGGAAGATATCAATACATTGGTCAGGTGGGCAGAACAGTGGCAAATGGAATTCTATCCAGAGAAGTGTGAGCAATCAATTTGGGGAAGGCTAACAAGGAAAGGGAATACACATTAAATGGTAGGACACTGTTTAGTGTAGTGGAACAACGGGACCTTGGAGTGTATGTCCACAGATCCCTGAAGGTAGCAGGCCTGGTAGACAAGGTGGTTAAGAGGGCCTACGGAATGCTTGCCTTTATTAACCATGGCATAGAATACAAGAGCAGGGGGTTGTGCTTCAACTGTATAAAACACTAGTTAGGCCTCAGCTAGAATACTGCATGCAGTTCTGGTCACCACATTTCAGGAAATATGTGACTGCACCAGAGAGATTTCAAAGAAGATTTACAAGGATTTTGCCGAGAGTAGAGGATCTTTGCTATGATGAAAGACAGGATACGCTGCGTCTGTTTTCCTTGGAGCAGAGGAGGCTGAGGGGAAAGCTTATTATGGTGTTAAACCTTATGAGGGGCTTAGATAAAGTGAATAGAAATGACTAATTTCCCTTTGCAGAGTTGTCAAAAACCATGGGGCACATAGAAACATAGAAACATAGAAGATAGGAGCAGGACTAGGTCATTCGGCCCTTCAAGCCTGCTCCACCATTCAATGAGATCATGGCTGATCATCCAAATTCAGTACCCTGTCCCTGCATTCTCCCCATATCCCTTGATCCCTTTAGCCTCAAGAAACATATCCAACTATTTCTTGAATATATTAATGAACTGGCCTCCACCGCCCTCTGTGGCAGAGAATGCCACAGGTTCACCACACTCTGGGTGAAGAAATTCCTCCTCATTTCTGTCCTAAATGGCTTACCCCTTATCCTTTGACTATGACCCCTGGTTCTGCATTCCCCGGCCAACAGAAGCATCATTTCTGCATCTAGTCTGTCCAGACCTGACAGAATTTTATAGGTTTCGATGAGATCCCCTCTCAATCTTCTAAACTCCAGTGAGTATAAGCCCAATCGACACAATCTCTCCTCGTACGTCATTCCTGCCATCCCAGGTATCAGCCTGGTGAATCTTCGCTGCACTCCCTCCATGGCAAGAACGTCCTTCCTCAGGTAAGGTGACCAAAACTGCACACAATACTCAAGGTGTGGTCTCACCAAGGCCCTGTACAACTGTAGCAAGACATCCTTGTTCTTGTACTCGAACCCTCTTGCTACGAAGGCCAACATACCATTTGCCTTCTTAACCACCTGCTGCACCTGCATGCATACCTTCAGCGACTGGTGCACAATAACACCCAGGTCTCTTTGCACTTCCCCTTCTCCCAATCTATTGCCATTCAAATAATAATCTGCCTTCCTGTTTTTGCCACCAAACTGAATAACCTCACAGTTATCCACATTATAGTGCATTTGCCATGTTTCTGCCCAATCACCCAACCTGTCCAAATCGTACTGGAGTTCACGACATCCTCCTCACAGCTTACCCTCCCACCCAGCACAGATTTGAGGCAACTGGGGCAAGGTATAGAGGGGTTTTCAGGTTCAATTTCTTCAGCCAGGTGGTTGTGGGGGTCTGGAACTCACTGCCTTTAAGGGTGGTAGCGGCAGGAACGCTAACCTTATTTAAAAAGTACTTGGATGTGCACTTGGGATGCTCTAACCTGCAGGGCTACGGAGCAAGAGCTGGGAAGTGGGAGTAGGCTGGATAGCTCTTTGTTGGCCGGCACAGAAATGATGGGTTGAAATGGCCAACGTCTGTGCTATAACTTTCTATGATTCTATGATTTTATGATTCTAGATGGTGGCACACGAGCCCCGCACAAAGATGACTGCTCTGCGATGCAGCTCCAAAATGGTGGCACCCAGGCCCCGCACAAAGATGGTGGCTCGGCGGACTCACACAAAGGTGGTGGCTCTGGTGACATGCACAGAGATGGCGGATCGGGGGACATGCACAATGATGGCAGCACCCGCGCTCTGCACAAAGATGGCGTCTCTGGCTCCCTGCAAAAATAATGCGGCTCTGGCGCCATGCACAAAGATGGCAGCTCTGGTGGACCACAGAAATGATGGTGGATCTGAGGCCCAGCACAATGCTGGCGGCTCTGGGTCATGGCATAAATATTGAGGCACCTGCGCCCTGCACAAAGATGGTGGCTCAGAGGCACCGCACATAGATGCCGGCTCTGGGGCCACGCACAATAATGGTGGATGTGGGGCCCCTCACATATATGGCGGCTCTGGGGCATCGCATAAAGATGGCGACACCCGCGCCCCGCAAAAAGACGTCAGCTCTATGAAACTGCACAAAATGGCTACACCCACGCCCCGCACAAAGATCGCAACATCCTCGCCCAGCACAAAGATGTCGGCTCTGGTATCCTGCTCAAATTTGGTGGCTCTGGGGATCCGCACAGAAGAACAGGATCTAGCGAACCGCACAAAGAAGGCTGCGCTGGAGACCCGCACAAAAATGGCAACTCTGGCGCAACGCACAATGTTGGCGGCTCTGGCGTCACTCACAAAGATGGCGTCTCTGGCACCCTCCAATGCCCAGCAGCAAGATGGCAGCTCTTGGGCACCGCTCACAGATGGCGACTCCGGTGCCCCGCACAAAGCTGGCAGCTCTGTGGCCCCGCAAAAGTATAGCGGCTGTCAGTTGGGGCATTTCCCTGTACACTATGCACCCGTCAAACCCCACTCTATACTTTTCCCACGTGACAGCCCACTGGATAGCATACCCCTGTGACACCGCCCTGCTTAATATACTCCGTTGACACTCTCACTTTATACTATACCACTGTGACACCGCCCTGTATACTATACCACTGTGACTTCCCCTGTATACTAAAACCCAGTGAGATCGCCAGTACACTATACCCCTGTGACACCCGCTGTATACTATACCCCTGTGACACCCCCTGTATACAATACCCCTGTGAAACCCTCTGTATACTATATCTGTGTCACCCCCTGTATATTACACCCCTTTGACACCCCCTGTATACTATACGACTGTGGCACCCCCTGTATACTGTACCCCTGGGAAACACCCTGTATACTATATCCCTGTGACACCCCCTGTATATTATGCCGCCTGTGACAACCCCTGTATACTATACCCCTGTGACACCCCTGTATATTATACCCCCTGTGACAATCCCTGTATACTATACCCCTGTGACACCTCCTGTATACTATACCCCTGTGAAACCCCCTGTATACTACAACCCTGTGACATCCCCTGTATACTATACCCCTGTGACACCCCCTGTATACTATACCCCTGTGACACCGCCTGTATACTATACCCCTGTGACACCCCCTGTTTACTATACCCCTGTGACACCCCCTGTATATTATACCTCTGTGATAACCCCTGTATATTATACTCCTGTGACACCCCATATATACTATACCACTGTGACACACCCTCTGTATATTATTGCCCTGTGACACCCACTGATTCACAAGAAAGCTCACTCTAAAATGCCCCATCAATCAATCCCAGACCAAGGCAGCATCGTTTCGGTGCAGAGCAGAAATCCATCTAACAGTCACATGAAACAGTCCCATGGGAAGTTACAGCCCAGTTTAGCAACAGAGTAAACCTCACTATACACTGACCCATTAAACACTCCCAGTGCAGGTACTGCACTGGTTTGATACATAGTGAAGCACCCACTAAACTTTTCCCTTGAACTCTCCCATGCCAGGTACATCACCTGTTGGATATGGAGTAAAGCTCCCTCTACTCTGCCCCATAAAATTTTCCGACATTATGTACAGTATGGATTAGATCCAGTGTCCCATCAAACAGTCCTAAGGCATGTACAGCACGGGTTAGATACAGAGTAACGTTCCCTCTACACTGTCCCATCAAACACTCCCAGGGCATGTACAGCACGGGTTAGATACAGAGTAACGTTCCCTCTACACTGTCCCATTAAACACTCCTAGATCATTGAATTTGCAAGATAAAGACATCTCCCTCTGCGCACTCCCATCGATTTGGTTCGAGGCCGAGAAATATGTCTGAGGGAAATCTTGAAGCCATCTGAAATTAACAAATTTAAATAGAGACCAGAGGAGTGTGGATTAATATAGTAATATGGACAGAGGATTGGTTACCGGACAGCAAAGAAAGATTAGGGTAAACGGGCAGGCTCTAATTGGTGTGGTGCCACAAGGATCAGTACCGGGGCCTCAGCTATTTACAATCTATATAAATGACCGAGATGAAGGGATCGAGTGCAATGTAACCAAGTTTGCTGACAATACAGTGTGAGTTGGGACAGTAAGCTGTGAGGAGAACACAAAATCTGCAAAGGAATATAGATACAGAAACTAAGTGGGCAGTAAGATGACAGACGGTGTATTATGTTGGGAAATGTGAGGTTATTCACTTTGGTAGGAAAATAGAAAAAGAGTAGATTTTATAAATTGGAGATATATTTTAAATGTTAATGTTCAGAGAGATTTGGGTGTCCCCGTGCAAGAAACACAGAAAGCTAGCATGCCGGTACAGCAAGCAATAAGGAAGGCCAATGGCATTTTGGCCTTTATTGCAAGGGGGTTGGAGTATGAGAGTAAGGTCGTCTTGATACAATTTTACAGGGCCTTGGTGAGACCACACCTGGAGTACTGGGCACAATGTTGGTCTCCTTATCTAAGGGATCATATACTTACCTTGGAAGCGGTGTAACGAAGGTGGCCTAGATTGATATCTGGGATGAGAGGGCTATCCTATGAGGAGAGATGGCATAGAATGGGCCTATATTCACGGGAGTTTAGAAGAATGAGAGGTGATCTCATTGAAACATACAGGATACTGAAGGGAATTGGCAGGGTAGATGCTTATAGGTTACTTCCCTGGCAGGAGCTTCGAGAACTAGGCGGCATAGTCTGAGGATAAGGGGTAGACCACTTAACACTGAGATGAGGAGGAATTTCTTCATTCAGAGGATTGTGAATCTTTGGAATTCTCTGCCCCAGAGGGCTGTGAATGATCAGTTGTTGAGTATATTCAAGGCTGAGATAGATAGATTTTTGGAAGTTAAGGGAATCAAGATACCTGGATCTCGGGCGAGAAAGTGCAGTTGAAGTAGATGAGCAGCGATGATCTTATTCAGTGGTGGAGCAGGCTCGATGGGCAGCATGGCTTACACCTGCTCCTTTTTCTTATGTTCTTATGTTCTCTACATTGAACAATCAAACACTCCCAGGGTAGCTACAGCACGGGTTAGATACAGAGTAAAGCTCCCTCTAAACTGCCCCATCAAACACTCCCAGGGCAGGTACAGCAAGGGTTAGATACAGAGTAAAGGTCCCTCTAAAATGCCCTTTCAAAGGTTCCCAGATCATTGATTTTGGAAGACGCATTTTACAGTAAATCATCCTCTGTGCACTCCCATCAGTTTGGTTCGATGCCTAGAAATATGTCAGAGGGAAATCTTTTGTAAGACGTTACCGTCTTGTTGTGTGTGAAAGACAATGATCCATTCTTTAGAGTCAAGAAATAAGGTTTCAAAGAAGAGCGAGGCAGAGAGGGAGAGGAGACAAGAAATTTTCACAAGCACATTTGACATGTCGCTATATACGGTGATTCTAGGGAATCTTTTCCCATTCTGTCCGTGGGTAGCATCTTTACTTTATTCTCCTTAAACTTAGAGCAATGCTCCTACAATCAATGGCTGCTGGAATCTGTTGGGAATTTGCATTTCACTCTCTCTATTTCTGTGCTGTGTTGGTGGGGAAACATGAGTTGCGTTTCTGTCGCGCAATGCTCTAATCTGGGACTTCTATTTCTGTGCTGTGTTGGTGGGGAAACATGTGTTGTGTCTCTGTCGTGCAATGCTCTAATCTGGGAACTCTATTTCTGTGCTGTGTTGGTGGGGAAACATGTGTTGTGTTTCTGTCGTGCAATGCTCTAATCTGGGACTTCTATTTCTGTGCTGTGTTGGTGGGGAAACATGAGTTGTGTTTCTGTCGCGCAATGCTCTAATCTGGGACTTCTATTTCTGTGCTGTGTTGGTGGGGAAACATGTGTTGTGTTTCTGTCGCGCAATGCTCTAATCTGGGACTTCTATTTCTGTGCTGTGATGGTGGGGAAACATGTTTTGTGTTTCTGTCGCGCAATGCTCTAATCTGGGACTTCTATTTCTGTGCTGTGCTGGTGGGGAAACATGTGTTGTGTCTCTGTCGCGCAATGCTCTAATCTGGGACTTTTATTTCTGTGCTGTGTTGGTGGGGAAACATGTGTTGTGTTTCTGTCGCGCAATGCTCTAATCTGGGACTACTATTTCTGTACTGTGTTGGTGGGGAAACATGTGTTGTGTTTCTGTCGCTCAATGCTCTAATCTGGGACTTCTATTTCTGTGCTGTGTTGGTGGGGAAACATGTGTTGTGTTTCTGTCGCTCAATGCTCTAATCTGGGACTACTATTTCTGTACTGTGTTGGTGGGGAAACATGTGTTGTGTTTCTGTCGCTCAATGCTCTAATCTGGGACTTCTATTTCTGTGCTGTGTTGGTGGGGAAACATGTGTTGTGTTTCTGTCGCGCAATGCTCTAATCTGGGACTTCTACTTCTGTGCTGTGTTGGTGGGGAAACATGTGTTGTGTTTCTGTCGCTCAATGCTCTAATCTGGGACTTCTATTTCTGTGCTGTGTTGCTGGGGAAACATGTGTTGTGTTTCTGTCACGCAATGCTCTAATCTGGGACTTCTATTTCTGTGCTGTGTTGCTGGGGAAACATGTGTTGTGTTTCTGTCGCGCAATGCTCTAATCTGGGACTTCTATTTCTGTGCTGTGTTGCTGGGGAAACATGTTTTGTGATTCTGTCGCGCAATGCTCTAATCTGGGACTTCTATTTCTGTGCTGTGTTGGTGGGGAAACATGTGTTGTGTTTCTGTCGCGCAATACTCTAATCTGGGACTTCTATTTCTGTGCTGTGTTGGTGGAGAAACATGTGTTGTGTTTCTGTCGCGCAATGCTCTAATCTGGGACTTCTATTTCTGTGCTGTGTTGGTGGGGAAACATGTGTTGTGTTTCTGTCGCGCAATGCTCTAATCTGGGACTTCTATTTCTGTGCTGTGTTGGTGGGGAAACATGTGTTGTGTCTCTGTCGCGCAATGCTCTAATCTGGGACTTCTATTTCTGTGCTGTGTTGGTGGGGAAACATGTGTTGTGTTTCTGTCGCGCAATGCTCTAATCTGGGACTTCTATTTCTGTGCTGTGTTGGTGGGGAAACATGTGTTGTGTTTCTGTCGTGCAATGCTCTAATCTGGGACTTCTATTTCTGTGCTGTGTTGGTGGGGAAACATGTGTTGTGTTTCTGTCGCGCAATGCTCTAATCTGGGACTTCTATTTCTGTGCTGTGTTGCTGGGGAAACATGTGTTGTGTCTCTGTCGCTCAATGCTCTAATCTGGGACTTCTATTTCTGTGCTGTGTTGGTGGGGAAACATGTGTTGTGTTTCTGTCGCGCAATGGTCTAATCTGGGACTTCTATTTCTGTGCTGTGTTGGTGGGGAAACATGTGTTGTGTTTCTGTCGCTCAATGCTCTAATCTGGGACTTCTATTTCTGTGCTGTGTTGGTGGGGAAACATGTGTTATGTTTCTGTCGCGCAATGCTCTAATCTGGGACTTCTATTTCGGTGCTGTGTTGGTGGAGAAACATGTGTTGTGTTTCTGTCGCGCAATGCACTAATCTGGGATTTCTATTTCTGTGCTGTGTTGGTGGAGAAACATGTGTTGTGTTTCTGTCGCGCAATGCTCTAATCTGGGACTTCTATTTCTGTGTTGTGTTGGTGGGGAAACATGTGTTGTGTTTCTGTCGCTCAATGCTCTAATCTGGGACTTCTATTTCTGTGCTGTGTTGGTGGGGAAACATGTGTTGTGTTCCTGTCACGCAATGCTCTAATCTGGGACTTCTATTTCTGTGCTGTGTTGGTGGGGAAACATGAGTTGTGTTTCTGTCGCGCAATGCTCTAATCTGGGACTTCTATTTCTGTGCTGTGTTGGTGGGGAAACATGTGTTGTGTTTCTGTCGCGCAATGCTCTAATCTGGGACTTCTATTTCTGTGCTGTGTTGCTGGGGAAACATGAGTTGTGTTTCTGTCGCGCAATGCTCTAATCTGGGACTTCTATTTCTGTGCTGTGTTGCTGGGGAAACATGAGTTGTGTTTCTGTCGCGCAATGCTCTAATCTGGGACTTCTATTTCTGTGCTGTGTTGGTGGGGAAACATGTGTTGTGTTTCTGTCGCGCAATGCTCTAATCTGGGACTTCTATTTCTGTGTTGTGTTGGTGGGGAAACATGTGTTGTGTTTCTGTCGCTCAATGCTCTAATCTGGGACCTCTATTTCTGTGCTGTGTTGGTGGGGAAACATCAGTTGTGTTTCTGTCGCGCAATGCTCTAATCTGGGACTTCTATTTCTGTGCTGTGTTGGTGGGGAAACATGAGTTGTGTTTCTGTCGTGCAATGCTCTAATCTGGGACTTCTATTTCTGTGCTGTGTTGGTGGGGAAACATATGTTGTGTTTCTGTCGCTCAATGCTCTAATCTGGGACTTCTATTTCTGTGCTGTGTTGGTGGGGAAACATGAGTTGTGTTTCTGTCGCTCAATGCTCTAATCTGGGACTTCTATTTCTGTGCTGTGTTGCTGGGGAAACATGTGTTATGTTTCTGTCGTGCAATGCTCTAATGTGGGACTTCTATTTCTGTGCTGTGCTGGTGGGGAAACATGTGTTGTGTTTCTGTCGCGCAATGCTCTAATCTGGGACTTCTACTTCTGTGCTGTGTTGGTGGGGAAACATGTGTTGTGTTTCTGTCACGCAATGCTCTAATGTGGGACTTCTATTTCTGTGTTGTGTTGGTGGGGAAACATGTGTTGTGTTTCTGTCGCGCAATGCTCTAATCTGGGACTTCTATTTCTGTGCTGTGTTGGTGGGGAAACATGTGTTGTGTTTCTGTCGCGCAATGCTCTAATCTGGGACCTCTATTTCTGTGCTGTGTTGGTGGGGAAACATCAGTTGTGTTTCTGTCGCGCAATGCTCTAATCTGGGACTTCTATTTCTGTGCTGTGTTGGTGGGGAAACATGAGTTGTGTTTCTGTCGTGCAATGCTCTAATCTGGGACTTCTATTTCTGTGCTGTGTTGGTGGGAAACATATGTTGTGTTTCTGTCGCTCAATGCTCTAATCTGGGACTTCTATTTCTGTGCTGTGTTGGTGGGGAAACATGTGTTGTGTTTCTGTCGCTCAATGCTCTAATCTGGGACTTCTTTTTCTGTGCTGTGTTGGTGGGGAAACATGAGTTGTGTTTCTGTCGCTCAATGCTCTAATCTGGGACTTCTATTTCTGTGCTGTGTTGCTGGGGAAACATGTGTTATGTTTCTGTCGTGCAATGCTCTAATGTGGGACTTCTATTTCTGTGCTGTGCTGGTGGGGAAACATGTGTTGTGTTTCTGTCGCGCAATGCTCTAATCTGGGACTTCTTTTTCTGTGCTGTGTTGGTGGGGAAACATGTGTTGTGTTTCTGTCGCGCAATGCTCTAATCTGGGACTTCTATTTCTGTGCTGTGCTGGTGGGGAAACATATGTTGTGTTTCTGTCGCTCAATGCTCTAATCTGGGACTTCTTTTTCTGTGCTGTGTTGGTGGGGAAACATGAGTTGTGTTTCTGTCGCTCAATGCTCTAATCTGGGACTTCTATTTCTGTGCTGTGTTGGTGGGGAAACATGTGTTGTGTTTCTGTCGCGCAATGCTCTAATGTGGGACTTCTATTTCTGTGCTGTGTTGCTGGGGAAACATGTGTTATGTTTCTGTCGTGCAATGCTCTAATCTGGGACTTCTATTTCTGTGCTGTGTTGTTGGGGAAACATGTGTTGTGTTTCTGTTGCTCAATGCTCTAATCTGGGACTTCTATTTCTGTGCTGTGTTGCTGGGGAAACATGTGTTGTGTTTCTGTCGCTCAATGCTCTAATCTGGGACTTCTATTTCTGTGCTGTGTTGGTGGGGAAACATGTGTTGTGTTTCTGTCGCTCAATGCTCTAATCTGGGACTTCTATTTCTGTGCTGTGTTGGTGGGAAACATGTGTTGTGTTTCTGTCGCGCAATGCTCTAATCTGGGACTTCTATTTCTGTGCTGTGTTGGTGGGGAAACATGAGTTGTGTTTCTGTCGCGCAATGCTCTAATCTGGGACTTCTATTTCTGTGCTGTGTTGATGGGGAAACATGTGTTGTGTTTCTGTCGTGCAATGCTCTAATCTGGGACTTCTATTTCTGTGCTGTGTTGATGGGGAAACATGTGTTGTGTTTCTGTCGCGCAATGCTCTAATCTGGGACTTCTATTTCTGTGCTGTGTTGATGGGGAAACATGTGGTGTGTTTCTGTCGCACAATGCTCTAATCTGGGACTTCTATTTCTGTGCTGTGTTGATGGGGAAACATGTGTTGTGTTTCTGTCGTGCAATGCTCTAATCTGGGACTTCTATTTCTGTGCTGTGTTGGTGGGGAAACATGTGTTGTGTTTCTGTCGTGCAATGCTCTAATCTGGGACTTCTATTTCTGTGCTGTGTTGGTGGGGAAACATGTGTTGTGTTTCTGTCACGCAATGCTCTAATCTGGGACTTCTATTTCTGTGCTGTGTTGGTGGGGAAACATGAGTTGTGTTTCTGTCGCGCAATGCTCTAATCTGGGACTTCTATTTCTGTGCTGTGTTGGTGGGGAAACATGTGTTGTGTTTCTGTCGCGCAATGCTCTAATGTGGGACTTCTATTTCTGTGCTGTGTTGGTGGGGAAACATGTGTTGTGTTTCTGTCGCACAATGCTCTAATGTGGGACTTCTATTTCTGTGCTGTGTTGGTGGGGAAACATGTGTTGTGTTTCTGTCGCTCAATGCTCTAATCTGGGACTTCTATTTCTGTGTTGTGTTGTTGGGGAAACATGTGTTGTGTTTCTGTCGCTCAATGCTCCGATCTGGGACCTCTATTTCTGTGCTGTGTTGGTGGGGAAACATGTGTTGTGTTTCTGTCGCACAATGCTCTAATGTGGGACTTCTATTTCTGTGCTGTGTTGGTGGGGAAACATGTGTTGTGTTTCTGTCGCGCAATGCTCTAATCTGGGACTTCTATTTCTGTGCTGAGTTGGTGGGGAAACATGTGTTGTGTTTCTGTCGCGCAATGCTCTAATCTGGGACTTCTATTTCTGTGCTGTGTTGGTGGGGAAACATGAGTTGTGTTTCTGTCGCGCAATGCTCTAATCTGGGACTTCTATTTCTGTGCTGTGTTGATGGGGAAACATGAGTTGTGTTTCTGTCGCTCAATGCTCTAATCTGGGACTTCTATTTCTGTGCTGTGTTGGTGGGGAAACATGTGTTGTGTTTCTGTCGCGCAATGCTCTAATCTGGGACTTCTTTTTCTGTGCTGTGTTGATGGGGAAACATGAGTTGTGTTTCTGTCGCTCAATGCTCTAATCTGGGACTTCTATTTCTGTGCTGTGTTGCTGGGGAAACATGTGTTGTGTTTCTGTCGCGCAATGCTCTAATCTGGGACTTCTATTTCTGTGCTGTGTTGGTGGGGAAACATGAGTTGTGATTCTGTCGCGCAATGCTCTAATCTGGGACTTCTATTTCTGTGCTGTGTTGGTGGGGAAACATGTGTTGTGTTTCTGTCATGCAATGCTCTAATCTGGGACTTCTATTTCTGTGCTGTGTTGGTTGGGAAACATGAGTTGTGTTTCTGTCGCGCAATGCTCTAATCTGGGACTTCTATTTCTGTGCTGTGTTGGTGGGGAAACATGTGTTGTGTTTCTGTCGCGCAATGCTCTAATCTGGGACTTCTATTTCTGTGCTGTGTTGGTGGGGAAACATGTGTTGTGTTTCTGTCGCTCAATGCTCTAATCTGGGACTTCTATTTCTGTGCTGTGTTGGTGGGGAAACATGTGTTGTGTTTCTGTCGCGCAATGCTCTAATCTGGGACTTCTATTTCTGAGCTGTGTTGGTGGGGAAACATGAGTTGTGTTTCTGTCGCGCAATGCTCTAATCTGGGACTTCTATTTCTGTGCTGTGTTGGTGGGGAAACATGTGTTGTGTTTCTGTCGCGCAATGCTCTAATCTGGGACTTCTATTTCTGTGCTGTGTTGGTGGGGAAACATGTGGTGTGTTTCTGTCGCTCAATGCTCTAATCTGCGACTTCTATTTCTGTGCTGTGTTGGTGGGGAAACAAGTGTTGTGTTTCTGTCGCGCAATGCTCTAATCTGGGACTTCTATTTCTGTGCTGTGTTGGTGGGGAAACATGTGTTGTGTTTCTGTCGCGCAATGCTCTAATCTGGGACTTCTATTTCTGTGCTGTGTTGGTGGGGAAACATGTGTTGTGTTTCTGTCGCGCAATGCTCTAATCTGGGACTTCTATTTCTGTGCTGTGTTGGTGGGGAAACATGAGTTGTGTTTCTGTCGCGCAATGCTCTAATCTGGGACTTCTATTTCTGTGCTGTGTTGCTGGGGAAACATGTGTTGTGTTTCTGTCGCGCAATGCTCTAATCTGGGACTTCTATTTCTGTGCTGTGTTGGTGGGGAAACATGTGTTGTGTTTCTGTCGCTCAATGCTCTAATCTGGGACTTCTATTTCTGTGCTGTGTTGGTGGGGAAACATGTGTTGTGTTTCTGTCGCTCAATGCTCTAATCTGGGACTTCTATTTCTGTGTTGTGTTGGTGGGGAAACATGTGTTGTGTTTCTGTCGCGCAATGCTCTAATCTGGGACTTCTATTTCTGTGCTGTGTTGGTGGGGAAACATGTGTTGTGCTTCTGTCGCGCAATGCTCTAATCTGGGACTTCTATTTCTGTGCTGTGTTGGTGGGGAAACATGAGTTGTGTTTCTGTCGTGCAATGCTCTAATCTGGGACTTCTATTTCTGTGCTGTGTTGGTGGGGAAACATGTGTTGTGATTCTGTCGTGCAATGCTCTAATCTGGGACTTCTATTTCTGTGCTGTGTTGGTGGGGAAACATGTGTTGTGATTCTGTCGCGCAATGCTCTAATCTGGGACTTCTATTTCTGTGCTGTGTTGGTGGGGAAACATAAGTTGTGTTTCTGTCGTGCAATGCTCTAATCTGGGACTTCTATTTCTGTGCTGTGTTGGTGGGGAAACATGTGTTGTGATTCTGTCGCGCAATGCTCTAATCTGGGACTTCTATTTCTGTGCTGTGTTGGTGGGGAAACATGAGTTGTGTTTCTGTCGTGCAATGCTCTAATCTGGGACTTCTATTTCTGTGCTGTGTTGGTGGGGAAACATGTGTTGTGCTTCTGTCGCGCAATGCTCTAATCTGGGACTTCTATTTCTGTGCTGTGTTGGTGAGGAAACATGAGTTGTGTTTCTGTCGCGCAATGCTCTAATCTGGGTCTTCTATTTCTGTGCTGTGTTGGTGGGGAAACATGTGTTGTGTTTCTGTCGTGCAATGCTCTAATCTGGGACTTCTATTTCTGTGCTGTGTTGGTGAGGAAACATGAGTTGTGTTTCTGTCGCACAATGCTCTAATCTGGGACTTCTATTTCTGTGCTGTGTTGGTGGGGAAACATGTGTTGTGTTTCTGTCGCGCAATGCTCTAATCTGGGACTTCTATTTCTGTGCTGTGTTGGTGAGGAAACATGAGTTGTGTTTCTGTCACGCAATGCTCTAATCTGGGACTTCTATTTCTGTGCTGTGTTGGTGGGGAAACATGAGTTGTGTTTCTGTTGCTCAATGCTCTAATCTGGGACTTCTATTTCTGTGCTGTGTTGCTGGGGAAACATGTGTTGTGTTTCTGTCGCGCAATGCTCTAATCTGGGACTTCTATTTCTGTGCTGTGTTGGTGGGGAAACATGTGTTGTGTTTCTGTCGCGCAATGCTCTAATCTGGGACTATTTTTCTGTGCTGTGTTGGTGGGGAAACATGAGTTGTGTTTCTGTCGCTCAATGCTCTAATCTGGGACTTCTATTTCTGTGCTGTGTTGGTGGGGAAACATGAGTTGTGTTTCTGTCGCGCAATGCTCTAATCTGGGACTACTATTTCTGTGCTGTGTTGGTGGGGAAACATGTGTTGTGTTTCTGTCGCTCAATGCTCTAATGTGGGACTTCTATTTCTGTGCTGTGTTGGTGGGGAAACATGTGGTGTGTTTCTGTCGCGCAATGCTCTAATCTGGGACTTCTATTTCTGTGCTGTTTTGGTGGGGAAACATGTGTTGTGTTTCTGTCGCTCAATGCTCTAATCTGGGACTTCTATTTCTGTGCTGTGTTGGTGGGGAAACATGTGTTGTGTTTCTGTCGCGCAATGCTCTAATCTGGGACTTCTATTTCTATGCTGTGTTGGTGGGGAAACATGTGTTGTGTTTCTGTCGCGCAATGCTCTAATGTGGGACTTCTATTTCTGTGCTGTGTTGGTGGGGAAACATGTGTTGTGTTTCTGTCGCGCAATGCTCTAATCTGGGACTTCTATTTCTGTGCTGTGTTGGTGGGGAAACATGTGTTGTGTTTCTGTCGCGCAATGCTCTAATCTGGGACTTCTATTTCTGTGCTGTGTTGGTGGGGAAACATGTGTTGTGTTTCTGTCGTGCAATGCTCTAATGTGGGACTTCTATTTCTGTGCTGTGTTGGTGGGGAAACATGTGTTGTGTTTCTGTCGCTCAATGCTCTAATCTGGGACTTCTATTTCTGTGCTGTGTTGGTGGGAAAACATGAGTTGTGTTTCTGTCGCGCAATGCTCTAATCTGGGACTACTATTTCTGTGCTGTGTTGGTGGGGAAACATGAGTTGTGTTTCTGTCGCGCAATGCTCTAATCTGGGACTTCTATTTCTGTGCTGTGTTGGTGGTGAAACATGTGTTGTGTTTCTGTCACGCAGTGCTCTAATGTGGGACTTCTATTTCTATGCTGTGTTGGTGGGGAAACATGTGTTGTGTTTCTGTCGCTCAATGCTCTAATCTGGGACTTCTATTTCTGTGCTGTGTTGGTGGGGAAACATGTGTTGTGTTTCTGTCGCTCAATGCTCTAATCTGGGACTTCTATTTCTGTGCTGTGTTGGTGGGGAAACATGAGTTGTGTTTCTGTCGCGCAATGCTCTAATCTGGGACTACTATTTCTGTGCTGTGTTGGTGGGGAAACATGTGTTGTGTTTCTGTCGCTCAATGCTCTAATGTGGGACTTCTATTTCTGTGCTGTGTTGGTGGGGAAACATGTGTTGTGTTTCTGTCGCGCAATGCTCTAATCTGGGACTATTTTTCTGTGCTGTGTTGGTGGGGAAACATGAGTTGTGTTTCTGTCGCTCAATGCTCTAATCTGGGACTTCTATTTCTGTGCTGTGTTGGTGGGGAAACATGAGTTGTGTTTCTGTCGCGCAATGCTCTAATCTGGGACTACTATTTCTGTGCTGTGTTGGTGGGGAAACATGTGTTGTGTTTCTGTCGCTCAATGCTCTAATGTGGGACTTCTATTTCTGTGCTGTGTTGGTGGGGAAACATGTGGTGTGTTTCTGTCGCGCAATGCTCTAATCTGGGACTTCTATTTCTGTGCTGTGTTGGTGGGGAAACATGTGTTGTGTTTCTGTCGCTCAATGCTCTAATCTGGGACTTCTATTTCTGTGCTGTGTTGGTGGGGAAACATGTGTTGTGTTTCTGTCGCGCAATGCTCTAATCTGGGACTTCTATTTCTATGCTGTGTTGGTGGGGAAACATGTGTTGTGTTTCTGTCGCGCAATGCTCTAATCTGGGACTTCTATTTCTGTGTTGTGTTGGTGGGGAAACATGTGTTGTGTTTCTGTCGCGCAATGCTCTAATCTGGGACTTCTATTTCTATGCTGTGTTGGTGGGGAAACATGTGTTGTCTTTCTGTCGCGCAATGCTCTAATCTGGGACTTCTATTTCTATGCTGTGTTGGTGGGGAAACATGTGTTGTGTTTCTGTCGCGCAATGCTCTAATGTGGGACTTCTATTTCTGTGCTGTGTTGGTGGGGAAACATGTGTTGTGTTTCTGTCGCGCAATGCTCTAATCTGGGACTTCTATTTCTGTGCTGTGTTGGTGGGGAAACATGTGTTGTGTTTCTGTCGCGCAATGCTCTAATCTGGGACTTCTATTTCTGTGCTGTGTTGGTGGGGAAGCATGTGTTGTGTTTCTGTCGTGCAATGCTCTAATGTGGGACTTCTATTTCTGTGCTGTGTTGGTGGGGAAACATGTGTTGTGTTTCTGTCGCTCAATGCTCTAATCTGGGACTTCTATTTCTGTGCTGTGTTGGTGGGAAAACATGAGTTGTGTTTCTGTCGCGCAATGCTCTAATCTGGGACTACTATTTCTGTGCTGTGTTGGTGGGGAAACATGAGTTGTGTTTCTGTCGCGCAATGCTCTAATCTGGGACTTCTATTTCTGTGCTGTGTTGGTGGTGAAACATGTGTTGTGTTTCTGTCACGCAGTGCTCTAATGTGGGACTTCTATTTCTATGCTGTGTTGGTGGGGAAACATGTGTTGTGTTTCTGTCGCTCAATGCTCTAATCTGGGACTTCTATTTCTGTGCTGTGTTGGTGGGGAAACATGTGTTGTGTTTCTGTCGCTCAATGCTCTAATCTGGGACTTCTATTTCTGTGCTGTGTTGGTGGGGAAACATGTGTTGTGTTTCTGTCGCGCAATGCTCTAATCTGGGACTTCTATTTCTGTGCTGTGTTGGTGGGGAAACATGTGTTGTGTTTCTGTCGCGCAATGCTCTAATCTGGGACTTCTATTTCTGTGCTGTGTTGGTGGGGAAACATGTGTTGTGTTTCTGTCACGCAATGCTCTAATCTGGGACTTCTATTTCTGTGCTGTGTTGGTGGGGAAACATGTGTTGTGTTTCTGTCGCGCAATGCTCTAATCTGGGACTTCTATTTCTGTGCTGTGTTGGTGGGGAAACATGAGTTGTGTTTCTGTCGTGCAATGCTCTAATCTGGGACTTCTATTTCTGTGCTGTGTTGGTGAGGAAACATGAGTTGTGTTTCTGTCGCGCAATGCTCTAATCTGGGACTTCTATTTCTGTGCTGTGTTGGTGGGGAAACATGTGTTGTGTTTCTGTCGCTCAATGCTCTAATCTGGGACTTCTATTTCTGTGCTGTGTTGGTGGGGAAACATGTGTTGTGTTTCTGTCGCGCAATGCTCTAATCTGGGAACTCTATTTCTGTGCTGTGTTGGTGGGGAAACATGTGTTGTGTTTCTGTCGCGCAATGCTCTAATCTGGGACTTCTATTTCTGTGCTGTGTTGGTGGGGAAACATGTGTTGTGTTTCTGTCGTGCAATGCTCCAATCTGGGACTTCTATTTCTGTGCTGTGTTGGTGGGGAAACATGTGTTGTGTTTCTGTCGCGCAATGCTCTAATGTGGGACTTCTATTTCTGTGCTGTGTTGGTGGGGAAACATGTGTTGTGTTTCTGTCGCACAATGCTCTAATGTGGGACTTCTATTTCTGTGCTGTGTTGGTGGGGAAACATGTGTTGTGTTTCTGTCGCTCAATGCTCTAATCTGGGACTTCTATTTCTGTGCTGTGTTGGTGGGGAAACATGTGTTGTGTTTCTGTCGCACAATGCTCTAATGTGGGACTTCTATTTCTGTGCTGTGTTGGTGGGGAAACATGTGTTGTGTTTCTGTCGCGCAATGCTCTAATCTGGGACTTCTATTTCTGTGCTGAGTTGGTGGGGAAACATGAGTTGTGTTTCTGTCGCGCAATGCTCTAATCTGGGACTTCTATTTCTGTGCTGTGTTGGTGGGGAAACATGAGTTGTGTTTCTGTCACGCAATGCTCTAATCTGGGACCTCTATTTCTGTGCTGTGTTGGTGGGGAAACATGTGTTGTGTTTCTGTCGCGCAATGCTCTAATCTGGGACTTCTGTTTCTGTGCTGTGTTGATGGGGAAACATGAGTTGTGTTTCTGCCGCTCAATGCTCTAATCTGGGACTTCTATTTCTGTGCTGTGTTGCTGGGGAAACATGTGTTGTGTTTCTGTCGCGCAATGCTCTAATCTGGGACTTCTATTTCTGTGCTGTGTTGGTGGGGAAACATGTGTTGTGTCTCTGTCGCTCAATGCTCTAATCTGGGACTTCTATTTCTGTGCTGTGTTGGTGGGGAAACATGAGTTGTGATTCTGTCGCGCAATGCTCTAATCTGGGACTTCTATTTCTGTGCTGTGTTGGTGGGGAAACATGTGTTGTGTTTCTGTCACGCAATGCTCTAATCTGGGACTTCTATTTCTGTGCTGTGTTGGTTGGGAAACATGAGTTGTGTTTCTGTCGCGCAATGCTCTAATCTGGGACTTCTATTTCTGTGCTGTGTTGGTGGGGAAACATGTGTTGTGTTTCTGTCGCGCAATGCTCTAATCTGGGACTTCTATTTCTGTGCTGTGTTGGTGGGGAAACATGTGTTGTGTTTCTGTCGCTCAATGCTCTAATCTGGGACTACTATTTCTGTGCTGTGTTGGTGGGGAAACATGAGTTGTGTTTCTGTCGCGCAATGCTCTAATCTGGGACTTCTATTTCTGTGCTGTGTTGGTGGGGAAACATGTGTTGTGTTTCTGTCGCGCAATGCTCTAATCTGGGACTTCTATTTCTGTGCTGTGTTGGTGGGGAAACATGTGGTGTGTTTCTGTCGCTCAATGCTCTAATCTGGGACTTCTATTTCTGTGCTGTGTTGGTGGGGAAACATGTGTTGTGTTTCTGTCGCGCAATGCTCTAATCTGGGACTACTATTTCTGTGCTGTGTTGGTGGGGAAACATGAGTTGTGTTTCTGTCGCGCAATGCTCTAATCTGGGACTTCTATTTCTGTGCTGTGTTGGTGGGGAAACATGTGTTGTGTTTCTGTCGCGCAATGCTCTAATCTGGGACTTCTATTTCTGTGCTGTGTTGGTGGGGAAACATGTGGTGTGTTTCTGTCGCTCAATGCTCTAATCTGGGACTTCTATTTCTGTGCTGTGTTGGTGGGGAAACAAGTGTTGTGTTTCTGTCGCGCAATGCTCTAATCTGGGACTTCTATTTCTGTGCTGTGTTGGTGGGGAAACATGAGTTGTGTTTCTGTCGCGCAATGCTCTAATCTGGGACTTCTATTTCTGTGCTGTGTTGCTGGGGAAACATGTGTTGTGTTTCTGTCGCTCAATGCTCTAATCCGGGACTTCTATTTCTGTGCTGTGTTGGTGGGGAAACATGTGTTGTGTCTCTGTCGCTCAATGCTCTAATCTGGGACTTCTATTTCTGTGCTGTGTTGGTGGGGAAACATGTGTTGTGTTTCTGTCGCTCAATGCTCTAATCTGGGACTTCTATTTCTCTGCTGTGTTGGTGGGGAAACATGTGTTGTGTTTCTGTCGCTCAATGCTCTAATCTGGGACTTCTATTTCTGTGCTGTGTTGGTGGGGAAACATGTGTTGTGTCTCTGTCGCTCAATGCTCTAATCTGGGACTTCTATTTCTGTGCTGTGTTGGTGGGGAAACATGAGTTGTGTTTCTGTCGCGCAATGCTCTAATCTGGGACTTCTATTTCTGTGCTGTGTTGGTGGGGAAACATGTGTTGTGTTTCTGTCGCGCAATGCTCTAATCTGGGACCTCTATTTCTGTGCTGTGTTGGTGGGGAAACATGTGTTGTGTTTCTGTCGCGCAATGCTCTAATCTGGGACTTCTATTTCTGTGCTGTGTTGGTGGGGAAACATGTGTTGTGTTTCTGTCGCGCAATGCTCTAATCTGGGACCTCTATTTCTGTGCTGTGTTGGTGGGGAAACATGTGTTGTGTTTCTGTCGCTCAATGCTCTAATCTGGGACTACTATTTCTGTGCTGTGTTGGTGGGGAAATATGTGTTGTGTTTCTGTCGCGCAATGCTCTAACCTGGGAACTCTATTTCTGTGCTGTGTTGGTGGGGAAACATGTGTTGTGTTTCTGTCGCGCAATGCTCTAATCTGGGACCTCTATTTCTGTGCTGTGTTGGTGGGGAAACATGTGTTGTGTTTCTGTCGCGCAATGCTCTAATCTGGGACTTCTATTTCTGTGCTGTGTTGGTGGGGAAACATGTGTTGTGTTTCTGTCGCGCAATGCTCTAATCTGGGACTTCTATTTCTGTGCTGTGTTGGTGGGGAAACATGTGTTGTGTTTCTGTCACGCAATGCTCTAATCTGGGACTTCTATTTCTGTGCTGTGTTGGTGGGGAAACATGTGTTGTGTTTCTGTCGCGCAATGCTCTAATCTGGGACTTCTATTTCTGTGCTGTGTTGGTGGGGAAACATGAGTTGTGTTTCTGTCGTGCAATGCTCTAATCTGGGACTTCTATTTCTGTGCTGTGTTGGTGAGGAAACATGAGTTGTGTTTCTGTCGCGCAATGCTCTAATCTGGGACTTCTATTTCTGTGCTGTGTTGGTGGGGAAACATGTGTTGTGTTTCTGTCGCTCAATGCTCTAATCTGGGACTTCTATTTCTGTGCTGTGTTGGTGGGGAAACATGTGTTGTGTTTCTGTCGCGCAATGCTCTAATCTGGGAACTCTATTTCTGTGCTGTGTTGGTGGGGAAACATGTGTTGTGTTTCTGTCGCGCAATGCTCTAATCTGGGACTTCTGTTTCTGTGCTGTGTTGGTGGGGAAACATGTGTTGTGTTTCTGTCGTGCAATGCTCTAATCTGGGACTTCTATTTCTGTGCTGTGTTGGTGGGGAAACATGTGTTGTGTTTCTGTCGCGCAATGCTCTAATGTGGGACTTCTATTTCTGTGCTGTGTTGGTGGGGAAACATGTGTTGTGTTTCTGTCGCACAATGCTCTAATGTGGGACTTCTATTTCTGTGCTGTGTTGGTGGGGAAACATGTGTTGTGTTTCTGTCGCTCAATGCTCTAATCTGGGACTTCTATTTCTGTGCTGTGTTGGTGGGGAAACATGTGTTGTGTTTCTGTCGCACAATGCTCTAATGTGGGACTTCTATTTCTGTGCTGTGTTGGTGGGGAAACATGTGTTGTGTTTCTGTCGCGCAATGCTCTAATCTGGGACTTCTATTTCTGTGCTGAGTTGGTGGGGAAACATGAGTTGTGTTTCTGTCGCGCAATGCTCTAATCTGGGACTTCTATTTCTGTGCTGTGTTGGTGGGGAAACATGAGTTGTGTTTCTGTCACGCAATGCTCTAATCTGGGACCTCTATTTCTGTGCTGTGTTGGTGGGGAAACATGTGTTGTGTTTCTGTCGCGCAATGCTCTAATCTGGGACTTCTATTTCTGTGCTGTGTTGATGGGGAAACATGAGTTGTGTTTCTGCCGCTCAATGCTCTAATCTGGGACTTCTATTTCTGTGCTGTGTTGCTGGGGAAACATGTGTTGTGTTTCTGTCGCGCAATGCTCTAATCTGGGACTTCTATTTCTGTGCTGTGTTGGTGGGGAAACATGTGTTGTGTCTCTGTCGCTCAATGCTCTAATCTGGGACTTCTATTTCTGTGCTGTGTTGGTGGGGAAACATGAGTTGTGATTCTGTCGCGCAATGCTCTAATCTGGGACTTCTATTTCTGTGCTGTGTTGGTGGGGAAACATGTGTTGTGTTTCTGTCACGCAATGCTCTAATCTGGGACTTCTATTTCTGTGCTGTGTTGGTTGGGAAACATGAGTTGTGTTTCTGTCGCGCAATGCTCTAATCTGGGACTTCTATTTCTGTGCTGTGTTGGTGGGGAAACATGTGTTGTGTTTCTGTCGCGCAATGCTCTAATCTGGGACTTCTATTTCTGTGCTGTGTTGGTGGGGAAACATGTGTTGTGTTTCTGTCGCTCAATGCTCTAATCTGGGACTACTATTTCTGTGCTGTGTTGGTGGGGAAACATGAGTTGTGTTTCTGTCGCGCAATGCTCTAATCTGGGACTTCTATTTCTGTGCTGTGTTGGTGGGGAAACATGTGTTGTGTTTCTGTCGCGCAATGCTCTAATCTGGGACTTCTATTTCTGTGCTGTGTTGGTGGGGAAACATGTGGTGTGTTTCTGTCGCTCAATGCTCTAATCTGGGACTTCTATTTCTGTGCTGTGTTGGTGGGGAAACATGTGTTGTGTTTCTGTCGCGCAATGCTCTAATCTGGGACTACTATTTCTGTGCTGTGTTGGTGGGGAAACATGAGTTGTGTTTCTGTCGCGCAATGCTCTAATCTGGGACTTCTATTTCTGTGCTGTGTTGGTGGGGAAACATGTGTTGTGTTTCTGTCGCGCAATGCTCTAATCTGGGACTTCTATTTCTGTGCTGTGTTGGTGGGGAAACATGTGGTGTGTTTCTGTCGCTCAATGCTCTAATCTGGGACTTCTATTTCTGTGCTGTGTTGGTGGGGAAACAAGTGTTGTGTTTCTGTCGCGCAATGCTCTAATCTGGGACTTCTATTTCTGTGCTGTGTTGGTGGGGAAACATGAGTTGTGTTTCTGTCGCGCAATGCTCTAATCTGGGACTTCTATTTCTGTGCTGTGTTGCTGGGGAAACATGTGTTGTGTTTCTGTCGCTCAATGCTCTAATCCGGGACTTCTATTTCTGTGCTGTGTTGGTGGGGAAACATGTGTTGTGTCTCTGTCGCTCAATGCTCTAATCTGGGACTTCTATTTCTGTGCTGTGTTGGTGGGGAAACATGTGTTGTGTTTCTGTCGCTCAATGCTCTAATCTGGGACTTCTATTTCTCTGCTGTGTTGGTGGGGAAACATGTGTTGTGTTTCTGTCGCTCAATGCTCTAATCTGGGACTTCTATTTCTGTGCTGTGTTGGTGGGGAAACATGTGTTGTGTCTCTGTCGCTCAATGCTCTAATCTGGGACTTCTATTTCTGTGCTGTGTTGGTGGGGAAACATGAGTTGTGTTTCTGTCGCGCAATGCTCTAATCTGGGACTTCTATTTCTGTGCTGTGTTGGTGGGGAAACATGTGTTGTGTTTCTGTCGCGCAATGCTCTAATCTGGGACCTCTATTTCTGTGCTGTGTTGGTGGGGAAACATGTGTTGTGTTTCTGTCGCGCAATGCTCTAATCTGGGACTTCTATTTCTGTGCTGTGTTGGTGGGGAAACATGTGTTGTGTTTCTGTCGCGCAATGCTCTAATCTGGGACCTCTATTTCTGTGCTGTGTTGGTGGGGAAACATGTGTTGTGTTTCTGTCGCTCAATGCTCTAATCTGGGACTACTATTTCTGTGCTGTGTTGGTGGGGAAATATGTGTTGTGTTTCTGTCGCGCAATGCTCTAACCTGGGAACTCTATTTCTGTGCTGTGTTGGTGGGGAAACATGTGTTGTGTTTCTGTCGCGCAATGCTCTAATCTGGGACCTCTATTTCTGTGCTGTGTTGCTGGGGAAACATGTGTTGTGTTTCTGTCGCGCAATGCTCTAATCTGGGACCTCTATTTCTGTGCTGTGTTGGTGGGGAAACATGAGTTGTGTTTCTGTCGCGCAATGCTCTAATCTGGGACTTCTATTTCTGTGCTGTGTTGGTGGGGAAACATGTGTTGTGTTTCTGTTGCGCAATGCTCTAATCTGGGACTTCTATTTCTGTGCTGTGTTGGTGGGGAAACATGTGTTGTGTTTCTGTTGCGCAATGCTCTAATCTGGGACTTCTATTTCTGTGCTGTGTTGGTGGGGAAACATGTGTTGTGTTTCTGTCGCTCAATGCTCTAATCTGGGACTACTATTTCTGTGCTGTGTTGGTGGGGAAACATGTGTTGTGTTTCTGTCACGCAATGCTCTAATCTGGGACTTCTATTTCTGTGTTGTGTTGGTGGAGAAACATGTGTTGTGTTTCTGTCGCTCAATGCTCTAATCTGGGAACTCTATTTCTGTGCTGTGTAGGTGGGGAAACATGTGTTGTGTTTCTGTCGCGCAATGCTCTAATCTGGGACTTCTATTTCTGTGTTGTGTTGGTGGGGAAACATGTGTTGTGTTTCTGTCGCGCAATGCTCTAATCTGGGACTTCTATTTCTGTGCTGTGTTGGTGGGGAAACATGAGTTGTGTTTCTGTCGCGCAATGCTCTAATCTGGGACTTTTATTTCTGTGCTGTGTTGGTGGGGAAACATGTGTTGTGTTTCTGTCGCGCAATGCTCTAATCTGGGACTTTTATTTCTGTGCTGTGTTGGTGGGGAAACATGAGTTGTGTTTCTGTCGCGCAATGCTCTAATCTGGGACTTTTATTTCTGTGCTGTGTTGGTGGGGAAACATGTGTTGTGTTTCTGTCGTGCAATGCTCTAATGTGGGACTTTTATTTCTGTGCTGTGTTGGTGGGGAAACATGAGTTGTGATTCTGTCGCGCAATGCTCTAATCTGGGACTTCTATATCTGTGCTGTGTTGGTGGGGAAACATGAGTTGTGTTTCTGTCGCGCAATGCTCTAATCTGGGACCTCTATTTCTGTGCTGTGTTGGTGGGGAAACATGTGTTGTGTTTCTGTCGCGCAATGCTCTAATCTGGGACTTCTATTTCTGTGCTGTGTTGGTGGGGAAACATGTGTTGTGTTTCTGTCGCGCAATGCTCTAATCTGGGACTTCTATTTCTGTGCTGTGTTGGTGGGGAAACATGTGTTGTGTTTCTGTCGCGCAATGCTCTAATCTGGGACTTCTATTTCTGTGCTGTGTTGGTGGGGAAACATGAGTTGTGTTTCTGTCGCGCAATGCTCTAATCTGGGACTTCTATTTCTGTGCTGTGTAGGTGGGGAAACATGTGTTGTGTCTCTGTCGCGCAATGCTCTAATCTGGGACTTCTATTTCTGTGCTGTGTTGGTGGGGAAACATGTGTTGTGTTTCTGTCGCGCAATGCTCTAATCTGGGACTTCTATTTCTGTGCTGTGTTGGTGGGGAAACATGTGTTGTGTTTCTGTCGCGCAATGCTCTAATCTGGGACTTCTATTTCTGTGCTGTGTTGGTGGGGAAACATGTGTTGTGTTTCTGTCGCGCAATGCTCTAATCTGGGACTTCTATTTCTGTGCTGTGTTGGTGGGGAAACATGAGTTGTGTTTCTGTCGCGCAATGCTCTAATCTGGGACTTCTATTTCTGTGCTGTGTAGGTGGGGAAACATGTGTTGTGTCTCTGTCGCGCAATGCTCTAATCTGGGACTTCTATTTCTGTGCTGTGTTGGTGGGGAAACATGTGTTGTGTTTCTGTCGCGCAATGCTCTAATCTGGGACTTCTATTTCTGTGCTGTGTTGGTGGGGAAACATGTGGTGTGTTTCTGTCGCGCAATGCTCTAATCTGGGACTTCTATTTCTGTGCTGTGTTGGTGGGGAAACATGAGTTGTGTTTCTGTTGCGCAATGCTTTAATCTGGGACTTCTATTTCTGTGCTGTGTTGGTGGGGAAACATGTGTTGTGTTTCTGTCGCTCAATGCTCTAATCTGGGACTTCTATTTCTGTGCTGTGTTGGTGGGGAAACATGTGTTGTGTTTCTGTCGCGCAATGCTCTAATCTGGGACTTCTATTTCTGTGCTGTGTTGGTGGGGAAACATGTGTTGTGTTTCTGTCGCGCAATGCTCTAATCTGGGACTTCTATTTCTGTGCTGTGTTGGTGGGGAAACATGTGTTGTGTTTCTGTCGCGCAATGCTCTAATCTGGGACTTCTATTTCTGTGCTGTGTTGGTGGGGAAACATGTGTTGTGTTTCTGTCGCGCAATGCTCTAATCTGGGACTTCTATTTCTGTGCTGTGTTGGTGGGGAAACATGTGTTGTGTTTCTGTCGCGCAATGCTCTAATCTGGGACTTCTATTTCTGTGCTGTGTTGGTGGGGAAACATGAGTTGTGTTTCTGTCGCGCAATGCTCTAATCTGGGACTTCTATTTCTGTGCTGTGTTGGTGGGGAAACATGTGTTGTGTTTCTGTCGCTCAATGCTCTAATCTGGGACTACTATTTCTGTGCTGTGTTGGTGGGGAAACATGAGTTGTGTTTCTGTCGCGCAATGCTCTAATCTGGGACTTCTATTTCTGTGCTGTGTTGGTGGGGAAACATGAGTTGTGTTTCTGTCGCGCAATGCTCTAATCTGGGACTTCTATTTCTGTGCTGTGTTGATGGGGAAACATGTGTTGTGTTTCTGTCGCGCAATGCTCTAATCTGGGACTTCTATTTCTGTGCTGTGTTGGTGGGGAAACATGAGTTGTGTTTCTGTCGCGCAATGCTCTAATCTGGGACTTCTATTTCTGTGCTGTGTTGGTGGGGAAACATGTGTTGTGTTTCTGTCGCGCAATGCTCTAATCTGGGACTTCTATTTCTGTGCTGTGTTGGTGGGGAAACATGTGTTGTGTTTCTGTCGCGCAATGCTCTAATCTGGGACTTCTATTTCTGTGCTGTGTTGCTGGGGAAACATGTGTTATGTTTCTGTCGCGCAATGCTCTAATCTGGGACTTCTATTTCTGTGCTGTGTTGCTGGGGAAACATGTGTTGTGTTTCTGTCGTGCAATGCTCTAATCTGGGACTTCTATTTCTGTGCTGTGTTGGTGGGGAAACATGTGTTGTGTTTCTGTCGCTCAATGCTCTAATCTGGGACTTCTATTTCTGTGCTGTGTTGGTGGGGAAACATGTGTTGTGTTTCTGTTGCGCAATGCTCTAATCTGGGACTTCTATTTCTGTGCTGTGTTGGTGGGGAAACATGTGTTGTGTTTCTGTCGCGCAATGCTCTAATCTGGGACAACTATTTCTGTGCTGTGTTGGTGGGGAAACATGTGTTGTGTTTCTGTCGCGCAATGCTCTAATCTGGGACAACTATTTCTGTGCTGTGTTGGTGGGGAAACATGTGTTGTGTTTCTGTCGCGCAATGCTCTAATCTGGGACTTCTATTTCTGTGCTGTGTTGGTGGGGAAACATGTGTTGTGTTTCTGTCGCGCAATGCTCTAATCTGGGACAACTATTTCTGTGCTGTGTTGGTGGGGAAACATGTGTTGTGTTTCTGTTGCGCAATGCTCTAATCTGGGACTTCTATTTCTGTGCTGTGTTGGTGGGGAAACATGAGTTGTGTTTCTGTCGTGCAATGCTCTAATCTGGGACTTCTATTTCTGTGCTGTGTTGGTGGGGAAACATGTGTTGTGTTTCTGTCGCTCAATGCTCTAATCTGGGACTTCTATTTCTGTGCTGTGTTGGTGGGGAAACATGTGTTGTGTCTCTGTCGCTCAATGCTCTAATCTGGGACTTCTATTTCTGTGCTGTGTTGGTGGGGAAACATGTGTTGTGTTTCTGTTGCGCAATGCTCTAATCTGGGACTACTATTTCTGTGCTGTGTTGGTGGGGAAACATGTGTTGTGTTTCTGTTGCGCAATGCTCTAATCTGGGACTTCTATTTCTGTGCTGTGTTGGTGGGGAAACATGTGTTGTGATTCTGTCGCTCAATGCTCTAATCTGGGACTTCTATTTCTGTGCTGTGTTGGTGGGGAAACATGAGTTGTGTTTCTGTTGCGCAATGCTCTAATCTGGGACTTCTATTTCTGTGCTGTGTTGGTGGGGAAACATGTGTTGTGTTTCTGTCGCTCAATGCTCTAATCTGGGACTTCTATTTCTGTGCTGTGTTGGTGGGGAAACATGAGTTGTGTTTCTGTTGCGCAATGCTCTAATCTGGGACTTCTATTTCTGTGCTGTGTTGGTGGGGAAACATGAGTTGTGTTTCTGTCACGCAATGCTCTAATCTGGGACTTCTATTTCTGTGCTGTGTTGGTGGGGAAACATGTGTTGTGGTTCTGTTGCGCAATGCTCTAATCTGGGACTACTATTTCTGTGCTGTGTTGGTGGGGAAACATGTGTTGTGTCTCTGTCGCGCAATGCTCTAATCTGGGACTTCTATTTCTGTGCTGTGTTGGTGGGGAAACATGAGTTGTGTTTCTGTCGCGCAATGCTCTAATCTGGGACTTCTATTTCTGTGCTGTGTTGGTGGGGAAACATGTGTTGTGTTTCTGTCGCGCAATGCTCTAATCTGGGACTTTTATTTCTGTGCTGTGTTGGTGGGGAAACATGTGTTGTGTTTCTGTCGCTCAATGCTCTAATCTGGGACTTCTATTTCTGTGCTGTGTTGGTGGGGAAACATGTGTTGTGTTTCTGTCGTGCAATGCTCTAATCTGGGACTTCTATTTCTGTGCTGTGTTGGTGGGGAAACATGTGTTGTGTTTCTGTCGCGCAATGCTCTAATCTGGGACTTCTATTTCTGTGCTGTGTTGGTGGGGAAACATGTGTTGTGTTTCTGTCGTGCAATGCTCTAATCTGGGACTTCTATTTCTGTGCTGTGTTGGTGGGGAAACATGTGTTGTGTTTCTGTCGCGCAATGCTCTAATCTGGGACTTCTATTTCTGTGCTGTGTTGGTGGGGAAACATGTGTTGTGTTTCTGTCGTGCAATGCTCTAATCTGGGACTTCTATTTCTGTGCTGTGTTGGTGGGGAAACATATGTTGTGTTTCTGTCGCTCAATGCTCTAATCTGGGACTTCTATTTCTGTGCTGTGTTGGTGGGGAAACATGTGTTGTGTTTCTGTCGCTCAATGCTCTAATCTGGGACTTCTATTTCTGTGCTGTGATGGTGGGGAATCATGTGTTGTGTCTCTGTCGCGCAATGCTCTAATCTGGGACTTCTATTTCTGTGCTGTGTTGGCGGGGAAACATGTGTTGTGTTTCTGTCGCGCAATGCTCTAATCTGGGACTTTTGTTTCTGTGCTGTGTTGGTGGGGAAACATGTGTTGTGTTTCTGTCGCGCAATGCTCTAATCTGGGACTTCTATTTCTGTGCTGTGTTGGTGGGGAAACATGTGTTGTGTTTCTGTCGCTCAATGCTCTAATCTGGGACTTCTATTTCTGTGCTGTGTTGGTGGGGAAACATGTGTTGTGTTTCTGTCGTGCAATGCTCTAATCTGGGACTTCTATTTCTGTGCTGTGTTGGTGGGGAAACATGTGTTGTGTTTCTGTCGCGCAATGCTCTAATCTGGGACTTCTATTTCTGTGCTGTGTTGGTGGGGAAACATGTGTTGTGTTTCTGTCGCTCAATGCTCTAATCTGGGACTACTATTTCTGTGCTGTGTTGGTGGGGAAACATGTGTTGTGTTTCTGTCGCTCAATGATCTAATCTGGGACTTCTATTTCTGTGCTGTGTTGGTGGGGAAACATGTATTGTGTTTCTGTCGCGCAATGCTCTAATCTGGGACTTCTATTTCTGTGCTGTGTTGGTGGGGAAACATGTGTTGTGTTTCTGTCGCGCAATGCTCTAATCTGGGACTTCTATTTCTGTGCTGTGTTGGTGGGGAAATATGTGTTGTGTTTCTGTCACGCAATGCTCTAATCTGGGACTTCTATTTCTGTGCTGTGTTGGTGGGGAAACATGTGTTGTGTTTCTGTCGCTCAATGCTCTAATCTGGGACTTCTATTTCTGTGCTGTGTTGGTGGGGAAACATGTGGTGTGTTTCTGTCGCGCAATGCTCTAATCTGGGACTTCTATTTCTGTGCTGTGTTGGTGGGGAAACATGTGTTGTGTTTCTGTTGCGCAATGCTCTAATCTGGGACTTCTATTTCTGTGCTGTGTTGGTGGGGAAACATGTGTTGTGATTCTGTCGCTCAATGCTCTAATCTGGGACTTCTATTTCTGTGCTGTGTTGGTGGGGAAACATGAGTTGTGTTTCTGTTGCGCAATGCTCTAATCTGGGACTTCTATTTCTGTGCTGTGTTGGTGGGGAAACATGTGTTGTGTTTCTGTCGCTCAATGCTCTAATCTGGGACTTCTATTTCTGTGCTGTGTTGGTGGGGAAACATGAGTTGTGTTTCTGTTGCGCAATGCTCTAATCTGGGACTTCTATTTCTGTGCTGTGTTGGTGGGGAAACATGAGTTGTGTTTCTGTCACGCAATGCTCTAATCTGGGACTTCTATTTCTGTGCTGTGTTGGTGGGGAAACATGTGTTGTGGTTCTGTTGCGCAATGCTCTAATCTGGGACTACTATTTCTGTGCTGTGTTGGTGGGGAAACATGTGTTGTGTCTCTGTCGCGCAATGCTCTAATCTGGGACTTCTATTTCTGTGCTGTGTTGGTGGGGAAACATGAGTTGTGTTTCTGTCGCGCAATGCTCTAATCTGGGACTTCTATTTCTGTGCTGTGTTGGTGGGGAAACATGTGTTGTGTTTCTGTCGCGCAATGCTCTAATCTGGGACTTTTATTTCTGTGCTGTGTTGGTGGGGAAACATGTGTTGTGTTTCTGTCGCTCAATGCTCTAATCTGGGACTTCTATTTCTGTGCTGTGTTGGTGGGGAAACATGTGTTGTGTTTCTGTCGTGCAATGCTCTAATCTGGGACTTCTATTTCTGTGCTGTGTTGGTGGGGAAACATGTGTTGTGTTTCTGTCGCGCAATGCTCTAATCTGGGACTTCTATTTCTGTGCTGTGTTGGTGGGGAAACATGTGTTGTGTTTCTGTCGTGCAATGCTCTAATCTGGGACTTCTATTTCTGTGCTGTGTTGGTGGGGAAACATGTGTTGTGTTTCTGTCGCGCAATGCTCTAATCTGGGACTTCTATTTCTGTGCTGTGTTGGTGGGGAAACATGTGTTGTGTTTCTGTCGTGCAATGCTCTAATCTGGGACTTCTATTTCTGTGCTGTGTTGGTGGGGAAACATATGTTGTGTTTCTGTCGCTCAATGCTCTAATCTGGGACTTCTATTTCTGTGCTGTGTTGGTGGGGAAACATGTGTTGTGTTTCTGTCGCTCAATGCTCTAATCTGGGACTTCTATTTCTGTGCTGTGATGGTGGGGAATCATGTGTTGTGTCTCTGTCGCGCAATGCTCTAATCTGGGACTTCTATTTCTGTGCTGTGTTGGCGGGGAAACATGTGTTGTGTTTCTGTCGCGCAATGCTCTAATCTGGGACTTTTGTTTCTGTGCTGTGTTGGTGGGGAAACATGTGTTGTGTTTCTGTCGCGCAATGCTCTAATCTGGGACTTCTATTTCTGTGCTGTGTTGGTGGGGAAACATGTGTTGTGTTTCTGTCGCTCAATGCTCTAATCTGGGACTTCTATTTCTGTGCTGTGTTGGTGGGGAAACATGTGTTGTGTTTCTGTCGTGCAATGCTCTAATCTGGGACTTCTATTTCTGTGCTGTGTTGGTGGGGAAACATGTGTTGTGTTTCTGTCGCGCAATGCTCTAATCTGGGACTTCTATTTCTGTGCTGTGTTGGTGGGGAAACATGTGTTGTGTTTCTGTCGCTCAATGCTCTAATCTGGGACTACTATTTCTGTGCTGTGTTGGTGGGGAAACATGTGTTGTGTTTCTGTCGCTCAATGATCTAATCTGGGACTTCTATTTCTGTGCTGTGTTGGTGGGGAAACATGTATTGTGTTTCTGTCGCGCAATGCTCTAATCTGGGACTTCTATTTCTGTGCTGTGTTGGTGGGGAAACATGTGTTGTGTTTCTGTCGCGCAATGCTCTAATCTGGGACTTCTATTTCTGTGCTGTGTTGGTGGGGAAATATGTGTTGTGTTTCTGTCACGCAATGCTCTAATCTGGGACTTCTATTTCTGTGCTGTGTTGGTGGGGAAACATGTGTTGTGTTTCTGTCGCTCAATGCTCTAATCTGGGACTTCTATTTCTGTGCTGTGTTGGTGGGGAAACATGTGGTGTGTTTCTGTCGCGCAATGCTCTAATCTGGGACTTCTATTTCTGTGCTGTGTTGGTGGGGAAACATGAGTTGTGTTTCTGTCGCGCAATGCTCTAATCTGGGACTTCTATTTCTGTGCTGTGTTGGTGGGGAAACATGAGTTGTGTTTCTGTCACGCAATGCTCTAATCTGGGACTTCTATTTCTGTGCTGTGTTGGTGGGGAAACATGTGTTGTGTTTCTGCCGCTCAATGCTCTAATCTGGGACTTCTATTTCTGTGCTGTGTTGGTGGGGAAACATGTGTTGTGTTTCTGTCGTGCAATGCTCTAATCTGGGACTTCTATTTCTGTGCTGTGTTGGTGGGGAAACATGTGTTGTGTTTCTGTCACGCAATGCTCTAATCTGGGACATCTATTTCTGTGCTGTGTTGGTGGGGAAACATGTGTTGTGTTTCTGTCGCTCAATGCTCTAATCTGGGACTTCTATATCTGTGCTGTGTTGGTGGGGAAACATGAGTTGTGTTTCTGTCACGCAATGCTCTAATCTGGGACTTCTATTTCTGTGCTGTGTTGGTGGGGAAACATGTGTTGTGTTTCTGTCGTGCAATGCTCTAATCTGGGACTTCTATTTCTGTGCTGTGTTGGTGGGGAAACATGTGGTGTGTTTCTGTCGCGCAATGCTCTAATCTGGGACTTCTATATCTGTGCTGTGTTGGTGAGGAAACATGTGTTGTGTTTCTGTCGCGCAATGCTCTAATCTGGGACTTCTATTTCTGTGCTGTGTTGGTGGGGAAACATGTGTTGTGTTTCTGTCGTGCAATGCTCTAATCTGGGACTTCTATTTCTGTGCTGTGTTGGTGGGGAAACATTTGTTGTGTTTCTGTCGCGCAATGCTCTAATCTGGGACTTCTATTTCTGTGCTGTGTTGGTGGAGAAACATGTGTTGTGATTCTGTCGCGCAATGCTCTAATCTGGGACTTCTATTTCTGTGCTGTGTTGCTGGGGAAACATGTGCTATGTTTCTGTCGTGCAATGCTCTAACCTGGGACTTCTATTTCTGTGCTGTGTTGGTGGGGAAACATGTGGTGTGTTTCTGTCGCGCAATGCTCTAATCTGGGACTTCTATTTCTGTGCTGTGTTGGTGGGGAAACATGTGGTGTGATTCTGTCGCGCAATGCTCTAATCTGGGACTTCTATTTCTGTGCTGTGTTGGTGGGGAAACATGTGTTGTGTTTCTGTCGCTCAATGCTCTAATCTGGGACTTCTATTTCTGTGCTGTGTTGGTGGGGAAACATGTGTTGTGTTTCTGTCGCGCAATGCTCTAATCTGGGACTTTTGTTTCTGTGCTGTGTTGGTGGGGAAACATGTGGTGTGATTCTGTCGCGCAATGCTCTAATCTGGGACTTCTATTTCTGTGCTGTGTTGGTGGGGAAACATGTGTTGTGTCTCTGTCGCGCAATGCTCTAATCTGGGACAACTATTTCTGTGCTGTGTTGCTGGGGAAACATGTTTTGTGTTTCTGTCGTGCAATGCTCTAATCTGGGACTTCTATTTCTGTGCTGTGTTGGTGGGGAAACATATGTTGTGTTTCTGTCGCACAATGCTCTAATCTGGGACTTCTATTTCAGTGCTGCATAGCTGGGGACACATGTGTTGTGTTTCTGTCGCGCAATCATCCAATCTGGGACTTCTATTTCTGTGCTGTTTTGCTGGTGAAACATGTGTTGTGTTTCTGTCGCGCAATGCTCTAATCTGGATTCTATTTCTGTGCTGTGTTGGTGGGGAAACATGTGTTGTGTTTCTGTCGCGCAATGCTCTAATCTGGGACTTCTATTTCTGTGCTGTGTTGGTGGGGAAACATGAGTTGTGTTTCTGTCGCTCAATGCTCTAATCTGGGACTTCTATTTCTGTGCTGTGTTGCTGGGGAAACATGTGTTGTGTTTCTGTCGCGCAATGCTCTAATCTGGGACTTCTATTTCTGTGCTGTGTTGGTGGGGAAACATGAGTTGTGTTTCTGTCGCGCAATGCTCTAATCTGGGACCTCTATTTCTGTGCTGTGTTGCTGGGGAAACATGTGTTGTGTTTCTGTCGCGCAATGCTCTAATCTGGGACTTCTATTTCTGTGCTGTGTTGGTGGGGAAACATGTGTTGTGTTTCTGTCGCTCAATGCTCTAATCTGGGACTTCTATTTCTGTGCTGTGTTGGTGGGGAAACATGTGTTGTGTTTCTGTCGTGCAATTCTCTAATCTGGGACTTCTATTTCTGTGCTGTGTTGGTGGGGAAACATGTGTTGTGTTTCTGTCGCGCAATGCTCTAATCTGGGACCTCTATTTCTGTGCTGTGTTGGTGGGGAAATATGTGTTGTGTTTCTGTCGCTCAATGCTCTAATCTGGGACTTCTATTTCTGTGCTGTGTTGGTGGGGAAACATGTGTTGTGTTTCTGTCGCTCAATGCTCTAATCTGGGACTTCTATTTCTGTGCTGTGTTGGTGGGGAAACATGTGTTGTGTTTCTGTCGTGCAATTCTCTAATCTGGGACTTCTATTTCTGTGCTGTGTTGGTGGGGAAACATGTGTTGTGTTTCTGTCGCGCAATGCTCTAATCTGGGACCTCTATTTCTGTGCTGTGTTGGTGGGGAAATATGTGTTGTGTTTCTGTCACGCAATGCTCTAATCTGGGACTTCTATTTCTGTGCTGTGTTGCTGGGGAAACATGTGTTGTGCTTCTGTCGCTGAATGCTCTAATCTGGGACTTCTATTTCTGTGCTGTGTTGGTGGGGAAACATGAGTTGTGTCTCTGTCGCGCAATGCTCTAATCTGGGACTTCTATTTCTGTGCTGTGTTGGTGGGGAAACATGAGTTGTGTTTCTGTCACGCAATGCTCTAATCTGGGACTTCTATTTCTGTGCTGTGTTGGTGGGGAAACATGTGTTGTGTTTCTGTCGCGCAATGCTCTAATCTGGGACTTCTATTTCTGTGCTGTGTTGGTGGGGAAACATGAGTTGTGTTTCTGTCGCGCAATCATCTAATCTGGGACTTCTATTTCTGTGCTGTGTTGGTGGGGAAACATGAGTTGTGTTTCTGTCACGCAATGCTCTAATCTGGGACTTCTATTTCTGTGCTGTGTTGCTGGGGAAACATGTGTTGTGCTTCTGTCGCTGAATGCTCTAATCTGGGACTTCTATTTCTGTGCTGTGTTGGTGGGGAAACATGAGTTGTGTTTCTGTCGTGCAATTCTCTAATCTGGGACTTCTATTTCTGTGCTGTGTTGCTGGGGAAACATGTGTTGTGTTTCTGTCGCGCAATGCTCTAATCTGGGACTTCTATTTCTGTGCTGTGTTGGTGGGGAAACATGAGTTGTGTTTCTGTCGCGCAATGCTCTAATCTGGGACCTCTATTTCTGTGCTGTGTTGCTGGGGAAACATGTGTTGTGTTTCTGTCGCGCAATGCTCTAATCTGGGACTTCTATTTCTGTGCTGTGTTGGTGGGGAAACATGTGTTGTGTTTCTGTCGCTCAATGCTCTAATCTGGGACTTCTATTTCTGTGCTGTGTTGGTGGGGAAACATGTGTTGTGTTTCTGTCGTGCAATTCTCTAATCTGGGACTTCTATTTCTGTGCTGTGTTGGTGGGGAAACATGTGTTGTGTTTCTGTCGCGCAATGCTCTAATCTGGGACCTCTATTTCTGTGCTGTGTTGGTGGGGAAACATGTGTTGTGTTTCTGTCGCGCAATGCTCTAATCTGGGACTTCTATTTCTGTGCTGTGTTGGTGGGGAAACATGTGTTGTGTTTCTGTCGCGCAATGCTCTAATCTGGGACCTCTATTTCTGTGCTGTGTTGGTGGGGAAATATGTGTTGTGTTTCTGTCACGCAATGCTCTAATCTGGGACTTCTATTTCTGTGCTGTGTTGCTGGGGAAACATGTGTTGTGCTTCTGTCGCTGAATGCTCTAATCTGGGACTTCTATTTCTGTGCTGTGTTGGTGGGGAAACATGAGTTGTGTCTCTGTCGCGCAATGCTCTAATCTGGGACTTCTATTTCTGTGCTGTGTTGGTGGGGAAACATGAGTTATGTTTCTGTCACGCAATGCTCTAATCTGGGACTTCTATTTCTGTGCTGTGTTGGTGGGGAAACATGTTTTGTGTTTCTGTCGCGCAATGCTCTAATCTGGGACTTCTATTTCTGTGCTGTGTTGGTGGGGAAACATGAGTTGTGTTTCTGTCGCGCAATCATCTAATCTGGGACTTCTATTTCTGTGCTGTGTTGGTGGGGAAACATGAGTTGTGTTTCTGTCGCTCAATGCTCTAATGTGGGACTTCTATTTCTGTGCTGTGTTGGTGGGGAAACATGTGTTGTGTTTCTGTCGCGCAATGCTCTAATCTGGGACTTCTATTTCTGTGCTGTGTTGGTGGGGAAACATGTGTTGTGTTTCTGTCGCTCAATGCTCTAATGTGGGACTTCTATTTCTGTGCTGTGTTGGTGGGGAAACATGAGTTGTGTTTCTGTCGCGCAATGCTCTAATCTGGGACTTCTATTTCTGTGCTGTGTTGGTGGGGAAACATGAGTTGTGTTTCTGTCGCTCAATGCTCTAATCTGGGACTTCTATTTCTGTGCTGTGTTGGTGGGGAAACATGTGTTGTGTTTCTGTCGCTCAATGCTCTAATCTGGGACTTCTATTTCTGTGCTGTGTTGGTGGGGAAACATGAGTTGTGTTTCTGTCGCGCAATGCTCTAATCTGGGACTTCTATTTCTGTGCTGTGTTGGTGGGGAAACATGTGTTGTGTTTCTGTCGCTCAATGCTCTAATGTGGGACTTCTATTTCTGTGCTGTGTTGGTGGGGAAACATGAGTTGTGTTTCTGTCGCGCAATGCTCTAATCTGGGACTTCTATTTCTGTGCTGTGTTGGTGAGGAAACATGAGTTGTGTTTCTGTCGCGCAATGCTCTAATCTGGGACTTCTATTTCTGTGCTGTGTTGGTGGGGAAACATGTGTTGTGTTTCTGTCGCGCAATGCTCTAATCTGGGACTTCTATTTCTGTGCTGTGTTGGTGGGGAAACATGTTTTGTGTCTCTGTCGCGCAATGCTCTAATCTGGGACTTCTATTTCTGTGCTGTGTTGGTGAGGAAACATGTGTTGTGTTTCTGTCGCTCAATGCTCTAATCTGGGACTACTATTTCTGTGCTGTGTTGCTGGGGAAACATGTGTTGTGTTTCTGTCGCGCAATGCTCTAATCTGGGACTTCTATTTCTGTGCTGTGTTGGTGAGGAAACATGTGTTGTGTTTCTGTCGTGCAATGCTCTAATCTGGGACTTCTATTTCTGTGCTGTGTTGGTGGGGAAACATGTGTTGTGTTTCTGTCGCGCAATGCTCTAATCTGGGACTTCTATTTCTGTGCTGTGTTGGTGGGGAAACATGTGTTGTGTCTCTGTCGCGCAATGCTCTAATCTGGGACTTCTATTTCTGTGCTGTGTTGGTGGGGAAACATGAGTTGTGTTTCTGTCGCTGAATGCTCTAATCTGGGACTTCTATTTCTGTGCTGTGTTGGTGGGGAAACATGTGTTGTGTTTCTGTCGCGCAATGCTCTAATCTGGGACTTCTATTTCTGTGCTGTGTTGGTGGGGAAACATGTGTTGTGTTTCTGTCGCTGAATGCTCTAATCTGGGACTTCTATTTCTGTGCTGTGTTGGTGGGGAAACATGTGTTGTGTTTCTGTCGCTGAATGCTCTAATCTGGGACTTCTATTTCTGTGCTGTGTTGGTGGGGAAACATGTGTTGTGTCTCTGTCGCGCAATGCTCTAATCTGGGACTTCTATTTCTGTGCTGTGTTGGTGGGGAAACATGTGTTGTGTTTCTGTCGCGCAATGCTCTAATCTGGGACTTTTGTTTCTGTGCTGTGTTGGTGGGGAAACATGTGTTGTGTTTCTGTCGCGCAATGCTCTAATCTGGGACTTCTATTTCTGTGCTGTGTTGGTGGGGAAATATGAGTTGTGTTTCTGTCACGCAATGCTCTAATCTGGGACTTCTATTTCTGTGCTGTGTTACTGGGGAAACATGTGTTGTGATTCTGTCGCGCAATGCTCTAATCTGGGACTTCTATTTCTGTGCTGTGTTGGTGGGGAAACATGTGTTGTGTTTCTGTCGCTCAATGCTCTAATCTGGGACTACTATTTCTGTGCTGTGTTGGTGGGGAAACATGTGTTGTGATTCTGTCATGCAATGCTCTAATCTGGGACTTCTATTTCTGTGTTTATTTAGATAAATGGCTCACTGGTTTCCATGAAGTGAAGATGGCAGCAAAACCATGTCAACAAAGTCACTTATTGATTTTTTTCAACTCACAGCAAGGCTATATTTTTATAATATTGACAGTTGGTACAGGATGAATAAAAATACCTCGAACATTGCCATCGGTTACAGTTTTGTTCAATTAGAACAGATGTGAATGATATCAAAGGGAAATGTATAAAATAAAACATTCAGTTCTGAAGATTCTGCTGACAAAATCTATGCATTGTTTATGTCCAGCGTAAAATTCTGTCTAAATTTCACGTCAACCACTCCCTATTCAGGAACAGCATGGGTTAGATACAAAGTATAGTTCCCTCTACACTGTCCCGTCAAACACTCCCAGGGCAGGTACAGCACGGGTTACATACATGGTAAAGCTCCATCTACACTGTCCCATCAAACACTCCCAGGGCAGGTACAGCACGGGTTAGATACAGAGTAAAGCTCCCTCTACTCTGTCCCATCAAACACTCCCAGGGCAGGTACAGCACGGGTTAGATACAGAGTAAAGCCCCCTCCACACTGTCCCATCAAACACCCCCAGGGCAGGTACAGCACGGGTTAGATACAGAGTAAAGCCCCCTCCACACTGTCCCATCAAACACCCCCAGGGCAGGTTCAGCACGGGTTAGATACAGAGTAAAGCTCCCTCTACACTGCCCCATCAAACACTCCCAGGGCAGGTACAGCACGGGGTTAGATACAGAGTAAAGCTCCCTCTACTCTGTCCCATCAAACACTCCCAGGACAGGTACAGCACGGGGTTAGATACAGAGTAAAGCTCCCTCTACTCTGTCCCATCAAACACTCCCAGGGCAGGTACAGCACGGGGTTAGATACAGAGTAAAGCTCCCTCTACTCTGTCCCATCAAACACTCCCAGGGCAGGTACAGCACGGGTTAGATACAGAGTAAAGCTCCCTCTACTCTGTCCCATCAAACACTCCCAGGGCAGGTACAGCACGGGGTTAGATACAGAGTAAAGCTCCCTCTACTCTGTCCCATCAAACACTCCCAGGACAGGTACAGCACGGGATAGATACAGAGTAAAGCCCCCTCTACACTGTCCCATCAAACACCCCCAGGGCAGGTACAGCACGGGTTAGATACAGAGTAAAGCCCCCTCCACACTGTCCCATCAAACACCCCCAGGGCAGGTACAGCACAGGTTAGATACAGAGTAAAGCTCCCTCTACACTGTCCCATCAAACACTCCCAGGGCAGGTTCAGCACGGGTTAGATACAGAGTAAAGCTCCATCTACACTGTCCCATCAAACACTCCCAGGGCAGGTACAGCACGGGTTAGATACAGAGTAAAGCTCCCTCTACTCTCTCCCATCAAACTCTCCCAGGGCAGGTACAGCACAGGTTAGATACAGAGTAAAGCTCCCTCTACACTGTCCCATCAAACACTCCCAGGGCATGTACAGCTCTGGTTGGATACTCACTAAAGCTCCCTCTACACTGTCCCATCAATCGCTCCCTGGGCAGATACAGCACGGGTTAGATACAGAGTAAAGCTCCCAGTACACTGTCCCATCAAACACTCCCAGTGTAGGTACAGCACGTGTTAGATACAGAGTAAAGCCTCCCCAATACTGTCCCATCAAACACTCCCAGATCATTCAATTCGTAAGACATATTTGAGAGTAAAGCACCATCTGCACACTCCCATCAATTTTGGTCGAGGCCTAGAAATATGTCTGAGAGAAATTTTTTGTAAGATGTTGATATCTTGTTGTGTGGTAGAGCCAATGACCCGTGACAGAAGGTGGAAATAGGAGTTATAGGCAGTGATGGTGGTATTTCACTGGATGTCCATTCAGCAGAATCTTCCAGCCATTTAAATTAAACAGGTTAAGATAGGGACCAGAGCAGTGTTCCACAATCAAAGTAAAGTCTGAGCTTTCAGCGTATCGCAACCTGCCTTTTAAAATGTTGACAGTTACAAATAACTTGTCTTTCTTTAGCGACTCTCACGACCTCAGGATGTCCCAAAGCGCCTTACAGCCAATGAAATACCTTGGCAATATGGTCACTGTTTGTAATGTACGATACCAGGCAGTCAAATTATGTACAGCACATTCCCACAAACAGGTTTGTGATAAACATCAGGTAATCTGTATTTTAGCGGTGTTGGTTGATGGGTACATATTTCTCCTGGATACCGGGCTGAACTCCACTGCTCTTTAAAATAGTGCCATGCGGCCTTTTACATCCTCCTGAGAGGGAAGACAGGGCCTCGAATTAAGGTCTCATCCGAAAGACGGCACCTCCGACTGTGCAGCACCCATTCAGTACAGGCACCGGGCGTGCCAGCCTAGATTGTGTGCTCAAGTCTCTGGAGTGGGGTTTGAACCTCTGACCTTCTGACTCAGAGGCGAAAGTGATCTCACTGAGCCGAGGGTTTTGTATTGATTTGTATGTGGGTTCAATGACGACACATTCATGAAAGAGAATGTCTTTTTATCTAATGTATGTTCAACTCTGTTAACAGCATTACAGGAGACACCATCTTAGAGATCCATCTAAAACGAAACTAAAACTAAACTGCTTGTCTCTCACATGCCCTCTGCTGGTCAGGCATAAATAATCAATCAGGCAAATATGCTGGTAAGGCATAAATAATCAAACAGGCAAATACCATCACTATTTGCTGATATCATTACATCTCCCTTTCTTAAAACAAAAGTATTTTACTTTTATCTAACAACATGTTTTCTTTGTATTACTCTGCATTTTAACTGTAACATTTAATGAACTTACATTATCATTATCATTATCAAGGTTTTTTAACCTTGTTCTGTGTGTGCACGTGAAATATGTAAATACCTAGAACTTGAAGAAAGAATAAGATAACATTACTTCCTTCTATAACAAGAGTCCTTAAACTTGCTCAATGAGTCTCTCAGGAGGCTTCACGTGTCTTGAGGATTTTCTGATTGATTGTCCTTTAATCTGAGTTGTTGCCTCAGATGATGGTTTCTCAGCTGTGTGATCAGGTTGTTCAACAGTATCAGTCTTTTGACCTGCTGTGTGATCAGGTTGTTCAACAGTATCAGTCTTTTGATTTGCTGTGGCTGGTCCCATGAGAAGATCCCAACGATTTCTTCTCAGAACAGCACCCTCATCTGTCTGAATGGTGTATGATCTTGGTTGAACTTCACTCAGGACAGTTCCCTTCTGAGTCCATATGTTTGTTTTGTCTTTGAACCTTACTTGGTCACCAGTGTGGAGTTCAGGTAGGTTTTGTGTTCCTCTGTCATAGTAGTACTTTTGCTTTTCTTTCTGTTGTTCTTTGAACTTCCTCACTTTCTCCCCCTCTTTTGTTTTCAGGAGGTTCTCCGGGATGGGTAGGTTTGACCTTAGCAGACGTCCCATAAGGAGTTGGGCTGGTGACATACCACACTCACGCGGCATTGTGCGGTGTACAAGCATGCTCTGGTAGAAGTCAGTTCCACTGTCTTTTGCCTTGTACATCAGTCTTTTCACTGTCTGGACCGATTTTTCCACTAGTCCATTGGACTGTGGAAAGTGAGGACTTGACGTTGTGTGGACAAAATCCCACTCTTTGGCAAAGTGTCGGAAACTTGCATTGTAAAACTGGGGTCTGTTGTCTGTGAAGACCTCGCTTGCCACACCATGTCTGGAGAATATGGCTTTCATACATCTTATCACAGCATCTGCAGTGGTGGTGTACAGTCTACAAACCTCTGGATACAGGGAGTAATAGTCTGTGACTACAAGATAGTCCTTCCCTTGACATACGAATAGGTCAGCGCCTACCTTCTGGTAAGGTCTGTCTGGCGCTGGGTGTGGCTTTAGTGGTTCTACCGGATTGCTTGCTCGATATTTCAGGCATATTGTGCAGATTGACACCTCATTTGTCACATCTTGGTTGATTCGTGGCCAGTACATCACCTCTCGTGCTCTTTTCTTACACTTTTCGATTCCCAGATGTCCTCCATGGAACCTTTTTAGCATCTCTTTTCTCAGACTCTTTGGGATAACTATTTTGCTTCCTTTGTAGATGATGTCTTCGACCACTGATAGCTCCGCCCTGCAGTTCCAGTACTCTGCCATGTCAGGTGAGCAGTCTTGATTCATGTTGGGCCATCCATCCAAGATGATTTCCTCAGTCGTCTCATTGTTTCATCTTTGTTTGTTTCAGTCTTTATGAGCTCCATTTTTGCATCTGCTATGGGCAGTGCACTTGTGATCATGTCAACGTAGGCATTCACATTTTCATCCATTTTGGTGTTTGCGGGCTCACTTGGGTCAACAGCTCTGGACAACGTGTCTGCTGTATACATCAGCTTACCCGGTGTGTACGCAACATTCAGTGTATAGCGTTGCAGCCTGATCATCATTCTTTGTATTCTAAGCGGACAGCTATTTAGTGGCTTTTGGAACAATGCAATCAAGGGCTTATGGTCAGTCTCTACACTGATTGCTTGTCCTGCCACAAACTGGTGAAATCTTTCACAGGCGTATGTGATGCTGAGCAGCTCCTTTCTATTTGAGCATATTGCGTCTCCGCGTCTGTCATTGAGCACGATGCATATGCAATAGGTTGCCAGTAGTCATATTTTTGCAGAAGAACGGCACCGAGCCCACTCTGTGATGCATCTGATGATATCTTGATGGGTTTCGCTGGGTCATAAAACCTCAGAACTGGTTCCTCTGTGAGCAGTTTCTTTAGATCGCTCCATGACTTCTCTTGCTCATGATTCCATTCCCATTCTATGTTCTTTTCAGTTAGTCGTCTCAGTGGCGCCATCTTTTCTGAGAGGTTGGATATGAATTTACCCATGTAGTTGATCATTCCATTAAACCTCTGCACGTCCTTTTTGCATTGTGGCTTTGGCATATTCTCAATGGCTGACACCTTTCTGGGATCTGGTCTGATGCCCTCACTGCTAAGGGTATCTCCCACGAATGTCAGTTCCGTCACCCCGAGCTGGCATTTCTCTCTATTCAGCTTCAGGTTTGTTTTCCTTGTTGCTTCCAGCACTTTTTTCAGTCTCTCATCATGCTCAGTTCTCGTGGTTCCCCATACTATGATGTCATCCATTGATATATCAACTCCCTCCTGATGCTCATAGATCATATGGATAGTTTTGTGATACACTTCAGGAACTGAGGCAATGCCAAATGGTAACCTTAGGAATCTGTATCTGCCAAATGGACTGTTGAACGTGCACAGTCTTGAACGTGCCTCGGCCAGTTTCATCTGCCAAAATCCTGATGATGCATCTAACTTGCTTAAATACTTTGCATTTGCAAACTGTGACATGATTTCCTCATGTGTAGGAAGCTTGAAGTGCTCTCTCTTTATTGCTCTGTTTAGATCTCTTGGATCCAGGCAAATTCTGAGCTTTCCATTCTTTTTGTCCACAACGACGAGGGAACTCACCCACTCAGTTAGCTCATCTATCTTCTGAATCACGTTCAGGCTTTCCATCCTGTCCAACTCTGCCTTCGGTTGCTTTTGAAGAGCAAACAGAACTTTTCTGCATGGATGTATGACCGTTGGCATACTTTTATCTACTCTGATCGTGTGTTCTCCTGGAAGGCAGCCTAGACCTTGAAATAGGTCGTTGTACTCTTTCATGAGTTCATCATAGACTGTCTCTCCTTCGCTTTCCACAACGAGGACTCTCTTTACCAGGTTCAGTCTCTCACAGGCTATTAAACCTAGTATGGCTTGCACATCCTTTGGCACCACGGTTAATGCTAGCGTGTGGTCTCTGTCCTTGTGTGTCACTTTGACAATGCATCTTCCTTTTACTGGTATATCAGTACCTGAGTAACCTGTCACTTTCACTTTTATTCCATGTATCTTTGGTCTGGGTCTAATTTTCTTAAAATCAGTCTCTGATATCACATTAACTTGTGCTCCAGTATCCAATTTAAATGGAATGTGTATGTCATTCACTTTTAGTGTCAACATCCAGTCTCTTTTTTCTTTTTTGTTTTCAGACACAACATCCACATAGAACTCCTCTATCTCGCTTTCATCTACTGCATGGACCTTGCTTTGTTGCGCTTGGTTCTTACAGCAACGGGCATAATGGTTGTTTTTGTTGCAACTATTGCATGTTTTACCATATGCTGCACACTTTTTTGATGGATGCTGTGTACTGCATCGACTACATGACTTTCGATTGTCCCTTTCATTTTTGTTCGCTGGCCATGCCTCTTTTTTCACATTGGCGCTCTTTTTGTTAAACGGTTTGTATCCGTTCTTTCTCACTGCATCCACGTTGCAGCTACTGTCACTGAACAGCTCCTTTGCCTGCGACTTCACAGTCTCTGTAGCCCTACACAGTGCTATGGATTTTCCCAGGTCTAGATCTTGCTCTCTTAGCAGTCTTTCCCTTAGACCATTATCTGGAATACCACACACCAGTCTGTCTTTATCAGCGAGTCTGTCAGTCCCCCAAATTCACATGTTTTGTTTCTGTTTCTCAGTTCAGTCACATACTGATCAATAGTCTCTCCCGTTTTCTGTACGCATGTGAAAAATCTGTGCCTCTCAAACTTCACGTTACGTTTAGGTATGCATTGGCCTCAAACTGTTTCATTATTTTATCGAACTTCATTTTGTCTCCATCAGCAGCGAATGTGAAGTTATTATACACCTCCAGCGCTTCATCACCCACGACATGTAAGAACACTGATGCTTTCATTTTATCACTTTTCTTGTCAGCTCCGATTGCCGCTAAGTACAACTCCAAACGTTGTTTGAACCTCCTCCAATTTTCAGCCACATTACCTGTCAACTGAAGCTTCGCCGGTGGGTGCAATCCTACCATTTTTCACTTCGTTAGCTATTCTCCAAAGGTAAGTAACGATGTTCTCTTTTGGCTTGCTAATATGTGGAGAGCTGATTTAACTTCAGATTTTTCCTCTTCATCTCTTTCAATCACTTCTGGCACCATGTATTGATTTGTATGTGGGTTCAATGATGACACATTCATGAAAGAGAATGTCTTTTTATCTAAAGTATGTTCAACTCTGTTAACAGCATTACAGGAGACACCATCTTAGAGATCCATCTAAAACGAAGCTAAAACTAAACTGCTTGTCTCTCACATGCCCTCTGCTGGTCAGGCATAAATAATCAATCAGGCAAATATGCTGGTAAGACATAAATAATCAAACAGGCAAATACCATCACTATTTGCTGATATCATTACAGGTTTAACATATCACAGCTTGTATTTTTAAAGCTGCCATTTAGATCAGTGTGGCTAAAGTTCAGGGCCTGAGCTCAGTATTGCACTGATCCATTTAATTCACGGGGCGTATCTTGCCTGGAATGCTTTTGCGACATTGTTGTAACTGTGCATGGGATTTCCACTGAATCCATATAGAAGTGTCAGTGACTCCGCAAAGGAACAGTTGGAAGTTTCCGAGGCTGAAATGCTCACTTAACTTGAGCTCTACACTGCGGGAGAAGCACCATGAGAGCAATTGGGAGCTGGGATTGTTCTTTTTAGAGCCGAGAATGGCGACGGGAGATTTAATAGAGGTTTTTGAAATTATGAGCGGGTTTGATCGAGAGATTAAGGGGAAACTGCTTCCAGTGGTAGGCGGTTATTAAACAGAGGACACAGATTTCATATTTATTATTACACTAGACCCTGAATCTGATTATTTTATGGGAGACACTGGGCCCGATTTTTGGCTTGTGTGGGAAATGGTCGGATTTCCCCGAATGTGGAGCTCCTGACACACAAAAAAATGTGTCAGCCAGATCCATGCAATTTTCCCTCAAGTGGCCAATTAATTCCCAGCATGTGGGCAGCTTTGCTAATTGTCCAATTCGTGTCAGAAAGCCCCACAGTGTGGTGTCATCATTCGTGGTGCTTCCAAAGTGTCCAGCAAGCGTCTCCACCTCTGCAGGCTTCTCAATCACTCTTGCACAATGGCAGAGGAGCCTGCACCAGCTGCTGCCAGCGGCAGAGGCTGAGCTGCGGCCAAATTCAACGGGACGTCATTGCAGACTTTGGTGGATGGGGTAAGGGCCCACAGGGAGGTCCTCTACCCTCGCTCAGGCAGGAAGAGGCCTCCCAAAGAATCCACGGCTGCCTGGATGGAGGTGGCATCAGAGGTAAACTCTCTGGGTGTCACCAGTCGCACCTGACTGCGGTGCAGGAAGCGCTTCCATGACCTTCACCGCACAGGGAAAGCAAGTATGAAGTTTCCCTCAACCTCAACCTGATCCCCATTGCCTTTCCCCAACAGCACTCAGCTTCAGCAATCTCTTCTTCCACATCCCACTTCACAGTCACATCCATGCACCCTTACCCATTCCATCTCTCTCCATGCTCACATTCACAGAACTATTCCACCATCCAGTCTTGTAAATAGTTTTAATGCCATTATTTTCCTGTACATAAAAAATCTGGTGCCAGCTGCTGCAGTTATGGCGTCTGTCATTTGGCGAATGGGGATGTCACATAGAGGTCTTAGGATAACTTGCAGATGACTGCAAGCTGGTCAAAGTTTTTGGAAGTGTAGGCATGGGCCATTGTCCATAGTCAATTCAGAAGCAGTGAGGCTGCAGTGTTTGAAGTTCCAGGCTACGCAAATCTGCCCAGCATGAGTGCGTTCCCAGCAATGTTCTCGCGCACTGGTGCCGCTGGTTGTCGGGCCTCTGCAGGATGCTCGTTTCTGTCCTCCTCCTCCTCCTCAGCATCATCCTCATCCGAGGCGGCTCTGTGAGGAGCCTCTTGGTCCTGTGGAATCGGCAAGCCACGACACTGCGCCATGTTGAGAAGCACACAGCATACCACAACGATTTTGCAGACCCTGGCTGATGAGCACTGTAGGGCTCCACCTGATCTATGGAGGCATCTGAAGCGCATCTTCAGCAATCCGATGTTTTGCTCAATAATGCATCTGGTGGTAATGTGGCTGGAGTTGTAGCACTCCTCAGCTTCGTTGGCTGGTCTCCTCAGCGGCGTCATTAGTCAATCTCCATCTTTTTTGAATCTGTTAAAACTAAATAGCCCTTAAAATGAGACTGGGTGTGACAGTAATGTTGAGATGAGGAACACTCTGTGTTGCGGTTCCTGGTGCTGTCACAGTGAGGCCGCCCCCACAGACAGGAAGCCTGTTCATGGTAATAACATCAGACTGACACCTGCGATTTCAGTCTCAGGGAACTCAACTTCCTCTTTCTCACTGCCGGCTCCAAGCCACACATCTCAGTTCTGAGCAGAAAATAAATCCAGGGGCCACAATCTGGTGGAAACATCTGGCAAGGCGGCCTATATCTGGCCACAGAGTCGGTGCAGAGCCACACAGATCACATGGTGGTGACATTTGCAATTGTTGATTGTGTTTAGGGTCTCCATTCCCGGACATGACTGGCGGTTTCTGTGGATCAGTCACTGAGCTCCCTCTGCTCTCTGAAGCAGGGAGCTGGTAGTTTGCTCCCTTTCAGTATATGAGGACATTTTTCATTAGGCAGCGAGATGTTATGATCTGGAATGCACTGCCTTAGAGCGTGGTGGAAGCAGCTTTTATAATAAATTTCAGAAGAGAATTGAATACATACTTTATTGAAAAATAAGAGACAGGACTTGGGGAAAGAGCAGAGAGTGGGACTAATTAGAGAGCTCTTTCAAAGAGCTGGCACAGGCACGATGGGCTGAATGGCCTCTTCCTGTAATATTTCATTTGGTAATTCTAGTTCACAGCTTTTATCACTTACCTCATTGTATCTCCTCTTTTAAAGTCTCTTTCTCTCTTTATTTCTCTCTTTCTCAGTCCTTCTGGCAATCATAAATAAAAGTTTAGACTACAAAGTTGGACAGAGCACTTCAGCTGAAGCCTCACCTCTGATTTATAAAGCTTTATCAATAACATCCTTGCCTTAGCATGAAAATAGTGGGCAAAACAAAGCAGTATTTTCTCCCAGTAAGGCTTCTGTCCCTTCTGAACAAGGTAATGCACCGATTATTTTGGCACAAGTCACTCGTATTGTTATGGTTACACTAAAGAACCAGCAAGTTATTTTCAACTTAACTCCCGGGCAGTAATTCTGTCCCAGGATATATAGATACATAGAAGATAGGAGCAGGAGTAGGCCATTCGGCCCTTCGAGCCTGCTCCGCCATTCAATGAGATCATGGCTGATCATCCAAATTCAGTACCCGGTCCCTGCCTTCTCCCCATATCCCTTGATCCCTTTAGCCTTAAGAAATATATCCAACTCTTTTTTGAATATACTTAATGAACTGGCCTCCACCGCCCTCTGTGGCAGAGAATTCCACAGGTTCACCACTCTCTGGGTGAAGAAATTCCACCTCATTTCAGTCATAAATGGCTTACCCCTTATCCTTAGACTATGACCCCTGGTTCTGGACTCCCCGGCCATCAGAAACATCTTTCCTGCATCTAGTCTGTCCAGGCCTGAAATAATTTTATAGGTTTCGATGAGATCCCCTCTCAATCTTCTAAACTCCAGTGAGTATAAGCCCAATCGACACAAACTCTCCTCATACGTCATTCCTGCCATCCCAGGTATCAGCCTGGTGAATCTTCGCTGCACTCCTTCCATGGCAAGAACGTCCTTCCTCAGGTAAGACGCCCAAAACTGCACACAATACTCAAGGTGTGGCCTCACCAAGGCCCTGTAGAACTGCAGCAAGACATCCTTCTTCTTGTACTCGAACCCTCTTGCTACGAAGGCCAACATACCATTTGCCTTCTTTACCGCCTGCTGCACCTGCATGCTTACCTTCAGCGACTGGTGTACAAGAACACCCAGGTCTCTTTGCACTTCCCCTTCTCCCAATCTATTACCATTCAAATAATAATCTGCCCTACTATTTTTGCCACCAAAGTTGTTAACCTCACATTTATCCACATTACAGGGCATTTGCCATGTTTCTGCCCAATCACCCAACCTGTCCAAATCGTGCTGGAGTTTCACGACATCCTCCTCACAGCATACCCTCCCCCCCAGCTTTGTGTCGTCTGCAAATTTGGAGATATTACATCCAATTCCCTCGTCCAGATCATTAATATATATTGTGAACAGCTGGGGTCCTAGGACCGATCCTTGCAGTACCCCACTAGTCACTGCCTGCCACTCAGAAAACGACCCGTTTATTCCAACTCTTTGCTTTCTGTCCACCAACCAGTTCTCTATCCAAGTCAATACCTTGCCCCCAATCCCATGTGCCTTAATATTGCACGATAGTCTCTTATGCGGGACCTTATCGAAAGCCTTCTGAAAGTCAAAATACACCACATCCACTGGTTCTCCCTTATCTATTTTACCAGTTACATCCTCAAAAAATTCCAGTAGATTAGTCAAGCATGATTTACCTTTTGTAAATCCATGTTGATTTTGTCCGATCCAGTCACTGCTTTCCAAGTGCTCTGCTATTACATCTTTTATAATGGACTCTAGCATTTTCCCCACTACCGATGTCAAGTTTACTGGTCTATAATTCCCCGCCTTTTCTCTACCACCTTTTTTGAATAGTGGGGTAACATTAGCTACCCGCCAATCCATGGGTACCGTTCCAGAGTCCATCGAGTTCTGGAAGATGACCAGCAATGCATTTACTATTTCTAGGGCCACTTCCTTAAGTACCCTGGGATGTAGATTATCAGGCCCTGGGGGTTTATCGGCCTTTAGTCCAATCAATCTTCCTAACACCATTTCCCTACAAATACTGATTTCTTTCAGTTCCACCATTTCATCAGACCCTATGTTCCCCGGCATCTCTGGGAGGTTATTTGTGTCCTCCTTTGTGAAGACAGAACCAAAATATGTATTTAGTTGGTCGGCCATTTCTTTGTTCCCCATTATAAATTCCCCCGTTTCTGACTGCAAGGGACCTACGCTTGACTTCACCAATCTTTTTCTCTTCACATATCTATAAAAGCTTTTACAGTCAGTTTTTATGTTCTCTGCAAGCTTACTCTCATATTCTATTTTCCCTTTCTTAATTAATCCCTTTGTCCTCCTTTGTTGAATCCTAAACTGCTCCCAATCCTCAGGATTATTGCTTTTGCTGGCCAATTTATATGCCCTCTCCTTGGACCTTATGCTACCCCTAATTTCCCTTGTTAGCCACGGTTGGGTCACCTTTTTTGTTTAATTTTTATGCCAAACTGGGATGAACAAATTCTGTCATTCATCCAATCGGTCTTTGAATGTTTGCCATTGCCGAACCACCGTCAACCCTTTGAGTGCCATTCCCCAATCAATCCTACCCAACTCGCTCCTCAGATCATCATAGTTTCCTTTATTTAAATTGAGGACCCTAGTCTCCGAGTCAACTACTTCATTCTCCATCTTAATGAAGGATTCGATCATATTATGATCGCTCCGACCCAAGGGGCCTCTTACAACAAGATTGCTAATTAATCCTTTCTCGTTACATAATACCCAGTCTAAGATGGCCTGATCTCTGGTTGGTTCCTCGACATATTGGTCCAGGAAACCATCCCATAAACACTCCAGGAATTCCTCCTCCACAGTATTGGTACTAATTTGGTTGGCCCAATCTATGTGTAGATTAAAGTCCCCCATGATGACTGCTGTGGCCTTAATGCACGCTTCTTTAATTTCTCGTTTAATGCCATTCCCAACCTCCGCCTTACTGTTTGGAGGTCTATAAACCACTCCCACTAACGTTTATTTCCCCTTAATATTTCTCAATTCTACCCATACAGATTCCACCTCATCAGAGCTAATATCCTTCATTACAATTGTGTTAATCCCTTCCTTAACCAGTAATGCTACCCCACCTCCCTTTCCTTTTTGCCTATCTATCCTGAATATCGAATACCCCTGGATGTTGAGTTCCCAGTCCTAGCCTTCCTTGAGCCACGTTTCCGTAATCCCAACCAAACCGTATTTGTTTACTTCTATTTGCGCAGCCAATTCATCCACCTTATTACAAATGCTCCTCGCATTAAGACACAAAGCCTTCAGGCTTGTTTTTTTAATGCTCTTAGACCTATTAGAATTAATATTTACTGTGGCCATGTTTGATTTAAACCGTTGATTTCTCTGACTGCCACTTTTGTTTTTCTCCTTCCTATCTTTTGCTTTTATCCTTGTTTCCCTTTCCTCTGTCTCCCTGCTCAGGTTCCCAACCCCCTGCCATTTTAGTTGAAACCCTCCCCCACAGCACTAGCAAACACTCCCCCTAGCACATTGGTTCCAGCCCTGCCCAGGTGCAAACCGTCCGGTTTGAACTGGTCCCACCTCCCCCAGAACCGGTTCCAATGTCCCAGGAACTTGAATCCCTCCCCCGGCACCATTCCTCTAGCCACGTATTCATCTGAAGTATCCTTCTATTTCTACTCTGACTAGCACGTGGCACTGGTAGCAATCCTGAGATTACTAACTTTGAGGTCCTGTTTTTTAATTTATCTCCTAACTCCCCATACTCCGCTTTGAGGACCTCATCCCGCTTTTTACCTATATCGTTGGTGCCTATATGCACCACGACAACTGACTGTTCACCCTCCCCTTCCAAGATGTTCTGGAGTCGCTCGGAGACATCCTTGACCCTTGCACCAGGGAGGCAACACACCATCCTGGAGTCTCGTTTGCGGCCGCAGAAACGCCTATCTATTCTCCTTTGAATTGAATCCCCTATTACTATACCTCAACCCCTCTTTTTCCTCCCATTCTGTGCAGCAGAGCCACCCCTGGTGCCAGGTAGTTGGCTGCTGCTGCCTTCCTCTGATAAGCCATCCCCCCCAACAGTACTCAAAGTGGTGTATCTGTTGGAGAGGGGGATGGCCACAGGGGACCCCTGCACTACCTGCCTGTGCCTAGTACTCTGCCTGTTGGTCACCCGTTCCCTTGATTCCTGTCCAACCTCTACCTGCGGTGTGTCCAACTCTGTAAATGTGCTATTCACGTTGTCCTGAGCATCGTGAACGCTCCATTATGTGTCCAATCGCAGCTCCAGCGCCGCAATGCGGTCTGTCAGTAGCTGCAGCTGGATGCACTTCCAGCACATGTAGTTGTCAGGGACACAGGAAGTGTCCCTGAGTTCCCACATATCGCAGGAGGAGCAGATCACGGGGCCCGGCTTTCCTGCCATGACTTACCCTTTAATTAATTGAATTTAAATTAAATCAATCAATCCCACTAATTACACTACAGTTAACTGGTTTACCAACAGTCCCTGCTACACCAGAGAGACCTTAGAAACTATAAACCAGAGTTAAAGTTTTTAAAAAAAAGAGATATACTCACCAACCAATCACTTACCTGCTTCCTGGTGACGTCACACTTTGATTACTTTTGACCTCTCTCCCCTGCTGTTGAATTGGTCGGGCTGCTCCTGACTCACTGCCGCCGGTATAACTGCCGCCGATGCTGTGTTCTCACAAGGCCCACTCTAGTCGGGCTGCTCCTGACTCACTGCCGCCGGTGTAACTGCCGCCGATGCTGTGTTCCCACAAGGCCCACTCTAGTCGGGCTGCTCCTGACTCACTGCCGCCGGTGTAACTGCCGCCGATGCTGTGTTCCCACAAGGCCCGCTCTAGTCGGGCTGCTCCTGACTCACTGCCGCCGGTGTAACTGCCGCCGATGCTGTGTTCCCACAAGGCCCGCTCTAGTCGGGCTGCTCCTGACTCACTGCCGCCGGTGTAACTGCCGCCGATGCTGTGTTCCCACAAGGCCCGCTCTAGTCGGGCTGCTCCTGACTCACTGCCGCCGGTGTAACTGCCGCCGATGCTGTGTTCCCATAAGGCCCACTCTAGTCGGGCTGCTCCTGACTCACTGCCGCCGGTGTAACTGCCGCCGATGCTGTGTTCCCACAAGGCCCGCTCTAGTCGGGCTGCTCCTGACTCACTGCCGCCGGTGTAACTGCCGCCGATGCTGTGTTCCCACAAGGCCCACTCTAGTCGGGCTGCTCCTGACTCACTGCCGCCGGTGTAACTGCCGCCGATGCTGTGTTCCCACAAGGCCCGCTCTAGTCGGGCTGCTCCTGAGTCACTGCCGCCGGTGTAACTGCCGCCGATGCTGTGTTCCCACAAGGCCCACTCTAGTCGGGCTGCTCCTTACTCACTGCCGCCGGTGTAACTGCCGCCGATGCTGTGTTCCCACAAGGCCCGCTCTAGTCGGGCTGCTCCAGACTCACTGCCGCCGGTGTAACTGCCGCCGATGCTGTGTTCCCACAAGGCCCACTCTAGTCGGGCTGCTCCTGACTCACTGCCGCCGGTGTAACTGCCGCCGATGCTGTGTTCCCACAAGGCCCACTCTAGTCGGGCTGCTCCTGACTCACTGCCGCCGGTGTAACTGCCGCCGATGCTGTGTTCTCACAAGGCCCGCTCTAGTCGGGCAGCTCCTGACTCACTGCCGCCGGTGTAACTGCCGCCGATGCTGTGTTCCCACAAGGCCCACTCTAGTCGGGCTGCTCCTGAGTCACTGCCGCCGGTGTAACTGCCGCCGATGCTGTGTTCCCACAAGGCCCGCTCTAGTCGGGCTGCTCCTGACTCACTGCCGCCGGTGTAACTGCCGCCGATGCTGTGTTCCCACAAGGCCCACTCTAGTCGGGCTGCTCCTGACTCACTGCCGCCGGTGTAACTGCCGCCGATGCTGTGTTCCCACAAGGCCCACTCTAGTCGGGCTGCTCCTGAGTCACTGCCGCCGGTGTAACTGCCGCCGATGCTGTGTTCCCACAAGGCCCACTCTAGTCGGGCTGCTCCTGAGTCACTGCCGCCGGTGTAACTGCCGCCGATGCTGTGTTCCCACAAGGCCCGGTCTAGTCGGGCTGCTCCTGAGTCACTGCCGCCGGTGTAACTGCCGCCGATGCTGTGTTCTCACACAGGCCCGCTCTAGTCGGGCTGCTCCTGAGTCACTGCCGCCGGTGTAACTGCCGCCGATGCTGTGCTCCCACAAGGCCCGCTCTAGTCGGGCTGCTCCTGACTCACTGCCGCCGGTGTAACTGCCGCCGATGCTGTGCTCCCACAAGGCCCGCTCTAGTCGGGCTGCTCCTGAGTCACTGCTGCCGGTGTAACTGCCGCCGATGCTCTGTTCCCACATGGCCCGCTCTAGTCGGGCTGCTCCTGAGTCACTGCCGCCGGTGTAACTGCCGCCGATGCTGTGTTCCCACAAGGCCCACTCTAGTCGGGCTGCTCCTTACTCACTGCCGCCGGTGTAACTGCCGCCGATGCTGTGTTCCCACAAGGCCCGCTCTAGTCGGGCTGCTCCAGACTCACTGCCGCCGGTGTAACTGCCGCCGATGCTGTGTTCCCACAAGGCCCACTCTAGTCGGGCTGCTCCTGAGTCACTGCCGCCGGTGTAACTGCCGCCGATGCTGTGTTCCCATAAGGCCCACTCTAGTCGGGCTGCTCCTGACTCACTGCCGCCGGTGTAACTGCCGCCGATGCTGTGTTCCCACAAGGCCCACTCTAGTCGGGCTGCTCCTGACTCACTGCCGCCGGTGTAACTGCCGCCGATGCTGTGTTCCCACATGGCCCGCTCTAGTCGGGCTGCTCCTGAGTCACTGCCGCCGGTGTAACTGCCGCCGATGCTGTGTTCCCATAAGGCCCGCTCTAGTCGGGCTGCTCCTGACTCACTGCCGCCGGTGTAACTGCCGCCGATGCTGTGTTCTCACAAGGCCCGCTCTAGTCGGGCAGCTCCTGACTCACTGCCGCCGGTGTAACTGCCGCCGATGCTGTGTTCCCACAAGGCCCACTCTAGTCGGGCTGCTCCTGACTCACTGCCGCCGGTGTAACTGCCGCCGATGCTGTGTTCCCACAAGGCCCACTCTAGTCGGGCTGCTCCTGAGTCACTGCCGCCGGTGTAACTGCCGCCGATGCTGTGTTCCCACAAGGCCCGCTCTAGTCGGGCTGCTCCTGAGTCACTGCCGCCGGTGTAACTGCCGCCGATGCTGTGCTCCCACAAGGCCCGCTCTAGTCGGGCTGCTCCTGACTCACTGCCGCCGGTGTAACTGCCGCCGATGCTGTGCTCCCACAAGGCCCGCTCTAGTCGGGCTGCTCCTGAGTCACTGCTGCCGGTGTAACTGCCGCCGATGCTCTGTTCCCACATGGCCCGCTCTAGTCGGGCTGCTCCTGACTCACTGCCGCCGGTTTGAACTGCCGCCGATGCTGTGTTCCCACATGGCCCGCTCTAGTCGGGCTGCTCCTGACTCACTGCCGCCGGTGTAACTGCCGCCGATGCTGTGTTCCCACAAGGCCCGCTCCAGTCGGGCTGCTCCTGACTCACTGCCGCCGGTGTAACTGCTGCCGATGCTGTGTTCCCACAAGGCCCACTCTAGTCGGGCTGCTCCTGAGTCACTGCCGCCGGTGTAACTGCTGCCGATGCTGTGTTCCCACAAGGCCCACTCTAGTCGGCTGCTCCTGACTCACTGCCGCCGGTATAACTGCCGCCGATGCTGTGTTCCCACAAGGCCCGCTCTAGTCGGGCTGCTCCTGACTCACTGCCGCCGGTATAACTGCCGCCGATGCTGTGTTCCCACAAGGCCCGCTCTAGTCGGGCTGCTCCTGACTCACTGCCGCTGGTATAACTGCCGCCGATGCTCTGTTCCCACAAGGCCCACTCTAGTCGGGCTGCTCCTGACTCACTGCCGCCGGTATAACTGCCGCCGATGCTGTGTTCCCACAAGGCCCGCTCTAGTCGGCTGCTCCTGACTCACTGCCACCGGTTTGAACTGCCGCCGATGCTGTGTTCCCACAAGGCCCACTCTAGTCGGGCTGCTCCTGACTCACTGCTGCCGGTGTAACTGCCACCGATGCTGTGTTCTCACACAGGCCCGCTCTAGTCGGGCTGCTCCTGAGTCACTGCCGCCGGTGTAACTGCCGCCGATGCTGTGTTCCCACAAGGCCCGGTCTAGTCGGGCTGCTCCTGACTCACTGCCGCCAGTTTGAACTGCTGCCGATGCTGTGTTCCCACAAGGCCCACTCTAGTCGGGCTGCTCCTGACTCACTGCCGCCGGTTTGAACTGCCGCCGATGCTGTGTCCCCACAAGGCCCACTCTAGTCGGGCTGCTCCTGACTCACTGCCGCCGGTTTGAACTGCTGCCGATGCTGTGTCCCCACAAGGCCCACTCTAGTCGGGCTGCTCCTGACTCACTGCCGCCGGTTTGAACTGCCGCCGATGCTGTGTTCCCACAAGGCCCGCTCTAGTCGGGCTGCTCCTGACTCACTGCCGCCGGTTTGAACTGCCGCCGATGCTGTGTTCCCACAAGGCCCGCTCTAGTCGGGCTGCTCCTGAATCACTGCCGCCAGTTTGAACTGCCACCGATGCTGGGTTCCCACAAGGCCCGCTCTAGTCTGGCTGCTCCTGACTCACTGCCGCCGGTTTGAACTGCCGCCGAGGTATTAGGGCATTTTGGTGTTCAGAGATAACTGGGCGCCCCTGTACATGAATAACTGAAAGTTAACATGCAGGTAACCAGGTAAAGGTTCCGGGGCCTTACTTATGGCCTCAAAAGGACTCATGTAACTTCCAGCTTTCAGACCTCTCCTGCCCCTTTATATTTGCACTAGACCTCGGTACTCTTCTTATCACTTCCCTATGTTATTCTTAAACAATTTTCCATATCACACTTGTTAAACTACACACCCGTCATGGTTAGTTTTTTGAGGTTGTACCTAGCAGAATAGATGAAGGGCAACCATCAGTGCATGTGTTGGATTTGGATTTTCAGAAGGCATTCCATAAGGTGCTACTCAAGAAGTTTTGAACAAAATTTGGGGTCATGAGAATGGTGGTAATGTACATGCATGGATTGAGGATGGGTTAATGGACAGAAAACAGAGAGTAGGAACACACGGTTTATTTTCGGATTGGCAGGATGTAACTACTGGTGTGCCACAAGGATCAGTGCTTGGGCCTCAGCGATTTCCAATCTACATCAATTATTTCATGATGGGAACAAAATTACTATTCCAAGTTTGCTGATGATACAAGGTTTAGTGGGAATGTAAGTTGTGAGGGGATATACAGAGGCTAAGCGAGTGGGAAGGGACATGGCAAATGGAATATAAAGTGGAGAAATGTGAAGTTGTCCAATTTGGCAGGATATTAGAAGAGCATAGTGTATTTTCAATGGTGAGGTATTAGGACATTTTGGTGTTCAGAGATAACTGGGCGCCCCTGTACACGAATCACTGAAAGTTAACACGCAGGTAGAGCAAACAATTCGGAAAGCAAATTATATGTTCGCCATCATTACACGATGATTTGAGTGTAAGTGTAAAGATGTCACACTGCAATTATATAGGGCCCAGTTTTGGTCTCCATACATAAGGAAGGATATACATGCCATAGAGGGATTGCAACGAAGTATCCTTGGATGAGGAGATTTTCCTATGAGGAAAGATTGTGTAGACTAGGCCTATATTCTCTTGAGTTTAGAAGAACTGGAGGTGATGTATTTGAAACATGCACAATTCTGACATGACTTGACAGGGTTAATGCAGGGAGGATGTTTCCCCTGGCTGGGAAGTCTAGAATCAGGCATCACAATCTTAGAATAAGGGGTCTGCTATTTAGGACTGAAATGAGTTGAAATATCTTCACTGAGTGGGTGGTGAATCTTTGGAATTCTCTACCCCACAGGGCTGTGGAGGCTCAGTCGTTGAATATATTTAAGATCGATAGGTTATTGGATATTAAGGGAATCAAGGGATATGGAGAAAGTACAGGAGAGTGTATTTGAGGTAGAACATCAGGCATGATCAGGTTGAATGGCAGAGCAGGTTTGATGGGCCGAAAGGCCTATTACCTGCACCTATTTCTTATATTCTTTTGTTCTTATTTCTTATTGTGTGAGACCCTGTCTCTTTAATTGTTACACTAGATGCTGCCTCGGCTGTTATTAGAAAATAACCTGCCGGTTATTCCAGTTCTAGTGCATGCCTCAATTATCATAACTGTGGAACTTGTCTCTGTTGTATTCAACAGAGTTTGCATCTGGGATTGTTAAAGCAGACCCGGCTTCTGTTAGTGTTACAATATCACCTGATTCAGTTATTATTGCACAGTGACTTGTTTCGTATAGTTTTACAGAAGACCCCAGTTACGTTATTACTGCATTAGACCCGGCCTCTTTGTATATATCATTAGCCCTTGTCTCTGTTTGAATTACACTGGACACTGTCTCTGTTTCTGTTACAATAGATCCTGTCACTGTTTGTATTACGCTATCTCCAGTATCTGTTTGTATTGCACTAGACCCTGTCACTGTTTGTATTACACTAGACTCTGTCTCTGTTTATATTACACTAGACCCTGTCTCTGTTTATATTACACTAGACCCTGTCACTGTTTGTATTGCACAAGACCCTGTCTCTGTTTATATTACACTACACCCTGTCTCTGCTTACATTACTCTAGACCCTGTCTCTGTTTATATTACACTAGACCCTGTCTCTGTTTATATTACACTAGACCCTGTCACTGTTTGTATTGCACTAGACCCTGTCTCTGTTTATATTACACTAGGCCCTGTCTCTGTTTATATTACACTAGACCCTGTCTCTGTTTATATTACACTAGACCCTGTCTCTGTTTATATTACACTACACCCTGTCTCTGTTTATATTACACTACACCCTGTCTCTGTTTATATTACACTAGGCACTGTCTCTGTTTATATTACACTAGACCCTGTCTCTGTTTATATTACACTAGACCCTGTCTCTGTTTATATTACACTAGACACTCTCTCTGTTTATATTACACTAGACCCTGTCTCTGTTTATATTACACTAGACCCTGTCTCTGTTTATATTACACTAGACCCTGTCTCTGTTTATAAGCCACTAGATCCTGTCTCTTTTTATATTACACGAGACCCTGTCTCTGTTTATATTACACTAGACCCTGTCTCTGTTTATAAGCCACTAGACCCTGCCTCTATTTATATTACACGAGACCCTGTCTCTGTTTATATTACACCAAACCCTGTCTCTGTTTATAAGCCACTAGATCCTGTCTCTTTTTATATTACACGAGACCCTGTCTCTGTTTATATTACACTAGACCCTGTCTCTGTTTATAAGCCACTAGACCCTGTCTCTATTTATATTACACTAGACCCTGTCTTTATTCCGGTGGAATAGATTTACAGTAATTGGTGGAAAGTTTACAGGGGAGTTGAGGGGAAACTTCTTCACCCGGAGGTTTGTGGGGGTCTGGAACTCACTTCCTGAAAGAGTGGTAGAGCCAGAAAATCTATCCACATTTAAAAGGTACTTGGATGCAGACTCGGCATGCTGTAACCAGCAGGGCTATGGACCAAGAGCTGGGACGTGGGATTAGGCTGGATAGCTCTTTGTTGGCCGGCATGGACACAATGGGCCGAAATGACCTCCTTCTCTGCGGTAAATTTCTATGATTCTATGATTAGACACCGAGTTAATGTGTGATTAGTTTGAGCTGGAATCCACAATCTACTGATTCTGAAACAAGAATCAAGCCACTTTAGACAAGCTGCTGCTAAAATGTTTCATGGTCTCAGGTGGAATTTTATATGTACTATTTTAGAGTAATATTGGATAATATCATTGTCATTAAGCATCCGCACATTAATATCACAAATATCAACTTCAATAGTACATTTAGAAAATTTGTGATTAGTGTAATTTAAATTAAGAGAATCGTGCAATCTTATTGCACAGAAGGAACATTCGGCCCATTGCTCCTGTGTCCGCTCTTTGAAAGAGATATCCTATTAGTCCCACTCTACTGCTTTTCTCCAACGGCCTGCAAATATTTCATTACAACATATTTCCATGTCCCTTTTGATATTTTCTATTGACACTTTCAGGCAGTGCATCCCAGATTAAAACAATTCGCTGGCCAAAAATTCTCATCTTCCCCCCACTGATTTTATTTGCTAAATATATGAAATCTGTGTCCTCTGGATACCGACACTCCTGTCAGTTGAAATTGTACCTCAATATCAGATCGCTCAAACCCCTTCATGCAGAGAAAGCTTGGAAAGGCAGTGGCATTAATTTCTCTATGCTGCCAGAGATTGATTGGTAGATTTTAGTTAGGAAACGATAGCTTGATAGAGTCAATATATTGATCAGTCATGATGTGTTTAAACATTGACATGGCAGTAATAACTGAGAAAGGGTATCGTGTAATTTAAAAAGCAGTATGGTCTACTGCATCAGCATCAGCTACAATGTCTAGTGCAATAGAAACAGACATTCTCTGGTGCAATAATAAAAGAGACAGTGCCTAGTGTAACATAAACATCCAATGCCGAGTGTACTACAAACAGAGACAGACATTAGTGTAACAGAAACAGAGACAGTGTCTGGTATATTAATAACTGAGAAAGTGACCAATGTAATATAAACAGAGATATGGCCTAGGATAATAGAAACAGAGACAGAGTCTAGTGTAAAATAAAAAGAGACAGGGCCTAGGGTAATATAAACAGGGCCTAGGGTAATATAAGCAGAGACAGGGTCTAGTGTAATATAAAAGGAGACAGGGCCTAGGGGGATATAAGCAGAGACAGGGTCTAGTGTAATATAAAGAGAGACAGGGTCTAGTGTAATATAAACAGGCAATGCCGAGTGTACTACAAACAGAGACAGACATTAGTGTAACAGAAACATAGACAGTGTCTGGTATATTAATAACTGAGAAAGGGCCCAATGTGATATAAACAGAGATATGGCCTAGGGAAATAGAAACAGAGACAGGGTCTAGTGTAATATAAACAGGGTCAGGGTCTAGAGTAATATAAACAGAGTCAGGGTCTAGCGCAATATAAACAGAGACAGGTCTAGGGAAATATAAACAGAGAATGTGCCTAGTGTAATATAAACAGAGACAGGGTCGAGTGAAATAAAAACAGAGATAGGGCCTAGTATAAAATAAACAGCGACATGGTCTAGTGTAATATAGGCAAATGCAGGGTCTAGTGTGATATAAACAAAGACAGGGTCTGGTGTAATATATACAGAGACAGCGTGTAGTGTAATATAAACAGAGACAGGCTCTAGTGTAATATAAATAGAGACAGGGTCTAGTGAAATATAAGCAGAGACGGGGTCTAGTGTAATATAAACCGGGACAAGATCTAGTTTAATATAATCAGAGATAGGGTCTTATGTAATACGAACTCAGACAGGGTCTAATGTAATATAAATATAGACAGCATCTAGAGTAATATAAACAGAGACATTGCCTAGTGTAATATAAACAGAGACAGGGTCTAGTTTAAAATAAAAGAGACAGTGTCTAGTGTAATATAAACAGAGACTGGATCTAGTGTAATATAAACATAGACAGGATCTAGTTTAATATAAAGAGAGACAACTCGCTTATACCGCCAAAAACTGGAGGGTTGCACCTCAACAGACTTGGATCAATGTCCTCATGGCTTGAGGGTGGGCGGTCATTGCTAGTGCTGTTGGGGAGGATTTAACGAGCTTGGCAGGTGGATAGGAACCTGGGAGTATTTTCAGAAGGGCAAGAAGCAACCCTGCAATTCAACAAATTAGTAAGCGAATTTGTAAGGCAGAGGAAAGAAAGACTATTAAATAGACAAGGAATGAGTTTGGCAGTGCTAAATGACATATACGTCAAAGCAAGGAGTCAAGGGAATAAAGCAGATGAGCTGAGCGCACATACATGCACGTGGGAGTTTGATATTACAGGTGTTACTGAGACATGGCTGAACGAAGGACAGGAATGGCAACTCAACATTCCTCGTTACTGGGATTTCTGATGAGATGGAGAGGTGGATAAAAAAGAGGCGGATGCAATATTGATTAAAGAATCAATTACAGCTGTGAGGCGGGATGATATCTTAGAAGGATCATCAAGTGAGTCCTTATATGTTGAACTGAAAAACAAAAAAAGAGGCAATCGCAGTGCTGGTAAGAAGGAGTTAGAAGAGCAAATATGTCAGAAAATTTCTGAAACTTGCAGAAATAGGACAGTTATAGAAGGGGATTTCAACTTCCCTAATAATAACTGGGATAAAAGTACTTTGACAGGTATAGAGGGAGCAGAATTCTTAAATTGTATTCAGGAGGTAATTTTTACCTAGTACATAGCAAGTCCAACAAGAGAGGTGGCGGTTTTGGATCTAGTTTTAGGGAACAAATCTTGGCAGGTGGAAAGGTTATCAATGGGAGTGCATATTTCTGGTACTGATCATAACTCAGTTATATTTAGGGCAGTTTATAAAAAGGCTAAGGACAGACCAGGAATTAAATTTCTCAATTGGGGACAAGATAAGTTTACTAAGCTGAGAGGTGATTTAGCCAAGGTGGACTGGAGACAGAAACCTGATGGTAAATTATTATCAGAGCAGTGGGAGGCATTCAAGGAGGTGATAGTGAGGATTCTGCGCAAGTATGTTCTCTTAAAGTAAATGTGAGGGACTAACAAATCTAGAGCACCCTGGATGTCAAGGGGCCTACAGGATAGGATAAAGATTTAAAAAATGAAGATTATGACAGATATCGAGAACGCAATATTGCAGAAAGCCTAGTGGATATAAAAAGTGCAGAAGTGACGTTCAAAAGGAATTTAGAAAAGCAAACAGGGGGCATGAAAAAACATTGGCAAGTAAAATATGTTTTACAAATACGTTAAGAGAAAGGGGATAACAATGTAAGTGTTGGGCCTATTAGGGACAATAAATGTAACCTGTGTGTGGAAGGGGAAGATATGGGTATGGTTCTTAATGAGTACTTTGCGTCTGTTTTCACAAATGAGACGGACGATGCAGACATTGCAATCAGGGGGGAGGTATGTGAAATATTAGAAGAAATAAATAGAGTGAAAGAGGGAGTATTAACGGGTTTAGCCTCTTTGAAAGTGGCTAAATCTCGAGGCCCGAATGAAATGCATTGCAGACAGTTAAGAGAAGTAAAATCGGAAATAGCAGAGGCACTAACCATTGTTTTCCAATCCTATCTGGTTAGATTATGGTGCCGGAGGACTGGAGGAGTGCTAATGTGGTACCGTTGTTTAAAAAGGAAGAAAGGGATAGACCGAGTCATTTTAGGACAGTCAGCCTAACCTCGGTAGGAGGAAAATTGTATGTAAAATCCCGAGGTCCAGGAAAATCATCATTTAGAAGAACACGGTTTAATCAGGGACAGTTAGCGTCGATTTGTTAAGGGAAGGTCGTGTCTGTATAATTTGATAGAATTTTTGCGGAGGTAACAGGGAGGTTCGATGACGGTAGTGCATTTGATGTAGTTCATATGTATTTTAGCAAGGCTTTTAATAAGGTCCCATATGGCATACTGGTCACGAAAGTAAAAGCCCATGGGATCGAAGGCAAACTGGCAAGTTGGTTCCAATATTGGCTCAGAGGCCGGAAGCAAAGGGCATTGGTCGAAGTGTATTTTTGTGACTGGAAGACTGTTTCCAGTGGGTTTCTGCAGTGTCCAGTGCTGGGTCCTTTGGTGTTAGTGGTATATATCAATGGTTTTGACTTGAATGTATGAAGTATGATTAAGAAGTTTGCAGATAATACAAAATTTAGTCGTGTGATTGATAATGAAGAGTAAACCTGTAGACTGCAGGAAGATATCAATGAACTGGAAAGGTGGGCAGAAGAATTGCAAATGGAATTCAATCTGGAAAAGTGTGAGATAATACTTATGGGGAGGGCTAAAAAGCAAGGGAAGACACTATAACTTGTAGGACACTGAGAAGTGCGGAAGATCAGAGGGACCTTGGAGTGCCTGTGCACAGATCCCTGAAGGTAGCAGGAAGGGTCGATAAGCTAGTTAATAAGGCAGACGGGATACATGCCTTTATTAGCCGAGGCTTAAAATATAAGAGCAGGGAGGTTGTGCTTCATCTCTATAACATATTAGTTAAGCCACAGCTAGAATACTGCGTGCAGTTCTGGTCACCGCATTACAAGAAGGATGTGATTGCACTCGAGCGGGTGCAGAGGATATATGCAAGGATTTTGCCTGGGCTGGGGAATAATTAGCTATGAGAAAATAATGGAATGGATGGGGTTATTTTCATTGGAACAGAGGACGCTGAGGGGAGACTTAATTGAGGTGTAAATATTATGAGAGGCCCAGATAGAGTGGACACGACGGACCTATTTCCCATAGCAGAAGGGTCAGTAACCAGGGGTGTATAGTTTTAAAGTAGTTGGTCGGAGGTTTTGAGGGGATTTGAGAATTTTGTGAACCCATAGGTTGGTGGGGTCTGGCACTCACTGCCTGAAAGGGTGGTAGAGACAGAGAACCTCAACACATTTAAAATTACTTAGATATGCACTTGAAGTGCCGTAACCTACAGGGCTACGGGCCTAATGCTGGAAACTGGGGTCAGGGTGGATTGCTCTTTGTCGGCCGGCATGGATGATGGAACTAATGGCCTCCTTCTGTGCTGTAAACTTCTATGATTCTATCCTGAACCTGTGTCCAGCGATGCCCACTGGCGCAGAAGGCTCAAAATGCCCACGGACACAATGTGATCCCCCCTCTCATCTACCTCAAATACTGTCTGAAAGCTGGAGACACTCTGTGTGTTTAACTGAAACATGGAGAGAGTCGATGTGTATAACACAAGACGATCGTGAGAGTGTGTCTGTCTGATAGGCACCAGACTCTGGGAATCATTCCCAGCTTTGCGCTCCATGATGTGCACCGTGCTGTACCTGCACTGGGACTGTTTGATTGGACAATGTAGAGGGAGATATACTCTGTATCAGACCAGTGCTGTAGCTGCACAGGGAGTATTTGATGGGGCAGTGTGGAGGGAACATTATTCTGTATCTGACCAGTACTGTAACTTCCCTGGGAATGTTTAAAGGGACAGTATAGAGGCAACTTACAAAGATGGGAGGGAAAGTAGGGAGTGAGGAGGATACAAAAAACCTGCAAAGGGACATAGACAGGCTAAGTAAGTGGGCAGAGATTCGGCAGATGGAATACAATACTGGAAAGTGTGAGGTTATGCACTTTGGCAGCAAAAATCATAGAGCAAGTTATTATCTTAATGGCAAGAAACTGGAAAGTAACGCATTACAAAGAGATCTGGGGGTCCTGGTGCACGAAACTCAAAACTTTAGTATGCAGGTGCAGCAGATGATCAAGAAGGCCAATGGAATGTTGGTTTTTATTGCTAGCAGGATAGAATATAAAAACAGGGAGGTATTGCTGCAGTTATACAAGGTATTGGTGAGGCCGCACCTGGAATACTGCATACAGTTTTGGTGTCCATACTTAAGAAAAGACATACTTGCTCTCGAGGTAGTACAAAGAAGGTTCACTCGGTTAATCCCGGGGATGAAGGGGTGGACATATGAGGAGAGGCTGAGTAGATTGGAACTCTACTCATTGGAGTTCCGAAGAATGAGAGGCGATCTTTTTGAAACATATAAGATTGTGAAGGGGCTTGATCGGGTGGATGAGGTGAGGATGTTCCCAATGATGGGTGAAACTAGAACTAGGGGGCATAATCTTAGAATAAGGGGCTGCTCTTTCAAAACTGAGATGAGGAGAAACTTCTTCACTCAGAGGGTAGTAGGTCTGTGGACTTTGCTGCCCCAGAAAGCTGTGGAAGCTACATCATTAAATAAATTTAAAACAGAAATAGCCACTTTCCTAGAAGTAAAGGGAATTAGGGGTTCCGGGGAGCGGGCAGGAAATTGGACATGAGTCTAGGTTCGGATCGATCATGGCCCTGTGGGTGGCGGAGCAGGCCCAGGGGCTGTGTAGCCTGGTCCTGCTCCTACTTCTTGTGTTCTAATTCTGTGTTAGATTTCAGGAGATGGTTTTATTCACAGGGATTAGTGGAGACCTCGGGAACAGGCTGCCAGCTAGGAGTCCTTCAAGAGTAAATTGGGCCTGTTCCTGGCTGGGGTGGAGATCGCCTTTTACAGAAGGTAAGTATTGCAGCAAGTATAGGTACAGAGTGATCTCCTGGACGAGTTTCGATCGCCTAGATGGGTCGGAGATGAATTTCCCAGATTTATTCTCCCAAATTGGCCATTGGGTTTTTTACCTGGTTTTTTGCCTCTCCCGGGAGATCACATGGGATCTGGTGGGATGGAGAGTGGAAGTAGATTTGAGGTTAGGATCAGATCAGCCATGATCTTGTTGAATGGCGGAGCAGGCTCGAAAGGCCGATTGGCCTACTCCTGCTCCTATTTCTTATGTTCTTATGTTTTAACTTTACTCGGTATCAAACACGTGCTGTACCTGCCCTTGGAGTGTGTCTTGGGACAGTATAGAGGGAGCTTTACGCTGTATCTAAGCCGTGCTGTACCTGCCCTGATACTATTTGATGGGAGAGTGTGGAAGGAGCTGTTTTCTCTATCTGACCAGAACTGTACCTTCCCTGGGAATGTTTGATGGGACATTATAGAGGGTGTTTTACTCTGTATTTAACCCGTGCTGCACCAGCATGGGACTCTTTGATGGGTCAGTGTCAAGGGAGATTTACTCTGCATAACGCATGTTGTGAACCTGCACTGGGAGTGTTGGATGGGGAGTGAAGTGGGAGCATTACTCTCTAACTAACCAGTGCTGTGCCTTGCCTGGCAGTGGTAGCTGGGAAGTTTAAAGGGAGATTTACTTTGCCATGTACTGCACTGTATCAGGCTGCGATAGAGCAGAGCCCTGCTCTTTAACAGAGCCTGACATGTGAATCGTACGGACCATAATATCAGAGGAGACTGCATGGTGCATCTGGGCTCTCTGCAATCATTCCACCTATACTGCCTGACATAAAAAGGCCTGGGTAAAAGTGTCTTTTCTCTGATGGGACACTGGGTGGTGCAGCGGCTCCTTAACCAAAGGGACTTGGGTTCAATTATAACTCAGACAGGACGGGTGAAAAATACCTGTCAGGGAAATAAAGAATGTGTGATAGGGAAACTGGAGCGGTGTGGAGGAGCCTCGGTGAAAGGAAATCAGCAAAGTCTATGTTAGTCAATTTTTCATTCCAGATTTATTAAAAATTTCACAGCATACAATTTACAGAGAATGGTTTAAAAAGGTAACACAAAGTGAATATAATAACTGAGCGTCACATTGAGAACTGAATACATGTGGTCTGAGCTGCAAGTTATCTGTACATCTCTTACAGACACCAGAGAGAGAAAACAGGGGCTCCACATAAAGGGAACAATTGTGAATTAGAATAGAAAAAAGTGACTTACTTACATGTGAAACATTCAAACAACTCTAAGATACATATATCTTATAGCCCCGATTATCTCACACATTTCAAACAGAAAGACGGAATTCAAGGTTATATTTTTCTCAGCTATAGATTCGGATCTTTATAACTGAAGACATTTTACTTTGAGAATCAACAAGTGGAAATATTTTATTTTCAGAACACAGCGATGTTAATAAACAGATGAGGAAAATCCATGGCATCTGAAATTCAGCCCATCACTTGACCTTTAAAAGAGGGATAAAAGAATGAAGCAGGACTTTAGTGGTCTAGGATAATTATCTCAGTATTTTTATCAATGAAACTTTCAGAGATTTGTCAAACCGCTTCAGTCATGTCGAAGTTTGAGTGGATTGAATCTTCTCACCTTCACCAGCGTGACAGCAGCGCTGTAGAAAATGCTCAGGAAGAACAGGAGGATGAATGTGGAAGCGGTTGTCCAAATATTGCCGCTCTCGTCCTCATAGTCTTCAATCCAGATGTGGTCTGAGGAATCTACGGGGATGTAGAGGAGGAAATAAATTCAGATCATTTTTAATCCAAGATATCATATAATTATAGTGTGTGGGTGTTTTGTGTGTTAATGCGGGTGTCTGTGTGTGTTTTGTGTAATGGTGTGAGTGTGTTGTGTGTGTTAATGTGGGTGCCTGTGTGTGTTTTGTGTAAGCGTGTGAGTGTATTGTGTGTTTTAATGCAGGAGCCTGTGTGTGTTTTGTGTAAGGGTGTGTGTGTGTTTTGTGTGTTAATGCGGGTGTCTGTGTGTGTTTTGTGTAAGGGTGTGTTTGAGTTGTGTGTTTTAATGTGGGTGCCTGTGTGTGTTTTGTGCAAGGGTGAGTGTGTTGTGTGTTTTAATGCGGGTCTCTGTGTGTGTTTTGTGTAAGGGTTTGTGTGTGTTGTGTGTGTTAATGCTGGTGCTGTGTGTTTGTTTAAGGGTGTGTGCGTGTTTTGTGTATTAATGCGAGTGTCTGTGTGTGTTTTGTGTAAGGGTGTGTGTTTGTTGTGTGTATTAATGCGGGTGTCTGGGTGTGTTGTGTGTAAGGGTGTGAGTGTGTTGTGTGTTTTAATGTGGGTGCCTGTGTGTGTTGTGTGTGTTAATGTGGGTGCCATTGTGTGTTTTGTGTAAGGGTGTATGTGTGATTTGTGTGTTAATGCGGGTGCCTGTGTGTGTTTGTGTAAGGGTGTGTGTATGTTGTGTGTGTTAATGCGGGTGTCTGTGTGTGTTTTGTGTAAGGGTGTGTGTGTGTTTTGTGCATTAATGCGAGTGGCTGTGTGTGTTTTGTGTAAGGGTGTGTGTGTGTTGTGTGTGTTAATGCGGGTGTCTGTGTGTGTTTTGTGTAAGGGTGTGTGTGTGTTTTGTGTATTAATGCGAGTGGCTGTGTGTGTTTTGTGTAAGGGTGTGTGTGTGTTGTGTGTATTAATGCGGGTGTCTGTGTGTGTTTTGTGTAAGGGTGCGTGTGTGTTGTGTGTGTTAATGCAGGGGTCTGTGTGTGTTTTGTGTCTTGTTGATGTTTCTGTTAATGCGGGTCTCTGTGTGTGTTTTGTGTTAGTGTTTGTGTTGTGAGAGTGGTACTGCAGGGTTTTACATGTGTTTTGTGTAAGGGTGTGTGTGTTTGTGTGTGCTATTGTGGGTGTCTTTGTCTGTTTGTGTAAGGGTGTGTGTGTGTTTTATCCGTTATTGTGGGTGTCTGTTTATGTTTTGTGTAAGGGTTTGTGTGTTGATTTGTGTGTTAATGCTGGTGTCTTCGTGTTTTGTGTAATTCTGTATGTGTGTTAATATGTGTTAATGCAGTTGTCTGAGTTTTGTGCGTAAGCGAGTGTGTGTGATGATGTGTGTTTAATGCGGGGTTATGTGTGTGTTTTGTGTAAGTGTGTGTGTGTGTTCCGTATCAAAATGCGGGTCTCTGTGTGTGTTTTTTATAAGGGTGTATGCTCGATGATGTGCGTGTTTTTGTAAGGGTGTGTGTGTATTTATGTGTGTGTTAATACGGGTGCCTGTTTGTGTTTTGTGTAAGTGTGTGTGTGTGTTGATGTGTGTGTCAATGCGGATCTCTATGCGTGTTATTTGCAAGGTTGTGTTTGTGATGATGTTTTTGTTAATGCGGGTGTCTGTGTGTGTTTGTGTAATGTTGTGTGCATGTGTTGATATATGTTTTAACGTGGGGTTCTCTGTGCGTTTTGTGTAAATGTGTGTATTGTGCGTGTTAATGCGGGTATGTGTGTATTTTGTACGATTGTGTGCGTTGATATGTGTGTTAATGTGGGTGTCCGTGTGTGTTATGTGTAAGGGTGTGTGTGTTTTGTGTGTTAATGAGGGTGTCTGTTTGTGTTGTGTGTAAGGGTGTGTATGTGAGTTGTGTGTGTTAATGCAGGTGTCTCTGTGTGTTTTGTGCAAGGGTGTGTGTGTGTTGTGTTTGTTTTTGCGAGTGTCTGTGTGAGTTTTGTGTAAGCGTGTGTGGGTGTTGATGTGTGTTTTAAGGTGGGTGTTGGTGTTTGTTTTCTGTAAGTGTGTGCGAGTTGATGTGTTTGTTTATGCGGGGGACTGTGTGTGTTTTGTGTAATGGTGTATGTGTTGATGTGTGTTTATGCAGGTGTATGTGTGTGTTTTGTGTAAGGATTTGTGTGTGTGTGTTTTGACATGTGTTAATGCGGGTGTCTGTGTGTGTTTTGTGTAAGGATTTGTGTGTGTGTTGATGTGTGTGCTAATGCGGGGGTCTGTGTGTATTTTGTGTAACGGTGTGTGTGTGTTGTGTGTTAATATGGGTGTCGGTGTGTGTTTTGTGTAAGGATGTGTGTTTGTTGATGTGTGCTAATGCTGGTGTCTGTTTGTGTATTGTGTAAGGGTTTGTGTGTGTTGATGTGTGTGTCAATGCGGTGTCTGTGTGAGTATTGTGTAAGGATGTATGTTTGTTGATGTGTGTGTTAATGCAGGTGTCTGTCTGTGTTTTGTGTAAGGGTGTGTTTTTTATGTATGTGTTAATGCTGGTGTCTGTGTGTTTTGTGTAAGTGTGTGTGTGTTGTGTGTGTTAATGCTGGTGGCTGTGTGCGTTTTGTGTAAGGGTGTGTGTGTTGATATGTGTGTTAATGCGGGTGTCTGTGTGTGTTTCGTGTAAGTGTGTGTCTGTTGATGAGTGTGTCAATGCTGGTGTCTCTGGGTGTTTTGTGTAATGGTGTGTGTGTCTGTTGATGTGTGTTAATTCGGGTGTCTGTGTGTATTTTGTGTAATGGTGTGTGTGTCTGTTGATGTGTGTTAATGCGGGTGTCTTTGTGTGTTTGTGAAAGGGTCTGTGTGTGTTGATATGTGTGTTAATGCGGGTGTCTGTGTGTGTTTCATGTAAGTGTGTGTGTCTGGTGATGAGTGTGTCAATGCTGGTGTCTCTGGGTGTTTTGTGTAATGGTTTGTGTGTCTGTTGATGTGTGTTAATGCAGGTGTCTGTGTGTGTTTTGTGTAAGGATGTGTGTTTGTTGATGTGTGTGTTAATGTGGGTGTCTGTCTGTGTTTTGTGTAAGTGTGTGTGTGTGTTATGTGTGTTACTGTGGGTGTCTGTCTGTGTTTTGTGTAAGGGTGTGTGTGCCTGTTGATGTGTGTTAATGCGGTTGTCTGTGTATGTTTGTATTGATGTTTGTGTTAATGATGGTGTCTGTGAGTTTGTGAAAGGGTGTGTGTGTTGATGTGTGTTAATGCGGGTGTCTGTGTGTGTTTTGTGTAAGGGTTTGTTTGTGTGTTGATGTGTGTGTTAATGCGGGTGTCTGAGTGTTTTTGTGTAAGGGCTTGTTTGTCTGTTAATGCAGGTGCCTGTGTGTGTTTGTGTAAGTGTTTGTTTGTGTGTTGATGTATGTGTTAATGTGGGTGTCTGTGAGTTTTTGTGTAAGGGATTGTTTGTGTGTTGAGTTTGATAACACGGGTGTCTGTGTGTTCTTGGATAAGAATGTGTGTGTGTTGTGTGTGTGTTAATGCTGGTGTCTGTGTGTGTTTTGTGTAAGTGTGTGTGTGTGTGTTGATGTGCCGGTAATGCACGTGTCTGTGTGTGTTCTGTGTAAGGGTGTGTGTGTTGATGGATGTGTTAATGCAGATGTCTGTGTGTGTTTGTGTTGTGTGTGTGTGTTGATGTGAGTTTTTATGCGAGTGTCTGTTTGTGCTTCGTGTAAGGGTGTCTGTATGTGGAAGTGTGCGTTAATGTGGGTGTCTGTGTGTGCTTTGTGTAAGTGTATGTGCCTTGATGTGTGCATAAATGTGGGTGTCTGTGTGTGCTTTTTGTAAGTGTGTGTGTTGATGATTGTGTTAATGCGGGTGTCTGTTTGTGTTTTTTATAAGGGTGTGTGTGTGTTGATGTGTGTGTTAATGCGGGTGTCTATGTCTGTTTTATATAAGGGTCTGTGTGTGTTGATATTAAGTTAATGTGGGTTCCTGTGTGTGTTTTTTGTAAGGGTGTCTGTGTTGATATTTGTGTTAATGCGGGTGTCTCTGTGTGTGATTTGTGAAAGGGTGTGTGTGTGTTGATGTGTGTGCTAATGCGGGTGTCTGTGTGTGTTTTATGTAAGTGTGTGTGTGTGTTGATGTTTGTGTTAATGCGGGTGTCTGTGTGTGTTTGGTGTAATGGTCTGTGTGTGTTGATATTTACATTACTGTGGGTGTCTGTGGGTGTTTTGTGTAAGTGTGTGTGTATTGATGTGTGTGCTAATGTGGGTGTCGGTGTGTGTTTTTTGTAAGTGTGTGTGTATTGATGTGTTTGTTAATTTGGGTGTCAGTGTGTGTTTTGTGTACGTGTGTGTGTCTTGATGTGTGTGTTAATTTGGGTGTCTGTTTGTGTTTTGTGCAAATGTGTATGTTGAAATTTGTGTTAATGCAGGAGTCTGTGTGTGCTTTGTTTTAATGAGCGTGTGTGTTGATGTGTGTGCTCATGCAGGTGTCTGTGTGTCTCTTCTGTAAGTGTGTCTGTGTCGATGTGTCTGCTTATATGAGTGAATGTGTGTGTTTGATAATCCGGGTGTGTGTGTTTGTTTTCTGTAAGTGTGTGTTAATGTTCATGTTTGTGCGGGTGTCTGTGTGTGTGTGTATTAATGTGAGTGTCTGTTTGTGTGTGTTAATATGGGTGTCCGCGTGTGTTTTGTATAATTGTGTGTTAATGTGTATGTTTGTGCGTGTGTCTGTGTGTGTGTTATTGTAGGTGTCTGTTTGTGTGTGTTAATACGGGTGTCTGTGTGTGCTTTGTGTCAGTGTGTGTGTATTGATGTGTGTGTTAATATGAGTGTCTGTGTGTGTTTATGTGTAAGTGTGTGTGTATTGATGTGTGTTAGGGTGAGAGACTGTGTGTGTTGATGTGTAAGTGTGTGTGTATTGATGTGTGTGTTAGGGTGAGTGTCTGTGTGTGTTGATGTGTAAGTGTGTGTGTATTGATGTGTGTGTTAATATGAGTGTCTGCATGTGCTTTGTGTAAGTGTGTGTGTATTGATGTGTGTGTTAATAGGAGTGTCTGTGTGTGTTTATGTGTAAGTGTGTGTGTATTGATGTGTGTGTTAGGGTGAGTGCCTGTGTGTGTTGATGTGTTAGTGTGTGTGTATTGATGTGTGTGTTAGGGTGTGTGCTGTGTGTGTTGATGTGTAAGAGTGTGTGTATTGATCTGTGTGTTAATAGGAGTGTCTGATGATGTGTAAGTGTGTGTGTATTGATGTGTGTTTTAGGGTAAGTGTCTGTGTGTGCTTTGTGTAAGTATGTGTGTATTGATGTGTGTGTTAGGGTGAGTGTCTGTGTGTGCTTTGTGTAAGGGTGTGTGTATTGATGTGTGTGTTAATACAGGTGTCTGTGTGTGCTTTGTGTAAGTATGTGTGTATTGATGTGTGTGTTAGGGTGAGTGTCTGTGTGTGCTTTGTGTAAGTGTGTGTGTATTGATGTGTGTGTTAGGGTGAGTGTCTGTGTGTGCTTTGTGTAAGGGTGTGTGTATTGATGTGTGTGTTAATACAGGTGTCTGTGTGTGCTTTGTGTAAGTGTGAGTGTATTGATGTGTGTGTTAGGGTGAGTGTCTGTGTGTTGATGTGTAAGTATGTGTGTATTGATGTGTGTGTTAGGGTGAGTGTCTGTGTGTGCTTTGTGTAAGGGTGTGTGTATTGATGTGTGTGTTAATACAGGTGTCTGTGTGTGCTTTGTGTAAGTGTGAGTGTATTGATGTGTGTGTTAGGGTGAGAGTCTGTGTTTTGATGTGCTAGTGTGTGTGTATTGATGTGTGTGTTAATATGAGTGTCTGTGTGTGTTTAAGTGTAAGTGTGCACAGAGAGGGTGGAATGCAACATTTCAACCGATGATCCTCAGCAACATCAGGGACACAACCGTGATAAATGAGAAGTGGAGTCAATCATCAGCATGTATCTGGTCTAACATAATAATATGTTACTTTACAAATAAAAGGGACAAATTTATCCCAAACCCTATATAAAAATAGCAGGTTGAATATATTTTTTTACAATATGATTCTCATGCGGCATTTTGAACAGTTTTGAGCAGTGAGTTAGAAACTGCTTTTTAACTAACGATAACTGAGTACATACAATAGATATTGGGTCACCTCCCCTTTCTCTCTCTCGGGAGTGTGGGTTAAAGAGGGTTATCAATGGCCCTTTGCCCTCTCTCTGGTGGGGGACTGCGAGGTACAGTGGGTTACCAAATGCCCTTTCCCCTCTCTCTGGTGTGTGCGTGGAAGTACAGTGGGTTAAATATTGCCCTTTCCCCTCTCTCTGGTGTGTGTGTGGAAGTACAGTGGGTTAAATATTGCCCTTTCCCCTCTCTCTGGTGTGTGTGTGGAAGTACAGTGGGTTAAATATTGCCCTTTCCCCTCTCTGGTGTGTGCGTGGAAGTACAGTGGGTTAAATATTGCCCTTTCCCCTCTCTCTGGTGTGTGTGTGGAAGTGCAGTGGGTTAAATATTGCCCTTTCCCCTCTCTCTGGTGTGTGCGTGGAAGTACAGTGGGTTAAATATTGCCCTTTCCCCTCTCTCTGGTGTGTGTGTGGAAGTACAGTGGGTTAAATATTGCCCTTTCCCCTCTCTCTGGTGTGTGCGTGGAAGTACAGTGGGTTAAATATTGCCCTTTCCCCTCTCTCTGGTGTGTGCGTGGAAGTACAGTGGGTTAAATATTGCCCTTTCCCTTCTCTCTGGTGTGTGTGTGGAAGTACAGTGGGTTAAATATTGCCCTTTCCCCTCTCTCTGGTGTGTGCGTGGAAGTACAGTGTGTTAAATATTGCCCTTTACCCTCTCTCTGGTGTGTGCGTGGAAGTACAGTGGGTTAAATATTGCCCTTTCCCCTCTCTCTGGTGTGTGCGTGGAAATACAGTGGGTTAAATATTGCCCTTTCCCCTCTCTCTGGTGTGTGTGTGGAAATACAGTGGGTTAAATATTGCCCTTTCCCCTCTCCCTGGTGTGTGTGTGGAAATACAGTGGGTTAAATATTGCCCTTTCCCCTCTCTCTGGTGTGTGTGTGGAAATACAGTGGGTTAAATATTGCCCTTTCCCCTCTCTCTGGTGTGTGTGTGGAAATACAGTGGGTTAAATATTGCCCTTTCCCCTCTCTCTGGTGTGTGTGTGGAAATACAGTGGGTTAAATATTGCCCTTTCCCCTCTCTCTGGTGTGTGTGTGGAAGTACAGTGGGTTAAATATTGCCCTTTCCCCTCTCTCTGGTGTGTGTGTGGAAATACAGTGGGTTAAATATTGCCCTTTCCCCTCTCTCTGGTGTGTGTGTGGAAGTACAGTGGGTTAAATATTGCCCTTTCCCCTCTCTCTGGTGTGTGTGTGGAAGTACAGTGGGTTAAATATTGCCCTTTCCCCTCTCTCTGGTGTGTGTGTGGAAGTACAGTGGGTTATATATTGCCCTTTCCCCTCTCTCTGGTGTGTGCGTGGAAGTACAGTGGGTTAAATATTGCCCTTTACCCTCTCTCTGGTGTGTGCGTGGAAGTACAGTGGATTACCAAATGCCCTTTCCCCTCTCTCTGGTGTGTGTGTGGAAGTACAGTGGGTTAAATATTGCCCTTTCCCCTCTCTCTGGTGTGTGCGTGGAAGTACAGTGGGTTAAATATTGCCCTTTCCCCTCTCTCTGGTGTGTGTGTGGAAGTACAGTGGGTTATATATTGCCCTTTCCCCTCTCTCTGGTGTGTGTGTGGAAGTACAGTGGGTTAAATATTGCCCTTTCCCCTCTCTCTGGTGTGTGCGTGGAAGTACAGTGGGTTAAATATTGCCCTTTACCCTCTCTCTGGTGTGTGTGTGGAAGTACAGTGGTTTAAATATTGCCCTTTCCCCTCTCTCTGGTGTGTGCGTGGAAGTACAGTGGGTTAAATATTGCCCTTTCCCCTCTCTCTGGTGTGTGTGTGGAAGTACAGTGGGTTATATATTGCCCTTTCCCCTCTCTCTGGTGTGTGTGTGGAAGTACAGTGGGTTACCAAATGTCCTTTCCCCTCTCTCTGGTGTGTGTGTGGAAGTACAGTGGGTTAAATATTGCCCTTTACCCTCTCTCTGGTGTGTGTGTGGAAGTACAGTGGGTTAAATATTGCCCTTTCCCCTCTCTCTGGTGTGTGTGTGGAAATACAGTGGGTTAAATATTGCCCTTTCCCCTCTCTCTGGTGTGTGTGTGGAAGTACAGTGGGTTAAATATTGCCCTTTCCCCTCTCTCTGGTGTGTGTGTGGAAGTACAGTGGGTTAAATATTGCCCTTTACCCTCTCTCCGGTGAGTGAGTGGAGAACAATTAGGTTAACAGTTGTCCTTTCCCATTTCTCTGGTGGGGGAATGAATGTACAGCGGGTTAACAAATGCCATTTCCCCTCTCTCTGGTGGGGGAATGTGTGGTACAGTGAGTTAATATTTGCTCTTTGCCCTCTGTCTGGTGGGGCAGTCAATGGGTTAACAAGAGCTCTTTCCCCTCTCTCAGGTGTGGGAGTTGTGGTACAGTGGGTTAAAAATTGCCCTTTGCTGTATCTTTGGTGGGGGGTGTGGAGATACACTGGGTTAACTATTGACCTTTCCCAACTCTCTGGTGGGGTGTTGTGTTACAGTGGGTTAGCAATTGCCCTTTCCTCTCTCTCTGGTGGGGTGTTTGGTACAGTGGGTTAAAAATTGCCCTTTCCTCTCTCTTTGGTAGGGGAGTGGTGGTAAATTGGGTTAACAATTGCCCTTTCCTCTCTCTCTGGTGTGGTGTTGTGGTACAGAGGGTTAACAATTGCACTTTCCTCTCTCTCTGGTAGGGGAGTGGTGGTAAATTGGGTTAACAATTGCCCTTTCCCATCTCTTTGGTGTGGTGTTGTGGTACAATGGGTTAATAATTGCCTTTACCTCGCTCTCTGATAGGGGAGTAGGGGTACAGTGGGTTAACAATTGTTCTTTCCACTCTCTCTCTGGTGTGGTGTTGTGGTACAATGGGTTAACCATTGTACTTTCCCCTCTCTCTGGTGGGGGAGTTGTGGTACATTGGGTTAACAATTGACCTTTCCACTCTCTCTCTTGTGGTGGGGGAGTGGGTGTACAATGTGTTCACAATTGCACTTTCCTTTCTCTCTGGTGGGGGAGTGGGGGTACAGTGGGTTTACAATTGCACGTTCCTCTCGCTCTTGTAGAGGAGTGGGTGTACTGTGGGTTAACAATTGCACTTTCCTCTCTCTCTTGTAGAGGAGTGGGTGTACAGTGGGTTAACAATTGTACTTTCCTCTCTCTCTGTGGGGGAGTGGGTGTACAGTGGGTTAACAATTGTTCTTTCCCCTCTCTCTGGTGGGGGAGTTGTGGTACATTGGGTTAACAATTGTTCTTTCCCCTCTCTCTGGTGGGGGTGTTGTTGTACATTGGGTTAACAATTGTCCTTTCCCCTCTCTCTGGTGGGGGAGTTGTGGTACATTGGGTTAACAATTGTACTTTCCCCTCTCTCTCTGGTGTGGTGTTGTGGTACATTGGGTTAACAATTGTTCTTTCCCCTCTCTCTGGTGGGGGTGTTGTTGTACATTGGGTTAACAATTGTTCTTTCCCCTCTCTCTCTGGTGTGGTGTTGTGGTACATTGGGTTAACAATTGTTCTTTCCCCTCTCTCTGGTGGGGGTGTTGTTGTACATTGGGTTAACAATTGTCCTTTCCCCTCTCTCTGGTAGGGCAGTTGTGGTACAGCGGGTTAACAATTGCCCTTTCCCCTCTCTCTCTGGCAGGGGTGTTGTTGTACATTGGGTTAACAATTGTCCTTTCCCCTCTCTCTGGTAGGGCAGTTGTTGTACATTGGGTTAACAATTGCCCTTTCCTCTCTCTGTGGTAGGGGAGTTGTGGTACAATGGGTTAACAATTGTCCTTTCCCCTCTCTCTGGTAGGGCAGTTGTGGTACAGCGGGTTAACAATTGCCCTTTCCCCTCTCTCTCTGGCAGGGAGTTGTGGTCCAGTGGGTTAACAATTGCCCTTTCCCCTCTCTCTGGTGGGGGAGTTGTGGTACATTGGGTTAACAATTGTACTTTCCCCTCTCTGTGGTAGGGGAGTTGTGGTACAGTGGGTTAACAATTGCCCTTTCCTCTCTCTCTGGTGGGGAAGTTGTGGTACAGTGGGTTAACAATTGCCCTTTCCCCTCTCTGTGGTAGGGCAGTTGTGGTACAGTGGAATAACACATGCCCTGTCCTGTCTCTCTGTTAGGGAGTTGTGGTACATTGGGTTAACATTTGCCCTTTCCTCTCTCTCTGGCAGGGGTGTTGTTGTACAGTGGTTAACAATTGCCCTTTCCCCTCTCTCTGGAAGGGGAGTTGTGGTACAGTGGGTTAACAATTGCCCTTTCCCCTCTCTCTGGAAGGGGAGTTGTGGTACAGTGGGCTAACAATTGCACTTTCCCCTCTCTCTGGTAGGAGTGTTGTGGTACATTGGGTTAACAATTGCCCTTTCCCCTCTCTCTGGAAGTGGAGTTGTGGTACAGTGGGTTAACAATTGCACTTTCCTGTCTTTCTGGCAGGGTTTTGTGGTACAGTGGGTTAACAATTACCTTTTCCCCTCTCTGTTAGGGGAGTTGTGGTACAGTGGGTTAACAATTGCACTTTCCCCTCTCTCTGGTAAGGGTGTTGTGGTACAGTGGGTTAACAATTGCACTTTCCTCTCTCTCTGTTAGGGGAGTTGTGGTACAGTGGGTTAACAATTACCTTTTCCCCTCTCTGTTAGGGGAGTTGTGGTACAGTGGGTTAACAATTGCACTTTCCCCTCTCTCTGGTAAGGGTGTTGTGGTACAGTGGGTTAACAATTGCACTTTCCTCTCTCTCTGTTAGGGGAGTTGTGGTACAGTGGGTTAACAATTACCTTTTCCCCTCTCTGTTAGGGGAGTTGTGGTACAGTGGGTTAACAATTGCACTTTCCCCTCTCTCTGGTAAGGGTGTTGTGGTACAGTGGGTTAACAAATGCCCTTTCCTCTCTCTCTGGTAAGGGTGTTGTGGTACAGTGGGTTAACAATTACCTTTTCCCCTCTCTGTTAGGGGAGTTGTGGTACAGTGGGCTAACAAATGCCCTTTCCCCTCTCTCTGGTAAGGGTGTTGTGGTACAGTGGGTTAACAATTGCACTTTCCTCTCTCTCTGGTAGAGGTGTTGTGGTACAGTGGGTTAACAATTGCCTTTTCCTCACTCTCGGGTAGGGGAGTGGCTCTACCATGGGTTAACAATTGCCCTTTCCTCTCGCTCTGTTAGGGGAGTTGTGGTACAGTGGGTTAAGAATTGCACTTTCCCCTCTCTCTAGAAGGGGAGTTGTGGTACAGTGGGTTAACAAATGCCCTTTCCTCTCTCTCTGGTAGGGGTGTTGTGGTACAGTGGGTTAAGAATTGCACTTTCCCCTCTCTCTAGAAGGGGAGTTGTGGTACAGTGGGTTAAGAATTGCACTTTCCCCTCTCTCTGGTAGTGGAGTTGTGGCACAGTGGGTTAACAAATGCCCTTTCCTCTCTCTCTGGTAGGGGTGTTGTGGTACATTGGGTTAACAACAGGCAGGCAAATGGTCATCGACCTGAAACGTTAGCTATTTCTCTCTGCACAGATGCCGCCTGAATGCTGAGAATTTCCAGCATTTCCTGTTTTTATCTAAGATTTCCACCATCTGCAGTAATCTGCTATTGAACGAGAAATGCGGAGACCGAGATCTTAATCTGCTGCTTTTGTTTGTCGGAAATGGGAATTTTAAGCTTCCCCCAGCGGGAGGAAAGTTGCTGAAGTTACGTTGAGTAAAGTTTTATGAGAAAGCTTCATTTTATCTCTAACTCACGGTGAATCTGAGCAGGGAGCGCTGACTATACAAGCCATGGACCCAAGACCCAAAAACTCCCAACTTCAGATACAAAGCCCGCCCCTTGACAACAATGGGAAGCACAACTTACTAAGTGGCTGTGTTTTTAACTCACGGTTGGAAGACAACGCATTTATTGATATTTATTTAAGAACGGAAATGCAATCGAGAGTTTCTCATTGACAAGAATTGACGGTGTCCATCAGTATAAGGGAAATGTTCAGAAAACTTGGTTTACCACTGGATTTATTGACCGTTCTGGTGATGATCTTCAAGGGGATCGCTTCATGTCCCACCACACAGGAGTAGGAAGCGCCGTTGGCCCACTCCTCCGCTGCAATGGATAACAGGCTGTAGATGAAGAAGGAACCGCTGCCGTTCTCCGCCAACACCTCGGTGTTCTTGTAGTTGCTGGAATTGAGCGGCTTGTCATTGACGGTCCACTTGATGAAGATCTCTCGGGGGGAGAAACCTCTCGCTAAGCAGGTGAGGGTGACGGACCTCTGTGTGGAGATTTCTTCTGACGAGGGCAGGAGGACAGACACGGATGGTTGACGCAGATCTTGAGCTGCAGGACAATTAGAATAAAGGAGAATAAGCTGGAGAATTCCAGAGACAATGAAAGCGGTGGTTAGATGTGAGGGAAATGTGATTCACGCTGAATTTTAAAGTACATATTTTCCCCTCTGGATCCTGTCCGGTTTTCAACCCGCAGTTGAGGGATATGCAATCCTTCTCTCTGAGAGCTTGAATAGTTGAATTCACAGCACAGAAACTGGCCATTCGGCCCAACAAATCTGGGCAGGTGTTTATGCTCCACAGGAGACACCTCCCACCTTACTTCGTCTAACCACAATAGCATATCGTTCTATTACCTTTTCCCTCATGGGCTTACCTACTTTCCCCTTAGGTGAATTATTTCGGGTCCCAGAATGTTTAGTTAGTGGAATTACCAATCTGAATTATCAGAGTGGTCCATTAAAGCTCTTACTATAATGAATTGGCCCGTATACATACACAGGAAATAGCCACAGTGTCTCACTTATTGCTACACTCTCACTGCTCACCTGTTTCCTTGTGGATGGAATCGCTTATAGCAGTCGGCATATCCTGATGGCTCACCACGCAGGAGAACTCATCCCCACTCAGCCAGGCTTGTGTCGAGATGTTTATGTTGCTGATGACGCTGTTGGGTTCCTCTCCGGGTTGAATGGCAATTTCTGATTTCAAAGTCTCCTTTCCTCGGGTCCAGGACACGGTGAATCCATAAGGAGCATTAGACACGACGCAGGTTAAGATCACCATCGTCTCCAGTAAGACCTGTTCTAGTGATGGCTGTCGAAGCATAATCAGTGGATCGCTGTTTGTGATAGGATCTGTGAAATGGAAATGAAAGTCAAGCAAAGCTTCATCTTCAGAATCTGGACACCAGCATTCAGCCATTACTGGCTCAAGGAGATTCAATCACCATTGTGAATTCACCCTGTCGCTGTTGCTTAAACACCATCGTTATTGGATAGACAAAGAAATGGCACCGAATCCGGCTAACTCTTTAACATTTCCTGAGTATTTGCACCCAGAGCTTCCTGTAATGTGCTGTGAAGCAAATACGTGGCGTAAAAAAAAGAATAAATTCAAGCGCAATTGTGTTACGCACTAACTAGAGCTCTTGCCGAAATCCATTGCTCCTTTATGCCCGTCTATAGATCCTGGTGCCCAAACACATCTCTGATCATTATAATGCATCTGCCCCAAGGTGTCAGGAGCTCGAAAATTACACTGCTTCAAAACGGCTGTCAAATAAAATCCAGGATTTTAGGTGGAACAGGAAAAAAGTGAATTTCCTGTTTTCTTGTTATGATTTTTGGGGCGATGAATATGTGCAGGAACCTGTTGCAGCCCCCATCAGAGGAGAGGTGATACGTCGGGAGAATGGAGCTCCAAGGCCTCTTTTGTGGTGGGGAATGATTTGAAATGCCGTGGTGTGTTAGTTTGCTAATTTGTGTCATTAGTGAGCATTTCTCATGTCTGGTGTGACAGTCAGAATGAAGTATGACCGCAGGGCAGCAATAGGAACACAGGAATAGGAGGTGGACATTCATCCCATCCAGCTTGTTCTGTTATTCAATGAGATCATGGCGGATTTGCACCTGAACACCATCTACCAGCTTTCTTTCTGTAACCCTTGATAACCTTGCCTAACAAAAATCTATCAATCTCTGTTTTGCTATTTTCAGTTGCCGCCCATCCTCAACATCATTTGGGGGAGAGATTGTGAGATACAGTGGTATAACAAATGCCCTTTCCTCTCTCACTGGTGGATGACTGGAGAACCAGTGGCTTCACAATTGCCCTCTCCCCACTCGAAGGTGGGTAGTGGCAGTTACAGTGGTATAACAGTTGCCCTTTCCTCATTCTCTGGTGGGTGAGTGGAGATTCAGTGGGTTAAGAATTGCCCTTCCCCCTCTCTCTGTTGGGGGAGTGGGAGTTACAATGGTATAACAATTGCCCTTTATTCTCTCTCTGGTGGGTGAGTGGAGATACAGTGGGTATAACAATTGCACTTTCCCCTCTCTCTGTTGGGGGAGTGGGAGGTAGAGTGGTAATCCAATTGCCCTTCATTCTCTCGCTGGTGGGTGAGTGGAGAAACAGTGGCTTAAAAATTGACCTTTCCCCTCTTTCTGGTGGGGTAGTGGGTGTACAGTGGGTTAACAATAGCCTGTTCCCCTCTCTCTGGTGGGAGAGTGGGGTTCATGGGTTAACAGTCGCCATTTCCCCTCTTTCTGCTGGGCGATTGAAGATACGGTGGGCTTACAATTGTCCTTTCCCTATCAATGGTGTGGGAGTGGAGTACAGTGAGTTAACAACTGCCCTTGCCCTATCATTGGAGGGTGTGTGGGGCACAGTGGGTTAAACACTGCCCTTTCATTTTCTGTGGTGATGGAGTGGCGGTAGAGTTGGTTAACAACTGCCCCTTCCCTATCTATGGTGGTGGAGTGTGGGTGCATTTGGTTAACAATTGCCCTTACCATCTCTCTCGTGGGTGAGTGGAGATACAGTGAGTGAAGATTTTCACTGTCCCCTCTCTCTGGTGGGGCAGTAGGGGTCCAGTGGGTTATTAATTGCCCTTTCCCTTCTCTCTGGTGGGACAGTGTGACTACTGTGGGTTAACAATTGCCCTTTCCCCTCTATCTTGTGAGACAGTGGGGGTACTGTTGGTTAATAATTGCACTTTCCCCTCTCTCTGCTGGGAGAGTGGGGGTACAGTGGGTTAATAATTGCACTTTACCATCTCTCTAGTGGGACAGTGAGGCTAGTGTGGGTTAACAATTGCCCTTTCCCCTCTCTGTGCTGGGAGAGTGGGGGTACAGTTGGTTAATAATTGCCCTTTACCCTCTCTCTGGTGGGACAGTGAGGCTACTGTGGGTTAACAATTGGCCTTCCCTCTCTCTCTGGTGGGGGTACATTTCGTGCTCGTTTGTGGCCCTCACATCAGTTCGCAGTTGCTGCGATTATTGAAATGTAAATGTCCCCAATTCTGAAGGGATGGACAACAATGGTAACTGGGATAAAAACAGAAATGGCTGCAAAAACTCAGCAAGTCAGGCGGAATCTGTGCAGATAGGAACAGAGTCAAACTTTCAGGTCGACGACCCTTCATCAAAACGGGCTGCCGAAAGGTAATCGACCTGAAACCTTGGCAAAAATGGAAACAAAATTAATTGAAAGGTGTGTTTTTAACTCAGGAATGGAAGAAAAGACCTTTATTGATGTTTATTTAAGAACTTAAATGCAAGCGAGTGTTTCTCATTGACAAGAATTAACGGAGTCCATCAGTATAAGGGAAATGTTCATTAGCATTCTTTACCGCTGGATTTATTGACCGTTCTGGTGATGATCTTCAAGGGGATCGCTTCATGTCCCACCACACAGGAGTAGGAAGCGCCGCTGGCCCACTCCTCCGCTGCAATGGATAACAGGCTGTAGATGAAGAAGGAACTGCTGCCGTTCTCCGCCAACACCTCGGTGTTCTTGTAGTTGCTGGAATTGAGTGGCTTGTCATTAACGGTCCACTTGACGAAGACCTCTCGTGGGGAGAAACCTCTCGCTAAGCAGGTGAGGGTGACGGACCTCTGAGCGGAGACATCTTCTGCCGAGGGCAGGAGGACAGACACGGACGGTTGCCGCGGATCTTGAGCTGCAGGACAATTAGAATAAAGAACAATAAGCTGGAGAATTCCAGAGACAATGGAAGCGGTGGTTAGATGTGAGAGAAATGTGCTTCACGCCGATTTTTAAATGATTTATATTCTCCTCTGGACCCTGTTCGGTTTCCAAGCCTGAGCTGACTGATATGCAATCCTTCTCTATGAGCCTGAAGAGTTGGGTTTACCGCACAGAATCAGGCTCTTCGGCCCAACAGCTCTGAGCCGGTGATTATGCTCCACAAGAGACACCTCCCACCTCATTTATCTAAACCCTAATGGCATATCCTTCGATTCTGTTTTCCCTCATGAACTTATCTATCTTCCCCTTAAGTGCATTACCTCGGTTCCCAGGGTATTTAGTTAGTGGAATGATCAATCTGAATGATCAGAGTAGTCCATTAGAACTCATAATAGAACGAATTGGTCCTTACTCAAACCTAGGAAACAGCCACAGTGTCTCACTTATTGCTACACTCTCACTGCTCACCTGTTTCTTTGTGGATGGAATCTCTGATAGGAGTTGGCATATCCTGATGGCTCACCACGCAGTAGAACTCATCCCCACTCAGCCAGGCTTGTGTCGAGATGTTTATTTTGCTGATCACGCTGTTGGGATCCTCTCCGGGTTGAACGGCAATCTCTGATTTCAAAGATTCCTTTCCTCGGGTCCAGGTCACGGTGACTCCATAAGGACCATTAGACACGACGCAGGTTAAGGTGACCGTCGCCTCCAGTAAGACCTGTTCTAGTGACGGTTGGTGAAGAGTAATCACTAGATCGCTGCATGAGGAACAATCTGTGAAACAGAAATGAAAGTCAAACAATGTTTCATCTTCAGAATCAGGACACCAGTATTCACCCATTTCTGACTCAAGCAGAATAAATCTCCCTGTTGATTAAGCACCAGCGTTATTGGAATGACAATAAATTGTCAACGATTCTGGGGGACTCTTTAATATTTCCTGTGTATTTGCCCCCAGAACTCCTGTAATGGGCTGTGAAGCAATTACCCGGCGTTAAACAATGAATAAATTCGGGTGCAATTTATTTACGCACTGAAAACAGCTCTTCCCATAATCCCTTGCTCCTTTATGCCCGTCCATACATCCTGGTGCCCGAACACATCTCCGCTCATTATAATGTCTCTGTCCGCAGGTTCAAGAGCTCTTCACGAAAATTACACTGTTTCAAAAAGGCTGTCAAATAAAATCCATGATTTTCGGTGCAACAAGAAAAAACTGAATCTTCTGGTTTCTTGTTCCGATATTTGGGGCGATGAAAATGTGTAGGAATACTCAGAGTAGAAGTGAATTGTCGGGAGCTGGAATTCCAAAGGGGTGTTTTTGGTGGGGAATAATTTGTAAAGCCGGTGTGAGGCAGTTTGTTTATTTCTGTCATAGTGAGCTTTTCTCATGCCTGGTGAGAGAGACTCAGAATGAAATATGACCTCATGGCAGCAATAGAAACACAGCAACAGGAGGAGGCCATTCAGCCCATCCAGCCTGTCCCGCCATTCAATGAGATCATGGCTGATCTGCACCTCAACACCATCTACCTGCAATGTTTCTGTAACCCTTGCCCAACATAAATCTATCAATCTCAGTATTGATATTATCAATTGACGCCCACCTTGAACAGCTTTGTGGGAGAGAGTGTTCCGGATTTCCACAGCCCTTTGCACGAAGAAGTGGTTTCTGACCTCACCCCTGAACGGCCTAGCTCAAATTTTAAGATTATCCCCCCTTGTTCTGGACTTCTCCAGCAGAGGAAATACTTTATCTCTATATGGCCACCAATTCCAAAAATTATCTTAATTCGTTCACCCCTTAGTCTTCTATACTCAAAGCAATACACGTCTAGTCAGTGCAATATGTCCTCAAAATGTAATACTTCTTGCCCCGTAACATTCTGGTAAATCTGCAACGCACCCCCTCCAAGGTCAGTGTATCCTGCCTGATGTGTGGAGCCCAGAACTGAACACAGTTCTCTAAATAGGGTAAATGACCTTTCTAGCAGTGGGTTCCTGGAAAATTATCAGTAAAGGCCTCCAGACACCTACTGCCGCTCGGAATATGATCAGCCAGCTCAGGATAAACCGGAGCCCAAGGACACCTCACTCACTGTCTGACATCAGAGTTGAGGGAAACCTATAGCGAGGTTATTAAATCCAGAACTGTGAGGAATCCTAATTGATGAAGATGGTTGGTTCAAGTCCCACTCCAGAGACTTGAACACAGAATGGAAACTGACACTCCCAATGCAGTACTGATTGAGCGCTGCACTGTATTTTGGATGAGGTGTTCAAGCGAGGATCAATCTGCCCTCTCAATTGGACGTAAGACATCCCATGGCACCATTTCAAAGATGAGCAGGGGAGTTGTCCCGGTGCCATGGCAAATAATTACCCCTCAACAAATATCACAAAAAAAAAATCTGGTCTTTATCACATTGCTGTTTGTGGGAGCTTGTTGTGCACAAAATGTCTTCCTCATTTTGTACATTACAACAGTGGCCACATTTCAAGCGTAATTCATTGGTTGTCAATCGATTTGTGGTAGCCTGAGGTCCCGGAAGGCGCTGTATAAAGCCAATTCTTTATTATCTTTTACATCCGAAGGAAACACAAACTGCATGATTGTATATTATAAATAGAGCTAACACAGGGTAAATCTGAAAATAAGGACACCTCACTCACTGTCTGACATTACAGCTGAGGGAATTCTTCTTTGCTGGTGAAGGGATGGAATCCTAAACCTTGAGGAATCCCACTTACATCGGAAGGAAACACCAAAGTGTTTGCTTGTAAATTAGAAACTGTGCTGTGCTATGGACTATTTCCAATAAAATTCTGACTCAGAGCGGCACTGGAAATGGGTTGGAACTCCCCGACTGTGCCTCTTACCCTGAGAGTTGGCAATGTTTCGGCTTTGGGTAACCCCTTCATGAGTGACCTGGCAGGTGTAGACCGAGCCGCTGAACCATTCGCCGGCGGGGACTGTCAGCAGACTGGTGGTCGAGAAGGTCCCGTTCACTTCACAGACGAGAGAGGTGACGAAGCCCGAATGCATGAGTTGTCCATTCTTCAGCCAATTCACGGTCAGTGACTCTGGATGGAAGTCCATGATTGAACACACGACCTTTGCATATCTGCTGCTGGTGATTTGGTCACTGGAACTCGCCGTGAGGATAACAGTTGGATGGACCACTGTACCATCTTCTGGGGAATACATGTTTTGGACATTAATTGCAAAATAAATGATTAAGAAATGCATAGTGTCCTTATCATTAAACAAGTCCTTTACTATCTGGCACACATTAGCAAGGCATTTCCAAGGACCAGAATTCTGCACGATATTCGAAGTGTGATATGGAGACCAGGACTGTGCACAATATTCTAAAAGTGATATGGACACCAGGACTCTGCACAGTATTCTAATTGTGATATGGAGACCAGAACTCTGCACAGTATTCTATGAGTGATATGGAGACCAGGAATGTGCACAGTATTCTAAGTGTGATACGGTGACCAGAAGTCTGCACAGTATTGCAAGTGTGAGAAGGTAACCGGACTGTACACGGTATTCGAAGTGTGATATGGAGTCTAGGATTGTGCTCCGTACTCTAAGTGTGAAGTGGAGACCAGAACTGTTCACAATACGCTAAGTGTGGACTAACCAAGTTTCTATTCAAGTTGAACATAACTTCCCTGCTTTTCACAGTTTGCCCCTGCATCCCACTACACTAACCTGGCATTGGAACGATCCACACGGAATCTCTTCGTCGAACCACGCAGTAGATTGTGCTGCTCCCCATTTCTGACTCGGTGATGGTTAACTGGCTGCTCAGTGTGTAGGTTCCCCTCTTGTTGAGCACTGACGGGTAAGTCATCAATCCAGTGTTGATCGGCTGTGTATCTTTTGTCCAGGAAACGCTGGTGATTTCGGGGTTGTAGTCCATTGCCAAACAGCCGAAAATGATGGAGCCGTCTGTGTTGGGTGGTTCACAGGAGAGTAGAGCGTAGAGGGTGGGAGGAGATGGTGTCGCTGGGAAAGAATGGCCAATTAGGCAAGTTAGAATCTGTAATCCGAGCTCATAAAACAACCAAACAACGCGAAATTTGACTCCAGGATAAACTCTTTCCATCATTTGACGATCAAAAACTACAGCGGCATTTGCGCTTTTGTCAGGTCCATCATACGCGCCTGTCGACCCCCTGGTCGGGAACACACCTCTCTGTCCGAGTTCTATCATATTGCAAATATAAGAACATTTTCACCTCACCTCAATAAGGCATCTTTCATTCGATCTTACAATAGAAGGGCAGAGAGTTTTTCCTGCAATTTCGGCCAGCATTTATTTATCAATCAACACCACTTCTGGTCATTTACTTCATTGCAGTTTTTGGAAATTTGCTCTGTGTCAATTGACTAATGCTTTTCCCTACAAAACAGCAGTGACTCTACTTCAAAGGTAACAGCGTAATCCGCGCTTATAAAACTAGCAAAACATCAGCTCAAATCCGACACACACAGAATTGAACAGGAAACTTTTTCACGGCTAGTTTCTAAGATAAAAGCTGCAGATGAATCGGGATTGGGTCGAATCTATCTCTTTCCTGCTCAGTATTTGAGCGATGTACTTCAACGCCCTGTCATTTGTGCTCTGTCCCATTCTATTGAATGGATGCTTCATGAAGTTCCTCCTCGCTCCCACTCAATTAATTATCCGACTATAATATATGATTCCGAAATCCGGTTAATGGTAGTGTCTCTTTAAATGGCCCATTTCAGTTACAAAAGTACCTGATGACCTCCCACCAGTGAGAACAGGCACTGCTTTCTGGGTCGTAACAGGCACCTCTTGTTGCTGATTGTATCGAGCATAATCTAATCATGGGGAGAGGTTTCTTCTATAAAAATCTAATATTGGTAACACTTAAATATTATACATTTATATGAGGCAGGGAGTAGTGGTGAGCGGATGTTGTACAAACTGTAGAAAATAATGCAGTGGGGTCTCCCATGGATCGGTATGAGGACCATTGTTGTTCTTGTTATATAAAAATGACCTGGACTTGGGTATAGGGAGTACAATTTTGAAGTTCCCAGATGATTCAAATCTTGGCAAAGTAGCAAATAGTGAGCAGGATAGTAGCAGACTTCAGGAGGACTTAAACAGACTAGTGAAAAGAACAGGCACATGGTAGGTGCAATTTAGTGTGGATAAGTGTGAAGCGACGCACCTTGGGAGGAACAACATGGAGAAGCAGTATAATCTATATGGTACTATTTTGAGAGGATGCAAGAACAGAGAGATATGGATGTGCATATACACAAATCATTGAAGTTGGCGGGGAAAGTTGATAAAGCTGTTATGAAGGCGTATAGGACACTGGGCTTTGTAAAAAGATACACGGATTATTTAAAAAAGGAAGCTATGCAAAACCTTTACAAATCAGGGGTCAGGCCTCAGCTGGAGTATTGAGCACAATGCTGTCAGCACAATTCAGGAAGGATGAAAGGCCTTTGAGAGGGTAGAGAAGAGGTTTACCAGGAAGTTACCAGGGATGAGGAATTTCAGTTGTGGAGAGATTGGAGAAGCTGGGATATTCTAGTTAGAGCAGAGGTTAAGTGGAGACTTAACAGAGCTGTTCAAAGTTATGGGAGGTTTGCTAGAGCAAATAGGCAGAAACTGATTCCTTTGGCAAGTAGGTTGTTAACCGAAGGTGACAGATTTAAAATAATTTCCCGAAGATCTAGCGGGACAATTGGGGTATTTCCCACAAGAGGGTTGCTAATTACTGGAAAGCACCAGCTGGCTGGACATGTACTTGAAGAGGACCCATTTGCAGGGTTAGGAGGAAAAGGCTGGGGTTTTTGAGGAAATTGGACAGTTTTCAGAGCCGGCACAGGCAGGACGGGCCGAATGGCCTCTTCCTGTGATGTACGTTGCTCTGATTCTAGAGGAGTCAGCGGAAATTGTTCTTCCCGATTTAATGGAAGGAAACACTTCATATTCTGAAACATAGAAACATAGAATATAGGAGCAGGAGTAGACCATTCGGCCCCTCGAACCTGTTCCACCATTTAATGAGATCATGGCTGATCATCCAAACTCATTACCCTGTCCCTGCTTTCTCCCAATATCCCATGATCACTTTAGCATTAAGAAATATATCTAACTCCTTCTTGAAAATATGTAATGAATTGGCCTCAACTGCCCTGTGTGGCAGAGAATTCCTCAAGTTCACCACTTTCTGGGTGAAGAAATTCCTCCTCCTCTTAGTCCTAAATGGCTTACCACTTATCCGTAGACTGTGACCTCTGGGCCTGGACTCCCCACCATGGGGAACATCCTTCCTGCATCTAGTCTGTCTAGTCCTGTCAGAATTTTATAAGTTTCAATGAGATCAACTCTCATTCTTCTAAATGCTAGCGAATATAAGCCTAATCGATCCAATCTCTCTTCATACGACATCCCAGGTATCAGCCTGGTGAATCTTCGCTGCACTCCCTCCATGGCAAGAAAATCCTTCCTCCGATAAGCCGACCAAACCTGCACACAATACTCAAGGTGTGGTCTCACCAAGGCCCTGTACAACTGCAGCAAGACATCCTTGCTCCTCTACTCTAATCCTCTTGCTATGAAGGCCAACATACCATTTGCCTTCTTAACCACCTGCTGCACCTGCATGATTAGCTTCAGCGACTGGTGACCAAGGTAACCCAGGTCTCGTTACACTTCCTCTTTTCCCAATCTATTGCCATTAAGATAATAATCTTTCTTCCTGTTTTTGCCACCAAAGTGGATAACCTCGCATATTTCCACATTATACTGCATTTGCCATGCATCTGCCCAATCACCCAACCTGTCCAGATCATACTGGAGTTTCTCTGCATCCTCCTCACAGCACACACGCCCACCCAGCTTTGTGCCATCTGCAAACTTGGAGATATTACATCTAGTTCCCTCGTCTAGTTCATTAATATATATTGTGAATAGTTGGGGTCCTAGCACTGAACCCTGCAGTACCCACTAGTCACTGCCTGCCACTCAGAAAAAGACCCGTTTATTCCAACACTTTGCTTCCTTTCTGCCAACCAGTTTTCTATCCAAGTTATTACCTTACCCCCAATCCCATGTGCTTTAACATTGCACGCTAATCCCTTATGCGGGATTTTTCGAAAGCCTTCTCAAATTCCAAATACACCACATCGACTGGTTCTCCCTTATCTATTCTATCCGTTACATCCTCAAAAACTTCCAGTGGAACAGTCAAGCATGAATTACCTTTTCTAAATCCATGTTGACTTTGTCCGATCCTGTCACTGTTTTCCAAGTGCTCTGCAATTGCGTCTTTTATAATGTACTCTAGCATTTTCCCCACATCCGATGTCAGGCTTATCAGTATATAAATCCCCGTTTTCTCTCTATCACCCTTTATAAATAGTGGAGGCACAATAGCTACCCTCCAATCCATTGGAACTGCTCCAGAGTCTATAGAATTTTGGAAGATGACCAGCAATGCATCCAGTATTTCCAGTGCCACTTCCTTAAGTACCCTAGGATGTAGATTATCAGGACTTGGGGATTTCTCAGCATTCAATCCCATCAATTTCCCTAACACCATTTCCCTACAAATACTGATGTCATGCAATCCCTCCCACTCATTCGACCCTATGTACCCTAACATATCTGGGAGGTTCTTTGTATCCTCCTTTGTGAAGGCAGAATCAAAGTATGTATTTTATTGGTCTGCCATTTCTTTGTTCCCCATTATAAATTCCCCTGATTCTGCCTGCAAGGGACCTATGCTTGACTTCAACAATCTTTTTCTCTTCTCATATCTATAGAAGCTTTTACAGTCAGTTTTTATGTTCCTGCAAGCTTACTCTAGAATATATCTTCCCCCTCTTAATTAATCCTTTTGTCCTCCTTTGCTCAATCGTAAACTGCTCCCAGTCCTCAGGTTTACTGCTTTTTCTGGCTAATTTATATGTCCTCTCCTCGGATCTTATGCTGTCCCTAATTTCCCTTGTTAGCCGCGATTGAGTCACCTTTTTTGTTTTATTTTTATGCCACTTCTATCAGATCTATTTTATTGTTTGTTACAATGAAAGAGGATATTTAAAACAAAGGGATCTGAGCAATCTGACGCAAATGTGTGACTTGGTTATATTATAAAGGCTTAAAGCTCATTGTGAATGATGACTCATTGCAGGCTGAATGTAAATCTTTAATTGTTTCACAGAAGTGCAGCTCAGTGATTGTCTGCCTTGTGTTGTGACCCAGTCCAACAACTGCAACTCGGTCGAATTTGTCCCTTTTCAAAAGAAAAATGAACGAAGTTATGATGTCAAACTTAAAGTTCCCAAGATGGTTACACCGAGCGGGACTATCAACTTTCTGCATTTAAATTTTTAAAATAACTTCCAGCCTCCCATCAGATTAGAACAGGTGCTGCCTTCTGGCGCTACAGCCACTTCCTCAAACTGTTTGTTCTGAAAGTGAGCTCAGGATCAGGTCAATCTCATTCAATAATTAGCTGATATCCAAAATGATTAAACATTAACACTTTATTCAAATTTGGGCATGTTTTCCAAAAAATGATGCCATCAATAAATGTGCCTTGTTCAACCTGGGCAATGGAACAATTTATTGTTATATATCTGACTCGAGCACTCTCAAGTTATTGGTTAGCTGCAGTTTAAGGGTCTGACCAAGCACTCTCAGGTCCGATATAGCACGGATAAGATAGAATGACGATCGCTCTGAATTAACCTGCTGGTCAGATCGGGAATAGCAAGGTTTGGATGCTGAGAAATGCTCCCTCTCCACTGTCCTGTCAGGCTCTCTGGGTCAAATATAGTAAGAGATAGATATATTTTTAAATTGCCAGGTCAGATTCAAGACGAGTTAGATAGAGAAAACAGCTCCATAAGCACTGCCCAGGCAAATATTCACGGCTCACATACAACAGAAACTACATACAGTGTAAACCTCCTTCTACACGGTCCGACCAAAGACTGTGCGGCAAGTTGATACTCGGTTCAGAAACAGAGTAAAACTTTTTACCATTTTGTCCCATCAACGATTCCCAGCTCTACAAAAGCACAGTTTGGATACAAAATAACTTCTCCATAAAATGCTTTTACAATTTGCTCAGTTAGGTAAAGCACAATTATATACAACATAAAGCTTCAAATACACTATTTCATTAAAGCGTTCCAGCTCACATATAGCAATGATTGGATAGAAGGTGAATCTGTATTGAACGTGCCCATCACCTCCACGTCATTGTAAGTAGGAGGCTAGATCTCCTTCTGCACTGCCCTTCAAACGCACTCAGGGCAGGTACAGCGCAGGTTAGATACAGTCTAAAATCTCCACTACACTGTCCCATCAAACACAGTCAGGGCAGGTACAGCACGGCTTAGATACAGACTAAAGCTCACTCTACACTGTCCCATCAAACATTCCCAGGACAGGTGCAGCACGGGTTAGATACAGAGTAAAGCGCGCTCTGCACTGTCCCATCAAACACACTTAGGGCAGGTACAGCGCAGGTTACATACAGAATAAAACCTCCTCTACACTGCCCCGTCAAACAGTCCCAGGGCAGGTACAACACGGGTTAGGTACAGAGTAACACTCCCTCTTCACTGTTCCACCAAACGCTCCCAGTGCAGTTAAAGCACGGGTTAGATACAGAGCAAATCTCCCTCTACACTGTCCCATCAAACACTCACAGGGCAGGTTCAACACGGGTCAGATACTGAGTAAAGCATTACACTATCTGTTTAAATTGTCAAAATAACTTCCAGCTTCCCGGAAGATCAGAATCGGCGCTGCTTTCTGGAGCGTTACCGTCACTTCCTGAAAATGTTTATTCAGAAAGTGAGCTCAGGATCACGCCAATCTCATTCAATAATTAGCTGATACTCAAAATGTTTAAAGATTATCAATTCATTGGGCCAGAAATTCGGGTCCCCACGGGTGATTCCGTGTTAATGTTCTGTGAGCCTTTCTGGACCTTCCTCCTCAGAACCACCCGCTCCTGGAACTTGTGTAATGAAATGAATCTGCTTGAAATTCATTGTGTTGCCTGTCATCTCCAGCCTTATTAATAAAATTAATTAATAGTAATTTTAAACCTAATTCTGACTATTTACTTTTGATATAATAGGGTTTTACTTCAATTGGAAGGATAATTCGACATAATTAAAATATTAAATAGTATAATACATCAATACAATCAGATAAATGTATTATTTTTACTTAAATCCAATCACATTTGAATAATTAAAAATGATCAGGAAAATGTAATACTCTCCAGCTCTCTGCCTACACGTGTTCAATCTCATCATTTTTCTGAACTCTCTGATATAACCTGAAGTCTGTCTACTCTGAGTGTATTTCACATTATGGATTTCGGAGTGGACTGTTTTAAATAGTACAATTTCCGGCCGGGGTCACATCTCACTAACTACCGACGGGCTGTAACACCACCTGTTACCTAAAGCTGGACTCTCGAGTTGAAATATTCTCCTCAATCTTAAAAATAACAAATATTTGTGTTAATTAAAAACCACCGGTGCAGTTTGCAGTCAGTAACATAGCCTCTGCTATTTAATAACAGACAATCCTTTATATTTTACTCCTGTAACTCACAGAATGCCCGTAAATTCATTATTATATATAGTCTGCTATTTACATTATGATCAAATAAAACTGGAGGAGAACAATTCATTCAGACCATCTGCGGCACTGAAACTTATTGAGCAATTGGAGGAGAAATATTGTTAATCAATTTAATATTAATAAGAATGAAACATAACTCTCAGAAATAATCTGTCCTTTGCCTTTCGTTCTATCCCATATAGAGCAGAGCTATGGGAGACAGGATGTTGTTTTAAATTTAAGATAATATGAACCTCTTGTGCTTAATTTAAAATGTTTGACTTTCAATAGATTATTTTTCTGTCTCCAGCCTTACGCAGTGTGAACCTTCCTTGAATTAAAATAGAATCACATGAACAATTATTTGACTGCCAGCGACCTTTTTTCTCTTAGACTTTGGACTTGCTGAGTAGTTTAGTGATAATTGTCTCACTGTCAAACAATCAATATTATTGAAGGAATAATATGGTTTCGGCAGCACAGTATGAATTTCATAACTCGCCGCGTATATTAAATTGACAAACTGCAATTTACAACACGGATTTAAGTAGTATTTGAATACAACCCGTCATTCATCTGTGTAAAACATCCCTAATCCATCTGAACACAGCGGTGAAATCAGGATGTTATGAGAATCATTGCAGGCATAATTAACAACTCTCTCCAGCCTCTAAACTTCTCCGCTCATGTTAATTTTCCCCAGTGTACTGCAGAACTGTGGAAGGTGAATAAACCTTTCCGCTCATGTTAATTTTCCCCAGTGTACTGCAGAACTGTGGAAGGCGAATAAACTTTTCCGCTCATGTTAATTTTCCCCAGTGTACTGCAGAACTGTGGAAGGTGAATAAACTTTAGTAATTCATATTTTTACTGTAGCATATTTTAGTAATATTGGGAGACATTATCGCGTTATTATCGCTGATTAATATTAATTAAAATTAACTACAACCTGAACACTTGTTAATGATGTAGATAGTAATTACAGTAACATTTCACGTATTAAATATGAGCATAATAGTCTATAGATTAATAGTTAAATGCATAATTATCACTTCAATATAAAGATACTTTAAATACCCTTCAATTACTTTTTATTTCTAAAACATTCCTGTTTTGTGATAGTTTGAAACACATATAATGTTTGCTTTAGATCAGAAACCTGCTGCCGCTCGATGTCACCCAGATTAAACATTGTAGAAACGGCAAATAGTTTCACAAATTCTGGGTATTCAGAGTAACCAGACACACACTCTCCTCAGCAGATCAACACTGAATCACATCACTGAGGGGCTGAATCCACACTCTCCTCAGCAGATCAACACTAAATCACATCACTGAGGGGCTGAATCCACACTCTCCTCAGCAGATCAACACTAAATCACATCACTGAGGGGCTGAATCCACACTCTCCTCAGCAGATCAACACTGAATCACATCACTGAGGGGCTGAATCCACACTCTCCTCAGCAGATCAACACTGAATCACATCACTGAGGGGCTGAATCCACACTCTCCTCAGCAGATCAACACTGAATCACATCACTGAGGGGCTGAATCCACACTCCCCTCAGCAGATCAACACTAAATCACATCACTGAGGGGCTGAATCCACACTCTCCTCAGCAGATCAACACTGAATCACATCACTGAGGGGCTGAATCCACACTCTCCTCAGCAGATCAACACTAAATCACATCACTGAGGGGCTGAATCCACACTCTCCTCAGCAGATCAACACTAAATCACATCACTGAGGGGCTGAATCCACACTCCCCTCAGCAGATCAACACTAAATCACATCACTGAGGGGCTGAATCCACACTCTCCTCAGCAGATCAACAATAAATCACATCACTGAGGGGCTGAATCCACACTCTCCTCAGCAGATCAACACTGAATCACATCACTGAGGGGCTGAATCCACACTCTCCTCAGCAGATCAACACTGAACCACATCACTGAGGGGCTGAATCCACACTCTCCTCAGCAGATCAACACTAAATCACATCACTGAGGGGCTGAATCCACACTCCCCTCAGCAGATCAACAATAAATCACATCACTGAGGGGCTGAATCCACACTCTCCTCAGCAGATCAGCACTAAATCACATCACTGAGGGGCTGAATCCACACTCTCCTCAGCAGATCAACACTAAATCACATCACTGAGGGGCTGAATCCACACTCTCCTCAGCAGATCAACACTAAATCACATCACTGAGGGGCTGAATCCACACTCTCCTCAGCAGATCAACACTAAATCACATCACTGAGGGGCTGAATCCACACTCCCCTCAGCAGATCAACACTAAATCACATCACTGAGGGGCTGAATCCACACTCTCCTCAGCAGATCAACAATAAATCACATCACTGAGGGGCTGAATCCAGACTCCCCTCAGCAGATCAACACTGAACCACATCACTGAGGGGCTGAATCCACACTCTCCTCAGCAGATCAACAATAAATCACATCACTGAGGGGCTGAATCCACACTCTCCTCAGCAGATCAACACTAAATCACATCACTGAGGGGCTGAATCCACACTCTCCTCAGCAGATCAACACTAAATCACATCACTGAGGGGCTGAATCCACACTCTCCTCAGCAGATCAACACTAAATCACATCACTGAGGGGCTGAATCCACACTCCCCTCAGCAGATCAACACTAAATCACATCACTGAGGGGCTGAATCCACACTCTCCTCAGCAGATCAACACTAAATCACATCACTGAGGGGCTGAATCCACACTCTCCTCAGCAGATCAACACTAAATCACATCACTGAGGGGCTGAATCCACACTCTCCTCAGCAGATCAACACTAAATCACATCACTGAGGGGCTGAATCCACACTCTCCTCAGCAGATCAACACTAAATCACATCACTGAGGGGCTGAATCCATACTCTCCTCAGCAGATCAACACTGAATCACATCACTGAGGGGCTGAATCCACACTCCCCTCAGCAGATCAACACTGAATCACATCACTGAGGGGCTGAATCCACACTCTCCTCAGCAGATCAACACTAAATCACATCAGAGGGGCTGAATCCACACTCTCCTCAGCAGATCAACACTGAACCACATCACTGAGGGGCTGAATCCACACTCCCCTCAGCAGATCAACACTAAATCACATCACTGAGGGGCTGAATCCACACTCTCCTCAGCAGATCAACACTAAATCACATCACTGAGGGGCTGAATCCACACTCTCCTCAGCAGATCAACACTGAATCACATCACTGAGGGGCTGAATCCACACTCCCCTCAGCAGATCAACACTGAATCATGTCACCGAGGGGCTGAATCCACACTCCCCTCAGCAGATTAGCACTGAAGCACATCACCGAGGGGCTGAATCCCGCGACAGAACCTTTCATGGAGCAGCTGCTTAATTCTATAAACTCTTTCAGCAGAATCAAATGTATCATTGCATAAAACCTCAATACACAATCCAACGAATCCGCTTGTCACTGACCTAATTCATTATTGAAATAAGCAGGAATATAAAATAATGATGGCAGAGTTGTGATTAGGCAGATTATGTTCAATACATTAATATTGATTTTATAGCATATTTTAATAATATTGGGTGATATTACTAATTTTGTAAGTAATATTAATTTAATTCTGTTCCGGTTGCTAATTTGTTAATTTTGAATTTCTTAATTACAGTAACATATCACGTACTAAATATAAACGTTCATGAACATTAGACTAATAGATGTCTTGTAAGTATCACAAATAAAAAATCGTTAAAATATCTTAAGGTTATTTCTGAGCACTAACGCTTTCTGTTTTGTGCCTACAATCTCCTTTCAGACACATTTAAACACAATGTTTGGTTTTGATCAGAAAACCTGTAGAAAAATCGATGTCACCGAGATTAAACATTGCAAAAACTCCTATCAGTTTAAAAACCATTAGGTTTTTAAAGTAACCCAGGCCCACAATCTCATCAGCCGATAAACAACAAATCACATCAATCAGAGACTCAAGCCCTCAACAGCAGTTTCAGTGAAGAAACAGTTTAAATCGATGATCCCATTGCAGCAGAATCAAATAACACATTGCAAAAAATCTCAATACAGGATCGACCGAACCCAAGTTTCAGTGAACGAATTCATTGTTAAAATTAACAGAAATATAAAATCAAAATACGAAGACAACAGTTACTGAATGAGTGCATGTTTCTTACCTGCAGTCACCGTCACCATGGTCCCTTGTCCCCAGTAGTCGAGATAGTCACAGTGTTACATTCCCCGGGCTGGTCACACAATAACCGGCACTGCAGGGAAGAGACAGAAACACAACATAAGTTTAAATATCCATATCCCAGGGCAAAGAAAATCACGCTGGATCTTCATAAAATGCTAAATGCGTTAATGGAAACCTTTCACTCTTCAAAAAATAACGTGATGGTTTATGTTTCACAGAGTAGCCCAAGAACATTTATCGAAATCACCAACTGTTGAATGAATAAATATCACAGTGTATTCATATTGAAACGTGCTAGTAGGACAGTGCTGGACACAAATAATACTCTATTGCATATACAGTTGGATTGTAAAAGCGATCACTGACCCAAACTCAGTCAATAAGTGCTGAGGGGTTTTTGTATTGACACTAACTGCTGTGCCATCCCAGTATATCACAGTGAGACACATCGTGTCAAATACTCCGGTGGACTGTTAACTGTAAAATACAGAGATTAAATTCCACAGCGGTCTAAAAAACCTGGTTCCGACTCCACTAAGAGTGCACCAGTGAGATATGTCAGTTTGTTCTGGTCATTATATTTATAAAACGGATTGGATTACTTGTGAAGCATCTGTGCAGATTTAACATGAGTATCAACATTAATAATGCAGAACGCTTTATACTTTAATACAATATATATTACTTCTACTCATTATGTGTATGTAAGCCTAAATTCCTGCGAAGCTCCTGGCGTGGTAGTGATCGCAGGTTTGAGCAAACTCCCAGTTTGGGGTTTTTGTATGAGGAGCTCGCTGTGTGCAGCACCGTGACCCCCCATATACTCCCACAGTGACAGGAACCCGCACAAATACTGCACTCACTCTCTGTGCAGCACTGACTCTCAACATTCACTTCAAATAGACATTCATTTCTGATCCAGTTTAGAATTTACTCCAACAGTATGAAAAACTGAATGAAACTGAACACAGTTCCAACCAACTCCCTCCTGGTATCAGTCAGATTGAACCGAGCATCATATCCAGCTCTACAATTGCTGACACTGTTAACTGTAAACAGGAGCACAACCAGAACATCTCCTCAGTACATCGGTTAGTGGGTTAGACATTTACCATTGAATTTTCAGTTTGTTATTTCTGTAACAAGCGGCTTGTGGTCTTGTTCTGAACACGGCCGTTAATATTGCATTTGACACAATTACTGACCGTCAGGTTACGATGGAAGTTGCTGAATTCCCCCTCGGTCTGTTCTTGTACGGGTCCAGCCCTGGTTCCTCTCGCTGTGGTCTCTAGCACAGTAATAGATGGCGGTGTCTTCGGTCTTCAGGGTCTTCATGTCCAACGCGAAGATGTTGTTTGAAAGGTCTTTGGACGCAGTAAATCGGCTCTCAATCCCGGGGGCGTAGTAGTTGCTGGATGAACTGTAGTAGTAAACCAGCCACTCCAGCCCCTGTCCGGGAACCTGTCGGACCCAGTTCATAGCATAGCTACCAAGATTGAACCCGCTGGTTTTACAGGTCAGTCTCAGGGAGTTCCCGGGATGTCCGGTCTCGGCCTCGGGCTGAGTCAACACTATTTCATCCGACTGGACACCTGAAAAAAAATCAAAAACCCCGAGGATTAATCCTGGTGAAATGATTTCTGACTCTGTAAGAGAGAGACTAACACTGAAACAGTAATAGTGAGAGACTTGGACAATTAAAACTACTCACCGGATAAGAAAACCAGCAACAGACTGAGAAAAATCGCCGACCCCATCCTTCTGGCAATGTGTGGGAAATGGTTCTGGCAAGAACTCACTGAGCAAACCTGCTCCCGGACTCTTGTGTTACGGACCCAGTGACCGGCAGTTAAATACCCGGCAGATGGGGGCGTGGTTAGAGGCGCCGCCTATTGATTCACTGATAGAGGTGTCTGCTGGAGCCACGTCACACCGTCCACATCACCAAGAGAAAGGACTTACATCTGGTCTGTAAATTAACCACTTTATATCCTCACTATTAAAGGAGGAGTGGATCTCTAAGTTTAAATTAAATTATCAGGGCTAAAGAGACTGCCAGTGTGTGTTACTCCATCTCCCGGTACCTGTCCCTTCACTCTGCACCAATAAAGTATCCACTCTATTATGAACTGCTTTAGGTCTATGTAACTTAATGCGGGATTGGGTAATGTGATTGTATTTACAATGTGGATGTCTATAGCTGCACGATTTGTGTCTGGAGATGAGTACAATACCCCCACATTATACAAGTGTCTTTCATTGCATTTCTCTAACTGCCCCCGAGTCTGTGACCCTAAGACAGTCCTTTATAAAATTAGCTGTATGATAAGGCCGCTTGCCTGATAATTAAGGATTGAGTTGACAGAGACACATAAGAATTTGGGGCCCGCCCGCTTCAGATCAGCTTCTTAAGAGAGAAGCCGGTGAATGACAACCGATAATACGATCAGTAAACCCCGGCATCCAAATCCTTGCAGCGACCTTTAATAACGACCTACTGTGTAACACACTGGTATCAGGAACACAGTGTATCAGGACACAGCGGTATGTTACAGAATGTCACAACATTAAATGCTTTATCTCCCGCTGAAAGATATCACAAACTGGACATGTCTCTACCCATTGGTAGCTGGGCTGTGAGCGGGCTTGTTCAGGAATCCAAATCAGCACCAATTAAACTGCACAGTGCGCAGCTGCTAATCAGTAATAAGGGAGCCTTTAGTTTAAATCAGGCACACAACTCTGAGAATATACAAAGTAGCCCAGCGGGTTCAAGGCAATTCCACCGCTGTATTATTTACTTTGGGATTCCCACTCAGCTCATTAACTTGTGTGTATGGGTTCATTAAATCTCTCCCCGGCACTTCATGCAGTACTGAATAAACGGGCTGAATTATCTAGAATTAACTTTATTTGAAAATAGATTTAATTGAATACCATATTTATCAATTTCTATTTTCGGATCTTATTTTATGATATTGTGAGCATGGAGTTTACCGAAAATCATTCTTTACAATTTAATATCATTTAAAATGTTTCTTTCTTTTAAGAGTGCTACTGAATCATTTAATGCTCAAATAGTAAAATCTCATCTTGATTCCATTCATATTGACGCTAATCTGCCCCACACAGTATTTGGCATCAACCCAGCCGACTGCCGTTAGCGAGGCTCAACACCCAGTGTCATTTACAGGAAGCATCTGGGGGTTCAGTGCAGTAAATCAAAGATCTGTTTCCTCATTACTGACCGCTTGGCTGAAAGTCAACTTCAAACCCTTTACATTGTCAATCAGGCCTATTTATATACAAATCTACCCAGCAACACTACTGGAGAAAATTTAATTATTTTAGTTGTATATCTATTTGTAACACTTCCCATCTCACAGGAATGGAAATATATCCAACGTCTCAGACACCAGTCAGCTGGAGGATCTGTCCAGCACATCACAGCCCTGTAATAGATAGATAGATAGAGAGATAGATAGAGAGATAGATAGAGAGATAGATAGATAGATAGATAGATAGATAGATAGATAGATAGATAGATAGATAGATAGATAGAGAGTGATAGATAGACAGATAGATAGATAGATAGATAGATAGATAGATAGATAGATAGAGAGAGAGTGATAGATAGACAGATCGATAGATAGATAGCTAGATAGATAGATAGATAGACAGCCGAATAGACAAATAGCGAGATAGAGATTTAGAGCGATAGATATATAGGCAGTAATTAGATATATAAATATAAATATCTACATATATATACTGATGGAGGATTAGATAAATGGACAATGGATGGATGGATGGATCGAGCTTTACCAATTTACACTTGTGTTGTTCTGTGCCAATTGCGCACAGATTTTTTAGTTAAGGATTATTTTTCCTGCAATATTTTCAATTTAGCTTTCGAGCGACCCACAGATTGTTTTAGATGGAGCCTTGTACCTTGACCCCACAGGGTGGGCTGATGAAGGGTCCTAGTATCCATACAGAACACTAACTCATCTGGTTAAGATGAACAACTGAAATTGCACACACAATGTATTTGCCATATATGTATATAATATACATGTGTGTCGGTGTGTGTGTACAAAACGCATTATTCTTAAATTTTGCTAGTGAATTCAACAGAGATAAAGGACTGACAAGACAATTTCTTTTTCAACGTTTTATTTCGTTTTATTCAAAATGTAATTGCAGAGCCTTTAATATCTTTAACATTTATTGATAACCCATTCACTGGCGGGCTCTTGTTTAGAAAGCAATGTCACATTGACCATTCCGGTCCCAAGTTCAGCATGTCTCTTCCCATTATAAATAATTTTTTGTATTTTTTGATGATGTATCAGGGAGGATTGATGAAGGGAATGCAATGGGTGCTGTTCACATGGATTTTGGAAGGCGTTTGACAAAGTACTGCATAGAATTCTGCTTAAATATAATGAGGATGATGGAATAGGTGGGTCAGTGGCAGCTTGGATAATGAGTTGGCTTTAGGACAGAAGACTGCGTGTAGTGGTAAATGGTTGTTTTTGAAGAATGGAGGATGGTGCACAGTGGTGTTCCCCAAGGGTCTGTGCGGGGGCCTCTGGTTTTTGTTATATATGTATATATATATTTATATATAAATGATTTGGATATGTTGGAATAAAGAGTAGAATTTCTAATTTTGCTGATGAGACCCAACTTGGAGGTGTGGGACAGAGTGACGATGATACCAATCGACTGCAACAGGATATAGATAAGCTAGCAGAGTGGGCAGAGAAGTGGCAGATGGAATTTAGTAAGGAGAATTGTTAGGTGATTCCTTTTGGCAGAATGAACAGAGAGAGGCAATATACACTTAGAGGCACAGTTTTAAAGTGTGTGCAGGGACAGAGGGACCTGGGAGTTAATGTGCATAAGTCCCCGAAGGTGGCAGAACATATTGAGAGTGTAGATGTCAAAGCATATGGGACCTTGGGCTTCATAAATAGAGGTATTGTGTACAAAACCAGTGAAGTTATGCTGAAACTTTACAGAGCGCTGGTTAGGCCACAACTGGAGTATGGCATTCAGTTCTGGCCACTACACCGTCGGAAGGATGTGAAGGCCGTTGAGAGGGTGCAGATGACATTTACCTGAATGGTTCCGGGGATGGGAGATCTTAGCTAGAAGGAGATGTTGGAAAATTTGGATTTGTTTTCATTAGAGCAAAGGAGGTTGAAAGGAGATTTGATAGAAGTGTACAAGATTATGACGTGTTTCGATAGGCTAGACAGAGAAAATCTGTACCCACCAGTTGATTGTATAAGGACTAGGGGACACAGATTTAAGGTTTTGGGCAAAAGATAGAGGGGGGATATGAGGAAAAGCTTTTTATGCAGTGAGTGGTGAGGACCTTGAATTCACTGCCGATGGAAGTGGTGGAAGCGGAGACACTCAATGTTTTCAGGGGGAGACTGGATAGGCACTTGAGGGAAATAAACTTGCAGGGCTACAGGGCTAGAGCGGGGGAATGTGACTGAATGGATTGCTCTAGAGAGTGCTGGCATGGACTCGATGCGTCGAATGGCCTCCTTCTGTGTCGTTATGACTCTATGACTCCGACTATATTCAGCTGGAAAGGGGATTAAATCACACCGAGGATAATGAGCAGCCACCCACCAGTCTCTGCACTTTATTGCCCAGTCATCACCTCACCTTCACAAAGAAGCTCATGATATAACACTCCAGTGTGTGATGATTGGTGTAAGTGATGGTGAAAGTGAAACTGTACCTGTTCCTGACGTGAGGTTAATAAATCTGTAAATCCCTGATTAATATTTCTCTCGTTTGGAAAGGAATGATACTTGTTACCCTCCAGCGAATTTCACACTATTTCTGTTTCCACAATCTTCTATTTCTTGACTATTCCCTTCACAGTTTCCTCTCCAAGCTCTTCCAGTATTTGTGGACACATACTGCTGATCCCCACATAATCAGTAGCTTAACCCTTTTAACGTGTTGATGTGTTTTTTACTCCAGCACTACAGGGAATAAGCAGAGGGTTTTTCACAGTAACGGGATTTCCTCCCAATTATGATATTAAATAATACATTGGGCGTGGGGAGTGTAAAACAGGCGCAATCACGTACTCCGCCCATTATCCGACGTGCCCAATATTCAGCTACGTTGTAGTCCGTGGACTGGAATATCAGGCCGTGCGTATAACGGGCGATCAATGCCACACCGCCTGTGCAGTGTCCCCAGCCCCCAACACAAGGTCCAATTTCAGGCCATTCTGATGAGGTCACATCGAGTACTCCAGTGGCTGATGGTTAGAGGTCACACTGATGTTGCTATGGTGACCAAGTGGCACTGATGACGCTGAATTGTTTTGATGATGATGACACATCATGATGATGTGTGTTGCTGATGTGAAGAAGCCAAACTGCTAAAACCGTAATGCAATGTACAGGAAGTTGAACCTATAGAAACATGTTGCAAGGGCACTGGAGACACACTATGTCATTTAACAATCCCAGGGCACGCACTGCCCAGTTTAGAAACAGAGTAAAGCTCCCTTTACACTGTCCCATCAATCACTCCCCGGGCAGGTACAGCCCAGGTTAGAAACAGAGTAAAGCTCCCTCTACACTGTGCCATCAACACTGCCAGGGCAGGTACAGCAATGGTTAGAGGCAGAGTAAAGTTCACTCTGAACTATCCCATAAAGCATTCCAGGATACATAGAGCATGAGGTAGATACAGAGTGAAACTCCCTCCATATTGCACTTCAAAAACTCGGAGGTAGCTATAGCAAGGGTTAGGTACAAAATAAAGCTCCGTCCACACTGCCCAATCAAACACTCCCAGGTCAATTACAACACAGGTTCTAAAAACTGTAAACCTCCCTTTACAGTGTCCCATCGAACACTCCCAGGGCAGGTATAGCACGGGTTAGATACAGAGTAAATCTGCCTCTACAATATCCCATCAAGCACTCACAGGGCAGGGACAACACGGTTTAGATAGAGATTAAAATCCCTTAATACCGACCATTCAAACACTCCCATGGAAGGTAAAGAACTGATTCGATACAGAGTAACACTCCATCTGCACCGTTATATCAAAAACTCACAGGGCAGTTATCGCACTTGTTAGATACTGAGTAAAGTTCTTTCTAACCTTTCTCATCAAACACTCCCAGGCTAGGTACAGCATGTGTTATATACAGAGTAAAGCTCCCTCTACAATGTCCCATCAAACATTCCCAGGGCCGGTACAACACTGGTTAGATACAGACTAAAGCTTCCTCTACACTGTCCCATCAAAAACTCCCAGGGCAGGTACAGTTCGGTTTAGATACGGATTAAAGCTCTTTCTACACTGTCAAATCAAACTGTGCCTGGAACCGAACAGCGAGGTGTAGATAGAGAGAAAAATCCTTCTACACGTTCTCATTAAACTCTCTCAGTTCAGGCACCACATGCATTATATACAGAGTAATGCTCCCTCTAAAATATCCCATCAAAAACTCCAAAGGCAGGTATAGCACGGGTTGTATATAGAGTCAAATTCCCTCTGCACTCTCCTATCAACATGTTTTGCACGGGTTAAATACTGTGTAAAGGTCCCTCAACACTGTCCCATCGAACAGTCCCAAGGCTGTACAGTACGTGTTAAATATAGAGTTATGCTCCAGCTACACTGTCCCACTAAACTCCAGGGTAGATAAGCATGCTTTAGATACAGAGTAAAGCTTCCTTATATTGTCTCAATAAACACTCCCAGGGCATTTAGTGCACGGGTTAGAAACAGAGTAAAGCTCCCTTCATACTGTCCCATAAAACACACCCAGGGCAGGTACTGCACGGATTTGATAGAGATTAATGCTCCCTTTACACTGTCCCATCAAACGCTACCAGGTCAGGTATTGCACGGGTTACATACAGAGTAAACATCTTTCTACAATGCCCATCAATCTTTCCTAGGGCAGCTAGAGCGTGGGTTAATACAGAATACAGCTCCCTCTACACGTTGCAGGCAAACATTTCCAGGAAGTTTTAGCAAGGTTTGGATACAGATTAAAGCTCTGACTACGCTGTCCCATTAAACAATCTCAAGGTAGTTACAGGATAGGTTAAATAAAGATGAAATCTCCCTCTGCATTGCCAACCAAACTTTACCAAGGCAAGTAAAGCATTTGATAGAAACAGAGCAAAGCTCCCTGAACACTGTCCCATCAAACACTTCTACTGCTGGTACAGACCAGGTTAGATACAGATAAACTCTCCCTAAAATGTCCGACCAAACACTGCCAGGACTGGTACGCAAAGGGTAGAAACAGAGTAATGCTCCCACTACACTATCCCTTCAAACACTACAGAGTAGATACAGCATTGGTTAGATAAAGAGTAAAGCTCTGTCTATACAATCCCATCTGACACTCCCAGGGCAGGTAGAGCACGGGTTAGATACAGAGTACATCTCCATTCATAGTTTCCCATCAAACAATCCAAGGGAATATGCAGCACGGATTAGATACAGATTAATTCTCCATCTGCACTTTACTATCAAACATTCCCAGGCAGATATTGCAAGGGTTAGATACAGAGTAAAGCTTCCTCTACAATGTCCCATCGAACACTCCGAGGCCATTTGCAACACAGGTCGGATAAAGAGTAAATCTCCCTCTTCACTTTCTCTTCAAACACTCCCAGTGCAGCTACATCATCATGTGTTATATACAGACTGTACAATGACCCATCAAATAATGCCACGGCAGGTCGAGCAAGCGGTAGACACAGAGTAAATCCCTTTATGCTGTCGCATCAAATAATCACAGGGCTGGAACAGCACGGGTTAGATACAAATTAAAGCTCACTCTATACTTTCCCATCAAACACTTCCAGAACATGAACAGCATGGTTTATTTCCAGAGTAAAACTCTCTCTCCACTGTCTCATCAAATACCCCCAGGACAGGTATACCCGCACTTAGCAACAGAGTAAAACTCCCTCTAAACTTTCCCATCAAACACTCCCAGGCGTGTATATTCAGGTTTATATACAGAGTAAACCTGTTTCTACACTCTCCAATCAAACACTCCCAGTACAGTGCTGCATAGATACAGGTTAATGCTCCCTCCGGTGTGTAATGGCACAGGATTAATGAATGATCTCATAGTAAAGGATTTTCTAGGAAAGAGTGAGCATTGAATGAAAGGACGCCAAATTCAGTTTGATGGTGAGAAAGTTGGTTCACAAACCAGTGCTTTGAAATTAATAAAAGGCAATTACAAACGTATGAAGGCAGAGTTGGCTACAGTTGACGGGGACAAAACATTAAAGGATAAGTCAGTAGAGCGGCAGTGGCAGATATTTAAGGAGGTACTTTGTAACTCTCAGCAAATATATATTTCAGTGAGAAGGAAAGACCCTAAGAGAAGGACGAACCATCCGTGGCTATCTAAGGAACTAAGGTACATTATCACATTGAAAAGAATGGCATAAAATGATAGCAAAATACTGCAGATGTTGGAAATCCGAAATAACAACAGAAAATGCTGGAAAAACTCAGCAGGCCAGGCAACATCCGTGGAGAGGAAATAGAGTCAACATTTCGGGTCAAACACGTTGTCAAGACTGAAGGCCAGGCTGGGAGAGATCCCACTACTAAACGCATCTTCCCCTCCCCTCCCGTTTCAGCATTCCGTAGGGACAGGTCCCTCCCAGACACCCTTGTCCACTCCTCTACCACCCCCATCACACCTTCCCCTTCGCCCGCCAACTTCCTGTGCAAGCACAGGTGCTGCAACACCTGCCCTTAGACCTCCCGCCTTCCCACTTTCCAGGGCCCCAAACACTCCTTCCAGGTGCAACAGCGATTTACTTGTACTTCTTGCAATCTAGTATACTGTATTCGCTGCTCACAATGTGGTCTCCTCTTCATTGAGGAGACCAAACGCAGATTGGGGGACTGCTTTGCGGAACACCTCTGTTCAGTCTGTATGGATGACACTGAGCTTCCAGTCGCCTGGCATTTTTATTCACCGCCCCATTCCCACTCAGACCTCACTGTACTCGGGCTTTTGCATTGTTCCACAGAAGCTCAGCAAAACCTCGAGGAACAGCACCTCATCTTCTGATTAGGCACTTTACAGCCTTCTGGACTCAATATTGATTTCAACAACTTCAGCTCATAACCTCGGCCCCGTTACATTGTTACTTGTTTTTAATCGACACCTTTGTTTTGGCCCTTTCCCCCCCCCTTTTTCTCTCTCCCACATGGCAGCTGTCTCCCATTCTGCCAGCACATTTCACATCTAATCTAGAGCCGTCTTTTGTCTCCACTGGTCCTATCACCATCTCATCTCGTTTTGAATACCTCATAACGTCTCTTCACTTCTCTTTTGTTCTCTGCCAACCTGGCCTTCAGTCCTGACAAAGGGTTTGGCCCGAAACGTTTACGTTATTTTCTCTCCACGGATGTTCCCTGGCCTGCTGAATTTTTCCAGCATTTTTTGTTGTTATAATGGCATAAAATGTTGCGAAGATTAATGGTAGTCCAGAAGATTGGGACACTTTTAGGTACCTGCAAACGATGACTAAAAAATTAATGAAGAGAGAGAGAAGATAGATTATGAGAGTAAGCAAGCAAGCGATATAAAAACAGAGAGTAAGAGTTTCTGGAGTTCTTTGAGGATGTAACGAGCAGGGTGGATAAAGGGGAACCAGTAACTGTTGTGTATTTGGATTTCCAGAAGGCTTTCGATAAGTGGCCACATAAAAAGTTTACCGCACAAGATAAGAGCTCAAGTGGTTGGGGGTAATATATTAGCATGGAAAGTGGATTAGTTAACTAACAGAAACAAGAGAGTCCAGATAAATGGATCAGTTTGAGGTTGGCAAACTGTAACTAGTGGGGTGCCACAGAAATCGGTACTGGGGCCTCAACTAATAGCAATCTATATTAATGTCTTGGATGAAGGATGCCAGTGTAATGTAGTCAAATTTGCTGATGATACAAAGATAAGTGGGAAAGCAAGTTGTGCAGAGGACACAAATAATCTGCAAAGGGATGTAGGAATGCTAAGGGAGCGGCCAGAAATTTGGCTGGGATAATATAATGTGGGGAAATGTGAGGTTATCCACGTTGTGGGAAAAGTAAAAAAGCAAATCATTATTTAAACGAAGACAGATTACAAAATGCTGCAGCACACAGGGATCTGGTGGTCCTTGTACATGAAAGACAAAAAGTTAGCATGCAGGTACAGCAAATAATTTTGAAGGCAAACGGAATGTTGGCATTTATTGCAAGTGGGAAGGAGTATAAATGTAGGGAAGTTCTGCTACAACTGTACAGGGTATAGATGAGACCACACCTCGTGTGCTGCGTACAGTTTTGGTCTCCTTACTTAAGGGTTTTTATCTTGCATTGGAAGCAGTTCAGAGAAGGTACTCTAGGTTGATTCCTGAGATGAAGGGGTTGTCTTATGAATAAAGGTTGCGAAGTTTGGGCCTATACTCATTGGAATTTAGAAGAATGAGAGGTGATCCTATTACAAATATAAGATGCTGAGGGGGCTTGACTAGGTAGATGCAGAGAGGATGTTTCCCCTCGTGGGGTACTCTAGAAGCAGGGGCAATAATTTTATAATAAGTGTTCGCCCATTTAAAAGGGAGATGTTAGGAATGCCTTCTCTCAGATGGTTGAGAATCTGTGAAATTATCTACCCCAGAGAGCTGAGGAGGCTGGGCCATTGAATATATTTAAGGTGGAGATAGACGTAATTATGAATGACAAGGGAGTTAAGGGTTATGGGGAATGGGCAGGCAAGTGGATTTGAGGCAAATAATAGATCAGACATGATCTTATTGAATGCCGGAGCAGGCTCAAAGGAACTAATGGTCTACTCCTGCTCCTATTTCCAATGTTCTTTTGTTCTTATGTACAATGTTCCATCCGAATTTGCCAGGGCAGGTAAAGCTCGGGTTAGTTACAGAGTAAAGCTTTGAATACACTGTCCCATCAAACACTTCCAGGACAGGTGCAGGGCGAGTTAAATACAGATTAAAGCTCCCCCTACAATGCCCATCAAACATTGCCAGGATAGGTAAAGCAAGGATTAGATACAGAGTAAAGTTCCATCTACACTATTCCATCAAACATTCTGGGGTAGATACAGCATGGGTTAGATACATATTAAAGCCCCCTCTATATTGGCCCAGCAAACAATCCCAGGGTAGCTACAGCATGGATTAGGGACAGCGTAAAAATCCCTCTTCAAGGTCCCATGGAAAATTCGCAGGGAAGTTACTGCATGGGTTGGGTACAGATTAAATCTCCCTCAACAATGCCCCATCAAACATTCCCAGGACAGGTGTAGCATGGGCTAGATACTGAGTAAAGATCCATTTTGCCGTCCCTTCAAACAATCACAGGGAATGTACTGCATGGATTCCATACAGATGAATGCTCCATCTACACATTCTCATCAGACACTCGCAGGGCAGCACAGCAAGCTTTATTTTCAGAGTAATGCTCTCTCTACATTGTCCCATCAATCAATTCCAGAACTTGTACAGCTTAGAAACATAGAAGATAGGAGCAGGAGTAGGCCATTCGTCCCCTCGAGCCTGCTCCGCCATTCAATGCGATCAAGGCTGATCATTCAAATTCAGTACCCTGTCGCTGCTTTCTCCCCATATCCCGTGATCCCTTTAGCCTTAAGAAATATATCCAACTCCTTCTTGAAGATATGTAATGAATTGGCCTCTACTGCCATCTGTGGTAGAGAATTCCACAGGTTCACCACTCTCTGGGTGAAGAAATTCCTCCTCCTCTCTGTCCTAAATTGCTTACCCCTTATCTTTGGACTATGACCCCTGGTTCTGGACTCCCCCGCCATCGGGAACAGCCTTCCTGCATCAGAATAAAGCTCTCTCTATTCTATCTCGTCAAATACTCCTGAAGCAGATACAGCACCTGTAAGGTACAGAGTAAAGCTCTCTCTGCACTGCGTTTCGAACACTTCCAGGGCCGATATGGGTACATTGATGACTGTATCTGTGCCGTTACCTGCTCTGGCCCTAATCTAGAAAACTTCAATCACTTTGCTTCCAATTTCCACCTTTCCCTCACCTTGCCATTCTTCTTCTCTGACTCTGCCCTTCTCTTTTGCGCATTCTCTGCCTACATAGCGATAGGCTATTGACAAACATTCAATATAAGCCCACTGACTCCCACATCTACATGTATTACACTTCCTCCCACCGCACTTCCTTTAAGGACTCTATTGCATTCTCCCAGTTTCTCCATCTCCGCCTCATTTTCTCTGATGATGCCACCTTCCATACGTATGCTTCCGATATGTCTTCCTTTTCCTCAGCAGAGGATTCCCCTCTACCATGGATGACACGGCCCTTGACAGAGTCCATTCTATTTCCTCCTCTTCTGATCTCAAACCTTTCCCTCCCAGCCAGACCCACGATAGTGTCCCTTTGTCCTCACATTTCACCACATCATCCTTCACATTCATTGTATCATCCTACGCCAATTCTGCCAACTCCATCAAGCACATTGGACCCTCACCTCCCAATTCATCATTCCGAAGGAAGCACTCACTCCGCAGCAACCTGGGCCACACCTCTATCACCACCTTCACCACTTCCCCTTCGCATGGCACATTCCCTTGCAAGCACAGGAGATGCAACACATGCCCTTTTACTCCACCCTTCCCATTGTCCAAGGACCCACACACCCCTTCCAGGTGAAAAAGGGATTTACTTCTACTTCTGGCAATTTATTATACTGTATTCGCCGCTCACTTTGCGGTCCCCTGTTCAATAGGCAGACTAAAGGCAGATTGGGTGATCGCTTTGCTGAACACCTCCATTTAATCCATAAAGTTGACCCCGAGCTTCCGGTAGCCTGTCACTTTAATATTCCGCTCCACTCCCTCTCTGACATCTCCATCCTCGACCTGTTACACGGTTCCAATGAAGCTTAACGTGAGCTCGAGGAACTTTCGATTAGGCATTTTACAACATTCTGGAATCAACATCGATTTCAACAATTTCAGACCATAACCTCAGCCCCAATCATTTTTTTCTCTCTCTCACATGGCAGCTGTTGATCGCCCTGCCAGTGCAATTTACATTTCATCTAGAGTCATCCATTGTTTCTTAACTTGTCCCATTACCATCACCTTTTCCCTTGCACCATCATCCCCTTTGTCTCTTAATCTCTCCAGACATCCATCCAATCACAGACCTTCCCTTTTTTTCTTTCTTAACCTCCCCCTCTCCCTGACCCTACACTTGTTCAAAAACCTGTTCCATCGTCAACTTTCTCCAGTTTTCACGAAGGGTCATCGACCTGAAACGTTAACTCTGTTTCTCTCTCGACAGATGCTGCCTGACCAGCTGAGTATTTCCAGCATTTTCTGTTTTTAATTCAGGTATTGCACCAGTTAGATACAGATTAAAGCTCCCTCTACACTGTCCCATCCAACACTCCCAGGGCAGGTATTGCACCGGTTAGATACAGATTAAAGCTTCCTCTACACTTTCCCATCCAACACTCCCAGGGCAGGTACAGGGATGGTACAGAGTAAAACTCTCTCTGTATTGGCCCATTCATCACTCCCAGGTTAGGTACAGATTTGATTAGATACAGATTAAATCTCCCTATACACTGTCCCATCAAACACTCCCAGAGATGGTACAGCACGAATTAGATACAGTGTAAAACACCCTCTGCACTCTCCTAACGAATATCACCAGGGCATGTATTGCACGGGTAACATACCAAGTACAGCTCCCTCTAAAATCTCACTTTGAACACTCCAAGGGGAGGTACAGCATGTGTTGGATAAACTGTATAGCTCCCTCTACAAAGTCCCATCAAATACTCAAAGGGCAGGTATAGCACGGGTTAGATATAGAGTAAAGCTCCTTATACACTTTCTGGACCAACACTCCCAGGGAAGGTACAGCTTTCGTTATATACAGAGGAAAGCTTCCTCTACACTATCCCATTAAACACTTCAGGGTAGATACAGCATTGGTTAGATACAGAGAAAATCTCCCTTTATATTGGCCCCACAAGCACTCCCAGGTTAGGTACAGCATGTGATAGATACAGAGTAAAGCTCCCTCTACACTATCCAATCAAACGCTCCCAAGGCAGCTACAGCATGGGTTGGATACAGAATAAAGCTCTGACAACATTGTTCCATCAAACAATCCCAGTGCACTTACAGGATGGATAAATACAGATTAAAGCTCCCTCCACACTGCCCATCAAATTCTGCCAGGGGATGTACAGCATGGGTTAGAGTCAGAGTAAAGCTCCCTCCACAATGTCTCATCAAACACATCATGGTAGATATATTATGGGTTAGGTACTGCGTAAAGGTCCCTCTATAATGTCCCATCAAACATTCTCAGGGCAGGTACAGCATGCTTTATGTATAGAGTAAAGCTCCCTCTACATTGTCCCAATCAACTCTCCCAGGGCAGGTACAGCCTGGAATACGTTCAGAGTAAAATTCTGTCTAAAATGTCACATCAATCACTTGCAGATCAGGTGCAGCACTTGCTGGATGCAGAGTGAAGCTCACTCTAAACTGTCTCATCAAACACTCCCACTTGAGGTACAGCAGGGGATAGATACTGATTAAATTTGCGACTAAACAGTCTCATCAACCAATCCCAGATCAGGTACATCACGCATTAGTTAAAGAGTAATTCTCCCTCTAAACTGTCCCATCAAACACTCCCAGGCAGGTTCAGCACGTGCTAGGTTCAGAGTAAAGCTGCCTCTACACTGTCCCATCCAACACTGCCAGGACAGGGACATCACGGGTTTGATACAGAATAATGCTCGATCTACACTGTGCCATCTGACACTCCCAGGGCAGCTACAACACGGGAAAGATACAGCGTAAAGCTCCCACTAAACTGTACGGTCCAAAGCATCCGAGGCAGTGACAGCAAGGACTAGATACAGGCTAAATATCCCTTCATACAGTCCCTTCAATCATTCCTAGGGCAGGTACAGCACATGTTAGATACAAAGTAAACATCCCTCTTCACTGTACCATCAATCACTCATGGGGCAGGTACAGCACGGGTTAGATACTCAGTAAAGCTCCCTCTACACATTGCATTCAAACACCCGCCGTGCAGGTACAGCATAGGTTAGATATAAAGTGAAGGTCCCTCTTCACTGTCCTATCAATCACTTCCATTGAAGGTACAGCACGTTTTTGATGCATAGTCAAGCTCCCTCTAAACTGCCCCATCAAACACTTCCAGGGCAGGTACAGCACATGTTAGATACAGAGTACAGTTCACTCTACACTGTCCCATCAGTCACTCAGCGTGCAGGTACAACACCGGTCTTCTACAAAGTAAAGCTCCCTCTAAACTGCCCCATCAAACACTTCCAGGGCAGGTACAGCACATGTTAGATACAGAGTACAGTTCACTCTACACTGTCCCATCAGTCACTCAGCGTGCAGGTACAACACCGGTCTTCTACAAAAGTAAAGCTCCCTCTAAACTGCACCATCAAACATTTCCAAGGCAGGGACAGCACGGACTAGACACAGGGTAAATGTACCTTTATACTGTCCCTTCCAAAACTCGCATTGCTGGTAAAGTGTGCGTTTTATTCTGAGTAATGCTCCATCTACACAATGTCATCCAACAGTCCCAGAGCAGGTACAGCATGGATTAGTTCCAGAGCTAGCTTCTGTCTACATTGTCCCATCAAACACTTCCATGGCAAGTACAGCACGTGTTAGATACAGACTAAAGCTCCCTCTAAACTAATGCATGAAACAATTGCCGTGCAGGTACAGCACGTGTGAGGTAAAAAGTAAAGCTCCCTCTACACTGTGCCATCAAACACACCCAGTGCATTTACATCGCAGGTTGATACAGACTAAAGCTCCCTTTAAACTGAGCAATCAAACACTCCCAGGGCAGGTAAAGCATGGGTTAGTGAAAGACTAAAGCTCCCGCTACACTTTCCCATCAAACTCTCCCACAGCAGTAACAACACGTGATAGATACAGCGTAAGGATCCCTCTACACTGTCCCATCAATCATTCATAGGGCAGGTACAGCACAGTTTAGATGCAAAGTTAAACTCCCTCTACACTGCACCATCAAGCTCTTCCAAGGCAGGGACAGGTCGGAATGATACAGGGTAAATCTGCTTTTATACTCTCCCTTCCAACACTCCCAGAGCAGCTATAGCATGGTTTAGTTCCAGAGCTAGATTCCGTCAACACTGCCCCATCAAACACTCCCAGGGCAGGGACAGCACGGGTTAGATATAGAGTAAAGCTCCCTCTACCCGATCCCATCAAACACTCCCAGATCAGGTACAGCACGGGTTAGATACTGTAAAGCCCCTCTACACAGTCCATCAAACACTCCCATTGAATTTTCAGGATGGGTTAGCTAAATAGTAAATCTCCCTCTGCACTGTCTCATCAAACACTCGCAGGGCAAGTACAGCACTTGTTTGATACAGAATAAATCTCCCTCTACACTGTCCCATCAAACAATCAGAGGGCAGCTACATCACGGGTTAGAAACAAAGTAAGGCTCCCTCTACACTTTGCAATCAAACACTCCCATTGCAGGTACATCACGGGTTTGATACAGACGAAAGGTCAATATCCACTGTCCCATCAAACATCCCCGGGCATCAACAGCATGGTTTAAATACAGAGTAATGGACCCACAATACTGTCCCATCAAACACACCCAGGGCAGGTACAGCACGTGTTAGATACCGAGTAAAGCTCCCTCTACACTGTCCCATCAAACACTCCCAGGGCAGTTAAAGCATGGTTTAAATGCAGAGTAATGGACCCACTATACTGTCCCATCAAACACTCCCAGGGCAGGTACAGCACGTGTTAGATACCGAGTAAAGCTCCCTCTAAACTGTCCCATCAAACACTCCCAGATCATTGAAATCGCAAGACACATTTTAGCTAAATCTCCCTCTGCACACTCCCATCGATTTGGCTCGAGGCCTAGAAATATGTCTGAGAGAGAAGTTTTGTAAGTTCTTGCCGTCTTGTTGTGTTGTAAAGACAAGGACCCATTCTTTAGAGTCAAGACAGAAGGTGGAAATAGGAGAGAGAGGCAGAGAGGGAGAGAATACAAGACATTTTCACAAACACATTTGCCATGTCGCTATATACATTGACTAGAGGGAAACTTTCCCCATTCTGTCCATTGATATGATCTTTATTTTATTCACCTTTAACTTCAAGAAATGTCACAACAATCAATAGTTGCTGGAATCCGTTGGGGCATTTGCATTTCGCTCACTCTTTTTCTGTGTTTTTTTGATGGGGAAAACATTATCGTGTTTCTGTCGCTCAATGCTCTAATCTGGGCCTTCTATTTCTGTGTTTATTTACATAAACGCCTTACTGGTTTCGATGAAGTGAACATAGCAGCAAAACCAGGTCAACAAAGTCACTTATTGATTCGTTTCAACTCCCACAAGGATTTATTTTAAGAATATTGACAGTTGGTACAGAATGAATAGAAAAATCTCGAACATTACCATCGGTTACAGTTTTGTTCAAATAGAACAGATGTGATTTATATCAAAGGGATAATAATAAAATTAAAAATTCATTTCGGAAAATTCTGCTATTTCACTCGATGTCCATTTAGCGAAACTTCAAGTGTGTGAAACTAAGCAAGTTAAGATAATGACCAGTGGAGTTGGGGTTAATATAACAACATGGATAGAGGATTGGTTACCGTACAGAAAACAAAGAGTTGGGATAAACAGATCTTTTTCAGGTTGGCAGGCTGTAACTTGTGGGGAGCCTCAAGGATCAGTGATGGCGCCTGCTACTTAAAATCTATACTAATGACCTAGATGAAGGGACTGAGTGTAATGTATCCAAGTTTGCAGACGATGCAAAGACAGGTGGGACAGTAAGCTGTGAGGAGAACACAAAGACTCTGCAAAGGGATATAGATAGACTAAGTGAGTGGGCAGTAAGGTGGCAGATGGAGTATAAAGTAGGCAATTGTGGGCTTATTCACCTTTATAGGTAGAATAGAAAGACAGACTATTTTAAAATTGATGAGAAGCTTTTAAGTGTTGATGTTCAGAGTGCTTTGGGTGTCCCCGTGCAATAAACACACAAAGCTAGCATGCAAGTACAGCAAGCAATAAGGGAGGCAAATGAAATGCTGGCCTTGAATGCAAGGAGGTTGCAGTATAAGAGTAAGGAAGCCTTGCTCTAATTGCGCAATGCATTGGTGAGTCTACACCTGGAGTACTGTGCACTGTTTGATCTCCTTAACTAAGGAAGGATATACTTGTCATTGAGGTGGTGCAACGAAGGTTCACTAGATTGATTCCTGGGATGAGAGGGCTGTCCTATGATGAGAGATTGTTTAGAATGGGCCTATACTCTCTGGAGTTTAGAAGAATGAGAGATGATCTCATTGAAGCTTACAAGATTCTGAAGCAGATTGACAGGGTAAATGCTGAGAGATTGTTTCCCCTGGCTGGAGCGTCTAGATCTTGAATGCACAGTCTGAGGATAAGTGATAAGCCTTTTAAAACTGAGATGAGCAGGAATCTCTTCACTCAGAAGTTTCTGAATCTTTGGAATTATCTGTCCCAGAGGGCTGTGGTTGCTCAGTGTTTGAATATATTCAAGGCTGAGATAGATAGATTTCTGGTCATTAAGGGAACCAAGGGAAATGGAGAATAGAGTCATAGAGTCATAGATTTATACAGCACAGAAAGAGGCCCTTTGGCCCATCGCGTCCACGCCGGTCATCAAGCCCTGTCTATTCTAATCCCATTTTCCAGCATTTGGTCCGTAGCCTTGTATGCTATGGCATTTCAAGTGCTCATCCAAATGCTTCTTGAATGTTGTGAGCGTTCCTGCCTCTACCATCCTTTCAGGCAGTGAGATCCAGATTCCAACCACCCTCTGGGTGAAAAGGTTTTTCCTCAAATCCCCTCTAAACCTCCTGCCCCATACCTTGAATCTATGCCCCCTTGTTATTGACCCCACTACTAAGGGGAAATGTTCCTTTCTATCTACCCTATCTATGCCCCTCATAATTTTGTACACCTCAATCAGGTCCACACTCAGCCTTCTCTGCTCCAGCAAGGGACCCAGCACCGATCCCTGCGGTACCCCACTGGACACAGGCTTCCAGTCACAAAAACAACCTTCCACCATCACCCTCTGCCATCTGCCACTAAGCCAGTTTTGGATCCAATGTGCCAAGGCACCCTGGATCCCATGGGCTCTTACCTTACTGACCAGTCTCCTATGCGGGACTTTATCAAAAGCCTTACTGAAATCCATGTAAACCACAGCCACTGCACGACCCTCATCCACACACCTAGTCACCCCCTCGAAAAATTCAATCAAATTGGTCAGACATGATCTTCCCTTGACAAAGCCATGCTGGCTATCCCTAATTAATCCTTGCCTCTCCAAGTGGAGACTAATTCTGTCCCTCAGAATTTTTTCCAATAATCTCCCTACCACTGATGTTAGGCTCACTGGCCTGTAATTCCCTGGTTTATCCCTACTACCCTTCTTGAATAATGATACTACGTTAGCAGTCCTCCAGTCCTCTGGCACATCCCCTGTGGCCAGAGAGGTTCTGAACATTTATGTCAGAGCCCTTGCAATCTCCTCCTTTGCCTCACATAGTAGCCTGGGATACATCTCGTCCGGGTCTGGGGATATATCCACTTTTAAGCTTGCTAAAACCGCTAGTACCTCCTCCCTCTCGATGCTAATATGTTCAAGTATATCACAGTCCCCCTGCCCGATTTCTGTCCACATCGTCCTTCTCCATAGTGAACACAGATGCAAAAAATTCATTTAAACCCCACCTACATCTTCTGGCTCTACACACTGCTTGCCACTTTGGTCCCTAATGGGCCCTACTCTTTCCCTAGTTATCCTCTTGCCCTTAATATACTTATAAAACAACTTAGGATTTTCCTTTATATTGCTCGCCAGTGTTATTTCATGGCCCCTCCTTGCTCTCCTAATTTCTTTTTTAAGTATCCCCCTGCACTTTTTATACTCCTCTAGGGCTTCCTCTGTCTTTAGTCTTTTGTAACTGCCAAAAGCTCTCCTTTTTTTCCTAACCCATTCTCGTATATCCCTTGACATCCACAGTTCCCTGTGCTTGTTGGTCCCACGTTTGACCTTTACGGGAACATGTTGCCATTATACTCTCTCAATTTCCTTTCTGAAAGACTCCCATTGCTCCGATGTGGATTTTCCTACAAGTAGCTGATCCCAGTCCACATTGGCCAGATCCTGCCTTATCATCTTAAAATCGGCCTTCCCCCAATTTAGAACCTTTATTTCCGGTCATCCTTGTCCTTTTCCATGACTACCTTAAATCTCACCGAATTATGGTCACTCACCAAAATGCTCACCTAATAACACATCTACCACTTGCCCGGCCACTTTCCCTAGAATTAGGCCCAATACCGCCCCTCTCTTGTAGGACTTTCTACATGCTGGCTCAAAAAGCTCTCCTGGATGCACTTTAAGAATTTTGCACCCTCTAAACCATTCATACTCTGACTATCCCAGTTAATATTGGGGAAGTTGAAATCCCCCACTGTTACTACCCTATTGTTTGCACACTTCCCTGAGGTTTGCCCACATATCTGTTCCTTTATCTCCCCCTGACTGTTTGGGGGCCTATAGTACACTCCCAGCAAAGTGCTTGCCCCCTTTTTGTTTTTAACAGAACGGGTGGGAAAGTGGAGTTGAGGGGAATGATCAGCAATGAACATAATGAATGGCAGAGCAGGCTCGAGGGGCTGTATGGCCCTCTCCTGCTCCTAGTTCTTATGTTCTTATGTTCTCTACATTTTCCCATCAATCACACCCAGGGTAGGTTCAGCACGAGTTAGAAACAGAGTAAAGCTCCTCCTATATTGCCTCCTTAAGCACAACCAACCCAGGGACAGCACGGAGTGGATATAAAGTACATATTCCATTATACTGTCCAGTCAAGCACTCCCAGGGCAGGTAAAGCACGGGTTAGATACAGAGTAATGCTCCTCCTACACTATCTCACTAACAACGCAGCGACAGCACGGTCTAGATATGAAGTAAATATTCCGTTATACTGTCCAGTCAAGCACTCCTAGGCAGTTAGAGCACGTGTTAGAAACAGTGTAATTCTGCCTCTACACTGTCCTGTCAAACTCTCCCAGGGCAGGTATTGCAGGGGTTGGATGTAGAGAAAAGCTCCCTCTACACTTACTCATCGGATACTCCCAGGGCAGGTTCTGCATTGGTTTGATACAGAGTAATGATCTCTATAAAATGTCCCATCAAAAACTCCATGGTTGGGTCAGCTCGGGTTAGATAAAGTGTAAAATTCCTTCTACAATGGTTCATCAAACGTTCCCAGAGCAGATACAACATGGGCTAAGTCCAGTGTGAAATTCGTTGTACACTGGCCTATCAATCAATGCCAGGTCAGGTACAGCAAGGGTTAGACACAGACTAAACCTCCCTCTGCACTGTCAGATTAAACACTTCCAGAGCAGGGACAACACCGACTACATGCAGAGTAAAACTCCCCCTAGCTTTCCCATCAAACACTACCATCGCAGGTTCAACAAGGTTTAAATACAAAATAAAGCTCTCTCTACAGTGATCTATCAAACACACCCAGGGAAGGTACAGCATGGGTGAGATACAGAGTAAAGCTTCTTGTAGACTGTCCCATAAATCACGCCCAGGTCAGGTAAAGCACGTGTTAGATGAGGAGGTAATCTCCCTCTATCCTGTCCCATCAAACACTCCTAGGGCAGGGACAGCATGGACTAGATACACAGTAAATCTCCCTCTACACTGTGCCATCAAACACACCCTGGCCAGGTGCAGTACGGGTTAGATAAAGAGTAAGGAGTGAGCTGATTGGTGGGTATCTGGTAAGTGGTTTACTTGGCTTTCTTAAAGTTGTAAGTTTATTCCAGCTAGGTTAGTAAATAGTCTGTTAATTGGAGGTATGGCAGGGCAACTCACACCCGTGGAATGCACATCATCTGCCAAGTGGGAAGTCCTGGACACCTCCCGTGGTCTGGACGATCGCACGTGTGGGAAGTTTCGCCAGCTACACCAGCTCAAGCACCGGGTTACGGAGCCTGAGCGGCGGCTGCAGTCAATGCTGTGCATCCGCGAGTCTGAGAGCTACGTGGTGGTCACCACACAACTTAAGAGTGTGCAGGCAGAGAGGGAATGGGTGACCGTCAGACAGAAGAGGAGGATCAGGCAGGTAGTGCAGGTGTCCCCTGAGCTATTCTTGCTCACCAAACAGTACTCCTTACTGAGTAATGGTGAGGGGGGTGGCTCCTCTTGTGAGTGAAGCCAGAGCCAAATCCACAGAACCATGGAAGGCTCAGCTGCACAGGCGGGGTTGAAGAGGTAAGGTAGCGCAATAGTGATAGGGGGTACAATAGTTAGGGGAGCAGATAAGCGTTATGCGGCCGCAGACGTGAGTCCAGGATGGTATGTTGCCTCCCTGGTTATTTGGTGAAGGATGTAACTGAACGGCTGCAGGGCATTCTGAGGGGGGATGCTGAACAGCCAGAGGTTCTGGTGCATATCGATACCAAAGACATAAGTAGGAAGAGGGATGAGTTCCTGCAGGCAGGTTATAAGGAGCTAGGAAAGAGGTTAAAAAGCAGGACCTCAAAGGTAGTAATGTGTGGAATAGAATCAGTGCCACGTGCTAGTGAGTACAGAAATAGGAACATAGAGCAGATAGAGCGTGGCTGGAGCGATGGTGTAGGAGGGAGGGCTTTAGATTCCTGAGGAATTGGAACCGTTTCAGGGGAGTAGGGCCACCACAAGCCAGACGGATTGCACGTTAATCGGAATGGGACCATTATCCTTGCTAGTGCTGTTGGGGAGAGTTTTAATTGATTGGCAGGGGGATGTGAATCTATATATATAGTAAATAGGGAGGGTAGAAAAATTGGAATTGGAAAATAAAAATCTAGAACACAAATTGGAAGGACATAGGAATCAAGGGCTAGATAATAGTCAACAAGGAGGTTTGCCTGTCCTGCATCGTATATACTTCAATGAAAGGAGTATAGCGAAAAAGGCAGCTGAGCCGAGGGTACAGGTAGACACTCGGCACTATGATATTATAGCTAAGGTTCCTCTGGTGAGTGCAGCTGAAAGAGGGACAGGAATGGTAGCTCAACATTCCTGGTTACATGATTTTCAGACCGGATTGAGAGGGAGGTAAAAAAGGCGGGGGGATCATGGTATTGATTAGGGAAACTATTAAAGCTGTGAGGAGGCATGATATGTTGGAGGGATCATCAAACGAGGATGTATGGGTCGAATTAAAAAACATAAATCGGGCGATTACACTGCTGGGATTGTATTACAGACATCCAGACAGTGAGAGGGAGATAGAAGAGCAAATATATAGACACATTTCTGAGAAGTGAAAAAACTATAGGGCAGTAATGATAGGGGATTTCATCTACCCCAATATTAACGGGGATAAAATTATTTCGAAGGGTATAGAGGGTGTGAAATTCCTAAAATGCATCCAGGAGAAGTTTTTTAGCCAGTATGTAGCAAGCCCAACAACGGAGGGGGCGTTTCTGGACTTAGTTTTAGGGAATGAAGCTGGGCAGGTAGAAGGCGTACCAGTGGGGACGAATTTTGATGCTAGTGACTATAATTCTATTAGATTTAAGGTAGTTATGGAAAAGGACAAGGATAGATCAGGAATAAAAATTCTAAATTGGGGAAAAGCTAAATTTGCTAAGCTCAGAGGGGGATTTAGACATAGTGGCCTGGCAAGAGCTACTTGATGGTAAATCCGTGTCATAGCAGTGGGAGGCATTCACAGAGGAGATCCGGAGTGGTCAGACCAAATATGTGCCCTTACAGTAAAAAGGTGGGACTAACAAATCTAGATCCCCTGGATGTCTAGGGAAATACAGGGTAGGATAAAGAAAAAAGGGAGGCATATGACAGATACCGAGGGCTAAATACTGCAGAGTCTTTAGAGGAGTACAGAAAGCGCAGGGGTGCAATTAAAGATGATATTAGGAAAGCAAAGAGAGAGCATGAAAAATTCTGGACAAATAAAATCAAGGAAAACCCGAAGATGTTTTATAAATATATTAAGAGTAAGAGGATAACTAAAGAAAGGGTAGGGCCTGTTAGAGAACATGAGGGTAATCTCTGTGTGGAGGCGGGAAACGTCAGTAGGGTTCTTAATGAATACTTTGCGTCTGTTTTCACAAAGGAGAGGGGCGTAGCAGACATTGCTATCATTGGGGAGGAGTGTGAAACATTAGATGAAATAAACATAGTGAGAGAGGAAGTATTATGGGGTTAGCAGCATTACAAGTTGATAAATCCCCTGGCCTGGATGAAATGTACCACAGGCTGTTAATAGAAGCAAAAGAGGAAATAGCAGAGGCCCTGACCATCATTTTTGAATTCTCTCTGGCTCAGGTGTGGTGCCCGAGAACTGGCGAACTGCTAATGTGGTGCACTATTTTAAAAAGGGGGAGAAGGATAGACCGAGTAATTACAGGCCAGTCAGCTGAACCTCGGTGGTGGGAAAATTATTGGAAAGAAATCTGAAGCACAGGATAAATCTTCATTTAGAAAGATACAGATTAATCAAGGATAGTCAGCACAGATTTGGTAAGGGAAGGTCGTGTCTGAAAAACGTAATTGAATTTTTTGAGGAGGTAACAAGGAGGGTAGATGAAGGTAGTGTGTTTGATGCAGTTTAAATGATCTTTAGCAAGGATTTTGATAAGGTTCCATATGGGAGACTGGTCACGAAGTTAAAAGCCAGGGTCCAGGACAAAGTGTCAAGTTGGATTCAAAACTGGCTCGTAGACAGGAAGTAGAGGGTAATGGCTGATGGGTGTTTTTGTGACTGGAAGGCTGTTTCCAGTGGGGTTTTGTAGGGCTCAGCACTGGGTCCATTGCCTTTTGTTTTATATATCAATGGTCTAGAATTGAATATAGGGGGGATGATTCAGAAGTTTGCAGATGATACTAAAATCGGCCGTGTGGTTGATACTGAGGAAGGCAGATGTCTGCTGCGGCAAGTTATCACTAAATTGGTCTGGCAGAACAGTGGCAAATGGAATTCATTTCGGAGATGTCTGAGGTAATGCATTTGTGGAGGGCTAACAATGAAAGGGAATACACATGAAATGGTGAGAAACTGAGTAATGCAGAGGAACAAAGTGACATGGGAGTGCATGTTCACAGATCCCTGAAGGTAGCAGACCAGGTAGATAAGGAGGTTAAGAAGGTATATGGAATGCTTGCGTTTATTAGCCATGGCATAGAATACCCGGGCAGGGGGTTATGCTTCAACTGTATAAATCATTAGATAGGTCGCAGCTAGAATACTGCGTGCAGTTCTGGTCACCACATTAGAGGAAATATGTGATTGCACTTGAGAGAAACTCCAGGATGATTTGGACAGTTTGGGTGATTGGGCAGAAGCATGGCAGATGCAATATAACATGGATAAATGTGAGGTTATCCACTTTGGTGTCAAAAACAGGAAGGCAGATATTTATCTGAATGGCAATAGATTGGGAGAAGGGGAAGTGCAACGAGACCTGGGTGTCCTTGTGCACCAGTCGCTGAAGGTAAGCTTGCAGGTGCAGCAGGCGGTTAAGAAGGCAAATGGTATGTTGGCCTTCGTAGCGAGAGGGTTTGAGTACAGGAACAAGGATGTCTTGCTCCAGTTGTAGAGTGCCTTGGTGAGACCACATCTTGAGTATTGTGTGCAGTTTTGGTCGCCTTATCTGAGGAAGGATGTTCTTGACATGGATGGAGTTCAGCGAAGATTCACCAGGCTCATACCTGGGTGGCAGAAATGACCTATGAGGAGAGATTGGGTCGATTGGGCTTGTACTCGCTGTAGTTTAGAAGAATGAGAGGGGAATCTCATTGAAACTTAAAGAATTCTCACAGGACTGTACAGACTAGATGCAGGAAGGATGTTCCCGATGGTCGGGAAGTCCAGAACCAGGTGTCACAGTCCAAGGATAAGGGGTAGGCCATTTAGGACAGAAATGAGGAGCAATTTCTTCACCTAGAGAGTGGTGAACCTGTGGAATTCTCTACTACAGAAGACAATAGATGCCAATTCACTAAATATATTCAAGAAGGAGTTGGATATATTTCTTAAGGCTAAAGGGATCAAGGGGTATGGGGAGAAAGCAGGGAACGGGCACTGAATTTGGATGATCAGCCATGATCAGATTGAATGGTGGAGCAGGCTCGAGGGGCCGAATGGCCTACTCCTGCTACTATAGCTATGAGGAAAGACTGGATAGGCTGGGGCTGTTTTCCTTGGAACAGAGAAGGCTGAGTGGAGACCTTATTGAGAGGTATACAATTATGAGGGGCAGAGATAACGTGGATAGAAATGACCTGTTTCCCTTAGCAGAGTGGTCAAAATCCAGGTGGCACAGATTTAATGTAATTGGTGGAAGGTTTAGAGGGGATTTGAGGGGAAATTTCTTCATCCAGAGGGTTGAGGCTGCCTGAAACTCACAGTTTGAAAGGGTGGTAGAGGCAGGAAACATAACCACATTTAAAAAAAGCTTGGATTTGCACTTGGGATGGCGTAACCTGCAGGGATATGGACCAAGAGCTGGAAAGTGGGATTAGGCTGTAGAGCTCTTTGTTGGCATTCGCGGACACTATGGGCCGCAATGGCCTCCTCCGTGCTGTAATATCCTATGATTCTATGATTCTAAAGCTTCCTTTACACTGTGCCACCAAACACTGAGAAAACAGGTTCAGTGCCGGTTACATAAAGAATAAATCAACCTCTAAACTGTCCCATCAAACACTCCCAGTGCAGGTACACTGGCCTAGAACTTCAGTGGCCTGCGCCACCAGTTTGCGCCCAAAGAGGGCTTTTGCGCCTCTGGCTACAACCACCGTGATATTTAGCGGGGTGCTAATGGCGGCGTTAGCCTGTAGCACTGCGCCGCCACCGATGACGTCATCGGTGTGCGCAGCGCCCCGCTATCGCCCTGCTGGCCATATTTGGTCGCTGCTGCCTCCTCCACGCCGGCCGCAAACAGCGACCGGTACACAGGGGCCTACCTGTGGCGGTAGTGGGGCGAGTTAAGGTGGAGGTGCGGCCGGCCACTTTTTCGGCAGCCGCCTGCCCGCACCTCCGTCCCCGGCCTCCTACAGCCCCCCCCCCGCGGCATTGCCAGCTGTTTCCCGAGAGCCCGGCACTTCTCCTTGGTGCCGGGCTCATTTGCCGGCACTCGCGAGCGGGAATCGCGCTGTTGCAGGCACCTCCCCCTTAAGAGTGGGAGGAAGGCCTGCAGTACCACAGGCTGACGTGCCACAGCATGTGGCGCTGCGGCACTTTGCGCGCCGATATTCAGTTTCAGCGCCCCAAGCGGGGCGCCGAAACCCTTGTTTAGCGGCCGGCTTCCACTTGGGGTGCAGAAACTGAATATCCCGCTGGTGCAAGTGGCTCCGCGCGCAGCGGTAATTCCGGCGCCCAGGCGAGCTGGGTGCCCCAAACTGAATTTCTAGGCCACAATGTTTTAGATACAGAGTAACGCTCCCTCTAAACTTTCCCATTAAACGCTCCCAGGAAAGGTACAGCACAGGTTAGATGCAGTGCAAAATACCATCTAAACACTCAGAGACATCTCTCCCACGTCAGACACAGCAAAGCTCCCTCTACACTGTCCCATGAAGCACTCCCATTTCATGGACAGCACGGACCAATACAGATTAAATCTCCCTCTACAATTTCCTATCAAACGCTCACAGGGCAGGTGCAACACGTGTTAGATACAGAGTGAAGTTCCCTTTATACTATCCCATCAAAAACTCCCAGGGTAGCTACAGCACCGGACAGATACAGAGTAAAGCTCCCTCAAAACGGTCTCATCAAACAAACCCAATTAATGTACAGTACGGTTTAAATAAAGAGTAAAGTTCGCTCTACATGTCCAATAAATCATTTCCAGGGCAGGTACAGCACGGGTTAGCTCCAGAATAAAGCTCCCCCTACACTCTCTCATCAAACAATCCCAGGGAAGGTACAACACATGCTAGATACAGAGTAAGGCTCCGTCTACCCTATCCCATCAAACACTCACAGATCATTGAATTCGCAAGACTGATTTTATAGTAAAGGTCTCTTGCCGCACACCCATCGAGTGGGTTCAAGGCCTAGATATATGTCTGTGGGAAATCTTTTGTAAGGTGTTGTCGTCTTGTTGTGGGGTAAAGACAATGACCCATTCTTTAGAGGCAAGACAAAAGGTGGGAATAGCAGAGAGAGGCAGAGAGGGAGAGGAGACAGGAAATGTTCACAAACACATTTGCCATGTCGCTATATACGGTGATTGGAGGGAATCTTCCCCCAATGTGCCGTGGATATCATATTTAATTTATTTCCCTTTAACTTTAAGAAATGTCCCAACAATCAATAATTGCTGGAACCCGTTGGGTCATTTGCATTTCGCTCCCTCTATTTCTGTGCTGTGTTGATGGGGAAACACTTACTGTGTTTCTGTCGCTCAATGCTCTAATCTGCGACTTCAATTTCAGTGTTTATTTACATAAACGCCTCACTGCATTCCATGAAGTGAACATGGGAGCAAAACCAGGTCAACAAAGTAATTTATTGATTAGTTTCAATTAACAACAAGGCTTTATTTTAAGAATATTGACAGCTGGTACAGAAACAAAATAAATATCTCGAACGTTGCTGTCGGTTACGGTTTTGTTCAATTAGAACAGATGTGATTTATTTCAGAGGGAAAATATTAATTTAAAAATTTAGTTCTAGAGTCTGCGCCGGCCATCAAGCCCTATCTAATCATATCCCATTTCCAGCTCTTGGTCCATAGCCTTGTATGCTATGGCGTATCAAGTGCTCATCTAGATGTTTCTTGAATGTTGTGAGGGTTCCTGCCTCTACCATCCTTTCAGCACTGATTTCCAGACTCCAGCCGGCCTCTGGGTATAAAAGATTTTCCTCAAATCCCCTCGAAAGTTCCTGCCCCTTTCGTTGAATCTATTACCCCTGGTTATTGGCTACTCTACTAAGGGGAAACATTGCTTTCTATCTACACTATCTATGCACCTCATAATTTTGTACACCTCAATTAGGTCCTCCCTCAGCCTTCTCTGCTCTAAGGAAAACAACCCCAGCCTGTCTCCCTTCATAGATGAAACGCTGCAGCCCAGGTAACATCCTGGTGAATCTCTTCTGCACACTCTCTAATGCAATCACATCCTTCATATTGTATGGCGACCTGAACTACACACTGTATTCCAGCTGTGACCTAACTAGCGTTTTGTACAGCTCCATCATAACATCCCTGCTCTTATATTATATGACTCGGCTAATGAAGGCAAGTATCCCATATGCCTTCTTAACCAACTTACCTACCTTTTCTGCTGCCTTCAGGGATCTATGTATATGCACACCAATGTCCCTCTCATCCTTTGTCCTTCCTACGGTCCTACCATTAATTGTGTATTCCCTTGGAAAATGTCCTCCCAAAATGCATCAGCGCAAACATTTCAAGGTTGATTTCCATTTGCCACAGCTCTGCCAATCTGTCCAAATGGTCTATATCGTCCTGTAGCCTCAGGCTTCCCTCCTCGATATTTACCACTACACCACTTTTCGTGTCATCTGCAAACATACTGATCATACCTCCTAAATTCATATCTAATTTATTAATGTACACTACAAACAGCAAGGGACCCAGCACCGATCCCTGCAGTACACCAATGGACACAGGCTTCCAGTCACAAAAACATCTTCGACCATCACCCACTGCCTCCTGCCACTAAGCCAATTTTGGATCCAATGTGCCAAATTGCCCTGGATCCCATGGGCTCTTAACTTCTTGAGCAGTTTCCCATGCGGGACTTTGTCAAAAGCCTTACTAAAGTCCATGTAGACTACATCAACTGTACTATCCTCATCCACACACCTAGTCACCCCCTCGAAAAGTACAGTCAAATTGGTTAGAGATGATCTCCCCCTGACAAAGCCATGCTGACTATTCTTGATTAATCGATGCCTCTGCAAGTGGAGACTTATTCTGTCCCTCAGAACTGTTTCCAATAATTTAACTAATACTGATGTTAGGCAAACTGTCATGTAATTCCCTGGTTTACCCCTACTACCCTTCCTGAATAATGGTACCACGTTAGCTGTCCCGCACTCCTCTGGCACCTCCACTGTGGCCAGAGAGGCTCTGAAAATTTGTGTCAGCGCCCCTGTAAACTCCTGCCTTACCTCACACAGCAGTCTGGGATACATCTCATCTGGGCCTGGGGATTTTTCCACTTTTAAGCCCGCTAAAACAATTAGTCACTCCTCCATCTCAATGCTAATTTGTTCAGATATATCACAACCCCTCTGTCTGGTTTCTATGCCTACATCGTCCTTCCCCAGAATGAACATAGATGCACAATAATCATTTTAAACCTCACCTACACCTTTTGGCTCTAGGCACAGATTGCCACTTTGATCCCTAATAGACACTACTCTTTCCTGGATATCCTCTTGCCCTTAGTATAATTTTAAAACACCATGGGATTTTCCTTTATTTTGCCCGCCAGTGTATTTTCATGACCACTCTTCGCTCTGCTGATTTCTTTTTTGGTACCCCACTGCACTTTCTATACTCCCCTAGGGCTTCCACTGTTCTAAGTGCTTTGCATCTGCCAAGATCCTCCCTTTTTTTGCTAATCCCTTCTTGTATATCCTTTGACATCCATGTTCCTTTGACATATTGGTCCCACCCTTGATCTATACGGGAACATGTTGGCGCTGTACTATCTCTATTTCTTTTCTGAATGGCTCCCGCTGCTCTGATGTGGGTTTTCCTACAAGTAGCTGATCACATTCCACTTTAGCCAGATCCTGCCTTATCATATTAAAATCGGCCTTCACCCAATTTCGAAACTTTATTTCCAGCCAATCTTTGTCCTTTTCCATGACTACCTTAAATCTCACCGAATTATGGTCACTGTCACCAAAATGCCCTCCTAATGACACTTCTACTACATGCCCTGCTACATTCCCTCGAATTATTTCCAGTACCGCCTCCTCTCTTGTATGACTTTCTACATGCTGGCTCATAAAGCTCTCCCGGATGCACTTTGAGAATTCTGCACCCTCTAAACCTTTCACACTCTGACTATCCCAGTTAATATTGGGGAAGTTGAAATCCTCTACTGTTATTACCCTATTATTTATACATTTCTCTGAGATTTGCCTACATATCTGTTCTTCTAACTCCCCTTGACTGTTTGCAGGGCTATAGTACACTCCCAGCAAAGTGATTGCCCCCTTTTTGGTATTACGTTCTACCCATATACCTCATTAGAGGAACCAGCTAACATATCATCCCTCCTTTACTGCAGTAATTAACTCCTTGATTAATATTGCGACACACCCTCCTCTCTTACAACGACCTCTCTCTCGCCTGAAGATTCTATACCCCAGAATACTGAGCTGCCAGTCCTGCCCCTCCCTCAACCATGTCTCTGTGATAGCAAAAATATCATACTCCCATGTGTTAATCAACACCTTCAATTCATCTGCTTTACTCGAAATACTCATTGCGCTTAAATAAATGTCATCCAGCCTTGCCATACTCTCTTGCGCCATTTCATATTTGCATTGCCTTGCAGACTGATGTGTTTTTTCCTCGATGTTTGGCTGTTCATCACCCCCTACTATAGCTCCACTCCATATCCCATCCCCCTGCCAAGTTAGTTTAAACCCCCAACAAGAGCATGAGCAATCCTTCCCGCAAGGATGTTGGATCAGTTCTGGTTCAGGTACAACCCTTCAGACTTCTACAGGTCCCACCTTCTCCAGAAACAGACCCAGTGATCCTGGAAACTAAAGCCCTCCCTACTGCACCAACTCTTTAGCCACGCATTCATCTGCTCTGTCCTCCTTTACCTATACTCACCAGTACATGGCACCGGGAGTAATCCAGAGATTAGAACGTTTGAGGTCCTGCTTTTTAATCTGTACCTAGCTCCCAAAATTCTTGTTGCGGGCCTCATCCCTCTTTCTACCTATGTCATTATTACCATTGTGAAACACGACCTCTGACTGTTCGAGCTTCCCCTTCAGAATGCCCTGCAGCCATTCAGTGACATCCTTTACCCTGGCACCAGGGAGGCAACATACTATCCTGGAGTCAGGTCTGCGGCTGCAAAAACACCTGTCTGCACCCCTCATTATTGAGTCTCCTACCACTTATTCCTTCCAATCTTACTCCTCCCCCCTTGTACAGCTGAGCCATCCACAGCGCCATGAACTTGGGTCAGGCTGCACTCCCCAGAGGAACCGTCACATTCACCGTTTTGCAAAACAGAAAAACGGTTGTTGAGTGAGATGCACTCTGGGGCTTTCCTGACTACCGAGTTCTGAAAATTCTGCTGGCAAAGTCAATGGAAAATCTCTGAACAGGCTGGTATATAACTGGATGTCCAGTTAAAGGAAGCTTCAAGCCTTTTAAGCTAAAAAAGTTAAGATAGTGACCAGAGGAATTGTGGGTAATATAGTAAAATGGGAGGAAGATTGGTTAACGGACAGAAACAAAAAGTAGGGATAAACGTTTCTGTTTCAGTTTGGCAGGCTGTGCCACAAGGCTCAGTGCTGGGGCTTCAGTTTTTACAATCTATATTTATGACCTAGATGAATTGACCGAGTCTATTGTATCCAAGTTTGCTAACGATACAAACTAGGTGTGAAAGCAAGCTGTGAGGAGAACACAAAGAGTCTGCAAAGGGATATAGATAGACTGAGTGGGCAGTAACGTGACTGATTGCATATAACGTAGCGAAATGAGAGGTTGTTCACTTTGGTAGGTAGATTTGAAAAAAAGACTATTTTTAAATTGTTGAGAAACTTATAAATGTTGATGTTCAGAGAGATTTAGGTATCCCCGTGCAAGAAACACAGAACGCTAGCGTGCAGGTACAGCAAGCAATCAGGAAGGCAAATGACATGTTGGACTTTAATGCAAGGAGGTTGGACTATAAGTGTAAGGAAATCTTGCCACAAGCTCCCTTTACACTGTCACATCATACCTTCACAGGGCAGGTAGAGCATGTGTAAGATAACGACTTTTCCACACTTTACACTGTCCCATCAAACAATCCTAGGGCAGGTACAACACGAGTTAGATAAAGACTGAAACTCTCTCTAATTTTTCCCATCAAACACTCCCAGGGCAGGTACAACAAGTTTTAGATGCAGAGTAAAGCTCCCTCTGCACAGTACCATCAAACACTCTCAAGGCATGGAAAGCACGGACTAGATACAGTGTAAATCTCCATTTATTCAATCCCTTCAAACACTCACAGGGCAGGTACAGCATGCGTATTATACAGAGCAAAGCTCCCACTACACTTCCCCGTCCAACACACCAAGAACAGGTACTGCATGGTTTAGTTCCAGAGCTAGATTCCATCTACACTTCCCTTCAACCACTCCCAGGTCAGGTACAGCAAGTTTTTGATGCAACGTAAAGGCCCTTGTACACTGACACATGAATCACTCATAGGGCATGTACTGCATGGGTTAGATACATAGTAAAGCTCCCTGTACACTGTCCCATCAAACACTCACAGGGCTGGTAAAGCACGGGTATGACACGGTGTAATGCTCCCTCTATAATGTCCCATCAAACACCCACAAATTGAATGTGAGTAAATCTCCCTCTAAACTGTGCAACCAAACACTCCCAGGGCAGGTAGAGCTGTGGTTCGATAAAGACGAAAGCTCCCTGTACACATTCCCATCAAACATTCCCTGGGCAAGTACAACACGGGTTAGATATCGAAGAAAGCATCATCTATACTTCTCCAGCAATCACAGATAGGACAGTTAGAGCACTAATTAAATACATCGTATATCTCCCTCTACACTGTCCCATCAAACAGTCCCAGGGCAAGTGCAGTACGTGTTAGATACAGAGTAAAACTCCCTCTACACTTCTCCATCAAACACTCCCAAGGAAGGTGCAGCATGGGTTAGATACAGAGTAAAATTCTGTCTAAACTGTCACACCACTCACTACCAGGGCAAGTACAGCACGTGTTATATACAGAGTAAAGCACTCCCGACACTTTTCCATCAGACATTCCCAGGGCAGGTACAACATTAGTTAGAGAGAGAGTAAAGCTCCCTTTACACTGTCCCATCAATCACTAAAAGGGCAGCTTAGCACAGGTAAGATACAGAGTAAAGCTCGCTCTACACTGTCCCATCCAACACTCCCAGAGCAGGTACAGCACGGGTTAGAAAAAGAGTAAAGCTCCCTCTACACTGTCCCATCGCACACACCCAGAGCAGGTAGCGCACGTGTTGGATGCAGAGTAAAGCTCGCTCTACACGTACCCATCAAATAATCTCAGGGCTGGTATAGCACGGGTTAGATACAGATTAACGCTCCTGCTACACTGTCCCAACAAACACTCCAAGGGCAGGTACAGCATGGAACAGATACTTTGTCATGCTCCCTATAAACTGTCCCATCAATCCCTTACAAGGAATGTTCAAAACGTCTTGATACAGTGTAAGTGCCCTCTAAGCTTTCCCATCAAAAATTCCCAGGGTAGGTACAGCACGGGTTAGATAAAGAGTAAAGCTCCCTCTACACTGTCCCATCAAACACTCCCAGGGTAAGTACAGCACGGGTTAAAAACAGAGTACATCTCCATCAACACTGTCCCATCAAACACTTCAAGGGCAGGAACTGCACAGATTAGATACAGAATAAATCTACCTCTACACTGTCACCTAACACTCCCAGGACAGGTAGAGCACGGATTAGATAAAGACTAATTCTCCCTGTACACTATTCCATCAAACACTCCAAGGGCAGGTACAAAACGGGGTAGATACAGAGTTAAGCTCTATTTACACTGTCCTGTTAATCACTCATAAGAATGTTACAGCACGGGTTAGATACAGAGTAAAGCTCCCTCCACACTGTCCATCAAACACTCCCATTGACGTTACAGCACTGGTTAGATAAACTGTACGGCTCCATCTACACTGTCCCATCAAACACTCACAGGTCAGGTACAGCACGGGTTAGATACAGAGCAAATCTCTCTCTACACTGTCCCATCAATCGCACCCAGGCAATGTACAACATGGGTTAGATACATAGTAAAGCTCCCTCTACACTGTCCCTTCAAACACTCTCAGGTCAGGTGCAGCACGGGTTAGATTCAGGGTAAAGCTCCCTCTACACTCTCCCATCAATCACTCATAGGGCAGGTATTACACGGGTTAGATACAGAGTAAGACTCGCTGTACACTGCCCTAGGAAACATAGCCAATGAAGGTGCAGTGTGGCACAGATACATGTTAAAGCTCCATCTACACTGTCACATCAAACACTCCCAGGGACGAGGCAGCACTGGTTATTTAAACATTAATATTCCTTCTAAAGTGACACATCAATCAGTCACAGGTCAAGCACAGCACGGGTTAGATGAACAGAAAAGCTACTCAACACTGTCCCATCAAACACTCCCAGGACAGGGACAACACGGACTTCATACAGAGTAAATCTCCCTCTACACTGTCCCATCAAACATTCCCAGGGCAGGTTACAGCACGGGTTAGATACAGAGTAAAGCTCCCTGTACACTGTGCAATTAAATAGTCACAGGACATGTTACAGCAGGCGTTAGGTAAAGACAAAAGCTCACTATACCCCTTCCAATAAAACACTCACAGGGCAGGTACAATACGTGTTAGATACCGAGTAAAGCTCCCTCTACACTTTCCCATCAAACACTCCCAGGGCAGATAGAGCATGGGTTGATACAGAATAAAGCTCCTTCTACAAAATGCCATCAATCAAGCCCAGGGCAGATACAGCATTGGTTAGTTACAGAATAAAGCACCCTCTACACTGTCCCATCAAACACACGCCGTCCAGGTACAGCACGGGTTAGATAAATAGTGAAGCTCCCTCTTCAATGTCCCATTGAACATTCTTAGGTCAGGTACAGCACATGTTAGGTGCAGTTTGAAGCTCGCTCTACACTGTACCATCAATCACTCATAGAGCTGGTGAAGCTCTGGTTAGATACAAAGAAAAACTGCCTCTACACTGTCCCATGAAACACTCCCAGAGAAGGGGCTGCACGGACGAGACACAGAGTAAAGCTCCCTCTACACTGTGCCATCATACACTCACTGTGCAGGTACAGCACGGGAAAGATATGTAGTAAAGCTTCCTCTACAATGCCCCATCAAACACTCCCAGGGCAGGTACAGCACGGGTTAGATGCAGAGTAAAGCTCCATCTTCACGGTCCCATCAAACTCACCCATTGAAAGTACAGCACGGGTTAGATACATATTAAAGCTCTCTCTACACTATTCCATCAAACACTCCCAGTTCAGGTAAAGAGCGAGTTAGATTAAGAGTAAAGCTCCCTCTACAATGTCCAATCAGCACTCCCAGGGCACAGACAGCTCGGAATAGATTAAGTGTTAATCTCCCCCTACATTGTCCCATCAAACTTTCCCAGGCAGGTACAGCTCCGCTTAAGTACAGAGTTAAGCTCCCTCAACACTGTCCCATGAAACACTCCCAGGGCAGAGATTGCACGGATGAGATACAGAGTAAAGCTTCCTCTGCAGTGTCCCATGAAACACTCTGTCGGAAGTTACGGCAATGTTTAGAGAAAGAGTAAAGCGTCCTCCACACTGTCCCATTAAGCACTCGCATGGCAGGTACAGCACGGTTTTGGTACACAGTAAAAATCCATTTGAATTTGACATCAACCACTCCCTGGTCAGCTACAGCACGGGTTAGATACAGAGTAAAGCTCCCTTTACACTGTCCCATCAAACAGAGCCAGGGCAGATAAAGCACGAATTAGATACAGAATAAATTTAACTTTATACTGCCCCATCCGACACTCCCAGGGAAGGTACAGCAGGGGTTAGTTACAGAGTAAAATTGCGTGTAAATCGTCACATCAATCACTCCCAGGCCAGGAGCAGCAGGGGTTAGATGAAGTGTAAAGCTTCTTGTACACTGCCCATCAAACCCGCCGAGGGCAGGGACAACACGGACTAGATACAAAGTAAATAGCCCTCTAAACAATGCCATCAAACACTCCCAGAGCAGGTACAACACGAGTTGGATACAGTGCAAATCTCCCTCTATACTGTGCCATCAAAAACGAAAAAGGCAGGTACAGTACGGGTTAGATAAAGACAAAACATCCCACGAAACTTTGCCAGCAAACACTCCGAGGGCAGGTGCAGCATGCGTTATGTAAGAGTAAAGCTCCCTCTACACTCTGCCATCCAACAGGTTCAGCATGGTTTAGTTCCAGAGTAGAAATCTGTCAAAACTGTCACCGCAATCACTCCCCGGCCTGCTGCCTCACGGACTGGATAGAAATTAAATCTCCCTTTATACTATGCTATCAAAGACTCCCAGGGCAGATTCAGCATGGGATAGATGCAGACTATATCTCCCTCTACACTGGTTCAGCAACCAATCCCTGGGTAAGTACAGCAGAGGTTAGATACAAAGTAAAGCTCCCTCTACACTATCCCATAAAATACACATATGGCATGGACTGCATGGGCAAGACACAGAGTAAATCTCACTCTACACTGTGCAATCAAACACTCCCAGGGCAGGAACAGCACAGGTTACATGCAGAGTAAAGCTCCTTCTTAAGTTCTCCATCAAACACTCCCAGGACATGTTCAGCACTTGTAAGGTACAGACTAAAACTCCCTCTACACTGTCCCATCAAACGCTCTCTGTGCAGGTACAGCACGGGTTTGATACAGAGTAAAGTTCCCTCTACAGTGTCCCATCAAACTCACCCAGGGCAGGTATAGCACTTGCAAGATACAGAGTAAATCTCCCTCTACAGTTTCCCATCAAACTCTCCCAGGGCAGGTACAAAACGTGTTAGATGCAGAGTAAAGCTTCCTAGTAAAGTGAAGGCTGGGAACTCAACATCCAGGGGTATTCAATATTCAGGAAAGATAGGCAAAAAGGAAAGGGAGGAGGGGTAGTATTACCAGTTAAAGAAGGGATTAACACAATTGTAAGGAAGGATATTAGCTCTGATGATGTGGAATCTGTATGGGTAGAACTGAGAAATAACAAGGGGCAGAAAACGTTAGTGGGTGTGTTATGTAGACCTCCAAACAGTAATGCGGAGGTTGGGGATGGCATTAAAAGGGAAATGAGAGAAGCGTGCAAAAAGGGCACAGCAGTCTTCATGGGTGACTTTAATCTACATATAGATTGGGCTAATCAAATTAGTAACAATACTATGGAGGAGGAATTCCTGGAGTGTTTACGGGATGGTTTCCTGGACCAATATGTCGAGGAAACAACCAGAGATCAGGCCATCTTAGACTGGGTATGATGTAACGAGAAAGGATGAATTAGCAAACTTTTTGTACGAGGCCCCTTGGGTCGGAGTGATCATAATATGATCGAATTCTTCATTAAGATGGAGAATGAAGTAGTTGACTCATAGACTAGGGACCTGAATTTAAATAAAGGAAACTACGATGGTCTGAGGTGTGAATGGGGTAGGATTGATTGGGGAATGGCACTCAAAGGGTTGACGGTGGAAAGGCAAAGGCAGACATTCAAAGACCGCATGGATGAACTACAGAATTTGTTCCTCCCAGTTTGGCATAAAAATAAATCAAAAAACGTGACTCAACCATGGCTAACAAGGGAAATCAGGGATAGTATCAGATCCAAGGAGAGGACATATAAATTGGCCTAAAAAAGCAGTAATCCAGAGGATTGGGAGCAGTTTAGGATTCAACAAGGGAGGACAAAGGGATTAATTAAGAAAGGGAAAATAGAATATGAGAGTAAGCTTGCAGGGAACATAAAAACTGACTGTAAAAGCTTATATAGATATGTGAAGAGAAACTGATTGGTGAAGTCAAGCGTAGGTCCCTTGCAGTCAGAATCAGGGGAATTTATAATGGGAAACAAAGAAATGGAAACCAATTAAATACATATTTTGGTACTGTCTTCACAAAGGAGGACACAAATAACCTCCTGGAAATGTCAGGGAACATAGAGTCTGATGAAAGGGAGGAACTGAAAGAATTCAGTATTTCTTAGGAAACGGTGTTAGGGAAATTGACGGGATTGAAGGCCTATAAATACCCAGGGCCTGATAATCTACATCCTAGGGTACTTAAGGAAGTGGTCCTAGAAATAATAGTTGCATTACTGACCATCTTCCAACATTCGATGGAATCTGGAACAGTACCCATGGATTGGAGGGTAGCGAATGTTACCCCACTATTCAAAAAAGGTGTTAGAGTGAAAACGGGAAATTGCAGACTGGTAAGCCTGACATCGGTAGTGCGGAAAATGCTAGAGTTCATTATAAAAGATGTAATGGCAGAGCACTTGGAAAACAATGACAGGGTCGGACAAAGCCAACATGGATTTACAAAAGTTAAATCGTGCTTGACTAATCTACTGGATTTTTTTAGGATGTAACTAGTAATTTATAAAGGGAGAACCAGTGGATGTGTTGTATTTGGACTTTTAGAACGCTTTCAATAAGGTCCCACATAAGAGATTAACGTATAAAGTTAAGGCACATGGGATTGGGGGCAAGGTACTGGCTTGGATAGAGAACTGGAAGGCAGATAGAAAGCAAAGCATTGGAATAAATGGTCCTTTTTCCGAGTGGCAGGCAGTGACTAGTGGGGTACTGCAGGAATCGATCCTTGGCCCCCAGCTTTGCACAATATATATTAATGATCTAGACAAGGGAACTAGATGTAATATCTCCAAATTTGCAGATGAAACAAAGCTGGGTGGGCGTGTGTGCTGTGAGGAGGATGCCGAGAAACTACAGGATGATTTGGACAGGTTGGATGATTGGGCAGAAGCATGGCAGATGCAATATAACGTGGCTAAATGTGAGGTTATCTACTTTGGTGTCAAAAACAGGACGGCAGATTATGATCTGAACGGCAATAGATTGGGAGAAGGGGAAGTGCAACGAGGCCTGGGTGTCCTTGTGCACCAGCCGCTGAAGGTAAGCATGCGGGTGCAGCAGGCGGTTAAAACTGCAATTGGTATGTTGGCCTTCATAGCGAGAGGGTATGAGTACAAGAAGAAGGATATCTTGCTGCAGTTGTACAGGGCCTTGGTGAGACCACATCTTGAATGTTTTGTGCAGTTTTGGTCGCCTTACCTGAGGAAGGATAGTCTTGCCATGGAAGGAGTTCAGCGAAGATTCACCAGGCTAATACCTGGGATGGCAGGAATGACATATGAGGAGAGATTGGGATGATTGGGCTTGTACTCGCTGGGGTTCGTCAGGGGATCGCATTGAAACTTAGAAAATTCTGGCAGGACTGGACAGTCTAAATGCAGGGAGGATGTTCCCGATGGTCGGGGAATCCAGAACCAGGGGTCACAGTCTAAGGATAAGGGGTAGGCCTTTTAGGACAGAAAGGAGGAGGAATTTCTTCACCCAGAGAGTGGTGAACTTGTGGAATTCTCTACCACAGAAGGCAGTAGAGGCCAATTCATTAAATATATTCAAGAAGGAGTTGGATATATTTCTTAAGGCTAAAGGGATGAAGGGAATGGGGAGAAAGCAGGAACCAGGTACTGAACTTGGAAGATCATCCATGATCGCATTGAATGGCAGAGCAGGCTAGAGGGGCCGAATGGCCTACCCCTGCTCCTATATTCTATGTTTCTATGTTTCTTTACACTATCCCATCAAACACTCCCTGGGCATATACTGCACGGTGAGATACAAAGTAAATTTCCCTATATATTGTCCCAGAAATTCGGGTCTCCATGGGTGAGTACGCAAGGGGTACTCAGCTGTAGGCCCAATGGAAGTGCTGGTTTCCTGTGTGCACTGTGCATGCACGGGAAATCGGCACTTCCGTTCCCCTGAAAGCAGGGGTTCAGAGGTCGAACGCGTGTGTGGGAGAGGCTGCGCGTGCCCGTCAAACTTCGTTTTTTTTTACAGGTTCTCCCGGGAGGGTAAGTCTCCAGAAGTTATACATGTAAAAAGCAGGCGTAAGGCATGCATTTCACAAGATAAGTGGTGAATTAATTAAAATTAAAACATTTTTTCCATATTATTATTATTATTATTATTTACTTGAAAGAAATGTACGTTTATTTTTAGCCCCGTTAGAAAATAAAATTATTTTGTTCAGAAATTTAAGTTATAGTTTAAAATAATTATTTCATGTAATTTATAGTTCATTTAAAAAATATGATGTTTATTTTAAATTTATTTGAAGATTTAGTGATGTTTTGGGGCCCGTAGTATTTATAAGTTTGACAGCACTTCCGGTCAGACTTATGAATGGAGCATTCCATGCTCTGATTGGCTCCCCATGGGCCATGTGATCCCCAGGGACGCATCGAACTAACTGTGCCCCTGGGATACGCACGCACTGTGCGCCGGCAGCTGGACCAGGCCCCGGATCGAAATTCCAAAGGGGCCCACAGCTCAATGGCTGGCGCGCAAGGTAAGTGCAGGCCGGGGGCTTGCACCTGCGGGAAGCCTCCGACCCGAATTTCTGGGCCATTATCACATCAAACACTCACCGTGCTGATAGAGCACGGGTTACATATAACGTAAAGCTCCTTCTGCAGTGTCCTTTAAAACAATCCCAAGGCAGTGGCAGCTCAGCCGATATACAGAGTAAATCTTCCTGTACACTGGGCTATTAAACAATCCCGGGGTAGGTACAGCACGGGTAATATAATGATTAAATCTCCCTCTACACTATCCTATCAAACACACTGAGAGCAGGTACAACACGGGTTAGATGCAGAGTAAAGCTCCGTCTAAACTGTGCCATCAAACACACCCATGGCAGGGGTAACACAGCGCAGATACAGGTTAAATCTCCCTTTATACAGCCACTTCAAGCACTCCAAGTGCAGTTTCTGCATGAATTTTATACAGAGTAAATCTCCCTCTAGACTATCACATCAATAACTCCCAGGTCAGGTTTAGCACGGGGTTGATACAGATTAAAGCTGATTATTACTGTGCTATTAAACACTCCCGGGGCAGGTACAGCACAGTTTAAATAAAGGCTAAAGCTCCCTCTACACTTTTCCATCAAACACTCCCTGGGCAGATACAGCACGGCTTAAATACAGACTAATGCTCCCTCTACTCTTTCCCCTCAAACACTCCCAGGGAAGGTACAGAAGGGATAGATACAGAGTAGAATTCCGTCTAAACATTTCATTATTCACTACCAGGTCAGGTAAATAGAATTCTTTGCGTTAGATAAAGAGAATTCTTTGGACGATTTCTTGGAATGCTTGTGAACTCGTTTCCTGGATCAGGATGTGGAGGAACCAATCAGGAAACAGGCGGTTCTGTATCGGGTACTGTGTAATGAGAAAAGGCGAATCAATAATATTGTGGTAATGGGGCCTTTAGGGACAAGTGAACATAATATGGTTCAGTTTGACGTTAAGTTTGAGAGTGATGTAGTCCAATCTGCAACTAGGATCTGTACTCTCCCATCCAACATTCGCAGGGCAGGTACATCATGGATTCGGTCCAGATTAGACATCCATCGAAACTGTCACATCAATCACTTCCAGTTCAACTACAGGAAGGGTTAGATACAGAGTGCAGCTCCCTCTACACTGTCCCATCAAAAACTCAGGGCAGGGAGAGCGCAGAAAAGATAGAGTAAATCTCGCTCTACACTGTGCTATCAAAAACTCCCAGGCCAGGTACAGCACAGGTAAAATACAGAATATAGCTCCGCTTATACTATGGCATCAAAAACTCTGAGGGCAGATGCAACACAGGTTAGATACAGAGTAAATCTCCCTCCACACTGTGCTGTCATACACTCCCAGGCAGGGAAAACACGGTTTAGATAAAGAGTAAAGTTCCCTTTACACTGCGTCATCAAACACTCCCAGAGCCGGTACAGCACGGGTTAGATAGAGACTAAAGCACTCTCTATATTCTCCCATCAAGCAGTCCCAAGGCAGGTACAACACAGGTTAGATACAGAGTAAGACTCGCTCTACACTGTACTAGGTAACACAACCAATGAAGGTGCAGCGCGCCTTAGGTGCATATTAAAGCTCCCTCTACACTGTCGCATCAAACACTCCCAGGGCAGGTAGAGCATGGGTTGATACAGAGTAAATCTCCCTCTACACAATGCCAACAATCAAGCCCAGGGTAGATACAGCATTGATTAGATACAGAATCCATCATACTCTGCACGGCCCCATCAAACAAACGCCGTCCAGGTGCAGCACGGGTTAGATAAATAGTGAAGCTCGCTCTTCAATGCCCCATCCAACACTCTTAGGGCAGGTACAGCATATGTTAGGTGCAATTTGAAGCTCGCTCTACAATGTCCCATCAATCATTCATAGGGCAGGTACAGCTGTGGTTAGATACAAAGAAAAGCTGCAACTGCACTGTCCCAGGAAAAACTCCCAGAGAAGGGACTGCATGGACGAGACACAGAGTAAAGCTCCCTCTACAAAGTGCCATCATACACTCGCCGTTCAGGTACAGCACTGGAAAGATATGTAGTAAAGCTAACTCTACATTGTCCCATCAGCACTCCTAGGGCAGGTGCAGCACGGGTTAGATAATGGGTAAAGCTCCATCTTCACGGTCCCATCAAACTCACACATTGATAGTACAGCACGGGTTAGATACATATAAAAGCTCTCTCTACAACATCCCATCAAACACTCCCTGTTCAGGTACAGAGTGAGTTAGATTAAAAGTAATGCTCCCTCTACAATGTCCCATCAGCACTCCCAGGTCATGGTCAGCTCGGAATAGATACAGTGTAAATTTCTCTCAACATTGTCCCATCAAACTCTTCCAGGCAGGTACAGCTTGGGTTAGATGCAGAGTAAAGCTCCCTCTACACTGTCCCATGAAAAACTCCGTGGGAAGGTTCTTCAATGATTAGATAAAGAGTAGAATGTCCTCGGCACTGTCCAATTAAACACTCGCAGGACAGGTACAGCATGGTTAAGGTCCAGATTAAAAATCCATTTAAATTGTACATCACCCACTCCCAGGTCAGCTACAGCTACAGAGAGTAAAGCTCCCTTTACAATTTCCCATCAAACAGAGCCAGGGCAGGTAAAGCACGAATTAGATACAACGTAAATATCCCTTTATATTGTCCCTTCTGACACTCCTAGGGCCGGTACAGCATGCGTTTATACAGAGTAATGTTCCCTCTGCTCAGGCCCATCCAAAACTCCCAGGGAAGGTACAGCAGGTGTTAGTTACAGAGTAAAATTGCGTCTAAACTCTCATATCAATCACTCCCAGGCCAGGAGCAGCACGTGTTAGATGAAGTGTAAAGCTTCTTGATCACTGCCCATCAAACCCGCCCAGGGCAGGGACAACATGGACTAAATACAAAGTAAATGGCCCTCTAACCATCAAACACTCCCAGAGCAGGAACAACACGAGTTGGATACAGAGTAAATCTCCCTCTATACTCTCCCATGAAACACTCCCAGGGCAGGGATTGCACGGACGAGATACATAGTAAATCTTCCTCTTCACTGTCCCATCAAACTCTCCGTGGGAAGGTACAGCAATGGTTAGATAAAGTGTAAAACGTCCTCCACACTGTCCCATTAAACACTCGCAGGGCAGATACAGCATGGTTTAGTTCCAGAGTAAAAATCCATTTCAATTGTACATGAATCACTCCCAGGTCAGTCACTTCAATCACTCACAGGTCAAGGAACAGCAGGGGTTGGATGAAGCGTAAAGCTTATTGGATACTGCCCATCAAAAGCGCCCAGGGCAGGGACAACACGGTCTAAATACAGAGTAAATGTCCCTCTAAATAATGCCATCATACACTCCCAGGGCAGGTAGAGCACGGGTTGGATACAGAGTAAATCTCAGTCTATACTGTGCCTTCAAACACTCCCAGGGCAGGTAGAGCACGGGTTGGATACAGAGTAAATCTCACTCTATACTGTGCCATTATTCACTAAAAAGGCAGGTAGAGTGCGGGTTAGATAAAGACAAAACATCCCACTACACTTTGCCAGCAAACACTACGAGTGCAGCAACAGCATGCATTATGTCAGTGTAAAGCTCCCTCTACACTGTTTCATCCAACACTCGAAGGCAAGTTCAACATGGTTTAGTTCCAAGTAGAAATCCGGCAAAACTGTCACATCAATCTCTGCCAGGTCAGCTACAGCACGGACTGGATATAAATTAAATCTCCCTTTACACTATGCTATCAAAGACTCCCAGGGCAGATTCAGCATGGGTTTGATGCAGACTTAAGCTTCCTCTACACTGGGCAATCAAACACTCCCCGGGTAAGTACATCACGGGTTAGATACAAAGTAAACCTCTCCCTACACTATCCCATTAAACACTCCCAGGGCAGGGACTGCACGGACGGGATACAGAGTAAAGCTCCCTCTACACTGTGCAATCGAACACTCCCAGGGCATGTACAGTGCGGTTTGGATACAAAGTAAAGCTCCCACTACACTGTCCCATCACACTCTCCCAGTGCAGGAACAGCACAGGTTAGATAGAGAGTAAAGCTCCCTCTTAAGTTCTGCATCAAACATTCCCAGGACATGTTCAGCACTTGTAAGATACAGAATAAATTTCCCTCTACACTGTCCCATCAAAGACTCCCAGGGCAGGTACAGCCGGGTTAAATAAAGAATAAAGCGCCCGCTACACTTTTCCATCAAACACTCACAGGGCAGGTACAACGCGGGTTAGATAGAAAGTAAATCTCCCGCTAAACTATCCCATCAAACAATCACCGTGAAGGCACAGCATGGGGTAGATACAAAGTAATGCTCCTACTACAATGTGCCATAAAACACTCCCAGGGCAGGGACAGCTCCACCGAGATATAGATGAAATCTCCCTCTCCCCTGTTGCATGAAACGCTCCCTGTGCAGGTACAGCTCGGATTTGAAACAGATTAAAGCTCACTTTTCCCTGTGCTATTAAAATCTCCCAGTGCAGGTACAACACTGATTAGATGTGAGTAAAGTACCCGCTACACTGTAGAATCAAACACTTACAGGGCAGGGACAGCACGGATTAGATACGTAGTAAATCTCCCTTACAAGCTTTGCTATCAAACACACCCAGTGCATGTACAGCACGGGTTAGATACAGAATAAAGCTCCCTCTACACTGTCCCACCAAACACTCCCAGGGCAGGTACAGCACGGGTTAGATAGAATATAAAAGTAGGGAGGTATTGCTTCAGTTGTACAAGGAATTGGTGAGACTGCACCTGGAATACTGCATACAGTTTTGGTGTCCATACTTAAGAAAAGACATACTTGCTCTCGAGTCAGTACAAAGAAGGTTCACTCGGTTAAGCCCGGGGATGAGGGGATGGACATATGAGGAGAGGTTGAGTAGATTGGGACTCTACTCATTGGAGTTCAGAAGAATGAGAGGCGATCTTATTGAAACATATAAGTTTGTGAAGGGGTTGGATCGGGTGGATGTGGGGAGGATGTTCCAGATGATGGGTGAAACTAGAATTAGGGGGCATAGTCTTAGAATAAGGGGCTGCTCTTTCAAAACTGAGATGAGGAGGATCTACTTCACTCAGTGTGTGGTACGTCCATGGAATATGCTGCCACAAAAAGCTGTAGAAGCTACATCATTACATAAATTTAAAACAGCAATAGAGAGTTTCCTAGACGTAAAGGGAATTAAGGGTTACGGGGAGTGGGCAGGAATTTGGACATGAGTCTAGGTTCGGATCGGTCATGGCCCTGTGGGTAGCGGAGCGGGCCCAGGGGCTGTGTAGCCTGAACCTGCTCCTATTTCATGTGTCTAAATTTGTTAGATTCAGGAGATGGTTCTGTGATAGTGGATTGGCGGTTAGGATCAGATCAGCCATGATCTTATTGAATGGCGGAGCAGGCTCGAGGGGCCGATTGGCCTAATCTTGCTCCTATTTCTTATGTTCTTATGTTCTTACAGACTCCCAGGCCTGGTACATCATGGGTAAAATACAGAGTATAGCTCCGTTTATACTATGGCATCAAACGCTCCGAGGGCAGATGCAACACAGGTTAGATACAGAGTAAATCTCCCTCAAGACTGTGCCATCAAACACTCCCAGGCAGGGACAACACGGGTTAGATAAAGAGCAAAGTTACCTTTAGACGGTGCCATCAAACACTCCCAGAGCTGGTACAGCACAGGTTAGATAGAGACTAAAGCTCTCTCTATACTGTCCCTTCAAGCACTCCCAGGGCAGGTACAAAAGAGTTAGATACAGATTAAAGCTCCCTCTAGGCTATAGCATCTAAAATTCCCAAGGCAGGGACCGCACGCAGTAGATACAGGGTAAATCTCCCTTTAAACTGAGCCCTTCAAGCACTCCCAGGGCAGGTACAGCATGCGTTTTTTGCAGAGTAAATCTCCCTCTACACTTTCCCAGCAAACACTCCCAGGGCAGGTACAGCACGGGTTAGATACAGTGTAAAGTTCCCTCTACACTATCCCATCAAACACTCCCAGGGCAGATACAGCACGGGTTTGATACAGTGTAAAGCTCCCTCTACACTGTCCCATCAAGCATTCCCAGGGCAGGTAAAGCACATGTTAGATACAGAGTAAAGCTCCCTCTCCACTGTCCCATCAAACACTCCCAGGGCAGGTACAGCACGTCTTAGATAAACAGTGAAGTCCCTCTACACTGCCCGACCTTTCACTCATAGTGCAGGTACAGCACGGGGTAAATACAGAGCATAGCTCCCTCTACACTGTCCCATCAAACACTCCCACTGAAGGTACAGCACTAGTTAGATACATCGTAAAGCTACCTCCAAACTTTCCCAGCAAACATTCCAAGGGCAGATACAGCAAAAGTTAGATACTGAGTAAAGTCCGGTCCAAATTATCCCATCAGAAATTCTCAGGGCAGGGAGTATTCGGACCAGATACAGAGTAAATTCCCCTCTACAATGTGCCATCAAAGACTCCCAAGGCAGATACTGCACGGGTTAGTTAAAGACTAAACCACCCTCTACACTTTCACATCAAACACTCCCAGAGCTGATACAGCACGTTTTAGATACAGGGTAAAGTTCCACCTGCAGAGTCCCATCAATCACTATCACGGAATGTACAACACGAGTTAGATAAATATTAAAGCTCCCTTTACACTGTCGGATCAAATACTTCCACAGCAGGGACAGCATGGAACTAGATACAGAGTAAATCTCCAACTGCACTCTGTAGAGCTCCCTCTACACGATCCCATCAAACACTCCCAGGGCAGGTACAGCACAGGTTAGATACAGAGTAAAGCTCCCTCTACACTGTCCCATCAAACACTGCCAGGGCAGTTACAGCACGGGTTAGATACAGAGTAAAGCTCCCTCTACACTGTCCCATCAAACACTCCCAGGGCAGGTACAGCACGGGTTAGATATAGAGTAAAGCTCCCCCTACACTGTCCCATCAAACACTCCCAGGGCAGGTACAGCACGGGTTAGATACAGAGAAAATCTCCCTTTATATTGCTCAATCAAACACTCCCAGAGAAGGTACAGCACGAGTTAGATACAAAGCGAATCTCCCTCAATACCGTCCCATCAAACACGCACAGGGCAGGCACCGCACGTGTTAGATACAGAGTAAGGCTCCCTCTACATTGTCTTATGAAACACGCACAGTGCAGGGACAGCACGGGTTAGATACAAAGTAAAGCTCCCTCTGCACTGTCTCATGAAAAACTCGCAGGGCTGGGAAAGCACGGATTAGATACAGAGTAAAGCTCCCTCTGCACTGTCCCATGAAACACTCCCAGGGCAGGTACAGCACGGGTTAGATGCAGAGTAAAACTCCCTCTACACTGTCCCATGAAACACTCCCACGGCAGGTACAGCACGGGTTAGATACAGAGTAAAGCTCCCTCTGCACTGCCCCATGAAACACTCTCAGGGCAGGTACAGCACTGGTTAGATACAGAGTAAAGCTCCCTCTACACTGTCACATCAAACACTCCCCGGGCAGTTATAGCACGTGTTAGATACAGAGTAAAGCTCCCTCTATATTGTCTTATGAAACACGCACAGGGCAGGGACAGTACGGGTTGGATACAGAGTGAAGTTCCCTCTGCACTGTCCATCAAACACTCCCAGGGCAGGTACAGCACGGGTTAGAAACAGAGTAAAGCTCCCTCTGCACTGCCCCATGAAACACTCACAGGGCAGGTACAGCAGGTTTTAGGCCCTGACTAAAAACACATCTAGGCTGTCACATCATCCCTCCCAGGTCAGCAACAGCATGGGTTATATGCAGTGTAAAGCTCCCTTTACACTATGCCATCAAACACTCCCAGAGGAGGTACAGCATGGGTTAGATACAGAGTATATCTCCTTCTACAATATGACATCGAAAGCTCCCAGGTCTTGTACATCACGTGTTAGATACAGAATACAGCTCCCTTTGCACTGTCCCATCAAACGCTCCCAGGGAAGGTACAGCATGGTATAGACAGAGACTAAGGCTCCCTCTGCACTTTCCCATCAAACACTCCCAGAGCTTGTCCAGCATGGGTTACATAGAGTCTAATCCTCCCTTTTCTCTGTGCCATCAACCAATCCCAGGGCAGGTACAGCACGGATTAGATAGATAATAAAGCTCCCTCTACACTATCCCATCTTACACTCCCAGGGCAAGTGCAACACGGGTTAGACACAGAGTAAAGCATCCTCTACACTGTCCCATCAAACACTCTCAAGGGAGGGACAGCACGGGTTTGATACAGAGTAAAGCTCCCTCTACAATGTCCCATCAAACACTCCCAGGGCAGGTACAGCACAGGTTAGATACAGAGCAAAGCTCCCTCTACACTGTCCCATCAAACACTCCCAGGGCAGGTACAGCACGGGTTAGATACAGAGTAAAGCTCCCTCTACACTGTCCCATCAAACACTCCCAGGGCAGGTACAGCATGGGTTAGATACATAGTAAAGCTCCCTCTACACTGTCACATCAAACACTCCCAGGGCAGTTACAGCACGTGTTGGATACGGAGTAAAGCTCCCTCTACACTGTCCCATCAAACACTCCCAGGGCAGGTACAGCACGGGTTAGATACAGAGTACAGCTCCCTCTACACCGTCCCATCAAACACTCCCAGGGCAGGTACAACACGGGTTAGATACAGAGTAAAGCTCACTCTACACTGTCCCATCAAACACTCCCAGGGCAGGTACAGCATGGGTTAGATACAGAGTAAAGCTCCCTCTACACTGTCACATCAAACACTCCCAGGGCAGTTACAGCACGTGTTGGATACGGAGAAAAGCTCCCTCTACACTGTCCAATCAAACACTCCCAAGGCAGGTACAGCACGGGTTAGATACAGAGTAAAGCTCCCTCTACACTGTCCCATCAAACACTCCCAGTGCAGCTACAGCATGGGTTAGATACAGAGTAAAGCTCCCTCTACACTGTCACATCAAACACTCCCAGGGCAGTTACAGCACGTGTTGGATACGGAGTAAGCTCCCTCTACACTGTCCTACCAAACACTCCCAGGGCAGGGACAGCACGGGTTAGATACAGAGTAAAGCTCCCCCTACACTGTCCCATCAAACACTCCCAGGGCAGGTACAGCACGGGTTAGATACAGAGTAAAGCTCCCTCTACACCGTCCCATCAAACACTCCCAGGGCAGGTACAGCACGGGTTAGATACAGAGTAAAGCTCCCTCTACACTGTCCCATCAAACACTCCCAGGGCAGGTACAGCATGGGTTAGATACAGAGTAAAGCTCCCTCTACACTGTCACATCAAACACTCCCAGGGCAGTTACAGCACGTGTTGGATACGGAGTAAAGCTCCCTCTACACTGTCCAATCAAACACTCCCAAGGCAGGTACAGCACGGGTTAGATACAGAGTAAAGCTCCCTCTACCCTGTCCAATCAAACACTCCCAAGGCAGGGACAGCACGGACAGCACGGTCTAGATACAGAGTAAATTTACCTTTACACTGTCCCCAACAGCACTCCCAGGGCAGGTACAGCATGCCTTTTACATAGAGTAATGCTTCCTCTGCACAGTCCCATCCAAAATTTCAGGAATGGTACAGCAGGAGTTAGCCGTAGAGTATAATTCCCTCTAAACTGTCACATCTTTCACTCCCAGGTTAGGAAAAACACATGTTAGAGAAAGAAAATTTCGCTCTACACTTTCCCATCAAACACTCCCAAGTCAGGTACAACTCTGGTTAGATACCGAGTAAAGCACCCTCTACACTATCACTTCATACATTCCCTGGGCCGGTACAGACTGATTAGATAAATTGTGAAGCTCACTCTGCACTTTCGCTGCAAGCACTCCCAGGTCTAGGAGAGCAGGGAAGTGATATAATGTAAATCCCCCTCTATTCTGTGCCATCTGCACACCCAGTGCAGGTACAGCTCTGGTTAAATAAAGAGTAAATCTATTTTTATTCTGTGGCTTTAAACACTCCCAGGGCAGGTGCAGCATGGTTCAGAGAAAGACTAAAACTCCCTATACACTGTCCCATCAAGCACTCCCAGAGCAGGCAGAACACTGTTAAGATATAGATTAAAGCTCCCTCTACACTGTACCATCAAACACTCACAATGCAGGGAACGCACGGAATAGATACAGGATAAACCACACCTGTGTGGAGTTTGCACATTCTCCCCGTGTTTGCGTGGGTTTCCTCCGGGTGCTCCGGTTTCCTCCCACAGTCCAAAGATGTGCGGGTTAGGTTGATTGGCTATGATACATTGATCCTTAGTGTTAGGGGGATTAAATACGTGGAGTTACGGGGATCGGGTGGGATATATGTTGGTGTAGGGGTTACGGGGATCGGGTGAGATATGTGTCGGTGCAGGCTCGATGGGCCGAAATGGCCTCTATCTGCACTGTGGGGTTTCTGTGATTTCTGTGATTATACCGACCCTTCAAACACTCCAGGGCAGGTAAAGCATGTGTTAGATACAGATTAAAGCTCCCTCTACACTGTCCCATCAATAACTCCCAGGGCAGGTACAATTCGGTTTAGGTAAAGAATAAACCCCCTCTACACTTCCCAATCAAACACTCCTAGGGCAGGTATAACACGGTTTAGTTATAGAGTAAAGCTACCTTTACAGTGTCACATCAAACTCGCCCAGGGCAGGTAAAGCAAATGTTGGATACAGAGAAATCTCCCGTTACACTGTCCCATCAAACACTCCAAGGAAAGGTACAGCACAGGTCAGATACAGAGACAATCTCCCTTTATATTGCTCAATCAAACACTCCCAGAGAAGGTACAGCACGGACTAGATAAATGGTAAACCTCCCTCTGCACTGTCCGAACACTCCCAAAGTCGGAATTGCACGGGCTAGTACTCGAGTAAATCTCCCTCGACAATGTCCAATCGAACACTCCCAGTGGAGGTACAGCACGTGTTGGGTACCGAGTAAATCTCGCTCTACACTCTCCCATCAATCATTCCCAGGGCATTTACAGCAGGGAGTTAGATACAGAGTAAAGCTCCCTCTACAGTCTCCCATCAATCATTCCCAGGGCAGGTACAGCACGGAGTTAGATACAGAGTAAAGATCGCTCTACACTGTCCCATCAATAATTCCCAGGGCAGGAACAGCACGGGTTAGATAAAGAGTAAAAATTCCTCTACACTCTCCCGTCAACCATTCCCAGGGCAGGTACAGCACGGAGTTAGATACAGAGTAAAGATCCCTCTACACTGTCCTATCAATCATTCCCAGATCATTGAATTTGCAAGACTAAATTTACACAAAATCTCCCTTTGCGCATTGCCATCCATTTGTTGCGAGGGCTAGAAATATGTTTGAGGTAAATCTTTTGTAAGATGTTGCCGTGCGTTGTGGGGGAAAGACAATGACCCCTTCTTTAGAGGCAAGACATAAGGTGGGAATAGGAGAGCGAGGCCGAGAGGGAGTGGAGACAGGAAATATTCACAAACACATTTGGCCATGTCGCTATATATGGTGACTAGAGCGAATATCTCCCCATTCTGTCCTTGGATACCAACTTTACTTTATTCTCCTTTAACTTCGAGAAATGTTCCTACAATCAGTGGCTGCTGGAATCCGTTGGGGCATTTGCATTTGGCTCTCTCTATTTCTGTGCTGTGTTGGTGGGGAAAAATGTGTTGTGTTTCTGTCACTCAATGCTCTAATCTGGGACTTCTATTTCTATGTTTATTTACATAAACGCCACACTGGTTTCCATGAAGTGAATATGGCAGCAAAAGCAGGTAAACAAAGTCACTTATTGATGAGATTCAACTGACAAGGATTTATTTTAAGAATATTGACTGTTGGTACAGAATGAATAGAAATATATCGAACATTGCCATCTGTTTATGTTTTGTTCAATTGGAACAGATGTGATTTATATCAAAAACAAAAATATTAAAATTAAAAATTCAATTCCTAAAATTCTGCTTTCAGAATCAATGGGGCATCTCTCAACAGGCTGATATTTCACTCTATGCTCATTTAGCGGATGTTTTAAGCGATTGAAACTAAACACCTTAAGATAGTTGCCTGAGGATTTGGGGATAATATACTAGCATGGACATATAATAGGTTAACCGACAGGCAACAGAGACTAGGGATAAACGGGTCTTTTTCAGGATGGCAGGCTGTAACTAGTGGGGAGCCGCAAGGATCTGTGTTGGGGCCTCAGCTATTTACAATCTATATTAATGAAATAGATGAAGTGACCGAGTGTAATGTGTCCAAGTTGCTGATGATACAAAGCTAGGCGGGACAGTAAGCTATGAGGAGAACACAGAGGGTCTGCAAAGGGATATAGATAGACTAAGTGAATGGGCAGTAATGTGACAGATGGAGTATAATGAAGGAAAAGGTGAGGTTATTCAAATTGGTAGGTAGAATAGAAAAACAGAATATTTTTGAAATGGTGAGAAACTTTTAAATGTTGTTAGGGTGTCCCCGTGCAAGAGACACAAACAGCTAGCATTCAGGTTCTGCAGGCAATAAGGACGGCAATTAACATGTTGCGCTTTATTGCAAGGGGGAGGGAGTATAAGACTAAGGACTAAGGTCGAATTGTTACAAATATACCGAGTCTTGGTGTGACCACACCTGGAGTATGTTGCACAGTTTTGATGTCCTTATCTATTGAAGGATATACTTGCTTTCGAGGGGTGCAACACATATTGACTAGATTGATCCTGGGATGAGAGGGCTGTCCTATGATGAGATTGTGTAGAATGGGCCTATACTCTCTGGAGATTAGAAGAATGAGAGGTCATCACATTGAAACACACTAGATTCTGAAGGGGATTGACAGGTTGATGCTGAGCGGTTGTTTCCCCCTGGCTGGAGTGTCTAGAACTAGGGGGCATAGTCTCAGGAAAAGGGGTATGCCAGTTAAGACTGAGATGAGCAGGGATCTCGTCACTCAGAGGGCTGTGCATCTTTGGAATTCTCTGCCCCAGAGGGCTGCAGTTACTCAGTCGTTGAGTATATTCAAGGCTGAAATAGATAGATTTTAGGACTCTATGGGAATCAAGGGATATGTAAATCGGGCGGGAAAGTGGAGTTGAGGTGGATGATCAGCCATGATCTTATTGAATGGCGGAGCAGGCTCGAGGGTCTGCATGGCCTACTCATGCTCTTATTCCATATGTTATTATGTTCTCTACATCTTCCCATCAAATACTCCCAGGGCAGCTTCAGCACGGTTTAGATAAAGACTAAAGCTCCCTCCAAACTGTACCATCAAATAATACCAACACAGGGACAGGACAGACTGGACAAAGAGCAAATCTTACTTTATACCGTCCAGTCAAACGCTCCCATGGCATGTACAGCACGTGTTAGATACAGAGTAAAGCTCCCTCTACACTGTACCATCAAACACTCCCAGGGCAGGTACAGCACGTGTTAGATACATAGTAAAAGTCCCTCTAAAATGTCCCATCAATCACTCCTAGGGCAGGGACAGCACGGGTTAGATACTGGGTAAAACTCCCTCGACAGCTTTCCATCAAAAACTCTCAGGGCAGGTACAGCAAGGGTTGGAAAAAGGGCAAAACACCCTCTACACTGTCCCATCAAACACGCCTAAGGCAGGTAGAGCAAGTGTTAGATACAGAGTAAAGCTCTCTCTCTACTGTCCCATCCAGCACCCCTATGGCAGGTACAGCACGGGCTAGATAGAGGGTAAAGGTCGCTCTAAGCTGCACCATCAATCACTACCAGGGCGGGGATAGCACGGGTTAAATACATAGTTAAGTTCCTTCTAAACTGCCCCATCAAACACCCCCAGGACAGGTACAGCACGTGTTACATAGAGAGTAAATTACTCTTTAAGCTGTCCCATCATTCACTCCCAGGGCAGGGACAGTGCAAGTAAGATACAGCGAGAATATCCCTCTAAATTGTCCCATCAAGCACCTCCAGGGAAGGGACAGCACGTGTAAGATACAGAGTAAATATCGCTATAATGTCTCCCATCAATAACTCACAGGGCAGGGACAGGACGTGTTAAATAAAGAGAAAAGATCCAGCTAAACTGAGCGATCTATCAATCCCAGGGCTGGGTAGGCACGGGTTAAATACAGAGCAAATCGCCCGCAACACTGTCCCAGCAAACACTGCTAAGGCAGATACAGCACAGGTTAGCTACCGAGTAAAGCAGCCTCTACACTGTCCCATCAAACACTCCCAGGGCAGGTACAGCATGGGTTAGATACAGAGTAAAGCTCCCTCTACACTGTCCCATCAAACACTCCCAGGGCAGGTACAGCACGGGTTAGGTACAGAGTAAAGCTCCCTCTGCACTGTCCCATCAAAAACTCCCAGGGCAGGTACAGCACGGGTTAGATACAGAGTAAAGCACCCTCTACACTTTCCCATCACACACTCCCAGGGCAGGTACAGCACGGGTTAGGTACAGAGTAAAGCTCCCTCTACACTGTCCCATCAAGCACTCCCAGGGCAGGTACAGCACGGGTTAGATACAGAGTAAAGCTCCATCTACACTGTCCCATCAATCACTCCCAGGCCAAGTACAGCACGGGTTAGGTACAGAGTAAAGCTCCATCTACACTATCCCATCAATCACTCCCAGGCCAGGTACAGCACGGGTTAGGTACAGAGTAAAGCTCCGTCTATACTGTCCCATCAATCAATCCCAGGGCAGGTACAGCACGGGTTAGATACAGAGTAAAGCTCCCTCTACACTGCCACATCACACAATCCCAGGGCAGGTACAGCACGGGTTATCTGCAGAGCAAAGCTCCCTCTACACTGTCCCATCAAGCACTCACAGGGCAGGTACAGCACGGGTTAGATACAGAGTATAGCTCCCTCTTCACTGAACAATCAAACACTCCCAGGGCAGGGCCTGCATGTTTTAAATACAAAGTAATTGTCCCTGTAAACAGATCCATTTAACACACCCAGGGCAAGCACATCGAAGGCAAGATACAGAGTTAATCTCCATTAACACTTTACCATTAAAAACTCCCAGGGAAGGTATGTCAAATGTTAGATACAGAGTAAATCTCCCTCTACAGTATCCCATCAAACACCCCCAGGGCAGGGACAGCCCTGTTTATATGCATAATAATGGTCACTCTGCACTGTCCCATAAAACTCTGACAGAGCAGCTGCAGCAAAGGTTAGATACAGAGTAAAGCTCAATCTACGCTGTCCCATTAAACATTCCCAGGGCATGGACAGCATGTGTGATTTACAGATTAAAGTTCCATCTAAACTGACCCATCAATCACTGCCAGGGCAGGGACAGCACGGGTTAGATACAGAGTAAATCACCCGATGAACATTCCCATCAAACACTCCCAGGACAGGTACAGCAAGGATTAGAAACAGAGTAAAAGCTTCCTCTACACTGGCCCATCAAACACTCCCAGGACAGGTACAGCGCGGGTTAGATACAGAGTAAAGCTCCCTCTACACTGTCCCATCAAACACTCCCAGGGCAGGTACAGCACGGGTTAGGTTCATATTAAAGATCCCTCTGAAAGGTCCCATTAATCACTCCCAGGGCAGTGACAGCAAGGTTTAAATACATAGTAAGTTTTCTCCAAACTGTCCCATTACACACTTCCAGTGCAGGTACAGCAAAGATTAGATACATAGTAAATCGCTCTCTACACGTTTCGGTATAAACACTCCAAGGGCAGGTACACCAAGGGTTAGATAAAGAGCAATGCTTCCTCTACACTGTCCCATCAAACACTCCCAGGGTACAGAACATTTTAGACACAGAAAAGCACCCTATAAACTGGCGCATTAATCACCCGCAGATTAGGGAGAGCACGCGTTAGATAGAGTGTAAAGGGCTCTCTAAACTGTCCCATCAGTAACTCACAGGGCAGGGAGAGCACGATTTAAATATATAGTAATTGTCCCTCTACACGCTCCCATCAAAAACTCCGAGGGCACAACACGCCCAAGGCAGGTACAGCAAGTTTTAGATACAGAGTTAATCACCCTCTAAACTTTCGCATTATCAATCACAGGGCAGGGACTGCACGGGTGAGATACATCGTAAAGCTCCCTCTAAACTGCCCAGCAATCGCTCCCAGGGCAGGGACAGCACGGGTTAGCAGCAGAATGAATCGCCCTCTAAAGTTTCCCATCATTCATTCCTAGGGCAGGTACAGCAAGTGTTAGATACAGTGTAAAGCATCCCTCTACACTGTCCGACTAAAAACACCCAGCGCAGAAACAGCAAGGGTTTGATACAGAATGAAGGTCCCTCTAAAATGTCCCATCAATCACTCCGAAGGCAGGGACAGCAAGGTTTAAATATATAGTAATGCTCCTTCTAAACTGTCCTATTAAACACACTCAGGGCAGGTACAGCGAAGGCCAGATACAGATTAAATCTCCCTCTACACGTTTTCATATAAGCACTCCCAGGGCAGGTACAGCAAGGGTTAGATTAAGAATAATGCTCCCTCTAAACTGTCCCGTCAAACACTCCCAGGGCAGGTACAGCATATATTGGATACAGAGTAAAGCTCCCTCTAAATTGGCCCATTAATCACTCCCAGGGCAGGGAGAGCATGCGTTAGATACAGTATAAAGAGCCCACTAAACTCTCCCATCAAACACTCGCAGGACAGGTACAACAAAGGTTAGATACAGAGCAAAGCTCAATCCACACTGTCCCATCAAACACCCCCAGGGCAGGTGCAGCAAGGGTTAGATACAGATTGAAGTTCCCTCTAAACTGCCCCATCAATCACTCCCAGGGCAGGGACAGCATGTGTTAGATACAGAGTAAAGTTCCATCTAACTTGACCCTTCAATCACTCCCAGGGCAGGGACAGCTCGGGTTAGAGACACAGTAAATCTCCCTCTAAACTTCCCCATCATACATTTCCAGGACAGGCACAGCAAGTGTTAGATACAGAGTAATGGATCCCTCTACACTGCCCCATCAAACACTCCCAGGGCAGGTACAGCACGGGTTAGATACAGAGTATAGCTATCTCTACACTGCCCCATCAAACACTCCCAGGGCAAGTACAGCACGACTTAGCTACAGAGTAATGCTCCCTCCACACTGTCCCATCAATCACTCCCAGGGCAGGGACAACACGGGTTAGATACAGAGTAAATCTCCAACTACACTTTCCCGGCAAGCTCTCCCAGGGCAGGTACAGCACAGGCTAGATACAGAGTAAAGCAGCCCTCTACACTTTCGCATCAAACACTCCCAGGTCAGGAACAGCAAGTGTTAGATACATAGTAAAGGTCCCTCTAAACTGTCCCATCAATCGCTCCCAGTGCAGAGAGAACATGGCTTAAATACATAGAAATGGTGCCTGTAAACTGTTCCATTAAGCACAACCAGGGCAGGCACAGCGAGAAAACAACAGAAAATGCTGGAAAAACTCAGTAGGCCAGGCAACATCTGTGGAGAGAAAATAGAGTCAATGTTTCGGGTGAACCCTTTGTCAAGTCTTGATGAGACAGTGTAGAGGGAGCTTTAGTCTGTATCTAACCCGTGCTGTACCTGTCCTGGCAGTGATTGATGGGACAGTGAACAGGGAGCATTACCTGTATTTAAACCTTCCCATACCTGCCCTGGGGTGTTCGATGGCGCAGCATAGAAGGAGATTTACTCTGTATCAAACCCTTGCTGTACCTGCCCTGGGAGTGTTTAATGGGACAGTGTAGATTGAGCTTTACTCTGTATATAACCTTTGCTTTTGCTGCCCTGTAATTGTTTGATGGGACAGTTTAGAGTGATTATTATTATGTATATAAACAGGGCTGTCTCTGCCCTGGGAGCGTTTGCTGGAAAATTGTAGAGGGAGATTTACTCTGTATCTAACCCATGCTGTCCCTGCCCCGGGAGTGATTGAATGGAAAGTTTAGAGGGGTCTTCTCTCTGTATCTATCACACGCCGCACCTGCCCTGGGAGTGAATGATGGGATAGATTAATGGGTAACTTACTCTGCATGTAACACGTGCTGTACCTGTCATAGGGGTGTTTGATTGGACAGTTTAGCAGGACCTTTACTATGTATTTAACCCGTGCTATCTCCGCCCTGTGGTTGATTTATTGTACAGTTTAGAGGGACGTTTACTCTCTATATAACACGAGCTGTACATGCCATGGGCGTGTTTGATGGGACAGTGGAGAGAGAGCTTTATTATGTATCTAACACTTGCTCTACCTGCCTTAAGAGTGTTTGATGGGACAGTGTAAATGGAGATTTACTCTTTATACAACCCTTGCTGTACGTGCCCTGGGAGTTTTTGATGGAAAACTGCTGATGGAGATTTACTCTGTATCTAACCCGTGCTCTCCCTGCCCTGGGAGTGATTGATGGGAAGGTTTAGAGGGACTTTTCCTCTGTATCTAACACGTGCTGTACCTGACCTGGGGCGTGTGTTGGGATAGTTTAGAAAGAACATGAAAATGTAATTAACACGTGCTATTACTGTCCTTGCAGTGATTGATGGGATAGTTTATTGTGGCCATTGCTCTGTATCTAACACTTGCTATACCTGCCCTGGGAGTGATTGATGCGAAGTTTACAGGAAGCGTTATCTGTATCTAACCCTTGCCTTACCTGCCCTGGGGGTATTTGTTTCGACAGCGTAGAGGGAGATTTATTCTTAGTATAACCATTGATATAACTTCCCTGGGAGTGTTTGATGGGACAGAGTAAAGGGAGATTAACTCTGTATCTACCCTGTGCTATCCCTGCCCCGGAATGATTCATGGGAAAGTTGAGAAGGACCCTTACTATGTACTTAACCCGTGCTTTCCCCGCCCTGCTAGTGATTGATGATGCAGCCCGTGCTGTACCTGCCATGGGGTTGTTGGATGGGACAGTGGAGAGAGAGCTTTACTCTGTATCTAAGAGTTGCTCTACCTGCCTTAGGCGTCTTTGATGGGACAGTGTAGAGGGTGCATTACTCTTTATCCAACCCTTGCTGTACCTGCCCTGGGAGTTGGTGATGGAAAACTGTCGAGTGTGTTTTACTCAGTATCTAACCCGTGCTGTCCCTGCCCTAGGAGTGATTGATGAGACATTTTAGAGGGTCTTTTACTCTGTATCTAACACGTGCTGTACCTGACCTGGGAGCGTTTAATGGGGCAGTTTAGTGGGAACTTTACAATGTAATTAGCCCGACCTATTACTGCACTGGCAGTGATTGATGGGACAGTTTTTACGGACCATTGTTCTGTATATATCCCGTGCTATGCCTGTCCTGGGAGTGATTGATGGCACATTGAACAGTGAGCTTTATCTGTATTTAAACCTTGCCGTCCCTGCCCTGGGGGTGTTTGATGGGACAGTGTAGAGGGAGATTTACTCTGTATCTAACATTTGATATACCTTCCCTGAGAGTGTTTGATGAGACAGTGTAGAGGGAGCTTTACTCTGTTTCTAACTCGTGCTGTACCTGCCCTGGGTGTGTTTGATGGCACAGTGTATTGGGAGCTTTACTCTGTATCTAACTCGTGCTGTACCTGCCATGGGAGTGTTTGATGAGGCAGTGTAGAGGGAGCTTTACTCTGTATCTAACTCGTGCTGTACCTGCCCTGGGAGTGTTTGATGGGACAGTGTAGAGGGAGCTTTACTCTGTATCTAACCCGTGCTGTACCTGCCCTGGGGGTGTTTGATGGGACAGTGTAGAGGGAGCTTTACTCTGTATCTAACCCGTGCTGTACCTGCCCTGGGTGTGTTTGATGGGGCAGTGTAGAGGGAGCATTACTCTTTATCTAGCCTATGCTTTACCAGCCCTGGGAGTGCTTGATGGGACAGTATAGAGCCAGTTTTACTCTGTTTCTAACCCTTGCTGTTCCTGCCCTGGGAGTGTTTGATGGGATAATGTAGAGTGAGATTTACTCTTTATCTAAACCGTGCTGTACCTGCCCTGGGTGTGTTTGATGGGGCAATGTACAGGGAGCTTTACTCTGTATCTAGCCTTTGCTGCACCTGCCCTAGGAGAGTTTGTTGGGACAGTGTTGCGGGAGATTTGCTCTGTATTTAACCCGTGCCTACCCAGCCCTGGGATTGATAGATCGGTCAGTTTAGCTGGATCTCTTCTCTTTATTTAACATGTGCTGTCCCTGCCCTGTGAGTTATTGATGGGAGAGTTTATAGGGATATTTACTCTATCTTACACGTGCTGTCCCTTCCCTGGAGGTGATGGATGGGACATTTTAGAGGGATATTCTCGCTGTATCTAACTTGCACTGTCCCTGCCCTGGGAGTGAATGATGGGACAGCTGTATCTAAAATTTGATGTACTTTCCCTGGGAGTGTTTGATGGGAGAGTGTAAAGGGAGATTAACTCTGTATCTTACCTTCGCTGTGCCTGTACGATAGCAAAATGCTGCAGATGCTGGAAATCCGAAATAACAACAGAAAATGCTGGAAAATCACAGCAGGCAAGTCAACATCCGTGGAGTGGAAATAGAGTCAACGTTTCGGGTGAACACTTAGGCAGTGTCCCATCAAATACTCCCAGGGCAGGTACAGCACAGGTGACATACAGATTAAAGCTCCCTCTACACTGTCCCATCAATCACTCCCAGGGCAGGTAAAGCAATGGTTATGTATCGAGTAAACCTCCTCTACAGTGTCCAATCAAGCACTCCCAGATCATTGAATTCGCAAGACTCATTTTACACTAACATTCCTTCTGCGCATTCCCATTGATTTGTTTAGAGGTCCAGACTTATTTCTGAGGGAAATCTTTTGCAAGACGTTGTCCTCCTGTTCTGGGGTAAAGACTATGACCCATTCTTTTGAGTCAAGACAGAAGGTGGATATTGGCGAGAGATGCAGAGAGGGTGAGGAAACAAGTCATTTTCACAAACACTTTTGCCCTGTCGCTATATACGGTGACTAGAGGGAATCATTCCCCATTCTGTCCGTGGATCTCATCTTTAATTAATGTTCCTTTAAATTAGAGAAATATCCCAACAATCAACAGTTGCTGGAATCGGTTGGGTCATTTCCATTTCGCTCTCTCTACTTCTGTGCTGTGTTGATGGGGAAACATTTATTGTGTTTCTGCCGCTCAATGCTCTAATCCTGGACTTCTATTTATGTGCTTATTTACAAAAACGCCTCACTAGTTTTCAAGAAGAGTGAACATGGCAGCAAAACCAGGTCAAGAAAGTTATTGTTGATTCGTTTCAACTCACAACACGGTTTTATTTTAAGAATATTGACTGTTGGTACAGAATGAATAGAAATATCTAGAACATTGGAACCTGTTTCAGTTTTGTTCAATTATAACAAATGAGATTTATACCAAAGGAACAATATTAAAATTAAAAATTCAGTTCTGAAAATTCTGCTGAAAAAAGTCAATGGGACATCTCTGAATAGGCTGGTGTTTCACTGGATATCCATTTAGCGGAAGCTTCAAGCTTTTACACTAAACAAGTTAAGATAGTGACCAGAGGAGTTGGGGTTAATATAGTAACAAATATAGAGGATTGGTTAGATACAGCACGGGTTAGATGAAGAGTAAAGTTCCCTCTACACTGTCCCAGCAACCATTCCCAAAGCAGGTACAGCACGGGTTAGATACAGAATAAATCTCCCTCTTCACTTCCCCATGAAACACTCCATATGCAGCTACAGCACGGGTTAGATTCAGAGTAAAGCTCCCTCTACACTGTCCCATCAAACACTCCCAGGACAAGGACAGCACGGGTCAGATGAAGAATAAAATTCTCTCTATAATGGCCCATCACACACTCACAGATCATTGAATTCGCAAGAATAATTTTGCAGTAAAGCTCCCTCTGCGCATCCCAACAGTTTGGTTCGTGTCCTAGAAATATGTCTCTGAGAAATCTGTTCTAAGACGTTGCCATCTTATTCATAGAATCATTCAATCATAGAAGGTTATCCCACAGAAGGAGGCCATTTCGTCCCATCGTGTCTGTGCCGGCCAACAAAGAGCTATCCAGCCTAATTCCACTTCCCAGCTCTTGGTCCGTAGCACTGAAGGTTAGAGCATCCCAAGTGCACATCCATGTACGTTTACATGTGGTGAGGGTTCCTGCCTCTACCACCCTTGCAGGCAGTGAGTTCCAAACCCCCACAACTCAATGGGTGAAGAAATTTCCCCTCAAATCCCCTTAGGATCTTCGAAAAATTACTTTACATCTGTGCCCCCTGGTTTTTGACCCCACTTCATCTATGCCTCTCATAATCTTGTACACCTCAATAAGGTCTACCCTCAGCCTCCTCTGTTCCAAGGAAAACAGACCCAGCCTATCCAGTCTTTCCTCATAGCTTAGATTCCCTATTCCCGGCAAAACCCTTGTAAATATCCTCTGTACCCTCTCTAGTGCAATCACATCTTTCCTGTAATTTGGTGCCAAGAACTGCACGCAGTACTCTAGCTGAGGCCTAACTAATGTTTTATCCAGTTGAAGCATAACCCCCTGCTCTTGTATTCAATGCCATGGCTAATAAAGGTAAGCATTCCGTATGCCTTCTTAACCACCTTATCTACCTGGCCTGCTACCTTCAGGGATATGTGGACATGCACTGCAAGGTTACTTTGTTCCTCTACACTACTGTGTCCTACCATCTAATGTGTATTCCCTTTCGTTCTTAGCCCTCCGCAATTGCATTATCTCACACTTCTCCGGATTGAATTCCATTTGCCACTGTTCTACCCATTTGACCAATTTATTGATATCTTCCAGCAGTCTAAAGCTTCCTTTCTCAGTTTCAACAACACAGCCGATTTTAGTGTCATCTGCAAACTTCTTAATCATACCCCCTATATTCAAGTCTAGATCATTGATATATACCACAACAAGCAAGGGACCTAGTACTCAGCCTTGCAGTCATAAAATCTACTATCAATCATTACCCTCTCCCTCCTGTCTCCGAACCAGTTTTGAATCCAACTTGACACTTTGCCCTGGATCCCATGGGCTTTTAACTTCGTGACCAGTCGCCCATGTGAAGCCTGATCAAAAGCCTTGCTAATGCCAATATACACTACATCAAACGCACTACCCTCATCTACCCTCCCTTTACTTCCTCAAAAACATGTGGGTAAAAACAATGACCATTTCTTTAGAGGCAAGACAGAAGCTGGGAATAGGAGTGAGAGGCAGAGCGGTTGGGGAAACAGAAGCTGGGAATAGGAGTGAGAGGCAGAGCGGGTGTGGACACAGGAGCTGGGAATAGGAGTGAGAGGCAGAGCGGGTTTGGACACAGGAGCTGGGAATAGGAGTGAGAGGCAGAGCGGGTGTGGACACAGGAGCTGGGAATAGGAGTGAGAGGCAGAGCGGGTGTGGACACAGGAGCTGGGAATAGGAGTGAGAGGCAGAGCGGGTGTGGACACAGGAGCTGGGAATAGGAGTGAGAGGCAGAGCGGGCGTGGACACAGGAGCTGGGAATAGGAGAGAGAGGCAGAGCGGGTGTGGACACAGGAGCTGGGAATAGGAGTGAGAGGCAGAGCGGGTGTGGACACAGGAGCTGGGAATAGGAGTGAGAGGCAGAGCGGGCGTGGACACAGGAGCTGGGAATAGGAGAGAGAGGCAGAGCGGGTGTGGACACAGGAGCTGGGAATAGGAGTGAGAGGCAGAGCGGGTGTGGACACAGGGCATTTTCACAGACACATTTGCCATCTCACTATGTACCGTGATTAGAGGGAATATTTCCCCATTCTGTCCGTGGATATCATCTTTATGTTATTCTCATTTAACTCAGAGAAACGTCCCAACAATCAAAGGTTGCCGGAATCCGTTCGGTCATTTGCATTTCGCTCCCTATTTCTGTGCTGTGTTGGTGGGGAAACATTTATCGTATTTCTGTCGCTCAATGCTCTAACCTGGGGTTTCTATTTCTGTGTTTATTTACATAACCGCATCACTGGTTTCCATGAAATGAACATGGCAGCAAAACAATGTCAACAAAGTCACTTATTGATTAGTTTCAACTCACAACAAGGCTTTATTATAAGAATATTGACAGTTGGCATAGAATGAATAGAAATATCTGGAAAATTGCCTCCGGTTTCAGTTTTGTTCAATTAGAAGATGTGTGAATTATTTCAAAGGGAAAAATATTAAAATTAAATAATCAGCTCTGAAAACGTTGCTGACAGAAACAATGGGACATCTCTGAACAGGCTCTTATTTCATTGGATGTCCATTGAGCGGAAGTGTCAAGCCATTTAATCTAAACAGGTTAAGAGAGTGACCAGAGGATTTGGGGGTAATATAGTGACAATGATAGAGGATTGGGTAACGGAGAGATAACAGAGATTAGGGATAAACAGTTCTGTTTCAGGTTGGCAGGCTGTAACAATTGGTGTGCCACAAGGATCAGCGCTGGGCCATCAGCTACTTACAATCCATATTAATGACCCTGATGAAGTGACCGAATGTAATTTATCCAAGTTTGCTGACGATACAAACCTGGTGAAACAGTTATCTGTCAGGAGAACAAAAAGAGTCCGCAAAGCGATATAGATAAAATAAGTTCGTGGGAAGTAAGGTGGCAGATGTCGCATAATGTAGGGAAATTACAGCCTTGGTCCAAACATTGACAAAGGAGCTGAATTGCAGAGGTGAGGGTAGACTGACTGCCCTTGACATCAAGGCAGCATTTGACGGGTGTGGCATCAAGGAGCCCTAGTAAAAATGAAGTCAATGGGAATAGGGGGAAAACGCTCCACTGGCTGGAGTCATACCTAGCACAAAGGAAGATGGTTGTGGTGGTGAAATGTCAATCAACACAGCCCCAGGACATCGCTGCAGGAGTTCTTCATGGCAGTGTCTTAGACCCAACCATCTTCATGTGCTTCATCAATTATATTTCCTCCAACATGAGGTCAGAAATGGGAATATTCGCTGATGACTGCACAGTGTTCACCGCCATACAACAACACCTCAGATAATGAAGCAGTTCATGCCTGCATGCAACATGACCCGGATGACTATCAGGCTTGGGCTGATAATTGGCAGTTAACCTTTGCACCACTGATGTGCCACCGAACACTATCCCCGGAAAGCGAGAGTCTAAACACCTTACCTTGGCATTCAGCAGAATTACCGTTGCCGAATTCCCCACCATCAACACCCTGGGGGTCAGCATTGACCAGAAACTTAACTGGACCTGCCACATAGATAATATGTTAACAAGAGCAGGTCAGGGTCTAGGTATTCTGCGGCGAGTGTCTCGCCTCCTGACTCCCCTAACCAGTTCCAACATCTACAAGGCACAAGTCAGGAGTGTGATGGAATACTCTACACTTGCCTGGATGACTGCAGCTAAAACAACACTGAAGGATCTCGACTCCATCCAGAAGAAACCAGCATGCTTGATTGGCACCCCATCCACCAACTTAAATATTCACTCCTTCCACCACCGGCGTACCGTGGCTGCAGTGTGTACCATCTACAAGATGCACTGCAGCAAATTGCCAAGGCTTCTTCGGCAGCACCCCCCAATCTCGCGATCCCTTCCACCTAAAAGGACATGGGCAGCAAGCACAAGGGTGCACCACCACCTCCAAGTTCCCCTCCAAGTCACAAACCATCCTGACTGAGAAGTATATCGCCGATCCTTCATTGTCACTGGGTCAAAATCCTGGAAGTCCCTCCGTAACAGCACAGTGGGAGCACCTTCACCACACGGACTGCAGCGGTTCAAGAAGGCAGCTCACCACCACCTTCTCAATGGCAATTATCGATGGGCAATAATTCTCTTAACTCAGAGGGTTGTGAAATGTTGGAATTATTTGCTATCAGAGGGCAGTGGATGCTCAGTCGTTGAATATATTCAAGGCTGATATCGATAGATTTTAGGACACTAATGGATTCAAGAGATAAGGAGATCGTGTGGTAAGTGGAGTTGAGGTGGATGATCAACCATGATATGATTGGAAGGCAGAGCAGGCTCGAGGGGCTCTATGGCCGACTCCTTCTCCTATTTTTACTGTTTTTCTGTTCCCTACATTGACACATCAATCACTCCCTGGGAAGAAACAGCACGAGTTAGACACAGAGTAAAGCTCCCTGGATACTGCCCCATCAAACACACCCGTACCAGGTACAGCAAGGGTTAGATACAGAATCAATTTACCTATAAATTGTCCAGTCAAAAACTCCCAGTGCAGGTACAGCACGTGTTAGATACAGAGTAAAGCTCCCTCTACACTGTCCCATCAAACACTCCCAGGGCAGGTACAGCACGGGTTAGATTCAGAGTAAAGCTCCCTCTACACTGTCCCATCAAACACTCCCAGGGCAGGTACAGCACAGGTTAGATACAGAGTAAAGCTCCCTCTACACTGTCCCATCAAACACACCCAGGGCGGGGACAGGATGGGTTGGATGCAGTATAAGGCTCCTTCTACATTACCCCATCAAACACTCCCAGGGAGGGGACAGGATGGTTTGGATGCAGTATAAGGCTCCTTCTACATTACCCCATCAAACACTTCCAGGGCAGGTTCAGCACGGGTTAGATACAGTGTAACGCTCCTTCTAAACTTACTCATCAAACACTAGCAGTGCAATGCAGAATGCATTATATAAAAAGTGAAACTCTATCTAAAGAGTCCCATCCAACAATAGAATGGCAGGTACAACAATTTTAGATCCAGAGTAAAACTCCATTTACACTGTCCATCAATCACTCTCAGGTCAGGTTCAGCACCGATTAGATACAGAGTAAAGCACCCTCGACACTGTCCCATCAAACACTCCACGTGCAGGTACAGCACGGATTATAAACTAAGTACAACTTTGACTACACAGTCAAAACAATCACTCCCAGGTCAGGTACAACATGGTTTAGATACAGAGTAAACCTCCCTTTATACTGTACATTCAAACACACACCGGGCAGGCACTACACGTGTTGGTTACAAAGTAAAGCTCCATCTACACTCTCCCATCAATCCCTCCCAGGACAGATACAGCACGGAGAAGATACAGTGTAAATCACCCTTGACACTGTCCCATCAATCACTCTCAGGGCAGGAACAGCACGGGTAAGATACAGAGCCAAGCTCGCTCAATACAATCCCAAGAACCCCTCACAGGGCAGGGACAGTGCGGACTACAAACAGAGTAAAACTTCCTCCTAGCTGTACCATCAAATACTCCCGGTGCCGGTACAGCACGGCTTAGATAAAAGGTAAAGCTGGCTCTCCCCTGAACTATCAATCACTCCCAGTGCAGGTACAGCATGGTTAGATACAGAGTTAAGCTCCCTCTAAACTTTCCCAAAAAGCACTCCCAGGCCAGGTACAGCACGGGTTGGATGCAGATTAAATCTCCCTCTACACTGCCCCATCCAACACTCACAGGGCAGTTACAGCCCAGGTTAGCAACAGAGTAAAGCTCCCTCTACACTGTCCCATGCAGCAATCCCATGGAACGTACTGCACGGGTTTGATACAGAATAAAGATCCCAGTACACGTTCCCTTCGAAAAAAGCCATTGCATGTACAGTACGTTTTGGATAAAGAATAAAGCTCTGTCTACACTTAATTATCAAACACTTCCAGGGCAGGTACAAGATGTGATATATACAGATGAAGCACCATCTAAATTGTCCCATCCAACAATCTCAGGACTGGTTGAGCATGGTTTTGGCCCAGAGTAAAATTATAACTAGTGTCCATCAGTCACTCTCACGTCATGTACAGCACGGGTTGGATACAGATTAAGGCTCCCTTTACACTGCCCCATAAAACAATCACCGATCAGTTACAGCATGTGGTAGATACAAATTAAATCGCCAGCTACACTGTCCCATCAATCATTCCAAGTGCAATTACAGCACTGGTAAAATACAGAGTAAAGCACCATCTGCAATATCCCATCGAACGCACCCAGGACAAGTACAGCACGGGTTAGGTACAGAATAAAGTTCCATCTAAACTCTCCCATTCAACACTCACAGGGCAGGTACAGCAAGGGTTAAATACAGAGTAAAGCTTCCTCTACCCTGTCCCATCAAACATTCCCAGGTCAGGTACAGCATGGGTTAGATACAGAGTAAAACTCCCTCTACACTGTCCCATCAAACACTCCCAGGTCAGGTACAGCATGGTTTAGATACAGAGTAAAGCTCCCTCTACACTGTCCCATCAAACACTCCCAGGTCAGGTACAGCATGGGTTAGATACAGAGTAAAGCTCCCTCTACACTGTCCCGTCAAACACTCCCAGGTCAGGTACAGCAAGGGTTGGATACAGAGTAAAGCTCCCTCTACACAGTCCCATCAAACGCTCCCAGGGCAGGTACAGCACGGGCTAGATACAGAGTAAAGCTCTTTTTGTAATGTCCAGTCAAAAGCTCCCAGTGCCAAGTACTGCACGGGTTAGATAAAAAGTTGATCTCCCTCTACACTATCCCATCAGTCAATAGCCGGGCAGGTAAATTATGGGTTAGATACAGAATAAATCTCCCGCTAAATTGTCAATTCAAGCACTCCCAGGGCAGGAACTGCACGGGGTTAGATACACAATAAATCTACCTCTATACTGTCCCATCACTCACTCCCAGTAAAGGTACAGTACGAGTTAGATATGGAGTTAATCTTCCTCTACATTGCACCATAAAACACCCCCACAGCAGGTACACTATGGGTGAGATAAAAAGTATATCTCCCTCTACACTTTCCCATCAAACACACCGAAGGCATGTACAACACGAGTTAGACACAGACAAAAGCTCCCTGTACAATGTCCCATCAAACACTCCCAGGGCAGGTACAACACGGGTTAGATACAGAGTAAAACTCCCTCTACAATGTCCCATCAAACATCCCCAGTCCAGGAACAACACGGGTTAGATACAGAGTATAGCTTCCTATAAACTGTACCATCAAATACTCCCGGTGCCAGTACAGCAAGGCTTAGATACAAAGTAAAGCTGGCTCTCCCCTGAACCATCAATCACTCCCAATGCAGGTACAGCACGGGTTAGATACAGAGTAAAGCTCCCTCTACACTGTCCCATCAAACACTCCCAGGCCAGGTACAGCACAGGTTAGATACATAGTAAAGCTCCCTCTAAACTTTCCCAACAAACACTCCCAGGGCAGGTACAGCACGGCTTGATACAGAGTAAATCTCCCTCTGCACTGCCCCATCCAACACTCCGAGGGCTGTTGCAGCCCAGGTTGCAACAGAGTAAAGCTCCCTCTGCACTGTCCCATCCAGTAATCCCATGGAACGTACAGCATGGGTTTAATACAGAGTAAAGATCCCACTACGCGTTCCCTTCGAAAAAAGCCATAGCAGGTAGAGTACATGTTGGATACAGAATAAAGATCTGTCTACACTTAATTATCAAACACTCCCAGGGCAGGTACAAGATGCGATATATACAGAGTTAAGCACCCGCTAAACTGTCCCATCCAACATTCACCGGGCTGCTACAGCATGGTTTTTGTCCAGAATAAAATTATATCTACAGTGTCCAATCAGTCACTCTCACCTCATGTACAGCACGGGTTGGATACAGATTAAGGCTCCCTTTACACTGCCCCATAAAACAATCCCCGTGCAGTTACAGCATGTGGTAAATACAAATTAAATCGCCATCTACACTGTCCCATCAATCATTCCAAGGGCAGTTACACCACTGGTTATATACAGAGTAAAGCACCATCTGCAATATCCCTTCGAATGCACCCAGGACAAGTACAGCACGGGTTAGATACAGAATAAAGTTCCATCTAAACTCTCCCATTCAACACTCACAGGGCAGGTACAGCACGGTTTAATTACAGAGTAAAGCTTCCTCTACACTGTCCCATCAAACATTCCCAGGTCAGGTACAGCATGGGATAGATACAGAGTAAGGCTCCCTCTACACTGTCCCATCAAACACTCACAGGGCAGGTACAGCACGGTTTAATTACAGGTTAAAGCTTCCTCTACACTGTCGCATCAAACACTCCCAGGTCAGGTGCAGCATGGGTTAGATACAGAGTAAAGCTCCCTCTACACTGTCCCACCAAACACTCCCAGGGCAGGTACAGCATGGGTTAGATACAGAGTAAAGCTTCCTATAAACTGTACCATCAAATACTCCCGGTGCCGGTACAGCACGGCTTAGATACAAAGTAAAGCTGGCTCTCCCCTGAACCATCAATCACTCCCAATGCAGGTACAGCATGGTTAGATAAAGAGTAAAGCTCCCTCTACACTGTCCCATTAAACACTCCTAGGCCAGGTACAGCACGGGTTAGAAACAGAGTAAAAGCTTCCTCTACACTGGCCCATCAAACACTCCCAGGACAGGTACAGCGCGGGTTAGATACAGAGTAAAGCTTCCTATAAACTGTACCATCAAATACACCCGGTGCCAGTACAGCACGGCTTAGATACAAAGTAAAGCTGGCTCTCCCCTGAACCATCAATCACTCCCAATGCAGGTGCAGCATGGTTAGATAAAGAGTAAAGCTCCCTCTACACTGTCCCATCAAACACCCCCAGGCCAGGTACAGCACGGGTTAGTTCAGAATAAAGCTCCCTCTACACTGTCCCATCAAACACGCCCAGGGCAGGTACAGCACGGGTTAGATACATAGTAAAGCTCCCTCTACACTGTCCCAACAAACACTCCCAGGGCAGGTACAGCACGGTGTAATTACAGGGTAAATCTTCCTCTACACTGTCCCATCAAACACTCCCAGGGCAGGTACAGCATCGGTTAGATACAGAGTAAAGCTCCCTCTACACTGTCCCATCAAACACTCCCAGGGCAGGTACAGCACGGGGTTAGATATAGAGTAAAGCTCCCTCTACACTGTCCCATCAAACACTCCCAGGGCAGGTACAGCACAGGTTAGATACAGAGTAAAGCTCCCTCTACACTGTCCCATCAAACACTCCCAGGGCAGGTACTGCACGGGGTTAGATACAGTGTAAAGCTCCCTCTACACTGTCCCATCAAACACTCCAAGGGCAGGTACAGCACGGGTTAGATACAGAGTAAAGCTCCCTCAAAACTGTCCCGTCAAACAATCCAAGTTCAGATACAGCAAGGGTTTGATGCAGAGTAAAGCTCCCTTTATACTGTAATGTCATACATACACCGGGCAGGCACTGCACGTGTTGGTTACAAAGCAAAGCTCCATCTGCACTGTCCCATCAATCCTTCCCAGGGCAGATACAGAACGGAGAAGATACAGTGTAAATCTCCCTCGACACTGTCCCATCAATCACTCTCAGGGAAGGAACAGCGCAGGTTAGATACAGAGCCAAGCTCGCTCAATACAATCCCATTAAACACTCACAGGGCAGGGACAGCACGGACTACAAACAGAGTAAAGCTTCCTCTAAACTGTACCATCAAATACTCCCGGTGCCAGTACAGCACGGCTTAGATACAAAGTAAAGCTGGCTCTGCCCTGGCCCAGCAATCAGTCCTAATGCAGATACAGCATGGCTAGATACAGAGTAAAGCTTCCTCTAGGCTTTCCCAACAAACACTCCCACGCCAGGTACAACACGGTATTGATGCAGATTAAAACTCCCTCTAAACTGCCCCATCCAACACTCCCAGGGCAGTTACAGTCCAGGTTAGCAACAGAGTAAAGCTCCCTCTACACTGTCCCATCCAGCAATCCCATGGAACGTACTGCACGGGTTTGATACAGAATAAAGATCCCACTACACGTTCCCTTTGAAAACAACCATTGCAGGTACAGTATGTGTTGGATACAGAATAAAGCTCTGTCTACATTTTATTATCAAACACTCCCAGGGCAGGAACAAGATGCGATATATACAGAGTGAAGCAACCTCTCAACTGTCCCATTCAACATTCACCGGGCTGGTACAGCATGGTTTTGGTCCAGAGTAAAATTATATCTAGTGTCCATCAGTCACTCTCACGTCATGTACAGCAAGGTTTGGATACAGATTAAGGCTCCCTTTACACTGTCCCATAAAACAATCCCCGTGCAGTTACAGCATGTGGTAGATACAAATTAATTCGCCATCTACACTGTCCCATCAATCATTCCGAGGGCAGTTACAGCACTGGTTAAACACAGAGTAAAGCACCATCTGCAATATCCCATCGAACACACCCAGGACAAGTACAGCACGGGTTAGATACAGAATAAAGTTCCATCCAAACTCTCCCATTCAACACTCACAGGGCAGGTACAGCAAGGGTTAATTACAGAGTAAAGCTCCCTCTACACTGTCGCATCAAACACTCGCAGGTCAGGTACAGCATGGGTTAGATACAGAGTAAAGCTCCCGCTACACGGTCCCATCAAACACTCCCAGGTCAGGTTTAGCAAGGGTTAGATGCAGTCTAAAGCTCTCGTTATACTGTCCAGTCAAAAACACCCAGGGGCAAGTACTGCACGGGTTAGATACAAAGTAAATCTATCTCTACACTATCCCATCAGTCACTAGCTGGGCAGGTAAAGTATGGGTTAGATATGGAATAAATCTCCCGCTAAACTCTCCCATCAAACAATCCCAGGGCAGGGAGTGCACGGGGTTAGATATACAGTAAATCTCCCTCTACTCTGTCCCATCAATCACGCCCAGGAAAGGTACAGTGCGAGTTAGATATGGAGTTAACCTTCCTCTACATTGAACCATCAAACACCCCCAGGGCAGGGACACTACGGGTGAGATAACGAGTAAAGCTCCCTCCACACTTTCCCATCTAACACACCGAGGGCATGTACAACACGGGTTAGATACAGAGTAAAGCTCCCTGTACAATGTCCCATCAAACACTCCCAGGGCAGGTACAACACGGGTAAGATACAGAGTAAATCTCCCTCTACAATATCCCATCAAACACTCCCAGGGCAGGTACAACACGGGTTAGATACAGAGTAAAGCTCCCTCTACACTGTCCCATCAAACACTCCCAGGGCAGGTACAGCACAGGGTTAGATACAGAGTTAAGCTCCCTCTACACTGTCCCATCAAACACTCCCAGGGCAGGTACAGCACGGGTTAGGTACAGAGTAAAGCTCCCTCTACACTGTCCCATCAAACACTCCCAGGGCAGGTACAACACGGGTTCGATACAGAGTAAAGCTCTCTCTACACTGTCCCATCAAACGCTCCCAGGGCAGGTACAGCATGGGTTAGATACAGAGTAAAGCTCCCTCTACACTGTCCCGTCAATTACTCCCAGGGCAGGTAAAGCACGGGTTAAATACAGAGTAAAACTCCCTCTGCACTGTCCCGTCAATCAAACCCTGAACAGTACAGCGTGTTTTAGGTCAAGAGTTTAATTCCCACTAACTGTCCCATCATAACTCCCGTATCATTTACAGCCCAGGTTAGCAGCAGGGTAATGTTCCCTCTGCACTGACCCACCAAGAACTCCGAAGGCAAGTTCTGCACGGGTTTGATACAGAGTAAAACTTCCACAACACTGTCCCATTGGACACTCTGAGGGCAGGTAAAGCACGGGTTAGATACAGAGTAAAGCTCCCTCTAAACTGTCCCATCAACAATCCTAGGGCAGGTACAGCATGGCTTAGATACGGAGTAAAGCTACCGCTACACTGTGCCATCAATTGCTCCCAGGGCAGGTAAAGCACGGATTAGATACAGACTAAATCTCCTTCTACACTGTCCCATCAACACTCCCAGGGCAGGTACAGCACGGGTTAGATACAGAGCAAAGCTCCCTCTACAAGGTCCCATGAATCAATCCCAGTAAAGGTACAGCATCATTAGATTCAGAGTAAAATTCTGTCTACATTGTCCCTTCAATCACTCTCAGCTCATGCACAGCACGGGTTAGAGAGAGAGAGTAAAGCTCCCGCTACTGTGCCGCATCAGACACTCCCAAGCCTTTTACAACACGGATTATATCCGAAGCAAAGCTCCTGCTGCACCTTCACATCAAACAATGCCATGGCAGGTGCAGGATGTGATATATATAGAATAAATCTCCCTCTACACTGTCCCATCAAACACTCCCAGAGCAGGTACAGCACGGGGTAGGTACAGAGTAAAGCTCCCTCTACACTGCCACACAAAACACTCCCTGGGCAGGATGAGTATGGGTTAGATACAGAGAAAAGCTCCCTCTACTCTGCCGCATCAATCACTTCCAAGCCTGGCACAACATGGATTATATACGACGCAAAGCTCCTGCTACACTTACACATCAAACAATGCCATGGCAGGTGCTGGATGCGATATATACATAAGAAAGCTCCCTCTACACTGTCGCATTCAACACGCCCTGTGAAGGTACAGCACAGGTTAGAAACAGAGTAAATCTCCTGCTACAAATTCTCATTAACCACTCCCAGGGCAGGGGCAGCATGCGTAATATACAAAGTAAAGCTCCCTCTGCAATATCCCATCGATCCCTCCCAGCTCAGGTACTGGACGGATTGGATACAGAATAAATTACCCTCTATACTGTGCCATCAAACACTCTGAGGGCAGGTGCTTCACGGGTTAGATACAGAGTAAAGCTCCCTCTAAACTGAACCATCAAATACTCCCAGGGCAGGTACAGCACGTGTTAGGTACAGAGTAAAGCTCCCTCCACTCTGCCCCATCAACCACTCCCAAGGGATGTACAGGATGCGATATATACAGAAAACGTGTGCTCCACACTACCAGATAAAACAATCCCAGGACAGGAACAACATGGGTTAGATACACTGTAAAGCTCACTCTAGATTGGCCCATCGAACACTCCCAGGGCAGGTATAGCATATTAAGGTACAGAGTAGTTTTCCGTCTACATTGCCCCATCAATCACTTTCAGGTCAGGTACAGCACCATGTAGATGCAGAGTAAAGCTCGCTCTACACTGTCCCATGAAACACTCCCAGGGTAATTACAGCAGGAGTTATATACAGAGTAAAATCCTTCTACACTGTCCCGTCAAACACTCCCAGGGCAGGTACAGCATGGGTTAGATACAGAGTAAAGCTCCCTCTACACTGCCCCGTCAAACACTCCCAGGGTAGTTACAGCAGGAGATATATACAGAGTAAAGCTCCCTCTACACGGCCCAATCAAACAATCCAAGGGCAGTTACAGCAGGGGTTATATACAGAGAAAAGCTCCCTCTACACTATCCCATCAAACACTCCCAGGGCAGGTACAGCAGGGGTTATATACAGAGTAAAGCTCCCTCTACAATGTCCCATCAAACACTCCCAGGGCAGGTACAGCACGGGTTAGATACAGAGTAAAGCTCCCTCTACACTGTCCCCATCAAACACTCCCAGGGCAGGTACAGCACGGGGTTAGATACAGAGTAAAGCTCCCTCTACACTGTCCCCATCAAACACTCCCAGGGCAGGTACAGCAGGGGTTAGATACAGAGTAAAGCTCCCTCTACAATGTCACATCAAACACTCCCAGGGCAGGTACAGCACGGGTTAGATACAGAGTAAAGCTCCCTCTACACTGTCCCCATCAAACACTCCCAGGGCAGGTACAGCAGGGGTTATATACAGAGTAAAGCTCCCTCTACACTGTCCCATCAAACAATCCCAGGGCAGGTACAGCACGGGTTAGATACAGAGTAAAGCTCCCTCTACACTTTCCCATCAAACAGTCCCCGTGCAGGTAGAGCACGGTGTAAATACAAAGTAAATCTCCTTCTGCACTGTACCATCAATCATTCCACGGGAGCCACAGCACTGGTTAGATCAGGAGTAAAGCGCTATCGGCAATATCCCATCGAACACACTCATGGCAGGTACCGCACGGTTTGGATACAGAATATTGATACCTCTAAGCTGTACCATCAAACATTTTCAGGGCAACAAATAGCACGGTTTAGATTAAGATTAAATCTCCCTCTATACTTCCCATCAAACACACCCAGTTAATTGAATTCGCAAGGCTAATATTACAGTAAAGCTCGCTCTGCATGCTCCCATTAATTTGGATCGAGGCCTAGAAATATGACTGAGGGACATCTTATGTCAGAGGGTGCCGACTTGTGGGGCAAAGACAATGACCATTCTTTAGACACAAGACAGAAGGTGGGAAAAGGAGAGAGGCAGAGAGGGAGCGGACACATGTCATTTTGACAGACACATTTGCCATGTCGCTATATACGGTGACGAGGGAATCTTTCTCCATTCTGTCCCTGTATATGTTATTTAATTTATTCTCCATTAACTTAGAGAAATGTCCCAACAATCAACAGTTGCTGGAACCCGTTGGGGCATTTGCATTTTGCTGTCTCTATTTCTGCGCTGTGTTGGTGGGGAAACATTTATTATGTTTCTGTCGCTCAATGATCTAATCTGGGAGTTCTATTCCTGTGTTTATTTACATAAACGCCTCACTGATTTCCATGAAGTGAACATAGCAGCAAAGCCAGGTCCACAAAGTCACTTATTGATTCGTTTCATCTCACAAAAAGGGTTTATTTTAAGAATATTTACAGTTGGTACAGAATGAATAGAAATATCTCGAACATTGCCATCTGTTTTTGTTTTGTTCAATAAGAACAGATGTGATTTTTATCAAAGGCAAAATTATTAAAATTAAAATTCAGTTCTGAAAATTCTGCTGACAATATCAGTGGGTCGTCTCTGAACAGGCTGCTATTACACGGGATGTCCATTTAGCAGAAGCTTCAATCCATTTAAACTAATCACGTTAAAATAGTGACCAGAGGCGTGTCCCACAATTGCAGTAATGTCTGAGCTTTTAACATATCGCAACCTGTATTTTAAAATGTTGACATTTAGAAAGCACTTTTATTTATACAGCACCATTCACGACCTCAGGATCTCCCAAAGCACTTCACAGCCTTTTGAAATGTGGTAACCGTGTGTATTGCAGGAAACAAGGCAGTCTAATTGTGCACTGCAAGCTACCACAAACAGCGATGTTCTAATGACCTGATAATCTGTATTTCAGCGATGTTGGTTGATGGGTACATATTTCTCCTGGATACCGGGCTGAACTCCCCTGCTCTTTAAAATAGTGCCATGCGGTCTTTTACATCCTCCTGAGAGGGACGACATGGCCTTGATTTAAGGTCTCATCCGAAAGACGGCACCTCCGACAGTGCAGCACCCCTCAGTACAGGCACCGGGAGTGCCCGCCTAGTTTATGTCCTCAAGTCTCTGGACTGGGGTTTGAACCTCTGACCTTCTGACTCAGAAGCGAGAGTGAGCCCACTGAGCCGAGGGTTTAACATATCACAGATTGTATTTAAAATGTTGTCATTTAGCTCAGTGTGTCTAAAGCTCAGGGCCTGAGCCCAGTCTTACACCGATCCATTTAATTCCCGAGGTTCGTTCTCTTATCTTGCCTGGGATGTTATTCCGACACTATTGTAAATGTGGTCGGATTTCCACTGAGTCCATATAAAACTGTCTGCTACTCCACAAAGGAAGGTGTGGAAGTTTCCGAGGCGGAACTTGAGCTTTACACTGCGTCAGGTTCACCATGAGTGCAGCTGGAAGCTGGGCTTGTTCTCCTTAGAGCCGAGAAGGGAGGGGGAGATTAAATAGAGGTGATCAAATTCATGAGCGTTTTCGATCGAGTATTTACAGATAACCTAGTTCTACTGGTACAAGGGTCAGTAATCAGTGCACACAGATTGATTAGTTATTACTGCACTAGACCCGGTCTCTGATTATTTTACACTGAGCCCTGTTCTGTTTATATAACCATAGACCCTCTCTCTGTTAGATTACACGAGGCGCTGCCTCCCTTTATATTTATATGAGGAGTATAGAAAATGCAGGCAGGTACTTATAAAATAAATTAGGAGACGAGGAGGGGGCATGAAAAAACATTGGCGGGCAAAACAAAGGGAAATCCCAAGGTGTTTATAAGTGTATTACGGGAAGGAGGATAACCAGGGAAAGTGTAGGGCCCATTAGGGACAAAAGTGGCAATTTAGAAACTTAGAAACATAGAAGATAGGAGCAGGAGTAGGCCATTCGGCCCTTCGAGCCTGCTCCGCTATTCAATGAGATCATGGCTGATCATCCTAATTCAGTGCCCTGTCCCTGCCTTCTCCCCATATCCCTTGATCTCTTTAGCCTTAAGAAATATGTCCAACTCTTTCTTGAATATATTTAATGAATTGGCCTCCACCGCCCTCTGTGGCAGAGAATTCCACAGGTTCACCACTTTCCAGGTGAAGAAATTCCTCCTCATTTCAGTCCTAAATGGCTTACCCCTTATCCTTAGACTATGACCCCTGGTTCTGGACTCCCCGGCCATCAGAATCATCCTTCCTGCATCTAGTCTGTCCAGGCCTGTCAGAATTTTATAGGTTTCGATGAGATCCCATCTCAATCTTCAAAACTCCAGTGAGTATAAGCCCAATCGACACAATCTCTCCTCATACGTCATTCCTGCCATCCCAGGTATCAGCCTGGTGAATCTTCGCTGCACTCCTTCCATGGCAAGAACGTCCTTCCTCAGGTAAGGCGACCAAAACTGCACACAATACTCAAGGTGTGGTCTCACCAAGGCCCTGTACAACTGTAGCAAGACATTCTTGTTCCTGTACTCGAACCCTCTTGCTACGAAGGCCAACATACCATTTGCCTTCTTAACCACCTGCTGCACCTGCATGCTTACCTTCAGCGACTGGTACACAAGAACACCCAGATCTCTTTGCACTTCCACTTCTCCCAATCAATTGCCATTCAAATAATAATCTGCCTTCCTGTTTTTGCCACCAAAGTGGATAACCTCACATTTATCCACATTATAGTGCACTTGCCATGTTTCTGTCCAATCACCCAACCTGTCCAAATCGTACTGGATTTTCATGAAATCCTCCTCACAGCTTACCCTCCCACCCAGCTTTGTGCCGTCTGCAAATTTGGAGATATTACATCCAATTCCCTCGTACAGATCATAAATATATATTGTGAACAGCTGGGGTCCTAGGACCGATCCTTGCGGTACCCCACTAGTCACTGCCTGCTACTCAGAAAACGACCCGTTTATTCCAACTCTTTGCTTTCTGTCCGCCAAACAGTTCTCTATCCAAGTCAATACCTTGCCCCCAATCCCATGTGCCTTAATTTTGCACGCTAATCTCTTATGTGGGACCTTATCAAAAGCCTTCTGAATGTCCAAATACACCACATCCACTGGTTCTCCCTTATCTATTTTACCAGTTACATCCTGAAAAAATTCCAGTAGATTAATCAAGCATGATTTACCTTTTGTAAATCCATGTTGAATTTATCCAATCCTGTCACTGCTTTCCAAGTGTTCTGCTATTACATCATTTATAATAGACTCTAGCATTTTCCCCATTTCTGATGTCAGGCTTACTGGTCTATAATTCCCCGCTTTTTCTCTACCACCTTTTTTGAACAGTGGGCTAACATTAGCTACCCTCCAATCCATAGGTACTGTTCCAGAATCTATCGAGTTCTGGAAGATGACCAGCAATGCTTCTATTATTTCTAGGGGCACTTCCTTAAGTACCTTTGGATGTAGATTATCAGGCCCTGGGTATTTCTCGGCCTTCAGTCCCATCAATTTTCCTAACACCATTTCCCTACAAATACTGATTTCTTTCAGTTCCACCCTTTCATCAGACCCTTACCTTTGGTGGCAAAAACAGGAGGCAGATTATTATTTGAATGGCAATAGATTGGGAGAAGGGGATGTGCAAAGATACCTGGGTGTTCATGTGCACCAGTCACTGAAAGTAAGCATGCAGGTGCAGCAGGCGGTTAAGAAGGCAAATGGTATATTGGCCTTCGTAGCAAGAGGGGATAGAGTCGGAAGATGTAGGTTAGGTTTTAAATGAATATTTTGCATCTGTGTTCACTATGGAGGAGGACGATGTAGGTAGAGGAATCAGGCAGGGTGACTGTAATATAAAGGAACAAATTTACATTGAGAGGGAGGAGGTACTTGCGATTTTAGCGGGCTTAAGTGTGGATAAATCCCCAGCACCAGACGAGATGTATCCCAGGCTGCTCAGTGAGGCAAGGGAGGAGATTGCAGTGTCTCTGACACAAATTTTCAGAACCTCTCTGGTCACAGGGGAGGTGCCAGTGGACTGGAGGACAACTAATGTAGCACCAGTATTCAAGAATTGTAATAGGGATAAACCGGGGAATTACAGGCTAGTGAGACTAACATCAGTGGTATGGAAATTATTGGAAATAATTCTCAGGGACAGAAGTAGTCTCCACTTGGAGAGGCAAGGATTAATCTAGGATAGTCAGCATGGCTTTGTCAGGGGGAGATCATGCCTAACCAATTAGATTGAATTTTTCGAGGGGGTGACTAGGTGTGTGGATGAGTGTACTTCAGTTGATGTAGTCTACATGGACTTCAGTAAGAATTTGACAAAGTAACGCATGGGAGACTGTTCAAGTCGATAAGAGCCCATTGGATCCAGGGCAATTGGTCACATTGGATCCAAAATTGTCTTACTGTCAGGAGGTAGAGGGTGATTGTCGGTGGTTGTTTTGTGACTGGAAGCTGTGTCCCGTGGCATACCGCGGTGCTGGGTCACTTGCTGTTTGTAGTGTACATGAATGATTTAGATATGAATGTAGGAAATATGATCAGCAAGTTCGCAGATGACACGAAAATTGCTGGAGTGGTAAATAGCGAGGAGGGAAACCTCAGGCTATAGGATGATATAGACGGGTTGGGCAGATGGGCAGAACAGTTGCAAATTGAATTTAAACTTGAAAATTGTGAGGTGATGCATTTGGGGAGGACTAAGAGGGCAACGGAATGCACAACGAATGGTAGGACGCTAGGAATGACAAAGGTCAGAGTGTGCATGCACATAGATCCCGGACAGCAGCAGCACAGGTAGATAAGGTGGTTAAGAAGGCATATGGGTTACTTGCCTTCATTAGCCGAGGCATAGAATATAAGAGCAGGGAAGTTATAACGGAGCTGTACAAAACGCTAGTTAGGCCACAGCTGGAGTACTGTGTGCAGTTCTGGTCGCCAAATTATAGGAAGGATGTAATTGCATTAGAGAGGGTGCAGAGGTCATTCACCAGGATGTTACAGGGGCTGGAGATTTTCAGCTAAGAAGAGAGACTGGACTGGCTGGGGTTGTTTTCCTTCGAGCAGAGAAGGCTGATTTAGTTGTACAAAATTATGAGGGACATAGTTACGGTAGATAGAGCGGTACTTTTCCCCTTAGTAGAGGGCTCAATAACCAGTGGGCCTAGTTTCAAGGTAAGTGGCAGGAGGTTTACAGGGGACTTGAGGAAACACGTTTTCACCCAGAAGGTGTTTGGAATCTGAAACTCACTGCCTGAAAGGATGCAAGAGGCAGGGACAGTCAGAACATTCAAGAAGTATTTAGATGAGCACTTGAAACGCCATAGCTTACAAGGCTGCGGTCCAAATTCTGGATCAATGGAGTAGAATAGATATGGCTTGGATGGCCGCTGCAGACACAAAGGGCCGAAGGGCCTATTTCTGTGCTGCATAACTCTATACTGTCTGTTTATATTACATTAGACCCTGTATCTGTTAATATTACACTAGACCCTGTCTCTGTATTATTACACTAGACCCAGCCTCTACTTCTATTATACTAGACCCTGTCTCTGTTTATATTACACTAGACCCTGTACCAGTTTATATTACACTAGACCCTGTATTTTTTTTATTACACTAGACCCTGTATCTGCTAATATTACACTAGACCCTGTCTCTTTTTATATTACACTGGATCCTGTCTCTCTTTAAATTACACAAGACCCTGTCTCTGTTTATATTACACTTGACCTTGTCTCTGTTTATATTACACTAGACCCTGTCTCTGTTTATATTACACTAGGCCCTGTCTCTGTTTATATTACACTTGACCTTGTCTCTGTTTATAATACACTCGACCCTGTCTCTGTTTATATTACACTGAACCCTGTCTCTGTTTATAATATTCTAGACCTTGTCTCTGTATATATTACACTAGACCCTGTCTCTTTTTATATTATACTACAACCTGTCTCTGTTGATATTATACAAGACCCTGTATCTGTTTATATTACACTAGACCCTGTCTCTGTTTATATTACACTAGGCCGTGTCTCTGTTTATATTACACTAGGCCCTGTCTCTGTTTGTATCACACTAGACCCTGTCTCTGTTTATATTACACTAGACTCTGTCTGTATTTATATTATGCTAGAGCCTGTCTCTGTTTATATTGCACCTGAACCTGTCACTGTTTATATTACACTAGACCCTGTCTCTGTTTATATTACACTAGACCCTGTATCTGTTTATATTACACTAGACCCAGTCTCTGTATATATTACACTAGGCCCTGTCCCTGTTTATATTACACTAGACCCTGTCTCTGTTTATATTACACTAGACCCTGTCTCTGTTTATATTACACTAGACCCTGTCTCTGTTTATATTACACTAGGGCCTGTCTCTGTTTATATTACACTAGACCCTGTCTCTGTTTATATTACACTAGGCCCTGTCTCTGTTTATATTACACTAGACCCTGTCTCTGTTTATATTACACGAGACCCTGTCTCTGTTTATTTTACACTAGACACTGTCTCTGTTTATATTACACTAGGCCTTGTCTCTGTTTATATTACATTAGTCCTTGTCTCCGCTTATATTGCACTCGACCTTGACTCTGTTTATATTACACTAGGCCCTGTCTCTGCTTATATTATACTAGGTCCGGTCTCTGATTATATTACACTAGCTCCTGTCTCTGTTTATAATACATTAGATCCTGTCTCTGTTTATATTACACTAGGTCTTGTCTCTGTTTATTTACACCAGACCCTGTCTCTCTTTATATTAGAATAGACCTGTCTCTCTTTATATTACACTCGGCTCTTGTCTCTGTTTATATTGCATTAGACCCTGTCTCTTTTTATATTACACTAGGCCCTGTCTCTGGTTAAATTACACTAGGCCCTGTCTCTGTTTATATTACACTAGACACTGTCTCTGATTATATTACACTAGACCCTGTCGCTGTTTATATTACACAAGACCCTGTCGCTTTATATTACACTAGAGTCTGTCTCTGATTATATTACACTAGATCCTGGCTCTGTTTATATTACACTGGACTCTGACTCTGTTTATATTACACTAGACCATGTCTCTGTTTATATTACACTAGATCTTGTCTCTGTTTATATTACACTACACCCTGTCTCTGTTTATATTACACTAGACCATGTCTCTGTTTATATTACACTAGACCCTGTCTCTGTTTATATTACACGAAAGCCATTCTCTGTTTATATTAAACTAGACCCTGTCTCTGTTTATATTACACTAAAGCCATTCTCTGTTTATATTACACTAGGCCCTGTCACTGTTTATATTACACTAGACCCTGTCTCTGTTTATATTACACTAGACCCTGTCTCTGTTTATATCACACTAGACCCTGTCACTGTTTATATTACACTAGACCCTGTCTCTTTTTATATTACACTAGATCCTGTCTCTGTTAATATTACAATAGACCCTGTCTCTCTTTATATTACACTAGACTCTGTCTCTGTTTACATTACACTTGATCCTCCCTTTCTTTTTATTACACTATACCCTGCCTCAGTTTAAATTACACTGGACCCTGTCTCTGTTTATATTACACTAGACCCTGCCTCTGTTTATTTTACACCAGACCCTGTCTCTCTTTATTTTACACTAGGCCTTGTCTCAGTTTATATTACATTAGACTCTGTCTCTGTTTATATTACACTTGATCCTCTCTTTGTTTTTATTACACTATACCCTGCCTCAGTTTAAATTACACTAGACCCTGTCTCTGTTTATATTACACTAGACCCTGCCTCAGTTTAAATTACACTAGACCCTGTCTCTGTTTATATTACACTAGACCCTGCCTCAGTTTAAATTACACAAGGCCCTGTCTCTGTTTATATTACACTGGACCTTGTCTCTGTTTATATTACACTAGACCTTCTCTCTCTCCATATTACACTAGGCCCTGTCTCTGTTATATTGCACTAGACCCTGTCTCTGTTTATATTACACTAGACCTTGCCTCAGTTTAAATTACACTAGACCCTGTCTCTGTTTATATTACACTAGACCCTGCCTCAGTTTAAATTACACTAGACCCTGTCTCTGTTTATATTACACTAGGCCCTGTCTCTGTTTAGATTACACTAGACGCTGTCTCTGTTTATATTACACTAGACCTTGTCTCTGTTTATATTACACTAGAGCTTCTCTCTGTTTATATTACACTAGGCCCTGTCTCTGTTATATTACACTAGACCCTGCCTCAGTTTAAATTACACTAGACCCTGTCTCTGTTTATATTACACTAGGCGCTGTCTCTGTTTATATTACACTAGACGCTGTCTCTGTTTATATTACACTAGACCTTGTCTCTGTTTATATTACACTAGACCTTCTCTCTGTTCATATTACACTAGGCCCTGTCTCTGTTATATTACACTAGACCCTGTCTCTGTTTATATTACACTAGACCCTGTCTCTGTTTATATTACACTTGACTCTGTCTCTGTTTATATTACACTGGACCCTGTCTCTGTGTATATTACACTAGGCCCTGTCTCTGTTTATATTACACTAGACGCTGTCTCTGTTTATATTACACTAGACCTTGTCTCTGTTTATATTACACTAGGCCCTGTCTCTGTTATATTACACTAGACCCTGTCTCCGTTTATATTACACTAGACCTTGTCTCTGTTTATATTACACTAGACCCTGTCTCTGTTCATATTACACTAGGCCCTGTCTCTGTTATATTACACTAGACCCTGTCTCTGTTTATATTACACTAGACCCTGTCGCTGTTTATATTACACTAGACCCTGTCGCTTTATATTACACTAGTGTCTGTCTCTGTTTATATTACACTAGGCCCGGTCTCTGTTTATATTACACTAGACCATGTCTCTGTTTATATTACACTAGACCCTGTCTCTGTTTATATTACACTATGCCCTGTCTCTATTTATATTACACTAGACCTTGTCTCTGTTTATATTACACTAAACCCCGTCTCTGTTTATATTACACTCGGCCCTGTCACTGTTTATTTTACACTAGATCCTGTCTCTGTTTATGTTACACTAGACTCTGTCTCTGTTTATATTACACTAGGCCCTGCCTCAGTTTAAATTACACTAGACCCTGTCTCTGTTTATATTACACTAGACCCTGCCTCTGTTTATATTACACTAGACCCTGTCTCTGTTTATATTACACTAGACCCTGTCTCTGTTTATATTACACTTGGCCTTGTCTCTCTTTATATTACACTAGGCCTTGTCTCAGTTTATATTACACTAGACCCTGTCTCTGTTTATATTAAACTAGACCCTGTCTCTGTTTATATTACACTAGACCCTGTCTCTGTTTATATTACTCTAGACCCTGTCACTGTTTATTTTACACTAGACCCTGTCTCTGTTTATATTACACTAGACTCTGTCTCTGTTTATATTACACTAGACCCTGCCTCTGTTTATATTACACTAGACCCTGTCTCTGTTATATTACACTAGACCCTGTCTCTGTTTATATTACACTAGACCCTGTCTCTGTTTATATTACACTAGGGCCTGTCTCTGTTTATATTACACTAGACCCTGTCTCTGTTTATATTACACTAGGCCCTGTCTCTGTTTATATTACACTAGACCATGTCTCTGTTTATATTACACTAGACCCTGTCTCTGTTTAGATTACACTAGACGCTGTCTCTGTTTATATTACACTAGACCTTGTCTCTGTTTATATTACACTAGAGCTTCTCTCTGTTTATATTACACTAGGCCCTGTCTCTGTTATATTACACTAGACCCTGCCTCAGTTTAAATTACACTAGACCCTGTCTCTGTTTATATTACACTAGGCGCTGTCTCTGTTTATATTACACTAGACGCTGTCTCTGTTTATATTACACTAGACCTTGTCTCTGTTTATATTACACTAGACCTTCTCTCTGTTCATATTACACTAGGCCCTGTCTCTGTTATATTACACTAGACCCTGTCTCTGTTTATATTACACTAGACCCTGTCTCTGTTTATATTACACTTGACTCTGTCTCTGTTTATATTACACTGGACCCTGTCTCTGTGTATATTACACTAGGCCCTGTCTCTGTTTATATTACACTAGACGCTGTCTCTGTTTATATTACACTAGACCTTGTCTCTGTTTATATTACACTAGGCCCTGTCTCTGTTATATTACACTAGACCCTGTCTCCGTTTATATTACACTAGACCTTGTCTCTGTTTATATTACACTAGACCCTGTCTCTGTTCATATTACACTAGGCCCTGTCTCTGTTATATTACACTAGACCCTGTCTCTGTTTATATTACACTAGACCCTGTCGCTGTTTATATTACACTAGACCCTGTCGCTTTATATTACACTAGTGTCTGTCTCTGTTTATATTACACTAGGCCCGGTCTCTGTTTATATTACACTAGACCATGTCTCTGTTTATATTACACTAGACCCTGTCTCTGTTTATATTACACTATGCCCTGTCTCTATTTATATTACACTAGACCTTGTCTCTGTTTATATTACACTAAACCCCGTCTCTGTTTATATTACACTCGGCCCTGTCACTGTTTATTTTACACTAGATCCTGTCTCTGTTTATATTACACTAGACTCTGTCTCTGTTTATATTACACTAGGCCCTGCCTCAGTTTAAATTACACTAGACCCTGTCTCTGTTTATATTACACTAGACCCTGCCTCTGTTTATATTACACTAGACCCTGTCTCTGTTTATATTACACTAGACCCTGTCTCTGTTTATATTACACTTGGCCTTGTCTCTCTTTATATTACACTAGGCCTTGTCTCAGTTTATATTACACTAGACCCTGTCTCTGTTTATATTAAACTAGACCCTGTCTCTGTTTATATTACACTAGACCCTGTCTCTGTTTATATTACTCTAGACCCTGTCACTGTTTATTTTACACTAGACCCTGTCTCTGTTTATATTACACTAGACTCTGTCTCTGTTTATATTACACTAGACCCTGCCTCTGTTTATATTACACTAGACCCTGTCTCTGTTATATTACACTAGACCCTGTCTCTGTTTATATTACACTAGACCCTGTCTCTGTTTATATTACACTAGGGCCTGTCTCTGTTTATATTACACTAGACCCTGTCTCTGTTTATATTACACTAGGCCCTGTCTCTGTTTATATTACACTAGACCCTGTCTCTGTTTATATTACACGAGACCCTGTCTCTGTTTATTTTACACTAGACACTGTCTCTGTTTATATTACACTAGGCCTTGTCTCTGTTTATATTACATTAGTCCTTGTCTCCGCTTATATTGCACTCGACCTTGACTCTGTTTATATTACACTAGGCCCTGTCTCTGCTTATATTATACTAGGTCCGGTCTCTGATTATATTACACTAGCTCCTGTCTCTGTTTATAATACATTAGATCCTGTCTCTGTTTATATTACACTAGGTCTTGTCTCTGTTTATTTACACCAGACCCTGTCTCTCTTTATATTAGAATAGACCTGTCTCTCTTTATATTACACTCGGCTCTTGTCTCTGTTTATATTGCATTAGACCCTGTCTCTTTTTATATTACACTAGGCCCTGTCTCTGGTTAAATTACACTAGGCCCTGTCTCTGTTTATATTACACTAGACACTGTCTCTGATTATATTACACAAGACCCTGTCGCTTTATATTACACTAGAGTCTGTCTCTGATTATATTACACTAGATCCTGGCTCTGTTTATATTACACTGGACTCTGACTCTGTTTATATTACACTAGACCATGTCTCTGTTTATATTACACTAGATCTTGTCTCTGTTTATATTACACTACACCCTGTCTCTGTTTATATTACACTAGACCATGTCTCTGTTTATATTACACTAGACCCTGTCTCTGTTTATATTACACGAAAGCCATTCTCTGTTTATATTAAACTAGACCCTGTCTCTGTTTATATTACACTAAAGCCATTCTCTGTTTATATTACACTAGGCCCTGTCACTGTTTATATTACACTAGACCCTGTCTCTGTTTATATTACACTAGACCCTGTCTCTGTTTATATCACACTAGACCCTGTCACTGTTTATATTACACTAGACCCTGTCTCTTTTTATATTACACTAGATCCTGTCTCTGTTAATATTACAATAGACCCTGTCTCTCTTTATATTACACTAGACTCTGTCTCTGTTTACATTACACTTGATCCTCCCTTTCTTTTTATTACACTATACCCTGCCTCAGTTTAAATTACACTGGACCCTGTCTCTGTTTATATTACACTAGACCCTGCCTCTGTTTAATTTACACCAGACCCTGTCTCTCTTTATTTTACACTAGGCCTTGTCTCAGTTTATATTACATTAGACTCTGTCTCTGTTTATATTACACTTGATCCTCTCTTTGTTTTTATTACACTATACCCTGCCTCAGTTTAAATTACACTAGACCCTGTCTCTGTTTATATTACACTAGACCCTGCCTCAGTTTAAATTACACTAGACCCTGTCTCTGTTTATATTACACTAGACCCTGCCTCAGTTTAAATTACACTAGGCCCTGTCTCTGTTTATATTACACTGGACCTTGTCTCTGTTTATATTACACTAGACCTTCTCTCTCTCCATATTACACTAGGCCCTGTCTCTGTTATATTGCACTAGACCCTGTCTCTGTTTATATTACACTAGACCTTGCCTCAGTTTAAATTACACTAGACCCTGTCTCTGTTTATATTACACTAGACCCTGCCTCAGTTTAAATTACACTAGACCCTGTCTCTGTTTATATTACACTAGGCCCTGTCTCTGTTTAGATTACACTAGACGCTGTCTCTGTTTATATTACACTAGACCTTGTCTCTGTTTATATTACACTAGACCTTCTCTCTGTTTATATTACACTAGGCCCTGTCTCTGTTATATTACACTAGACCCTGCCTCAGTTTAAATTACACTAGACCCTGTCTCTGTTTATATTACACTAGGCGCTGTCTCTGTTTATATTACACTAGACGCTGTCTCTGTTTATATTACACTAGACCTTGTCTCTGTTTATATTACACTAGACCTTCTCTCTGTTCATATTACACTAGGCCCTGTCTCTGTTATATTACACTAGACCCTGTCTCTGTTTATATTACACTAGACCCTGTCTCTGTTTATATTACACTTGACTCTGTCTCTGTTTATATTACACTGGACCCTGTCTCTGTGTATATTACACTAGGCCCTGTCTCTGTTTATATTACACTAGACGCTGTCTCTGTTTATATTACACTAGACCTTGTCTCTGTTTATATTACACTACGCCCTGTCTCTGTTATATTACACTAGACCCTGTCTCCGTTTATATTACACTAGACCTTGTCTCTGTTTATATTACACTAGACCCTGTCTCTGTTCATATTACACTAGGCCCTGTCTCTGTTATATTACACTAGACCCTGTCTCTGTTTATATTACACTAGACCCTGTCGCTGTTTATATTACACTAGACCCTGTCGCTTTATATTACACTAGTGTCTGTCTCTGTTTATATTACAATAGGCCCGGTCTCTGTTTATATTACACTAGACCATGTCTCTGTTTATATTACACTAGACCCTGTCTCTGTTTATATTACACTATGCCCTGTCTCTATTTATATTACACTAGACCTTGTCTCTGTTTATATTACACTAAACCCCGTCTCTGTTTATATTACACTCGGCCCTGTCACTGTTTATTTTACACTAGATCCTGTCTCTGTTTATATTACACTAGACTCTGTCTCTGTTTATATTACACTAGGCCCTGCCTCAGTTTAAATTACACTAGACCCTGTCTCTGTTTATATTACACTAGACCCTGCCTCTGTTTATATTACACTAGACCCTGTCTCTGTTTATATTACACTAGACCCTGTCTCTGTTTATATTACACTTGGCCTTGTCTCTCTTTATATTACACTAGGCCTTGTCTCAGTTTATATTACACTAGACCCTGTCTCTGTTTATATTAAACTAGACCCTGTCTCTGTTTATATTACACTAGACCCTGTCTCTGTTTATATTACTCTAGACCCTGTCACTGTTTATTTTACACTAGACCCTGTCTCTGTTTATATTACACTAGACTCTGTCTCTGTTTATATTACACTAGACCCTGCCTCTGTTTATATTACACTAGACCCTGTCTCTGTTATATTACACTAGACCCTGTCTCTGTTTATATTACACTAGACCCTGTCTCTGTTTATATTACACTAGGGCCTGTCTCTGTTTATATTACACTAGACCCTGTCTCTGTTTATATTACACTAGGCCCTGTCTCTGTTTATATTACACTAGACCCTGTCTCTGTTTATATTACACGAGACCCTGTCTCTGTTTATTTTACACTAGACACTGTCTCTGTTTATATTACACTAGGCCTTGTCTCTGTTTATATTACATTAGTCCTTGTCTCCGCTTATATTGCACTCGACCTTGACTCTGTTTATATTACACTAGGCCCTGTCTCTGCTTATATTATACTAGGTCCGGTCTCTGATTATATTACACTAGCTCCTGTCTCTGTTTATAATACATTAGATCCTGTCTCTGTTTATATTACACTAGGTCTTGTCTCTGTTTATTTACACCAGACCCTGTCTCTCTTTATATTAGAATAGACCTGTCTCTCTTTATATTACACTCGGCTCTTGTCTCTGTTTATATTGCATTAGACCCTGTCTCTTTTTATATTACACTAGGCCCTGTCTCTGGTTAAATTACACTAGGCCCTGTCTCTGTTTATATTACACTAGACACTGTCTCTGATTATATTACACTAGACCCTGTCGCTGTTTATATTACACAAGACCCTGTCGCTTTATATTACACTAGAGTCTGTCTCTGATTATATTACACTAGATCCTGGCTCTGTTTATATTACACTGGACTCTGACTCTGTTTATATTACACTAGACCATGTCTCTGTTTATATTACACTAGATCTTGTCTCTGTTTATATTACACTAGACCCTGTCTCTGTTTATATTACACTAGACCATGTCTCTGTTTATATTACACTAGACCCTGTCTCTGTTTATATTACACTACACCCTGTCTCTGTTTATATTACACTAGACCATGTCTCTGTTTATATTACACTAGACCCTGTCTCTGTTTATATTACACGAAAGCCATTCTCTGTTTATATTAAACTAGACCCTGTCTCTGTTTATATTACACTAAAGCCATTCTCTGTTTATATTACACTAGGCCCTGTCACTGTTTATATTACACTAGACCCTGTCTCTGTTTATATCACACTAGACCCTGTCACTGTTTATATTACACTAGACCCTGTCTCTTTTTATATTACACTAGATCCTGTCTCTGTTAATATTACAATAGACCCTGTCTCTCTTTATATTACACTAGACTCTGTCTCTGTTTACATTACACTTGATCCTCCCTTTCTTTTTATTACACTATACCCTGCCTCAGTTTAAATTACACTGGACCCTGTCTCTGTTTATATTACACTAGACCCTGCCTCTGTTTATTTTACACCAGACCCTGTCTCTCTTTATTTTACACTAGGCCTTGTCTCAGTTTATATTACATTAGACTCTGTCTCTGTTTATATTACACTTGATCCTCTCTTTGTTTTTATTACACTATACCCTGCCTCAGTTTAAATTACACTAGACCCTGTCTCTGTTTATATTACACTAGACCCTGCCTCAGTTTAAATTACACTAGACCCTGTCTCTGTTTATATTACACTAGACCCTGCCTCAGTTTAAATTACACTAGGCCCTGTCTCTGTTTATATTACACTGGACCTTGTCTCTGTTTATATTACACTAGACCTTCTCTCTCTCCATATTACACTAGGCCCTGTCTCTGTTATATTGCACTAGACCCTGTCTCTGTTTATATTACACTAGACCTTGCCTCAGTTTAAATTACACTAGACCCTGTCTCTGTTTATATTACACTAGACCCTGCCTCAGTTTAAATTACACTAGACCCTGTCTCTGTTTATATTACACTAGGCCCTGTCTCTGTTTAGATTACACTAGACGCTGTCTCTGTTTATATTACACTAGACCTTGTCTCTGTTTATATTACACTAGACCTTCTCTCTGTTTATATTACACTAGGCCCTGTCTCTGTTATATTACACTAGACCCTGCCTCAGTTTAAATTACACTAGACCCTGTCTCTGTTTATATTACACTAGGCGCTGTCTCTGTTTATATTACACTAGACGCTGTCTCTGTTTATATTACACTAGACCTTGTCTCTGTTTATATTACACTAGACCTTCTCTCTGTTCATATTACACTAGGCCCTGTCTCTGTTATATTACACTAGACCCTGTCTCTGTTTATATTACACTAGACCCTGTCTCTGTTTATATTACACTTGACTCTGTCTCTGTTTATATTACACTGGACCCTGTCTCTGTGTATATTACACTAGGCCCTGTCTCTGTTTATATTACACTAGACGCTGTCTCTGTTTATATTACACTAGACCTTGTCTCTGTTTATATTACACTAGGCCCTGTCTCTGTTATATTACACTAGACCCTGTCTCCGTTTATATTACACTAGACCTTGTCTCTGTTTATATTACACTAGACCCTGTCTCTGTTCATATTACACTAGGCCCTGTCTCTGTTATATTACACTAGACCCTGTCTCTGTTTATATTACACTAGACCCTGTCGCTGTTTATATTACACTAGACCCTGTCGCTTTATATTACACTAGTGTCTGTCTCTGTTTATATTACACTAGGCCCGGTCTCTGTTTATATTACACTAGACCATGTCTCTGTTTATATTACACTAGACCCTGTCTCTGTTTATATTACACTATGCCCTGTCTCTATTTATATTACACTAGACCTTGTCTCTGTTTATATTACACTAAACCCCGTCTCTGTTTATATTACACTCGGCCCTGTCACTGTTTATTTTACACTAGATCCTGTCTCTGTTTATATTACACTAGACTCTGTCTCTGTTTATATTACACTAGGCCCTGCCTCAGTTTAAATTACACTAGACCCTGTCTCTGTTTATATTACACTAGACCCTGCCTCTGTTTATATTACACTAGACCCTGTCTCTGTTTATATTACACTAGACCCTGTCTCTATTTATATTACACTTGGCCTTGTCTCTCTTTATATTACACTAGGCCTTGTCTCAGTTTATATTACACTAGACCCTGTCTCTGTTTATATTAAACTAGACCCTGTCTCTGTTTATATTACACTAGACCCTGTCTCTGTTTATATTACTCTAGACCCTGTCACTGTTTATTTTACACTAGACCCTGTCTCTGTTTATATTACACTAGACTCTGTCTCTGTTTATATTACACTAGACCCTGCCTCTGTTTATATTACACTAGACCCTGTCTCTGTTATATTACACTAGACCCTGTCTCTGTTTATATTACACTAGGCACTGTCTCTGTTTATATTACACTAGACGCTGTCTCTGTTTATATTACACTAGACCTTGTCTCTGTTTATATTACACTAGACCTTCTCTCTTTTCATATTATACTAGGCCCTGTCTCTGCTTATATTACACTAGACCCTGTGTCTGTTTATGTTACACTAGACCTGTCTCTGTTTATAATACACTGGACCCAGTCTCTGTTTATATTACGCTAGGCCTTGTCTCTGATTATATTACACTAGCTGGGGGGCCTCATCTTTGCCAGGGCTGTTTTGGGCCGGGCGGTTTAAATCGAGTCCCAGGCTTTGGGGCCTGTCTGTCTGCCCCTGTGGGAATCTGCTGCCGGACAACATTTCTACCTTTTAATAGCTTCAATGATGAAAGTGAAGGTACTTATAAAACGTTTTTGGTAAATATTATGTAATTTTTAATAGAGATACTAACTTTTTCGAAGCTGGATTAGCAGAATTTGAGCTGGAAGTAAATGGTTTTTTTAGCTTGAGGCATTGGCTGCCAGATCCCTGAGATGAAAACGATTAGTCCCGCCTATAGATGCAGCGATTGGCCAACCATCAGGCGACTGAACTGTAGGATTGGTTAATCGTGCCGGCACAGGATTGGTCGACCTTGACGTCAGTCAATCAATGCTACTTAGCAGATAATGAGTTTAATTTTGAAGGTTTTTTGCATAACGCGCAAACAATTTTTTCTCCTGCCGAAACGTAAATACGCTTAGGATGGTTCTGGAATCGTCAGCTTTCTTTTGACGTAACGCACGTGTAGGTAAGCTCTATAACTTTCGAGTAAATTCAAGACAGACAGACAGATGGAATGACAGACAGAAGTATCCTTTTATTTATATCTATAGATTAATCCTTCTCTCCATTTATATCACACTAGGCCCTTTCTCTGTTTCTATTACAATAGTCCTTGTCTCTGCTTATATTGCACTAGACCTTTACTCTGTTTATATTACACTAGGCCCTGTCTCTGCTTATATTATACTAGATCCGGTCTCTGTTTGTATTACACTAGTTCCTGTCTCTGTTTATAATACATTAGATCCTGTCTCTATTTATATTACACTAGAGCCTGTCTCTGTTTATATTACAGTAGACCCTGTCTCTGTTTATTTTACACAAGACCCTGTCTCTCTTTATATTAGAATAGACCCTGTCTCTCTTTATATTACACTAGGCCCTTGTCTCTGTTTATTTTGCATTAGACCCTTTCTCTGTTTATATTACACTTGACCCTCTCACTGTTTATATTACACTAGACTCTGTCTCTGTTTATATTACACTAGACCCTCTCACTGTTTATATTACACTAGACTCTGTCTCTGTTTATAATACACTAGACACTGTCTCTTTTTATATAAAACTAGATCCTGTCTCTGTATATATTATATTAGACCCTGTCTCTGTTTATATTACACTAGACCCTGTCTCTGTTTATATTGCATTAGACCCTTTCTCTGTTTATATTACACTAGACCCTGTCAATGTTTATATAAGACTAGACCCTGTCTCTGTTTATATTACACTAGACCCTGCCTCTGTTTGTATTAAACTCGACCCTGTCTCTGTTTATAGAGCACATATGCCAGAAACGCTGTTTACGGAGGTCACGGACCATCATCAAATATACTACCCACCCCAGCCACGGTCTGCTTGCCCTCCTGCCATCTGGGAGACGCTACAGATGCATTTGCACCCGAACGACCAGATTTAGGAACAGCTTCTTTCCCAGGGCTGTCATCCTACTGAACTCCACAAATAAACTCTAAAGCCTGCACATCTGCCAATGCACTTTATTATGTTGATGTTAATGTCTTACAAGCCAAATGAATGTTGAATGTTTAATTGCCTTAATCTAAATGTACACTCTCGGGAGCCGCAACCTACATTTCGTTGTACTGCACTTGTGCACTAAAAATGGCAATAAAGTTGATTATGATTATGATTATGATTAGACACTGCCTCTATTTATATTACACTAGACACTGTCTCTGTTTATTTTGCAAAAGACACTGGGCTAGATTTTCAGTATAGACAGTTTTGGGGCACTAACCTTAGCGCCCGCCCGAAGTTAGCGCCAGCCCCAAAGTAGTGCCCCGTTGCTGGAAATTCAGTGGCTTCGCCCTAAGAGGTTGGTGGAGCGCTAAAAGCGGCGTTCCACTACTATCTTTAGGGGCTAAGCCGGCGGTGCAGAGCGCAACGCCCGAGCTCGGGCGCAGTGCACGGCAGACACGCTGGTGCCAGTGAGCTCTTAAAGGGGAAGGGCGCATGTGTTCTTTTCAAAAGAGGAGGAGGAGGAGGAGGTGGTGGAGGAGGAGGAGGAGGAGGAGATATATACACCGTTCACAACAACACACTGGATCCTTCCACACAACACATGCAGACTGCCGTTTATAGTGCAGGAGGTGTGCCCTTTAATTTGCGCTCCCCAGGGTGTGTTGCGTTCCATTTTACAAATGCTCTGGACGCCAGCCGCACAATGGGGCAGTCCGACTGAAGTTTGGATTCGGGGCGGCCAAAGGGCGTTGCACGAGGATGTGACGTCATTTTCTGCGCGCGCATCCGGGCGGCCACTAAACATTGCGCTGGCGCTAACGGGCAACTTAATTTGGGGCGGGGTGCAAACTGCGCTGCGCCCGGGCGCTACATGCATAGCGCCCGAAAATCACTTCTCTTAAGGTGCTAACTGCTGGCACAAGCAACTGAAAATCTAGCCCTCTGTCTCTTTGTAAATTACACTAGACCCTGTCACTCCTTATAATTGACTAGACCCTGCCACTACTTATATTACAATAGTTGTTTATATTACACTAGATCCTGTCCCTTTGTAAATTACGCTAGGCCCTGTCTCTGTTTATATTACACTAGACACTGCCTCTGTTTATATTACACTAGACCCTGTCTCTGTTTATATTAAACTACGCCCTGTCTATGTTTATATTACACTAGACACTTTCTCTGTATTTATTACACTAGACCCTGTCTCTGTTTATATTACACTAGACCTTGTCTCCGTTGATATTACACTAGACCCTGTCTCTGTTTATATTACACTATGCCCTGTCTCTGATTATATTGCACTAGACACTGTCTCTGTTTATATTACACTAGACCCTGTCTCTGTTTATATTACACTAGACCCTGTCTCTGTTTATATTACACAAGACCCTGTCGCTGTTTATATTATACTATACCATGTCTCTGTTTATATTACATTGGATCCTGACTCTATTTATATTACACTAGACACTGTCTCTGTTTATATTACACTAGACCCTGTCTCGGTTTATATTAGAATAGGCCCTGCCTCTATTTATATTACACTAGACACTGTCTCTGTTTATATTACACTGGACCCTGTCCCTATTTATATTACACTAGACCCTGTCACTCCTCATAATTGACTAGACCCTGCCACTACTTACAATAAAATAGGTGTTTATATTACACTAGACCCTGTCCCTTTGTAAATTACGCTAGGCCCTGTCTCTGTTTATATTACACTAGACACTGCCTCTGTTTATATTAAACTACGCCCTGTCTATGTTTATATTACACTAGACCCTCTCTTTGTTTATATTACACTAGACCCACTCATTGTTTATATTACACTAGACCCTGTCCCTTTGTAAATTACGCTAGGCCCTGTCTCTGTTTATATTACACTAGACCCTGTCTCTGTTTATATTAAACTACGCCCTGTCTATGTTTATATTACACTAGACCCTCTCTTTGTTTATATTACACTAGACCCACTCATTGTTTATATTACACTAGACCCTGTCTCTTTTTATATTAAACTAGACCCTGTCTCTGTTTATATTACACTAGACCCTTGTCGCTGTTTATATTACACTAGACCCTGCCTCTGTTTATATTACATTAGACCCTGTCTCTGTTTATATTGCACTAGGCACTTTCTCTGTATTTATTACACTAGACCCTGTCTCTGTTTATATTACACTAGACCTTCTATCCATTGATATTACACTAAACCCTGTCTCTGTTTATATTACACTAGGCCCTGTCTCTGTTTATATTACACTAGGCCCTGTCTCTGTTTATATTACACTGGACCCTGTCGCTGTTTATATTACACTAGACCATGTCTCTGTTCATATTACACTGGACCCTGTCTCTGTTTATTTTACACTAGACCCTGCCTCTTTTTATATTAAACAAGACCATGTCTCTGATTATATTGCACTAGACACTGTCTCTGTTTATATTACACTAGACCCTGTCTCTGTTTATATTACACTAGACCCTGTCTCTGTTTATATTACACAAGACCCTGTCGCTGTTTATATTATGCTAGACCCTGTCTCTGTTTATATTACATTGAACCCTGACTCTATTTATATTACACTAGACACTGTCTCTGTTTATATTACACTAGACCCTGTCTCGGTTTGTATTAGACTAGGCCCTGCCTCTATTTATATTACACTAGACACTGTCTCTGTTTATATTACACTAGACCCTGTCCCTATTTGTATTACACTAGACCCTGTCACTCCTTATAATTGACTAGACCCTGCCACTACTTATATTACAATAGGTGTTAATATTACACTAGACCCTGTCCCTTTGTAAATTACGCTAGGCCCTGTCTCTGTTTATATTACACTAGGCACTGCCTCTGTTTATATTACACTAGACCCTCTCTTTGTTTATATTACACTAGACCCTCTCATTGTTTATATTACACTAGACCCTGTCTCTTTTTATGTTACACTAGACCCTGTCTCTGTTTATATTACACTAGACCCTTGTCGCTGTTTATATTACACTAGACCCTGCCTCTGTTTATATTACATTAGACCCTGTCTCTGTTTATATTGCACTAGACACTTTCTCTGTATTTATTACACTAGACCCTGTCTCTGTTTATATTACACAAGACCTTTTCTCCGTTGATATTACACTAGACCCTGTCTCTGTTTATATTACACTAGGCCCTGTCTCTGTTTATATTACACTAGGCCCTGTCTCTGTTTATATTACACTGGACCCTGTCGCTGTTTATATTACACTTGACCATGTCTCTGTTCATATTACACTGGACCCTGTCTCTGTTTATTTTACACTAGACCCTGCCTCTTTTTATATTACACTAGACCATGTCTCTGATTATATTGCACTAGACCCTGTCTCTGTTTATATTACACTAGACCCTGTCGCTGTTTATATTATACTAGACCCTGTCTCTGTTTATTTTACACTAGACCCTGACTCTATTTATATTACACTAGACCCTGTCTCTGATTATATTGCACTCGACACTGTCTCTGTTTATCTATCACTAGACACTGTCTCTGTTTATATTACAGTAGACCCTGTCCCTATTTATAATACACTAGACCCTGTCTCTGTTTACATTACACTAGACCTTGTCTCTGTTGATATTACACTAGACCCTGTCTCTGTTTATATTACACTAGGCCCTGTCTCTGTTTATATTACACTAGGCCCTGTCTCTGTTTATATTACACTAGACCTTGTCTCTGTTTATATCAGACTGGACCCTGTCTCTCTTTATATTACACTAGACCATGTCTCTGTTTATATTACACTAGACCCTGTCTCTGTTGATATTACACTAGACCATGTCTCTGTTTATATTACACTAGGCCCAGTCTCTGTTTATATTACACTAGACCTTGTCTCTGTTTATATCAGACTGGACCCTGTCTCTCTTTATATTACACTAGACCATGTCTCTGTTTATATTACACTAGACCCTGTCTCTGTTGATATTACACTAGACCCTGTCTCTGTTTATATTACACTAGGCCATGTCTCTGTTTATATTACATTAGGCCCTGTCTCTGTTTATAATATACTAGACCCTCTCTTTGTTTTTTTGCAAAAGACCCTGTCTCTCTTTATATTACACTAGAACCTGTCTCTGTTTATATTACACTAGACCCCGTCTCTGTTTGTATTACACTAGACCCTGTCTCTGTTTATATTACACTAGACCCTGTCTCTATTTATATTACACTAGACCCTGTCTCTGTTTATAATACACTAGTCCCTGTCTCTGCTTGTATTACAGTAGACCCTGTCTCTGTTTATATTACACTAGACCCTGTCACTGTTGTTATTACACTAGACCCTGTCTCTGTTTATATTACACTAGACCCTGTCTCTGTTTATATTACACTAGACACTGTCTCTGTTTATATTACACTAGACCATGTCTCTGTTTATATTACACTAGACCCTGTCTCTGTTTATATTACACTAGCCCTGTCTCTGTTTATATTACACTAGGCCCGGTCTCTGTTTATATTAAACTAGGCCCTGTCTCTGTTTATATTACACAGGACCCTGTCGCTGTTTATATTACACTTGACCATGTCTCTGTTCATATTACACTGGACCCTGTCTCTGTTTATTTTAAACTAGACCCTGCCTCTTTTTATATTACACTAGACCATGTCTCTGATTATATTGCACTAGACCCTGTCTCTGTTTATATTACACTAGACCCTGTCGCTGTTTATATTATACTAGACCCTGTCTCTGTTTATATTACATTGGACCCTGACTCTATTTATATTACACTAGACCATGTCTCTGATTATATTGCACTAGACACTGTCTCTCTTTATATATCACTAGACACTGTCTCTGTTTATATTACAGTAGACCCTGTCCCTATTTATAATACACTAGACCCTGTCTCTGTTTACATTACACTAGACCTTGTCTCTGTTGATATTACACTAGACCCTGTCTCTGTTTATATTACACTAGGCCCGGTCTCTGTTTATATTACACTAGGCCCTGTCTCTGTTTATATTACACTGGACCCTGTCGCTGTTTATATTACACTTGACCATGTCTCTGTCCATATTACACTGGACCCTGTCTCTGTTTATTTTACACTAGACCCTGCCTCTTTTTATATTACACTAGACCATGTCTCTGATTATATTGCACTAGACCCTGTCTCTGTTTATATTACACTAGACCCTGTCGCTGTTTATACTATACTAGACCCTGTCTCTGTTTATATTACATTGGACCCTGACTCTATTTATATTACACTAGACCATGTCTCTGATTATATTGCACTAGACACTGTCTCTGTTTATATATCACTAGACACTGTCTCTGTTTATATTACAGTAGACCCTGTCCCTATTTATAATACACTAGACCCTGTCTCTGTTTACATTACACTAGACCTTGTCTCTGTTGATATTACACTAGACCCTGTCTCTGTTTATATTACACTAGGCCCTGTCTCTGTTTATATTACACTAGGCCCTGTCTCTGTTTATATTACACTGGACCCAGTCGCTGTTTATATTACACTAGACCATGTCTCTGTTTATATTACACTAGGCCCAGTCTCTGTTTATATTACACTAGACCTTGTCTCTGTTTATATCAGACTGGACCCTGTCTCTCTTTATATTACACTAGACCATGTCTCTGTTTATATTACACTCGACCCTGTCTCTGTTTACATTACACTAGACCCTGTCTCTGTTGATATTACACTAGACCCTGTCTCTGTTTATATTACACTAGGCCATGTCTCTGTTTATATTACATTTGGCCCTGTCTCTGTTTATAATACACTAGACCCTCTCTTTGTTTTTTTGCACTAGACCCTGTCTCTATTTATATTACACTAGACCCTGTCTCTGTTTATAATACACTAGTCCCTGTCTCTGCCTGTATTACAGTAGACCCTGTCTCTGTTTATATTACACTAGACCCTGTCTCTGTTTTTATTACACTAGACCCTGTCTCTGTTTATATTACACTAGACCCTGTCTCTGTTTATATTACACGAGACACTGTCTCTGTTTATATTACACTAGACCATGTCTCTGTTTATATTACACTAGACCCTGTCTCTGTTTATATTACACTAGCCCTGTCTCTGTTTATATTACACTTGGCCCGGTCTCTGTTTATATTACACTAGGCCCGGTCTCTGTTTATATTACACTAGGCCCGGTCTCTGTTTATATTACACTAGACCCTGTCTCTTTTTATATTACTCTAGGCACTCTCTCTGTTTATATTACACTCGACCCTCTCTCAGTTTTTATTACACTATACCCTGCCTCAGTTTAAATTACACTAGACCCTGTTTCTGCTTATATTACACGAGACCCTGTCTCTGTTTATATTACACTAGACCCTGTCCCTGTTTATATTACACTTGACCCTGTCTCTGTTTATATTAAACTAGACCATGTCTCTGCTCATATTACACTAGACCCTATCTCTGTTTATATTACACTAGACCCTGTCTCTGTTTTTATTACACTAGACCCTGTCTGTGTTTAAATTACTCTAGACCCTGTCTCTGATTACATTAAACTAGACCCTGTCTCAGTTATTACTGCTCTAGCCCTTGTCTCTCTTGCAGTACTGAATGAGTGATGCACTGACAGAGCTATCGTCTTAGCGGTGAAACATTAAACCGAGTCCATATCTGCCTGCTCAGGTGGAAGTGAAATTTCCCTGGCACGATTTTGAAGAGCCAGTGAGTTCTCCCCGAGGGTCCTGGTCAATATTTATCCCTCAAACATCATCACTAAAAAGTGGTTCGCAGCTTATTTATGACGTTGCTGTTTCTGGGATCTTTCTTTGCTTCATTTGGCAGCCGCGTGTCGTAAATTACACACGTGACTGCAGTTCAAACACCTTCATTGGCTGTTAAGCGCTTTGGGATGTCCCAAGGTGGTGAATGGCGCTGTAGAAATTCAAATCTCTCTTTCTTTCTTATTGATGGATGAGATGTCTTTGGACTGATGTTCAGATGATGCATTTCCATGTCTAAGAAGGAGAAATATCAGCCCATGGCGTGAAAGACACGCACACATCAATGTGGTCCACACGCAATCAATGGCTTGGAAATTTCGCTGATTACTAAATAGGGAGGTCCAGTTTTCCAAAGGACAGTTAAATAAATTAGTTTGTGGTGGTTGAGAGAATGTTCTTACTCGGGATGTCCGAATAAATACCTTCCCTTCCTCAAATGGTAACATAGAACATTGGATTGTCCGCTGCACAGAAAGACGCCATTTGGCCCATTGCATCCGTGCTGGATCTGTGCTGACACAATCCAAAGATAACTACACTGGTCTGCTCTCTTTGCATAGTTCAGCATCATCCTTGCTTCAAATATATTGTTCCACTGTTCCCTTAAAAGCTGCATTTATCTCTGTCTCAGACAGCACCGAACTCACTTAACCTCTATCCCCTATACCTGTCTCTGTCGTATAGAGCACCGAACTCACTTAACCTCTCTCCTCTCTCTCTCTGTCTCAGACACCACCTAACTCAATTAACCTCTATCATCCCTCTCTGTCTCTGTATGAGACAGCACCTAATTCACATAACCTCCCTCCTCTCTGTCTGTCTCTCTGTCAGACAGCATCTAACTCACTTAACCTCTCTATTCCCTCTCTGTCTCTGTCTCTGTCTCAGACAGCACCGAACTCACTTAACCTCCCTCCTCTCTCTCTATCTCTGTCTCAGACAGCACGTAACTCACTTAACCTCTCTCCTCTCTCTCTCTATCTGTCTCAGACAGCACCAAACTCACTTACCCCCTGTCTTCTCTCTCTGTCTCAGACAGCACCGAACTCACTTAACCTCTCTCCTGTCTCACTGTCTCTGTCTCAGAAAGCACCGAACTCACTTACCCTCTCTCTTCTCCCTCTGTCTCTGCTCAGACAGCACCGAACTCAAATAAACTCTCTCTCTGTCTGTCTCAGACAGCACCAAACTCACTTCACCTCTCTCCTCGCTCTCTGTCTCTGCTTAGACAGCACCGAACTCACTTAACCTCTCTTTTCTCTCTGTGTCTCTGTCTCAGACAGCAACTAACGCACTTAACCTCTCTTTCCTCTCTCTGTCTCTGTCTCAGACAGCACCGAACTCACTTAACCTCTCTTTCCTCTCTCTGTCTCTGTCTCAGACAGCACCTATCTCACTTAACCTCTCTTTCCTCTCTCTGTCTCTGTCTCAGACAGCACCGAAATCACTTACCCTCACTCCTCTCTATCTGTCTCTGACATCACATAACTCAATTAACCGCCATCATCTCTCTCTGCATGTGTCTCAGAAAGCACCTAACTCATTTACCCTCTTTCCTCTCTCTCTGTCTAAAACAGCAGCAAACTCATTTAACCTCTCTCCTCTCTCCCGGTTTCAGATAGCACCTAACTCACTTAACCTCTCTCCTCTCTCCTTCTCTGTCTAAAACAGCAGCAAACCCACTTAACCTCTCTCCTCTCTCTCTCTCTCAGAGAGCATCTAACTCAATTAACCTCTCTCCTGTCTCTCTTTCTCACTCTCTCAGACAACACATCGCTCACTTAAAGCCTTCTATTTTCTAAGAGCCCGCTTTGAGTGGAATGTTTTTTTTAACTTCCCCTAATTTCTCCCAGTGATAATCCCCACCTCCATCTCCCACTTTTGTGAATTTGTTAAAACCAAATATTCCTTAAACTGAGAATGGGGGTGACAGTAATGTTGAGATGAGGAACAATCTGTGTTGCGGTTCCTGGTGCTGTTACAGTGAGGCCGCCCCCACAGACAGAAAGCCTGTTCATGGTGATAACATCAGACTGACGCCTGCGATTTCAGTCTCAGTCAACACAACTTCCTCTTTCTCGCTGCCGGCTCCAAACCGCACATCTCACTTCTGAGCAGAAAATAAATCCAGGGGCCACAATCTGGTGGAAACATCTGGCAAGGCGGCCTATATCTGGCCACAGAGTCGGTGCAGAGCTGCAAAGATCACATGGCAGTGACATTTGCAATTGTTGATTGTGTTTAGGGTCTCCATTACCGAACATGACTGGCGGTTTCTGTGGATCAGTCACTGAGCTCCCTCTGCTCTCTGAAGCCGGGAGCTGGTAGTTTGCTCCCTTTCAGTATATGAGGACATTTTACTTTAGGCAGCGAGTTGTTATGATCTGGACTGTGTTTCCTTACAGCGTGGTGGAAGCAGATTTTATAACAACTTTCACAAGAGAATTGAATACATACTTTATTGAAGAATAGGTTACAGGGCTTGGGGAAGGAGCAGGGAGTGGGAATAATTGGAGAGCTCTTTCAAAGAGCGGGCACAGGCACAATGGGCTGAATGGCCACATCCTGTGATGTTTCATTCTGAAATTCTATTTCTCAGCTTTAATCTCTCACCACCTTGTATCTCCTCTTTCAAAGTCTCTTTCTCTCTTTATTTCTCTCTTTCTCAATCTTTCTGGACATCATCAATAAAAGTTTAGATTGCAAAGTTGGACAGAATACTGCAGCTGGGGCCTCACCTGTGATTTGTGAAGCTTTACCAATAATTTCCTTGCTTTAGTATGACAATAGTGGGCAAAATAAACCAATATTTTCTCCCAGTAGGGCTTCTGTCCCTTCTGGGCAATGTAATGCACTGAATAATGTGACACAAGTCCCTCCCTTTGTTGTGGTTACATTAAAGACCCAGCGAGTAATTTTCAACTTCACGCCCAGGCAGTAATCCTGTCCCAGGATCCATGTGCTGTAACCTGGTAAAGGGTCCGGGGCCTTACTAAAGGCCGCAAAATGACTCACGGCAACTTTCAGCTTTCAGATCTCCCCCGCCCCTTTATTTTTGCGCTAGACCTCACTTCTGTTCTTATCACTTCCCTATGTTATTCTTAAACAAGTTTCCATATCACTCTTGTAAAGTTACACACCCCTCCCGGTTAGTGTTTTGAGGTTGTAACTGGCAGAATAGATAAGGGGCGACCAGTGGATGTGATGTATTTGTATTTTCAGAAGGGATTCGATAAGGAGCCACAAAAAATTATGGCTCATCGGAATGGGGATAATATACTACCATGGATTGAGGATTGATTAACGGAAACCAAACAGAGAGTAGGAACAAACGTGTAATTTTTGGGTTGGCAGGCTGTAACTAGCGGATTACCGCAAGGATCAGTGCTTGTGCCTCAGATATTTACAATCTACTTCAATGATTTGTATGAGTGGACCAAATGTCATTTATTCAAGTTTGCTGATGATACGAAGTCAAGTGGGAATGTAAGTTGTGAGGAGGAAGCAAAGAGGCTTCAGGGGGATATAGAGAGACCAGTGACTGGGCAAGTGCATGTCAAACGGAATATAATGTGGAGAAATGTGATTATATAATTCGGAAGGAAAAATTGGAAAGCAGAGTGTTTCTGGAATGGTGGGACATTGGGAAATGTTGGTGTTCAGCGTGACCTGCCTGTCCATGTACACGAATCACTGAAGGTTAATATGCAGGGACAGCAAGCAATTAGAAAAGCAAATGGTATGTTGGCCTTTATTACAAGAGGATTTGAGTGTAAGAGTAAAGACGACTTACTGCAATTATATAGGGTCCAGGTGAGCCCACACCTGGATTATTGTATGCCATTTTGATCTCCTCACCAAAGGAAGGATATAGTTGCCATAGAGGGATTGCAAAGAAGTTTCCTTGGATGAGGAGATTGTCCCTTGAGGAGTTTAGAAGAATGAGCGGTGATCTCATTGAAACATGCAGAATTCTGACATGGCTTGGACAGGGTAAATGCAGAAAGGATGTTTCCCCTGGCTGGGGAATCTAGAACCAGGGTCACAGTCTCAGAATAAGTGGTTGGCCATTTTGGACTGAGATGAGGAGAAATTATTTCACTCAGAGTGTGGTGAATCTTTGGAATTCTCTACCACAGAGTGCTGTGGCAGCTCTGTCGTTGAGTATATTTAAGGCAGAGATCGATAGATTTTTGGCTATTACGGGAATCAAGGGATTGGAGGATAGTGCAGGAAAGTGGAATTGAGGTAGATGATCAGGCATGATCTCGTTGAATGCCGGAGCAGGATTGGCGGGCCGAATGGCCTGTTCCTGCTCCTATTTCTTATGCTCTTATTTCATATTGTGTGAGATTCTGTCTCTGTAATTGTTACAGTAGATGCTGCCTCGGCTGTTATTGGAAAACAACCTGCCCTTTTTTCCAGTTCTAGTGCATGCCTCAATTATTATAATTCTAGGCCGTGTCACTGTACAATAAACTGAAGAGACTGGTGTGTGGCTGCTCATTATCCTCGGAGTGATTAAATCCCCTTTCCAACTGAATACTGTGGACAGACTGGCTCGCCTTGGTAACGGAATGATCAGTGTGACATCGATTTCTAAACAATCGCGCACAAGAGAATGGGTCATCAATTAATCTTAAAGATATTCAATGATCTGCAATTGCATTTTGAATAAAGGAAATAAAATGCTGTTAAATGATGACTGAGGCTAATCATTTATCTTTGTCGAATGCACTTGCAAATATTATTAATGATGTTTTGTACACACACACACACTCACATATTGACACACACCGCAAACACTTTGTGAGTCTGTTTTTGGGTTCTTTCTCTGAATCCGCTCACAGTTTTTGCTTCGAGTGAGATTTAGGACCCTGCGGCCGCCTAACCGGCGAGGCTGTGAGGTCACGGTTCCAAGCTCTGTCTCACACAATCAGTGGGTCCCGCCGAAGCTCAATAGAAAATACTGCAGCAAAAACAATCCGTAACTTTCACAAACTGGGAGCAATCTTCACAGCACAACACCAGTGTGAATTAGTAAACTTTAACACACAGAGTTTGCCATTAGTTAGTGCAAATTGCAGGGCACTGCAGCCCACAGTCAGTCCTGTCTCTCAATCCGGGCTCATCTCTGGGGGATTGTTACAAGGTTCACCCCGTCCTTTCAACACAATCATTCCCCACATAATACCACAACAATCAAAAATTGCGCACAGCTTCTGATAGTTATTGACAAATTTATATGTATGCGTCTAGGTAAAAATATCTTGCATCATTCCGCACCTGGTAATATATATTTCTTTACTTATATCAATATCCATCAATCCCTCTATTTAACATGCATTTCTCCACCAAACAGAGACAAATGTCTAATGCAGTAATAAATGAGATAGACACAAATGTAAAATAAACAGAAACACGTTTCGTGGTACCTTAACTGAGAGAGTTCTAGTGTATTATAAACAAAGCCATGGTCCAGTTCAGTAATAATTGAGAGTGGGTCTAGTGTAATTTAATCAGAGCCATGGTGTAGTTCAGAAACAACTGAGACAGGGTCTAGTGTAATATTAACAGACACATGTTCCAGTGCAAAAATAACTGAGTCAAGGCCTATTGCAATAAAATAGAGGCATTACCTAGTGCAGTAATAACTAACACATGTTCAAGCGCAATAGGAACACGGACAACGCCTCGGGTAATATATATCAGACATGGCCAAGGGCAGTAATAACAGAGAACAGGGTCTAGTGTAACATAAACAGAGACCGGGTCCAGTGCAGTAATAACAGACACAGGGTCTAGTGTAACATAAACAGACACAGGGTCCAGTGCAGTAATAACAGAGACAGTGACTAGTGTCATAGAAAAGAGTCAGGGACCAGTGTAATACACACAGCGACAGGGTAAAGTGTAACAAAAATAGAGACAGCGTCTAGTGTAATATAAACAGAGACAGAGTCTAGTTTAATATAAACAGAGACATGGTCTCGTGTAATATAAAAGGAGACAGGGTCTAGTGTAATATATACAGAGACCGGGTATGGTTTCATATAAAAAGCTACAGGGTCTAGAATAATATAAACAGAAAAAGGGTCCAATGGAGTAATAACAGACAAAGGCAATAGTGCAATATAAACAGAGACAGGGTCTAGAGTAATATAAACAGAGACAGCGTCTAGAGTAATATAAACTCAGACATGTTCTGGAGTAATATAAACAGAGACAGGGTCGAGTGCAATAAAAACAGAGACATGGTCTACTGTAAATTAAATAGAGGCAGCGTCTAGTGTAAAATAAACAGCGACATGGTGTAGTGCAATATAAATAGAGGCAGGATGCAATGTAATATAAACAGAGAAAGGGTCCAGTGTAATATAAACAGAGACGTTGTCTAATATAAAATAAAGAGTGAATGGGTCCAATGTAATATAAACAGAGGCAGGGCCTAGTGAAATAAAGAAGAGACAGGATCGAGTGTAATAAAAACAGAGACAGGGTCTAGTGTATTACAAACAGAGACAGGGTCTAGCGTAATATAATCAGAGGCAGTGTTTAGTGTAAGCGAAGCAGAGACAGGGTTTAGTGTAATATAAACAGAGACAGGATCTAGTGTAATATAAGCAGAGACAGTGTCTAGTGTCTTACAAACAGAGACAGGGTCCAGTGTAATATAAGCAGAGAGAGTGTCTCGTGTACCCTAAGCAGAGACAGAGTCTAATGTATTATAAAAGAGACAGCTTCTAGTGTACAAACATAGAAACATAGAAGATAGGAGCAGGAGTAGGCCAGTCGGCCCCTCGAGCCTGCTCTGCCATTCAATGCAATCATGGCTGATCATCCAAATTCAGTACCCTAGCCCTGCTTTCTCCCCATATCCTTAGATCCCTTTAGCCTTAAGAAATATATCCAACTAATTCTTAAATATATTTAATGAATTGGCCTCCACTGCCATCTGTGGTAGATAATTCTACAGGTTCACCACTCTCTGGGTGATGAAAGTCCTCCTGATTTCTCTCCTAAATGGCTTACCACTTAACCTTAGACTGTGACCCCCTGGTTCTGGACTCCCCGAGCATCGGGGACATCCTTCCTGCATCTAGTCTGTCCAGTCCTGTCAGAATGTTTGAAGTTTCAATGAGATCCCTTCTTATTCTTCTAAACTCCAGCGAGTATAAGACCAATCAACCCAATCTCTCCTCATACATCATTCCTGCCATCCCAGGTATCAGCCTTGTGAATCTTCGCTGAACTCCTTCCATCGCAAGAACATCCTCCCTCAGGTAAGGCGATCAAAACTGCACACAATACTCAAGATGTGGTCTCACCAAGGCCCTGTACAACTGAAGCAAGACATCCTTGTTCCTGTACTCAAACCCTCTCTCTACGAAGGCCAACATACCATTTGCCTTCTTAACCACCTGCTGCACCTGCATGCTTACCTTCAGCGAATGGTTCACAAGGACACCCAGGTCTCGTTGCACTTCCCCTTCTCCCAATCTATTGCCATTCAGATAATAAACTGCCTTCCTGTTTTTGACACCAAAGTGGATAACCTCGCATTTATCCACGTTATATTGCATCTGCCATGCTTCTTCCCAATCACCCAACCTGTCCCAATCATCCTGGAGTTTCTCAGCATCTTCCTCACAGCACACATGCCCACCCAGCTTTGTGTCGCCTGCAAACCTGGAGATATTACATCTTGTTCCCTTGTCTAGATCATTAATATATATTGTGAATAGCTGGGGTCCAATGACTGAACCTTGTGTTTCCCCACTAGTCAGTGCCCACCACTCGGAAAAAGACCCGTTTATTCCAACTCTTTGTTTTCTGTCTGCCAACCAGTTCTCTGTCCAAGTCTCTGTCCAAGTCAATACCTTGCCCCGAATCCCATGTGCCTTACGCTAATCTCTTAAGCGCGACCTTATCGAAAGCCTTTTGAAAGACCAAATAGACCACATCCACTGGTTCTCCCTTATCTATTTTACAAGTTACATCCTCAAAACTTTCCAGTAGATTAATCAAGCACGATTCACCTTTTGTATATCGATGTTGACTTTGTCTGATCCTGTCACTGTTTTCCAAGTGTTCTGCTATTACATCTTTTATAATGGCCTCTTGCATTTTCCCCACTACCGATGTCAGGGCTACCAGTCTGTAATTCCCCGTTTTCTCTCTACCACCTTTTTTGAATAGTGGGGTAACATTAGCTACCCTCCAATCCATGGGTACTGTTCCAGATTCCATCGAATGTTGGAAGATGATCAGCAATACATCTATTATTTCTAGGGCCACTTCCTTTATACCCTAGGATGTAGATTATCAGACCCTGGGGATTTATCGACATTCAATCCTGTCAATTTCCCTAACAACATTTCCCTACATATACTGATTTATTTCAGTTCCTCCCTTTCATGAGAGCTTATGTTCCCCGACATCTCTGGCAGGTCATTTGTGTCCTCCTTTGTGAAGACAGAACCAAAATATATATTTAATTGGTCTGCCATTTCTTTGTTCCCCATTATAAATTCCACTGATTCTGATTGCAAGGGACCTATGCTTGATTTCACCAATCATTCTCGCTTCACTTTTCTATAAATGCTTTTACAGTCAGGTTTTATTTTCCCCGTAAGCTTACTCTCATATTCTATGTTCCCCTTTTTAATTAATCCCTATGTCTTCCTTTGTTGAATCCTAAACTGCTCCCAGTCCTCAGGTTTACTGCTTTTTCTGGCCAATTTATATGTCCTCTCCTTGGATCTTATTCTATCCCTAATTTCCATTGTTAGCCACAGTTGAGTCACCTTTATTGTTTTATTTTTATGCCAAACAGGGATGAAAAATTCTGTAGTTCATCCTTCCGGTCTTTGAATGTTTGCCATTGCCTAACCACCGTCAACCCTTTGAGTGACATTCCCCAATCAATCCTACCCAACTCGTGCCTCATACCATCGTAGATTCCTTTATATAAATTCAGGACCCTGGTCTCTGAGTCAACTACTTCATTCTCCATCTTAATGAAGAATTTTATCATATTATGATTGCTCCGGCCCAAGGGGCCTTGTACAACAAGATTGCTAATTAATCCTTTCTCATTACATAATACCCAGTCTAAGATGGCCTGATCTCTAGTTGGTTCCTCGACATAATGGTCTAGGAAACAATCCCGTAAACACAGTGTAGTTACTAATTTGGTTAGCCCAATCTATATGTAGATTATAGGCACCCAAGATGACAGCTGTGCCCTTATTGCATGCTCCTCTAATTTCCCTTTTAATGCCATCCCCAACCTGCGCATTACTGTTTGGAGGTCTATATACCAATTCCACTAACCTTATCGGCCCGTTCGTATTTCTCAGTTCTACCCATACAAATTCCACATCATCAGAGCTAATATCATTTTTTGCAATTGTGTTAATCCCCTCTTTAACCAGCAATGCTACCCCACCTTCCTTTCATTTCTGCCTATCATTCCTGAATATTGAATACCCCTGGATTTTGAGTTCACATCCTCGGCCACCCTGGAGCCTTGTTTCCGTAAGACCCAATCAAATCATATTAGTTTACCTCCATTGGTGCAGCTAATTCATCGACCTTATTACGAAAGCTCCTCTCATTAAGACACTTCAGTGTAATAAAAGCAGAGACAGGGTCTACTGTAGAATAAATAGAGACAGATTCCAGTGGACTAATAAGAGACAGGGACGAGTGTAACATAAACAGAAACAGGGACTAATGTGCTATAAATAGAGACAGGGAGCAGTGGAGTAATAACAGAGACAGCCCTGGTGTAATTTAAGAAGAGACAGGGTCTACCATAATATTAACTGAGACAGGATCCAGTGGAGTAATAACAGACACATGGACGAGTGTAAAACGAAAACAAAGGCAGGAGCTACTGTATTATAAACAGAGACAGGGTCTAGTGTAATATAAACAGCGTCACGGTCTAGCGTAATATATACAGAGATAGGGCCGAGTGTAATATAAACAGAGACAGGGCTTAGTGTAGTATAAATTCAGACAGAGTCCAGTGTAGTATAAACAGAGGCAGGGTCAAGTGCAATATAAAAAACGACAGAGTCAATTGTAATAAAAACAGGGACAGGGTCCAGTGTAATTAAACAGGGAAAGGCTCGAGTGAAAAATAATCAGAGAGGTGTACTGGTGTAATTTAAACAGAGACTTGTTCGAATGTTATATGAATAGAGGCAGGGTTTAAATTAATATAAACAGAAACATGGTCTAGTATAATATAATTCGAGACAGGGTCTACTGTAATATAAACAGAGACAGGGTCGAGTGTAATAAAAACAGAGGCAGGGTCTAGTGAAATTTAAACAGATAGAGGGTCTAGTGCAATATAAAGAGAGAAATGATCTTCTGTAATATAAAGAGAGACAGGGTGTAGTACAATACAAACAGGGTCAGGGCGGTGTGTAATATATACAGTTACAGGGGCTAATATAAACAGAGATAGGCTCCAGTGTAATCACAACAGCGGCAGGGTTAGCTGCAAAACATAACAGAGACTCAAATTTCTCTCCACGGATGTTGCCTGACCTGCTGAGTTTTTCCAGCATTTTCCAGCATTTTCTGTTGTTATTTCGGATTTCCAACATCTGCAGTATTTTGCTATCATAACAGAGACAGGGTCTAGTGTAATATAAAGAGAGACATGGTCTAGTGTAATCTAAACAGAGACAGGGTCTAGTGCAATATAAAGAGAGACAGGGTCTAGTGTAATATAAACAGAGACAGGGTCTCGTGTAATATAAACAGAGACACTGTCTAATGTAATATAAACAGAGACAGGGTCTAGTGTAATATAAACAGAGACAGGGTCTAGTGTGATATAAACAGAGACAGAGTCTAGTGTAATATAATCAGAGATAGTGTGTAGTGTAATATAAACAGAGACAGGGTCTAGTGTAATATAAACAGAGACAGTGCCTAGTTTAATATAAAGACAGATAGGCTCTAGAGTAATATAAATAGAGACAGTGCCTAGTGTAATATTAACTGAGACAGGGTCTAGTGTTATATAAACAGAGATAGGCTCGAGTGTAATCATAAGAGAGGCAGGGTTTGGCATAAAATATAACAGAGACAGGGTCTAGTGTAATATAAACTTAGACAGGGTCTAGTGCAATACAAACAGAGACAGGTTCTAGTGTAATATAAACAGAGACAGGGTTTAGTGTAATATAAACAGAGACAGGGCCTAGTGTAATATACAGAGAGACAGGGTCTAGTGTAATATAAACAGAGACAGTGTCTAGTGTAATATAAACAGAGAGAGGGTCTAGTTTAATATAAACAGAGACAGGGCCTAGTGTAATATAAACAGAGACAGGGTCTAGTGTAGTATAAACTTAGACAGGGTCTAGTGTAATATAAACAGAGACAGGGTCTAGTGTAATATAAACAGAGACAGGATCTAGTGTAGTATAAATTAGACAGGGTCTAGTGTAATATAAACAGAGACAGGGTCAAGAGTAATATAAACAGAGACAGGGTCTAGTGTAATATAAACAGAGACAGGGTCTAGTGTAATATAAACAGAGACAGGGCCTTGTGTAATATAAACAGAGACAGGGTCTAGTGTAATATAAACAGAGACAGTGCCTAGTGTAATATAAAGACAGATAGGCTCTAGAGTAATATAAACAGAGACAGTGCCTAGTGTAATATTAACTGAGACAGGGTCCAGTGTAATATAAACAGAGATAGGCTCCAGTGTAATCATAAGAGAGGCAGGGATTGGCATAAAATATGACAGAGACAGGGTCTAGTGTAATATAAACTTAGACAGGGTCTAGTGTAATATAAACAGAGACAGGTTCTAGTGTAATATAAACAGAGACAGGGTTTAGTGTAATATAAACAGAGACAGGGCCTAGTGTAATATACAGAGAGACAGGGTCTAGTGTAATATAAACAGAGACAGTGTCTAGTGTAATATAAACAGAGAGAGGGCCTAGTTTAATATAAACAGAGACAGGGTCTAGTGTAATATAAACAGAGACAGGGTCTAGTGTAATATAAACTTAGACAGGGTCTAGTGTAATATAAACAGAGACAGGGTCTAGTGTAATATAAACAGAGACAGGATCTAGTGTAGTATAAATTAGACAGGGTCTAGTGTAATATAAACAGAGACAGGGTCAAGTGTAATATAAAAAGAGACAGGGTCTAGTGTAATATAAACAGAGACAGGGTCTAGTGAATTATATACTGAGACAAGTTCTAGTCTAACATAAACAGAGACATGGTTTGTGTAATATAAACAGAGATAGGGCCTGGTGTAAAATAAACCGAGGCTCGGTCAAATGTAATATAAACAAAGGCTGGGCCTAGTTTAATATAGAAAGAGTAATTGTCTAGTGCAATAATAACTGGGGCGACTTGTAGTGTTTTATAAATACAGACATGATCCACTGTAATATAACATGAGACAGCGGACAGTTTAATACAAATTAGACAAGGGTTAGTTTAACATTAACAGAGACATTGTCTAGTGTCATATAAACAGAGGGAGGGTCCAATGAAATATAAACACCGTCATGATCTATTGGAATATAAACAGAGACATGGCCTCATGTAATATGAACAGAAAGGTCTAGAGTTATATAAACAGAGACAGGATCTAGTGTAATATAAACAGAGACAGGGTTCAGTATAATATAAACAGAGACAAGTTCAAGTGTAACATAAACTGAGACAGGGTCTACTGTAATATAAAGTGAGACAAGGCCTATTGTAATATAAACAGAGACAGGGTCTAGTTTAATTTAAAAAGAGATAGGGTCTAGTGTAATATAAACAGTGACAGGTTCTAGTTAAATATATACAGAGACAGGGTCTAGCGTAATATAAACAGAGACAGGGTCTAGCGTAATATAAACAGAGACAGAGTCTAGTGTAATATAAGCAGAGACAGGGTCTAGTGTAATATAAACAGAGACAAGGTCTAGTGTAATATAATCAGCGACATGTCAATTGTAATATAAGCAGGGACAGGCTAAATATAAACAGAAACAGGGTTTAGCCTAATATAAATTGAGAGAGGTGCTACAGTAATATAAGCAGAGAAAAGGGCTACTGTAATATAATCTGAGACAGAGTCCAGTGTAATATAAACAGAGACAATGTCTAGTGAAATAAAAGCAAAGACAGGGTCCACTGTAAACTAAAAAGACTCAGGGCCTATTTTAAATTAAACAGAGACAGGGTCTAGTGTAATATAATTAGAGACAGTGTCTAGTGTAATATAAACAGATACTCGGCCTATTACTGTATAAACAGATATAGAGTTTCATCTATATATATAAATCGGTACTTCTGTCTGTCATTCTGTCTGTCTGTCATCGCGTGTGCGTCTGTCGGGTATGCGCTCGAAAGTTACAGGGCGTACCTACGCGCGCATTACCTCCAAAGAAAGCTTACGCTTCCGAGACGGTTTTAAGCGTATTTACGTTTCGGCCGGGCTAAAATTGTGCCTGCAGTATCCCAAAAACCTTCAACGTTCCACTCATTAGCATCTCATTATCCGCTCATTAGCGACAGAGCGACCTCGAGTTCGACCAATCGTACGCCGGGTTGCTGGCGTGTGTTGCCGGGCCAACCGGTGTTTGTGTGGCCGGGCCTTATCATTCTGAACCGAGGTGAGTCGCCGCCATCTTGATTCCAAACTTTTCCTTTCTTTTTCCCGCTTTCTGCGTCTTTAAAAAAAACGTTGCTTTTACTACACATATTGTTTTTTTAAAAAATGATTTAGAAACGAATTAACTTATCTAATCTCATTAACTTTCCTACCTTTCCCCGTTTTTCCAGGTAGGCCTCGAAGCCTCGGCTTCTCCTTCGCACCCACGCCCGAGCAAGGCACCTCCCGGCCCCACTCGAAGGCTGGAGGGCCAAGCCTCAGCCCAGCACCGCTAGGGTGCGCGCGCAGCAGGAGCTGAGACATGGCGTCTCTCTCTGGCTCGGCCAGGGGGTGGGGCTTGCTGAGCGTCAAGCGTCACCCTGGCAACCGGCCCCCCCGGTCTTCACCTCGGGGGGGGGGCACGACCCTCGGGGGGGCCGCGACCCTCGGGGGGGCGCGACCCTCGGTGGCCGCGACCCTCGGGGGTGGCGCGACGCTCGGTGGGGGGGCGTGACCCTCGGGGGGGCCCCCCGCCTTCCCCTCCCTCCCCCCCACCCCCTCCCTCCCCCCCGCAGCCCCCCTCCCCTTCCCTTTACCCCCCGCCCCTCCCTCCCCCCTCCCCCCCTCCGCGCCCCGCCTCCCTCTCCCCCCCTCCACGTCCCCCCCTCTCCCTCCCCCCCTTCCCCCCTCCCCCATCCCTTCCCCCCTTCACCCCTCTCCCCCCTTCCCTTCCCCCCTCCCCCCCTTCCCTTCCCCCCTCCCCCCCGTCCCATCCCCCCCACCCTCCCTTCATCCCCCCGCCCTCCCTCCCCCCCTGCCCTCCCCCCTCCCTCCCTCCCTCACCCCCCAGTCGCTCTCTCTCTCTCTCTTCCAACAACAACATGCCCTCGAAAAAGCCTCGGCACCGCCGGGTACTTCAGCTAGTTTATTATAAACAGAGACAGGGTCTAGTTTAATATAAAGGGAGAAATGGTCTAATATAATATAAGCAATGACAGGGCCTAGTTCAATGTGCACAGTGACATGGTTTGTGTAATATAAACAGAGACAGGGCACAGTGTAATATAAACAGAGCAAGTGCCTACATAGAAACATATACATAGAAGATGGGAAATGAAGTGGGCTATTTGGCCCCTCGAGCCTGCTCCACAATTCAATGACATCATGGCTGATCATCCAAAATCAGTACACTGCCCCTGCCTGCTCCCCATATCCCTTGATCCCTTTAGCCTTAAGAAATATATCCAACTCCTTCTTGAACATATTTAATGAATTGGCCTCCAGTGCCTTCTGTGGTAGAGAATTCCACAGATTCACCACTCTCTGGGTGAAGAAACTCCTCCTCATCTCTGTCCTAAATGGCTTACCCCTTATCCTTAGACTGTGACCCCTGGCTCTGGAATCCATGGCCATCGGAAACATCTTTCCTGCATCTAGTCTGTCTAGTCCTGTTACAATGTTATAAGTTTCAATGAGATCCCCTCTCATTCTTCTGAACACCAGCGAGTAAAAGCCCAATCGATCCAATCTCTCCTCATACGTCATTTCTGCCATCCCAGGTATCAGCCTGGTGAATCTTCGCTGCACTCCCTCCATGGCAAGATCATCCTTCCTCAGATAAGTCGAACAAAACTGCACACTATACTCAAGGTGGTGTCTCACCAAGGCCCTGTACAACTGCAGCAAGACGTCTTTGTTCCTGTACACGAACCATCTCGCTACGAAGGCAAGAATACCATTTGCCTTCTTAACGGCCTGCTGCACCTGCGTGCTTACATTCAGAGACTGGTGCACAAGGACAGCCAGGTCTCGTTGCACTTCCCCTTCTCCCAATCTATTGCCGTTCAGATAATAACCTGCCTTCCTTTTTTTCCAGCAAAGTGGAAAACCTCGCATTTATCCACATTATACTGCATCTGCCATGATTCTGCCCAATCACCCAACCTATCCATATCATACTGGAGTTCCTGAGCATCCTCCTCACAGCACACCGGCCCAACCAGCTTTGTGTCATCTGCAAACTTGGGGATTTTACATCTAATTACCTCACCGTCTAGATCATTTATATATATTGTGAATAGCTGGGGTCCAAGTACCGATCCCTGCGGTACCCCACCAATCACTGCCTGCCACTTGGAAAAAGACACGTTTATTCCAACTCTTTGCTTGATGTCTGCCAACCAGTTCTCTAACCAAGTCAGTACCTTGCCCCCAATCCTATGTGCCTTAAATTTACACGCTAATCTCATATGCAGGACCTTATCGAAAGCCTTCTGAAAGTCCAGATACACCACATCCACTGGTTCTCCCTTATCTATTCTACCAGTTGCATCCTCAAAAAATTCCAGTAGATTAGTCAAGCACGATTTACCTTTTGTAAATCCATGTTGACTTTGTCAGACCCTGTCACTGTTTTCCAAGTGGTCTGCTATTACAAATTTTATAATGTACTCTAGCCTTTTCCCCACTCCTGATGTCAGGTTAACCGGACTATAATTCGCCGTTTTCTCTCTACCACCTTTATTGAATAGTGGGGTAACATTAGCTACCCTCCAATCCATGGAAATTGTTCCAGAGTCTATCGAATTTTGGAAGATGGCCAGCAATGCATCTACTATTTCAAGGGCCACTTCCTTAAGTACCCTAGGATGTAGATTATCAGGCCCTGGGGATTTAGCGGCCTTCAATCCCGTCAATTTACCTAACACCATTTCCCTACAAATATGGATTTCTTTCAGTTCCTCCCTCTCATTAGATCCTATTTTCCACGACATCTCTGGCAGTTTATTTGTCTCCTTCTTTGTGAAGACGGAACCAAAGTATGTATTTAATTGGTCTGCCATTTCATTGTTCCCCATTATAAATTCCCCTAATTCTGGCTGCAACGGACCTACGCTTGACTAGACAAGGGCCTAGTGTAACATAAACAGTCATATGGCTTGTGTACTATAAAGAGAAACAGTGTCTAGAGTAATATAAACAGAGAGATGGTCTATTGTAATAAAGGCAGGGACAGGGTCTTATGTAGTATAAACAAAGACAGGGTCTAGTTTAATATAAACAGAGGGAGGCTCTACTGTAAGCTAAACGGAGACTGGGTCTGGTGTAATATAATCAGAGACAGGGTCTAGTTTAATATAAACAGAGGGAGGTTCACAGAATCACAGAATCACAGAAACCCCACAGTGCAGATAGAGGCCATTTCGGCCCATCGAGCCTGCACCGACACATATCCCACCCGATCCCCGTAACCCCTACACCAACACATATCCCACCTTATCCCTGTAACCCCACGTATTTAATCCCCCTAACACTAAGGGTCAATTTATCATAGCCAATTGACCTAACCCGCACATCTTTGGACTGTGGGAGGAAACCGGAGCACCCGGAGAAAACCCACGCAAACACGGGGAGAATGTGCAAACTCCACACAGACAGTCGCCCGAGGCCGGATTCGAACCCGGGTCTCTGGCGCTGTGAGGCAACAGTGCTAACCACTATTTTCTAGTTTAATATAAACAGAGGGAGGCTCTACTGTAAGCTAAACGGAGACTGGGTCTGGTGTAATATAATCAGAGACAGGGTCTAGTTTAATATAAACAGAGGGAGGCGTTAGTGTAATATGATCCGAGACAGGCTCTAGTGTAATATAAACATTGACATGATCTCATGTAATACAAAGAGAGACATGGTCTCATGTAATATAAACAGAGACATGGTCTAATGTAATACAAAGAGAGACATGGCCCAGTGTAATATATAAAGGGACATGGTCAAATGTAATACAAACAGAGAAATGTCCCAGTGTTGTATAAACAGAGACATGGTCTAGTTTAATATAAACAGAGACATGGTCTCATGTAATATAACAGATATATGGTCCAGTGTAATACAAACGGAGACTTGGCCCAGTGTAATATAAAGAGAGACACTGTCTCATGTAATATAAATAGAGAAAACATCGAATGTAATTTAAACATAAACATTTTCTATTGTAATACAATCAGGGACACGATCTCCTGTAATATAAACAGAGACAAAGTCTTGTAAATATAAACAGAGACATGGTCAATTGTAATAAAAACTGAGACGGGCTCTAGTGTATTATAAGTAAAGAAGTTTGCACTACCACCTTGTGGCCGCATGTTACCATAACAGAAGATCCAAATTGTACCCTTTCATTTATATTGGCAGTGACAAGTGTAATTTAAAGAGATATTTATTCTAATGTAATACAATCAGATACGGGGCCTATTGCAATAAAAACAGAGACATGGTCTAATATGATATAAACAGAGATTGGGGCTAGCGTATTATAAACAGAGACAGGCTATAGTATTTTATAAACACAGACATGGCCTAGTATAATATAAAGAGAGACAGGTTCTAGTGCAATATAAATAGAGACAGGGTCTAGGTTAATAAAAGCAGAGGCAGGCTCTACTGTATTATATACAGAGACAGGGTTGAATATAATATAAACAGAGACAGAGTCTAGTCTAATATAAATAGAGACAGGGCTTGGATTAATTTAGAACTAATCATTATCTAGTGGTAATAACTAGGGCGGTGACTAATGTTTTATAAACACAGCCATGTCCCAGTGGCATATGAAAACAGACAGGATCTAGTCTTATATAAGCAGAGACAGGGTCGAGTGTAATTCGAACATGCAGTGACTCGTGTTATATCAACTGAGACAGGATCTATTGTGTTATAAACAGAGACATAGGGTAGTCAAAGAATAAACAATCCAAGAATGGAACAGCACAGAATGTGTACATTCAGCCCACTGGTGCCTGTGCCAGCAGTAATACGAAGGAGTTAAAGAAGTAGTCCCAACCCCACTGCTCTTTTCCAATAGCCCTGAATTTTATCCACTTCAAGTATCTATCTCATTTCCTTTTGAATGCATTTACTGAATCTGCTCCCAGCATGATTTCAGGCAGTGCTTTCCAGATCAGAACAGAAAGATTTGTATTTTTTCCTCACGTCGCCCCTGGTTCTTTTGACAATTATCTCAAATTTGTGTCCTCTGGGTATCGAACCTTGTTCGTGCACCCATTCGAACTTGCACCCTTTAAATTATATTGCCTTTGACTCGTGTAATTTAAAGTGAGACAGAATCAAGATAATTTAAACAGCAAAGGGCCTAGTGTAATATAAAGAGAGAAAGGTTCTAGTGTAACATAAGCAGAGGCCGGGTCTAGTGTAATAAAAACAGAGGCAGGCTCTAGTGTAATATAAGCAGAGACAGTGTCTAGTGTAATACACACAGAGACAGTGCCGACTGTAATATAAACAGTGACAGTGTCTAGTGTAATATAAAAAGAGACATGATCTAGAGTAATATAAACAGGGACAGGGTCTAGTGTAATATAAACAGAGACAGGGTCTAGTGTAATATAAACAGAGACAGGGTCTAGTGTAATATAAACAGAGACAGGGTCTAGTGTAATATAAACAGAGACAGAGTCTAGTGTAATATAATCAGAGATAGTGCCAAGTGTAATATAAACAGGGACAGGGTCTAGTGTAATATAAACAGAGACAGGGTCTAGTGTAATATAAACAGAGACAGTGTCTAGTGTAATATAAACAGAGTCAGGGTCTGGTGTAATATAAACAGAGACAGGGTCTAGTGTAATATAATCAGAGATAGTGCCTACTGTAATATTAACAGGGACAGGGTCTAGTGTAATATAAACAGAGACAGGGTCTAGTGTAATAAAACCAGAGACAGTGTCTATTGTAATACTAACAGAGATAGGGACTAGTGTAATATAAAGAGAGGCATGGTCGACTTTAATATTAACAGAGACAGGGTCTAGTGTATTAGAAACAGAGGCATTGTCTAGTGTAATATTAACAGAGACAGGGTCTAGTGTAATATAAACAGAGACATGGTCCAGTGTATTATAGAGTGAGACAGGGTCTAGTGTAATATAAACTGAGACAGGGTCTAGAGAAATTTAATCAGGGACAGGACCTAGTGAAATATAAACAGAGACAGGGTCTACTGTAATATAAACAGATACATGTTCAAGTGAAATATGAACAGATACAGCGTTTAGTGTAATATAAACAGCGGCAGCGTCTACTGTAAAATAAACAAAGCCAGGGTCTAGTGTAATATGAACAGAGACAGGGTTTAGTGTATTATAAACAGACACAGGATCTAGTGTAATATAAACACTGACAGCATCTAGTGTATAATAAATAGAGACAGATTCTAGTGTAATAAAAATAGAGACAGCGTCTAGTGTAATATTAACAGAGATAGGGACTAGTGTGATCCAAAAAGAGATATTGTCAAGTGTCATATAAGTAGAGATAGGGGCCTAGAAATTCAGTAGCGTTCGCCAGCCGTTAACGCCATAAGAGGGGTAGATTTCCAGCGCTAGGCACTTAGCGCCCGGGCGCAGGCCGATCTGCACCTACGCCCAACTTCAGTTGACATTTAGCGCCGGCACAAAGTGTTTGCGCCCGCTCAGCTGCGCGCGCAGCTTATGATGTCATTTCGTCATGCAACGCTGTTTGTGCGCCCCAAACCGGAAATTCAGTGGCGCCCGCCCAATGTGGGCGTGGCGCTGTTAAGAACTGTGAACTGGAACGCAGCAGGGGCCCTGCGGGCCTCGGGGAACGCTAATTACAGGGCACTTAGACTGAACTATAAAGGCCAGCCATTTTGCTGCAATGACTTTAGTGCTTTGGATTTCTGGACAGAGACCAAGGAACAGACCTTACTGATTTGGGACAACATAGGAGAGGTATTTTTGGCTTCTGGGCAGAGCTTGGAAATTAGACTCATTGTGATTTCACTGTTTGCAAGTTTATTATGGGGGCTGCATGGGGTTCCAACCCTCCGTTCCAGCATTATGTGCGAAGGGCCTGCAGACGCTGTGTGAGAGGGCCAGCCATGCCTAGATGCAGAGGGGCCATCAGGCGTCGGCAACGTAGGCCTTACCCACTCAGGGAATACCGGCAGCAGGTGTCCTATCTCACCATGACTGCCGTGCATTGTGTTAAGAGGCCGCGCTTCAGAAGGGAGGTGGTTGCAGAGATCTGCCAGCTGCTTCACAGAGATCTGCGTCCACAGCTGATGTGCACGACGTCTCTGTCGGTGGAAGTGAAGGTCACGGTGGCTCTGAACTTTTATGCAAGCGGCTCCTTCCAATCCGCTGCTGGGGACATAGCGAACATCTCCCAGTTCGCCGTGCATCACTGCATCCGGCAGGTCACCGATGCCCTTTTCGCAAGGAGACACAATTCATCTCCTTCCCCATGACCCTAGAGAGGCAGGAGCAGCATGCAGTCGGATTTGCCAGGATCGCCGACTTCGCCATGGTGCAGGGCGCCATTGACTGCGCGCATGTGGCTATGCGGGCACCTATCAACAATGCCGAGGATTACCGCAGCCGGAAGGGCTACCATTCCCTCAATATACAGCGGGTGTGTGACCACAGGCAGCGCATCCTAGCTGTCAATGCCCGCTTTCCAGGAAGCAGCCACGATGCATTTATCCTGCAGCAGACTACTGTGGCTGACATGTTCCAGGCACAGCCTCCACCAAGGGGATGGCTTATTGGGGACAAGGGCTACCCTTTGTGTACATGGCTCATGACCCCGCTCCGCGCGCCCAGGACCCCTGCGGAGGAGGCATACAACGAAAGCCATCAAGCCACAAGGAACATCATAGAGCAAACGATTGGCGTCCTCAAGCAACGGTTCCACTGCCTGGATCGTTCCGGCAGATCTCTACAGTGTTCACCGGATAGAGTCTCCCAGTTCGTCGTCGTTTGTTGCATGCTGCACAACCTGGCTATCTGCAGGACTCAGGCACTGCCACCTCGCGTTGGACCACCACCTCAGGAGGACGAGCAGGAGGACCATGAGGAGGAGGAGGAAGAGGAGGAGTACCAGCCCAGGAGGGAGCCACAAGGTCCAAGGGCCGTCCGCCGGCGGCTTATTGAACGACACTTCTAGGCCCCCTGTCAGGGAATGCTTTGTGGCAATGAACGCACCTGAATGCAGCCGCTCCGCAAGCCCTCAGCCGGTTAACGCAACAACCACTTGAAACATGACACCTGGACAAGCTGAATAAATAAAAAGCTTTATTTAACAAACTCATTGCCCTTCCCACATGAAACAGAAAAACAGACAAGACCCCCAAAAAACAGTCAAAAACATATCTCACTCCCACAACCTGGGGAGGAATAACAAAAATTGTCCTTCCAATTGGCCTTCATCCTCGGCCTTACCAAAATAAGCCCCCCCCCTCCAGAACACAAACACCCCCATATAAAAAAGCATTTGCCTTCATCTTCGGCCTTACCAAAATAAGCCCCCCCCCTCCAGAACACAAACACCCCCATATAAAAAAAACAGTTGGCAACACACTCTATTTGGTGTGCCGAGAGGGCGGGTCCTTGTGAAGGCTTCTCCGGCCCCTGCCTGACCTGTTGCTCCGTCTCAACCTGGGCCCTGTGGGTGTTGCAAGGCTGGGGGAAGGCTCCTGAGGGGCACAATGCGTGATGGCAGATGCCCTTGGGGGTCGGCCTAGACGAGGTCCGGCCCTGGAGGGGCCGGCTGCTGACTGCTGCAGCTGTGGCTGGCCAGCATCAGTCTCTCCAGCAGCTCGATGCACCTTGGCTGGGGGAGTGGCAGTGGCAGCTGCAGCAATGGGGGCAAGCTGGCTGATGCCAGGTGCTCGCTGGTCGCCAGAGACACTGGCACTCGTCCGGCCTGGCACTGCAGCAAGTACACCAATCTGGTGAAGGCCAGACCGCTGTGCTGCAGCAGGGTGGCGGGTGCCCTGGCGATGCTTCCGTGACACAGCGAGTGTGGCAGTAGTGAGTGCGCGAACTGCCCTGGTCTGTGCCCGCATCAGATAAGCTAGTGTCTGGACGGCACCACTCATGAACTCGCGACTCGCGTCCTGTGCTGCCGCGATTTGGTCGACACCCCTGGCCTGTGCTGCCGCGAGTTGCTCGACACCCCTGGCCTGTGCTGCCGCGAGTTGCTCGACACCCCTGGCCTGTGAGTCCCCGAAATTGGCCACACTATGAGCCAGGGACTCAATGGCCTGAGGCAACTGTCCCACAACCCCCATGAACTCGTTGTGGCGCCGCTCCGAGGCCGCGGACATTTCATCAAGGAGGCGCACCTCCTGGGCGAGGACCGTCTCCGGACTGGAGGGCGGACTCTCCCTCTGGGGAGAAGGCCGCCGAGCTGCCCGACCCTTCCCGCGTGCCTGGACGCCACTGGGCCCAGGAGCTACACCCCCCTGCAACATTTCCCCCTGGCTCTCCTCCAGGCAAGATGTGTCCCTTCCATTGCCATCCCCTGGTGCGGATGAGGGTTTCCCCGATGTGCCGCCTTCCTCTTGGTCCTCATCGTCCTCCTCTTCCGAGGGACTGGCACTCTCAGCTTCAGGGACCTCCTCCTCACCAGCTGAAAGCAGGAAGGCACAAGAGAAGCTTTACAGTGAGGATAGGGCGTCAGCGAGGGAGGCATGAGTGGTGCCATTATGCGCATTGGTGGGACAGTGGCAAAGGATGTAGATCTGAAGCACAAGGGGAACCAAAGAGGTCCAAACGGTCATGTCCTTACCATTGGGTCCCAGCACAGGGTCGGCATCTCCAATAGCAATGGGGTCAGTCACCCGGCCATGCATGAGTCGAGCCACACTCTCCTCCAGCTGACTGAGCTGCTGGAACTGGGGACGGCCTCCCCCGGTGACAGTCTGGCTCTTCAAATTCCGCGCCAGCTTGGCCTGCAAGAGAAAGGACGGCCTCTAAGTACAGTGTGGTGCCCTGTTGTTGTGTGCACTGCCTCCCATGGTGGAATAGCTTGGCCAGTGTGGTGCCCTGTTGTTGTGTGCACTGCCTCCCATGGTGGAATAGCTTGGCCAGTGTGGTGCCCTGTTGTTGTGTGCACTGCCTCCCATGGTCAAATAGCTTGGCCAGTGTGGTGCCCTGTTGTTGTGTGCACTGCCTCCCATGGTCAAGTAGCTTGGCCAGTGTGGTGCCCTGTTGTTGTGTGCACTGCCTCCATGGTCAAATAGCTTGGCCAGTGTGTTAAGTGCAGAAAGTGCTATTGATGATCATGCCAGTGCCATAGCTGCGGGAGGAGGGCTGGCCATTAGGCCTTTGAGGTCCCTTTGCCCATAAGGTGAGGTGCACATGCAAGGATGAGGAGGACACTGGAAAGGGTACTCACCCTGACCAACCGACTGAGGTCGTTGTACTTCTTGCGGCATTGTTCACCAGCCCTGGGGACATCGCTGTTGGCTGACACCCTCAGGGCGATTTCCCTCCAGGCTCTCCTGTACTGCCTCCTGGGAGCCTTCTTGCCACTGTCCGGGCACAAGATCTCTCTGTTCTTTTCCAACCCCCTAGGCAGCACCCTCAAAGCATGCTCTGAGAAGCACTGCGCTCGTTCACGGGCCTTCTGCATGGCTTCAGGCGCTATTTGGGTCCACCAGCAGTGTTCAGACCTAGCTGCAGGGCTCCACTATCCAGGATGTGGCTGCAGACAAAGTCGACCCTTCCCCCTTTAAGAGCTGGCCGGCGTCAGGGTGTCTTCTGTCAATCAAAACATGACCGCAACTGCGCTGCGCCCGGCCTCGGCGTTATCAGTCCGCACCGCCGGCTTAGCACCTAAAGATAGGAGTGCAACGCCAGTTTCAGCGCTCGCCCAAACTCCTTGGCCAAAGCTACTGAATTTCGGCGAAGTGGCCTCCACTTTCCGGCGGGCGCTAACTTTAGCGCCCGCCCGACTTTACCGCCCCAAAAGTGGCTGTACTGAATTTCTAGGCCAGGGTTTATTGCAACATAAAATGTGACAGTGCCTTGCATAATATAAAGAGAGACAGTGTCTGGTGTAATATAAGCAGAGATGCGGTCTATTGCTGCAAAAACTGAGACAGGGCCTAGTATCATATAAATGGAGATAGTTATATTGCAGTAAAAAGAGAGATATTGTCTAGAGCAATGTAAACAGAGGCAGGGTCTATTGTACTATAAATAGAGACAGGGTGCAGTGCAGTCATAACAGAGTCAGGGGCTAGTGTAATATAAGCAGAGACACAGTCTAATGAAGTCATAACACAGACAGGATCTAGTTTAATATAAACCGAGACTGGGTGTAGTGTAGCATTAACAGAGACAGGGTCTAGTGTAATATAAACATAGGTAGGGTCTGGTGTAATATAAACAGAGACAGGGTATAGTGTATTAAAATCAGAGACAGGGTCTAGTGTAATATAAACAGAGACAGGGTTCAGTGTAATACAAGCAGAGACAGTGTCCAGTGTAATATAAACAGCGACAGGATCTAATGTAATATAAAAAAAGACAGGGTCAAAATTAATATAAGCAGTGGCAATGTATAGAGTAATATAAAGAGAGACAGGGTCTCGTGTAATATAAATATAGACAAGGTCAAATGCAGTAATAACAAAGACAGGATCTAGTTTAATATTCCAGAGACAGGGTTCAGTGGAGTAATTACAGGGACAAGGACCCGTGTATTATAAGCAGAGGGAGGATCTAGAGTAATACAAACAGAGACAGGGCCTGGTGTAACTTAAACAGAGACTGGGACTAGTGTAATTTAAAATGAGATACGTTCTAGTGTAATGTAAATAGGGACAATTTCTAGTGTATTATAAACACTTAGAGGGTCTAATGTAATATAATCAGAGACAGGATCTAGTACAACATAAACAGAGGCAGCGTCTAGTGTAATATTGTAAGAGACAGTGTTTAGTGTAATATAAACAGAGAGAGTAACTAGCATAATATAAAAAGAGAAAGTGCCTAGTGTAATAGATAGCGAGACAACTTCTAGTGTAATATAAACAGAGACAGGGTCAAGTGTAATATAAACAGAGAGAGGGTCTAATGTAACATAAACAGACACATGGTCTAGTGTAAAAGAAAGAGAGACAGTGTTTACTGTAATATAAACAGAAAAATGGTCTAGTGTAATAAAAACAGAAACAGGGTCTAGTGTAATATACAGAGAGACAGTGTCTGGTGTAATATAAGGAGAGACATGGTCTAGAGTAATATTATCACAGACAGTGTCTATTGTAATATAAACAGGAACAGGGTCTAGTTTAAGATAAACAGACAGGGTCTAGTGTTAATTAACAGACACACGGTCTAGTGTAATATAAACAGAGACAGAGTCTAGTGTAATATAAATAGAGACATGATCGAGAGAAATATAAAGGGAGGCAGGGTCTAGTTCACTATAGACAGAGACAGTGCCTACTGTAATACAAACAGAGACAGTGTAATGTGCAATATAAAAAGAGACATGATCTAGTGTAATATAAGCAAAAATTCGGTCCAGTGCAATATAAATAGAGACAGATTCGAGAGTAATAAATTCTGAGGCATGGTTCAGTGTAATATAAACAGAGACAGTGTCCAGTCTAATATATAGAGAGACAGTGTTCAGTGAAATATAAACAGAGACAGGGTCTAATGTAATAGAAAAAAAGACAGGGTCGGATTAAATATAAATAGAGAAAATGTATAGGGTTATATAAACTGAATCATGGCCTCGTGCAATATCAACAGCGTTGTGTGTAGTATAAAAAGAGACAGGTTGTAGGGTTATATATAAAGAAACATGATCTAGTACACTTATAACTGTGACAGGGCCGAGTGTAAACTATATAGCGACAGCGCCTATTGTAATATAGTATTATACAGGCTCTAGTGGAAAAAAACAGAGTCATGATCTAATGTAATATAAATAGAGATGTGTCTAGTGTAATGTAATCAGAGACAGTGTCGAGTGTAATATCAACAGAAACAGGGTCTAATGAAATATAAATGGCGAAAGGGTTTCGTGTAGTTTAAACAGTGACATCGTCTAATGCAGTAATAACAGAGACAGGGTCTAGTGTAACATAAACTGAGAATAGGTTTAGTGTGATATACACTCTGACAGGGTCGAGTGAAATATAAGCAAGAAGTCACACAACACCAGGTTATAGTCCAACAGTTTTATTTGAAATCACAAGCTTTTGGAGCGCTGGTCCTTTGTCAGGTGATGAAGGAGCAGTGCTCCGAAAGATTGTGATTTCAATTAGACTTCACCTGTTGAAGGAGCAGCACTCCGAAAGCTTGTGATTTGAAATAAAGCTGTTGGACTATAACCTGGTGTTGTGTGACTTCTTACATTTGTCCACCCCAGTCCAACACCGGCATCTCCACACCAAAGTGAAATATAAGCAGCGACAGGATCTAGTGTAATATAAACAGAGACAGGATCTAGTGTAATATAAACAGAGACAGGGTCTAGTGTAATATAAACAGAGACAGGGTCTAGTGTAATATAAACAGAGACAGGGTCTAGTGTAATATAAGCAGAGAGGGTCTAGTGTAATATAAATAGAGACAGGGTCCAGTGTATTATAAACAGAGACAGGGTCTACTGTAATATAAACAGAGACAGGGCCTAGTGTAATATAAACCGAGACACGACATAGTGTAATATAAACAGAGAGAAGCTCTAGTGAAATATAAGCAGAGACAGGGTCCAGTGCAGGAATAACTGAGACAGGGTCTAGTGTACTATAAGCAGATAAATGTTCTAGTGTAATATAAACAGAGTCATTTCCAGTGTAATATAAACAGTGACAGTGTCTAATGTAATTTAAAAGAGACAGGGCCTAGTTTAATATAAGCAGAGACAGGGTCTAATGTAGTAATAACAGAGACAGGGCCTGGTGTAATAAAGCCTGCGACAAGCTCTAGTGTAATATAAACTCCGACAGTGTCTAGTGTAATGTAAGCAGAGACAGGATCTAGTGTATTATAAACAGAGACAGGGTCTAGTGAAATATAAAGAGAGACAGGTTCGAGTGCAATAAAGTGCAAGACAGGGTTCCGTGTAATATAAGCTATTATGTCCGTGTATAATTGAGACACGGACTGCAGGAGTTGATTATAACAAGTCTTTACTGAATGGAGACAACCTGGAACCTGAAACTACAGAAGCCTGCTAGGGCCTTTTATACAGGGGTGGTCACTGCCGGCACTGCACTCTGAGACCGTTATTCCCCTAAAGGTACATACACAACAGTTCCTCCCCTTTTAGATAAACAGTACATAACATTCAATTAACAACTAAATAATAACTAATTAGAATTACAATTACGGTTGCTAGATACATTGGTTGAAGTTAAGCAATTATAAGTTCAGTCTTTGAGGAGGCTTCCTGATTCTGTTTGGATAACGCCTCTTTGGGATATTAGGTTCTTCTGGCAAGGTTGAGTCGGGATCAATGTCGTTGTTTGGTTCATCTGCTTCCAATATCATGGATTCTGCGGTAGATGCAATTGGTACTTCGGTTTCATCGCCAGGTGTATCAGATCGTGGTGTGGAGTTGACGTTTTCCAGTGACTCTAGAATCTGGTCAGCATGGCGTCTTACAATGCTCTCTCCAACGTCCACGGTATACATTAGAGGTCCTTGCCGTGTACAGATCGTTCCTGGCTGCCATTTCTCTGTGCGGTAGTCCCGGGCCAAAACTGGTTGACCTATCTTAAAACTCCTGGTCGGCCTTTCATTCACATTCTGAAACTGCCTGTTCTCCACATCTCTTCTGACGTTTGGCTTAACCAAATCGAAGCGGCATCTTAGTCTTCAATTGAAGAACATCATGGCTGGAGTTTGGTTGGTAACCACATGTGTCGCATTCCGGTAGGCAAACAAGATATCCACCTTGTGTTGTAGGGGTATATCTTCATTACACATTGCTTGATAGCCTTCTTGAATGTTTGAATAAACCTCTCGGCCAATCCATTAGTGGCTGGATGATATGGGGCAGATGTGTAATGCTTAACACCATTGTTCTTTAAGAACCTCCGGAACTCTTCAGACACAAAATGTGGTCCATTGTCACAACAAATCTGTTCAGGCAGCCCATTCCTGGCTAATATGGTTCGTAAGACTGTGATCGTTTTTTCTGTGGTGGTTGAGGACATTTTTATTACCTCTGGCCACTTTGAATGTGCATCCACCGCAATTAAAAACACCGAGTCCATAAAGGGACCAGCAAAATCAATGTGCTCCCTTTGCCATGGAGATGAGGGCCACTCCCATGGATGTAGTGGGGCTCGTGGTGGGGCGTTTTGGACCTGCTGGCATCCTGTACAGCTCTTGGACATCTCTTCGATTTCTCTATCGATTCCCGGCCACCACACAAACGCTCTGGCTAAGTTCTTCATTTTTACGCCTCCCAGATGACCCTCATGAAGCTCATTGAGCACCCTATCCTTCAATTTGGGTGGAATTACTACTCTGGATCCACACATCAAGGTTCCTCTGCACACTGACAGCTGTTCTCTTCTCAGCGAGAATGCTGGCAGCAGTGGTTCGCCATGTGCTGGCCATCCCTTCACCGTTAAATCATAGACCCAGGAGAGTGTCGGGTCATTTCGTGTTTCCTTTTCTATGTTTGCATTCGTCACAGGGAAACATTCGACTATAGTTGAGTGGAATAACTCCACTGGATCCACTGCCAGTTCTTCTTCCACCATCGGCAACGGTAGGCGCAACAATCCATTAGCTTTCCCATGCTGTTTAGTTCCTTTGTACTCGATGTCATATTGGTGTTCCCCTAGGAAAAGGGACCATCTCTGTAGCCGTTGTGCCGTCATTATCAGTACGCCCTTCTGAGGGTTGAAAATGGAGACGAGAGGTTGATGATCATTCAGTTGAGTAAATTTCTGACCGTGCAGGTAGTGATTGATCTTCTTCACCTCCCACACAAGGCTGAGAGCCTCTCTGTCAATCTGGGCGTAGTTACGCTCGGCTGAAGTTAACGAGCGTGACGCAAAAGCTATCTGCCTCTCTGAACCATCAAGGAATTTACGTGACAGTACCGCCCCAATGCCGTAGGGAGACGCATCACATGCCAATCTTATCGGTAGTGATGAGCTGTAGTGAGCCAATACTTCTCTTGAAGTGATTAGGTCCTTACTCTTCTGAAAGGCCCTCTTACATTCATCGCTCCATTTCCATGCTACTCCCGTTCGTAGTAGGGCGTTCAGTGGATGCAGAATTGTGGACAAATTCGGCAAATGCTTATGGTAGTAATTCACCAATCCGAGGAATGACATCAGTTGCGACACATTTTCAGGCGCTGTAGCCTTAACTACCACTTCAATTTTGTCAGGGGACTTATGCAACCCCTCTTCATCAATCATGTGGCCACAATACGATATCTGATTCTTAAAAAACTCGCACTTGGGGCGATTGGCTCGTAGCCCATGTTCACGTAGTCCAGTGAGCACCTGCTCTAGGTTGGCAAGGTGTTCACTGTCATCTTCACCTGTCACTAGGATGTCGTCCAAGTAACACTGAGTCCCCGGAATTCCTTGCAGGACTTGGTCCATCACTCTCTGCCGTATTGCCGGAGCTGATGCTACTCCGAATACCAGTCGATTATACTGGTAAAGACCTCTGTGAGTGTTTATCGTGAGATATTTCCTAAAGGATTCTTCAACCTCCATCTGCAAATATGCTTGTGGTAGGTCAATTATTGTAAAACGCTTCCCTCCAGATAGTGAGGTGAAGATATCTTCTATCCTTGGAAGAGGATATTGTACTGTGTGAAGGACAGGGTTCACCGTCACCTTGAAGTCCCCACAGATGCGAACCTTCCTTGGCTCCTCAGACTTATTGTTTAACGTTTTGTTCATGACAGGAACGTGGGTGTCGCCCACTGGCTCCAGTCTACCTTAGATAACATGCCTGCATTCTCCAGATTCTCCAGCTCTGCCTCGACGGCTGGGTGAATTGCATATGGTACCGGTCTTGCCTTTAAAAACTTGGGAACTGCATTCTCCTCTATTTTTATTGAGGCGGTTACACCTTTAAGAGTGCCCAGTTCTTGTTGAAATACCTCTTTGGCGTTAGCTAAGATTGTTGACAATCGTCCAGGAGTGACGTCGTTAACCTTTTTACCGTCCACCGTCAGTGCCTGAATGGAGTGCCAATCTAAACTTATCTTTCTGACCCATTCACGTCCCAATAACGGTGGTCCACCATCTTGCAGAATGTAGAGATACAATTTCCGTATTTTCCTGCCATTGTATTCGACAGGCACCCTTATTTTTCCTCCGGGGTATACTTTTTGCCCCGTATACATCCTCAAGACAATAGATGTCTCTCTCAAGGGTATGTGTGAGAATAGCCGCTCGTAGTCTCGTTGATTCATGATGGTTAGCGCAGATCCTGTATCCAATTCCATTTTGACTTGGCACCCTGCTATCGTGAGGGTGACCCAAATGGTTCGGTGATCCCCTTTTGCGATTACGTTGTGAAGTTTGAGACAGCTTAGTCTCTTGTTCCCGGATTCACTATCGCTCATCTGGTCTTCGGAACTACTGTCCGTCATCTTTTGTACTTTCCTGTACGGTTCCTTAGTAGCCTTTTTGTTGTCATTGGTCTTCTTCCCAGACCTGCAAACTCGTGCAATGTGTCCCATCTTTCCGCATTGCCTGCATATTTTGTCCTTGGACCAGCAGTCCTTCTGGTCATGGTTTGTCCTGCCGCAGCGATAACATTTTGCAAATCCCCGTGTCATTTCGTGGGTGCCGTATTCCTGTGGCTTTTGTTGTATTTCCGCAGCTCCCCTTGCTGCTGCTTCGTACGATACTGCCACGCTGAAAGCCTTATCTAGCATGAGCTCTTTCTCTGAGTGTAACCTCTTCTGGGTTCCTTCAGTCAGGAGTCCACAGACAAATTTGTCCCGTAAGGTATGTGCCAGTCCTGCTCCGAACTGGCAGTGCTTTGATAGCTTGCGTAGTTCCGTAAGGTAATCAGCATTTCTCTCATTTTTATGCTGATTTCTCCTGTGGAATTTAAATCTTTCTGCTATCAGCAGTGGTGTAGGATTTAGGTGTTCCTGTAGGATAGCAACAATTTCGTTAAAACTATTCGCCTTTGGTTTGGCTGGAGTAATCAGGTCCCGCAATAGGCCGTACGTTCTTGCGCCCATGAAATTTAGCAATACCGATGCCTTTTTCTCATCAGCTGTTTCGTTTGCCTCGCAATATGCCTTGACTCTTTCCACATACGTGGTCCAGTCTTCTATTGCATTGTCGAAGGCAGTGATATCGCCAGTCTTTGGCATCTTGAAAAAGTAAGATGGCACCTCCTGTGCTTATCCTTCTTCCCCGATGTATCAAAATGGCGCCTCCCGCGCTTTTCCTTCTTCCCCGCCGTGTTAAGACGGCGCCTCCCGGGCTTTCCCGCCGCTACCGCTGCTGCCAACGCTGTTGCTGGTGATTATATTTATTTTACTATCCTGTAATGGCGATGCCCTATGGTCTTCGCACCTCCCCGATCGCTGCTGCCAACGCCGCTCTCCGCGGTATTTTTATTTTTCTATCACGCCTCAATATTTGCTCTGTTAATTGAAGAACCGTTCCTGTCGTGGAGAGGACCCTCTGGGACACATCCCTCCCTCTTCTTAGGTCCGAACGCTGCCCGGATTCTCTCTCTCTCTCTTTGCTTCCCGACTCGCTGCCCAGCCCCATTGCAGAGCCACCCGATCGAGCTCTAGCCCGCCGCAGCCCAGGAAGGATCAGTGCACTACCTGCCACCAGCCCGCTTAGCTGTGAAACAACAGACTGGAGAACCAAGCCTGGCTCTCGAGAGGCTCTCCTGCACTTTTCACTTCGATGATTTGGAGGGCGGTTGCCCACGGTCGACGCCCGTTCCTCGAGTTTTTTTGGATTATTTTTTTTTTCTTTCTTCTGGCTTCGACCTTCAATAACATCATCTGAGGTGCTGCCGAGTTGCAGGTAAGTTCGTTTCTTACTCGTCGCCAGTATTATGTCCGTGTATAACTGAGACACGGACTGCAGGAGTTGATTATTACAAATCTTTACTGAATGGAGACAACCTGGAAACTGAAACTACAGAAGCCTGCTAGGGCCTTTTATACAGGGGTGGTCACTGCCGGTACTGCAGTCTGAGACCAGTTATTCCCTTAAAGGTACATACACAACAATGATCACCATTGACCTCATTGTAATCGCTCACAGAATTTATTACCTTTCATCCTATACATTAGGTTTTCCGGAAAGAGTAATGATAGGTAGGCTGACGGATAAAAGATGTTCATAGTAGCAAAAACCAAACCCCTATACTATCCCATTCTGCTGGACTTTGACTTGAATTCAAGAGATACAAAGTAGTAATGATTTGAATTTTCTTTTGTGAATATTAGTGGCAATAAACTGAGTGTAATTTCTAACAGTATCCTACCACTTCTGAGCCGAAAACGGCCTCATTTCAAAGCTGCATTTAATTGGACGTTCAGCTGCTACCTTAGGAAGCTGCAGCAGCTCATTTCAGCTCCAACCCAAGAAATCCCAACCTCTGCACTCTCACTGGGTGATTCCAATAATGCAATGAGGTCACCGGCTGCCTTTAAATGATGGAATAGTGCAAAACCCGTTGAAGTTCCCTCCATGTGCTGTCTGGAAAAAAAGGCCCCGGCCATAATGGGCAAGAGCCATCAAAGCATCAGGGCGCATATTTCAGCCAAGGAAAGTGTAACTAATCAAAATCTCTGATTGTGATTGGCCAGTATCTGGGAGGTTTGCAACTGAACATGATGGCTTTATTCAGTGATCGATGCCAACTTCCTCAGCTCACCTCATGATGGATCCAAATGCAGAGTTATTGTGAAAATATAATGAGATCAGGTCAAGGACTTCCTGATTCACTCAAAACGGTTGCCCTGCGCTGATCTGTGATTGTTAGCAATTTTTCCAACCAGATATTGTCATGGAAATTGCGCTTGGAGGCTTGCTGCGGCTGAAAGCCTCTGAGACGCAAGAAATGTATGCAGCTCGCTGGTGTCTCCAGAGCTTTGGACTCTTCCAGTCCAGGGCCTTCAGGAGTGCGCAAAGGACCAGGGATCCCAAGGGCGCATGCGGTTCCCAAGACTCCCTGGGATCACGTGGACCAGACCAACCAATCAAAAGGAGATTCTTATGATACTTCTGGGGATTCCATTTACTAACAGAATGCCCATAAGCATAATAGGAATCTCCTAAAAAACACAACTTCACCACACTTCAATAAAAATAAATCATCACACGTTCAAAATTAATTAAAATACAATTTAATTGAATATTTAAAGCAAATTCTTGATTTGAAAAATAAAGGAACATTTTTAAAGGGCCAAAAATAACCTACACTAATTTTTAATGTAAGCAAATGTTTCATTTATTTAAAAACATTAATTTTAATATTTGCAGAAGCACCTACGCTGGTAAAAGAAGGCCCTACGCCTGCTTTTAGCAGGTGTAAGTGTTTATTGGGCATTCGCTTGCCAGTCCTTGAACAAATAGCCAAAACCTTCACCAGCGAATGTCCATTTCTACAGTTAGGGATGATCTGTCCAAGCAGAAACTTGACAGTTGCCAAGTTCTGTTTTTATCATGCATGCGCATCGCCTGCAGAAACCGAGAATGTACGGAGCACTTATGACCATGTACACTCTCATAGTCCCGTAAAATCCGGCCTAATATAACAACAATGATACACATGCATCATTGCTGCTATACAGGAGGGTATCGTTAAAAATCATACCTTAACACCTCCATTAAATAACAGAGTGTCACACAGTTCATTCTGTATCTGTCTCCTAATATCAAAATGGGAATTTTTGATCCTAAAACTCCGCCTGCTGAGAATGGAAAACATTATTTAGTGATGCACAGTTCCAGGATCACACCATTCTGGTGCAGACCCTCTGGTTTTCCAATTGATAGACAAGGCTGGGATTTATTTACCTGCGGTAATATACATGGATTGAGACTGGTCTTGCAAACTGAACGAGTTAATAGGGAACAGAGCAATTTCAAACTTTCTATTTGCTTCAAACTGTTATGATTTCCATTCTACACGTAATAAATTTAGGCATTTGACAGGAGAGAAGGACTTTGAAAAATAATTCACTCAGATGTTATGATGTCAGATCTTTAGAATGCTTTAAAGGTTGCTGAGTTTAAATGAGCTGAGAATAAATGGTAAATGTAATACATATTGTAAAGATATAGACCAATCAATAATTTATGTAATTTTGAATGTGTCAATTACTGCACCCAATAGTGTTGAAAATGTGCTTTTCCAATTGATTCTCTACAGAAAACATTAACACAAATATGTTTGTTCCATAGGAGGTGGTCATCATGGTTAGGTTCTTATCAAAAGAGTGGATCAAAATTGGTAAATTTAATTTAGTGTGTAAAGATCTATGGCAATCCCTAATTTGTGAAGCAGTGAATGTACGAGTTACTGAAGCAACTTGTGCTAAAAATGTTGATTTCCAATTGATAATCTGCAGAAAATGTTAATGCCCCAGAAATTCGGGTCCCAACACGTGAGTACGGACGGAAGTGACGGTTTCTTGCATGCACTACGCATGCGCGGGAAACCGTCATTTCTGATCCTCTGAACCAAGGGGTTCAGAGGTCAAATGCATGCGTGCAAGAGTCTGCGCGTGCGCGTTGAACTTCCTCTTTGTTTACAGGTTTGCCCATGCGTGAAGGCCTCTACTTTTAGCACATTTAAAAACCAGACGTAAGGACTTCCCTTTAAAAGGTAAACGGCCAATTAATTACAATGAGAACATTTTTTCCACAGGTTTATTATTTTTAAGTACTTTACAATAAGGTAAGTGTATTTTTAGCCCCGATTTTTAAAAAAATTACTTTTTTCAAAAATTTAAGTTATTGTTTAAAATAGTTATTTAATGTTATTTATAGTTGATTTAAATAGTGTGATATTTTTTCAAATTTATTTTAAGGTTAAGTACTGTTTTGGGCGCCCGGAGTTTTCATGAGTTTGACAGTTCTTTCTGTCAAAATCATGAATGGACTTTTCCCTCCTCCGATTGGTTGCCCAATGCTCACGTGATCCCAGCCAACGCATCGCACTAAGCCGCTGGATCAGGCAAGCACAGCGCGCCGGGAGCTGGACCGGGCCACAGACAGGAAATCCACGCTGGCCCAGGCCTCAACTGCTGGTGCGCTAGGTAAGTGTAGGTCGGGGGCTTGAACCCACAGGAAGCCCCCGACACCAATTTCTGGGCCATTATTAGAAGATCAGTCATGATCTTCTTGAATGGTGGAGCAGGCTCGAGTTGCCGGATGGCCTACTCCTGCTCATAATTCGTATGTTTTCAACACAATCATCGAGTTCCACTGTAAGTGGTCATCATGATGGCTCTGGTAAATGTTTTAATTCAGAGAATTTATTTACTTTAATTTTAGGCAACTAATTCTCCAAAGTAATTGTGGCAGATATTTTGAGTAAAAAGGCTAGTCAGTTAAACATATATCCCATCACTAAACCGTCGCACTGCTCATTGAATTCAACTCACTTGGTATAAAAGGTAATTAATGGTGTTATGTTGCTGTTGTTGATATGGTGGTGAAGGACCAAATGTAATTTAATGACTGCCTCTTACCACTTCTTAGCACAAAACACAGCAGACAATGTCTGCTTTAAAACTTTGCCATTGACTCGTAGTTCAGGTGTCAATATGAAAAGCTGAAACATTTCCTTGCCTATGAATTCCCAGCCTCTGCACTGTCACTGTTTAATCCCGAAAACACACAATTGCATTTAAATGATGGGACAATCGAAAACCCTTATATGTTCTCGCTATGTTCTGTGAGCGAAAAGGACATTGGGAAAAATGGGGAATTGCCATCAAGGAATCAGGTGTATATGACAGACCCAAGACACTGTTATCAATCAATATCACTGCTCGAGATTTTCCAGTAGTTGGGAGTGTAGTGATTGAATGAGATGAATACATTTAGTGATCAGTGCCAAACACTTGAAGTGACCTGCTGGACGGTTCCACATGCAAGTACATAATAACATAGAATTCAATTAGAAAGTGAATTTTCTGTGCTATGCAAGTCTATATCCTGTCCAGAGGTGTCATCGTTAACCAGACTGCAATGCAAAGTTAACCAAACTGATATTATAGCAAATGAGTCGAATATGAGTAGTAAAATGTATTTAGTTTGTAAAGATGTAGGCGAACCCATAATATGTGCAGCTCTGATTGTTCCAGTCACTGCACTCAATTGTGTTTGAAAATGTTCATTTCCAATTGATTCCCTGCAGACAACGTTAACACAAATGTATTTGTTCCACAGGAGACGGTCATCATGATGGTTAAGTTAATTGTTTTAATTTCGAGAATGTATTGTTTTAGGACAAACTAATAGAGCCGTTAAAAAGCATATGGGATTCTTGGCTTTATAACTAGTGGCTTTGAATACAAGAGCAAGGAAGATATCCGATACATTTATTAATCAGTGGATAGGCAACAGTTGGAATGTTGTGTCCAATTATGGGCCCCACACTTTAGGAAGAATTTAAAGAGCTTGGAGTCGGTACAGAGGATAATTAGCAGAATGACATCAGGGGTGAGGGATTACCTATATGTGGCGAGGCTACAGAAGATTGTATTGTTCTCCTTATAGCAGAGAAGCTTAAGAGAGGATTTAATAGATGGGTTCGAAATGATGAGGGGTTTTCATAGGAAAAATAGCGATAAACTGTTTCCATTGGCAGTCGGGTCGATAACCAGACGGTACAGATTGAAGATAATTGGCAAAAAGATCCAGAGGGTAGATTAAGACATTTTTACGCAGCAAGTTGTGATGCTCGATCTGAAAGGTTCTAGGACACAGATTCAACAATAATTCTCGAAATAGAATGGGAAGATACTTGAAAAGAAAAAATCTGTGGGGCTATGGGTAAGGAGCAAGGGAGTGAGACTAATTGGATAGCACTTTGAAAGAGCCAGCAGAGGCACGATGGGCTGAATCGCCGCTTTCTGTGCTGTAAGATTGTTTAACTTTTATATATTTGTCTCTCTAGAAACAATAATCACAATCATTCTGAGCAAAAAAGATATTCACAATACCCAAACGACATTCACTTCACTATAGGATTCCACTGCTCCTTGACTTCTACTGACGTGTTAATAAGTACTAATGGCGCAATTTTCCTGTTCTTGAAAAGACAGGCTAAGAAATGAATGTTTTTTCGACAATCTTCTTCCTCTTTTCAGCACAAAACTCGGCAGAAAATGCCTGATTAAAGATTTTGCTCCGGTCAGGTGACACTTTAAGCGGCTGCCGTGGCCATTGTCTGCACCAATTCCATTGTCTATAAATCCCAACATCTGCACTCTCGCTGTGCGATTATAACACAGCGAGGGAACCAGCTGCATTGTACTGACGGGGCTGTGCAAAACACATTCAATTTCTCACCATGTGCTGTAAGTCGGCACAAGCCATCAAAGCATCAGGTGTAGATTTCAGCTGAAAGACACTGTCATTGAGTAATACCACTGCCCGAGAATGTCCAGTAGCTGGGATATTTGCAAATAAATGAGGTAATTCTGTTCACTGATCTGTGACAATTACCTCAAACTATCAGCCACCTTCTCCACATGCAGGCATGCTATACACTGAGAATCATAGAATGGTTCCAGCACAGAAGTAGGCTATTTGGCCTGCCGAGCCCGTGCTGGTTCTCTGCAAGAGCACTTGAGCTAGTTTCGCTCCCCCATCCTTTCCTCCCAGCCCTGCTTTTTTTCCCTTCAGGTACTTATCCAATTTCATTTTACAACTCACGATTGAACCTGCGTCCACCATCGTTTCAAGCAGTGCATTCCAGATCCTAACCACTTGCTGTGTAAAAATATTTTCTTCGAATCCCCTTTGATTCTTCTGCCAATTACATTAAATCTGTTTCCTCTGGTTTTCGACCCTTCTGCTAACGGGAACTGTTTCTCTCTACCTACCCTATCAAACACCTCATGATTTTGAACAAATCTGTCAAATCTCCTCTCACTCTTCTCCGCTCTGAGGCAAAGAACCCCAGCTGTTCCAGTCTATCCACGTAACTGCAGTCCCTCAATCCCGGAAGCATTCTTGTAAATCTTTTCTGCACCCTCTCTAAGGCATTCAGATGCTTCCTAAACTGCCGGTCCTAGAATTAGACACAATAATCCAGTTGAGGTCGTACCTGGGTGTTATAAAGACTTATAGTAACTTCCTTGCTTTTGTACTCCATGACTCTATTTATGAAGCCCAGGCTCTCGTATGATTTTTCACTGCTATCTCAACCTGCCCTGCCGCCTTCAACAATTTTTGCACATACAGCCCCAGGACTTTCTGTTCATCCACCTCTATATAATAAAAGGTCGTTTCGAGCTACTTAAGTCTTTGTCCTGCCAGAGGCATGATCGTTAACCAAACTGCAAAACAAATGGTCCCACACGATAGATTAAAAACAATGGTAAACACGTTTTATTTTTGACTTACAGAAGAGCATCTTTTTAAAATGAACAACAACAACATGCATTGATATAGCGCCTTTAATGTAAAATAACGTACCTAGGCGCTTAATAGGAGCGGTATCGAAGCAAAATTTCATACCAAGCCACAAAAGATCTTAGAAACGGTGAAGATAAAGTGTCAGCCCTGTCTCAATTGGTAGAATCCTCGCCTCTAACTCCAATATTTGTGGCTGCGAGACCTAATCCAGGGACTTGAGCACAAAAATCTAAGGTGGACCTCCAGTGCAGTACTAAGGAATGCTGCACTGTCGGAGGTGAAGCTTTTCAGATGAGACGTTAAACTGAGGCCCTGTCTGCACTCTCAGGTGGACATAAAAGATCCCATTGCACTATATCAAAGAAGAACTGGGGAGTTATCCCCGGTGTCCTAGCCAATATTTATCCCACAATCAACATTACTAAGACAGATTATCTGGTCATTATCACATTGCTGGTTGTGGGATACTTGCTGTTTGCAACTTGGCTGCCGTGTTTCGGACATATAATAGTAGCTACACTTCAAAACGTCCTTCAATGGCTGTAAAGTGCTTTGGGATGACCGGTGGTCGTCAACGGCGATATATAAATTCAAGTCTTTCTTTTCTTTCCTTAAAAGCATGTTCCAAGAGGTAGGTATTGTGGATCGTCTGAAATGAGGCGAAGGAGGTACAGAGGCAGAGGAGGTTTAGGTTGGAATTCCAGACCATAAAATCCACTCAGCTGAAGTCACAGTCACCAATGATGGAGCGCTGAATTTCGGTGATCCGCAAGAGGCCATAATTGTAGGAGCGCAGTGATCACCGAGGTTTTTAAGGGCTGGAGGAGATAACAGAGATAGGGAAGGGCGAGGCCAGGGGGGCATTTGAAAACAAACATGAACATTTTAAAATCGAGGCATTGTCAGAACGGGGTGCAAGCCGGTCAGCGATCACAGGGGTGATGGGGTAACGGGACTTGGTGTGAGGTGGATTACATGAAGCAGAGCTTTGGATGTGCTGACAGTTACGAAGGGTGAAATGTGGCAGTGCAGACAGGAGATCCTTGGACTAGTCGGGTCTAGTGCTAACAAAGACGTGGATGAGGGTTTCAGCAGCTAATTATCTGAAGCAGGGGCGGGGACAGGCGATGTTAGGACGCTTTAAGTAGCTGTTCATAGTCATGGAGAGAATATGACGTCTGAAACTCAGCTCAGGATCATATAGGAAGCCAAATGTGCGAAAGGGCTGATTCAGTCATAGACAGTGTTCGGGGAGAGCGATGGTGTCGTTGAATAAGGACCACATTTCAGCGAGAAGTGCCGAGTGGAGGATTCATATCAACCTACTCCCGAGCTCCCCACCACCACAGAAGCCATTCTTCAGCCAATTCGATTCACTCCACGTGATAACAAGAAACGGCTGAGCACACTGAATACAGCAAAGGTTATGGGCCCTGACAACATCCTGGCTACCGTGATGAAGACTTGTGCTCCAGAAAGTGCTGCACCTCTAGCCAAGCTGTCCCAGTACAGCGACAACACTGGCATCTATCCACCAATGTGGGAAACTGCTCAGGTATGTCCTGTCCACAAAAAGCAGGACAAATCCAACCTGGCCCATTAGCATCCCATCAGTCTACTCTCAATGATCAGCAAAGTGATGGAAGGTGTCATCGACAGTGCCATCAAGCGGCACTTACTCACCAATAACCAGCTCACTGATGCCCAGTTTGGGTTCCGCCAGGACCAGTCAGCTTCCGAGCTCATTACAGCCTTAGTCCAAACATGGACAAAGGAGCTGAATTCCAGAGGTGAGGTGAGAGTGACAGCCCTGGACATCAAGGCAGCATTTGATGAGTCTGGCATCAAGGAGCCCTAGTCAAACTGAAGTCAATGGGAATCAGGAGGAAAACGCTCCACTGGCTGGAGCCATACCTAGCACAAAGGAAGATGGTTGTGGTGATTGAAGGTCAGTCATCACAGCCTCAGGACATCGCTGCACGAGTTCCTTAGGGCAGTGTCCGAGGACCAACCATCTTCAGTTGCTTCATCAATGACCGTCCCTCCAACATAAAGTTAAAAATGGGGATGTTCGCTAATGACTGCACAATGTTCAGTGCCATTCACAACTCCAAAGATAATGAAGCAGTCCATGCCCGCATACAACAAGACCTGGACAGTTTTCAGGCTTGGGCTGATAAGTGGCAGGTAACATTCGTGCCTAAGAAGTGCCAGGCAATGATTATCTCCAGCAAGCGAGAGTCTAACAAACTCCCCTTGACATTCAATGGCATTACCATCGCCGAATCCCCCACTATCAACTTCCTTGGGGTCACCATTAACCAGAAACTTACCTGGACCAGCCACATAAATAATGTGGCAACAAGAGCAGATCAGTGGTTGGGTATTCTGCGGCGAGTGTCTCACCTCCTGACTCCCCAAAGTCTTTCCACCACTTACAAGGCACAAGTCAGGAGTGTGAAGGAATACTCTCCACTTGACTGGATGAGTGCAACTCCAACAACACACAAGAAGCTCGACACCATCCAGGACAAAGCAGCCCGCTTAATTGGCAGCCCATAAAGCACCTTAAACATTCACTCCCTCCACCACCGGCGAACCGTGGCTGCAGTGTGTACCATCTACAAGATGCACTGCAGCAACTCGCCAAGGCTTCTTCGGCAGCATCTCCCTAACGCGTGACACCTTCCACCAAGAAGGACAAGGGCAGCAGGTGCATGGGAGCACCATCACCTCCAGGTTCCTCTCCAAGTTTCAAATCATCCTGACTTAGAAGTATATCGCCGATCTTTCATCGTCCCTGGTCAAAATCCTGGAACTCCCTACCTAACAGCACTGTGGGAGTACATTTACCACACGGACTGCAGCGGTTCAAGAAGGCGGCTCACCACCACATTCTCAAGGGCAATTGGTCCTGGAGATGGACCGGGGAGAAAGCTCAGAGAGAGACCCATTGACTCAGATACACACTGGTCCTGGAGATGGACTGGGGAGACTGGTCAGAGAGAGTCCCATTGACTCAGATACACACTGGTCCATGAGATGGACTGGGGAGAAAGTTCAGAGAGAGTCCCATTGACTCAGATACACACTGGTCCTGGAGATGGACTGGGGAGAAAGGTCAGAGAGAGTCCCATTGACTCAGATACACACTGGTCCTAGAGATGGTCTGGGGAGAAAGGACAGAGAGAGTACCCTTGACTCAGACACACTGGTGATGGAGATGAACTGGAGAGAAAGATCACAGTGAGTCCCTTTGACTCCGATACACACTGGTCCTGGAGATGGACTGGGGAGAATGATCAGAGAGAGAATCCCATTGACTCAGATACACACTGGTCCTGGAGATGGACTGGGGAGAATGGTCAGAGAGAGTCCCATTGACTCAGATACACACTGGTCCTGGAGGTGGACTGGGGAGAAAGGTCAGAGAGAGTCCCATTGACTCAGATACACACTGGTCCTGGAGGTGGACTGGGGAGAAAAGACAGAGAGAGTCCCATTGACTCAGATACACACTGGTCCTGGAGATGGACTGGAGAGTATGGTCAGAGAGATTCCCATTAACTCAGATACACACTGATCCTGAAGATGGGCTGGAGAGAAAGTTCAGAGAGTGTCCCATTGAATCAGACACACACTGGTCCTGGAATTGGGCTGGGGAGAAATGTGACAGAGAATCCCATTGACAGAGACAAACAAACTGGTCCTAGAGATGGACTGGGGAGAAAGTTCAGAGAGTGTCCCATTGACGCAGATACACACTGGTCCCGGAGGTAGACCGGGGAGAAAGGACCGATAGAGTACCATTGATTCAGATACACACTGGTCCTGGAGATGGACTGGGGAGGAAGGTCAGAGAGAGTCCCATTGACACCGATACACACTGGCCTTGCAGATGGACTGGAGAGATTGGTCAGAGAAAGTACCATTGACTCAGATACACACTGGTCCTGGAGATGGACTGGCGAGGAATGGTCAGAGAGAGTCCCATTGACTCAGATACACACTGGTCCTGGAGATGGACTGGGGAGAATGGTCAGAGAGAGTCCCATTGATTCAGATACACACTGGTCCTGGAGATGGACTGGCGAGAAAGGACAGAGATAGTCACATTGACTCAGATACACACTGGTCCTGGAGATGGACTGGGGCGAAAGGTCAGAGAGAGTCCCATTGACTCAGATACACACTGGGCCTGGAGATGGATTGGGAGAATGGTGAGAGAGTCCGAGTGACGCAGATACACACTGGTCCTGGAGATGGACTGTTGAGACTGATCAGATAAAGTCCCATTGACTCAGATACACACTGGTCTTTGAGATCGACTGTGGAGAAAGGTCAGAGAGAGCCCCATTGACTCAGATAAACACTGGGCCTGGAGATGGACTGGGGAGAAATGTCAGAGAAAGTTCCATTGACTCCGATACACACTGGTCCTGGAGATGGACTGGGGAGACTGATCAGAGAGAGTCCCCTTGACTCGGATTCACATCGGTCCTGGAGATGGACTGGGGAGAATGGTCAGAGAGAGTCCCATTGACTCAGATACACACTGGTCCTGGAGATGGACTGGAGAGACATTTCAGAGAGAGTCCCAGTGACACAGATACACACTGGTCCTTGAGATCGACTGTGGAGAAAGGTAAGGGAGAGTCCCATTGACTCAGATACACACTGGTCCTGGAGATGGACTGGGGAGAAAGGTCAGAGTCCCATTGACTCCGATACACACTGGTCCTGGAGATGTACTGCGGAGAAAGGTCAGAGAGAGAGTCCCATTGACTCAGATAAACACTGGTCCTGGAGATGGACTGTGGAGAAAGATCAGAGAGAGTCCCATTGACTCAGATACACACTGGGCCTGGAGCTGGACTGTGGAGGAAGTTTAGAGAGAGTCCCATTGACTCAGATACACACTGGTACTGGAGATGGACTGGTGAGAAAGATCAGATAGAGTCCCATTGACTCAGGTACACACTGGTCCTGGACATGGATGGGGAGGAAGTTCATACAGAGAGTCCCATTGACTCAGATACACACTGGTCCTGGAGATGGACTGTGGAGAAATGTCAGAGAGAGTCCCATTGACTCAGATAGACACTTGTCCTGGGGATGGAATGGGGAGAAAGGTAAGAGAGAGTGCCATTGACTCAGATACACAATGGCCCTGGAGATGGACTGTGGAGAAACGCCAGAGAGAGTCCCATTGACTCAGATACACACTGGGCCTGGAGATGGACTGGGGAGAAATGTCAGAGAGAGTTCCATTGACTCAGATACACACTGCTCTTGGAGATGGACTGGGGAGACTGATCAGAGAGAGTCCCCTTGTCTCAGATTCCCATCGGTCCTGGAGATGGACTGGGGAAAAAGTTCAGAGAGAGTCCCATGGATTCAGATACACCCTGGTCCTGGAGATGGACTGGGGAGAAAGGTCAGAGAGAGTCCCATTGACTCAGATACACACCGGTCCTGGAGAAGGACTGGAGAGAATGTTCAGAGAGATTCCCATTGACTCAGATACACACTGGTCCTGGAGATGGACTGGAGAGACAGTCCAGAGAGAGTCCCATTGACTCAGATACACACTGGCCCTTGGGATAGACTGTGGAGAATGGTCAGAGAGAGAGTCCCACTGACTCAGATACACACTGGTCCTGGAGATGGACTGGTGAGAAATGTCAGAGAGAGTCCCTTTGACACAGATAGACAGTGGTCCTGGAGATGGAATGGTGAGAAATGTCAGAGAGAGTTTCATTGACTCAGATACACACTGGTCCTGGAGATGGACTGGGGGAGAAAGAACAGAGAGAGTCCCATTGACTCAGATACACCCTGGTCCTGGAGATGGACTGGGGAGAAAATTCAGAGAGAGTCCCATTGACTCAGATACACACAGGTCCTGGAGATGGACTGGGGAGAAAGGTCAGAGAAAGTCCCACAGCCCTGAGACCGGAGAAGCAGCGGACCTGCGCGGGAGCAGTCCAAGGCGGCGGAGCTTAAAAGGGAGCAGTCAGAGGCACCGAGGCCCACAGCCCCGAGACCGGAGAAGCAGCGGACCTGCGCGGGAGCAGCCCGAGGCGGCGGAGCTTAAAAGGGAGCAGTCATAGGCACCGAGGCCCACAGCCCCGAGACCGGAGAAGCAGCGGACCTGCGCGGGAGCAGCCCGAGGCGGCGGAGCTTAAAAGGGAGCAGTCAGAGGCACCGAGGTCCACAGCCCCGAGACCGGAGAAGCAGCGGACCTGCGCGGGAGCAGCCCGAGGCTGCGGAGCTTAAAACGGAGCAACAGAGGCACCGAGGCCCACAGCCCCGAGACCGGAGAAGCAGCGGACCTGCTCGGGAGCAGCCCGAGGCGGCGGAGCTTAAAAGGGAGCAGTCAGAGGCATAGCAATCCAGGTTCCAGGAGAGACGTAAAGATTAGTCCAAGTGTGACGTCAGCAGGAAGCAGGTAAGTGATTGGTTGGTGAGTATTTCTCTCTTTTCAATACAAGCTTGAATTCTGTGGTGTTAAATTTCTAGGGTCTCTGTGGTGTAGTGGGGACAGTTGGTAAATAAAGCGCCCTAGAGTATACCTGTAACTGGGGTATTGAATAAGTTTTTTAATTAATTAAAGGAGTAAGTCATGGCAGGAGAGTTCAGACCCGTGTTCCGCTCCTCTTGCTCCATGTGGGAAGTCAGGGGCGCTGCCAGTGTCCCTGACGACCATGTGTGCGGGAAATGCATCCAGCTGCAGCTACTTGTAGACCGCATTGCGGCACTCGAGCTGCGGGTGGATGAATTTTGGAGCATGCGCGATGCTGAGAGTGTCGTGGATAGCACGTTTAACGAGTTGTTCACGCCTCAGGGTAGGGCTGCACAGGCAGAAAGAAAGTGGGTGACCATCAGGCGGAGCAACAGAGGCAGGCAGGAAGTGCAGGGAACCCCTGCAGACATCCCCCTTTCAAACAGGTATACCAAGTTGGAGACTGTTGAGGGGGATGACTCACCAGGGGAAGGCAGCAGCAGCCAGCTTCCTGGCACCAGGGACGCTTCTGCTGCTCAGGAAGGGAGGAAAAAGAGTGGGAGAGCAATAGTGGTAGGGGATTCTATCGTAATAGGAACAGATAGGCGTTTCTGTGGCCGCAAGCATGACTCCAGGATGGTTTGTTGCCTCCCTGGGGCCAGGGTCATGGATGTCACTGAGTGGCTACAGGGCATTCTTAAGGGGGAGGGTGAGCAGGCAGAGGTCGTGGTCCACATTGGGACCAACGACATAGGTGGGAAGGGGGATGAGGTCCTGCATCAATAATTTAGGGAGCTAGGTAACAGATTAAAGAGCAGGACCTCAAAGGTTGTAATCTCTGGATTACTCCCAGTGCCACGTGCTAGTGAGTATAGGAATAGGAGGATAGTGCAGATGAATGCGTGGCTAAAGAGTTGGTGTAGGAGGGAGGGTTTTAGTTTCCTGGATCACTGGGTCTGCTTTTGGGAAAGGTGGGACTTGTACAAGTCGGACGGGTTGCACCTGAACCAGAACGGGACAAATATCCTTGCGGGGAGGTTTGTTAGCACTGTTGCGGGGGGTTTAAATTAACTTGGCAGGGGGATGGGATACAGAGGGGAGCTGAAATAGGGGGTGATGTGCTGCCAATTATGGAGAAAAAAACAAGTCAGTTTGGTAGACAGGGCAAATATATAAGGGCAAGGCTGGATGGCATCTATTTTAATGCAAGGAGTCTTGCAAATAAGGTGGATGAACTGAAGGTGTTGATAAACACATGGGAGTATGATATTGTTGCTATCACGGAGACATGTTTGAGGGAGGGGCAAGACAGGCAGCTCAATATTCCGGGGTACAGAATCTTCAGGCGAGACAGAGGGGGAGGTAAAAGAGGAGGGGGTGTCGCAATATTAATTAAGGAGTCAATTACTGCAGTAAGGAGGGATGATATATTAGCAGGTTCCTCTAATGAGGCCATATGGGTGGAGCTTAAAAACAAAAAGGGGGCAAGCACTTTGCTGGGAGTGTACTATAGGCCTCCAAACAGTCAGGGGGACATAGAGGAACAGAAATGCAGGCAAATCTCAGAGAAATGTGCAAATAATAGGGCAATAATAATGGGGGATTTCAACTTCCCCAATATTAACTGGGATAGTCAAAGTGTGAAAGGCTCAGAGGGTGTAGAATTCTTAAAGTGCATCCAGGAGAGCTTTTTGAGCCAGCATGTAGAAAGTCCTACAAGAGAGGGGGCGGTACTGGACCTAATTCTAGGGAATGTGGCCGGCCAAGTGGAAAAAGTGCTAGTAGGTGAGCACTTTGGTGACAGTGACCATAATATGGTGAGATTTAAGGTGGTCATGGAAAAGGACAGGGATGGGCTGGAAATAAAGGTTCTAAATTGGGGAAGGCCGATTTTAATAGGCTAAGGCAGGATCTGGCCAAAATGGACTGGGATCAACTACTTGTAGGAAAATCCACATCGGAGCAATGGGAGGCTTTCAGAAGGGAGATTGCGATCATACAATGGCAACATGTTCCCGTAAAGGTCAAGGGTGGTTCCAAAAACCACAGGGAACCTTGGATGTCAGGGGATATCCGAGAATGGATTAGGAAAAAAAGGAGGTCTTTTGGCAGATACAAAAGGCTAAAGACAGAGGAAGCCCTAGAGGAGTACAAAAAGTGCAGGGGGATACTTAAAAAAGAAATTAGGAGATCAAGGAGGGGCCATGAAATAACACTGGCGAGCAAAATAAAGGAAAATCCTAAGATGTTTTATAAGTATATTAAGAGTAAGAGGATAACTAGGGAAAAAATATGGCCCATTAGGGACAAAAGTGGCAAGCTGTGTGTGGAGCCGGAAGATGTAGGAGGGGTTCTAAATGAATTTTTTGCATCTGTTTTCTCTATGGAGGAGGACGATGTAGACATATAAATAGGGCGGGGGGACTGTGATATGCTCGAACATATTAACATCGAGAGGGAGGAGGTATTGGCGGTTTTAGCAGGCCTAAAAATGGATAAATCCCCAGGCCCGGACGAAATATATTCCAGGCTGCTGTGTGAGGCAAAGGAAGAGATTGCGGGGGCTCTAACACATATATTCAGGACCTCTCTGGCCACAGGGGATGTGCCAGAGGACTGGAGAACCGCTAATGTAGTACCATTATTCAAGAAGGGAAGTAGGGAAAAACCGGGGAACTACAGGCCAGTGAGCCTAACATAAGTGGTAGGAAAATTATTGGAAAAAATTCTGAGGGACAAAATTAGTCTCCACTTGGAGAGACAAGGATTAATCAGGGATAGTCAACATGGCTTTGTCAAGGGAAGATCATGTCTGACTAATTTGATTGAATTTTTTGAGGGGGTGACTAGATGTGTGGATGAGGGTAACGCAGTGGATGTGGTATACATGGATTTCAGTAAGGCCTTCGATAAAGTCCCGCACAGGAGACTGGTCAAGAAGGTAAGAGCCCATGGAATCCAGGGTGCCTTGGCACATTGGATACAAAACTGGCTTAGTGGCAGAAGGCAGAGGGTGATGGTCGAAGATTGTTTTTGTGACTGGAAGCCTGTGGCCAGTGGGGTACCACAGGGATCGGTGCTGGGTCCCTTGCTGTTTGTGGTCTACATTAATGACTTGAATATGAATGTAAAATGTATGATCAGTAAGTTCGCGGATGATACAAAAATTGGTAGGGCGGTAAATAGCGAGGAGGGTTGCCTCAGTCTGCAGGACGATATAGATGGGTTGGTCAGATGGGCGGAACAGTGGCAAATGGAATTTAACGTGGAAAAGTGCGAGGTGATGCACTTTGGGGGGACTAACAAGGCAAGGGAATACACAATGAATGGTAAGACACTAGGCAAGATGGAGGAGCAGAGGGATCAGGATGTGCAAGTACACAGATCCCTGAAGGCGGCGGAACAGGTGGATAAGGTGGTAAGAAAGGCGTATGGGATACTTGCCTTCATTAGCCGAGGCATAGAATATAAGAGCAAGGAGGTGATGATGGAGCTGTATAAAGCACTGGTTAGGCCACAGCTGGAATACTGTGTGCAGTTCTGGTCGCCACACTACAGGAAGGATGTGATCGCTTTGGAGAGGGTGCAGTGGAGATTCACCAGGATGTTACCAGGGCTGGAGCGCTTCAGCTATGAAGAAAGACTGGACAGTTTGGGTTTGTTTTCCTTGGAGTAGAGGAGGCTAAGGGGGGACATGATTGAGGTGTACAAAATTATGAGGGGCATAGATAGGATGGATACTGAGGAGCTTTTTCACTTAGTAGAAGGGTCAATAACTAGGGGGCATAGATTCAAGGTAAAGTGCGGGAGGTTTAGAGGGGATTTGAGAAATAACTTTTTCACCCAGAGGGTGGTTGGAGTCTGGAACTCACTTCCTGAAAGGGTTGTGGAGGCAGGAAGCCTCACAGCATTTAAGGAGCATTTGGATGAGCACTTGAAATCCCATAACATACAAGGCTACGGACCAAATGCTGGAATATGGGATTAGATTAGACAGGGCTTGATGGCCGGCATGGACACGATGGGCCGAAGTGCCTCTATCCGTGCTGTATAACTCTATGACTCTATGACTCTATGACTCAGGTACACACTGGTCCTGGAGATGGACTGGGGAGAACGGTCAGAGAAAGTCCAATTGACTCAGGTACACACTGGTCCTGAAGATGGATTGGGGATAATGTTCAGAGAGTCCCATTGACTCAGATAAACAGTGGTCCTGGAGATCGACTGGGGAGAAATGTCAGAGAGAGTCCCATTGACTCAGATACACACTGGTCCTGGAGATGGACTGGGGAGAAAGGTCAGAGAGTCCCATTGACTCAGATACACACTGGTCCTGGAGCTGGACTGCGTAGAATGGTCACAGAGTCCCATTGACTCAGATACACAATGGTCCTGGAGATGGACTGGGGAGAAAGATCAGAGAGAGACCCATTGACTCAGATCCACGCTGGTCCTGGAGATGCACTGGTGAGAAATGTCAGAGTGATTCCCATTGACTCAGATACACACTGGTCCTGGAGATGGACTGAGGAGAAAAGTCAGAGAGAGTCCCATTGACTCAGATACACACTGGTCCTGGAGATGGACTGGAGAGAAATGTCAGAGAGATTCCCGTTGACTCAGATACACACTGGTCCTGGAGATGGAATTTGGAGAAATGTCAGAGAATGTCCCATTGACTCAGATACACACTGGTCCTGGAGATGGACTGGGGAGATTGTTCAGAGTCCCATTGACTCAGATACACACAGGCCTTGGAGATGGACCGGGGAGAAAGCTCAGAGAAAGTCCCATTGACTCAGCTACACACTGGTCCTGGAGATGGACTGGGGAGAATGGTCAGAGAGTCCCATTGACTCAGATACACACTGGTCCTGGAGATCGACTGGGGAGAAATGTCAGAGAGAGTCCCATTGACTCAGATATACACTGGTCCTGGAGATGGACTGGGGAGAAAGGTCAGAGTGTCCCATTGACTCAGATACACACGGGTCCTGGAGATGGACTGAGGAGAAAAGTCAGAGAGAGTCCCATTGACTCAGATAAACACGGGTCCTAGAGATGGTCTGGGGAGAAAGGACAGAGAGAGTACCCTTGACTCAGACACACACTGCTGATGGAGATGAACTGGAGAGAAAGATCACAGTGAGTCCCTTTGACTCCGATACACACAGGTCCTGGAGATGGACTGGGGAGAATGATCAGAGAGAGACTCCCATTGACTCAGATACACACTGGTCCTGGAGATGGACTGGGGAGTAAAGTCAGAGAGAGTCCCATTGACTCAGATACACACTGGTCCTGGAGATGGACTGGGGAGAAAGTCAGGGAAAGTCCCATTGACGCAGATACACACAGGCTCTGGAGATGGACTGTGGAGAAAGGTCAGAGAGTCCCATTGACTAAGGTAAACACTGGTCCTGGAGATGGACTGGGGAGAATGGTCAGAGAGAGTCCCATTGACTCAGATACACACTGGTCCTGGAGATGGACTGGGGAGAAAGGTCAGAGAGAGTCCCATTGACTCAGATACACACTTGTCCTGGAGATGGACTGGGCAGAAAGGTCAGCGAGAGTCCCATTGACTCAGATACACACTGATCCTGAAGATGGGCTGGAGAGAAAGTTCAGAGAGTGTCCCATTGACTCAGACACACACTGGTCCTGGAATTGGGCCGGGGGGAAATGTGACAGAGAATCCCATTGACACAGACAAACACACTGGTCCTAGAGATGGACTGGGGAGAAAGGTCAGAGAGTGTCCAATTGACTCAGATACACACTGGTCCTTGAGATGGACTCGGGAGAAATGTCAGGGAGTCCCATTGACTCAGATACACACTGCTTCTGGCGATGGACTGGGGAGAAACTTCAGAGGGAGTCCCTTTGACCCAGATGCAATCTGGTCCTGGAGATGGTCTGCGGAGGAATGTTAGAGAGTCCCATTGACTCAGATACACACTGGTCCTGGAGATGGACTGTGGAGAAATGTCAGCGAGTCCCATTGACCCAGATACACACTGGTCCTGGTGATGGACTGGTGAGAATTGTCAGAGAGAGTCCCAGTGAATCAGATACACGCTGGTGCTGTACATGGACTGGGGCGAAGTGTCAGAGAGAGACCCATTGACACAGTTACACACTGGTCCTGGAGATGGACTGGGGCGAATGGCCAGAGACTGTCCCATTGTCTCAGATACACTTGGTCCTGGAGATGGACTGGGGACAATGGTCAGAGAGAGTCCCATTGACTCAGATACACACTGGTCCTGGAGATAGACTGGGGAGAAAGGTCAGAGAAAGTCCCATTGATACAGATACACACTGGTCCTGGAGGGGCACTGGGGAGAAAGGTCAGAGAAAGTCACATTGACTCAGATACACACTTTTCCTGGAGATGGACTGGAGAGAATTGTCAGAGTCCGATTTACTCAGAGACACACTGGTCCTGGAGATGGACTGTGGAGGAAGTTTAGAGGGAGTCCCATTGACTCAGATACACACTGGTACTGGAGATGGACTGGTGAGAAAGATCAGATAGAGTCCCATTGACCCAGATACACACTGGTCCTGGAGATGGAATGGGGTGAATGGTAAGAGAGAGTCCCATTGACTCAGATGCACACTGGGCCTGGAGATGGACTGGAGAGAAATGTCAGAGTGAGTTCCATTGACTCAGATACACACTGGTCCTGGAGATGGACTGGGGAAAAATGTCAGAGAGAGTCCCATTGACTCAGATACACACTGGTCCTGGAGATGGACTGGGGAGACTGATCAGAGAGAGCCCCCTTGACTCAGATTCACATCGGTCCTGGAGATGGACTGGGGAGAAAGGTCAGAGACAGTCCCATGGATTCAGATACACCCTGGTCCTGGAGATGGACTGGGGAGAAAGGTCAGAGAGAGTCCCATTGATACAGATACACACTGATCCTGGAGAAGCACTGGGGAGAAGGGTCAGAGAAAGTCACATTGCCTCAGATAGACACTGGTCCTGGAGATGGACTGGAGAGAATGGTCAGAGAGTCCGATTGACTCAGATACACACTGGTCCTGGAGATGGACTGTGGAGGAAGTTTAGAGGGAGTCCCATTGACCCAGATACACACTGGTCCTTGAGATCGACTGTGGAGAAAGGTAAAGGAGAGTTCCATTGACTCAGATACACACCGGTCCTGGAGATGGACTGGGGAGACTAATCAGAGAGAGTCCCCTTGACTCAGATACACAATGGTCCTGGAGATGGACTGGAGAGACAGTTCAGAGAGAGTCCCATTGACTCAGATACACACTGTTCCGGGAGATGGACTGGGGAGAAAGGTAAGGGAGAATCCTATTGACTGAGATACACCCTGGTCCTGGAGATGGACTGGGGGAGAAGGTCAGAGACAGTCCCATTGACTCAGATACACACTGGTCCAGGAGATGGACCGGGAAGAAAGAACAGAGAGTGTTCCTTTGATGCAGATACACATTGGTCCTGGAGATGGACTGGGGAGAAAGGTCAGAGAGAGTCCCATTGACTCAGATACACACTGGTCCTGGAGATGGACTGGGGAGATTGTTCAGAGTCCCATTGACTCAGATACACACAGGTCCTGGAGATGGACTGGGGAGAAAGGTCAAAGAATGTCCCATTGACTCAGGTACACACAGGTCCTGGAGATGGACTGGGGAGAACGGTCAGAGAAAGTCCAATTGTCTCAGATACACACTGGTCCTGGAGATGGATTGTGGAGAATGGTTAGAGTCCCATTGACTCAGATACGCACTGGCCGTGGAGATCGACTGTTGAGAAATGTCAGAGAGATGACCTTTGACTCAGATACACACTGGTCCTGGAGCTGGACTGGAGAGAAACGTCAGAGAGATTCCCGTTGACTCAGGTACACACTGGTCCTGGAGATGGACTTTGGAGAAATGTCAGAGAGAGTCCCATTGACTCAGATACACACTGGTCCTGAAGATGGTCTGGGGAGAAAGGTCAGAGAGAGTCCCATTGACTCATATACACACTGGTCCTGGAGATGGACTGGGGAGCTTGTTCAGAGTCCCATTGACTCAGATAAACACAGGTCCTGGAGATGGACTGGGGAGAAAGGTCAGAGAAATTCCCATTGACTCAGGCACACACTGGTCCTGGAGATGGACTGGGGAGAACTGTCAGAGAAAGTCCAATTGTCTCAGATACACACTGGTCCTGGAGATGGATTGGGGAGAATTGTCGGAGAGTCCCATTGATTCAGATACACACTGGTCCTGGAGATCGACTGTGGAGAAATGTCAGAGAGAGTCCCATTGACTCAGATACACACTGGTCCTGGAGATTGACTGGGGAGAAAGTTCAGAGAGTCCCATTGACTCAGATACACGCTGGTCTGGGAGATGGAGTGCGTAGAATGGTCAGAGACTCCCATTGACTCAGATACACACTGGTCCTGGAGATGGACTGGGGAGAAAAGTCATAGGGAGACCCATTTACTCAGATACACGCTGGTCCTGGAGATGGACTGGTGAGAAATGTCAGAGAGATTCCCATTGACTCAGATACACCCTGGTCCTGGAGATGGACTGAGGAGAAAAGTCAGAGAGAGTCCCATTGACTCAGATACACACTGGTCCTGGAGATGGACTTTGGAGAAATGTCAGAGAGAGTCCCACTGACTCAGATACACACTGGTCCTGGAGATGGACTGGAGAGAAATGTCAGAGAGAGTCCCGCTGACTCAGATACACACTGCTCCTGGAGATAGACCCCAAATGTTACAATGTAAGGCAGGAAATGGTGGTAATGAGACTGGGTGAGTCTGACCACTGAGCATAATTATGCAGCATGAGGCTGTGCAAAGAAATTTGAAGTGAGATCAGTTTCTGTCTCTATACACATTCACAGTGAATATTGTGTGTTTTATTGTAAATGAAGCAACAGAGAGGGTTGATGTCGGGAGTGCTGTCGATGTATATATGGACTTTCAAAATCAATTTGATAAAGGACCATATAACCAATTTGTTTGGAACATAGATGCGTGCATGGTAGCAAAGGGACGCTGGCAAATTGGGTTTGTAATTGTCTGAGTGATAGGAGGCAGTGTCGTGGTAAATGGATGTTTTTCTGACAGGAGAGAAGGGTCATCCAAGGGTCGGAATTGGGACCTTTGGTTTTCTTATATTTTAAATTACCAGGACCTTGGTATAGGGAGTGGACCTTCGAGGTTTGCTGATGATACAACGATTGACTCTTGTAAATGGTGAGCTAGATAGTAGCAGAGTTTAGAAAGACAGGCAGTCTGGTGAAATGGTCAGACAGATGGCAGATGCTATTTAATTTAGATCAGTGTGAACAGACTTGACTGTCATAGTTTGTGGGGATGCAATATCAGAGGGAGCTGGGAGTGCATAATCACAAATCTTTGAAGGTGGCAGGTTAAGTTGATGAGGCTTCTAAAAGACTAAATGGAAAAACCTAACCCTAACTTTTTACTGAGCCCGGGTGCGTGGGATTTGACTGGTTGGACACAGTTTTAAACCCATTGCTCCCATTCGCTTTAATTCTGTTGCTTAACACACTGACAGTCAGACACATTTTAGTGGCCAGTTGGGTCCATAAGGGACTGAGGGGTGAGAGCAAGGGAGAGAATAGCAGAGACCCAGAGATGGAGAGCAGAAGGAAGTCTATGATTTTACTCTTCACCATATCCACCAGCTTCTTACTGCTGTGGCTGGTCTATGTTATAAAATTCTTATATTATAACATTTCAGGAATACATCCGAATGATTACACTGGATCTTTAAGTATCTTTAGACAAGTCAGAATTATGCTGGTGGATTTAAGTTGCTGCACAAACACATTCATTTATGGGGTGACCCAGTCCATGTTCACAGAGCAGGTGAAGGGGGCGGTGAAATATCCGCTTACCTCAATTATTGAATTCATTAATAATCAGAAACAACTGAGCACAGCCCAGAGGCGGCTCCCAGTGTTTCCACTCCAGGAATATAATATTCAGCCCCAGACTGCCATCCACTGAATTACACCAGGAATTGCTGGAGATCTGAAGATACAGCCAGTGGCGGGGCGAGCACTGTGTTTAGGACCCGGCAATGATTCTGATTTCCATTTCCCTCATTGCCTTTCAGGATGGGACCACTAGTTTGCTGCATTCTGATTGAGCTCTTCAGTAAATTATCCATTCAGCTATTGAGAGCAGCAATTCATTCGCAGCTTCCGGAGTAATACCCTCGTCAGTAGGTAGGCAGACAGAGCTGGGCTGAAGTTCATCGGATTATATTACCTGGAATATACAGCACACAAACAGGCCATTCGGCCCAATCAGTCTGTGCTGGTGTTTATGCTCCACACCAGTCTTCCCTCATTGCATCTTCCTCATCTCAGCCTCTCAGAATATCTCTCTATTTCCTTTTCACTCATTTACTCAACTAGTTTCCTTCTGAAATAATCTAATCTATTTTCCTCAACTACTTCCTGTGGTAGTGAGGTCCACAATCTAACCACTCTCTGAGTACATAAGTTGCTCCTTATTTCCCTATTGAATTTATTAGTAACTATTTTGTCTTTATGACCCAACGTGTTGCATTCTCCAACAGTGTAAACATTCTCTCCACATCGACCCTGTCCAACCTTTTCATAATTTTCAAGATCCCTATCAGGCCTCATCAAAGTCCTCTCTCTTCCATAGCAGAAAGACCCAACCTGTTTAATCTTTCCCGATAGCTGCAGATTTCAGTTCTGGAGACCGGCAACTAAATATTTGTATGACCGATGCTATTGGCCCCTTCACAAACTCTGTTGCCAAGCCACCGACTCCACCCCTCTCCTTAGAACCAGTTTGCTGTTTGCAAACTTGGTGTCGTATTTGACCACGGGATGATCTTCCGACCGAATATTCACTCCATCACCAGGACGGCTTACTTGCACCTCGGTAACATCGCTGAATTTCGCCCCTGCCTCAGCTCATCTGCTGCTCAAACCATCATCCATGCCTTTGGTAGGGCTAGACTTGATAACACCAACTCTCTCCTGGACGGCTTCCCATCTCCCACCCTCCATAACTTGAGCTCATCCAAAACTGCGCTGCCCGTAACCAAACCAACATCAAATCCCGCTAAACCACCACCCCTGTGCTCGCTGACCTACCTTGCCTCCCATTCCGTCAGTGCCTCCATTTTAAAATTATTATTCTTGCTTTCAAATCCCTACAGGGCCTCGCCCTCCCTAACTCTACAAGCTCCAGCAGCCCCTCAACACTCCCGAGATCTCTGTGCTCCTCTAATTCTGGCATCTTGCACATCACCGATTATAACGTCTCCACCATTGGCTGCTGTGCTTTCAGCTGCTTGGGCACTAAGCTCAGCAATCCCCTCCCTGAACCTCTGTGCTTCTCTAAATCTCCCTCCTCCTTTAAGATGCTGCTTCAAACTGACCTCTTTGACTATACGATAGCAAAATACTGCAGATGCTGGAAATCCGAAATAACAACAGAAAATGTTGGAAAGACTCAGCAGGTCAGGCAAGATCCGTGGATAGAAATTAGAGTTGACGTTTTGGGTCTTTGACTATACTTTTGGTCATCTTTCCTAATATCTCCTTATGTGGCTCAGCGTCAGGTCTTCTTCAATAACGCTCCCATGAATGGCTTGGGTCATTTTACTGTGTTAAAGGCGCTAGATAAATAAAATTTGTTGCTGTTGTAAGTATTTTTTGCACTTTCGCCAGTTCTTCTATGTCCTTTTTATATTATGGAGACCATAACTATGCACCATTCTCTAAGTGTGACTTGACCCGGGTCCTATACAAGGTTAATACAATTTACAAATAATTTACAGCATGGAGACAGTCCATTCGACTCAACATGTCCATGTTGGTGTCCATGCTCCACAAGAGCCTCCACCCACCCTCCTTCATCTAACCCAGTAAAAATATCGTTCTATTACTTTCCCTCTTTAATTGTGTCTATGCAATTCGCATCAACTGCTCCTTGTGGTAGCGAGCTCCACATTCCAACCACTCATTTGTTAAAAAGGTTCCACCTGAATTCCCGATTAGATTTTTAATGACTATCTTAAATCTATGACCCCACGTTCTGATCTCTCCTGCAAGTGGAAACACCTTCTCTAATCTACCCTATAAAACCATTTCATAATCTCCAAGAACACTATCTGATTATCGCTCAGTCTTCACTTTCCTAAAGAAAAGAGCCCCAGCCTGTTCAGTCTTTCCTGACAGGTATAACCTCTCAGTTCTGGCATCATTCCAGTAATGACTGTTTGTACCTTCGCCAGTCCATCTATGCCCTTTTTATAAGATGGAGACCATGTTCACAATACACCAAGTGTGGTCTAACCAAAGTTCCATACAAGTTTAACATAACTTCCACTTTTTACAATTGTATCCCTCTAGAAATGAACCCCAGTGCTTTCTTTGTTTTTATGGCGTTATCAACCTGCATTGCAACTTTTAGTGATGTATGCAACTGTACCCTCACATCCCTCTGTTCCTCAACCCCGTTTAGAACTTATTTTCCAAGGAGTGTGTGAGGTCCGTATTCTTCCTATTAAAATGCAATAGCTCACATTTCTCTATATGAGGTTCATTTGCCAGTTACACGCCCATTTTGCCAGTTTAATAAAGTCTCCTGGATTTTGTCGCAGTCCTCCTCTGTATTAAGTATAAACACCCATTTGGGTGGCATCCACAATGTTTGAAATTGCACTTCCGATTCCTGAGTCCTAATTGTTTAAGTAAATGGTGAACAAGTGTTCATAGCACCGACCCTTGTGAAACACCACTTCCCAACACTGGCCAACTTCAGTTCTTTTGAATTCTATTGCCTTAGAAATAATCACCAATTCATTGTTAGCATTTTAATTGCTTAGCTGTCCAGTGATACTGCTTTTAATTATTTGTTCACCTGTAGCCCTAGAGCCCTTTGCTCTTCTGCCAAGTTCAGTTTCTTATTTTCAAAGGTATCGGTGATTATAGAATCATAGAATGATACAGCTCAGAAGGAGGCCATTCGGCCCACCTACCTGTGCCACTTCTTTGTTAGAGCTGTACAATTAATCCCACTCCTCTGCTCTTTCCCCGGTATTTTATTTTACTTCAATAATTTATTCCAAACCCCCTTTGCAAGTTACTATTGAATCTGCATCCACTGCCCTTTCAGTCAATGCATTCCAGATCACAACAACTCGCTGTGTAAAACAACATCCTCCTCATGTTGTCTCTGGTTCTTTTGCCAATCACATTAAATCTGCGTCCTCTGGTTACCGACCCCACTGCCATTGGAAACAATTGCACCTTAATTACTCTGTTAAATCTATTTAGGCTTTTGAACACCTCTATCAAATCTCCTCTTAACCTTCTCTGCTCTAATCAGAACAACCCCAGCTTCTCCAGTCTCTCCACATAACTGAATTCCCTTATCCCTGGTACGATTCTCGTAAATCTCTTCTCCACACACTCCAAGGCCTTGACATTTTCCTAAAGTGTGGTTCCCAGAATTGGACACTATACTCCAACTGAAGCCTAATCAGTGCTTAATATACTTTTTGCATAACTTCCTTGCTTTTGTACTGTACTGCTTATTAATAAAGCGAAGGATCAAATTGTCCGGCCACCTTCAAAGATTAGTGTACACACATGCCGAGGTCCCTCTGTTCCTGCACTCCCTTTAAAAGCGAACCATTGAGATCACATTGCCTATTCTCATTATTCACTTCACAATTCTCTCTGTTAAATAGAATCTGTCAAGTGTCTGCCTAATTAAACCAGAGTTCAGGCTATGTTGTAAGCAAAGGGATTGGATTCGGAAAGAAACGCCACCAGAGAACTGTAGAATTATGTCAGGGACGTATCTGAAGTTCTCAAACCCCCCAGCCTGAGGAACAGTTTATAAGGGTAAAGACCCAGGCAAATTTTCGTGGCATTTCCTGTCTTGCACTCTGCTCCAATTACATTTTATTCTGTTAATGCCAAATATGCCAGTAAACTGAGTAAGGAGATAACTTTATATGCAGGATTGAGTGTCAGTTAGAAGGTGTTGCACGAATGATGTTTTAACCGAAGTTCAGCCACAATCGTATTGATTGGTAGAGCAGAATCGAAGAACTGAATTGCCAACTCCTGCTCCTCTTTCTTATGTTCTCTTTTTGACCAGTCAGTCTACGTCCTCTTGAAGTCTGTTAATATCCTTCTCATTGTGTGCTACATTTCCGAGTTTCGATGCCCTATATATATATAGTTGTAAGAAATCACACAACACCAGGTTATGGTCCAACAGCTTTATTTGAAATCACAATCTTTCGGAGCGCTGCTCCTTCGTCAGTTGAAGTGGTGAGATGCATAAAAACACACCTTATATCGTCAGAGAATAATGTCAGATGTTTACAGGTAGTCTTTTTAACTGCCATTTATCACACCTTGCTGTGATTATCTCTCTGCCGAGGTGTGATAAATGGCAGTTAGAAAGACTACCTGTAAACATCTGACATTAGTCACTGACTATATAAGCTGTGTTTATATGCATCTCTCCACTTCAACTGACGAAGGAGCAGCGCTCCGAAAGCTTGTAATTTCAAATAAAGCTGTTGGACTATTACCTGGTGTTGTGTGATTTCTTACATTTGTCTACCCCAGTCCAACACCGACATCTCCAAACCATGGCTATATATATAGTCCATGATGTACCTGCCCTTGGAGTGTTGATGGAAACAATATAGGGAGCTTGAATCTGTATCTATCCAGTGCTGTATATTTCCTGGGAGTGTTAGATATTAGTGTGCAGAGGGATCTTTTCTCTATATATAACCCTGTTGCACCTGTCTTGCTTTGGTTTATGGGACAGTGTAGAGGGACATTTCCTGGGAGTGTTAGACGGAGTGTGCAGAGTTAGCTTTGCTCTGTATCTTATCCATGCTGGACCTATTGTATGAGTGTTTGATGGGACAGTGTAGAGGAAGCTTTATTCTGTATCTAATCCGTTCTGTACATGCCTAGGATAGCGTGGAGACGGTGCCTAGTCTACACGTGTAGCGGGGCCACAGTCAGTATGCAGGCGGCGGGCAGGCGGGCCGACCCGGGGCCTTGTGCTGGGCTGCTTGTGTCCTGCAGGCCGTGCATGGCCATACCGGGCCGCTTCCCCTAACCGCTGGCTCCCATGGTAACTAGACCTCCAGCTGCTCCTGCCCTCCGGATGCTTAGTTCCCATCGCCACACACTTGGAATCGCTTCGTGAATGCGGAAACCTCAATGGCATCAACCGATCTGCCGGGGATAGTCCCCGACAGGTGCCATCTTTGTGCGGGTGGAGGGGTTATGGAGAGTGTCCCGCTACTTTGCTCATTGCTCGGTACCACCATCTTTGACTAGGGCAAGGTGTCTGTCATCCCGTTGCCGGCGGGGGTTGTGCTACTTCAGTCGGTGCCTTAGCACCGGCCATCTTTTTCAAGGGCACTTGTGCCTTTCCAGAAAGGCCTGACAGGTGGCCCAGCCCCTCACAGGGAGCCCAGTGCAGACAGTGTGTGAGTAAGCATGTTAATGTCCCAGGTCACTGAACCCACAGACGAGCGAGAGCAACTCGCCACAATATCAGGCCCACGGATCTCTCAGGCTGCAAAATCTCCGCATCTTCTCATCCTTTAATGAATTTTACAATCAGTGTAAATGGATATTTCCCCACATTCTTCAACTGCTCTCTGAACTTAGCCTGGGTGACGGCATAAATCCCAGTGTTTGTGCAGCAACTTAGCAGCTGGAGCATGAATCCCATTTCTTGTACATAAATAGCTAGATGTACAGATCGATACCCCAATACCCACATCCGGTACCATATAGAATAAACCATAATCACTGTCCATAACAGGATGAAATTGCCAGAGATAACAAGCAGTAAAATTATGGATTTCCTGCGGCTCTCCATTTCTGGGTCTCTGGGACTCTTCGCACAGCCGGGTCCTCGGAGTCTCCTGCGGGCCCTGCTGGACACTAAAATGTGTCTGATGGTGACAGCATTGAACAGCAGAATCAGAACAAATGGGACCCCCGGAGATAGAATATGATGAAGGAACTCGATTGCAACCCAGACCCGTGAATACCAAACAGCGTCTTTTACCATACAAAACCAGGGGTAGTTCATAAGCCCATAATTAGGTGCTAACATAAAATACCAGGTGATGTTCTTTAAACCGCTCAGCACAGTCACTGTTCCCAGAACCACAGCCACCGTTATCTCGGTGCAATATTTAGTTTTCAGCTTCTGGCAACAAATGGCCACAAATCGATCAAAGGTGAAAGTGACGGTGAACCAGACAGAACAGTCTGTGGCTGCATAAAGCAGGACGCCATGGATATTACACATGGGGATGAACATGACAAAGCTAAACTGTTCCCTATAAACAATCGGAATCTGCCTCAAAATCAGGTCGAGGATAATGACCAGTAGATCTGCCGCTGCCATGGCCACCAGGTAGCGAGTAACACATTTGGAGAGACCGCACTTTTGCCGAGACAGGATCACAATCGTTATTAAGTTAACTGTGAGGAAGGAAAACAAACAGGGTCATTATACATTAGGCTGGGAGCAAAAAATGCATTTTATTGTAATTCGGGGTGAAACCTGCAACTCATTACCGACAATCAATGATATATTCTAATTCTATTACCTGTGGAGCTGAATACAGGGTTTATTGTAAGAATAATAGGGAATACATTGTGGAATCAATAAATGAAATTGGAATCAATACATCAGGAAAGTAACATATGTTTGATGAATGAGAGATTAAATGATTGAGCAACATTTAGCCCAGCAGACAAAAAGCACCACCAGGGACACAAAGGACGAGGACCTGTCAGGAAGCCTTCGTGTACCAGGATCAGTCAGCATTTGGAGCGGTGCAATTCGCTTCTGTGCCCCTGTGTTAGCGAAGTTGAAATCCCGCTTGGATTCCAGCTCCTGGTTAGAACATCCATTATATTTCCAACAGAAAATCAATACAACAGTAAAATACAGAATGTGCAACTTTGACATGCAATAACCACACGCAACTTTATTTAAAATGTACGGATGCTAAGATAATAAATACAAATTACTGCAGTTATAAAGATAATTGGGCTGGAAGAATTGTCTTAAAGATTGAGTTTCCTGCATTTTTGTTGAAATACACAAATTTCAGATGATTGTATTGAAGTTTTTCAAAATAACATTGCAAAGGAAGGACTTTGAATTAAAATAATTAGTAGTAATTGGCCAGATAATGTCTCATTAAGTGCATTTATTAGATCGAATCAAATGATTTAACCCCAAAAGCAAAGTCCCACTGAATGCGTTTGTACAGTATCTGAACAGAAATTAAAGAGACTCATCCTTGTTTTTCACCTGTTGGTTTCGAACTTGTGCAGAGAATATTAGACTAGAAGATATGAAAGGATTTCCTTATCCTCAGTGCTTCAGTTACAATCAGCTGGGATTGTTTATCCTGAAATACAGCAGGAGGCAATAGAAAATCGCTCTGGGTCTCACTGACAGATCCACTAAACTGTGCCAGACGGGCATGCGATCCAATTGTAAATTCAAAACAAAGTTTCGAAATAGATAGCATGTGTATGAGATCTGCTAGGATTTGTTCCTGTGACTCTGTGTAACTACCTACACCAAGTGTTAGGTGAAAACAAAAGCAAAATACGATGGATGCTGGAAATCTGAAATAAATATATTGAAATTGGCTGAATGAATATTTTGCGAGAATGCAAATTATGTTTGTAATCCTATTCCAACCATCAGGAGCAGTGTCACTAATGCAGAACTGGAGATGATGGGAAACTGACTGGAACTGAATGCTTAGTGGATATTTCAGACATTTGAAGATGTGGATGTGATCTGCCAGGATTTGTTCCTGTGACTCTGTGAAAGTAACCAAACCGACCATTAAGTGAACACAAAAGCAAAATACTGCGGTTGCTGGAAATCTGAAATAAAAGCAGAAAATGCTGGAAATGCTCAGCGGGTCAGACAGCATCTGTGGAGAGATAAACAGATTGAACGTTTCAGGTCGATGGCCTTACACCATGTGGTGAAAAATCTCCTATACGAAGACAGCATTCTTGTGATCTGTTACAAATGTTGAGTGGAGATAGCGGACTGAAATTCGTTAAATAAAGAGTCTCCTACAATATTATTGCCTGAGTTGAATATAGCAAATTTGAATCTTGGTAACATTGTATTACTTCCAGTATCAATAGCCAACAGCAGCGTGGATGGGCTGGGGAATGACGAGGAGAGAAATACAGTTAAGCGTAATTTACAGAATTAACACAGAGACTTACCAGGAAAACCAACGCGGGGAGTGGGGGTGGTGTTACCAGGGGAGTAAATGACAAGAACAGTAATTCAGTGAAACATCGTTTATAGAATTAATAGCTGGGTACAGAGACTTACCAGGTACACCGATAGGAACTGGGGCGGGGAGTAAATGACAAGAACAGTAATTCGTAGAGTCATAGAATCATAGAGTCATACCAGCACAGGAGAGTCCATTCGGCCCATCGAGTCTGTGACGGATCTCTGTAGAGCAATGCAGTCAGTCCCATTCCCCGCTCTATCACCATAGCCCTTCAAGTTTATTTCCCTCAAGTTCTTACCAAGTATCCCCTTGAAAACGTTGAGGCCTAGAAATTCAGTATAGCCAGTTTTGGGGCGGTAAAGTCGGGCGGGCGCTAAAGTTTGCGCCCGGCGCAAAGTCGAGGGCACTTTGCCAATATTCAGTAGCTTCGCCGTAAGAGGTTGCTTGAGCGCTAAAACTGGCGATGCACGCCTATCTTTAGGCGCTAAGCCGGCGGTGCTGAGGGATAGCGCCGAGGCCGGGCGCAGCGCAGGTGTGGTCATTTCTTGATTGACAGCAGACACCGTGGCGCCGGCCAGCTCTTAAAGGGGGAAGGGTCGACTTGGTCTGCTGCAACGGCCTGCACACTGCAGCCTTCCAGCTAGGCCTGAACACTGCTGGTGATCAGAAGGAGCCATGGCAACGGTACAGAAGGCCCGTGAGCGTGCCCTGCGCTTCTCAGCCCATGACTTGAAGGTGATGGTGAGGGCCTTGGAGAAGAGACAGCACCTCTTGTTCCCGGACACTGGCAGGAAGCCTCCCACCAGCGTCTATAGGAAAGCCTGGAGGGAGGTCGCCCGCTGGGAGTCGGCCACCGGCGATGCCCCCAGGGACAATGTCCAATGCCGGAAGAAGATTAATGGCCAGACCAGGATTGTCAGGGTGAGTACCCTTTCCAGTCTCCTCCTCATCCTTGCATGTACACCTGACATGATGGGCAAAGGGACCTGAAAGCCCTAATGGCCAGCCCTCAGCCAGCAGCTATCGGACAGTCATGAACATCAATTGCAAATTCTGCACTTTACACCATGGAAGGCAGTGCACACCACATCAGGGCTACAAACTGGCCAAGCTATTCCACCATGGGAGGCAGCGCACACCACATCAGGGCTACACACTGGCCAAGCTATTCCACCATGGGAGGCAGCGCACACCACTTCAGGGCTACACACTGGCCAAGCTATTCCACCATGGGAGGCAGTGCACACCACATCAGGGCTACACACTGGCCAAGCTATTCCACCATGGGAGGCAGCGCACACCAAATCAGGGCTACATACTGGCCAAGCTATTCCACCATGGGATGCAGCGCACACCACATCAGGGCTAGACACTGGCCAAGCTATTCCACCATGGGAGGCAGCGCACACCACATCAGGGCTACACACTGGCCAAGCTATTCCACCATGGGAGGCAGTGCACACCACATCAGGGCTACACACCGTACTTACAGGCCGCCCTTTCTCTTGCAGGCAAAACTTGCCAACAACCGAAGGCACCAGGAGGAGACCGGGGGAGGCCGCCCCCAGATCCAGGAGCTCACTCCCCTGGAGGAGCGCGTGAGTCACCTCATGGGAGCCCGGGTGATTGGGCCCGTCGCCTGTGGAGATGCCGACCCTCTTCTGGGCCGCAATGGTATGGACATCACCTTTTGGACATCTCTCGTCGCACTTGCGCATCCGATCTACCTCCTTTGCCACTGTCCGACCAATGCGCTGAATGCCACCAGTCATGCCTCCCTCGCTGACGCCCTCTCCTCACTCTAAAGCTACTCTTGTGCCTTCCTGCTTTCAGCTGGTGATGAGGAGCTCCCTGAAGCTGCCAGTGACAGCCCTTCCGAGGAGGAGGAGGAGGAGGAACAGGAAGGCAGACCATCAGTGCAGCACTTAGGTCCGGCTGCAGATGCCGAAGTAGTGGACACGTCTTCCCTGGAGGAGAGCCTGGAGGAAGTGTCGGAGGGGTGTGGATCTGCTGGGACCAGTGGCGTCCAGCAACCCAGGAGGGCTGCGGGTGGTCCGCGGCCTTCCCCCAGAGGGGGGAAGGATCGGAGAGGAGTGCAGTTGCTGGGCCCAGTCGCCGCCGGCAACGTGGCAAGGGTTGGGCAGCTCTGCCCCCTGCTCCCCAGCGGGCGAGTCCGGACTCCAGTTGGCCACGTTCTACTCAGAGGAGGCGCGCCACCTCGATCAAATGGCCCAGGATTCGGATCGCCGGCACACCGAGCTGATGGGGGTAGTGGCACGGATGCCTGAGGCGATCGAGTCCCTGGCTAGTAGTGTGCGCGAGTTCGGGGCCTCACATGCCGTGAGTGGCCGGCTGATCAGTGATGCCGCCCAGACAGTGGCTGCTCTGTGGCGGTCGCAGACCAGGGCAACAGGGGCACTCACTGCTGCCACATGTGCTGCGTCAGCCAGGCATCGCCTGGACACCCGCCACGCTGCAGCAGCACAGCGGGCTGCCCTTCAGCAGATTGGTGCGCATGCTGCAGTGCAGGCCCGGGCGAGTGCCAGAGTGCCACATCACCAGCCAGCGCCTACCATCCGCCAGATTGCATGCATTCCTCCAGCCGTCACCGCCACTCCCCCAGTGGCGCCTCAATGGCAAGCGGTTGCGAATGATGTTGGCCAGGCACAGCTGCACCAATCACCAGCCGGCCCCTCGAGGGCCAAACCCCATCTAGGCCACCCCCCAAGGGCATCTGCCGAAAGGACATCTGACCCTCAGAAGCCTTCCCCCAGCCTCGCAGCAGCCACTGGGCAGAGCTTGCGGAGGAGCAGCAGGCTGGGCAGGGGCCCCAAAAGGCTCGACAAGGTCTCGCCCTCGCGGCCCAATAAGTAGACGGTGTGGCCAAGTGTTATTTTATATGGCGATGCCTATGTTTCTTTTGGGGATGGTTGTTTTGTGTCTGGGGATGTTTTTTGGGTTAAGGCCGAGGATGAAGGCCATTTTTGTCCAAATGTTCAGTTATTCCTCCCCAGGTTGTGGGAGTGAGTCATTTGATGTACTGTTTTTTGTGGCCGTTGAATGTTTATGGGTTTCATGTGGGAAGGGGTTTCATTGGTCTAAAATAAAGATTTCTCTTTATTCAGAGAGTGTCCATGTTTGTTGCTGTGTTTGTTGTCTTCGCCGGCTGAGGGCTTGCGGAGCGGCTGCGTTCATGTTCCTTCATGGCCACAAGGCATTCCCTGACAGTGGGCTTAGAAGTGACGTTCAATAAGCCGCCGACGGACGGCCCTTGGACCATCTCGCTCCCTCCTGGGATGGTACTCCTCCTCCTCCTGCTCCTCCTCCTCATGCTCCTCCTGCTCCTCCTCCTGAGGTGGTGGTCCAACGTGAGGTGGCAGTGCCTGAGTCCTGCGGAGAGCCAGGTTGTGCAGCATGCAGCAAACAACGACGAATTGGGACACTCGGTCCGGGGAATACTGCAGAGATCCGCTGGAACGATCCAGGCAGTGGAACCGCTGCTTGAGGACGCCAATTGTTTGCTCAATTATGTTCATGCTCAGTTGATGACTCTCGTTGTATGCCTCTTCAGCAGGGGTCCTGGGCGCGCGGAGCGGGGTCATGAGCCAGGTACACAAAGGATAGCCTTTGTCCCCGAGAAGCCATCCTCTTGGGGGAGGCTGTGCCTTGAACATGTCACGCACAGTTGTCTGTCGCAGGATAAAGGCATCGTGGCTGCTGCCTCGAAAGCGGGCATTGACAGCTAGGATGCGCTGCTTGTGGTCACACACCAGCTGCACATTGAGGGAATGGTAGCCCTTCCGGTTGCGGTAATCCTCGGCATGCTCCACAGGTGCCCGCAAAGCCACATGCGTACAGTCAATTGCGCCCTGCACCAAGGGGAAGGCCGCCAATCTTGCAAATCCCAGTGCACGCTGATGCTGCCTCTCCAGGGCCATGGGGAAGGAGATGAATTGGCGTCTCCTTCTGAAAAGGGCATCGGTCACCTGGCGGATGCAGCAGTGCACGGCGAACTGGGATATGTTAGCAATGTCCCCAGCAGCGGATTGGAAGGAGCCGGTGGCATAGAAGTTCAAGGCCACTGTCACCTTCGCCTCCACCGACAGAGACGTCCTGCTCCTGAGCTTTGGACGCAGATCTCTGTGAAGCAGATGGCAGATCTCTCCAACCAACTCCTTTCGGAATCTCAGCCTTATTACAAATCGCGCGCCACTCATGTTGAGGTAGGAGCGCTGCTGGTGGTATGCCCTGACTGGGTAAGGCCTATGTTGCCGACGCCTGTTGCCCCCTCTGCGTCTAGCCAGGGCTGCCCCTCTCACACCACGTCTGCGAGCCCTACGGACATGACGCTGAAACTCAGCGTTGGCACCCCATGCAGCCCCCACAATATGCTGCCAAACAGTCAAATATCCAAGAGGCCACTTGCAACGCTCTGGCCTGAAGCCAAAAATACCTGAGCTAGTGTTGGCCCAAATCAGAAAGCTGTCTTCCTTGGTCTCTCTCCAGAAATCCGTTGCACAAGAGTGTTTGCTGCAAAATGGCTGCCCTTTATTGTGCAGGGTAAGTGCCCTTTAATTTACGCTCCCCGGGGCCCGCGTCAGCTCTGTTGCCTTCCACTAAACAAGCGTTTGGGCCACCGGCCACACAATGGGGCGGTATCACTGAAGTTCTGGATCGGGGCGCGCAAAGGGCGTTGCACGAGGATATGGCGTCATTTTCTGCACGCGCAGGTGAGCGCGCGCTAACACTTTGCGCCGGTGCTAAATGTTTACTTAATTTGGGGCGAGGCACAGATCGCGCTGCGCCCGGACGCTACACGCATAGCGCCCAAAATTCACTTCTCTTAAGGCGCTAACGGCTGGCGCAAACAACTGAATTTCTAGGCCTGAGTGTCTCCGCTGGCACCACTTCCATTGGCAGCGAGTTCCAGGTCATTGCTACTCACTGCATAAAAACGTTTTTCCTCACGTCCCCCCTGCATCTCTCGGCCAAAATCTTAAATCTGTGGTCCCCAGTCGCTGTACCATCAACTGGTGGGAACAACCTTTCATCTTCTAGTCTATCCAAACCAGTCATAATCATGTACACATCTATCAAATCATCCTTCGACCTCCTTTTCTCAAATGGAAAGACAACAAGCTTCTCCAACCTGTCCTTGTCGCTAATATCCCCCATACCTGGGAGCATTCTGGCAAATCTCATCTGCACCCTCTCAAGTACCTTTACATCCTTCCTATAGTGTGTTGACCAGAACTGGATGCAATAGACCTGTTGTGGCCTAACGAGCGCTTTATAAAAATTCAGCATAATCTGTCTACCATCCTTGAGTCTGAGAAACAGCCATTTACTACAACTCGTTGTTTCCTGTCTTTAAGTCAATTCCTTATCCAAGCTGCCACTGACCCATCTATTCCATGCGCATCAATTTTGTTACTCAAACTTCTATGTGGTAATTTATGAAACGCCTCCCTAAAATCCATGTAGATAAAATCCATTGCATTCCCTTCATCAATCCTCCCTGTTACTTCATCAAACATTCATTTACATTAGTCAAACACGATCTGCATTTTACAAATCCATGTTGGCTCTCCTTCATTAGATTAAAACTCTCCAAGTGCCCGTTAAATGTTTCCTTAATTATTTTTTCTAATAGTTTACCCATCACTGATATTAAAATGAACGGCCTGAAGTTTCTAGGATTGACCTTACACCCATTCTTGAACAATGTTCTCACATTTGCCACTTTCCAATCCTCAAGCACTTCCCCAACATGGAGGTATGATTGGATAATTATGGCAAGTCCTTCTGCTATTTCCTCCCTCAATTCCCTATAAACCTGCGATGTAAGCCATCTGGACCAGGCGACTTATCCACTCTAAGCATACCCGGCCTTTTTAGTACATCCTGCCGATCAATTTTCACACTTCCCATTGCTTCTACCGTTTCCACTTCCATCGATATTTTGCCAGCGTCCACCTCCTTAGTAAATACCGATACACAGTATTAATTCTAGCCTTGCCTTGCACCTCTAAGCATATATCACCTCCTTTGTCCCTAATAGGCCCACCCCACCTCTTAATACCCGCTTATTGTTTACATGCCCATAGAGATTTCTGGATACCCTCATGTTACCTGCCATTCTACGCTCATACTCCCTCTTTGTCAATCTCATTTTCATCTTCACTTTCACTCTCAAATTATTGTATTTAGTGTGGTTATCCCTTGTAGAATTCACCTGACATTCATCATAAATGCTCTTTTTTCTTTTGTCATCTTCTCTATCGCTATCGTCATCCAAGGAGCACTTACTTTGGTTCCCTTAACCTTCCTTCTTGTTGGAATGTACCTAGTCTGTACTTGGAACATCTCCTCCTTAAAGATCACTGATTGTTCCATTACAGTTTTTCCTGTCAGTCTTTGTTTCCATTTTAACCTGGCTCTATGCATCCCATTGAAGTTAGCCCTATTCCAGTTCAGAAGTGCCATTATAGATTGGTCCTTGCTCCTCTCCATTGCTAATTTAAATCTTATGATACGATGATCACTCGTCCCCAAGTGCTCTCCCACAGACACATGGTCGACCTCATTCCACAGCATTACATTAAGCAATGCCTCATTCCTAAAAGTGCCTAACATACTTGTCAAGTAAATTCTCCTGACCACATTACCGAAATTCACCCCTCCTTCCCCTTTATCCTAGCATTATGCCAATCGAGTTTGGGGTAAGTAAAGTCCCACAGTATCACCACACTATAGCTCTTGCATATTGCTGCGATTTCCCTGCAGAGTCGCTCCTCTACCTTCCTCTCACTATTTGAATCCTATAGAATAACCCCTGTAGCGTGATCGTAGGCTTTGTGCTCCTCATCTCTAACCAAACGGATTTTGTCCTTGTCCCATCAAGAACGTACTCCCATTCCAAAACTACAATGCCTTCCTTAAGTGGCACTGCCACCCCACCTGCCTGTTTTCATTCCCTACCGTTTCTGAACACCGTGTACCCTTGAATATAATGTGCCCAGTCCTCACCGTTTTTAAGCATCGTATCCGTTATTGCCACAACATCATATTGTCACACCGTTAAGTGTGCTTGTATCTCAACAACCTTATTCACCACACGTTTTGCGGTTACGTACTTGCATTCGAAAACTATTTTGAAATTGTGTGTATTCTTTCTTAGTCTGTTCCAATCTAATATGTAACTACTTCCGCATCCAGTACTACTTTGTTCTCTAGTACTACCCAACACACTCGCCATTTTACGCACGTTATTTCTCTATTCTACTCCTATATGCTGGTGCCCATCCCTCTGCCAAGCTAAATTACCCAACATCACTAGGAAACCTCCCCGTGAGAATATTGGTCCCGGCTCCATTGAGGTGTAATCCGTTCGGCTCGTGCAGGTCCCAGCTCCCCCAGATAAGGCCCCATCGTCTCAGGAATCTAAAGACCACCCTCCTGCACCCTAACTCCAGCCAGGCATTCAACTGTTCTATCCTTCTACTCCTGTACTCACTAGCACGTGGCACTGGGAGTAATCCGGAGATTATTACCTTTGAGGTCGTGCTTTTTCATCTCTTTTCTAGCTCCCTACCCTGCAGGACCTCATTCCTGCTTCTGCCTATGTCTTTGGTGCCAATATAGACAACGAGCTTACGCTCTTCAACCTCGCCCCTCAGTGTGTCCTGCAGCCGTTCAGTGACATCCATGACCCTGGCACCAGGGAAGCAACCTACCATCCTGGAGCCATGACTGCGTCCAAAGAAACGCCTATCAGTTCCCCTAAACAATGAATCCCCTATCACTATTGCTCTTCCACTCGTCTTCCTCCCCCCACCCTGTGCAGCTAAGCCACCTATGGTGCCGTGGCCTTGATTCTGGCTGCTCTCACCAAAGGAGACATCACCCGCAGCAGTTTCCAGAACTTTGAACCGGTTCAATTCAGTTAACCATGATTTACAGAATTAATGGCCGGCACTTCCGTTCCTCTGAAAGCAGGGGTTCAGTGATCGAATGCGTGCATGGGGGAGGCTGCGTGTGTGCATAATACTTTAGTTATTTCATGTAATTTTTAGTTTATTTAAAAATGTGATATTTTTTTAAATTTTATTTTAAGGTTTAGTGCTATTTTGGGGCCGTAGTATTTATAAGTCTTGACAGCACTTCCCATCAAGACTTATGAATGCAGCATTCCCTGCTCCGATTGGTTGCCCATGGCCCACGTGATCCCAGGGGATGCTTTGAACTAAATGCACCCCTGGGATATGCAACCACTGCGTGCCGAGAGCTGGACCAGGCCCCGGATCAGATTTCCACGGGAGCCCAGAGCTCAACGGCCGGCGCGCTAAGTAATTGCAGATCAGGGTCTTGCACATGCGGCACGCCCCCGAGCCGAATTTCTGGGCCAATAACTTGATCGTGAGACTTACCAGGAATACCAGCAGCAGCCAGGGCGGGGTGTTGGGGGAGTAAATGACAAGAACAGTAATTCACTTAAATATGATGCACAGACATAGTAGCTGGATGTAGAGACTTACCAGAAATATTAACAGCAGTGACGATATTCCAGTATATTTGTACAACAGCCCATATGTTAACAAGGAGGGATCAACTTTAAAACAATGAAAATTATTAATCACCGAGCATCCTAAAGTAAATAGCAAGAATGCTATTGCAGTTTACCATTGTTTATTGAATCAATTTGAATTGGGCACAGATACTTATGAGGAAAACCTGCAACAGAGAGGAGCGGATAGTATGTCTTTTGTATAGCCTCAAATATTCTAAATATCCGCCACTCTTCACTATGCCTAATGCTACTCCAAAACCATGACTTCCCTTCTGTGAGTGGCTTGTGGTATCTGTGCTGGAGGCAGTGCGCTGATTGTGTGATTTGAGACAGTGAAGTCAGTTCATTAGTTAGAGCAGTGGGAAATCGCAGAGTGAGATAATTAGGCCTCTGTGTAACTGATATTAATTACATTCGCTTAACAAACAGACTCATTGAACCATTGTCACCACAAATCTTTACTGCAATACAATCTAGCTCAGCTTGTTGTAGAAAGTTTTAAATTAAAAGTGAGCAAATGGGCAATATTTCACCCACCATTCAAATACCGAGGACAGAACAGGAGAGAACGGAGTTTCTCTTCCTGTATTGAACTAAAACTGAGTACAAAAGGTGAGAAAGTGAAGGAAAAAGTTATGGAATAAAGTTTAAAAAAGGGATTGCCCCAATCATTTTCTCTGATTTATGCCATCGCAGGTCATCAGAGTAAAACAATCACGATAAATAATTGTTCCTAAACAGCAGGATCTTAGAGATGATCTCAGTGATGGAAGGAATGGGATTCGCCAACATGACATTGCTCCGGCCTCATTCCAGAAATATCACTCCCAGGTGCGCGATGATTAAACTGCTCCAACCTCAGTCCAGGAATTACATTCCCAGGGCCACATAGATTACACTGCTCCAGCCTCAGTCCAGGAATCACATTCCCAGGGCCACATAGATTACACTGCTCCAGCCTCAGTCCAGGAATCACATTCCCAGGGCCACATAGATTACACTGCTCCAGCCTCAGTCCAGGAATCACATTCCCAGGGCCACATAGATTACACTGCTCCAGCCTCAGTCCAGGAATCACATTCCCAGGGCCACATAGATTACACTGCTCCCGCCTCAGTCCAGGAATTTCAGTCTCAGGCAGGCCTAGATTACAGTGCTCCCACCTCAGTCCAGGAATTTCAATTCCCAGGGCTGCCAAGATTACACTGCTCCAGCCTCAGTCCAGGAATTTCATTCTCAGGTACGCCTAGATTACACTACTCCCACTTCAGTCCAGGAATTTGAATCCCTTGGCTGCCTAGATTAGACTGCTCCCACCTCAATCCAGAATTTTCATTCCCAGGACAGCCTAGATTGCTTTGCTCCCGCCTTAGTCCAGCAATTTAATTCCCAGGGCCGCCTAGATTTTGCTGCTCCCGCCTCAGTCCATGAATTTCTTTCCCAGGTCCGCATACATTAGACAGCTCCCGCCTCAATCCAGGAATTTATTTCCCACGCCCGCCGAGATTACTCTGCTGGGAATGCCCACCTTGTAGAAGTTCTGCCCTTCTCGCCGATGGGATTTCCTTTCATCTCTGCAACCTTATTCACCATCATCCCTTTTGTCAGTCATTCTCTCCTGCCTTCCAGGCTGCCACAGACCTTCCCTATGGTCTTTCCTCCCCTCCTCCCTGCCCAGACTTAAAAATCACTCTTCTCTAAAAGATTCCAGTTCTGATGAAGTGTCCCCGACCCGAAATGTTGATTCTGTTTCTCTCTCCTCGATGCTGCGGACCTGCTGAGCGTTTCCGACATTTTGTGCTTTTCTTTTAGTTTAAACTACTCCCGGCTGAGGCCAGGAATTCCATTTCCAGATTCGACTAGATTACACTACTCCCGGTTCAGTCCAGGAATTTAATGCCCATGGCCCCCTAGATTACACTACTCCCGGTTCAGTCCAGGAATTTAATGCCCATGGCCCCCTAGATTACACTACTCCCACCTCAGTCCAGGAATTTAATGCCCATGGCCCCCTAGATTACACTGCTCCCACCTCAGTCCAGGAATTTAATGCCCATGGCCCCCTAGATTACACTGCTCCCACCTCAGTCCAGGAATTTAATGCCCAGGGCCCCCTAGATTACACTGCTCCCACCTCAGTCCAGGAATTTAATGCCCAGGGCCCCCTAGATTACACTGCTCCCACCTCAGTCCAGGAATTTAATGCCCATGGCCCCCTAGATTACACTGCTCCCACCTCAGTCCAGGAATTTAATGCCCATGGCCCCCTAGATTACACTGCTCCCACCTCAGTCCAGGAATTTAATGCCCATGGCCCCCTAGATTACATTGCTCCCGCCTCAGTCCAGGAATTTAATGCCCATGGCCCCCTAGATTACACTGCTCCCACCTCAGTCCAGGAATTTAATGGCAATGGCCCCCTAGATTACACTGCTCCCACCTCAGTCCAGGAATTTAATGGCAATGGCCCCCTAGATTACACTGCTACCACCTCAGTCCAGGACCTCCATTCCCAGGTTCCACTAGAATATACTGCTCCTGCCACCATACAGAAAATTAATTCCCAGGCTTTGCCTAGAATTCCATGCTTCCATTTTATTCTAGGACTTCCAATTCCAGAGCCACCTAAATTTCACTGCTCCCACCTCAGTCCAGGAATTTCATTCCCAGGGCTGCCCAGCTTACACTGCTCCCGCCTCAATCTAGGATTTCTTTCCCTGGCCCGCCTACATTACGCAGCTCCCGCCTCAGTCCAGGAACTAAATTTCCAGTGCTGCCTAGAATACACTGTTCCCGTCTCCATCCAATAATTTCATTCCCATGGTTGCCTACATTATGCAGCTCCCATCTCAGTCCAGGAATTCCATTCCCAGGTTCCCCTAGATTTCACTGCTCTCACCAATGTCCACGAATTCCATTCCCAGGGCCCCCTAGATTTCAATCCCCCGCCTCAGTCCAGGAATTACATTCTCTGGGCCACCTAGATTACACAGCTCCTGGCGAAATCCACAAATTACATTCCTTGGGCAGCCTAGATCACACTGCTCCGGCATTGTTCGAGGAATTTCAATCACAGGGCTGCCTAGATTAAACTGCTCCAACTTTAGTCCAGGAATTTCATCCCCAGGCCTTCCTACATTACATATCTCCCGTCCAAATCCTGGAATTGCTTTCCTCGGCCTGCCTACATTTCAGAACTGCTGCCTCAATCCAAGAATTTCATTCTCATCCCCATCAAGTTTAAACTGCTGGGAATGCTCACCCTGAAGAAGTTCTGCTCTTCTCGCCGATGGGATTTCCATTTGTCTCTATGTTCTTTCCTCCCCTCCTCCCTCCCCATGCTTAAAAATCACTCTTCTCGAACATTTTCCAGTTCTGAGGATGGGACCACGACCTGAAACTTTGAATCTCTTTCTCTCTTCTCGATGCTGCCTGACCTGTTGAGTGTTTCCAGCATTTTCTGCTTTTATTTTATATTACATTGCTCCATTTTAAGTGCAGAAGTTCTGTTCCCAGATTCTACTAGATTACTCTGCTCTGGCCTCAGTCCAGGAATTTCAATCCCAGAGCCGCCTAGATTTCACTGCTCCCACCTCAGTCCAGGAAAATAATTCCCATCCTGCCTTGTTTACAGTGCTCCCACCACAATTCAGGAATTTATTTCCCAGGCCCGCCAACATTACGCAGTTCCTGCCTCAGTCCAGGAATTTATGTCCCAGCGCAACCTAGTTTGCACTGCTCCCTCATTAGTCCAGGAATTTCAATCACAGAGCCGCCTAAATTTCACTGCTCCTGTCAGAGTCCATGAATTTATTTCCCAGGTGCTCCTAGATTACACTGCTCCCACCTCAGTCCAGGAATTTCTTTCCCAGGCCCACCTAGATTACCCAGTTGGGAACACCCACCTTCAAGAAGTTCTGCTCTTCACTGCGACCAGATTTCCGTTTGGCTCTTCAACCTTGTTTGCACTCATCCCTTTTGTCAGTCATTCTCTCCTGCCTCCCAGCCTGTCACAGACCTTCTCTAACCTTTTCCTGTTCTGATGAAGGTTCCTCGATCGAAACGTAGACTCTGTTTCTCTCTCCTCGATGCTGCCTGACCTGCTCAGTATTTCAAGCATTTTCTACTGTTATTTCAGATTAAACTGCTCTCGCCTCAGTCCAGGAATTCCATTCCCAGGTTCGCCTAAACTACACTGCTCCCATCTCAGTCCAGGAATTTCATTCCCAGGGCCGCCTAGATTACAGAGCTCCCAACTCACTCCCTGGATTCCATTGCCAGGTTCGTCCAGTTCACTTATTAAGAAATAAATAAAGAAATACTTACTTTTATAAAGCAGCTTTCACGACCTTGGGATGTCCCAAAGCACTTTACAGTCAATGAAGTGTAGTCAGTGTTGTACTGTAGGAAACACGGCAGTCAGCTTATGCACAGCAAGTAGTTCCCACAAACAGCAATGTAATAATTACCAACTCATCTCTTTTATTGATGTTGATTGACATAAATATTTGCCAGAATAATGGGGGTAACTCCGCTGCACTTCTTTGAATAGTGCATGGGGTCATTTACATCCATGTGAGACGGTGCAGACAGGGCCCCGGTTTAACATCACCTCCAAAAGATGACATCTCCGACATTACAGTGCTGCCTCAGTACCGACCCTCCGACAGTGCAGAGTTACCTCAGTACTGCCACTAGGACAGTGCAGCACTCCATCAGTACTTCCACTCTGACGGTGTGCCCCCAGTACTGCCCTTCCGATATTGTAGAGCTGCCTCAGTACTGACCCTCCGACAGTGCAGCGCTCCCTCAGTACTGCCACTAGGACAGTGCAGCACTCCATCAGTACTTCCACTCTGACGGTGTGCCCCCAGTACTGCCCTTCCGACATTGTAGAGCTGCCTCAGTACCGACCCCGCGACAGTGCAGCGCTCCCTCAGTACTGCCACTAGGACAGTGCAGCACTCCATCAGTACTTCCACTCTGACGGTGTGCCCCCAGTACTGTCCTTCCGATATTGTAGAGCTGCCTCAGTACCGACCCTCCGACAGTGCAGCGCTCCCTCAGTACTGCCACTAGGACAGTGCAGCACTCCATCAGTACATCCACTCTGACGGTGTGCCCCCAGTACTGCCCTTCCGACATTGTAGAGCTACCTCAGTACCGACCCTCCGACAATGCAGAGCTCCCTCAGTACTGCCACTAGGACAGTGCAGCACTCCATCAGTACTTCCACTCTGACGGTGTGCCCCCAGTACTGCCCTTCCGACATTGTAGAGCTACCTCAGTACCGACCCTCCGACAGTGCAGCGCTCCCTCAGTACTGCCACTAGGACAGTGCAGCACTCCCTCAGTACTTCCACCCTGACGGTGTGCCCCCAGTACTGCCCTTCCGACATTGTAGAGCTACCTCAGTACCGACCCTCCGACAGTGCAGCGCTCCCTCAGTACTGCCACTAGGACAGTGCAGCACTCCATCAGTACTTCCACTCTGACGGTGTGCCCCCAGTACTGCCCTTCCGACATTGCAGAGCTGCCTCAGTACCGACCCTCCGACAGTGCAGCGCTCCCTCAGTACTGCCACTAGGACAGTGCAGCACTCCATCAGTACTTCCACTCTGACGGTCTGCCCCCAGTACTGCCCTTCCGACATTGTAGAGCTACCTCAGTACCGACCCTCCGACAGTGCAGCGCTCCCTCAGTACTGCCACTAGGACAGTGCAGCACTCCATCAGTACTTCCACTCTGACGGTGTGCCCCCAGTACTGCCCTTCCGACATTGCAGAGCTACCTCAGTACTGGCCCTCCGACAGTGCAGCGCTCCCTCAGTACTGCCACTAGGACAGTGCAGCACTCCATCAGTACTTCCACTCTGACGGTCTGCCCCCAGTACTGCCCTTCCGATATTGTAGAGCTGCCTCAGTACCGACCCTCCGACAATGCAGAGCTCCCTCAGTACTGCCACTAGGACAGTGCAGCACTCCATCAGTACTTCCACTCTGACGGTGTGCCCCCAGTACTGCCCTTCCGACATTGTAGAGCTACCTCAGTACCGACCCTCCGACAGTGCAGCGCTCCCTCAGTACTGCCACTAGGACAGTGCAGCACTCCATCAGTACTTCCACTCTGACGGTCTGCCCCCAGTACTGCCTTTCCGATATTGTAGAGCTGCCTCAGTACCGACCCTCCGACAATGCAGAGCTCCCTCAGTACTGCCACTAGGACAGTGCAGCACTCCATCAGTACTTCCACTCTGATGGTGTGCCCCCAGTACTGCCCTTCCGATATTGTAGAGCTGCCTCAGTACTGACCCTCCGACAGTGCAGCGCTCCCTCAGTACTGCCACTAGGACAGTGCAGCACTCCATCAGTACTTCCACTCTGACGGTGTGCCCCCAGTACTGCCCTTCCGATATTGTAGAGCTATCTCAGTACTGGCCCTCCGACAGTGCAGCGCTCCCTCAGTACTGCCACTAGGACAGTGCAGCACTCCATCAGTACTTCCACTCTGACGGTCTGCCCCCAGTACTGCCCTTCCGATATTGTAGAGCTGCCTCAGTACCGACCCTCCGACAGTGCAGCGCTCCCTCAGTACTGCCACTAGCACAGTGCAGCACTCCATCAGTACTTCCACTCTGACGGTGTGCCCCCAGTACTGCCCTTCCGACATTGTAGAGCTACCTCAGTACTGGCCCTCCGACAATGCAGAGCTCCCTCAGCACTGTTCTTTTGACAGTACTACACTGGAGTGTCAGCCTAGATTTTTGCACTCACGTCGCGGGAGTAGGACTTGAACCCACAACCTTCTGACTCATACTCGAGTGTGCTACGATCTGAGCCTAATGAATCTGCTTCCATTAGCCTTTCAAAGAGTTCATTCCAGATGATAAATAATCACTGTGTGTCCAAAGTTCGTCCTCTTGGTAATTTCTAGTCGGCGAGTGGTAACAATTTCTCCTTACTTATGGTATGAAAACGCTCATCATTTTGCACACTTCTATGCAATTTCCTTTAAACATTCTCTGATCTAACGAGAACCATCCCAACTTCTCCAGTCTCTCCACATAAAGAAAGCCCTCATCACTGTTGTCATTATGGTAATTTCTCACCACACAAGCAGCAGACGATGAGCACCTCCATCAGGAGAGCGTCTAACATCTTACACTTTACAGTCAATGGCATTTCCATCACCGTATCCTCGAACATCAAATCCTATGGGTCGCCATTATTCAGAAAATCAACTGGACCAGCCATATAGTTACCGTTGCTACTACAGCAGGAGAGTGGCTGGGTATTCTGAGGTGAGTAACTCACCTGCTGACTTTCCAAAGCATCTCCCGCACCTACAAGGCACAAGTCAAGAGTGTTATGAATTGCAATCTGTTGACACCGGGTAATTTAGCACAGTGGTTATATCACTGGACTAGCAATTCTAATGCATAGATTTATAATCTGTGAAACCCGGGTTCACGTCACATCCACGACAACTGATGAATTTATACTCAATTAATTAAAATCAATTTGGAATTATAAAGCTAATATCATAAAACTGTTAAACTACCGGATGGTCCTCTAATTTCCTTTAGGGAAGGAAACCTGCTGCCCTTGTGTGATTAACTCTTTGCTGTCCTCTGAAATGGCCTAGCAAGCCATTCAGTTGTACCAACGTCAGCACTGTGGGAGCGCCTTCACGACAAGGACTGCAGTGGTTCAGGAAGGCAGATCAGCAACATATTCTCACGGGCAACTAGTGAATGTCTTGCCTCGCCAGCGGTGCCCATTTTCCGGAAATGAATCAGTAAATAAAAAAAGCATTTCTCAACATTAATGACAATTAAAAATGTTAAATGTCTGCCAAATCAGCAGGTTCTAAGGGTTCATCTTCAGGACACAATTAGAATCTGTGAACGAATATCAATGGTCTAATAATCTGTAAGACAGATACGAGAGCCTACAATTTCATATCTGAACCCCTCTGTTTTGTGGCATCGCCCGAGAGGATTTTCGAGGCCGTTTTGTTTTAAGCGTTTTTTCTCTTTAAAAATCCTGTTTGACTTGTCCTGTCTTTATAAAAAGCACGTGTGGCTGGTCCTGCCTCTTTCAAAAGCCTGTGTGACTGGTCCTGTCTTTATAAAAAGCATGTGTGATTGGTCCAGTCTCTTTAATAACCCTGTATGACCGATCCTGTCTCTTTAAAAAGCCTGTTTGACTGGTCCTGTCTCTTTAAAAAGCCTGTGTGACTGGTCCTGTCTCTTTATAAGGCCAGTGTGACTGGTCCTGTCTCTTACAAAAGTCTGATTGACTGGTCCTGTCTCTTTAAAAAGCCTGTGTGACTGGTCCTGTCTTTATAAAAAGCATGTTTGACTGGACCTGTCTCCTTAAAAACCATGCATGACCGGTCCAGTCTCCTTAAAAAGCCTGTTTGCCTGGTCCTGTCTCTTTAAAAAGCCCGTGTGACTGGTCCTGTCTCTTTAAACAGCATGTGTGACTTGTTCGGTCTCTTTAAAAAGCCTATATGACTGGTACTCTCACTTTAAAAAAGCGTGGGTGACGGGTCCTGGCTCTTTAGAAAACCTGTGTGACTGGTCCTGTCTCTTTAAATAGCCTGTGCGAATAGTACTGTCTCGTTAAAAGCCGTTGTGACTTGTTTAGTCTCATTAAGTATCATGTGTGTCTTTTCTGGTCTCTTTAAGAAATCTGTGTGATGGCTAGTGTATCTTTAAAAACCATTGTGACTGGTCCTGTCTCTTTAAAAAAGCCTTTGTGACTGGTCGTGCCTCTTTAAGAAGTCTGTTTAACTGGTACTGTCTCTTTTAGAAGTATAGTGAAGAGTGAGGCGAGTAGCAATAAACTTCAAGAGGACAAAGACAGGCTGGTGCAGTGGGCGGACCCGTTGCAGCTGAAATCGAACGCAAATAAATGCGAAGTGATTCATTTTGATAGCGAGAATGAGGAGAGTAAGTATCAAATAACGAGTGCGACCCTAAAGGGGGTTCATGAGCAAAGAGACCTAGGGGTATATAAGCACAAATCGTTGAATGTGGCAGGGCATGTTGAGAAAGCAGTTAAAATAGCTTCCGTGATCCTGAGCTTCATGAATACAGATATAGAGTGCGAAAGCATGAAAATTATGATGAATGTCTATAAAACACTAGTTCGGTCTCAACTTTAGTGTTGTGTCCAATTCAGGGCACTGTTCTTTAGGAAGGATGTGAAGGTCTTAGAGAGGGTGCAGAAAAGACTTAAGAGAATGATTCCAGAGATGAGAGACTTCAGATATGTGGATAAACTGGATAAGCTGATGTTGTCCTCCTTAGTGCAGAGACGATTCAGAGGAGATTTGATAGAGGTGTTCAATATCATGGTGGTTCTGGACAGAGTAGATAGAGGGAAACTGTAGAACGCTAGCAAAATACTGCAGATGCTGGAAATCCGAAATAACAAAAGAAAATGCTGGAAAAACACAGCAGGCCTTTTTCTTTCAAAAGGGTTAGACCCGAAACATCACTCTAATTCCTCTCCATGGATGTTGCCTGGCCTGCTGAGTTTTTCCAGCATTTTCTCTTGCTATTATAGAGGGAAACTGTTCTCTTTGGAAGATGGGTCGAGAACCAGAGGGCACAGATTTAAGGTGATTGACAGGAGAACCAAAGGCGACCTGAAAAAATCGGTTTTAATCGGCGAGTGGTTAGGATATGGAATGAACTGCCTGAAAGGGTAGAGGATGCAGACATTATCACGGCTTTCAAAAGCTAATTGGAGAGGTATCTGAAAGGGCAAACATTGCAGGGAGACGGGTAAACAACCGTGAGTGGGACTAGCAGAGGTGCAGTTGCACAGAGCCAGCACTGGCTCGAACGGACGAATGGCCATTTTCAATGATGTAACAATTCTATGGACAACTGATTCTATGAAAGCCTGTTCAGCTGGTCCTGTTTCTTTAAAAAGCCTGGTTGTGACTCTTTAAACAGCTTGTGTTACTGGTTTTGTCTCTTTAAAATGCCTGTGTGACTCTGTGAACAGCCTATGTGAATTATCCTGTCTCTTTGAAAAGCATGAGTGACTGGTTCTATCTCTTTAAAAAAACTGCCTCACTGGCCCTGTCCCTTTATCTAGCTTGTGTGACTGGTCCTGTCTCTTAAAACAGTATGTGTGACAGGTCCAGTCTCTTTCAAAAACCTGTCTGACTGGCCCTGCCTCTTTAAAAAGCCTATTTGACTGGTGTTGCCTCATTACATAGCCTGTGTGACTCCTCCTGTCGCTTGAAACAGCCTATGCAACTAGTCCTGCCTCTTTAAAAAGCCTGTGTGACTGGTCATATCTCTTTAAATAGCCTGTGTGAATGGTCATATCTCTTTTAAAACCCTGTTTGAATGGTTCTGTCTCTTTAAACTGCCTATGTGGCTTGTCCTGTCGCTTGAAATAGCCTGTGGGTCTGGTCTGGTCTCTTTAAGAAGCTTGTGTGACTGGGCATATCTCGTTAAATAGCCTGCGTGACTGGTCATATCTCTTTAAATAGCCATTTTGGCTGGTCCTGTCTCATTAAAAAGCTTGTGTGACAGGTCTGAGTGCAGTTTGAATAGATTGCTGGAGCTGGTTGAGCGAGGGAGTCTTAACGATTTTCTAAAAATCAAACTTTTGTTTGTTTCACATTTACTGTTACTGTTTCAAATCTAAAGATCCCAGCCTTAAGCAGGGAGATGCAGTGATATACAAGGCCTACCATTCAGAGCAGCTGAAGGCAGTTAATTAGGGAAAATAGATAAAACTGGTTTATCCTGTTGCAGGGCTCAGCCAGATCCTTCTTTCACTGCCAATAGAAACAGGCTTCAGAGTGCGATTTGCACTTAGTGCTTTTTGAACAGATTGCTGGAGTTGGATGAGTGAGGGAGTTAGGAGAGGAGTGGAAGGAGGAGCTCCCTTGCTTCGCCTTTGCTTTTCCTAACTTGTCACCCTGTAGGAATTGGTTCTTACTTTACACCAAGGAAAGAGTCCGAGAGCGGATGCAGTAAAGCAACAACAACAACTGCAAAACCACTAAAGTGACGTTACAACCGGGGAAGGAGCTGATTGGTAAGTAAGACCTGGTGAGCATTTCAACAGTCCAGTCTTTAAAGTAAAAGTAATATCTCTAGTTTGGAGTAAGTAGAGTGCAAAGTGAAGTAAGGTCCCTAATGTATTTAATATTCTTTAACTTAGAGGAATTAAAGGGAGTAAATTAAGGTTAGAATATGGCAGAGCAGCTTGGCAGCATATTGTCTTCGACCTGTGCTATGTGGGAAGTCAGGAACACGTTCAGTGTCCAGGGGGAAGACGTGCACAGGAAGTGTCTCCAGCTGCAGCTACTCGAAATCCGCATTTCGGATCTGGAGCTGCGACTGGAGTCACAGTGGAGCATCTGCGAGGCTGAGATCTACGTGGATAGCACGTTTAATGAGGTGGTCACACCGCAGGTAAAGGGTGGACAAGCAGAAATGGAATGGGTGACCGCCAGACAGAGTAAAAGAACTAGGACGGTAGCGCAGGAGTCCCCTGGGTCCATCTCCCTCTGCAAAAGAGTTTCTGTTTTAGATACTGCTGGTGGAGATGGGTTCTCAACAGAATGCAGCAAGATTGGTACTGCAAGTAGCTCAGCTGCAAAGGCGGGCAGGAAAAGGAATGGGTGAGCAATCGTGCTAGGGGATTCTATCATAACGGGAGCTTATAGATGTTTCTGTGGCAGCAGACATGACTCCAGGATGGTATGTTGCCTCCGTGGTGCCAGGTCAAGGGTGTCACTGAGCGGCTGCAGGACATTCTGAAGTGGGAGAATGAACAGTCAGAGGCCGTGGTCCATATCGGTACCAATCACATAGGTAGAAAGAGGGATGAGGTCCTGCCAGCAAAATATAGTGAGCTAAGAAATAAATTAAAAAGCTGGACCTCAAAGCTAGTAATCTCAGGATTATTCCCAGTGCCACGTGCTAGCGCGAGAAGAAATTGGAGAATAGACCAAGTGATTGCGGGGCTGGAGAGATGGTGTAGGAGGGAGGGATTTAAATTCCTGAGGCATTGGAACCGATTCTGGGGAAGATGGGACCTGTATAAGCTGAACGGATTACACCTCGTCAGAACGGGTACCAGTACCCTCGCAGGGGAGTTTGTTTGTGCTGTACGGAAGGATTTAAACTCGTTTGTGACGGAGCTGGGAAGCTAAGTGTGGGCCCAGAATGGAGAGAAACAAAGCTGGAAGTGAACGTTAGAAAAGTAGCCAGCAAAATTAGTAGGGAGCAGAAACAAAGGCCTACAGTTTACTGTTGAGGGACAAAGTGCAGAAAAATATTAAACAGACAATGTTGAAGGCACTTTACCTAAATGCACGTAGCATTCCCAACAAGGTGGATGAATTAATGGCAATATTAGTAAATGGTATGATGTATTTGCCATTACAGAGACATGGTTGCAGGGTAACCAAAGCTGGGAACTGAATGTTCCAGGGTACTCAACATTTAGGATGGACAGACCAAAGGGAAAAGGAGGTGGCATAGCTCGGTCAATAAGGGCTGAGATTGGTACGGTAAAGATAAAAGATCTTGGCTCGGCAGATCGTGACGTTGGAACTGGAATCAATTTGGGTGGAGCTAAGACACAGCAACATTGGTGGGAGTTGTGTATAGGCCACCAAACAGTAGTCGTAATGTAGGGCACTATATCAATCAAGAAATTAGAAGTACATTTAACAAGGGCAATACGGTAATCATGGGAGACTTTAATCTACTTATTGACTGGACAAAGCAACTTGCCCCTGAAAGTGTGGAGGACGAATTCTTGTAATGCAAGCGAGATGCTAATCAATATTCTTTTTTTAAAGGGGCCTTTAGCGGCAAGTGACCATAATATGATTGAAAGTTACATTAAGTTTGAGAGAGATGTAATCCAATCTGAAACGAAGTTCTTCAATCTAAACAGGAAACTACAAGGGTATGAGGGACAAGTTGGTCATGGTAGATTGGGAGACTGCATTAAAAGGTATGATGGTAAACATACAATGGCTAACATTCAAGGAAATAATGCATCATTTGCAACAAACATTTATTGCTCTAGGGCATAAAAACCGAAAAGGAAAAGTGATCATACCATGGCTTACAAAATAAATTAAAGCTGGTATTAAGTCAAAGGAGGAAGCTTATAAAGTTGCCAAAAAATTGGTCAGCTTGAGGATTGGGATCCTTTTAGAAATCAGCAAGGGGAGACCAAGACATTGATAAGAAAGTGAAAATGGAATAAGAGCACAAACTAGCGAAGCATATAAAAACGGATTGTAAAAGCTTCTAAAGTTATGTGAAAAGGAAAAGGCAGGCGAAGGTAAATGTAAGTCCTTCACATTGAGAGAGGGGAGAATTTATAATGGGGAATGAGGAAATGGAGATATATTAAATAAATACTTTGTTTCTGTCTTCACGGTGGAAGACAAAATAAACCTCCCAGAAATATGAGAAAACCAAGGGTGTGGTGAGAATGAGGAACTTAAAGAAATTATTATAAGTAAAAAAATTACGAGCAAAATTAATGGGACTAAAAGTCGTTAAACCCCAAGGACCCGCTGACCTACAACCTAGGGTTTTGAAAGATCTGGCTATTGGGATAGTGGACGCATTGGTTGTCATCTTCCAAAATTCTACAGATTCTGGAACAGTGCCTGCAGATTGGAGGATAGCAAATGTAACCCCGCTATTTAAGAAAGGAGGGAGAGGGGAAACGGGGAACTACAGGCCTGTTAGCCTTACAATAGTAGTTGGGAACATGCTGGAAACTATTATAAAGGATGCAATAACTGACCACTTAGAAACTAATAGTAAGTTTGGGCAGAGTCAACATGGCTTTACGAAAGAGAAATCCTGTTTAACAAACCTATTGGAGCTATTTGAGAATGTTACTAGTGGAGTAGACAAAGGGAAACCTGTAGATGTGGTGTATTTGGATTTTCAGAAGTCCTTCGATAAGTTCCCACACAAGAGATTGGTGATGAAATTAGGGCACTCTGAATTGTGGGTAATATACTAGCATGGATTGAGAAATGGTTGACAGACAGAAAACAAAGAGTAGGGATTAACGGGCCTTTTTCAGCATGGCAGGCTGTGGCTACTGGGGTACCACAAGGATTGTTGCTTGGACCCCAGTTATTCACAACCTAAATCAATGATTTGGATGAGGGGATTAATTGTAACATTTCCAAATTTGCTGATGATACAAAGCTGGGTGGCAGTGTCAGTTGTGAAGAGGATGTGAAGCGGCTTCAAGGTGATCTCGACAGGGTCAGTGAGTGGGCGAGAAAATGGTAGATGGAATATAATGTGGATAAATGTGAAGTTAACCATTTTGGTTGAAAAAACAGAAAGGCAGAGTATTTCCTAAATGGTGAAAGATTGGGGAATGCAGATGCTCAAAGGCACCTGGGTGTCCTTGTACATGAGTCACTGGAAGTGACTGTGCAGGTGATGCAAGCCATTTTGAAGGAAAATGGTGTGCTGGCCTTCATTACAAGATGATCCGAGTACAGGAGTAAAGACGTCTTACTCCAATTATATAGGGCCTTGATGAGACCACACATGGAGTACTATGTACAATTATCGTCTCCTTACCTACGGAAGGATATACTTGCTATAGAGGGGTTGCAATGAAGGTTCACGAGATTGATTCCTGGGATGGCGGGACTGTCGTATGAGAAGATGTTAGGTAAACTAGGCCTGTATTCTCTTGACATAGAAGAATGAGAGGGGATCTCATTGAAGCATACAAAATTATTACAAGGCTTGATAGGGTGGATGCTGGGTGAATGTTTCCCGTGGCTGTGTAGTCTAGAACCAGTGACCACAGCCTCAGGATAAAGGCTATTCAATTCAGGACTGAGAGGAGAAGACATTTCTTCACACAGAGGGTGGTGAATCTTTTGAATTATCTACCCCAGAGGACTGTGGAGGGTATTGGTATATTCAAAACAGATTTTGATAGATTTCAGACTAGTAAGTGCATCAAGGGATATGGCGATAGGGCCGGTGAATGCAGTTGAGGCAGAAGATCAGCCACGATTGCATTGAATGGTGGAGCAGGTTCGTAGGGCTTAATGGCCTATTCCTGCTCCTCTTTATTGGGGCAGTAATTCCTCCCCAAACGCGTGAGTACAGAAGGGATACTCACGCATCTGGCCAGAGGAAATGCCGGTTTTCAGCATGCACAGCGCATGCGCTGAAAACCGGCATTTCCTCTCCTCTAACCCAAGAGGTGAAGAGGCAAGCGCATGCGCTGTAGGGGGCAGCACGTGTGTCTTGGATTTCCTCTGTTTTGGGGGATTTGCACATGTCTAAAGGCCTCCGGTCTTTACGCTTGTATAAAGCACATGTAAGTATTTATTTTTACAGGTAAGTGGTGTTTTAGTGCAATTTAGATTTTTTTCCCACAGGTTTATTATTTTAAAGAATCTACAATAAGGTAAGTTTAGTTTTAGACCCTTTTTATTAAAAAATTATTTTTTTCAAAAAAAAAAATTTTTGTTTAAATTTTTTTTTACTTATTTATACTTAATTTAATGATTGGGATGTTTTTTAAATTTTTATTTAAAGTTTAAATAGTGTTTTGGGCCCCCGTAGTTTTCATGAGTTTGACAGTTCTTACTCTCAAACTCATGAATGAACCTTCCCCTCCCCTGATTGGCTGCAGAGTGCTCACCTGATCTCAGCCGGCACATCGCACTAACTACGCCGCTGGATCAGGCAAGCACAGCGCGCCGACATCTGAACCGGGCCTGTGACAGGAAATGCAAGCAGGCCCGGGCTTCAGATGTCAGCGCGCAGGGTGAGTACAGATCGGGGGCTTGCACGCGCGGCAAGCCCCCGACACCAAGTTCTGGGTCATTATGTTCTTTTGTTCGTATGTCCTGTCTCTTTTAAAAGCCTTTTTGACTTGTTCTATCCCATAAAGGCCTGTGTGATTGAACTTGTCTCTTTCATTAGCCGGAAAGACTTGTTCTATCTCTTTAAAAAGCCTGTGTGACTGGTCCTGTCTCTTTAAATAGACTGTATCGCTGGTCCTCTCTCTTTAAGTAGCCTGTGTGACTGGTTCTGTCTCTTAAAAGGTTTGTCTGACAGGTCCTGTCTCTTTAAAAAGCCTGAGTGACTGGTCCTGCCTCTTGAAAAAGCCTATGTGCCTCAACCTGCCTCTTTTCATAGCCTGTGTGACTGGTCCTGTCTCTTTAAAAGGTATTTGTGACAGGTCATATATCGATAAATAGCCTGTTTGACTGGTCCTGTCTCTTTAAACAGCCTGTTTGACAGGTCCTGCCGCTTGAAACAGCATGCATGACTGGTCATATCTCTTCAAATAGTCTGTGTTACTGGTCTTGTCTCTTTAAAAATGCCTGTGTGACCGGTCCTGTCTCTTTTAAAAGCCACTGTGTCGAGTCCCATCTCCTAACAAAAGCCTCTGTGACTGGACATGTCTCTTTACATAGCCTGTGTGACTGATGCTGTCTCTTTAAAAACGTGTTGTGACTTGGCCTGTCGCTCTGAAAATCCTTTGTGTCTGGTCATGTCTCTTTACAAAACCTGTGCGAGTGGTCCTGCCTCTTTAAACGGCCTGACTGACTGGTCCTGTCTCTTTAAACGGCCCCTGTGACTGGTCCAATCTCTTTAAAAAGCCTGCATGTTAGGCCCGGTCTCTTTTAAATGCCTGTGTGACTGGTTCTGTCTTCTTTAAAAAACTGTGTGAATGTTAATACGATTGCAAAATTCTTCGGATGCTGGAAATCCGAAATAACAACAGAAAATGCTGGAAAAACTCAGCAGGCGAGGCAGCTTTCCTTTAGAGAGAGACAGAGTTTACGTTTAAGGTCGAAGACCTTTCATCAGAACTGGAAAAAAGCAGGAAATGGAAAGCAAGTTTAGGGGCTGGGAAAAGGGGGAATGGATGAAAGAACAAAAGGGAACGTCAGTGATAGGATAGAATGCAGGAGAGATTATGAGACATTGAGAGACATTAAGAGATATTCAAGACAAGATGAGGTGGTAATGGGACAAGTGAAGGAACAGAGGTTGGCTCTAGGTGAGGTCACTGGCTGTGGCTCAGCTCTCTTGTTTAGATTGATGATTGCATGTTATATAATTAACCCCTTGGATTCTAAAGAAGAGCCGGACTGGATTTTGTTTTTTTTAAAACAGGTGACAATGGATTTTGGGACCAAAGCGATGTTGATGGTGCTGGATCACTGCGACTAGTTCTTTGATACCAATGTTGCTTCACAGATTTACGGAGAAAACTTTGCTGAAAAAGTACTGTTCAGAACTGCATACCAAGTCCTTGAAACCCATCATTGACAGAGGTTGGACAGAATATCAGGCACTGCGTATAACGGGCGCCCGATCAGATACCGCTCGTTTTGCGCCATTGCCCAAGATGAATTTGTAGGCACTGTCTGTAGACATCGGCGGATGGCAAATGTCACAGCGTGCTGAAGAATTGGACTACGGTTTTGCCTCTCAAAGGCTTGGCTTTGACCCATTCAGAGTCATCTGTTGTCTTCCAAGACAGATTGCTCTCGGGGTGGATTCCTAGAATTGGCATCAAGGTGACGAGGCACATGGGAACAGGTACAATTCGGCTCGAACTGTAGCACGAAACACCACCACCTCCAATTTCCCCTTTATATCCTGAGAACAAATTGATAGAAACAATGAAAAATAATAATAACTTCTTAATTATCTGAATGAAAGCAGGCGAGACCTGTGATCAGAGTGGGGGTTCACGCTCCGCTGAATAAATTGTCAACACGGTGTAGGCCGTTTAGAACTGAGATGACGATAACTTTCTTCACTCTTAGCGTGGTGAACATGTGGAATTCTCTACCGCGGAGGCTTTGGAGGACAAATCACTGAATATATTTAAGAGGGAGATAGATAGATTTCGACACACAAAAGGGATCAAGGGGCATGGGGAGAGAACGGGAATATGGTATTGAGATAGAGGATCAGCAATGATCATATTGAATTGCACAACAGCGTCAAGTGCCGAATGTCCCACTCCTGCTCCTATTTTTCGATGTTTCTATATTTCTATGACAGGAAGCTTGGAAGTGTTAATAAACAGAGAGAAGGGTAATAACAGTCATCAGGAGAACACAGACAGTCTGGTGAGTTGGGCAGACGCATGACAGATACAACTTAACAAAGAGAATGGTGAAGTGATTCATTTAGGTAAGAAGTATGAGGAGAAGCAGTATAAACAAAATGGTAGCATTCTAAATTGCGTGCAAGATCAGAGACACCTGGGGTTTACTTACACAGATCTTTGAAGGTGGCAGGACAAGTTGTGATGTCTGTTATAAAAGCATACAGGGGCCTTGGCTTTACAAACAAACACAAAGAGTAACAGACTCCAGGAAGAAATGCTCACTGTTCTAAGACATTGCCTAGGCCACAGCTGGAGTATTATTTCCTATTCTGAGAAGCACACATTGGAAATCATGTCAAGGATTAGAGAAGGTGGTGAGGTGATTTACTAGAATGGTACCATGGATCTGGGGCTTCAGTTACGTGAAGAGACTGGGGAAGCTGGGATTGTTCGCTTTAGAGCAGCGAAGGATAAGAAACATAGAATTATAGAATCATAGAAATTGATGGCACAGGAGGTGATTCGACCTACTGTGTCTGTGTCGGTCGAAAAAGAGCGATCCAGCCGAATCCCACTTTCCAGCTCTTGGTTGGTAGTCTTGCATTTTGTGGCACTTCAAGTGCATATCAAAGTACTTCTTGATGTGGTGAGGGTTTCTGCCTCGACCACCCTTTCAGGCAATGAGTTCCAGACCCCCCCACTACCCACTGGGAAATAGGAATTCACAACTCCCCTCGAATCCTTGTACAAATTATTTAATCCCATTTCCCCAGGTTATTGACCTCTCTGCTCCTGGAAATAGGTCCTTCATATCCACTCTATCTAGGCCCCTCATAATTTTATTTACCTCAATTAAATCTCCCCTCAGCCTCCTCTGTTCCAATGAAAACAACCGCAGCCTGTCCAATCTTTCCTCATAGCTAAAAATCTCCTGTCCTGGCAACATCCTCGTAAAATTCCTTTGTACCCTCTCTAGTGCTATCATATTTATCCTTTAATCTGGTGGGCAGAACTGTATGCAGTACTTTAGCTGTGGCCCAACTTGTGTTTTGTTCTAGTGTTCTAGAAAAACCTCTCTGCTCTTATATTCTATGCCTCGGCTAATACAGGAAACTACACTGTATGCCTTCTTGACCACCTTATCAACCTGTACTGCAACCTTCCTGGATGTGCGGACATGCACTTCAAGCTCCCTCTGTTCCTCTATATTTCTCAGTATCCTACCATTTATTGTGTATTCCCTGGCTTTGTTAGCCTACCCCACTTCTACGATTGAATTCCGTCTACCACTTTTCTGGCCATCTGATCTTGCACGCAATTTAGAATGCTACCATTTAGTTTATACTGCTTCCTGCAGCATACATCTACCTTCCTCACTATAACCAACACGGTTATATCATCTGCAAACTCCTTTATCATGCCCCCTACGTTGAAGAATACATCATTGATGCATACCATAAAGAGCAAGGGACTTGATCCTGAGCCGTGCAGAACTCCACTGGGAACAACCTTCCAGTCACAAAAACATCTGTCGACCATTACACTTTGCTTCTTGCTATTTTTCGTTGCAACTTTCCACTTTCCCTTGGCTCCCATGGGCTTTTACTTTTTTGACAAACCTGTCATTTGGGACCTTCTAAAAGGCCATCCTAATTTCTATATGGACAACAGCAAATATACTACCCTCATCGAACTTCCTCGTGGAGTAGCTGTACTTATTCTGGATAACATAATGGCAGTAGAAAAAATTGACACAGCTATCAGCAAGATAAATATAGAATTCACGTGAATAGAGGTAAAAGATAATATATGATTAATCGCACGAATAAGGGTGGGCTACAGACCAGATATTATTGGAAGGGAGGTGGAGGAAGAAATATGCAAGCAAATTAGGGAAAAGATTAAAATACATAGTATAATAATCATGGGGGATTTCTACTACCCAGATATTAATTTGACAGAAGAGGTAGATAAAGGGCATAAGGGAATGAAATTCTTACAAGGTGTGCAGGACTCCTTTATAACCCAATATGTAAAAACCCAACAAGGGAGGATTCACTATTGTATAAAATAACGGGGAATGAACCAGAGCAGATAAGAGAAGTAAAATTATGGGGCAATAGTAAACATAATATAATACCATTAAGATATTAATTAAGAAGGACATAGGTATGACAAAGATCAGGATAATAACTTGGAGAAAAGCTGATTTTGAGAGGCTGTGAATAGCACTTGGGAAAATAAAATTGCCAAAAATATTGGCAACCAAAGATGTAGAACAGCAATGGGAAAAATTTTATACAGTGTTCTACAGAGTCCAGGAAAAATATATTCTGCTAATAACACGAACAAGCTAAACATCAATGAGACACTGTGGATGAATAAAGCCACAGGGGAAAATTGAGGTTAAGGAAAGAGGCCGACATTAAGTACATGGACAGCAGAGGAGAGCATGATAAGGGATAATATGAAGGGATTTGGAAAGAAGTCAAAAATATTAGGAAGGCAAAGAGGAACTATGAAATTAAATTACCAAGGAACATAAAAAAAAGTAAAATATTTTACAGGCACATGAATACAAAAAGGAAAGTTGGGATGGGAATAGGGTAACTAACAGATAGAGAGGATGATACCACAGGCAGTAATAGTGAAATGGCAGAGGAATTAAAAATAACTTTGCTTCATTATTTATGAGGGAGATAGAACAGTTGGAGATGACATAGGATGATGAGATTAGTAATGAGTTAACTGCATTCAAAATAAAATGAGGAGATATAATAAATAATCTAATCAAACTCAAAGAGGATAACACCCCTGGTCCAGATAGATTACAGCCGCACATTTTAAAAGAATCTAGGGAAGAAATATCAAGGCATTATTATGCATAATTAACAATTAGCTCGAAAAAGGTGTAGTGTCAGAGGACTGGTGTATAGCTAACGTACTATCTGTATTTAAGAAGGGATATAGAACATGTTCAGGGAACTTTAGGTCAGACATGCTTAACATCGGTGGTAGGAAAAATAAAGGAATTCATACTAAAGGAGAAAATAGAAGATCTTCTCGACATGAAACGTATAATAAGGAAGAGTCAGCATGGATTTCAAAAGGGAAAGTCCTGCTTGTCCAAGTAACTGAATTTTTTGAAGCAGTAACAGAGAATAGACAAGGTTAATGCAGTAGAGGCACTGTATCTAGATTTTCAAAAGGACTTCGATAGGGTACGGTATAATAGACTAGCGAACAAGTTCAGAGAATGTGGAGCCAGGGGACAAGCAGCAGAATTGACAGCTAGCTGCCTTCAAGACAGAAAGCAGGGAGCATGGGTATAGGGTATCTATTCAGCGTGGCAGAAGGTGGGAAGTGATGTTCCAAAAGGATCAATGCTGGGACAACTGTTGTTCACAATTTATATTAGCGATTTCGACCTTGAAATCAAAAACACAATTGCTAAATTTGCAGATGACATCAAAGGGGGGGAGGGGTCTTAGTCAATGTTGAAGAGGGCTGCAACACATTACAATAAGGCATTAAATACATTTGCAGAATGGGCATATAATTGGCAAATCAAATGCAACACAGATATATGTAAGGTATTACGTTTTGCTGAGAATAATAGTGAGGTCATATATTACTTGAAAAATTAGAATCTAAATGGATTAGAGGAACAAAGGGATATGTGGGTACAAATACACAAGTCACTAAAAATATCGCCACAAGTTAACAAGTCCATACAAAAACCAAACCAAGTACTAGAGTTTATTTCCACAGGGATAAAATTGAAAAGTAGTGAAGTTATGCTAAATATGTATCGAACCTTGTTTAGACCAAACTTGCAGTACTCTTTTCAATTCTGGTCGCCATATGATGAAAAGGATATCGAGGCATTCGTGAGGATGCAGAGGAGATTTACAAGGGTGATACCAGAAACGTGAGGGTACATCTATCAGGAAAGGATGAACAGGCTGGGTCTCTTTACTCTTGAAAAGAGACGGTTGAGATGTGACCTAATAGAGGTATTTAAAATCATGAAAGGTTGTGATAGGGTAAATACAGAGAGAGTCTGTCCATTTGTGGGGAAGAGCATGACCAGAGGCCATCAACATAAGATAGTCACCAAGAAATCAAATAGGGAATTCAGGAGCAACTTATTTTCCAGGGAGATGTGAGAATGTGGAACTCACAATGACATGGAATGGTTGAAGCGAAAGGATAGGCATATTTAAGAGGTCTTTGTGGTAAACCACTGTTGTTAGTATTGTTGTTCACTGTTAGTACTGTTGTTCACTCTTGCATATTGTTGTACTTGTCTGTGCATGCCTCAGCTGACTCCGCCCCTGGCTCCACCCTCATGGCTGGGTATAAAGGTCGCTGCTCAGAAGCCTCCGGCCCTTTTGGATACCAGGCAACCACAAGAGGCATGCTCTGTTCTTTGGTAATAAAAGCCTGTTTATTACTTTCTCAATCTCCAGTCTTTTGTAGCAATTGATAGTGCATCAATTTTATTACCAAAGTTAAATGTTGGCTGTGGATGCTGATCAACCGATGGCGCAAAACGCTGAGCAGCAGGCGCTGCTGCGAGCCCTCAGACCAACATGCCTGGACCTAGACCCCCAAGAAGCGGGTTCGTCGACTAAATTCGCACAATGGCTGCGTTGCTTTGAGGCGTATCTGGAAGCCTCGACCGTGACTCTTGATGAAAATAAACTGAAAATCCTGGCCTCGAAGGTGAGCCACCAAGTCTATACTTTAATCCAAGATGCGACGACCTACGCGGTGGCTATCGACCTACTGAAAGGGCAGTATGCACGCCCGGTTAACACGGTCTATGCCAGGCACCTTTTAAGATCTCGCAGACAGCAGCCCGGGGAATCGGTGGAAGCCTTCCTACGGGCACTGCGGGTACTCGGACGCGGCTGCGACTGCAAGGAAGTATCGGCCGCGGCACAAGCGGAGGGACTGATACGAGACGCTTTCGTTGCGGGTCTAAGGTCCGACTACTCCCGGCAGAGGCTGCTGGAGAAGGGTGAAATAGACCTGACAAAGGCAGTGTCCCTCGCGCTCTCGCTCGACGCGGCCCACAGAAATATGGACGCTTTTTCCCCTCATCGCCCCGCGTCGTGGACGCCGCAATCTTGGGCCATGGGACCGCCACCTCCGACTGCTGCAGCGATGTCCAAGGCACAAAAATGCTATTTTTGTGGCCAAGCTAAACACCCTAGAGCACGCTGCCCCGCGAAGAATGCTACCTGCTCCGGCTGCGGGAAGAAAGGTCACTACGTTAGCGCCTGCAAAGGGAAGACCGCTAACGCCAGCAGCGCTGCGTGCGAACCGTGGGCGCAGCCATCTTGTCCGCCATCTTGGGCTCCCCCAGCCGCGTGGGGATTGGGACCGTGGGCGCCGCCATTTTGTCCACCATCTTGGACGCCTCCGACTTCAACCACGGGGGACCCGGACTCAACCACCGCCTCATCTGACGACCACATCGACTCGCTCGACCATACGCTGGCCTCCGTGACGCTGGACCAATCTCTCCCTCATCAACTGTCCAGGTCCATGATGGATATTACGGTAAACGGCCGCGCCACTACCTGCCTTTTTGACAGCGGGAGCACGGAGAGCTTTATCCACCCCGACACGGTGCGCAGTTACTCTCTCCCGGTCCTGCCGACGCGCCATCGGATCTCTTTGGCTTCCAAAGCCCAGTCAGCGGACGTCGGTGGCTACTGTGTAGTGACCCTTTCAGTAAGGGGCACAGAATACAAAAATTTTAAACTTCTGGTCCTGCCCCATCTCTGCGCTGCCGTTCTACTGGGGTTGGATTTTCAGTGCCACCTTAAGAGTGTCACATTAGCGTATGACGGACCCCTCCCCCCACTCACAGTCTGCAGCCAGCAGCTTTTAAATCGCCCGCCGTGCACCATTTGCAGCCTCTCCACCCTTAAAGTTCCCCCCCCCTCCTTGTTCGCTAACCTCACCCGCGACTGTAAGCCCATCGCTACCAAAAGCAGGCGTTACAGTGTTGGGGATAGGAGCTTCATTAAATCTGAGGTAGCGAGACTCCTGAAGGAAGGGATTATTGAAAGTAGCACCAGCCCATGGCGAGCACAAGTGGTGGTAGTGAAGACTGGCGAAAAACAGCGCCTAGTTATTGACTACAGCCAGACGATCAATCGCTACACCCAACTAGATGCATACCCACTCCCCCGCATATCTGACATGGTCAATCAGATAGCACAATACCGGGTGTTCTCGACGATTGATCTGAAGTCGGCATACCACCAGCTCCCCATCAGGGCTGAGGACCGCCAGTACACAGCTTTTGAAGCTGACGGTCGGCTCTATCACTTTCTCAGAGTTCCCTTCGGCGTCACCAACGGAGTTTCTGTCTTCCAACGGGAGATGGACCGGATGGTTGACCAGAACGCGCTCCAGGCCACTTTCCCATATCTAGACAACGTCACCATCTGCGGCCACGACCAGCAGGACCACGACGTTAATCTAGAGAAATTCCTCCGGACGGCCCAGCGGCTGAATCTCACATACAACAAAGACAAATGTATGTTTCGTACTACGCGCCTTGCTATTCTTGGCTGCGTAGTGGAGAACGGAGTCATCGGCCCAGACCCCGATAGAATGCGCCCCCTTATGGAGCTCCCCCTCCCCCACTGCCAGAAAGCACTGAAGAGATGCCTGGGGTTTTTCTCTTACTATGCTCAGTGGGTGCCCAACTATGCGGATAAAGCCCGACCCCTCATCAAGTCCGCCTCCTTCCCCCTGACAGCAGAGGCCTGTGCAGCCTTCACTCTCATAAAAGGAGACATTGCGAAGGCCACAATGCACGCTGTGGATGAGTCCCTTCCTTTTCAAGTGGAGAGCGACGCATCCGACTTCGCCCTAGCTGCAACCCTTAACCAGGCGGGGAGACCCGTGGCCTTTTTCTCAAGGACCCTCCAGGGCCCCGAGATTCGACACTCCTCTGTCGAAAAGGAGGCCCAGGCCATTGTGGAAGCCGTGCGACATTGGCGGCATTACCTGGCCGGAAAACGATTTACCCTGCTCACTGACCAGCGTTCAGTGGCTTTTATGTTTCATAATAAGCAGCGGGGCAAAATCAAGAATGACAAGATCTTAAGGTGGAGAATCGAACTCTCCACCTACAATTACGATATCTTGTACCGGCCCGGGAAACTCAATGAGCCCCCAGATGCCCTATCACGTGGTACGTGCGCCAACGCGCAGGTTGATAGGCTACAGACCCTCCACAATGACCTCTGCCACCCGGGGGTCACCAGGTTCTTCCATTTTATCAAATCCCGTAACCTGCCCTACTCCATCGAGGAGGTCAGGACCATGACCAGGAACTGCCAGATCTGTGCCGAGTGCAAGCCGCATTTTTATAGGCCAGACAGAGCGAGCCTGATCAAAGCCACGCGCCCCTTCGAGCGGCTGAGCATCGATTTTAAAGGGCCCCTCCCCTCCTCTGACCGCAATGTGTACTTCCTCAATATAATTGATGAGTACTCCCGTTTCCCGTTTGCCATCCCTTGCTCGGACATGACCAGTACCACGGTCATTAAATGTCTGAATGACCTCTTCGCCTTGTTCGGTTTCCCTAGCTATATCCATAGCGACAGGGGCTCATCTTTTATGAGCGACGAACTTCGGCAGTACCTGCTCGCGAGAGGCATTGCTACAAGCAGGACCACCAGCTACAACCCCCGGGGTAACGGCCAGGTGGAAAGGGAGAATGCGACAGTCTGGAAGGCAGTCCTTTTAAACTTAAAATCTAAGGGCCTTCCGACCTCCCGCTGGCAGGAGGTCCTCCCTGCGGCGCTCCATTCCATTCGGTCGCTGCTCTGTACACCCACCAATGCCACTCCTCACGAGAGAATGTTCTCCTTCCCCAGGAAGTCCACGTCGGGGATTTCGCTACCAACATGGCTGACTTCTCCAGGTCCCGTCCTACTGCGGAAGCACGTGAGGACCCATAAGGCGGACCCCCTGGTCGAGAGGGTGAGCCTCCTCCACGCCAACCCGCAGTATGCTTACGTGGTGTACCCGGACGGGCGGGAGGACACAGTCTCCATTCGAGACCTCGCACCTGCAGGTGCTCCTGAAACACCCTCTTCGCCACCCACCGCTACTCCTGCCTACCCCCAGGACACAGTCCCCGCACGAGACCTCGCACCTTCGGGTGCCTCTGAGAGACCACCATCGCTACCTCCCATTACCCATGCTCTGACCCCTGTAGACGGCATGCAGCAGCCCCAGGGTCCGCCACCTGCTACACCTCCTCTGAACGAGACACCGGGTTCACCGTTGGATGCTGCACCATCACCGCCGCTGCTGCGACGCTCAGGACGGCTTACAAGGCCTCCTGATAGACTTCAGTACACGAATTTTTAGTGCACTTCACCCCGCCGGACTCAATTCTAAACAAGGGGTGAATGTGGTAAACCACTGTTGTTAGTATTGTTGTTCACTGTTAGTACTGTTGTTCACTCTTGCATATTGTTGTACTTGTCTGTGCATGCCTCAGCTGACTCCGCCCCTGGCTCCACCCTCATGGCTGGGTATAAAGGTCGCTGCTCAGAAGCCTCCGGCCCTTTTGGATACCAGGCAACCACAAGAGGCATGCTCTGTTCTTTGGTAATAAAAGCCTGTTTATTACTTTCTCAATCTCCAGTCTTTTGTAGCAATTGATAGTGCATCAGTCTTTAGAAAAGCATTTGCAGGAGAAAGGGATAGAGGGTTACGCTGATAGAGTTAGATGAGGAAAGCCGGGTGGAGGCTGGAGTGGAGCATAAACAGTAGCAATGACTGGTTGGGCCAAATGGTCTGTTCCTGTGCTTTATATCCTATGTAGTTCTATGTAACCCATGCACATTATATACTCCTCTAGGCTTTCTTTAGCATTGAACTCTCGGTATCTGAAAAATCTTCCTTGTGTCCCTTTACCCTATTCTGTAGGCTCCTAGACGTCCAGGGTGCTCTAGATTTGGGAGAACCAACCTTTTTTTTGGATATATATTTGCTCTGAACCCTCACTATCGCCACCTTGAGTGCCTTCCTCTGCTCTGACACATATTTAGCTTCAAGTAGTTGTTTCCACTTTACTTTTGCTATATCATATCTCAGCTTAGTAAAAATGGCCTTTCCCAACTTTGGGAAAATTTACACCTGGTCTATCTTTATCCGTGTCCATAAGGGGAGACTTAATATAGAGGTTAAAAACCATGATGTGATTTGATAGAGTACATAAGTGGAAACTAGTCTCCAGTGGCAGAATGTTTGGTAACCAGAGAAACAGATTTAAGGTAATTGGCAAAAGATCCAGAAGAAAGATTAGGAGAATGTTCTTTACGCAGTGAGTTGTTGTGATCTGGAATAAACTGCATGAGAATGTGGTAGAAGCAGATTCAATAGTAACATTCGACAAGGAATTGGGTAATTAGATGATGGTGAAATTTTAACAGGGCTCTAGCTAAAGAGTAGGACTATTTAGATAGCCGTCCAAAGAGATGGCAAGGACACAATGGGCCGAATGACCTCCTTCTGCGCTGGACCATTCTATGATTCTACGAGCAAGAGTCAGGGAGAGAGCGGCACAGAGAGACAGTGAAAATAGAGACCTAAAAATAGAGACAGAAAGACTGGGAGTGGTGCTGAGGGAAAGAAATTCACGTTAAAAGGGAATTGGATAAATACTTGAAGGGGACAACTTGCAAAACTGTGGGAAAAGAGCAGGGGAATGGGAATAATTGGAGGGCTGAGGCCATGGTTAGATTTGAACACAAAGGGGAGAATATTAAAATCGACGTGCTGCCAGATCGGGAGCATATGTAGACCAGTTATCACAGGGATGATGGGTGAATGGTACATGATGCGAGTTAGGATATGGGCAGCAGAGTTTTGGATGAGATCTAGTTTATGGAAGATTGCAACTGGTAGGACTTCCAGGAGAGTATTTGAATTGTCGAGTCAGGATTTAACAAAGTCTTGGATGAGGGTTTTTCCTGCATAATGGCTGAGGCAGAGGTGGAGACGGGCGATATTCTGGAGGCGGTAATAGGCAGGCCAGATGATTCAGATGATATGCGGTCTGAACTGAGCTTAGGGTCGAAGAGAATGCTGAGATTGCGAACAGTTTGGTTCAACCTGATTATTGGCTGGGGAGGGGGACTGAGTTGGTAGAGAGAGAATGGAGTTTGTCATGAGGAGCGAAAACAATGTCTTTCCGCTTCTGAAGATTTAAATGACAAAAAGCACAATACAGTAAAACGTGTTTCAGAGATCAAATTGCTAGATATAGAGACTTAACCGGGACACCAGCAGCAGCAACGAGGGGAGAGTAAATTAATAGAAGATTAATACTGTTAGCAAAGGTTTGCAGAGTGAAGAGCTGGATACAGAATGTTACCAGGAACAACAACCAGAAAAATAAGGGGACCTAAATGACAAGACCATTAATGCTGTAAAACATGGTTTATAGAATGAATAGATGGATAGAGAGACTTACCAGGAACACCAACAGCACCAAGGAGGGGATAGTAAATGCATTGAATAATCTGAAGTGCCAGCTCTATCCGAAATTCTAATGGTAGATAATCATAATATTGAGAAAGTTCGCCAAACGCCCAGGAGAAACTCCTGCCCATTGTTGTAACATTCCAATCTAATGAACTCAGATTCCAATCCATTGTTGTAACATTCCAATCTACTGTTTTCAGATTCCGACTCCTGCTCTGTGGAGCAGTGCACTGATCTCTGTTAGTGTCAGATGTGATGCTCTCACGGACACTATTGTAAATCGTTTTGAAAGTAGGTCCTTATTAATAGATGAGGGAAAACCTGCACTGATACAATTATGGTCAATTAAGACTGACATTAATTACAGTCACTGAACAAACAGCTTCAGTTAACCCGTGGAGACTGACATTAATTACAGTCACTGAACAAACAGCTTCAGTTAACCCCTTTCAATCCAACACTTTTTGTAACACAGTAAAATAAAACATTTACCATCCAGAAGGAAAGTATGAGGGTTGTTGAGGAAAGGAATGTGGAAATAATGCAGACTCTGACCAGAATCTTTCAATACTCCTTGTATATGGGAGTGGTGCCACAGGACTGGCTGGTAGTAAATGTTACAGCCTGTTTAAAAAAAAGGAGATTTGGTGAAGTAATGGAGATGGTTGATGAGCGTAGTGCAGTTGATGTTTTGTATATGGACTTTCAAAAGGCGTTTGATTAGCACCATTTGATAGAATTAATATGGAAACTCAAACCCAATGGATTACAGGGGCAGGGGCTGCGTGGATACGACTTTGGCTGAGGAAAAGATACCAGAGAGGACAGGTGAACGGCTGCTTTTCAGTCAAAACGGAAGTATGCATTGGTAACCCCCAGGGTTCAGTATTAATGCCAGTGTTATTTTTAATCGCGTGGACTTAAGTCTAAAGGCATAATTTCAAAGTTTAGAGATGAAACGCAACTCAGAAATGTAGTAAGTAGTGAGGAGTAGAAATATAAGAATATAAGAACAATATAAATTGGAGCAGGAGTAGGCCGTTTTGCCACTCGAGCCTGCTCCGCCATTCAGTAAGATCATGGCTGATCTGTTATTGGCCTCAACTCCAGTTTCCTGCCCGATCCCCATAACCCTTGATTCACTTATCTTTCAAAAATCTGTCTACCACCAACATAAAAATATTCAATTACCCAGCTTCCACAGCTCATTGGGGTAGAGAATTCGAAAGGTGTCCGCCCCTGTGAGAGAAGAAATTGTTCCTCATTTCCGTTTTAAATGGGCGACAACTTACTCTGAAACTCTGCCCCCTAGTTCTAGATTCCCCCACGAGGGAAAACTCCTCTCTGCATCTATTAGGCTCCCTCAGAACGTTATACCTTTCAATAAGATCACATCTCATTCTCCTAAACTCCAATGAGTATAGGCCCAACTTGCTCAACCTTTCTTCATAAGGCTACCCCTTAACCTCAGGAATCAACCTAGTGAAACTTCTCTGAGCTGCCTCCAATGCAAGTATATCCTCCTTAAATAAGAAGCACAAAACTGTACGCAGTACTCCAGCTGTGGCCTCACTAACAGCCTGTACAGTTATAGCAATGCTTCCTTACATTTATATTTCAACCCACTTACAATAAAGTCCAACATTCCAACATTCCATTTGCCTTCCTAATTACTTGCTCCCCCTGCATGCTAACATTTTTAATTCATGTACAGCAACGCCCAGATACCTCTGTAATGCAGCATTTTGTAGTCTTTATCAATTTAAATAATACATGTTTTTTTATTTTTCCGACCAATGTGGCTAACCTCAATTTTCCAACATTTTACCCCATCTTCCAAATTTTTCGGCACTCACTTAACCTATCTATATCCCTTTGCTGAATCGTTGTGTCCTCGTCACAACATGCTGTCCCACCTATCATTATATCATCTGCAAATTTGGCTACATTACACTCGGTCCCTTCATCCAAGTCATTGATATACATTGGAAACATCTGCGGCCCGAGTACTGTGGCATCCCATTAGTTATAGTTTACTAACCTGTAAATTAAACTTTTATTCTGACTCTTTGTTAAGTGTTAGTTAGCCAATCCCATATACATGCTAATATATAACCGCCAACCCAATGAACTCTTACCTTTTGCAGTAACCTTTTATGTGGCACCTTCTCAATTGCCTTCTGGAATTCCAGATACACTACATCTACTGGTTGCCCTTTATCCACCCTGCTCATTACATCCTCAAAGAACGCTAACACATTTGTCAAACATGATTATCCTTTCGTAAAACCATGCTGACTTTGGATGACTGTATCATGATTTTCTAAATGTCCCGCTATTACTTCCTTATTAATGGACTCCATTATTAGTAGTAGACTTCAGGATCACACAAACAGCCTGGTGAAATAGGCAGAACGATGATAGATACAATTATAAACAGAAATGTGAAGTGATAAATTTTGTGATAAAAATGAGGAGATGCAATATCAACTAAATGGTACAATTTTAAATGGAGTTCAGGTACAGAGAGACCTGGGGGTTTATGTGCACAAACCCTTGAAATTTTGCAGGACAAATTGATAAGACTGGTAAAAACGCATACAAGATCTATGGCTTTATAAATAGAGGCATAGAGTACAAAAGCAAGGAAGTCATGCTAAACCTTTATAAATGACCGGTTAGGCCTGTGCTGCAATACTGTGTTCAATTCTTGGCATCGCACATTTGCGATAAGTGTTTGCTGCTAGAGGAACTCAGGCTCCATGTTAAAGAGCTTGAGACCGAGCTTCAGACACTGCGACACATCAGGGAGTGGGCGAAGTTCCTGGACTCTATGTTTCAGGAGGTGGTCACACCTATGAAATTAATTAATGCAGATGTAGTCCGTGGTCAGGGACAGGACGGTGTGACTACGAGTGAGGCAGGTACAGGGATTCAGTGGTAGTGTTGAAGGAGCCACAGCCCTTGCCATTGTAAAGCAGGCTCGAGGTTCTTACTCCCTGTGAAGGCGGGAGCGGTGACTGCAGGGAGGATGAGCAACCTGGCCACAGCACCGTGGTAGAGGGGGCCATTCAAGTGGAGGGTGTTTAAAGAAATGTTGTAGGGGTAGGGGATAGTATCATTATGGGGATAGATAGGGTTCTCTGCAGTCAAGAGCGGGAGTCCCGAAGGCTGTGCTGCCTGCCCGGTGCCAGGTTTAAGGACATCTCTTCTGGGCTGGAAAGAAACTTGGAGTGGGAGGGGGATGATCCAGATGTCGTGGTCCATGTTGATACAATTGACGTAGATAGGACAAGTAAAAAGGTTCTGTTAAAGGAGTACGAGCAGCTAGGAGTCAAATTAAAAAACAGAATCTCAAGGGTAATAATCTCTGGATTATTACCTGAGCCACGAGCGAATTTGGCTGGGATAAATAAAATAAAATAGTTAAATTCGTGGCTCAAAGACTGGTGTGGGAGAAATGGGTTTTGCTTCTTGGGGCACTGGCACCAGTACTGGGACAGGAGGGAGCTTTTCCATTGGGATGGACTTCACTTGGCCAGTGCTGGGACTAGAGTCCTGGCGAATCATATGACCAGGGTTGCAGAGAGGGCTTTAAACTAATTAGTGGGGGGGGGAGTTTTCTAGAGAGCAAATAATAAAAATGACAACGGAGAAGGTCATAGACGTAGGTAGCAGTGGGGGAATTAAAACACAGAACGTGTCAGGAAGGGGCAGAAGGTATGGAGTAAAAGGTAAAGTAGTAAAAGTGGAAAAACAGGAACTAAGTGTCACAAAACATATTTGAAAGTTCTTTATCTGAATGCACGTAGCATTCATAACAAAATGGATGAGATAACGGCACAAATAACTACATATGGTTATGATCTTGTGGCCATTACAGAAACATGGCTGCAGGGTGACCATGACTGGGAATTAAACATACCAGTTTATTTAACAATCAGGATGGACAGGCAGGAAGGAAGGGGAGGTGGGATGGCTATGTTAATAAAGGAAAGAATCACTATAATAGAGAAATGATATTGGGCCAAAGGAGCAGGATAGTGAAAGAGTTTGGGTGGAAATAAGGAATAATAAGGTGAAAAAACACTAGTGGGCGTATTCAATAGGCCTCCGAACAGTTGCAGCTCTGTTGGACGGAGTATTAATCAGGAAATAGTTGAGGCTTGTAATAAGGGAACAGCTACAATTATGGGGGATTTTAACTATTATATTAACTGGACAAATCAAATTGGGCAGAGCAGCCTTGAGGATGATTTCATTGAATGTTTTAGCGATGGGTTACTTGAGCAATATGTAACTGAACCTACCAGGGGGCAAACATAGAAACATAGAAACAGAGAAACATAGAAACATAGAAGATAGGAGAAGGAGTAGGCCATTCGGCCGTTCGAGCCTGCTCCACCATTCAATGAGATCATGGCTGCTCATCCAAATTCAGTACCCTGTCCCTGCCTTCTCCCCATATCCCTTGATCCCTTTAGCCTTAAGAAATATATCCAACTCTTTCTTGAATATAATTAATGAACTGGCCTCCACCGCCCTCTGTGGCAGAGAATTCCACAGGTTCACCACTCTCTGGGTGAAGAAATTCCTCCTCATTTCAGTCCTAAATGGCTTACCCCTTATTCTTAGACTATGACCCCTGGTTCTGGACTCCCCGGCCATCAGAAACATCCTTCCTGCATCTAGTCTGTCCAGGCATGACAGAATTTTATAGGTTTCGATGAGATCCCCTCTCAATCTTCTAAACTCCAGTGAGTATAAGCCCAATCGACACAATCTCTCCTCGTACGTCATTCCTGCCATCCCAGGTATCAGCCTGGTGAATCTTCGCTGCAATCCTTCCATGGCAAGTACGTCCTTCCTCAGGTACAGCGACCAAAACAGCACACAATACTCAAGGTGTGGTCTCACCAAGGCCCAGTACAACTGTAGCAAGATATCCTTGTTGCTGTACTCGCACCCTCTTGCTACAAAGGCCAACATACCATTTGCCTTCTTAACCGCCTGCTGCACCTGCATGCTTACCTTCAGCGACTGGTGCACAGGAACACCCAGCTCTCTTTGCATTTCCCCTTCTCCCAAACTATTGCCATTCAAATAATAATCTGCCTTCCTTAGATTTGGTCCTGTTTAATGAGAGAATTAATTAAAAATGTCCTAGTAAAGGATCCCCTTGGAATGAGTGACCACAACATGGTTGAATTCCATAGTTAATTAGAGGGTGAGAAGGTTGGATCTAAACAAGTGTGCTGAGCTTGAAAAAAGCAAACTATGAAGGTATGAGAGCAGAATTGATTAGAGTGGACTCGGAAAATAGATTAAAGGGTAAGACGCTACATGATCAGTGGTGTACATTTAAGGAGTTATTTAACAACTTCCAAAAAATATATATTCCACTGAGGAAAAAAGGGTGTAAAAGAAAAGATAGGCATCCGTGGCTAATTAAAGTAATTAAGGATAGTATCCGACTAAAAACAAGGGCATATAAGGTAGCCAAATCTAGTGTGAGGATAGAAGATTGGGAAGTTTTTAAAAGACAGCAAAAAATAACTAAAAGATTGATTAAGAAAGGGAAGATAGATTATGAAAGTAAATTAGCAAAAAATATAAAAACAGATAGCAAAAGTTTCTATAATTATATAAAAAGATAAAGGGTGGCTAAAGTAAATGTTGGTCCCTTAGAAGATGAGACCGGGAAATTAATGGTGGGAAACATGGAGGTGGCAAAAACGCTGAACAAATATTTTGTATCAGTCTTTACAGTAGAGGACACTAAGAATATCCCAACACTGGACAAACAGGGGGCTCTAGTGGGGGAGGAGCTAAATACGATTAAAATCACTGAGGAAATGGCACTTGGTAACATAATGGGACTCAAGGTGGATAAATCCCCTGGACCTGATGGCTTACATCCTAGGGTCTTGAGGGAAGTGGCTGTAGGGATTGTGGATGCATTGGTAATAATTTTCCAAAACTCCCTGAACTCGGCAAAGGTCCTGGCAGATTGGAAAACTGCTAATGTAACACCCTTATTTAGCTGCCCCAGAAAGCTGTGGAAGCTACATCATTAAATAAATTTAAAACAGAAATAGATAGTTTCCTAGAAGTAAAGGGAATTAAGGGTTACGGGAAGTGGGCAGGAAATTGGACATGAGTCTAGGTTCGGATCGGTCATGGCCCTGTGGGTAGTGGAGCGGGCCCAGGGGCTGTGTAGCCTGGTGCTGCTCCTACATCTTGTGTTCTAATTCTGTGTTAGATTTCAGGAGATGGTTTTATTCCTGTTCCTGGCTGGGGCGGAGATCGCCTTTACAGAATGTAAGTACTGTAGAAAATATAGGGACAGAGTGATCTCCTGGACGAGTTTCGATCGCCTAGATGGGTTGTAGAGGAATTTCCCAGATTTTTTCTCCCAAATTGGCCATTGGGTTTTTTATTTGGTTTTTCACCTCTCCCGGGAGATCACATGGGTTTGGGTGGGATGGAGAGTGATAGTAGATTGGAGGCTAGGATCAGATCAGCCATGATATTATTGAATGGTGGAGCAGGCTCGAGGGGCCGATTGGCCTATTCCTGCTCCTATTTCTTATGTTCTTATGTTCTTAAGTTAAGGCCTTGGAGAAGAAGCAGAGGAGATTTACCAGAATGGGACCAGAGATGAGACGTTCAGTTATATGGAGAGACTGAGATGTTTCCCCTTCGAGCAGAGATAGCTAAGTGGGGGATTGAGTAGATTTGATCAAGGATTTGGATAGAATAAATAATGGGAATATGTTTCCAGAGTCGGAAGGGTTGGTAACCAGAAGATGCAAATTGACGACTGTTGGCAACAGAGCAGTAGATGAGGAGAATTTATTGTCTGCAGCGAGTGGTTATGATCTGGAATTCACTACCCGCAAAGGTGATAGAAGCAGATTCAATAATAACTTTCAAAAGTGAACGGGTTCAATACTGAAAGTGAGGGATTTACAGAGCCCTGGGAAATTAACAGGGAAGTGGGATGAATTGAAGAGCTCTTTCAAAGAGGCTGCACAGGCTCGATGTCCTGAATGACCTCCATTTGTGCTGTACGATTCTATGATTCTGCGATAACAGAAACTGTCGAGAGTTGTATCATGTGGAGAATAGACACTCTGCAGCTTTTGAGCCAGATTCTAATTGTTACTTGTACTCGGATAAAAGGGTTAGCGGAAAAGCAAACACAAGGTGCTGGTGAGACAAGGTGTGTTGCCAATTCTTTAAATAAAGTTTACAAAAACTGAAGTCATGAAATAATTATCACACCAAAAGTAGGGGCCATGAATATGAGATAGTCCCCAATAAACCCCAATAAGGAATTCATGAGAAACCCAGAGATTGGCAAGAATGTAGAACTCGCTACCACAAGGAGTAGATGAGGGGAATAGCATTGATCCATTTAAGGGGAAGCGAGACAAAAGTATGAGGGAGAAAGGAATAGAAGTATATGCTGATAGGGTGAGATAAAGAGGTGTAGGAGGAGTTTCCTGAGGAGCATAAAAGTGGGCTTGCAGCAGTTTGGCTGAATGGCCTGTTTCTCTGCTGTACATTCTAACTAATTTGTTTAGTGGAGGATGAGGCCACGCTCTGATCACAGGGGATTTAACAGAGAAATAAAAATCATTGATGTTATTACTATAACATTATTTATATCTATTTGTTCTCAGAATATCGTGTCCAGAGATAACAAAGGCATGATCAGGGATTCAGCAGCAGATGAGCTCAGGCAGGAGCAGAGACTGGCGATGAAACCGAAGTGGAAATCATGATGGAAACGCACCATGATGCCTTCCCTGGTTCAATAGCAACACTCAGTACTGACCCGTGATTGAACTGCGTGGGGAACTCAGACCACACGAGGGACAGAAGCTTCAAGAGTTTTTAAGGAGTTTTGTAATAACAAGATTGACCAACACAAACACTGTCACTGAGTTTAATGTACAGGCATGTGAGGCATGGGGAATGGTAACCATCTTAGTTTAAACTGCTCCACCGACAGTTGCAGTATGGGTTTGATACCGAGTAAAGCTCTCTCTACTCTGTCCCATCAAACACTGCCAGGGCAGGTACAGCACGGGTAAGATACATAGTGAAGCTCCCTCTACACTGTCACATCAATCACTCCCAGGCAGGTATAGCACGGGTTAGAATCAGAATGAAGCTCCCTCCCAACTGTCCCATAAAATACACCCAAGATAGGTTCAGCACGGATTAGATACAGAGTAAAGCTCTCTCTACACTGTCCCTTCAAAAACTCCAAGGGCAGGTACAACACGTGTTAGATACAGCGTAAAGCTCCCTCTCAACTGCTGCATCACACACTCCTAGGACAGGTACAGCCCGGGTTAGATACCAAATGATGCTCCCTCTACTTTGCCCCATCAAAAACACCCAAGGCTGGTACAGCACTGGTTCGACACACAGTTAATTTCCCACTACACTGCCACATCAAACACTCCAAGGGCAGATACATCATGAGTTTGATATAGCACATAGATCCCTCTAAACTGCTCCATCAAACACTTCCAGTGCAGATACAGCATGTGGTGGATACAGAGTAAACCTTCCTCTACACTGTCCCATTATCTGTGTGTGTGGAGCTCAGTCCCACACCAGGTGCGATCAGTAAACTCAGCAGAGGCAGCAGATGGAACCTGGGCCTTTTCTCCCCTGGTAGCGTGCTTGTGGTGCAGTACCACACCGGGTGAGACCAGGATAACTCAGCATGTAGTGGCGATAGAGACTGGGCCTATTCTGCTGTGTGTGTGTTGTGGGGGGGGCGTGGTTCAGTCCCACACCGGATGTGAGATCAGGCTAACTATGCATAGGCCGGGTATGGAGCCTGAGCCGTTCCAGCTCTGTGTATGTGGGGCTCACTGCCACACCACGTGTGAGATCAGGCGAACTCAACACAGGCCGGGGATGGAGCCGGGGCATTTCCTGCTGTGTGTGTGTGGGGCTCAATCCTAAACCGGGTGTGAGATCATGCTAAGTCAGCTCAAACCGGGCTTGGAGCATGGGAATTTCTTGCTCTGTGCATGCTGGGCTCAGTGCCACACTGCATCAGAGATCAGTCTAACTCAGCAGAGGCCGAGGATGGAGCCTAGGCCTTTCTTGCTGTGTTTGGGGCTGAGTACCACACCGGGTATTCGATAAGTCTAACTGAGCACAGGCCTGGGATGGAGCCTGGGCCTTTCCTGCTGTGTGTGGGGCTCAGTACCACACCGGGTGTAAGATCAGTCTAACTCAGACCAGGCCTGGGGTGGAGCCTGGGCCGTTTCTGCAGTGTGTGGGGCTCAGTACCACACCGGGTGTAAGATCAGTCTAACTGAGCACAGGCCTGGGATGGAGCCTGGGCCGCTTCTGCAGTGTGTGGGGCTCAGTACCACACCGGGTGTAAGATCAGTCTAACTGAGCACAGGCCTGGGATGGAGCATGGGCCCCTCCTGCAGTGTGTGCGCTCAGTACCAAACCGGGTGTAAGATCAGTCTAACTCAGCCCAGGCCTGGGGTGGAGCCTGGGCCGTTCCTGCAGTGTGCGGGGCTCAGTACCACACCGGGTGTAAGATCAGTCTAACTCAGCCCAGGCCTGGGGTGGAGCCTGGCCCGATCCTGCAGTGTGTGGGGCTCAGTACCACACCGGGTGTAAGATCAGTCTAGCTCAGCACAGGCTGCTATGGAGCCTGGCCCGTGCCCCATGGTCACTACCTCCCCTCTTTCAGTGATACTCCTCCCTGGGATTCGCTGCTCGAGCCTCCCTGTCAGATCAGTGCCGAGATATCAATTCCTGCTTTGGTCCTCCCAATGTATTTAACTTAATCCACTTTCATCCTGGATCAACTCTATCGACCTTCCAAAAAGCAGCTTCTGTTTAGCTGTCAACAGCTCAGCTCTGTGCCACTATGGGAGACAAAAGATCTGGGATCACTCACAGTATTAAAACACATTCTGTCAAAGGATCACTAATTGCTCAAAGGGAACACATAACACAGGACTTTAAAGAACAAAGAGGGAAATACATCTCCCTCTGCCTATAATCTGCTTCTCACTCCACTTTTGTCTGTTTTCATCTATCTCTCCTCTATCTCTGTCACCTGCTCTCTCTCCATATCTATATATAATAACATCTCCTTGCTCTCTATCTCCATCTGTCTCTCCTCTATCTCTGTCACCTGCTCTCTCTCCATATCTATATATAATAACATCTCCTTGCTCTCTATCTCCATCTGTCTCTCCTCTATCTCTGTCGCCTGCTCTCTCTCCATATCTATATATAATAACATCTCCTCGCTCTCTATCACCGTCTATCTCTTCTCTATCTCTGTCACCTGCTCTCTCTCCATATCTATATATAATAACATCTCCTCGCTCTCTATCTCCGGCTGTCTCTCCTCTATCTCTGTCACCTGCTCTCTCTCCATATCTATATATAATAACATCTCCTCGCTCACTATCACCTTCTATCTCTCCTCTATCTCTGTCACCTGCTCTCTCTCCATATCTATATATAATAACATCTCCTCGCTCGCTATCTCCGTCTGTCTCTCCTCTATCTCTTTCACCTGCTCTCTCTCCATATCTACATATAATAACATCTCCTCGCTCTCTATCTCCATCTGTCTCTCCTCTATCTCTGTCACCTGCTCTTTCTCCATATCTATATATAATAACATCTCCTCGCTCGCTATCTCCGTCTGTCTCTCCTCTATGTCTGTCGCCTGCTCTCTCTCCATATCTATATATAACATCTCCTCGCTCTCTGTCACCGTCTGTCTATCCTCTATCTCTGTCACCTGCTCTCTCTCCATATCTATATATAATAACATCTCCTCGCTCTCTATCCGTCTGTCTCTCCTCTATCTCTGTCGCCTGCTCGCACTCCATATCTATATATAAAAACATCTCCTCGCTCCCTATCTCCCTCTGTCTCTCCTCTATCTCTGTCACCTGCTCTCTCTCCGTATTTATATATAATATCATCTCCTCGCTCTCTCTCCGTCTGTCTCTCCTCTATCTCTGTCGCCTGCTCTCTCCCCATATCTATATATAATAACATCTCCTCGCTCTCAATTCCGTCTATCTCTCCTCTATCTCTGTCACCTGCTCTCTCTCCATATTTATATATAATAACATCTCCTCACTCTCTATCTCCGACTATCGCTCCTATATCTCTGTCGCCTGCTCTCTCTCCATACCTCTATATAATAACAACTCCTCGCTCTCTATCACCGTCTATCTCTCCTCTATCTCTGTCACCTGCTCTCTCTCCATATCTATATATAATAACATCTCCTCACACTATCTCCGTCTATCTCTCCTCTATCTCTGTCGCCTGCTCTCTCTCCATATTTATATACAATAACATTTCCTCTATCTCTATCTCCGACTATCTCTCCTCTATCTCTGTCACCTGCTCTCTCTCCATATCTATATACAATAACATCTCCTCGCTCTCTATCTCCGACTATCTCTCCTCTATCTCTGTCGCCTGCTCTCGCTCCATATCTATATATAATAACATCTCCTCGCTCTCTATCACCGTCTATCTCTCCTCTATCTCTGTCGCCTGCTCTCTCTCCATATCTATATATAATAACATCTCCTCGCTCTCTATCACCGTCTATCTCTCCTCTATCTCTGTCGCCTGCTCTCTCTCCATATCTATATATAATAACATCTCCTCGCTCTCTATCACCGGCTATCTCTCCTCTATCTCTGTCGCCTGCTCTCTCTTCTTATCTATATACAATAACATCTCCTCGCTCTCTATCACCGTCTATCTCTCCTCTATCGCTGTCACCTGCTCTCTCTCCATATCTATATTTAATAACTTCTCCTCGCTCTCTATCTCCACCTGTCTCTCCTCTATCTCTGTCACCTGCTCTCTCTCCATATCTATATATAATAACTTCTCCTCGCTCTCTATCACCGTCGATCTCTCCTCTATCTCTGTCCACTGCTCTCTCTCCATATCTATATATAATAACATCTCCTCGCTCTCTCTCCGTCTGTCTCTCCTCTATCTCTATCCCCTGCCCTCTCTCCATATCTATATATAATAACATCTCCTCGCTCTCTATCTCCGTCTATATCTCCTCCATCTCTGTCACCTGCTATCTCTCCATATCGATATATAATAACATCTCCTCGCTCTCTATCTCCGTCTGTCTCTCTTCTATCTCTGTCACCTGCTCTCTCTCCATATCTATATATAATAACATCTCCTCGCTCGCTATCTCCGTCTATCACTCCTCTATCTCTGTCACCTGCTCTCTCTCCATATCTATATATAACAACATCTCCTCTCTCTCTATCTCCATTTTTCTCTCCTCTATCTCTGTCACCTGCTCTCTCTCCATATCTATTTATAATAACATCTCCTCACTCTCTATCTCCGTCTCTCTGTCCTCTATCTCTTTCACCTGCTCTCTCTCCATATATATACATAATAACATCTCCTCGCTCTCTAACTCCGTCTATCTCTCCTCTATCTCTGTCACCTGCTGTCTCTCCATATCTATATATAATAACATCTCCTCGCTCTCTATCTCCATCTTTCTCTCCTATATCTCTGTCACCTGCTCTCTCCATATCTATATATAATAACATCTCCTCGCCCTCTATCTCCGTCTATCTGTACTCTATCTCTTTCACATGCTCTCTCTCCATAAATATATATAATAACATTTCCTCGCTCTCTAACTCCGTCTATCTCTCCTCTACCTCTGTCACCTGCTGTCTCTCCATATCTATATATAATAACATCGCCTCTCTCTCTATCTCCATCTTTCTCTCCTATATCTCTGTCACTGCTCTCTCTCCGTATCTACATAAAATAACATCTCCTCGCTCCCTATCTCTGTCTGTCTCTCCTCTATCTCTGTCGCCTGCTCTCTCTCCATATCTATATATAGTAACATCTCCTCGCTCTCTATCTCCGTCTATCTCTCCTCTTTCTCTGTCCCCTGCTCTCTCTCCATATCTATATATAATAACATCTCCTCGCTCTCTATCACCGTCTATCTCTCCTCTACCTCTGCCACCTGCTTTCTCTCCCTATCTATATATATTAACATCTCTTCGCCCTCTATCACCTGCACTATCCATATCTAGATATAATAACATCTCCTCGCTCTCTATCTCCGTCTGTCTCTCCTCTATCTCTGTCCCCTGCTCTCTCTCCATATCTATATATAATAACATCTCCTCGCTCTCTATCACCGTCTATCTCTGCTCAATCTCTGTCGCCTGCTCTCTCTCCATATCTATATATAATAACATATCCTCGCTCTCTATCTCCCTCTGTCTCTCCTGTATCACTGTCACTTGCTCTCTCTCCATATCTATATATAATAACATCTCCTCGCTCTCTATCGCCGTCTGTCCCTCCTCTATCTCTGTCCCCTGCTCTCCCTCCATAGCTATATATAATAACATCTCCTCGCTCTCTATCACCGTCTGTCTCTCCTCTACCTCTGTCACCTGCTCTCTCTCCATATCTATATATAATAACATCTCCTCGCTCTCTATCTCCGTCTATCTCTCCTCTATCTCTGTCACCTGCTCTCTCTCCATATCTATATATAATAATATCTCCTCGCTCCCTATCTCCGTCTGTCACTCCTCTACCTATGCAACCTGCTCTCTCTCCCTATCTATATATAATAACATGTCCTCGCTCTCGAACACCATCTTACTCTCCTCTATCTCTGTCACCTGCTCTCTCTCCATATCTATATATAATAACATCTCCTCGCTCTCTATCACCGTCTGTCTCTCCTCTATCTCTGTCACCTGCTCTTTCTCCATATCTATATATAATAACATCTCCTCGCTCTCTATCTCCGTCTGTCTCTCCTCTATCTCTGTCGCCTGCTCTCTATCCATATCTATATATCATATCATCTCCTCGCTCTCTATCTCTGTCTATCTCTCCTCTATCTCTCTCACCTGCTCTCTCTCCATATCTATAAATAATAACATCTCCTCGCTCTCTATCACCGTCTATCTCTCCTCTATCTCTGTCACCTGCTCTCTCTCCATATCTATATATAATCGCATCTCCTCTCTCTCTATCTCCGTCTATCTCTCCTCTATCTCTGTCACATGCTCTCTCTCCATATCTATACATAATAACATCTCCTCGCTCCCTATCTCCGTCTGTCTCTCCTCTATCTCTGTCGCCTGCTCTCTCTCCATATCTACATATAATAACATCTCCTCGCTCTCTATCTCCGTCTATCTCTGCTCTATCTCTGTCACCTGCTCTCTCTCCATATCTATATATAATAATATCTCCTCGCTCTCTATCTCCGTCTGTCACTCCTCTACCTATGCCACCTGCTCTCTCTCCCTATCTATATATAATAACATGTCCTCGCTCTCTAACACCATCTTTCTCTCCTCTATCTCTGTCACCTGCTCTCTCTCCATATCTATTTATAATAACATCTCCTCGCTCTCTATCACCGTCTGTCTCTCCTCTATCTCTGTCACCTGCTCTTTCTCCATATCTATATATAATAACATCTCCTCGCTCTCTATCTCTGTCTGTCTCTCCTCTATCTCTGTCGCCTGCTCCCTATCCATATCTATATATCATATCATCTCCTCGCTCTCTATCTCTGTCTATCTCTCCTCTATCTCTGTCGCCTGCTCTGTCTCCATATCTATATATAATAACATATCCTCGCTCTCTATCTCCATCTGTCTCTCCTGTATCACTGTCGCCTGCTCTCTCTCCATATCTATATATAATAACATCTCCTCGCTCTCTATCTCCGTCTATCTCTCCTCTATCTCTGTCGCCTGCTCTCTCTCCATGTCTATATATAATAACATCTCCTCGCTCTCTATCACCGTCTGTCTCTCCTCTATCTCTGTCCCCTGCTCTCTCTCCATATCTATGTATAATAACATCTCCTCGCTCTCTATCACCGTCTATCTCTGCTCAATCTCTGTCGCCTGCTCTCTCTCCATATCTATATATAATAACATATCCTCGCTCTCTATCTCCATCTGTCTCTCCTGTATCACTGTCGCCTGCGCTCTCTCCATATCTATATATAATAACATCTCCTCGCTCTCTATCGCCGTCTGTCTCTCCTCTATCTCTGTCACCTGCTCTCTCTCCATATCTATATAATAACATCTCCTCGCTCTCTATCACCGTCTGTCTCTCCTCTACCTCTGTCACCTGCTCTCTCTCCATATCTATATATAATAACATCTCCTCGCTCTCTATCACCGTCTGTCTCTCCTCTATCTCTGTCCCCTGCTCTCCCTCCATATCTATATATAATAACATCTCCTCGCTCTCTATCACCGTCTGTCTCTCCTCTACCTCTGTCACCTGCTCTCTCTCCATATCTATATATAATAACATCTCCTCGCTCTCTATGTCCGTCTATCTCTGCTCTATCTCTGTCACCTGCTCTCTCTCCATATATATATATAATAATATCTCCTCGCTCTCTATCTCCGTCTGTCACTCCTCCACCTATGCCACCTGCTCTCTCTCCCTATCTATATATAATAACATCTCCTCGCTCTCCAACACCATCTTTCTCTCCTCTATCTCTGTCACCTGCTCTCTCTCCATATCTATATATAATAACATCTCCTCACTCTCTATCTCCGTCTGTCTCTCCTCTATCTCTGTCGCCTGCTCTCTATCCATATCTATATATCATATCATCTCCTCGCTCTCTATCACCGTCTGTCTCTCCTCTATCTCTGTCACCTGCTCTCTCTCCATATCTATATATAATAACGTCTCATCTCTCTCTATCTCCGTCTATCTCTCCTCTATCACTGTCACATGCTCTCTCTCCATATCTATATATAATAACATCTCCTCGCTCTCTATCTCCGTCTGTCTCTCCTCTATCTCTGTCGCCTGCTCTCTGTCCATATCTATATATCATAACATCTCCTCACTCTCTACCTCCGTCTGTCTCTCCTCTATCTCTGTCACCTGCTCTCTCTCCATATCTATATATAATAACATCTCCTCGCTCTCTATCTCCGTCCGTCTCTCCTCTATCTCTGTCGCCTGCTCTCTCCAGATCAATATATAATAACATCTCCTCACTCTCTATCACCGTCCATCTCTCCTCTATCTCTGTCACCTGCTCTCTCTCCATATCTATATATAATAACATCTCCTCTCTCTCTATCTCCAACTTTCTCTACTATATCTCGGTCACGTGCTCTCTCTCCATATCTATATATAATAACATCTCCTCGCTCCCGTTCTCCGTCTGTCTCTCCTCTATCTCTGTCGCCTGCTCTCTCTCCATATCTATATATAATAACATCTCCTCGCTCTCTATCTCCGTCTATCTCTCCTCTATCTCTGTCACCTGCTCTCTTTCCATATCTATATATAATAACATCTCCTCGCTCGCTATCTCCGTCTGTCTCTTCTCTATCTCTGTCGCCTGCTCTCTCCAGATCTATATATAATAACATCTCCTCACTCTCTATCACCATCTATCTCTCCTCCATCTCTGTCACCTGCTCTCTCTCCATATCTATATATAATAACATCTCCTCGCTCTCTATCTCTGTCTGTCTCTCCTCTATCTCTGTCGCCTGCTCTCTCTCCATATATCTATATATAATAACATCTCCTCGCTCTCTATCTCCGTCTGTCTCTTCTCTATCGATGTCAACTGCTCTCTCTCCATATCAATATATAATAACATCTCCTCGCTCTCTATCTCCATCTGTCTCTTCTCTATCTCTGTCACATGCTCTCTCTCCATATCTATATATAATAACATCTCCTCGCTCTCTATCACCGTCTGTCTCTCCTCTATCTCTGTCACCTGCTCTCTCTCCATATCTATATATAATAACATCTCCTCCCTCTCTAACTCCATCTATCTCTCCTCTATCTCTGTCACCTGCTCTCTCTCCATATCTATATATAATAACATCTCCTCGCTCACTATCACCGTCTGTCTCTCCTCTATCTCTGTCGCCTGCTCTCTCTCCATATCTATATATAATAACATCTCCTCGCTCTCTATCTCCGTCTGTCTCTCCTCTATCTCTGTCACCTGCTCTCTCTCCATATCTATATATCATAACATCTCCTCGCTCCCTATCTCCATCTATCTCTCCTCTATCTCTGTCCCCTGCTCTCTCTCCATATCTATCTATAATAACATCTCCTCGCTCTCTATCTCCGTCTGTCTCTCCTCTATCTCTGTCACCTGCTCCCTCTCCATATCGATATATAATAACATCTCCTCGCTCTCTATCACCGTCTATCTCTCCTCTATCTCTGTCACCTGCTCTCTCTGCATATCTATATATAATAACATCTCCTCGCTCTCTATCTCCGTCTATCTCTCCTCTATCACTGTCACATGCTCTCTCTCCATATCTATATATAATAACATCTCCTCGCTCTCTATCACCGTCTGTCTCTTCTCTATCTCTGGCACCTGCTCTCTCTCCATATCTATATATAATAACATCCCCTCGCTCTCTATCACCGTCTATCTCTCCTCTATCGCTGTCACCTGCTCTCTACATATCTATATATAATAACATCTCCTTGCTCTCTATCTCCGTCTATCTCTCCTCTATCTCTTTCACCAGCTCTCTCTCCATATCTATATATAATATCATCTCGTCGATATTTATCACCGTCTGTCTCTCCTCTATCTCTGTCACCTGCTCTCTCTCCATATCTATATTTAATAACATCTCCTCCCTCTCTATCACCGTCTATCTCTGCTCAATCTCTGTCACCTGCTCTCTCTCCATATCTATATATAATAACATCTCCTCGCTCTCTATCACCGTCTGTCTCTCTTCAATCACTGTCACCTGCTCTCTCTCCATATCTACATATAAAAACATCTCCTCGCTCTCTATCACCGTCTGTCTCTCCTCTATCTCTGTCACCTGCTCTCTCTCCATATCTATATTTAATAACATCTCCTCGCTCTCTATCTCCATCTATCTCTCCTATACCTCTGTCACCTGCTCTCTCTCCCTATCTATATATAATAACATCTCCTCGCTCTCTATCACCGTCTGTCTCTCCTCTATCTCTGTCACCTGCTCTCTCTCCATATCTATTTTTAATAACATCTCCTCGCTCTCTATCACCGTCTTTCTCTCTTCAATCACTGTCACCTGCTCTCTCTCCATATCTACATATAATAACATCTCCTCGCTCCCTATCTCCATCTGTCTCTCCTCTATCTCTGTCGACTGCTCTCTCTACATATCTAAATATAATAACATCCCCTCGCTCTCTATCTCCGTCTATCTCTCCTCTATCTCTGTCACCTGCTCTCTCTCAATATCTGTATATAACAACATATCCTCGCTCTCTATCTCCGTCTGACTCTCCTCTATCTCTGTCACCTGCTCTCTCTCCATATCTATATATAATAACATATCCTCGCTCTCTATCTCCATCTGTCTCTCCTCTATCTCTGTCGCCTGCTCTCTCCATATCTATATATAATAACATCTCCTCGCGCTCTATCACCGTCTATCTCTCCTCTATCTCTGTCACCTGCTCTCTATCCATATCTATATATAATATCATCTCCCCACTCTCTATCACCATCTATCTCTCCTCTATCTCTGTCACCTGCTCTCTATCCATATCTATATATAATAACATCTCCTCGCTCTCTATCACCGTCTATCTCTCCTCTATCTCTGTCACCTGCTCTCTATCCATATCTATATATAATGTCATCTCCCCACTCTCTATCACCGTCTATCTCTCCTCTATCTCTGTCACGTGCTCTCTCTCCATATCTATATATAATAACATCTCCTCGCTCTTTATCACCGTCTATCTCTCCTCTATCTCAGTCACCTGCTCTCTCTCCATATCTATATATAATAACATCTCCTCGCTCTCAGTTCAGTTCAGTTCAGTTCAAATGCTTTATTGGCATGAAAGTTTACAGAGAACCATATTGCCAAAGCTTACATTGCAAAAAGGTACAGTTTTCCAACATTCTGTAGGTGTCAATCGATTTGACATTTGTTGGGTATATACAATATTACTTTTAAACAATATTAATTTTAAACAGTCTTTCTACTTCATTTGGTACGTTCAATATTAATTTTAAACAGTCTTACTTTTAAACAGTCCTCAGGTTGTGACATGTTGTTACATATTTAGCCCCAAGGTATGGTCTGTCTCCTTCTCCTAGGACTAATCTCAATTTTGACAGATCATCCAATTCCTTGAAATCTGGGGTTGTTTGGCTTAGCTTGTTGAATAATATGTTTCTTGATGTGTTGAATTTTTCGCATTTTAGGAGGAAATGCATTTCTGTTTCAACCTCGCCAGCCAGACATTGATCGCATATTCTATTCTCTCTAGGCTGCCAGGATTTCTTGTATCTGCCTTTTTCAATTTCCAGTTGGTGGTCGCTTAGTCTGTACCTGGTGAGGGTCTATCTCTGTTTTGTGTCTCTGATGGTCGTGAGGTAGTCTGCCAGTTTATATTCTCTTTTTAGGGCCCGGTAACATTCTAATCTGCTTTGGCTTTCGGTTATTTTGTTCCAATGTTCCAGGTAGGTTTCTTTGCATTTTTTAATGATTTGGTTCACTCGGATTGGTGTTTGGACGGCTGTGTTGGTCTGGGGCTGGTCAGGGTCCGGCTGAGTACTTAGTTTCAGTAGCAGCTGACTCAGGGGACTCTTTTCTGGGTTTAGCTCTTGGGTCTGAAAGGCTTTGAAATGAAGGGTGTCTGGGGAGCTAGATTTGAGGTGATTTAGGAAGTTTAGTGCTCGTTTTTGGATGTTTATTATCAGTGGGTATCTGCCTAGTTCGGCTCTGCATGCATTTGTTGGCGTTTTTCTTTGGGTGCGAAGGATGCTTCGGCAGAATTCTGCATGTAGGGCTTCTATTGTGTGTTTTTCCCATTTAGTGTAGCTTTGGTGATTTAGCGGGCCCCATACTTCACTACCGTACAGTGCAATGGGCAGGATTATGCTGTCAAAAATTTTGAGCCAGATTTTGATTGGGATTTGGATGTTGTAGAATTTTCTTTTTATTGCATATAGGGCTCTTCGGGCTTTTTCTTTTAGTGCATTCACTGCTATGCTGAAGCTCCCTGATGCTGTAATAGTTAGACCAAGGTAGGTGTAGCTCATAGTGTGTCCTATAGTGGTATCACTGAGGGTAAACTGGTATTTGTTTTCCTGACATCTGGGTCTTTTCTGAAAAATCATGATGTTGGATTTCTTTAGATTTACTGTTAGAGCCCAATTTTGGCAGTATTTGTCGAGTAGGTCTAGTTGTTGCTGTAATCCCTGTTCTGTGGGAGACAGCAGAACCAGGTCATCCGCATAGAACAGGGACTTCACTTCTCCATCCAGGAGACGGAGACCTGGTGACTCGCTTTGCTCCAGCATGTCTGCTAATTCATTTATGTATATGTTGAACAGGGTCGGGCTCAAATTGCAGCCCTGCCGGACGCCTCTTCTCTGGGTGAAGAAATCGGTGCGTTTGTCTCCAATTTTGACCCCGCATTTGTTTTTCAGATACATTGATTTAATAAGGTCATAGACTTTGCCCCCTATTCCACACTGAAGAAGTTTATAATAGAGCCCTTCGTGCCATATAGAGTCAAAGGCTTTCTTGAAGTCGATGAAACAGGCGAATATTTTCCCATTTTTTGTTTGGTGTTTATGCTTTTCAATGAGGGTGTGAAGGGTATAGATATGGTCGGCGGTGCGGTGTTTTGGAAGAAAGCCTATTTGGTTTTTTCTGAGGATATTATGTTTTTAAGAAAATCAAGTAATCTACTATTTAGAATACTGCAGAATAACTTCCCTAGACAACTGTTGACACAGATGCCGCGGTAGTTATTTGGGTCTGATTTGTTTCCACTTTTATATATGGGGGAGATTAGTCCTTGGCACCAGATATCGGGAAAACAGCCTGAGCGTAATATGATGTTGAATAGTTTGAGTATCGCACCCTGCATCTCCATATTGCTGAACTTTAGCATTTCATTTTTGATGTTGTCTGGGCCACAGGCTTTCTTTAGGTGGAGAGATTTTGTTTTTGTGGCCAGTTCTTTCCATGTGATTGGGGAGTCTAGAGGGTTTTGGTTGTCTTTAATTGTTGCTTCTAATGTGTGGAGTTTTTCTGTGACCTGATGTTGACTTGGGTTTGTTTTGTTTATTGGGATGTCTTTGTAGAGGTTTTCAAAATGGGTTCTCCAGATGTCGCCATCTTGGATTGGTAATGCTTGCAATTGTGTTGTACTCAGGTTATTCCACATTTCCCAGAATTGTTTTGGATAGGTGGAGTTTTCAATTTCTTCGAGTATTTTGTGGGTATAGTTTTGTGTTTTGTTCCTAATGGTGTGTTTATATCTTTTGAGGGTTTCATTGTATCTAGTACGTAGGTCCGGATTGTTTGGTTGCCGATGCTTTTGGTTTGATATTTTTCTCAGGTCTTTTCTGGCATTTTTGCATTCGTGGTCAAACCATTTCATATTTTTATTTTGTCTTTTGTGATGCTTCCTCTTCTGTTTCACGAGGTCGGCTTTTACAGCTGCCTCATGGAAGATCATATTTATATCCTCTATGGCCGTGTTTACACCATCTCTGGTGATCTCATATAGATTTTCTTTAAATTTTGAAATTTTACTTGTGAGATCAGGTGAATTTAGTGCTGTGATGAATTTATCTCCACTGTCTGGGGCCCATCTGTATGTCTGGTTTATTTTATGTAGCTTACTGTGTTCCTTTTTTGTGTCTGTAGTTTGGGCAGAAAGTTTAAGGTACACATTTATTTGGTTATGGTCTGAGAGGGGGGATTGCTGCCTGACAGTGAATGCGTTGATATCGCAGGGGTCCAGGTCAGTGATTGTATAGTCCACCACACTAGACCCAAGAGTTGAGGAGTATGTGAGTCTCCCTAGGGAGTCCCCTCTGAACCTACCATTAACTATGTACAGGCCTAAGGCTCGGCAGAGTTGCACTACCTCCCTACCGCTTTTATTTATTTCACGATCAAGGTTGTTCCGATTTGCGATGGCTGGTGTGACATCTAAAGAGGTCTGGCCAAACACATGGTTGTTTCCCTGTGGGTCTATGAAGTCAGGTTCACAACCGGTCCTTGCATTTAGGTCCCCACATATTATCACCTTTCCTTGGGCCTGGAAATGGCTGATTTCCATGTGGAGAGTATCAAATAACTCCTCTTCGAAATATGGCGAATCTATTGGAGGTATGTAGATCGCACATAAGTAAACATCTTTTTTTGCTATTCCTATATTTTTATCTAGTTTTAGCCATACGTGTGATTTCCCCTGTTCCCCTCTCTATCTCCGTCTATCTCTCCTCTATCTCTGTCACCTGCTCTCTCTCCATATCAATATATAATAACATCTCCTCGCTCTCTATCTCCGTCTGTCTCTCCTCTATCTCTGTCCCCTGCTCTCTCTCCAGATCTATATATAATAACATCTCCTCGCTCTCTATCTCCATCTGTCTCTCCTCTGTCTCTGTCACCTGCTCTCTCTCCATATCTATATATAATAACATCTCCTCACTCTCTATCACCGGCTATCTCTCCTCTATCTCTGTCACCTGCTCTCTCTCCATATCTATATATAATAACATCTCCTCGCTCCCGTTCTCCGTCTGTCTCTCCTCTATCTCTGTCACCTCTCTCTCCATATCTATATATAATAACATCTCCTCGCTCCCGTTCTCCGTCTGTCTCTCCTCTATCTCTGTCATAGAGTCATAGAGTCATAGAGTTTTACAGCACAGAAAGAGGTCCTTCGGCCCATCGTGTCTGCGCCGCCCATCCATCCCTGTCCAGTCTAATCCCATTTTCCAGCATTTGGTCCATAGCCTTGTATGCAATGGCATTTCAAGTGCTCATCCAAATGCTTCTTGAATGTTGTGAGGGTTCCTGCCTCCACCACCCTTTCAGGCATTGAGTTCCACATTCCAACCACCCTCTGGGTGAAAAAGTTCCTCCTCAAATCCCCTCTAAATCTCCTGCCCCTTACCCTGAATCTATGCCCCCTTGTTATTGACCCCCCCACTAAGGGGAAAAGTTCCTCTTTATCTACCCTATCTATGCCCCTCATTATTTTGTACACCTCAATCAGGTCTCCCCTCAGCCTTCTCTGCTCCAAGGAAAACAACTCCAGCCTGTCCAGCCTCTCTTCATAGCTGAGGCGCTCCATCCCAGGTAACATCCTGGTGAATCTTCTCTGCACCCTCTCCAAAGCAATCACATCCTTCCTATAGTGAGGCGACCAGAACTGCACACACTACTCCAGCTGTGGCCTCACCAGCGTTTTGTACAGCTCCATCATAACCTCCCTGCTCTTATATTCTATGCCTCGGCTAATGAAGGCAAGTATCCCATATGCCTTTTTAACCACCTTAGCTACCTGCTCCGCTGCCTTCAGGGATCTATGTACATGTACACCAAGGTCCCTCTGACCCTCTGTACTTCCTAGGGTCCTACCACTCATTGTGTATTCCCTTGGCTTATTTGTCCGTCCAAAATGCATCACCTCGCACTTTTCAGGGTTAAATTCCATTTGCCACTTTTCCGCCCATCTGACCAACCCGTTTATATCGTCCTGTAGCCGGAGGCTTTCCTCCTCACAATTTACCACCCCACCAATTTTCGTGTCATCTGCGAACTTACTGATCATACCTTTTACATTTTCATCCAAATCATTTATGTAGATCACAAACAATAAGGGACCCAGCACCGATCCCTGAGGTACCCCACTGGACACAGGCTTCCAGTCACAAAAGCAACCTTCGACCATCACCCTCTGCCTCCTGCCACTCAGCCAGTTTAGGATCCAATGCGCCAAGGCACCCTGGATCCCATGGGCTCTTACATTCTTGACCAGCCTCCTATGCGGGACTTTGTCAAAAGCTTTACTGAAGTCCATGTACACCACATCCACAGCATTTCCCTCATCCACCCCACTAGTCACCCCCTCGAAAAATTCGATCAGATTTGTTAGACATGATTTACCCTTAACAAAGCCATGCTGACTATCCCCGATTAATCCTTGCCTCTCCAAGTGGAGATTAATTTTGTGCCTCAGAATTTTTTCCAATAATTTCCCCACCACAGATGTTAGACTCACTGGCCTGTAATTCCCTGGTTTATCCCTGCTATCCTTCTTGAATAATGGTACTACGTTAGCTGTTCTCCAGTCCTCTGGTACATCCCCTGTGGCCAGAGAGGTTCTGAAAATTAGTGTCAGAGCCCCTGCAATCTCCTCCCTTGCCTCCCACAGCAGCCTGGGATACATCTCGTCCGGGCCTGGGGATTTATCCACTTTTTGGCCCGCTAAAACCGCTAGCACCTCCTCCCTCTCGATGCTAATATGTTCAAGTATGTCACAGTCCCCTTGCCCGATTTCTATGTCTGCATCGTCTTTCTCCATAGTGAACACAGATGCAAAAAATTCATTTAAAACCCCGCCTACATCCTCTGGCTCTACACACAGATTGCCACTTTGGTCCCTAATGGGCCCTACCCTTTCCCTGGTTATCCTCTTGCCCTTAATATACTTATAAAACATCTTAGGATTTTCCTTTATTTTGCTCGCCAGTGTTATTTCATGGCCCCTCCTCGCCCTCCTAATTTCTTTTTTAAGTATGCCCCTGCACTTTTTATACTCCTCTAGGGCTTCTTCTGTCTTTAGTCTTTTGTAACTGCCAAAAGCCCCCCTCTTATTTCTAATGCATTTTTGTATATCCCTTGTCATCCAAGGTTCCCTTTGCTTGTTGGTCCCACCCTTGACCTTTACAGGAACATGTTGGCGTTGTACTCTCTCTATTTCCCTTCTGAAAGTCTCCCACTGTTTTGATGTGGATTTTCCTATAAGCAGCTGCTCCCAGTCCACTTTGGCCAGATCCTGCCTTATCATATTAAAATCGGCCTTCCCCCAATTTAGAACCCTTATTTCCAGGCCGTCTTTGTCTTTTTCCATGACCACCTTAAATCTCACCGAATTATGGTCACTGTCGCCAAAATGCTCTCCTACTGACACTTCCACCACTTGCCCGGCTACATTCCCCAGAATTAGGTCCAGTACCGCCCCCTCTCTTGTAGGACTTTCTACATGTTGGCTCAAAAAGCTCTCCTGGATGCACTTTAAGAATTCTGCACCCTCTAAGCCTTTCACACTCTGACTGTCCCAATTTATATTGGGGAAGTTGAAATCCCCCACTATTATTACCCTATTATTTTCGCACTTCTCGGAGATTTGCCTACATATCTGTTCCTGTATCTCCCCCTGACTGTTTGGGGGCCTATAGTACACTCCCAGCAAAGTGCTTGCCCCCTTTTTGTTTTTAAGTTCTACACATATGGTCTCATTAGAGGAACCCGCTAATATATCATCCCTCCTTACAGCAGTAATTGACTCCTTAATTAATATTGCAACACCCCCTCCCCTTTTACACCCCCCTCTGTCTAGCCTGAAGATTCTATACCCCGGAATATTGAGCTGCCAGTCCTGACCCTCCCTCAACCATGTCTCCGTGATAGCAACAATATCGTACTCCCATGTGTTCAACAACACTTTCAGTTCATCCACCTTATTTGCAAGACTCCTTGCATTAAAATAAATGCCTTCCAGCCCTGCCATATTCTCTTTTGCCTTCACATATTTGCTCTGCCTTCCCAGCTGACTTGTTTTTCCCTCTGTATTTGGCTGTAAATCAGCCCCTACTATAGCTCCACTCTGTATCCCAACCCCCTGCCAAGTTAGTTTAAACCCTCCCCAGCAGTGCTAGCAAACCTCCCCGCAAGGATATTGGTTCCCCCCTGGTTCAGGTGTAAACCAGGGTGTCACCTGCTCTCTCTCCATATCTATATATAATAACATCTCCTCGCTCTCTATCACCGTCTATCTCTCCTCTATCTCTGTCCCCTGCTCTCTCTCCATATCTATATATAATAACATCTACTCGCTCTCTATCTCCATCTATCTCTCCTCTATCTCTGTCGACTGCTCTCTCTACATATCTATATAGAATAACATCCCCTCGCTCTCTATCTCCGTCTGTCTCTCCTCTATCTCTGTCACCTGCTCTCTCTCCATATCTGCATATAATAACATCTCCTCGCTCTCTATCTACGTCTGTCTCTCCTCTATCTCTGTCACCTGCTCTCTCTCCATATCTATATATAATAACATCTCCTCGCTCTCTATCTCTGTCTGTCTCTCTATCTCTGTCGCCTGCTCTCTCTCCATATCTATATATAATAACATCTCCTCGCTCTCTATCACCGTCTGTCTCTCTTCAATCACTGTCACCTGCTCTCTCTCCATATCTACATATAATAACATCTCCTCGCTCTCTATCTCCATCTGTCTCTCCTCTATCTCTGTCGACTGCTCTCTCTACATATCTATATATAATAACATCCCCTCGCTCTCTATCTCCATCTATCTCTCCTCTATCTCTGTCACCTGCTCTCTCTCCATATCTATATATAATAACATCTCCTCGCTCCCTATCTCCATCTGTCTCTCCTCTATCTCTGTCGACTGCTCTCTCTACATATCTATATAGAATAACATCCCCTCGCTCTCTATCTCCGTCTGTCTCTCCTCTATCTCTGTCACCTGCTCTCTCTCCATATCTATATATAATAACATCTCCTCGCTCCCTATCTCCATCTGTCTCTCCTCTATCTCTGTCGACTGCTCTCTCTACATATCTATATATAACAACATATCCTCGCTCTCTATCTCCGTCTGACTCTCCTCTATCTCTGTCGCCTGCTCTCTCTCCATAACTATATATAATAACATATCCTCGCTCTCTTTCACCGTCTGTCTCTCCTCTATCTCTGTCACCTGCTCTCTCTCCATATCTATATATAATAACATCTCCTCTCTCTCTATCACCGTCTATCTCTCCTCTATCTCTGTCACCTGCTCTCTCTCCATATCTATATATAATAACATCTCCTCGCTCTCTATCTCCGTCTGTCTCTCCTCTATCTCTGTCGCCTGCTCTCTCTCCATATCTATAGATAATAACATCTCCTCGCTCTCTATCTCCATCTGTCTCTCCTCTATCTCTGTCACCTGCTCTCTCTCCATATCTATATATAATAACATCTCCTCGCTCTCTATCTCCGTCTGTCTCTCCTCTATCTCTGTCACCTGCTCTCTCTCCATATGTATATATAATAACATCTCCTCGCTCTCTATCACCGTCTATCTCTCCTCTATCTCTGTCACCCGCTCTCTATCCATATCTATATGTAATAACATCTCCTCGCTCTCTATCTCTGTCTCTCTCCTCTATCTCTGTCCCCAGCTCTCTCTCCATATCGAAATATAATAACATCTACTCGCTCTCTATCTCCATCTATCACTCCTCTATCTCTGTCACCTGCTCTCTCTCCATATCTATATATAATAACATCTACTCGCTCTCTATCTCCGTCTGTCTCTCCTCTATCTCTGTCACCTGCTCTCTCTCCATATCTATATATAATAACATCTCCTCGCTCTCTATCTCTGTCTGTCTCTCTATCTCTGTCGCCTGCTCTCTCTCCATATCTGTATATAATAACATCTCCTCGCTCTCTATCACCGTCTGTCTCTCTTCAATCACTGTCACCTGCTCTCTCTCCATATCTACATATAATAACATCTCCTCGCTCTCTATCTCCATCTGTCTCTCCTCTATCTCTGTCGACTGCTCTCTCTACATATCTATATATAATAACATCCCCTCGCTCTCTATCAGTTCAGTTCAGTTCAGTTCAAATGCTTTATTGGCATGAAAGTTTACAGAGAACCATATTGCCAAAGCTTACATTGCAAAAAGGTACAGTTTTCCAACATTCTGTAGGTGTCAATCGATTTGACATTTGTTGGGTATATACAATATTACTTTTAAACAATATTAATTTTAAACAGTCTTTCTACTTCATTTGGTACGTTCAATATTAATTTTAAACAGTCTTACTTTTAAACAGTCCTCAGGTTGTGACATGTTGTTACATATTTAGCCCCAAGGTATGGTCTGTCTCCTTCTCCTAGGACTAATCTCAATTTTGACAGATCATCCAATTCCTTGAAATCTGGGGTTGTTTGGCTTAGCTTGTTGAATAATATGTTTCTTGATGTGTTGAATTTTTCGCATTTTAGGAGGAAATGCATTTCTGTTTCAACCTCGCCAGCCAGACATTGATCGCATATTCTATTCTCTCTAGGCTGCCAGGATTTCTTGTATCGGCCTTTTTCAATTTCCAGTTGGTGGTCGCTTAGTCTGTACCTGGTGAGGGTCTGTCTCTGTTTTGTGTCTCTGATGGTCGTGAGGTAGTCTGCCAGTTTATATTCTCTTTTTAGGGCCCGGTAACATTCTAATCTGCTTTGGCTTTCGGTTATTTTGTTCCAATGTTCCAGGTAGGTTTCTTTGCATTTTTTAATGATTTGGTTCACTCGGATTGGTGTTTGGACGGCTGTGTTGGTCTGGGGCTGGTCAGGGTCCGGCTGAGTACTTAGTTTCAGTAGCAGCTGACTCAGGGGACTCTTTTCTGGGTTTAGCTCTTGGGTCTGAAAGGCTTTGAAATGAAGGGTGTCTGGGGAGCTAGATTTGAGGTGATTTAGGAAGTTTAGTGCTCGTTTTTGGATGTTTATTATCAGTGGGTATCTGCCTAGTTCGGCTCTGCATGCATTTGTTGGCGTTTTTCTTTGGGTGCGAAGGATGCTTCGGCAGAATTCTGCATGTAGGGCTTCTATTGTGTGTTTTTCCCATTTAGTGTAGCTTTGGTGATTTAGCGGGCCCCATACTTCACTACCGTACAGTGCAATGGGCAGGATTATGCTGTCAAAAATTTTGAGCCAGATTTTGATTGGGATTTGGATGTTGTAGAATTTTCTTTTTATTGCATATAGGGCTCTTCGGGCTTTTTCTTTTAGTGCATTCACTGCTATGCTGAAGCTCCCTGATGCTGTAATAGTTAGGCCAAGGTAGGTGTAGCTCATAGTGTGTCCTATAGTGGTATCACTGAGGGTAAACTGGTATTTGTTTTCCTGACATCTGGGTCTTTTCTGAAAAATCATGATGTTGGTTTTCTTTAGATTTACTGTTAGAGCCCAATTTTGGCAGTATTTGTCGAGTAGGTCTAGTTGTTGCTGTAATCCCTGTTCTGTGGGAGACAGCAGAACCAGGTCGTCCGCATAGAACAGGGACTTCACTTCTCCATCCAGGAGACGGAGACCTGGTGACTCGCTTTGCTCCAGCATGTCTGCTAATTCATTTATGTATATGTTGAACAGGGTCGGGCTCAAATTGCAGCCCTGCCAGACGCCTCTTCTCTGGGTGAAGAAATCGGTGCGTTTGTCTCCAATTTTGACCCCGCATTTGTTTTTCAGATACATTGATTTAATAAGGTCATAGACTTTGCCCCCTATTCCACACTGAAGAAGTTTATAATAGAGCCCTTCGTGCCATATAGAGTCAAAGGCTTTCTTGAAGTCGATGAAACAGGCGAATATTTTCCCATTTTTTGTTTGGTGTTTATGTTTTTCAATGAGGGTGTGAAGGGTATAGATATGGTCGGCGGTGCGGTGTTTTGGAAGAAAGCCTATTTGGTTTTTTCTGAGGATATTATGTTTGTTAAGAAAATCAAGTAATCTACTATTTAGAATACTGCAGAATAACTTCCCTAGACAACTGTTGACACAGATGCCGTGGTAGTTATTTGGGTCTGATTTGTTTCCACTTTTATATATGGGGGAGATTAGTCCTTGGCACCAGATGTCGGGAAAACAGCCTGAGCGTAATATGATGTTGAATAGTTTGAGTATCGCACCCTGCATCTCCATATTGCTGAACTTTAGCATTTCATTTTTGATGTTGTCTGGGCCACAGGCTTTCTTTAGGTGGAGAGATTTTGTTTTTGTGGCCAGTTCTTTCCATGTGATTGGGGAGTCTAGAGGGTTTTGGTTGTCTTTAATTGTTGCTTCTAATGTGTGGAGTTTTTCTGTGACCTGATGTTGACTTGGGTTTGTTTTGTTTTTTGGGATGTCTTTGTAGAGGTTTTCAAAATGTGTTCTCCAGATGTCGCCATCTTGGATTGGTAATGCTTGCAATTGTGTTGTACTCAGGTTATTCCACATTTCCCAGAATTGTTTTGGATTGGTGGAGTTTTCAATTTCTTCGAGTATTTTGTGGGTATAGTTTTGTGTTTTGTTCCTAATGGTGTGTTTATATCTTTTGAGGGTTTCATTGTATCTAGTACGTAGGTCCGGATTGTTTGGTTGCCGATGCTTTTGGTTTGATATTTTTCTCAGGTCTTTTCTGGCATTTTTGCATTCGTGGTCAAACCATTTCATATTTTTATTTTGTCTTTTGTGATGCTTCCTCTTCTGTTTCACGAGGTCGGCTTTTACAGCTGCCTCATGGAAGATCATATTTATATCCTCTATGGCCGTGTTTACACCATCTCTGGTGATCTCATATAGATTTTCTTTAAATTTTGAAATTTTACTTGTGAGATCAGGTGAATTTAGTGCTGTGATGAATTTATCTCCACTGTCTGGGGCCCATCTGTATGTCTGGTTTATTTTATGTAGCTTACTGTGTTCCTTTTTTGTGTCTGTAGTTTGGGCAGAAAGTTTAAGGTACACATTTATTTGGTTATGGTCTGAGAGGGGGGATTGCTGCCTGACAGTGAATGCGTTGATATCGCAGGGGTCCAGGTCAGTGATTGTATAGTCCACCACACTAGACCCAAGAGTTGAGGAGTATGTGAGTCTCCCTAGGGAGTCCCCTCTGAACCTACCATTAACTATGTACAGGCCTAAGGCTCGGCAGAGTTGCACTACCTCCCTACCGCTTTTATTTATTTCACGATCAAGGTTGTTCCGATTTGCGATGGCTGGTGTGACATCTAAAGGGGTCTGGCCAAACACATGGTTGTTTCCCTGTGGGTCTATGAAGTCAGGTTCACAACCGGTCCTTGCATTTAGGTCCCCACATATTATCACCTTTCCTTGGGCCTGGAAATGGCTGATTTCCATGTGGAGAGTATCAAATAACTCCTCTTCGAAATATGGCGAATCTATTGGAGGTATGTAGATCGCACATAAGTAAACATCTTTTTTTGCTATTCCTATATTTTTATCTAGTTTTAGCCATACGTGTGATTTCCCCTGTTTTACCGGTGAGATGTGTTTGTCCAGTTCTCCCTTATACCACACCAATATTCCCCCGGAGGTTCTGCCCTTGCGTGTTTTAGTGTTCTTTACTGAGGGCACAATGATTTCATGGTACATTGGAGGACAGTGGGTCGGCATGTCCTTTTGGCACCATGTTTCTGTTAACACAATTATATCAATGTCTTTTATAGCTTTTAGGAATTCAGGGTCTGTACTCTTCATCCCAAAAGTTGAGGAGCGGAGGCCCTGGATATTCCAGCAGCTTATGTGGAAAGAACGCATTTATATAGTTCAATAAAACGAAATAAAATGGACCTATTTTGTGGGATGAGTGTGGAAACACTATTTTCTATAATGTTAAGTGATGATTTAGTATAAATTTCATGAGGCATGCACATATATCTATCTAATAATAGTAATAATACTGATAAGATAACAATAATGATAATGATAAATAACAATATTAATAATTTCTCCGGCTTTCTATCAGGCTGTTCAGCATCGTCATGATCTTTCTCAGTTCTTGGTCTACAGTCTGTGGTCTAGAGGGGGGTCTTGGGTCAGGTATAAAAGAACGGTTCTGTTGTAAGTTTTTGTAAAGGGGGGTGGGGGACATTGGTGGTCCTGTTTGGGCTCCCAATGGTAAGGGGGGTGGGAGGGCTGCGTCTTTTGGCAGTGTTTATGAGGTTTCTTGCGAAGACCCACATCCGCTGTTTGAGTAGATGTATTTCGTCATAGAGGTCCCTTGTGTTGATGTTTGGATGATGGGCCAGGGAGACGTTGGGGAGGACAGAACATCTCGTGTCGATCTCCCTGTTGGTGTTGTGGATTATATAGGCTGGGGTGTCCTTTCTGGGCAGTAGTGTGGAGATCACGATCCGCGCCTCGGGGAATTCCCTGCTGGCCTTTTCTGCCATCCTGCTCACCGCCCAAGCCGTGCCTTCCTGTAGGGTGCGTAGGTCGTTCGTGCCTGTGTGGATCACAATCCATTTGGGGCTTCCAAGGGATTCTTTGTTCAGGATCTTCATTGCTTGGCCTGTGTTGCTGCACCATTTTTTCAGGACTTGATGGTCTGGGAACAGCCTCTGGGGGTCCAGAAACTTTCCGTTGGAGTCGGTCAGCAGGACCGCCTGAGGGGCTGGTTTTTCAGACTGGGTAACAGTAGTCTGGGTAGGACTCGCCTGGTGGCTGGTTGTTGGCTGGGTTTCTGGGATATGTTGTGTGGCAGGAGCGGGGTTTGGGGCTTTCGGTGTGTCCTCGTTTGGCGGGGTATCTGTCGGTTTTTGTGTTCCTGTGTGTGAGGACTGGGTAGCAGTAGTCTGGGCATGACTCGACTGAGGGCTGGTTGGAGCAGGGTTTGTGGCTTTCGGTGTGTCTTCGTGTGGGGTGGCATCCGGCGGGTTCTGTGTCCTTGTGTGTGTTGTTTTTGTGTCCTCAGGTTTTTGGACCTTAAGAGGTTTGTGTTGCCTGCTGAGCCTTTCTACGGTCTCCTTCATTTTGTTTAGTTGAGTACGGAGTTCTTTGATCTCATTTCTTTGCTCCTCTATGGTCTTTCTCAGCTTGTGGATGGTGGACTCGTGTTCCGTTTTTAGCTGTTTGAATTCCTCCTTCAAATTCTTGGCCAGTGTTTCTCTGTATTCGTTGAAATCAAGTTCTCGTTTGGCCAGATTCTCTTTCATCATTTTGTTTTCGTTGAGAGGTGTGGGGGGGGGGTGGAGATGTACAGGGAGGTGTTTTCCTCTGCTGGTCTCTCTTCTTCTTCCTCCACTTGGCTCTCCTCATCCTCTGTTCGACTCTCTTTTGCTTCCTGTCCATTGGTCCTCTTTGTGTCTGTCTTAGTTTTCAACTGGGGGAATTCCTTTTCGAAGGTGTCCAGATTTTCCACATTCCCCTGTATTATGATCTTTCTATTTTTGTTGTAGTAGCTTATGGTTAGCAGGGGGTCATCTTTATCTAGGTTTCCATCTTTACATATTTTCAGTCTGCCTCCACTGCCAATACCTTCACTGGAGACGTATGTGTAGTGTTTTTGTCAAGTCTCCTTCCAGGAGGTGACGTATTCGGTGTAGAATATGAGGTTGTTCTTCAGCTTAGTCCCTTTGTGTGTGGTATAGTCCACGTAGAGGATTTCTGGGTTATTTTTTAGTGTTGTGTACTTGTATTTTTCCTTTGCTTTATTTTTTGTGCATTGCTCAGGATATATCATTTCCCTGCTCATTGTAGTCGTTTGTTTTTTGTCTCAGATAGATAACTTTTTTTTTCTCTTTTTTGTGTCGTGTTCCACCTTAGCCCACTTTTAGGTCCAAAATTGGGAGTTTTTCAGGGGTTCATCTTTGATATAGCTGCTCTTAAAGATTTATCTTTCTCTTTTTCTCACAGGCTCTTGGTTCGGGTAGTTTATCGTTTCTCTCGGGTTTCTATTCCTTTTCCTCGCGGGTTTGTTGTTCTTTTTTCAGTTTTTTTTTTTTTTTTCCAGCTAAATTTAAATAAAATTAAACTTTTTCCGAACTAACTTTAACTAAAATGAAACTTAGGTAGAGTTAGGTAAAACTTATTTCTCCGGCTTTTTCTCTCCAGCTGGTGTTTCCTCTCCTCTCTCTCTCTCTCACGCTCTCTCGCTCCGTCTCTCTCTCTCTAGGTGCAGTTACCTCTCTTTGCTCCTTTTCTCCTTTCAGCCGTTTCCCTTCGTTCAAATTTCGCGCTCTCAGCTCTCAGCTCTCAGCGCTCTCTCCGGGCTTCTGCCCTGGCCCCAGCCCCTCGGCTCGGCTGTGCTGTCCCGGCCCGGTGTTTGTCCGAGTTTCTCCGACCCCGGAGTTTCTCGGGTTTCAGGCCCCGGGCTTGCTCGCTCTCCAGGCCCGACCCGATCCGGCACCCCTACCTCTCCACTCGCCTCTTTGACTGGCTCGGGCCGCTCCTCCCGGTCTGGTTCTACTCCTGTTGCTGCTCGCTCTCCTTCTCTCCGGTGCCTCGCTCGGCCCGGTTCCTCGGGCCTTTCTCCGGATTCAGGCTCCGTGCTCCGGTTGCTGCTCGGGCTCTGCTCTCTCTCTCTCTCTGTTTTGGAGTTCTCTCTCTCTATTCCCGGTTTCTCTCTCTCTGTTCCCGGGTTTTCCTGCGCTGTTCTCGCTCCGATCCCCCGGCCGCTGTTTTGCTTTGAACGGTCGGTTGCGCGGCGCCTCTCTCTGTCTCTCTCTCTGTCTCTCTCTCTCTCTGTTTCTCTCTCTGTCTCTTTCTCTCTCCCTCTGTCTGTCTTTCTCTGTCCCCCTCTCTCTGCCTGTCAATCTCTCTCTCTCTCTCTCTCTCCCTCTCCCTCTATCTCCGTCTATCTCTCCTCTATCTCTGTCACCTGCTCTCTCTCCATATCTATATATAATAACATCTCCTCGCTCCCTATCTCCATCTGTCTCTCCTCTATCTCTGTCGACTGCTCTCTCTACATATCTATATATAATAACATCTCCTCACTCTCTATCTCCGTCTGTCTCTCCTCTATCTCTGTCACCTGCTCTCTCTCCATATCTATATATAATAACATCTCCTCGCTCCCTATCTCCATCTGTCTCTCCTCTATCTCTGTCGACTGCTCTCTCTACATATCTATATATAACAACATATCCTCGCTCTCTATCTCCGTCTGACTCTCCTCTATCTCTGTCGCCTGCTCTCTCTCCATATCTATATATAATAACATATCCTCGCTCTCTTACACCGTCTGTCTCTCCTCTATCTCTGTCACCTGCTCTCTCTCCATATCTATATATAATAACATCTCCTCTCTCTCTATCACCGTCTATCTCTCCTCTATCTCTGTCACCTGCTCTCTCTCCATATCTATATATAATAACATCTCCTCGCTCTCTATCTCCGTCTGTCTCTCCTCTATCTCTGTCGCCTGCTCTCTCTCCATATCTATATATAATAACATCTCCTCGCTCTCTATCTCCATCTGTCTCTCCTCTATCTCTGTCACCTGCTCTCTCTCCATATCTATATATAATAACATCTCCTCGCTCTCTATCTCCGTCTGTCTCTCCTCTATCTCTGTCACCTGCTCTCTCTCCATATCTATATATAATAACATCTCCTCGCTCTCTATCACCGTCTATCTCTCCTCTAACTCTGTCACCTGCTCTCTATCCATATCTATATATAATAACATCTCCTCGCTCTCTATCTCCATCTATCTCTCCTATATCTATGTCGCATGCTCTCTCCAGATCTATATATAATAACATCTCCTCAATCTCTATCGCCGGCTATCACTCCTCTATCTCTGTCACCTGCTCTCTCTCCATATCTATATATAATAACATCTCCTCGCTCTCTATCTCCATCTTTCTCTCCTATATCTGTGTCACGTGCTCTCTCTCCATATCTATATATAATAACATCTCCTCGCTCCCGTTCTCCGTCTGTCTCTCCTCTATCTCTGTCATAGAGTCATAGAGTCATAGAGTTTTACAGCACAGAAAGAGGCCCTTCGGCCCATCGTGTCTGCACCGCCCATCCATCCCTGTCCAGTCTAATCCCATTTTCCAGCATTTGGTCCATAGCCTTGTATGCAATGTCATTTCAAGTGCTCATCCAAATGCTTCTTGAATGTTGTGAGGGTTCCTGCCTCCACCACCCTTTCAGGCATTGAGTTCCACATTCCAACCACCCTCTGGGTGAAAAAGTTCCTCCTCAAATCCCCTCTAAATCTCCTGCCCCTTACCCTGAATCTATGCCCCCTTGTTATTGATCCCCCACTAAGGGGAAAAGTTCCTCTTTATCTACCCTATCTATGCCTCTCATTATTTTGTACACCTCAATCAGGTCCCCCCTCAGCCTTCTCTGCTCCAAGGAAAACAACTCCAGCCTGTCCAGCCTCTCTTCATAGCTGAGGCGCTCCATCCCAGGTAACATCCCGGTGAATCTTCTCTGCACCCTCTCCAAAGCAATCACTTCCTTCCTATAGTGAGGCGACCAGAACTGCACACAGTACTCCAGCTGTGGCCTCACCAGCGTTTTGTACAGCTCCATCATAACCTCCCTGCTCTTATATTCTATGCCTCGGCTAATGAAGGCAAGTATCCCATATGCCTTTTTAACCACCTTATCTACCTGCTCCGCTGCCTTCAGGGATCTATGTACATGTACACCAAGGTCCCTCTGACCCTCTGTACTTCCTAGGGTCCTACCACTCATTGTGTATTCCCTTGCCTTATTTGTCCGTCCAAAATGCATCAACTCGCACTTTTCAGGGTTAAATTCCATTTGCCACTTTTCCACCCATCTGACCAACCCGTTTATATCGTCCTGTAGCCGGAGGCTTTCCTCCTCGCAATTTACCACCCCACCAATTTTCGTGTCAACTGCGAACTTACTGATCATACCTTTTACATTTTCATCCAAATCATTTATGTAGATCACAAACAATAAGGGACCCAGCACCGATCCCTGAGGTACCCCACTGGACACAGGCTTCCAGTCACAAAAGCAACCTTCGACCATCACCCTCTGCCTCCTGCCACTCAGCCAGTTTAGGATCCAACGCGCCAAGGCACCCTGGATCCCATGGGCTCTTACCTTCTTGACCAGTCTCCTATGCGGGACTTTGTCAAAAGCTTTACTGAAGTCCATGTACACCACATCCACAGCATTTCCCTCATCCACCCCACTAGTCACCCCCTCGAAAAATTCGATCAGATTTGTTAGACATGATTTACCCTTAACAAAGCCATGCTGACTATCCCCGATTAATCCTTGCCTCTCCAAGTGGAGATTAATTTTGTCCCTCAGAATTTTTTCCAATAATTTCCCCACCACAGATGTTAGACTCACTGGCCTGTAATTCCCTGGTTTATCCCTGCTACCCTTCTTGAATAATGGTACTACGTTAGCTGTTCTCCAGTCCTCTGGTACATCCCCTGTGGCCAGAGAGGTTCTGAAAATTAGTGTCAGAGCCCCTGCAATCTCCTCCCTTGCCTCCCACAGCAGCCTGGGATACATCTCGTCCGGGCCTGGGGATTTATCCACTTTTTGGCCCGCTAAAACCGCTAGCACCTCCTCCCTCTCGATGCTAATATGTTCAAGTATGTCACAGTCCCCTTGCCCGATTTCTATGTCTGCATCGTCTTTCTCCATAGTGAACACAGATGCAAAAAATTCACTTAAAACCCCGCCTACATCCTCTGGCTCTACACACAGATTGCCACTTTGGTCCCTAATGGGCCCTACCCTTTCCCTGGTTATCCTCTTGCCCTTAATATACTTATAAAACATCTTAGGATTTTCCTTTATTTTGCTCGCCAGTGTTATTTCATGGCCCCTCCTCGCCCTCCTAATTTCTTTTTTAAGTATGCCCCTGCACTTTTTATACTCCTCTAGGGCTTCTTCTGTCTTTAGTCTTTTGTAACTGCCAAAAGCCCCCATCTTATTTCTAATGCATTTTTGTATATCCCTTGTCATCCAAGGTTCCCTTTGCTTGTTGGTCCCACCCTTGACCTTTACAGGAACATGTTGGCGTTGTACTCTCTCTATTTCCCTTCTGAAAGTCTCCCACTGTTTTGATGTGGATTTTCCTATAAGCAGCTGCTCCCAGTCCACTTTGGCCAGATCCTGCCTTATCATATTAAAATCGGCCTTCCCCCAATTTAGAACCCTTATTTCCGGGCCGTCTTTGTCTTTTTCCATGACCACCTTAAATCTCACCGAATTATGGTCACTGTCGCCAAAATGCTCTCCTACTGACACTTCCACCACTTGCCCAACTACATTCCCCAGAATTAGGTCCAGTACCGCCCCCTCTCTTGTAGGACTTTCTACATATTGGCTCAAAAAGCTCTCCTGGATGCACTTTAAGAATTCTGCACCCTCTAAGCCTTTCACACTCTGACTGACCCAATTTATATTGGGGAAGTTGAAATCCCCCACTATTATTACCCTATTATTTTCGCACTTCTCGGAGATTTGCCTACATATCTGTTCCTCTATCTCCCCCTGACTGTTGGGGGGCCTATAGTACACTCCCAGCAAAGTGCTTGCCCCCTTTTTGTTTTTAAGTTCTACACATATGGCCTCATTAGAGGAACCCGCTAATATATCATCCCTCCTTACAGCAGTAATTGACTCCTTAATTAATATTGCAACACCCCCTCCCCTTTTACACCCCCCTCTGTCTAGCCGGAAGATTCTATACCCCGGAATATTGAGCTGCCAGTCCTGACCCTCCCTCAACCATGTCTCCGTGATAGCAACAATATCGTACTCCCATGTGTTCAACAACACTTTCAGTTCATCCACCTTATTTGCAAGACTCCTTGCATTAAAATAAATGCCTTCCAGCCCTGCCATATTCTCTTTTGCCTTCACATATTTGCTCTGCCTTCCCAGCTGACTTGTTTTTCCCTCTGTATTTGGCCGTAAATCAGCCTCTACTATAACTCCACTCTGTACCCCAACCCCCTGCCAAGTTAGTTTAAACCCTCCCCAGCAGTGCTAGCAAACCTCCCCGCAAGGATATTGGTTCCCCCCTGGTTCAGGTGTAAACCAGGGTGTCACCTGCTCTCTCTCCATATCTATATATAATAACATCTCCTCGCTCTCTATCACCGTCTATCACTCCTCTATCTCTGTCCCCTGCTCTCTCTCCATATCTATATATAATAACATCTCCTCGCTCTCTATCTACGTCTGTCACTCCTCTATCTCTGTCACCTGCTCTCTCTCCATATCTATATATAATAACATCTCCTCGCTCTCTATCTCTGTCTGTCTCTCTATCTCTGTCGCCTGCTCTCTCTCCATATCCATATATAATAACATCTCCTCGCTCTCTATCTCTGTCTGTCTCTCTATCTCTGTCACCTGCTCTCTCTCCATATCTATATATAATAACATCTCCTCGCTCTCTATCTCCATCTGTCTCTTCTCTATCTCTGTCACATGCTCTCTCTCCATATCTATATATAATAACATCTCCTCGCTCTCTATCTCCGTCTGTCTCTCCTCTATCTCTGTCACATGCTCTCTCTACATATCTATATATAATAACATCTCCTCGTTCTCTATCACCGTCTGTCTCTCCTCTATCTCTGTCGACTGCTCGCTCTCCATATCTATATATAATAACATCTCATCACTCTCTATCTCCGTCTGTCTCTCCTCTTTCTCTGTCACCTGATCTCTCCATATCTATATATAATAACATCTCCTCGGTCTCTATCTCCGTCTGTCTCTCCTCTGTCTCTGTCACCTGCTCTCTCTCCATATCTATATATAATAACCCCTCCTCGCTCTCTATCACTGCCTGTCTCTCTTCTATCACTGTCACCTGCTCTCTCTCCATATCTACATATGATAACATCTCCTCTCTCCCTATCTCCATCTGTCTCTCCTCTTTCTCTGTCGCCTGCTCTCTCCATATCTATATATAATAACATCTCCTCGCTCCCTATCTCCGTCTGTCTCTCCTCTATCTCTGTCACATGCTCTCTCTCCATATCTATATATAATAACATCTCCTCGCTCTCTATCTCCGTCTGTCTCTCCTCTATCGCTGTCACATGCTCTCTCTGCATATCTATATATAATAACATCTCCTTGCTCTCTATCTCCGTCTGTCTCTCCTCTATCTCTGTCACCTGCTCTCTCTACATATCTATATATAATAACATCTCCTCGCTCCCTATCTCCGTCTGTCTCTCCTCTATCTCTGTCACATGCTCTCTCTCCATATCTATATATAATAACATCTCCTCGCTCTCTATCACCGTCTATCTCTCCTCTATCGCTGTCACCTGATCTCTCTCCATATACCTACATATAATAACATTTCCTCGATCTCTATCACCGTGTATCTCTCCTCTATCTCTGTCGCCTGCTCTCTCTCCATATCTAAAGATAATAACGTCTCCTCGCTCTCTATCTCCGTCTGTCTCTCCTCTATCTCTGTCGCCTGCTCTCTCTACATATCTATATATAATAACATCTCATCACTCTCTATCTCCGTCTGTCTCTCCTCTTTCTCTGTCGCCTGATCTCTCCATATCTATATATAATAACATCTCCTCGGTCTGTATCTCCGTCTGTCTCTCCTCTGTCTCTGCCACCTGCTCTCTCTCCATATCTATATATAATAACCCCTCCTCGCTCTCTATCACTGCCTGTCTCTCTTCTATCACTGTCACCTGCTCTCTCTCCATATCTACATATGATAACATCTCCTCTCTCCCTATCTCCATCTGTCTCTCCTCTTTCTCTGTCGCCTGCTCTCTCCATATCTATATATAATAACATCTCCTCGCTCCCTATCTCCGTCTGTCTCTCCTCTATCTCTGTCACATGCTCTCTCTCCATATCTATATATAATAACATCTCCTCGCTCTCTATCTCCGTCTGTCTCTCCTCTATCTCTGTCACATGCTCTCTCTGCATATCTATATATAATAACATCTCCTCGCTCTCTATCTCCGTCTGTCTCTCCTCTATCTCTGTCACCTGCTCTCTCTACATATCTATATATAATAACATTCCCTCGCTCCCTATCTCCGTCTGTCTCTCCTCTATCTCTGTCACATGCTCTCTCTCCATATCTATATATAATAACATCTCCTCGCTCTCTATCACCGTCTATCTCTCCTCTATCGCTGTCACCTGATCTCTCTCCATATACCTATATATAATAACATTTCCTCGATCTCTATCACCGTGTATCTCTCCTCTATCTCTGTCGCCTGCTCTCTCTCCATATCTAAAGATAATAACGTCTCCTCGCTCTCTATCTCCGTCTGTCTCTCCTCTATCTCTGTCGCCTGCTCTCTCTACATATCTATATATAATAACATCTCCCTGCTCTCTATCTCCGTCTATCTCTCCTCTATCTCTTTCATCAGCTCTCTCTCCATAATTATATATAATAACATCTCCTCATTCTCTATCACCGTCTGTCTCTCCTCTATCTCTGTCGACTGCTCGCTCTCCATATCTATATATAATAACATCTCCTCACTCTCTATCTCCGTCTGTCTCTCCTCTTTCTCTGTCGCCTGCTCTCTCCATATCTATATATAATAACATCTCCTCGGTCTCTATCTCCGTCTGTCTCTCCTCTGTCTCTGTCACCTGCTCTCTCTCCATATCTATATATAATAACATCTCCTCGCTCTCTATCACTGCCTGTCTCTCTTCTATCACTGTCACCTGCTCTCTCTCCATATCTACATATGATAACATCTCCTCTCTCCCTTTCTCCATCTGTCTCTCCTCTTTCTCTGTCGCCTGCTCTCTCCATATCTATGTATAATAACATCTCCTCGCTCCCTATCTCCGTCTGTCTCTCCTCTATCTCTATCACCTGCTCTCTCTCCATATCTATATATAATAACTTCTCCTCTTTCTCTATCTTGATTGTTCTCTCCTCGATCTCTGTCAGCTGCTCTCTCTCCATATCTGCATATAATAACATCTCCTCGCTCTCTATCTCCATCTGTCTCTCCTCTATCTCTGTCACCTGCTCTCTCTCCATAACTATATAGAATAACATCTCCTCGCTCTCCATCTCCGTCTATCTGTCCTCTATCACTTTCACCTGCTCTCTCTTCATATCTATATATAATAACATCTCCTCGCTCTCTAACTTCGTCTATCTCTCCTCTATCTCTGTCACCTGCTCTCTCTCCATATCTATATATAATAACATCTCCTCGCTCTCTATCTCCGTCTATCTCTCCTCTATCTCTGTCCCCTGCTCTCTCTCCATATCTATATTTAATAACATCTCCTCGATCTCTATCACCGTGTATCTCTCCTCCAACTCTGTCGCCTGCTCTCTCTCCATTTCTAATGATAATAACGTCTCCTCGCTCTCTATCTCCGTCTGTCTCTCCTCTATCTCTGCGACCTGCTCTCTCTCCATATTTATATTTCATAACATCTCCTCACTCTCTATCTCCGTCTATCTCTCCTCTATCTCTGTCCCCTGCTCTCTCTCTATATCTGCATATAATAACACCTCCTCGCTCTCTATCTCTGTCTAACTCTCCTCTATCTCTGTCCCCTGCTCTCTCTCCATATCTATATATAATAACATCGCCTCGCTCTCCATCTCCGTCTGTCTCTCCTGTATCTCTGTCACCTGCTCTCTCTCCATATCTATATGTAACAACATCTCCTCGCTCTCTATCTCCATCTATCTACCCTCTCTCTCTGTCCCCTGCTCTCTCTCCATATCTATATATAATAACATCTCCTCGATCTCTATCACCATCTATCCCTCCTCTATCTCTGTCCCCTGCTCTCTCTCCATATCTATATATAATAACATCTCCTTGCTCTTTATCTCCGTTTGTCTCTCCTCTATCTCTGTCGCCTGCTCTCTCTCCATATCTATATATAAAAACATCTCCTCGCTCTCTATCGCCATCTATCTCTCCTCTATCTCTGTCCCCTGCTCTCTCTCCATATCTATATGTAATAACATCTCCTCGATCTCTATCACCGTGTATCTCTCCTCTATCTCTGTCACCTGCTCTCTCTCCATATCTAATGATAATAACGTCTCCTCGCTCCCTATCTCCGTCTGTCTCTCATCTATCTTTGTCACCTGCTCTCTCTCCATATCTATATATAACAACATCTCCTCGCTCTCTATCTCCGTCTATCTCTCCTCTATCTCTGTCCGCTGCTCTCTCCATATCTATATATAATAACATCTCCTCGCTCTCTATCTCCATCTATCTCTCCTCTATCTCTGTCCCCTGCTCTCTCTCCATATCTATATACATTAACATCTCCTCGCTCTCTATCTCCATCTGTCTCTCCTCTATCTCTGTCACCTGCTCTCTCTCCATATTTATATGTCATAACATCTCCTCGCTCTCTATCTCCGTCTATCTCTCCTCTATCTCTGTCCCCTGCTCTCTCTCCATATCTATATATAATAACATCTCCTCGCTCTCTAACTCCGTCTATCTCTCCTCTATCTCTGTCCCCTGCTCTCTCTCCATATCTATATATAATAACATCTCCTCGCTCTCTAACTCCGTCTATCTCTCCTCTATCTCTGTCGCCTGCTGTCTCTCCATATCTATATATAACAACATCTCCTCACTCTCTATCTCCATCTTTCTCTCCTCTATCTCTGTCCGCTGCTCTACCCATATCTATATATAATAACATCTCCTCGCTCTCTATCTCCATCTTTCTCTCCTCTATCGCTGTCCCCTGCTCTCTCTCCATATCTATATATAATAACATCTCCTCGCTCTCTATCTCCGTCTGTCTCTCCTCTATCTCTGTCACCTGCTCTCTCTCCATATTTATTTTTCATAACATCTCCTCGCTCTCTATCTCCGTCTATCTCTCCTCTATCTCTGTCACCTGCTCTCTCTCCATATCTATATATAATAACATCTCCTCGCTCTCTATCTCCGTCTAACTCTCCTCTTTCTCTGTCCCCTGCTCTCTCTCCATATCTATATATAATAAATCTCCTTGCTCTCTATCTCCGTCTATCTCTCCTCTATCTCTGTCGCCTGCTCTCTCTCCATATCTATATATAATAACATCTCCTCGCTCTCTATCTCCGTCTGTCTTTCCTCTATCTCTGTCACCTGCTCTCTCTCCATAACTATATAGAATAACATCTCCTCGCTCTCTATCTCCGTCTATCTGTCCTCTATCACTTTCACCTCCTCTCTCTTCATATCTATATATAATAACATCTCCTCGCTCTCTAACTTTGTCTATCTCTCCTCTATCTCTGTCACCTGCTCTCTCTCCATATCTATATATAATAACATCTCCTCGCTCTCTGTCTCCGTCTATCTCTCCTCTATCTCTGTCCCCTGCTCTCTCTCCATATCTATATTTAATAACATCTCCTCGATCTCTATCACCGTGTATCTCTCCTCCAACTCTGTCGCCTGCTCTCTCTCCATTTCTAATGATAATAACGTCTCCTCGCTCTCTATCTCCGTCTGTCTCTCCTCTATCTCTGCGACCTGCTCTCTCTCCATATTTATATTTCATAACATCTCCTCACTCTCTATCTCCGTCTATCTCTCCTCTATCTCTGTTCCCTGCTCTCTCTCTATATCTGTATATAATAACACCTCCTCGCTCTCTATCTCTGTCTATCTCTCCTCTATCTCTGTCCCCTGCTCTCTCTCCATATCTATATATAATAACATCGCCTCGCTCTCTATCTCCGTCTGTCTCTCCTCTATCTCTGTCACCTGCTCTCTCTCCATATCTATATATAACAACATCTCCTCGCTCTCTATCTCCATCTATCTCTCCTCTCTCTCTGTCCCCTGCTCTCTCTCCATATCTATATATAATAACATCTCCTCGATCTCTATCACCGTGTATCTCTCCTCTATCTCTGTCACCTGCTCTCTCTCCATATCTAATGATAATAACGTCTCCTCGCTCCCTATCTCCGTCTGTCTCTCATCTGTCTTTGTCACCTGCTCTCTCTCCATATCTATATACAACAACATCTCCTCGCTCTCTATCTCCGTCTATCTCTCCTCTATCTCTGTCCGCTGCTCTCTCCATATCTATATATAATAACATCTCCTCGCTCTCTATCTCCATCTATCCCTCCTCTATCTCTGTCCCCTGCTCTCTCTCCATATCTATATATAATAACATCTCCTTGCTCTTTATCTCCATTTGTCTCTCCTCTATCTCTGTCGCCTGCTCTCTCTCCATATCTATATATAACAACATCTCCTCGCTCTCTATCTCCATCTATCTCTCCTCTATCTCTGTCCCCTGCTCTCTCTCCATATCTATATGTAATAACATCTCCTCGATCTATATCACCGTGTATCTCTCCTCTATCTCTGTCAGCTGCTCTCTCTCCATATCTAATGATAATAACATCTCCTCGCTCTCTATCTCCGTCTATCTCTCCTCTATCTCTGTCCGCTGCTCTCTCCATATCTATATATAATCACATCTCCTCGCTCTCTATCTCCATCTATCTCTCCTCTACCTCTGTCCCCTGCTCTCTCTCCATATCTATATATAATAACATCTCCTCGCTCTCTATCTCCGTCTGTCTCTCCTCTATCTCTGTCACCTGCTCTCTCTCCATATCTATATATAATAACATCTCCTCGCTCTCTATCTCCGTCTGTCTCTCCTCTATCTCTGTCCCCTGCTCTCTCTCCATATCTATATATAATAACATCTCCTCGCTCTCTAACTCCGTCTATCTCTCCTCTATCTCTGTCCCCTGCTCTCTCTCCATTTCTATATATAATAACATCTCCTCGCTCTCTAACTCCGTCTATCCCTCCTCTATCTCTGTCGCCTGCTGTCTCTCCATATCTATATATAACAACATCTCCTCACTCTCTATCTCCATCTTTCTCTCCTCTATCTCTGTCCGCTGCTCTCTCCATATCTATATATAATAACATCTCCTCGCTCTCTATCTCCGTCTAACTCTCCTCTTTCTCTGTCCCCTGCTCTCTCTCCATATCTATATGTAATAAATCTCCTTGCTCTCTATCACCGTCTATCTCTCCTCTATCTCTGTCGCCTGCTCTCTCTCCATATCTATATATAATAACATCTCCTCGCTCTCTATCTCCGTCTGTCTTTCCTCTATCTCTGTCACCTGCTCTCTCTCCATATCTATATATAATAACATCTCCTCGCTCTCTATCTCCGTCTATCTCTCCTCTATCTCTGTCCCCTGCTCTCTCTCCATATCTATATGTATTAACATCTGCTCGCTCTCTATCACCGTCTGTCTCCCCTCTATCTCTGTCGCCTGCTCTCTCTCCATATCTATATATAATAACATCTCCTCGCTCTCTATCTCCGTCTGTCTCTCCTCTATCTCTGTCACCTGCTCTCTATCCATATCTATATATAAAAACATCTCCTCGCTCTCTTTCTCCAACTATCACTCCTCTGTCTCTGTCGCCTGCTCTCTCTCCATATCTATATATAATAACATCTCCTCGCTCTCTATCTCCATCTATCTCTCCTCTATCTCTGTCCCCTGCTCTCTCTCCATATCTATATATAATAACATCTCCTCGCTCTCTATCTCCGTCTAACTCTTCTCTTTCTCTGTCCCCTGCTCTCTCTCCATATCTATATATAATAAATCTCCTTGCTCTCTATCACCGTCTATCTCTCCTCTATCTCTGTCACCTGCTCTCTCTCCATATCTATATATAATAACATCTCCTCGCTCTCTATCACCGTCTATCTCTCCTCTATCTCTGTCACCTGCTCTCTCTCCATATCTATATATAATAACATCTCCTCGCTCTCTATCTCCGTCTATCTCTCCTCTATCTCTGTCCCCTGCTCTCTCCATATCTATATATAATAACACCTCCTCGCTCTCTATCTCCGTCTGTCTTTCCTCTATCTCTGTCACCTGCTCTCTCTCCATATCTATATATAATAACATCTCCTCGCTCTCTATCTCCGTCTATCTCTCCTCTATCTCTGTCCCCTGCTCTCTCTCCATATCTATATGTATTAACATCTGCTCGCTCTCTATCACCGTCTGTCTCTCCTCTATCTCTGTCGCCTGCTCTCTCTCCATATCTATATATAATAACATCTCCTCGCTCTCTATCTCCGTCTGTCTCTCCTCTATCTCTGTCACCTGCTCTCTATCCATATCTATATATAAAAACATCTCCTCGCTCTCTTTCTCCAACTATCTCTCCTCTATCTCTGTCGCCTGCTCTCTCTCCATATCTATATATAATAACATCTCCTCGCTCTCTTTCTCCAACTATCACTCCTCGATCTCTGTCACCTGCTCTCTCTCCATATCTATATATAATATCATCTCCTCACTCTCTATCACCGTCTGTCTCTCCTCTATCTCTGTCACCTGCTCTCTCTCCATATCTATATATAATAACATCTCCTCGCTCTCCATCTCCGTCTATCTCTGCTCTATCTCTGTCACCTGCTCTCTCTCCATATCGAAATATGATAACATCTCCTCGCACTCTATCTCCGTCTGTCTCTCCTCTATCTCTGTCCCCTGCTCTCTCTCCATATCTATATATAATAACATCTCCTTGCTCTCTATCACCATCTATCTGTCCTCTATCTCTGTCGCCTGCTCTCTCTCCATCTAAATATATAAACAGGTCGTTCTTTCTGTCTGTCTGTCTATCTGTCTGTCCTTATTTCTGTCTGTCTGTCTGTCCTCGGGTGTGCGTCAGTCCGGCTATGCGTTCGAAAGTTATAGTGCATACCTATGCGTGCGTTACATCGAAAGAAAGCTTACCTTTCCGAAACGCTGATAAGCATATTTACGTTTCGGCCGGACGAAAATCGCACCCGCGGTATCCTAAAAACGTTCAACATTCCGCTCATTAGCATCTCATTATCCACTCATTAGCGACAGAGTGATCTCGAGCTTGACCAATCATATGCCAGGTTGATGGTGCTTGCGGCCGTGCCCTCCTATGGTCGAGTGACGGGACGATTGACCAATCCTACGCTTTGGTGACCTGACGATCGACCAATCGGTGTGTGTGTGGGCGGGCCTTATCATTCTGAACCGAGGTCAGTAGCCGCCATCTTGCTTCCATTCCTTTTCCTGCTTTCTGCGTCTTTCTTTTCAAATATACATTTCCAGCAAAATAAAATTGCTTTTATTAAATTGTTTAAAAAAAAACTTCATTCATTTGTAAATATTTTCTCTAACCTGAAGATTATTTTTCCTACCATTCCCCGTTTTTGTTAGGCCTCAAAGCTTGGGTCTTTCTTGCCCAGCCAGGCCCGAGCTAGGTAATTGCCCCACGGCTTCTGCTAAGCTCCTCACCCCGACCCCCGCCGTGTCACGTTACCCGGGGCAACGGCATCAGCCACGAGGGTCACGTGGGTCAGGGTGCGCGCGCAGCAGGAGCAGCTGAGACGCAGCATCTCTCTTTGTTCCCCGCTCGGCTCGGGCGGGGCTCTCGGGAGTGCGGATCTCGGGCGGGGCTTGGAGAGTGGGAAGGGTTACCCCGGCAACCGGGCCCACCGGCCGTCTCTCACAGCCACAATCGGCGGTCCTGAAGCCAGTTCGGGAGGGTGGGGCGCGGCGTCTCTCTCTGTTCCCCGCTTGGCTCGGACGGGGGGTGCGGGGCTCTCGGGAGTGCGGATCTCGGGTGGGGCTTGGTGAGCAGGAAGGTTTACCCCGGCAACCGGGCCCACCGGCCGTCTCTCACAGCCGCAATTGGTGGTCTTGAAGCCAGCTCGGGAGGGCGGGCCTCCGGAGTTCGGTGCTTGGTTGGGGGGGCGAGCGCGAGCCTCGGGAGGGGAGCGCTATCCTCGGGACGGCGGGGTGGGGCGTTGGGGGCGATCCTCGGGAGTTGGGGGAGGGGTGGAGGGGGTCGAACCTCGGGAGTTCGGGGGGTGGTTGGGGGGCGGGTATCAGGTGGCTCGGCGACTCTCCCCCTTCCCCCCTCCCTTCCTCCCCTTCCCTTCCCCCCTTCCCCCCTCCCTTCCTCCCCCCCTTCCCCTTGCCCCCCTCCCCCTCCCCTTCCCCCTCCCGTTCCCCCCCTACAACCCCTTCCCCTTCCCCCTCCCACTTCCCCCCTCACCCTTCCCCTTCTCCCCCTCCCATCCCCTTCCCCCGCTCCCCTTCCCCCCTCCCCTTCCCCCCTCCCCTTAACCCCCTCCCCTCCCCCCTTCCCCCCCTCCCCCCTTCCCCACCCTCCCCTCCCCCTTCCCCCACTCCCCTCACACCCCCTCCCCTCCCCCCCATCTCCCCCTCCTCCCCCCCAGTCGCTCTCTCTCTTCCCCCCAGTCGCTCTCTCTCTTCCCCAGTCGCTCACTCTCTTCCCCCCAGTCGCTCTCTCTCTTCCCCCCAGTCGCTCTCTCTCTTCCCCCCCAGTCACGCTCTCTCTCTCCCCCCCGCCCCCCTGTCGCGTTCTATCTCTCTCTCTCTCTTCCAACAACAACATGCCCTCAAAAGACCCTCGGCACCGCTGGGCACTTTAGCTAGTATCTATATATAATAACATCTCCTCGCTCTCTATCTCCGACTATCTCTCCTCTATCTCTGTCCAATGCTCTCTCTCCATATCTATATATAATAACATCTCCTCGCTCTCTATCTCCATCTTTCTCTCCTCTATCTCTTTCACCTGCTCTCTCTCCATATCTATATATAATAACATCTGCTCTCTCTCTATCTCCATCTTTCTCTCCTCTATCTCTTTCACCTGCTCTCTCTCCATATATATATAATAACATCTCCTCACTCTAAATCTCCGTCTATCTCTCCTCTATCTCTGTCACCTGCTCTCTCTCCATATCTATATATAATAACATCTCCTCGCTCTCTATCTCCGTCTATCTCTCCTCTATCTCTGTCGCCTGCTCTCTCTCCATATCTATATATAATAACATCTCCTCGCTCTCTATCTCCGTCTGTCTCTCCTCTATCTCTGTCACCTGCTCTCTCTCCATATATAAATATAATAACATCTCCTCGCTCTCTATCACCGTCTATCTCTCCTCTATCTCTGTCCCCTGCTCTCTCTCCATATCTATATATAATAACATCTCCTCGCTCTTTATCTCTGTCTATCTCTCCTCTATCTGTCACCTGCTTTCTCTCCATATCTATATAAAATAACATCTCCTCGCTCTCTATCTCCGTCTGTCTCTTCCCTATCTCTGTCGCCTGCTCTCTCTCCATATCTATATATAATAACATCTCCTCGCTCTCTATCACCGTCTATCTCTCCTCTATCTCTGTTGCCTGCTCTCTCTCCATATCTAAATATAATAACATCTCCTCGCTCTCTATCTCCGTCTATCTCTCCTCTATCTCTGTCCCCTGCTCTTTCTCCATATCTATATAATAACATCTCCTCGCTCTCTATCTCTGTCTATCTCTCCTCTATCTGTCACCTGCTTTCTCTCCAGATCTATATAAAATAACATCTCCTCGCTCTCTATCTCCGTCTATCTCTCCTCTATCTCTTTCACCTGCTCTCTCTCCATATCTGTATATAAAAACATCTCCTCGCTCTCTATCACCGTCTGTCTCTCCTCTATCTCTTTCACCTGCTCTCTCTCCATATCTGTATATAAAAACATCTCCTCGCTCTCTATCACCGTCTGTCTCTCCTCTATCTCTGTCGCCTGCTCTCTCTCCATATCTAAATATAATAACATCTCCTCGCTCTCTATCTCTGTCTATCTCTCCTCTATCTCTGTCACCTGCTCTCTCTCCATATCTATATATAATATCATCTCCTCGCTCTCTATCTCTGTCTGTCTCTCCTGTATATCTGTCACCTACTCTCTTTCCATTTTTATATAAAATAACATCTCCTCGCTCTCTATCTCCGTCTATCTCTCCTCTATCTCTGTCCCCTGCTCTCTCTCCATACCTATATATAATAACATCTCCTCACTCTCTATCTCCATCTGTCTCTCCTCTATCTCTGTCACCGGCTGTCTCTCCATATCTATATATATTAACATCTCCTCGCTCTCTATCTCCGTCTGTCTCTCCTCTATCTCTTTCACCTGCTCTCTCTCCATATCTGTATATAAAAACATCTCCTCGCTCTCTAGCACCGTCTGTCTCTCCTCTATCTCTGTCGCCTGCTCTCTCTCCATATCTAAATATAATAACATCTCCTCGCTCTCTATCTCCGTCTATCTCTCCTCTATCTCTGTCACCTGCTCTCTCTCCATATCTATATATAATAACATCTCCTCGCTCTCTATCTCCATCTGTCTCTCTCCTCTATCTCAGTCCCCTGCTCTCTCTCCATGTCTATATATAATAACATCTCCTCGCTCTCTATCTCCGTCTATCTCTCCTCTATCTCTGTCACCTGCTCTCTCTCCATATCTATATATAATAACATCTCCTCGCTCTCTATCTCCGTCTGTCTCTCCTCTATCTCTGTCACCTGCTGTCTCTCCATGTCTATATATAATAACATCTCCTCGCTCTCTATCTCCGTCTGTCTCTCCTCTATCTCTGTCACCTGCTGTCTCTCCATATCTATATATAATAACACCTCCTCGCGCTCTATCTCCGTCTGTCTCTCCTCTATCTCTGTCACCTGCTGTCTCTCCATATCTATATATAATAACATCTCCTCGCGCTCTATCTCCGTCTGTCTCTCCTCTACCTCTGTCACCACACGGACTTCAGCTTTTAATAAGACAGCTCATCACGACCTTCTCAAGGGCAACTATGAATGGACAATAAAGGCTGGTCTTGCCAGCGACGCCCAGGTCCCATAGAGACAGAGAGTCATAACGGCACAGAAGGAGGCCATTCTGCCCAACGATTTGGTGCCGGCTATCTGTAGAGCAATCCAGTCAGTCCCATTTCACCACTCTCTCCCCGTAGCCCTGCAAGTTTATTTCCTACAAGTGCCTATCCAGTCTCCCTTTGAAAACATTGAGTGGGTCCGCTTCCACCAATTCCAACAGCAGCGAGCTCCAGGTCCTCACCACTTGCAGCATAATAGAGTTTTTCCTCACGTCGCCCCTGTACCTCTTTCACAAAACCTTAAATCTGTGTCCCCTAGACCTTGTACAATCAGCTACTCGGAAGAGTGTTTCCCCGTCTTGCTGATCCAAACCCGTTATAATCTTGTACACCTCTATCAAATCACCCCTCAACCTCCTTTGCCCTAACGAAAACAAATCCAGCTTCTCCAACCTGTCCTTGTAGCTAAGATCCCCCATCCCCGGAACCATTCTGGTAAATCTCCTCTGCACCCGCTCAACTGCCTTCACATCCTTCCTAAAGTGTGGTGACCAGAACTGGGCAGAATACTCCAGTTGTGTCCTAACCAGCCCTTTATAAATGTTCAGCATAGCTTCTCTAATTTTGCACTCAATACCTCTATTTATGAAGCCCAAGATCCCATATGCTTTGCTGACCACCCTCTCAATACAACCCGCCATCTTCAGGGGCCATTGCACAATAACTCCCAGGTCCCTTTGACCCTGCACACTCTTCAAAATTGTACCATTAAATTTATATTGCCTATCCCTGTTCCTTCTAAGTGGTTCTTTGTCAAACGCCTTCCAAATATCCATGCAGCCAAGATCCATTGCAATCCCTTCAACAATCCTCCCCGTTAGTACACCAAAAATTTAAATTTGGTTAGTCAAACACGATGTGCCTTTTACGAATCGGTGTTGGCACTCCTTAATGAGCTTAAACCTCTCCACGTGCCCGTTAATTTTTTCCTTGATTATTTTTTCTAAAACTTTACCAGTAACACCACTGAAGTTAAACTGACTGGCCTGTAGATACTAGGATTGATAGGATACTCAGCAGGTCAGTCTGCATCTGTGGAGCGAGAGAGAGAGAGAGAGCGACAGAGTTAACCTTTCAGGTCTGTGACCTTTCTCTGGAGCTGGAACTAGTTAAAGATGTAACTGATGTTAACCAGGTGCAGAGGCAGAATTTAACCACTGCTGCCATCCACCATATCACAGACCAGCCCTTTTGTTCGTTCCTCCCCTCCCGCCATTCCCTGCCTCTGCACCTGGTGAATATCTGTTACATCTCCAACGATTTCCAGTTCTGAAGAAAGGTCTCAGACCTGAAACGTTACCTATGTTTTGCTCTGCACAGATGCTGCCTGGGCTGCTGAGCATTTCCAGCAGTTTCTCTTTTTGTATTATTTAAATTAAAATGGTTTGTGTTTTTCCCCTTTCATTGCTCTCTTCGTAAGCGTCTTAATGATATTTTTATGCAGTCAATAAAAATTAATATGTAACTGCTACAATTCCACCCCTGCCCTCGCCCAACTCAACAGTATGGTTGCATGTTTGTGTAAAGCTACTCATTTCAGTCGATCGTTATAAATCAAATGTTGAGAAATTTGGAAAATAAAGATCTAAATTGGGGAAAGCCCGATTTTAATATGATAAGGCAGAGTCTGGGCAAATTGGACTGGGATAAGCTACTTGTAGGAAAAAACACATCAGAGCATTGGGAGGCATTCAGAAAGGAAATAGAGAGAGTACAGCATCAACACGTTCCCATAAAGGTCAAAGGTGCCACTAACAAGTCCAGGGAGCACTGGATGTCACATGGTATACAAGAATGGTTTAAGAGAAAAAGGCAGGCTTTTGGCAGATACAAAGGAGTAAAAACAGTGGAAGCCCTAGACGAGTATAGAAAGTGCAGGGTAATACGTAAAAAAAAATTAGGAGAGCGAAGAGAGGGCATGAAAAAACAGTGGTGGGCAAAATAAAGGAAGATCCCAAGGTGATTTAAAACTATATTAAGGGCAAGAGGATAACCAGAGAAAGAGTAGGGCCCATTAGGGACCAAAGTGGCAATCTGTGTGTAGAGCCGGAAGATGTAGGTTAGGTTTTTAAATGAATATTTTGCATCTGTGTTCACTATGGAGAAGGGGGATTTAGGCATAGAAATCAGGCAGGGGGAGTGTGATATACTTGAACAAATTAATATGGAGAGGGAGGAGTTACTAACGGCTTTACCGGGCTTAAAATTGGATAAGTCCCCAGTCCCAGCCGAGATTTATTCCAGGCTGCTATTTGAGGCAAGGTAGGAGATTGCAGGGGCTCTGACACAAATTTTCAGAACATCCCTGGCTAAAGTGGAGCTGCCAGAGGACTGGGGGACAGCTAACGTAGTACCATTACTCAAGAATGAATATAGGGATAAACCAGGGAATTACAGGCCAGTGAGCTTAACAACAGTGGTCGAGAAATTATTGGAAAACATTCTGAGGGACAGAATTAGTCTCCACTTGAGAGACAAGGATTAATGAAGGATAGTCAGCATGGCTTTGTCAGGGGGAGGTAATGTCTAACCAAATTGATTGAAATTTTCGAGGGTGTGACTAGGTGTATGGATGAGGGTACTGCAGTTGATGTAGTCTACAAGGACTTCAGTAAGGCTTTGCCAAAGTCCCGCATGGGAGATTGATCAAGAAGGTAAGAGCCCATGGGATCAAAGGCAATTTGGCATATTGGATGCAACATTGGCTTAGTGGCAGGAGGCAGAGGGTGATGGTCGAAGATTGTTTTTGTGACTGGAAGCCTGTGTCCAGTGGTGTACCGAAGGGATCGGTACTGGGTCCCTTGCTGTTTGTAGTTTGCATTAATGATTTAGATATGAATGTAGGAGGTATGATCAGTGAGTTAGCAGATGACACGAACATTGGTGGAATGGTAAATAGCGAAAAGGGAAGCCTCAGGCTACAGGACGACATAGACGGGTTGGTCAGTTGGGCAGAACAGTTGCAAATGGAATTTAACCCTAAAAAGTGTGAGGTGATGCATTTTGGGAAAATTAACAATGCAAGGGAATACACGATGAATGGTAGGACCCTAGGCAGGACAAATGATCAGAGGGACATGGTGTACATGTACACAGATCCCTGAAGGCAGCAGGATAGGTAGATATGGTGGTAAAAAGGCAGATCAGATATTGCCTTCATTAGCCATGGCATAGGATATAAGAGCAGGGAGGTTATGATGCAGCTGTACAAAATGCTAGTTAGACCACAGCTGGAATACTATGTGCAGTTCTGGTCGCCACACGATAGGAAGGATGTGATTGCATTGGAGAGGGTGCAGAGGAGGTTCACCAGGATGTTACCTGGGCTGGAGCGCTTCAGCTGTGAAGGGAGACTGGACAGGCTGCGGTTGTTTTCCTTGGAGCAGAGAAGGCTGAGGTGGGACCAGATTGAGGTGTACAAAATTATGAGGGGCATGGATAGGGTAGATAGAAAGGAACTTTTTCCCTTAGTAGAGGGGTCAATAACAAGGGGTCATAGTTTCAAGGTAAGAGGCAACAGGTTTAGGGGGGATTTGAGGGAAAATCTTTTCACCCAGAGTGTGGTTGGAATCTGGAACTCACTGCCTGAAAGGGTGGTAGAGGCAGGAACCCCCACGACATCAAATAATCGTTTAGATGATCACTTGAAACGCCATAGCATACACGGCTATGGACCAGTTGATAGAAAATGAGATTAGGATAGACAGGGCCTGATGGTCGGTGCCGACTCGATGGTCGGAAGGGCCTCTTTCTGTGCTGTATAACTCTATGACTCTATGACACTATAAAGTTTTAAGCCATTCAGAGCCTCCTTAAAAACGTTTGGACTTCAATACCAGTTTGAAACGTGTTCAGATGATTGGAAAATTGATTATTGCTTGTTTCTTCCAAAATAATACCAGAAACTTAGGGGGATAAAAGTGTTTTTAACATTAATTTTTTGCGAAAAGTTCATTGAAAATCTTCAAATTCTTTCAAATCTCATTGCAACTTTGACAGAAGAAGTTGCTCCACATTTCTGTGTCCCTATTCAATGCTGTCGTTAAACATGCAAAAACAAATTGAAATATAATCTAATTCCCAACGGAGCTCAGCTTCCTAAGAAGGCGGTGAGGTTATCTTTCCCCAGCCTTGGCGATGAGTTGGGATCAGTTTTCGAGAAGCTGTTTCCTCTTTTTCTTCTGCCGTTCCCTCCGTCTCTCATAGACTCTGAGGTTCAAACGGGGTACAAACACTTTCCCCTCTCTCATAACATGATTTAAATAACCCAAATAAAGTATTCCAGAAAGGGAACAATATCTGTCAAAATTTAACTGAAACTTACTGCGGGACATTCAATATCACTTTCCTTTATTTTTACCAGCTTTAAACGGTTTTCCGAATTTAAAAAATAAAGTCACCGAAGGCCTAAACATTGTATGCTTTAGCCTTGTTCCAAAGGTCATTGTTTATGTGCTGCACCTCCACCTGTGTTGTTCGAAAGTGCAGAACCCGCACAATCCCCGGGAACAGACTACATGCGCATGGACGCTCAACCCTCCTCTCTCTCGCTGTGTTTGCCTCTCTCTCTCTCTCTGCCTCTCTCTCCCTCTGTTTCTCTATCTATTGCCCTCTCTCCTTCGCTCTCTCTATCGCCATCTCTCCCTCGCTATTTCAATCTCCCTCTGCCTTTCTCTCTCTCTCTCTATCTTCCTCTGACCCTCTCTCTCTCTACCTCTCTCTGTCCCTGTCTCTCTGTCTCTATCCCGCTCAACCCTGTCTCTCGCTCTGCCTCCCTCTGACTCGGTCTCTGACTCTCTCTATCACCCTCTGTTACATATCTCTCTCTATCTCCCTTTGTCCCTGTCTCACTCTCTATCTGCCTCTGTCCTTCTCTCTCTCTCTATTTCCCTCATACCCTGTCTCTCGCTCTGCCTCCCTCTGACTCTTTCTCTGTCACTGTCTCTCTCACTCTATTTCACTCAGACATTGTCTCTCTCTCTCTATCTTCCTCGGTCCCTGTCTTTCTCTCTCCATTGCCTTCAGAATCTATATCTCACTCTAGCTCCCTCTGTCCTTGTCTCTCGCTTTCTCACTCTCTGTCTCTGTCTCTGTCCCTGTCGCTCTCTCCCTCTTCCTCTCTCTGTCATTCTCTCTCTCTCTAGCTCTCAGTTTATAACTCTCCGTCTCTTTGTTTTGCTGTCTCTCTTTGCAAAGAAAATTGGAGCAAAAGGAGAAGCAGAGAACCAGTGTCGCTACAGGAGAGAGCTTTCCTCTCTCTCCTTAAACTTGAAATCCTGTCAATGCTGTGAAATGAGCAGAATTCTTTCCCTCTTTGAGGAAACGTTTCATGACAATGTTGTCCTATTCGTGCTCTTGTGACAATGAAATTGCTCACATCAGACTCCTGCTCCACTAGACTCTTTACAATTAACTGAATGCACGGAGTGACCCAGCTCAGTTTAATCCTGAGCAATAACTGCTTGTAGGTTGTAAATTAGATGATTATCGGTGGCCTGTCGATGGATGTTTAAGATTGTTTTAATGGTATTATAAAAGGCGAAGAGAACCTTTCTCCTCAGTCGCTCTCTCTCCCTCCCCCAGTCTCTCTCTCCCCAGTGTCTCTCTAGTCAAGTCTATCTCTCTATCCCCAGTCTCTCTCTCTCTCTCAGTCTCTCTCCCTCTCACCCCAGTCTCTCTCCACGGTCTCTCACTCTCCCCAGTCTCTCTCTTTCCCCGTCTCTCTCTCTTGCTCACCTCCCAGTTCCTCTCGCTCTCCCCTAGTCACTCTCTATGTCTCCCAGTCTCTTTCTCTCCCCCTTTCTCTCTCCCAACTACCTACCTCATTCTCTCTCTACCCAGTCTCTCTCTCCCCAAGTTTCTCTTTCTCTTCCAGTTTCTTTCCCGACGTCTCTCTTGTCCAGTGCATCTAGCTACCCACTCTCTCTCTCTGCCCAGTCTCTCTCTCCCCAGTTTCTCTTTCCCCGTCACTCTATCTCTCTGTCGCTCCCGCCCAGTTTCTCTCACTCTCCCGAGTCACCCGATATATCTCCCAGTCTCTTTGTCTCCCCGTCTCTCTCTCCCAAGTATCTCCCCCAAGTCTCTCCCTCTCCAGTCACTCTCCCCATCTCTCTCACTCACCAGTCTCTCTCGCCCCAATTCTCTCTCTCTCCCCAGACACTCTAGACGTCGCTCTCTTTCCCTAGTCTCTCTTTATCCCCACTCACTCACTCTTCCCTTCTTTCCCACTCCGTCCCTCTCTCTCCCCAGTCTCACTCTCCCCTAGTCTCACTCTCACCCACTCCCTCTCTCTCTCCCTCTCTAACTCTCTCCTAATCTCCATCTCCCTCTCTCCCAAATTTCTCAATCTCCCCATCTCTCTCTCTTCCCCTCTCTCTCTTTCTCCCTCTCCCTCATCTGCTGCCTCTCTCCCAAAGTCTCTATCTCACACATTCTGCCCCTACCCGTCTATTTCTCTCTCTCTGTCTACCCAATCTCTCTCACTCATTCTCTCCCAGTCTCTTTCTCTCCCCATCTCTCTCTCCCAAGTCACTTCCCCAGTGTCTCTCTCTCCCCAGTCGCTCTCTCTCTCTGACCAGTATATCGAACTCCCTGATCATTGTCTTGCTCACCCAAATCTCTCCCTCTCCAGTCTCTCCCTCTCTGCAGTCTCTATATCTCTATCGCTAGTAATAACCCTCCCCGATTATCTCCCTCCCCAGTCCCTCTCTCTCGCCCAGTCTCACTCTACCACAGTCTCTCGCTCCCCAAGGCTCTATTTCTCTTCCAGCCTCTCTCCCCTGGTCTCTCTTGTCCAGTGTCTCTCTCTCCCCCACTCTCTCTGCCGTCTCTATCTCCCCAGTCTATCTCTCTCCCCAGTCTCTCTCCCCTTCTCTCTCTCCCCAGTCACTCGTTCTCTCCCCATTCTCTCTCTCATCCTAATCTCTCTCGCTGTCTCTCTTTTTCCACAGTCTCTCTCTCCCCACTCTTTCACTCTCCCCCTCTATCTCTCCCAGTCGCTCTCTCTCCAAAGTCACTCTATCTCTCCCCAGTCTCTTTCTTTCCCCCAATCTATCTCTTTCCCCAGTGTCTCATTCACCTTCTATTCCTATCCCCCACTATCTCTCTCCCCAGTCTCTATCTCACCCCATCTCTCTCTCTCTATCTCACCCATGCTCTCTCTCTAACCCACTCTCTTGCTCTCTCCCCAGTCTCTCTCTCTCCCCAGTGTCTCTCTAGTCAAGTCTATCTCTCTATCCCCAGTCTCACTCCCTCTCCCAGTCTCTCTCCCTCTCACCCCAGTCTCTCTCCACGGTCTCTCACTCTCCCCAGTCTCTCTCTCACCCCGTCTCTCTCTCTCGCTCACCTCCCAGTTCCTTTCGCTCTCCCCCAGTCACTCTCTATGTCTCCCAGTCTCTTTCTCTCCACCTTTCTCTCTCCCAACTACCTACCACATTCTCTCTCTACCCAGTCTCTCTCTCACCAAGTTTGTCTTTCTCTTCCAGTTTCTCTCCCGACATCTCTCTTGTCCAGTGCATCTAGCTAACCAGTCTCTCTCTCTGCCCAGTCTCTCTCTCCCCAGTCTCTCTTTCCCCATCGCTCTATCTCTCTGTCGCTCCCCCCCAGTTTCTCTCACTCTCCCGAGTCACCCGCTATATCTCCCAGTCTCTTTGTCTCCCCGTCTCTCTCTCCCAAGTATCTCCCCCAAGTCTCTCCCTCTCCAGTCTCTCTCCGCATCTCTCTCTCTCACCAGTCTCTCTCGCCCCAACTCTCTCCCTCTCCCCAGACACTCTAGCTGTCGCTCTCTTTCCCTAGTCTCTCTTTATCCCCACTCACTCACTCTTCCCTTCTTTCCCACTCCCTGTCTCTCTCTCTCCCCAGTCTCACTCTCCCCTAGTCTCTCTCTCACCCACTCCCTCTCTCTCTCCCTCTCTAACTCTCTCCTAATCTCCATCTCCCTCTCTCCCAAATTTCTCAATCTCGCCATCTCTCTCTCGTCCCCTCTCTCTCTTTCTCCCTCTCCCTCATCTGCTGCCTCTCTCCCAAAGTCTCTATCTCACACATTCTGCCCCTACCCGTCTATTTCTCTCTCTCTCTCTACCCAGTCACTCTCACTCACTCTCTCCCAGTCTCTTTCTCTCCCCATCTCTCTCTCCCAAGTCACTTCCCCAGTGTCTCTCTCTCCCCAATCGCTCTCTCTCTCTCACCAGTATATCGAACTCCCTGATCAGTGTCTTGCTCACCCAAGTCTCGCCCTCTCCAGTCTCTCCCTCTCTGCGGTCTCTACATCTCTATCGCTAGTAATAACTCTACCCCATTATCTCCTCCCCAGTCCCTCTCTCTTGCCCAGTCTCACTCTACCACAGTCTCTCGCTCCCCAAGGCTCTATTTCTCTTCCAGTCTCTCTCCCCTCGTCTCTCTTGTCCAGTGTCTCTCTCTCCCCCACTCTCTCTGCCGTCTCTCTCTCCCCAGTCTTTCTCTCTCCCCAGTCTCTCTCCCCTTCTCTCTCTCCCCAGTCACTCGTTCTCTCCCCATTCTCTCTCTCATCCTAATCTCTCTCGCTGTCTCTCTTTTTCCACTCTTTCACTCTCCCCCTCTCTCTCTCCCAGTCGCTCTCTCTCCAAAGTCACTCTATCTCTCCCCAGTCTCTTTCTTTCCCCCAATCTATCTCTTTCCCCAGTGTCTCATTCACCTTCTATTCCTCTCCCCACTCTCTCTCTCCCCAGTCTCTATCTCACCCCATCTCTCTCTCTCTTTCTCACCCATGCTCTCTCTCTAACCCACTCTCTTGCTCTCTCCCCAGTCTCTGTCTTTCACCCATTCTCTCTCTCTCTCTCTCTCCCATTTTCTCTCTCCCTCTCTTTCTTTCCTCTCTCTTCCTCCCTGATGCTCAGACCCTTAGCGGGTTCAGTGCACAGCCGCTCTTTACAAGAGCATTGCCATCTGCCACGACTCCCCATGCGGTTTCAGTATTCAACAGCCGTTCACATGCTCAGTAGCTCAGGCCTGTAGTGAGCTCCAGTGAGCAGGTGCCAAAGCCCGCTCGTGCGGTACTAAAGAACGAGCCTGTGGGACATAGTTTATAAGAGTGACTGCAGGTCATTCTAAATCTGGAGAGGAAATATCTGTTCTTGAATTGTACCAGCCTATACTGAAGGTGCTGCGAGTTGGTGGGGTTCAGCCCCAGCCATTGTCTGCCCTCCAATAACTTGCCAAGCGGTAATTCTGAGATGTGAGCCTATACAGCGAGCTGCCAGCATTTCGAACATGAGGAGCAGCACCGCCGCCGTCCCTGGCTGATTCTGTCTGACAAATCTGAGCCAATGGTGGCAGAGCAGCTGCAAATTGCATTTACATAGCGCCTTTTATGTAGTAAAACATCAGAAGCTCCTCATAAGAGCGTAATCAGTCAAAAAATAACACCACACCAAAGAAGGAGACTTTGGAACCGGTGACTAAAAGATTGGCCAAAGAATTTAGTGCTTTGGAACTGAAGGCACGGCCGCCAATGCTGGAGCGAAGGAAGTGGGGATTGCACAAGAGGCCTGATTTGGAAGAGGGCAGAGTTCATAGAATCCTAGAAAGATACAGCACAGAAGAATGTCATTCGTCCGATGGTGTCTTTGCCGGCTAATTGAAAGAGCTTTACAATTTATTGCCAATTCACTGCTCTTTCCCTCGAGCCTTAGCCCTGCATTTTCTCCTATTCAATTAGTAACCCAATTCCCTTTGGAAAGTTGCTATTGAATGTGTTTCCCCCACCCTTCCAGGCAGTGCAATCCAGGTCATAACAACTTGCTGCTTAATTTTCTCCCTCTTGTCACCTCCGGTTCTTTCACTAATTACTTTAAACCTGTATCCACTGGTTGCCGACTTTCACGACAATGTAAATAGTTTCTCCATATTAAAAGGGTTGTAGGGCTGCAGAATGTCACAGTGATAGGGAGGGATGAGGCCGTGGAGGGATTTGAACTAGAGGATGATAATTTTAAATGCTCTAGGCACCAGGTGTCTCCCCAGTTCAGAATGTGACTCACCACTAGCAGGAAGGATGTTATTTTAACTCCTAATGTTGCAGAAAGACGAGTCATTGGGCTAGGAATTCAGTAGGCTTTGCGCCCAGTTTTCGCCCAAAGAGGGCTTTTGCGCCACTTGCTGAGATTGCGCCGATATTCAGCGCTGCGGTAATGGCGGTGTTAGCCAGTAGTGCTGCGCCGCCACCAATGACGTCATCGGTGTGCGCAGTGTCCCGCTACCGCCCCGCTACCGGCCCGACCGCCATATTTAGTTGCGGCCGCCTCTTCCGCAGCGGCCGCAAACAGCGATCTGAAAACAGGGCCGTCCTGCAGCCTTAGTGGGGCGAGTTAAGGCGGAGGTGCGGCCGGCAGCTTTTTCGGCGGCCGCCTGCCCGCACCTCCTTCCCTGGCCTCCTCCACGCCCCCCCCCCGCGGCATTGCCGGCTGTTTTCCGGGAGCCCGGCACTTCTCCGTGGTACCGGGCTCATTTGCCGGCACTAGCGAGCGGCGATCTCGCTGTTGCAGGCACCTCCCTCTTAAGAGAGGGAGGAAGGCCTGCAGTACCGCAGCTTGCCGCTCCACAGCGGGTGGCGCTGCGGCACCTAGCACGCCGAAATTCAGTTTCAGCGCCCCAAGCGGGGGCGGCCACACCCTTGAATAGCGGCCGGCTTCGACTTGGGGTGCTGAAACTGAATTTCCGGCGGGCGCAATTGGCTCCGCGCGCAGCGGTAACTTCTGGGCACAAGCGAGCTGGCGGGCCCAAACTGAATTTCTAGGCCCTTGTCTCTCTCATTATCACAAGCATATAACTAATATGGGGAAATCAATATATGTACCTTTAACGAACAGCAACACGGAAAGAGGGAAATGAATGACCATTAAACACCTGGTCCATTTGGCACTGAAGTGTCTGAAACTCATAATAGAAAATCCAGGAAAACACAAAACTGACAAATGTTAAACTGTTTCCATGACAAAAGAAATCCTGACTGAACTTAAAAAAGATAAATAATTTGACAGGGGTTCACACTGCCTCACCTGGCTGGCCAATTCAAGCACTGCGATTGGTTGCAGAATGCGCTGCTCCCTTGGCCCTCCGGCCTCTGAGCTCCATTCCTGTTGGTTCCACAGGCCATCATCACCACTCGCAAATATTACGTTGCCAGATGAGTTTCAGGGGCTCAGATGAAGAAAATTAATGAGGCCGTCAATCTGAGTTGGGAAATACAATTAGAGAACAAGATTCAATTTATATACTGAACTCCAATCAAAAGAATTGTTGCGATTAATATTTTCCTTCTGAGCCAAGTGGGATACAAGTGATGTCTGGGCTGTGCAGGAGTGTTTGTGTTTGGTTACACTGCGTGTTCCAGGCTCTCCACTCCAAGTGTGCTTCTTTCAACTCACGGACTCATTCACACATCGAACTGACATGATTAATCTCGCCCTTTAAATCCATCATGGAAATATCTGCATTCGGCATTTAGTTGTGATAAAGCTTTAAAAAACAATGGTTAAGATTCAGCTGGAATATTGTGCTAAATTCTGGGCACCCCATTTTAGGGAGGATGTCCAGGAGAGGGTGCAGAGGTGGTTTACTACAATGGTACGAGGAATGAGAGACTGCAGTTCTGTGGAGAGACTGGAGAAGCTGGAGTAGTTCTCCTTAGAGCAGAAAAGGAGAGGAAATTTGATTGAGGTGTTCAAAAATATGAATGGTTTTGATAGAGTGAATAAGGATAAGCTGTTTCCCGTGGCAGAAGGGTCAGTGACCAGAGGAAACAGATTTAAGGTGATTGGCAAAACAACAGAGGAAACGTTTTGCTTACACTGCGAGTTGTTGCGATCTGGAATGCACTGCCTGAAAAGGCACTGAATGCAGATCCAATAGTAACTTTCAAAAGGGAATTGGATTATTTTTGAAGGGATATGATTTACACGTCTATGTGGAAAAAGCAGGGGATTGGGATTACTTGGACAGTCCTTTCAAGAGCTGGAACAGGCACTATGGTTCGAATGGTTTCCTTCTGTGCCATGTCATTCTATGATTCTATGATATTGTGGCAAAGCCACCAAAGAGACTCTCACATTAACTTGTACAATTGTCTTTAATCATTATTGTTACCTTTTAATGTTTGCCCTGTTTAAACAGTGCGGGATCGATATAATCACGATCTGACGCGATGGCGTCATCACGTGGGCCACGTGACGTTCCCAATGGTGGGAAACGTGATGACGCCATGACGTCAGTGTTGGAGGGCGTTTCCAGTTAGACCTCGTGGAGTGAGCTAGTGTACAGACCTGTTTGGAGTTTCTCCTGCGTTTCTTGTTTTATAATACTTTCAGTGCATTAAACTAAGTTTGTTAACTACCAGTTTAGTTCACAGTGTTTTGTTAGGAGTGCATAGACTCCTACATTGGTGACCCCAAATCCTTGCGATCATTTTTCGGGGTGGACACGGAATGCAGGCCAGTGATGGATGCCAACGCTGTGGCCTTGAAGCTCCACCAATTCTGGGAACAACAGGTGGCCTCCTGGTTTGTGCAGGCCGAGGCACAGTTTGAACTCCGCAACATCGTGCAGGACCAGACCTGATGGCGTCGAGGATCATCAGCCTTCTGGAGAACCCCCTGAATGCTGACAAGTATGTAGCCATCAAGACTCGGCTGCTGCAGGTATTTGGCCTTACCAAGGCAGAGCGCGCTCACCGCTTACTGACACTACCAGGGTTAGGTGACTCCAAACCCTCAGAACTAATGAGCCACACACTGATGCTCCTGGGGTCCGAAACCACATGTCTCCTGTTCCATGAGCTGTTCCTTACACAGCTGCCTGAACAAGTCCAGGCAGCCCTCGCCAGATCGGACACTGGGGACTGCATCGCGCTCGCCGAAGAGGCGGATAAAGTTTACGTGGTCCGGCAACAATACTGTGCCATCACGCAAGGCTCTGCCCCGAGGGGACCGGCCCCAGCCCCGGTGCCTCCGACGGCCGGTTACTGTTACTACCACACTCGTTTCGGCCTGAAGGCCCGCTGCTGCTGACCAACATGCAGTTTCGTGCCCAGACCATCGAATAGACCGCCGCGAGTCAAGAACACCGGACCCGGTGTGTCTCCCATGGCCACGATGGTGATCGGCGACTCCAGGAATCTCATTTATTTAACCGACTCCACCTTGGGCCGTCGTTTTCTGTGTGACACGGGGGCACAGTGCAGCGTACTTCCCGCCTCGGTCCTCGACATTCGGTCCGGCAGACGGGGTCCCCCCCTCCAAGCTGCCAATGGGGGTACGATCCGCACTTGCGGGAAATGACGGGTGCAAGTTTGTTTCGGTGGCCAGCCCTTTACCTGGGATTTTGTCACCGCTCAAATTTCGCAGGCCCTCTTGGGCACCCACTTTTTAGGTGCCAACGGCCTGTTGGTGGATGAGAAAAATCGACGCCTCGTTCACGCCGCCGTGCACGATGGTATTTCAGGTGCGCACAGCACGGCTGCGCCACACATGGTCTCCTGCGCGTGGCCACCACTCAACGACATCTCCTGCCTTCTCGGGGACTTCCCCAAGCTGACAAAGCCCAACTTTTCAGGTTCGACCGCCAAGCATCGGGTGGAGCATCATATTTCAACAACTGGCTCTCCCATCTATGCCAGGGCGTGGCATTTGGAACCCAGCAAGCTTGCGGCAGCAAAGGCGGAGTTCGCCGTGATGTAGAAGCTGGGGATTATTCGCTGGTCCAGTAGTCCCTGGTCTTCACCGCTGCACATCGTCCAAAAGCCCAGTGGGGGATGGCTGCCCTGTGGCGACTATCACTGCCTCAGTGAGATAACGACGCCTGACCATTACCCCATCCCCCACATACAAGATTTCTCTGTGCATTTGGTGGGGAAGTCAATATTCTCAAAGGTCGACCTCGTCCGTGGGTACCATCAGGTCCCAGTGCACACCCAGGATGTTGAAAAGACAGCGGTCATCACCCATTTAGGACTTTTTGAATTCCTCCGCATGCTGTTTGGGCTTAAAGATGTGGCGCAGCCATTCCAGCGCCTTATGGACTCGGTTTCGCGGGACCTCGATTTTTTGCTCGTCTACTTGGATGACATTCTGATTGCTAGCACCACAAAGGATGAACACCTCAAGCAGCTCCATGTCCTTTTTCAATTGCTTCAGCAGCACGGCCTCATTGCAAACCCAGACAAATGTCATTTCGGCCTGGCGCAGCTCTATTTTCTAGGCCACCGCATAACTTCCGCAGGGGCAATGCCGCTTCGAGCTAAGGTGAAGGCGATCACGGTGTTCATGAAGCCACAATCCATGAAAGCCTTACAGGAGTTCCTGAGGATGGTTAATTTTTACCACCTGTTTGTCCCCAGGGCCGCACAGCTCATGTGGCCGCTCTACGAGGCCCTCAGGGGCAGGATGGGAAAGGAACCCATGGTTTGGTGGCAAAAAATGGGTCGCGCCTTCGAGAATACAAAAACCGCACTCGTGAACACGATGATGTTGGCACATCCCCTGCCAGGAGCTATCATTGCCCTCACGATGGACACGTCAGATTACACTGTGGGGGCCATCCAGGAGGAATGGGTCGACGGCGCATGGCAGCCTCTGGCATTTTTTAGTCGTCAGCTGCAATGGCATGAATGTCGGTACAGTACTTTCGACAGGGAGCTGTTAGCTTTGTTTTTGGCCATCCGCCACTTCCGATTCCTCCTCGAAGGGGGCAGCTTCATTGCATTTGTTGACCACAAGCCCTTGACATTCACGATGGCCAAGACAGCTGAACCGTGGTCAGCTCGGCAACAACGGCAGCTGACTTACATCTCCGAGTTCACCACCGACGTCAGGCACGTGGCCGGCAAGGACAACATCATTGCTGATTGCCTCTCCCATGCCGCCGTCCAGGCCATTCAATTAGTCATTGACTTCGCAAAAATGGCAGCCAACCAGGCTGCCGACCCGGAGACTCAGGCCTTTCATTCTGTCCCCGCCAGCCTCCAGCCAAGAGATGTACCGTTCCATGCGGCAGGTACCACTCTAATTTGCGATGTTTCATTGGGTGCACCCCATCCGAATATGCCGTCCACCTGGCGCTGAGCCGTTTTCGATGCCATACATGGGCTGTCGCATCCTGGAGTGTGGGCATCGCAGAAGCTGCTAGTCTCCAAATTCGTATGGAGAGGACTATGCAAAGACGTCCGTGACTGGGCGAACATTGTGTGGTTTGTCAACGGGCCAAGGTGCAACGGCACATCAGGGCCCCTCTGGCCACCTTTGAGGTACCGGAGCGGCGTTTCCACCACATTCACATTGACCTAGTGGGCCCACTTCCACCATCCCATGGTTTTACGCACCTTCTGACAATGGTGGATCGCACCACGAGGTGGCCGGAGGCAGTTCCCCTGATGTACACCACCCCTGCGGGTGTCGCGTGAGCCTTCATCTCATCATGGGTAGCCCGGTTCAATGTCCCTGTGGATATTTCTTCGGATCGCGGTCCGCAATTTTCATCAGAACTATGGAATGAGGTAGCCTCAGTATTGGGCACTAAACTACACTGCACTATGGCTTATCACCCGCAAGCGAATGGCTTCTGCGAGCGGTTCCACCGTTCTTTGAAGGCGTCGCTCAGGGCCAACCTTCTGGATGCAGCATGGGTCGATAAACTGCCATGGGTAAAGCTAGGACTGCGCACGGTGCTGAAGGATGATCTACAGTCGTGGACCGCGGAAATGGTTTATGGTCAGCCCCTTTGAGTTCCGGGCGAGTTCCTGCCGTCCCCTACATGGCCGTGGTCTGCAGCCAGTCAGTGAGAGGCCCATTGGGACGTGGCTCAGTGTTTCCGCCCAGTTCCGACCTCGCTACACAGTTTGCCTTCTTCCAACATCCCTGGGGAGCTGTCAAAGGCCAAGTTCGTCTTTGTGCGCCAAGATGGCCATCATACCCCACTCGCACCTCCTTATGCAGGTCCATTCCAGGTTCTACAGACCGGGGACAAGAGTTTTGTGATCGACGTTGGGGGCAAGCCTGATCACATCTCCATTGATCGCCTCAAACCTGCACACCTGGACCTCGAACAGCCGGTCGAATTGGTGCAGCCTCCGTGCCGGGGCCGGCCGCCGGCAGCCGCTACACCCAATTGCACCGTGCTACCTGCCAGCTCGCCACCTGCTCAGCGTTTTCCTCTCCGTGAATTTAGGAGTTGGTCAAACAGGCTTTTCCGACATCCTCACCGATTGACTTTCCTCATTAAAGACAATTCTGGGGGGGAGTATGTGGCAAAGCCACCAAAGAGACTCTCACAGTAACTTGTACAATTGTCTTTAATCATTATTGTTACCTTTTAATGTTTGCCCTGTTTAAACAGCGCGGGATCGATATAATCGCGAGCTGACGCGATGACGTCATCACGTGGGTCACGTGACGTTCCCAACGGCGGGAAACGTGATGACTTCATGACGTCAGGGTTGGAGGGCGTTTCCAGTTAGTCCTCGTGGAGTGAGCTCGTGTACAGACCTGTTTGGAGTTTCTCCTGCGTTTCTTGTGTAATGCTTTCAGTGCATTAAACTAAGTTTGTTAACTATCACGATGGCAAAATACTGCAGATGTTGCAAATCCAAAATAACAACAGAAAATGCTGGAAAAACTCAGCAGGTCAGGCAACATCCGTGGAGAGAAATTTGAGTTGACGTTTCGGGTTTGACCCTTCTTCAAAACTGGAAAGAAAAGAAACTAGATCGAAGGCAGGGCTGCGATCGGACAAAAGAATAAAAGAAACAAAAGAAGTAAAAGAGATTAGAAGCTAGACGAGATGGTAATAGGCTGGGATTAGGTGTAAAGTGTACTGGCAGGGCAAAAGATAGCTGCCAGGTGTGAGAGAGAAACAAAAGGAAAGGGGGAGGGGAAGGAGTGGAACAATTACAAGAGAAAATGAAATGGGGGCCGAGCTGCCTTCGATCTAGTTTCTTTTCTTTCCAGTTTTGAAGAAGGGTCAAACCCGAAACGTCAACTCAAATTTCTCTCCACGGATGTTGCCTGACCTGCTGAGTTTTTCCAGCATTTTCTGTTGTTATTTTTTAACTATCAGTTTAGTTCACAGTGTTTTGTTAGGAGTGCATAGACTCCTACAATATAATGTTTGTCAGAAGTTGCTGACACAATGACAACAATAATTTGTTAACATCAGGAGCACTGATAGGATGTTTTAAAGAGCACAGGAGTACATTTACGAACATATGCAAACTAGAGTGAGGAGAGAGAGAGAGCTGTCATCCCAAGTACAGTCTGCTGAATCTTGCTGCCCTCTCTCCATGGCAAGTACATCCTTCCTCAGATAAGGCGAACAAAACTGGATACAATGCTCAAGGTGTGGTCTCACCAAAGCCGTGTATAACTGCAGCAAGACATCCTTGTTCCTGTACTCGAACCCTCTCGCTACAAAGGCCAACATGCCATTTGCCTTCTTAACCGCCTGCTGCACCTACATGTTTACCTTCAGCGACTGGTGCACAAGCACACACATCTCGTTGCACTTCCCATTCTCCCAATCTATTGCCGTTCAGACAATAATCTGCCTTCCTGTTTTTGCCACCAACGTGGATAACCTCGCATTTATCCACATTATACTGCATCTGCCATGCATCTGCCCAATCACCCAGCCTGTCCAAATCATACTGGAGTTTCTCTGCATCAGCCTCACAGCACACACGCGCCCACCCAGCATTGTGTCATCTGCAAACTTGGAGATATTACATCTAGTTCCCTCGTCTAGATCATTAATATATATTGTGAATAGCTGGGTTTCTAGCACAGATCCCTGCGGTACCCCACTAGTTACTGCCTGCCACTGGGAAAAAGCCCCGTTTATTCCAACGCTTTGCTTCCTGTCTGCCAACCAGTTCTCTATCCAAGTCAGTACCTTGCCCTCAATCCCATGTGCTTTAACTTTGCAAGCTAATCTTTTATGTGGGACATTATCGAAAGCCTTCTGAAAGTCCAAATACACCACATTCACTGGTTCTCCCTTATCTATTCTAGCAGTTACATCTGCAGAAATTTCCAGTGTATTAGTCAAGCATGATTTACCTTTTGTAAATCCATGTGTACTTTCTCCAATCCTGTCACTGTTTTCCAAGTGCTCTGCTATTACATCATTTATAATGGACTCTAGCATTTTTCCCACTACCGATGTCAGGCTTACTGGTCTACAATTCCCCGTTTTCTCTCTGCCAACTTTTTTAACTAGTGGGGTTACATTAGCTACCCTCCAATCCATGGGAACTGTGCCCGAGTCTATAGAACTTTGGAAGATGACCAGCAATGCATCTAACATTTCTAATGCCACTTCCTTAAGTACCCTAGGATGTAGATTATCAGGCCCTGGGGATTTATTGGCCTTCAATCATATCAATTTCCCTAACACCGCTTCCCTACAAACACTGATTTCATTCAGTTCCTCCCTCTCATTAGTCCCTATATTCCCTGACATCTCTGGGAAGTTACTTGTGTCCTCCTTTGTGAAGACAGAACAAAAGTATGTATTTAATTGGTCAGCCGTTTCTTTATTCCCCATTGTAATTTCCCCTATTCTGACTGCAAGGGACTTACACTTGACTTCACCAATCTTTTTCACTTCACGTATCTATAGAAGATTTAACAGTCATTTCTTATGTTACCTGCAAGCTTAGACTTATATTCTGTTTTCCCCTCTTAATTAATCCCTATTGTCCACCTTTGCTGAATCCTAAATTGCACCCAATCTTCAGCTTTGCTGCTTTTTCTGGCCAATTTATGTGTCCTCTCCTTGGATATTATGCTATGCCTAGCTTCCCTTGTTAGCCACGGTTGAGTCACCTTTTTTTGTTTTATTTTTATGCCAAACAGGGCTGAAGAAATTCTGTAGTTCATCCATGCGATCTTTAAATGTTTGCCATTGTCTATCCACCGTCAACCCTTTAAATAATGTTCCCCAATCCATCCTTGCCAACTTGCGCCTCAAACTATTGTAGTTTCCTTTATTTAAATTCAGGACCCATGTCTCTGAGTCAACTACTTCACTCTCCATCTTAATGAAGAATTATATCATATTACGATCGCTCCTCCCCAAGTGGACTCGCAAAACAAAATGCTAATTAATCATTACTCATTAAATAATACCAAGTCTAAGCTGGCCTGATTTCTAGTTGGTTGCCCAACATATTGGTCCAAGAAACCATCCCTTAAGCACTCCAGGAGTTCATCTTCCACAGTATTGTTACTAATTTGGTAAGCCTAAGCTATATGTAGATTAAAGTCACCCATGATAACTGCTATGCCCTTATTGCACACGTCTCTATTTTCCCGATTATGCCAATCCCAACCTCAGAATTACTGTTTGGGGATCTGTGTACAACTCTGATTAACTTTTTGTGTCCCTTGGTATTTCTCAGCTCTATCCATACAGATTCAACATCATCAGAGCTAATATCCTTCCTTAATATTGTGTTATTCTCCTCTTTAAGCAGCAATGCTACCACACATCCTTTTCCTTTTTGCCTGTCTTTCCTGAATACTGAATACCCCTGGATGTTGAATTCCCAGCCATGGTGACCCTGGAGCCATGGCTCCATAATCCCAATAATTTCATATCCATTTACATCTATTTGCGCAGCTAATTCACCCAACGTTTTACGAATGCTCCTCGCATTAACACACAAAGCCTTCTGGCTTCTTTTTTGAACACTCGAAGTCCTTTTAGAATTATTACTTACTGTGGCCCTGTTTGATTTACACCCTTGATTACTCTGACTTCCACTTTTCCTTTTCTCCTTCCTGTCTTTTGCTTCTATTGTTGCTTCCCTTTCCTCTGTCTCCCTGCACAGGTTTCCAACCCCCTTCCATTTTAGTTTGAAACCTCCCCAACAGCACTAGCAAACACTCCCCCTAGGACATCAGTCCCGGTGCTGCCCAGGTGCAATCCATCCAGGTTCTACTGGTCCCACCTCCCCCAGAAACGGTTCCAATGTCCCAGGAATTTGAATCCCTCCGCCTTTCCCCATTCCTCTAGCCGCGTATTCACCTGAAATAACATTCTATTTTTACTCTGACTAGCACTTGACACTGGTAGCAATCCTGAGATTACTACCTTTGATGTCCTTTTTTTATTTACCTCCTCACAGCCTATATTCAGCTTTTAGGACCTCATCCCGTTTTTCACCTATATCTTTCTCTGGATTAATCGTCCAGAGACATAAACACTAAACTACCATAAGCTCAGTGAACTCAATCATTTTGTAGCACCTGATTGCTTAGTGTTACAGTGTTCCATGCCACTCTGAGGCCCATGACCTGATATCGGAGTCCTAGACGCTGACTGCTGCTCACCCACTGACACCAGGGTAGTAAAGGGACTGCGATGGTCTCTGTATTTAAATTAAATATCAAGTATCACCAAGAGTGTGTATATCGAATGATTAATGTAAGCTGTATGCTGCACGGAGATATTGATAGACCATCGCAAATTAATGACACATTACTTATATGGGAGGAATTTAGCTGTGAATATTCGCTTTCTAACAAGCAGTGCCCAGGAATGTGTGATTTCACATACTTCTAAACTGAGAAAGAAAGATCCGAGTATTTTCTAAATGGTAAGAAGCTACGAACTGTGGAGTAGCCAAGAGTTTATGGGATCTATGTACAAAATTTCTTCCCATATCAGAGAGACATCCCTCGCATGTCAGAGGCAAATCGCTCCCAACTCAGTGTCAAATCCCACCTATATCAGATAAACATCCCAACTATATCAGATATAGCTCCCACTCATGTATATTTGAACATTAATTGACACTGCGTGTTTGCGAGAGAATATTCACAGGATAAATCAACTCCATGTGTCAGCCACTTTCACTTATACCAGGCTTTTCATATACAGATATTAAACTTGAATTCAAATTCTCAGACTTCCAGGGTGGGATTTGAATTCTCGTTTTCTGGATCAATAGTCCAGTGATATAACCACTACACTATGGTAACCTCAGTGATCTCAACCTTTTTGTAGCATCTGACTGCTTAGTGTTACAGTGTTTAAAGGGGTGACTGACTTTCCATCTCACGCCCAACCAACTCATGTGGTGTATTTGGATTTCCAGAAGGCATTCGATAAGGTGCCACACAAGAGGATATTATACAAAAGTAGGGCTCATGGGATGGGGGTAATATAACTTGGATTGAGGATTGGTTAATGGACAAAAGCAGAGAATTGTCATTTTCCGCTTGGCAGGCTTTAACTAATGGGGTACTGCAAGGATTGGTGTTTGGGCCTCAGCTATTCACAATCTACATGAATGATTTGGATGCGGGGCCAAATCTAATATATCCAAGTTTTCTGATGGTACAATACTGGATGCGAATGTAAATTGTGAGGAAGATGCAAAGAAGATTCAATGGGATATAGACAGGCTAAGTGAGTGAGCAAGAACATGGCAGATGGAATATAATTTGGAGAAATATGAAGTTATGCACTTCGGTAGCAAACATAGAAAAGCAGAGTATATTTTAAATGGTGAGAGATTAGGAATTGTTGGTGTCCAGAGGGGCATGGGTGTCCTTATATACGAATCACTGAAAGTTAACATGCTGGTACAGCAAGCAATTTGGAAAGCAAATGGTATGTTGACCTTTATTGCAAGAGGACTTGAGTATAGGTGTAAAGGCATATAACTGCAATTATATAGGGCACTAGTGAGACAACACCTGGAGTAATGTGCAAAGTGGTGGTCTCCATATCTAGGAAGGATATAGTTGCCATAGAGGGAGTGCAACGAAGGTTCAGCAGGCTGGTTCCTGGGATTGGGGGGGGGGGCATTATCCCGTGAGGACATTTGAGTAGAATAGGCCTATATTCTCTAGAGTTCAGAAAAAAAAGAGGTGATCTCATTGAAGTATGCAAAATTCTTACTGGATTTGAAAGAGTAGTTGCAGGGAGGGTGTGCCCCCCGGCTGGGAGTAAGGAACCAGAGGTCACAGTCACCGAATATGGAGTCGGCCATTTAGGACTGAGATGAGGAGAATGTCTTCACTCAGATGGTGTTCATTCTTTAGAATTCTCTACCCAAGGTGGCTGTGGATGCTCAGTCGTTGAGTATATTCAAGACAGAAATCGATTGATTGTTGATTATTTGTTGAATCAAGGGATATGAGTATAGTGCAGCAAAGTGGAGATGGGTTAGAAGATCAGCCATGATCTTATTGAATGGCAGAAAAGGCTCAAAGGGCGAAATGGTCTACTCCTGCTCCTTTTTCTCATGTTCTTATGTTCTTATCATGGGGTAACTTAGTTCCCAGGTGGACACTAACTACAGATGGTGAGGGTCACTCAATGGTCAGTGTGTGATATCATGGTGTATCTCTTTCCACAGGTGAACACTGAGTGCAGATGGTGAAGGACTCTCAATGTAGAGTGAGATATATCATGGCTTATATCATTCCCCATGAGAACACTGAGAGTAGATGGTGAGGGTCACTCAATGGTCCGTGAGAGATATCAGCAGGTGTCTCAGTCCCCCAAAAAATACTGAGTGCAGATGGTGAGGGATGCTCGATGGTCAGTGAGATATATAAGCGGGTATCACAGTCCCCTAGTGAACACTGGGAGCAGATGGTGATGGACACTCGATGGTCAGTGTGAGATATTAGCAGGTGACTCAGTCCCCGGAAAAATACTGAGTGCAGATGGTGAGGGATACTCGATGGTCAGTGAGAAATATAAGCGGGTATCTCAGTCCCCAGGTGAACACTGGGAGCAGATGGTGATGGACACTCGATGGTCAGTGAGAGATATCAGCAGGTGTCTCAGTCCCCGGAAAAATACTGGGTGCAGATGGTGAGGGATACTCGATGGACTGTGAGATATATAAGCGGGCATCTCAATCCCCAGGTGAACACTGGGAGAAGATGGTGTTAGACACTGGATGGTCAGTGAGAGATTTCAGCGGGTATCTCAGTCCACAGATGAACACTGAAAGCAGATTGTGAGGGACACTCAATGGTCAGAGGGAGATATCAGCGGGTATCTGAGTCCCTTGATAAACACTGAAAGCAGATGGTGAGGGACACTCGATGGTCAGTGAGAGATATCAGCGGGTATCTGAGTCCCTTGATAAACACTGAAAGCAGATGGTGAGGGACACTCAATGGTCAGTGGGAGATATCAGCGGGTATCTCAGTCCCCAGATAAACACTGAGAGCAGATGGTGAGGGACACTCGATGATCAGTGGGAGATATCAGCGGGTACCTGAGTCCCCAGATAAACACTGAAAGCAGATGGTGAGGGACACTCAATGGTCAGTGGGAGATATCAGCGAGTATCTCAGTCCCCAGATAAACACTGGGAGCAGATGGTGAGGGACACCCGATGGTCAGTGAGAGATATCAGCGGGCATCTCAGTCCCCAGATAAACACTGAGAGCAGATGGCGAGGGACAGTCAATGGTCAGTGAGAGATATCAGCGGGTATCTCAGTCCCCAGATAAACACTGAGAGCAGATGGTGAAGGACACTCAATGGTCAGTGGGAGATATCGGCGGGTATCTGAGTCCCCAGATAAACACTGAGAGCAGATGGTGAGGGACAGTCAATGGTCAGTGAGAGATATCAGCGAGTATCTCACTCCCCAGATAAACACTGGGAGCAGATGGTGAGGGACACCCGATGGTCAGTGAGAGATATCAGCGGGCATCTCAGTCCCCAGATAAACACTGAGAGCAGATGGCGAGGGACAGTCAATGGTCAGTGAGAGATATCAGCGGGTATCTCAGTCCCCAGATAAACACTGAGAGCAGATGGTGAAGGACACTCAATGGTCAGTGGGAGATATCGGCGGGTATCTGAGTCCCCAGATAAACACTGAGAGCAGATGGTGAGGGACACTCGATGGTCAGTGAGAGATATCAGCGGGTATCTGAGTCCCCAGATAAACACTGAGAGCAGATGGTGAGGGACACTTAATGGTCAGTGGGAGATATCAACGGGTATCTGAGTCCCCAGATAAACACTGAGAGCAGATGGTGAGGGACACTCGATGGTCAGTGGGTGATATCAGCGGGTATCTGAGTCCCCTGATAAACACTGAGAGCAGATGGTTTTGGACACTCAATGGTCAGTGGGAGATATCAGCGGGTGTCTGTGTCCTCAGATAAACACTGGGAGCAGAAGGTGAGGGACACTCAATGGCCAGTGAGAGATATCAGTGGGTATCTGAGTCCCCAGATAAACACTGAGAGCAGATGGTGAAGGACACTCAATGGTCAGTGAGAGATATCAGTGGGTATCTGAATCCCCAGATAAACACTGAGAGCAGATGGTGAGGGACACTCAATGGTCAGTGGGAGATATCAGTTGGTATCTGAATCCCCAGATAAACAGTGAGAGCAGATGGTGAGGGAAACTCGATGGTCAGTGGGAGATATCAGCGGGTATCACAGTCCCCAGATAAACACTGAGAGCAGATGGTGAAGGACACTCAATGGTACCGCAGAGTTGAGGAGGATGCAGAATGTCTGGTGAAATGGACAGAGACATGGCATGTGAAATTTAATGCGGAGAGGTTTGAAGGAAGAATGTGGAGATGCAAGAGGAACTAAATGGTACAATTTTAAAGGGGATACAGGAGCAGTTAGACGTGTGGATTTACGTGCATAATTCTTTGAAGGTGGCAGGTCAAGTGGGTAAAGCTGTTCGTAAAATCACCTGCGATCCATAGCTTCATAAGAGGAGGCAAAGATTTCAAAAGCAAGGGCGTTATGCTGAACGTTTATACATCACAGATTTGGTCTCAGCTGCATAATTGTGTCCGATTCCTGACAACACAGTCGAGGAAGGATGTGAATGAGGTAGAGAGGATGCATTGGAGAATTATTAGAATGGGACCAGAGATGAGGGACCTAGTTATGTGTAGAGACTGGAGAAGTTGAGGTTGTTCTCCTTAGAGCAGAGAAGATGTAGCGTGGATCTAATTGAGTTGTTCAAAATTATGAGGGATTTTGATAGAATAGATAGGCAGACACATAAGTACATATGAACATCAGAAATGGGAGCAGGATTAGGCCATTTGGCCCTTCGAGCCTGTTCCGACAATCAATAAGGTCAGGGCTGATCTTCTACCTCATCTTCACTTTCCCAAACTATTCCCATATCCATGATTCATAGAATCATAGAATCATAGAAAGTTACAGCCCAGAAGGAGGCCATTTCGGCCCACCATGACTGCACTGGCCAACAAAGAGCTATCCAGTCTATTCCCACTTCCCAGCTCTTGGTCTGTAGCACTGCAGGATACAGCATTTCAAGTACTTCTTAAATATGGTTACGGTTTCTGCCTCTACCATCCTTTTCATGCAGTGAGTTCCAGACCCCCACAGTCCTCTGGGAAAGACATTTCCACTCAAATCCCCTATAAGCTTCCACCAATTACTTTAAATATGTGCTTCCTGGTTTTTCACCCCTCTTCTAAGTGAATTAGGTCCTTTATATCCACTTTATCTGGGCCCCTCAGAAATGTATACACCTCAATATGGTCTCCCCTCAGCCTCCTCTGTTGCAAGGAAAGGAAACCCAGCCTATCCAATCCATCCTCATAACTAAGATTCTCTACTCCAGCCAACATCCTTTTAATCTCTTCTGTTACATCTCTAGTGCAGTCACATCTTTCCTGTAATGTGGTGAATAGAATTTCCCGCAGTGCTCTAGCTGAGGCCTAACTAGTGTTTTATACAGTTGAAGCATAACCTCCCTGCTCTTGTCTTCTATGCCACGGTTAATAAAGGCAAGCATTCCGTATGCATTCTTAACTTTTCTACCTGGCCTGCTAACTTCTGGGATCTGTGGACATGCACTCCAAGGTCCCTTTGCTCCCCTACACTACGCAGTGTCCTACCATTTAATGTGTACTCCCTTTCCTTGTTAGCCCTCCCCAAATGCATTAACTCACAATCCTCTGGATTGAATTCCATTTGCCACTGTTCTGCCCACCAGACCAATTTATTGATATGTTCCAGCAGTCTACAGCTTCCTTCGTTAGCATCACTCACACAGCCGATTTTAGTATCATCTGTAAACTTCTTAATCATAACCTCTATGTTCAAGTCTAGATCATTGATATATACCACAAAAAGCAAGGGACCTACTACTGAGCCCTGCAGAACCCCACGCGAAACAGCCTTGCAGTCACAAAAACATCCATCAACCATTACCATCTGCTTCCTGTCCCTGAGCCAGTTTTGAATCCAACTTGACACTTTGCCTTGGATCCCATGGGCTTTTAAATTCCTGACCAGTCTGCCATGTGGAACCTAAACAAAAGCCTTGCTACAGTACAAATACACTACATCAAATGCACTACCCTCATCTACCCTCCTTGTTACGTCCTCAAAAAATGCAATCACGTTTGTCAGACACGACCTCACCTTAACACATCTGCACTAACTATTCTTGAGTAACCATTTAATATTCAAAAATCCATCGATCTCTGTCTTAAATATACTCAACGCCAGCCCTCTGGAGTAGAGAATTCCAAAGATTCACCAGCTTCTGAGTGAAGAAATTCCTCCTCATCTCAGTCCGAATTGGCCGACCCCTTATCCTGAGACTGTGAGACCTGGTTCAATACACCCAACCAGAGGAAACATCCTCCCTGCAACTACCCTGTCAAACCCGATAAGAATGTTGCATTTTTCAATGAGATCACCTCTCATTCTTCTAAACTCTAGAGAATTTAGGCCTAGTCTACTCAGTCTGTCCTCATAGGACAATCTCCCCATCTCAGGAACAAGTCTGGTGAACCTTCATTGCACTCCCTCTATGGCAAGCATATCCTTCCTTAGGGAAGGAGACCCACACTGTGCACTGTTGCCACTGCCAAGAGTTTTGGAAACCAAACGACAGAGATTTATAATAATTGGCAAAAGTACCATTGGGGGAGATGAGGAAAAACGTATTTTATGCAGCGAGTTGTTATGACCTGCAAAGCACTGACTGAACGGGTGGTGGAAGCAAACTCAGTGATAATTTTCAAAGTGGAATTAGATAAATACCTGAAAAATAAATATTTACAGGCCTTTGGGGTTGAGCTGGGGTGTGGGATTAAGTGGAGAGTGCTTTAACAGTGCCAGCACAGGCACGATGGTTCGAATGGCCTCCTGCTGTGCGATTCTATGATCTGAGTCCACAGTTGAAATTAGAATAGGAATAACTTTCTGTTGAATGGAAATTCTTGCTAAAACTATTAAATTATGTATACATGACTAAGGAAACTATTAACGTTGAATCTTTAAATACATTGGAGGCTGAATATAAATAGTATATTAATAATACGTGATATAAATGCTATGATAAATGTACGATATAGATACTTACTGTATGAATATGAAATAGAAATTATTAAGAGCAGTATAAAAAGTGAATGGAATCATAACAAATAAATGTCAATTGAAAATATATCCAAATAAATTAATGTAATTAATTTTTAAATGTACAATTATAAAAAGACAACAATTACCTTAAAATAACAAATGCATTCAGCTAAATATTGCAATGAAATGTGTGACTGTAACTACCAGAATTTGTGGTGGGTAATAGCACTGAAGTAACAGCGTTCACCTTTGTTACACCTTTGAAACTGACCACAACTTCAGGATGGAGCCCAAGCGCATCCTAACGTGGAAATCCTGAAGTTGTGGTCAGCCATTCACTGCTTCGACAATGGCTGCGCTGTGCAGCGCCCCCCCTTCACCCCACCAATCAGTGTCATCAGTGAAATCAGTGAAACTGCCAAAAACCCGGGCTTTTCCGCTTTAATATCGCTCTTAAATACCCCATTAAATGTTAGGTGCTGTTGGATTAGGAATAACTGGGGTTTGAACAGCGTATTGACCGCTAAACAGACAATAGGGCATTGAAAAACGAATTTTAATGTTGTGGACTATCAAGTTTCTCCATTATGGTAAATATTACAATTTTTAAGAAATTTCTAAAAATATCTTTGTGTTTTAGAAGCTTATTCATGATTATTTCCGGCTACATATGTATGTAAGAAATAGGAGCAGGAATAGGCCATTCATCCCCTCGAGCCTGCCCCACCATTCAATAAGATCATGGCTGATCTGACCTTGGCTCAACTCTACTTTCCCGCCCGCTCCCCATAACCCTTGACACCCTTGTAGCTCAAATATATGCCTGTCTCCGCCGTGAATACATTCAATGACCCAGCCTCCACAGCTCTCTGAGGTAGAGAATTCCAAAGATTCACGACCCTCTGAGAGAAGAAATTCCTCTTCACCTACTTTTAAATGGGCGACCCCTTAATCCTGAAACTATGCCCTCCTATTTCAAGATTACCCCGCGAGTGCAAACATCCTCCCTGCATCTACTCTGTCAAACCCGCTCAGAATCTTATATGTTTCAATAAGATGGCCTGTCATTGTTCTAAACTCCAATGTGTATAGGCCTAATCTGCTCAACCTTTCTTCATAATTGATGCGCTATCAATTGCTCATAAAAGACTGAGAGTTAAGAGAGTAACTAAAGGCTTTTATTAACAAAAGAATGAAGGTCTGCCTCGAGTGGTCGAACGGTCCAGAATACAAAGGGCTGGGGAGCAGTCACCTTTATACTAGGACTTGTGGGAGGAGTCAGCCGAGGCATGTCCAGGCATGTACACAGTGGAATACAAACAGTGGTTTACCACATTCACCCCTTGTTTAAAATTGAGTCCGGTGGGGTGAAGTGTATTAAAAGTTAGTGTATTGGAGTCTCTCCAGAGGTCTTGTCTGCCGCTGTGATCGGCGTGGCGACGGCAGGGGTAGTGAAGTTTCTGGCGTCGAGTCCTGCATAGGCTGTGGCACAGGCGTGTCGTCCTCGTAGATGTCGAGCGGGTCGCGGGGCCCAGGCCTGCCGTCTGCTGGGGCTGGATATCGGAACGTGGGGGGGTTGGTAGTGAGTAGTGGGTTACTGCGGCCCCCGAGGGTGCAGGGTCTCTTATGGAGACTGTGTCCTCCCGCCCGTCCGGGCATGCAATGTAAGCATACTGGGGGTTGGCGTGGAGGAGGTCGACCCTCTCGACCAGGGGGTCCGTTTTATGGGTCCTCACGTGTCTTCTCAGTAGGACCGGCCCTGGGGACGTCAGCCATGGCGGTAGCGATGTCCCCGATGGGGACTTCCTTGGGAAGACAAACATTTTCTCATGAGGGGTGGCGTTAGTGGCAGTGCAGAACAGTGACCGAATAGAGTGGAGCGCATCGGGGAGCACATCCTGCCAGCAGGAGATTGGAAGGCCCCTAGACTTTAAGGCTAGCAGGGCAGCCTTCCAGACTGTCGCATTTTCTCTTTCCACCTGTCCGTTCCCCCGGGGGTTGTAACTGGTGGTCCTGCTTGTGGCAATACCCCTAGTTAGCAGGTACTGACGGAGTTCGTCGCTCATAAACGATGAGCCCCGGTCGCTATGGATATAGCTGGGGAAACCGAACAGGGTGAAGAGGTCGTTCAGACATTTAATGACCGTGGCACTGGTCATGTCCGGGCAGGGGATGGCGAACGGGAAACGGGAGTACTCATCAATAATATTGAGGAAGTACACATTGCGGTCGGAGGAGGGGAGAGGCCCTTTAAAATCAACGCTCAGGCGCTCGAAGGGGCGAGTGGCTTTTATCAGGTGGGCCCTGTCTGGTCTATAAAAGTGCAGTTTGCACTCAGCGCAGACTTGGCAGTTCCTGGTCATGGTCCTGACCTCCTCAAAGAGTAAGGCAGGTTGCGGACCTTGATGAAGTGGAAGAACCTGGTGACCCCCGGGTGGCAGAGGTCATTGTGGAGGGCCCGCAGTCTATCGATCTGCGCGCTGGCGCAGTTGCCACGTGATAGCGCCTCCGGGGGTTCATTGAGCTTCCCGGGCCGGTACAAGATCTCGTAATTGTAGGTGGAAAGTTCGATTCTCCACCTCAAGATCTTGTCATTTTTGATTTTGCCCCTCTGCTTGTTGTTAAACATGAAAGCAACTGAACGCTGGTCAGTGAGCAGGGTAAATCGTTTTCCGGCCAGGTAGTGCCTCCAATGACGCACAGCCTCCACAATCGCCTGGGCCTCCTTCTCAACAGCGGTGTGTCTGGTCTCCGGGCCTTGGAGGGTTCGTGAAAAGAAGGCCACGGGTCTCCCCGCCTGATTGAGGGTAGCGGCCAGGGCAAAGTCAGACGCGTCACTTTCCGCCTGGAAGGGGATGGATTCATCCACTGCGTGCATGGTGGCTTTGGCAATGTCCTCCTTGATACAGTGGAAGGCTAAGCGGGCCTCTGCCTTCAAGGGAAAAGAGGTGGACTTGATCAGCGGACGGGCCTTGTCCGCATAATAGGGGACCCACTGGGTGTAATAGGAGAAAATCCCTAGGCACCTCTTCAGGGCCTTGAGGCAGTGGGGCAGTGGGAGTTCCATAAGGGGACGCATCCGGTCGGGGTCGGGGCCGATGACTCCGTGTTCCACAACACAGCCAAGGATGGCGAGGCGGTTTGTGCGGAATATGCACTTCTCCTTGTTATATGTCAGGTTCAGGAGTTGGGCGGTGCGGAGGAATTTTTCGAGGTTTGCGTCATGGTCCTGCAAGTCACGGCCGCAGATGGTCACATTGTCCAGATATGGGAAAGTGGCCTGCAACGCATTTTGATCTACCATCCGGTCCATCTCCCTTTGGAAGACGGAGACCCCGTTGGTGACGCCAAAGGGAACCCTAAGGAAGTGATAGAGGCGGCCGTTTGCCCAAAAGGCAGTATACTGGCGGTCCTCAGGGCGGATAGGGAGCTGGTGGTACGCTGATTTCAGGTCAATGGTCGAGAAGACGCGGTACTGCGCGATCTGGTGGACCATATCAGCTATGCGGGGGAGTGGGTAGGCGTCCAGCAGGGTGTAGCGATTTATTGTCTGGCTGTAGTCGATGACCAGGCGCTGCTTCTCGCCAGCCTTAACGACCACAACCTGGGCTCGCCAGGGGCTGGTGCTGCCCTCAATAATCCCTTCCTTCAGGAGCCGCTCCACTTCGGTTTTAATGAAAACCCTGTCCCCGGCACTGTATCGCCTGCTCTTTGTGTCGATGGGCTTACAGTCGGGGGTGAGGTTAGCAAACAGTGGGGGGGGGGTGACTCTGAGTGTGGAGAGGTTGCACCTGGTGCGCAGCGGGCAATTTGGAAGCTGCTGGCTGCGGACTGCGAGTGGGGGTAGGGGTCCACCGTACGCCATCGTAACACTTTTAAGGTGGCACTGAAAATCTAACCCCAGCAGGACGGCAGCGCAGAGGTCGGGCAGGACCAGAAGTTTAAAATGATTGTATACAGTCCCGTCTACTACGAGTGTCACCACGCAGTAGCCGCCGATGTCCGCCGACTGGGACTCGGAGGCCATAGAAATCCGCTGGTGCACAGGCAGGACTGGGAGAGAGCAACGCCGCACCGTGTCGGGGTGGATGAAGCTCTCCGTGCTCCTAGAGTCAAAAAGGCAGATTATATCGTGACCATTTACCTTAATGTCCATTGTGGAACTGGCCAGCTGGTGCGGTCTCGCTTGGTCCAGTGTAACGGATGCCAGCGTAGGGGTCGGTGTGTCGCTGTGGGTATCAGATGAGGCGGTGTTGGGGGCCTGCTGCATTCTGGCTGTCGTCCAAGATGGCGGCGTCCATGATCCCCATGTGGCTGGAGGCGTCCAAAATGGCTGCTGTACCGGTGGTTCGCACATGGCCGGGGAGGCCCAAGATGGCGGCCCTCATGGCCCACACGCGGCGCTGCTGGGGTTCAGGGTGGCTTTGGCCCTGCAGATGCTAGCGTAGTGTCCCTTCTTCCCGCAGCCCGAGCAGATCGCGTTTTTCGCCGGGCAGCACGCTCTGGGGTGTTTTGCCTGGCCACAGAAGTAGCATTTCTGGCCTTGGGGCACTGCTGTCTGGCCTTGGGACACTGCTGCGGTAGTTGGGCCGTTGCTGGAGTGTGGCTGGGGTGGCACGGCGCTATGAGGCGGTCCTACCGTGTCCCAGGCTGTCATTCCCCGCGGCGTCCACGGTGCAGAGGAGCAGGCATCCATGCCCCGGTAGGCTGCATCCAATGATAGTGCAAGTTCAGAGGCCTTGTTAAGGTCGAGGTCACTCTGCTCCAACAGTCGCTGGCGGGTGTAATTGGATCTGTGGCCCGCTACAAAAGCGTCCTGGATAAGTTCCTCTGTGTACATGGCGGCCTTTACATCCTTACAGCCACAGGCCCGGCCAAGCACAGACAGTGCCTGAAGGTATTCCACGGTCGATTCCCCAGGTTGTTGTTTACGACTCCCCAGAAGGTGCCTGGCGTACACTTCGTTCACTGGGCACGTGTACTGGTCCTTGAGGAGCTTGATAGTGTCCGCGTATGAGGTCGCGTCTTGGATGACCGAGTACACTCGGTGGTTCACTTTGGAGATCAGGACATCCAGTTTGTCCTCGTCCGATTTGATTGCTGTGGAGGCGGTCAGGAATTTTTCGAAACACTTAAGCCAGTGAGTAAACTTGGTGGATGAGTCCGCCTCCCGATGATCTAAGTCCAGGCATGCTGGTGTGAGGATCTTCTCCATTATAAAAATTTTGTTAATAAAATTGATGCGCTATCAATTACTCATAAAAGACTGAGAGTTAAGAGAGTAACTAAAGGCTTTTATTAACAAAAGAATGAAGGTCTGCCTCGAGTGGTCGACCGGTCCAGAATACAAAGGGCTGGGGAGCAGTCACCTTTATACTAGGACTTGTGGGAGGAGTCAGCCGAGGCATGTCCAGGCATGTACACAGTGGAATACAAACAGTGGTTTACCACAATAAGGCAACCCCTTCATTTCAGGAATTAACCTCGTGTACCTTCTTTGAACTGCCACCAATGCAAGTATATCCTTCTTTATATAAGGAGACCAGAATTGCATGCTGTACTCCAGGTGCGTTCTCAACAGTGGCCTGTCCAGATCTGGAAAGTCATCCCTACTTTTATATTCCATTCCCTTTGCAACAAAGGCCAACATTCCATTTGCCTTCCTAATTATTTGCTGTAACTGTATGCTAACATTTTCTACCTTATCCCATGTGAGAGTCCCAATCTTTGTTTTGCTCTCCGTTACAGTATTAAAATGTCAGGATAAAATCAGGTTCTTATTTCCTGATTCCCTGTCTGTGAGAATTCTGCGATGTGACTGGCTCCTTAGACAGCTTGTTGACGTCACAGCAGATGGCGTTCGGGATTCCCCATGAAACTCGACTGAAATCACTTACATGTCGAAAAAGGCAATCTTCTCACCACATGGATTATGAAATCTTTGTGGAAACTTTTCTTCGGGGCCAGCAGTGAATTATTTTTCTTCGCCGTTGACTACAAATTATAGGCGAATATTTAAAATATTTGCATGAATAAACGGCAATGATTTAGGGCATCTTACAGATAGAAAACGTGTTCACTTCTCAGCAGCTATAAACAGGCTCCAAGAAAGAGGAGAATAAATAATGTCAATCAATCATGCAAATATTAAAGCTCTATTACAAATGCATAATAAAAATATCGATCAATGATTCGAATATTAAAGATCAATTACAAATGCATAATAAATAATGGCCCGTAATTTTGGATCCCTATGCTGCAAACCCACACTTCCGATCGGTCAAGAATGGCATCTGTGGGTGAAGAGTTCCGTTTTCTGCAGAAACTCTGCCCACTGACAACCTTTAAAAATCTCATGCCTGGTTAAAGCAGGAATAAGGCCGGCTTTTACCAGCATAACAGTTTAAAAAAGTAAATACATTAAAATTGTTTCACTCATTTATAATTAAAAAAAAATTTTTAAATTGTAAGTTTATTTTAAGCCCCATAAAAAAACTTAAATTATTTTATACAATAAAATAAACTTTTGTTTAAAATATTGAATTTAATGTAATTTTAACCAATTATTAAAAGTGTGATTTAAAAAAAATGTTATTTTATGGTTTGATGTGTTTTTTGAGTGATCCCTATTCATACTTTTGACAGGTCTATGCTGAGAGACCTGTCAAAAGTATGAAGGAGGATTCCCTTCTTTCATTCGTTCTCCATGGCCCACGTGATGCCAGGAATGATTGCGAACCACATGTGTCCCTGGGATACCTGGGCCTCTGTGCACCAACATTAGGAGAGGCTCAGGAGCAGAAGAGTCTGGACCTCAGGAGCCCTCAGGGAAAGGCATAGATTTTTCCCAGATCGGAGGCTTCCGCATGCAGGAAGCATTCGCTCAGAAAATACAGGCCAATATCTATCAATAATGCATTTTTTTAATCTATTATATAAATAAAAGAAAATATGAATCAATGATGCAAATATTAAATATCTATTATAAATGCATGATAAATAATATCAATGAATAATGCAAATATTAAAGATCTATTACAAGTGCAAGAAGTCACACAACACCAGGTTATAATCCAACAGTTTTATTTGAAATCACAAGCTTTCGGAGTGCTGCTCCTTCGTCAGGAAGGAGCAGCGCTCCGAAAGCTTGTGATTTCAAATAAAGCTGTTGGACTATAACCTGGTGTTGTGTGACTTCTTACATTTGTCCACCCCAGTCCAACACCGGCATCTCCACACCATATTACAAGTGCATAATAATTAATAGCATTCAATAATGAAAATATTAAAGATCTATTATAAATAAAAAATTATATAAATCAACATTTCAAACATTCAAGATCTATTACAAATGCATAAATAATATCGATCAATAATGCAAATTTTACATATCCATTAAATACATCATAAATAATATCGAACAATAATGCAACTGATAATGATCTATTACAAATGCATAATAAATAATATCTATCAATAATGCAAAGATAAAATATCTATAACAAATACATAATAAACAAAACCAATCAATAATATAGTATTAAGAATCTATTAAAATGCATAATAAATAAAAATAAATAATAATGTTAATGCTAAAGATCTATTAAAATGCATAATAATTAATATCAAGCAATAATACACCTGTTAAAGATCTATTACAAGTACATAATAAACAATACTAATCAATAATGCGATTATGATGTATATATTAAAATGCATAATAAATAATACTAATAAATAATGCAAATATTAAAGTTCTATTACAAATGCATAAGATTTACGTCTGATAAGTGATTCAATGTATGAATAATACGAATGTAAGAATTTAATACCAACTCCATGTTTGAACCTCTCCGCTTAGTTTTCTGCCCCTGCTACAGCCGTGAAACTGCCCTAAGCAAAGTCACAAATGACATCCTCTGTGACGGTGACTGTGGTGCACTCTCCCTTCTCATCCTTCTCCACCAAGTTGCAGCCTTTGACACGGTTGGCCACTCCATCCTCATCCAATGCCTCTCCTCCCCTGCCAAGCTGGGTGTGACTGCTCTCGCTTGGTTCCACTCATACCTAATCAGTCGTAGCCAGAGAATCTCTTGCAATGGGTTCTCTACCCGTCCCACACACTTACCTCTGGAGATCCGGTGGGTCTCTCCTTGCCCCGCTCCTATATCTCATCCGCATGCTGCCTTGTTACCGACAGAGCTGAGCTTCTGAACTCTTATCCACTCCATCACAAAGACTGCCTACATCCAACTCTGTAACATTGCCCATCTCCGCCCTTTCCTCAGCCCTCCTTCTGCTGTAATTCTTCTCTTTGTCCAGACTGAACTATTTCAGCGCTCTCCTGGCTGACCTCCCATCTACCACCCTCTCTAAATTTGAGCTTATCCAGCATTCTGCTTCCTGTACCTTTAACTTGCACCAAGTTCCATTCATTCATCACCACTGTGCTTGCTGACCTACACTGGTTCGCAGACCGAGAATGCCTCCGATGTAAAATGTTCATCCTTGTGTTCAAATTATATCATGTCCTTTCCCCTCCCTTTCTCTGTTATCTCCTCAAACTCTCTCTCTTTCACTGACTCAAGCCTCTTGATTATCTTCCCTCCACTCCTTTTGTCCCACCATTTTCAGCTGTGCCTTTAGTCACCAACACCTCAAGCTCTGGAATTACCTCCCTAAACCTCCCCCCGTCTCCACCATCACCTGCTCCTTTAAAACCATCATTAAAAGTTCTGGTCACGCCTCTGAACATCTCCATCCCTTTCGCTTCATCCATTTCATTGATTAAATCTCTGTGAAGTGCCTTGGGAGTTTTTTCATCTTCTTCTTGTTCCCAGGGTGCAGTTTACTTGCACAAGTAACCCAGAATCAGCAGCAGAGCCCTCATCTCACTGGTTGATATTCTGGAAAAGAAAACACGGAATTAGTATAAGAGAGTGCTACGGAGATAAGAGATTGAAGTAAACTTTAAATAGTGAGTGAGACAGGAAATCAGTGGGTATATCTGTGGGTGAGCTCGACCTCTCTCGCGCACTGGGATCCTACAGACAGAGGTGAGCTTTACCTCTCTCCGTCAGTGGGACCATACAGACAGAGGTGAGCCCGACCTCTCTCACTCACTGGACCCTACAGACAGAGGTGAGCTCGACCTCTCTGGCTCACTGAGACCCTACAGAGAGAGGTGAGCTCGACCTCTCTCGCTCACTGTGATCCCTACAGACAGAGGTGTGCTCGACCTCCCTCCTCACTGGGACCCTACAGACGGAGGTGAGCTACACCTCTCTCGCTCACTGGGAGACCTACAGACAGAGGTGAGTTCGAACTCTCTCGCTCACTGGGATCCCTAGAGACAGAGGTGAGCTCGACCTCTCTCGCTCGCTGGGATCCCTACAGACAGAGGTTAGCTCGAGCTCTCTCGCACACTGGGATAGCTACAGACAGAAGTGAGCTCGACCTCTCTCGCTCACTGGGATACCTACAGACGGAGGTGAGCTCGACCTCTCTCGCTCACTGGGATACCTACAGACAGAGGTGAGCTCGACCTCACTCGCTCGCTGGGATCCCTACAGACAGAGGTGAGCTCGACCTTTCTCCCTCTCTGGGACACTACAGACAGAGGTGAGCTCGACCTCTCTCGCTCAGTGGGATACCTACCGACAGAGGTGAGTTCTACCTCTCTCGCTCACTGGGATCCCGAGAGAGAGAGGTGAGCTCGACCTCTCTCGCTCACTGGGATCCCTGCAGACAGAGGTGAGCTCAACCTCTCTCGCTCACTGGACTACCTACAGACAGAGGTGAACTCGACCTCTCTCGCTCACTGGGATACCTACAGACAGAGGTGAGCTCGACCTCTCTCGCTCACTGTGATCCCTACAGACAGAGGTGAGATCGACCTCTCTCGCTCGCTGGAATCCCTACAGACAGAGGTGAGCTCGACCTCTCTCGCTCGCTGGGATCACTACAGACAGAGGTGAGCTCGACCTCACTCACTCACAGGAATCCCTAGAGACAGAGGTGAGCTCGACATCTCTCGCTCGCTGGGATCCCTACAGACAGAGGTGAGCTCGACCTCTTTCGCATACTGGGATACCTAGAGACAGAGGTGAGCTCGACATCTCTCGCTCGCTGGGATCCCTACAGACAGAGGTGAGCTTGACCTCTCTCGCTCACTGGAATCCCTACAGACAGAGGTGAGCTCGACCTCTCTCGCTCGCTGGGATACCTACAGACAGAAGTGAGCTCGACCTCTCTCGCTCGCTGGGATCCTTACAGAAAGAGGTGAGCTCGACCTCTCTCGCACACTGGGATACCTGCAGACAGAGGTGAGCTCGACCTCTCGCTCACTGGGAAATCTACAGACAAAGTTGAGCTCGACCTCTCTCGCACACTGGGATACCTACAGACAGAGGTGAGCTCGACCTCTCTCGCACACTGGGATATCTACAGACAGAGGTGAGCTCGACCTCTCTCGCTCACTGGGATACCTACAGACAGAGTTGAGCTCGACCTCTCTCGCTCGCTGGGATCCCTACAGAGAGATGTGAGCTCGACCTCTCTCGCTCACTGGGATACCTACAGACAGAAGTGAGCTCGACCTCTCTCACTCGCTGGGATCCTTACAGACAGAGGTGAGCTCGACCTCTCTCGCACACTGGGATACCTACAGACAGAGGAGAGCTCGACCTCTCTCGCACACTGGGATACCTACAGACAGAGGTGAGCTCGATCTCTCTCGCTCACTGGCAAATCTACAGACAGAGGTGAGCTCGACCTCTCTCGCACACTGGGATACCTATAGACATAGGTGAGCTCGCCCTCTCTCCCTCACTGGGAAACCTAAAGACAGAGGTGAGCTCGACATCTCTCACTCACTGGGACCCCTACAGACAGAGGTGTGCTCTACCTCACTTTCACACTGGGACCTCTACAGACAGAGGTGAGCTCGACCTCTCTCGCACACTGGGATACGTGCAGACAGAGGTGGGCTCGAGCTCTCTCCCTCACTAGAACCCCACAGACAGAGGTGAGTTCGCCATTTTTCTCTTGCTGGGTCCCCTAAGGACAGAGGTGAGCTCCAGCTCCTTACATGTTCTTGATAAACACCAATTCCTTGACTACAATCCTCCCCGATTTCTCTCTTCAATCTCCAAACCCCCAATGAATAAACCATGTGTGTTCCTGACCTGTCGATTCTCTTCTCCAGGTCTGCTCCAGTCTCCCTTCTAATATTCTAATGCAGGTCTTTACTGAGCCCTGTACCGGCACAGGAGAAGCGGATTACACACAACTGAGTCACTAACTAGCAAGGGACAAACTTTTGAACATGCTCTAAAAGCCCACTCATACCCGAATGCTTACTGGAGTCGCCATAGGTGATGTTGCTGTGTGATTGGCAGCGAGCTCATTTCACCTGCAACCTTCTCAGTCTGAGGTTCAATCTCTTGTGGGAGGCCTCAGACTCAGTGCCAGCTTATCCATCAACACCCAGCACATCGGATTCACGAGTGACAAACAGCAGTGCTGATTGGCTGAAACATTATCATTTATCAATGATCACTAATATGTCAGAATCCCTGCAAATTAAACACTTTTACTGGAATGATTTGAGTTAAACAAATAAATAAGCATCTCTCCTGTGCCCATGAGGACCAGCTGGGCTTTGATGCTGTAGGATAATTTGTATTCAGCTGCCCAGGGTGAAGTCTATGTGGAGATTGTAACGGGGGAGTGTCTGAGCATATTGGAATGTTAATGGGCAGTGAGTGTTAGAGAGAATATTCACAGGACAAATCCCTCAAATTGCAGTTTGGGTCAGTATTGGGGTGATGATGAGAGACAGTATTGGGAGGATGATGAGATACTGTTGGGAAAAGAAAACGGGTCGAAGCGCAAATGATCCAGAAAGACAAAGAGAAGGAGATCCATCTTTATTCTTTCAGCACATCGGGGTTACGACAACGTTGGCTTGTGTAAAGTGGGAGGATGTCGTGTTTGTAAGAGAATGCTCACAGATTGAGAACAATGGACTTTGCATATCAGATGCACAGATGCGATCTACTGATGAGCACAGGTGCACATACAGCAACGTATGCAATAAAGAGTCAGCAGAACGAGAGCTGAAATAATGCTTATGTATCCAGAACAAGCGACATTGTGAGTCCCCTGACCGGAATCCAATGTCCCAGAGACTGACTGCTGTACACCCGCTGACATTGGGAGAGTAAAGGGACTGCAATGGTCTCTGTATTTAAAATAAATGGCAAGCATCACCGAGGGTGCATTTGGCAATGGATTCATGCAGTCTGTACAGCAGATGGGGTTATTGATAGACCACTGCCCAATACTGACCCATTACTGATATGGGAGGGATTTATCCTGTGAATAAACTCTATCTGACGCTCACTGCCCATTAAAGATCCAATATACAAACCCATTGTTCAATACTGACCCATTACTCAAATGGTTGGGATTTGCATCTGGTGTTGGTGTGATGTGTCTCTGAGCCGGTTAGGGTTTCTCTCTGATGTGGGTGGGATCTATCTCTGAAATGGGTGGGGTTTGTCTCAGGAATGGGTCGGAATTTTCTCCGATATGTTTGTGATATATCTCTGATATGGGTGGTATTTTTCTCTGGTATGGATTGGATGTGTCTCTGATATCAGAGGGAATTGTCTCTGATATGGGTGTGATGTGCATCTTATATGGGATGGATTTGCCTCTGATATGTGTGGGATGTGTCTCTGATATGGGTGGGATATGTCCCTGTTATGGGTGGGATTTTTCTGTCCCTACAATCCCCTGTCAGACCGTTAGTCCACTAGGGAGTAAAACTCTTTTAATGTAAGAAATAGGGTGAGAGTACAGAATGTCCAGCCCAAGGATTGCTTTACAGGTGAATAGCGAATACATTTACTCATTCTTGTGTTGTGGGCGTCGCAGGCAAGGCCAGCATTTATTGCCCTTTAGAAGGTGGTGGTGTGCCACCTTCTTGAATCGCTGCAGTCTTCGTGGTGAACGTGTATCCCACAAGGCTGTTAGGGAGGAAGTTCCAGGATTTTGAGCCAGCTACAGTGATGCAACTTCATAATATTTCCAAACCAGAATGGTGTGCGATTTGAAGGTGATGGTGTTTCATGCACCTGCTGCCCTCGTCCTTCTAGGTTGCAGAGTTCGCAGGTTTGGGGGGTGCTGTCGAAATACCCTTGACGAGTTGCTGCAGTGCATCTTGTAGATGGTAAATAATGCAGCCACGGTGCGCCGGTGGTGGAGGGAGTGAATGTTTAAGGTGGTGGATGGGGTGCCACTCAAGATGGCTGCTTTGTCCTGGATGTTGTCGAGCTTCTCGACTGTTGTTGCAGCTGCACTCATCCAAGCAAGTGGATAATATCAAAATCTAATCCTGAACTATGCATTGTAGATAAGGGAAAGTCTTTGGGCAGTCAGGAGGCGATTCACATGCCTCAGAATAATTAGCTTCTGACCTGCGCTTCGTGTCACAGCATATATGTGTCTAGGTCAGTTATGTTTATGGCCTAGGATGTGGAAGGTAGAGGATTCGACAATGGTAATGCAGTTGAATGTCAAGAGGAGTTGGTTAGAATTTCCTGTTGGGGATAGCCATTGCCTGGCACATGTGTGGCATGAAGTTACTTACCACTTATCAGCCCAAGCCTGGACGTTGTTCACGTTTTGCTGCACGTTTTGTCAGGGGACAGTGAGATGAGGCGTGAGATGGGGTGGGGTGAGGCGGTGCGATGGGTGGCGTGGGATGGTGAGATGGCTGGGTTTGGGTAGTGTGATGGGGTGGGCTGGGATGGGATGAATGTGAGGGATGGGTGGGATGAGGGCTGGGTCGGGATGGGGAGAGGGGGTGGGGTGGGATGCGGAGAGGTGTTGAGATGGGTGGGGAGAGGGGGTGGGGTGGGGTTGGGTGAGATTGTGGATGAGAAGCAGTGAGCGGGTGCGATGGGGAAAGGTGGTGGTGTTGGGATGGGTTGAAGCTGTGATGTGAGGTGGCTGAGGAGATGGTCTGAGGGGGTGCGTTGGGATGAGGGGGATGGTTGTGTGGGGTGAGGGGCTGTGGTTGGGTGGGGTGAATATTCCGGTGGGTGGGCTGCGGCAGTGGCATGTGGTGAGTGAGTGGGGTGGGATGAAGAACTGGGGTGGCATGGTCTGCGGGGGTGGGGTGGTTGGGGTGAGAGAGTGGGATGGGGTGCCACAGGGATCAGTGCTGGGGCCTCAACTATTTCCAATCTATATTAATGACTTGGAGTATGGGATTGAGTGTAATGTAATCAAATTTTTGGATGATGCAAAGATAGGTGGAGGACGCTAATAATCACCAAATGGATATAGTTAGGCTAACTGAGTGGGCAAAAATCTAGCAGATGGAGTTTAATGTGGGGAAAATCCGAGGTTATCCACTTTGGTAGGAAAAAGAAAAAAGCAAATTATTATTTGAATAAGGAGAGATTACAAAATGCTGAGGTACAGAGGTTCAGGGGATCCTTGTACATGAATCATAAAACGTTAGCATGCAGGTACAGCAAGTAATTAGAAAGGCAAATGGAGTGTTGGCCTTTATTGAAAAGGTAATGGTGTACAAAAGTAGGGAAATCCTGTTACAAGTAAGCAGGGAGTTGGTAAGTCCACACCTGGAGTACTGCGAACAGTTTTGATCTCCTTATTTAAGGAAGGATATACTTGCATTGGAGGCAGTTCTAAGAAGGTTCACACGGTTGATTCCAGAGCTGAAAGCTGTCTTATGAAGAAAGGTTGAGCAGGTTTGACCTATACTCATTGGAGTTTAGATGAATGACAGGGGTTCTCATTGAAACATATAAGTTTCTATTGGGGCTTGACAGGGTAGATGCAGAGAGGATGTTTCCCCTCGTAGTGGAATCTAGAACTACGGGGCATAATTTGAGAATAAGGGGCACCTTTGTAAATAGGAAAGTAGGAGGAATTTCTTCTCTCATAGGGTCGTGAATCGCCAGAGAGCTGTGGACGCAGGGTCATTGAGTAAATTAAAAGTGGGGACAGACAGATTTTTGAACGATAAGGGAGTCAACTTTTAGTTGTAGGAAAATGGATTGCAAGCCAAGATTGAATGGCGGTGCAGGCTCTTGGGGCCAGATGACCGACTTCTGCTCCTATGTCTTATGCTCTTATTTTCCTATGTTCTTATGAGGGGGTGACGGGATGGGGTGAGGGAGTGGGGTGGTGTGAGTGTGTGGGGTGTGGTGAGAGAGTGGGTTGGGTGGGTGACGGGTTGGGGTGGGGTGGGGTGAAGGCGTGGGGTGGGATAGGGTGAGGGGCTGGATGTGGTGAGGGGGTGGGATGGGGTGTGGAGGTTGGGTTGGGTGAGGTGAGGGGGATGTGTGGATTGGGGTGAGGGGTTGTGGTGTGAAGTGAGAGGTTGGGTTGGGATAGGTGATAATCTGGGGTGAATGGGGTGAGGCGGTGCGATGGGTGAGGGGTTGTGGAGTGATGAAGGGGTCGAGTCGGTGTGGTCAGGTGTGTGGGGTGAATCATGGAAGGGGTGAGGGATTGGTGAGGGATGGGGGTCTAGATTGGTGTGAGGGGGAGAGGTGGGATGGGTTGGAGCGCTGTGGTGGGGTGATGGATTGGGGTTATGGGTTGAAGTGGTCTGGGATGTGGTGGGGGGTGAGGTGGAATGTGTTAAGGGCGTGGGTGGAATCGTGTGATGGGTGGGGTGGGATTTGGTGAGATGTTGGCGTGGCTGGTGTGGGATGTGGTAAGGGGGTGGGGTGGAATTGTGTGAGGGGGTGGGTGGGATGGTGTGAGAGTTTGTGGTCAGTTGTCTGAGGGCGTGGGTTCGAATTGGGTGAGGGGATGGGTTAGGGTTGGGTGAGGGGATGGCCTCTGGTGAGTGGGTGGTTTCGGGTGGGGTGAGTGGGTGGGCTGGGATTTGGTGAGGGGTGTGATGTGTTGAGGGAGTTGGGTGCGGTCAGGGGGTGCGATGTGGTGAGGGGATGTGTTATGGTGCGGTGGTGGGATTCGGTGAGTTGGTGGTTTGGGCTGGGGTGAGTGGGTGTGGTGGGGTGGGGTGGTTGGTCTGGTGGGGTGGGGTGAGGAAGTGGGATGAGGTGGTCGGGTGTGATGGGGTGTGGTGGTGTGGTGGGGTGGGTTGAGGCTGTGGGGAGGGATGGGGTGAGTGGCTGGGGTGTAATGGTGTGAAGGCGTGGGGTGGAATCGGGTGAGGGTTTGGGGTGAGGGAATGGGGTGAGGGGGGTGGCATGTGGTGAGGGGTGGTCTGGGGTGCGGTGAGGTTTTTTGTTCAGATGGGGTGTGTGGATTGGACAAGGTGAGGCAGTGGGTGGGATGGGGTAAGGGGGTGGGGAGGGATGGAGTGAGTGGGTGGGTTGTGGTGAAGGCATCGGAGGTGGTGTGGGGGTGGGGTGGGATGGTTTGAGGGTCTGGGGTGGGTTGAGTGGGTGTGATTTGTTGAGGGGGTGGGATGGGGTGAGGGCCTGGGGTGGGATGGGGTGAGCGTATGTGGTGGGATGGGGTGAGTGGAGGGGATGGGGTGAGTGGGTGGTGTGGGGAGGGGTGAAGGGGTGGGCTTGATGTGTTGAGGTGGTGGGGTGATGTAGGGTGATGCGGTGGTGTGGAATGTGGTGAGGGCATGGGTTGCGGTGAGCGGGTGGTGTGGGATATTGTGAAGGGTTTGTGTGGGATGATGTGAGTGGGTGAGATGGGGTAAGGGGTGGTGTGGAATGGGGAATGTATGTCTCTGGTTTGTTCCCAAGTGACAGGGTCTAGGATTGGTGTTATGGTGTGTGGGTTGGATGGGTTTCGTGTGTGGAGGTTTTGTGTTGTTTAAAAGTGATGTAAATGTGTTTTACATGTCTGTAAATGGGTTTCTAAAAAGTTGTTTTGTAAGGAAAGTTTAATCAGATTGCCCTGCAGTTTGTTAATGTAACACTGGTGATGGGGTTTCTTTATATAGCAGTAATGTCAGTTTTTAGTCTTTGTTTGTTAAGTAGGAAGTTAGATCCTTCAATGTTGATACCTTCACACATTGAGAATCAGACGGTAATTCTAAGGTTGTAACCAACTGTTTGACGAGCTTAACTGGAGACATAGGAAGATAGCAAGAAATAAGCAAAGCTTTTACATAGCTTTATATAGAGCCTCGCGATGTTCAATGTGTTTTGCCGAAGCAAACAAGGAGATATTAGGACTAGTTTTAAAGAACATCTTACAGGAGGTGGTAGAAGCAATGGGTTTTAGGGAGGGAATGGCTGAGATCAGTGCCTAGGCAACCAGGCGCAGGTGGGTGGCTTGGGGAAGTGGACGCCAATGGTGGATTGTTTAAAATTGGTGAGGTGTTCCCAAACTGGACAGAATCGGAGGAATGCAGCGATCTTGGCGGTGCTGGAACAAATGACAGAGATAGTGAGGGTCGAGGGCATGGAGGGGTTTTCAAACAAGGATGAGATTTTGTTTTAATCGAGGTGTTGCCGAACAGTGAGCCAATGCAGATATGATAAGCACCTGCCTGAGAAAGACCAGAGTCTGGAACTGGGCAATTAGGCATGGTCATTGAAGTAAATGCAACTGAGGGATCTGTAGGTACAAGGACAGAATTTAAATCAGTGCTCAATGAAACATTATCCAGGACAGCTCTTGATGTAACTATGAAACAGGCCAATTATCATGCAGAAGGAGTGAGGAGAAGGTTTAAAAGAGGTGCTGGCACTGATACCCTGGATGCAGTTAATATCTGATCAATCTGTACACCGAGCTCGGGGCTGTAACACAGTTCAATTCTCAGGCTAAAACTCGCAAGAGTTAGTCGGAAGCAGTGACTGAAATGTGTATAATTATTGGATGATTAATAAATCCGTGACATCTGCAATTGAGTGTAGACGTCTCAGTCAACGTGGCCGCCACCATGACATAACTAAACCATAATGTACCTGCCCTGGGAGTGTTTGATGGGACAGTGTAGAGGGAGCTTTACTCTGTATCTAACCCGTGCTGTACCTGCCCTGGGAGTGTTTGATGGGACAGTGTAGAGGGAGCTTTAATCTGTATCTAACCCGTGCTGTACCTGCCCTGGGAGTGTTTGATGGGACAGTGTAGAGGGAGCTTTACTCTGTATCTAACCCGTGCTGTACCTGCCCTGGGAGTGTTTGATGGGACAGTGTAGAGGGAGCTTTACTCTGTATCTAACCCGTGCTGTACAATCCCTGGGAGTGTTTGATGGGACAGTGTAGAGGGAGCTTTAATCTGTATCTAACCCGTGCTGTACCTGCCCTGGGAGTGTTTGATGGGACAGTGTAGAGGGAGCTTTAATCTGTATCTAACCCGTGCTGTATCAGCCCTGGGAGTGTTTGATGGGACAGTGTAGAGGGAGCTTTACTCTGTATCTAACCTGCGCTGTACCATCCCTGGGAGTGTTTGATGGGACAGTGTAGGGGGAGCTTTACTCTGTATCTAACCCGTGCTGTACCTGCCCTGGGAGTGTTTGATGGGACAGTGTAGAGGGAGCTTTACTCTGTATCTAACCCGTGCTGTACCTGCCCTGGGAGTGTTTGATGGGACAGTGTAGAGGGAGCTTTACTCTGTATCTAACCCGTGCTGTACAATCCCTGGGAGTGTTTGATGGGACAGTGTAGAGGGAGCTTTAATCTGTATCTAACCCGTGCTGTATCAGCCCTGGGAGTGTTTGATGGGAGAGTGTGGAGGGAGCTTTACTCTGTATCTAACCCGCGCTGTATCAGCCCTGGGAGTGTTTGAAGGGTCATTGTAGAGGGAGCTTTACTCTGTATCTAACCCGCGCTGTACCATCTCTGGGAGTGTTTGATGGGAGAGTGTGGAGGGAGCTTTACTCTGTATCTAACCCGTGCTGTACCAGCCCTGGGAGTGTTTGAAGGGTCATTGTAGAGGGAGCTTTACTCTGTATCTAACCCGCGCTGTACAATCCCTGGGAGTGTTTGATGGGAGAGTGTGGAGGGAGCTTTACTCTGTATCTAACCCGTGCTGTACCAGCCCTGGGAGTGTTTGATGGGATAGTGTAGAGGGAGCTTTACTCTGTATTGAACCCGCGCTGTACCTGCCCTTGGAGTGTTTGCTTGAACAATTTAGAGCGAGCTTTAATCTGGATCTAACCCGTGCTGTACTTTTCCTGGGGATGTTAGAAGGGAGGGTGCAGAAGGAGCTTTACTCTGTATATAGCCCGTGATGTAACTGCTCTCGGAGTGTTGTGGGATAGTTTAGAGGGAGAATTACTCTGTAAGTATCCCGTGCTGTAAATTTCCTGGGAGTGTTAGAAGGGATTGTGTAGAGCGAGCTTTACTCTGTATAGCCCAAGATGTTCCTGCCCGTGGAGCGTTGATGGGACACTGTAGAGGGAGCTTTACTCTTTATCTAACGCTGTTGTACCTGTCCTGGGACTGTTTATGGGATAATGTAGAGCGAGCTTTTTTCTGTATCTAACCCGTGCTGTACATTTATTCGCAGTGTTAGAAGTGAGTGTGTGGAGGGAGCTTTTCTTTGTATATTACCTGCCCCTGCACTGTTGATTGGATAGTATAGAGGGAGCTTGAATCTGTATCTAACCCGTGCTGTACATGTCCTGGGAGTATTCAATGGGAGTGTACAGAGGGAGCTTTACTCAGTGATGCGCTATCAATTACTCATAAAGGACGGTGAGTTAGGAGAGTAACTAAAAGGCTTTTATTAACAAAGAACAGAGCATGCCTCTCGTGGTTGATTGGTTTCCAAGAAGGCAGGGGGCTGCAGAGCAGTCACCTTTATACCTGGGCATGTGGGTGGAGCCAGGGGTGGAGCCAGCTGAGGCATGCATAGATACAACAGTGTGCAACAACAACAACAACGGTGAACAACAATAACAGTGGTTTACCACATTCACCTCTTGTTTAAAATTGAGTCCGACGGGGTGAAGTGTACTAAAGGTTCGTGTAAGTAAGTCTATCAGGTGGCCTTGTATGTCGTCCCGATCGTCGTGGTGGCGGCGGTGATGGTGCAGCATCCAACGTTGAATCTGGCGTCTCATTGAGTGGTTCGGTGGTCAATGACGGGTCCTGGGGCTGCGGCATGCCGTCTACAGGGGTTGGATTGTGGGCAGTGGTGGATGGCAATGGTAGTGTTTCAGGGGCACCCGAAGGTGCGAGGTCTCGTATGGAGACTGTGTCCTCCCGCCCGTCCGGGTACGCCACGTAAGCATACTGGGGGTTGGCGTGGAGGAGGCTCACCCTCTCGACCTGGGGGTCCATTTTATGGGACCTCACGTGCTTCCGCAGTAGGACGGGTCCTGGAGACGTCAGCCATGTCGGTAGCGAGGTCCCCGATGTGGACTTCCTGGGGACAGTGAACATTTTTTCATGGGGGTTGGCATTGGTGGCCGTACAAAGCAGTGACCGAATGGAGTGGAGCGCCGCAGGGAGGACCTCCTGCCAGCGAGAGATCAGAAGGCCCTTAGATCTTAAGTTTAAGAGGACAGCCTTCCAAACCGTCGTGTTCTCTCTTTCCACCTGGCCGTTCCCCCGGGGGTTGTAGCTGGTGGTTCTGCTTGTAGCAATACCTCTCGTGAGCAGGTAATGATGGAGTTCGTCGCTCATAAAGGATGAGCCCCGGTCGCTGTGGATATAGCTAGGGAAGCCGAACAAGGCGAAAAGGTCATTCAGACATTTAATGACCGTGGTACTGGTCATGTCTGGGCAAGGGATGGCAAACGGGAAACGGGAGTACTCATCAATTATGTTGAGGAAGTATACGTTGCGGTCAGAGGAGGTGAGGGGCCCTTTAAAATCGATGCTCAGGCGCTCGAAGGGGCGAGTGGCCTTGATCAGGCTTGCTCTGTCTGGCCTGTAAAAATGCGGTTTGCACCCGGCACAGATTTGGCAGTTCCTGGTCATGGTCCTGACCTCCTCGATGGAGATGGGCAGGTTACGGGATTTGATGAAATGGAAGAACCTGGTGACCCCCGGGTGGCAGAGGTCATTGTGAAGGGTCTGCAGTCTATCAACCTGCGCGTTGGCGCATGTACCACGTGATAGGGCATCTGGGGGCTCATTGAGTTTCCCGGGCCGGTACAAGATATCGTAATTGTAGGTGCAGAGTTCAATTCTCCACCTCAAGATCTTGTCGTTCTTTATTTTGCCCCTCTGCTTATTATTAAACATAAAAGCTACTGAACGCTGGTCAGTGAGCAGGGTAAATCGTTTTCCGGCCAGGTAATGCCTACAATGTCGCACCGCTTCCACAATGGCCTGGACCTCCTTTTCGACAGAGGAGTGTCGAATCTCGGGGCCCTGGAGGGTCCTTGAGAAAAAGGATACGGGTCTCCCCACCTGGTTAAGGGTTGCAGCTAGGGCGAAGTCGGATGCGTCGCTCTCCACTTGGAAAGGGATGGACTCATCCACTGCGTGCATTGTGGCCTTCGCAATATCTCTTTTTATGAGAGTGAAGGCTGCACATGCCTCTGCTTTCAGGGGGAAGGAGGTGGACTTGATGAGGGGTCTGGCTTTGTCCGCATAGTTGGGCACCCACTGAGCATAGTAAGAGAAAAACCCTAGGCATCTCTTCAGTGCTTTTTGGCAGTGGGGGAGGGGGAGCTCCATAAGGGGGCACATTCTGTCGGGGTCGGGGCCGATGACTCCGTTCTCCACTATGCAGCCAAGAATGGCGAGGCGCGTGGTGCGAAACATACATTTATCCTTGTTGTATGTTAGATTCAGCCGCTGGGCCGTACGGAGGAATTTCTCTAGGTTAACGTCATGGTCCTGCTGGTCGTGGCCGCAGATGGTGACGTTGCCTAGATAGGGGAAGGTGGCCTGCAGCGCGTTCTGGTAAACCATTCGGTCCATCTCCCTTTGGAAGACCGAAACCCCGTTGGTGACGCCGAAGGGGACTCGGAGGAACTGGTAGAGATGACCGTCAGCTTCAAAAGCTGTGTACTGGCGGTCCTCAGCCCTGATGGGGAGCTGGTAGTATGCCGACTTCAGATCAATCGTCGAGAACACCCGGTATTGTGCTATCTGATTGACCATGTCAGATATGCGGGGGAGTGGGTATGCATCTAACTGGTTGCAGCGATTGATCGTCTGGCTGTAGTCAATAACTAGGCCCTGTTTTTTGCCAGTCTTCACTGCCACCACTTGTGCTCGCCATGGGCTAGTGCTACCCTCAATAATCCCTTCCTTCAGGAGTCTTGCTACTTCGGATTTAATGAAGCTCCTATCCCCGGCACTGTACCACCTGCTTTTGGTAGCGATGGGATTACAGTCGCGGGTGAGGTTAGCGAACAAGGGGGGGGGAGCTTAAGCGTGGAGAGGCTGCAAATGGTGCATGGCGGGCGATTTAAAAGCTGCTGGCTGCAGACTGTGAGTGGGGGGAGGGGTCCGTCGTACGCTAATGTGACACTTTTAAGGTGGCACTGAAAATCCAACTCCAGTAGAACGGCAGCGCAGAGATGGGGCAGGGCAAGAAGTTTAAAATTTTTGTATTCTGTGCCCCTTACTGAAAGGGTCACTACACAATAGCCACCGACGTCTGCTGAATGGGATTTGGAAGCCATAGAGATCCGATGGCGCGTTGGCAGGGCCGGGAGAGAGTAACTGCGCACCATATTGGGGTGGATAAAGCTCTCCATGCTCCCGCTGTCGAAAAGTCAGGTAGTGGCGCGGCCGTTTAACATAATGTCCATCATGGACCTGGACAGTTGGTGAGGGAGAGATTGGCCCAGCGTCACGGAGGCCAGCGTATGGTCGAGCGAGTCACTGTGGTCACCAGACGAGGCGGTGGTTGGGTCCGGGTCACCCGCGATTGGAGTTGGAGGCGTCCAAGATGGCGGACAAAATGGCTGCGCCCATGATCCTGATCCCCATGCGGCTGGAGGTGTCCAAGATGGCAGACAAGATGGCTGCCCCCACGGTTCACACGCGGCGTTGCTGGCGTTAGCGGTTTTACCATTGCAGGCGCTGACGTAGTGTCCTATCTTCCCGCAGCCAGAGCAGGTAGCGTTTTTCGCCGGGCAGCGTGCTCTGGGGTGTTTTGCCTGGCCACAAAAGTAACATTTCGGGCCCTTGGACATCGCTGCAGCAGTTGGTGCCGGGGGTGGTGGTCCCATGACCCAAGGTTGCACCGTTCACGGTGCGGAGCGGTTAGGGGAGAATGCGTCCATATTCCGGTGGGTCGCATCTGGCGAGAGCCCGAGGGACACTGCCTTCTTCAGGTCGATTTCGCCCTTCTCCAACAGTCTCTGCCGGGAGTAGTCGGATTTGAGGCTCGCAACGAACTCATCTCGGATAAGTCCCTCCGCGTGTGTCGCGGCCGATAACTCTTTCCAATCGCAGGCTCGGCCGAGTATCTGTAGTGCCCGTAGGATTGCCTCCACCGATTCCCCGGACTGCTGTTTGCGGGATCTCAGGAGGTGTCTGGCATAAACCGTATTCACCGGGCGTGTGTATTGTCCTTTTAGCAGATCGATAGCCGCCGCGTAGGTAGTCGTGTCCTGGATGAGCGTGTAGACTTGGTGGCCCACCTTGGAGGCCAGGATTTTTAGTTTGTTTCCATCTAGTGTCACGGCTGAGGCTTCCAGGTAAGCTTCGAAGCAACGCAGCTATTGTGCGAACTTGGTAGATGAACCCGCCTCTTGAGGGTCTAGGTCCAGGCATGTTGGTCTGAGGGTATGCAGCAGCGCCTGCTGCTCAGCGTTTGGTGCCGTCATTTGCTGCAGCGCCTGCTGCTCAGCATTTGGTGCCGACATTTTGTTTTTTTTAATAAAATTGATGCGTTATCAATTGCTCATAAAATACGGAGAGTTAGGAGAGTAATTAAAAGGCTTTTATTAACAAGGAACAGAGCATGCCTCTCGTGGTTGACTGGTTTCCAAGAAGGCAGGTGGCTGCAGAGCAGTCACCTTTATACCTGGGCATGTGGGTGGAGCCAGGGGCGGAGCCAGCTGAGGCATGCATAGATACAACAGTGTGCAACAACAACAACAAAGGTGAACAACAATAACAGTGGTTTACCACACTCAGTATATAGCCCGTGAAGTAACTGCTCTTGGAGTGTTGATGGGTCAGCGTAGAGGGAGCTTTACTCTGTATCTAACCCGTGCTGTACAGTTCCTGGAAGTGTTAGATGGGAGTGTGCAGAGGGAGCTTTAATCTGTATCTAGCATGGGCTGTACATGCGATAGGAGTGTTTGATGGGATGGTGTCGAGGGCACTTTACTCTGTGTCTAACCCGTGCTGTACTTGCCCTGGGAGTGTTTGATGGGATGGTGTCGAGGGCACTTTACTCTGTGTCTCACCCGTGCTGTACCTGCCCTAGGAGTGTTTGATTGGACAGTGTAGATGAGCTTGACTCTGTAACTAACCTGTGATTAATAAAGGATTATAAAAGTTTATAAAGTGTTATAAAATGGTACATAGATTTATAAAGAGATATAAATAGATAGATAAATAAATAGGTTTTAAAGGTTTATATCGAATTATAAGGACAGCATGGAGGTCCTGCCTATTCTATATGTGGAGAGCGACCGGCAGGCAGTGAGCTAGCAGTGGGTGGTTGGGTGGACACGCTGCCTGGTGCTGGGCTGCTCGGCCTCATGCAGGTTGCACAGGCCCGAGCCGGGACACTTCCTCTCGCTGCTCACTCCCAAGTTAAGTAAAGCTCCAGCTGCTGTGCCCTGCGGATGCTGTCACACACTTGGCATCGCTTCCGTGAAGCGAAAACATCAATGGCGTCAATGCGCCAGCTGGGTATAGGCCCCGACAGCCACCATCTTTGTACAGGGCGGGGGGGACGATGTCCCGCTACATTGTTCATTGAGCAGCGCCACCATTTTTGTCTAGGGCAAGGCGGCCGCCATCTTGGTGCAGGCGGGAGTTGCGCTGCTTCAGGCGGTGCGTTGGTGTTGGCTATCTTTGTCAAGGGCACTGGTGCCTTTCCAGATGGGGCCTGCCAGATGACAGCGCCCATCACAGGGAGCCCAGTGCAGACAGTGTGTGAGTGAGCATGTTAATGTCCCAGATCACTGGGCCCCCTGATGGGGGAGCACGGCTTGCCAAAATATCAGGCCTAGGAATCTCTCAGGCTACAAATTACCCACTTTTTCTCATCCTTTAATGAATTTTACAATCAGAGTAAAGGGATATTTCCCCACATTCTTCAACTGCTCTCTGAACTTAGTCTGGGTCATGGCATAAATCGCAGTATTTGTGCAGCAACTCAGCAACTGGAGCATGAATCCCATTTCTTGTACATAAACAGGTAGACGTACAGATCTATACCCCAATTCCCACATCCGGTACCATATAGAATACACCATAAACACTGCCCATAACAGGATGAAATTGCCCGAGATAACAAGCAGTAAAATGATGGACTTCCTGCGGCTCTCCATCTCTTGGTCTCTGGGACCCTCCCCACTTCTGGGACCCCGGAGTCTCCTGCGGGCTCTGCCAGACACTAAAATGTGTCTGACAGTGAGAGCATTGAGCAGCAGAATCACCACAAATGGGATCCCCGGATTTAGAATGTGATGAAGGAACTCGATTGCAACCCAAATCGGTGAATACCAAACATCGATTATTATAAAGCAAAACCAGGGGTAGTTCACAAGCGCATATTTATACATTAACATAAAATACCAGATGATGTTCTTTAAACAGCCCAGCACAGTCACTGTTCCCAGAACCACAGCCGCTGTTTTCTCGGTGCAATATGTTGTTTTCATCTTCTGGCAACAAATGGCAACATATCGATCAAAGGTGAAAGTGACGGTGAACCAGACCGAACAGTCTGTGGCTGCAAAAAGCAGGACGCCATGGATATTACACACGGGGATGGACGCCACAAAGCTAAACTGTTCCCTATAAACAATCGGAATGTGCCTTAATATCAGGTCGAGGATGATGACCAGTAGATCCGCCGCTGCCATAGCCACCAAGTAGCGTGTGACACATTTGGAGAGACCACACTTTCCCCGAGACAGGATCACAATCGTCACTAAATTAACTGTGAGGAAGGAAGTTAAACAGAGAAATTATACATCAGGCTGGGAGCAAAAACAGCAGTTTGTTGTAATTCGGGGTGAAATCTGCAACTTATAATCGACATTCAATGATATAATCTAATTAAATTACCTCTGGGGCTGAATACAGGGTTTAATTTAAGAATAATTGGGAATACATTGTGGAATCAAGAAATGAAATGGGAATAAATACATACATCAGGAAAGTTACAGATGTTTGATCAATGAGAGATCAATCGATCTACATTTAGCTCAGCAGACAAAAGTATTACTAGGGGTACCAGAGACAGAAAGGACCAGAAACTGTCCAAAAGCCTTCGTGTCCCGGGATCAATCAGCATTTGGAGCGGTGCAATTCGCTTCTGTCCCCCTGTGTTAGGGAGGGGGAAATCCCACTTGCATTCCGGCTCCTGATTAGAATAGCCATTATGTTTCCAACTGAAGATGAATGCAACAGCAAAATACAGAAACTGCAACCGTGACATGCAATAATTACACGCATTTTTATTTAAAATGTACAGATGCTAAGATAATAAATCCAAATGACTGCAGTTAAAAAGATAACTGGGCTGTAAGAAATGTGTTAAAGATTGAGTTTTCTGCATTTTTTAAAAATGCACAAATTTTAGATGATTGAATTGAAGATTTTCAAAATAACATTGCAAAGAGTGGACTCTGAATTAAAATAAATAGTTATAATTGAACAGGCAATGTCTCATTAAGTGCATTTATTAGCATGGAATCAATGAATTAACCACAAAAGCAACTTATCACCGAATGTGTTTGTAAAGTATCTGAACAGAAATGAAAGAGATTTAACCTTGTACTTTGTCACCTGATGGTTTGCAACTTTTGCAGTGAATAGTAGATGCGAAGATGGCAAAGGATTTCCTTATCCTCAGTAATTCAGTTACTAATCTGGAATTGTTTATCTTGAAGTACAGCAAGAGGTAACGGAGAATCATTCTGGGTCTCACTGACCGATCCAGTAAACTGTGCCAGACGGGCATGGTATGCAATTATAAATTCAAAACAGAGATTGGAAATAGATAGCATGTGTATGACATCTGCTAGGATTTGTTCCTGTGATTCTGTGTAACTACCTACACCGAGCATTAGGTGAAAACAAAAGCAAAATTCGACGGACACTGTAAATCTGAAATAAACATATTGAAACTGGCTGAATGAACATTTTGCGAGAATGTAAATTATGTTTGTAATCCTATTCGAACCATCAGAAGCAGTGTCACTAATGCAGAACTGGAGATGGTGGGAAACTGACTGGAACTGAATGATTAGCGGATATTTCAGACATTTGAAGATGTTGATGTGATCTGCCAGGGTTTGTTCCTGTGACTCTGTGTAAGTAAACATACCGACCATTAAGTGAACACAAAAGCAAAATATTGCGGATGCTGGAAATCTGAAACAAAAATAGAAAATGCTGGAAATACTCAGCGGGTCAGACATTTGTGGAGAGAGAAAGAGAATGAACGTTTCAGGTCGATGACCTTTCGCCATTAGGTGGAAAATGTCGTAAACCAAGGCAACATTCTTCTGATCTGTTACAAATGTTCGGTGGAGAAAACAGACTGAAATTCGTTAAATAAAGAGTCTCCTCCAATATTATTGCCTGAGTTGAATATAGCAAATTTGAATCTTGGTAACACCGTATCACTTTCAGTATCAATAGCCAACAGCAGCTTGGATGGGCTGGGGAAAGACAACGAGAGAAATAGTGTTAAACATTATTTACAGAATTAATACAGACACTTGCCAGGAATACCAATGCGGGGGGCTGGGGGGGACTGGGGGAGTAAATGACAAGAACAGTAATTCAGTGAAACATCGATTATATAATTAATAGCTGGGTACAGAGACTTACCAGGTATACTGACAGCAGCTGGGGCAGTGGAGTAAATGACAAGAACAGTAAAACATAGTGTCATAGAATCATAGAGTCATAACGGCATAGGGGAAGGGCATTTGGCCCATCGAGTCTGTGCCGGCTCTCTGTAGAGCAATCTAGTCAGTCCCATTCCCCCGCTCTATCCCCGTAGACCTTCAAGTTTATTTCTGTCAAGTGCCGATTCAATCTCCCGTTGAAAACATTGAGTTTCTCTGATTCCACCACTTCCATCGGAAACTAGTTCCATGTCCTCACCACTTACTGCATAAAAACGTTTCTCCTCATGTCCTCCCTGTATCTCCTGACCAAAACCTTAAATCTGTGTACACCAGTCCATGCACCATGCACTGGTGGGAACAGCCGTTCCCCATCTAGCCTATCCAAACCTGCCAATATCTTGTACACATTTATCAAATCACCCCTCAACCTCCTTTTCTCTAATGAAACACATCCAGCTTCTCCAACCTGTCCTTGTTGCTAAGATCCCCCATACCCGAAAGCATTCTGGTAAATCTTCTCTGCACCCTCTCAAGTGCCTTCACATTCTTCCTAAAGTGTGATGACCAGAACTGGGCGTAATTCTGCAGTTGTGGCCTAACCAGCATTTTATAAAAATTCTGCATAACCTGTCTACCATCCTCAAGTCTGAAAAACAGCCATTTACCAGAACTCATTGTTTCCTGTCTGTAAGCCAATTCCTTATCCAAGCTGCAACTGTCCACTATTCCATGACCCTCCATTTTATTAATCAGCCTCCTAAGTGATGCTTTGTCAAACGCCTTCCTAAAATCCATGTAGACAACATCCATTGCATTCCTTTCATCAATCCTCACCTTCTTCGTCACTAATAGGCCCACCCCTTCTAATTGTACCCGCTTACTGTTTATTAGCTGGTAGAAGATTTTTGGGTTCCCTCTTATGTTACTTGCCATTCTACTCTCATAATCTCTCTTTGCCAACCTTATTTTCATCTTCACCTTCCATCTCAAATTAACGTATTTAATTTGGCTCTCCCTTGAAGAATTCGCCTGATATTCATCATAAAAGCTCTTTTATGTTTAATCATCTTCTCTATCGCCCTTGTCATCGAAGGAGCCTTGCTTTGGTTCTCTTACCCTTCTCTCTTGTTGGAATATACCTAGCCTTTAATTGGAACATCTCCACCTTAAAGATCACCAATTGTTTCGCTGTAGTTTTTCCTGTCAGTCTTTGGTTCCATTTTACCCTGTCTCGATGCCTTCACATCCCGTTAAAGTTAGCCCTATTCCAGTTTAGAAGATCCACTCTAGGTGGCTCTTTGCACCTCTCCATTGCTCGTTCAAATCTGATGATATAATGATCAATCGTCCTCAAGTGTTTTCCCACAGGCACTTGGTCGACTTGGCCCACCTCATTCCACAGCACCAGATTCAGCATTGCCTCATTCATAATTGGGCTAAGAACATACTGGTCAATGAAATTCGCCAGAACACATTTCAGAAATTCCTCCCCCTCCTTTGCCTTTATCCTTGCATTATCCAAATCGAGATTTGGGTAAGTAAAGTCCCCCCGTATCACCACTCTATAGCTCTTGCATATCTCTGCGATTTCCTGCAGATTTGCTCCTCTACCTGCCTCCCGCTGTTTGGAGGACTGTAGAATAGCCCCAATAGCGTGATCATACCATTCGAGCTCCTCAACTCTAAACAAATGGATTCTGTACTTGTCCCCTCAAGAACTTTCTCCCTTTCCAAAACTACAATGTCTTCCTTAAGCAGCACTGCCACCCCGCCTCGCTTTTTTTCCTTCCCTATCGTTTCTGAGCACTTTTTACCCTTGACCATTAAGTGCCTAGTCCTCACAGTTATTAAGCCACAATACCACATTGCCACACTGCTAATTGTGCCTGTATCTCACCAATCTTGTTCACCACACTGTGTGTGTTTACGTACATGCGTTCTAAACCCATTATTGGATGTTGCGTAGTCTTCCTGAGTCTGCTCCTATCTAATATGGAACTACTTCCGCCTCCAGTAATACTATGTTCACAAGAACTATCCAACACACTCACTCTTTTATGCACCTTATTCCTTTTTTCTACTCCTATGTGATGGTGCCCATCCCCCTGCCAAGCTACTTTATTCCCTCCCCAACAGCACTAGTGCACTGCCGTGTGAGAAAATTGGTCCCGGCTCTGTTGAGTTTTATCCCATCCGGCTTGTACAGGTCACACTTTCCTCAGGAATTGTCCCAATGCCACAGGAATCTAAAGCCTTCCCTCCTGCATAATCTCTCCAGCCACGCATTCATCTGTTCTAACCTCCTACTCCTGTACTCACTAGCACATGGCACCGGTAATAATCTGGAGTTGACTAGCTTTATGGTCCTGCTTTTTAATCTCTCTCCTACCTCCTAAAAATCTGCCTGGGGAATCTCATCCCTCTTTCTGCCTGTGTAATTGGTACCGATATGGCCAACGACCTCTGGCTGTTCACCCTCCCTCAACAAATTGTTCTGCAGCCGCTCAGTGATATCCTTCACGATGGCATCAAGAAGGCAACCTACCATCCTGTAGTCACGTTTATGGCCGCAGAAACACTTGTCAACTCCCCTAACTATGGAAACTCCTACCACTATTGCTCTTCCATTCTTTTTCCTTCCCACCCCCCGTGCAGCTGAGACACATGTGGTGCAGTGGACTTGATTCTGGTTGCAATCCCCAGAGGATCAATCACTCTCACCAGTACTAGGAATAGAATACTTGTGCGCAATGCACTCCGGGGATTCACTGGACTGTGTCAGACAGGCATGGGAACCGATTGTAAATTCATAACAAAGATTGGAAATAAATGTATTGAAATCTGGCAGAATAAATATTTGGTGAGAAAGTAAATTATCCTTATAATCCTATTATAACCATCAGAAGCAGTGCCACTATTGCAGAACTGGAGATGGTGGGAAACGAGAAACTGTCCGGAACTGAATGATTAGAGGGTATTTCAGGAGGCCAGAAAATTCTGGGGACAGAACAGAGCAAAAGGAAGTTATATTCCTGTATTGCACTTTAACTGAGAACAAAAGTCGAGAGACGTCTGAAAAAAGGGAGGAATAAAATAAGAAAAAAAATGGATTGTCCCAATCTTGATCTCTGATTTATCCCATCTCAGATCATTAGGCTAAAAACCTTCAAAATAAATATATATTACTAAACGGCATAATTGTAGAGATTATCCAAGTGATGGAATGATGGGACTGCCTACAAGACACTGGTCCCGACTCAGTGCAGGAAATTCATTGCTAGGGCCGCCTAGTTGACACTGCTCCCACCTTAGTCTATGAATTTCATTCTCAGGTCCGCCTAGATTACACTGATCTCACCTCAGTCCAGGCATTTCATTCCCAGTACCGCTTAGGTTACAAAGCTCCCGCCTCACTCCATGAATTCCATTGCCAGGTCCATCTTGCTTACACTGCTGCCGCCTCAGTACAGGAAGTTCATTCCCAGGGAAGCCTAGTTTACACTGCTCCCTGCTCAGTACAGGAAGTTCATTCCCAGGGAAGCCTAGTTTACACTGCTCCCTGCTCAGTCCAGGAATTTCATTCCCAGGACCGCTTACATTATACTGCCCCCGCCTCAGTTCAGCAATTTCAATTCCAGGGGCGCCCAGATTATATTGCTCCCGCCTAAATCCAGGAATTTCATTCCCATGGCCGTCCAGATTACACTGCTCTCGCCTCATGCCAGGAATATAATTCCCAGGGCTGCCTCGATTGCACTGCTCCACATCAATCTTGGAATATTATTTCCAGGGCTGCCTAAATTGCACTGCTCCCGACTCAGTCCAGGAATTTGATTCCCATGGCCGGCTAGGTTAGTCTGCTCCCACCTCAGTCCAGGAATTTCATTCCCAGAGCCGTCTTCATTGCACTGCTCCCGCCTCAATCCAGGAATTTCATTCCCAGGGCATTCTGTACAACTGAATCGAGAACAAGAAAAACAGGATGTTTCTAAAAATTGACCTCAGCCAGCCAAACCTGTAATGGCTCTTTACAGATGGGAAGAATAAATACAACGAGCAAAGGTTTGACGCCAAGGAATCAAAGCAAAGTGCTTAAAATATTAACCAACGAGATAAATATCCTGTTACCATGTCAAAACTACATGAAACATAAGAACATAGGAACATAAGAAATAGGAGCAGCAGTAGGCCACTTGGCCCTTGGAACCAGCTCTTCCATTCAATACAATCAGGTTTGATCTTCTACCTTATCTCCACTTTCCTGCACTATCCTCATATCCCTTTCTTCCCCTAATATTCAAAAATCTAGCGATCTCTGTCTTGAATATATTCAACGACTGAGCCTCCACAGCTCTCTGGGGTACACAATTCCAAAGTTTCACCACCCTCTGAGTGAAGAAATTTCTCTTCATCTCAGTCCTAAATTGCAGATCCCTCATTCTAAGACTGTGCCGTCTGTTTCTAGACTCCCCAGCCAAGGGAAACATCCTGACTGCATCTACCCTGTCAAGGCCTGCAAGAATTTTGTATGTTTCAGTGAATCACCTCGCATTCTCTTAAACTCTAGAGTCTATTGGCCTAGACAACTCAAAGTCTCCTCATAGGACAATCCCCCATCTCAGGAACCTGTCCGTTGGAGCTTCGTTGCTCTCCCTTTGTGGCACGTATACCCTTCCTTAGGTAAGGAGACCAAAACTGTGCAGAATACTCCAGGTGTGGTCTCAACAGGGCCATATATAAGTGTGGTAAGACGTCTTTACTCTTATACTCAAATCCTCTTGTAATAAAGGCCGATATGCCATTTGCTTTCCTAATTGATTGCTATACCTGCATGTTAACTTTCAGTGATCCGTGTACAAACACACCCAGGCCCATCTGAACACCAACATTTCCCAATCTCTCACCATTTAATAATAATCTGCTTTTCTATTTGTCCTACAAAATGGATAGCGTCACATTTTTTCCACCTTATATTCCAATTGCCATGTTTTTACCGACGCACTTAGCCAGTCTATATCCCCTTGAAGCCTCCTTGCATCCTCCTCACAACTTACATTCCCAACCAGCTTTGTACCATCAGCAGACTTACATATATTACATTTCGTCCCATATCCAAAACTTTGACGTAGATTGTGAATACCTGATGCCCAAGCACTGATCCTTGCGGTACACCACCAATTACAGCCTGCCAACCCGTTTATTCCTACTCTGTTTTCTGTCCGTTAACCAATCCTCAATCCATGCTAGTGTATTACCCCAACCCCATTAGCCCTAATTTTGTTTTATTACCTCTTGTGTGGCACCTTATTGAATGCCTTCTGAATATCCAAACATTCCATATCCACAGGTTGCCCCTTACCTATTCTGTTATTTACAATCTTATAAAACTCTTATAGATTTGTCAAACACGATTTCCCTTTCATAAATCTGTATTGACTGTGCCCAATCGTATTACTGTTTTCTAAATGCCATGTTACCACGTCCATAAAAATAGATTCCAGTATTTTCTAGACCTGATGTCAGGCTAACTGCTCTGTAATTCCCCGTTTTCCCTCTCCCTCCATTCTTAAGCAGTGGGGTTACATTTTCTACAACCCAATCCGTGGGAACTGTTCTCGAATCTATGGAATTTTGGAAACGGACAAACATTGCATCCACTCTCTCTATAGCCACCTCTTGGCCAAAGCCTAGGATGTAGGCCATCAGGTCGAGGTGGTTTATCGGCTTTCAGTCCCATTAATTTGTCCAGTACTACTTTTTCACTGAGACTAATTTCTTTCAGTTCCTCATTGTCGCTAGCCCCTTGGTTCTCCATTATTTCCGGGAAGTTTTTTGGATCTTCTTTTGTGAAGAGGGACACAAAGTACTTGCTTAATTTATATGCCATTGCCTTATACCCCATTAAAATACTCCTGTCTCAGCCTGCAAAGGACCCGCATTTACTTTCACATATCTTTTGCTGGTTACATAACTTTAAAGATTTGCAGTCTGTTTTTATGTCTTTTGCCAGTTTACTCTCATATTCCATTTTCCATTTCTTGATCAATTTCTTGGTCCTCCTTTGCTGAGTTCTAAAATCCTCCTAATCCTCAGGCTTCATTAGCTCAAAGCCCTGTCTACTACCCTAGTTATTCGGTTCACCAGGACACTGGTCCCAGCATGGTTTAAGTGGAGCCCGTCTCACCGGAACAGCTCCCTCTTTCCCCAGTACTGGTGCCAGTGCCCCATGAACTGAAACCCCTTCCTCCCACACTATTCTTTGAGCCACACATTTAAAGCTCTGACCTGTTTTTCCTATGCCAATTTGCGCGAGACTCGGGTAACAGTCCCGAGTTTATTACCTTTGAGGTTCTGCTTCTTTAATCTGTAAACTAGCTCCTCCAAATCTCTCAGCAGAAGCTTAATCCTAGTTCTACCTGTGTTGTTGTTTCCTATGTGGACCACAACAACTGGATTCTCCCCCTCCCACTCCAAGTTCTTCTCCAGCTGCGAGGAGATGGCTTTAGCCCAGGCACCGGGCAGGCAACACAACCTTCAGATCTCGGTCGCATTTGCAGAAAACAGTATCTTTCCCTCTGAATATCTTGTCCCCTACCACAACAACATTCCCTTTCACTCCCTCACTTGAATGGCCTCCTGTTCCATGCTGCCATGGTCCGTTTCCTGATCAATCCTGCAGGCTATTCCCACATCCACACAGGCAGCAAGAACCTCACACCTGTTGGACAAGGGCAAAAGCTGCTGCTCCTCCAGCACTGAACCTGGGGTTCCCTAATCCTGCCTGAGTTGTAGTCACACCCTCCTGTCCCTGATCACTAACCATAACTGTACCACTACCTAACCTAAAGGGTGTGATTGCCTCCTGTGTCAAAGTGTCCAGGTAACTGTACCCACCCCTGAATCCCCACAATGTCTGCACCTCAGACTCCAGCTTAAAAACTCTGAGCTCAACTTCCTCACGATGCAGGCACTTATTGCAAATATGGTTGTCCTGGATCATAATTCTCTCCACAAACTCCCAAATGTAACAGTTGCGGCACACTGCCTGCACTGCCATCCATATTTGACCTTGATTTATACAATTAGATTCAATTAAATTTGTATTTATGATCCGTGCGCATGTCATGCTTCACTAAACAAATTGTCAATACAACTTGTTCACCAATTCTATGATTTTATGATTGCTTCTGCCTCTACTTTCCAATTTCCCTATCTTTTCACAAGGCGTTTGATAAAGTACCAAATAATATCAAACTTGAGTCACTTGGGATTAAAGGGGCAATGGCAACATGACGCTAAAATTAGCTCAGAGACAGGAAGCAGAGAGCAGTGGTAAACGGCTGTTTTTCAGACTGGAGGGAAAAATACAGAGATGTTCCCAAGTGGTCGACTTTGGGACCATTGCTCTTTACATATACATCAATGCCATGGACTTGGGTAAACAGCACATCATTTCAAAGTTTGCAGATTACAGTAACAGACTTCAGGGGGACACAGGCAGACTGGTGAGATGGGCAGATGCATGGCAGATGCAATTTAACACAGAAATGTGTGATGTGAAACATTTTGGTAGGAAGTTTGAGCAGAGGCAATATAAGCTAAACGGTCCATTGTTAAAGTGAGACAGACCTGGGGTTTATGTACATAATTGTTTGAAGGTGGCAGAAGTTGCAGCGAATGTTAAAAAAACATACGCAGTTCTTGACCTTCCATACAGAGACACAGATTAACAAAATCGAGGAAGAAATGCTAACCTTTTTATAAATCAGTGGCTAGGCCCCAGCTGAGTATTGTGTCCAGCACACTTAGCAAGCATGTCAAGGATCAGAGAAGGTGTAAAGGAGATTTACCTGAATGGTAACAGGGATCTGGGACTTTAGTTGCATGGAGAGACTGAGAAGCGGAGATTGTTCTTTTTTACAGTAGCGAAGGTTAAGAATCATAGAGGGAGAAATTGGGTGAGTAGCGCCACCTGTTAGCGCCTAAAGAGGCAGGTAGTGGCTGTAGCTCCACTGGCTGCACCTCCCGCGATATTCAGGAGTGGCGCTAATGGTGGCGTTAGCCTGTTGCGCTGCGCTGCCATGGAAGACATCATCGGTGTGCGCAGCACCCCATTTGCGCCCCGTTTGCGATATTTGGTAGCGAACACCGCAGTTGCACCATTCGCTACCCGCGCCCGGTTCACAGGGCCTTACTGTGCCGGCAGCAGCGCAAGTTAAGGTGGAGTTGCAGGGCGGCCACTTTTTCGGCGGCCACCTGCCAGCACCTCCGTCCCCGGCCTCCTAACGCCCCACCCCGTGGCATTTGCGGCTGTTTCCCGAGAGCCCGGCACTTCTCCTTGGTGCCGGGCTCATTTGCCGGCACTCGTGAGCGGGGATCGCGCTGTTGCAGGCACCTCCCCCTTAACAGTGGGAGGAAGGCCTGCAGTACCGCAGCATGCCGTGCCGCAGCGTGTGGCGCTGCAGCACATTGCGCTGCGATAATCAGTTTCAGTGCCCTAAGAGGGACACGGTGTGCGTCGAGCCTCACCCCATCTCCCTCGAGGGGCACTGAAACTGAATATCTGGCGATCGGTATTACTCCGATCGCTGCGCTAAATCCTGCGCTCAGGCGACTTTTGCGCCACTTTGGCGCCCCAACCCAATTTCTAGGCCATAGAATTATAGAATCGGAGAAATTTATGGGACAGAAGGAGGCTATTCGGCCCATTGTGTCTGCGCCAGTCGAAAAAGAGCTATCCATCTTAATCCCATTTTCCAGCTTTAGATCTGTAGCCCTGCAGGTTATGGCACCTTAAGTACAAATCCAACTACTTTTTAATGTGTTGAGGATTTCTGCCTCTACCACCCTGTCAGGCACTGCGTTTCAGACCCCACCACCCGCTGGGTGAAATCATTTCTCCAAAACTCCCCTCTCATCCTTCTACAAATTATGATAATTATATGCCCCCTGGTTATTGATCTCTCTGCTAAGGGAAATAGGTGCTTCCTATCCACTCTATCTTCATATTCAATTAGAGTTTGAGAAGGTTGGATCTCAAACAAGTGTGCTAAGCTTGAATAAAGGAGCCTATGAAGGTATGAGAGCGGAATTGAGTAGAGTGGATTGGGAAAATAGATTAAAGGGTAAGACGATACATGATCAGTGGTGTACTTTTAGGGAGTTATTTTACAACTTCCAAAAAATATATATTCCACTGAGAAGAAAAGAGTGTAAAAGAAAAGACAGCCATCCGTGGCTAAGTAAAGAAATTAAGGATAGTACTCAACTAAAAACAAGGGCGTATAAGGTAGCCAAATCTAGTGGGAGGATAGAGGATTGGGAAAACTTTAAAAGATAGCAAATAATAACAAAAAGATTGAGTAAGAAAGGGAAGATAGATTATGAAAGTAAATTAGCAAAAAATATAAAAACAGATAGTAAGAGTTTTTATACTTATATCAAAAGAAAAAGGGTGGCTAAAGTAAATGTTGGTCCCTTAGAGGATGAGACTGGGAAATTAATGGTGGGAAATGTGGAGATGGCAAAAACACTGAATGAATATTTTATATCAGTCTTTACAGTAGAAGACACTAAGAGTATCCCAACACTGGACAAACAGGGGGCTAAAGGGGGGAGGAGCTAAACACGATCAAAATCACTAAGGAAGTGGTACTCGGTAAAATAATGGGACTCAAGGCGGATAAATCACCTGGACCTGATGGCTTACATCCTAGGGTCTTGAGGGAAGTGCCGGTAGGGATTGTGGATGCATTGGTAATAATTTTCCAAAACTCCCTGGACTCGGCAAAGGTCCCGGCAGACTGGAAAACTGCTAATGTAACACCCTTATTTAAAAAGGGCAGTGGACAGAAGGCTGGAAACTATAGACCAGTTAGCCCAACATCTGTGATAGTTAAATTTTGGAGTCCATTATTAAGGAGACAGTAACAGGACATTTGGATAATCATAATTTAATAGGACAAATTCAGCATGGTGTTATGAAGAGGAAGTCATGTTTGACAAATTTGCTGGAGTTCTTTGAAGAAGTAACATATAGGGTGGATAAAGGGGAGCCAGTGGATGTAGTGTATTTAGACTTCCAAGAGGTATTTGACAAGGTGCCACACAAAAGATTATTGCCTAAGATAAATAATCACGGGATTGGGGGTAATATTCTGGCATGGATAGAGGATTGGCTATCTAACAGAAGGCAGAGAGTTGGGATAAATGGTTCATTCTCAGACAGGCAATCAGTAACTAGTGGTGTTCCGCAGGGGTCAGTGCTGGGTCCCCAACTCTTTACAATCCATATTAACGATTTGGAGGAGGGGACCGAGTGTAACATATCAAAGTTTGCAGATGATACTAAGATGGGAGGGAAAGTAGTGAGTGAGGAGGACATAAAAAACCTGCAAGGGGACATAGACAGGCTAAGTAAGTGGGCAGAGATTTGGAAGATGGAATACAATACTGGAAAGTATGAGGTTATGCACTTTGGCAGGAAAATCGTAGAGCAAGTTATTATCTTAATGGCAAGAAACTTGAAAGTACAGAAGTACAAAGGGACCTGGGGGTCCTGGTGCACGAAACTCAAAAGGTTAGTATGCAGGTGCAGCAAGTGATTAAGAAGGCCAATGGAATGTTGGCTTTCATTGCTAGGGGGATAGAATATAAAAATAGGGAGGTATTGCTTCAGTTGTACAAGGTATTGGTGAGACCGCACCTGGAATACTGCGTACAGTTTTGGTGTCCATACTTAAGAAAGGACATACTTGCTCTCGAGTCAGTACAAAGAAGGTTCACTCGGTTAATCCCGGGGATGAGGGGATGGACATATGAGGAGAGGTTGAGTAGATTGGGACTCTACTCATTGGAGTTCAGAAGAATGAGAGGCGATCTTCTTGAAACATATAAGATTGTGAAGGGGTTGGATCGGGTGGATGCAGGGAGGATGTTCCCGATGATGGGTGAAACTAGAACTAGGGGGCATAGTCTTAGAATAAGGGGCTGCTCTTTCAAAACTGAGATGAGGAGGAACTACTTCACGCAGAGGGTGGTAGGTCCATGGAATATGCTGCCCCAAAAAGCTGTAGAAGCTACATCATTACATAAATTTAAAACAGAAATAGACAGTTTCCTAGAAGTAAAGGGAATTAAGGGTGATGGGGAGCGGGCAGGAATTTGGACATGAGTCTAGGTTCGGATCGATCATGGCCCTGTGGGTAGCAGAGCGGGCCCAGGGGCCGTGTAGCCTGATCCTGCTACTATTTCGTGTGTTTAATTTTGTTAGATTCAGGAGATGGTTCTGTGATAATGGATTGGCGGTTAGGATCAGATCAGCCATGATCTTATTGAATGGCGGAGCAGGCTCGAGGGGCCCATTGGCCTCCTCCTGCTCCTATTTCTTATGTTCTTATGTTCTTATGGCCCCTCATAATTTTATTTACCTGAATTCAGGATCCCCTCAGCCTCCTCTATTCCAAAGAAAACAATCGCAGTCCATCCAATCATTCCTCGTAGACAAATTTAGCTACTCCTGGCAACATCCTCATAAATTTCCTCTGAAATCTCTCGGGTGCAATCACATCTTTCCTGTAAAGTGGTTACTAGAACTGTGCCCAGTTGTCTAGCTGTGGCCTAACTAGTGTTTTATACAGTTCTAGCATAACCTCTCTACTCTTATATTCTATGCCTCGGCTAATAAACACAAGTATCCCGTATGCCTTATTATCCATCTTATCAACCAGTCCTCCTGCCTTCAGGGATCTGTGGACATTCACTCCAAGATCACTCTGTTACTCTTATTTACTCAGTATCCTACCATTTATAGTGTATTCCCTTGCGTTGTTAGCCCTCCCCACTTCTCTGGATTGAATTATATCTGACAGTTTTCTGCCCACCTCACCAGTCCATTGATATCTTCCTGCTGTCTACAGCTATCTGCATCACTATCAAGCACACAGCATTTTTTTGTTGAGCTGCAAACTTCTTAATCATGCCCTCTTCATTGAAGTCTAAACCACTGATGGATACCACAAAAAGCAAGGGACCTTGTACTGAGCCCTGCAGAACCCCACTGGAAGCAGCCTTCCAGTCACAAAAACACCCACTACCCTTTGCTTCCTGCCATTGATCCAACTTTGGGTCTAACTTGCCACTTTCCCTAGGATCCCATTGTCTTTTACTTTTATGGCCAACCTGTCATTTGGGACCTTGTCCGAGGCCTTGCTAATATCTATGTAGACTGAATCAAATGCACTAACCTCATCGATCCTCATCGTTACCTCCTAAAAAATTCAATCAACTTACTCAACATGACCTTCCCTAGCCTCTCCAACCAGCCTTGAATACATTTCATCTGGGTCTGGCAATTTATCTACTTTCAAAAATGCTAAACCTCTTAAGACTTCCCCTCTCTCTATGCTTATCCCAACAAATATTTCACACTCTTCCTCTTTAACTGTAATGTTTGCATTGTCCCTCTTTTCTGTCGCAAATTAGTCCTCAAGAACCATACGCCCGTCTTCTGGCTCCACGCAGAGTTACGTTTTGGGGTCTCTAATAGCCCCTATACTTTCCTTCGCTATCCTCCTGCTCTTTATGTATTCATAAAATATCTTTAACTTCCCTGTATTTTTCATGCCCTCTCTTTGCTTTCATAATTTCCTTTTTAATTTCACTGAGACATGGCTACAGAAAAATCAGGACTATGAATTAAACATTGCAGGTTATAACATATTTAGAAAAGGGACAGAGTGTATAAGGGGAGGTGGAGTAGCTGTATTATTCAGGATAAAATAATGGCAGAAATATACGTGATGCAGCTGTCAGCAAGATAGAAATCGAATCCACATGTATATATAGAGAGAAAAGATAATATAGGATTAATCACACTAACAGGTGTAGTCTATACATTACATAATAGTGGAAGGAAAGTGGAGGAAGAACTATGCAGGCAAATTAGGGAAATTAGTAAAAATACATAAAAGAATAATCATGGGGTATTTCAACTTCCCAGATAGTAATTTAACAGAAGATGTAGATAAAGGGCATAAGGGAATGGAGTTCCTACAATATTTACAGGAATCCTTTATAAGCCTATTTGTAAAAACCCAACAAGGGATGATTCACTATTGGATATAGTAACGGGGAATGAACCAGAGCAGATAAGAGAAGTAAAGGTACGGGAAAATCCAAGCAATAGTGGACATAATATAAGACGCTATAAGATATTAATTAAGGAGGTCAGGGTAACAGATTGGAGAAAAGCTGATTTAGAGAGGCTAAGAATAGCACTTGGGAAAATAAAACGGGCAACACTATTGTCAACCAATGAGGCAGAACAGCAATGGGAAAGATTTAAGACAGTGTTCCACAAAGTGCAGGAAAAATATATTCTGCTAATAACCAAGAACAAACTAAACACTATTGAGACACTGTGGATGAATAACGCCATAAGGGAAAAATTGAGGTTAAGGAAAGAGGCATACATTAAGTACCTGGACAGCAGAGGAGTGGATGGATGGGGTAATATGAAGGGATTAGGAAAGCAGTCAATAAGTTAGGAAGACAAAGAGGAACTATGAAATTAAATTATCAAGGAATATTAAAAAAAAGTAAAATATTTTACAGGCACATGAATAAAAAAAGGGAGGTTGTGATGGGAATCGGGCCACAAAGAAAAGGACAGGATAAAACCAAAGGCAGCAATAGAGAGATGGTAGAAGTATTACATAATAACTTTGCTTCATTATTTACTAGGGAGATAGAATAGGTGGAGATGACATCTGATGATCAGATTAGTAATGAGTTACCGGTATTCAAATTAAATCGAGGAGATATACTAAACTGATCAAAATCAAAGAGAAAAAACCGCTGGTCCAGATGGATTACATCCACGTATTTTAAAAGAATCTAGGAAATAAATATCAGAGGATTTACTACACATAATTAGCAATTCGTTAGAGAAAGTTGTAGTGCCAGAGCACTGGTTTATCGCTAAAGTACTAGTTATATTAAGAAGGGATATAGAACATGTCCAGGGAACATTAGGCCAGGCATGCTTAACATCGGTGGTAGGAAAAATAATGAAATCCCTACCAAAGGAGAATATAGAAGAACATCTAGAAATGGAAACTATAAAAATGAAGAGTCAGCTTTGATTTCAACAGCGAAAGCTTTGCTTGTCCAACCTAATTGAATTTTTTGAAGCGGTAACAGAGAAAGCAGACAACAGTAATGCAGTAATTGTAATTTATCTACATTTTAACAAGGTCTTCGATAAGGTACGCTATAATAGACTCACGAACAATGTCAGAGAATGTAGTGTCAGGGGACAAGTGTCAGAATGGAAAGCTAGCTCCTTCAAGACAGAAAGCAGGGAGGAAGGGTAAAGGGTAGCTTTTCAGAGTGGCAGAAGGTGGGAAGTGATGTTTCAAAAGGATCAGTGATGGGACCACTGTTGTTCACAATTTAAATTAACGATTTAAACTTTGGAATCAAAACACAATTTCTAAATTTGCGAACGACACCAAATTGGTGGTGGGTGGTCACAATACTGAGGAGGAATGCAGCACATTACAAGAAGACATTACTAAACTTTCAGAATGGTTATATAATTGGCAAATGAAATGCAACACAGATAAATGTAAGCTATTACGTTTTGGTAAGAAAAATAGTGATGTCACATATTACTTGGAAAATAAGAATCTAAGTGGGATACAGGAGTAAAGGATTATGTGGGTACAAATACACAAGTCACTAAAAATATCGACACAAGTTAATAAAGACATACAAAAAGCAAACCAAGCACTAGGGTTTATTGCTAGAGGGATAGAATTGAAAAATAGTGAAGTTATGGAAAACATGTATCGATCCTTGGGTAGACCACACATAGATTACTGTGTTCAATTCAGATCACCATATTATGAAAAGGATATAGAGACATTGGAGAGGGCGCAGAACAGATTTACAAGGGTGATACCAGAAATGCAAAGGTACACCCATCAGGTTAGGTCTCTTTACTCTTGAAAGAAGAAAGCTGAGATGTGACCTAATAGAGGTCTTCAAATCATGAAAGTTTTGTTAGGGTACATACAGAGAGAGTCTTTCCATTTGTGGGGAAGAGAGTGACCAGAAGCCATCTACATAATATAGTCACCAAGAAATCAAATAGGCAATTCAGAAGAAACTTTTTCTTCCAGAGTGTTATGAGAATGTGGAACTCGCTACCACAGGGAGTGGTTGAAACGAATAATATCGATGCATTTAAGGAGTGGTTAGATAAGCATATGAGGGAAAAGGGATTAGAGGGTTATGCTGATAGAGTTAGATGATGAAAAACGGGAGGAGGGTCGAGTGGAGCATAAGCACCGGCAAAGACTGGTTGGGTCGAATGGCCTGTTCCTGTTCTGTATATCCTATGTAATGCTATGTAACCATTGCATTTTCTATACACCTCTAGGCTCTCTATAGTATTGAGCTCTCGGTATCTGACAAAAGCTTCCCTTTGTTCCTTTATCCTACTCTGTATGCTCCTTGAAATCCAGGGGGATCTAGATTTGGGAGTCCCATGCTGTTTATTTGAGGGAACATATTTGCTCTGAACCATCACTATCGCCTACTTGAATGCCTCCTACTGCTGTGACACTGATTTATCTTCAAGTAGCTGTTTCCACTTCATTTTTGCTAAATCACATCTCAGCTTAGTAAAATATGCCTTTCCTCCATTGAGAACTTTCACACCTGGTCTATTTTTATCCATTTCCATAAGTGGAGATTTAATATAGATGTTCAAAATCATGATAGAATTTTCATAGTTTTGATAGACTACATAAGTGGAAACTTTTTCCAAGGGGGAATGTTTGGTAACCAGAGGACACAGATTTAACATAATTGGCAAAAGAACCAGAGGCGAGATGAGGAGAATTTTCTCTATGCAGTGAGGTGAAGGGGAATTTAATAGATGGCTCTGGCTAAAGAGTAGGACTTATTAGATAGCTCTTTCAGAGAGACGGACACGATGGGACGATTATCCTCCTTCTGTGCTGTACCATTCTATGATTCTATGAGCAAGAGTCAGAAAGAGAGAAGAGAGAGACAGAGAAAGAAAGACTAGAGAGAGAAATTGTGGGAGTGGCGCAGAGGGAAATAAATTAACTTTAAAAGGGAAATTTGATAAATACTTGAAGGGGGACACATTGCAGGCCTGTGGGAAAAGAGCAAGGAATGAATAATTGGAGGGGTGAGGCCATGGTGGTTTTTGAAGACAAGGAGGAGAATATTAAAATCGAGGTTTTGCCGGATCAGGAGCAAATGTTGGTCAGCTAGCACAGCGGTGATGGGTGAACGGGACATGATGCGTGTTAGGATATGGGCAGCAGAGTTTTGGATTAGCTCTAGTTTATGGAGGCTTGTAACTGGAAGGTCGTCTAGGAGAGTATTGAAATAGTCGAGTCAGTATTTAACAAAGGCTTGGATGAAGGTTAATGCAGCGGAATGGCTGAGGCAAAGGTGCAAATTGGCAATTTTATGGAGGCGGTAATAGGCAGGCCTGGTGATTCACAGGATATGAGGTCTGAACTAAGCTTAGGGTAAATTAAGAGAAGAGTGAAACTGTTAGCAAAGGTTGTCAGAGTGAAGAGCTGGATACATAAACTTATCAGAAACAACAACTACAACAAGAAGCAGGACTAAATGACAAGGACATTAATTCTGTAAATCATGGTACATAGAATTAATAGCTGGATAGAAAGACTTACCAGGAACACCAATAGCAGCAAGGAGGGGATAGTAAATGCACTGAATAACCTGAAGTGCCAGCTGTATCCGAAATTCTAAAGGCATATTATCATAATGTTCAGAAAGTTTGTCAAAGGCCCAGGAGAAACTCCTGCCCATTGTTGTAACATTCCAGTCTACTGTTGTCAGGTTCAGATCCATTGTTGGAACATTCCAATCTACTTTTCTCAGATTCCGACTCCCTCTCTGTGGAGCAGCGCGCTGATCCCTGTTAGTGACGAAGGTGATGCTCTCACCGACACTGTGGTATATCACATAGAAAGGAGAACCTTATTAATAGAAGAGGGAAACCCTGCACTGATACAATTATGGTCCTTGGCGACCGACATTACTTACAGTCACTGAGCAAACAGCTTCAGTTAACCCGTGGAGACAGACATTAATTACAATCACTGAACAAACAGCTTCAGTTAACCCGTGGAGACTGACATTAATTACAGTTACTCTAAAGTTAACTTCAGTTAACCCCTCTCAATCCAACGCTCTTTGTGCCATAATAAAGTTAAACATTTACCCGGTCCTGATGGGATGTATGATGGAAGGAATGGTGGAAATTTGCGCAGGCTCTGGCCAGAATCTGCCAATCATCCTTGGCTATGGGAGAGGTGCCAGTGGACTGCATGGTTGCAAATACTTCATCCTGTTTGAAAAAGGAGAGAGGGATAAATCCTGTAACTACGAGTCAGTCAGCCGAACATCCGTGGTGGGGACACTTAAGAGACCATATACCCAGAGAAAAATTATCTGTCATTTGGAAAAAACATGGATTAATAAACGATGACCAGCACGGACTGTTTCAAGTTTAATTGTAGCTGACAAACTTGACTGAGTTCTTTGATGAAGTAACAGAGATGGTTGATGAGTGTAGTACAGTTGATTTTGTGCATATAGACTTCCAAATGGCGTTTGTTAAATTGCCACTTATTACACTTTGATAGGGAAATGGAAACCCATGGGGTTAAAGGGGCAGTGGCTGTGTGGATACGACATTGGCTGAGGGACAGATAAAAGACAGTAGTGGTGAACGGTTTTTATCAGACAGAAGGGAAGTATACAGTGGTGTCCCCCAGGGGTCGATATTAGGGCCAGTGCTCTTTCTGATAGGTATTAAAGGCCTGGACCTAAGCCTAAAGGCATAATTTCGTAGGTTGGATGTGAAACGCAACTCAGAAATGGAGCAAACAGTGAGGAGAGAAGTAGACTTCAGGAGCACATAGACAGATTGGTGAAATGGGCAGAAGCATTTTAAAAAAGTCTTGCATTAATATAGCGCCTTTCACGGCCACTGGACGTATCAAAGCTCTTTACAACCAATTAAGTACTTTTGAAGTGTAGTCACTGTCGTAATGTGGGAAACACGGCCGCCAATTTGCACACAGCCAGCTCCCACAAACAGCAATGTGATAATGACCAGATAATCTGTTTTTCTGTTTATGCAGATTGAGCAATACATATTGGCGACAACACTGGGGATAACTCCCCTGCTCTTCTTCGAAATAGTGCCATGGAATATTTTACGTCCACCTGAGAGAGCGGGCAGTGGTTTCAGTTTAACGTCTCATTCAAAAGACAGCGAAGCACTCCCTCAGCACTGCACTGAAGTGCCAGCCTAGATTTAAGTGCTCAAGTACCCTGAAGGGGGATTTGACCCCACAACCATCTAACTCAGAAGCAAGTGCGCTGGCCACTGAGCCACAGTTGGCACAGGGCAGATAATATTTAACCCAGAGAAATGTGCAGTGATACACTTTGGGAGGAAAAATGAGGAGAGGTAATATAAACTAAATGGTACAGATTTTTAAATGGAGTGCAGGTACATGGAGACCTGAGAGTTTATGTGCACAGATCTTTGAAGGTGACAGGAGAAATTGATAAGACTGTTAAAAACACATACAGTATCTTTGGTTTTATAAATAGAGGCATAGAATAGAAAAGCAAGGCAGTTATGCAAATCATTTATTAATGTTGAGCCTGACCTGGAGTATTGTGTTCAATTCTTGGCATCACACGTTATGAAGGATGTCATGGCCTTGGAGAAAGCGCAGAGATTGATCAAAATGGTACCAGAGTTGAGGGTCTTCAGTTATATGTAGATGTCAAGAAATGGCTGCGGACACTGGATACAGCAAACACTATGGGCCCCGACAACATACCGGCGATCGTGGTGAAGTCTTCTGCTACAGAACTAGTCGACCCTCTAGCCACGCTGTTCCAGTACAGCTATAACACTGGCATCTATCCGACAATGTGTAAAACTCTACAGGTATGAGCTGTCCTGAAAAGGAGGACAAATCCAACACGGCCAATTACCGCCCCATAGGTCTACTCGCAATCATCAGAAAAGTGATTGAAGGTGTCAGCAACATGCTATCAAGTGGCACTTACTCACCAGTAACCTGCTCACTGATGCCTGGTTTGGGATCCGCCAAGAAAATTCGGCTCCCGACTTCATTGCAGCCAAGATCAAACATGGATAAAGGAGCTGGATGCCAGAGGTGAGGTAAGAGTGGCTGTCCTTGACATCAAGCCAGCATTTGACTGAGAGCGGCATCAAGGAGCCCTAGTAAAATTGAAGTCAATGGGAATCGGAGGGGGGAGAGAGAATCTTCACTGGCTGGTGTTATGCCTAGCACAAAGGAAATGGCTGTGGTGGTTGATGGTCAATCATCATAGCCCCAGGACATCGCTGCAGGAGTTCCTCAGGGCAGTGTCCTAGGCCCAATCATCTTCAGCTGCTTCATCAATGAACTTCCCTCCAACATAAGTTCAGAAATGGGGATGTTTGCTGATGACTACAGTGTTCAGTGCCTTTCTCAGCTCCTCAGATAATGAAGCAGTCCATGCCCTCATGCAACAGGACCTGAACGATGTTCAGGCTTGGGGCGATAAGTGGCACATAATATTCACTCCACACACGTGCCAGGCAATGACTATCTCCAACTAGCGAGGGTCTACCTATCGCCATGATATTCAAAGGCATTACCATCGCTGAATCCCCCACCAACAACAACCTGCGGTTCACCACTGACCATAAATTAATTGGACCATCCACATACATATTGTGGCAACATGAGCAGGTCAGAGGCTAGGCATTCTGCGGCGTATGTCTCACCTCCCACTCCCCAAATCCTTTCCACCATCTACAAGGCAGAAGTACGGAGTGTGTTGGAATTCTCTGTACGACTGCATGAGTGCAGCTCCAACAACACTCAAGAAGCTCGCCACCATCCAGGACAAAGCTTCCCGCATGATTGGCACCCCAGCCACCTACTTAAACATTCACTCTCTCCATCACTTGCGGACCGTGGCTGCAGTGTGTTGCATCTACAAGATGCACTGCAGCAATTCATCAAGGCATCTTCGGCAGCAACACCCAAACCTGCGACCTCTTCCACCGAGAAGGACAAGGGCAGCAGCTGCATGGGAACTCCAACACCTCCAAGTTCCCCTCCAAATCGCACACCATCCTGATTTGTAAGTATATTGTCAATCATTCATCGTCGCTTGGTCAAAATCCTACCTAACTGCTCTGTGGGAGTACCTTCACCACAAGGACTGCAGCTGTTGAAGAAGGCGGCTCAGCATCACCTTCTCAATGGCATTTAGGGATAGGCAAAAATGCTGGACTTGCCAGCGACGCCGACATGCCATAAAACGGATTAAAACTAATTACAGAAAAATAAGGAATAACACTCTAATATATTTTATTCGTTCATTAATCCTTGTTTCACGCTGATGACCCATGGCTGGATAGTGCCGATGAGCACTCTCCATCCTATTATAATCTGGAGTGGAGCCAATCTGTGTTTCGACCTGCAAACTGAATTGGTGGACTATTTTCTCCATTACCAAAGGGTGGCTAAAGTAAATGTTGGCCCCTTAGAGGATGAGACCGGGAAATTAATGGTGGGAAACATGGAGATGGCAAAAACACTGAACAATTATTTTGTATCAGTCTTTACAGTAGAGGACACTAAGAATATCCCAACACTGGACAAACAGGGGGCTCTAGGGGGGGAGGAACTAAATACAATTAAAATCACTAAGGAAGTGGTACTTGGTAAAATAATGGGACTCAAGGCGGATAAATCCCCTGGACCTGATGGCTTGCATCCCAGGGTCTTGAGGGAAGTACCAGTAGGGATTGTGGATGCATTGGTAATAATTTTCCAAAACTCACTGGACTCAGCAAAGGTCCTGGCAGATTGGAAAACTGCTAATGTAACACCCTTATTTAAAAAGGGTAGTAGGCAGAAGACTGGAAACTATAGACCTGTTAGCCTAACATCTGTGGTTGGTAAAATGTTAGAGTCCATTATTAAGGAGACAGTAACGGGACATTTGGATAAACATAATTTAATAGGGCAAACTCAGCATGGTTTCATGAAGGGGAAGTCATGTTTAACAAATTTGCTTGAGTTTTTTGAGGAAGTAACATACAGGGTGGATAAAGGGGAACCAGTGGACGTAGTGTATTTAGACTTCCAAAAGGCATTTGACAAGGTGCCACACAAAAGATTATTGCTCAAGATAAAAAATCACGGGATTGGGGGTAATATTCTGGCGTGGGTGGAGGATTGGCTATCTAACAGAAAGCAGAGAGTTGGGATAAATGGTTCGTTCTCAGATTGGCAACCAGTAACTAGTGGTGTTCCGCAGGGGTCAGTGCTGGGTCCCCAACTCTTTACAATCTATATTAACGATTTGGAGGAGGGGACCGAGTGTAACATATCAAAGTTTGCAGATGATACAAAGATGGGACGGAAAGTAGTGAGTGAGGAGGACATAAAAAACCTGCAAAGGGACATAGACAGGCTAAGAAAGTGGGCAGAGATTTGGCAGATGGAATACAATACTGGAAAGTGTGAGGTTATGCACTTTGGCAGGAAAAATCATAGAGCAAGTTATTATCTTAATGGCAAGAAACTGGAAAGTACTGTAGTACAAAGGGATCTGGGGGTCCTGGTGCACGAAACTCAAAAAGTTAGTATGCAGGTGCAGCAAGTGATTAAGAAGGCCAATGGAATGTTGGCTTTTATTGCTAGGGGGTTGGAATATAAAAACAGGGAGGTATTGCTGCAGTTGTACAAGGTATTGGTGAGGCCGCACCTGGAATACTGCATACAGTTTTGGTGTCCATACTTAAGAAAAGACATACTTGCTCTCGAGTCAGTACAAAGAAGGTTCACTCGGTTAATCCCGGGGATGAGGGGGTGGTCATATGAGGAGAGGTTGAGTAGATTGGGACTCTACTCATTGGAGTTCAGAAGAATGAGAGGCGATCTTATTGAAACATATAAGATTGTGAAGGGGCTTGATCGGGTGGATGCGGTGAGGATGTTCCCAATGATGGGTGAAACTAGAACTAGGGGGCATAATCTTAAAATAAGGGGCTGCTCATTCAAAACTGAGATGAGGAGAAACTTCTTCACTCAGAGGGTGGTAGGTTTGTGGAATTTGCTGCCCCAGAAAGCTGTGGAAGCTACATCATTAAATAAATTTAAAACAGAAATAGATAGTTTCCTAGAAGTAAAGGGAATTAAGGGTTACGGGGAGCGGGCAGGAAATTGGACATGAGTCTGGGTTCGGAATGGTCATGGTCCTGTGGGTAGTGGAGTGGGCCCAGGGGCCGTGTAGCCTGGTTCTGCTCCTACTGTGTTCTAATTCTGTTAGATTTCAGGAGATGGTTTTATTCCTGTTCCTGGCTGGGGTGGAGATCGCCTTTACAGAAGGTAAGTACTGTAGAAAATATAGGGACAGAGTGATCTCCTGGAAGAATTTCGATCGCCTAGATGGGTCGGAGAGGAATTTCCCAGATTTTTTTCACCCAAATTGTCCATTGGGTCTTTATCTGGTTTTTCGCCTCTCCCGGGAGATCACATGGGTTCGGGTGGATGCAGAGTGATAGAAGATTTGAGGTTAGTATCAGATCAGCCATGATCTTATTGAATGGTGGAGCAGGCTCGAGGGGCCGATTGGCCTACTCCTGCTCTTATTTCTTATGTTCTTATGTTCTTATGTTAACTGATTGATGTGTTACCACCTGGGCCGCTTTCTGCCCAGCTTATCCTGGATCTGGATCAAGTACACCGCGGGGCTGGCTCGGTCTGTGATTTGTCAAATTACCACCCACTTATGTTCAAAGGCATGTTCCTTTCTTAGCTAATTTAGGACCATGATCCGAACTCCTACCTGATACTCAAAAGGCCGAAACTTTTCCTGAGCCACGAACTTATTTGTTTCCTGAATGTTTTCTATCATTGACCGTAACCATTCCTGGTTGGCCGCACCCTGGACAAGTGGGGTGAGGGATGTAGTGAGGAGGTGAGCATGTCTTCTACGTAAACGGCCCATCATAGCCTGGTAAGCTGAAATCCCTGTGGTGCTATGTGGGGTTGCTCTCATAGCCACCAGGCACTCGGCTAACATGTTAACTCACTGTGTGGGGTGGTCCATACAAAACTTTTTAAGCATGGTTTTATAGGTTCATTTTCCCCTCGCCACTATCCCTGATGATCATGGGTGGAGCACCACATGCAAGTTGTGTGAGATTTTCATGAGTCTCTGGGGTTCTGAGAAGATTTCCCTGGTAAAGTGTGTCCCTTGGTTACTATCCACCTGGATTGGTATTCCCCACCTGTGGACCACCTGATAGAAAAATAGTTTTGATGTTGTGAAGCGGTGTTCAGTCGACAGGGGACAGACTCAATCCATTTCGGGAATATTTCTATCAGGACCAGACAGTAATTGTAGCCCGAGGGCGCCGTGACAAGGGGACCTATAAAGTCTACCTGGATGTCTGACCAGGGATCATTTTAATAGTGCCCGATTGGAATAAGTGCCCAGGTTATGCTGGGGGCACAAAAGGCACCTCTGTGCACTGGATTCAAAGTCGCATTCGCAGCCCGGGTACCAGGCAATGGCGGATAGTTTCTCCAGAGTGGTCTTTGTAGAATGATGTCCCCCTCCCACGGGTTGGACATGTGGTAAATCATATAATTCGTCTCCCATAGCCAGGGTGATGCAGGTGACGCAGACATCCGGGGTACTGTTGTACATGAGGATTGGTAGCATGGTCGCATCCTGCTGAAGGGATGTGAGCGGGGTCCACGGGGTTGGGGCCAGTAAGGGCTGGCTCTGCTGGTGCCATGCGATAGTGGCCGAGTATGGTTCCTACATGGCTTGCGATGAGGTTCGATCATTGGCCGGGCTTACCCGCTGATACGGGTATTGGGTCAGGTTCCTGGAGTTTTGCCAACATAGGGGCGTCCATGGCGGCCTGCTTTGCTGCCTTGCCTGCCATGGTATTACATCTAGCTAGTGTTTTCATGGAGTGGGAATGTGCCCTAACCTTGCCCACATAGACAGGTGCCGTACTTCCCCGCAACACCATGTCCAGTAGCCGACAAATGTACGCCTGCAGCAAGTGTTTACCGTCGATCACGCAAAAGTTATTCCAGTCATACAGGGGTAAAGGCAACAGTGTTTTCATAGCATAGGCACTTTTGGGCCAAATGCTAAATCTTTGAGAACTGGTAATCTGAATGGCAGTGACGAGCGCAACCACCTCAGCGTAATTGCCGAATGAGGGGTACATTTGTACTGAATGACCTCTGCGTGCACCGACAGGATGCGGAAGTCCAGTAGAGGAAGGGAACATTTGTGCAGTGGTCCGTCCTACAGGAGATGCTGAGGCAGTAAGGTAGTTCGTTTGGGGGTGATCTCCAGGTCGCGCTGCGTCAGTTGCAATATCCAATGGCTCTGCCAGGCTGATGGCATCAGCGTGTCTCCGGGATGGAGCAACAGGTTCAGAGGTTAGTGTGGGCTGTGCAGTATCACACGGTTGAACCCCGTGATGTAGGTGAAGCGTTTGACGGCCCAGAATGTGGCCAACAAGTGTATTTCGCAAGTGGAGTAAGTCAGTTTGGCGCCACTTAAGATTCCGGAGGCCTATGCAATAGGTAGTAGTCCGCCCTGGTTAAATTGGCCTAGGGCAGCTGTGGGCATTTCTCCGTGGCTCCGACCTCCATGTGGAAAGGTTTGCTGGGATTGGGTGAAACCAGACATGTGGCCTGTGCGATGGCTTTCTCCAACTATGCCACTGCGTCCGTGCAGCCCACCAGTCCAGCCAGGTTGGACAGGATTGTCATCTCCTTTAAGTAGTTCGTAAAGCGGTGCAGCATTCTCTGCAAACGGTAGACTGAAGGTCCGCTGTGATCCCACCAGCCCAAGGAAGGAGCACAGTGCGGTCTTTGAGGTGGGCAGGGATAAATGCTGGATGGTTTCGACCTTGTGCTAGTCCGGGTTGATGCCAGATGCTCCGATTCGGATGCCTGAAAGGTAACACAGTCCTGTGCCAAATGGGCCATATGTGGGTGAACTTTAAGTCTGGTCACCTTAAGTAGTCGCAATAGTTCTTGTAGGAGGTTTAGGTCTGTGGTAATGTTCAGGTTATCATCAACATATTGAAGCAAACAGGAAGGTTGTGAAAAGATCTTCAGAAACTTGGCCATACGTTTGTGACAAATAGTAGGGGCCTTATGGAACCACTGCGGCAAACACGTCCAGGAGTATCCCTGATTTTCGAAGACCAATGCGAATTTAAACTGATCTTCCTGTCTTACTGGGATACTCCAAAATCCATCAGAAGCATCCAGGGTTGGGTAGACAGTACTTCTGCTGGGAAGCTGAATGAGGATGGTGGGTGGCTCCCGAACCAGCAGGGCACTCGCCGCGGTGACGGTATTGAGTTTGCGGTAATCGATAGTTAGTTACCAGCTGTCGTCTGGATTCCTAACCGGCCAAACTGGGGAGTTAGTTGTAAATGTGCCTTGCTGACCAACACCCTGCTTATACAATGACTCGATGGTGGCTCGAATATACAGTACGTTGTCAGCTGGAGACGAGAATTGTTTTGCAGGAGCATGTACAGATCCCTTGATCTCCTCATGCTCAGTCATGCTTCCGCAATCATGTTGATGCGTTGTAACTTCCAACGGGACAGACTCTCGCACCGCCTGTACCTCCGGGCCATCGGAGGTGGCTGGCCCGTACTCTTCTTTCTTTTTTAATCACGTTTTTAGTCAGGCTCTCTAGCAGTGTTAGCAGGTCTATTTCCTATGGAATCATTAATCAACTTATAATCTTGATAGGATTGCGTGTTTTTTACATATGTCTTGTCTTTTCTCTTTTACTCTCTCACTCTCTCTGTCCGTCTGTCTCTCTGTTGCCTCTCTCTGTCTCTGTCTGACATTCTCTCTTTGAATCTCTGCCTCTCTCTGTGTCTGCCTTTGTCTGTCTCTATTTGTCACTCTCTATCGCTCTGTCTCTGTCCCTCTGCCTCTGTGTCTGTCTCTGTCTGACTGTCTCTATCACTCGATCGATCTTCCCATCTGCCTCTGCTACTGTCTCTGCCTGTCTATCAGACTCTGTCTGTTTCTCTGTCAGTCCGTGTCTCAGTCTCTCTGTCTCTGCTTGTCTGTCGCTTTTGTCAGGGGAAAATATAACGGAGACAGAGAGTAAAGTCAGATATCTGGGATAGAGGGAAATATAGAAGGTGGACGGAGTGTAAAGGGAGCTACCTGGGATCGAGGGTAATGTAGATCGGGGACAGAGATTAAAGGGAGATACCCGGGATAGAGGGGAATATAGAACGGGGACAGAGATTAAAGGGAGATACCCGGGATAGAGGGGAATATAGAACGGGGACAGAGATTAAAGTGAGATACGCAGGTTAGAGGGAAAATGTAGAATGGTGACCGAGAGTAAAGTGGGATACCCGGGATAGAGTGGAATATAGAACGGGTATAGATAGTAAAGGGTGATACCTGGAATAGAGTGGAATATTGAACGGGTTTAGAGAGTAAAGTGGGATACTTGGGATGGAGGGGAATATAGAATGGGGACAGAGATTAAAGGGAGATTTCCGGGATGGATGGGAATATAGAACAGGGACAGAGAGTAACGGGAGATATCCGTGATAGAGGGGAATATAGAACGGGGACAGAGAGTAAAGGGAGATACCCTGGATGCTGGGTAATATAGAACGGGAACAGAGTTTAAAGGGAGATACACGGGTTAGAGGGGTATATAGAACATAAGAACATAAGAACATAAGAAATAGGAGCTGGAGTAGGCCAATCGGCCCCTCGAGCCTGCTCCACCATTCAATAAGATCATGGTTGATCTGATCCTAACCGCCAATCTGCTATCACAGAACCATCTCCTGAATCTAACAGAATGAAACACACGAACTAGGAGAAGGATCAGGCTACACAGCCCCTGGGCCCGCTGCGCTACCCATAGGGCCACGACCGATCCGAACCTAGACTCATGTCCAAATTCCTGCCTGCTCCCCGTAACCCTTAATTCCCATTACTTCTAGGAAACTGTCTATTTCTGTTTTAAATTTATGTAATGATGTAGCTTCTACAGCTTTTTGGGCAGCATATTCCATGGACCTACCACCCTCTGAGTGAAGTAGTTCCTCCTCATCTCAGTTTTGAAAGAGCAGCCCCTTATTCTAAGACTATGCCCCCTAGCTCTAGTTTCACCCATCATCGGGAACATCCTCCCCGCATCCACCTGATCCAACCCCTTCACAATCTTATATGTTTCAATAAGATCGCCTCTCATTCTTCTGAACTCCAATGAGTAGAGTCCCAATCTACTCAACCTCTGCTCATACATCCATCCCCTCATCCCCGGGATTAACCGAGTGAACCTTCTTTGTACTGACTCGAGAGCAAGTATGTATTTTCTTAAGTATGGACACCAAAACTGTATGCAGCATTCCAGGTGCGGTCTCACCAATACCTTGTACAACTGAAGCAATACCTCCCTATTTTTATATTCTATCCCCCTAGCAATGAAAGCCAACATTCCATTGGCCTTCTTAATCACTTGCTGCACCTGCATACTAACCTTTTGAGTTTCGTGCACCAGGACCCCCAGATCCCTTTGTACTTCAGTACTTTCCAGTTCCTTGCCATTAAGATAATAACTTGCTCTACGATTTTTCCTGCCAAAGTGCATAACCTCACACTTTCCAGTATTGTATTCCATCTGCCAAATCTCTGCCCACTTACTTAGCCTGTCTATGTCCCCTTGCAGGTTTTTTATGTCCTCCTCACTCACTACTTTCTCCCCCATCTTAGTATCATCTGCAACTTTAATATGTTACTCTCAGTCCCCTCCTCCAAATCATTAATATAGATTGTAAAGAGTTGGGGACCCAGCACTGACCCCTGCGGAACACCACTAGTTACTGTTTGCCAGTCTGAGAATGAACCGTTTATCCCAAATCTCTGCCTTCTGTTAGATAGCCAATCTTCTATCCATGCCAGAATATTACCCCCAATCCCGTGATTTTTTTATCTTAAGCAATAATCTTTTGTGTGGCACCTTGTCAAATGCCTTTTGGAAGTCTAAATACACTATGTCCGCTGGTTCCCCTTTCTCCACCCTATATGTTACTTCCTCAAAGAACTCCAGCAAATTTGTCAAACATGACTTCCCCTTCATAAAACCATGCTAACTTTGTCCTATTAAATTATGATTATCCAAATGTCTTGTTACTGTCTCCTTAATAATGGACTCCAAAACTTTACCTACCACAGATGTTAGGCTAACCGGTCTATAGTTTAGTATATAGAACTGGAACAGGGAATATAGAGGGCAACCCAGGATAAAGGGGGATATAGAAAGTGGACAGTGAATACAGAGAGATACCCAAGTTAGAGCGTATTGTGGAACAGGTACAGAGAGTAAAGGGAGATACCCGGGGACGATGGGAACGTAGAACGGGGACAGAGAGTAAAGGGAGATACCCTGGATGCTGGGTAATATAGAACGGGAACAGAGTGTAAAGGGAGATACCCGGGTTAGAGGGGCATATAGAACTGGAACAGGGAATATAGAGGGAAACCCAGGATAGAGCGGAATATAGAAAGGCGACAGAGAATACAGAGAGATACCCAGGTTAGAGGGTATTGTGGAACGTGGACAGGGAGTAATGGGAGATAACCGGGATAGTGGGTAATGGAGAACGAAGATAGAGCCAAAAGGGATGTACCCGGGATAGAGGGGAATACAGAATGGGGCAGAGAGTACAAAGAGATTCTTGGATAGATGGGAATATATAACGGATACAGAGAGTAAAGTGTGATACCCGAGATAGAGGGTAATATAAAATGGGGACAGGGAGTAAAGGGATATACCCAGAATAGAGGGGAATATCGAACGGGGACAGAGAGTAAAGTGGGAAACCCAGGATAGAGGGTAATATAGAATGGCTACACAGAGTAACGTCAGATACACGGGATAGTGGGAATATACAACGGGGACAGTGAGATACCCAGGATAGAGGGGAATATCGAACACGGGCAGAGATTAAAGGGAGGTTCCCGGGATAGAGACGAATATGGAAAGGCGACCTAGAGTAAAGCGACATACCTCTGATAGTGGTGATTATAGAACAGAGACAGCGATTAAAGGAGATACTAAGGATAGTGGGAAATATAGAAAGGGGACAGAGAGTAAAGGGAGATACCCGGCATAGAGGGGAATATGGAACGGGGACAGAGATTATAGGGAGATATCTGGGATAGAGGGGAATATAGAACGGGGAGAGAGTGGAAAGGAAGATGCCCGGGATAGAGTGAAATATAGAACGCGGACAGAGATTTAAGGGAGATACCCACAAAAAAGTGGAATATGGAACGGGAACAGAAAGCAAAGTATGGGCCCCAGTTTCGGTGCGGGTCCCAGTCTTTCATAGAACCAGAGAATGTTTAAGCACGGAAGAAGGCCATTCGACCAGCTGAACACACGCCGGCTCTCTGCAAGAGCACTTCAGCTTGACCCACTCCACTGCCCTTTCCCCGTAGTCCTGCAAATAATTTTCATTCCGGTTTTTATCCAACTCCCTTCTGAAAGCTGTGATTGATTCTGCCTCCATCATCCTCTCGGGCGTTCATTTCCAGATCTTAACAATTCGCTGAGCAGAACAGTTTTTCCCATGTAGTCATTGATTCTTTTGGCAAGTGTCCTCTGTTTCTCGACCCCTCTGCCAATTGAAATATTTTCCCTCCTTCTACCTTGTCCACACCCCTCATGGTTTGGAACACCTCTAACAAAGCCACTCTCAAACTTCTCTGCTCTAAGGAGAACAACCCCACCTTTTCCAGTCTATCCACGTATCTAAAGTCCCTTATCCCTGGAATCCTTCTTGTAAACCTTTTCTGCACCCTCTCTAAGGCATTCATATCCTTCCGAAAGTGCGGTGCCCAGAATTGGACACAATACTCCAGTTGAGGCCGAAGAATTTTTTTTAGACAGGCTCATCCTAATATCCACGCTTTTCTACTCTATACCTCTATTCATGAAGCTCAGGATCCGCTAACCTTTTTTCCATCTGTCCTGCCACTTTCAACGATTTCTGCACATATGCCACTAGGTCTCTCTGTTCTTGGAACCACTTTAGTTTTGTACCCTATAGTTTAAATTTCCTCTCCCCATTCTTTCTACCAGAATGTATGATTTCGCACTTTTCTACCTTATATTTCATCTGCCACATGTCTGCCCGTTCCACCAGCCTGTCTATGTTCTCTTCACGTTGCACTATAATTCCAAGTTTATGCCATGTGCAAATTTTGAAATTGTGTCCTGTACACCCACATCCAATTCATTAACATGCATCAAGAAAAGCAGTGGTCCTAGAACTGATCCCTGAGGAACACCATTGTATGCCTTCCTCCAGTGCAAAAAACAACCGCTCTCAACTACACTCTGTTTTCTGTCACTGAGCCAATTTTGTATCCATGCTGCCACTGCCCACTTATTCCATGAGGGTCAACTTTGCTGGCAAGCCTATTATGTGGCACTTTCGGGAAAGTCTTTTGGAAATCGATGTAAACCACATCAACCGCTTTGCCGTCATCAACCCTCTCTTTTACCTCACCAGAAAACTAGATTAAGTTGGTTCAGCAAGATTTGTCTTTAAGAAATCAGTGCTGGCTTGCCTTAATTAAGCCATAATTGTCCAAGTGACTTTTATCTTTTTCCCTGATTATTGTTTCTAAAAGCTTCCCCACTACCGAGGTTAAACTGACTGGCTGTCGTTGCTGCGATTATCTTTAAACCCTTCTTTGAGCAAGTGAGTAACATTTGCAATTCTCCAGTCCTCTGGCACTATCCCCATTTCTAAGGAGGATTGAAAGAATAAGGTCAGTACCTCTGCGATATCTTCCTTCACTTCCTGCAGCGTCCTAGGATGCATCTCATCTGGTCCTGGTCACTTATCTACTTTATGTACAGCCAGCCTTACTTGTCCCTCCTCTTTATCAATTTTTATCCCATCCTGTATCTCTTCTACCTCCTCCTTCACGATATCTATGGCAGCATCTTCTTCCTTGATGAAGACAGATGCAAATACTCATTTAGCCCCTCAGCCATGCCCTCTGCCTCCATGCGTAGGTCTCCTTCTTGGTCCATAATCAGCCCCACTCCGCCTCTTACTATCCGTTTACTATATACTAGCTGGGGGAGCCCGGCGATGCCAGGGCTGTTTTGGGCCGGGCGGTTTAAATCGAGTCCCAGGCTTTCGGGCCTGTCTGTCTGTCCCTCTGTGAATCTGCTGCCGGGCAACATTTCTACCTTTTAATACCTTGAAAGATGAAAGTGAAAGTACTTATAAAACGTTTTTGGTAAATCTTATGTTGTTTTTAAAAGAGATACTAACTTTTTAGAAGCTGGATTAGCAGATTTTGAGCTGGAAGTAGTTGAAGCAATGGCTGCCAGATCCCTGAGATGAAAACGATTAGACCCGCCCACACACACACCAATTGGCCAACCATCAGGTGACTGAACTGTAGGATTGGCCAATCATGACGGCACAGGATTGGTCGGCCTTGACGTCAGTCAATCAATGCTAATTAGCAGATAATGAGTTTAATTTTGAACGTTTTTTGTATAACGCGTGAACAATTTTTGTCCGACCGAAAAGTAAATATGCTTACGACCATCCTGGAACGGTAAGCTTTCTTTTGATGTAACGCACGTGCAGGTACGCTCTATAACTTTCGAGTGTATAGCCGGACAGACGCACCGAATGGCAGACAGACAGACAGACAGATCAATCCTTTTATATATATAGACTAGCTGGGGGTGTCCGGCGGTGCCAAGCCTTTTTTGAGGGCATGTTCTTGTTGGAAGAGAGAGAGAGAGAGCGACTGGGGGGGGAAAGAGAGAGAGCAACTGGGGGGGAAGAGAGAGAGTGACTGGGGGGGGAAAAGAGAGAGCGACTGGGGGGGAAGAGAGAGAGTGACGGGGGGGAAGAGAGAGAGCGACTGGGGGGGAAGAGAGAGAGCAACTGGGGGGGAAGAGAGAGAGCGACGGGGGGAAGAGAGAGAGCGACTGGGGGGGAAGAGATAGAGCGACTGGGGGGGAAGAGAGAGAGCGACTGGGGGGAAGAGAGAGCGACTGGGGGGAAGAGAGAGAGAGCGACTGGGGGAAGAGAGAGATGAATCCAAGGTTAAATTCCTCCTCTATACAGATGACCTGGTTCTGCTGTCATCAACTAAGGAGGGTCTACAGCAGAACCTGGATCTGCTGGAGTCGTACTGCCAGACCTGGGCCCTGACAATAAATCCCCAAACAACCAAAATCCTTGTGTTCCAGCAAAGGTCCAGACATCAGGGACCCAAAATAAATTTCACACTAGGAACTACCAAAATTGAACAAACCACTAACTACACATACTTGGGCCTAAAAATCAGTTCTATGGGAAATTTTCATCTGGCTGTGAATGAACTGAAAGAGAAAGCAAGAAGGGCTTTCTATGCCATTAAAAAATCAATCCAAATAGAAATCCCAATTAGCATTTGGCTCAAAATTTTTAAATCAGTAATTGAACCAATTGCACTCTATGGCAGTGAGGTATGGGGACCGCTAACACAACAAGAATTTGCAAAATGGTACAAACACCCAATTGAGATCCTACATGCAGAATTCTGTAAAAGCATCCTCCGGACTCAAAGGAAAACCGTAAACAATGCATGCAGGGCAGAACTAGGCCAATATCCATTAATAATCACTACCCAAAAAAGAGCCACCAAATTTTGGAAACACCTAGAAATGAGCAACCCCCAATGTTATCATTACGAAGCCCTGAAATGCCAAGAGAGGACCATAAAGAAGAATACCCTCAGTCAACTAGTCCTGGGACTCAGTGAAGTAACTACTAACACTACTAACAAGAACCAGCCCCAGGACAGTGACAGCGTAACACAAAGAATTCGACCAAACACAATCGTCGCTAAGCAAAAGGAAAAAACCTGCCATATTGGGCAGAAACAACAAAAACCCAAAGTAAACTCAATTGCTACTTGCCCCTAAACAGACAATACAACA